>NC_052625.1:151113918-153613918 GCF_016161935.1 Mauremys reevesii | reverse complement strand
TCAGATTTGGTGCACATCCCAACAAATTTCCCCAGCATCTGTGACTCTTCCACATATCCTAGACTTTGCTTTAACCCTAAAACAGTCTGGATTATCTCTAAACTCCTTTAATCAACCTGTAGAGGGGTACTAAGTGCTGTCACACCCAACTACAAAAAGGTTCCTCAAGGATATAGTAAATCTCTTCCCTGAACCTCAACTTCCTACCTCCATATGGGACTTGAACCTTGTACTGAAAGGACTGACTAGGACCCCTTCGAACCCATGGCCACCTGTTCACTAGCATGCCTATCAATGAAAATGGCCTTCCTGGTAGTGATTACAATACAGAGCATGTGCGGGCCAAATAGATACTGCTACCGAAGTTCTCCAATCAGCAGTGCAGGGACGCAAGCAAACCTACAGCGGAGCATCGATAGGGGCACATATCTTGAAGATATGTGCCCCTATCGATAGTGCACAAGGTGAGTAACTTCTTCTTGTTCAAACCTTATTATCCAGTTTGTGAGGGGTTCATGTTCAAAGTTTCAGTTTTGAACGAGTCCCCAAAACTCCAAGTAAAGTTGAGCCAAAACCAGTAGGTTTTGGGATGAAAAACATGAAACCACAGTCTTACATTCTTACCAGTTGACATTTTGTTTCAGGCTTGTTCTGCCCATTTGTGGAGGTGGATTTTGTCTGAGTTTGGGTTTCATTTGGGGCAGCCCTGTTAGAGAGAGATGGATGGTGGTTTGCTTGCTGAAAGCTATTGATTTATACTGATTATAAATACAAATTAAATTAAAAATACACTTTAGAAGAGGAACAGAGTTAAACATTTAAAGATATCTGGAAGATCCCTTTACATGTTTTCAATATTTACTAATGTTAATTCATGGCTAATGCTCAGTAATAGTTGTGCTACCTGAAGTGTGTGCTCGATGTAAAGATTTTCCAGCATGGTATATTACATCACTTACTGTTTTCAGAAACCTGCAGTATTTATGGTGAGGGGATGAGTTTGGGCTTGAATATTGGCCTTAACGTGAAAGGCCTTGTTTTTATCAGTTTACATGTGTGCCAAATTGTTAGTTAAATTTTAGGTGTATTGATGTTTTTCCGTGTTGTTTTCCCCCCAGCCCCATCTTTTTTATCTGAATTCTTCCCATGCTGTCAGATGTTGCTCATACCACAAATAAGGCTCTGTCGTCCTTGTCTATCCTGGGCTGCTGTTTGCATGTCCTCTGTGTTGCTGAGTACCATTAGTTTTCCATCTCAGAACAGGGTTCGATGGCAGGATCCTTTACACGTTCTTCCAGCTGCTCAGTGGCACACCTGCCGTGGCAGGCACTCTGGCTTCATTCCTAAGATATGTCCCAGATATTTCCATCATCATTTCTGGATAACTTTAGAGATAAGGGGCTGTTGAACTCTCTAATGTTATACATTTATTCCATTTAACACCTGTATTTTTCTAAGGCATTTTCTTTGGAAGGTATTTTTAATGGAGAATAATACTATCCAGCACCTATATAGCACTTTTCATCCATAGATTTCAAATCCCTTCACAAAGGAGGTCAGGATCATTATCTCTGTTTTACAGATGGGAAAACTGAGGACAAGAGAGGTGAAGTGACTTGTGAACTGGCCAATAGTAGAGCCAGAAATAGAAAAAACTAACTGTCAGAGAAAACATCTCATTCATAAAATCAGTTGTATCTCTTTGATAGCCTCCCTCTTTGTATGAGGCCTGTGTTCTTAGGTTATAAGCTACTTGGGTATGTCTGTACTTTGAGCTGGGAGCGTGATTTCAGCTTGACGAGACATACTCACTCTAGCTCTTATTGAGCTAGTGCACTAAAATAGTGTAGCTGCAGCAATGGGAGGGGCTAGTTGCCTTCTGTACACACGCTAGCGTCTCAGAACAGCTAGTTCTTCATGCTGCTGTGATAACACTATTTTTAGCACACTTGCTTGATGAGATTGAGAGTGAGTATGTCTCCTTGAGCTGCAAAACACACCAAAAGTGTAGACATATTCTTTGAGGCAGGACCAGCATCTCCCTATGTGTTTATAAAGTGCTTAATGCAGTAGGACCCTCCAGTCCTCATTGGGGCCTCTGGACTCTACCATGATATAAATATCCAATAATAATGCTTTACAAATCGTTAAATGTCCCAGTGTTTGACACTTGTAATACCAAAGAATAGTTTTGAAAATACTTACAAATACAATAATTAATTGGCAGGCTGAGATTTTATACTAAGTAGCAAATCCTGAAAAAATTTGGGATTATAAATTAAATGCTACAAGACCATTAACTGTAGTCAACTTGCTATAATATGCACATATATACAAATATATACAATATTGCATCCCATTTTCATTTTTAATTTCCGGAAAATGGATGTTTTGCTTTTTAAATTCTTCATAGGCTATTTCAGTACAGTGATGTAATTTGGGGGCAGTATTGTGCCTACTAATTAAAAGCATTTCCTGAAATACATTAACTAAAATATATAATTATTTAAAGAGGAAGAAAAAACAGATTTTATGATTTTGAAAACATCTAATTTCCAACCCTCTTCTGATTCATAGGGTACCGTGCTATGGTTGAATAAACAATTTAACTATGCTTGAATTTTCCTTATCATTAAATTGGTGAATGGCTTATCAAATGCCAAAGAAGTCATTTTAAGCACCAGGCAATAGAATATAAAATCATTTCTTTTAACATAGATTTTACGTTCTAGTATAGTATGATAAAGCTTTAGTGCTTGATAAACCAAAAGTTTGTCTTTAGTATGCGTTAATGACAGTCTGACCATTGGGGTTGGGTTTTTTTGGGTTTTTTTGGTCTCAGTATCTGATCTTGGAGACCAGATATGTCTCCTCTTAATATGTAAGTTTTGCTTTCACCTTAAAGTCACAAATTAATTGCAGTAATACATTTGTTCCTATATGGTGTTAACTACCAGACTATTTAACATCCTTTGTATGATGTTCTCATTGTAATAAATGTGCAATGTTGTATTGTTTGGTCATGTATGCATTATACCAAGAAAATTGATATTAATATAGGAGCATCTGTGATTACTGAACACAAAACAGTTCCTATTAAAATATTATCAATAATATTATAAAATAACTGAAATATTTATGCCATATTTTGGCTCTCACATTTTACTTCTCACTCTGAGGAAAGAGGGTTTTTGTTTTGGTTTTTAAAGGACTAAACTTTTAAGAAAGGAAAACTGATTTTGATTAAACAGCCAAAACGCTATTTGGTAAAATGGGATTTTGCAAAAGCTTTTAATATTTAATTTCTGCAGGCTGAGTATCTGGAAGAACATTTAGTTCCTGTTTTGAAAGATGAATGCCTTACATTGCAAAGTGTACCGAAGGCTCATCTGTAGTCATAGAACACTGCTTGCTTCTCTAGTACGTACGTGCAAGGAAGAGTAGAAGGGGTTGAGTGGGCAGTTGGCAGTCATTCATTGTCAGTGATTGCTAGTCATTCATAAAAACTGCAGACCTGAGAGGTGGAGCCAGAAGGAGCAGCCTTTCAGACTGTTGCAGAAGATGCTCATTTGCATAATCATAAGTGATTCTAAAAGCTGCTCAAATACAGCATGATGAATGTAATGACAAGATGTATGATAAATCTGTGTGTAATTAAAAGAAATTGCATAGAATAAAATAAAATATGTTAATTCTTTATTTATTGAGCCCATCACAATTTCATGTACGTAGCAATCTGTCTGACAGTTCTGTTAGTTTCTCTGTGTTCAGTTGAAAACAATAAATCAGGTTAAAGGAGTGCACTCTATTTTGTGAAGTTGCTTGCAGTATTTGCATTTATTTCCTTTAATAGATGTAAAACAATAACAGGTAATTGACATATTGTGCTGGAGATGCCAAATCAAATTCTATAGCCTATAAAAGTTCATATATTAAGATTAAGATTCTGAAGCCCGTAGAAATAGAACTGGGGACCTTGATGCTGCATTCCTTACCCACCCAAAACACCTGCTGACTCAAATAGCAGTTTTGGATCTGCAGGGAGTGCAGTATTGGATCCCATAATTGTTCAGACTTTTAAATGATAGTAAGAATTTAATTTCCAGGGAAATTACTGTCAAAAGAAACAAACAATAAAAAACTCCTTTCCTCCAATGTGGCTATTTTTTTATGGTTGCTGTATGCAGCAGTTTTATTTTTCTTAACTGCTTATTCACCATACCATCTTGACAACACTTTATATCATCACTGTGTCCAAAATGAGTCAATGAAGCAAAATGGGGATGTTGTGGCACATTGGAAGACTTTTTTTTTTTAAATTTATACGTTATAACTTTGATTTATTAAAAAACTGGATGTGAATGTTATTACATCCAATATTCAGTCTTTAAAGTTTGCATGCCCTTCCCACAAACCTCTAGATGTAATTACTCATCTGACAGCATGCTGATGTAGCATTAGTAAGATACAATATTTAAGGCATGATGCAGTGTCCAGTACCATAGCATTAAAATTAAATGGCCTTATTTTAAAATGACCAGACTTGATTTTCTGTAATAAATGACTTATTTTGTTATAGTGCAAAACAGCTACTGTATCATGTCACATAGGAAGGATCTCCATGGACAGGCAAAGGAAAGGGGAAATCAAAATCTATAAAAATGTCTTTAACTTCCTGTAGTGGGGTGGCTGCCCCACTCCCTGAGAATTTAGGCTGCAGCAGGCCAGTGGGCCTGCGCAGATGGACAGCCAATAAGAAAAGGGTTTATTGGGAGCCAATCAGGGCCCAGATTGGAGGCAGCCAATCAGGGCCAGGCTCAGCCCTATAAAAAGGCTGCTTAGGGAGGGAGCAGGCAGTCTGTCCCCCAGGCCTTTAATAAGGGAAGGTCTGTCTCCAAAGCTGGGAGACTAGCAGCTGGGACAACGCAGTGCTGGGCAGGCCCAGGGGGAGCAGAAGGGAACTCCAGCCCGGTGTCTGCCAGGCTGCAGGACCTAAGGGGAAGGGCCTAGCCGATGTGAGGAGTCAAAGGGCAAGCAGCCCAGGGATGTGGACAGATGGAGGGAGAGAAGAGGGCAGGACAGCTGCCACTAGAGGGTACCTGGGTTGGGACACAGAGTAGTGGGCGGGCCTGGGTCCCCCCCGTTCCTCCTTGCCTTATACCCGGCTGATGGGAATGGCCATCTGGGGTTGCACCAACCCCCTGCCAAGAGGGGTGTGACTTGGGGGTGCAGTTGCCCACATTGGCTGGGGCACAGAGAGACAGCTGATTTGTCCCCCGCTTCCCCCCGGAAGGGGGTGTGGATGGACTATGGGGCACTGCCGGAGGGCAGTGGTCTGGAAGAGGACGCTATGAGCTGGAGACCAACACGGGTCCACATGCCAACCGAGGGCGAGACGACGGATGGGACACCACCGGGAGAGGGTGCTCCACTGGACTGAGCTAATTCCCAGAGGCAACCAGTAGGAGGCGCCACGGTGGTGAGTCCCAACCCGTCACACTTCCCCAGAATTTTGGGTGTTTGTACCTGGAGTTTTGGTTCAGACCCATTTTAAGTAAAGTCAGAAAGAACTTTAATACCAGCCTATGTTAAACACAGAGACAGTGAACTAAATGATTATATACTGTTTTAGAGTCCCAAATTCACTTTTGTGACTGTGTCACCCCTGTTATCAGACAGAAGATTTTTACAGCAAAGCAACTCAATGTATCTTTAACAAATAGCTAATCAAATTGTACATTCCAGCCTCTCTGAAGCTTTTACAGAAACTGTGATAAAAAATGGTTCTATATGGCTATGTTCTAGTGAAAATGTATATATGTTTAATCCTATTTTTCAGATGCTAATTGTCCATTGTTGGAGAAGAATTAATATTATAAAGTCAGATAGCATAAATAAACAATGCCCTATGTACGTGTTCTTATCTACACAGAACTCTTCTATTACTCTTAGATTGAGACAGACCCAGATGCATGCAGGCATCGCCCAAACACCCCAGTTCAGTCACCCTGAGCTACCATCAAGAACAGCTGTTAAACTGCTGTCCCTGGAGGTTTCCAAACATCTCCCCACTGCCACAGAACCTTCCCCTCCTGGCCATTTTGTCACCTTCTGGTCAGGAGCCATAAAAGCAGAAGCAGATTCACCACACTGCCTTATGATGACCTATTAGCACTCAGCTGATTCATTACAATATACTTGGCTGTTTTTGATTTTCCATCCTCGATCTCTACTGCAAGCTGCAATACTGGAATAACTAACATTTTACAAAAGGAAGGCTTTTTTCCTTAAATAATTTATAAAATAGATAAAAGCCTACCCATCAGTGAAATGCATCTCAAAGCTATAGTTGGAATGGCAGTTTCTATTTATAAACTTGCAGCTCCCCTGCCCATCCCCATAATGGGTTTGTCATGGCTAGAATTTTCAGTAAAATTTCAGCTTATAGCCAGCATGCTCTAACATCTTTGGGGTTTAGAGAAGACAAGACTGAAGGTAGAAAATATCCTTACCCTAACAAATAAAAAGCATCAAGAAAGTGATTGAAAGCCACGCTTGTTAGAGGTAGGAGGTGAGGCCTAGAGAGAGTCCCTGAGATTACTAAACCCAAAAAATGTTAAAGCAGGAATGTGAAGGAGAACTCCCTCTGCTTCTCCTTTCCTTATCTTCAGGGAGTGATGATGCTCCAGAAAGCAGCCCTTCTGCCTTAGTTGTGAGGAGTCCACATACCCACTCTGGAGGGGAAAAAAGCAGAGGCCCTGTGGTTCTCTCATCTTTCGCTGTCAGTCCTGAACATGTGGCTTCTCTTCCTGCTTTGCACCTGTGAGAAGGAATAAAGAGATTGTTCAGGACTCACCCCATCCTTTACACCATCAGTAGCCTTGATGGTAAAATCCTAGGCTTGTTGAAGTCAATGACAAATTTCCCATTGACTGCAATAGGGCCAGGATTTCCCCCCTGGCTTGCTTAGTGATAGCCAAAAATTGTGGGCTCCCCCTCCTCCACTCAACTAATTTAAAAACTGCTGAATTCCCAAAGAAGGAAAGGTTTACAGCTCCTACATGGTGTTAGAAGATGGTGACCATTCTCATTTCACTACCAGCACTCATAGGCTAAGGGCCAAGCTGCTGGAAATACTCATTGTGAGAAAATAGTTTTGTAGAGCTCAGCATTCCTGTGAGTATTACAGTTCTGAGTGGTAGCTGTTGTCCCTTGAAATGGTTTCAGTGACAAGTAATCATTAGAGCAATATGTAAGAATCAGATATTTCTTGTCTTTATATTTTAACGAGGTTTTTTAAAAAAAGATAGGTCCAGTACAGCATATGATTTATTTTTTAAATAATGCCATCATGGCTGCTGCTTGAATCCTAGGATATGTCTACGTTGCAGCTAGAGGCATGCTTCCCAGCTCGGGCAGACAGACACATGCTAGCTCTGTCTGAGCTTGTGTGCTAAAGATAGCAGTGTAGCCAGGGTACGTACAGAGAGCAGCTGCCTGAGTACAAATCCTGGGTATGTGCTGCCACCTGTGCTGTTCCTGTCTACAATGATATTTTTAGCACACTAGCTCAAGCAGAGCTAGTACATGTCTGTCTACCTAAGCTGGGAAGCATGGTCCCAGCTGCAGCATAGATATACCCTTAGGCCTTGCCTGCACTAAAGGGAAAAGTCGATCTAAGCTATGCAATTTGAGTTACGTGATTAGTGTAACTCAAATCGACTTAGCTTAGATCTACTTACTGTGAGGTCCACACTACGCGTTGTTGACGGGAGACGCTCTCCTGTCGACTCTCCTTACTCTTTTTGATCCGATGGAGTTCATGAGTTGATGGGAGAGTGATCTGTGGTCAATTTAGCGGGTCTTCACTAGACCCACTAAATCGATTGCCAATGCATCTATAGCCGCTCATCGATCCCCCCCCCCCCGTAAGTGTAGGCAAGCCCTTAGTGATTATAAGGGTGTTTATTGCATAGAACAGCACTTCTCCAGATCTTTACTTAGTAGTTGCTCATATTTTGGCCACTGTCTTCCACTGATGCTCCTTTCTGCTTTTCTGGCATCTGAATTACAGGAAAACTTGCACTCTTTTTCCATGTCTGCAGATAGAGGAAGAGGGGAAAAAAAGAGGTGATAATACCGACTCTCTGAGCCTTTTCCTTATCTCCCTTCAAATTACCGGAGACAGGGAAGGAGTCACCTATTTCTTATCAAAGTTAATTTGTCTCTGTTATCATTCTCAGGTAGCTGAGGCCAAATTATCATAAGTATTTAGAAAGATGCATATAGGTGCCTAGTGACATTTTTCAAAGCACCTATGTGCCCAAGTTTCCTTGATATCACCCTATTTAAAAATCTCAAGAGGTGACAATCTGGATCTTTAGGTGTCTAAATACCTTTGAAAATCTGGTCTGAAAAGGCTTAATTCTCTCAGTGGCAGGAGGGCTTTATATATTTAATTTAAACCTACCATTCACTTCAGGAAGTCTGATCTCATCACCGTTTTGTCTTGTGTGGGTGTAATAAAAAGAGTGGAGGACTTCAAAGGAAGGTGTCTGTAGATGCCTTGGGGAGAACCTCTCTTTTGGAAGCTTGCTTTGTTAGAGCTGTCTTGAACTCTGGTTCATTATTGATTATGCCTTACCTCTGGAAATGTGCAGAGCAACCACCTAACCCTCTTTTCTTTAGCTACAGTGAGCCAGCTGTGGTGTCATCTTCCAGTGTGGATTTAGGGAGAAGAGCACTGAAAGCTGTTGGCTAGTCCCTGCTTCCGTATTTTATTACGTTTGCCAGTGGGAACAGAATAAAGTTGTATTTAGATCCTTAACTTTGGTATTTCAGGTCTTCTCTTTTCCCAGTCCATTCAAAAATGAAGACTGAATACTTTTCTCTAAGTAACAGATTATTGGCCTGTTTGGCCCAGCTATCTAGGTTTAGAAACCTTTAAAAAGTGGAAGTCAAATCCTAGTGAGGCAAATAGAAAGGAGCACAAACACTGCCAACTTAAGTGCAAGAGTGTAATAAGAAAAGCCAAAGAGGAGTTTGAAGAACGGCTAGCCAAAAACTCCAAAGGTAATAACAAAATGTTTTTTAAGTACATCAAAAGCAGGAAGCCTGCTAAACAACCAGTGGGGACCCTTGATGATCAAAATACAAAAGGAGCGCTTAAAGACGATAAAGTCATTGCGGAGAAACTAAATGGATTCTTTGCTTCAGTCTTCATGGCTGAGGATGTTAGGGAGAGTCCCAAACCTGAGCTGGCTTTTGTAGGTGACAAATCTGAGGAACTGTCACAGATTGAAGTGTCACTAGAGGAGGTTTTGGAATTAATTGATAAACTCAACATTAACAAGTCACCGGGACCAGATGGCATTCACCCAAGAGTTCTGAAAGAACTCAAATGTGAAGTTGCGGAACTATTAACTAAGGTTTGTAACCTGTCCTTTAAATCGGCTTCGGTACCCAATGACTGGAAGTTAGCTAATGTAACGCCAATATATTAAAAGGGCTCTAGGGGTGATCCCGGCAATTACAGATCGGTAAGTCTAACATCGGTACCGGGCAAATTAGTTGAAACAATAGTAAAGAATAAAATTGTCAGACACATAGAAAAACATAAACTCTTGAGCAATAGTCAACATGGTTTCTGTAAAGGGAAATCGTGTCTTACTAATCTATTAGAATTCTTTGAAGGGGTCAACAAACATGTGGACAAGGGGGATCCGGTGGACATAGTGTACTTGGATTTCCAGAAAGCCTTTGACAAGGTCCATCACCAAAGGCTCTTATGTAAATTAAGCTGTCATGGGATAAAAGGGAAGGTCCTTTCATGGATTGAGAACTGGTTAAAGGACAGGGAACAAAGGGTAGGAATTAATGGTAAATTCTCAGAATGGAGAGGGGTAACTAGTGGTGTTCCCCAAGGGTCAGTCCTCGGACCAATCCTATTCAATTTATTCATAAATGATCTGGAGAAAGGGGTAAACAGTGAGGTGGCCAAGTTTGCAGATGATACTAAACTTCTCAAGATAGTTAAGACCAAAGCAGATTGTGAAGAACTTCAAAAAGATCTCACAAAACTAAGTGATTGGGCAACAAAATGGCAAATGAAATTTAATGTGGATAAATGTAAAGTAATGCACATTGGAAAAAATAACCCCAACTATACATACAACATGATGGGGGCTAATTTAGCTACAACGAGTCAGGCAAAAGATCTTGGCGTCATCGTGGATAGTTCTCTGAAGATGTCCACGCAGTGAGCAGAGGAGGACAAAAAAGCAAACAGGATGTAAGGAATCATTAAAAAGGGGATAGAGAATAAGACTGAGAATATATTATTGCCCTTATATAAATCCATGGTACGCCCACATCTCGAATACTGTGTACAGATGTGGTCTCCTCACCTCAAAAAAGATATTCTAGCACTAGAAAAGGTTCAGAATAGGGCAACTAAAATGATTAGGGGTTTAGAGAGGGTCCCATACGAGGAAAGATTAAAGAGGCTAGGACTCTTCAGCTTGGAAAAGAGAAGACTAAGGGGGGACATGATAGAGGTATATAAAATCATGAGTGATATTGAGAAAGTGGATAAGGAAAAGTTATTTACTTATTCCCATAATACAAGAACTAGGGGTCACCAAATGAAATTAATAGGCAGCAGGTTTAAAACAAATAAAAGGAAGTTCTTCTTCACGCAGCGCACAGTCAACTTGTGGAACTCCTTACCTGAGGAGGTTGTGAAGGCTAGGACTATAACAATGTTTAAAAGGGGACTGGATAAATTCATGGTGGCTAAGTCCATAAATGGCTATTAGCCAGAATGGGTAAGAATGGTGTCCCTAGCCTCTGTTCGTCACAGGATGGAGATGGATGGCAGGAGAGAGATCTCTTGATCATTGCCTGTTAGATTCACTCCCTCTGGGGCACCTGGCATTGGCCACTGTCGGTAGACAGATACTGGGCTAGATGGACCTTTGGTCTGACCCTTCTTATGTTCTTAGAAAACTATTATTTTCTATTTGTATTGTGCTAGCCCCAATCAAGAATGAGGGCTTGTTGTGCTAGGCACAGTATTAATACATAGCTAAAAGACAGTCCCTATCCTGAAGAACTTACAAATCCAACTCCTGGGCCCATGGACATTTCTGCTGGAACAGTAAACTGGATAATGGTTTGTATGTACCCCTTACATCAGACCTTTTTTCAATATGCTAAGACTGAAAAACCACTTCCCAGTTTCCAGAAAAAAACCCTACCCTAGCTGGCAGGGAGCTCATCATTTTGACAAGAAGAAGAATACAGGCCCATTTGAAGCTCAAACAAAAAATGTCAGAAGCTTATATGCATGGCAAACTGAATGTTGCAATAGATAAGTTGATCATAACAGCTATTATATGGAGGGAAATGTGAATAGAAAACCTCCCCTGTGATTATGAGAATTGGAAGCATCAACCACGATAGTTCTGGTTGCAACTCAGACCAATAACAATAAGAACATGTACGGCTTTGTCTACACTGGGCATAGCTAAACTGGGTGTAGCTATCCTGATGTCTACACTAATGAAGCTGTGTGTGGCACTGGTGGCTAGAAACCTAATGTGGATAAAGTCTTACTGTTTTAGAATTTGGCACCAAAATTCCTGCAATTGATACCCTTTCTAAAGGCTTGTCTACACTACAAAATTAGGTCAACTTAAGTTAGGTTGACCTACAGCCACCATGTAATTCAATCGACTGTTGGTGACCACACTGCCCTCCTTCTGCTGTTTGTGCGTGTCCACACGAGGAGCACTTGAACCAACTGAAGTGGAGCATTGTGGAGGCACTGACAGCTGGAATGTGGGGCAATGACAGCTGCGCTGGGCTCACAGCTGGAAACTGCCCAGCCTGCCCCGGGGCTGACAGCCCCAGCTGTGAGCCAAGCACTGGGCTCAACTTGTGAACCTGCTCATTGACATCAGTGTAGAAACTCCATAACCAAAACTGCATCACTGCATCAATTGGAAACAATTCTTTACATGTTGCTTTAAGGCATCTTCCATAACAACCAACTCACAGATCATCCAGGAGTCCCCTGGAAAGGTTTAAAATGAGGTTTTTAGCCCCAGCTCACTACAGTACAGTACTAGGGGTTGCTATCTGAACACTCAAGCTTGAGACAAATTTCAAAATATATCACAGTCATAAGTTAGATCTTAACTCTTTCTCACAGACAATGGCCATGTCAATGTCCTTCTTTTACATTGATAGGTGTGTCCATACATTCCCTAACCATCCAAGTCATTTCTTTCTGGCAATCATGCCCACCTGATTGGTGTATGTAAATGACAACTCTGTACATGAAATAATATTGTCTACAAATTTTCTTAATAGCATAGTAGATCTTTGAAGTGCACCGGAGCATAGACTGAGTAAAATCTCTCCTTTGCACCTGCACCTTGAAATCCTATTACCTTTGTTTTCTAATCCATTGCATCCCACTGAAAAACCTTACGTTTGTGGGATGCAAAGAATTTTTTATTCTGCTTCTATGGGATGGAACACTTTTTGGAAGTTTGAGGCCCTTTTGTTCTCTTCATCCAGGTCCCTCTCCCCATTGACAGTAAGCTAGTTTTCTTCTTTCAATAAGGGAGAACTTATTTTATGCTGAAGCTATCAGTTGCTCTGACCAAAACTAGTTACAGCACCAGGAAGGAGCAGGTTGTTTTAACTAATTGGTAACTAACCTTCATTTTACATTTCTTCTGGTCATGGACTTTCACAACTGGAGTCTGTTGCAAACAATTTTCCACATATAACAAGAAATCTGAACAAGCAAGCAAACAAAAGAAAATGGATGCATTTAAACAACTAGAGCCTTTACAGATCTTCACTTTGGAGGGAGAGAACTTCTGGTGGTTTGCATGCTGGGTGGAGCTTATTTTCCTTGTCCCTTTTATAGCACTGAACTCCTTGTAGAGCAAAGGCACCCCATCATTTAGGGTGAACAGAGAGAGCATGAATGAGAGAAGACCATTTCACCCGAAATAACTGATGTATATTGTAGTTTTGGATACTGATATTCTAAGGTTTACATTTTTGTTAATGCTTAAAATTGAGGAATTTGCTGATTGAGTATTGATGGAGTGATACGATCAACATTTATTGGCGGAAAGGGAAAACAAGTTAAGACACAGATTTTATTGAAAGAAACACCAACATTGAGATGTTGTCTTTTTAAACTCGAGTGATACTAAAAAAAGGAGCTTTATGGTCTATGAGTTGTGATGTGTAAAAGCACACTAAACCATTTAATCTAAACAGCAACCATGTGTCAGCTTTACATACAAATATGTTCATATGGAACTGCGATGGGATGTACACACCCCACGCTGGGCTGGAAGGAGTTAAAGGGCAGTACTGGGCCCAGGTATCCCCACCCCTCCAGCCCTGCAGAGCACGCTCCAACTGGAGAAAGGGTTGAAAATAGAGCAACCCAGCTAAGGCTTCTGACATAGGCGCTGGAGAATCCTCCCAGAGGGAAAAGACTGTCTGCTGAGCCTGGTTAGGGCTGATGGTTCGGTTGCCTTTTCTTTTTCTTTTAACCTTATATTTTAGTGGAAGCTGGGGGAGAAAAGCAGGTGATAGGAAGGGACCCAAGGAGGGCACCTTTGGGGACCAGATTCTGTTGACCCTCTTAGGGTCAGAGCCCAATGGAGTAGGAAGTCATTGGCTCCCCTGCCCTTCCTACAGGAGGGACCCAAGCTGCCTGCCCAGCTCTCCACACCTCTGAGTAAAAGACGGTCTGAACCGAGAGACCTACCCTACGAGAAGTGGCACTAAGTGCACTAACTACTAGGAAACCTAATCCACCTAGGACTCTTTTACAGGAACCCATTTTGAATTCTAAATCTTGAAAGCCTTTTGCTCTTTGATGTAGGAGTGCATTTTTCTGGTGCAGTAAATCTGTTAGAATGAAGGGATTAGAATCGGTAGATTAGGGCTAGTACTCAGCACAATTGGATCACCCTATACAGATACACAGGTAATTTAATTTAGTGTGATTTCCTCTTGATTCTTCTGTGATCGTAGCTGTGAAAGATTTGTTCTTCCTCTATAATTTTCTGTCCTTCTAGATACTTAGTTGGCACCCATCACTGTAGTATCTGAATATCTTGCTCAGATTTAAAAATAGAAATAAAAATAACAATCTGTGTCTGTCTTCCTTCTCAGTCTGAAGGAAAAGTAGCTAGTTTGGTTCATTGTTTTTTTTGTTTTTGCATGTATGTGTGTTCACACGCATGCATGTGTGCTTTTAGTGGAAAATTTTGATGTTTTCCTCAAAACCCCTAATGCCTGAAAACCAAAATATTTCAGCCACAGCTAAATATTTTGATTGGCTATCTTTCCTTAATGCCTCATGTGAGGTGTGGGTAGGTTGCTTCATATTTCCATTCTCCCCTATGGGCCAAGCACTACCATAGACTATATCTCCAAAGATGTACCATTGCCAGGGACTCCCATGAAGCACCACACCCCTCACTATCCCAGGAGATATAGTCTGACAAGAGAGCCAGGCCCATAGAAGAGAAAGGGAGCATAAGGCCGCTGAACTGCAACTCCAACAAGGCACCAGGGCAGCATTTCTGAATCAAGCAGTTTTGGTTTTCAGCCAAAATACTTTGGGTTTGATTTTTTTTTCTGAAAAATTATAATTTTCCTCTGGGAAAAAAACTCATTTTCCCCATCAGCCCTAGTGCTGCGTCTCTGTTCGTGAAGAACTTACTGGCACTCTGGGTTTTTGAAGTGATTTGTGGTCCAGAAAAATCCTACTAGATACGACTTTACTGCTTTTATGGCAGAGGAGAGGTGGGCTCCCCTTGCTTCCTTCATGATAATGACATAGGCTTGAAGAAATTTTGTGTGTCTGAGTTTGTCTGCATGAGATAATGTTATGGCGGTGGAAATTTTTTTTCTTCATGCCATGCTTGCTCTGTAGAAACATCTGAGAAACCTGTTGATTTATTTGGGCAGTCAGGTGGAAGGCTGTGTCTGTGCTAGCAGTGGGCAAAGAGTAGTGTAGTTAGAGTGTGTAAATAATGGACTTTTTTTTTTTGGTTGTCTGGCAGTTCCAAAAAGAAAAAGGGTTCTGGTTGAAACAAATTGAAAAATTGTGATAATTTGGCAAATTGAAACAGTCAGTTTCAGGTCAAACAAAACATGTCATTTGACCAAAAATATGGTTCTGGGCATTTTTAAAGGGCTAGTTTCACAAGATGGGGGTACCCTCTTTTATAGCCTTTAGCTCAGTGGTTAGGATGGTCCCATTGCCTGATGTGAAGAAGGAATTTGAACTTGGATCTCCCACGCTGCAGTTGAGGGTCCTAGGCACAGGGCTACGGTGAAGGTGAATGTCCTCTGGTGAAGGTGTTCCAGTTAGTATAAAATACTTAACCAGTCACTGGAGCAGCAACTTGAACTTGGTTCTCCCACATCCTTATTTTCACTCTTTCCTTGGCCTGAACACTGTCCATTGGATTACTATGAATTGCTACTGTGAATGACAAACAGTTACTGGGGCAGGGAAAAGGAGTAATTAGGCTAGGGTGCTCCCCTAGGATGTACATGGCCCAAGTTTAAATCGCTTCTCCATATCAGGAGGAGACAGAAAATGAACCTGAGTTTCCCAAATTCCAGGTGAGTGTCCTAACCTCTGGATGAAACTATTGAATGAATTCATGTCAAGTCGATTGAAACAACATTTTTTTTAACGTGAATGAATTATTTGTTCAAAATTCTTTGTCCAGCTCTAGTTATAGTGCCCTATTTATTCTTCCTCTCATTGGCCGTGCATGTGGGGTTTTTTTGTTGAGTTTTGCCTGTGACTCCATTATTCCACCTTCCCATTTCTACATATATCCTTTTATTTTATTGCCTTAATTACATGTGATTTTAGTACCATATTTTATTGATTAACTTTGCTCTATAATGATGCCTTGAGGGAGGGGAATAAAGA
Source organism: Mauremys reevesii (assembly GCF_016161935.1). Classification (NCBI taxonomy): domain Eukaryota; kingdom Metazoa; phylum Chordata; order Testudines; family Geoemydidae; genus Mauremys; species Mauremys reevesii. Next base: position 153,597,921 of record NC_052625.1, on the reverse strand, counting down.
AAAAAAATATTTAAACATCAGATTAACCTAATCTGGAACCATGATCACTAAAATGCCTTAATCATATTGTTATTGCATGGTGCCACATTGTAGATTCAAGGTTGTTTTGAGTGCTCTAACTGTGCATTTCCATTCTTAGCATATATTTGGATTTCTTTTAGGTTTAACCATAACTTTTAATTTTCTGGGCTTATAGTGACAATGTCACTGTAACATATTTTATTCTAAACTATTGATATATACTGTCAACCTTAACTCTGTTTTAACATGGATTTTGCCTGGGAATTTATATAGCATCTAATTTTGCCCTAATGTTGCATCATGCATCTGTAACGTGGCTGTCTGCAGGTGGGACTGAACCTGGGACCTCTGTAGCTTAGTGCATGAGCCTCTATGGCATGAGTTAAAAGCCACATGCTTTTAGCTAAGGTTGTAGCAGACTCATTAATCTCTAGGTGGTCTAGGTGCCACTAGAGGGGGACAGAGCACCACATCCAGCAGGCATGGGTCACACGTACATTAGCTACCCATGTGGTCAAGAAAAGTAGGAAGTCAGGGTTTCTTGTTGAGTATTAATGGAATTAAGAGAGCAAATTGACCATTCAGGGAACCAATGTAATGAATCATGGCCTCATACTGCTGATATTGTGGTTGCTCAAAGGTATTAAACACAGGATCTTCCACACCAAAGTCCATTGACACTTGAACTGAATTCCCTAGGTTACGAGAAAATTGTACATATTTGTTGGGTCCAGCCACAAGTGAGAGTTATGAGCATGTGCATTATACTACTCTTACAGTATATCAACAAAACTCTCGTGCCCCCCTTTTTTGGAATGTGCACAGAAAGGAAAAGATGTGTATATAAAAGTAACTGGAGGGCATCAGAAAATGGTAGTGGCACATCAAATTTGAAGCACCATCCCAATTTGTAAATTGAATTTTGAACAATTTGTGTATATGAGACTGTTGATGACACTGCTGTGGATGTTCATTTGTACCAACCCAGTTAATCAGTTTAAATTGATAAATATTTCTGTAAGAGGAGAGTTATAATATTACTTTAAAATTGACCTGAAGGTTTACAGAATTAGAGAGCGATTCAAAAGAGACAAGCTGAGACCATTCAGTAAGTGGAAAATCTGAAATGCAGCCAAGTGTCCTTCTTTATTTAAAAAAAAAAATCCTGAAACTATAGAGGACAAGCCCTTTTATCATGTGAAAAAATGCTAGAGAAAGAGAGGCAGCATTTTTAAAACTGTGTGACAAGTAAGCACAGAAATAGCTCAGCAATTAACTGAGTTCTGTGTGTCTCTGTGCAGTGTTTTAAAATTTTGCCCATCAGTGTTAGATGTGCATGTTCTATAACTTCCAATTACTTTTTTTAGATCAGTCCCCAAAATCATAGCACTTCAACCAAACAACTAATTAGTAATTACAATTTATTTATAGATGTGCTAATTAGATTTAGTCAGATAAGTGATTTATCATCTGCCATGAATATAAAGCATAGGGTGAGCGACAGATTTACTAAATAATTGATTTTGTTATGCAGCTCAGCATACCTTCCTCCAAGCCTTCTGAGTAAATATCTGCTATTTATCAATGTGTTCATGCTCTTGGCCCATCACATTTTAAGTACCAGAGGGCCTGTTTTTTGTTGATGGTGAGCTAAGCATATATTGTTGTACAGGGGATGTTAAACCTAGGTCCTAGGTGGTAGCATAGATTCCTTATTGTATGTAATTTGCTTAATGATTTGATTAATTTAAAGAAACATCAGGCAGGGAATATGTCTATGGTGGGTTGGCACATTGAATCACTTGATAGGGATAAAGACGTAAAAATTAATGACTGGAGATATAAACAAAAACAGGGTTCATATGGGAGGGGGAGATCTCATTTATTAGCAAATGCTCAGAAATGAAATAGTCATGTAGTACATTTGATTAGTGATTAAATAGAGCTCTGTGCTTTAAAAAGCATTTCCTTCCAGTATGTTGTACTGCAAATCTGTACAATGATACAAACTTAGAACAATTGCAAAAGCAAGGTAGCAGATTTGGGAGTGAAATGTTAAGAAGGAGGTGTTACTGTGTAAGGACTGCAAACACACAATAACTGTTTTTAATGTATTTAAAATCTAAGGTTTTTCCTTTGGAGAAAATATAGGAGAATCCAGTGTAGAGGAAACCCAATGTCAATAACTTCCTCTGCATATTCATATACTGTAGTTGATTTGTTGTATGACTTTTTTTTGCACAGGTATTAACTTGAATATTATCAGCTATTAGAAACAGAAGATGTATCAAACCAATATGTAAAGCAAAAAGTTCAGACTAATCTTAGTTTAACTCTTCTGAGCTGTCACTTCTAACCAAGCAGACATACTGTAAAATATAAACACGCAACCTCTTATTTCCCTGGTGCTGGGATTGTTTCCCTGGCCATCCAGGAACTGAAAAATCACATGGGTGTCTCAAGGTCTGATTCTCCCCTTTGACTCAGAAATATGATACAACCCAGCTCAGGAAGTAAAAACCTGTTTTCTGTGAAGGCAGCACCATCTTACATCCCTCATGTTTCTCAATAGCAATTTCTCCAACTAATTATGAAGTTGTAGTGTTGTCTATGGTGATTCCAGTTTTCCTATGTCAGTCTTTATTCTCTGGGTATTGTAATGTCTTCTACTGGTGATGTTATTCTTTTCTAACACAGTTATCTGCCTTCAAACATACATAAAATGGCAAAATATTACACACTTTTATGCATGTAATCACACAATGCTTTCACTGATACTGTGCTTGTTAATGGGACTTAAATCCTGGGACCTTCCACACCAAAATCCACCGGCATCTGGGAGCTGGTCCCCTTTAGCCTTATTCATACTGGCAACTGCAATGATTATAAATGGGAAATGGTGAAATTCCAACATTATGAAGAAAATTTTAAGTGTTTCCTTCTTTCTCTTGAATCGCCTATTGTGTGTCATTTTCCTGTGATTGTCTTCTAGATTGTAAACTTTCTAGGTTAAGGACTATGCTGATGATATCCGTCTTGTCACTAAGCACATTGTTATCATTTGACAAAAATAATAGAACCTATTTTACAATTGATAGTGTTTTCATAAAATTATTTGGGCTGAAATTTCTCATTCTTTCTTATTATCTTTTTGGTAAACTTGACCCAAAACTGTTTATGTGAATTACACAAATGTGAAAAATCCTTTTTTATTTTAAAACAATTATTTTGATTTCTTTTGCATTAACAAAATAATTGATACATATTTTTTTTGCCTCAAACATGGCATGTGGCAAGCTCAGCCCAAAGTAATGATGTCTTGCTATTTGATGGAGAGTGGTATTGAAAGCCACAGGAAGGGTTTGGTGTTTGCTTTGTTGGAACAAGAATTCTTTTCCTCCCCTATTTTAAAAATGACAAGGAAATTGAATGCAAAACCTATTTTTAATGCAGCATGAAAGGTGAGAATTGAAAAGCAAAAAAGGACAAGAGGTTCAAATTCCCACAGCCTTAACTTAGTCATATTGCACATATTAGTATCTGGACTGCCAGATAATGCCAGTATCCAACACTGTTTTTGCCCCATCTGTTGTAAGCTAATTAGTTACTGGCTTTCCATGTTAATGTGGACCTTGCCATGTTTATCAATACTTTTGTCACCATGTTGGACAACTCCAGGGTGCTATTCCTTAGGCTTATATTGAGGACAGCTCAAATGCTTTAGCTAGTGAAGAGGCCTATCATTTTACTAGAGTGGATCAAAAAACGTAAACTTTATGCTTTGGCACTATTAAATACATTTAACATAAGAAATTAGTGTGTGTCCTGTGTGCATTAGACAACGGTTCTTTTACATCCTCACATTTTGAGCAGTCCTGTGTGAAGTCATATGAGTAATTTCTTGTGCCTGTAAATCTTTAATTTTTGGTTCAACTATAGGTTGTTTATACTTTCAGTAGGGTATCTTTTGAGATGCTCTGGATTTTTTTTTTTTGCATTCAGTGGATAATGCATAATGCCTACTTTGCTTTTTTGAAATCTAATATCTTTCACTACCATGTTATATGAACCTCCTTTGTTGAATTCAAATAGTGTGTAGTCATTACACTCAACCAGATTCTTTCTCGATCTAGAATGGCTTATTCCTAAGGCTTGTCTAAACAAAGAAGTTGCACTAGTAGAAGTTCTGTCGGCATAGTTCTAGGCTTCCACTATCTCTGATCAGCTTAATCTATACCACAGTGTAAATCCAATAGGATTTGGCCCTAATTGTTTCTTTTAACATAAAATTATCTTTTGAAAGGTGAGATTTTTGTTTTAATGATACAAATACAATAAATACAAAACAACAAATATTTTCTTCTCTATTGTGGTAGTATTTTCTAGTAAAGTGAGCTTTAGATGAGTATGCTTTAAGTTGCTGAGTTAAGTGTAGGTTTCACTATACATAAAAGTATTGCTAACTGTGTCCTGGTTATCTTGAATAAAGTATTTACTACCTTTGGAACCACATATATACATATCTGCTCCTGCCTGCACCACAGCATGACAAGGAGTATAGGGAAAACTTTAAAAATGGAAAATGTATTCCTACTTATGAATTTGGTTTATGCAAGTTCATTTACATGTGTTCAAAAGCTCTCCCAGATATTATAATTGATTATTCAGACAGATTTTCCAACTACCTCTATTATCATCCCAAGATACACTTTTACACTTTCTTAAAATCCTCTGTATCAGATGGATGGCTTGCATCCGAAGAAGTGGGTATTCACCCACGAAAGCTCATGCTGCAAAACGTCTGTTAGTCTATAAGGTGCCACAGGATTCTTTGCTGCTTCTTAAAATCCTCTGTAGCTTTAAAATAGAAGTCGGACAAAAAAGGGTGAGCGACAAATTTCCTTAATTGATTTTTGCTATGCAGCTCGGCATAACTTCCTCCAAGCATTGAGTAAATATCTGCTGGTTGTGAAATGCATTCTTTGTGTTCGTGGCCCATCTTATTTAAAGTATGTAATAGCCTTAAAATGTGGTGAAAACCTAAAGAGCATACAGGTAACTGTTCATATAAGACAGCTCTTGACATTGACACATTAGTGTGTTTAAAACTGGTTAAAGACAATTAACCAAATTCAGTCTTGATATAAGCAGATACAGTTCCAAAGAAGTCAATAGTGTTTTCAAATACCTAGTTAGGGTTCTGTAGCTACCTTTTTTACTAGTGGAACAGACAGACAAATATAACATGTAATTTGCAGTAAATAAAATTATTGCTGCCCTCTTTTATAATTTTTTTAAAATTAATCTTTTTTGCATATGGTTGAATTGCCTCTTTTGGCTGACTTCACCCCCTGTAGGAGTTGTCCTGTCCAGTGGTGCAGAAAACCATGTATATGAATCATGCATAATTTATGCCAGGAATTGTTCTTGTATTATACGGCATATGCAAATCATGTAACTCTGGGCCAAGAATTGTTATGTGATAAGATGTAATATATTATAATAACTCAGTTTTGGGATAAGTGATCAGGTATTTAATCTAGAATGGTGGAAGATAGACTTGGGAAAAGCCAACCAAATGGTAGATTTTGTTTACCTTTTTGAAAGTTTCAAAGATATTCCTGAGTACATTTACAGAGGACACAATAGTTAATGTGCTAACCATTCTCCAGTCTGTTTTACATTTTTTACTGGCACCCTTTCCATGCTAATCTCTTTAGAATCTGGAAAGGCGTGTAACAGTTGTTTTAAAGTGTTCTGGAACTGGCTGTCCACCAAACACAAACTTCAGCCAACGAGGAGCACTGGAAGGTTTCCCTAGCTAAGCAGTTTGGATAAGCCATAAGGATGCATAGGAAATGACAAAAGATTCACTGTCCTTCTGAAGTGATAAATCTATCCTATGGACCAACTTCACAGACTGGAAACAGGGACAATTCCCTTAGAGGGGGATGCATTCTGTAGAGCAGAGAAATAATGTTGTAATAGAGACCTTTTAATACTGAACCACAAACACTGTCAGCTACAAAGTGAAAAGTCCCTTTGAATCCAATAGGTAATGCACCCTTCTAAGCAAGAGCACAGTTTGACTCAATATATTGGATACTCATGACTTTATAGATGTACTCTGTAAACTACTGATTTAGAAGTTAATATACCAAAGATCAAATTCTACCTGGATTGAATGGCTATAACCAAGGACAGAATCTTCTCTTCCTGACCTACTTTTTTGGGGGGTGGGGTGGGGTGTAGGGAGGGGTTGGTAGAGGTTACTAAGGGAGGATCTCAGTCCCCAAACATGTGAGATCACCCTCTTTGTGCCATAGGCAAAAGGACCACCAGCAAAATCCTAGATCTCATTTATTTTCTTCTGCAGACCTGAAGGAAGGTCCAATAAAAGATATTACCTTCCCCACCTTGTCTCTCTAACACAGTTTTTTGGAATTTCAATCAATTTTTACCATTCCGAGACTTTTGGGATCCTCACAGATGCAAGGGTTTTTTTTTTGTTTTGTTTTGTTTTTTTAAAATACAGTAATGCTAATTAAATGAATTAGCAAAGATTAGTCAGCAGTGAATGTGTGATCTAAGTGTACTTCAAACACAAGGAAGGTGGTAATTGATGCAAAAATTATAAGCAAGTTCCTTCACAACTGGTTTTTTTAAGACTCTCTGCTCTTTTTCTGTCCTATTTTATTTGCATTGCTGTGTTCTCTTCCCACTGGGCATCCCCTTTGGGTCCTGGAATGCTCTTGTGTCCCTGAGGATGGCCTGCTCCATAAATTGGGAAAACTGGCCCTTTATCCGGTATAAAACTCTGCTAATAGTAGGTTTTAGCAGAGAAAATACTTATCTTAGCCTCTCTTCTCAGGAAATTTCTACAGGTTTAGTGTTCAGTGCTGGGGTATGGGAGTTCTTTCTACTAGCCTTTCTTTTCATTCACTGCATGACCTGCTGAAATAGTCTAAATTCCCATGTGGCACAATTTAGCCATATGAAAAATGAATGGAGTACTTACCACCTTCAGAATTCTGAGGTTTTTATTAATACTGGAAAAAGTACCTTGAGGTCCTTAAACAAGGAGTGCTATGAAATTGCCAAAGTACTAGTGTTATAATGGCTGGTTGCACTGGAACAATTTTGCTTTGTTTTGGGGATTGCAGGCTCATCAGAGTGCTGTTTCAGGAACAAATGTAAATTGTCACCCCTTCATTCCATTTTCCCCCACCACTCTTCCCTTCCCTCTGCCACGCTTTCTCCTTTTTTTTTCTCCCCAGCTTTATCCCTGCTTTTCCTCCTCACTTTAAAATCGGGGGGTTCTTTTAAATAATCTTTAAAAGAAGTTCAGTAGCCAGTCTACACTGCAGAGTTAGGTCTACATAAGTCACCTTGCGTTAATTCATTTGTGCATGTGTCTACACTCAAACTTGCCTCCCACCAATGTAAGCACCCCATTACGGCAATGCAGATACACCACCTCCCCAAATGGCGTTGAGCCATGGTTGACATACTGTGGTCAATGCAGTGCGAGTGTGAACAGTGAGTGACCTTTGTTACCCTAACAGTCCTCCAGCAGCTGTCCCACAATCCCCAACACCAACCGCTTTGGTCACAATTGTGAACTGCCCTGCAATGGAGTCATGGAGACTGGAAGTCATGCCCTCTTCCCCCTTAAAATTCCTGCATATTTTTGAAATGCCTTTTCCTGATTGCCCAAGTTTGAGCACAGCTAGCAGCTCTCCTTGTTGTGTGCAACTGCCCAACCGACCATGCCAGCTACATGCTCCTGCCTGGAGTAGCCTGGGAGGAGATGATGCTATGCAGGAGCAGCTATAGAGAAATATGGACATCTAGAAAAAGATTATACAGGGATGCAGACAAAAGGATATGACAGGGATCAACAGCAGGGTTGTGTGAAAGCAAAGGAACTGCAGCAAGCATACCACAAGGCCAGGGAGGCCACCAGTCTGCCACTTTTACAACGAGCTACATGCCATGCTTGGTAGAGCCAGCACCAGCACCCTGCAGACCACTATGGATTTTTCAGTGGAGCCTGAGACATAGACTTCTGTTATGAACAGTGAAGAGGAGGAGGGAAGACACAGAGTGGGTGGGTCCAGCTATGCCAGGAGCCAGAATCATTTCAAGACTCCACCACAGTCTAGCCAGTCCCACCATCCAAGCATAGCTGAGCCTGATCGAAGGGAAAAGACCTTGGGTAACTGTGCATTCATTCTCCCTTAAAAAGGTTAAATCTGAAGGTGGTGCCCAGCCCAACCCCAAGTTAACAGGATACAGGTATCTGCTTTTCAGTCTTGAACAGCTACCTCTTCTCATATGAGTAAAACAAACAGCGTTTTATCTGCTTTTCATTCTCCTTAGGGTTAGGTGGGAGAGGAGGGAGATGTGGAGTGGCTTGTTTATGTACGTAGGGATGTCCCTGGTATCATTCGGAGAGATCTTGATGAAACGTTCTTGGCGATACTCTGCAATCCTCTCCATTTCTTCCTCTGTGGTAGGACATTTGCCCACACTCCACGATGACTTCAGCAGGCAACATTACAGTAAACAGGCTAGTGGCATATGGGCTTGGGCAGCTTCAGGATGCCAGAATCAGCAGTGCTCTCTGTGCCTTTATTGCCTTCATGAGTGAAATATCCACTAACATCGCTACTGCCTGTGGCAAATAGTGCCTGTACTCAGCGCCATTGTCCTGTGCTCCTACCTATGGAAATGGGCCAATTTTTTTGTTTTATACAAATAAACAATTCCTTCTTTACCTCCAACCTCCTTCCTCATCCCTAGAGTGCCGTACTCACCATGATTGGGGCTGGAGAGTGGCACTGTGCAGAAGCACTCCAAAGATGAAATGTCAACAAATATGCCTGATTTAAATCTCTTTTGGGAATGAAGGACAGGAGTTCTGAAACTTACCTTTTGCTTTCTGTTGTGACTGTAAATGCAAATGATATATCTGTTTTATCTGTAGCTGCTGCCATTGCGGCCTAGAGGGGTACCCACTCCACACCCGTGGAATGCCTGACCCTGATGAGGAGGAGCTAGAAGAGGACAAGGGAGGACGTGTTCAGTGAGGTCCTGAAAGCCTGTGCTGCATCAGACCTTGAACAGAAGACCTGGAGGCTGAATGTAGCAGACAGCCTGGAGAAGGAAAGAATGTTTAGGAGAAAGGCCCAGGAGACAGAGCAGGAAAAGGAGAGGGAGATGCACTAGCACATAATGGGGCTTCTCAGGCAGAAAAGGTGTGCTGCAGACTTGTGTTGACCTATAGGTCGCACAGTTATGTGCTCGCCTCCCTTTGAAGTCAATGGAGAACTCCGTTTCAGCAGCTCCCTACACTCACTAACATTCCCTATGACCTCATGAGTAGGGCCCTACTAAATTCACATGAAAAACGCATTACAGACCATGAAATCTGGTCTTTTGTGTACTTTTACCCTATACTATACAGATTTCATCAGAATTCCTCAAACTGGGGGTCCCAACCCAAAACGGGATTTGGGGGGCTGCAAGGTTATTTTAGGGGGTTGTAGCATTGCCACCCTTACTTCTGTGCTGCATCCAAAGCTGGGTGGCAAGACAGTGGCAGTTGTTGGTCGGACACCCAGCTCTGAAGGCAGCACCCCAGCAGCAGCGCAGAAGTTAGGGTGGGAACACTATACCAGGCCATCCTTACTTCTGTGCTGCTGCTGGCAGTGGTGCTGCCTTCAGGGTTGGGCTCCTGGTCAGCAGCCACTGCTTTCTGGTCACCCAGTTCTGAAGGCGGCGCTGCTGTCAGCAGCAGCACAGAAGTAAGGGTTGCAATACTGTGACTCCCTTGCAACCCTCTCACAGTCCCCTTTTGGGTCAAGACCCATAGAGTTACAAAATCATGACATTTCAGATTTAAATATCTGAAATCGTGATTTATTTATATATTTATTTTTTTAAAATCCTATGACCATGAAATTGACCAGTATGGTAGGGCCCTTGAGCTGCATCCCTACCCCAACCACTCCATGCCAGGGGACAGTAAGGAAAACCACAGCATCACATACCCTGACCTGAGAGAGCCACTGCTGATGTATGTTTGGCAGAAATTAACTGGAATGGACACAAATTTTATCTAGTGTTCTAATTTTAAAGTTCTGTTCCATTAATTTATAAGGTTGCATTGTTATTTTTGTAATTGCACCTTATTCTTTCCATTGTTTCGGTATGCAATAAATGTTTTTTTGGAAATGAATCTTAATACTTCATACCATACAGCAGATTGGATCGTGCTGCTGGTAGCACACATTCTTTTTTAAACTTTATTTGTATTTTTTTATATAAAATAAAAATCACATAACAAAACATATACATACATAACAAAATTCAATGATCATTATTTGCAGAACCTGGAGAAACAAACAAACCTGTAGAGGCCATGCAGGGCATCAATTATTGAAGTGACAAAATAGATAAAAAAGTGAATATAACCAATGAGTATCAGAGACTACTATATACTGAAGTGCAAAAGTAGGCAATAGTGTCATTTGAGATCAGACATCCTCATTTTTTCCAAGCATTTCTATTAGACAGACATTTTTTCCATTAATGAAGTAGTAGTAGAGAGCCAGGGGCAGCTCTAGCTTTTTTGCCGCCCGAAGCATGGCAGGCAGGCAGCCTTCGGCGGCATGCTTGCAGGAGGTCCCCAGTCCTGCGGCGTATCCGCTGCCAAATTGCCGCCGAAGCCGCGGGACCGGCGGACCTTCCGCAGGCACACCGCCGAAGGCTGCCTGACTGCCACCCTCATAGGGACTGGCAGGGCGCCCCCCGTGGCTTGCCGCCCCAGGCACACGCTTGGAGTGCTGGTGCCTGGAGCTGCCGCTGTAGAGAGCTCACTAAGCCAGTCTTTGTGTGAGGGAGGAATTGCAGATTTTCATTTTCTCAAAATAATTCTCTTGGCGACTAATACAATTACTGCAATCTATTTTTTAATGTTAACTGGTAATACCAGCTCATCATGCACCCTTAAAATATACAAGGTTGTAGAAGGAAAGATCGTAACACAAAGTTTTTGAGAGAGTACTGAATATGGTGTTCCAGAACACATGCGTTTTTGACAAGCATAGAGGATGTGTGAAAGGTTGGCGTATGGCTGTTTGTATCACCAACATTCGCTGTGTGTTGCCAATCAAGCATTAAACAAATGTTCTGGAGTTTAATACCTTGTTCTGGAAGAATTATAAGGATAAAGAACTTGAATCTTTCACATTTAAGTCAGATATCCTCCCAGGTTTCTTTTGAGATACTAAGGGTAAGTTCTTTATCTCAGTTTGCTTTAAGGCTGAGATTGAGAGTGTACTGCAAAGTATTAAGTCACCTATAAGTAATTCCTACAAAGTGACTTTTGTTTTCATATTTTCTTAACATGCTCCTCTAGAAGTGAGAGAATTGAAACAGACTAATTGTCCCCTATCCTTGCGTGAATCCTTGAGCATAGCCACTCAAAGAAGGAACTATGAGACAGTAGCTGTGCTCAAGGATTCCAGTTGATGTAAAAACCAGAGAGCTCTCAAAAAATGTCAACTACGCAATGATGGGACTGATGAGGATGGAGTCTTCAATCAGTACACAAATGTCATGAGCATATAAACTGATTTTGTATTCTTTCTGTTCATAGTCACACCTTCAGTGACTGAGTGCTGACGTATCTACGTTGCCAGTAGAACGAGAGATTAAAAAGGAGGGGCAAGATGGAACAGCCCTACCTTGTCCCTCATTCTATTTGAAATGTAGAAGAAATACTTCCACTAGATGATGATGAAGATAGGGGAGAGTTGTAATAATACAGTGACCCAATTCAGAAATATTGTTCCAAATCTGAACCTTTTTAGGATAGTCTTTAGATAAGGCCATTAGAGATAAAGCTATGGAGCGAATATCTGAGTTTGCTGGATCAAGGGAGCATTTTTTCTCATGTTAGCAGCAGCCCATCTTCCTTTGAGACCAAGCTGATCTGTATGTATAGTTGATGGGATGATGGTGTTCAGCTGTGTTAAAATTTTTGTATTTATTTTGCAATCTATGTTCATTAGAGATATGGGTAGAAGTTGCAACTATCTTTGTTATTCTTTAATGTTACAGTGATTAAAGCAGTTCTCATATCACATGGTTCCTTTTTGCCATATTTCAGTGAAGCCCTTTGAAAGAGTAGAATATAATTGATTCCAAAAAGTTTTGTAGAAATCTCTGCAAAAGTCATCCGTCCCAATGGCCTTGCTGAAATGCATATATTTTTATAGCTTGTCTGATCTCCTGTGTTGTGAAAGCTTTGTCCAAAAGCACTTTTTCTGAAGTTAGGGTATTAAAAGGTAGGCCTTCAACAAAATGGTCACAATTAGAGTCAGAGTGGTTGTCTGATTTATATAAAGCTTGATAGGATTACTTAAACTCATTATTTATATCTATTGGTTCAAAGATGACACTCCTGTCTTCTTGTAATAAATTAAGAAATATTGTTATTGGCTAGTTTCATCTTAAGTCTCCTAGCAAATAATTTACCTGTTTTATCTCTCCATTCATAATATCCTTGTTTGACCCTGTTGAGTATATATTTGACTTATCTGGATAAGAAGTATTTATGTCTGACGTTGATTAGAGAACGCAGGTGGTCTTCATTTTTGGGGCCGGTCTTGGGCATTCACTGCAACTCCTCTATTACCTTGGCCAGAGAGTTTAACTTGAGTCTGTCTTTCTTCTTTTGGGGGCGGGGCATACTTTATTCATTTACCCCTTACAGTAGCTTTCAGAGTTTAGCCTCAGATACCATCTTTTCTTGTACGAAGTTAGAGATGATTGAATGAACTGTGGAACAAAATTTTGCATCTTTTAGTAGCAGAGTGTTCAGCTTCCACTTAGATTGTAGTGAGGTATAACCAGGTATAACCAGTAAGTGTAATTGGGGCATTATCTGAAATTAATCTATTTTCAATAGTTGCTTCTAGGCATTCTGGTATACCATTAATTCTAATTGAACAGGACCACAGAACTGATAGGTCCGAGGCAAGAGACATTGTACTAATAAAGGTACAGTAAGCACTGCCTAATTTCATAGGTTTATTAAAAGACAGTATGATATTTGTAAATGTACATGAAGCACAACCCCCAACACTTTGTGGGGAGGGATAGCTCAGTGGTTTGTGCATTGGCCTGCTAAACCTAGGGTTGTGAGTTCAATCCTTGAGGTAGGCCACTTAGGGATCTGGGGCAAAAATTGGTCCTGTTAGTGAAGGCAGGGGGCTGGACTCCATGACCTTTCAAGGTCCATTCCAATTCTAGGAAATAGGTATATTATTAATTAATTAAATTAAACATTACTGTGGTTGATTGTTAAAGTGCTCTTTCAAGGCCTCCATCAGCCACATAGCTCTGTCTTGAGTTCTTCTAGCAGCTCTTGTCTTCGGCTGTTCAAAGTCAGCAGACAGCTGCTCCCCCTCCATCCCAGTGGTAAATTTTCCCTCTTTGCCTCACAGATATTATTCAGGACACAACAGGCAACTATAAACATTGGGATATCTTTCTTACTGAGATCTCATCTAGTGAGCAAATGTTGCCAGTGTCCCTTTGATCTGCCAAAAGCACATTTCACTGACATTCTGCACCTGCTGAGCTGCTAGTTGAATCCTTCCTTGTCAAGGATGCCAGTGTATGGCTTCTTGAGCCAGTGGAGCTAAGAGTGGGCTGGGTCTCCTGGGATCACTGTCAGCATTTCAACATCAGCAATAGTAATTCACCATTTAGGAAAGAATGTCGCTGCTTGCAACTTTCTGAACAGTCTTGTATTCTTAAAGATGCAAGCATATACCCCTTCCCTGACAGGCCTCATTGATATTGGTGAAAGGTCCCCTCTGATCCAACAACACTTGCATATCATAGAAAAGTAGCCCTTTCTGTTTATGTCCTCTGTGGCAAGATGGTATAGGGCCAAAATAGGGATTTGAATGCCATCTGTTGGCAATTCCGGGAATCCCATAGCTGCAAATCTATGTAGCAGGATATAATTAATGACCCTACACACTTGCATGGCAACAGCCCCACTGTGGATTTTCCAATGGCAAAATGATTTCTCACTGACTGTTAGCAATCCTACATTGCAAGCTTCCACAGTGCAATCACCACTCTGCTTCACAGCTGTCAATGCAGCTTTCATTCTGGTGCCCACGAGCTGGAGGACTGGGGTGAGCTCTGCACACATATCCAGGAATGTGCCCTTTCACATCTGGAAGTTCTGCAATCACTGCTTAACATTCCAGACTTGCATTACCTTGCAATCCCATCAGTCTGTGCTCATTTCTCGGGCCCATAAGCAGTACTCTGTCATCAGCAGCTGGTCTGCGACCACTGTCATCAACTTTGAATTGGTTTTTGCTGTGTCCTTTAGCAATCCGTCCTTGAAGAAACTGTCATGTCCCTGTTGTTGTGGTACTTTCATTGAGTTCAGGAAATACTGGAGGATCATTAGTCCTGAGTTTGCAACATTCATGACAATAGTGCAGTGCTAAAGGGGCTCCTTGTTTGTCAGAGAGGCAGAGAGTGACAAGTGCTGTGTTGTTTGTAGGATTTTAAAAAAAGATACACAAATTATGAAATAGGGCTGGCGTTATGGGAAGGAGAAAGTTGCATGATTGTAATTTTGACCCCTATTTCCAGAGTTCCCTTCCCGACTCATTTCTATCCCCAACACATTGCAAAAATCCCGCAAAAGGCACTGTGCTGGAGGGTGGCAGCACCTATTCATGGTGCACCACACTTTGCATTGACACAAGCACTCCTGGTGAGTACGCGTGAAGTACCAACACAAGCAGCCAAGTATGCATGTGCACAAGCAATATATTAACTGTAGCAGCTTTGTGTAGCTTGTCTTGACCAAAATTTGCAGTATGAATATTGCCTAAAGTAGGGGCAGAGGTTACAGGCAGTTGAATGGATAACAGAGAGAGAAGCAGGCAGGTGAACTCAGCAGGGCATCCTTATACTGTATAGTTCCCTGGATGATAAGGAAATGGTGCATGATGTCTTTGTATACCGACTTGATCCATCCAGTAACGTGACCCTGTTCCCATCCACCAGAGCACAACCACCTTTTTCTCACCCCGAAAATAGTCAAATAATGAAAAAAAAAATCGCAAAAATGATTCCTCGGTGGCTAGAAAAAATTGTGAAAAAGTGCATTTGCTGAATGGTATTTGACTATAGTGTTGGCTGAACAGCAGATAATATTTGGTCACAAATCTGTTGGTTCATGAAATTCATGAAAAAAGTAAACCATTGTTCTGTTATTCAACCAATTTTTCTCCTGGTCACCATGTGAGTAAAACTAAATGAAAGACTTTATAATCTAGTTTTTTAAACTGAAATTTGAGATTTCGTATATTAAAGTACTGGGACTATATATACTGAAATTGATCAGAAACATTAGAGGTATCAGACTTATGGCTGTGGATTTAAAAAAAGGGACCTTTCTCAAAAGGGAGAATTCCAGAATGAATGACATCTATGCTCCTCTGCAGACAAGATGTTAAACTTCTTCTGATAAACAGAGATCCTCTTTTCTTGTTTGCAAGATAGACTAATAGATTTTAAGGTCAGAAGGGACCATTATGATCATCTAGTCTGACCCTTCTGCACAATGCAGGCTACAGAATCTCACCCACCCACTCCTGTAACAAATCCCTAACCTATGTCTGAGTTATTGAAGTCCTCAAATCGTGGTTTGAAGACATCAAGCTGTCAGAACTCAGTGTATAAAATCAAGTATAATTTTGCTCTCTAAGCTTCATAATTATTTGTAAAACTTCAGTAACGTCAGTTTTTTCCTGAGACTGTGTGCAGTTCATGCAGCTTTATAATATATATGATCTCCAGACATTTATGTTTACATATTCTTATTTATTTTATAGACACTCTTATGTTGTAGACTATTTATTTATATTATATATACACTTTTTATATATTTAATTACATATGTAAATATAAATGCATGTATAAAATAAATATGTGAGTACACTAATGAAAATGTCTGATATATAAATACTATAAAATATTCAACAAGTCAAGTTAATGAGTGGGAAAGATATGGTTTGGAACTTAAAAATAATTTTCCAAAATATCCAATCAATTATAAATTAATATAAAACAATTAGATTAACGGACACAGGAGTGGGTGTAGGTTGGGTGGTCTGTTTGACGATGAGGGGAACTGTTACTATAAGGCAATCAAATTAGAAAACTAATGGTACGCATAATGAAAGCACAGTTTGGTGATGCTAAATACAGCCCAGAGCTGCATAATGCAACCCTCACTGAAAGGATGCTCAGTCAGCTAGTACACATGGCATAATGAGGGCATCTCCTGATGGGCTATATTTTGTGGGATCCTCATGGGAATGAAGTGTAGGCAGCTGTGACGTGGCCTGTGCTGGGATTTCTCAGAACTGACTGTAATGAGGTGTTTTCCTGTTAGCCTGAAGCTGGCTGAGTTACTGACTGCTCTTTTACAATGTTGTATTTTATGATTTAAAAGTAGCTTCTAGGAGATAATAGCACCTGAAATTTTTAAAATAGATTTTGAAGGAAGTAAAAATCAACTATAAAAATATCTGTAATATGGAAGGCCCTGACATTCATTTTAAATTGCTCTTTAAGGACCCTTTTTTTGCAATTTCATGTGAAACCCTATCCTCCTCAAGCACTTTACAAAATGTGTGTTTAATGGAAAAAGTTAGCATATATATAAAACTAGTTAATGGACTATGTATACAGTGATTGTACTTCCTGACTAAATGATCTATCCCATTGAAATTATCATGGAGCATATAAATCATAATTAGAAATGGACTCAGGAGGCTATACTGGTTTTGCCAAAACCTCAATTATCATGTGGCCTGTGGCAAAATCAAAGTCCCATGTTGGTCCCCAGCTGGGAAGCGGGAGAACAGTATTTTTGCATGCTTTCTCCTCTTGTAGCTGGAAATCAGTCCCCAGCTATTTATGTTCAGAGTTTAGTCCAGATGACAGGGAGTGATCTGATATCTTGAATCATAGGAACCCCCCCAATTTTATAATCTGTCCATTTGAGATACCAGACACATCTCAAATAGTAATCTTCCTTGGATGTATTATTAACATGGGAATATGAATTTTCAGAATAAGCTTTTAGAAATACAGATCCCTTGCTTTTTCAGTCTTCATTCTGTCCATGGGAATTGCCATTTTAACAATGTTTCCCAGCAGGAGCCACTTTTACAGTACAGCATGAAAGCATTGGCATTCTCATTAGAAAACACTGGAAATCAGAATGTTTCAAAGTTATTATAAGATGTTTTGTTAATTTTTTGTTAAACTAATTTAACAGTTTCTAAATTAACCAACATGAATACAATATTTACCTTACAAAATTTGAGACTTCCTCATTGTTCCGTACTTTCTAACATGGATTATTGAAGAGAAGATGGACACTATAAAATGTAAGCAATTGGGACCTGATCTAAAGTCTGTTGAAATCAGCCTTTATGGGACACTGTGCTACCACTGAATACTCTGAAGTATATCTAAAGAGTAAACCTATGCTTAGCCCTGGTCTACACTGGGCGGGGGGGATCAATCTAAGTTACGCAACTTCAGCTACATGAATAATATAGCTGAAGTCGACCCACTTACCGTGGTGTCTTCACCGCAGTAAGTCAACTGCTGCCGCTCCCCCGTCAACTCTGCTTGTGCCTCTCGTGGCACTGGAGTACAGGAGTCGACAGGAGAGGGCTCGGAGGTTGATTTATCGCGTCTAGACTAGACGCGATTAATTGATCCCTGCTGGATTGATCGCTACCCGCTGATCTGGCGGGTAGTGTTGTCTACACTTACAACTTATATCAGCATAGCTATGTTGGTTAGGGGTGTGAAAGTTCTCCTGAGCAACATGGTTATGCTGACAAAACCCAGAGCATTGACACAACTATGCCAATAGAAGAGTGCTTCTGTTGGTATAGCTAACATTGTTAGGTGGGGTGGTCCTATACTGGCAGAAAACTGTCAGCATACACTGTGTCTACACCAGAGGGCAATGCTAACATAGACGCTGTAGGTAGTCATAGCTCTAGACTCTACTTCTGTGTGTTTTGAATAATGTTAAATCAGTCAGCCCAATGAAACTATACTGAGGCTTGAAAATTTTTTTCCCTTTCTTTGACGATTATCTCAGACAGTTATCACAGTTAATTTAATTTTTCAATATTACTCTTCAGCAGCAGTCTTGTGGCATAATCTCATTGTTTAAACTTTTTTGGCCTTTTTACATAGAGGTTGGAGTCCAATCAATTTTTAAAAAATGTATATTGGTCAGTCATACATGATACAAAGATACCTGTTCTGCATTCTGTAATACGTGCATAGTGCTCTGATGCTCTCAGACCAGATTTTCATCTAATAAAAATTATGAACTATTACATTGTGGGGTTGCGGTCTGTCTCTAATCATAATTCATGATGATTTGGAATACAGGACAGAACTACTCAGTTTGAAAAGTTACTGGAAAGGGCGGAGGTGTGTGTGTTATAGAGGTGGGTGGGGAAGTGTGAGAGCAGCACACGGCTTTCCCACCTTTCTCGCTCCCTCCCTGAAGATTGTTCAGCCTAGTCCCTGTCTGCTTACAGAGCCACTCTCACCTTTTTTACATACAGGTCATGTGAAAGGATGTCACCAGAAAACTGCCAGTGAGGGGTGTGTGAAAGGGCAGAGTTAGGAAACAGTAAGCCTCAATACATTTTTCCTGCCAGAGAACTATTTTTTAACTAGAGCTGAACAAAAATTGGGATTTCCACCCTATAGACATTTTGTTCTGACATTGTCCCAATTAGGACAAAAATCAAAGTTGAAATAGGAACACTTTTTGTGGCCAAGGGAAAGAGGTAGGTTTGGCACACTGCTGTGCCCCGGCTTTCCTTGGCTGGGAAACGCCCTTTAGAGGGGTCATTGCAGCAGGTGCAATTTACGGTGGCAGCAAGGACACTCCAAGTTGTGCTGGTGGGTTTAACCAGCTCCTGAATGGCTCCAAGATTGCTAGTTTATAACGTTCTTAACTATGTAGTCAGCTGTCCCTCAGCCTGGGCTTGGCCATAGTGTCCTTGAGTTTCTCACTCCTGAGCAATCTCACTCAGCTCCGTCCTTTCGAAGTCCAATTAAAGGGCTTTTAGTCCCAAGGGGCACTCCCCAGGTCCTGTTACAGGTCACTGGATGCAAGGAGCCCTAGAGGGCTCCTCATCCATATCAGGCTTGCAGTGTAAGACTGCCCCTAGCAAGAAGGAGGAGGACGACAAAGGACTATCAACTTCCTCATATTGTGCACCCCTTGCTAACAGAGTTCACTGGCAGCACCTCTGCTCCTGGAAAAAACTTGCCCTCCCCATGCGGCAAATCTCTCCCCTTTAAGCTTCATTTCTCCAAGTGGAGCATATTCTGCAGGTACATCTAATTGGCACTGCCTGAATGCAGGAATGCTTATTATCCTTTCTATCAGCACAATGGATTAATGTCCCATCATGTCTGTCTGGAATCATAGGTGGGCATTTATTAAGGTAAATGTTCTAACAAAAAACTATATTCTTCCCATTCAGTTAGAACACATATAAGGGGCAGAGGGCAGCTGGACAAGGAAACTGAATTTTCTCTCATGGCATTTCTCATGGCATTTTCCCTAAAGGGGATTAGGATGGGGAACAGTCACCCAACCCTTCTGCAGATCCACAGGGACAGGCCTTTTGTGGTTCGGGCTGCCTACCTCAGTGACACCATGGTTTCCTTAGGAACTATCCACTTTACTTCACTGCTCACCTTAACAAACTCTCCTTCAAAACTGTGAAGCAGGCATGAGGCAGTAGTTAATGCTACTTGAGAAAGCATTAATTTAAGTGTGTGTTTGTGCTTGGCTCTGTGGCAATTTCAGAATGGGGAGTATGTGACAGAGATCGTCAGCGCTCCTGGGCTCATGCTTGGTGACCAGCAGAACCCTGCCTTGTGGATGAGGGAGAAGGATGTGGAGTATGCTTCAGAGCCACTGCTCCCTGCTATGTTTCATCAGCAGTTAGAGAAAGGACAACATCTTATGCATCCACGCCAGGTGTTGTTCCTGGAAACATACACTGCTGGGCTCTGAGGCTTAATATAGGTGTTGGAATGGGAGTGACTTCACATTATATTATTTGCAAAGTCACTCATAATACACCTCTACCTTGATATAACGCGACCCAATATAACACGAATTCGGATATAACGCGGTAAAGCAGCATTCCAGGGGGGTGGGGCTGTGCACTCCGGAGGATCAAAGCAATTTCGATATAACGCAGTTTCACCTATAATGCGGTAAGATTTTTTTGGCTCCCGAGGACGGCGTTATATCGGGGTAGAGGTGTAACCTGATACTTGTCCTTACACTCCCAACTTTCTGTACTCTGTGACCCATTTCCACTGGCTTCTGCTCCCCACTGCTCGTATCTGTGGAAGGGAGCAAATAAGCTGATATTATTAGATGTTGTAGTACTGACATTGGCTGAGCAGGATATAAAAGTGTTCTGTTACTTGGTAGGTTACCTTAACTCTGCTCCCACTCACTACTAATTATAAACTTGGTATGACCTAATTTAAAAAAAAATAAATCTGGGGTGCATGAGTGATTCTGTAACCATGGAATAGCACAAGCCAGGGGACCTGGCTATACACAGTAAAAGCTCTGGCCTTAGAGACAGACTCAGAAACATACAACTCATGAAGATGAAACCGTTTTTTCAACTAAGTACATTAATTCTGTTGGGGAAGAAATTGAATAAATGGAATTGATAATGGTGGACATTGTCAGTAAAATGTTCAACATTAAAAACCGGAGAAAATTATGCCTTCCAGATAATCTGTCTAAATAATTATCTTCTGATGCTGTGCCTGCATGTGATGTGCAATAACTGAATACTATAGTTAGTTTTTGTTTGTGGGGTTGTTGGAGGTTTTTTTGGTGTGGGGGAGATGTTTGCACTGCTGCAACCATATTGAACTTTTTACATTTATTTAATGCAGATGACACCTTCATTGTATCCATAACATTTAATTATGTATGTACCACAGAAATCCTCCAGCATGACTTTTCTGGAATTGCTTTCTAGGTTTTAATGTTACTTGCGTATTTGTTTTCTCTGGTGGTTTGCTGGTGGTTGTCTCCCGAAAGCCATGTTTTTTGTGGGCAGATTCCGCAGAGTGAGCGGTGTCTGTCATGCAGGGAGCATCCTACACCAGTTGGCATCTGCCTGCTGGGAAGGAGAAGGGACTTTCCCCTCTTGCTGATGTTGAGATGAGTCAGACCTCTCTCTTCTCTGTCTGCTTCTGTGTATTTCTGTTTGTCTTTTGTTTCATCTTTCTCTGTATTCCATTCACTTTCTTTTCTTGTTGTCTAATTTTGTCTGTTAATCACTCTCACATATCTAGTTAAACCAAGGATAGGCAAACTTTTTGGCCTGAGGGCCACATCTGGGTATGGAAATTGTATGGTGGGCCATGAATGCTCACGAAATTGGGGATGGGGTGCAGGAGGGGGTCAGGGCTCTGGCTTGGGGCATGCAGGCTCTGGGGTTGGGCCAGAAATGAGGAGTTAATGGTGCAGGAAGGGGCTCCAGGCTCGGGCAGGGGGTTGGCATGTGGGACAGAGATCAGGGTAGGGGTAGAGGGTTGGGGCACGGGAGGGGGTCAGGGATGCAGTCTCTGGGTGGCGCTTACCTCAAGCAGCTCTTGGAAGCTGTCCCGCTTCTGGCTCCTATACAGCGGTGGGCAAGGGGGCTCTGCGCACTGCCACGTCTGCAGGCACCGCCCCTGCAGCTCCCATTAGCCGCAGTTCCTGGCCAATGAGAGCTGTGGGGATAGCGCTTGGGGCAGGGGCAGCATGTGGAGTCCCCTGGCTACCCGTAAATGTTGGAGTCAGAGTGGGGACATGCTGCTGCTTCCGGGAGTTTTGGCACGTGCACGTGGAGCGGCCTCCAACCCCGCGCCCTGTCTGGAGCACAGGAGCAGGGCGAGCCCCAGACCCCACTCCCCAGCAGGAGCTTGAGGGCTGGATTAAACAGTCTGGAGGGTCGGATGTGGCCCTTGGACCATAGTTTGCCCACCCCTGAGTTAAACTGAGAGAGAAGGGGGTGTGGGAGTGAAAGAGAGAGTGAGGGAGACAAAAGGGAGAGTGGGAATGGTAGAGAAGAGGCGATAAATATGGAGTATAGAATAAAGGAAGTGGAAGAGAGCGAGTGAAGGGGTAGATTAAAATGGGCAGGAAATGAGAGAGGGTGACACTACACTCAAAAACTTTAAACTGGAGATCTGGCAGTCATTTATTCTGCTCACAGAAAACTAAATAATTTAAGCCAACATTGGTCCTGAACCTTTTCTCTCCTGTGATTAATTGGTCAAAAACATTAAAATGCCTATTAGCTTGCTTTGTTGCTAAGAGGAAGATTGAAAAGAAACCTTTGCAGAACCTATGCGGAATAAAAATGTCAGGTAGGCTTAGCAAATACAACCACTGGGCAGGGTTAGAGAAGATCCAAAAGAACCAGGAAAGTTAAATTATCTATTTATTCATTTGTATGATTTTAAATGGCACAACAAATCTGAAAGACTTTTTATGGCATAGTGACTTCGTATTTACTTAAAGTAGCTCTCCAAGACCAAAGGGGAGGTTTGACCTATAGAGAGATGCTTGATCACCCCCTCTGTAGGTAGGCCTGGCAGCACAGAAGAATAGCCAGGGGATTCTGCTCTTCCACATCTTCCAGTGGTCTAGTGCAGCAACGCAGTTGGTCCTGCCGTGCTGCCTTTGGATGGCCACCAATCGGCCACGCCATCAAGCCGCCTCTGTGGTGTGAAGAATTCAGAGGAAGTTATTGTTACTCTCACTTATAGGCAGGGCATGCTGGGTAGAGGTGGCTGTGTCAAGAGTCTGCTCCCCCCATGGTTGGTAATGTCCTTCCAGCTCCTCTGCCCATTAGGAGCTCAGCACCAGGATTGTGGTCGCATTGAGGCTAGAGGTGTATATATGGTGGGTAAGTAATTACGCGTAGCCTCCTTTCTCCACTGCCCATCCCTTTCAATCTGTCTTCCATGGATTTTCCACCTCCTTGCTCCCCTCTACATTGTGCAGCAGATGGGAGCAGTGGACTCTTCCAGATGCTAGTCTGTGCGCATACCCTGTGGAGTTCATTTGTTTACTGCTATAGTTCAGGGATTCTTTGAATGTGCTCATCAGACACCACTACTTACTGGAGCTTTATTTCTTTCAAACAACCTAGTGGTGCTCAACAATTACAAATTAAAATTGAAAGTGTGCTTTGGTGTTTTGCATTGCTGCAGTTGCACTGATGTCTGGGGAAATATTGTGGTGGAGAAACTCTGTGTTGAAGTAATTCTGGAAATCATGTTCACATTAGAAATCCCCAAACTATACTTTATTTAAAAATGTATTAATGAGCTGTCTTATTCAGTGCATTAATCTGTCAAATAGAAATAGATGGGAGTGTACTTGGAATCCCAAGGTGGAAGGTTGAGAGAGTGCATTGTGGAGGTGACATGTTAAGTCTCCATGGTAGAAGGCTCTGGCTGATTCCCTCATGCCTTCTGTATCATTAATTCATGAGGTAACTGTAGGTAGGAAGTCATCACACTCTCTAATTTGCATTGACCTGAAAGCCAATAAGAATGAAAGAAAGACCTAAGTAGGTTTGAAATTGTGACATTTTCTGGCTATCACAGAGCCATTCTCTTTTTAAAAGTCCCTATTCTAATCCTGACTCACATTACCCCTTTCCATGGGAGATGGCTATAGGGGAGCAATCTTTCAGAGAGCTCCCTATATTGTCTCTTGGCAGGGGAAGGGACAAACTTGGCTGATTCCCAACAATTCCCAACTCAGCAGTAGCTTAGCCATGAACAACCTTACCCTCTGAGAAATGTCCACAGTGATAGATGTATTTTCCCCTTAGTTCTGCCTCCATCCAACCTGTTCTCCTTCCTAGTCAACCCATTCTCTGCTCCCTCCCACTGTGCAGACCCTATGGAGGAACCTCTGCAGGGATATCTGTTTTCTCAATGCATGGATCCTGGGAGGATGATACAGTCCTCTTTGTGATCTAGTGTTCATAAAAAAAATTCTCTGTAGTAAATTGGTCTGTATCAGTCTTGCAGTGTGTTTAGAACAGAATGTCATAGGTAATATTTAGAAAACACAAATGTGGAGCACTACACATTTTATACATTACATGTATAGATATATCTTTCAACATTTCTTAAAGAAATAATAAGTGAAGCAATATCAACAATTACATGCTTAAATCATGTAAACATTTTAACCGCCCCCCCCAATAAAACATTTTCAGTGAATATTTAAAGCAAAGAGGAGCAGAAAAAAAACCACGTGGTGCAAAACACTATAAGATATACCTTGAACTGTAATGTTTCAGAACGGAAAATAGACATGAACTGGAGGGAAGAAGACAAAAAAGGTGACCAGAGTAGGGTGGTTGAGAGAGTAAATAGTGGCATCTTTGGGAAATGAAGGTGATCTGCTTGATTTCACAAGTTTGAATGAACAAGTGTGGTTCAGAGTTTTGAGCACAGTGAATATGAGAAAGAAATGGTTCAGGAAGTTCAAATAAAACTGCAAGATTTAAGATGAGAGGAACAAAAGCATGGATAAGGGTCATATAAGGACAGAAGCAACCATGTGAAAGTGATGATGATATGTAGGCCCACCAGCAAATGGTGATATGTAGGCCCACCAGGAAATAGGAGAAGCAAAGTTGCATTCATATTTTGAAATACTGTACCTTATAGCTTGTCTATACAAGAAAGCTGCACTGGTTTAACCAAAAGTGTGTTTTAAAACTGATTTAGTTAAATTGGTGTGAAAGACTATGTGGACACTTTAAACTGAAACAAGATACTCTTAAACCATAATGTCTTCTCAGTGGTTTGCACTGGTTTAGCTAAACCAGTTTACAGATGCAGCTTTCTCATGTAGACAAGAGCTTAGATGCAAGCTCAGAAAAATAAGAGACCACAAAAGTTACCTAAAATGTGGTTGGTTTTCAAACACTTTTTTTTTACAGCAGAGGAATATAATTCTTGTCAACGTTAGCTGAAGAAATCTCAAACAAATCCAAGTATTGACACTGTCTAAATAGGAAGAAATAAACACATCATCAAAAGAATCTAAAGGAGACTGGTAGCTGAACAGAAAATGGTAGAAACAGAATCAATTAATCCAGGAGAAAAGAAAAATGGGGAAACAGCTAACTAGGGATAGCACTGGCTTGTCTTGATTTTAAATTTAGACATGGCATTCTTTTGGTATGATTGGTAAATTATGAGTGCATAATGAGATGCATGTATAGTAGAATTTCTAAAATGCTTTTATAGCTTGTGACGTAATGAAATCAGGATGTCAGAAAACATGCATATTCTTCTTGAAGATCAATGTTGATGCTCCTTTGTTAAATAGTTAATAAGATCCTAGCAGTGTTTCCATCATGGGTCTCTTTCCCCTCCTGCTCCTTTGCTAAGTACATCTCTAATCTACATTTGTCTGTGCTTTTCAGCATTCAGATGATAACTTTTTATAACCCTGAAGAACGTTAAAGATAAAAGAATAAAAACTTCTAAATCACTTATTTTCTTTACTTTTTCAGTAGCTACATGACTCTCAACTCTTCCCCATTTATACAGTTTTAATCCACAGAACATTTATAATCTCTCCCTATCAACGCAAGTGTATCACCTGACCACAACAGATTCAGATATTGGGACAAATCCTTAGTCCATTGAAGTCAATTTGCTATTGACTTCTTTGGGAGTAGTCCCACTAACCTATTCTAGCCTGTAGCTGTCTAGTGATGTAAAAAGTAAAGCACACATATTTAGTAAAGGATACATAATCCAGATATTTAAATGGAAAAGGCAAAGAAAGAATGAGCAGGAATATTTTTTTTAAATCTTTTTGTTTTTAACAAAATTAAATTTGTGTCCTTAAATTAAAGGCACTTAAATACTTCTGTGATGGATGCTGTTAAAAAAAAATTCTTAGAGAGACAGGTGCTAGATTGAAATAAAATAGGTATAGAAGTGGCAATGCAAGTTTCCCCACAATTCCCTGCCATTTCACAATAGCCCTTACTTGAATGAACCAGCTTGAAGACTGAGAGGGTTCAGGCCCGGTATTCACTTGAGATAATTTCTGATAATGGCTTTGGTGATATGCAAACTAGTCCACTAAAAACTGAGCTAACATCACCGGCTCCTAGCACACAGTCTACCAAATCCTACCAAATAGCTGTCAGATGATAACTTTTGGACATATAAAGTTGGAGTGGTTGTCACTCAGTAACAGAGTTGAAGGTGCTTTTATTTCCTTATGATTTCTTACCTTGTCTATGAATTAGTCTTTTCCCACAGTTTTAAAAATGTGATTAGTCATGCCTAGAGATGCATGAGCACTGTCAAAACAAATACAGTACAGGTTGGCTAGATCAGTGGTCCCCAACGTGGTGCCCGCGGGCGCCATGGTGCCCGCCGGGGCATTTATGTGTGCTCGCCTAGTGCCCAGCATGGGACCTGCTGGGGACAGAGAACTCAGGCTGCGGGCGCGGTGTTCTCTGTTCCCGGCAGGTGCGGGGCCTGCCTAGTTTCCAGCAGGGGAGAGAAGCTGCGACCCCACGCCTGCCAGGGACAGAGAACTCTGGGGCTGCAGGCTGCGGGCGCCGGTGTTCTCGGTCCCCGGCAGGTGCGGGACACGGCTTAAGCCGGAGAGAAGCCGCAGCCCCACGCCTGCTGGGGACAGAGTACTCCAGGGCTGCGAGCACCAGTGTTCTCTGTCCTCGTGGGTTTTCTCCGGCTTTGCTCTTCTCTCTGGATTCATATATTATGTAATATTAAATATTTTTTTTGTATTATTTAATGTACAAATACAAAATAAAGCCTTGTAAAATTGTTGGCGCCCACCACGCTCTTCTGAAAACATGAATGTGCTACTGGTCACAAAGGTTGGGGACCACTGGGCTAGATTATGAGTAACTCTAACATAGCTGCACGGGGGGAGGAAGGAGGCAAGCCCCTA
Organism: Mauremys reevesii; assembly: GCF_016161935.1. Classification (NCBI taxonomy): domain Eukaryota; kingdom Metazoa; phylum Chordata; order Testudines; family Geoemydidae; genus Mauremys; species Mauremys reevesii. Next base: position 153,570,728 of record NC_052625.1, on the reverse strand, counting down.
CATCCCCAAGCGACACTAAAAAAGCCCCATTTTGTCCATCTTCCCATTTGAACCAGGGGGCTGTTATTTTGAACACCTCACTTGAGTATTACTACTGTGTGTGAGGAGAACGGCTTTATGTTAGGATGGACCTAAACCGGTGAAGGTGGGTGTTGTGATGAGACTCAAGATACAAACTGCAAGAGCAGTAAAACATGTATATTGGAGGGAGAGGGGGGAAGCTGTAAGTGAATATATTCTATAAAAGGAGATAAATTACAGTCTCAAATGCTTGTCACCACACTGGCCTGCACCTTGGAAATCCATTACTGTACCTCTGCACACATGCTTATATATATGGAACTTTCTGTTCAGCATTGTGTGTCTGAGATTAGACACAGGCCTACAATCTTTTCTTTAAATGACAGTTAAAGCACAATGCTGTTATGTTCAAAATCCTCAATATTAAGGATATTTTTTGAATTTCTTCAATACTACAAAAACATAATTGTTCCTGAATCAAATAAAAAAGTTGTAATTGCTTTCACCGAACTATTTAAAATGCTGTTACGGTATGCTCCTTATTAAAGCTCTCCATCTAAATATTTACTCCTCTCCATTGTAAAGTGTTCAAAAGGAAAATCAATAATCAAGATCTATATGCAGCAAAATTCTTTTTAGTATCATTTTGGCTCTGTTTTGTGGCTTGTAAAGTTGAATCACACTCTTTGGAAAAGTATTAAGAATTCTGTTCAGTGAGTGGGGTTAATTGTGGGTCACTCAAAGATTATTACTGTACTTATTGTTTCTTAAACAATACAAAAGATCCAAAAATGCTGGAACATAGTGAGTGTCTAAGAATCCAATCCTGCTCTCATCGATTTTCATGGCAAATCTTCCGTTGACTTCAGTATATTTCTGAAAGAAAATAAGAGCTTTTCTTCTAGACCCACTGAACAGTGCCCATTGTCATGGCATGAACTAGAGAGTTCATCTTCAATGTGGTTCTGTTCTGAAAAGGTGACTTTCTAAAAATGGCATTGTAAGATTCTGTGTTGTCTCACTGATTGATTCTAATCAGAATTGCTTAGTTTAGAAATATTGTTTGTTCCAACTGCAAGCCCTGCAAACTCATCCAGAGCTCAGAGATGAGTAGGCTTATTTCCTTGTCATTTATCATCAGTAATAAAGGTTCTGCAGGGCAAATTAAGCTCCCAGTTACAACTGTATAACATCACTGAAGGCTAACAGAGAAGACTAAATACTGAGTCCCAAAAGTGCTCCAGGAGTCTTTGAATTGAGATTAAGTGTCAGTGACAGATCATTTGAGCCTGGACTAAAGGCTCAAATGCATTAAGAGCACTTAATACTACTGTATGTTAGGAAGGCCTCAGGATCTCAGGTCAACTCCTCAGCGCCCTGGACCAACACACAAGAGAAGAAATGAAGCCACAGAGCTTAAAATCTGCCCTGAGTCCATACAGCTCAAATGTTGAAGAAAAAGGCAAATTAAACAATAGAAGAAAAATGACTTAGGACTGACTGGGAGGATTGGCACACCACTGTAAACACTAATATCAGCTGAAGATTGTAGATGAAGAAACTCCTGAGCAGCAGGGAGAGAAGGTCTGGTGTGTATCTCCTGGGGGGATCTTTGACTAGAAACAGACAAGGAGGAAATGATTGAAAGGATCTGTAAGGAAGTGACACTGAAAGATGGCCAGAATGCAGAGGTGGGTCCTGAAGTCTTGTAAATGCCATAGATGGCCAACACTTAGAACGACAGAAGTTGCTGACCTGTCTTACACTAGCATGTCCTTCCTCTGGCTCCTATGTGAAGGGGCAGCCAGGGGACTCCACACACTGCCCCGCCCCAAGTGCTGGCTCCACACCTCCCATTGGTCAGGAACTGCAGGGGTGGCACCAGCGTGTAGGAGCTGGGGGTGTCATTCTGCTGCTTCTGGGAGCTGCTTGAAGTAATCGTCACTGGGAGCCTGCACAGCTGACCCCCTCCTATGCCCCAACCCCTGCCCCAGTCCTGATCCTCCTCCCACCCTCCAAACTCCTCAGTTCCAGCCTGGAGCACCCTCCTACACCCCAAACCCCTCATCCCCACACCAGAACCCGCACCCCCAGCTGGAGCCCTGACACACAGCCCCAAGCCCCTGCCCCAGCCTGGAGCCCCCTCCTGTACACTGAACCCCTTATTTATGGCTCTACCCTGGAACCTGAACCCCCAGCCCAGAGCCTGTACCCTATCCCATGCCTCAAACCCCTGCCTCATCCCAGAGCACCTTCCCATGCTCTGAATCCTTTGGATGCATCCCCCAGTCCAGAGCCCCCTCTCATACCCTGAACTCCTCATTTCTGGCCCCACCCTAGAGCCTGCACCCCCAGCTGGAGCCCTCACCCCTCTCACACCCCAACCACCTGAGCCAGCCTGGTGAAAATGAGCAAGTGAGCGACAGAGGGAGGGAGGGAGAATGGAGTGAGCAGGGGCGGGGCCTTGGAGGAGGGGTAGGGAAGGAGCAGGGTCTTGGAGGAGGGGCAGGGAAGGGAAAGGGTGTTTGGTTTTGTGTGCGTAGTAAATGGGCAACCTTAAGTGTATACAACATGAAATAATAAACTAGAATGTTAACCCAATATTCTTTCCTCTTCATCTTGGAACTGGATACCCTGAGGTGGAGTTACATGCACTTTTCTTTGTTCTCGTTCACCCTATTTGTGTTCTAAAATTAAAAATTACTTTTACTCCAGCTTAATTTTTTTTTCTATTGGCTGTCTGTCAAACATGTAATAAGTGAAAGATGCAAATATATTTTCAACAGCCTTTTTAATAACATAGAACTTCTGCAAGACTAGACTTGTATTATCATACAAGCTCTATAACAGACTGAAGTAAAGAGCAAATTTTAGCATTTTTTCCCTGTATTATTAATGTTGCTTAAACAATGCACAAGCAAGGGTGATAAAATGCATACAAAATCCTGGTATGGATGCAGGTTTTCCTGTTGTCTCCAGACATGCTTTTTTTGGTAAATATAGTGATGTGCTTTAAAACACAGCCCTTGATATTTTTATTCATATGTGTGTGTAGGCTTTGATATATGTGTATTTAAAATATGTTTTACTTATATGATCAGACTTTTGGGGTATTGTGTTTTGCTAAATATTTAACCCACCTGCCCACTATTAGACTGTTAATTAAGAACATAAGCCATACTGGCTGAGACCAAAGGTCCATCTAGCCCAGTATCCCGTCCTCTGACAGTGGCCAAAGGGAATGAACAGAACAGGTAATCATCAAGTGATCCATTCCCTGTCGCTCACTCCCAGCTTCTGACAAATAAATAGAAAATTTATTGTCTATTAAATTAATTACACCTCTACCTCGATATAACGTGACCCAATATAACACAAATTCAGATATAACGCAGTAAAGCAGTGCTCCAGGGGGGTGAGGCTGCGTGCTCCGGCAGATCAAAGCAAGTTTGATATAACACGGTTTCACCTATAATGCGGTAAGATTTTTGGCTCCCGAGGAGAGCGTTATATCGGGGTAGAGGTGTATTAGTAAAATTAAATAAAAGTAACTGGAGTGTTAATAGCTTTCACCCAGTATTGGTATAAAATATGTTAATACCAAAGAAATACAGTGTATAATTACCAGAATTTCAATTATATTACTGTATCTTGATACACTGAGCAAGAGATTTCAAAATTGTCTTTATTCTAAATGCATCTGCAGCTTAATTTTGAAATCATTAAGTTGTTTTCCTGACCACTTATGAAAAATGCTTTTTAGTATTTGAACATTTTGAACTCAATGCTGCCCCAATTGAAGTCAGTGGGAGTTTCACCATTAGCTTCCATAGGAGCATATTTCCCATGAAAGACCATCTATTTCATCTGCAGAACAGGAAGGGATCCAGATCTGGTACTTTCCTTTATGTGTTTAAAATGTAACTATTTGGCTAAGGTTTGGATACCATTCAGTAATTTCATATGATGTCCAAAATCACTGGTATTGCTATCAGCCTATATTCTCATTCAGCAAGATCTGCAGAAACTGAGGTCGTGATTCAGTGATGTAAATTAAAAGACTCCTATTGACTTCAGTGGCTTTTAGTCAGGCCCACCGAGAACAGGTTTGAAATTGCTTGAGGACAGTTATCTTTTGGGAGCAGGAGCCCAGTTCTGCAACCTGAGCAGTGGCAGCAGAGAAGGTTAAAGGGGAGGCTGGAAAGAATTCTTCTCTGAGACCACACTTGTAGGGTTTTGGGAGAATGGCAGCTGCTACACACACACACACACACACACACACACACACACAGTAGGGAAGCATCAGATGTGGAGGGTAAAGGATGAGGGAGTGAAAAGAAGACGAAGATCTGTAAAGGGTGTGAAGGACACAGAGAGAAGCAAATACTACCCTGTTGAAAAGTGCCTCAGTCAATATCAAGGAACTATTTTTAAAAGGAATTGTTTTTGTAGGACCTCACATATTATTTACTTTGTTGCTTAAGAGTCCTCAAAGCAGTTTACACACCTATGAATCCTAATCTTAGAGCTCTGCTGACTTAATCATTTATGCTAGTGCACAAACAAGTAAACTAAACAAAGCAACATTAGCTTGTCACAATGGAAATGTGAGAATAAATTTAATGTTTTCCAAACAGAAAAGGGCAAAGTCTATAGAGAAATTTATTTCAAAGCTTCTGTGTGTTAAAAAAAATGGATAAAACAAATGAGTTGTAAAAAATACTTGACATTGTCCCTTTAAAATTTTGCTCTTTTTTTTCTTGAGCAATGCTCATATTTTCATCACCTATTCCCTTTTTGTTTTTAGCACCTGCAAAGATTTAAGCTGGAAATTTTATCTTTTGTGTCTCTATTCTTGTCACTCTAAATGTCTCTTGTAGTGTGAATCAGTATTGGCTCTGCTTACAAATAAAATGCAAATCATATCCTTGCAAAGCTAAACACTTATCTCAGTGAAATCAGAACAAATACTTGAAGGTTAAAACTGAGATTCTTTGGTTAGCTGAGAAAATCACAGAATGCAACTTGAATTTTCAACTACATGGAATGTATACAAAAATGTATACAAAAATTTCAGCTCCGAGAAATGTCCTTCTTCTGAAGTTCATAATTTGACGTTTTAAAATTAAATTCAAAATTTATGCTATGATTATTCCTTTTTATAGAAAAAGCCAGTAATTGAACAGAAGGTACAGAAATAAGGACAATGATTAAAGGATTGGAAAACATACCATATAGTTATAGACTCCAGGAGTTTGATCTGTTTATCTTAACAAAATAAAAAGGTTAAGGGGTGACTTGATTACAGTTTATAAGTACCTACAATACTGATACAGTAAAAGCTTTGTAATCCAGCATGTTGGGGGAATGGGGGGTTCTGGTAAGTAAAAAGTTCCAGTTAACTAAGAGGGAGGGAGTTTGGGTGCAGGAGGGGGCTCGGAGCAGGGGGCTGGGGTGTGGGAGGGTATGCTTTAGTTCAAAGAGAAATTAATTCAGGGAAGTCCTATGGACTGTGTTATACAGGAAGTGAAACGAAATGATCCTAATGGTCCCTTTTGGCCCTAAAATCTATGAGTCTAGATTAAAATAATAATAATAATATCATGCCATAGTTTGTGATGCAAGGCAGAAGGCCAAAGGCAAAAAGGGAGCAGGATAAGGCCCTCAAGTCATTGGAAGTTTTGCCATTGATTTCATTGGTAGTAGGATTAGTCCCAGATTTCATAGAAAAATATAGGCTCCAGTGTCTTACTATTACTGTGACATGGAATTTACCATCATAAATAAGAAAAAGTAGCAGACCTATGTACAGAATTAGCATTAATGACATCACTCGTGACAAATAAGAATGTTCTATTTGTGTCAAAAATTCTAAAGCCTTTTCATGGTCTTAATTAAGGAAACTTTCTGACAGTGAGGACAATTTAATTGGCTGTTTCCTATTTGAAAGGGAAGTCAAAAGAGCTAACTGAAATTCAGTATTACAAACAGCCAACTTTCATTCCTGCCAACATCTGAAATCTATAAACAGGAAGCACAATTCTGAAATCCTTACTCCATTCTCTCTCAGGAGTTTTGCCTCAGTAAAGATTTTAGGATTTAGCCTTGTGACATTAGGGGAGAAAATTAGGAACACAGATGCAATCTTGCTTCATCTGCAGTTAATAGGATTTTTGCCATTTACTTCAATGAGAGCAAAATCAGACTCACAACTTTTAATTCTATTACTACACATTGTACTTAGAGTTTTGTCAGGAAAGGAGTGGAAAAGTGAGATTGCTAAAATATCAAGGACTCTTCTTAAAAATTAGAATGTATTTTCATATGACAAAACTACATTTCAGTATGATAAACTGTAACAGAAGCTGTCTAATGACAACAAGACAGATTCAAAAAGATAATTTATCATGCAACAACCTTACCCCGATTGGTTAGGGGAATCTGTTCAGTCATTTTAATGAAAACTGGTAGCAGTATTTAATAGTAATAACCGCTTTTCAACTATAAATACCAAAGTATATAATGGCATAAGTTCATCTATGTATAGCACTTGTTTTTTGTTTTTGTTTTTAATTTCAAAAGTATTTATTAAATACCTAAGTGGAGAGAGAGACTGATTATATATTGTTACCCTTTTTCAACTTCAAGTGGCTAGCCAAACCTGGGGGTCCTGGGGTTGTTTCAGCTGGGAGTAGAAATTGACTAGGGAATTGGCATCTGGTATTTTCTTTGGTGCAGTCCTGTTTCTTTGCATGAAATGCACAAAGTCATGCAAGGGCAGGAGGAACCAAAACCAAAAAGGAGCCTCTTCTTTGAATGCTGGTTCCTATGCTTGTTCACTGTGGGTGCACATATGGTCCATGCTCCTGGAACCAGAAATTCTTTGATAGTACCTGTGTCTCCTGTGCTCCCAGCTGAGGTAGCTGCCAAGATCAACTGCTTTTCCACTTCCTTTTCTACCACTAACAGTCTGGGACAGAACCTCCTGTGTCTGATTCTGCTCTTCAGCATTCTGCTTCTTCAGGTCTGTAAATATTGTAAATAGTTGTTAAAGTGCTGGATAGTGTTAGTTTTAGTGCTAGTTAGTTAGTTGGGAATTTGGGGTTTCCCCCATCTTCAGCTCCCCCAACATTTTATTATGTCCAAGGTTCCAGGCTTCAAGCTGTGCCTCGCCTGCCCACCCCGTCATCCTGGTGAGCACCCTGCATGAGAGCTGCTGATATTGCCTCAGGGAAATGTACATCTGTTTTGAGATGCGGCATCTGCCATGCTTTCCCCCTGCATACCAGGCAATCTCATGAATTCTGGAGACATCTTTATAAGTGTCTTCATGGGTATGTCTACACAGCCCATGGGAGTGAGCCTCCCAGCCTGGGTCAATAGATGTGGGCTAGTGGGCTTATGCTAGCACTCTAAAAATAACTGTAGACAGTGCTTTGAAGTGGCAGTTCGGGCTGGGGACCCTGGGCCTTCCTGTTCCCCATCTACCCATCCTGCTGAATGGTTCTGGTAGATTGGAGTCCTTGAGCAGGCATAAGGATTTCATGAAGCAGAATCATGAGGAAAGCAAGGGCAAACATCACCCCAAGAAGAGGGACAGATCTCCCTACTCATTGTCTACAAAGAGTGTGATGGGTTTCCCCTGGGGTGCCACCTGGAACTGGGATACCACTGAGCCCCCAGCCCACCAGCCTGGGCTCCCTCTCACACTACTGCTGTAACAAGCTGCAAAGCCCTCCAGCCTGCATTTTCGCCACCATACATAGAGGTAGGGACACACCCAGCTGCAGTTACATGCAGGCTCTCTAACCAGCAGCTTCCCAGACAGGGACCCCCGAGCAGTACCATCCTGCCCTGGTCAAATCTGACCAGTATATTGGTTTAATACCCGGTCTGCCTCTCTCTCAATATGAAGAGAACAATGCACACTTGTGGTAACCAAGCAGAGATTTTCCCCAAGCACTCCAGTCAAAGCTCACTGGTTTAGATTAAAACAAAAACAAGTTTATTAACTACAAACAGATCGATTTTAAGTGGGTATAAGGGATAGCAAACAGATCAAAGCAGATTACCTAGCAAATAAACAAAAAAACACAAACTAAGCTTAATATACTAGATAGATAGGATATGAATTAGCAGATTCTCACCCTAAGAGATGATACAAGCAGGCTGCAGATTATTAAGGGGCAAACTGAACTTGCTTTACAGCTTGGAATCCCCAGGTGTTTCGTACACAGGCTAGAAATCCCTTTAGCCTGGATCCAGCACTTCCCCCAGTTTGGTCTTTGTTCCTCGGGTGTTTCCAGGAGTCGTCTTGTGCGGGAGTGAAGAACCCCAGATGATGTCACTCCCTGCCTTCTATAGCTTTTGCATGTGGCAGGAACCCTTTGTTCCCAAGGCTTGGTTCCCAGACCAGTCTGTGGAAAAATATTGACATCCCAAGATGGAGTCCAGCATCATGTGGCCTGGTCACATGTCCTTGTAGAGTCATAGCACCCATCACTCACAGGCTGTTTGTAGCATTCTCAGGAAGGCTCACCAGGTGGGAGATAAGCTTTTCCTAAGGCCCATTGTTCTTCTAATGGTTCATTGCCCTGAATAGGCCCTTCCTCACTCACTATCTAGGCTGAAAGCATCTTGTCTAGTGGGTGTTACCCATGTACAATTACATTTGAAGTACAGATACATAGTATTTATAACTTCAGATACCAAAATGATACATGCATAGAAACAGGATAATCATATTCAGCCAATCCTAAATTTTCCAATGACACCTCACAGACTTATCTTGACCAAAATGCATCATAATTATGCCATAACCATATTATAATATTACTATGATGAATATAGGGTGCAGTGTCACAAAGAGGTCTTTCTCAACCCTTCCTCTGGCACCACTACGGGATCCACATGCATACTCCTATGCTTATGGCCATCAACTTTATTAGGGCCCCTGGGAGCCATACTTTTGGGCACCTGAGTACAAGGACCCTCTGTATTACTCCTAGCAATGGTCACCTCCAGGTGAAGAACCACAGTCTCCACAGGACCACTTGATGAAGGAAGAGCAGTTAGTACTGCCAGTACCATTGGATCCACCAGTGGTACTTTCTTTATCTTCGGCAGATGAGGCAGTGTCATTAGCCTCTCCATCACCGCTGGATGACTTTAAGCTGCGCTAGGACCTTCTTCAGAGGATCAATCTCTACAAATCCCACTAGAGGAGGTCCAAGTTCTGACCCACAAGCTCCTGGACATTTTCCAGGCTATGGCACCCTCTGAAGTGGCACTCCCCATTAACGAGGCCAAACAATCTGCTAAAACCATCTGGCACATGCCTGCCAGTGGTGCCCAGAAGAGGGCTGGGAAATGATACTTCATTTCCTCCTGGGGAGCTGAGTATTGTTTTCTCAGCCTAATCTCAGCTCCTTGGTGGTCCAGGCTGTCGCAGATAGAAGCTGGCTGCATCAGCCCAAGTCGACAACTCCAAAGATACAAAGTGGCTAGACCTCTTTAGGAGGAAGATTTCTTCTTTGACCAGTTTAGCACTCTGTATAGCAAATTACCAAGAGCTGTGTCCAAATATAACTTTTTGAATTACAACAAGCTGCCAGAATTCACTAAGAAACTGCCTCAGGAATGCAGACCTCAATTCCAGGCCATCCTAGACTAGGGAAAGCTAGTTGCAAGATCTTCCCTCCAGGCATTCTTCAATGCAGTGGACAGAACATTATGTTCCATGGTATAGAGACAGCCATGCAATGAGCTTCATGACTACAGGCCTTGGGGTTCCCCAAGGAATTCAAACAACTGAGGACCACCCCTTTGAGGGTAGCAGTCTCTTAAGCGACAAAACTGATGAATCACTACATACAATCAAAGACTTTCATGTTATCCTCTGCTTTCTTGGTGCCAGGGAGCCAGCTGAAGAAGGCTCAGAGTATGTCTACACTTAAACCATTACAGTGGTACAGCTGCAGTATAGAGACTTCCTACACCAGCACTTTAGCATAGACACTACACACACCAACTGGAGGCGTTCTCCCATTGACGTAGGTAATCCACCTCCTGAAGAGATGGTGGTTAGGCTGACAGAAGAATTCTTCCACCAACTTACCACTGTCTATGCAAGGGGTTAGGATGACATAGTTACATCTCTCAGGAGTTTGAATGCCTGATACTATGCCAATGTAAATTCCAAGTATAGACCAGCACTACACTGGACAGCCAGGACACAGTTGTTCCTGGCAGGAACTGCCTGATTGGTTAAACTTCCTGATTGGTGGACGTACAGAGCTAGCTACTACTTGACCCAGCAGCAGCCAGAGCTTGCTGGCTGCTCAGTACATTCCATGCCTGCAGCTGGGCTTGCTGCTGCTTTGTGTGCCTGTCCCCTGCTCCTGCCTAGCCTGTTCTTGTGGTCAGAATCGTGGATGTATGCCTTCCTTCCCATCCTTCTGTTACCTTACCAAATTTGGGAAAAACAAGCTAAATGTGATCCTGATAGCCCCATGGTGTCTGAGGCAATTCTGGTTCATTACCATCCTGCAGCTAGCCTCCCACTAATGCATCCACTATGACCACTCCTGGGCCTGCTGTCCAAAAGGCAGGACAAACCGCCCCGACCAATTGTTCCCACATCTGGCAGCATATTGTAGGGAAAAAAAATTGGATGGACAATGAACATAGAGAGGGCATGCTCTTAGATTATTTAATCCATCCTCAGCAATAACAGGAGACCCTCGATGCAGACATGCTATTCCACCAAATGGAGGGGATTCTCCCTTTGATGCCTTCAACACCACTTACTTCTTGAGGCATCGTGTATCCCCTTCATCCTGAAATATCTTCTCTCACTGAAGATGTAATGCTTGTCTGTCAGCTGCCTACAGGTACACTTGGCATCTACAAATGCTTTTCACCCCCTTACACTCCCTTTTGAGTGGAGGGCTGCTCGGTCTTTATCCATCCCACTACTACAAAGTCCCTGAAGGGTAGTTGGACAAAACTAGTCCCTACCTGGTATCTGGTATCTTGTCCTTTTTGCTCTAATGAGACCAACTTTTAAACCTCTTGGCCTCCTGCTCCCTCCTGCACCTTTCTCTGAAAGCTGCCTTTTTATTGCCTTTGGTGATTACCTCTGCTAGAAGGGTAGGGAAGCTTGGGGCCCTTATGACAGACCCACCTTATACTGTTTTTCACAAGGACAAAGTTTCTTCATGATTGGATCCAAAATTCATCTCTAAAATGCCTTCTGAATTTCACCTTGACCAGACTGTTCACCTTCTGGTGTTTTATGCTAAAGCTCACCACAGCATGGAGACAAGGCTCCATTCTCTGGATGTGTGCACTGCTCTGTCTTTCTAGCTGCACAGTATGGCATCCTTGTGGCAGTTTCCAGACTGCTCCTCACTATTGTCAAAAGAATGAAGGGGGAGCTATCTCTTCTCAAAGCCACTCTAAGTGGATTTACTCCTACATCATCCCTGTCAGGGCCCACTCAAACAGAGCCCTCGTAGTGTCAGTAGCCTTCTTGCAGGGAGTCCTTCTCTCAGAGATATGGTCTGCCACTCTGTGGTACAGCATACTTCTTCACACCCTCCTCCTCAATGAACACTGCTTGGGAGTCACCCACAGTGAATACCTGTGGGGACCAGCATGCAAAGACGAAAGGAAGATTCCTTACTTTATAGTAACTGGAGTTCTTCAAGATGTGTTGTCCCAATGTGTAGTCACATCCCTCTCTTTTCCCCCTCTGCTTGCGTTCTCAGTAAATCAGGAACTGGAGAAGTGATTCTGTTCTGGTGATAATGCATACCAGTTGTTCATATCTATTTGTGTAGTGATATGACAGAATTACTTAATCCAAATTATGGGAGTGCCATTTAGAAAGATTTTTCACATAAGTAGTAAATGTGGGATATATCTGTTCACGAGCACAAGAATAAACAAAATAGCAACAAAAAAACTCAAGGAGTTGAAATCTGAAATTATATGTGCATGTTATTCTATGCGTCTCTTGGTAGCATTTGTACCAAAACAAAATCCAGTTGATACTACTTGTTTGTTCATTATGTTTTCCTCTCAGGAACTTGAGCAAACAAGATAGTTTTGTGGAATGTCTCTGTGTGAACGCAAATATATTCACAGTCTCTGAATACTCAGTGAACGAGCATGGACTCTCTGAACATGCAAGCAGAATAAAGTCCAGACTGGCAATATATATAAAAGCTGAAAACAATTATAAGCTGAATCATCTGGGAGGAAGAATTTAATCAGAAAAATGTGAATGATAACTGGGAATAATTTAAGAACACCTTACTAGATGCCTGAAAATTCACAGCCCCACAACTAAGGCAAAAGGCTGTATTGGCTTTTTAAAAAAAATGAGTAAAAAATAACAACAACAACAAAGGGAGAGTTTACATTTCCCAGCCCAGAATAATTCCGAGCTCTGTGAGGTGGCTCACTTATTACGAACTGTGACCAGTGGCATTTGAGGCAAAAGTCAGATTTCATATAAACATTTTTTTTATCCCTACATAGCCTAGTTAAAGCCCCTATTTTGTAAACTTCTCCACAGGTGCCCCTTTGCAGGATAGGAGTCTTAGACTGTGAGGTCTTTGGATCAGGAACTGTGTATTCTGCCTATAAAGGGCCAAGAACACCCCTGATAGTATAATATCTAAATAAATTAGATATAAATATACCAGTAGAGCCATACTGAGCATTGATGTTGATAGATATGGGATAATATGGTGCTGAGCACTTGTATAAAAACCTATAGATTTAGAGGTATGTATTCATTGTCATAAGTAGTAAATTTGGCTTAATAGTGAGCAAAGTACTGAACTTCAGTAGAGAAGAATAGGCCATTCACTTCCATTAAAAACAAAAACACATATATCAAACTCTAGGTGAAAGGAGGTTTAAAACACACTACCTGAATGCCATGCTTTCCTTTAAAAATTAGCCACTGTCCTCCTTTTCTTTCAGTCCATTAAGATGCCATATGTTTTTCATTTGTGTTTATTTGGCATCCAAAAGATTGGAAAGAATTAAATACACAGAAGATGAGCTGAATCATTGTCTTGTGTTCGAGCACTTTGACAGTATATTTAAAATAGATGTATGAGTCTTTTTTATTCCTTGTAAATATGGATATTACAAAGGAAGGTGAACAGGATGATAAATTAGAGGTCCTCACAGCAAGGCTGTTTAAAGTATTTTTAGGTATAAGATGTACTGTACACACTGGGACTTAGTTGAGGATAATTAATATGAAATGCCATCGCTGTTTGTTGTGCTTGCAATCCCATTGTGTCTTTTCTAGTTCTGCCTCTTGCTGGCTCTTATCACACCCCTTGCTGTGAAATCTTTTCCTGTTTTGCACATGTCCTGTTTATTACCACCATATGGTAGTTACACTTTCAGTAGCATTGCTCTGCTTACAGACCACTGTGCTTTGTCATATCTTTGTTGCTCACCCTGTCTTACCATCTGATACCTATCATCTGTTTAGCACGTTGCATGCCAGAACGATTCACATTTTTTGTATGTATGGGTGTGTGAGGGAGTGGATGCATTATATGAGAACCCACTCTCAGGCATATACAGGAAGTTGGGTAAGCCCATAATAATAGTTCTTCCAAAACAGTCTTCCATTATTTTGTCCCAGTTCCCATAGTCTCTTGGCAATGTGTATCAGAGGACTGAAATGCATTACACCTGTGCTTTGTTGTGTGTTGTGCCATTATTGACAGATTATAATGGTTTTCAGAGTCAAGCATGTCTTCTCACTGTCTGAATGTAATATACACTAGTTTTGCTGTCTGTAACAGGCTTTGCCCTTCCCTCCCCCATTATCCAGTTACAGATTGCAAAACTGATTTATTACATTTAAAACATTCTTAAAATCAGGTTTGCTATTTAAAAAAACATTATAGTCTGTCAGCTTTGGCACAACACACAATACAAGTCATATACCCCACCTTTCAGCTATTTGTTGTCTGTGTGGGCTATGTCCTCTGGCCAAGGGCGGCTCCAGGCACCAGCACAGCAAGTGCGTGCCTGGGGCGGCATACCGGGGGAGGGGGGCAGTCAGGCAGCCTTCGGCGGCATTTCTGCGGGAGATCCGCTGGTCCCGCAGATTCGGCAGCAATTCGGCAGCGGGTACGCCGAAGATGTGGGACCAGCAGATCACCTGCAGAGCTGCTGCCGAATCCGCGTGGGACCGGCGGACCTCTCGCAGAAACGCCGCCGAAGGCTGGCTGACTGCCATGCTTGGGGTGGCAAAAAACATAGAGCTGCCCCTGCCTCTGGCAGGCCACAAACTGAGTTAATGTAGCCCTCCAAACACACAGTGCTGCCCATAGTGCTGCCTCTTACCCCCACAAAAAAACAACCCCCCCAATTAATACATACCCTCTTCTCCTCCCAGTTATTGATGGCTGGGACCTCCCTACTTTGCTTCAACTTCTGTGCCCCTTCCCCTTTCTGAGAGCTGAGAGGCTTCCCAAGCAGAGCCCCCTCCTGCACCCTAAACCTCTCATCTCTGGCCCCATCCCACTCTCACACTGAGAGCCCTCACCCCCTCCCTCAACCAACCCCCCTGCCGTAGCCCAGTGAAAATGAGCAACTGAGCGAGGATGAAGGAGAGCAAGCGATGGAGGGAGAAGGACTGGACTGAGGGTGGGGGGGGGGGGGCTTGGGGAAGGGCAGGGCAGGACAAGGCTGTTCAGTTTTCTGCAATCAGAAAGTTGGCAACCCTATCCAACATCCCTCCTGTCTTATGAAAAAGGTATTAGTGACCCTCAGCTTACATCTTCTCACTCCTTCCCTGTTGGTTCTTGAGCAGCAACCATCTCTCTGCTTTTTGGAGAGGAGGGTAAGAAGTGAAGGAACACAGGTCCCAGAGATGCAGGCTGGAATATCACCTAAAATTGCAGTGCAGTAAGAAAGCGGGGATAAAACAGGGCCAGTGTGGGAGGTACCACACAATGAGGTACATATGAGAGGTTTGCTTATCCCTTCGGTAGGTATATATTCTGTGTGAGTTTATCAAGCTACTGATACCATACATGGCTAGTGTCATTATGTTATTCCTCACTCAGTCTAATTTACCCTATCACTTTCCATTTGTTTTTGTGTGAACTTCATACCCTGTGTGTGCTTACACAGTGTGGCCCTCTGTCCCCCTCTAGTGGCTGGGCCACATAGAGATTTGAGTCTGCTTGTGATTATAGAATTAGCTTTTGGAGGAGATGAGAATGACCACAAACATCACTGGCTTCATAATGAAACATAAATCCTACTTCTTTGGCCTAACCTTTCCTCAGTAATTCCATCAAAATCACATATTTGAACAAATAAAAATTAACCTCCCTTTAGAATGGGGGAAAAAGAGATAGCAATATTCCTGTGTTCTGCTTATTGAATTTCTGAGGCACTCAAATTGCACACTGATGGGCATGGTTGAAGTACCTAAATTGATGCTTATGAAGAGAAAATACATCAGTGTATTCTTCAATGACTCATATAATGTACTTATGCCTCAAAATACTTCATTAAAATATCTGGCATAGGTACTTCATAAAACTTTTTTGTTCAATGGAGGTGATTCTGTTAATGCTCACACAAATTATTTACTCCACTACCACAAAGCTCACAGTACTTGTCAGCGAAATGGTAGTGTTAGTGCAGTACAAAGGCAAGTCATGCCTGAATAACCTAATTGCCTTCTATGACGAGATAACTCTATCTATGACGCTCTATGGATGAGGAAAAAGCAGTGGATGTGTTATTCCTTGACTTTAGCAAAGCTTTTGTTACGGTCTCCCACAGTATTCTTGCTGGCTTGTTAAAGAAGTATGGGCTGGATGAATGGACTATAGGTGTATAGAAAGCTGGCTAGATCGTCGGGCTCAACGGGTAGTGATCAATGGCTCCATGTCTAGTTGGCAGCCGGTATCAAGCGGAGTGCCCCAAGGGTCGGTCCTGGGTCCAGTTTTGTTCCCCTCAGCAAGTTTGCAGATGACACTAAACTGGGTGGAGTGGTAGATACACTGTAGGGTAGGGATAGGATACAAAGGGACCTAGACAAATTAGAGGATTGAGCCAAAATAAATCTGATGAGGTTCAACAAGGATAAGTGCAGAGTTCTGCACTTAGGACATCAGAATCCCATGCACTGCTACAGACTAGGGACCGAATGGCTAGGCAGCAGTTCTGCAGAAAAGGACCTAGAGTTTACAGTGGACGAGAAGCTGGATATGAGTCAACAGTGTGCCCTTGTTGCCAAGAAGGCTAACTGTATTTTGGGCTGTATAAGTAGGGGCATTGCCAGCAGATCGAGGGACATGATCATTCCCCTCTATTCGACTTTGGTGAGGCCTCATCTGGAGTACTGTGACCAGTTTTGGGCCCCAGACTACAAGAAGGATGTGGAAAAATTGGAAAGAGTCCAGCGGAGGGCAACAAAAATGATTAGGGGGCTGGAGCACATGACTTATGAGGAGAGACTGAGGGGACTGGGATTGTTTAGTCTGCAGAAGAGAAGAATGAGAGGAGATTTGATAGCTGCTTTCAACTACCTGAAAGGAAGTTCCAAAGAGGATGTATCTAGACTGTTCTCAGTGGTAGCTGATGACAGAACAAGGAGTAATGGTCTCAAATTGCAGTGGGGGAGTGTAGTGAGGTGACCTGGCTCCCAGCCGCACCTGAGAGAGCCGAGCCAGTACAGCCGCCGCAGTGGGCGGAGCCACTGCCGCCTGTCCCCGCCCCCCGGAAGTCAAGGGGCGGGACAGGAAGTATAAAGGCCCGGCCCCAGTGCTCGGTTGCTGCCTGGCTGCCGGAGAGGACAGACGCTGCTGCCCGAGCTCCTGTTAGGCCGAGCCTCCCCCGAGCCCGGTACCCTGAGGAGGACTGGCCGAGCCTCCCCCGAGCCCGGTACCCTGAGGAGGACTGGCCGAGCCTTCCCCGAGCCCGGTACCCTGAGGAGCTGCCTGAGCGTCCCCTCGCCCTGCGTCCTGAGGAGCAGCCCGACCTACCCAGCGCTCAGCCCCACGAGGAGCCCATGGTGTGGGACATGGCGGAGGACGCCAGAGATGAGCAGGTACCCATGGAGGGGGAGCTGGGAAGTAGCCCGGGGGTAGCCGACCCCAGTCTGGCTACAGCAGACTTCGAGCCAATGTTGGTGTGTTGCGGTCAGGACCCCACCAGCACAGCAGCAGACTAACTGCCGCTGTTAGGACCCCGGGCTGGGACACAGTGGAGTGGGTGGGCCTGTGTACCCCCTGCTACCCCACTCACGGGTGGCAGTCTCCCCCTCACACCCACACTCAGGCCTAAGCCTGGACTTACCAGTGTTGCTCAGCTCCTGCCTGAGGACCTGAGCCCCTGAACTACTGCTTGTTGCTCAGCTCCTGCCTGAGGACCTGAGCCTGTGAACTGTTGTTTGTTGCTCCGCCCTGACCTAGGGCTCGGACTCTGGAGACTGAGCTGCTTACTTAGCCCCGCATAGTGAGAGGGCCGAGCCCCACACCAGACCATCTACAGGGAGGTTTAGGTTGAATATTAGGAAAAACTTTTTCATTAGGGGGTGGTGAAGCACTGGAATGGATTACCTAAGGAGGTGGTGGAATCCCCTTCCTTAGAGGTTTTTAAGGTCAGGCTTGACAAAGCCCTGGCTGGGATGATTTAGTTGGGGATTGGTCCTGCTTTGAGCAGGAGGTTGGACTAGATGACCTCCTGAGGTCCCTTCCAACCCTGATATTCTATGATTCTAGAGGCCATCTAAAAAGAGTCAAGGAGGCAGATCACAAAGTATAGACATATATATTTAAAATGGATGCATTAGATAAAAGCCTGTCTAGGATCAAGTAGCACTATAACTATTTTTAAACTGAGCCCATTCTGCCAGTGTGTATGTTCATTCTTTCTCTGCTTATTTGCAGCTGTTAGTTGGCTATGGCTCAGTACCAGCAACAAAATGTTCACTGAGCAGTTTTATACTCATTCCCTGTATTATAAATCATTGCCTCCTCACCAACTAATCAGTGCTCTTGATTCCCAAACATTTTGAAGCACACTTACTTTGCTAACAGTGTTGTCTCATGTTGCTCTAAGAAAATTGAGGATTAATTTATTTAAGGATGTTGATTGGCCAGTGAAGACAATAGTATATTTTTTCTCAATCCTGATGAAACTTTAGACAAACTTCCAACAGATGTATTTTCTTTTAGATGGTATTTATATAAGTAGCTTCTGGACAAAAGATTTTATTTGGGCATCTGAATTTTGATTTAGTAACTTAACTTTAGGCATTGAGTTTGAAAATTTTGGTCTGCATCTTCAAATCCTCCTGGTTAATGTAGTAATGTAACATAAAATGAAATGTTTTAGTTTCCCAAATAGTGGTAATATAGGACATTCTATAGATCCCAATCTTTCTTATGTTATGTATATATTCCCATCTAATCATTGTTTGGCTCCTCTGAGATAATTTGATTTGTCTCGGTTCAAGTTCCCTCTATTTACACTAATTAGCATATTTAGGAGAGGCCAAGAATTGTAAGTGTATTAGAGTCTGAACTACACCTGTTACCCATAAAGGAAGTCCTCCCTGATGAGATTTGAGACATGCTGGTGGTGCAGTGAGCATGGGAAACTTGCCCTGCTGCTTGATAAACAGAGGACTTTGTTTACAAGAGTTGTCAGTCTGACACCTTTCACAGGACTTAATCTTCAATCAGTTTTTTTTAAAGCTGAAGTTTGGGGATATAAACAAACTTGATGCAAATCAGAATATGCAAATTTTCATTTAATATTTTACATAAGATGTTTGCATAACAGCGAGTGTCCTGTTGTTGTTGTTCCAAAAAGTGCAAAGCACAGTCACTGAATTTTCAACAAGACAACCTTAACTTTTCCATTTGGATAAAACAAAATGCAAAGCAGTATACATACCAAAGATTAAAACACCCATGCTGCTTATGGCATATAACCAAAGGTCAGGGATGGCCCACAACATTTTGGCACCTGAGGCGGGGAGCTCAAATGAAACCCCCATACCCCCTCGCTTGGGCCAAAACTTTGAAAGGTCTCAATTCTCCCTTCTTCCTGTTCTACTCCTCTCATGGTTCTGTTCTGCTACTTACCCCAATAAAGGAGAACTAACAACTTAAATTTCCTTGTTTAAAAATTTTAAGTAACACTTAACTTTCGAACACCTGAACAGCAAATGTAACTTTTCTTGTCTGCATAGTAAACACTGGCATTTTTATCTGTTTGAATAATCAAAGTGATGCTTTCCATGCCTTCTTGGTTGCAAAGTTTTAACTGCTTCCTGAAGGTCCACAGTCTGGGCCAGCTCACGCTCTATTGAGGTGGTTGCAAGGCCGACCAGCCTCTCCTGTGTCATTGTGGAGCATAGATGTGTTTTTATTAACTTCAGCTTGGGGAAGCTGCATTTTCCACTGGCAACAGTAACAGGAAGTGTTAGAAGTATGTGCAGAGCAACAAAAGTATTTGGAAAGAGGGTGGTCATCTTATCTGTGCACATACATTTCAGCAGGATCAACTCCAAATATATCTTGAAAGGGCTTTCAGTTCTTCACCTAAATCACTCGCATCAATATCGCGCATGTCATCATGTGTCAACACTGTCTCTAGTGCCCTGCATTGCTGGTGCAGGCCTTCTTCAGGTATAATGAGGAGTTTTGGACTATCATACAACATCCCAAATATACTGCTGTGTTCCTTGAGCTGCATGAAACGTTCTTCAACTGACTGTATGGACAATCTAGCACCTGGTTAAAGAATTCAACTTTGAATTGTTGTTTGGGGTCTCTTATGGGATTATCCCGTGCCTCGTAATCAAAATGTCATCTTCTTCGGTGACTCTTGTATTCTTGAATGGGTGGGAAAATAGCTTGAGTGTGAAGTTCCTCTGCCAACTTCTGTGCACTCTTCAGAACATTTTGAAATCCCTCATTTGACTGGTAAGACTGTAGGTATGACTTTGCTTTGTCCAGTTGTTCCATTGCTCCGGATATATCAAGGTCAACACCTTGGAGTCTCTTGCTTACAACATTTATTTCAAACAGTATGTCATGCCACAAAACTAAGCCACACAGAGATTTGAAGTTACGTATGTTTCTGATGATTCCATTTCCCTCTGCCACTGTTCTCCCACAAACAGTTCCTGTCATAGCATTATCCTCCATAATGGCAACTATGGCATCATCTATCTTCCCAATTTGGTGTTTGATAGGCTTTATTTCCTCCACTCGACTTTCCCATTGTGTGGCACTCAGTGGTTTCAGTGTCAGAGAGGATGTTCCCAGATGTTGCTTCAAAATTTGCCATCGATGAGTTGATGCAGAGAAAAATACATAGATGCCTTGAATTACATTAAAAAATTCAGCAGCCTCACTAGAAGCTGATGCTGCATCACTGACCACCAAGTTCAATGAATGAGAACTGCATGGGACGAAAAAAGCTCGAGGGTTTAACTCTTGGATCCGTGTCTGCACGCCTCTGTTCTTTCCTCTCATGTTGGCACCCTTATCATAGCCCTGACCTCTCATGTCAGCTATCACAATTCCCGTATCTTCCAGCTTTTTAAGAAGCACATTTGTCATACCAGCTCCTGTAGTATTATCAATGTCAATAAATTCTAGAAAAAGCTCTTTGATAGTCACCATTGCAGGGACATTTTCACTAGGCTCCGTTGTTGTTACAAAACGTACCATTAAAGTCATTTTTTTCCGTATGGATGATGTCAGGTGTGCAGTCCAGAATAACAGTAATATCTTGCTGACTTCAGATCTGCCATGATCTTCTGTTTGACTTTTGTTGCCAGTAACTATATGATCTCATTTTGAATTGTTTTTCCAAGGTAGTGGTATATGTACATTTCTTGGGTGATGACTCTTCTTAGATGCTCCTGGAGTACAGCATCAGCTCCACAATTTTAAGGAAGTTTCCATTGTTTGGCACATAAAGCTGATCTGAAGTGCCACACAGTGCTAGGTTTTGGGTAGCAAGCATTCTCACAATGGCAATGAGCCTTTTCAGAACATTTTGCCAGTAAAGAGACTCTGATGCAATCTTCTCTTGATGCTGATCATCTAGCGTGACATAAGAACATAAGAACATAAGAACATAAGAAAGGCCGTACCGGGTCAGACCAAAGGTCCATCTAGCCCAGTATCTGTCTACCGACAGTGGCCAATGCCAGGTGCCCCTGAGGGAGTGAACCTAACAGGCAATGATCAAGTGATCTCTCTCCTGCCATCCAACTCCATTCTCTGACGAACAGAGGCTAGGGACACCATTCTTACCCATCCTGGCTAATAGCCATTTATGGACTTAGCCACCATGAATTTATCCAGTCCCCTTTTAAACATTGTTATAGTCCTAGCCTTCACAACCTCCTCAGGTAAGGAGTTCCACAAGTTGACTGTGCGCTGCGTGAAGAAGAACTTCCTTTTATTTGTTTTAAACCTGCTGCCTATTAATTTCATTTGGTGACCCCTAGTTCTTGTATTATGGGAATAAGTAAATAACTTTTCCTTATCCACTTTCTCAACATCACTCATGATTTTATATACCTCTATCATGTCCCCCCTTAGTCTTCTTTTTTCCAAGCTGAAGAGTCCTAGCCTCTTTAATCTTTCCTCATATGGGACCCTCTCTAAACCCCTAATCATTTTAGTTGCTCTTTTCTGAACCTTTTCTAGTGCTAGAATATCTTTTTTGAGGTGAGGAGACCACATCTGTACACAGTATTCGAGATATGGGCATACCATGGATTTATATAAGGGCAATAATATATTCTCAGTCTTATTCTCTATCCCCTTTTTAATGATTCCTAACATCCTGTTTGCTTTTTTGACCGCCTCTGCACACTGCGTGGACATCTTTAGAGAACTATCCATGATAACTCCAAGATCTTTTTCCTGACTCGTGGTAGCTAAATTAGCCCCCATCATGTTGTATGTATAGTTGGGGTTATTTTTTCCAATGTGCATTACTTTACATTTATCCACATTAAATTTCATTTGCCATTTTGTTGCCCAATCACTTAGTTTTGTGAGATCTTTTTGAAGTTCTTCACAATCTGCTTTGGTCTTAACTATCTTGAGTAGTTTAGTATCATCTGCAAACTTTGCCACCTCACTGTTTACCCCTTTCTCCAGATCATTTATGAATAAATTGAATAGGATTGGTCCCAGGACTGACCCTTGGGGAACACCACTAGTTACCCCTCTCCATTCTGAGAATTTACCATTAATTCCTACCCTTTGTTCCCTGTCCTTTAACCAATTCTCAATCCATGAAAGGACCTTTCCTTTTATCCCATGACAGCTTAATTTACGTAAGAGCCTTTGGTGAGGGACCTTGTCAAAGGCTTTCTGGAAATCTAAGTACACTATGTCCACGGATCCCCTTGTCCACATGTTTGTTGACCCTTCAAAGAACTCTAATAGATTAGTAAGACATGATTTCCTTTACAGAAACCATGTTGACTATTGCTCAAGAGTTTATGTTTTTCTATGTGTCTGACAATTTTATTCTTTACTATTGTTTCAACTAATTTGCCCGGTACCGACGTTAGACTTACCGGTCTGTAATTGCCGGATCACCCCTAGAGCCCTTTTTAAATATTGGCGTTACATTAGCTAACTTCCAGTCATTGGGTACCAAAGCCGATTTAAAGGACAGGTTACAAACCTTATTTAATAGTTCCGCAACTTCACATTTGAGTTCTTTCAGAACTCTTGGGTGAATGCCATCTGGTCCCGGTGACTTGTTAATGTTGAGTTTATCAATTAATTCCAAAACCTCCTCTAGTGACACTTCAATCTGTGACAGTTCCTCAGATTTGTCACCTACAAAATCCAGCTCAGGTTTGGGAATCTCCTAACATCCTCAGCCGTGAAGACTGAAGCAAAGAATCCATTTAGTTTCTCCGCAATGACTTTATCATCTTTAAGCGCTCCTTTTGTATTTTCATCGTCAAGGGGCCCCACTGGTTGTTTAGCAGGCTTCCTGCTTCTGATGTACTTAAAAAACATTTTGTTATTACCTTTGGAGTTTTTGGCTAGCCGTTCTTCAAACTCCTCTTTGGCTTTTCTTATTACACTCTTGCACTTAAGTTGGCAGTGTTTGTGCTCCTTTCTATTTGCCTCACTAGGATTTGACTTCCACTTTTGAAAGGAAGTCCTTTTAACTCTCACTGCTTCTTTTACATGGTTGTTAAGCCACGGTGGCTCTTTTTTAGTTCTTTTACTGTTTTTCTTAATTTGGGGTATACATTGAAGTTGGGCCTCTATTATGGTGTCTTTAAAAAGGGCCCACGCAACTTGCAGGGATTTCACTTTAGTCACTGTACCTTGTAACTTTTGTCTAACTACCCCCTCATTTTTGTATAGTTCCCCCTTTTGAAATTAAAGGCCACAGTGTTGGGCAGTTGAGATGTTCTTCCCACCACAGGGATGTTGAATGCTATTGTATTATGGTCACTATTTCCAAGCGGTCCTGCTATAGTTACGTCTTGGACCAGCTCCTGGGCTCCACTCAGGATTAAATCTAGAGTCGCCTCTCCTTGTGGGTTCCGTACCAGCTGCTCCATGAAGCAGTCATTTAAAGTATCGAGAAATTTTATCTCTGCATTTCGTCCTGAAGTGAAATGTTCCCAGTCAATATGGGGATAATTGAAATCCCCCACTATTATTGGGTTCTTAATTTTGATAGCCTCTCTAATTTCCCTTAGCATTTCATCATCACTATTACTGTCCTGGTCAGGTGGTCGATAATAGATCCCTACTGTTATATTTTTACTAGAGCATGAAATTTCTATCCAGAGAGACTCTATGGAACCTGTGGATTTGCTTAAGATTTTTACTTCATTTGAATCTACACTTTCTTTAACATATAGTGCCACTCCTCCCCCTGCACGGCCTGTCCTGTCCTTCCGATATATTTTGTACCCCGGAATGATTGTGTCCCATTGATTGCTCTCAGTCCACCAGGTTTCTGTGATGCCTATTATATCTATATCCTCCTTTATCACAAGGCACTCTAGTTCACCCATCTTATTATTTAGACTTCTGGCATTTGTGTACAAGCACTTTAAAAACTTGTCCCTGTTTTTTAGCCTGCCTTTTTCTGATGTGCCAGATTCTTTTTTATGTGACTGTTTATGATCTGATCCGGCCCTTACATTATACTTCTCATTCCTCTGCTCCTGACTATAACCTGGAGATTCTCTATCATCAGACTCTCCCCTAAGAGAAGTCTGTGTCCGATCCACACGCTCCTCTGCAGCAGTCGGCTTTCCCCCATCTCCTAGTTTAAAAACTGCTCTACAACCTTTTTAATGTTTAGTGCCAGCAGTCTGGTTCCACTTTGGTTTAGGTGGAGCCCATCTCTCCTGTATAGGCTCCTCCCATCCCAGAAGTTTCCCCAGTTCCTAATGAACGTGAACCCCTCCTCTCTACACCATCGTCTCATCCACGCATTGAGACTCTGAAGCTCTGCCTGCCTACCTGGCCCTGCGCGTGGAACTGGGAGCATTTCTGAAAATGCCACCATAGAGGTCCTGGATTTCAGTCTCTTCCCTAGCAGCCTAAATTTGGCTTCCAGGACATCTCTCCTACCCTTCCCTATGTCATTGGTACCTACATGTACCACGACCACCGGCTCCTCCCCAGCACTACACATAAGTCTATCTAGATGCCTCGAGAGATCCGCAACCTTAGTCTCAAGTCTTTAACCTTAGTCTCATCTCAAGCTCTTTCCACCTATGGAATGCTCTCTGGTGATTTGCTGCCTTCTCATGGCATGCCAGATTTCTAGCCAGATTTTTTCCAGTCCTTTGTTCTTGTAGAACCCAATGTGGCTGGAACATTAGACTGGAAAAGTTTGCAACAAAAACAGTATGCAGCATTCTGGGTTTTTGAGTACATAAGCCATGGCCTCTCCACATTGTCACCGTTTCACACCAGTAATGTGTTGGATGGAAACTTCTATTTTCATTGTCCTTGAGGAACATGAAAGTTTTCACTTGCTGTGGCCCAAGCAGTACAAGGAAGTCCCTCAGGCTACTGCTCAAGTGGATCCACAATCCTGGATCATCTAGACTTAAGGAACTAAATTCAGCAGCAGCTGTTTCTTGCACCTCCACCACACTCTTCTCTGATCTACACTTTTCTTCAGGAATGTGCATGGTTACATCCATTTGAGATGGAGATATGGATGCTGCAGTAGCTGCCAGGTCACCTGCACTCTGACTAAGTGGAAGAGCAGGCATCTCCTCACCACTCACATCCTCACTGGGGCTGGAAGGCTCACCATGAACATTTGTGTCTATGTATCTCAGGAGAGTGCCTTCCTGCTTAGATAGAAAAGCTTCCTTTTCTTTCTTTTTCTGAGTGCTGCCCCAGAGGGACGTTTTCTTCTTTCACTCATGACTGCTGTTCTGTGCCAGCTATAGTGGCTCTCAACACTCAATTGAAGGGGACAAATAAGCAGGCTGGTAGCAGAGCCTGAGTGAGGGAAGATATCAGCATCTTAAGGGTCTAACTGGCTCCTACTACTTCAGTGGACTGCCTGTTCTCCTCAAGTGGGTTCAGGGAAGCAGCAGGAAACAGGAAGCTCCCTGACAAGCTAGTGTTAATCAGTCCAGGCTCCTGGGGGTGCTAGAGAGGTACATAAGAGGCTCCTCCTCCTCTCTCTCCCTGCAGCTCCTGCTGCTTTCTGTTATTCCCTCTCACCTTTTCTCCTGCCTGCTTGTTAAATTTCTTGTGCCCTCCTTCCTCCAGCACAGCACTCCACCATCTCTGTGCATCTAGAGCAGAGAGAATACATATGCACCAGCAGCAGACACAATTTTCTACACTCTGGGTTCTAGTGGCATTCCCCCTCCCCCCCCCCCAAAATCTGGCACCTGAGGCGGCCGCCTCAGTTTGCGTCATGGTAAGGCCAGCCTTGCCAAAGGTGTCTCACTGATAGAACTATCTCTAATATAGGGTGACCAGACAGCAAATGTGAAAAATAGGGACAGGGAGTGGGGGGTAGTAGGAGCCTATATAAGAAAAAGATCCTAAAATAGGGACATCTGGTCACTGTACTCTAATAACATAGCATAGTTCACAATTCTAATATTACAAACGAAGAAGTTTGTTATAGCTGGTTAACATTCCTGAGGGGAAATAATGTAAAAAATGCCCTAAGTAGGAAAAATAATGATGAATCTCATAGAAATACATCAAATATAGGGCAGAGTTATGCAAGTTTGTGTGTGACCGTGGTGGGTGATTGTGGCTGAGCAGGTTAGATTTGCTGGAGAACAGATGGCGTATATTTGTAATGTCTGTTGGCTTCAATGTGTGAGGTCACCTGCACTCTGACTAAGTGGAAGAGCAGGCATCTCCTCACCACTCACATCCTCACTGGGGCTGGAAGGCTCACCATGAACATTTGTGTCTATGTATCTCAGGAGAGTGCCTTCCTGCTTAGATAGAAAAGCTTCCTTTTCTTTCTTTTTCTGAGTGCTGCCCCAGAGGGACAGTGAGGGATAATGTATGCCAATATATGGCTTTACTTTATATTTCTTATGATTTTGGGGTTTGGCATTAGCAGTCTGGACTGGTTTCATGAAGTGATTTGTGTCTGAATACTGCAACTAAAACCAGAAATTCATTTTCCCATGGGAATTTGGTGACTGTTTATTGGAAGTATATTTGAAAAGATGAATTTATTTACAGCACCTGTGTTATTATTTAGATGATAGGCCATAAATTCAAATTTAACAAAGTATTTTAATTAAAGGAAGAAAACAGATGTCACCATCAGCAAATAAAATAGAAAGGAAATTACATTTTTTCTAACACTAACTTTGGTATTGAAATATACACAGAAATAGCTTAGAAAATAAATACCTAATGACTGGAGACTAATCTCGTATTCAGAGTATACTAAGTAAATTATAGTATCAGAGGGGTAGCCGTGTTAGTCTGGATCTGACGAAGTGGGTATCCACCCACGAAAGCTTATGCTCCAATACGTCTGTTAGTCTATAAGGTGCCACAGGACTCTTTGTTGCTTTTTTAGTAAATTATAGAAAGCTAAAATATCTCATTGAACGTAAAAGGTAGGTATGTCCTGAATACGGTATATTCTCCACACAATATTAAAATAGACTTATTTAAATCTGTGTTATTTTCAAAAGAAAAATGATTATTTGTTTTCAGTCTTTAAACTTTTGATGATTGGTTTTCAGTTTGTTTGACTTCAGTGAGACTTAAACAGATTCTTAAGTGCTGTCCTGAATTAGGGCCTTGTTTTAGCAATGTATCAAGTTTGTTTCATGTGCAATTATGGAATAAACCATTGTCAAGTGCCCGTGATTTTGTAGCCAAGTTCAGCTACTGCTGCCTTTTGCTTTTCACATATTTTGCATACTTTTGCTTTCACAAAATTGGATGCCTATTGAAAAGAAAGACTTTCAAGGCCAAGGAGTCCCAATCTACACTTCTCCCTGACAAGAAGCAGCACTCCTGTTCTTAAAAGACAGTGAACTAGATGATCTATTGGTCTTTTGCATTTCGGATTATGACGTGTATTAATGATAATAGACATTAAACATCATATTGATACCAATGGGATCCCCTCTTGAGTGAGATGTTACAAATAGATGCTCAGATATCATGGTTTTGGGTACAGTATAAAAACATTAATAAATAGAACTCAATATGTTGTCTATTGCTGTGTAATTAAAATCAGATGAAGGATCATCACATAATGTGACAGTGGCCCAGATCCTCAAAGCTATTTAGGCACTTAACTCCTGTTCATGTCAGTGGAAGTTAGGAGCCTAACTACCTTTGAGCATCTGGACTAGTCTTTATTCAACCCAGCTTGAATACATTTTCAAATAAGATTTTGTGTGGCATTGCATTAGTTCATTTACTAAAGTCAAATTATATCTACTGAAATCTCTTCATCCAAAAGCTTTGTCAAATGATCAAAAAAGTTATGGTGTTTGTTCTGCTCATTATTTAGGTGCTTACACATACCACTGTCTTTTTTTAAGTGCAAAGAAGAAACTTTAGACTAAACATAGCACTTAAAACCAATGATTTAACCTGACCGTCCAGACTTGTAACCCGTGGTAATTATAGCTTATAGTTTTATTATCCTCTGCATAGAGGAGATAAAATAATGTAAATAATTTTACTTTTAAAATTTAAATCAGATCTTTATTTACATGTTGCTAGTTCTCTATTTCCTATTTTATAGTCTTAAATTGCTATCATGGATGCTCTGTACTTGTCTCTTTAGTTTCCTTATTAGTAGAATTTCAGATTTTGCTTAGATTTTTCTACTAAGGAACCTTAAAATGCTTATGTATACTGAGAAAGACAAGTCCAGGGCCTCATTAACATCCTATCTTTAAGACAATGCAAACTCCAAGCACAAAATTGACAAGCAAATAGCCTGTGCTAGGTTTGCAACCAAAGCCATCTTCTGAGGAATTTCTACAAGTTAAGAAAGCACAAATGCTTCAGCCAGGCTGTAGTCCTCCACCAGGGTTTGCAATCTGAAATCAATAGACTTTTTCTTGTTAAGTCACTTAGGGTGGGATCCACAAAGAGACTTCACTGTTTCACTGCTGAGTGTCATAATGTCTAACTTTTAGGTGCATAGAAAATCACAGGAACAACATTGTGATCTACAAAGCCGATTTAGGTGCCTGGTCTCCGTGTATAATGAATGGGAAGAGATAGGTGCCTAAGAATGTGATCCATAAAAGCCAGTGTGCTAGGCAGGAAGCTGCCTAAGCTAGTCAATGGAAGATGCTGTTGAGAGGAATAGGTCCTAAACTCTCCCGTCTCAGAGATAGCCACCTACATTGGCTTAGTGATCCATGTACAGGACTTGCCACATGGAATCAGTTGGCATAGGTACCTAAGCTGCTTCTGGAGGGAATGAGGTAGATGACTGCCTAGCTCCACACAAAATAGCTGGAGGAGGTGTAGGTCGTGGTGCCCAACATAGCCTAGTGACTCCCTGGTGTGGGAGCATGTTGGGGACATTCTGTCGGGGTATAAAGAAGCATGACAGGAGCAAGTGGTGCTTGAGTAATTCTTGGCTGTTACAAGCCAGCGTAATTTGGAGCAGCTCTGATGATTCTTTAACATGTGCTGGCAGTTGAACTGTCACAACAAGGGCTGGTCACAAAAAGGTCATGTAAAGCCCTTTTACCCTCCCAACTCTGTTGCATTGAGCACAGCTCTGATACAGCTGTGGATGATCAAGCACTTATTCTTTTCTTCCTCTTTCCCCTCTCCCTCTCCATCTCCTCACTAGTTTTCTTTCTTTTTCCCTCTATTTATTTTATTCCCTTTCCTTTCCTAATCTCTATAGCCTGCTTCCGTTCCTATGGAGTTGATGGGAGCTTTTTTCTTAACTTCTATGGGCACAGCATGAGACCCTTAATAGCTACAGTATGTTACAAAAATATTGGTTCTAATTTTAAAGGCCTTATTTAGGACAAATTCCATTGAACTCAGGAGTTTAGCTTCATTAAAACCTGCAGGCTTGTGCCCAGTGACAACGGCTTCTCTTACTGAAGTATGTAATTGAAAACCAATGTGAAGTGGAGTTTTCATAAGAGTTAGTTAATCTTTGATATATAAAAGCAACTTTTAGCTAAAAAAGAGAGCCTATAAAAGTTCCTGCAAGCTTGGTCAGAGGGAAGCTTCCTGGTAGAACAGCTGCCTGTGATCATGCTGAGAGGAATAGTGGGAAGCTAGAAAATTTAGTTTAGTTTATTTTAGATATCACACATCACTGACTCACAATCAACCAATTGTCCCTCTTGAGTCACAAGGTTTCTGAAGCACCTTTATCTTTCAGTAGGTAGCCTCTTTCATGACAGAGAAAAATTGAGAGAACTGGTGGGCTATAGGTGCACTAAAAAAATAAAATGTATGAAAATGGACTATTACAATTACTTACATCACTGCCAGGTTTCATGCAGCTCCATGTGTGACATTTTATGCAAATTATTTAATTAGATAATTTGTACATTTAAAAAACCCTTCATTTAGTAAAGTTTTAGCTTGAAGATTGCGTGGATTCACTGATGGTGAACCGTGGTGAGAATGAAGTCTTTTGTTTATCTACAAAGACACAGTTTCCTGCACAGGCTGCCCTGCCAGCATGCCTCCACTCTGCTGTGGTGAGGAGGGGGACTTTCTCTAGGGGAAGAAGGGGTAGCTCAGTCATTGCGATCTAGATAGTTCTTGGCCACTCTTCTGATTCTACCAATTTCTGCCAAAACATGATGTGAATTTGTGATAAGAGAGCCGTAACTTAGTCATAGCTCAAACATATTTCATAGAGGAGTCACCCAACATCATTAAAGGAGAACAACTTTTAATTCCTACTGGTGTGATCTGGACTCATAGTGTGTGTGTGGGGGGAAGGGCGGGGGGGGGAACTCAGTGTTGTCAACTCTCCCAATTTTATCATAAGTCTTATGATATTTGGTGTTATACTTAAAGCCCCAGTTCCTGGAGTCATGTGAATATGGGAGAATGTGAACTTTCACTTAAAAAAACAACAACTAAGGTTTGTAGAAAGAAGCTTGAAAATCTCGTCTAACTGAATCCTAAGCACTCAAGAGAAACCAGGAGGCAAAACAAACAATCAAACAAACAAAAACCAAACAAATTATTTGACCTAAAATTCATGTAATTTTATAAACATCTCACAATTTTAGGTTTCTGACTCAGGATTTTTGAACACTTGCAGTTAGTAGTACAGATGACTTTTCGTTAGCAGTGTCCTGAGGCTCCCAAACCCTCAGTTAGTGCTAATGTTAAACCTTAAAAATAATGCACTTTCAATAAAGATGTTTATTAATCCAAATTCTGACCTCTGACTGAGCTTAAACAGGCTCAGGGTTTCTCACAGGCTGCTTTGTCTACTGCAAGCTTACTTTACAATCAAATGTCACACCCTGATCTTAAAGAGACAGTTCCCATTAGAATCATAGAATATCAGGGTTGGAAGGGGCCTCAGGATGTCATGTAGTCCAGCCCCCTGCTCAAAGCAGGACCAATCCCCAAATAATCATCCCAGCCAGGGCTTTGTCAAGCCTGACCTTTGTCAAGCCTGACCTTAGAAACTTCTCAGGAAGGAGACACCACCACCTCCTTAGGTAACCCATTCCAGTGCTTCACCACCCTCCTAATGAAAAAGTTTTTCCTAATATCCAATCTAAACCTCCTCCACTGCAACTTGAGACCATTACTCCTTGTTCTATCATCTGCTACCACTGAGAACAGTCTAGATCCATCCTCTTTGGAACCCCCTTTCAGGTAGTTGAAAGCAGCTATCAAATCTCCCCTCATTCTTCTCTTCTGCAAACTAAACAATCCCAGTTCCCTCAGCCTCTCCTCCAGGGGCGGCTCTAGGAATTTGGCCACCCCAAGCAGGGCGGCATGCCGCAGGGGGCACGCTGCCGGTCGCCGGTCCCGCGGCTCCGGGGGACCTCTTGCAGACGTGCCTGTGGAGGGTGCGCTGGTCCCGCGGCTCCGGTGGCGCATCCGCAGGCATGTCTGCGGGAGGTCCACCCGTGCCGCGGGACCAGTGAACCCTCCGCAGTCATGCCTGCGGGAGGTCCACTGGTCCCGCGGCTCCGGTGGACCTCCCGCAGGCATGACTGCGGAAGGTCCGCCGGAGCCGCCTGCCGCCCTGCTGGCAAAATGCCGCCCCAAGCGCGCGCTTGGCATGCTGGGGTCTGGAGCCGGCCCTGCTCTCCTCGTAAGTCATGTGCTCCAGCCCCCTAATAATTAAACCAAATACAGGTGATTAAAATATAATACAAATATAACATATAATATACATATAATATAAAACATCCTTCTAATTTCTAAATATTATAGAAGACAATTTCTTAATTCAAACAGTGTTGCATCCAAACACAGTGGAATACTATATTAGACCTAATCTTTACACTGCAGATCTGATCACTGAACTAAAAATTTATGGTAGCTTTAAGTACAAGTGATTGTGACTTGATTACATTTATAATGTACAAATAGACTAAAGTCCAGACCAGTGGTGTATATATTTGATGCAATAAAAGGGCCAATTTCACAAAGCTGAAAACTATTATGAGCCAAATCAGTTCGGAAGAAGAATACAATCAGAAAAATGTGAATGAGAACTGAGAATTGTTTAAGAACACTTTATTAGATGCCCCAAAAGCCACAATCCTGCAATCAAGGAAGAAGGCTGTGTTGGTTAAAAAACTGACCTGGTTTAGAGGTAAAGGGAAGGCAGCTCTAAAAAATAAAATCAAAGAAAGTGGAAGGTGATAGTAATATATATAAATACAAAGCTAGGAATGGTAGAAAACTGATAAGGGAAGCAAAGTGTTTGGGTCACATGTAGTCTCTATTCTTAGCATGTGTTAGCTGAGCCCAATCTAAACTTGACTACTTTTCTTACTAAAGACAAACCATGTGTGGACCAACCCATAGAGTGGGACGTGATACACACAGCTCTTTGTGAGATAGCAGTGGAATGCTGGGTATCAAGCTTGCTGGATTCTACTCCTGGCTTTGAAGCAGAGTATGATCAAGTGATTAAAGAAAATACACTAGAGCATATAATTTGGCATGTTCATTCTGAAGTAGATCATAGAATTTACCTTCTTGGACTGATTGCTAAGGCTGATGTAAAATTAAAAATGCTTATATAAACAGACACAAAAAAATCTAACTGATTTTATGAAAAAATTGTGTATGTGTAGGGGGCAAGATACTGAATCTTATTCAGAGTACTATTTTTTTCACACCATATGTGCTACAGCTGCTGAGCTGTACTTTGCACTTCTTACAGCAATGCCACTTATGAGAAGACACCTTTTTTCTAATAAGATGTGCCCACAGCAGAACATAATTTTAGTATAGAAAATTAGATGTTTAAGGTTGTGAGAGTCAGTAATTTCAGTTGAACATAAGAGAAGACAATGTGAAAATGCAATCTTCAGTGCCATCTGCTGGACATCTGAAGTGACTAGCTACATATTTCAAAGCTTTTAAATATATCTAGACATAAATTGATGCAAGTTCATGGCATTCTTAGAAAACGTACACAGAAAAAGCATGGAACATGTCTTTAAGCAAAATGGACCTTTTTGTCACATTCTTTTTTTTTTACAATGAGAAACAATGGGTCTTCTTCAAAAGAAACAAAATAAATCAATACATTTGGTGTTTTCATATCATATGTGCAATGTAGAAGAGAGAATGTCACTGTAGAAACTCTTAACCTTTTGAATTTCCTCACTTTTATGTACTTTAACACAATATTTTTTGCCTTTATTTTCCCCACGAGAATCCTGTAATCCTTCTCCATCCCAGTTGAGGGACTTTACACCTCATGAACCCATTTACCAGTCAGAAAAGAGCAGGATGGGTGTGAAATCTTGGCCTTATTAAAGTCTATAGGAGTTTTGTCTCTGACTTGAATGAGGCAGATTGAGAAGCCACCCCTTTGAGCAGAAGGGGCTAAATTCCAAATGTGAATTTTATAAATTGTGCTCCTGTAGTTCCTATAAAATGAAAAGTGCTCTTCAAACAACATGATTTTCTGATAGGATCTATCTTTGGAATGAGCCAATAAAGTAATCCAAAACAAGAACTGCACTTGTGTGCCCACTATTCTGTACCCACTTAAGCAATCACTGTGTTCATATGAAACAAAAACAAATATGAAACTTTTCTACTACACAGGCAAAACACACTACTTTAAACCTTAACTTAAAAAAAATCTAACCCTTTTTCCTCACTCAGATTTAGATTGGTTTTTTTTTCAGTGAATCTGCATTTTGTACCCTCAGTAATTTTTATATTTTTTCTATCCGTATGAAGCTACTGAAATTTTTTACATTAGGAATTGTGTATTTTTTCATGCTAATCTGGATTGGTAATTGATGAACAAATAAATATCCGTTGGGGATTAAACCAAGCATAGGAAGTTTCAAAGCAAAAGGAAAAGTGAGACTATTAGGAGTGAAAATGAAGGGATATAATGAATCCACACACTGTCTATCCTGGTCACTGCCATATGATAACAAATAAAAAAACCCACCACCACCCAGATCAAAAAATAATTCAATTTAGGACAAACTAATCAGTCAAGCTGGTAGAAATTTTTTGACCAAAATATTTTTCCTTTGGAAAATATTGTTTTGTCAAAATCTATGGAAAATGTCAGTTTCAACAAACTGTTTTGGTTTTCCAACAACAGAATTTGAAATGAAAGTTTTTTTTCATATCAACATTTGAAAACTAAACCTTTTTTTTTTCACTACACATACATATAAAAGGGGCAAGGCAAAGCTCTTAGGACAAAAACAGATGTACTGAACTCTCTGCAATCAGTTCTTTCCTGCTTTACTGTATAACCCAAGTTTGGCAATACCAGGCCAGTGTGTAGTGGAGGAAAAATTAATTAGTTTCCATGATATCATTCCATCCTAGAACAAAATGTACAACAAGATATCCATCAGGAATTTTGTTGCAGCAAAATCAGTCTGGTCACAAATTAAATAACATTAAGCAAAATTCCTGATGGATACATTCTGTGTAATAATTGATTTACTTATGGTACTCTTAAAATAATTTGGATAATTAAATTGGTTATTTTACATATTCCTTAACATTTTTAATAATTCCCATTAGAAAGCTATATGTGAGCAGATGGCATTAGTTGTCTAATAAAAGTAGTTATGTACTGGGGGTGAAATCCAATAATGTAGCCAGTAGTAGTATTGTTTTTCAGTATTTTGCCTAATTCTCTTGACCCATTTTTGTCTTATCTAATCCGACATTGCAAATGTTGCTTAAGCGGTTTAGCAAAAATAAGTCTTCGGTGCTACAGACAGCTTTTTCATTAACACAAAACACTTGGGGTAGTGTATAATGCTTATAGAGAGGGAGAAGAGAAAATTAGGATAACTTCGCCTTTTTTCTTCTGTTTCTTTATTAAAATGGTGTCCTAACAATTATTAGTGTAATTATTAGTGTAATTGCTGATTGATTTATTCCTGAATCCCATGTTTCACTTACCCTCATATGGGAAAAATAAGGACAGAGAACATCATTCTTTGCTTACTATTAGAATTGGTCAAGTACTAGAACAAAAAATGTTCCAGTATTCCCTGAGTACTAAGGCTTCCATTCAATTCATTCTTCTTCAGCCCTTTTACTGTTTGAAACCAGTGAAGCTTCAAACTAGACTGCAAACTAGAAACCATTTCTAACACCAAATATATGTATTTTATCATGAATTCCGGTGGCCAATCTATTAGTTAATTGGATGATGAATTGCAAAGCTTGAATAGCATCTAAAAAAAAAGATATCCAACTACTTTAAAAAGCTTTTGGGGAAGTTTGAATTGATTGTTACTAGTTAAGATTGAGTTCTATTTATATCTCCAAAAAGGGCACTCGAATATAGAGCTCCCACAAGAGGAGAAGATATGTAACTAAAATCTGTTAAAGGGCATGATTCTCAAAGCTAGTATAAAGTAGCCAGCTCAAAGCAGGAGGAAATGATGAAGAGACTAATCAAGGCTTTCATGGACAGACACATGTACTTACATAATGTATTAATTTCAAGATGTCCTGTTTCTATTAATAAGATATTTAGTTTGTCATGTTTTTATAATATATAAGGAGATATATATTTAAAACAGTATAAATATCTGAAAATGTTGCATGTGGTTTCTACATAAAGATGGTGAGGTGTATATCTTTTATAAATGTCTCTCTGTATTGTACTCTCACACATATGGGATCTATTACTTCCATGCTAGTTGTAATACACAGAAAGCCAGACTGAGGGGAAAAATAAGTAGTGGTGATGTCTTGGTTCCCACTATGAAACATTTTCCTACTTGTGGCAGCAAAATGTGCCACTACTCACAGTAGATTGTGTAGATGTTCATTCTTGTACGGTTTGATCAGTTAACAATGTTGAAGTTCAAATTGTCATAATTAAGCTTCAGTCACCATCTCATTCAGATCAATAGAAGTCCTTACTTTTCTCAAAGCTATTTATTATTTAAGGAGATTTGCAGACTCAAAAATACACCACTATGTTTATTTTCATATGGTTCACATTTTGAAGGTTACCTTCACCACCATAAGGGATGTGATTACATTTTTTTAAAATGAAGAATTTAGATTCTAGAACAAAATTGGAAAGAACCAAGGAAAAACGGCTTGCTTGTTCACAGAACCACTGCTAACTGGCCTAATTCGGCACCTGAAAGCTGGAATATATGGTAGACTCTATAACATCCATGTAATTTCATGTGGATTTATGCAAAGCATGAGCTCTCATGTCAGAATTCTAGGTACATTGTGAAAGAAGAGCCCTGCAATTACACTGAAAGAGACCACTGTAGTAAGGGCCAGAGTTTAATCTTTAGTAAGTCCATATACTTCTGGTATCAATACTGCAGGCATTTTTTATTTTATTTGACACTGGTCTGGCTGTTTATGTTAAAATATGTGCATTTCACTTGGGGATTTTTTTCTTGGTTTTGGAGATGATGGCGGAATGTTTGCTGAAATCTTTAAGTTATGGTCTTTAATTGTTCCATAACAGTCTAACCTTTTAAATTGAGGCTTGCAACACACATCCTGATTATAACCTATGGATACTAGTGCAATGTAAATAAATAAATAGTAATAGATGAAACTTTGCTCAAGCAAATATTGATAGGTGTATTTTTAGCTTTGATTTCAGATTTGTTAGATACTTTTACATCTGACTTGGGTTTTTTGGTAATCTGTAACTGTATATTTGAAATTGGTATTAGTCATGTAAAATGATTCACCTGACATCTTTTAAATAATTATCTTTTGACCATTTACTCCTGTTAGTTTACTCCTATGATTTTTTATGTGAATTTTAGAGCTGGTGGGACAGTCTTTCAAGTTTAACTTGTAAATGATATTGGGTATTTTATTTGTTGTAAAAGTGCTTAGAATATTAGATGCTGTTGTAAATCAAAACACAAATAGTTTGTCTTGATATTGTTATAAACTGTTTTCTCTTCTGTGCAGGAGATTGCATCAACAATTTGAAAGTTATAAAGAGCAAGTAAGAAAAATAGGGGAAGAATCCCGCCGCTACCAGGGAGAGCACAAGGATGATGCACCAACGTGCGGCATCTGTCTTAAAACAAAGTTTGCCGATGGCTGTGGCCATTTATGCTCTTACTGCCGGACCAAGTTTTGTGCCCGATGTGGAGGTCGTGTTTCTCTACGATCAAACAATGTAAGTTTTCTACTGTATGGTTTTTATTGCAAATATTGATACACTCAAACCTACAAATTGTTCCTCACTTATCTTATCTTATTTTAACATCTCTTCCATCCATCATTTCATCTTGACCCTTTCTAAGGTGGGGTTTCTGTGGTGGTAGGTAACAAGTCAAAACAATGTATTCCAAAAGTATGGAGATTTATGATCCCTAAAGACAGTTAATTAAAATAAAATAATATATTGTATAACTGTACTGAGCTATAGTTTGAAGGAAAAATTCTTATTTTATCTGGGATAATAAACCACATTTTCATCTCAGGTGTTGTCAAATTTTCCCTATTGAGCAATTTTGATTATCTCTGTAGAATTTTAAATCTCTTTTCATAAAGCTTTGTTTAAAGGCCATTTGTGTTTCTCTTTAAAGAATGATCAACTCAGTAAAGGGAAAAGTAATCCCTTCTGAAGTGCACTGATGAACACTAAGTGTATTAGTTTCAATTTAGTTTTAATTTAATTTAGTTTTAAATTGTAGTGGTCTTGTAAGTTACCATGGACTAGATTCCCTCTCATGGAGTTAATTCCTGATCCTTCTGTCGGGGAGGTGGGTTTTGTGCCTTCTTTTCCACCTGTATAGAATGAGCTGGAGAGCTTGGCACCAAACCTTTAGGTTTCCCAGGGATCTATATGGAAGCCTTCTAGCCCGGCAATTCCCTTTTCTCTGGCATCATGGATCCACTGGTGGCCAACTATCTCACTCGTTCATGGGAGTTGAGCTATATATGTGGAAGAGCACTGCCACATGCTGATTTTGAGGGGATATCCTTCCCCATAATAGCTCTAAAATGTTTAAATAGTCTTTCATCTTATCAAAGGATATGCTAACTATTGTGAGACCTAGTCCAGCTTCCCAGATGCCGTATCAAGGCACTCGAATCTTTGACAGTGTCCTAAATATATTTGGAGCTCCCTTTTTCTATATGAACTCAATTAAAAAATTTACAAGAAACAAAATACATAATACAGCTAATCCCTTCTACAACTGAACTATTGTGCACTTTTCCTCTTCTCTGAACTAGAATTTATTTTATTAATAAATTTTGAAATTCAGGTTTTAAAAAAATTAAAAATGCAGAAACAGCCTATTTCAGAGTTATACCGGGAATATGTTATACTCTTAGTATACCCGTTTAACGCCCAATAACCCTACTTGGAGTTAAATGCACTTTTTGAAAGAAGAATGCAGCTGCATACATGACCTGCTGAATATATTCAGAGTTTTAAAACTATGTGTGTGCACCACATCCTATCACCTGCAGGTGGTATCATTAGAACAAGTTATATAGGAAAAACTAGTTTACTGTGGTATTTTAGGTAATATTAGGCAGTGCAAGATGTACAACACAGATTATTCAGAAGAACTTGAACATGTTTTAATTATTCCTTATCTAATATTTCTAGTCACACATCAACATTGGTCCAAAATTTGTTCCTGATATAGCATTGACTTCAGTAGTGTTGCACCAAGCATAAATTTGGTTTACTGTATTTAAAATAAAGCCAAGGGGTGTGACTTAAAACCAAAGACATTCAGAATTAAGGTTTAAACTACTTCCTGAATTTTTCTTGTTGTGCCTAGTCATTGCCGTAATTATCATTCTTTCTCCAGACCTTTAGAACAGTGGTGATTTCTATTAGTTTTGCAAAATTCTGTTCTATTGGCACACAAGGCAAGGACAGGAGAGTAAAAAATTATTGGTTTTATCAATATCAACATTGTTGTCAGGGTAAATATGAGTTAGAATATTTTTGTACCTGGTCTGGGAAATGTTCATGATGGTTTTGCAAAGCTGTTACCAATTAAGTATAGTAAATTGCAGTACTTAGGCACAATAAAGAAAGTCAGCCTACAGCGGAGACTTCAAGCATTCAATATAAAATAACCTATTTTTGAATGATAGGACCCATCCATACTGGAAAAGCAACAGACTCATCAATCTGGTTACATAGTTGCCCTCTTACCCAGTTATGAAACAGTTACAATTTGTTTTGTGCACATGACCTAATAGTGTTGTTATTACTGGGGCAGATGACTGGGCTAAAGCCTTGGAAATGGCTAGAGCTTTAGCCCAGTTATGGAACATGGTTAAGGCCTGTCCACACTACAGATTTTAACCATGTTGTAACTGGGGCAAGGGACATCAGTGTTATAGCTTATCTGATAGTTGTGTTTGTAGTATAGCTCTAAAACCAATTAACTTCCCATTTTTGACTCACCTAAAAACTTTAAAATGGTAAAATTGTCTTATTTAAAATAAAGAAATAAAATAAAAAGACCCCCCAGATGTCATAACTGGGTTAGGACCTTGTCTGGTATGTTGACTTGACACATTTCTAGGAGAGGAAGTATTAAGTTATGGACTCTTGAAAACAAGCAGCCTGTGATGAAAACACAAATACATAACTACAGTGGCCCTATTAGGTTCCCTTAAAACATTTAGGAAGTGTTTTTCATGGCAAAACTGACATATTAATCGTTAATATTTCCATTCTTCTTTGACTTCTCCATTCTTTGCTACAATCTTTCATGCTTCTATGGGTCCATGTTAGAATATATATATTTTTGGGCATGTAGTACTATGAATATTATTTTATTTACAAATGTTTTTTTTTAATTCTTACGTTTTTAACTCTTTATAGAGACACTTACTAGAATTGCCTTTCTTTGAAATCTGCCTATTAATATTTGCCTACTTTTTTCTTTTTCTCTTCCTGTTTCTTTTTTGTCTTTACTCTGCTTCCTTGGATGCTTTCCCAAAGGAGGACAAAGTGGTTAGAATCCATGCTTTTTTTTATCATTTATTATTATAAT
The DNA here is from genome assembly GCF_016161935.1 of Mauremys reevesii. NCBI lineage: Eukaryota > Metazoa > Chordata > Testudines > Geoemydidae > Mauremys > Mauremys reevesii. Next base: position 153,530,470 of record NC_052625.1, on the reverse strand, counting down.
GTTGTTAGTAAAGTAAATGTGAAGTATATTAATGTTAATTATTGAACTGAAATTTTAAAATAATCTTTTGCAAAAAACAAAAAAACAAACCCCAAAGCAACAACAAAAAACCCAACAAAATTCCTGGTTTGTGTGCAGTTGCCAAAATTAGGATAATCAACCAAATTCAATAAAACCTGTGGGCAGTGATCAATCTCTATAGTTCTAAAGAGTTCAAGAAAAGAGCAGAAGATGATAAAATGTAATAAAGAGCTTATTTCAGTAGATATGAGTACAATTACAACCTGATTTTTGATATTTCTGATACAAGGTCTTTCCATCTGCCTTCAGGAAATCTAGTTTAATTTTTTTAATATATTTTTAATTTGATACATCATTTGCTGTGTCTTAACTCTCACTGCAGCAAAAATTCAGTTGACTTCTAATTCATGGGAAGTCAGCCTTTTGATTTTACATCTGAAGTATTTTCACCATGCTGATTCTGGCAAAAGATACTGCCTAAAAATGGGCAAAAGTATAGTGGGTGGCGCTTCATGAATCCCATGTGAATAAGGCAAATCATACAAGTTGGAAAGTTGTGAAGCGGCCTGATTCATTATTGAAATGTGCAACAAGGCCTATGCATTTTCTGAGATAGGAGCACTGTGCAGCATTTCTGGGTCAAATAAGTATGTTTATGTGACGCAAGCAGAACTCTGTGTTCAGTAAGTGGCTGCTCATCCAGCTATGCATTCTCTGCGCTGGAGGAAATAGTGGATGGATGTGGGTGAAAGAGTAGATGTGTTTTTCTTAGCTTCAATTCCCAGCCAGAAAGATGTAGTAAAGAGTCAGGATCCCAGCCCAGAGGCATTACTCCAAACTTTTACCTTAGCATATCAGGCAATGGGAATTAGCAAGCTTTCTTCGGTCATCTGAACAGAAAAAGATGCTGGAGGAACGACAGCCAAGCATAGCATTACCCATCCCTGACTTGCAGGCTGCTATAATTGTGTCTTGGAATGGCAATATTTCATCCTGCCGAGGTCATAGCACAAGGCCTAATTTGAGACTAAGGCTGCACCTCCGCTGGGGACGCATACCTTCCATGGTAACTGCACTCTTTATTATTAGGATTGCAGTTGGCATATTTACTCATATATAATATATATAGGTTTCAGAGTAGCAACTGTGTTAGTCTGTATCCGCAAAAAGAACAGGAGTACTTGTGGCACCTTAGAGACTAACAAATTTATTTCAGCATAAGCTTTCGTGGGCTACAGCTCACTTCTTCGGATGCATTGAATGGAACACACAGACAGGAGATATTTATACATACAGAGAACATGAAAAGGTGGAAGTACCCATACCAACTGGAAGAGGCCAAGCAATTGAGATGAGCTGATAGCTCAGATAGCAAATATCTTCTGTCTGTGTGTTCCATTCAATGCATCCGAAGAAGTGAGCTGTAGCCCATGAAAGCTTATGCTGAAATAAATTTGTTAGTCTCTAAGGTGCCACAAGTACTCCTGTTCTTTTTATAATATATATATATAATCTGGAACATTATAGTATGGGAGTGAATCGAATGTGTCCTTGATATTGCTTAACATATATGCATGCAGTACACATTATTATATCTCAAGATTTTGATTTACACAGGCATTTTTGGAAAGCTGCCATCAAATCCTGGGAACTGGTCCCTCCGACCAGCCTCAGGTTCCTTCCCACTCCAAAGAGATACTCTCCTGTGTACTTTACATGGGCTTTCATAATGACTGTGAATTGTGACATTATTGCATAGTTGGACACTTCACTGTATAGCATATTTGGCACTCTGGACAAAGTGGTGAATTGAGCTGTGGGGCTTTCTGACCTTTCCAGTTCTAATAATCGAACTTATCTGGGGTGGGGGAAAAGCTCCCCACGCAGTACTGATCTGTTTCTAAATCAATACAGCATTGATTAATCCGACGTGGTGTATTAACAGGGGATAGCTGTTACTGCAAAAGCACTTAATGATGTGAGGAATGTGGAGACAGCAAATACATTAGTATTTTTTTTGTTATGTGCAAGACTCTTTTTAATAGTGCTTGCCTCTTTTAAAACTGATATATTTTAGGATGAATTTAAAAGTAAAAACAGAGTAAAAATAACTGGATGTCCTTTTACAAGGAACACAATTGGCTGCATTTATTTAAAGCAATGTAAAAAAAAGTTAGATTTTCCAATGTTCAGTGGCTCAGAGTTCTTGTCTAATTCACATATTAGGGTCAATCTTGCAGACTTTATTCAATCTTAATGGGAGTTTAACCTGAGTAAGGACTTACTTATGACTTCAGGACTGGGCATGTTGTTTCCACTCAGCTTTTTTACACCACCATTTAATTACATTACTTCTAATTCAGAATGATCAGGTTAAATTTTTTAAACAATGCAATGTAGATCACTTGTTGGTTAAGGAAAAACATAGGCATCAATCCTTTTATTTGGCAAATATTTTTTTTAGTGACTAAGACTTGGTTTTGAAATTATAGGACAGAACTTTCTATTGACTAGGGCTGTCAAGCGATAAAAAAAAATCATGATTAATCACGCGATTAAAAAGTGAATCACGATTAATTGTGCTGTTAATAATAGAATACCATTTATTTAAATATTTGTAGATGTTTTCTAAATTTTCAAATATATTGATTTCAATTACACAGAATACAAAGTGTACAGTGCTCACTTTCTATTTATTTTTTATTACAAGTATCTGCACTGTAAAAGAAATAGTATTTTTCAATCACCTAATACAAGTACTGTAGTGCAAACTCTTTATCATGAAAGTTGAACTTACAAATGTAGAATCATGTACAAAAAAAACTACATTCAAAAATAAAACAATGTAAAACTTTAGAGCTGCAAGTCCACTCAGTCCTACTTCTTGTTAAGCCAATGCTCAGACAAACAAGTTTGTTTACATTTGCAGAAGATAATACTGCCTGGTTCTTGTTTACAATGTCACTTGACAGTGAGAACAGGCATTCTCATAGCACTGTTGTAGTCGGAATCACAAGATATCTATGTGCCAGATGCACTAAAGATTCATGTCCCTTCATGCTTCAACCATCATTCCAGAGGACATGCATCCATGCTGATAATGGGTTCTGCTCGATAACGATCCAAAGCAGATGCCACCAACAGAAGCTTGATTTTCTTTTTTGGTGGTTTGGATTCTGTAGTTTCTGCATCTGAGTGTTGCTCTTTTAAGACTTCTGAAAGCATGCTCCACATGTCATCCCTCTCAGATTTTGGATGGCACTTCAGATTCTTAAACCTTGGGTCGAGTGTTGTAGCTATTTTTAGAAATCTCACATTGGTACCTTCTTTGCGTTTTGTCAAATCCGCTGTGAAAGTGTTCTTAAAACGAACATGTGCTGGGTCATCATCTGAGGCTGCTATAACATGAAATATATGGCAGAATGTGGGTAAAACAGAACCGGAGACATACAGTTCTTCCCCAAGGAGTTCAGTCACAAATTTAATTAACACATTTTTTTAACAAGCGTCATCGGCATGAAAGCATGTCCTCTGGAATGGTGACCGAAGCATCAAGGGGCATACGAATGTTTAGCATATCTGTCATGTAAATACCTTGCAATGCCAGCTACAAAAGTGCCACGCAAACGCCTGTCCTCACTTTCAGATGACATTGTAAATAAGAAGCAGGCAGCAGTGTTTCCTGTAAATGTAAACAAACTTAATTGTCTTAGCGATTGGCTGAGCAAGAAGTAGGAGTGAGTGGACTCGTAGGCTTAAGTTTTACATTGTTTTGTTTTTGACTGCAGTTATGTAACAAAAATAATCGAAATTTGTAAGTTACACTTTCATGATGAAGAGATTGCACTACAGTACTTGTTTGAGGTGAACTGAAAAATACCATTTTTTAATCATTTTTACAATGCAAATATTTGTAATAAAAACAACAATATAAAGTGAGCACTGTACAATTTGTATTCTGTGTTATAACTGAAATCAATATATTTGAAAATGTAGAAAAACATCCAAAAATATAAAATACATTTCAATAGGTATTCTATTGTTTAATGGTGCGATTAATCATGATTAATTTTTTTTGAGTGAATCGCGTGAGTTAACTGCGATTAATCAACAGCCCTACTATTGACATACTTTTTTTTCTCCATATTTACAACAATATATTGTACCTGAAAATGTTAAACTCCTTTGTAATGGGATTTAGGAGTTCCCGGCTTGCTATATTGCCCTCAATATTTTATGATTTCCAGTGCACTTGGTAGGATGAATAAGGAGCTGCTGGTGTGTTGAGGTGGCTAATGAGACATAAACTTTATATTTATCATGATATATTAAGCAATGCAAGGTCTAACTTTTTAATATATACCTAGAAATTCATTTTTAATAAGTGTTCCTGCATACATTAGTATGGGACAGTTTTTCACATTTATAGCTGCAATCTGCTCTTTCTTCATATGTTTACAGATAGACTACATTTATTGGATGCAGATGAAAGGGACAGCTCAAGCTTAAAATAAGTCATGTGCAATACAGTAGTAACAGTAATAATATTTGGGTTTAGCACATGGAAACTAGTGGTTGTATGGTCTATGAACAAAGTGCCAATGTTTTACTTTTTTCCATATTACCATACTATTCAAGAACAGTGTTTATTCATTTTAGCAATACACTCACCATATGGGTGACTTTTAGCAATACATTCACCATATGGGTGACACATATCCAAAAGAGGAAATTTGAGCAGTGTTGCATATACCTTACAAGAAATAATGATACTTATAATAGATGGCTTTTACATGTGAAAAGAACCTACAGAAGAGATGGTGTGAGGAGTTTTGGTAAGAAAGGGATGCGGCATGTTGATCTTATGAGAAAAAATTGATATCCTGTTCTTTAACTATTTTCTTTCCCATTGATCAATCTGTTTCTTTTCATGCAGTTAGATCCATAGTTATCCTTTCTTGTTTCTCACCCCAAGAAACCAATTTATCATACTTACTTAACCTGCATAAACCTTATGCAAGTACACCCTAATTATTTCAATATATACTTAAGGGGATATTAAGTACATTTATTAATAGATTTTAGTTTATATGCTTTTCCTCTGCATTGTTTGTTATATCCTCTTAGAAGTTTGAATATAAAATTTGTTCTCCTGTTCCTTTTGATATTTTTCATTGGCATACTTTGCATATTGTATCTGAAGTTTTCTTCTGTTTCTTCTGGAGCACGGGTCCTTTATGTCTCAGTTTCATTTACTTCCTGATATTACCTAATCACCTGCTTGAGAGAAGGAGCAGCAACCCTGCTGAGCATGCTCAGTTCACCTCTTCCCCAAGCTGTAACCTGTGATGCCAATAGCCCAAATAGGAGTAAGGTGCTCTTTACCTGACACAGATGATTTCATCATCTACGCAGCTGTGCTGGCCACTGCTGGCTGTAAGTAATCCGTGTCACATAAATGGCTGGAGATCCCTGGAACAAAGAGGAACTGAAAGCATATTGTGACTCTTTGATCTGTAAATCCTTTCCCAAAATATCCTTCGTGATATTTTTTGCAAAATCAAACTATTGTATCTCTCCTTTATAACCACATGATTATAAATGTCTTAGCTAGCTCTTGTTCCTTCTCTACTTAAGGAAACAGACGCATTTTAATGTTCAAAAGTAATCATCAGTGAGAAGATAGATTTTCTTGGAATCAGGTTCCAACTTGCTCATCATTTACTCTTAATAAATCTGACCACTTGACACTTATAACTACTGAAATTTTCTTAAAGGAGGAAAAAAATTTTTTAACCCTCCTCTCATATACCCTCCCTCCAAGTAAAACAAAACAAAAAGTGATAATCAAATTTGACTATTCAGATAACTTTTCACAATCAATCCACAGAGTTAAAATAAAATCTCAAAAATACTTCCTAATAACAAACAAACTATGAAGATAGCTCAGTGGTTTGAGCATTGGCCTGTTAAACCCAAGCTTGTGAGTTCAATCCTTGAGGGGGCCTTAGGGATCTGGGGCAAAAATCAGTACTTGGTCCTGCTAGTGAAGGCAGCAGGCTGGACTTGATGACCTTTCAAGGTCCCTTCCAGTTCTAGGAGATAGGTATATCTCCTATTATTATAACTTGCAATCTGCTCCTGGTTGTTATGATTGCAGAAAAAGAGACTAAATTAATCAGATAAATGATTCATTAAAAGTAATTTGCTCAGTTGTAATGATAATACTGATATTTTCTCTAATTTTTTTACCCTCTCTCTGTACCTAATCTTATTATACTATGCTCATCGTGATGGTATCTGGGTACCCATTATTGTGCTACTGAGGGTAGTAAAACATGTCAGTATAGGGCTCAAAGTAGCAGAAAACTAGAAGATTTGTTGCATGCTTTCCTGTACCTCTGAGAAGTGCAGAAGACCCTTCAAATGGTGAGGACTCCATGGCTCTTGAAATTATGTCTAAAACAATTCTTAAACACACACAGCTCTCTCTGAATATGTTTATATATCTATATATCATTTATTTTCTGTGTTAGAGACTCAGCGATGCTGTAAGTAATTTTCTCCTGTTTTCAGTTTTCTCAGAAAATTACTTATGAATGGGCCAAAACCACAAAGTTTGGCTGTGAATGTGAATCAAAACTTCTCCAAAGTTTGGGGGGGATTCAGGCTTGGGATTTTAGTTCCAGATCATCTCTACTCCTTATATGGCAATATGATGTTACCAAGTATTTTCCCAAGACAAATCTATTTCCTTTTCTCCTTCATTGTTCTGAAACACACCACAGAGGACTATGCCTATCTCCTGGGAGAAATTTGCATGTGGTTAGATGGTCCAATGTTCATCTTTCAGTTCACTTGATGAAAAGTCCATGTTTCAAGCTGGCTATTTAAATGGCTCCACAGTCAGCTAAATGGTTGTTAGCAATTTCAGGGAATTATGGGAGAGCTTGCATTCCCAGAGAGTGATTTTTGCATCATGGTCAAGCCTTTTCATGAGCCAGATGCTTCTAGTGTGAGTTGAGATGGATAGCCCTGAACTAAGTGATGTATTGTAGTCCAGTAACAGGTAATATTAACTTCTCTTCACAAGCCAAAATTTTGGCCCATCAAAGTCAATGATACACCCCCCTAGACTTCAATAAGATTATAATTTTACAACAAAATTAAACTTGAAAAATAGATTGGAGCAAACAAAGCAAGATCCTTGTTGTTGCCCATTTTTCACATTGTCCAGAAATTTCAGTTCTGGTGCGAAGGGCAGGAGAGAGACTTTATCCATTTGTGCGTGTAGGAAATTTTGGGCAGGGCAGGAACTGACTACAGATCAGAATTTAAAGTAGGTAATTATTGTAGAGCATAGTGTTTATCTGAGCATAATGACGTATGACTGGAGAAATGTAATGTCAACTGTTTTTCCTGAAGTGCTACAGGTTGGCTTTTCTGGACTATGATTGATTGAAATTATTTTCATTATATTACAATGTAAGTAATTTATAATCAGAAAAGGAAACATACTCATCACAAGATTTTCTGTAGTTGTGGGCCAGGTGTTTGAGAGACTCATCATCATTTTAATGCTTTTTAAAATTTACGTTTGCACAATGTCTTGCTGATTTAAGCCTTACTAATTTGAATGCACATGCTATGCAATTTAACTGCTTAAAAATGTTCGTGCCTCAAGACTTTAATGTAGCCAGAACAAAACTTCACAATTGGCAAGAATTGTTTTCACTTCCCTTTCACAAAAGTCATAATTTGTCAAAAAATTGTCACATACGTCATTAAAAGGCTAATTTATATGTTGCTGACTAATACAGCTGCAACACCAAAACTGTTTCCTCAAAAGGAGGTAAAATGACATTACAGATTGCAAAGTGATAGATAAATTATCTCTCCGTAGCATTCAGCACAACTTGTTTCCTAAAAGATTTAGTTTTCATATGCATCAGAGAAAAAGCGCTGCTTTTCACTCAGCATTGACTAAAACTGCTGCTTTCAGCAGATAAAAGAAGCACTATAAGAAGCTGAAGAAAAAAAATCTAACTAGTAAGACTCAAAGACTGACTTTCTGAGGATGTATTTCACTGTTGAGTTACTCATAGACTTTAAGGTCAGAAGGGACCATCGTGATCATCTAATCTGATTTGCACACTGCAGGCCACAATCTCTGGCTAACTTACTGAAGTCCTCAAATCATGGTTTAAAGATTTCAAGTTATAGAGAATTCACCACTTACACTAGTTTAAACATGCAAGTGACCTGTGACCCATGCTACACAGGAAGGCGAACCCCCCCAGGGTCTTTGCCAAAACTGAGGAAAAATTCGTTCCTGAACCCAAATAGGGTTATCAGTTAGATCCTGAGCATGTGGGCAAGACCCACCAGCCAGACACCTGGGAAAGAATGATCTGTAGTAACTCAGAGCCCTCCCCATCTAGTGTCCCATCTCCAGCAGTTGGGATTTTTTGCTACTGGCAGATACCAATGGGCCACATGCCATTGTAGGCAGTCCTATTATACCATCCCCTCCATAAATTTATCAAGCTCAGTCTTCAAGTGAGTTAAGTTTATTACCCTCATTTCGAGCATAAACTTGATGGACCATTTATATCCATTTGTTCTTGTGTCCACATTGGCGCTTAGCTTAAATAACTCCTCTCCCTCCCTGGTATTTATCTCTCTGATGTATTTATAGAGAGCAACTTCTTTATAAATTTGTGTAGAGCCAAGTTATTTATTTTTAAACTGTATCTTCATCATTTCAACTGTTTTTGTTTTATGCTTTTTTGATTGATGTAATTATGTTTGATTATGTTTCAACACCTGTCCTAATCCTGTTCAACCATAATGAATCATCTGCAACCTTCAATACACAGAGAAGCAGCCACCTAATGGCCTTGGGTCTTGGTGGACCTATGTTCTTCAGTGAATCAGATCAGGGCTTCTTCATTTAGTACTGACTCTGATTATGGAGGGTTCATTAGGTCATTTTTAATGTATGAATTAAATTCAACAAATAGGCTACTGCTACTCCTCTGTGCTTCCCTGGTGTGTCCTCTGGGTTTATTATCCCTGCTAGCCAAATGCTCCAAAAAAAGATTGCCTACTTTTTCCATGTGAGTCTGCAGTGGATGACCAAGGTAATATATTTTAGACCCATTCCTTTTTCTCAATTCTTTTAAAAAAGTTACTGAAGTTTTCACAGCTATATTGGCTGTTCAGCAAATGCCTGTTAATTAATCGGCCATTATATATAAACCCTGTGTAAATGACACTGGAAAGTTTCATACTCAATGGAGCCTGTGTAAATAAAATGTAATATAATTAGTCCCCTAGGTCATTACTACAGGCTATATGCTATAGCATTGCGTGATCCTGGATTGTAGGTACAGTTGCTCCAAATGATCGGCTCAAAGAAAGGGAAACGTTGCAGTGAAACAAAATGTAATTTAGTTAAGAATTTTTCAGCAGTGGTTCTAGTGTATTTCTTGAGTGGAATAATTCCAGCAATCTGCCCCACCCCTGCAATAAAATCCTAGACTAAGAAAGATTAAATATTATACAGTTAAGCACTCAAAAGTCAAGAAATGCCAAAGTTAAGGTTGTTCATACAGGCTTCACTATGCACATAGTATTATACATTTTATAGTCATTGATGTATCCTATATGGAACCCCATTTTATGAACATTACCAACTGTGCAGCTTTTAGCATTCAAGATACACAGCACATAAACCTGGTCTCTGGTGACCTATATCATTACTGCAGTCATAAATAACATTTCACTGCACAGTGAGGCTTTCTTTAGTTGCACACTTTATGAGCTTAGCAAGACAACCATTCAAATTGCACTGCACCTGCACAATGTGATTTTCAATGGATCATAACACTGTCAAATCAGTGCCATAGTTTTACAGGAACACTTCTCAATGAAGGATATTAGCAAGCCTGATTTTTACATCCAACTGTTTTGGCATTAGGTCCATTGAAAATAAGAAATATTTTTAACAATGGGGAAAGTTTAACCATTTCACTTTCCTTGTAATCAAAAATAGCTTAAAGGTTTATGTTCAAACATAAAAAAAAATCACTTTTGGTGAGAAGCTGGGAAAATGTCAACCTAAGAAGATGGAGTTCAGTGGAAATGCCTGTGTAGCCTTAACTACAGTGGAAACAGTTTCATCTGCTATGATTTTTATCTGCTATTATTATATTATATTCTGTGAGAACGGAGCCTTCAACTTGCCATTCATAGAGCTAATTTGTAGCTACATCTTCAGGAAGCTGACATTCCCTTTCAGTTTCTTCTCACTTTTATGCTTATATGGCAACTTCCATCAAAAAAGACAGAGCGCTTTAGTGCCTTTCTAGCCCTCCACTACATGCTGATCAGCTTGTGTGGACTGGTATGATATGTCATTCTGTAGCATTAAAGCCTTTCTAAAAAAGCTCTTTTTAGTTTCTTTTAGCAGCTACAGTACATATTTAGAAATTTCTGGAAGTTTTTAATCAAGCTTTAACATTCCCTCCCTTTTAAAACACTATCCCTGAAGAACTTTATATCCCCTGAGACAACTGTATCATGAAATGAGATTCTGTGATTTTCTTGATCTCTCTTCCTATTTTTTCCACATCAGCAAATGTTTTCCTTTCATCCCCATGTTACTTTAGCAAGTAATAAATAACATTGACAAAATCAGCACGCTTGCATTTATTAATCAATGACAAACTCAAAGTATAGTGTGATGGGGTAGTCTGCCCCTTAAGGCTAGTACTCCCTACTGGTCAGTCCTCCTGTCATGTGACCTGGCCTTTAGGAATTTGGGGTGGTCTTACACTCAAGGCCTAAGGAGATATGGGGAGAGAGGCAAAGAATCCCAGGAAGAAGCAGCAGTTAAAAGAAATTCTGTTAGTGTATCTTTAAGGGCCTGGAACCTGAAGCCTTGAAGAGAGAGTGTGGTGGGGCTCCCCTCTCCACCCAGCCAATAAGGAATGAGCTGGGAGAAGGGGCCAGCATAAATGCTGCCTTTCCTTCATAGAAGAGCAGAATTGCCTATATATACTTCAGGGAGCGAGAAGGCTCTTGCAGAGGCCCTGAATTACCAGGGAGAAGTCAGCAGTAGGGGAAGGCCTCCCTGCTGAACTCATAGCCTGAGGGTGGAAGGACTGATTGGTAAAAGGGCACAGCTGGGTGAGAAGCTATCTGAAGTCCTGAAGATGACCTGAACCACAGCCTCACCTTCACAGAGAAGAGCAGTGGGAAATCCCTGCCTTAAGAAGGGAAACGGTAAGGCTAGTTTGGAAGATAGTCCGGTATATATGAGAGGAGCTGAAGGAGAGCTTTATGTGATGTTCTGCCGTTGGGGTTGAATAAAGTAGACCCCAGAGGGGTATTGTTCAATATACAAGCCTCATTGGACTTATTAAACTCCCTGTTTGTGGAAACAGGCAGAAATGCAATGGTAGAGCTGCACAGCCACTAGGAGCACTCCAGGGGTGAGGGACTATTACAATACCCCCTGAACAACCTATGAATAAAGAATAGGAAGCTTGTAAATGGGAATAGGGTAAAATAATAGGTTCTAAATATGAATTTGTAGGAAAAAGGGAAAAGAAAAACTTCTAAAAGAATGTTTAATTGGAGAGGTAAACATCATAAGTAAACATACACCATAGCTTATGTAAAAAAATAAAAAGAAAGCTAAAAACCTTAGCAGTGAAATATGAAGAAATCAGAGGGGTCTGTTTTCTTTTGATGTGTTCACATACCTTAAATGTAATGTTTCAAATGTATGCTATAAATATTAAATGAACTGAATGTAGAATGATCTGAATTGATTAAAATTTAGCAGCTGGCCATTTTCTATATTCTTGGGTGAACAACAACTGAATGTTGTGACTTGGGCCCAGGAGTGATAAATACAAATAATGAAAGTATTGGCCCATCATTAATTGGTTAGAATGAAGAATTATCACCCTAAAATTATAAGTAAGTGTGTTCTATTTCTTCCCCTTCCCACAAACCACTAGGGAAAATGGAAAAAGTATTCTCTTACAAGATTGATAAACATGGAAATACCAATACCAAGTTTAAGCAAAATAGTAACACCATTAAGAATTTGCATTAGTGAGAATTCCAAACATTCATAATCAACTGAAAATAAGATTTATATAAAATCATGACTCCATCATTAGGAAGTTCACAATTTGCTAAATAATCCATAAGAGTCTGTCTGTATTTCCTACACATAGCGTTTCCTTTGTGGCTATGTTATTCAGCCTACATTTTCTTTTGGTTAATTATATCCCATTACTCATACTTGTTGTTTGTTAATTATTATTTATTATAATAACTAGGGACAACTGTAATAGTATTAGAGCACCCTACATTGATCTTTCTTCTTGTGATTGCTCCTTCAAATAAACTTGAAGATAGTTTTATCTACTGTAAGTGTGATATATACAGTTAGAAAGCTAGCTGTCTGTCATAGACTTCTGACAAAGTGAAATGGAGCAGAAGGTTTAAACTACCAAGACATTATTACTAGCACTTCCGTGAATACTAAGGCCTAACTTCTCCTTTTTCTTGGTTGGGTACTAACGAGGGAAATAGAGAACATGGAAACCCGGTAGGTGATGGTGGCCTCAAAGGGATGAAGCTAGTTGGCTTGGAAATGTGGCCAGGCTGTGCCCCACTCCTGTTCATACCTGATGACACCCACGGGAGCCACTGTTTCTTTCTGGATTAGTTGAAAGGAACTCTGCTAAATGCACTACACCCCTGTTCTCCCAGAATATTTTCCAGTCTGGGTATGTGCTGTAGGTGCAGAATGGCTAAGGGAACTTGCCTAGTAGCTCCTACAGTCTGCCCTCAGTCTGCCTTCTTTCCAAGAACTTCTCTGGCAACAAAACCCAAAATTTGCCTTGAAGCTGGGTAACAAAAGGATACAGCAGGCTGCAATTTTTGCTGAGTGTTCACCTCTTGACTATAAAGACCAAGTACACTCACTATTTTTCAGCCACTGGCTTCTTCCAGGAGTCAAGACCCATTTCTTCTCATAGACCTTCCCCTTGATTAGTCCTGGAAATCAATTAGTCCTTAAATTGTAAAACTACTCATGATTATCCAGACAGTCTCCAAAAGGTTATGATTTTTGTCACTTTTTCTGTGGAAGGGTGGACCTGGCAGCTTAAAAAAATGTCAGTTATAGAACACATTTTAACTAGGTAATACATCTTGTACTTACAGTGGGATTTAATTAATTTTAAAATGTTAAAACATCTGATCAGACTTGAGAACTTACTACTTTTACTGTGGAAAATTAGCTTACTCATTACAAAAATAATCTTTTCACAGTGTAATTAAATTCTCATTTATTTTAAACATCTGCCACAACTACAACATAACTAACCTATTACATAAACATTAAGACTTTAAAAGAAAACATTACAATGTCTAACAGGAAGACCATCCCCTTCACATAGGACAACATATCAATACCTCAATGACTTTTTAGATCTGATCCTAAAACATTGCCCATTTTGTCAAGCTACCATGTCCATTATAGCCTAAAGATAATTAGATGCTATAATATGTCTGTGATAAATGATCTTCTTGACTTGTGCATTTTACTTTAAGCCTTTAGATCTATCATAATGATGCTAATGCGATTATCATGCAAAATGTAATAAGGAATACTTTTTATTTAATTGCGTGAATCAGGCTTATTTCTTCTTGTGAATAAAAGTCAGTTTATTTTTCCCTTGGAAGCAATGTAGTATTAGAATGCATTATTTTTTCTGTTTTAACTACATCCTACATTTTATGGGTTTTCATCCCAAAGGATATAAAAGTGGTATACAGATTATGGATCCAAGTCCGAATTCCTTGTGCACCCAACATTTCCATAATTATGGTAATACTCTGGGGCATGGGATCCTTCTTAAAAATCAGTTGATACAATGATACTGTAACATTAACTAGAATATGATTTAGTAGAATAAATTTATGGAGCAATTCTGTGGGAAGGAATCACAGTAAGACTTTCATTGCTAGCTAAAAAGTTTCAAAAGTAAAAAAAGATTTTTGACTTACTAAACATTAAACAAAACTGACAAATAGCAGAATAATTTCCAGAGAACAAAGTCATTATTAGGAATGGATGTAATCTGTTCTTTCTCCCTCCCTTTTTTTGTTACAAAGAAGTTTAATCCTCATCCAGGATTAAAATTCAGTGTATTTTTAGCAGTACTGTGCCCTAGATAAAAGATACTTCTCTCTATATTTTTATACATGTCTTTTAGGATTCTGGAGTATTTTGTCCTTCTACCAAACAGTCACATTCTGGAATGTATATGTATAAATAAAACAGATATAAATCTGTATGTGCATAGCTGCAATTATCTAGGCTCTTCCCACATTTTCTAATCGCAACAGTGGGGTGGAGTATATGTTCTTATTAAAATACATTTTATAATACACACATCTGAGGATAGAGTATCCTGTAAAAAGTAAGCAAAGCTATAGAAGTTTCTGTGCCTTTTTGAACATTTCTCATGGTCTTGGTGCACTTTAGGAATAGCTTTAGAAGTTCCTGGTTTTCTTTATTAGGATAACTTTTGTTAAAACTAGAACTATAATATGATTGACAAAGTCCAAAAGCTGTCATTTGGTTCTTTGAAGCATAGGTTGACTGAGACAGATAATGAAATCTCTAATTGACCTAACCAGAGTGGGTCCAAGTCATAGTTTGGTCCCAGATTCAGATTTTCCAAGCGTTAGAAGGTGTCCAGCTCTGACTTTTAGCAGCATACAGGAAAATCTCATCTACTATGTGAACTTATTTCTACTGAACACTTTACATAGAGCCTGACAATTAAATACAGTTTATCTTTGAGTATCTGTTAATTATATTTTGCATTAAAAAAACTATATAACAATAGTGAGACCATGACATCGATCAATAGTTATGGGAAATTTGCCATTTTCATTTCTAGAGAATAGTGTAACATATTTAAAAAATAGGTATCAGAATCTGAATATTCAGCTGAGCAGACATGTTTGGGAGCTCTGAATATTTTTTGCTAGTAAATGTAAAGATGTTTGTGGTATTGCTGCCGGACAAGATTGTTTGTGTGTATTATTGGGACAAATTCAATGGTTGTAAATGGTGGTGTAAGTTATACATTAGGTAAAAGTTCTTCAGGAAATGGATATAAGTGGCAAATAGTGTAGCTTGCACCAACTTGGCATTCAGTGGGTGAGCAAAATAAGGGTAATTTAATTATTAAGTAAGTGTATTTGAGACAGATTCAGTTTTCAAGCACAGTGTCTTTATGCCAGCATAGCATAGTTTTTGCAAAGGAGCCATGGGACTGGTGTAATTCAGACCCGGTGAATAGTAATTGCACGTGAGGTCTTGTTTGTCTGTCAGATCTGTGTCACCTCCATAGACACTTCTGGAATACTGGATCTTCTAGGGTTGTGTCAGCAGTTATGGGACTGCAGGAAAAAGAGTGGGAAGAGGTGTGACCAGGGCATCTCCTCACTGCTGCAAGTGAATCAGCTTACCTACCTTATGGTAGGGTGTGAACTGACCTCCTTTGTCCCTCTGTTGGTGCTAGGACCTCACTTCATCTTGCATCCTCCTGGTACCTGTTCTTCCTGTTTTTCTGTCACCCACTTTTTAGCATGCATGTTACTTTAATCTTGCACATCCATTGACTATCCTACTGATGCAAGTTACGCAGCTTTACCACCTATCCCATGTACACTTGTTTTCTGCTCAATTTACACCTTTTTAGTAGTACTCAGTGTTTGAGTCTCTTGGTCACCTGAATTGACTTTAGTAGACTTGAGTAGACCAGCCACAGTGGAGGCTGGTGACATCTGAGATTAGGGAGGTGAAGCAGATACCCAAGTCTTCGCTACAACCTTGCTAACAGCAGTAGGTAAAGATCACGCTATCTGAATTATATATGTGAGCTGTACTTTCCCTCTCCCCCAGAGGCAGCTCCACAACATGTGAGGGATGCATATTTTTGTCTTTTGCAGCAGGCTGACTGGTCTTCTAACTATGTTGGCCTTCTGCCAAGCTGGTATCCTTGGCCTTCCGCAGCCGGTAAGGCTTGGAAGGCTGTGAATATTTTCTGCTAGACAGAGCTCAATCTGTTTTCTATTTTTATGATAAAATACAAAAAATAAAGAAAAGATAGCAAGGAAAAGCCATATGTCACGGAATGTTGAAATAATCTACAATTAAATTCCTAATATTTAACTTTAGTTTACCATTCAAAATTACTTTTCCATTCCATGAATAGAATACCTGGAACTGTAAAGCCCTATATAATTTTAAACTCTCCTGGAAAACAAATAAATACTATACCGATATACCTTACCTGAAGATCTGGCCCAATGTATTTCATGATTGGTGGACCATAACTGCTGATTATCAATAAGTATCAGTGGTGCCCAAAACCAAGGAAAAGATATTCCAGCAGATGGGAATTTCCTTCCCAAGTATCCAGTTAAGACTGTGAAGTGGCAACTGGCTCCCTGTAATCCTCCTTGTCTCCTGCTGCAGAGTTGGTAGCCACCTGTGGCCGTTAACCACAGCAAGGTCCATAAAGACATTATCCCTAAAATGTGTATTAGAGCCTATAAGATCATGAAATGGCTCTTCAATATCTTCTTTTAAGACAGAAGTTTCTATGCATTCAGTACACCTTCAAGACCTGTAACTACCAACTCTGTTGTAAGGCACATGTGTTGACATGCCGGGAAGGTCTGTTTGCATAATAAACAGTTGGTTTCATCAGCAGAATTGCAAGGAGGTAGGTTATTCAAGGAGTTGCTAGACCAGGTGGTAATACAAACAAGTCCCTTTCCTTGTTACCTAAGTCTGTCTTTGGGTTTTAAACTGTTACCCATGACCATAGTAGTTGTTCTCTAAAAAGAGTGCAAATACTTTAGGTATGCATTCCTTTAATTCCCTCAAACCCATGGCAAAAGATTCCTCCAATTCAAAAGAGAAATGCAGTATAAAAGACAAAAATATGTACAATATATATAGGATAAAAATCCCTAAAAGGCTGGAAATTCCAAGACTCCACATGAACACGTTGGTTAACAAGCAACATGAAGTAAAATCTACACAGGGCTCTCTAATTCAGGCCACTGGAAGATCAAGACCAGTGTACTAGCAGACGGCCTTCTTGAGATCAAAGAAAGGAAATCTCATTTCCTGGCAGAATTCGAATGCTCCACTTCAGACAAATGAGTCTTTGTCAGCATCAAGGAAAATTACTCTCCACATGTAACAAAGTTTCCATAGTATCCTTTCATCTAGTCTTGGACTTTGAAGGAGCCACACAAACAGAGAATTTCATCCAAAGAGCATTTGCTCGACAAGGGAATAATGATAGCCAATTTCATTATGAAATTCTGAAAATTCTACTTAGTGATTCCTTTAGTCGACCAGAAACCCAGAGGGCTAAAGGCATCAACAAATTCATTAAAAAAATACAGAAAATTCAGGATGGAAAGTCTATCATTTAGCCTGGGGCACACCCATCAGAGGGCATCCTTTCATTCACCGACTTTTCAGAAGTTTATATACTCCTGAGGGAATTCTGTGCCACTGTGCACGTGCAGAATTCATGTGCCTGCAGATTTTTTTTCTTTGCAAAAATACATTCTGCTGGAGAGGCACTGCAGTTACACCTTTTGCCCACTGGGGCTACTGTGGCACCAGAACAGAGGAAGCTGGCCCACTGGCTATTGCAGTCAGCAGCTGATAGGGAGAGAGCGGAGGCTGTGTTTCTCAGAGCATCCTGCCTGTGTGGCCAGGTGAGGAGACATGGGATATGGGGGACAGACTGATGAGCGGGGCACAAGGAGCTGCTGAGGATCATGTAAACTGGGGTTTAGAAGGGCTAGTGAGGTGGACAGACTGGAGTGGGGGCTGAGCAGGAGTAGAGGTGCAGGGATACTTGGGGACAGGGGCAGATATGCCTGACTGATTTGGGAGAAGCTAGGGGTCAGCCAGGGTCTGTGTGGGGAAGGCTTCCCAACTCCCTAACAATCCCTCTCTCCCCAAAACCTGTTCCATACTTCTCCCACTCACATCCAACAACCCTCCAGGTTCACTCCCAGGCTCCTTCCCAGCAATTAATTTCCTCTCCCTCAGCTCCTCTTTTACCCCTGACTCCCCCATGCCTTTGCACTGCTTCTGAGGGATGCAGGAAATATGTTTCTATTTTGTAGTTTAAATGAATTATTACTCCAAGGTTTGTATTAATATGCCTAGTAAGGAATCTATTTGTCAAAAAAGCATTTCTGGAATCTTTTTTTGTGGTCTGTATTGTTACAGACATACTTGTTGACAGGTATTTTGAAATAAATTAAACTGTCATGATTATATTGTGGTATTTTGACAAATAAAAAAGGCAGCATTTTGCAGTATATTAAAGTATTGTGCGTAGAATTTTTAATTTTTTTAGTGCAGAATTTCCCACAGAAATAAACATATCCCAGTCTGTAAAAAACATAGAAAGTACCCCAGCTTCAGCTATACATCCATTTACTGCCAATACAAAGTACTCCTCTTTTGATTAATAGATTTTGAGGTCAGAAAAAACATTTATGATAATCTAGGCTGACCACCTGCATAATACTACAGACCATAGAACTTGACCTGGTAATCCCTATATTGAGCCAAATAACTTGTGGTTGAACTAGAGCAAGTCTTTTAGAAAGACATCCAGTGATGGAGACTTTACCACATCTCTTTTCAAGCTACACATTTTGCCCTTGTGCCACACTTGTAGTTAACAGAGTGATTTTGGTGCAATAACAGTGCAGGAGCTAAGATATATACCTGTATATGAAAGAAAATCATTCTTCGACTAAGGTTGAGATAATCAGAGCCTAAGAGTTAGGTCATGAAAGTGAATTGATGAAGGGAGGAAACTCAGACCAAGTAATTTGAGTGCAAGGAAAATTTCTACCTCCCAAAATCTCCTGAATTTGGAATAGGTCCACTTGATAGTGCAGAGACAAAAGGGTAAACCTTAAAGATCCACAGATCTCAGCAGCTCACAAATACCTTCAGTGAGCAATTTGGGGATTAAGTTTCATCCTCTTAATGCCATGGTAAACCAAACTCACTTCATCCACATGTTAACTTCTTTAAAGTGTCAGGGAACTTTAATCTTCCAAAAATTTGCACTGCAGTCTTCCAGAGAAGTAAAAAAATTAGTTGAGTGTCTTCTGTATTTGTTAGTTCTCAAAATAACTTTCCTATTGGCAATAATTTGGGTGAGACAGATGTCAGAATGAGAACACTTGAAACCCAGTTGTGCAACTTGTGTTCAGCTAATATTATGCAGAGTACTGCAAAAGGATGAGGGCTATCTTATAACACCCTCCTCCTTCCAGACCCAGATTTGCTCATGCTGAGTCAGCTCACTTTCTGCGTTAATTCTGTCTGAGCTCTCTCAAGGAATCCAGGGAAGCAATTTCCAGTGGGTTTGGTTATTTTATTTAAGACTTCATAAAAAAACCTTTGCAGACTTTTCCCTCAAAAGTCTGTGCAGGCTGAGTAGTTCCTTCCCCAAGTCTGTCCTTCACTTTAGTAACTTTATTAAGCAGTATTTCCTAGCTCTTACCTTAGAACCTCAGCAATACAGGACTCCAGGTGTTCTCCCTTCTGTCCATTTGGTTTCTGGAGCAATTCTGTTCTACAGTAGCTCCAGTAGCAGTCCATTGGGAGCACAGCCTCTGGGCCCTCAGCTTTCTGGAAGGTTTTGCAGTACTCTCCTCCATTTCCTGCTGCTCTCTTTTATAAGGCTCAGCAAATTAAGTTCCAACTCTTTCTCAGATGCAGCGGGTGGGGCTAATAAGCCTGCTAGCCAGCTAGCTAACTGCAGGCCTCTGATCCCAGAGAAATGGGATATATCTTCACAAGGACTAAATGTTCCCAATTTTGATTCAGTTTTCCACAGATTCCAAGACAGTTCTTTCCTTGTTCTGAACAGTCCTTAAACATAAGGAGTTAGAGACCAGGTTAAGTTTGATGTGAAGAGCATTCATAATGTCCCTAAAATAAAACTCTTCCTAAAAATCTAATTTTGATTCATAGCTTTCCACTGAAGTTGGTGGCAGGAGGCTGTTAGACCTTAAGAGAAAGTAGCTGGGTCTAAAGCTATATCCAAGATTCTTATGCAAGAACATTCTTTTGGCTCATGAAATAAGGACAAAGACCAGAGTCAGCAGCACTTCATGGTTTGAAATACCCTTTTACATTAGCTCCAAACATAGAATTGTAGGACTGGAAGGGCCCTCAAGAGATCATTAGTTCAGTCCCCTGCACTCATGGCAGGGCAAGTATTATTTAGACAATTCTTGACAGGTGTTTGACTAACCTGCTCTTAAAAATCTCCAATGATGGAGATTCTACAACTTGAGTAGGCAATTTATTCCAGTGCTTAATCACCCTGACAGGAAGTTTTTCCTAATGTCCAACCTAAACTGCCCTTGCCATAATTTAAGCCCATTGCCTCTTTTCCTAGTCTCAGAAGTTAAGGAGAACAATTTTTCACCCTCCTTCTTGTAACAACCTTGTATGTACTTGACAACTGTTATCATGTACCCCCTCAGTCTTCTCTTTTCCAGACTAAACAAACCCATTTTTTTCAATCTTCCCTCATAGGTCATGTTTTCTAGACCTTTAATCATTTATGTTGCTCTTCTCTGGACTTTCTCCAATTTGCCCACATCTTTCCTGAAATGTGACGCCCAGAACTGGACACAATACTCCTGCTGAGACCCAATCAGTGCAGAGTAGTGCAAAGAATTACTTCTCATGTCTTGTTTACAACACTCCTGCTAATACATCCCAGAATTATGTTTGCTTTTTTTTGCAACAGTATTACACTGTTGACTCATATTTAGCTTGTGATCCACGATGACCCTGTGATGTTATCTGATTACAATATGACCATATAGGTCATTGTTGCAACCACTGTTATATATTTGCAACAAATCTTGTACAAAGGTTGTCAGGTGAGGTGTCTTTGTACAAATCTTGAAAAAGTTATGATTTGCTAGTTACCATTATGCTATCTGTATGCATGTATCATTTTTGTATGTGAAGTTATGAATATTGGCTCTATACCTGAATTTCAAATGTTTGCTCCTGGGGTAACACCCACGAAATAGTTAGCCAGCACATCTTGGAGGAACTATTCAAATTGAGTGGCCCATCAAAAGGTCACTTAACTCACAGTGGACCATGGGAGGTGCCCATCTAAACTGAATGGACTTCTCTGTGAACCTTCCATCTGAAGAATAGGTAATGGATTCCTGCAATGAATGAGCGAAATTGGCATGAACATGTGACTTGTCCATGTGACTCCAAACACTTTCTTGTCACCTGTGATTCTCTACTAGCTGTGCTGAGGGCTTTGTTTTGAAACAATGGGTTTCTCTCCACATGGCAGAAGAGATAAAAGGCCCTGGAAACTCCTCCATTTTGCCTCTGTCCTGCTCCAGCCGCTTTCTTGCCAAAGCCTCTGGACTATTAATTTATACTAATGGAAGCATTTTAACCAGTGGACTGAGGTCCTTCCAATTATTTGGAAGCAGACAGAGACTTGACTTAAGACAGCAGTTTATTCCATCAGTGCTACAAGCCTGAACCAAGAACTTTGCAATTACTGTATGTATTTGATTTCTTTAGCCAATTTTAACTCTCACCTTTCTTTCTTTCTTTCTTTTTATAAATAAACTTTTAGATTTTAGATACTAACGGATTGGCATCAGCATGATTTTTGGGTACGATCTAAGTTATATATTGACCTGGATGTATGGTTGGTCCTTTGGGATCAGAAGAACCTTTTATTTGATGAGATTGGTTGTAAAGAACCACTCACCTTTAAATCCAGTGTTTTTGGTGGTAATACAGAACTGGAATGCCCAAGGAAACTGCTTTTATGACTTCTTGTTGTCCAGTGTGGTGGAACAGAAGTTTACTTTTGTTGATGGTTTGGTATATCCTATGGGGGATTAGCCACCAGTCTTGGGGTGTATCTACCCTATTTCTCAGCAGTTTGTCCTGAATTGTTGGCATCCTCGGTTGTGACCCACTGAGCCGTGGTTACAGCCCCCCCCCCCCAACTCTTTCTCCAGTATTCCTTCCTAGGCAATCATTTCCCATTTTGTATGTGTGCAACTGATTGTTCCTTCCTAAGTGGAATACTTAGCATTTGTCCTTATTGACTGTCATCCTATTTACTTCAGACCATTTCTCCAGTTTGACCAGATCATTTTGAATTTTAATCCTATCATCCTAAACACTTGCAATCCTTTCCAGCTTGGTATCGTCTGCAAACTTTATAAGTGTACTCTCTAAGCCATTATCTAAATCATTGATGAAGATATTGAACAGAACTGATCCCTGCAAGTACTATACCCAGAACTGATCCCTGCAAGACCCCACTTGATATGCCCTTCCAACTTGACTGTGAACCAGTGATAACTACTCTGTGGGAATTGTTTTCCAACCAGTTATGCACCAGCCTGATAGTTCTCCATCTAGGTTATATTTCCCTAGTTTGTTTTGGTTGGCCA
Source organism: Mauremys reevesii (assembly GCF_016161935.1). Taxonomy (NCBI): domain Eukaryota; kingdom Metazoa; phylum Chordata; order Testudines; family Geoemydidae; genus Mauremys; species Mauremys reevesii. The sequence continues at coordinate 153,507,817 of NC_052625.1, read as the reverse complement.
AACATAAACTGGACCATCATGTCTCCACTGATGCATCATCTGAAAGGAGAGTTCCCCATGTTGTGGATCCCTTATACAATCTTCTCTTTCCTTCTTTGTTATCTTTTGAATGCTCACTCTTATATATTCCATTAGTCGTGGGATCTGTGGTCAATCTGATGCATAAATATTTTTGTTAGTTTTCTTTGACTGTAGACTCGTAGCCACTGCTTTCTTCAGTTAATTTATGATTCTTTCTACTCACTTAAATCAATTATTGTAATGATCAATTTATTGAATGCTGGAGCATTTTCTTGAAAAAGTTTATATATTTTTTAATCTTCATTTAGAGAGGTTTTTCTCTCAAAAAAGAGAGAGAATTTATTTTATCTTTTTTGATGAGATGGCCTTTTATGTCGTCATTGAAACACAGCTTGACAACATTTTTTGTAAATATATACTTCCCGACACCACGAAACTTTGTCACAGACTTTCCACTCTTTCCCCTTATGCTTTGGTGTCATTTCTTACAGGCTGCTTTTTCATTTAGAAACTGACTCTTCACTGATGTCACCTATATTATTTTCTTTAACTTCTCAATGTCTGCACTAGCTATTCACCCCCCACCCCGGCCTTCAGTATTGTGCTTTTTCACTCAACTTGACTCTTTGACAACCTACTGCCTTTTCTGTTATTTTTGAGTTGTCCATAGGCCACTTAGTACTCAAAGGTTTTAGGCTTGCATTTGTCACACATTCCTTTAAAAATTAGATATTATAATGTTTCTGAGGTCAAAAATCAACTCTTACACCTTGCTTCTACTCTGTTCTTTTCTGATTGCTTTAATATATGAAGCATGACAAATGAGTTAAATGTAATTACATTGATTCATCAGTTTATCTTATTGAATAGCTGAAAAGTATCTATTCTGTCAATCACTATTTTCTTTAAATCTGTAAATTTCTGTGGATAGCCAAAATTTTGTGCCCAATTTTCTTTCTTTCCCATTCCAATTAAAATGTCACATGACATAGTATTACATAAACACAGGGAATTTTCAGTTCATGTATTATAAACAACATAGAAAAGAAGATAATAGTCGAGATTAATAAAGTACAACAGCAGTTTTTCATTTTCAGCCTGCTGTCTACTAAATTTTAGGTGGCACTAGATATAGTAAATACTGTAGGTGTTTCACCAAGAAATAATTATTGTACTTGCACACAAATTGACATAGAAAAATTTCAAACAACTATTTCAGGCTAAATGATTTAAATCCCACTAAATACTAATGTTACTGGTTGAAGATAAATGAATAGATATGAATTTACAAAACTGAAATAGAAAAGTCATTTATAAAATTATTCAGTCTAAAAGACTGCCATTTAAAAAGAACCCTGAAAGCCTGGTACAATAATCTGATTTTTACACAAAGGACTTTATATATTGTCAGGCTCTTAACTCTCTCAAGTAAGTCACATTCAGAAAGCAAACACTTCATAAAGAAGAGAACAAGAATTAAAGTATAAAATCAAATGATGAACAAAACATTTATCCCTTGTGTTAAGTATAAACAAAAGGTTTTTATAGCCTTTGTGTCTTGAATTTTCAGGACAATTCTTATTTATTTTACATAGTGAGGACAAATCAAAAGGAATAAAGGATTTGCAGATAAAGAATCCAAATCACAATAACTTGACCTCCAAACTGTCACCGAACCTTTGTTTCAATTTATAACATATTTTTTTCACTTTTAATCCACCACTAATTCCAAATGTGTCTGATTTCTGCTTTTCTCAAAAATAGCACTTTAGTTTGCTCTGCCTTTCTATAGTTTTACTGATATTTTTTTTACTTTATAATATAGAAAAGAATATTGTTGAGAGGTATCCAGGATACTTGTGGCCAACTTCCAGATATCTATCTCTAAAGGAACAATTACTTTTTATTTCATTATTTACATTTTTATAGCAATATTGGGGCCTGATGCATTGCCCATTGAAATCAGTATGATTGTTTTTCCTTAATGTGTACCCACTCAGTGCTCTGAGCACACTTACAATATATTAAAATTCATTATATCTGATACAATCTTAATATTCAGATAGACTGCCCACCACAACCAAAAAAGCTGCCAAAAAAAATCAGTTGCAGTTAAAGGACCCTTCCCACAACCACTTCATCCCTCAAGGACCAGGAAAACAGATCTATTAAAAAATTAACAGACCTAAATTCAAGTGAGGTAGTGAATTTCAGAGAGATCCTCCCCAACAGTACAAAAGTGTTCCAACTCAGCACCTTGAATGACCACAACTGTGATAGCATCACATGAGGAGAGAGGCAGTATCTCAGGTTGCTACGTCCCACACCATCTATAGCAGGGGTTGGCAACCTCTGGCACGTGGCTCGCCAGGGTAAGAACCCTGGCACGCCAGGCCAGTTTGTTTACCTGCTGCATCAGCAGGTTCGGCGGACTGCAGCTCCCACTGGCCACGGTTCACCGTCCCAGGCCAATGGGGGTGGCGGGAAGCAGCGCGGGCAAGGGATGTTCTGGGATGTGCCTGTGGGAGCTGCGATCGGCCGAACCTGCCAACACGGCAGGTAAACAAACTGGTCCGGCCCGCCAGGGTGCTTACCCTGGTGAGCCGCATGCCAGAGGTTGCCAACCCCTGATCTATAGTTTTATGTTACAATCAACAGCTTTAAACTCCCCTTGGAAACCAATAACTAGCCAGTTCAGATTCTACAGCACAGGTATTATATGCTCTCAGCATTAAGCTTTACTCAGTCATGTGCACCAAGTTTATTTTCCAGGAGATCCCAACAGGCAGCCCTGTGTTCAGTGAATTATTATTTTATGTATTTATTAATAGTGTTTTCTATGGTGCTCATCTCTCTAGTATTTGCACCTATCACAGGTTAATGACTTTTATCTTTACAACATTTCTCTGAGCAACAGTGGATCTGGGATTTTGCAATGAAGGGGGTAGGTGGGAGGGATCAATATGCAAATACCTAGCATAGCATAACATAAATAAATATTATGCACACTAGTTACATTTTTATAGTTAATTTCATGGTATCTAAGGTTTTTCACAAGCAATAGCCTTTAAAACCTTTAGTGAAGTGGTCCGTTGTATTTTTGTAAATTAGTATCTTAGTCTCACTTTTGATTGTTTGGTAACCTTTGATTTTTATCAATGTCCCTTGCTCAAATGAAAAAGACAGCTGGAAAACTACATTTCCCTTGCAATCCCTTCACCTATCATGCCTCTTTTCCAGCTTGGTTCTTTTTAACTCCTGTAATTCTCTTGCTTCCCCCGCCCCCATTCTATTTCCTCCAGGTCTTCTGTGCCTCTGACCTCCTTTTTATTTTTTACAGGTCCTTGTCTCTTTTTGCCCTCCTATGATTGTTTTTCCACTTCCCCCTAGGGTGGGTCTCTGCATCGACCTGCCTCCACCCTCTTAGTCCTCCTCCTTACCTTTATCCACGTCTCCTCGCATCCTGTGTCCTTCTCTTCAGTTATGATAAAGAGGTTATGGTGACCCTTACAGGCAACAGTGGATATAAGAAGGCTTTTTGAAGGGAGAGGACAGGACAGAATTTGGCCTCCAGAAAGCCAGTCATATTTAAACTGAGATAAACCCCTGGTTTCTATACACTTAGATGGAGCTTACTGACACAGTCATGGTAGAACAGTGGTCACTTTATTACTACAGGACTCTAATGATTCAATAGTATATTTCAGTACTGAACTGAAATTGATTATAGACTAGTGAAAAGATAAATGAATGATTATTTATACATTCCAGAGAAGAGCAACTTTTAAAGAATCAAATCTTAAATAACCCCCAAAATCAAACAAAGAGCCGGAGGGTATCTGATTAGATCACTAGGGTTTTTTTTAGATTTAAATAACTGAAGTCATTTTGCACTACTAAGGTGATTCTTGTAAGCCTGTTATGTAATTAAAGTTATATGCAAATGAGACACTCCAAAAATGGATCCATAAAAACATATATTACTCAAAATGAGATGTGAGCAGCCTAGCAAGGGGAAAGGTATGGTAGACAAAAGAGGTTAACTGATTGAATGGATAAAATTATTTTTAAAAGAATATAAATACACCTCTACCCCGATATAATGCGACCCGATATAACATGAATTCAGATATAACGCGGTAAAGCAGCGCTCCGGGGGGGGGGGGGAGGGAGGGGAGCTGCACACTCCCGCGGATCAAAGCAAGTTCGATATAACATGGTTCCACCTATAATGTGATAAGATTTTTTTGGCTCCCAATGATAACATTATATCGGGGTAGAGGTGTATCAAGTTTTATATGTGTTAACCACTTAAATAAGAAAAATGTAAATTAGGAAGAAAAATCAGTCTTTATATTGGAAGGTGATGGAAGTATATTACTTTTTTCCATTCCATTTTCCATTGGGAAACTAGACATAGGTAATGAATTAAACCATTTTCTATGGCCAATATTTTAAAAAATGACCAGTGATTTTGGGGTGCCTTAATTGTTGGGTGTCGACCCTGAGTCTACCCTGAGTCACCAAAGTTTTAACCAATCCATCAACTGAAAATCAGGTGCCTCACGGTGGGTACACAAAACCTGAGGCACACAAAATCACTAGTCACTTTTGAAAATCATGACCTATTTCACTTGAGTAAATCATTATTTCTGGATCATGTACTATTTAGTCATAAACAAAATTTTCATTATCATATTTGAAAATTTCTCAAGGATTTTTAGCAATACGCAGTCATTACAGTCCTGCCCCCAAGCCAGTTAACACCCAGGTATATCTGACGCCCACAGGACAGGATATCCTAACCTCTATCCTACAGCTTCACTACACAATATGTCTTTTATTTATTTAGGAAATAAACAACTTCATTAGATATCTCTGAATGTACAGGTAAGTGCAAAAGATCAGAATGAGGCACTAAGCTTACAGCAAAGTTCTGATCTCACTTCTTAAACCTACTTTTGTAACAGTAGTTACATTAGATCATGGAATGTCATTATTGTTTGGTTTTCTCGGGTTCCATTTTTCCATACTGCGTTTTGTTTTCCTACCTTATTGAAACTCCTCTCTTTCCCCTACTTGAGCTGCCAGTGTAGTAACTTAAGGTGAGATCAAGGTAACACACTTCCTCTTAAATTGATACAATTTCTAATCTACGGATTGGCTTTCAAACCGTGCTTTATTTTGATTAATCATTTTTTTATATATTCTTATGCTGGCACAAAACTCCTTACTGCTTTTTCTTGCCCTATTCCCCCATCTTAAATTTTAAATCTTCCATATTAAGTCTCACAGTTGTCAACCCTTTTCCCAACCTTTCCCACAATCTCTGGCTCTCCTAAATACCCACTCCTTTCCTTACCAAAAATACATTGCTTCTCTCCACTTTTCTTTTTTAATCTCTGAGATATCCACTCAAATTTGTTGTAGAGCACTGATACTTTCTCTCCCCCTTCCTCAAATCTTCCATCCCAGATTTACTGAGGTTGCCTTTGTGCTCGAGCTTGCTAGCACAGATAGCACAGACTTAATCAACTTAGCCTCAGACCTCTGCATCTGGAGCGAGAGGTGGGAGAATTAAGACAAAGACCATGGACATCCCAGAAGGTAGGCTCAACAAAGATAAAGTTGGAAAAAACAAACTTGTCATCCTATTGCAATAAGTGCAGTACTGTAAAATAATGTTTATCCAACTCCTACGGTATACTGTGATTTCTTAGATTAGCCAGACTTTTCAAAAATGGCATTTGGACTGCTATTCTATACCAAGTAAAATGCTGCATGAAAGGCTCAACCTCATTTTGTTTTCAAAGTAGCAGTTGTGGGCATTTATAAAATTAGCCATAGTCAAGACTGAACACCATGTACAATACGAATAAAAATACTTTCTGAATGAAATGTTTTATTTAATCTTTATCAACTCCAGTCTATGACATATTCTACAATTTCAATATTCTAGACTGCCACCTAACATTTGTCTGACTTTGTCTTTTCCCCAGTGCTGGTACTGTACAGAGCATAGTGGAACAATATTTATAGAATGCTAAGGAGGAAACTTGGGCACACATTAAGGCTCTGAAGCTGCATCAGGATCCTCTAATTCAGGCCTCTGTGTCAGTGTGGAGTCTCATTGGTTTCAGTGAGATTTTGCATAAGCATAGGAGTCCACACTAGATTTCAATGCAGGATCATGTGTTAATTAGGAGCTTTAAATATACTGTCTTGATCGTGTGCAGTAAGTACTGTGGCCCCAACTGTCAATCTTAGGTGCTCAAACTGGGGCATCACAATCCATATTTAGCCACCTAAACAAAAGTTACCTGATATTCAGAGGTGCTGAGCACCCAAAGTAAAGCCTCTTTTATTTAGGTGTCTCGATATGAATTGTGGTACCTAATCAGGGTGGATAAAAATCAATGTTTTTTAAAAAAATCCTATTTTTTTAATTTAAATTGCATTTTTTGATAAAAGGCTTTTTGAGGAAAAAACCTATCTAAAGATAGTTTTAATTAAGATACATTATAGCTCAAAGATATCTCATCATGGAATAGGGATTATAAATTCTAATTCTATAGTATGAGACAATATATTCAAGTAATATTTAAGAAAAGTTTTGTAAATGAATTCCAGTAGTTCATAGATTAGGGACTGTGATACAGCATGGCCAGAAGGCAGCAGGAGAGTGTTACAAGGGAGCCTTATTCCCTGTAAGGGGAAGAAAGTTTGCTATAGATTAACTAGAGCACCTGAAGCCAATTAGAGCACCTGAAGCCAATTAGAGTACCTGCAGTCAGTCACATGATAAAAAAACCCTGCTTCAATCAGACAGGGTGGGAGTTGGAGCAGAAAGGATTGGTATTGGAGCAGAGAACAGTTTGAAGAGAAAGCAGAGGAAAGTTTGGAGAAGTGCTGTGGTGGGCTAAGAAGTCCAAGACCCTAGGTAAGGGGCACCTGGCTTGTGCAGAGGGAGGGCAGGAAGCCCCCCCACAAGCTGAAGGGCAGGAGAGGGAAGTAGCCCAGGGGAAGGAACCGCCAGTTCAAGTGGTTCACCACTATCCTCAGGGCCCCTGGGCTGGGATCTGGAGTAGAGGGCGGGCCCAGGTCCCTCCCTCTCCACTCTCCTCCTCAAAGACACTAGTGGGGCAGTTAATATTCCAATTTAGGGGCAAGAAATGGTGCCCTGAACCCCCCCACAAAAGAAGAGAAAGCGTGAGACCCATCATAATAGTGCTAGCAATTTGCCACAGGACCCAATCTTATGGTGTTCCAGGGGCTTCTCTATAGATAATTTAGGTTAATATTTCTATCTACTTAGTGGGACTCAGTGCTCAGTCTAGAAGATACCATCAGAGATGCTCAGTTTTGCAGTTCTCAAACTCTGGATTTGGGTCTCCAGAGATAACATACTTGTTAACAAAAATGTTTTTAAATAATTTTTTTTAAAAAATTAAATATATAGAGGTGAGAAATAACAGACCTCAACCCTATTGTCCTTCTGAAAATTTGTGTTCACAGAGTCAATCCCTCACCTCTCTCTAAAAGTGCAAAGTTTCAAAAAGTTCAATGAATAGAAGATTGTTGCGGACGGAATAGATCTGGACAAGGAGAAGAAGTCTGGAGTTAAATGTGAGAAGGGAGGGACAGGCAGTAGAAACAAAAGTGAAACTGTTTGAGCACCATATTCCAGAAGGCTTGAGGTCTTTCTGAGTGTAGCCTTCATTGATTTGAGAGCTGCCATACCATTCTCTCACTAGAAGGGAAAACCTATAATGGCAGCAGGCCGTAAAAGAGACCCAGTTTGGGAATAAGAACCATTCAAGAAATATATATTTGCTGATGATGTTTTAAAGAAAGTCACACCGGTGAACTGGAGGAAGTCACTTAAGCACTTGGATTCAGAGTCTGTTGAAGTGATAATCTCACTTTTAACAGCAGTTGTGTCTTCTGCCGGTGTAGAAAGAATATTTTCTTCCTTTGGACTAAATTGATTCCAAATTGAGAAATTGTTTGGGACCTGAAAAAGCAGGAAAGCTTTTTTTTTTCTTTTCCAGATTATGAACAAACAGGAAAATGAAAGTGAAGCCGACTGAGTTAGCTGCAGAAGCCAATATTTTAAGTTTTTCATGTTGACCAGACTGACATAGTTGATTTGATTTTTTTGTTCATTTTTTAAAATATTTCATTTAACTATTTTAGTTAAAAACAATTTTAACAAAACCAAACTGATTTAAAAAAACATGAATGTTTAAGTATCAGAGGGGTAGCAGTGTTAGTCCGTTTCCACAAAAACAATGCGGAGTCTGGTGGCACCTTAAAGACTAACAGATTTATTTGAGCATAAGCTTTCTCATCCAGGCATCTGAAGAAGTGGGGTTTTTACCCACGAAAGCTTATGCCCAAATAAATCTGTTAGTCTTTAAGGTGCCACCAGACTCCTCGTTGTTTTTGAATGTTTAACTAAATTCAAAAATTCATATGCTTGTTTTGTTAAAATATTATATGTTTGCTGTTGAAGAAGAAAATCTAGAATATATAACGTTGTTGTTTTAGTTAAATAAAACAATTTAAATGTCTGTCTGGTGGTGATCTCTTCCTAATACAGCATGGCAAGAAAATCCTCCAAATATTAATGATTAACCTGTTGAACTGGAGATAGTTCACCTCCCAATAACTCCATAAATATCTGCTTCAGTTACCTTTGGTAAATGAAATAACCAAACAATCATTCATTTTCTGATATAGCTCTAAAACTAATCTGAAAAGTTTTCAAAATAAATCACTTTAAAAATGTATAGTGTGTACCTTCTAAAAATGAGACCTACGTCTATCCATGAGTTGTTAAGATTATTACAATCAATAAGAATGCACTTTTATGTAGAAATCCATGATTAAATCGAGTCTTCCTGACTAGTGATTTAAATCAAATCCACCCTGTACCTAACTATGGGTATCAGTTTGAAAAAATTGGCCACTATATCATACCTATGATCCGTGCACTTATGAATAAGGCTGCGAGTTTGTCATGGAAGTCACGGATTCTGTGACTTTCGGGGACTTCCAGGACTTCTGCAGCGGCCCAGGGTGCTGCTTGAGCAGCTCAGGCAGCCCCTGAGCCAGCTGCACCAGCTGCTGCTGGGGCAATCTCAGGCCACCGCGTCCCCCTCCCCCAGTAGCAGCAGGAGTTTGAGGGGGGCGGGGGCTCAGGGCTGGGGGATGAGGTGCAGAAGGGAGTGAGGGCTCTGGGTGGCACTTACCTCGAGGGGCCATCCCAGAAGTGGAGACATTCCCAGGCGGAGGTGCGGCCAGGTGGCTCTGCATGCTGCTTCCTCCTGCAGGCACCACCCCTGCAGCTCCTGTTGGCCATGTTTTCTGGCCAATGGGAGCTGCAGAGCTGGTGCTTGGGGCTGAGGCAGCGCATGGAGCCCCCCGGCTGTGCCTAGGAGCCAAGGGACATGTTGCCACTTCCGGGGAGGCACAGAGCCAAGTAGGGAGCCTGACAGCCCTGCCCTCCCCTGAACCGGAGGGGGTCCTGGGCCAGGCGCCACCACTCACCCCCCATAGCACACGCAGCACCCCCTGGGCCGCCCCCGACCACCCATGGCACCCCCCCAGGTGACCTTCTGAGCACCCGCGGCACCCACAGGCCGTCCCCCCCCCAATGTAATGTAGTCAGGGGCATCATATAGTACAAGTCATGGACAAGTCATGGGCCATGAATTTTTGTTTACTGGCCGTGGTCGGTCCATGACTTTTACTAAAAATACCTGTGACCTAAGTTCCCTCGAAGCTGTGTGGCCATGCAGCCACACAGCAGCCTATTGAGCATTGCACAGGTGCTCAGGGCTGCAGCGTAGAGAGATGCCTCTCCCCTAGCCCTGGACCTGCCCCAGCCCTGACCCAGCCCAGCCCCGACCATACTGGGTTTATAATGGGAGCAGACCCACATTCAGCAGGGGCCCCGCCGGCCCAGTGCTCCACTTCACTTCTGCTGCGGCTCAGTGGCCACAGCACTGTCTCCTCTGTCACTGGCCCAGGGCTTCTCTGTGCCCCCTCCACAGCCCACTCGCTCTGTGACATTGCACTCCATATGATGTTATGAAAATATGCTAATGAGCGTGAATATAATGTAACTGGAATATGCTTCTTGCAAAAGGTCTCTTGTAAGGTATCATTACAAAGCTTATAATCTGCTGAGTGTGTTCATCCTACTTGTATAAATGTATCACTCTTGTATCTGAAACTAGAAATATGAAATATAACTCTTAGGTCCTATTGTAATTATGCAAAGTTTGGGCCATTAATGGTGGTTTGGAATCTTGATGGCTCCCATCAACTAGGACAATTGACTATAGATGGCTCTGTTTACTTGCAAACCTTTCTGTGAGTCAGGCCAGGAAGAATGAAGGCTTGGGGGTTTCACAGGACATGTGACCATGTCACCTGGTACTGGAAACCATCTTAAACCTGGTGCTTTTCCATTTAGAAGGATGGTTGGGGACCCAGAGGGACAAAAGATTCCGGCCTTGTGCCAAAGGTATATGAGGGCGTGGAACAGAACAAAGGGGGTGCAGTCATGAGAAATCCCCTAGTTACCACCTGAGCTGGAGCTAACAAGAACCGTGCCAGGGAAAGGATTGGGCCCAGACTAGGAAGGAGTCTAGTCTGTGAAAGAAGCTTATTGGAATGATCTCTGAGGGTGAGATTTTATCTGTAATCCATTTCTTAATGTATTAGGCTTAGACTTGTGAGTTTTGTTTTATATTGTTGGGTAACTTACTTTGTTCTGTCTGTTGTTACTTGGAACCACTTAAATCCTACTTTTTATACTTAATAAAATCACTTTTGCTTATTAATTGACCCAGAGTAAGTGATTAATTCCTGGGGGAGCAATCAGCTGTGCATCTCTCTCTATCAATGTGATAGAGGGTGGACAATTTTATGAGTTTACCCTGTACAAGCTTTATACAGAGTAAAACAGATTTATTTGGGGTTTGGATCCAATTGGGAGTAGGATGTCTGGGTGCCAGAGAGAGGAGCACTTCTTAAGGTATTTTCAGTTAAGTCTGCAGCTTTGGGGCGCATGGTTCAGACCCGGGGTCTGTGCTGGAGCAGACTAGCATGTCTGGCTCGAGAAAGCAGGGTTCTGGAGGCCCAAGTTGGCAGAGAAAATGGGCTCAGAGGTAGTCTCAGCACATCAGGTAGCAGTCTTGAGGAAGTTTCTGTGACCCAACCCGTCACACACTCCTCTTAGATGGCCAGCTGAGGGCTCCTCTCTCTGCCCCTGCCTTCTGTGACTGGCACGCAGCAGCTGTTGGCTGCCTGCCAGTGATGGGCAGGGGGGAGGAGTGCAGAAAGGAGCCCGCTGCTGCTCCTCCAGGCCGCTGGTGATGGACAGTTGGCCACTTTGAGCTTCCCTGGGGAGCCCGAAGCTGTGGACCATTACCAGTGGCCTGGACTGTGGACAGACCTGCCATGGCCGGGGGAGAGATGACTCTCCCCTGGCTCCAGCCCAGCCTGGCTTGGACCTGCTATGGCCTGGGGAGAGGCACCTATCCCGTGGCCCCAGCCCTGGAGCTGCTGCAGCAGGGAGAGAGAGACGTGGGGAATACTCTCTTCCCGCTGCTTCCCGTGTACCCCAGGGCAGCCTGCACCGCAAACCTCTCATCCCCAGCCCCACCCCAGAGCCCACATCCCCAGCCTGAGCCCTCAGCCCCTCCGCACCCCAACCCTCTAACCCAGCTACAGAGCCTGCACCCTCAGCTGGAGTCCTCACCCCCCTGCACTCCAACCCTCTGCCCCAGCCCTGAGCCCCCTCCTTCACTCCAAACCCCTCAGCCCCACCCCCCACCACATGAATTTTATTATGTGCACCAATGTGGAGGTGATGTGTTACACATCACCTCCACATTGGTGCATGTAACAAAATTAATTCCGCACATGCGTGGGAAAAATTAGAGGGACCATTGCCCATGACTAAAACATAGCCTTACTTATGAACACTAGTGTAAAACTATTTGCACAAAACATAATCAAATATTACTTATGTGCTTTAATTGCTTGAAGGAAACTGACAAATAGGTAAATACAGAATATAACCGTTCTTGAATAATAAATGTGCCTATTACATATGCTCAATCCTACCTTTTCTGCAGGGCCCAAACTCTTATTGGACAGTGGTCACTGTTATACAACTAATATTTATCCATGGGTACCGTATAGTAATATCCGAGATACCACCAAATTTACCAATACTTAGAATGGGAAATAGGAGTAGGATGGATAATTTCCACTGTGCTCACTTCAGAGGTGACCATTCTGTACTTTTACACACTGTATACGGTCTTAACACTGATAATAGAAATAATAATAAATAATCATGTAGTATGGCTTCATTGTTTGACAGGATAGTGTGCTCTTGCTAAAATTAAGATGTTAAAAGGACCAACCAATAAAATCAGCCATAATTAATTTCTTTAATGTTTGTGTTAATAGGTTTGTCTGGTTCTTTGGTCAGTATTGTATCTATATGAAATACTGAAAAGTACTTGCAATAAACCTTTAATATTTATTACTTGCAGTAAACCTAAATCTGTACTTTGCAGATAAATACAATTCACTGAAAGGGAATGGATCTGATTCTGCACTGCCTTTCACCTTTCACAGTCACTTACACTTGTTGAAAGTGTGTGAAAAGTGCTGCTAAATCAGAAGGTTAGATTTTATACTCATTTTACATAGGTTTAAATGTCTGCATGAGGTGCAAGACAGTACAGAGGAAGGCCTTTGGCTGTAAAGTATTATGAATATAGATACTGTTGTGACAGTATAGGTTATAGTCAGTGATCCAAAGTGTCGTGATGTTTAGGTATCTCAATTTTTCACACTTAATTGCACTTTGCTTGAATTTCCCAGGGTTATGAGAGCTAAAACTTAGCAGTGATGATACATTCTCATTTGATCTATGTGTGTCCAGTCCTCAAATGAGATTCTATGTCCTCCTAAAACTCACCTGCTCAGCTTTCTCTCCTACATTACTTTTTCTTTTGCTCTCTCCTCACTGCAGGAATGCCAGTTTGCAGTTTCACTGCATTTTCATTCCAGCTTTATTTTCTTACTTCTTCTGTATTTCCATTCATTATTTTCTGTTTCTTTCTTCAAGAGTTGATGTGCCCACTCTGTAAAGGATTCTTTTGATTCTCTCAAGAAAGTATTTTGAGATAGTCTGTATTAAAAAAAATACTATAGAAAAATAAATTGTGTTGTATTTGTATGAACTCACTTTGGAAAGAGAGGAAATATATCTACTAGGAGAGTGGGTTGTTTTTGTGGAGGATTGTGGGTGAGTTTTTTGGCTACAATTTGAAACAACAGCAAATCACAAGTGACAGACAGCTATGAGCGAGCTCTAGGTCTTCTGAAGTGATAGAATTTTTATAACATTCCTAAACATCATGTCTTATTTACCTCATTTTTTTAGACTTTTGTAATTTTGATTCTCCATGTTGATGTTCATTGTATATTGGTAACTACCGATACAGTGACGTGATTGGTATGGGCAGAACTTGATGTTCCCGTGGTGTATTATAAAGTAAATTTCTATGCAGTCAAATCCTTACTCAGGCAAAACTCCTGTTGGCTTTGAGTAAGGGCAGAGTAAAATCTGAGTAAGGATTTCGGAATCTAGCAAGTACTGATTTGCAGTTTGTTCAAATGGTTTGTGAAATTTAGGAGTATATCTGATATCTGCCATTAGTATTTTCTGGTCATCACCTTAAGAAAAAGATATGGACAAATTGAAAGGAGTTCAGAGAAGAGCTGCAAAAATGAGGTGGAGTCTGGTGGATGGGGGGTTGATTTATGAGAAAAGATTAAAGAGTTAAATATTTATACTGTCACTTGCCTAAGTGGTGGTTAATGTTGGGACATAAATATACACATATCTGAAAATACCAAGGATGGAAAGGTATTATATACTGTGGTACAAGGCAAGAAAGCTAAGAGGGAGAGAGGATATAGCTAGAAAAGCTGAGATTAAATTAAGATGGGAAACAGTTAGGGTGACTATCAGGAACAATCTCCCATCAGTGAGTTGTATTAGACTGTGATATAGGCTCCAGAAAAGTGATGGCCAATTATGTTTTCGGATTTTCCCTCTTTCCAGGGATCCCTCTTACGCTTTTCCAGTTTGATTCCTTCCTCACTCACAGCAACATGAAGGAAGGCAACCTCCATGGCCTATTTGGAAATAAAAAAACAAAGTCAGTATACAGAATCCCCACCTAGGGAAGGAAAAATAAAGTCCCAATTATAGGGCTTTTCAAATCCTTATTTTCAGGTTTTGCTTTAATTCCAGAAACACAAATTCAAACCAAGAACAGTTTAACTCAGATTACTGGATAATAACCCACCTGAGTCAGCTGGGAGGAGAGAGGATATACTCTTCTCCTATGCCCCCATTTCCCCTTTCTTTTTATATCCCTACTCAGTTCAGCACTATTGCCAACCTGCACTGGATATGCAACAATTTATGCTACCAGTTTATAGTGACAAATATGTTTTTGGCCACCATGCCATGAGCTAATTTTGTGTCCCAGCAACATATTGACTCTGCACACCGAGCCATACAATTCTTCACCTCTTTTGTCCCCCAGTGCCACATCTGCCTCCTTGCCCACCAGCCACACATCTTCTCCTACAGCTCTGGAGGTTTTTCACCCCTGCCCTGACCTCTCAAGGCCTATCAGGTCCAGAGGTTCTAGACAGACACACATACACCAAACCTGGATGGAGCGCTGCCCCCAGTGGGTTCTCTTCCTGGGGAAAGGAGGGAGGAACTCACTCATTTTTCACAAGAGTGTCAGATCTGAAAGGAGCAGAGACATCTTGAGCTTCTGGGCTCTTTCTGCTTCCCTCGTTCCTGCTTCCCTCCTCAAAAACTTCTGTCAGTCCCTGAAGTGGGATGCAGAGGGATGAGCTCTCTCTGCCTCCTGCAGCAGTGGGGAACTGGGGAAGGAAGCCAATCAAAGAGTTTTTTCCTCTGGGCCTTCCAATATTGCATGAAAGGTGGAGCTTCTTGCATCATGGCAAGACTGGCTTCAGCAGGGGTCAGAATTGTGTTACTTGCCATAAATTGACAAAAGTTGGCAACACTTGAGTGATAGACAGGAGCCCAGTTACTCCTTACAGTTATTCACAGTCCATTTGACAGCCTTTAGCTATAACTATATTTAGGTTTGGTAGAATTTGTTTTTTAATTTTTTTATAATTTAGATGGATAATACAGATATTTTAAAGGATTTTTATTATTTTAAATTTTCACAGTTGTACAACATTATAAGTTTTAATCCCCCCCGCACCAGTTATTATCAATTTGAATGTTAACAGGTGAGAGAAATTATGGAAAGACTCAGAGAATGGGGGGTACACAATAATTATTTAATGACAGTAGATGTTGAGATTCAAAAAGTTAAAGCATTATAATTGCTAAAATACAAATTGTCAACATCATATGGCAAAATATACAAAGTAATTACCCATAAATCAAACTCTAATAGGTTCTGAAGTAGTATTTTTCCTCCTTTGCCTATCTGTAAATTTCAATTATTATTGAGGGAAAGACTTTTTTTTGTCAGTTTCTGTGTGTATGGTGAAATCGACATTTAGCAACATTTACTGATTAAAAATATCAGAGGGGTAGCCGTGTTAGTCTGGTTCTGTAGAAGCAGCAAAGAATCCTGTGGCACCTTATAGACTAACAGACGTTTTGCAGCATGAGCTTTCGTGGGTGAATACCCACTTCTTCGGATGCAAGCACCCATGAAAGCTCATGCTGCAAAACGTCTGTTAGTCTATAAGGTGCCACAGGATTCTTTGCTGCTTGATTAAAAATAGAATCCTTACAGGCCTAACTATATTGCTTAGGCCTTCCTCAGGCTTTGTGCAAACGTCTGCCGCTTCTTCTTAGTAGCTCATAGAACATTGTGGATTTGACCATTCACTGTGAAAGTAGATTTTTTTTTCTGTAGAAACCCTGGATTCAGTCTTATTTGACTTGTCTGATTTATCTTTCCATGACGTGTTCCAGGTTCCCAAAACAAAAAAGACCTAAGCCCTCTTCATTGGGAAACAGACATTCCTTTGCAGTCAGGATGTTCCTACTTAAGCCTTAAGCTTAAGCCTACTTTCAGTTTCTCAGAACAGGGGTAACCATTTATAGTGTTTGTAGATCCAAAAAGAAGCCCATAAAAAGAAGGGGGCTTCTTCACATCTATTTTAGAGTGTGCCAAATGTCCTGTCCCTACTCAGGACTACTCAGATCAGAAAACTTCAGAAGAAGATTGCCTGTTTCATTCCTTCCCAGGGTCCAGTGGCTGAGACCCAGTATCCAGGAAGCTCAAAAAGCTGCAGATAAACTCTGTCCAATGGAAAGATAGCCCACTCTACTAGGGCCATGGCCATATCTTGGATTAGGGAGGCATCATTATATAGGTTTTTCAGTGTTTCGTCCTGGCATTCCCTGCACTGGGCATTACTAGCTGAAACGAGTAGGAGTCTTCAGTATGCAACACTTCACCTCAGAATACTTACAGCTGGGCTTTATGAGAAGTTCTACCTTTGAAGGGAAAGTTGGAATTTCTCATTTGCCTCTCTCTCCCTCATGTTCCCTGTTCTAATGCGACTCCGACTTTTTTGTTCTCCATTCCTAAGATGTTTTCTGTTAGGATACTGCTATGCAGAACCCAGCATTTCTTTTGTCATAAGATAAGCCACAGTAAGGCAAATTATATTTCAGTTACAAGCTAATTTGCTTTCTGTGACTCAGTCAAGATGGCAGTCTCTGACCTTGCCAGGCTTTCTAAACCAAGACTTTGACAAGAGTTGCCTTTCTGGTTAGAGAGGTAAATATAAGTCACCTGATGCTTTCAGATCAGAAGGAAGTCAAAAGAGAAGCCAACAAGAGAACATTAGAGACTGGACAAATCCTAGGTGTTGATTAGCTGTTGTCTTTTCTGTCAGAACAAGTGAGTAGAAGGCAGAGTCACAGAAAGCAAATTATCTTGGAAGTGGGAATATAATTTCCCTTTGTGCAATGTGTTGTGTGCTTAATGTCAGCCTAGTATAGGAATTATGTGATCTTTATTTTTCTTACATTGTAATATGTTTTGGAGACGACTAGAATAATCCAACATGGAAAAATCTTTCTGATGATTTGTTTTGACCATGTGTTTGAGCTTCTCATAGTTTGGCCTTTGCACTCTTTAGAGCATCACAGAACCCTGATCTCATTTGTTCTTCATCTGCAGTGGCCCTCGTTGGCTGTTGTGCTACCCAGAATAGCTACACATAGGAATGCCCCAGTCTACCCCCATGACTCCTACTGTGAAGGGGTGTGCAGAGATAGCCAGCTCTGAACCTGCCAGACTGGCTGTCTACACCAGGGGTATTCCTGGAACAGGTTTGAAAGCTACTTTGTGCCCACTTTAGGCTGGCTCAGACAGTGTAAAGTGTCCACAACGCAACCATGATTTTTCCCTCCAAAGTGTTGATTCTGTTAGGTTGACGATCACAGAGGGTGGTGATGGGTAATTGCTTACTCACCTTGAAGAACCTCTCATGTGCAGTTCATCAGGGTTCTGTTTCATCATACAGGGGCGGCTCTAGAAAGTAGGCTTCCCCAAGCAGCGCGGAGCGCTGCGCCGCCCTTCCCCGGTCCCGCGGCGGGTCCCCTCTTCCCGCGGCTCCGGTTGAGCTCCTGCCGGCATGCCTGCGGCAGGTCCACCGGAGCCCGGGACCAGCGGACCTGCCGCAGTCATGCCTGCGGCAGGTCCGCTCATTCCGGGCTCTGGTGGACCTGCCGCAGGCATGCTGGCGGGAGCTCAACCGGAGCCAAATGCCGCCCCCCCGGGAAACGGCCGCCCCAAGCGCCTGCTTGGCGCGCTGGGGTCTAGAGCCGCCCCTGTCATCATATATACTAATCAACATAGATGTGAGGCTGGTGGTGACAGTGAGATATGGTGAGCTACAAATAATCATTATGTTGTGTATTCTTTCTACTATGTCTCTTTTTCATCAACCTTGAATGGTGTGGTGTCTTTATTTTCCCAGTGCTAGGCTGAAATAAAGGCTTGGAAGTGGCTTTATCTGGATAAATTGAGATGATGCTGGTTGATTCAGGAAATACCCAGAGTGTGTGGCAAGGATGGTAATTGTCCACATGATTGGTTTTTCCCAACTTTGTCAATTATTTTTTCTGGATCTCTTCTTGTTCCTGATGGCCTGGTTAACTTCTAGTAACTTCTAGTGCCTTTTTCATCCATTAATTGAATGATTGTGACTGTTTCTTTTGGATAGGTTCTTTACAATGTATTTTTGACATCTTCCAATCACAATAAACCAATGTGCTCTCTACATAAAGCTTTCTTTGAAGAGCAGTTAGAAGTTACAGTTTATGCCCAGTGTGTCAGACTAATATCCTAGAACTAGTAGCTACATGGTTTGCATTCCCTATTCACTTTCAGATGCGATTTGTGGTGTTTACAAATCTAAAACATGGTTTTGGTCCTAGCTACCTAAGGAGCTGCCTGTTTCCATCTGCACTACTTCACCAGTTCAGATCAGCTTACTGACTCTCACTAACAGTCCTTAGATGTGGCTATCACCACATTTTCATCCAGTAACCCTGACTTTAGAATTTGCTTCTCTAACTTATCTGACAAAACTAGTTTGACTTTCAAGGACATGTTACAAAGCTCCTCTGTTCTCTCAGGGTTTTGCCTCTGGGAATGGTGGGACAGTTTTGCAGTTTGATTTTGTGGTTAGTGTCTTTATATCTAGTTGACATCAGTCAGCTAATTTTGTATTTTTAACATCATTTTATAAGAGTGCAATGAGGCAAACATGATAGGCATATTTTAAAGAAAAATATATTTTAATACCTTTTAAAAGTGTTGTTATTTAGTCATGCATAACTGTTATATGCTGCTGGCTATGGTTTAGGAAGCGGAGGTACTTCTGGAGGTCTGCACGTGATTTTCACTTACTCTTGGCAAAAAAGAGCTATTACTTTATGTAATGCCTTTATATGCTGAGAGTCAAACTTTGCCATCATGTATATGAGTGTAAAGCTGAAATAACTCCAGTGAAGTTAATGGAGTTATATCAGCTTTATACTGATATAGCTGTGGGCAGATTTGGCCTCATGAGTGTATTCTAATTTGTGTAATAAGCTTTTATATCATGCTTTTTATCCATAGTTCTCAGAGCACTTTATAAAGTGTGTTTTACAGATGGGGAAACTGAGGGGAAGTGATTTGCCCAAGCTCTCACCGAAAACCAGTGGTGGAGCCAGGAACTGAACCCAGGTCTTCAGAGTCCTAGGCCATTAGGTCACATTGCTTCTTGCTGACTGGGAATATTCTATTATTATTTTACAGCTGTCTAGAAATGGTTGATGTAGAAAGGAGATGTACAATCCTGGAGCCTTAAAATTCCACTTCTTCTAAAACAATAAGCATTTTTTCCTTACAGGAACTCAGTGTTATTAAACAGAGTTCTCCCGGTACTGTTGATGGAATGTAAGACTCTGGAACTGTACATACAAACATTTATGGAAATAATTTCTTCATCAGAAGCTTGTCTCTGCAGGAGAGAGAGCTTTCTCAAAGACTGGTCCAAGACTTGTGGCATGAGCTAAGAACCACCACAAACCTTGTCACATTCTGTTCCAAGTGCAAGGGTCACATCTTCTAACTTGCCTTCACCAGTACAAACACACAGCAGCATACACATATAATTAAAAAAGCAACCAAAAACGGCTCAGACAATTTATCCTTGGGAAGGGGCAAAGAGAGAGAGAATGAAGCACAACTGACAGATGCTGATTGCACCACTTACTGCCCTTTTGGAAGGGACTCAGCTACCAGTGAGAAGAACCTCAATAGAATACAGCAGAGAAAGCACTCTCTGCCAAACTTTAATGGTTCACCTTCTTGAACGATTGATGTTGGAAATACCACATGCCAATTTCTGCAGTTTTTGTGCACATTTATTTTAGGTCTTAACAGATTAAACCTAAGTATTTATGGGCTCACAGTAAAATAAATTTTGAATCTGGCTGGCAGAGATCTGCCTGGGGGAATCAGAAGAGAAAGGAGTTTGGCTCGGAGGCTGGGGGAGAGGGGGCAGGGATTAAAAGACATGAGGTTTAGAATTGTTTGGGAATTCTTTGATTAAACTTTTTTTGTCAGAAAACACTGATTTGTCAAAACCAAAACTTTTTGTGAGAATGTACAAAGCTAAACTTTCATTAGGATTGCTCAGGTCCAGGAAGTAATTTTTGTTCAAAATCAGAAAAAGAGAGTAAGATCTATCCCAGCACACTCACTTAGGCTATGAGAGATCCATCCTAGGTTCATACCAGTGACTTGAACGTGGGTCTCCCACATTCTTGACCACTAGGCTATTGGCTATTTTGGCCTGGGTGTGTGTCTCTTTTGGGTTTTTCTGGAAAAATCTTTGATAAGTCTCAGTTTCATTCTGATGCAGAATGGGAAAAATTTTGAAGTCACAAAAAGTATTATGTGATTGGAAAACCATTTCCTGACCAGTTCTAATGGGTTAGACCAAGGGTTGTAGATCTGACTGAAGTGCAGAGGTGTTCTGGTGGTTCATATATGTGTGTTTAAATGGGCAGGGAGGTCTAAGAGGAGAGGGGTAGAGGGCTAGGTGGTGGCTTTACCTATGCACATGGCAGCTTCATCTCCAGTTTATCTTCCTTCCAACATTTCAAGTTCCCCTGCAATTTCTCTGAGCCAGGGAACTCTGCTAATCTCATTAAAGCTCAAAGCTTCTGTGGAAAGCCTGTCCCATTGACCCTAACTTACAACTCCTTCCTCTTGATTAAGGGATGCCACAACTCTCCTTCATGAGGCTGTCCCATTCAGACAGGTTTCCCCAGCCACCACTCTCTGTTCTGGTCTAGTGCCCGTCCCTGGGAGCAGACTCTCTCATGAATTGATGATCCCCTATAATTCTCATCTCCAGGCTGTCTCCCCTCTCTCCTCCTGAGAGTCAGCAGCTAGGATTTACCATGTTAAGATGGTAACTACCTGATTAACATATGACCCCATTCCCCAGCTAGGCTGCTGCTCCCGTTTATAGCGGTTTCCTTAAAAGTGCCATCTCATGGAATAAGGGTTGGCTGGCCTCAGGTTCCAGTACCCCTTAAATGAGACAGACCACCCTGCTACAGTGTACCACTTCTAACAAGCTCATGTACCACAGCAAGGCAACCTCTGCTCTATATAATGCACCTGCTTTCTGTTATATAAATTCAGATGTGTATTATTGGCTCATGAGTTAAAGGCAGAAAAACAGAGTGAAAACCTTCCATCCCTTGCAATTTTACATGAAATCAACTTAACCTAACTTTCTGGCTCTTATCAATATTTTAAAACTGTGAACAGTGACTTAGATGGCTGAAATGAGCAGTAACAACCAACAATGTAGTATACCACCAGGGACACAAGGAATGTTGGTCGCTGTAAGTAAGATTCTAACTGGTATTTATTACAAAAGCATTATAAAAAGAAAACTGACTCATAAGCTTTGATTAGTTGGAAAAAAACAGTTTATATTTTCAAAATAGACATGGTGGGGCACAGGGGCTGCAATTTTGCCTGGTCCTTATACAACCTTTACAAAGTGGGGAGGCTCCTTAATCCCTCCTCGCTATGTTCCTGTGGAAGGGCCTTGCAGAATCTGGCCTTAAAAGACTACGCAGAGGTCATACACTACAGGGCACATGGTGCCTTCTGGGAACTTATGAGGATTATGCTGATAGTTTGCTCTGGATAAGAGGGATAGATTAAAAAGGGAGAAAAAAAGACAATCCACACTAGGCAATGTGATGGGGTCATCACAACTATATTGTCAGTATGGTTTATAGTTTGCACAAAGTACGTCAATTCGAACTAAAAATAGTCTTGGAACCAATAGAACCAAACCCAGGATCTGAATCTTTCAAAACTTTGGGGAAGTTTAGATCTGATTTTGCAACCCAGACCCAGCTCTAGTCAGAATTCACATAACAGCAATTCTAACAAAGCCAAGTAAAATAGATCTGTATGCTTAATTTTATAATCTTAAATGGTATAACTGCATAATTGGTGGAGTCAGAATATCCCTCATGTCTATGCTGAAGGTCCACTGTATTCTACGTCTAGCATAGCCTAAATTCTGAGGCAAGATCCCTGCCTTTTGCAGCTTTCCATGCCAGCAGCCTGGAGATTCTGCAGCATTTACAGATGCATTAAAAATTAGGTTTTTATTGAATGAAATCTGAAAGTAAGTAGAATCACTGCATGTTAATAAGTGTAATCACTCCCCATTGATTTTTTGTATTAAATTTACTTGTTTTTTTTTCTGACATATCACTTCTAATATTCAGTTTGCTGCAGAATTTTGTATTGAAAATGTATAATCTTTATAGAAGTTGTCAGGAGGAAGGAGGTTTTTTGGCACCTGGGTATGGGACAATTGGGGCTTCTGGCACCAAGGAAGGCACTGGGGAGGCAATTTGCGTTTCTGAGATGAGTATTAGTTGGATGTTGAAATGATCAGCTATTAAATAGTTAAGAGTTGACAGTAAAATTAGCATTATCGGCTTTCAAAATTAACACCCTGTGATGAATGAACTATTGTTTCACACTGTCTACATCCCTGTATTGATTATAGGCTCTTCACATCTTAAAAGTACTGTTTGCAGCCATAAGGGCTAGAAACCCCGGGCATGTTTACACAGCGATTAAACACCTAGGGCTGGCCCATGTCAGCTGACTTGGGCTTCAGGACTGAGCGTCAGTTGGTGCCTGGGTTCTGAAACCCTGAAAAGGGTTAGGTTCCCAGAGGCAGAACCTGGGCTTCAGCCCAAGCCCGAACATCTACCCTGTAGTTTTACAGCCCTGCAGTCAGAGCCCCACAAGCCCAAATCAGCTGACACAGGCCAGCTGCGGATGTTTAATTGCTGTGTGGACATATCCACAGTGTCTGATTTTTTTTTCCTTTTGTCCTAAAGTGAATAGTAGGTGGGTATAAAATGCTTTGCTGATGTGTGGTGGAGAATTTTGATTTGGTAGCATTTTATACCCACTTTATATAGATTTAAATGATGACACAAAGCAGTGGAAAATTAGACCCAAGTCCTCAGGTCTGGTGAAAATGAGCTCAGCACAGGACTCAAGGGAAGGAAGAGCAATAATGTGGCTTTATGTCTATCAGATCTGTCACAGCTCTGGAGCTGGCATAAAACTGCTTCAGCCTGTTATGTCAGCTTGGAATCAGCCTGAGCACAGCAGCTCACTCCTCCAGCCACGCGCTCTAATTTGAGCTGCAAGAGGCCAGTCACAGAGTCACAGCACTCAAATCCTTAGCTGCCCAGTTAGGCCAGCTTCATGGCTCATTTGCACCTCTGGAGCAGTGGAAAGGGGCTGTAGCAAAGGATGGGATCTGGCCCACAGCCTCTATGTTTTGGAGGTTTTATCAATGAAGGCTTGAGTTCTGGAACACACATCTGCAAGAGAGGTTGGATTCTTTGGGTTGTTCCATGGCTGTGGGTTTTGAGAGTACACAGAGCCCTGGGCATAGTTACAGCTGCATATTTTGAGATTTTATTATAGTGGAGCAGTTGGGAAACCATAGCTAAGGTTGCGTTACCAGTTTGATTCAGCGGCAGAATGAATATAGTACGTATAACTGTCACACAGTTTAACATGCTATATACTTTGTAACACTACTTGTTGTTGCCCAAGTGAAATGAAATAATTTTTTATTTAACTTGATTCCAGCAAATGAAGTTTTATAAAGCAAAAAACTGGCCCCAGTCCTGCAATCAGATCCATGTGGGTGGACTCTTGTGTTGGTTGCTGAGCTCCATTGAAGTCAGTGGGGCTTCATGCAGAAGAAAGGATCTGCTTGCAGGATTAGGGCCTGGACAACTGTCTTCTTGAAGTGGATGGAAGAAGTGGCTCAAAAGAGTTTCAATGTTATTGTGCAGTTATGTTGAGACAGACTTAAATAGATGTGCCTCTGTTTATTAGGATCAATCCTCCAAAACAAAATAGAAGGAAGAAAATCACAGTCCAGAGAATGGAGCCCGATAATTAATAACTTGTGTCCTACCAGTGTAGATACTCCAAGTTTTCTAACAAAGTTTTAAAGACTTTTCTCCTGCATCAAAATGATGCTAGACACTTGCACATCTGATCTAGACAAAACTTGCATTGACTTCAATCGGAGTTTTGCCTGACTGAGGCTTCCAACATCTGACTCTAAATTTGGGGTAGAAGTTAAATTTCCTTCTAACATCATTTTTACTTCCTCCTGCTCATGGGATAGGAAGTAATAATGGAAATTACAGTAGAATTAAAGAAAGCTTTTTCTCTCTGCTAATATTATCACATGGAAAAGTGTAATCATAACACAGAATTAATAGTTTTGTAAGTGAAAACGCTTATTTATGTTGTATATTGTGGTACATATATTGCATAATATGGATATTTTCAAGTTGGAATTTCATGTTATTTAGTACAGGAATACTTTTCCTACCCATAATGGATCACTTTCAGCAGTGCCCGTAAGAGTAAGTGTGAGGCATATCTTTATGTTTGTGAATGAATGCCCATACACATTCCACATGAGGGCAAGCATGGAGTCCTACTGCCCAAAAAGCATGTTTCCACTAAGCCCATAAAGTTTTCTACCTGAATCTGCAGGGGAATCATTAATCCACTTCCGCTGAATCCGGTGTGTGTCATTATTTTTGTGACATAGCAGTAAAGCACAGGACTGTTGTGCTGTGCTGTGAAAATGCAGTTTTTCCCATTAAATAATTAATATTAATTATAATATATTAATAATTAATATTAACTTTTTGAAAAAGGGTGCCCCTTATAGTCCTGGCTATTTGGCTCTAATAGCTCCATGTGTAGACATGTATGTGTCTGTTGCCTTACACAGGTATATAGAAAAAATTGTCTATGCTTTTCTAGAATGACCTACTGTAATGCTGCATCGGAACTCACTAAACAGAGAAGAAAGAACTGAAAATATTTTGTTAATGATAGGTCAGAATAAAATTATCGACCTTACTTCATTTTCCTGATGCATCACATGGAGGTCCAGAAGCCACATTAGAGCACTGTAATCCTTCATCAGAGTGTGTGTTTGGTTGCCTAACATCTGTGGATTGTTAAGATAAGTTATTACACAGACCTGCTTTAGTTTAGATTGGTTTGGAACACATCCCAGAATATTCAATCAGGATATAATTCCTGCATGCTGCTAGACTGCTTGCTCCACATACTTCTCTAAAAATGTTTTTCAATAAACAGCTTTCTTACTGAAACTGTTATGTCACCTCAATTTTTTTATTTCCTTCTTAAAGAAAAGCTTTTGTCATTTTTCCCTTTGGACTGAATATAGCTCAAGGCAAACATAGCATTTAATAGCTAAGTCCTGAAGAGAATCCTAAACAGAGATGTAGTGTAGCTTCTTTGTGAGTATAATGCAGATTTCCTACATATATAATCTGTGGTGCTTGATGTGTATGTTATGTCCATGCTGTAGTGTTGAAAGACTGGTGTGGGGATATGTTCTATTGCAATTTCACATCTAGTACTTCTCCCTTTTGTATCCTGTATTTATTTCAGTGTCTTCTTCTGCCTTAACTACTACCAATTGTTTAGGTTGAATAATTTTGTCCATAACAAATATTTGCAATAACAAAATAAAAGGAGTTTGGGTAAGTTTGTTAGTAAATTCACAGGAAAAAGCTTATTGCATATTTTTTGATCTTATAGGTACACTTAGGTTGTATATATAAGATATTGTGAATGATATTGTTGACAGAGTTACCAGCTACACATTTTTAAATGTGTATGTTTGAGAATTTGATTATAATTTCCAGCTTATTCTAGTTATCTACAAAATAACTTGTTTTGAATTTTAATTAAAAGAACTCATATCCTTAACAAAACAACATTCAGAACTTGAAAGAATTTTGTAAAAATATTGCATTTTATTTTGAAATTTGCCAGTTTTGGTCTGAAGATATAAGGTAACATGTTAACTAATACTGGATTTAAAGAAACTCCAGTTCTTATCAGCTTTTGCACAACAGCTTTTTAAACCTTTCTGTGAGCTATTGATTTAATAGCTTTTGGCTAATGACTATATACACCAGAGAGCGAGTGAGTGAGACGTGTATGTGTGTATATATATATATATATATATATTTATTTATTTATTTATTACCAGGTCGCTACTGCCTGACTGGTTAGCAATCACATTCAAGTTTATATACACATTTTAAAATGTTTCTTCCTGGTTAATCTAGTCTACATTTTAAACTTATTTTGCATGACCACACGCATATTCAGTTCCTCTGTTTCAAAATCAAAATATCCCAGGTGAAGAAAATAAGACATTATAATATCAAAGGCAGGTTTTAAAAATGTCTACCATTTGTTTTAAAGGAGAAGCTGCCATTCCTATTACCTGTTGAAGATTGTTTCTATTTTTAACACAGTATATGTTTGCACCATTGCTGCAGTAATTGTAACTTTTGATTAGATTCTTTTTTGAAGTATGGTAATTAAAAATATTTTAATATCTTCCTCGAAAGGGAAAAAATAACCTATTTCTGATGTTGGATACAGGCATATTATAGATATAGCTATGGATAAAAAGAGAGTTTGATATTTTTTTCCTGACAGTTTAGTCAACTTGTGTAGAACTTACATACTATTTGTAAGTTCTGATGTATTCTTTATGATCTAAAGTGATAATCCATTTTAGGATCCTTTTAACAAATCTGAATTATGCTTACTGTATAAAATGTCTGAAGATTCTTTTTCTTTGTGCTATATGAAATGCCTTTGTTGCTGGTATGCAAAGAACTTTTCATCAGTTCTTGGTATTGTCACAGCCAAAAATCTGTTCCGTTCTGCAGTTTTTCCTGAAAAATTATTATTGTTTCTTCAAATCCTTTTTATGTTAAATATTGTGTGGTATATCTGTACTTTTTACACACAGACAATATATGAAAAATATGTTTCACTTTCTTTTCTGTCTTTTCTTTCTTGTTTCACAGCTTCATTTATGCTTCTATTCTAGTTGTTATTAAACTTGCATAACTTTTCTTTTTTGCTTCTATAATTGGTTTCCATAATTTCTTTTCCCCTTTTTTCTTTCTGTGTCTGATGAAACTGTCTATCTTCCCTATTCTCCCCTTTTCCACATCAGTCTTCTATCTTCAAAGTATCCTCTTCTTTCCCTAATTGTGTTTTTTTTTTTAAATTTCATCACTTTACTTTCCCCATTCATCTTGTATTTTTCTCTTACCATCTTTTCTTACAGTACCTGCTGGCCCTCATTCCCTGTAAAACACCTATCTATGCCTAGAAATGGGCCTTATTGTGTGTGCTGTGGTTTTCCAGTGCTGCTGGAGGAAAAAGTAACCCGTATATTTGCACAGTTTAATGGTGACCACCAGGGACTGGAACGCTTGGCCCCTTTTTTAAAATGTAACTGAGAGATCTAGCACATGGTCATTTCTCAATGATGCAGATGTTTGATCTTTTATCTTTAGCTAATAAGGAAGATTTTCTGGTTTCTTAAAATACTGTACACAATTTTTCATTTCATTATTGTACTTAGTTACATATCAGTATATTTCTTTAGGCCTGGAGTTTACAACATTGGTAAGTAGTTGTGTTTGTATCAGAGGGGTAGCCGTGTTAGTCTGGTTCTGTAGAAGCAGCAAAGAATCCTGTGGCACCTTATAGACTAACAGACGTTTTGCAGCATGAGCTTTCGTGGGTGAATACATCAGCTCAGGACTAAACAAAGACTGTGAATGGCTTGCCAATTACAGAACCAGTTTCTCCTCCCTTGGTTTTCACACCTCAGCTGCTGGAACAGGGCCTCATCCTCCCTGATTGATCTAACCTCCTTATCTCTAGCTTGCTTCTTGCTTGCTTATATATACACCTGCCCCTGGAAATTTCCACTGCTTGCATCCGAAGAAGTGGGTATTCACCCACGAAAGCTCATGCTGCAAAACGTCTGTTAGTCTATAAGGTGCCACAGGATTCTTTGCTGCTTCTAGTTGTGTTTGGTGTAGTTGAAAGTATTCACAGTACATAATTAATTCATTTTGAAAAACTGCCTGAGATTTGACATTGTTATGTGGGAAGAAAATATTAAGGAGAAATTATGTAACAATACGTATTTCTTTAATAGTTCATAGTAGTGATTGGAAGGGAGAAGTTAACTGGCTTGAGTTTTACAAGCCCAAGTTCAAGTTCATTTCAGGTCACGTCACCAGTGAACATTAGTTTGATAATCCCATTCTAATGTTTGTCTGCACTAAAAAAAATCTATTAAACACCAACAACCTGCATAACCCCTCCACACACCATTTTGTCAGTCTTTACTCAAAAGAGGCCCAGCACTGAGATAACAGATTAAGATTGAGATATATTGACAGAACATTGTGGAAGCACCTGCCTGCAGTATGCTTGGCCCTAGTAGTAGAGTGATTCACACTTTTGTGAGCATACCATGAGCACTGTCATGAGCACAAACTTCATCCAATTAAAAAAATACTATGTATGAACACTTATAAAACAAAGAAATATATTAGAGTTTAGAGGATACTTACACAGATCTTTTTATCTTCAACTAGGTTATGTGGGTATGCAATTTATGTCGAAAGCAACAAGAAATCTTAACAAAGTCTGGAGCATGGTTTTTTGGAAGTGGTCCACAGCCGCCAAGCAGTCAGGATGGAGCACTGAGTGATACAGCTACTGGTGGAAGTTCTGATGCACCTAGAGAAAAGAAAGCAAGGCTTCAGGAGCGTTCCAGATCTCAAACTCCTTTAAGTACAGCAGCTGCCTCATCACAGGAAATCTCTTCTTCCAGTGTGCAGTCTGACAGGAGGAAAGGAGCAGAGTTATCACAGCAAGCTATGGGCCTGGAACAAAAGCAAGCTTCATCAAGGTCTAGAAGTGAACCCCCGAGAGAGAGGTAATACTTCCTAATTCGTCTTTACACATCCATAGCTTCTGAACTGCCAGTTAAGCAGTGTTACACAATAATGTATTTCTGGGAGATTACATCTGTCCCTCATTTGCTTTACGCACTCAAGATCAATGGTTAACTATGTTTATTGACCAGGAAAGTGCAAAAATTCACTAAGAAAAGCACTATCTGGAATATGCAGTGAACTCTATGCAAGCGAAGTTTTAAAAAATTGTAAGACAGTTGCACCTTTGACTTACTAGGAATAAATACCATGTTTGCAAAATCAGACTGATGATTGTAAAGATTCACTTTGTGTCCACAGAGGGTCTTAAAGCCATTTGGTATTTAAAAGGACCCTTTCGAAGATGTGATACCAAAAACTGACCTGACTCAGAACTGTATTTTTTATAATTAGTAAATCAGTCACTGGTGAAGTATTTAAAAAGAAAAAGACTAGGGATTCTGTCTGATGTGCTCACACTTGCTATGTCTTTCATAGTCTTATCAATCATCAGAAGTTACCTTGTAATAATTTAAATAACAAGACAATATTAAAAATAGGTTGCTTACACATGTAAGATAAACAAATGTACTTAGAAGTAATTACAGTTTATTTGCATGTGAGAATAAGGCCACTCATAAACAACTTATAGTATTTAATTTAGTAAATTAATGGTGATGGTATTCTTTGGGTATATGTGTACTGTCATGAATCTGCTGAACAGAAACAGGTCAGCTGAGAGCAGTGTGATGAATCTGCCGCTGCTCTTTTGGAAGCTGACTAGAAGGTGATAGGGCAACCAGTGGGGAAGCCTTTGTCCTGTGGCCGTGGGGTGCCTGGCTGGAAACCTGCAAGGATTGCAATGGAAGCACCTTTCCCTGGTGGCTGCTCAGGGGAGGGTTGCTAAGCTGCTAGCAGTTCTGTATTACAAGGAATGTCTCTTATTTAAATAGAAGATGGCCTGTCCCATACTAAATCAGTACAGGATGCCTTTTATCCCGTATTTCAATAGCAGGGGCCTGAACTCAGGGATGCATCTTTCCACTCCCCTCCCGACCCTTGGCCTTCCGTGCTGCACAGGGAAAGCAGATGGGGACGCGCTCAAGGCCGGGGTCGGGAGGGAAGTGGAAAGATGCGCCCATGAGTGTTGGCCCCCTGTTGCACAGGGCCCCTTACTGAATCGAGTCCTTGAGTGTGGCCCCATTTGGTTTCCCTGCACAGACTCTGTCTGTCAGGGCAAGTGGATGGGGTTGCGTGCCCTGGAGCTGTGCTGAAGGACCAGGGTCAGGAAGGGACTCTGTCTGGCAAGGTGGTCAGTACTCTTGGGGTGTAGCCTCCACACTGGCAAAGTCTCTTCCAACGTCCCCAACAGGGCACACAGCACTGCGGCAGGCAAAGACCAGCAACTGCAACCTCCACCTTGGCTCCTGGCTCCCATGCAGAACCTGAACAGGAATTGCAGTGGCTGCTGGCCCAGCACTGAGGCCCTTAGTTCTCTGCAGCCTCTAGAGCTGAAGAAAGAGAAACCCTAGGAAGCATGGGGGAGGGAAAAAGGGACTTGCCCCCACAGCTTCAATTCAAGATTGGAGATAATTGAGGTCTGTCCCATATTTTTTAAATATGATTTTGGCAATCCTACCTCAGGGTGACCGAGATGGGACTTCTGGAAGTTGCCTGCATATAGCTGGGTCTACCTTGGTTTAAAAGTATGAGCACTCATAAGCACTCACTGATAAGAACTTGTATATAGCATAAACAGACAAACAACATCTTACCTTGCCTTGTAACATCAAATTCTCCCTAACAATGAACAACAGTCTGCTTCATGGCACTGAAATCAACCCTCTCTCTGCTGAGAGGCATGAATACAGTAACAAAGTACTATATGTTCCCTTTCTATTTTGCTCACTCCTGAGACATCTCTTTTTCTGGCCAGAAGTAAGGTTGTTACATTAATTGCACAATTACAATAGTCACACGTTTGCCCGTTGATTATGTTTTCCCCGTTCGGTGTTTTCAATACCCTTCTAAAATGTCTTATTTCCCAGCAGCATTACACTGAAATGCTGGAATATACTGATTTTTGTTGGTCTTCTAGACTTTGTACAAGTACTTATAGCAGTTTTTGAGAGACAGAACTTATAAAAGAATTCTTGATGTTTGCTTATGTGTGTGACACACATGCAGTTGTGCTCTCTATTTGAAAAATTGCAGATTCATGGGATAAATTGTATTGGTCACACACCTTTGATTCTATCCCCTACAATTTTACCCTGTACCCTGTTTTCACTGGAGCTACTTTTGACATTCCAAAACTGAGTAGCTTCAGACAGCTACCAAACAAACAAAATAAATTCTGCCAGAGTAATGTTTGTTATTTTCCTCTCCCTTGGAACATCTGGATGACTGGACTTGTAATACTGGGTAAGCCTGGCTTTATAAGTTGAGGGATAGAAAGAATAATACCAATACAGTTTTTAAAAATTAAAATTTCTGAAATAATTTTGTGGTGAAATATGGTATGTACAGAATGAAAGGTGGTGTATTGTGGTAGAAATGTTTTATTGGCACAGAATTGGGATGTCTGACATGATCCACTCTTAGTTTCACAGGAAGTAAATAATGGCAGTCCCAAATGTGTGTTGGCAAAATCTGTATGTAATAACACTTTGTAATATCTTGCGAATAGCAGAGAGTCTATGGATGGAGACAAACATAGACTTTGGAATCTTTGACTAAATGGCTACAACTGGTGAACAGTAGGAGTTATCTTGTCTGAGATTTAAAAGTAACCCAATGACATTTATGAGCTGAGCCCTGCTGAACTGTGCCACTGCTTGTCAAAAGCACTGACATTAAGTGATAGCAAACAGTTTTACTAGGATGGCCTACCATAGGTCCAGATGTGGATTAGGGGTTTGTGGGGCCCTGGGCCACAGCAAGTGGGGCCCCTCCCCCTCCTTCCACCGGCAGTCCCCCCGCCTGGCACTCCTGCTGGGGAGTGGGGTTGGGGCGCAGGGGCTTGCACTGCTCCCTGGCAGAAGTGCTGGGTGGGCAGACCGTGTCAAGGTGCCAGGGCCCTCAATTGGCCAGCGACCCTGGGCATGGGCCTTGTTGGCATGGGGGCTAATCTGCCACTGCATAGGTCAGTGGGGACTGTCAGTTCTGCCATGCCAACTCTGATGGCTACAGTTCCTTCTCTAGATGTAGATATTATTATATCATTATAATATTATATCATTATATCATTCCTCTATATGTTATACAAATATATGTATTAAAAATTATCCCTGTTAAAATAGCTCTTTGTTGCTACTTGGTGGCTCTGATTTACCTATCATCTCTGAAATGCTAGACCCAATCTAACATACTCTACAAGTATCTTGAATTTGATGTTCTCAGTGAAGGTCCCAGAGCAGTAGACAGCTAAAGACCTGGCTACTTTTAATGCTTCATGTTATAGTTTTGAACGCTTTGAGCTAAAATGGCTGGTTTCACTGAAGACAGAGAAAATCTGAGAATCCAAAGCATAGCTAATATAATTGTAACAGCAGGTCACTATATCTCTGACTATTTCCTGTTCAATAGTATGTCATACTTCTTAGCGCACCAGAACCACAATCCTCTTGAGCCCTTTTTGTGACTTTTCTACATCTAAGTTATTGGACTGCGCATCTTTGCTGCTCTTCTCCTAGGGTAGATGTATATGTGTCTTTTGGGAGAGACAGTCAACACCTGTTCATTTAATAAGCAACAATTACATTTGAATTATAGTTATAGCTAGACAGTGTACTCCAGTGTTTCTCAAACTGGAGATCGCTGCTTGTGTAGAGATCCCACTGCTGCTCCAGGCCAATGGGAGCTGCTGAAAGTGGCACGGGCCGAGGGACTTACTGGCTGCCGCTTCCAGCATCCCCCATTGGCCTGCAGCGGTGAACCATGGCCAGTGGGAGCTGTGATTGGCCGGACCTGCGGATGGGGCAGGTAAACAAACCCACCCGCCAGGGGCTTTCCCTACACAAGCGTCGACCCCAGTTTGAGAAGCACTGATGTACACTAAATGAAATGCTCAGATAAAAAAAAATCTTATTCCAGTGTGGATATAGCTATGGGGAGTTGCACTATAATAGAGTGGTAGGAAACTGTGTTACAAAGTTTAAAGGTTTGTTGTGCTGAAAAGGAGTGTCTCAGGCATAACAAAGAACAAGATGTTAATGAAAACCTTGTTTACTGTTACAGCGTTAACAGTTAATTCCTACTGTCTTATTCCTACTGTAACGAGGATCATTTAAAATCTTTTAAACTCTTTATTAAAGATACAAAAAAGGAAGGATTTGAGCATTTTAAATCTAAAATATTAAGTATAGCTTTCATTTTAACAATATCTCTTATATCCTTACCCTTTAATTGCAGAAAAATTTTATTAGGAAACCCCCTTGTTTGACAGTTTTTGTGTTATTAGAGGTGGTAAAAACTGTCCTTTTTGGGAAACAGAAAAAGGATTAGTTGAGATAGTCTGGAGCTCTTGTTGAAGTCCTGTCCAGTTTCATTTAAGACAAAACACACACACAAAAGGGGAAAGAAAATGAATAGCAAAGAGAAATGTTAGCTTCTGTGTTTGGTGCTGACTCGCACTTGCAGTCTCATTGCTGGAGAAACATGGATCTAGCACATGGTCTTATCAGGCACTCTGAGACCAGGCAAACTTGTACCAGTATCGGGTTGTTCAATGCATTGCTTTTAACTGTCACTCTTGTCACAGGCTCTCAGCAGTATTACAAAAGATGGGGTTATCTTGGCCGGTTAAGTCTGACTCTTATTAGAGAAAAGGCAACAGGAGAGAGTTAAGAAAGAAAAGAAATAGGGTGGGGAAGAAACATGACACATGAGGAAGGGGATGAATGGCAGAAAGCCAAGTTTCACATCCCAGGTGTCTTCAGGATTAGCTAAAAGTGTTGGAGGTGGTGATGTCATCTGAGTCTCCTCTCTGGCTCAGGATATCTTTTCAGGATATCTCTCAGGATCAAGACAACAAAAGTCAAAGGGTGTCAAAGTGGATCCCAGACGAGATGGCAAGGAGTGGGGGAGGGTGGCAGCCATGCTAGTAAACTTTCTCCTTCCAGTCCCTGTGCCCCCTTGCTCCTATTCAGTGACCCTCAGATAAACAATGTCCAAGAAGGGGTGGAAGCCTCAGCCTATTAACATTAACTGATGAAAACAGATTTTGGTGATTTCAACTATAAACATTTCCTCCCATTTCTAGAATCTTTTAGCTCATTGTCATATTAAACTCTTGACTTTACCAGGAGCCTTGAAGACCCTCATCATAGTTTTTGACCTAAACAATTCCGTTTGTAGCAGTTTATTATCTTCAACTTTTGCTGACTTTCATAAGCAAAATTTGTGTAATTGCCTGAGTTGGACTTTCTGTTCTCTTGGACAACTTAGAGTTTAGGCCTCTGCACAACATCCTCTCTCCTAAGGGCCAAATGCACTTAGTATTAGGTTGGTTCATAAATGACATTTAGAAAACAAAACCCTTATTTAATTTTAAGCATATAAAGCAAAAAAGATGCACTGAGCTATTATTTTAAATTCTGTGTCCCAGATTAAGATTCACAAATCTTATTTAGTTAGGTGTTGCAGAAATTACAGTTAGTCCTTCCAGATGTTAACAAAGCTAAGACCTTACAAATCACTTCATTTATAGATAAACCAAATGCCAAACTGCAGTTATTTTTATGTTCCTAAGGATGTTTAGAAACCAGCTCTTAACACTTTTTTGGCTGTAAGCCCAGAATGAGTAAAGGTGTGTGTGTGGGGGGGGGAACGCCTCACTTTTTTTTCCTGCTTACACATTTTAAGTTGCACATTTATACCAACTATGACAATTCTATGCACAAGTATAGAATTACTTTTTTTAGAATTTATAGAATTTTTAGCCATGTTTATTACTTTTTGATAAAAAGAAGCAGGAAGCTAGCAGGAAGTTAGTGTTCCTGAAACCACTTTTTCTTTTATAGCCATTTGTAACATACAAAGCTGGTAACATTTCGCAGGAATTGTTAGTCCATTACAAATCTTGCCCACTTGTTTCACCACCGTTTGTGAAAACAATATGGCCATAGCGAAAATTTAGCTCTTGACCAGAATCTAACCTGCAACACTAGTACTGTGCTCTCTCCCAAAACAAAAACACAAAAAATCAACACAAAAATGTAAATAACACATTGCCAATAATAAAACAATTAAAAAAAATTGGTGCTGTAACAGCCCTTAGTTCAGGTGGTTTGACACTCAATTCACAGTTCAGGCAGAAGCAGCCTTTAAACTGGCATTTTGTTAACAAGGGGGTAAACCATAATATATTAGTCTGTTTTGGCAACTTAACCTTGAATGGTTCAAAACACTTCATTTTTAATTTTACTTTTTGTAAAAAGCCTTTACATTAAACAATCAGTTATTACTAATCACAGAAACAACAAACCACGACGTAAACAAAAAACAAAATCAGAACAATGTATTTGTTGAAAGGTTAAACAAACTAATACGTTTAAAACAAGAAAGTTATCTTTGCTTTGCAAGCTTAACATAGTCAAGGATTTTAAAATAAATTTTGTATTAAGTAGATGATAGCAGCAGCATACAACAGAAGTATCCAGATTTTGATATTATTAATCCTTTTGATGCCAATTACACAGTGTAGACTAGGAAAAATGTGTACCTACAATTTTTGGTTTGGAGGGGCAGATGACAAGTCCACAATTTGTGATGGGGGGGAGGGAGAAAGGGATATGTGAAGCCCACCCAGGGACACCATATATATGTTAATTTTGATGGAATAAAAGGGCCCAGAAAGTAAAAGTTGTTAATATAATATTGTTACTCACTGTATAACATTAAACAGTCAAGCGGGGTTTGGGGTTTTGAATACAGAGATATTGACCTCCTTACTCCCATGGCAAATACACTAGAAAATTTATGCCAGTGTTTGGAAATGTATTGATGAGGATACACAAATGAAAAAGGAGTGAAAAAGAATTGAAAACAAAGCATAAAGCATTTTGAAATTGAAATTTAATGGTTATGCAAAACAAACAATCAAAACTTAGCAGCATCCCTTTTTCAAAGGGAGGATATTGTTTAGAGTCTCTTATTTCATCAAGTAATTCTTCTCAATGGGGGAGAAAAGGTTAGTTCTGTTTTAAATATGAGTTGACCTCTATGGATGGTGATTACTTTTCCTGCTTTTGACAAAATGGACAGACACAAAAGAGAAGGGAGAAGAGATAGGAGAGTAAAGGTGGGGGTATACAGGCTTTTTGTTTAAGTTCTTATGATACAAGGCGGTCAGTCACAGATGGTTGCTCTGGGCTGGCAGTTCACCAGCCATTGCTCAGTAACCAGCTGTTGCTCTGGATACTGGCTTGCTTTCCTAGTCCAGGATGTTGTCTCACTCATCTGGTCAGTGATCTTCACTGATTTTTGTCAGATTGGGCAGATCGGGATGGGTAGTCTCATGTCATTTTGCTTGTGTCATGCTGTATTGTTGGTCTCAGGATCGAGAGAGAAAGTGATGACAGGAGGAAGATAGTGGGAACGACAGAGTGGCATTTTGTGTGTATCCAGTTCGTTGTTGGTCCAGTGCTGATGGTCAGGTATCCTCATCAGTGCACTGGGCTAAATGTCCTGATGATCAAGGCTTACGAAAGAATGATAGTCTTTGGAGCAAGGTAGAGGCCTGTCAGCCTTTCTCTAGGGAATGCCCCAGGAGTCTGTTCTGCCCTTTTGGTCCCCAGTGTCTCTTTTTAGGGGCCTCAAAAAGGGGATGATAGAGGGAGTAGGCCATCCCTTTGTTATTGTGTCCACCAGTTAGATCTAATTTTTAACATACCACTTTTGGTCCATTAATTTCCAGTTTCATTCTTCATTCTCTGTTCATCACAACCTTATCACGTCCTTGTTACATTTGTAGCCCTTTTTGTTTGAACTAATCCAGTCTTTCAGTCTCCCTTTTGTACCTGTTTCTATCAGCATTAATTGTTACAGGTTATTGTAATGTTTTATGAACTTCACCCACTTTCTACCAACTGAGCTCACAATTGAGTAGGCCATCCAGATCCAAATTATCATAGCAGATCTATTCTTACATGCTTTTAAACATTGATCCAATTAATAAGTGCTCCTTGGAGCTGACAGCAATTCTGTTGTTTACCTCAAATACCTCTGCTTCCAAGAAGGCTTGTGCTGTCTAGTCATACCAGCTTTTAATGTTTTTTGGAAGACCCAACAGCTGGAGCTGTTATCTCAATACACATGCATAGAGAGACAGTAGCAACAGTGGGGTGGAGCTGGGGTTTGAAAGTGGGCCTTGAGGTCTCTGAAGAGGACTGTAGAGATGCAGCAGGCTAGGCCACTAGTCCTTGCAAGGGTATCCACTCAGCCATTAGGGGAGAAGCCCCAGTATCCCCTCCTAGCTCTGCCTGTTCCCTGCTCCCACCCCTCCCCATCAAGATTTAAGATGGGGGAGGGGGCAGTGGGAACAGTACTTTCTTGTCTGATGTCTGCTGAACCAACATTCTAAGACCTGTTTATCTGCTAAGGGGAGAGATAATTGTCATATGGTAAGCAGTGAGGGAAGATGAGAGGATTATGTTGGAGTTAGTGTCAGGAAGAGGAATGAAGTAGGATGTTGAAGATCATATATAATTGGACTGTAAAGCAGTTGGTGAACATAGTAGATTCAGAGGAAGGAAAAAGGGGAGAAGTTAGTAAAGATATGAATCATATGGTTATATATAATTTACACTTTCTAATAAGAGAAAAATACATAGAAAGCAAGGCGGCAGATGGGAATAGAATAGGACTAAATTGCTAAAGGTTATGACATTTTAAAATGTTGCCTTTCTTTCAGTGTTTGTGTCTGAGTTATCCTATTAAAACTTGGAAGAAGTCAGTGGGACTATTTGTCAGTAAGTGTTACTAGATGCAAGTAAGGATTATGGAATGAGACATGTGGGTACCTGTCTTGTAGAGTTTATATTCTCTTTTATTATATACCTATAAAGCGTCATGAATATTTTGAGTGCCATATGTATACTATATCATAAATCATTCTGATCATCATTCCCTTCAAGCATGCTATGTCTTGTGATACAGCAGGGACAGAAGGCAGCAGGAGAGTGATAGATCTGAAGTATATAAGACCCAGGATGATCAGAGCTTTATTCCCTGTGGACTGAGGAGAGGTTACTACAGGTTAATTAGAGCACCTGGAGCCAATTAAAGCCCCACCAGAGACTTAACAAAAAGCCCTGCTTCAGTCAGATGGCAGGAGAGCTGACTGTAGTTTGGAGGAGTACTGTTGTTGACCAGAGGATCAGAGTACCAGGGGAAGGGAAACCCTGCTCAAGCAGAGCAGAGGGAATCCCTAGGTGCAGAGGACCAAGAGAAACACTGTCCAAGGGGAGAGAGAGCAGGAAGCCCAAGAATAGGGAAAAGAGGTGGTGTCCTGACCCATCACATGAAGGGAAAGCACGGGACCCCCATAATAGTGTCGGCCATTTGCCACAGTCTTATACTAGTTCTTTCCTGTTCTTGAGATGGTGGTCCCAGGACAGATTTATTGGGTATTCACATAGACTTTTCAGACACAGACTTTCCAAAATGTTTTCCAAAATATGCATCCTGGGTACAATAAAAATGGTAAATCCATTATGATTGCGGAAAAAGATTGGGAGATCCGAGAAGAAATAGGTTTGAATCAGAAATCCAACTCCTGTTTGCCAAGTGAAGAAGGACTAGGATTGAAATAGCCTGAAATAAAAAAGCATAATTTTCAGGTAGTTTCATTGTTGTACATTTGGGCTATATAAAGTAATGCATTAAAATGTGTTGTACTTTCCCATTTCCAAAAACGGAAATTCCACTAATCCAAAAGGCCTATTTTGATTTTCTTAATCTGTAGATTTATGTGAAATGGGTACTTGTTTTTTTTTAGGGTTAAGTAAAATAAAGCAAGATAGATCAAATATTGTCTCTGGATAGACTCCTTCTGTTGTACTTCTTCACATACACATATTGATTCTCTTTATGTCACTGCATGTATGAAAGATCTCCCATTTCATGGTGTTTACATATATAATGCTGATGTGCTTGAAATGGGATGTGGATAGGTGGTCATGCCAGACCATCCCCCACAGCTGCTGACTTAAAAAACGGGTAAGAAAAATATGCCACCACTCTCTTATCCTGCTGCAATTCCAGCAATGATACATTATTTTATTCTTTTTGTAAATGGTTTTTAATTTTTTGTAAATGATTGCTTTGTTTGTTCAGCCATGTTATAGTAACATTCTTTATGAGTTTATGCATCAGTTATAGGTTATAGAATGTAAAACTTTATAGTTTTCACTCTGGAAATAGTTTCCTCTTGGAAAGGAAAGAAAACAATGTTGAAAAGACAAGTTGTTAGGTGAAATATCTTTCTATGTTCTTTTCCACAGTTTACTTAGCTTTTTCTAAACTACAGTTTAGACAGACCAAGTACCCTTTGGCTCCACTGTTTGCTTGTTTATTGTTAGATTTGTCACACTGTTTTACTTCTTTCCATGGTAGGAAGAAGACAGCATTGATTTCAGAACAAAATGGAAAAGTAGGTCTAAAAAGTGAGCGTAAACGTGTGCCAAAGTCTTCACTTCAACAAGGACAAGCAGACGACAGGGAACGTAAAGAAAGGCATGAAAGTAGAAGACTGGAGAAAGGAAGGTCACAAGACTACCCAGACTTGCCAGAAAAACCCGAGGAAGGCAAGGTAGCTGATGAGGAAAAACAAAGGAAAGAAGATGAGTATCACACTCGGTATAGGAGTGACCCAAATCTGGCAAGGTATCCTGTGAAGCCACATCCTGAGGAACAACAGATGCGTATGCATGCAAAAGTTTCTAAAGCACGGCATGAAAGAAGACACAGTGATGTAGCTTTGGCACATACAGAAGTGGAGGAAGCAGAGGTACCTGAAAATAGATTAGGAAAACGCTCACAGTTACAGGGAACTCAGGACAGAAAATCTCTTATGGAAACTCAGAGATCATACTCTATAGAAAGACCAAGTGATGTAAGAATTTCTGTTTCTAAACAATTAGCTAATCATAGTCCACCAACTCCCAGACATAGTCCAGTTCCTACAGAACACCTAGAATCCAAGAACCATGATTCCTTTAAAAAACAAAGTCGCCTTGATCCTAGCTCTGCTATTCTCATGCGAAAAGCAAAGCGGGAGAAAATGGAGACCATGCTAAGGAATGATTCCCTTAGTTCTGATCAATCAGAATCAGTGCGTCCATCCCCTCCAAAGCCTCATAGATCAAAAAGAGGTGGAAAGAAAAGGCAGATGTCGGTCAGTAGCTCAGAAGAAGAAGGGGCATCAACACCAGAATATACTAGCTGTGAAGATGTGGAAATAGAAAGTGAAAGTGTTAGTGAAAAAGGTAAGAGCTTTACATATATTATACGTATGTTGTGTGTGAAAAGCATTTGTACATATTCTGCTGTCACCTTCATCTTTCTCTTGTTTCCCCCTTACTTTTTTTTCCCCATAGCATTTTCACCTGGCAGAAGTTGAATATACCCACTGAATTGGGTGTATAACTTTTTTTTCTTTTGCATTCTGAGTTTAGATAGTCCAAAGTTAACATCAGCTAGTGATTTTTCTCCCTCTTTTCCTCTCCTCTTTCTTGTAACAATTACAAGCTGAGGGCTTTTGGTTTATACTCTTCTCTACGGTTTCTGTTCCCCTTTACTTACCACTTCATCTTATTTTTCAAAATGTGAAACAGTTTTCAGAGAATGGAACAAATGGCATGAAAAATTAGTTCTACAAACATTCAGAACTCCTCATCATAAAATGTGAGAACTTCACAAAACATCTTGGTTAATCTCAGAATAAGAATAAACAAAACTCTATTAACTTTAATAAAATATCAAGAATCTGCCATAATACACTGTCGAAAGTCATAAAATATTTATGGGTGGACATATTATTTGGGGGAGAAATAAGGGGTTTGCCAAATTTTGTCTCTTTAGTGAATATGCTCCAGAACTAAACAAAAAATGTTTTGATCCTGTGATTTCAATTTTCCTTTTATCAATTTATGGTAACACTGAGCACAAATAAGCAGTACATTTTGTGCTTTTTAATAAAGTGTTTCTGCTTGATTAAAAAATTAACATGAGTAGAAATACATGAATGGTGAACTACTAGTAGTAGGAATAATCAGAAAAGGCTGTGACAAAGTGCTGACTCTATCTCATTGTTACCACAACTTATCTTTAAATGGCATTAATGGGATTCTGTGAGGACCTCTAGAGCAGTGGTTCACAAACTTCTGTACTGGTGACCCCTTTCACATAGCAAGCCTCTGAGTGTGACCCCGCCCTTATAAATTAAAGCACTTTTAAATATATTTAATACCATTATAAATGCTGGAGGCAAAGCGGGGTTTGGGGTAGAGGCTGATAGCTCGCAACCCCCCATGTAATAACCTTGCAACCCCCTAAGGGGTCTCGACCCCCAGTTTGAGAACCCCTGCTCTAGAGGTAGTATTTGGCTTTGATGTCTTGAATTGTTTCCTGAACACATGCTTGATTCCAATGTGTTAATCTCTACCTCTGTTTGTGTGTGTTTACCTGACATGCTTTTCCTTCTGATATCCCTCCCATGCTCATTTTATGGAGATAAAACAGGACACCCCTCCATCCTTCACCTTTCATAATGCCATTTGGTTTTCTGTATTAAATACTTGTCATTTGCCTTTTTAATCAGTTATAGATCATATTTTCCCCTATGTCCCAGTCTCAGATAGGAGTTAACGAAAATCAGCAGGCTAATTTTATCATGGCATATATATTTAGAAGCTATATCTTTGGGAATATGTGGTTTTAGTTACCTTTTTTCCCACATTAAGTAAAGAAAGAAGGATTATGTAAAGTATTATATACAGGAAAAAAATTTAAACTTGTAATTATGCATAAAATTTTATAACTTCTGGAAAAATAGGACAAGCATTGTAATGTTGTTGTAGCCATGTCA
Organism: Mauremys reevesii; assembly: GCF_016161935.1. NCBI lineage: Eukaryota > Metazoa > Chordata > Testudines > Geoemydidae > Mauremys > Mauremys reevesii. Next base: position 153,465,620 of record NC_052625.1, on the reverse strand, counting down.
GTCCCAGGATATTAGAGAAACAAAGTGGATGAGGTGATATATTTTATTGGACCAACTTCTGTTGGTGAGAGACAAGCTTTTGAGCTACACAGAGCTCTTCCTCAGATCTGGGAAAGGCACTCAGAGTATCACAGCTAAAAAAAGGTTAAGCAGCTAGTTTAGCAATAGTAGTTAGCATATATTCTTGAATGGTACATTAAAATATGTGCTAAACTTAGGGCTCGTCTACACTTACATTTTATAGCACTCTAACTTTCTGGCTCAGGGGGGTGAAGCATGTCTGAGCACTTTAAAGGGCTAGTGTAGACAGGCTCCAAGCACTTGGAGCTAATCCCCTCGTGGAGGTGGATTACCAGGGGTGTTGGGAGAGCTCTCTCTCAGCGCTCGCGCGTGACCACAAGAGCCATGATTAAAATACAAAATGGCTTCACCTATAGAAATCTACAGTCAATCAATCGAGTCATATCACATGCAAGTATTGACTCAAGTCATTTAAACAGATTGTTAACAATGGGAATAGAAAATACAAGCAAATTAATCTGTCAATTTAATGAATTTGTTAAAAACTTTATTGTATTTTTTTAAGTGGGGGCAGGATTAGAGAGGAAGGGAGTAGAAAAAGGAAAAAAATGAAAGAGGTGTGAATAGTCACAATTTTTCACCTGGCTTTTTATGATCAGCAAGATAGGGTTTTTAGGCATCATGGCAGAAATGAGTCTTCGAGAGGGATTTGAAGGAGGATGAGAAAGTAGCTGTTTGGATTTTATCAGGGAGATATTTTCCATGCATAAACAGCAAGGTCGGAGAAAGCATGGAAGTGTTTAAGGTAGAAGCTGACAAGTAGGTGGTAAGGGCTGGGAATTCTATCAGAGTGAGGCAGGTGTCAACTCACATTAGCTTACTAGATCAGCCTGGTAGAGTGGGGGGCCTTAAAAGAGCTTATATTTGATGCAGAGGTGAAGGGGGAGGCAGTGGAGGGACCCAAAGAGGAGATGATGTGATCAGAATGATGAACCAAGAAGCTGATTTTAACAGCAGCATTCTGAACATATTTGAGGAGAGCAAGGGTGTAGTAGTTAAGTCCTGTAAAGAGGAGGTTGCCATAGTTAAGGCATGAAATGATGATGGCTTGGAGAAGAGCTTTTGTTGTGTAGACAGAGAAGAAAATCCAGCTTATAGAGATGTGTAAGAAAAAGCAGCAAGATTTAGCAATGGTCTGAATATATGACTGCAGTGATAGGGCTGAGTCAAAGATGGATGCAGGGTTTGTGGCCTATGTGACTTGAAGGATGGTGGTGTTGTCCACAGGGACAGAGAAAGGAAGGATGGAGGAGAGCTTCGGGGGCAGATTAAGAGCTCAGTTTTAGCTATGCTGTGTTTAAGATAATGACTGGACATCTATAAAAGATGTCAGAAAGAGAGATACTACATTGGATGAAGGAGGAGAAAGATTGTCAGTAAAGAGAGAGGCAGATTTGTGAATCATCAGCATAGGAATGATTGTTAAAGCTGTGCTTGTGGAGAAGAGCCTCTAGAAGCAGGGTGCAGAAGGAGACAATGAAGAGGCCAAGGACAATTCCAGCAGTAGCTGAAGAATACTTTTGCTTCTTCATTGAACTTTAGGAAGTGTGTGTTACACTTGCTGCATCCACCAAAAACTCATTTGTATTATTGGATTATTATATGTGCCTATTCACCATATTTAATCTGATGTTTGTCCATGTTCAAGGATTCTACTTCTAAAAATTGAAAAATGTGTCATATTACTTATAAATAAAAGTGAAGAGGCAAAAAAAGGAGTTAGGTCCCTTTTGCTTATTTAAAAAATAATTAATTGCGAATAAAAGTTAAAAAATAAAATAAAATAAAAATGGGTTTAAGCTACAAACTTCCCCCAAGTTCCAGATCCAAAGTTTTGGTTCCATCAATTATAAATTATAAAGAGAAGTGCCAGACAGACGGAGAAAGATGTCGATCTGGATACAAGTATTCTCAAAAATAGGGGGTCTTTGGGTCATTGGTTTTAGCTTCTCTTTAACACCAAATCTTCCAGAGAGGGAATCTTTAGTTATTCGTGCAGCATGAGATTTTAAAATATGTGCACACACACTCGTGAGTGTTAGTTTCTGTTCCATAGAATATGTTTGTTAAATCAATTCCCTTAAAGCTGGATTGCTGAAGTGATGCCTAAACTAAGCAATTAAACCCTTTCACTTAAACGTCAGTGATCAGTGTATATTGTTAGTTTTCAAGCAAATTCTTTGGACGTACCTTGTGGTGATTCCTTAGGCAGGACCTTTAGCAGTTTGTGGCACTTCAAGGCCAGTTTATTTGCAAAGGTTAAAAATGTCTGAAGTGTAACTAACAGGCCCTCTAGCTTTTCAAGCCCCGTATTGCTATGACAGCGTTGTTACATTTGAGATTAACACCAAACTGTGTAGCACTGGGAACATTTAACAAATGTAAATCCTACGCTAGTATTCTCTGATCCAGACACCACCATGATGGGAAGCAGTATAAGAAGGAGAATAGAATAGAATTGGTTGGCTTTCCTAGGCAGTGCTGGATTGCTGTAGCAGGGCCAAAGGACTGGTCTAACCACTAAGTGACACCTTGGCATTCACAGGCCACTAGAACCCTTCCTTGTGAGGAGGGCTGCCATTGCTCAGGCCAGTTTCTGTGGGGCAAAGGATTTAGTGTTCCACATTTTGGTAATTTAATAAAATTAATGTGATTTTGTATTTTGATCTTTTTTGTAGACCAGATCCGTGGTATGAAAAATAAGTAACAGTGTGATCACCTTTAAAATCTTAGCAAGTACCTTAGAAAAATATACATGGAGCCAAATGCTCTCTGGTCTGAAGTGAATCGGTGTAATCAGTGAAGCTATGCCAGTTATCAGCACTAGAGGATTTGGCCTACGGTATCTGTAGTACCTCCTAGGGCAGGAATGGCCAGCCTGAGCCTGAGAAGGAGCCAGAATTTACCAATGTACGTTGCCAAAGAGCCACAGGAAGTATCAGCCACGAAAGCTCATGCTCCAAAACTTCTGTTAGTCTATACGGTGCCACAGGACTCTTTGCTGCTTTTACAGTAATAAGTCAGCAGCCTCACATCAGCTCCCCCTCCCCTGCTCCCAGCACCTCCCGCCCACCAGCAGCCCCGCTGATCAGCACCTCGCCCTCCTTCCCCGCACCTCCCGATCAGCTGTTTCATGGCATGCAGGAGGCTCGGGGGGGAGGGGGAGAGGGAGGAGCAGGGCATGGCAGGCTCGGGGAGGGAGCGGGAAGGAGTGGAGTGGCAGCAGGGCCCTTGGCAGAGCCAGGGGTTGAGCAGTGAGCACCCCTTGGCACATTGGAATGTTGGTGCCTGTACAAGGAGCCGCATATTAACTTCTGAAGAGCCGCATGTGGCTCTGGAGCCACAGGTTGGCCACCCTTGTCCTAGGGTTTTCTTTAATAATCACAGAGAATATAGCAAACACTTTAGTAACCTATTTATATAACCTATTTATCTAAAATTAAACCAAGTTTTTGACAATGATCACTTTACTATGGCATGTTTTTTCAGCATTTAAAAGTGTGAGATTAAAAATAAGATTTTACTTATCACTGTTAATCTGTTGTATCAAAGGACTGAATAGTTCACTACCTTGCAATCTGTTTGCATGCAAATCCAGAGATTTTTTCAGTCATCATGCAAATCTAGTTCTGAAAATTATTTTTGGCTAGTCAAAATGGTCAGTGGCGCCCTTTTCCTTCCCCATCCCCAGAGCCAGAGCCATAGTGTTGCTTAGCTCTTTCCCTCCACTACCTCCCAAACTGCAAAGATATCTACCTGATTGCCCCTTAATAGAGGACTGTACGTATTCAGTATTCAGATTTGGTAAATGGTCACTGATAACTACAATTTGTCACTCAGTGAATAAAACAAGTTTGCATTTGATATATATCTAATGTATATCTCTTGATTTAATATTGCTGTCCTACATTATTGACAAGTAGGATGATGTGATCGGGTATTATTATTATTATTATTATTATTATTATTTATTGTTGTTGTGAAGTTCCAATAGTGGGCTGGGCAGGTATCTGAGATTTGGTTGTTTATTCTGACTATTGCATTTGATTCATTGTATAGTTGCCCACTTGCAGTTGTTCTCGGGATTCATTCATTCACACCATTTTTAGGTAGCCCAGCTGATGCTGTAAAGTGTGGCTCCTGAGTTGGTTTTGGTTAATCGTGATGGGGTAACAGCCTGTACTTTGTATGGGTAATAACTACTCTGGTTTTATACTAGCATAACTCCACTGACTCCAGTGGAGTTGTCCTTGATTTATAGTAGATCAGAATAAAGTCTAGTATGCATGTTTACACAAAAGAACAAAAATTTTCTGCTAATCTAGTTATCTAAATATCTAGACCTTTAATGTTGTTCCAGTACAAAATGAACTAGTCCTGACTACTCATTTGTATGTGTACATTACCAAGATGCTACCTTTTCTTTCAAAGAGTCATAATCACTCATGAGCAAAATTTGTATGCTTTAAATTGCAATGGAGATAATTATTGGAAATCTGAAATATCAATAGCAAAATGATAAAACGGTTATAGTAAAACTCATGGACCATATTTACATAAGTGTAAATCTGGAGTAACACCCTAGAATTAATTTGTATTAGTGTAACTGAGATCCGAATCTGGCGCTGTGTGTTTAAGAAACAGTGCTGTTACAGGACAGAATTTTACCAACCTTTTCTCTAGCATTTGCTCAAAAGCTGGAAGAGAAATTGCATATTTGGCCTTCCAAGGAGGTTAGTTGTAAAGCTTGGGTTTGTAAATCAAAAATGCTCTGGACTCCATCACCTCATCTAAATATGAGTTCAATAAGAAATCTGGAGCCAAAAGAATATAAACAGGGATATAAAAGTATAACAAATCATGCAAATAAAACCTAGAATGGCCTTGCAAATAAAAATCAAGCTATTAAAGTTAATGCAAACAAGAAATGAATGCCAACATAAATAAATCATCACCTGAGCGAGAGTACATGTAAGCATTTTGAATGTACTCTCCTTTAAATGTTTGTGAAAAAACTTAAAACAGAATGACAATAAGACAAGTACTGTATTTGCAAAATATCTGGGAGAGATGTGAAATAGAGGAAGGAAGCTAGTGATCCGATGTTAATATTCTGACAAACATTTTCCCCTGTAACCTGTGTTAAAAACCAAGTGGTTAGTGTGTTTGCTCACAGAGGAGCTGTGAGGAACTGAGGAATCCTTTTACCATTTAAAAGAGAAAAGGCTTCTTCGCAATCAAACAAGGAGGCAGTATCACTTGACAAACACATTAAGCTGGCCTTTGCTAGAAATATTTATACTTTGTTCTTGAAAACTACTCCATAAGTATATTGATTCTGAACAATGCTCAAGTTGTGTAATTTGAAAACGGGATGGAGATGAGCACTTTGCAGAAAGCGAGGAGATATTGTCCTTGGGGATATATTTTGAAAATACCTGCCATTTTTGGGGAGGGGGAGGGGGGTCCTGATTCATTCCAAAACAGCCCCAAACTCTCTTTAGAAGTGTTTTTAATAATTTAGGAGTAAGTCATTTCTGGAAAGAATTATTTAATTTTGTCTATAGAAGGCATCCCAACTTACCATCAATTTGTTGGCAGAATTTTTAAAAGGAAATCACTGGAGACAGCCTAGAATAATAAAAGAAAGAAATGAGTACTTGGGAATGTTCTGTGAGTCAAACACACAAGGCTTTTTTCCTTGTTACAGTAAGACTGATTTTCTATTCCTCTATTTCACATTTTTGCATTCAAAGGGATCTTAAATGGTACATAAATTACATTTACTCTCACTTTAATGCCCTTTTATATAGTCAGGGTAGTGTAAAGCAGCTTTTAATGTAAATAAGTCACACCCTCTGATTTTAAAACTGTGAATATGGCTGCTGCTTGGTTCCATAAGAAAAAGAACTAACAATCTAATTTAGATCTTGTTTAGATTTAAAAAAATAATAATGTTGCACTGGCTTGCTTCAAGTCTGAATTTTATTCTAAAACTGTGAAGTCAACAAGAATATATTTAGAACTAATAGGTTTGTGTCCAGCTTAAACTTTTTTATTTTATATTTATCTAGATATGATATATTATAATAATAAATAAGTTCCAGATTTCTCTGGAGATCTGATATATATAGTTTATAAAAAAAAAAAAAAGGGCCTAAAATTGATCCAGGATGTAAAAAAAAAAAAAAAAAAAAATACAAAAGTAATTGTTCATGCATGTATTGTATTTTTTTGTTTTGTTGTAATATTTTTATTTATTTTACTACTTTTTTACTTTTTTTTTTACATGCATGCACATCTTACACATCTCTCATCTCTAAAATAAAATATATATATAATAGTATTTATAAAAAATATAAAAAAAAAAAAAACTGCCTGCTAGATTTAATAAATTAAGCTTAGATGCATTCCATTTTTTTTTTTTTTTTGCATTGCTTTCTGCTGCAGGGGAGGAGGGGAGAATAGGATGTTTATGTTATGTTTGTGTATGCATGTAACAGTGCTTTCCTAATGCTACTAGAAGGAGCAGAGAAGAATGAATATTATTGTTATTTTTTTAAGATTTGCTTTTTTTGCCTTTGCTTGAAGGTGAAGTGCAATGCAGAAACATTAGTGCAATCTTTAGGGGTGGGTGGTGGAGGGGTGTTCAGAAAGAAAGAAAAGAAGAGAAGGCTGTTCATTTGTTTCAGGCAAACGTGGTAAGTGTTAATTGGACTGATAGCAGAAAAGATCTGATTTAATTTTCCCCCTTAAACCTTTTGAATCAAGTATGAGAAGATTGTGTGTGCAAGTGTACATAGATTCCCATAACAGGCCAAATACAAGTTAAACCCCTACTGGAGATTATTTCTCCAAGTACAGTGACATTATATGCAATAGATAAATAATCAAAGGGCCAAAAGAGAACCATGTGGTACACTGCACAATGTAAATTGTCGAAATGAAAAACATCAGTGTATGAAGGTGAAGAGATGAAGACATTCTGGACTTGTCTAAATTGGGATAAAAGATTTTTTTGAAAAGTGTGTTAGCTAACACATTTGGTAACGGGGGGGTCTGCTCCTTTCAGGGCCAAGGGCCTAGGTCCAACAGCTCAGTTTGATTATCAGACTCAGCTAGGAAGGGGTCAGGTGATTCCTATAAAGGGCTGAGAGATCTCAGAAGCGGGGAGGTACAGAAAGCAAGGCAGCATTTATGGTTGTCTTTGTAGCAGGCGGAGAGTTACAAGGTAAAACACCTGTGTCAGGGGAATAGCTTTGTTTTGGTGTCGCTTTGTGAGTTTTATGTTTGAAGAATAAACCTGTTCCCTGAAGGAAGGGCCAGAACAGACTTTGGGCATGGTATTAGTCCTTCTTGAGCTAGGAAAGCAAGCTGCAACTTACACATTTTAACTAACATGTTCTAAACTCTGCTATAGACATGGCAAGTTGCATTTTGGCATGTGTTAGCTTGTAGAGGTAAACTCTGTGGGGAACACTAGAGGAGCCAAACATGAAAAAAGAGAAAAAAATGTAATGGAGAGTTAATCTAATAGAAAAGACTAGGCTCCCAGAGTACGAATTTTGAGCCAGAGAAGAAGCAACACTGTACAACTCATTACAATCTATTTACTCTGTCTACTCTGGGCCAAACTGAAAGTGCTACACTTAGGGCAGACTGCAGGGAATAGGGCAGACAATGCCCAAAACTGGTCATTTATTGTATAATTAGGCTCACCAAGCCAGTAACAAAACAGTTTTTCTATAATACCACACTGGTTACCAAGAAGCCAAATACAGTCCCCTTGAAGCATTCCAGCCTTTGATTCCCATCTAGACAGCCAAGTCTAGTATAGTGAGAGGTTTCTGAAAATCTGATTCACTGTATGTGAGGTTCACCAATCACAAAGGACCAGACACTTATCCCCAGGTAAGTATGTGTCTCAGATCTTACCCAATAATCCACACTGATGCCAATCCTTTAGTAACTAAAAGGAAAGGTTTATTAATAAAAGGAAAAAGAGAGTTGCGAATGGTCAAAAAGATCAATATACATACAAATATGTATAAAGTCCTTAGGTCAGCTTCATAGCAGAGATGGTATAAACTTCGGTTGTAAAAGTCTCTCTGGAATCATTTCGACAGGTCAGAATCCAAAGGCAGCTTAGATGTAAAGTCTGTTAAAGTCTTTCCAAGCGTTTTCCAGGTTATTCCAAATCGTCTTATGACTTATACTTTCTCTGTTCAGAGTTTAAGCAGACTAGTGATGGCAGGATCAGACCCCAGGCTTCCCTTTATAACTCTCTAGCAAGCTGATACGGTCACAGCAGGACCTTCCCCCAAGGAAGAATAGGCAGTGCATTTTGTCTGTGAACCCTTGCTTGGAAGCTAGTCTTCTGTTTCCTATGCATACACAGGTAAACTAGTTGCAATCAGTCACAGAAGGCCATTAGCCAGTACTTCATTATCGCATAGATAGTTAAGATGAAGACAATGTAGATCATACTATTAGTTTCCTGCAGCATCTTACATCTTTGATCTTAAGGTAACTGAACCATCCACATGCATAATATAAGACAATTAAGACATGAAAGGAAATTAGCATCTACAAACTAATCTAGTTACATTGTTAAATTTCTAACAAGATATTGGTAAACACAGTCTCACAGACAAATACATTTAGCATCTATCCTTAATTTCTGTTACGCCAAATAAACAAGTTGACAATTGTTAGTCTAATACATCTCTTTGAAATTCACATACAAGTAGATTGTCTAGATTACATTTCAATGCCTCTTGTTAAATTGTGATGGGTCATACCGTGGCTGGTCTGTCAGTATTCTGACTTTTTTTTAACATATTTTATGGTATTCCCATTTACTGAGAACTTGGTAAAGAATAAATGGATATGAATAGCTGCTACATCTGGGCACAGTAATTTCCTATTCAACTCAACTAGAGGATTCCTGAAAGCAATAACGACTTTATTGTTCATAAGTGAACTATGGATCAAACTTTAGAGCTGCTATAGCTCCCATGAAAGTCTCTGTGCATAAGTCAGTTACTTACAAGTTGAACACAGATTGGTCATAAAAGAGGTTTAAGTGGTAAAGAAGTGTGACTAGCATCTATTTTGCATTCAGTGTGTGTTCAGGATTAGCGTAATTCGTTGCTGGAGGTGTTGAAAGGGAAAAAAAACCTAACAGGAATAAGATATGTCATGCTCTATCATATACCTTTCTTTTAGTCACTTTTCCTGTTACACCGCCTCCCATGTCCTCAGTGAGTAAGTTACTCCCTTCTTACAGCCACTGAATGTCATATCAGTGAAATTTATACTACCTAATGGCTTTACCTGTCACAGTTCAAGGCAACTGCACCTGTATTTCCGTTCAGTGATCCAGCCAGGGAACCCACTCTCAGACTTCCAGCTACACAGCCATTGCCTTTCATGGGTGGAGAACCACATTTCACTCCCTTCTGACCAAGGAATTTCCAGATTGCACACTTCCCTACCTACACTGTGTTATTCCTAGCAGAGACAGGCTGCCCATGCATTCACTTGCTTTCTCTTCACAGACTGATAACAGAGTGATTGTCAACAGTTATAAGGTATCACACAGCTCTTTTTATGCAAGCCTATTTTATCTGTAAGATAAAACCACTAAGAACATAAGAACAGCCATAGTGGATCAGACCAAAGATCCATCTAGCCCAGTATCCTGTCTTCCTACAGTGATCGATGCCAGGTGCTTGAGAGTGAATGAACAGAACAGGTAATCATCAAGCGATCCATCTCCTGTCACCCATTCCCAGCTTCTGGCAAGCAGAGGCTAGGGACACTACAGAAAAATCATATTACAAATAATAAAAGAACCTTCATGCATTCTAATAAGTTTATCAGTGTTCACCCCTACACTAACCTGGGTTCTTGCAGGAGCAGTCCTTCAACACCCTAACCAAGGAGGTTCATTTGTGGTTACAAGTACATCACAACTTCAGATCAGAACAAGCTGACATGTTTAGTCCACCCTTTGCACAGTTCAGGAGTCTTTGATCTGGAGTTTCCAGGAACAGGTCATTAGTGGACAAGGGGTTTTTCTCTTCTGAGCATTGCTTCAAAAGGGTGGATTCAAAGTGGTTATTTGCATTCCCCTTACCCGAGGAACTTCCTAGGAAATCCATGAAACATGTATTGTTCCAAAAGCTCTTTAAAGTTCCTATTATCTTCTTGAGATTGCATTAGTCATTCTTCTGGAGAAGTTACAATTGCATTTTTAATACAATGGACCCCAGAGGTATTTAACCTAATTAAATAAGGTTTAAATTAATTCAGTGAAGTTCATTCAGGATATTGCAGTAAATTGTCAGTCTGTCACATATCTCTCCCACAGAAGTGAGTGTAACTAAGGTGCTGACTGGCACCTGAAGGGAGCCCACTGGCTATTGCCTGGACAGGTTTATTCCCTGGATGGCAGTTTTGCCATTACCTTTAACAATTTCACATTTCGCCTGTTCAGAAACATTCTGCTAGCAAGCCAATTTACATCCTTTAAAAATCTATATGCAGTAATTTAACAACCATCCTGTGTAATTTTAACTTGAGAAACTATGAGACTGAGCTTTCACACATCCCTTCTTACCCTTGTATCCTCAAACCTCTAGGTGTAAACTTAAGACCTGATTCTCCCATTCAACTTTCCATGTGGTTTCTAGGGAGCGTGGTGTCCCTTGGTTCCACGAGAGGTCAGTTGCCTCAGCAATAGATTGTATCGGGGTAGCTGTGTTAGTCTGTATCCACAAAAACAAGGAGTCTGGTGGGAACTTAAAGACTAACAGATTTATTTGGGCATAAGCTTTCGTGGGTTAAAAAGAAGTGGTCTTTAAGGTGCCACCGGACTCCTTGTAGTTTCAGTGATAGACTGAGATTCCTCACTCTCCTAGGAATATTACAAGCAGTCATTCCCTGGACCAAAGGGAGAAATATGTCAGGGCTGCCTCCCTATGCTATTGCTCTCAACCATTCACTGCTTTTAACAGCAGAAGAATTGGTCAAGGGAAAGTCTTCAAACCTCGCCCATAGCCAAATTCCTTTCTCTGCTTCACCTCCCTTGAGGTTGGGACCTGAGATTCTGGTGGCCTCACCACTACTACTCTGGTGAGAGGAGCAGTAATATTGATTCCCCTCTCCATTGGGGTGACCTTTTCCCCCCACTCACTGAGTTAAGATGAGCAGAATTCCTTCTCCGATCCAATTCAGGTCTGTTACACTTTCACAGACCATCAGGCAATCAGACTGTGGAAACATATTCCCCCTCTTTCCTGCCTATAGTTACTTTTGCCATCTCCCAGGCGACCGCTTTACCTTCTACTTGGGCATTTCCCACCCTGGGGTGGGTGCCACAGATTTGGCAATGTACCGCAGCTGCATGAATGTCCTTCCTTTTGGCTGGAAACACTGCCATCACCCTGCTCTGTTCTTCCTCAGTTTCCCTTTTAAGGGTTAGCAGAAAACTTAATTCCCTGATCTAAGCTTTAGAACCTAGAGAATTTCCCTTCAAGTCTTGTTTCTTCTCCAGAAGAAGACCCCCACCCTCCTCAGGTATTTATCTGCATAAGATGGGGAAGTAACTGACTTCTCTTGGACACTGGCAGGGGAACATAAACCGCCACCCTCTATAAACTATTCTACTTGCATTTTTGCTAAGATTCCGGCTTGCCTGCCTGAGGCCAACCAAGGGGGCCTTATTTACCCCTTCTGTTTTCAACGCTATAACATCATTTCCCAAAAGCAAAGGATATGGAGTATCTGACAATACACTTACCCCCAGCACTCCTGAGCCTTCCTGGGTCTGTACAGATACCTGTGCTCTCAGTAGAGCAAAGGCTTTGACACCAGGGACCTTAACCCACATTTCACACCCTGGGAACATTTGATGGGATTTTGTGACATGGGGCTTAACTATAGTTTTAGCAGTCCCAGTGTCTCTCCATCCAGAAACTGTCTCCCCATTAACCATCACCTTCCATTCCCACTAGCGATCAGATGGATCTTCTACCCCTGAGAGGGTGCAGCACAACATGCAGCACGACATGCATGCAGTGGCACAGGATGTGAATGTTTCAGTGTGAACGTTATATGCCATTGGCAAATTGGCTGTGTGACTCTTCATCCTGAGGTGCAGTCACCCAGTTAGAGGTTGGGGTGCAGCTGGCCTTTCCAGCACTGCACTGCAACTCAGTGGGCACCGTGGGCCTTCTCAGGCAAAATTACCTTGCTGGCCACATGGCACGCTACTTCTCCCTACTTGTCCCAGGGCTTCGTGGAAGTGTTTCCCCCACCCCCACTTCCCGCCCCCAGGGTGTGGTTCGCATCTGAGGCCTGTCCTCTGATCCCATTCCATCCCTACTGGGTTTTCTATCAAACCCAGGTGAACTATACATCTTGATGGGGCCATTTCTCAGCTATCGTTACATGTCTGGGATTTCAAGTTGAGGTGACAGAGTTTACAGAGTTGTTCTGTACCCATTAACTTGCAGCCTCATTGACCCTGGTAGCCTTCCAAACCATTTCCATTTCCTTACATAAGACCTAATTTGAATTGACACTTCAGGATAATATCCTCTTTTTTCTGAATTCCTCAAAAACCTTCTCCCATGTGCTCCAGGGGGTCAGTTTAAACTTTTGCAACAAAGCTTGTTTACATCAATCACAATCTTTATAGACCTCCTTCCCACAAGGGTAAAAATGCCCAAGGCTTTTGTCTCAGCCGCTAGAGGAGTGAGGTACCATACCATGCCCTTTTCCCCACCTTGTTCTATTCACACCTCATTTTCAAAGCATGTAGGAACACGTCCATGTCATTCCTCTCCCTAAAACAAGGGAGTAATTTGGAGTCTACATCAGCCACTGGGACAAGTACCTGGACTGGCTCCACCTAACAGACTATGGCTCTGCTGGTGCAGTCTCTCCATCTCGAGCTGATACCTGCAATAGCCACTTACCTCTGCTTTTGGGCCACCTTATACCTCAACATATAAACCTGTGACACCAATTACCTCCCCACTGAATGCAGCTGTAATAAACTTCTTGCACTCATCTATAAGCTTGGGCTGGAGGTAATTGAGAACCTCACTGAGGTCAGTACAGTGGTGTTGAAGTATTTTGGTGACTAAATTCTAATGCAGTAATTAAAAATATAACACAGCATGGTCATTCTGTACTGCTGCAACTTGTAACTTGAAACTATGATGTGTGACCTTCCATTTCCAGTGCAAACTTTTGCAAAAACAATCTGTTCTCATAAAAGAGAAAAATATGTAAACTTTCATCCATAAAAAGAGACACAGGGGAACAGGTTGTCTTGTACTCTTTTAGCTGTGAGTTCTTTCCTCCATTCCAAAGGAAGTTGGCAAGATCAGAAGATGGTTTTGTATTGTCAAGATCTCCCCTCTGTAGCTTTTCTATTATTTTTTTGTGTGGCTATTTCTATGGTGTTCATCACTATAGTGTGTGAGCACTTAATAAAATGATTATATCACCACAATTCCCCTATGAGGTAGGGAACTATTGTAATGTCTGTTATACATTTGGGAAACGAGGGTATAGAGATATTAAGGGCCATATTCTTTAAAAAAAAAAAATCAGTATCCAGCAGCTCCCATTTTTCCACCTGTGTAAGTGGCTAGATTTTCAAAAGATCTCACCACTTGTATAGGGTCCTACACAAAATGGTTAGATTTTCAAAATTGTTCAGCATCCAGCAGCTTCTCTTAAACTTAAATTAGAATTAAAAGGTACCAAAGGAACACTGGGATCTTCTGGGTGTTGAGCACTTTTGAACTCCTAAATGGGAACTGAATTTTTCTGAAAATCTGGAGCTAACTGTGGGTGTTCAGCACTTTTGAGCCAGGATTAATATCCAGATAACTTAGTTCCAGTGCAGTGCCATAATCACAAGTAAATCCCTCATCTCAGTACATGCTGTACTAAAGTGCACATACATTTTATATATACAGTGTAAAAGAACCATGAACTGCCACTAATGTCTTATGATTATCCTTTGGATCTGCAAGTTTAGAGGAAGAGATGAGCTATGAAAGATAAGTACAGAAATACACAGTATTTACTGATGTGGCACAACCGCAGTAGGTCTGTACAATGTATATAAACTCACTCACCGGAGAAAAATAGTTTAGGTTTTGGCACTGATATTCAAACCTGTACTTTCTCTTCAGTGTCAGGTAGCTTTCTGTTCCTCTTGAGGGGAAAAATTAAAATCATGTAGAAGAGAAGAATAAATTAGTTATTGGCCTTCTTCAATATAAAATTTGTTTTCTGAGTGACTTGATGGCCCTTTCCTGGCGATCAATTCATAGATCTTTCCCTGCCGTGCAGAAGAGGGAATCAGCTACCTGTGTGGCACTGGCCCAATACCCTGTGAGGGATGCCATGTGGGGAAGAAGTCGGGTGTATAGGGAACATGCATCTGTCTGTCTTCTCAACCCTCAAAACTAATAAGAGTTCATTCCAAAATAACAGAGAATCAGATGTGGGCTTTTGTATATTACTATATTAATTTCTGAAGGAGTTGTAATTGTTTCTGTGAATTACAGGAATTTAGTGTATTGACAATAATCATCCTAACTACTGTATGCTAAGTCTAATAATAGAATCTGGTCCATAATGAATTAAAGAATAAAAGTAATTTAACATATATTTGTTTAATATCATGTATTATTTTGCTCTCTGGTACCTCTCAATGGAGAGACAGACTAGTTCATTTCCCAAGCTACATAAGTAAGGTCAGTCAGTGTTTAGGTGGGAGAACTCCAGGAAGAAGTCAGAGTATATCAGAAAGTGGGATTGATGAGTAAGTAGATGGCAGGTCTTAAATCTGTCAGTACTTATCTAATGTCAAAATATAGTGTTAGCAGGCAACATACTATTCAATGTATCATAATTCAGATGAGATGTAAAACCAAGTTCTTGACCTTTTTTGAAGAGCCTCTGGTATTTTTATATTCCATTTTGGTTAACTTTAGTCTTACCTTCCAATGTACAGGTGCAATTTAAGATGGTATGCTTCTTCACTTCTGTCCTAAACAATTGTAAAATATTGCTGTGTATTGTGAAAGAGCAGCAGTTTAACCCCAAAGTGTCTGGGGGGTGGGTGCGGTTGAGCTGGCTTGTTTGTTTTTGTGGGGCATGAAATGATTCCTGTATATATTCCATAGTGGTTAGTAGAGTGCTTTGGGATATGTTTGTCTCACATACTTTGTTGCAAATTGAGGTTGATGCACTTTAATATGTCAGTGGCCACTGCTGGATAATGTGAGATCTCAGTTAGTAGTGTGCAGGAGGTGTGTGTGTGTGTAGGTAGGGAAAGGGTGGATATCCTACTATTGAATTAACTTCATTGGTTACGTGTGTGGGCATGGATTTTGTTTGATTTTGGTTTTCAGTTTTACAGCCCATATAAGAATGGGTCAACAATTGTTTTATGTTTCTGGCTTCCTATGTGCAGCACCATTCTGCTCTTTTATTTGTGATTTTTACAGACGGGACAGGTACTATCCATATCTCTGCCTCTGCAACCCCTAGGCTGTCAAAAATCTTTGCTTTGAAACTAGGGTGACCAGATGTCCCGATTTTATAGGGACAGTCCCAATATTTGTGGCTTTGTCTTATATAAGTGCTTATTACCTCCCACCCCCTGTCCCAGTTTTTCACAGTTGCTGTCTGGTCACCCTATTTGAAACACAAAATGACCCTTTTTATATCAGGTTATTATTTTATTTTAAAAGGCCCATTGTATTGATTTTATTTATTATTTTAGACTCAATTTTAATTATTGCTTTAAATTTTTTGTTTATATTAATGTTTTGTATTTAGAAAATATTTTCTTGGCATGGCTCAACTTACAAGTTTGCATAATTTAATAAATGCATGTACCGGGAAAAATCATAAGCTAAGACAAAAGCTGCAGATTCAGTACTGATTGTGGAAACTCAATAATATTTTTTGAGGTAGGGGCCATGTCGTCCTGTATGATTATATAGCATATCCCACAATAGAGTGTGGATCCTGGTTGGAGTCATCGGGTGCTACAGAAATAGGAATAATTAATTACGATAAAAAAGAACATTTCTCATAAAGTGCAGTCCATCTGTCCATCCCACCTGACTTCCAGAGAGGCAATCGAGGTAAGAGATGGACCTTACACTCCCCCCAGATGATGATGAAGTTGTAGTTGTTTGGATCTTGGGTTCATCCATGACATCTTCTTTTTGTCTGGCAGGCAGAAAAAAGTATTTATGATTGCTAATTGCTGCTTGATGCATTCACTAAGTAGCAGAGTTCCATTGCTAGTCTCTTTCCCAGTCCCATGCTGTCCGATTGCATGCCGCCAGATTGCCCCATTATTTCCAACTCTGTCATTGAAGTCCCCCGTGATAATCTGTTTATCTGACACCAGTGTAGACGTGATGAGTTTGTCTAAGTCACTGTAGCACTTTTCTTTCTCATAGTCAACATTTGTCATGGTAGGAGCATAAGTGCTGGTGATAAACATACTGTTTGTTTCAATGGCAACCATAGAACTCTAAGATGAACACTTATGCCTCCCTCTGCACATTCACTTGACTAGCTGTAAACATTAATATAACAACTTTCTAGTTGTTAAATAGTTCTAAGATTATAGATATTTTATAAGAGACAATGATCTTAGCAACTTTATGATTCCACACATTGAACACACTTGCAAACAGTAACATTTTCCAGATTCTGGATATTAAATATTTTATTGTCGTTTCTTTCCAGCAGTGCAACATCTTCAAATGATAAGTTTTATTCAGAATATTTTCTTTTTACATTGGCTGACTCTGTGTAAACATGACCTTTTATATGTTTAGACAATTAAACACCAGTCTACTTTATTTTCATGACTGTGGCTTGCTTCTCTGGCCCTGGGAGGATGATATCAACCCTGAGAATTGTTTAATTTTGACCATTTTTTGAGACCAAGGATATACTTTCCAAATCAGAAGCTGGCCTTTCAAGGAAAAGTAGACTGTGTCCCTGGAAGTGTGGAACAGTAAATGTTGATCTCAGTATAATGTGTGCTGCATGCTTCACTTAGGAACAGTGCCAGTGTGGGAGCAAATTATTATTATAGGCCCCAATTCAGCAAAGCACTTGAGCACATGCTTAAATCTGACTACTGAATACAGATGGTTTGCAAACTGTGATCCTAATTTAATGTTTTGAAGGTTTTAGTTGAGAGAGCTGTCTTCTTGTGGAGGAATAGGTCCGGAGGGTGGTGGGGTGGGGGAGTAAGCATAAATTTATGCTTGCCTACTACTCCATTACAGTCTGCATGAGTGACTAAAAAATAATAACTTTCAGCCGTGTAATGTGGGGAAAAAACATGCAACATATACTGATTTTAATTAGTTTATATATTTAATCATTTTCATTTTAGACTGATTTTCAGGGTTTAATCTGTAGAAATCTGGCACAAAATACAATAAAGTCCCCATCCCCCCAATATCAGCATAAGCAACCATAAACTAGTTAAAATCTTCAGGACTATTCTTGAAAAAAATCTCATGTAAAATGAGTTGAGGTGAAAGCATTATTCATAATACTTAAGTATCTGTTGTCTCAGTGTTGTTCACTGAGAAGATACAGAATTCCAAATCATGCAAGCTACTCTGTCTGCATGGGCAGACCTTTGAGCTCACATTGATCCCTTTAGAAGTCAATGGGTTGACACAGGAGACCTCCCACATGGAGCAACTTGCAGGATCAAACCTGAGCTCTGAAAGTTAGCTCTTAACCATATTTAACCAGATACAGTTATTTCAATAGCTAGCCTTTTGTTAACTTGGTTCTTTTATTGATAACAGATCTATAAATTGAGGATCTTTCATCTCTCCAAATGTGCTGTTTTCATTAACATTAGGCATTTTTTTCCTTTTATTTTTAATTTTGTAGTAATGTTTTTAGCAGACGCCACTTCCTTTTGTGTGTTCTTTTTTAAACTAGGTGATGAGAATTTTTTTCTTCATATTACAATGAAAGAAAGCAAACTTCAGTACAGTTTTCTATCTTAATCCATCAGTCTATATATTCTTGACCATAAAAACGCTAAATTAGCCACTAGATAGAGTCTATGGAATGTAATTTTCAACTAGCACATTAAATAATCATACAATACAATTCTAGTAAGTATCTGTTTCTGTTACCAAAGATAATATCTCTGCAAACGTAGGCACGTCCTCATACTTCAGTTGTTAAACATAAGGCCTGTCTTGGAACATACCTCCATGTGCACTCTACCACAGTGTTACATTCCTCCTATTGGGTCACTTCCATATTTGGAAATTACATTCACAGGCCTGGGTTTGCTTAACTGTACAATAGTACTTATTTATTACATGGGAGTTCAGCTAAAGAGAAAATCATTAAGCCTTCAGTATAACAGAAACATATAGTCAGTGGCAAGAAAAAGTTAGTTTTGTTTAAGGACTATGGACCAGATTTTCAAAGGTATTTAGGCACTTAAAGATGCAGGTAGGTGCCTAATGGGATTTTCAAAAGTGCCTACGTACCTAACTTCCTATTGATTTCAAAAGGAGTTAGTTGCCTAGGCACTTTTGAAAAGCCACTAGGCACCTATCTGGATCTTAGGTGCCTAAACACCTTTGAAAATCTAGCCCGATGGATTTAAAATACGTATTTTAAATCCATCTGCTACTATGCTATCTGCTTCTACAACTAGAATACAATAACGAAAATGAATGTTTTGTATTATCATTAGGGCTGTCAAGTGATTAAAAAAATTAATCGCGATTAATCGTGCGATTAAAAAAATTAATTGTGATTAATTGTGCTGTTAAACAACAATAGAATACCATTTATTTTAAATAGTTTTGGATGTTTACTACATTTTCAAATATGTTAATTTCAATTACAAAACAGAATACAAAGTGTACAGTGCTCACTTAATATTTTTTATTACAAATATTTGCACGGTAAAAAACAAAAAAAAATTATTTTTCAGTTCACCACATACAAGTACTGTAGTGCATGGCACTGTTGTAGCTGGTGTTGCAAGATATTTACATGCCAGATGTGCTAAAGATTCATATGTCCCTTCATGCTTCAACCACCATTTCAGAGAACATGCTTACATGCTGATGATGAGTTCTGCTTGATAACAATCCAAAGCAGTGCAGATTGATGCATGTTCATTTTCATCCTTTAATCAGATGCCACCAGCAGAAGGTTGATTTTCTTTTTTGGTGGTTTGGGTTCTGTAGTTTCTGCATCAGAGTGTTACTCTTTTTAGACTTCTAAAAGCATCCTCCACACCTCATCCCTCTCAGATTTTGGACGGCACTTCAGATTCTTAAACCTTAGCTCGAGTGCTGTAGTTATTTTTAGAAATCTCGCATCGGTACCTTCTTTGCATTTTTTCAAATCTGCCATGAAAGTGTTCTTTAAATGAACATGTGCTGAGTCATCATCCGAGACTGCTATAACATGAAATATAAACAGAGCACGAGACATACAGTTCTTCCCCAAGGAGTATAGTCACAAATTTAATTGATGCATTACTTTTTTAACAAGAATCAACAGCATGAAGTATGTCCTCTGGAATGATGTCTGAAGCATGAAGGGCCATACGAATGTTTATCATATCTGGCATGTAAATACCTTGCAATGCCGGCTACAAAAGTGCCATGAGAATGCCTGTTCTCACTTTCAGGTGACACTGTAAATAAGAGGCAGGCAGCAGTATCTCCCACCAATGTAAACAATTTTGTTTGTCTTAGTGATTGGAAGAATAAGAAGTAGGACTGAGTGGACTTGTAGACTCTAAAGTTTTACACTGTTTTGGTTTTGAGTGCAGTTATGTAACCAAAAAAAATCTACTTTTGTAGATTTACACTTTCACGATCAAGAGATTGCACTTCAGTACTTACATGAGGTGAACTGAAAAATACTATTTGTTTATCATTTTTACAGTGTATATATTTGTAATAAAAAAAATATAAAGTGAGCACTGTGCACTTTGTATTCTGTGTTGTAATTGAAATCAATATTGAAAATGCAGAAAAACATCCAAAATATTTAATAAATATCAATTGGTATTCAATTTTTTAATGGTGATTAATTTTTTGAATTAATCTCAAATGTTAACTGTGATTGACACCCTTAGTTATCATGCCTTTTCACTTGAAAAAAAATGCTATTCAAACTAATTTTGCTTTTGTACAAAGTTAAAGTTTTAGCACATGAAGTTTTTATGACATTCATAACACTAGATTTTGGTAAATGTGTATGCATACTTGAATACTTTACATTGTACCTAGGTATTTCAAATTTCATGTTTTGTAGAACTGAGGTTTCCTCCCAGATAGCTCCAGGCACCAGCCCAGCAAGCAGCTGCTTGGGGCAGCCAACGGTGAGGGGCTGCACATCCGGGTCTTCAATGGCAATTCGGCAGTGGGTCCCTCACTCCCTCTCGGAGGGAAGGACCAGACACCGAATTGCTGCCGAAGACTGAAGCGGCGGCGGTAGAGCTGCAGATCTTGATTGCAGTGGCAAAAAACCTGGAGCCGGCCCTGCTCCCAGAGTATACTGTGATCTATAATTAACAGTTCAAGTCAAGTGACTATAAAATTCTACAAATTTTGGCTTTGTGAAACATTTGGAAGTCAGTCAAATATTGAGCATTCAAAAGTACTGAATGGATAGAAGAGTCATACCCCCATCGTAACCGCGTGCTGGCTTAAGAGGCACTGAACCAGCCCCTGTTAGCTCAGAATCTGCTAGCATAGCTCCCATCAAGGGAAACTGGCTGGAGCTGGCAGGGTGTGGCTCATTAGAGAAGCCTGAGAGCAATCACCTGTGAGCCTGCTGAGAGGAAGGCCTATAAAGCTAGCAGGAAGGAAGTAGGAGGGGGGAACAGGAAAGGGAGGAGTGAGGGCCTGTTGCTCCCAGCTGCTGTAAGAGCAAGCTGTTCCCTAAGGAGCTACCAGACTGGTATTGAATTGTATATAGCTGTATATACGTGGTGGTGGGAAAATACTGGGAAATAAAAGGGCACTGGTGTGTGAAAGAGTGGTCTCCAGCAAATTAGTACTGTGAGCAATGAAGCGCTCGTCTACACTCATCCCAGCACGAGGGGAAAGATGTCAGAGGCATTTGATGTGTGAGGTTGGGTAAGTCGGGAAAGGAAGAGGCATGTGAGAGTGGATCTTTGTTAACCCAAATCTCCACTGGAAGGACCTTTTGCTAGTGGGAGAAGTTAGAGCTGATCTTGTGTAGCTCTGAACTTGCGTGGAGCTCAGTGGATGAGGTTCAGGGAGACACATCTCACTTTGCAACCCCTCTTCTATACACATCAACCTCTGGGCAGCATGGAGAATCTGCTGCAAAGTATCCGGTATTGGTATCCAAGCTTTGAAGCAGACCAGAACTGAAGTTTTACAAATACTAAAGGGCTCAGATATGGTAAAATCAAACTGAATACCTATTATTCATGAAATATTCATATCCTTTGTGTGGCTGACCAGCTTCCGCCGTAAATGGACTGGACAGAGTAAGCTAAGAACGGAAATGTAATCATAGTTTTGAATTTCATTGCTTTTGTGAGTTTAGTCAAACTCTTAGTATTATATTGTGTATGTTTATATTAGGCAAATTATTATCAGGTCACGACAACTATTCTTCAAAATCTAGTCTTCAAAAATCCAAGAAGTATTATTGATCATAAATCCTGATCTGTGAAAATCCGCACTTTAAGGGTGATTTCTTGATGCAGAAGTTTAAACAACAAATATGGGCAACAGTCAAAGTCTCTCAAAAGGCTGTAAACGCCTTTTCTGGGAAGAGGCGGATAGACGTAGGCTATCAGGACTAGAGGTAGTATCTGAGAGTTCTACCTCCTCTTTCTACCTCTTCTTATATGTGCAATTTCAACTCTTATCAGTGTAGCTAACCATGTTCAAGGGTTTTTCAGGGTTCTCACCACCACTAGGGCAGATTTAACACAGGTGGAATCTTTGCTCTGTTTAAATGTACTAAGATTTCCAGTATAAGGGCAGAGAAGGCAACTTGTCCTTTCCACAGAGACAAATCTCTTTCATAAATCAATCATACAAAAAGTTGGGTAGCTTTTGTCATATAACTAAAATAACAATGCATAGTTTTAAACCCCATAGCAACAGAAAGCTTCTTGGTTTATTCTTAATCACAGTAGCAGTTCCTCTAAAAGCAGACATTGAGGGAGGCATTCATTTCTACCACTAAAGGTAATGTACAGTTACAGAGAGGAAAATTCCTTTTTTATTTTTGGAAGGCTTGCCTTAGTGTGGTGTTTTTCTTAATGAGTTAGGGCAGAGTTTATAGTTTGATTTTCTCTTCAATTTTTTCTTGATTAACTCTAATCTTTCTGTAGCTTTCTTTCCTAAAATCTTCTTTAGAAGGATAAATAAAAATATTAACCTATGGCACATTGTTAGAATTGTAGTTGTCTGCGTGTGTGCCTAATCATAGTTTGACCTAGAAAATTATCATAAGGATTAGGACATATATTTTGTGACAACGTTTACTAACAAACAAGCAAAAAACTAGTATTAAACCCTACATAAAAAAGATCTTCATTGGCTCAGAGGGTAAATGAAGTTTAAAAAAAAATAAAAATCCTATTTAATAGAAATTAGCCTGATGAAACCAGGTCAACACATATTGCTACTGGGATCTCTAAATTGAATCTGAAATGTTTAGGGTTGAGGAATGGCAACAAAATACATTAATTAACAATAATGTAATAATGTATTTATGGTAACCCAGATTATGTTGTCAGTATTATCAGCTCTTAATGATCCTTTTAGTATCTAAAAATCCCTCTTTAAAAATTTCTTCAGAGCTCCATTGAATTTAAATGTTCAAATAATTTTCTGCCTGATCAAAATATTTGCAATCTATTTTTACATTTATTTTTATAATCCCATTGAATTCAGTGGGATTACACGGGTTTAAAATCAGATCAGAACTCAGTCCAATGCAGTTTATAAGAACATAAGAACGGCCATAATGGGTCAGACCAAAGGTCTGTCTAGCCCAGTGTCCTGTCTTCCAACAGTGGCAAATGCCAGGTGCCCCAGAGGGAATGAACAGAACAGGTAATCATCAAATGATTCATCCCCTGTCACTCATTCCCAGTTTCTGGCAAACAGAGGGTAGGGACGCCATCCCTGCCCATCCTGGCAAAAAGCCATTGATGGACCTATTCTTCATGAACTTATCTAGTTCTTTTTAGAACCCTGTTATAATCTTGGCCTTCACAACATCCTCTGGCAAAGAGTTCTACAGACTCTCTGTGCGTTGTATAAAAAAATACTTCATTTTGTTTGTTTTAAATCTGCTGCCTATTAATTTCATTTGGTGACCCCTAGTTCTTGTGTTTTGAGGAGTAAATAACACACCAGTCATGATTTTATAGACTTCAATCATATCTCCTGCCTTAGGTGTCTCTTTTCCAAGCTGAAAAGTCCCAGTCTTATTAATCTCTCCTCATACAGAAGCTGTTCCATTGCCCTAATAATTTTTGTTGCCCTTTTCTGATCCATGAGAGGACCTTCCCTCTTATCCCATGGAAGCTTATTTTGCTTAAGAGCCTTTGTTGAGGGATCTTGTCAAAGGCTTTCTGAAAATCTAAGTACACTATATCCACTGGATCCCCCTTGTACACATGCTTGTTGACCCCCTCAAAGAACTCTAGTAGATTGGTGAGGCAGGATTTCCCTACACAAAAAACATGTTAACTCTTCCCCAACAAATTATGTTCATCTATATGTCTGACAGTTTTGTTCTTTACTATAGTTTCAACCAGTTTGCCTGGTACTGAAGTCAGGGTCAACAGCCAGTAATTGCCGGGGTCACCTCTGGAGCCCTTTTTAAAAATTGGCATCACATTAGCTATCCTCCAGTCATTTGGTACAGAAGCTGATTTAAATGATAGGTTACAGACCGCCATTAGTAGTTCTGCAATTTCACATTTGAGTTCCTTCAGAACTCTTGGGTGAATACCATCTGGTCCTGATGAATTATTACTGTTTAATTTATCAATTTGTTCCAAAACCTCCTGTAATGATATTTCAATTTGGGAGAGTTAGAATCATAGATCATAGAATCTGAGGGTTGGAAGGGACCTCAGGAGGTCATCTAGTCCAACCCCCAATCCTCAGATCCTCAGATCTGTTACCTAAAGAGACTTACTCAGGTTCGGGACTCTCCCTCACATCCTCAACCATGAAGACTGATGCAAAGAATTCATTTAGTTTCTCCGCAATGGCCTTATTGTCCTTGAATGCTCTTTTTAACATGTTGATCATCCAGTGGCCCCATTGATTATTTAGCAGGCTTCCTGCTTCTGATGTACTTAAAAATAATTGCTATTACTTTTTGAGTCTTTGGCTAGCTGTTCTTCAAATTCTTTTTTGGCCTTCCTAATTATATTTTTACACTTCATTTGCCAGAGTTTATGCTCCTTTCTATTTTCCTCACTAAGATTTAACTTCCACTTTTTAAAGGATGCCTTTTTGCCTCTCACTGTTTCTTTTACTTTATTGTTTAGCCACAGTGGCACTTTTTTGTTCTCTTACTATATTTTTAATTTGGGGTATACATTTAAGTTGAGCCTGTATTATGGTATCTTTAAAAAGTTTCCATGCAGCTTGCAGGGATTTCACTTTTGGCACTGTACCTTTTAACTTCTGTTTAACTAACTTCCTTATTTTTTTGTAGTCCCCATTTCTGAAATAAAATGCTACAGTGTTGGGCTGCTGTGGTGTTTTTCCCACCACAGGGAAGTTAAATTTACTTATACTATGGTCACTATTACCAAGCGGTCCAGCTATATTTACCTCTTCGACTTGATCCTGTACTCCACTTAGGACTAAATCAAGAATTGCCTCTCCTCTTGTGGGTTCCAGGAGTAGCTTCTCCAAGAAGCTGTCATTTAAGATGTGAAGAAACTTTATCTCTGCATCCCGTCTTGAGGTGATATGTACCCAGTCAATCGGGGGATAGTTGAAATCCCCCATTATTGAGTTTTTTATTTTTATAGCCTCTCTAATCTCCCTGATCATTTCACAGTCACTGTTACCATCCTGGTCAGCACTACATGTAAGTCTATCTAGATGTCTCGAGAGATATGCAACCTTTGCACCTGGCAGGCAAGTCACCAGTCAGTTCTCCCAGTCATACCAAACCCAGCTATCTATGTTTCTAATGATTGAATCGCCCATTACTAATACCTGTCTCTTTCTAATAACTGGAGTTCCCTATCCCGGCAAGGTAGCCTCAGTGCAAGAGGATACCACAACGTCATCTGGAAGGAGGGTCCAAACTATGGGATTGTTTCTCTCTGCTGCAGTTGGATGTTCTCCTTCCCTGAGACTTTCATCCTCTTCAACAGCATAGAGGCTGTCAGACCAGGGATGAGACTGTTCTACTGTTCTCATCTATATACCTCTCTGTTTCCCTGAGCTCCTCCAGTTCAGCCACTCTGGTCTTCAAAGCCTGTACATGGTCTCTGAGGGCCAGGAGATCCTGGCATTGAATGCACACATATGCCACCTCCCCATAGGGCAGGTAATCATACATGCTGCATTGGGTGCAATAAACTGGATAAACTCTGTTGTTGGACTTCTGCCTGCATTCTCTTTTTACTCCTGCAGCTCATTCCTTTGATGTTTTGTTTTTCTCAGGAGGTGTTTTTGGCTTTAAGTTTAAAGAATGTTAGGTGTATCTAGCCCCCTCTTACAACTCCCTTGCAAAACTTCCCTCTTAGCTGCTCCTGTTCGCTAGCTTCTCTGGTCGCTTGGAAGCGGGCTTTTTAAAGCCTTGGTCTTCCTGGCTAGCCCCGCCCCCTAGTCAAGGCTTAATGAGTGCAAAAGGGTTTAGGGATCAAAGCCTCGTTAAGAAGGTCACTAGGCTCTCTGGTTGCAGAGAAAAGCCTTGACTACAGGCCGCTCAGTCCTCTAAACAAACAGGCCACACCATGGGCGCCAACTTATATGGGCTCGTGGAGCTAAAGCCCCAGGAATATTCAAAATCAGGGGCTCTGCTCCACCAATATTTGGAGCTAGGTTTCGCCCCTTTAAATCCCAGCCGCGGCTGGGAATCAGAGGGCTCTGGGCTGCCCGCTGCTGCGGGGAGCCCAGAGCCTTTTAAATCCCAGCCGCGGACGGGAATCAGAGGGCTCTGGGCTGCCCGCTGCGGCGGGGAGCCCAGAGCCCTTTAAATCCCAGCCGCGGACGGGAATCAGAGGGCTCTGGGCTGCCCGCTGCTGCGGGGAGCCCAGAGCCTTTTAAATCCCAGCCGCAGCTGGGAATCAGAGGGCTCTGGGCTGCCTGCAACCGCGGGGAGCCCAGAGCCCTTTAAATCCCAGCCGCAGCTGGGAATCAGAGGGCTCTGGGCTGCCTGCAACCGCGGGGAGCCCAGAGCCCTTTAAATCCCAGTGCGGCTGGGAATAAGAGGGCTCTGGGCTGCCCGCTGCTGCGGGGAGCCCAGAGCATTTTAAATCCCAGCCGCGGCCGGGAATCAGAGGGCTCTGGGCTGCCGGCAGCGGCGGGGAGCCCAGAGCCCTTTAAATCCCAGCCGCGGCCGGGAATCAGAGGGCTCTGGGCTGCCGGCAGCGGCGGGGAGCCCAGAGCCCTTTAAATCCCAGCCGCGGCCGGGAATCAGAGGGCTCTGGGCTGCCTGCAACCGCGGGGAGCCCAGAGCCCTTTAAATCCCAGCCGCGGCCGGGAATCAGAGGGCTCTGGGCTGCCGGCAGCGGCGGGGAGCCCAGAGCCTTTTAAATCCCAGCCGCAGCCGGGAATCAGAGGGCTCTGGGCTGCCTGCAGCCGCGGGGAGCCCAGAGCCCTTTAAATCTCAGCCGCGGCTGGGAATCAGAGGGCTCTGGGCTGCCTGCAACCGCGGGGAGCCCACAGCCCTTTAAATCCCAGCCGCGGCTGGGAATCAGAGGGCTCTGGGCTGCCGGCAGCGGCGGGGAGCCCAGAGCCTTTTAAATCCCAGCCGCAGCCGGGAATCAGAGGGCTCTGGGCTGCCTGCAACCGCGGGGAGCCCAGAGCCCTTTAAATCCCAGCCGCAGCCAGGAATTGGAGGGCTCTGGGCTGCCCGCAAGGAGCCCAGAGCCGGAGGGCTCTGGGCTGCCCGCGGCACAGAGCCCAGAGCCCTTTGAATCCCCGCCGCGGCGGCTGGGATTCACAGGGCTCTGGGCTCCCCGCGGCTGCCAGCAGCTCAGAGCCCTTTGAATCCCAGCCCCTGGCCGCTGATTGCCCCCTCCCCAGACCCCTGCCCCACCTGCCCCCCAGGACCCCCACCCCCTATCTAACCATCACTGGTCCTTGTCCCCCGTTACCCACTCCCGAGACAACTGCCCCTAACTGCCCCTTGGGACCCCAGCCCCTATCTAAGCCTCCCTTCTCCTTGTCCCCAACTGCCCCCTCCTGAGATGCCACCCAACTTCCCCCCAGGACCCCACTCCCTACCTGTCCCCTGATAAACCTCCTAGACTCCCATGCCTATCCAATTGCTGCCTGTCCCCTGACTGCTCCTCCGAACCTCTGCCCCATCCAACCCCCCCTGCTCCTTGTCCCTTGACTGGCCCCTAGAACCCCCTACCCCTTCTCCAATCTTGTAATCTTGTGGCACTGACGCGTTGTAGCTTCATTTTATATTGGCTTACAGGGCGGGAGTGGGGGGGGGCACCACCATTTTGGGCCCCACCAAAAATTATACAAACCTGCCGCCTATGGGCCACACGATATATTTCAGTCAAGCTGCAAGGATACCACAAACACACACAACAAACTTACTTCAAGGGTCACGTAATCATTCCTCCTTCACCTGGAGAACTCCCTCCCAACACACTTAATAAATGCCATGACTTCGTAGCAAAAGAATAATGTAGTTCATGGAACATTGTTGAAGAGGTAATCAGTGATTTAAACAGTGCTTTTGCATCCATTGAGACTCATTGGTAGGTATTTTGGGGGTTATTGTGTAGTGTTTCATCAGGAGTACTCTCCAGAATTTCTGGACACCTGAGTTTATTTAAAGGGTCTTTGTTCATATATTTGGTGAATTATATGGGATTGAGTATTGACTAGACAGTGGAAATATGTTGTGTAATGTTTAAATTATAGTATGATTTAAGATCAGTTCTGTACAGTGTTAAATTGTATTTACCCTAAAATATATTATTCTGTCCAACAGAAAACTGTTAATGGAATGTCAACTGTGCAATCTTCACATTCCTGAACTCTGATCACTAGAGCACATATTTATGATAGTTTTAGTTATATGTTCAGAAGCTATTTTAGAAATAAAATAGCATGATATCGGACAATTTTTTCTAGATAAAGAATGGTGAAAAGAAAAAAAACATGAAAACGAGAAGTTTCATTCTCCAGTAATTCAAAGGTCTAATAGGTCACAAAAATTGCTTATAGTATGTATATATTTCATAATCTGGAACTATTTGGATAGTTACAACTGGAGGGCCCTGTCCCATGTAGTTTAAGAAGTCCACAGGAGCTCCTTTCCTGTAAACTTTAGGAATACAGCAACTGTGGAGAAGGTACATTTGCTTCTAACATGCATCCAAGCAGAACTTCCTCCTGCACGCCTCACAAAATCTGTGAGATATTTGATGTCTTTCTTACAGTTCCAGTTCATGCAGTCATGCATGTTCATATGTAAGTATCTCAGTTTTCATTAAAAAAGTAAATTTAGCCCTTCTGGTTGCAGAGAAAAGCTTGACAATGTAAACCAAGTGTAACCTAAAAGCCCTAACTCCAGAAGACAAATATAATCAATTTAAAAGTATTAATTTTAAAAAATCATTATTTTAAAGTAAATATAATGATTTTTGAGGTGTCTAACATTATTTTTGAATGATTGAGGTTTCTCCCTCATGGGTACCTCCATGAGGCATTATAACTGGGTTCTTCCTCATTTCCCAAACAAGGAGGCTTTTCTAAAAAAAAGTTTCATCCTTCCAGCCTCTCAATGGCATGCCAATAGGGGAGGTTGCTAGCATCTCCAACTGCCCAGTCTCTCATCTCATCTGGTTATCTAGAGCTCTCCTCCCTCTTTTTCCAGGAAAGAGTTTTACCCATTGTGTCGTTTATAAAAGGATTTGGTATGCCGTATTGCCAACCTCACAAGATCAAAAATCACGAGACTGACCCAAAAATCATGAGATAAATATAAATTATATTTTGTTTCAGGGTTTGTCTTTTGATTTTTGAACTCTCCCTGCCCATCCCCTGCATGTGTGGGTGTGTGGCAATTAATGTTGCCCACTCCCCCAAACGTGTCGGGTAAGGTGATTTTGGCCCCTGCTGCAGGAGCTCTCACCCCTACATCTATCCAGCAGTTAATTCTGCCCCCAACCTCCAAATCAATCCTGTCCCCCATCAGTTCTGCCCCCTTACTGCAGCCTCACCTCTGCTCCTCCTGGGCTCGTTACCCCACTCTGCCCCCTTCCCAGGCTGGATGCTGCAGGAAGGGGGGAGAGCTGTTCTGTTGGTCACAGGAGGCAGAGGAGGGAGTGGAGCTTCCCTGAGCTGTGGGGCTCCTTCTACTCCTTCCTCCCCTTTTGTGAGAATGGCTTCAGGTTGCTGAGGGGAAGGTGGTAAGAAAGAGAGAGTTCTTCCTGCAGCAGCTCTGATTGGCTGCTCTGCCTCAGGAAGTGGGCAACTGGGAAAAACAGCTTGTTAGAGAGGGTTTTCCCTTATTCAAGGCTCATATTTCATTGAGGGCTGGAGCTTTTCTTGTCATCAGCAGATGGGCTCCAATCCTAGTCAAGGTTCTCTCACTCAAAACAAAAATCCTGATAATTGGCAACACTGATTCCCTACTGGCTTTGATACTAAATCACAGTCTTAAAAACAACAACAAAAAACTACACAACTTTTGGTGGATGGGATTCCCAATATTTGCAACCTGTTAATAACTGGATCCATGATCCTTTTGCAGTGCATGTCAACAGCTACCCCTGTTTGCCCCTGGCCTGCTGAATGACCATGGGAAGTTATTTCTCTTCTCTGTGCCTTAGGCCTGGTCTACACTAAGGGCGGGGGTCGAACTACGGTACGCAAGTTCAGCTACGGGAATAGCGTAGCTGAACTCGAAGTACCCTAGTTCGAACTACTTACCTGTCCAGACGCCGCGGGATCGAAGTCCGCGGCTCCAAGGTCGACTCCGCCACCGCCGTTTGCAGTGGTGGAGTTCCGGAGTCGACCGGAGCGCGCGGGGAGTTCGAACTATCGCGTCTAGATTAGACGCGATAGTTTGAACTCCGAGAAGTCAAACTCACCGCATCGACCCGCGCGGTAAGTGTAGACCTACCTTTAGTTTCCCCATCTATAAAATGGGAATAATGATACTGGCCTCCACTATAAAACACTTTGAAATCAACTGAGGAAAAGCACTATAAAGCTAATATTATTACATATATTTATATGTGAATAGATGGTGCCCTGTATGTTAGCTACCTGCATATACTCAGATAGATATATCTTTTACTTAGAACTCTGTACTGCCCATACTGTCTTTACCTCCATGCAAACAGCTGGAATCTGCAGATACAGATAAGCTTAAATTTATCTCCTTCCATTTCTCTGTGTGCATCAGGGCAGCCTGGCATACCTGAAGGTCTCACCAGAACAGAGCTGTTGAGAGTGGAATAGTAGGTCATGCTGTCAGCCTTCCTGCTTTTATGGACAAGTTAAAGTACAGGGACCCTGCAGTAAAATGCCAGTATTAAGAGAGAGAGTGAACCATTTTATTGCTCAATTGTAAATCAGTTTCACCAGGCCTTTTTGCAAGTGTGAATTTCCTTTCCCAGCTCCTCTTGTCTTCCTTGATATCATCCCCTGCCTCTGTAAATAAACCCATAATATAAGACATTCCCCTGGCCATTCAAGGGATGTGTGCAGTTGTGGGGATGGAGGGAAGCTGTGGTTATGGCCTGGGATAGCCGGATATGCCATAGCTGAACAATCAGAGTCTTTACAGTTGTGAGGCTGTGTAATCTAGTGTGTGTGTGTGTGGGGGGGGAAGGGTTAAGCTACCATTTCTCAGATGGTTGGTTCAAATATTTTGTAAATATGTCTGTGTATTATCGGCGATCCCTTGAGGTCGAGGATGATCTTTCACTGGTTATATTTTTTCATGGGTCCTTAGGTGGCTGAGGAATCCAATCCTTGAGCCACAGGCTCGTTGGCAGACATTGCAGGTGGTGTTGGAAGACAGGGTTGGGCCACGATTGCTGCATGACAGTTGTTTTTCTTTTCTGGATTTTTTTCTGCAACCAGGGCAAGGCGATTTTCCTCAAAAGTGGATGTTCCCTCTCTGACAAGTCTTCGCCAGTTATCCCTATCCTAGGCTGCTGTCTTACAGTGTGTGGTGTCGATGCCACATCTCTTGAAGTTTATCTTGAGGGTGTCTTTAAAGTGTTTCTTTTGGCCTCCCCATTTCCTTTCTCCTTTGGTGAGTTGGGCATACAGCAGTTGTTTTGGTAAGCGTACATTAGGCATGATCAAAAATCAAAACCAAACAGAAACAACCCAAACCCAAGGCCTTCAAAAAGACTAGCATTTCTACTATCTTTCCTTTGCAACTTTAGAAGACATCCAGAGTTTTTCTAGCTTTCCACATCAGAAGGGGAAGGTCTTTAAAGGGAAAATTCTGTGTCCAATGGCTTATTTCCAAGCTAATTCTTTAAAAAAAAAAAATCTAAGGGAATGCACCTTAGACAAGCAAATGGATTCTTGAAATAACCCAAGAGGATCTTCTCAGATTTTAATACCCCGTTCATTATCTTTAATGTCATATCCCCTTCCTCTGGGCCAGAAAATGACAAGAAATGAAGGACAAGATTGGGAACCTAATTTCATTTTTCTAAAGTGTTATTTTTTTTAGAAAAGAGAATAGGTAGAATAGAGAATAGACAAGTTTCACCTCTTACTGGACCTCTCCAGGCTAACTTTTACACTGCACAAGGCCCATTTCTGCCTGGAGCTGACCTCTTTGAATCGAGGACTGTCACACAAAAAGAGCATCCCCTCAGCTGGACAAGTCCCTTGGGTGATTTTTCCCCCTGCCAGTTCCAATGTTGCCAGTTCTTATTATAATGAATCTTGTGATATTTGGTGTTTTTCTTAAAACCTGGACTCAAGTGATCTCAGCTTTCATTTAAAAATGTAAGTTTCTAAACCTCATGGTTGAGGAGAAAAGCCTGAAAACATGGACCTAACTTACTCAAAAGATTAAAAAACTAGAAGATCAATTAAAAGAACCCAATATGTATTATTTTAAAAACACCTGAGTGCCTTTAAAACTAATCTCATGATTTTTTGAGACTTTATTCTTGCTTTTTTTTCGAATGCTTGGCGTTTGCAATACTGCAACGAAAATACTGGCAATATGCCAAAGAGGCACACTGATAAACAGGATGGGCATTCTTTTCTTCCTTTAAACCTTTAGCAATAGCATACACATTTTATAATCTCCTGTAGGTATTTGAATAATGCTACAATATAACACTAAATCACAGGACTAAAACAATATTTAGAGCACAATAACCAACAGTCCCAATTGTATATGTTTAATGAGGAATAGTGTTTTCAGTATCTATAGGGAATAAAAGATGCTGTTTTAGAAGCATCTCTGTAAGTTCCTGCACATTCAGCAAATGACAACCAATGTAAAAAATACATTGTACATCATGAAAAAGCAGCAAAGAGTCGTGTGGCACCTTATAGACTAACGGACGTTTTGGAGCATGAGCTTTCGTGGGTGAATACCCACTTCGTCGGATGCATGCATTCACCCACGAAAGCTCATGCTCCAAAACGTCTGTTAGTCTATAAGGTGCCACAGGACTCTTTGCTGCTTTTACAGATCCAGACTAACACAGCTACCCCTCTGAATATTGTACATCATGTTAGCCAGGACTCCCTCTTTATATAAATAGATGTTTACAAAAATGATGTAAACTTTCTTATTTTTCAATATATGGTATATAAAAACATTCTGAATCCTCAAGTAATAAATATAAGTATCAGGAGTTAGTATTCAACCTAATCTCGAAAACTTGTTCATCTTGTTCTGAATAAATATTAAAAATGTATACAATGATTTAGGGTTTAAATAAATTAAAAATACAAATCATGATATAGTTTGGCTAAATGATATTTTGGGAACATGGCTGTCTTTTGAAAAAATAACACTCACAGATTTTATATATGTCAACAGAAGATATAATTTTGGTAATTACAAACTTGTGTACTGATTGAAAGGCATTTTTGGAATTTTTTAAACTGATGCTTACATACAAAAAGGGTGTGTGCACAGACAGAAAAAGGACAGTCCGGGCCACACAGAGCTTGCAATCTGTGTAGAGACATGACAAGATAATGGAAGGTTATATAGGAAGAAGATGTAAGTGTCACGCTGCCTGGTACAGGACACAGCTAAGAGCACCAATCTCAGGTCAGACTGCCAGAATACAGGGCATATACCCAGACTGGTTGTATACGCTATCATAAAAGTTCACCTAATCAGTAATAAATGTGTGCTTCCAGAATATTATACTAGTTATTATGAAGCTACAGACAGCCCTCTTCAGGCCCTCTAGCCTCATACACCACCGAGACAAACCAGACTACTGTGATAAATGATTATTAAAACCAGAAATTGCATATATTAGGTTCTTTCAGTTCCAAAAAAACAGACACTCACCCCAGGTCAATGTACTTCAGGATCTTACCAAATACCATGCTGCAGCCAAACTAACTAAAAATTAGTGGATAAAAGAAAAGAAGAGAGTTATTAAATGATTAACATGAATCATATATATTACAATTCTTTTCAGAATCTGTAGATCAGGATAATAGCAGTGATATTAAATCTGCCAGTTTGTAATAAGTCTCTCTGGTACATCCAAACAATTGGAGTCCTCAGTCCATTGTTTCAGGCTCCCTTTGTTAGAAATTACAATCCAGAGATGTGGAGCAGGAAAGAGGCAAGGAGATGATGTCACAGTCTCCAATTTATGCCCCCAGTCCATATGCATGGAAACTTATTGTCTCAATCACATGTTCTATGTGCCCTGCTGAGTCACTGGGCCTCCACTGTCCATATGCTCTCTGAGGAATCCGTGGGAGGGGCACAGTGAAATAATTGATTCTTTTTAATGGCCCATCAATACATGGCTGGCTAGTTTTGATGTAAATCTGTACTGTGAGTGTTACCCAGGAACACAACATGTTTAGTAACTAGCATACAGCAAAATTTCATAACTTCATACACAATGGTGATACACACATTTAAACAGGATAATAACACTTAGCAGATTATAACTTTTTCACTGATATCTTACAAGACATACTTTGTATAAGATTTATCTCAATTGTACATCAGTGGTGATAACACTAGTGTAAACATGGTCATCTTTCTTTTTCTACAGTGTCACAGTAAGGAGAATGGGGATAAGGATTTGATGTTATCCTAGTGCAGTGGTCCCCAAACTTTTCAGGGTTATGCCCCCTTATCCCTGTCCACGCACCCCTGCTGAGGCGGGGCCGGGAGTGAGGCTGTGGCTTTGGGGAGGGGGTATGGACAGAGGTAAGGGGGCTGAGGCTGGGGACACAGCTGGGGATTGGGTCGGGGCTGAGGCCAAGACCAAGGCCAGCAGCCGAGGCCCTGAAGCAGAGCCCCAGGCATGGGGCCAGCAGCCAGGAGTGGAGCTGGGTGGTTTACCCTCCCCACCGCCTGTGGGGGTTGGCCCGGCCCCAGCCATGCACCCCTGAATGGTCCTCCTCATTCCCCTAGGGGGGCATGCCCCAATTTGGAGAGCTCTGTCCTGGTGGTACTCCAGCTGTGATTTTTTTAGCAAGTGGCATGGAAGATAGAGGATAAAGAGGGAAGGTGGGCTTTTTTTCTGGGGGCAGGGGGCTGAAGGGAGGAGATGAGAGGAAGCGAAAGGATGGTGGTAAGAAAAGTATGCATAGGATAGTAAAGGAGGAAACTGCTAAACAATTAAATGGGAGACAGAATCCTAGAACTATAGGGCTGGAAAGGATCTTAAGAGGTCATTTAGTCCGTTCCCCCAGGCACTGAGTCAAGCCCATCCTTGACAGGTGTTAGTCCAACATGTTCTTAAAAACTTCCAAAGACGGTAATTCTACACTCTTCTTTGGTAACCTATTCCAGTACTTAACTATCCTGATAGCTGGGGGAGCAGGGATAGGATGGGGAGCGAGGGATAGCTGCTGAGATTTGGAGGAGGGGAAAAGCAGGATTCAGGCTGGGAAGGGGGGAGGGATAGCTCAGTGGTTTGAGCATTGGTTTGCTAAACCCAGGGTTGTGAGTTCAATCCTTGAGGGGGCCACTTAGGGATCTGGGGCAAAAATTGGTCCTGCTAGTGAAGGCAGGGGGCTGGACTTGATGACCTTTCAAGGTCCCTTCCAGTTCTAGGAGATTGGTATATCTCCAATTATTACCTAAGGGAGGTCCTGGTAGTTACTACTGTGGTTTCTATGGCATTTTCTCAGTGGCTTGTACCCAGTTCCCTGTGCTTCTCACCATACTCCATTCCTTGGGGGCTGGTGCCCCCACTCCCTCCCACCCATTACCAGGTGCCGATGCCCTGTCCTGTCCCCGACCCTGGTGGCTGGTGCATGAGGTCTCTCCTGCAGGCTGGGTGTCTCTGCCAGGACCTGCAGTGGCTTGAAGGTGGGACTGGGCTGGGCCTGTCCTACCTGTTCTCTAGTGACGAGACCAATCTCACAGTGGCTTCTCCAGCCCCTTCTCCAGATCCCACACACATTCCATGTGTAAAACATGGCTGAATCTCACTTTCTCCTCTGTAAGATATCAGGAGACTAAACACAGATTCCCCTCCGCAGCATTTCCATTGCAGCAGTGTTAGCCTCCCTGGTTCTGCTGCCCATGCGTATAGTTAAGTTTGTCCTAATAGCCAACCTAAATCTTCCTTGCTGCAAATTAAGCCTATTACTTCTTGTCCTACATTCCGTGGACATGGAGAACACCATCCTCTTTAGAACAGCCTTTAACACTCATGAAGTCTGTTATCAGGTCACCCCTCAGTCTTCTTTTCTCAAGACTAAACATGCCCTATTCTTCCTTTCCCCATTCATCAAGTTTTCTGAATCTGTTATCATTTTTGTAGCTCTCCTCTGGACTCTTTCTAATTTGTCTGCATCTTCCTTAAAGTGTGGTGCCCAGAACTGGACACACTATTCCAGTTGAGGCCTCACCAGTGCTGAGTAGAGCGGGACAATCACATCCTATGTCTTACATACAACATTTCTTTATACACTCTGAAATGATATTTGTCTTTTTCATGACTGTGTTACACTGTTAACTCATATTCAATTTGTGATCTACTGTAGCCATCAGCAGTAGTCAGCCTTATTAAGAACATAAGAATGGCCATACTGGATCAGACCAAAGGTCCATCAAGCCCAGTATCCTGTCCTCTAACAGTGGCCAATGGCAGGTGCCCCAAAGGGAAGGAACAGACAGGTAGGTTATCATCAAGTGATCCTTGCCCTGTCACCCAGTCCCAGCTTCTGGCAAACAGAGGTTAGGGACACCATTCTTGCCCATCCTGGCTAACAGCCATTGATGGACCTATCTTCCATGAATCTTTTTAACCCCTTTTAAATCCCGTTATAGTATTGGCCTTCACAACACCCTCTGGCAGGGAGTTCCAGAGGTTGATAGAGTGTTGCATGAAAAAATACTTTCTTGTGTTTGTTTTAAACCTGCTACCTATTAATTTCATTTGTTGGCCCCTTGTTCTTCTATTATGAGAAGGAGTAAATAATTTATTTACTTTCCCTATACCACTCATGATTTTATAGACCTCTATCATATTCCCCCTTAGTCGCCTCTTTTCCAAGCTGAAAAGTTCCAGTCTTATTAATCTCTCCTCATACGGAAGCCATTCTATTCCCCTAATCATTTTTGTTGCCCTTTTCCGAACCTTTTCAATTCCAATATATCTTTTTTTGAGATGGGGCGACCACGTGGATTTATATAGTATCAGAGGGGTAGCCGTGTTAGTCTGGATCTGTAAAAGCAGCAAAGAGTCCTGTGGCACCTCCAATACGTCTGTTAGTCTATAAGGTGCCACAGGACATTTTGCTGCTTTTATGGATTTATATAGAGGCAATATGATATTTTCTGTCTTATTATCTATCCCTTTCTTGATGATTCCCAACATTGTTTGCTTTTTTGACTGCTGCTGCACATTGAGTGGATGATTTCAGAGAACTATCCACGATGATTCCAAGATCTCTTTCTTGAGTGGTAACAGCTAATTTAGACCCCATCATTGTATATGTATAGTTAGAATTATGTTTTCCAATTTGCATTACTTTGCATTTATCAACATTAAATTTCATCTGCCAGTTATTTCCCATTTGTGCATTTGATTTTTCCTTTCTGTGACCCCCTGCTTCGGCCCAGAGGGGTTTAAAAGTGGCCTGGCAGGGCTTGAGAGCGGCGGTTCTCAAGACTGGGCTAATGGAGGAAGTGGCTGTAGGTGAGGCCACGCCCCAAACTGAACCACAGCTGGCCCCTATAAAAGGCCAGGGAGCCAAAGGCAAACAGTCTCTCTCTGCCTTCAGAGAGGGGTGGGTCTGGCTGCTTAGGAGCTGAGATAAGTACCTAGGGTGAAGCAGGGCTGGGGAAAGGCTGAGGAGCTCTAGCCAGGAAAGCCCCAGGCTGCGGTCTAGCACAAGGCCAACGGGTACTGGGGGTTGCTGAGGGCAGCCCAGGGGTAGGCCAAAGCAGCAGGTCCAAACCCAACCCTGCCAATGATGAATAGGCTGATACTGCAGTCTGCCCCAGGGTGTGGCAAGGTAGGGATAGAGGGTGGGGGTTCCCTGAGACAAAAGGGGAAGCCCAGAGCAAAAAGGGGTTACTGCCAGGGGGCAGCACCCCGGAGAAAAGGGGCACCGGGTCCAGGGAGGGACACGGGGGCCTGAGAACAGGTGGATCACCAGCCTGCAGAGGGTGCTCTGGTGCTGAACAAAGCTAATTCCCAGAGTAACCAGCAGGAGGCGCCGCGGGTGTGAGTCCGACCCGTTTACACTTTCCAAATGAGGTTCTTTGCTCTAGTCTTTATTGACAAGTTGTTATGTTATGCTATTTGAGAAATATTTCTGACATCAGGAATGGAAAGCTGTGAAAGTGATTCACAGTGACAACACATGGAATACCTGTTCTTCCTCAACTGCACTGACAGTTCTGTAGCTCGGGCTTCTGTAGCCCATCCATACTCCACATGGTTTGGTGCATTGTTCTTAGCTGGGAGCAGGGGGAGAAGAGGCCACCAGTGCTCAACTTGGAGGTAGTGAAATAACCCCAGCTCCCTAATTCCTTCTTTATTTCTCTCCACATAACTCACCTCATCCAGAGTTACTCCTCATTTCCTCCTGCCAGGTAAAGTTCTCTCATCGGTCAGATACAATGAAAAGTTGAGGAAAATTGGCATTGCTGAGGTCAGAGAGCTTGCTCTCAAGAGCAGGGCCTACCCCCAAGAGAAGGGGAACAACAGCTGTTGAGCACCAGCTGTTGTTCCCCTTTGCTCCACACAGATCGGGAGGGGGACATCCCTTGGGGCTATACATCTCAGAACAGCTTAATCCTCTTCCTCCAGGGGACCTTGCAGGCCTGTATTCACTACTACTACTTCTAGGTGTACAGTCTGCCACTGAGGGTAGGTGCTGGTGCCCCATGCAAAAATGAATATAGAAGCTTTGAGCAAATAAGTAGAGCTCTGATAAAAACTTTATTTTCAGCAAGCCAAATAATATTTTGCAATTCTTTTGTTTTAATTAACAAAAGAAATGAATAAGAATGCATGTAAAATAACCAGCTTGTGGGCTGATGAACACTTTACCAAGAGGAGATTCTCCTTTTTGAGTTCTCTTTTGTCAATGTAGTTGAGAGAACACATGATCTAGGGTTGCTTGAGGTAGAGAAAGAGAAGTGGGGAAACACAATGTAGCAAGTGGTCTGTTCTCAGCTCCTTTCTCACTGACTGGGATGGAATGCAGCAGCTGTCCTGTATCAGCTAAGTAATTATGTACTGGCACTTGATCCAATTCTTCCTTTATATGGCTGTGCTTTTTCAGTAATGCTCTGAGTACTCATCCAAATGAGACTTTCTTTTGTACATTACTACTGCCCTGTTTGAGAATTTGTTCCCTCCTTATTCTGATTTATCAGATCTTCAAACTTCTGAATTCTGAAATGTGCAAGAGTGGTGGGAAACTAGTCTTTTTATATATATTTTTATAAGTTTACATTGATTTGGAGTGGCAGGACATGGTGAAGAAAAACATAAACTTTATTTAAAAACTGGTGCTTTTTATTCACCTGAAGAGGAATACCTTCCTTTTGATCTGCAGTTTGTGTATTGCATATGCCTTTCCCTGCCAAAAGTTGGAAGAAGTGTCAGCTGTTGATTTAAAAGAACAAACAGCCAAGGGCTGGAATAATACATCCGTTTCATTTCCTCCTTCTCACTTTATCTCCCATATAGACAGACAGCGGCTATTAGCTCTAGTCTGAATCTGATTCTCTAAATTAGTTAGTGCTAAGTGTCCAG
The DNA here is from genome assembly GCF_016161935.1 of Mauremys reevesii. NCBI lineage: Eukaryota > Metazoa > Chordata > Testudines > Geoemydidae > Mauremys > Mauremys reevesii. Next base: position 153,425,815 of record NC_052625.1, on the reverse strand, counting down.
AGGATGCAATGTTTGTGGTTTTGAAATCTGTTTCTGTTCCACTTTGGAATGGAAACAAAAGCTTCCAACTGTTTTTGTGAGAACAGAATTGTGCAGACGGCTCAGAGAGAGAGAGAGATAGGGGTTAGGACAGTGGGCCGGAAGGCAGAAGACCCATGTTTCAAGTCACTGCTGTGGCTGATTCAGAGTGAGCTGGGATGAAGAACTCTCAGGCAGGCCACTTAGGAACTTGGACATAGGTCTCCCTCATCCCAGGTAAGTACCTCGACCACCTGGCTATAGAGCATCAGAGCAAGTCTTTTTTTTCTCTACCATGAACCCCAAAACCCACCTGATCATATGTTTGTCAAAACTGATAATCTCCTATTTTGTTGAACTGCAAGCTCTACTCAGCTGGACTTTGTAAAATGTCATCATCTGGTTATTCCATAGCTGGAATTCATATGAAGTCCTGAATGAGATCTGTTGGATCCAGAAAATGTTCAAAAACATTCAATATTACTTGCATTAATTAATTAATTTGACTGACTGTAGGTTTGATAACATAAGGAATGAGGTAGCAACTGTATCCTGGGTTAATAAACTCCATGACTACTGAGTTCATTTCCCCATAATATAGTTATTGCCATTTTAGCAGCAAACACTCTCAATGGCTCTTGGTAATATTGACATATGTAATTATTATTTGAGATGTAATTGGCGTAAAATGTTTCTTATTTAACCGGAAGAGAAGTTGATCAGTTTGGAAAAGCATTAGTGAAAAGTGGGATGAAATAAAAAACTTAACTTTTTGTGTGGATCAGTGGTGAATTGAGTGGGTTCAGAGCACAGGTATTTGGATGTTGTTCATGAACTGAAAACTGTTGTACAGTTTAGGTAGGTTACCATATGGCATTCCTTTGCGCTGATTGGCTGAAACTGAAAAATGATAGTACATGTAGCATAACTTAATGCTTCTCGACATGTGTAGAACAAGGTCTAACAGTTGCTTTTTGACAGAGAGAATGTGGAGGAGTTCATTACAATTCATGCAGAATGTAGGGGAAAGAATGTCTGACTACCATGTGTCTTCCCATAGTTCTAAGGAGTCTTTCTGGAGATTAATATTAGATGAAAGTGTTTGGATGTGTCCTAACAATCGTTATGTTGTTGCTGCACTGAAAATGTAAGTAATAACTTGTTTCAGAGAAGTACTGCATTTTCACCCCAATCCACAATTTAAACTAAATCCAGGAATTAGACTTCTTAAAAATTAACAATGTTAATGTAACAGCAGACTAGGAAATCTCTGTGAATTTATCCAGTCATTTTTTTCTTTTGCAGGAACCTGTCAAAGTTTATAAATACAGATGAAATACTATGTAAATGAAGTTTTAGAATAGTATATTACTAGGAAGGATTATAGTGAAACTAATTTATGATGGTACGAACGTGAGCCACAGCTACAGCCTGTGTATATTGTACCATACATATATAATACTCCTGGGGGAATTCTGCACCACTGCACATGCAGAGAATTTATGTCCCCCACATATTTCTTTGCTTCCCTGCAGAAAAATGACTTTCTGACAGGGAAGCAAAAGGAAGGTACAAGAGCAGTCATGCAGTCCTCCCTAGCAGTATGTTTTGGGTGCCTAGGGCAGCCAGCAGAGAGGTAAATCACTGTGGGGCAGGAGGTGGGACTGGGGAAGACCCGGCTGGTGGCTACTACCCTGCACCGGGCTCAGCTGCTAGTCCCAGCTGGGCTGGGGAGGATGGGACTTCCTTGTCCCTTGCACGGCATCCATGGCCTGGGTCAGACACACCCTCAGATTTCTCCCCTGGCTGAAGGAACCTCTGCAAACTCACCCCCCAGCCCCACACTTCCTGCACCCATCACTCCTCAGCTGTAGGGGGAGGGATCCCTGTACAGGGAGATGCTGCCCCATCCACCCAACGCTTGTGCATCCAGACCCCTCATACACAGACCCTCCTGCCGAGCCTCACTCCCCACACTCAGAACCCTCTCTGATGAATCCCAGTCCTCTTTCACCTGGACCACCCCAACGAACCACCCGCACTCAGATCCCCACCCCACCAAACCCCAACCAGCTGCATCTGGACCCCCACTGTGCCCCCCACACCCATGCTCCCCTGCTGAGCTCTATTTCTCCCACATCCAGTCCCCCCGACACTGAGCCCCAACCACTTTTATCTGGACCCCCCTGAAGAGTCCTATTACCATTGCACCCAGAAACCCCAAAGAAGCCCCTGTGCATCCAGATCCCACCATACCCAGATCCCGCACTGATCCCACCATACCCAGATCCCACACCCAGATTGCCCCCCACAGAACCCTCTCAACCCACACCTGGATCCCCCCACACTAAGCCCCTCCACACTTGGATCCCGCCTTGCTGAGTCTGCCTGCCCACACCTGGTGCACCTGGCACAGAGGGGCAGGCCCCTGGGGTGTTTCTGGCAGGCCCGGTCCTTGCTCTGTGTCAGGATTGGGTGAAGCCTCACTGCTGAGGAGGAGCTGCACAGTGATCTCCCACCTCTGTGCAGCCAATGGCCTGTGCTCCCCATTGCCATGCTGGAGCCTCCACATTTCTTTGACAAATAAAATTTGCAGAATTTTAAAATATTGTGCACAGAATTTTTATTTTTTCAGTGCAGAATTTATAATATTTTGGTGCAGAATGCCCTTGGGGGTAATAAGAGCACATGCACATACCTGCAAGTATCACCTATTTCAGAGGAAAGTAATTGTAAAATATTTGGCAAGGCTAAAATGCATAATTTATGTATGCCATGCTGCTCAAAGCCAAAGGTTGAGGACAGAATATATAAGTGAAGGTTATAATTTTACCCCATTTTTGAAGTTGCCTCTTAGACCAAGTTTTTGTATTAATATCCTTAACTTTGTGGGGATTCCCTTCCCCCATTTGGATTCTCCAATAGATTTATTTATTGGGGAAAGACTCTGAAGCTTTCTGAATTCCTAGCATAACCTCTTATTTTGAAAACAAGGGCAGGCTCTTGGCATCTCTTTCTCTTCCTATCCCCCAGTGCCAGCAAAAGCATCTTTTTGGAATAGGGAATGTCTTCAGGGGAATGTTCAGACTCCAGGAAAGAGGATCAGGTAGTGTCTTTGGAGGAGAGATGGACTCTGTGAACTATCATATCCTCTGGAGGAGGTCTTTCTTTTGATCCTTCTGCAAGAAATGTCTTCAGAAGAAAAGCTGGACTCTGCTCCCTGGTCAGTGGATGTCTGGGTCGTTTCCTGTCTCCTCCAGGATACTTCAAAGCTGGTATCTCTCTTCTAGGGGCCATCTGGACCAGCTCATCTCCCTATCAGTGGCCTGTCAGGGAGAAGTACAGGGTCAGAATATCCTAATCTTCTTGCTGCTAATATTATCCCATTGGCCACACTTTACATCAGTAATGGCATGAGGTGTCAACTATTGCTTCTGAGAGTATTTACAAGATGAGAAAGCATGTCTAAGGCAATATTCCATGTGTATTTTTGGTCATATGACCAAGAATTACAGGGGTTTTACAGTAATTTAATTACTACATTAAATATATACACTCTGTGTTACCAATAACTTTGTATTATTAAAGATGAAAGAATTGTAAAAATCTAATTTACTTTTTTTATATTTACTGTGTTTCTCTAACTGTGGAGATAAAATAATTAGTTAATTCCACTTTAATTTCTAGACAGTTTCACTATTATAATTCTGCAACATCTAATTTACTGCAGACACATGTTTATTATTATACTAAAGAACAAAATTGTTTCCACAAAGGAAACATTTTTGGCCAAAATTGACCTGAAATTGTTCCTTTAATCAATAAGCTTTCTTTAAAAAAATCCCAAAGATATACATATTCCCATTTCTCTTTACCTATATTAAAAATCATGAAATATACCCATATTTTATAATGGTGATACATGACTAGATGTAGTATTATATATTTCAGTAGAAATAACTCTAAGATTTATTAGAACAGGTTGAGAAGTTTTGCATAATTTCTGATAGGTTTATTTTACATGCCACTGTGCTTAAATAGTCCATTAAAACTCAGTCAGTGTAATACTGCTAAACAGAAATACTAGCTGCAGCAATGGAATCGATTATTTTTATGCCTGAGCTTGACACTGTTTCTCTGTGTCAGCTTTAAGGGGACACAACATTTATTTCAAACTATCTGCAGAGAAGATGCAGCATTTTTGCATCTTGTTTCATGAGACAGTTAACTGTGGACTCTTACAATCATTAATGGCTCCTATAAGTCTCTTTATCATTGTACTGAGCATGTATAGATTAATGCAGTAATCGATGCTAGCACTACACTGCAGAGATTTGTTTTGATGACAACAGCTCTTACCGGCTTGCTTGGTCTCACCATTGTAGAATATTTGACACTGCAGAATAATCTGGTTTACAATCAGAAAACAAGGACCATAGAGACTTTCCTTTGCACTAAAGTGGATTTTTGATTGCATTACGGGTTTGCTATCATTGCAAACTGGACTTCAGCAATCTGCTAGATGCCAGTTGTGCTTATTTAACCACTCTGTTGCTGATGCTGCTATGTTTGCTGGGTTTCTCCAGTTTCTACTCCACACGTTGCAGTCAGGGACAGGTAAACAATTGGTGCTGTAGCACTGATATTATAGATGTATGTAAAATATTTCATATATGCAGTTTGAGTGGGGAAAGGTCATATCCTCAGCATGTAAAATATTAATTATAATTAATTTTCATCTTAAACATAAAATAAAGGGACCATTTTGCTTGTAAGTCTGTTTTCCAGTTATACTCTTGTTTTAAAAGCATGTATAGTAAATATAATTTGGTACATTAGTGACATTATGTGGCATGATTTTTCAGACAGGAATGTGAATTTAGAACACACATACCAAAATTTAAATGCATTTCTGAAAAATCATCTCATTGACTGACTCATAAATATATTGCATGTTGGAGAAGTCATGGATAAAGAATTCAGAAGATTGACCTTCAGGAAACTAATCGTTATTCAGGTATATTATTTTTAGTTAATCTGCTTGGCAAAAGACAATTGATGTGTCCCCTGAATCATGCTGTGTTTAATAGATTTCATAGCCTTCACTTATTCAAAATGGAATGGAACATATTTTTATGTTGTGTATTATTTTAGAAAATATGTTACAGCCATATATGTAAAACAAAGGCACATTAGTTTAATTCGTGATTATGATGATTTAATAATAAATTATTACTTATAAAGCACTATATGTATGCATCGTACATTATGAAACAGGGAAGGGCAGAGTCCATCTCCTAAAGAATTTACCATCAAAATCAGGACAAGATTAGGAGGTGATAACTACACAGGTAAGGCTCAGAGAGGGAAATGTAAAAGTAAAGACAAAATGATCATGCAGTTACTTAGGGTACGTGTATGCTGCAAAACAACCCCCTGTGCAGGGACTCTCAAAGACTGGTTTAACTGATTTGGGTTTGTGGTACTTGCGCTGCAGGTCTAAAAATAGTAGTGTAGATACTTTCATTTAGGCCTTCACCTGGGCTCTGAGATCCTCTCCCCCAATGGGTTTCAGAGCCTGGAGTCCAACCTGAGTGGGAACATCTACAGTGCCACTTTTAGCTCTGTAGTGCAAGGCTGAGCCAGTTGACCTGGTGAGGTTGTGAGTAGGGGTAGGGATAGCTCAGTGGTTTGAGCATTGGCCTCCTAAACTCAAGGTTGTGAGTTCAATCTTTGAGGGAGCCAATTAGGGATCTGGGGCAAAAATCAGTCCAGGGATTAGTCCTGCTTTGAGCAGGGGGTTGGCCTAGATGACCTCCTGAGGTCCCTTCCAACCCTGATAGTCTATGACTTCTATGACCTGCTCTCTGAGAAGTGATGTAAAGGAGAAGATAGAGGCCTAGTAGATGGGATCAGGAAGGGGGTTTCATGTATAATGGTTGCACACAAGAAAGCATGGAGGAGGAAATGGAAGATTGCACATAGTTTGTCTTTTCTAAGATTTTGATCATGTTAGTTAATGTGTTACAACAATTAAAAATCCTGCTGTGAATTCCCAGTCTCACTGAAATCAATGGAAATTTTGCTGTTAACATCAGTGGAGCCAGAATTTCACCTCAGTGTAGAAAATCCCAAAAGGGACACTCAGATAAGCACCTTCAGGTGTGGGACAGGAGATGAACAGTTATGTCAAAAGGAGGCAAGTTGTGGAGGGCCTTGAAGGGGAGAGAGAGAGGGTGTTGAATTTAATTTAGGATGCAGCTGGAAACAGGAATACACAGCGTATTTGAGAGTTTAGCAATGAAGAGAGAGAAGGAGATGGGGATTGCATTTAGAGAGGAGATGGATTAAGAGACAGTGATTGATGTTAGCAGAGACAATTGTATGTTTTGCCAGAGGAGAGAAAGTGATTGAGGTCATGCAAGTAGAGTCAGCATTAGGAAAGGAGCAGAGAAGATCCAGAAGGTAGGAAGGGTTAGGGTCAAGAAAGCAGATTGAAGGGGATGGTGGCTGAGAGAAGATTGGACACTTCAGAGCCAGATACTAGGATAAAACAGAAGAGTGAGAGGCATGGACAAAAGGGGTTTGAAGAAAATCTAGAAGGGAGTTCATGCTGGGTGGCATCCATTATAACTTTGAAAAAAATCCACTACCCAGGATTTTGTTATGGAAAAGGAGGAAGCAGCTGGGAGAGGGCTTAAGAATACAGGGGAAGAGGTGGTGATGGTTGTGGGAAAGAGACACAATATGAAGGGTTTTTTGTCAAGAAAGATGGCCAGGCTAAATGAAAATGCCTGTAACCAGATTCTGGTGTGGATTTGCAGACTGTGGCCTTCATTTCCCACTCACAGAAAGCCAGGCTGGGGGCACCATCCAGTGTGAGGTGCCTGCTGGTGGACTCTTTCAGGAAGCAGGTGGGAGAGCTACAGGAAGAGGTGGCCAGGCTGAGGAGCATTTATGCACATGAGGAATTAATTGACAATATTCATATGGAGACTTCCAAGGCTGAGGACGCTATCCAGCTACAGAGGACTGCTGTCATGCCACTGTGGGAGGAGGAGAAGACTCTGGTACAGGGAGGACACTGGCTGCTGGTTACTTCTGGCAGCAGGCAGTGCTCCTCCCCTTCTCCCAACCCACCCACCATGGTGATGGAGAACCATTATGCTGCCCTGGCAAGGAGCTATGAGGAATTACTCCCAAAGGTGGAGGAGGAGAAGCCATAGAATCATAGAATATCAGGGTTGGAAGGGACCTCAGGACTAGTCCAATTCCCTGCTCAAAGCAGAACCAATCTCCAACTAAATCATCCCAGCCAGGGCTTTGTCAAGTCTGACCTTAAAAACCTCTAAGTAAGGCAATTCCACCACCTCCCTAGGTAACCCATTCCAGTGCTTCACCACCCTCCTAGTGAAAAAGTTTTTCCTAATATCCAACCTAAACCTCCCCCACTGCAACTTGAGACCATTACTCCTTATTCTGTACCCCCAGCCATGTACCCCCAAGGCTAGGAGTATCATAGCCACCACTCCCAGGAGGAAACTAAGGAGTGGTTGTTGGTGACTCTCTTCTGAGGGGGACGGAGGCACCCATCTGTCACCCTGACATGGTATCCCGGGAGGTATTCGAGATGTTACAGAGGGATTGTCGAGGATCATCCAGCCCTCTGACTACTACCCCCTGTTTCTCATCCATGTGGGCACTAATGATACTGTGAGGTCTGACCTTCAGCAGATTAGAAGTGACTACAGGGCTCTGGGAGTAAAGGTGAGGGAGTTGGGAGCACAGGTGGTCGTCTCTTCAGTCCTTCCAGTCAAGAGTACGGGCCTCAGCGGAGACAGATGCATCCTGGAGGTGAATGCCTGGCTGCAATGATGGTGTCACCAGGAGGTCTTCGGCTTCCTTGACTAAGGGATGCTGTTCAAGGAAGAAGGACTGCTAAACAGAGATGGGGTCGAGGAAGGGAAGGAACATATTTGGTTACAGACTAGCTAACCAAGTGACGAGAGCTTTAAGCTAGGTTTGACAGGGGCAGGTGACCAAAGCCCACAAGTGAGTCAAAAACATGGAGACCTGGGAGAAGGGTCAGAATCTGGGGGGAGCATGGGCTGTTATAGAAGAAATAAGGGAGAGACAAGACAAAACCGTGGGGGTAAAAATCAAATTAGTATCTTAGATGTCTGTATACCAATGTGAGAAGCATGGGGAATAAGCAGGAAGAACTTGAAATGCCAGTAAATAAACACAACTATGACACAGTTGGCATCACGGAGACTTGGTGGGATAATATGCATGACTGGAGTATTGGTATAGAAGGATAGAGCTTGCTCAGAAAGGACAGGCAGGGAAAAAAGGGAGGAGGTGTTGCCTTATATTAAAAATGTATACACTTGGACTGAAGTTGAGATAGAAATAAGAGACAGACTTGCTGGGTAAGGATAAGAGGTAAAAAAACAAGGGTGATGTCATGGTAGGGGTCTACTACAGACCACCAAACCAGGAAGAAGAGGTGGATGAGGCTTTTTTTAAACAACTAACAAAATCATCCAAAGCTCAGGACTTGGTGATCAGGGGGACTTCAACTACCCAGACATCTGTTGGGAAAATACCACAGCAGGGCACATATTATCCAACAAGTTCTTGGATTATATTGGAGACAATTTTTTATTTCAGAAGGTGGAGAAAGCTACTAGAGGGAGGCTGTTCTAGATTCGATTTTGACAAATAGGGAGGAACCAGTTGAGAATTTGAAAGTAGAAGGTAACGTGGGTGAAAGTGAAATGGTAGAGTTCATGATTCTAAGGAATGGTAGGAGGGAGAACAGCACAATAAAAAGACAATGGATTTCAAGAAGGTAGACTTTAGCAAACTCAGGGAGTTGGTAGGTAAAATCCCATGGGAAGCAAGTCTAAGGGGAAAAATAATTGAAGACAGTTGGCAGTTTTTCAAACAGACATTATTAAGGGCACAAGAGCAAACGATCTCACTGCGTAGGAAAGATAGGAAGTATGGCAAGAGACCACCCTTGCTTAACCAGGAGATCTTCAATGAACTAAAACTCAAAAAAAGAGTCCTACAAAAAGTGGAAATTCGGTCAAATTACAAAGGATGAATATAAACAAATAACACAAGTATGTAGAGACAACATTAGAAAAGCCAAGGCACAAAACAAAATCAAATTAATTAGGAACATAAAAGGAAACAAGAAAACATTCTACAAATACATTAGAATCAAGATGAAGACCAAGCACAGGGTAGGCCCATTACTCAGTTGGGGGCGGGGGAACAATAACAGAAAATGTGGAAAGGACAGAGGTGCTTAATGACTTCTTTGTTTCGGTTTTTACCAAATAGTTTGGTGGTGATTGGACATAGTGAATGCCAGTGAAAATGAGGTAGACTCAGAGTCTAAAATAGGGAAAGAAGTTGTCAAAAATTACTTAGAAAAGTTAGATGTCTTCAAATCTCCAGGACCTGAGGAAATGCATCCTAGAATACTCAAGTCAATGACTAAGAAGATATCTGAGCCATTAGCAATTATCTTTGAAAAGTCATGCAAGATGGGAGACATTCCAGAAGACTGGAAAGGGACAAATATAGTGCCCATCTATAAAAAGGGAAATAAGGACAATGCAGGGAATTACAGATCAGTCAGCTTAACTTCTGTACCCAGAAAGATAATGGAGCAAATAATTAAGCAATCAGTTTGCAAACACCAAGAAGATAATAAGGTGATAAATAACAGTCAGCATGGATTTGTCAAGAACAAATCATGTCAAACCAACCTGATGGCTTTCTTTGACAGGGTAACAAGTCTTGTGGATAGCAGGGAAGTGATAGATGTGGTGTATCTTGACTTTAGTAAGGCTTTTGTTATTGTCTCAATTGACCATCTCATAAACAAACTAGGGAAATACAACCTGGATGGAGCTGCTATAAGGGGGCGCATAACTGATTGGAAAATCATTCCCAGAGAGTTGTTATCAGTGGTTCACAGTCATGCTGGAAGGGTATATCAAGTGGGGTCCCACAGGGACTGGTTCTGGGTCCCGTTCTGTTCAATATCTTCATCATTATTTAGATAACGGCATAGAAAGTATACTTATAAAGTTGGGAGGAGTTGCAAATGCTTTGGAGGATAGGATTAAAATTCAAAATGAGCTGGACAAATTGGAGAAAAGGTCTGAATTAAATACGATGAAATTCAATAAGGACAAATGCAAAGTACTCCACTTAGGAAGAAACAATCCGTTGCACACGTACAAAATGGCAAATGACTGCCTAGGAAGGAGTACTGGGGAAAGGTATCTGGGGGTCATAGTGAGTTACAAGCTAAATATGAGTCAACAGTGTAATGCTGTTGGAAATAAAGCAAACATCATTCTGGGATGTACTAGCAGGAGTATCGTAAGCAAGACACAATAAGTAATTCTTTAGCTCTACTCCACACTGATTAGGCCTCAACTGGAGTATTGTGTCCCGTTCTGGGCGCCACATTTCAGGAAAGATGGGGACAAATTGGAGAAAGTCCAGAGAAGAGCAACAAAAATGATGAAAGGTCTAGAAAACATGACCTATGAGGGAAGATTGAAAAAATTGGGTTTGTTCAGTCTGGAGAAGGGAAGACTGAGGGGGTACATGATAACAGTTTTAAAGTACATAAAAGGTTGTTACAAGGCAGAGGGAGAAAAATTGTTCTTCTTAACCTCTGAGGCTAGGACGAGAAGCAATGGGCTTAAATTGCAGCAAGGATGGTTTAGGTTGGACATTAGGAAAAACTTCCTCACTGTCAGAGTGATTAAGCACTGGAATAAATTGCCTAGGGAGGTGGTGGAATCTCCATCATTGGGGATTTTTAAGAGCAGGTTGGACAAACACCTGTCAGGGATGGTCTAGTCCTTAGTCTTGCCTTGAGTGCAGGGGACTGGACTAGATGACCTCTCGAAGTCCCTTCCAGTTCTATGATTCTATGAAAAGAGGGCATTCATAGTGGAGAAAATTCACAGAGTCTCTGGATTTTTTAACAGAGAGGTTTTGAGGCTGTGGTCTATGGGTAGCTGGCTAGTCAGATGGTGCAGATAAAAATATTTTAACTGTATTCCTAATACTAGTTTTCTATATAAGCAATTGCCTATTTGCCAGCGGAGGTGGTAGTCTCTGTAACTGTGACAGGAGGGGAGGTACTCCTGCTGATCATGAAAGAGGGGAAGTGTCCATGAGATAATCTTTGTACTAAAGTGTATTCTGATCTGCAGACAAGTTTAAGAACCTCTTTTTTCCTAATACAAGGATTTTGGGAGTCTTATGAAATCCAGTGGAAAACAACTTGTGCTAAAAGCTTATCAATACATGAAGGTCCATATTAAATTCTTGTCAGAATTCTTTATATATATTGTTCTGTGTCTCCATGGTTCGTACAGAGCCTCTCACCCAAAGGAAGGGATTTACAGTGGTTGCTGCAAAAAAGTTGATATTTTCTAACAGTGCCATACAGTAGTGGTGTATCTGAGGGCTTGTCTACTCAGGAACACCCAGGAAAATTAATCCAAATTAACTAAAGGTGAATTAAAAGTGGATTAGTTAGACCACATTAAACCCCTGTGTGGACACTCTCATTCAGAATTAAAGAGACCTTAATTCAGCTTAGTTTAATTGTCCATGCAAGGGATTAAAAAATCCACTTTAATTGGAACACTTTAAAATAAACCTAATTAAAGCCATTCTGATTCTGAATGAGCAGGGGTTTAATGCATGGGGTTCATGTTCTGAAAATGGGTTTCCATTTTAAATCCACATTACATTCAAACCTTTAGCTAATTTGATTGATTTTCCTGAGTGCTCTTGTATAGACAAATGCTTAGAAACAGCAATTACTGCCAATGGTAAAAATGGTAGAGTTAACTTTTAATATCAACCGCTATATTTCAAGCAATGTCTATCTAAGTTTTCTTCACCAAAAGGCCTGGACACAGCTTGCCAACAATACCCTGCACTGTGGTGTCCCACATACCTGGGTACATTGACAAGAGTTCCTTAGATAGATGGCTGTACTGTAGCCACAGAATACAACATTATTCAAAGAAGGAAGTTGCAAACCTTTGAAAGGCTGCCACCATAATGGCACTGGTAGTGAGGTGATATACTTATTCTCTATTGCAATAAGGGTTAAAGCTGGAAAGTGATTTAATTTTGAATCCCCTTTGCCCTGCAGCTTTCCTCTTCAGTAAGTGGCTTTCCAAAGAGCTTACACTTGCCTGCAAGAGTGGGGGGATGTTGGTGAGCAGCCACTGCCACTTTATAGAGAGCAGAAGAGGCTGCCAAAAGTACTTACATGTTGATATGATGTGAGGTACTGATACTGGAAGTGTTCATCCTATGGATGCTCCTTAGCCCTTCCTTAAGGAATTGGGGACTGAATTTGGCCATGCTTAAGTATTTTTGGTTTCTCTGGCACAATACAATTCATATGAATAGGCCAGAAAAAAATTGTAACTAGCTTGCTTTGATATTATTATTTATTAGCTGTATTGTGCCAGAGAAACGCTTTATGCTGTACAGATGCATATAAAGAGCATCTCCCAGGAACATACGATGTAAATAGAGCATTACAGATAATGAGGTGAACAAAAGCAAAGTGCTAAAATTGTTATAGTTGGTCCATGACTTGCTATTTCCATGTTATATATATATATAAACAATAACAAAACATGGTTTGTTCCTATTACAATGTGAACTAAGGAATCTTACATCTTCTTCATGCTCCTTTTGTTTAGCATAGTGTTAATTTTAATCTTATCTTCCTCTTTCATTCACTTTTACTCTAGTCCAACTCTTCTTTTTCCTGGTGTCAGTCCTGTCATTTCTTAATACCTTTCTCACTCCCAACCCACACCCACTACAGTTACTTCATTCTATTAGAAGTGAGAAAGAAACAGCCAGCTAGATGAGATCTATAACTGGTACCAGGTGTTCCAGTGTAGTTAACAGAGTTCAAAGTCCAGGTTCACAAGTGAGGTCTCTTGGCCTCTCCTGCCCTCAGCAACAAAGCAGCTTCTGTTGCTGCTCCTCACTGATGGTAGATGGAGTCTGCTGTGGCCAGGGGGAAGGAAGGGGCTTCACAAGCTTCTCTTTCTCCCAGCAGCAAGACACCTCCTCCTCCTCCTGTCACTGTCTGGTGGTAGTGAGGGCATTTCTGCTAGTTCAAGAGACTGGGGCAGATCCAAGACTAATGATTTCTCCTGCTTCCAATTGCAACAAGATGACAACAGCTACCGCTTTCTGTTAGTTCAATTGAGCAAACTAGGTAGATTCTTATGGCCACCTTAACTAGATTCTTATGGCCACCTTAACTAGATTCTTATGGCCTCCCCACCTATAGTAGGGCCCTGCCAAATTCATGGTCCATATTGGTCAATTTCACGGTCATAGGATTAAAAAAAATCATAATTTCACAGTGTTGTAATTGTAAGGGTCTTGACCCAAAAAGGATGTTGGGGGGGGCGGTATAAGATTATTGTAGGGGGGTTGCAATACTGCTACCCTTACTTCTCAGCTTCTGCTAGCAGCAGCGCTGCTTTCAGAGCTGGGCAGCTGGAGAGTGGGAACTCTGAAGGCAGAGATGCAACCAGCAGCAGTGCAGAAGTAAGCATGGCATGGTATGGTATTGCCACCCTTACTTCTGTGCTCTTGCCTGCAGAGCTGGGCCATCAGTCAGCAGCCGCTGCTCTCTGGCCACCCAGCTCTGAAGGCAGTGCAAAAGTAATGGTGGCAATACTGTGACTCCCCCTAGAATAACCTTGCAACCCCCCTGCAACTCCCTTTTGGGTCAGGACCTCCAATTTGAGAACACTGGTCTCCCCCATGAAGTCTTTATAGTATAGGGTAAAAGCACACAAAAGGCCAGATTACACGGGGTGGGGGGGACCAGATTTCCCGGTCCGTGACGTGTTTTTCATGGCCGTGAATTTGGTAGGGCCCTATCTATAGGAGCAACATCTACTGTTGCTCACTGTGCAGATCTGATGTTGCAGTTAGGAGGTTGTCATTAATGGTCCTAGGAGCTGGGAAGAAGTCTTGCCCAATCATCTGGCTCGTGTCACTCCTGTTAGAAAAGAGACATTAATAAACTTGATGCACACTGACATTGGGATCAACTGTTATCTATTGATTCACAGGCATGTGATGTTTTCTCCCTAAGGGAGATTGACTGTTCAAACAGAGCATACAATTTTATTTAGTGGGAGTTGAATCTCTGAAAAGCTGCTTGCTGGAGCTCAAGTGAGCCTTATAAAAATTCCAGACTCAGATGTGTGTTTCTGTGAGATTAGGCATAAATAGTATCAAAATGGATTTAACTTTTCTCTTCTTTAAAACTTTGAAATAGTTCTAAAACTAGTTTATGAAATCCCTTTGTGTATGCTTATGCCTGTTGAATTTTTTGTCTGCATTAGAGATGTACCTAAATCATTAAGTTTTGGTCGGGACTTTGAGGCAAATTTGCTTTAAATTTGGATGTTTGGGATTGGAGTACAAATTTACACTATTTAAATTTTAAATATTGCTAAAATACTTTTCAATATAAAATATAATGTACAGTAGCATGAAGAATTACTAAATGTAGATGGTGCACATGAATATTTTCCTGCACAAAAATCTTTATTAAAAGACAAAGTTGACACCCACTTGGCCATTTTAAGACTTCCAAGTATACTCTTATTTTTTTTAAAAATCTAAATATCTTGTAAATGCCACTTCTGTTTTACCCCAAAGTTGCAAAACATTGTCTGTTATTATAAAATGGCTTGACAAATTTCAGTTAGCTCTGCTTGGTTTTATGAGTTTTGGAAGGTGAGGAGTGAACACTGAGTGTCTGTGTAAGCTCAGAAACTTGTCTCTCTCACCCACAGAAGTTGGTCCAATAAAACATTTTACATCACACACCTTGTCTTTCTTAAGCTAGTCCTGTTACTCATGAGGACTCTGTTTGTGAAGGAAGATGGCAAACCATCTGATGTTTGAGTTTCTTTGTGTTGATAGTGAGTTTGTCGTAATTTTCTGTGTAGCGGTCTGAAGGACGTTGATACAGTTTTCCTTCATTTTGCACAAAAGAGCTGTAGAACATTTTCAGAATTGCTCTCCCAAATCCCTGGGACCTTGGAAGACTTGTCTTCCACACCAAGGACTGTCTACAACCAATGTGATTGTCAAGAAAGTTAATGTTTGCTTTGTAGGCTTTGCATTAGCAACTCTATATAATGTGTAGATATCTATTCTGTATGCTAGTATAATCTGAATTTGCCTAATATGTCTACAACTGAGGTAGCAGCTACTTATCTGGTGAATCATTTGAGCACAATATCTATTCCACCTAATATTCTCTCCATTTCAATAAATTTCAGACAATCTGGATTTGTAGCAGCATTTCTGGGCAGTTCATTTTCACTATTCAAGATCTTTTGGAAGCCAATGTGAATGTGGCAAGAAGGGTGCAGAAATCTCTTTTTAGCTTGGAAGCCTCAGGCAAAGCCACATTTCAGCTTTGCAGTTCGGATAAATCCATCATTTTTGCTATTTACCTCATATCTTCCCTGCTGGTTTAATAGAAGGATTTCACTGAAAATGGTCAAATTGGCTGATAGGATGGGCATAACATATTATTAGGAAGACATATTTGAAGGAGTCACTACTTTGTTGCTGAAAATATCCGTTATCCTTATTTTGAAGGGATCATTTTCGTAACAACCAGTCTTAGATATTTATAAATCAAGTGGGATATACTGTAGTGCTGGTAGTTGGGAGGGATAGGATTGGGTATTATAATTAAATAGATGAAGATAGTCAGTTTTTGTTTGTTTCCACATTCTGATTGAAGACTGGGGCATATACTATTCATCAAATATTCTATAAATTTATTCCAGTTAAACTGATAGACTTGATTTGTAATTGTATCTCCCATAGTCCAGTAATATTAATTACACAGTAGAAAAGATAATAACAGAGGATGTATTTCATCATTGACAGGACACAACATTTTGAATTTTTTCTTCAGGAAGTAGATTTTGATGAATATGTGTTTATCTGTTTCATTCCATCATTAATCATAGGTAAAACATGAGTTATAATGTGATGTGTTTTTTTCATCATATACCTAGGAGTAAGTCATGATCATTGATCATTAATTCCTTTGAGATTTTCTTTAATGTAGCAACAACTTTTTAATATGCTTATTTTCATAGGACATCGTTTGTTTGAATTGCTCCATGATTTTACATTTGGATGGGTGTTTTAAAAATCTGTTTTAAAGCACTAGTTAAAACTTTCTAAGAAGTTACTCATTTGGTAATTAGAAACATGTTCTTTTGTAAACTTCCTGAAATTGTTCTTGTTGTTTTACAATTTTTGCTAATCGAGATAGCAAAAGGCACACACACACACACAGTTAACAAAATGAAGAAAAATGTCATTGTGTATATGTAACCAAAATTTTTTTTTTTAGTTCATGGGACCCAGGGATCTGGGGGTCATAGTGGATCACAAGCTAAATAGGAGTCAACAGCGTAACACTAATGTAAAAAGAAGCAAACATAATTCCGAGATTAGCAGGAGTGTTGTAAGCAAGACATAAGAACATAAGAATGGCCCTACTGGGTCAGACCAAAGGTCCATCTAGCCCAGTATCCTGTCTTCTGACAGTGTCAGTGCCAGGTGCCCCAGAGGGAATGAACAGAACAGGTAATCATCAAGTGATCAATCCCCTGTCGCTCATTCCGAGCTTCTGGCTAACAGAGGCTAGGGACACCATTCCTGCCCATCCTGGCTAATAGCTATTGATGGACTTATACTCCATGAATTTATCTAGTTCTTTTTTGAACCCAGTTATGGTCTTGGCCTTCACAACATCCTCTGGCAAGGAGTTCTACAGGTTGACTGTGTGTTGTGTGAAGAAATACTTCCTTTTATTTGTTTTAAACCTGTTGCCTATTACTTTCAATAGGTGGCCACTAGTTCGTGAGTTATGAGAAGTAGTAAACATCACTTCCTTATCTACTTTCTCTACACCAGTCATGATTTTATAGACCTCAATCATATCTCTCCTTAGCCGTCTCTTTTCCAAACTGAAAAGTCCCAGTCATATTAATCTCTCCTCATACGGAAGCTGTTCTGTACCCCTATTCATTTTTGTTGCCTTTTTCTGAATCTTTTCCAATTCCAATATATATATATTTTTTTGAGATGGGGTGACCACATCTGCACACAGTATTTATGATGTGGGCGTACCATGGATTTATATAGAGGCAACATGATATTTTCTGTCCTATTTTCTATCCCCTTCTTAATTATTTCCAGCATTCTGTTAGCTTTTTTGACTGTCGCTGCACATTGGATGGATGTTTTCAGAGAACTATCCACAATGACTCCAAGATCTCTTTCTTGAGTGGTAACAGCTAATTTAGTTGGGATTATGCTTTCCAATGTGCATTACTTTGCATTTATCAACATTAAATTTAATCTACCATTTTGTTGCCCAATGATCCAATTTTGAGAGATCCTTTTGTAGCTCTTCGCAGTCTGCCTGAGTCTTAACTATCTTTAGTAATTTTGTATCATCTGCCAATTTTGCCACCTCACTGTTTATCCCTTTTTCTAGATAATTTATGAATATGTTGAATAGGACTGGTCCCAGAACAGACCCCTGGGGGACACCACTATTTACCTCTCTCCGTTCTGAAAACTGACCATTTATACCTACCCTTTGTTTCCTATCTTCTAACCAGTTACCAATCCATGAGAGCACCTTCCCTCTTATCCCGTGGCAGCTTACTTTGCATAAGAGCCTTTGGTGAGGGACCTTGTCAAAGGCTTTCTAAAAATCTAAGTACACTATATTCACTGGATCCTCCTGGTCTACATGCTTATTGACCCCCCCCCCCGCCCTCAAAGAATTCTAGTAGATTGGTGAGGCATGATTTCCCCTTACTAAAACCATATTGACTCTTCCTCAACAAATTGTGTTCATCTATATGTCTGACAATATTGTTCTTTATTATAGTTTCAACCAGTTTTCCCGGTACTAAAGTCAGGCTTACAGGTGTGTAATTGCCGGGATCACCTCTGGAGCCCTTTTTAAAAATTGGCATCGCATTAGCTATCCTCCAGTCATCTGGTACAGAAGCTCATTTAAATGATAGGTTACAGACTAAAGTTAGTAGTTCTGCAATTTCACATTTGAGTTCCTTCAGAACTCTTGGGTGAATACCATCTGGTCCTGGTGACTTATTGCTGTTTAATTTATCAATTTGTTCCAAAACCTCCTCTAATGATACTTCAATTTGGGACAGTTCCTCAGATCTGTTACCTAAAAAGAATGTCTCCTCAACTGTGAAGACCGATGCAAAGAATCCATTTAGTTTGTCTGCAATCGTCTTTATCGTCCTTGAATACTCCTTTAGCACTTTGATCGTCCAGTGGCCCCACTGGTTGTTTAGCAGGCTTCCTGCTTCTGATGTACTTAAAAAAATAATTGCTATTACTTTTTGAGTCTTTGGCTAACTATTCCTCAAATTCTTTTTTGGCCTTCCTAATTGTATTTTTACATTTCACTTGCCAGTGTTTATGCTCCTTTCTATTTTCCTCACTAAGGGTACGTCTACACTACGGGATTATTCCGAATTTGCATAAACCGGTTTTGTAAAACAGATTTTATAAAATCGGGTGGAGCGCGGCCATACTAAGCACATTAAATCGGTGGTATGCGTCCATGGTCCGTGGCTAGCGTCGATTTCTGGAGCGTTGCACTGTGGGTAGCTATTCCCTAGCTATCCCATAGTTCCCGCAGCCTCCCCCGCCCCTTGGAACTTCCGGGTTGAGATCCCAGTGCCTGATGGGGCAAAAATCATTGTCGCGGGTGGTTCTGGGTAAATGTCGTCAGTCACTCCTTCGTCTGGGAAAGCAACGGCAGACAAGCATTTCGCGCCTTTTTCCCCTGGATTGCCCTGGCAGATGCCATAGCATGGCAATCATGGAGCTTGTTTTGCCGTTTGTGACTCTCACCGTATGTGTACTAGATGCCGCTCACAGAGGCGATTCAGGAGCGCTACACAGAAGCATGCTTTTGCTTTTGCATGACAGCAGAGATGGTTACTAGCCATATTGCACCATCCAAACCCTTCCATAAATTGGAACTGAGGATGATCATGGCTACCAGTCCTTTTGTACCATTTGCTGCTAGTGCCCCTGGCCAATCAGCCAGGGGCGCACAAGCCAAGATTGGTTACTAGCCATCTTGCACCTTCCATTGTTTTGTACCATTAGCTGCTGTCATAAGTGCCCCTGGCAATCAGCCAGGGGCGCAAGCAAATTGGGAATGACTCCCTGAGTCAATCCCTCCTTTTTGGTATCTAAAAATAGAATCAGTGCTGCCTAATATAGGCAAGTGTGCTAGAGAACCACCGTATCATAGAACCAGAGAGCACAGCTGCTCTGTGTCAGAGCCTGCAGAAATTATCTGTATGCTATTCACAGGGGGTGCTCCTGTAACAACCCCACCTGTTGATTCCGTTCTTCCCCCAGCCTTTCTTGGCTACCGTAGCATTGTCCCCCCACTTGTGTGATGAATTAATAAAGAATGCAGGAATAAGACACACTGACTTGTTAGTGAGAAATGAGTGGAAGGCAGCCTCCAGCTGCTATGATAGTCCAGACAGGACATTAAGCAGTGTGTAGGAGAGAAGCCCAGCATCCCACTGCTAGTCCAGGGGCAACTGAATCTTTTCTTTACACATGAAGGGTGGGGGCTGATGGAGCTCAGCCCCCTGTTGCTATGATGAGGATGGTTACCAGCCATATTGCACCATCCATCCACCAGAAAAAATTAGGGCCAATAGGCTGATGACGAGGACGGTTACCAGTCCTTTTGTACCATCAGCTGAGGCTGATCATGAGGATGGATTTCCAGCTTTTTGCACGATCAGCTGATGCTGATGAGGAGGATGGATTTCCATCATATTGTACCATCAGCCGCCCATGGCGGGGGGGGGAGCAAGGATGTTGGTGTTGAGTGCTGCACTATCGCGTCTATCTGCAGCATTCAGTAAAGATAGGGTGACATGTAAAAGAGTCAGAGGATTGTTTTACCTTTCGCTTCTGGGGGTGGGTGGGGGTGGGTGAGTAGATTGCCAAGCTATGCCCTGACCCGCGGACACTGTGTTTGACCCTAGAAGCATTTGGAGCTCAGCCAAGAATGCAAATAATTTTCAGAGGCTGCAGGAACTGTGGGATAGCTTCAGTCCTCCAGTCCATGAGCATCCATTTGATTCTTTGGCTTTCCGTTACGCTTGTCACGCTGCAGTGCGCTGAGTCCCTGCTATGGCGTCTGTCTGGAGATTTTTAAAAAAGGATTCTGAATTTCATCTTCTGTAACGGAGCGCTGATAGAACAGATTTGCCTGCCCTTACAGCGATCACATCCGCATGGTCCATGCGGGAGCTCTTTTTTTAGTTTGATTTCGGACTGCATCGCCACCCGTGCTGATTGGAGCTCCACGCTGGGCAAACAGGAAATATTCAAAAGTTCGCGGGGCTTTTCCTGTTTACCTGACCACTGCATCCGAGTTGAGAATGCTGTCCAGAGCGGTCAGTGGTGCACTGTGGGATAGCTCCCGGAGGCCAATACCGTCGATCAGCGTCCACACTAACCCTAATCCGATATGTTAATACCGATACTGGCGTTACTCCTCTCGGTAGGGAGGAGTACAGAAACCGGTTTAAAGAGCCATTAAAATCGATATAAGGTGCCTCCTAGTGTGGACGGTTGTGGCGTTAAATCGGTTTTACGCTCCTAAAACCGATTTAAACGCCTAGTGTAGACCAGGCCTAAGATTTAACTTCCACTTTTTAAAGGATGCCTTTTTGCCTCTCACTGCATCTTTTACTCTGTTGTTTAGCCATGGTGGCTCTTTTTTTGGTTCTCTTACTATGTTTTTTATTTTTGTGTATACATTTAAGTTGAGCCTGTATTATGGTGTCTTTAAAAAGTTTCCATGCAGCTTGCAGAGATTTCACTTTTGCCATTGTACTCTTTAATTTCTGTTTAACTAACCTCCTCTATAGTTTCTATAGTTTCCCTTTCTGAAATTAAATGCAACAGTGTTGGGCCGCTGTGGTATTTTTCCTGCCACAGGGATATTAAATTTAGTTATATTATGGTCATTATTACCAAGCAGTCCAGGTATATTCACTTCTTAGACCAGATCCTGTGCTCCACTTAGGACTAAATCAAGAATTACCTGGTGGGTTCCAGGACCAGGTGCTCCAAGAAGCAGTCATTTAAGGTGTCAAGAAACTTTATATCGGCATCCCGTCCTAAGGTGACATGCACCCAGTCAAAATGGGGATAATTGAAATCCCCCATTATTATTATTGAGTTCTTTTATTTTAATAGCCTCTCTGATCTCCCTGAGCATTTCACAATCACTATCACCATCCTGGTCAGGTGGTTGGTAATATATCCCTACTGCTATATTCTTATTATAGAGCATGGAATTTCTGTCCATAGAGAGTCTATGGTACAGTTTGATTCATTTATGATTTTTACTTCATTTTGATTTTACACTTTCTTTCACATATAGTGCTACTCCCCCACCAACACGATCTGTTCTGTCCTTCCAATATATTTTGTACCCCTTGTAATTCTTCCGCTCTACTCTGTGCTGATTAGGCCTCAGCTGTAGTATTGTGTCTAGTTATGAGCACCACATTTCAAGAAAGATGTGGACAAATTAGGGAAAGTCCAGAGAAGAGCAATAAAAATTATTAAAGGTCTAGAAAACATGACTTATGAGGGGAGATTGGTTTTGCTTAGTTTGGAGAAGAGAAGACTGAGTGGGGACATAAGTTTTCAAATATTTAACATGATAGTTTTCAAGTATATAAAAGGTTCTCTTTAACCTTTGAGGACAGGACAAGAAGCAATTGGCTTAAATTACAGCAAGGGTGGTTTAGGTTGGACATTAGGAAAAACATCCTAACTGTCAGGGTAGTTAAGCACTGGAATAAATTGCATAGGGAGGTTGTGGAATCTCATCACTGGAGATTTTTAAGAGCAGGTTAGACAGACACCTGTCAGAGATGGTCTAGATAATATTTAGTCCTACCCTGAGTGCAGGGGACTGAGTAGAATACCTCTTGAGGTCCCTTCCAGTCCTACATTTCTATAATTCTAGAATACAAGAATGGCAAAAAAAGGGGATTCAGAGTAGAGGAATAAAGTGGAACATGTCTGCATACAAAAGTTCCACTGCTTTAATTATCAGACCGGCTTTAGGACATGCAGGGCCCAATTCAAAAGAGCGGCCGCCAAAATGCCGCCCAAGACAGCGGCAGTGATTGAGCTGCCGCCGAAGATAGCAGCGGCAATTCGGCAGCAGCTGAATCAGTTGCCACTGTTTCTGGCGGCACTTTGGCGGCGGGTGTGGGGCCCCTCTTCCCAATGCTATGGGGCCCAATTCCCAGGAATTGGAGGAATCGCCCTATATCCGGCCCTCTTAATTATACGAGTGTGTGTGTGTTATATATAGATATACTTTTATAAAAGTCCTTATACTAGTATAACTTATTCTCCTTCCTGTATGGGAAGGAGAACAATCTTTGCTAGTGTAGGCTCTTTTATACTGCTATAGTCACATCCACAGTATGGTTTTTAGTGATATAACTATTTCAGTTAAAAAAAAACAACAAAAAACCACATCCCTAAAATAGTTATATTGGCACAAAATCCGTGATTAAGGCAGGCCTTTGTCTGTCCTACAAGGGAAGGTTAAAAGAACTAGATATGTATAGCTTTGGTAAAAAGACTAAGAAATTATCTGGAAAAAAACAGAAATATTTGAAGAATGGCAATTATAGCAAAAGGATGGATTTGTTTGGAGTATACCAAGACACTGTAATTATGAGTTAAAATAAGAAATTATGTGTAAGATAATTTAGCCTGGATGTTGAGAAAAATCACTTAATAAATTCTGCAGCTCAGTGTCTCCCACAATTCTGATATGTATGAGCTATTCCCCTCCTGTCTGCAGTTTCCATTGGTAGTTCAAAGCTATATCACAGCCATGATAGCATGCTCCTTGCTCCAGCCTGCTCCCTATCTTCTGCTATATAGCAGCAGTCAAACAGTCACTTTGCATGTGACCTTTTTTTTTTTTGCCAGCGTATTATTTTATCATTTTTGGGGGGGCAGTAGCAAGCAGACATTTCTTTCTTCTCCCTCTCCTGGATCAGCTGTGGAGCAGTGAGGGTCCCGCCCAGCCAAACTCTGGCTTGCTCAGGCATGGCAGAACTGTTGCGCAAACACCGAGGTAAATCGAAGCGGTGTTCTCTTTGTGGGGCAGCCTTCACAGATTATTTGGAGGATGAATTGTGCCCTGCCTGCTCTCAGCCAGCCAACCCTTGCATTGCTAGGACATGAGGCTCTGAATTGGACGGGCATGTTGGGTCCCCCCCACCCCCAAGAAGCCGCGACTCCAATACAGAAAATCCTGATCTGGAGAAGCAGAGCAGAGAGAGAGATTAAGGACAAGGACTTCTGCCACAGGGGTAAGTCCTAGGGCAGAACAGGACTGGGAAAAAAAAACCTTTTGAGGGGCTTCAGATCCCATCCTACCCCCAAGTCCTAAAATGGATCCTAAGTTACCCGGGGAGAGAAGGAGGACTCTTACTCGCCTCCCCTTGTTCTCAGCTCAAATTAGGGTATTCCGGCAATGAAACCCCATCCCAGGGCAGGGTGAGTGGGACCCTATGGGGAGGACATGGAGGAAGACATATTCAGAGGGTTCAAGGCACTGCATAAAGCAAGCCCTACAAAAAATGCCCTGCCACAGCCAGAAAGGCTTAAAAAAAAAACCTGAAAGAAAAATAAAAAGTATAAAAAACCTAAGAATTATTTGTTCTCTGGTTCAGACACCTCCACCTCCCCTGACGAAGGGGAACTCTCAGATTCAGGCTCTGAGCAGGAGATGGAAAAATGCAACACAGGATTTTTTTCCTCTGAAATGTTTGAAACCATATGCAAAAAGGATGCATCAACAATCTAGATCTAACCTGAGCAGGCACTAGAGGATACATGTAAAGGGAAATACCTGCCTTCTAAATCCTCACCTGAGACAGCAATCCCACTGCACCCATCCTTCCAGCGTGTGAGCAGAGAGGAACAGGAAACCCCTGATATGGGTAAATGTATAAGTAGCCATGCACTTAGACATTGCAAGAGCCAAAAAATGCCATTACAGATACCCCAAAAGTTGATGCTGCAATGGCATCTCTAGCAGAAGATATGGTAATCCAGTCGAAGGGAATTTTTTTCCCCAAAGAGCCAACTGATAGAAAGGTGGAAGCTACCCTTAAAAGGGACTTTGAGCTTTTGCTGGCTACTTTTAGAGCATCTCTGGCAGCAACATTCCTTACAAGAGCCATCCTGACTTGCAGTCTGCACTTAAGAAAATTTCCCTACCAACTGTCGTTGTGACAGATACCTCAATAGATGCCAAGAGATTTTTAAGCTGGGGCCTCGGAATGTATGTCAGCAGCCAGACACCATACCTGACTTTGTGCCTGAAAGGTTGACACTCACTCCAAGCAAATTCAGTGCTCATTTGAATTCACAGGTTTTCATTTCTTTGGGGAAAAACTAGACAAAATAGTCACAGAAAGCCCTGCCAAACTTAAATAGTCCCTCCTTTTCCAACTCAGTGCTCTAAGGAGGAACAACAAACCTAGCAACAGACAAAAAAAGCTCCCTTCATCTATCCTAACAAAGATAATGGAGGAAAAGAACAGGTATATCGGGAAAATCATGGAACTGGGGATCAGTTGGAAAATCCCAAGGGGGATCCATTGCCTCTGACAGCCCACCATGACAATAAATTAATGTGACTCGACCCAGACCTGAATCTAGGAGACAGAATTTTCCACTTCTCAGGCGAATGCTCTCAAATGACCACAGACAAATGGGTAAAAGAGAAGTGAGTTGTGGATACTCCCTTAAACTAAGTTCCCAACCTCATCCAATCCCCCATCCCAAGCAACTCCGTAAAATGTGAGCTGATGTTAAATGAAATCTCACATCTCCTGGAAATAGGAGCAATATAAAGCAATAAAAAGTCCTCCATTTTTTGTCATTGTCCAGAAGCATATGGAGGGTCAAAGCCATCTTGGATTTCAAGCAGCTCAACAAATGGTTGAAGAAGATGAGATTCTGTATGGATACCCTAGCTTCAACAGTAATATCTATGTCTTTTTTGCTTCTGTGGATCTAGCAGATGCACATCTCTACGTTCTCACATGACCATGACAGCACACACTGCTGAGACTTGCATACAACACAGCCCACTACCAGTATCATATGCTCCCATTTTGTCAGCCCCTAGAGTTTTTACTAAGATGCTGGTGGTAATAATAGCCAGACTCAGGTCTCAGAGCACTCACCTGTATCCCTTCCTAGACGACATCTTGATCATTACCCTGACCAAAGCAGCAGCACGTAGAGCCACAATGCAGACACTGGATCTGCTTCAAGCACACAGATTTGTGATAAACACCAAGAAGAGCTCTTTGACTTCCTCCACAAAGGTAATTCACATGAGAAGCCCCACACTTAGCCAGGATGGGCAGGGATGCAAAACCATGCTGTGAAGTGTCTCTAGCCTCTGTTTGCCAGAAGCTGGGAATGGGCGACAGTGGATGGATCTCTTGGTGATTACCTGTTCTGTTCATTCCCTCTGAAGCACTTGGCATTGGCTACTATTGGAAAACAGGATACTGGGCTAGATGGACCATGGGTCTGACCCACTATGGCCGTTCTTACGTTCTTATGTTCACACTCCCTTTTGAAGCAATAATATCAATATCTCCATTGTACCTATCCATCAAAACCTGTTTTCTGGTTGCCATTATGTCTGCTAGACAAGTTTCTGAACTGGCAACTGTACCCATGCAGGAACCTCATGGTGTGATCCATAATGACAAGATGATGCTAAGAATTCCAGAATTTTTCTTACCTAGGGTTAATTCATCTTTCCATGCCTCCCTTCATTATGTCCAAACCCGCCACATTTAGCAGTAAAGCTGTGGCACACTTTAGATGTTTGAAGAACGCTAATGATCTATAGCAAGCACACCAAATCAACAAGATTGAGGTCCTTGTTAGTCTACTTTCATCTGAAGTGCCCAGGACTCAGGATATCCAGGCTATACTAGCTACATGGATCAAGCTTTGTATCTGAGAAACATATGAGGAATCAGTTCCTCCTGTCCAGATGGCACCAAAGCACACTCAGCAATATTTATGTTGACTTTGTGGGCAGAAGGAGCTTGTGCTTCCACTGCAGAGATCTGCAGGACAGCAAGGTGGTCATTAGTTAACACCTTTATTAGGCACTGGGACATGGACTTTCTGTTCTCTGCAGAGGCCTTCTTTGGCAGGAAGCTTCAGGCAGTGGTCCAGTAGTAGCTTTACAATTTTGGGCAATTAATTTAGCAAGGTCTTCCCTATTTGATTCTGTGTTTAATTCTCCCTACCTACTGCTGTTCACTGCTTGCTACTTCCCATATGTATCACATTTGTAGGAGACACTGAGCTGCAGAATGGTAAATTCCTTACCCAATAATTTCCTTTCTGCTTACAGTGTCTCCCACAATTCTATCCTCTCTGGTTTTCTTCCTAACCAAGGGACAGTGTTTAATTTTGATAGTTGTGCTAGTAGGCTGTAGCCAACAGTACATAGTTTATTGGTTGGCATTTAAATTATTCTTACTAATCACATTCTATGAGTTTTTACACAGCTATGGAATGAATCATCTGTCAGCAGGCCAGAGAAAAGGGCACGGTTAGCACAGGCTGAGCTACAGCCTTTGAACTGCCTCTGGAAATTGCAGACAGGAGGGTAATAGCCATAGGCTGACCAGATGTCCTGATTTTATAGGGACAGTCCCGATTTTTGGGCCTTTTTCTTATATAGGCTCCTATTACCAGGGGCAGCTCTAGGCATTTTGCCGCCCCAAGCATGGCAGGCAGGCAGGAAGCCGCGGGACCAGCGGACCCTCCACAGGCAAGCCGCCGAAGGCAGCCTGCCTGCCGCCCTCGCGGCAACTGGCAGAGCGTCCCCAGTGGCTTGCCGCCCCAAGCACGCGCTTGGTGTGCTGGTGCCTGGAGCCGCCCCTGCCTATTACCCTCCACCCTCTGTCCCGATTTTTCACTCTGGCTGTCTGGTCACCCTAAATAACCCATATGTATCAAAATTGTGGGAGATGCAGCTAAGAGAAGGTAAATTTCTTACTTGATAATTTCCTATCTCTTATATGGTGGAAGTCCTGTTGCTGGTATTATTTATAATTAGTCATAATTATATAATTATAATCATAATACTACTTGTATTCTATTCTGCTCTATTCTATTCTTATAGATGGCATAGGTGCCATGTTGTAGTTTAGCTTGCTGAACACTTTATAAGATGTTTTCAGTGACTTATGACTTTCCAAAATATAAGCTGTTCACTGAAATTTTCCATTCCAGGTGTCTGACTCAGGCTGATTTATTTTAATTTTTTGGGGGGGAGGCACAGAGGGAGCAGGATTTTTAATTAAAATAGTTCAGGTATTTTCAGGAATGAGGTTTGGTAAAAATATATTGCTTTGCCCATATTAAAAAAATGTTCCAATGGTTTTGTTGAGAAGCTTTAGCACCTCCATGCTTTACGGGCCAGTGGCTTAACAACAGGAGGTGACTCTGATGTCAGGCCTTTTATCTGCCCTGTGAAAACTTGCTAGAATTTGGCCAAATTATAAGCCTCTAAAAAAAATTGGAGTTTGCACATGCTGAGTTGAGACTTGTTTGAATTCAGTAGCTAAATTCTCCAAAGATTCCATCTGTTCTGGGCATGTTCTGCCTAGTCCCTGCAGGTTGGGACAGGACTTTCCCTGCAATTGCTCCTCTTCCCAGCTGCCAGAAGCTGCTGTGGCAGTGGGCACCAGAACTTTGAACATGGGAAATGTTCCCCTGCTTGTGCCCAAGCAGTGCTCTCCATGTTCATGCCCGTGCAGGGTAGAGGAGGAGGATACAGCCTGACTGAAATGCAGAAGGTGAGAAACAGAAGAGGGTTGGGGACAAAGGCAGGAGTTTGGGGGAGCAGGAAGGGAAGGGATTTGATGCCTAGGGGGCTTAAGAGCAGGACAAGAGGGAGGAGCAACACCAGGAGCAAAGGGGGCAGAAAACTGGGGTGGAGAGATAGAAACAACATTACAGGAGAGGGACAAGAGCACAGGAAGGGTGAACAGGAGAGAGGGAAGGAGCAGATGAGGCCAGGTCGTGGTCAGGGCAGGAGGAAGGGGAGATTGGGGAGAGGAAGGAAGACATGAGCAGAAGCTTGGGGATGGGAGGGACAGGGCAGGAAGGATAAGAGCAGAGGGACAGGGACAGGAGTGTGGGCGCAGGCAGGAACCAAGGGGGATAGCAGTGGAGGTACAACCTCTGTTCAGCCCCCTTGTGCATATTACATGATCACATCCAATTTTTTCCATAGGACCCCTGCCTCCTTTAGTCCACATAATTGGCATCTAAACACCTGTAAGAGAATGAAATCCATAGACAGAGAAAAACAGGAAAAATACAGTATATAGACATTTGAGGACTCTGAGGTGTGGAATTTACTGGAAATCCAACTATATATAAAACACACTGTGCTGACATGGGGACCCCTATCATTTGAAGTGAGGAAGGAATTGGAATTTGTGGTCCAGCAGGTTCCGTTTTTCAATAGTCTGATACTTTGGCTAACACTTGTTAGAAATTTACTACATTATACAAAGTTTTTAACATTTGTTATGTACACTAAAAGGACACTCAGACACAAATTTGAGATTGTATTACCTACCATGAAATTACTTCGTAACTAGCTATTTGTAACCCCTTGGTATTGGGCTGGTTTATCGCTCCTTCGGTTAAAGCAATTTGAATGAACACATTGTTTTGAGAAATCCCAACTCCTAGTGATAGGGATATGCAGTATATAAAACATGACACAAGCCACATTGAGATGTGAAGATAAAAATATAAAGGTTCTTTTTGTTATTGTTGGTAAGAAAAGTTACTGTTAACATTATATTTAGTTTTTGGTTTGGTTTTAGTCACTGATATCCCATTTTGTTTGGATGTTTATTTCTATGTATCTGTAACAGTAATGATCTAAAAGTGTTCTTCACTTGTATAGTTATACTTGCTAAAAGTTAATAAAAAGCACCCAGGCACTATGTATAAAGTGTGTCTAAAAAGTAAATTGGGATTTTCAGAAGTAAAATACATATTAGACGTGAAATCCTGACCCATTGAAGTCAGTGGGAGTTTTGCCATTGACGTGAGTGAGGCCAGGATTTCACCACAGGGTTTTTAATAATCACCAAGGCGTGCCTAAGCATATCACGAGACACGTATGTGCAGATTTTCTCCACAATATACCCTCTTCCAGTACAGACTGTGGGGCATGAATTGTCATCATTTAAAAACATAAGGAAAATAATGTACATATATGTTTGAAGGCAGGCAATGTTAAACTTTCTTTAATGAGCTGTTTTTTTCCAAACAGCAAAGAATCACCACCAAACTGAGAGGAGACCAGGTGCCAAATACGAAAGTAAAGGTCCAAATTCAGCCCTTGGTAAAAGATGAATTGTTTGGTGGGATAACTCCAATTACTTCCAGGGCTGAATTTAGCATACATAGTTCAGTTTTCTTTTAGCTATTTGCATGGTAAATGATCAAAATGGCTAGTTTTAATTTGTTCCTTTACATCATCAGTTTTATTTAAACTTAAAAAATTGTCCACTTTGGGGCCAAGATATAAATACAACTAGCATCTCAAAAAGGGTTTAGAATAAGTTGCCCTTTTCATGTTCAACTATTGCTTTTGGTAATACTCTATATTGTCACAAAGGGTAATATTAATGCAAAGGTCTGAAAGGTAATAGAGTACATGGGGCATATAAATATTGTGTTTTTAAAAAGAGAAATGATCTTTTGCAAAAAACAAAAAGGTTGAAAAAACAAAAAAACAACATATCAGTCTCTGTTCTCATTGCATCAGGCTCTCCCTTCCCATTTGTTCCATTCCATCCTGTCTCATTCTCCCAAGTCCTTCCCAACCATCCCTCTCATCGTAAAGTTACATTCCATATTTGGTTGGTCAAAATACACTGCCAAGTCATTTGTTCTCCAGCCCTCCCCATTACACAGCCCCCTGTGAGTTTAGACATCCTTTATCACTTCATCCCCAGTGCATACAGCATGCTCTCCCCCTCACTCAAAGTCCCTCATAACACTGGTTCTGTGGTCCCAATCTGCACTTGCTCCCAAGTCCTCCCGAACACATTCACTGAGTTTCCCCTACAATACCCAATTGATTCATGATTGCTCCAGCATGCATTATCAGTAGTCTCTTCTCTCTACACATAATGCATGTCACCTCTGTCTGTCCTGAACAAAAATAAAAACCACAACCTTGAATTAAATCTGTTGGCACTATTTCCTGTGCCTGTACTGCTACTTAGTTTGGTAGCCTGTGTTGCATTCCTTTATGGCTGGCTCCCTCTGTGTGTTTCCTGAACTGTGAATCTCTAGAGTACTCATCATCATTGTGCGCAGGCACCACTTCATAGTTTCTTCTTGTGGTTTGCTGTTGGCCCCTCCTCTGGGTCAGCTGTAACCAAATGTCTCTTTTTAGTATCAGCTTCCTCTAGAATCATAATTAGCTCTTGAAAGGACTGGCACTATGTATTGTTCACAGTAAGGATGAAAGGGGGCATTTATCACTGGAAGGTGGGATTCAGCAGCACAGAAAGTCAAGTTGGGGCACACAGCAGATATTCAGTGAACTACTGAGAAATTGAAGGTCTTTGTACTGTGACACATTTTTATTTTTGAAGTGTTAGTATATATTGTTGTCCCTAAATTAAAACATTTAAGATCATTCAAATCATGGTATAATTTATGCATTTGCTTCATAGAATTATTGTACATTAAAATTCATGCATGCAGATGATGCATTCACACACATCTCTCTCTATAAGAGATTACACATTTCTTTCCATTCATATTCTTCCAGGTGACTTGGATTATTACTGGCTGGATCCTGCCACGTGGCACAGTAGAGAGACATCCCCTATTAGTTCGGTAAGATATAGGCAATGTAGGTTTATAGGTATGAAATAAATTAAGATATTTGTTAATTATTTCATTTGCATCACAGTGGTGCCTTCTAGTCTTAGAATCTATTAAATTATGAATTTCAGTCTTGTAAGATGTTCATTGATACTAGAACTTTGTTCTAAAAATGTGAAAAAATGTTTCTAGATCATGAAAATCAAAATAAGCAAGATATTTTCTATCTGAATCTATATTAGAAAAATAACTTTGACTATTTAATCTGAAATAGAGATTTTTTTCAAATAAGGGATTGTATTTCAATCCATTAGGCTATCAGTTTGACACCAATGATGTCAGCAGAATTTTTGCCCTGGACTCCAATGGGAAAAGGATCATCAGACTTTTACTATATAATGAACATATATGAAACAGCCGAATAACATAAATATTATTCTACAGGACTGTTATTTTTTAAAAGGAATTTTCAAGATAATGGAATACAAAGTAATGCATTTATTTTTACAAGTTGAAATGCATCTTAAATGCATTAAGCTTCAAATTCATTTTATAACTGCACTTGCACATTTTGGGTGTTGAGATAATTTTACAATGAGGAAGGATAATTGTAAATATTTAATGAAGCAGGAGTCAAGAATTCTAGTTAGGGCCCTACCAAATTCACAGTCCATTTTGGTCAATTTCATGGTCATAGGATTTTTAAAATAGTAAATTTCATTATTTCAGCTATTTAAATCTGAAATTTCACAGTGTTGTAATTGTAGGGGTCCTGACCCAAAGAGGAGTTGTCGGGGTGGAGGATGGGGGGACGGGAGGAAGGTCTGTTGGAGTGGGACTGTTGGTACTACTACCCTTACTTCTGCACTGCTGCTGACAGCAGCACTGCCTTCAGAGCTGGGCAGCTGGAGATTAGCGGCTGCAGGCTGAGATCCCAGCTCTGAAGGCAGAGCCACCACCAGCAGCAGCTCAGATGTAAGGATGGCATGGTATGGTATTGTCACCTTTATTTATGCACTGCAGGCTGGGTGCTGTCTTCAGAGCTGGGCGCCCGGTCAACAGCTGTTGCTCTCCGGCCATCCAGCTCTGAAGGGAGTGCAGAAATAAGGGTGGCAATACCATAACCCCCCCCTTAAATAACCTTGTGACCCCCCTGCAACTCCCTTTTAGGTCAGGACCTCCAGTTTGAGAAACACTGGTCTCCCCCTGTGAAATCTGTAGCATAGGGTAAAAGCACACAAAAGATCAGATTTCATGGCGGGAGACCAGATTTCACAGTTCGTGATGCGTTTTTCGTGGCCATGAATTTGATAGGGCCTTAACTATAGTATTATAACAGAATTTTGTCAGACATTATGCAGTCAAAGATTAATTGGATTTATCTCTACTGTGACATAATTTAGCTGATTCCATTTGTGTGTGTAAAATAGGAAGAGATTTCCACTTTTTTGCTTCCACTTTTTTGCTTCCACTGATATTTTCTAATAGCATCCTGTAACGTGGCAACCATCTAAAGAGGGAGATCGCTTAATTGGACGTGTTATTCTTAACAAGAGAACTACCATGCCAAAAGAGTCAGGTGCATTACTGGGGCTAAAAGTAAGTATTACAAAGGTTATGCTGTAAATGAATGAAATTTCCATTAGCCTAATAGACAACAGTTTATAGCATATCATAGATATCCAGAAAATCTCTTAATTATACTTCCATTTGAGACCAATTTTACATAGTTATGTTAAAAAAGAGTGGAACATACCTTTTTCCCCTGTGTATTGGACAGCATCCTGAACTGATGCAAATATATCAAATATTGCCCTCCACTCCCTTATGCGTACTAGGACCCCATTGACGGTGCAGCCTTTTACCATGTAACATACAGTAGCTGCAGCTGATTGTGTCCATTTAATCTGTCATGAATAATGACGTGTGTGTGTGTATATGTGTGTGTGTGTGTATAACCCAGATATAAGAACACCTTCTCTGTCTCTCTGTAAAACACACAAAAATAAAACACAGAAGAAACACGCACACTAGATAGATAGATAAAACATGGTATGAAATTCTATAATTTAGATCCTGACCCTACCAGATACTGAGTGCCTCCTCAAAAATGCTTAGGACCATCAAGTACCCTGAGGTTGCAGGTGTTGAACAAAGCTCAAGATTTAGCCTCCGGTGTTTTTTTGTTTTGTTTTTTTAAACCAAAATTGAGCAAGATGGATGGAAATGCACCCTAACTCAGGAGGACTTTGTTAAGCCTTGAAAAATTAAAGTGAAATATTATCAGGGGAAACCTTCTTTGATCCCTTTTTTACCCCGGCAAAAGAACAGAACTGTTTTGATTAGAAGGCCATGAGGTAGAACACAGTCTATTTATCTGCCTGTTCTCCAAGCATACACAGTACATCCTAATGCATTCATGGATTTACCGATTTTACTTCATGCATTTCAATCGTGTAATCTTCATCTCACGTTCCACATTCATGAGTGTCATCTAGACACTAATATTCACAAAATCAGTGTTTAAAATCTGCACTTCCAGGAAGAAACACAAATGGCCACAGTGTATAACAGTGCATGTGCATAGTTTTGGATAGGTCATCTTAAATAAATAACTGCTCTTCAAAACCTAGCAGTGCTGCTGTTTAATATAATTATCTTAATATTTTTGCATCTGTAGCAAAACTGGTGAGTTTTGACTTTTTTGCCAGTTTCACCCTGGGCCCCAGAATTAAGACTTTTAGGGAACCTCCACTCTTCCTTTCTTGTGTCTTACCTTGATTTGTTATGTGCCATATTACAGATTATTGATTCACCGGTGGGCTTAGCGGAGTGTCCTGTTGTATCCTTAAAGCTAGGGGAGACTGCCTGAGATTCAATTGTATAAGTCAGTGTACTAAAATTAAGATCAGCCACCACTGTGGCAATGTGAATAAATAAAACTTTATCAATGGCTGCTACACTGGGTAATGAACATTATAGTGCATTTCATTATAAAACTCTATGCAGAATATTTCTGAGAAGACCACTGGCTGGACAGATTCATTAGGACTACTTAGCCATTCAGGAAGGACATGTAAAACCAGCATGATCAAAATATTGGTTTTGTATTGATTTAAAAAAATCTTTAGGCCTGTACTTCATGTAGATTTTTTTTTTTACTGTGAGCAAGTGGTGTAAGTTGTATCATTACAATTTTTTGTATTTTGACAGCATTTTAAAAATTCCAAATAGAGACTCTCAGCCCTGGGTAATATGTCTGAATTGACAGTGACCACTGTAGAAAAAAACAATCTGTTTTATTGCTACACATATTCACATACTGTAAAAATGTCAATATGTCTTTGTTTTTTGTATTGATGTTGTTTATTAACTGGAGTGTCATTAATAAGACAATCAGCAATTTCTGTAGCTGAGAGGAAAGAGGTTTTAGCACTCTTTCTTGCCTGAGTCCCTTTGAAGAGACTCATGTCACTTTCTCCATCAATGTCCTGTGCATCCTTATTTGGAGGACACTCTCATCTCTGTTGGACAGAGGATGGGAGAAGTCTGGTGCCTCTGCCTTACTTACTCTTTCATTGAATCTTTGTGTTCTGATGAAGATGTTAGTGTCTGTTGTTAGCTGGTAATCATATTGTTCCATGTGTTGTATTTAGATGTACTGTTCTTATGTATTCCCTAATACTGCACACAATACATTTTTAGTTGAGAGTTTCAACATTTACATTATTGTAAAAGTTTTTTAGCACTTTTGTAGTGACTGCTGTGTAAGGAATTTCCATGCTTACAATCTGCTGTTTCTGCACATCCCAAACAGTTAACCATAGATTTGAACAAAACATGTTTTCTTGATTATTGTCTCAAAAACCCCACAACTGATCATTTCTGATATTTGAAATGCTATGCTATATATTCTGAATTAGACTAATTAAACTAGTGTTTTACAAAGGCAAGTAAAAGGGAATTTCAAGTCCTCTTCACTCTCTATATGACACAATTCTTTTTTATACGACACTCTTCTTAGCGTGAAGTCCATATACAAATACCACTGATAATAACAACACAGTTAATTATGAATGACTGAGGCCCTAGTTTTAAATATAATGTTAATGCGATTAAATAAACCATACAAGCTAAACTTAATATTCCTTAATATGTTGCCCTGTTTGTGGTTTGAAAACTCATACATTTATGATTATCCAGGTTGTTGGAGGAAAAATGACAGATTTAGGACGACTTGGTGCCTTCATTACCAAAGTAAAGAAGGGTAGTCTAGCTGATGTGGTGGGACATCTAAGAGCAGGTAATGAAATCAACTATTTTCAGACAAATTTATGTTGTTGTTGTGACTTTCTAAAATGAAATTGTTAATGTTATGTGGATAATTTTCGTATAAAAATATTGTAAATAATGAAAAATGTGTTTCATGTTTATGTGGGCAGTTTTAATAACATGACTACTGTATCGCTACATAATTATGTTTTGCTTACATATATGTGCAAATTCTATACAGTAATTGTTAGCTGCTAAGGATCAACATTGAGTTTTGCCCATAATATTAATAAAATAAAGAGTGAATGGTTTTAGGAAAAAAGTGAAAAGATTTTCTCAAATAAAATCATTTTATCATGAAAATTGTTTGTAAGTAATACTCCAAACAAAAACAATTGAACAAAAACAGTAAAAAGTGCAATGCCTTGAAAATGAACTGTACCTAGATTTAATTCTGAGCTGGCAAAAGGTAAGAGGGAAACTGGGATTGGAAATTAAGGGGGAAAGTGATGACTGGGACTGGCTGGCAATGAAACTGAGACTGGGAGCTGGACTGACTTGGTAAGAGACTGAGTGGGAGAGGAGACGGATCTGACGGATCTGACAATGCTGGGGAAGAACTAGGAGTGTCTAGGCAAAGAGACAATGCTGGGGAAGAACTAGGAGTGTCTAGGCAAAGAGACTGGGACAAGCAGCTGGAAGGGAATAGGCAGACACTGCAATTGGATGAGGAGAGAGCCTGGGAGATAGTGAGGACAGATGGGAGGGGATTAAAGGCCGAGTTGGGTGTGAGACAGGTTAGATGAAGAGCCAGGAGGGGTGAATGGAGGACTGGCTGAGTGAGGAACCTGGTGAGAAGTAGCTGCAGGCGGTTGGTACTGTCAAGGAGACTGCGACTGTAAGTGGAGAGTCAGGAAGAGTGAGACTAGGACTTGCTAGATAAAGGGACTGGGATGAGAAGCATGAGACAGGGACTGTCTAGGTGAGGAAAATGAGATTGGGAGAGGGACAGGTTGGAAGGGACAAGGCAGAAGGATTCAAACTTGGTGGGAACTGGCCAGGTAAGTCTGTGCTCTCCAAAGCCTGGAATGGAACCAAAAACTCTTGAATCTCACTACTCCTTTTCTGTCAGCAAATATCTGTGAAAACCAGTGACAGTGTGTCACAGTCCTGGTCCACACTGAGGATGACAACCTATTACTGTTATCAGTTACTCCATTAGCTTAATGGACAGATGTCTGTGCAGTGGATCTAAAGCAGCGGTTCTCCGCCCATGGGCCACATGTGGCCCAATTAGCACAGAGCTGAAAGGCCGTGCCTGAGATCCTGGATTCCCAGCTGCCCAGCTCAGGGGTGTCTGGGCTGCCCCACTGCCCGGTGCGGTGGGGTCAGAGATGCCGGCATGCCCAGTGTGGCAGGAGTTTGGGGTGGGAGCTGCCAATGGGTCCCATCGGGTCAGGGGTTGCCAGTGGCCCCACAGGGGTGGGGGTCAGGGTCTGGGGCAGTGAGGGGTCAGGGCTGCCATCGAGCCCCACAGGGTTGGGGATCTGGGGTTCCTGGCCAGCCCTGCAAGCTCTGGGATCCGGTGCAGCTGTCCAGCCCCACAAGCTCTGGGGCTGCTGGCCCACCCCACCTGGTGGGGGTCGGGGCTGCCGCCAGGCCCCACAAGCTAAAGGTCTGAGCCAGCTAGCCTGCCCTGTGTAGTGGGGGCTGGGGCTGCTGGGCAGCCGCGTGACAGGGGTCCAGGGCAGCCACCTGGCCCCAGTGGGTCCAGGGTCAGGGCAGCTGCATGTCGGGGACCAGTGTCCGGGGTAGCCTTCTGGCCCCGGTGTCCAGGGTGGGCAGCTGTCCACCCCACATAGCGAGGGTCGGGGTCAGGGCTGCCGCTGCCCTGCCACCCAGCCCCTGTGGCCCAGATAATACATTCTGGGCTGCATATGCAGCCCACTATGTGTCATCAGTTGAGAACCACTGATCTAAAGGGTTCAGCCATGCTACTGAACATACAAATGTCAATATGATGCCACATGCTAATTTTTTTCCAGTTTTCTTTAAAAAAAAATCTAGGAAATTATACACACAATCTATATTAAAACAACATTATTAAGGTTGTAAAGTCAAATATTCAAAAGTTAGGAAATACCAAAATTAAGGTTGGCTCTACTAAATAGGCTGCTAGTTAGTTTTAGCTAAATAACCCAGTTTATTTCCCGCCACTTCAAAGAGGAAAACTAACTTCAGCAACACTGAATGATAATACTCCTACATTAATGTACTATAACATCTCACATCCTAAAGGATCCCAAAGTGCTTTACAAACATATACAAACTCTGTACAGGGATCTTTATGTCTACTCTTGAATTGCAGATTCCTCTGAGGTGAAAGAATAGCAATTGTTGAACAGAACATAGAATTGTGGAAGGCAGAATGTAACTATCTGAAATCAAGTTTGACTAGGATGGACTTTAGTCTTATGAAGAATTCCTTTAGATTTTTAACAAACTCAGTTTTTCAGGCCTTGCTTTAGATCTTATCCAAAGACCTCCAGCAGCACAGTTAAAGCCCAACACCATACCTGAGTCATTGGTACAGGACTGAGTCTAAGGCCTGGTCTACACTAGGAGTTTGTCGAATTTAGCAGCGTTAATTCGACTTAACCGTGCACCCGTCCACACCAGGCAGCTAATTAGTTCGACCTAGAGAGCTCTTTAGTTCGAATTCTGTGCTACTCCCCGACGAGGGGAGTAGCGCTAAATTCGACATGGCTATGTCGAATTAGGCTATGTGTGGACGGAAATCGACCTTAGTAGCTCCGGGAGCTATCCCACAGTGCACCACTCTGTTGATGCTCTGGACAGCAGTCCGAGCTTGGATGTTCTGACCAGCCACACAGGAAATGCTCAGGGAAAATTTGACATGCTCCGGTGCCTTGTGGATGTTCTGCAGGACCGCCTTCCCCCGCCACAAAGTCCCAAACCCCCCTCACCCAAAGTAACAAGAAGGAGGGGCAACAGGGGCCATGAAAACTGTCACTGCACCCCTGCAGAGTGCACAAATACAAGAAGGCTCTCATTCCCTAAATGTTGAGAAGTCCTTCCCTTCCTGGCTCACCGAAGCCCCAATCCCAGTTTCATCCCCTAACTGTGTAGTTGATTATTAAAAGTAGTTTGCTGTTAATTACTATTTCTGTCAAGTTTTTCTACAGAAGACTGTCTGTGAAGGGTGGGGGGAAGGGGGTTGTTAATTGCATAGGACAGTCACCTTTACCAGGGTACAGACACGGGGGCAGGATCAACAGCAGGTCACACACACAGTGCGGTCAGTAGGCACCCTGGTCGGTCTGGGAGGTGTTTTCCAGGTTCTGTGTGGGTGGGGGGTACGTGACTTTGTGGCATGGGAGGGCGGTTACAGAACTTATGCAGCGGTCCTTGTCTCGGACCACAGAGCCACGCAGCAGAGGAATCTGTAACCGTCCTCCCCCGCCACAAGGTCACATAGCCCCCGCACACAGAGTCCCGAAAAGGAGGGATGGCAGGCTACGTTGAAACAACCAGTCCGGCACTGCAAACCACTCTAGGAGCAGGAGCCTATCATTCCTCGAGTGTAGAAGCGGTGTTAACATCACTGCACACCCTACCCACCACAGTCTGCATCCCTGTTTCAACCCTTTAATGCAAATTCATTAATAAAGAAAACGTTGTTAATTAACAATGTTCCATTAACTTTATTTTTAAACGTGCGTTGGAAGGGGGGAAACGTGGTGAATGGGGTATGTAACCGCAGAAGAAAGTCAACAGTAACTGAAGCAGGGGCGGGTTCAGCTTCTCTGTAAAGAAACTGAACAGTCACAGGTTACCCTGCTCCCTGAGGAACCTAGCTTTCAAAGCCTCCCAGATGCACAGTGCTTCTTGCTGGTCTCTTCTAATTGCACGGCTGTCTGGCTGAGCATAATCAGCAGCCAGGCGATTTGCTCAACCTCCCATCCTGCCATAAAGGTCTCCCCCTTGCTCTCACAGAGATTGTGGAGCACACAGCAAGCTGCAATAACAATGGGGATATTGGTTTCGCTGAGATCCGAGCGAGTCAGTAAGCTCCTCCATCTCCCCTTGAGACGTCCGAAAGCACGTTGAATTATGACAGTTACCCAAGACCACCCTCGACACATTTTTCCCCCCAGCATGCATTGTGGGGAAATCCCAGAATTCAAATGGGCAGTGGGGACTGCGGGAACTGTGGGATAGCTTCCCACAGTGCACCTCTTCCAATGTTGACGCTTGCCCCGTTAGTGTGGACTCACAAAGTCGAATTAGTGTCCTTAGTGTGGACACACAAATTCGACTTTGTAAGGTCGATTCCACAAATTCGAATTAAGTTAACTCAAACTAATCTGGTAGTGTAGACATACCCTAAGGATATGTCTTGACCTAATTTCATAGTGTATTTAATAGAAGTCAATTTTTTAGAAATTGATTAGATACAATTGATTGTGTGTACCCACTACGCGCATTAATTCGGCAGTGTGCGTCCACAGTACCAAGGCTAGCGTCAACTTTCGGAGCATTGCACTGTGGTAGCTATCCCACAGTTCCTGCAGTCTCCGCCGCGAATTGGAATTCTGGGTTGAGCTCCTAATGCCTGATGGGGCAAAAACATTGTTGCGGGTGGTTCTGATAGCACGGATTCGTCTCCCCCAAACAGCGATCAGATCCAGTACCTCCCGTTCAGTCCATGCTGGAGCTCTTTTGTGATTCTGGGACCGTATGGTCACCTGTGCTGATCAGCTCGCCACGTTGGCCAAACAGGAAATGAAATTCAAAAGTTTGTGGGACTTTTCCTGTCTACTTGGCCAGTGCATCGGAGTTGAGAGTACTGTCCAGAGCGGTCACAATGGAGCACTCTGGGATAGCTCCCAGAGGCCAATACCGTCAACTTGCTTCCACACTACCCCAAATTCGACCCAGCAAGGTCGATTTCAGCGCTAATCCCCTCATCGGGGAGGAGTACCAAAATCTATTTTAAGAGCCTTATAAGTCAACAAAAATGGCTTAGTTGTGTGGACGGGTGCAGGGTTAAATTGATCTAACACCCCTAAATTCGACCTAAACTCGTAGTGTAGACCAGGGCTAAGAAATATTAAGTCATCATCATTAAATAAAATGATGATAAAACAAAATGCAGTGTGCGTTGCAGTGCTTTTGTTTACTCCTTATGATTGGCCCTGGTAGTAACTGGGAACTTATTTAATTGTTTTCCCAAGAATTAATTTGACCTTATTTTAGAAAATATTTTGTAAGGTCATATTAAATACATATTATGTAACTGTCAATGAAAAATCTCATGATTTGTAAGTTTTTAACTCTTAGGTAATCAGAAATTTCACTTTTGGAGATCAACCTATCATTATTATACACAGGGTACCAGCTCTCGTTAATAAAGTTACTTTCAAAAGGTAGCACACCACTTTCATTCCATGGTACAATACTGGTTGCCATATTATTTAAGAAATACATAAAAAATACAGTTTGCAGGTGATAGCAATGTTTTGAAAACAAGTATTGAGAGTGTCTTAAAAACTCTTTCTAATATCTCCACAATAGTATTTTTGATTTTAGGGAATGTAGCTTAGAGATGCATTGACTTTAAATATGTTTTGCTGTTTTTGTGAAAAATATGGAAAATAAGATTAAAAATATCTTTCTTTTTAAATTCAAGGGGATGAAGTTCTAGAATGGAATGGTAAACCCCTGCCTGGAGCTACAAATGAAGAAGTTTACAACATTATTTTAGAATCCAAATCAGAACCTCAAGTTGAAATTATTGTTTCAAGGCCTATTGGGTAAGGCTAAAAAAACTTGCTTCTTAAGTTTAGTAAATTACATGTATTAGCAGGATTTTTAAAAACGGATACATATCTACATATATTTGTAGTGCTGTAAAATACTGTGACATGTTAACATGCTAGTCAGTTTGAAAGCTATCATCTTATAATATTGGAGGACAATTTACCTTTTGAAATGTTTACTTATAATCTGTATACTCCATTTTCTTCACTGCCTTTTACAAATTTAGATTTGTTCTATAGTTACAGTAATATCACTAATTATATTTATTTGTATTGTGGCAAAGGATATTACAATGAACATATGAATGAAATAGACCACCTTAGGACCCCCCAGATCAATCTGGTGGTGGATCAATCTCTGCAATTGGTCTGTCTTTGGGGATGGGATTTTCCATGATGTTGGAAAGGAGGGTCCCTGTCCTGATGGTGCTGGATGATTGAGACTCCCATTAAAATGGGTAGGAACTGTGCCTGAGTAAGACCTGCTTTATTAGGCTCTCAGAATTGATTCATTCACAATAACATCGATTATCTGAACACAGCTGACTTGGAAGCAGGCATAAGTAAACATTAAACATCATT
This sequence comes from Mauremys reevesii, assembly GCF_016161935.1. NCBI lineage: Eukaryota > Metazoa > Chordata > Testudines > Geoemydidae > Mauremys > Mauremys reevesii. The sequence goes on along the minus strand of NC_052625.1, from coordinate 153,383,900 downwards.
TGACTTGAAGTAAATCAGTTCATGGGAAATTCAAGGAGTGCCATTTATAGTTAAAAGTTCTATTGTCTAAGTTATTTCCAGAATTTTTTTCTACCATAACTGTAAATAATACTGTCATTAAAAGGTGTTTGTTTAATATCTGTGTTCATTAGTTAATAGAATCATTCTCATAATAACAATTTACATTACATTATTCTGAATTTAATATAAATCCAAGTTCGAAGTTGCAAAATAATGATAATTTTGGGATCAAATTCTGCTTGTCTAGGTTGTACAAATAGTCCCACAAGGAATCAGTTAAACTATTTGCTTAAGTAAGATTAATAGGGTTTGGTCCTAGAGCTGTGACCAAACTGGGTACTTCTACACCGCGGCTTGGAGGTGTAATTCCCAGCTGAGGTAGACATACACGCACTAGCGCTGCTCAAACGAGCATCAAATAATAACACTATGGCTATGGCACTCTGGGTGGTGTCTCTGGCTAGCCACCCAGATACAATCTTGACGACTCTAACAGAAAAACCTGTTTCTCTCTATTTTTTTTTACTGAGGAATAACAAGAGGTGAGCAAACAGATAAAATTTCAGATAAAATTTAGTAAAAATTGAAAATGTTTCTTTAGTTTCCTATCTGAATTTAACTTGCCCAAATGTCAGTGATATGTGTACTGCATGACACTCAACGCTAATGCTGTAGCAGTAATTTTCTAGTTAGAGGCCTAGCTGTTTTTTTCTCCAAAATTGTGCATTCTTTTCCCAATCTGAAATGTCCAGATTTCATCCATGTCATAATTTATCTGAAATGTGTCTCAGATCCAATAATGATCTTTAGATTCAGAAGCTTGAAACATTTTATTCTTGCTAGAAGGTTCTCCTCCCTGTGCTTGACAATAAACCTCTGGTTTAGTTAACATAGAATGATTGTTTAGTATTTACCAGCTGTTAATGTACCTGTGATGCTGTGGAATGGCTACATTTGGTAGATGTTGAAAGGTGGTTGTTTTTTTAATGGTGACCACTGTACATACACAAAATTACTCTACATTGGTGCTTCAAGAAAAAGTAGGTCAGAGAAGATAACATTTTTGGACTGCCATCTTATGAGTGGCCTTTTAAATGGAAAGTGAAAGCCTGACTCTGTGAATTTGTTATTCAGAAACTGAAATCAGCATTATGATAGTAACTGTGGCACATATTAAAAACCTAAAGCTGCATTCCTTATTCAGGCAAACTCACCCATGTACTTTACTAAGGAGATTTGCCCAGGTGAAGACTGTAGAATCAGACTCTAAATTGTAAGAATACCAAAACCAAACAAACTTTATTGAGATTTTCATAGTCTTAGGTCCAAGCTTTCCCACACTTAACTATGTAGCAAAACCGGTATGTATTTCATTGGGCCTAGATTGGACCTCAGTATGGTTTTGGGTGGAGGAGAATGTGCAAAATAATTAAACGACTTGAGCAATTGAGGCAGAAATACAGAAAGAATATGCTAAGTAATAGAATATTGTTAAATTGGCACTTGCAGATAGTACAGCTTTTGAGACAGTAACACTGACATATTTTTAAATACTTTATTACATATGGTTAATAATTTGTAAGATAACTGACCAGTAGAGTAGATGAATAAATGATGTAATTATAATAAGTTTCAAAAGGATGAAAGTACAAACTGAAAATGTTCAGTAAAGCTTTCTTGAAAAAGAATTGTACATAAAATACAATTGCTGAGTAATTACATTCAATATTGTATGTACTTTGAATCTATCATACTAAGTGCACTGCACATTTTTTTTTACTAATGTCAGGAATGTACAATACCTCTTTAGTTCTTGTAGTGATGAACTTGACAGTTTTTATTGCACTTGTGAATAGTACAACCCAACTGTGATTATTTGCTTCAACATATGGTTTGATCTATGGATATTTTCTTGCAGTAAGAGGGAAAAATATTATAGACCAAATCCTGCTCACTATAATCCTATGAGTATTCATATGAGAGGCTTCAGTATTACTATATTATTAAATCAGAGTGGGATTTGACACACTACCTAGAAATGTTCCTCTGCTGTAATCATTCACTCCTGACATTTCACTACTTACAGCCGTTTCCTACTGGCACTAATAACTGGAAAGAACAAATAAATGTCAGAAATGGACTGGAGCATATAACTTGAAATGAAAGGCTTCATTAAAGACTTGATCATGCAATTATTGCAGTCAAAAGACTAATTTCCATTCAGTTCACTCAGAGTGAGATTGACCTGTCTGTCATTTTTTAAATGGTCAATCACACACAATTTACAACAGAAGAAATTTTGATAAAGGCTAACAAACAATGCACCATAAAACTAATTATTTTCCTTAATTCTGAAATGTTATATTTGAAATAAACTGTAGTATCAGAAGAATATTATTGTTGTTGTTTGCTTTTGGATGACAGATTGCTAATCTCTTGTAACTTCTTTTTTGCTTTGCCACCTGAATTACGTGGTGACTCCAAACTCATGAAAGTGAATCTTATTTTTCAGCTAATAGAGATCTTCCTTTGTTTAATACACAATTTAATCTAATTTCTTATATAGTAAAGTCTTCAGGACAGGGATCCTGTCTTTCGATATGTTTGTAAAGCAACTAGCACAAAAAAATTTCCCATCCTGACTGGTGCCTCTGGACAAGTAGTAGTAGTAATAATAATAATAATTAATAATGATATACCATATGAAATATGGGTTGACACTGAAATTGTAATTTTATCCTTAATGGCACACCATATATTATTATTTTTGAAGACCAGTAGAGGTAAAATTATTATCCATTTTAATGTGCAGTGGCTTCACGTTCTTTACACTTATATAAATAAGTGGTGCCTTCCATGGCTAAGAGTCACACAATCAGATTCACAGACTATATTATAGTACATGCTAGTCATTAATAAATATGTTATGTGTCAGTACAGAATTTTATAGGGATTCCAAGTAAAGATGGTTTATGAGCTGGTTTCTCAAATCCTTGCAGTAAGAGTAGCATAACCTGGTGTCTGTCACTGGCCACGTTGTCCAATGACAACAGTCAATCATACTTCTCTGCAGAAATGGCCTTTAAGCTACAAAGAAACACAGGATGCCACACCACATTTGTGGTACTAGACAGAGAACTGTTGCCCATTCAGTCTCAGCTAAACCTTGCAGAGTTTGTACTCTTTACATGCATCACTTAGATTCCTGGGGTGAGATCTTGACCCCTAGTCTTGCCTCTTTCACCAAGTGCAAGGGCCAGAGCGGCAAAGGAGCTCTAAAAATGCTAGTTCCAGCTATGGGAGGAGGATTCCCCTGGCACAAGAACTGCACAATACAGCCATTAGCCTCTTTTCTGTGACTTGCTTACAAGCTCTGGTGTAAGGGGCATGCCACAGACATGAGCAGGGTGCCAGGATGAGGCTGGGGGCAGGAACAGCATGTCAGGGGCAGGGACACAGCAGCCCTGAAGAGCAGCCCAGGTTTATTTGGGGAGTGGGCCCAAAGGGGGCTTAAAGTAAAAGCTTTTTCAGCCTGGAATGTAAAGTTTTAACCAAAGAAGGTATGATTATTTCTCCCACTCCCCAATTTCCAGAGCCTGGCTCCAAAGACCAGTTTTCTGTTATCTGCTTTAAGCCCCTTTAAGCCCTCCTCCCTGCTCTTTAAGCCTTGGCTTGTGTCTACCCCTCACCTTCACTTTCTTATTCAATTTTCTTCTTGTAAACCATAAGGGCCTGATTCTCATTCTCATTTTATACTTAGTGTAACCACTCTGACATTTAACTACTCTGACACTGCAAAGTGGCTTTAATGTAAATAAGAATCAGGCTGTAAGAATCAGTGAAGTCTGTCTGTCTGTCTGTCTAGCTATCTATATCTATCTATCTAAAATATTTGTAAGTGCTTGTGTCTCCTGCCAAGTCCTCCTGCCTCTACTGCTCCAGGTGATTTCAGCCTTCACCGCCCATTTTTTTAATATTTGACACAAGCATATTTGTGCCTTCTTTCACATTGCACTTTTCCCTCCTTTAAATCTTCCCTTGAGTCTCACCTTTGCTGGGAAGCCTATCAGAGATCAGCCAATTTGCGATGGTTATCACTTGACCATAAAGGAAAAAAAGGGAAATGTGTATATTTGATAATATAACTTCCTCTCTAGCCTCTCCTATATTATAGAATATCAAGGTTGGAAAGGACCTCAGGAGGTCATCTAGTCCAACCCTCTGCTCAAAGCAGGACCAATCCCCAGACAGATTTTTACCCCAATTCCCTAAATGGCCCCCTTAAGGATTGAGCTTACAACCCTGAGTTTAGCAGGTGAAATATAATTTGTCATTTTAGATACAGGGCAAGGATCATGTTTTCATACAGGACCATGTTTTCAGCCTAGTACAATGGGGTCCTTATTTAAGTGTCTAGGTGTTATTGTAATACAAACAAAGCTACATTTCAATTGGGAATATTTTTAAATGTTTGGAATGGGAAAAAACATTAAGTTAATATATTACCTGTATAAAAATAAGTTTGGATCTGTTGAGTAAATGCTGCAGGTTTGGTGGTTAAATATGCTAAGTTCCATATTAAATAAAAAGATTTAAATACTGCTTTAAATGGAAGACATTGACTCAGCCTTGACTATAGAATGTCTAACACCACCGCAATGACACATATGTGTGTGTAGTTTAAGAAAACAGGAATACACTAAAGAATGGAAAATGCTGTTTCCATGACTTTATTTCCATGAGTTTTAGGGTGACCAGACAGCAAATGTGAAAAATCGGGACAGGGGGCGGGGGCTAATAGGACCCTATATAAGAAAAAGATCCAAAAATCGGGACTATCCCTATAAAATCGGGACATCTGGTCACCCTAATGAGTTTTGAGGTGACCACATCATTCTTGAACTGCAAAGCCAAGCCACAGGAAAACATTTCCATACATTATAACATAAGATGTAAGCTGAACTGTTTTGTTTTTTGTCTGTCATATAGACTAAGATTTTAAAAAATAAGAACCTGAAGTTAGGCTCCTGAATGAATTATTAGGTATTTGGGCTAGAATTTTCAAAGGAACCTAAGGCAGTTAGATGTCCAACGCCCATTGAAATTCAGTGGGACTTGTTTATCAACTCCTTTAAGCTCCTACAAAAATTCCAGAGGAAGTTACCTGATTTTAAAAAGTGCTGCTTATGTGGCAAATTTCATCAGCTTCAGCACTTTACCTGAAGACTCTAAATAAGAAGATAGTGTCTTAACTTTAGACTTCACTCTCTGTAAATTTTAGTTGTAAATTGTATTGCAGTTTGTAGTTTGGATTGTATTATGGGTGGTAAATCTTTTTTTAAGTGACTCATTGAAGAAATTTATTTCCTTTCTTACTCCTGGAATGTATTTTGGAGATTGTTGGAAATAGTACTACAGGGCCAAATATTAATAACAGCCAGTCACTGTAAAGCTGATGTCAGTGGGGTTACTCTGGATTTACACTCATGTAAGTGAGATCCGAATTTGATCCACTCTGGTTTTCTGTGTGGGTGTGTGTATGTTTCTGTATGTCTATATATGGATGTGTATATTCAGTTGCAATATGTTGAATTCTGATATTTATAGTCTTTGAAGTAATATGTTATTACCATTTTCTTTGTTTATTTTATATTGTCCATGTTATCTGCTTTTTCTCTTTATTGTAATAAGACATTTTCATCGGTTCCATTCAGTGAACTCCTTGAGACGTGTGTATAAAAATTACTAGTGAGTTTTACAATCTATGTTGTTTTGATTTTATGAGAAAAGAAGTGAGCTTCAGTAGCTATAGCACTTCTCATTTCCAAAACACTTTTGCTGTTTTGGTTGTAAAAATATTGTGGAACCTCCAACTACAATATTAGCATTATAGTGACCATGGTTTGTTTTTATTCATCGTTTGAAAAAAGTCTTCTTTGGGATTAAAGCTTTCATGCACATTAGTTAACAGTGGCAAGCTGTCCTGAAATAATTCCCCTTCCTTACCACATATTGACAAACACATTAAAACAAAAACTAATAGATGTCTGAAAAAGGTGTGCCAGAAACTTTGTAGTGAACTGTGTCTGTTTAGTACTTTGGAGTTCAGTTGTTTCTTACTAATTTTTTGTATATTTCTCTTTTAGTGACATTCCAAGGATTCCTGAGAGTTCCCATCCTCCTCTAGAGTCTAGTAAGTATACACTTTGTTTTTATCTGCACACATACTGCAAAAATATGTTTACATTAAAAACCCTGTTATTGTGTAAAACTAGAATCTATATTCAATTTATAGTTCAAATCTGGGCTGGATTTTAATGCTTTCTTCCATAGTAACAATGAAAGTTCCATGTGGATTAACACCATGTAGATACAACAGTTTTCATGCTCCCAGACTGTCTAATCTTTCTAGATCAGCACTGTAAGAAAGGTAACTATTATTATCCTCATTTTACCTATGAGAAAGATGAGGCAGAGTAGTTAAGTAAGGAAGTTGCCAGAGGCTGCAGAGGGAGTCATAATTTCCCATCCCTGATTAACCTTCCCCTGTTCAGATCCCTAGACCACACCTCTCCCTATCTCATCCAGAATTTGCTCCTCTGTGAGGGTCTTAGGCCTTGTCTACACGGCCACTTTACAGCACTGAAACTTTCTCGCTCAAGAATATGAAAAAACAAGTGATGAGTGATGCAAGCTTCAGCGCTGGAAAGTGGCAGTGTAGACAGTGCACCAGAGCTGGTAGCCATGCTCCCAGCACTAGTAGCCACTCCCCTCACAGGGGTGTGTTTTTTTACAACACTGGGAGAGCTCTCTCTGTATTGCCCTGGCATTTATGCTAAGCTTGGTGGTGTGGATAGGGAGCTGATGATGATAAGCTCAGCAGAAAACCTGTGGAAATGCCAAGGAGGGGGCTTGAGAACCCTACTTACCGTTACTTCTCTGCTGCAGCCAGTGTATAGGTTTTTGCAGGAGAGTAGAAGCCTTTAATAAGGCATAGCTGGAAGAAAGCTGTTTCCACTGGAAGTGAGGGGCACCTGATAGATTATCTCACATAAGAGATTACAAAATGTAGGTAGAAGTGAGACTTTGTCTACACATAAGCTTTCACTTAGTTAAACTGGTGCAAACCCATATAGATACTCTTATTTTTGTTTAGCTTAAACCTGTTGCTAGTTTACTTGAGCTAAACAAAAATTTACCTGATTTAAACTGAAATAGAAGTGTCCACACAGCTTTTTGCACCAGTTTAACTAAAATAAGTTTAAAATCATACTTTAAAATAAACTGGTGAAACTCTGCATATAAACAAGCCCTGAATAATTGGAAAACTAAAGTAACTCACAGATCTAATAAAATTGGCTTCAAATCAGTTCTAGGTCTGAGATTTTGTTTCTCTCATTTATTTAGGTTCAAGTTCTTTTGAATCTCAGAAGATGGAAAGGCCTTCTATTTCTGTTATTTCTCCAACTAGTCCTGGAGCTCTAAAGGATGCACCACAAGTCCTACCAGGGCAGCTTTCTGTAAGTGTATATTAGTAACCAGAGGGAATGCCATTTATCTGTTACAGTATATTTTGTTTGGTTTTGTGAATATTGAGAAATATGTGGCTATATTACATAACATGGGTAATCTATTATAAAGCAAATAATAAGTTTTCTGCAACTCTTTCTGTTTCATGTCTGTGTAGGACATTTGAAGAGTTATATTCTTGGAAGGTCTATTCTGTTTAATGACACCTTTTTTTTATATGAACATTATTTCATGTAATTATGATAGAAATTGTGCATATTAAAGATAGGTAATAATTGGAGATATGCCAATCTCCTAGAACTGGAAGAGACCTTGAAAGGTTATTGAGTCCAGCCCCCTGCCTTCACTAGCAGGACCAATTTTTGCCCCAGATCCCTAAGCGGCCCCCTCAAGGATTGAACTCTCAACCCTGGGTTTAGGAGGCCAATGCTCAAACCACTGAGCTATCTCTCATAATCTGATTTGTATGTGCTTCCAGTCTCTTTAAAGGTATTGGAGTCACTTAGATAGTAATTCTGCCAGATGCTAAGCAGAGAACAGACTCAAATATGCCCCTATGGTACAATTATTTTAAGAAATATCTTGATCACATTTAATAGTTTTCATAAAAGTATCTGCTAAACAAGTCAGGTTAAATGCATTCCACCTCTACTTCAAGTGTCACTACAGCACAGGCTTCCCACCTAGCACTTAAGATAGCACTACTGAAGTAAACTCACTCCTATGTAACCCAGCATACTGCATGACTATGTACAGTACATAGTCTACAGGCTAGACAATATAGCTAGCCCACAGCTTCCATCTGCAGCAGGCTGTAATCAAAAATATATGCTGCTGCTTTCTAAGGACCTGATCGTGTATCCAGTGAAATCAGTGGCATATATGTTTGACTGCAGGGTTAGTTATACTTGAAGAATGTAATGAAGATCTATGGAACTTTTATTTAATAGTCAGATTTTTTTGAAGAGTGATATTGCCAGAGATTTCATGATCCAATATCTATGTGCAAAGCCTTTGCATATTCAAAAAAAGGCTTAGAGAAGTAACTGTCATGGATTTTTCCAAATTGGCTGAGAGCCATTTGTTTAGTTTATGTGGTTGAGATGGTGTGATTTCTGCCAGAAGAAACCCAAAACGTCCAGACTAAAATCCCACACAAAACGGAAGAAAAAAATCTTGTAGACTGTTGAATGTACGAAATGTTGTCAGCCCTTCTGAAAAACATTTTATGTTTTGGATAATGATAGACAGCAAAAATTATTTTGTATACTTTCACTTTAATTTTCATGAATAATTTCTGGTATCTTGGATCTTGTAGGTGAAACTGTGGTATGACAAAGTGGGGCATCAGTTAATAGTAAATGTTCTACAAGCAACAGATCTGCCACCTAGAGGAGATGGGCGTCCCAGGAATCCTTATGTAAAAATGTATTTTCTTCCAGATAGAAGGTAATATTCCAAGTGAAAAAATATATCAACTGAACATTTTAAATATGTTAATTATACTTTAAATGCATGTTTCTCTCATATTTTCCTTTGATAATTTATTGTATTTTAGATTAACCTTAAAAAGTATGAAACTAGCATGCATCTATAATCAGATAATATCAAATTGTAAGTAATTTGCTCTGTGGAAATATGGCTGAACCTGGAATACTATACAGCAGATACTGATCCCTTTTAGATATAAGAGATCATTAGACTTTTTATCAGTAAAATGTAAGTAAACATCGATTTCACCGTACACATACAAACCTATGAAAAAATATTCCCATCAATAATAATAGAAATTTACAGATAGGCAAAGTAAGAAAAATGTTGCTTGAAGACTTCTTAGAGTTTGATATAAGGATATTTACCTTGTGTAAATATTTACCTTTTAATACAAGAACTAGGGGTCACCAAATGAAATTAATAGGCAGCAGGTTTAAAACAAATAAAAGGAAGTTCTTCTTCACGCAGCGCACAGTCAACTTGTGGAACTCCTTACCTGAGGAGGTTGTGAAGGCTAGGACTATAACAATGTTTAAAAGGGGACTGGATAAATTCATGGTGGTTAAGTCCATAAATGGCTATTAGCTAGGATGGGTAAGAATGGTGTCCCTAGCCTCTGTTTGTCAGAGGATGGAGATGGATGGCAGGAGAGAGATCACTTGATCATTGCCTGTTAGGTCCACTCCCTCAGGGGCACCTGGCATTGGCCACTGTCGGTAGACAGATACTGGGCTAGATGGACCTTTGGTCTGACCTGGTACGGTCTTTCTTATGTTCTTATGTGTATTTTGACGTGTGATGTTGACAAATTGTGTTTTAATGATTGTACAACTTTAACTTTTTTGAATCTCATCACCTATCATTAAATAATTATTGTATGCCCCCATTGTCTAATCACTCCCATAATTTCCCACAATTGTGAACATTTAAATAATTAAAAATTGAAAAATGCTTAAAATTCATAATTTTCTACAACTGTGAAAATTTAAATAGATACAGAAAAATGCTTTAAAATAAACATTGATGATATCCATCAAAATTATAAAAAAAATACAAATTGAATGCTACCAAGCCTAGTAATCATGATGTTTAAATCAGAAAGAATGAAAACAATTATAGTCTTGGTTACTAGATGGCAGTATGTGACCTGGTTTTGCATTATAATTTACAAGACTGTTTATATTTCAGTGATAAAAGTAAAAGGAGGACCAAAACAGTAAAGAAAAGCCTAGAACCAAAATGGAACCAAACTTTTCTCTATTCACATGTACATCGTAGAGATTTTAGAGAACGAATGTTAGAAATAACCGTATGGGACCAGCCAAGAGTACAAGAAGAAGAGAGTGAATTTCTTGGAGAGGTGATATATACAGTGGCATTACAAAATAGTTATATTTTAAGCATATAAGAAAGTCTAACATATTTCTGTATTTTAAAAAATAATGCTATGCAGTTTTAAACTAAGATTAAATTTGATAATTTTTCCCTTAGATCCTTATAGAGCTGGAGACAGCACTTTTAGATGATGAACCACATTGGTATAAGCTGCAGACACATGATGAATCCTCACTACCTCTGCCTCAGCCATCACCTTTCATGCCACGGAGACATGTCCATGGTGGAGAAAGCACTAGCAAAAAATTACAAAGTAGGTCCAAATGCTATCGCTGTCCTTTTTCAGTTTTAATTTGGGAATGATTTTTGACAATCAGTTATGCTGTAATAATGTTTAGATGAAGTTTTGGCAGCCATATTCAAAAATAAAGATATTCTTTCCAAGATGTAACCAAAAATAAAATTGGAAATGGAAAAAAACTATTACATTTCCTAATCAACTTCAGTGTGGTATGCAACTTCCAGGTTGGCAAAATTTGTTGAAATTACCTATAGTTTGAAATGTTGGTTTTTGCATAGCTGTCTTTGTTAAACACACTGAACTGAACAGAATAAATGATTTTAACAAGAGAATTGGGATGTTTTTATTATTACTAAATGTTGGGTCTTTTTATTTAAAAAAAAAAAAAAAAGCTTCAAGGACTCTAAAACCTGGGAGCAGCTTTTAGTACAGTTATCATTTCAACCTCCAACACACTTATTATCCAGATAGAAAATTTGCTTTTGCTACACAGAAAGTGTTTGTATGTGTGTGTTTGGGAAGATGAAAATCACAAAATAGTATAATAGTCAAAACCTGGCCTTCTCTGATCAGGTATAATTTTTTGAGACTTTAAATGTGAAAACAATGTTTTTTAAAAAGTGGCATTTCTCAGAGCCATAGCATCCCAAGGCTTGCATAGTATGGGTTAAAATAATTGCTATATGGAAATAGCTGCAGCCTGTCAACTCTACTGTACCATTTTGTCTGAAATTAAATTATATTTTCAAAATATGAAAGCAATATGGAACAAATTCTAAAGATACTTTCTCAGTTATTTTCTGATCTTTTACCAGCCTATTAAGAAGATTAAGAGTAAGGAAACTAGTAATTTCCAGCCAGTGCATAACTTCGTAATTAATTGATGCACTCGTAGTAGCTGTAGCAACTAGATACTGTTGAAACTGGCGCATTAAAAAAAATAAGCATATAGATATCAGACTGTGCCCTCATTCTAAATTCAGTTTAATTCTCATTTCATATTGTTTAAATATAAAACCACCCTGTTTTTGAATCACAGGAATAACTAGAGTTTTTATTTAAACATATTTTTACATTTTCCAATATAACCAGATATACAGGTATTTATTTGCCTTACTGTTGTGCAGGATCTCAGCGAATCAGTGATAGTGACATCTCAGATTATGATGTTGATGATGGTATTGGAGTAGTTCCTCCAGGTGCGTGGGTGAAGAGCATGGTCCTGCTTCTTTTTGCTGTTCCTTCCCTCCTCCCCCTCTAATTTTCCAGACTCCTGTAGGATGCTGGTTTTGGAGATTGTATTATGGAGAAAACAGTATGACTAATTACTCTGTGGTGTCTTTCCTTCTAAATTAAATTAAAATGTACTTTTATGTACTAATTAATATTTCTGTTTAGATATGATTGTTTGGATTCTGCATTAGATGGTTCAAAGCTGTTTGTTTGTTACTTCACAATGCTCTAAGCATAAGTGAAACTACAATTTTAATTCTAATAATTCAGTTCAAATACTAATTAAAATTTCAATATCCATTGCATTTTTTTTATTTTGCTTCTTGCTTGAAACCCAGATATAATGCAATCCTCCATGGAATATATTTAAAATGCATGGTTGCAAATTAAAATGCATGTGGCATGGCTATATCTTTTTATACTTTTCATAAGCATTCATGAATTATCATTACCGTAAATGTGCATAAATGTATAAATATAGAGAGAGAATATCTTGATCCCACTTTAGGGTAGCACCCTTTGTATATTCAATAAAATAAAACATTGGGACATATTTTAGATACCATACCTTAAGTATATTTCATTGGTAGTTGCCACAAATCACAAGATTAAAATTCCCATTCATGACAGACTAGTAAAGAGTTGCTGTTTACCCACCCAAACTAAATCAGGTTTTCTATGTAAAATCTACTTATGAAAGTTACTGAACATACTAAAAATATGGTAGTATTTGAAAAGTTCTCCTTAATCTATGATTAAAATAACCTACAAACAGCGGTTATTCATTGCATTTTTGCCATTCGTGTGAAATATCACTGCATTGCTGAATGGGCTAAACTCTGCTCTCATTTACATCAATGTAAAGCAATAGTACTTTAATAATCAAGAAGAGAATTTGTCCCAATATCCGTAGCACTAGTATTATGTTTAATGGAGTGATTTTCTTCATTCTTTCATCAAATGAAATAGAAAAATATTTTAAATAAAATGATTTCCATCATTTTTTCACATTATTTTTTTTCCTTTTGCAGATGGGGGTACAGATATTGGCATGTGTAATCCCTTACTCATCTCTAAGACTGCACTATTCCTTATTTAAACTATATGGGGCTTTTCACTTACCAGTTCATTCTGGGCAACAATTCCCCATCTGCAATGACCTATCTTCCATCCCACAAAGCAGTCTTTCAAAATGTATATGACAACAGCACTCATTGGAATAGGTTTTCAAAGGCTCAAATAGCACTTAGATGCCTGAGTCCCATTGAAAGTATTAGGAGTTCGGTGCCTAAGTGTCCCTTTGAAGAATTCATGAGCCATATGTAACTTGGGCCTTTGCTGTCTCAGAGACCACCTCTCTGCTTTTGAAGTCTCTGGCATCCATGACAGTTGTGTTGATACTAACGGTTGCTAAATTAATGTGAGTAGGCTGGCTGGAAGAAACTCATTTCCAAACTAGTTCTACCAGCTCATGCAAACCCATTTTACTAGCTGATCTGGCAGAGCCCAAGTTAACTGGCCTTCAGAACTTAATGTGTATAACATGTTTAATTCCTTTGACATTTGTCAGATATTGATGAGAGAGACTGTAGAGTTGGTTTCCTTCTAGTTTCTGTCTGTAAGAAATCTGTGTGTATATATATGTGTGAAGTTATATGCTTTACTGCATTTGTGCATGCAGCCTGAACTCTTATGAAAGGGCAAATTTTATAAATGAAAAAAAAATAATGGTCTGATAAAAGAAGGTGCCATGCTAAACGTATATTAAGACACACAAGTTAGAGTTAAACAGCAAGTGAGACTCAACTCTGCTGCTGCAGTTGGAAAACATCGTCAGTGTTATGCATCAATCTCAGATTGCCTGAGAAGCTAAGTCCCCAAATTATTTTTGAACATAACTTTCACACATGCACTATCAGATGGCTTTTGGGTTGGAGACATGTGTGAAGTGATAACAAGATAATTAAACAAAAGCTAAAGGATGTGTGTGTGTAAAGTATGGTTCTGATGTGAGTCTTTTTGCTACTTTTCTTTTTTCTCTTTCCATCTTTTAATATTTGATTCTCTGATTTGGTGCAATTCTAATGTCATCCAAACTTAACATTTGAAACTTGCTATCAGACAATCTACAAGTGAGGAAAAACAATTAAGATCCCATATTTTGTTGCTTTATCCTAACTTGCTCTTTTAAAAAAAAGAGATTTACAAATGATACATTCCAGGCTTTGAAACAGTATATCATGTGCGTGGAATCAAACATATATTTAGCAGAGATACAATATCAGATGGCCATAAGGTTCATTAAAAGTTTCTAGATAGATAACTGACATGAAATGACTGCCATTAACATAATGGATCATTCCCTCCTTGAAGAAATTCTTTCTTTCGTGGTCTCTTCCTATCTCTCCAGTCTCATTTTTCTATCTGTTGGGAGCTCCGCCTTCTTTTCTGTCTTAAGTCTTTCAGGATTCTACCCTTTCATTGAGCAAGCTCATCTAGTCACATGTCAGCTCCTGCCTCTATGTTGATAACTTACACTGAATCCAGAGGGAAAACTCTCATTAACTTTAATAGGGCCAGGATTTCACAATATCTCTAAACCCCAAACTACTTCACTTCATTCAGATTAGAATGTACACTTGCTTGTCCAACATCTCTTCCTGGAAATCCCATTGCCAAATCTTTTAAGACCGGATACTGCCAGCCTTTCTCACACTAAGTAAGTAGTATATTGCTTCCTTAGTAGTGCTATTGACTACACTAGGACTTGTCTGGGATTAAGGTGCTCCTCAGCATGAGTAAGGGTGGCATAATCTAGCCTATAATGTGTAAGAACATTGAATTTATTTTGTTCCTCTCAAGCCCACTCTTTGTCCCTTTGCTACCTCAGCGGTTACATTACCAACTATGTTGTTGTTATGGTAATTATGAAGCTCTATGCTAAAGTTATTCTTACCATTGTTAATTGTTTCTTGGTGTTGAAGTAACAATGCCAAAGTGCTACAGAATAGGGGAAAGTGTTGTTTTAAGGGAGCTGCCACCTTTGTATGTTACATGGTTTTGTAGTATTAAACATCCCAGAATCATGTGAATACAGAACCTGTGTTGACTTTTTAAAAATATAACACAGTTGTCCAAAATAAGTTTCTCTTTCCACTCTGTTGCTAAAGCAGGAGTTCAGATTATTCCTTGCTGTAGCTAATGATTTCCCCAAAATATAAACATTCATTCAGGTATGCCATGTGCTCAGTTGTTGCATGAGATTGCAAACTCTGTGAATCTTTGGTTTGTATATTGCATAGCAGTGTATCACAGCCCTTTGGGTGGGGGTGGGGGGATTTTGGTACTGATATAACATAAATATTGAAGAAGAACAAAAATTATATGCTGAATACTACTCTTGATAGTTAAATGAATAAGAAGCTGCTGCTCAAGTATTTTTGTTTGGAAATGTTGATAAAAGCAATTTTTAAAATTTAACTAACATCCTGATAATGATTTTTAATTCTAAACAATTTTTTTAAAATTGTACTTAGCAAACCATTTGCTGTTCGCTCATATTATTCACAGGAAAATTACTTATACAGTATCTGTGGTATCCAATTACTATGTTTAACGTAATGTCAATACTTTTTATGTTCGTTGCAATAAGAGTGACTCTGGTCTGGTTCACTTAGAACTCAGCTGAAACTGGCTCGGGGGACATCTCTTTATCTCGGGGATGCTCTTCTGTTCCTTACCAGCTGCTTCTCCCGTTCATGGTGGGCAGGTAGTTTAGATGAAAATAATCTAAATTGCTTTGATTTCATAAAACAGACACTGAATGGGGTTGGGGTTCACAGTGTAGAACAATTATCATGTTCACAGTGTAGAAGAAGTGACCTCCAGTGAGCAGTAATACCTAAGGCATTAGATTTTAGTTAATATCCCCCAATTCAGGTGACTTGTTGACGCCTCCCCTCTCCAGGAATATCCCAGTATGCACCCAAACTCCTCTCAGTTTCTCTGCCTCTATACATATACACACATTACATTTAAAGGTAATGCTAGTAATTAATCCTGGCTGCATGACATTTCAGGATTTACAAATGACTAAATGACTACTTGAAAATCTTGTAATCATTTAGATGTGCTTTCCTGGAAAGACCAACCATTACCTGCGTGTTTGCAGACCCAGATCCTTATTGTCTAACATCATTTTGTTGCACTTTTACCAGTAGGTTATAGATCTAATACTAGAGAAAGTAGATCTACAACGTTAACTGTGCCAGAACAGCAAAGAACAACACATCATCGTTCACGATCTGTATCTCCTCACCGTGGTGATGATCAGGGCAGGACCCGTTCACGTTTACCAAATGTGCCATTACAGAGGTAGGGTTGACAAGTTAGCAACATTAGTTACTGAAACACTTTGATTCAAAATTTGTGTAACCAAGCAGAGGTTCTATGTCACTTTCATCTGATTGAACTCTTCATTATTTTTCACAGTGTATTACTTTTTCTTCATGTGTTAGTTAGTTTAATATTGAAGCATATAAATTGTTTGAAGCCTAACACATCCTTAATCCTCTATTTAAAGCACCCAGCAGGTTATTTCCTTGTTAATTGCAATACTGTAACCCTAATCTTTCCTTACCTGACATCCTCCCTACTGTTTATCATTTTGATCATTGTTGTTGTTTCTAAAATTTAGATAGGAAGCTCTTTCAGATAGAGACTGTGCCTTTTGTGAGTCCACTGTGGGTGCTATAAATAATAAATAAAAATAAACCATTAATAACCATGAATGAACTGATTTTGCAAGCAAGTAATCTGAAGTTACCAATTCCTACAAATTACATTCTACGGTTCTTTTTATGGGATTTGTTTAGTTAGAGAGAAAACAATAAAATACCAAATGATATTTAACATAAGATATATTTCAGAGAATGATGATAACATTTAGACTGGCAATAAAGTTAAGTATATAGTTCCTGTATGTATAACTTCTGGTAGGCAACATGTAATGAATAAGTGAATCTCTTTTGTTGTTTTTCCTGCTTTACATTTTCAGATGTAGACATTGCCAGGGTTGGTAGACTCAAAACTTGACCAACCTCCTTCATTCCTCTGTATAGAGGAAGGGAGAGGAGAGGGAGCTTTCTGAACCTCTCTTGAAACCCGTAGCCTCATCCACTCATTCTCAGTTTTCACTCCTCTGTCCTCTGGAGGTGTCTACACTAGAAATCTTGGTACCTACAATAGAGCAACATCTAGGAATACTGCAGTTATACTTGGTACTAGCCACTAGTGTAAACAGGGATCATGCCTTTTGACAAGATGGTTTAAAAAAAAGGATAAAGCCCTATTCATATGATTGTATAAATATAATAGTAGTATTGATGCTGGCAGCTACTGTAACAAAGAAAAGTGTTCTAGTGTAGCCAGGGCTGGCTCCAGACCCCAGTGCGCCAAGCGCGCGCTTGGGGCGGTGTCCCAGCGGGAGGGCAGCAGGCGGCTCCGGCGGACCTCCCGCAGGCATGCCTGCGGAGGGGCTGCTGGTCCCGCGGCTCCAGTGGAGCATCCACAGGCGTGCCTGCGGGAGGTCCACTGGAGCCGCGGGGCCAGTGGACCCTCCACAGGCACGTCTGCGGGAGGTCCACCGGAGCCGCGGGACCGGCGACCCACACGGTGTGCCGCCCTGCTTGGGGCGGCGGAAATCCTAGAGCCGCCCCTGAGTGTAGCAAGGCTTGTGTTGCAGATAATGTCCCTTGGATCATAGATGAGTATAAGAGACTTTCTTCAGTACCAATCACATGATGGCTCCAGGATTACTTAATCCAGAGTGGCACCAGATTCTCCATCCCATCCAAGTGAACTAACTACAAAGGTGCCAGCGAGTCTTTCCTGGCCTTACAGTGGGAGACTGAGTTGCACTTAAGAAATTTGTTGCTCCACAGCACAGGCCATGAAGCTGACCCCTCTTTTTGCTCCTCACACCTAGCTGAAAGGCCATACAACCTTTCACTTCCCTTTTAGAAAACAAAGTTTGAGCTCTTCTTGGAAAAACAGTCAGGAACTTTCAGTCTGTCAGCAAAACACTGAAACTCAGTATAAACATATGGTTTGATTCACTCCCACTGGCACAGAGGGCTGCATCTTGGTCCCTCCTGTAAGTGTGGCAGTTACTGTCCCTAAGAAGTGGGGGGGGGGCAGGAATCAGTCCTTCAAGTGATCAGTGGTATTTCCACTGCTGCTTTCCCTCAAGAATTTCACCATAGGAAGAGAACTTTTAGGTCAGACTCCGTAGCAGGTCAGAAACTTCCAGAAGATGTACACAGTCACAGCCCCTTCCTACACAGTGCACACAATTTAGGGATAGTGCAGACTACCATGTCCCACCCTAACCCTTGCTGAAGGGTAGTCACAGACACTTCTTTCTGCTGCAAGGACTTTCCATTGACCAGGGTCCACAGCCCGGGACTCTGCCTTTGGAAACCTAGGTATGAAACTATAAAACCATACACTTCAAAATTAATTCTTGCTAACTGTTCTCTCGAACTGTTCTCCAAATACAGGAACATGTCCCTCATTAACATTGCTGAGTTCTGTGTTCACAAAGAATTTAATTCTAAAAAGGGTAAAAATTACAGTTACCCATGCTAAATGAGGGTTTTTTTCCAAAGAGATAATATTTTTGAAAAGTCATACATTAAACTTTCCAGCAGGCAACTTGTAACCTTGTAACCTGTTAAACTGTGTTAACTATGGAGAGAAGAAAACCATCATACATATATGTATTATATAAACACTTTTAGGAGTTTAGATGAAATTCATCAAATGAGAAGATCACGTTCTCCAACTAGACACCATGATGCCTCCCGAAGTCCAGTTGATCGCAGGTCCAGAGACATGGATAGTCAGTATTTGTCAGATCACGAAAGGTATGTTTTCAACTTGAACTTATGAACATGTATAGAAATGTCTTTGTCTTTTTGGCTAGTGTTTGAATGTATTTGTTTGAATGCACATTTGGGTTAATGGGAAAGGGGACAGGAATGGTCATAACTGACAAGAACAATCATGATTACGACACTAGGAGAGAAAAGGTGCTTTTATCAGTATTAGGCAACAGATAAGGAATAGCTTCTATAGTCATACTGAAAATATTTTTTGTAGCATAGAATATGAAAAGAGGAAGGAAGAATAAACCAGGAATTTTGCCTTGTTTATGCATAGAAATCATAGGAACAAATTTTGGTGCAGTACTTGGAAACATAATGGTGACTGTGGTTGTTCATATTTGTAGGTCACTTGCTTATTTTGTGGGAAAATGGCATATAGCTAAATCATAGTGGCCTATAGTCTGCTACCCTTACTTTTGTCAATAGTCCTATCAGTGTGAGTAAGGGTGACCAAATCAGTCCCAATGTTACTATTTTAAAATGATTCCTCAAGCCTACTATGAATAATGCCATCTGTAGTAGGGTGGAGAAATGGGAGAAGGGAATAAAACTGCAAATATTTCTGGAACTTTTGTCCGGTTTTGAAGCAACATAATAATTTAATAGCAAATGCCCTCTGCAGTGATCACTAATTCAGTTTTGTACATGATCTTGCCTTTTCAAATGTTAAATGAGAACTTACATATAGGCATTAATAAGTGTTATCGATAGTTTTAATTTCTTGAGACTTGTTTTACCATGGCATACAATAAAAGTAGGCAAGAAATATGTACAGAATTGTATGGTTGGATTTTACCACTGATTTTCTTCTTAGAGGTGAATTGAAATGCTTTTTAATCATAAAAAATCAATTTGACAGTTAAGATGCTAACACTGCAATGTTTTCCACCTTATATGTATGTTCTGTTTTATTCTTTATTGTAAAGTAGTGATATACTCAATATGCATATTTTTCAAAAATATTTTTATTGAACATTGTCCTTAGTATTCTTCCTCATAAGTAGAGGTTGAAAGGGGGTGGGGGACATTGAAGGGTGACTCATATTCCTAGGTGCAAATTTAGACAATAAAAGTGTATGCAAAATATCCCACAGTCAAAAGCAAAAATTCTGACTGTGTTCTTGGATCATATTTACATCTCCTCCCTCCCTGCTTGGATGGAAGGGCTTTGGGGTTCTGCTCTGATGCTGTGTGAAGCAGAAGCCATCAGAGCAGAGTCAAGGGAGGGGTGCTGCTAGGGTGGGACTCCGACTGGGGAAAGAGAGTTTTTTCCATTCTCTTCTGCTTGCTTTGAGAAGCCAGCTTTTGATGGATAAATGGGGTGGGTGTTGCTATCCTGAGGGGCCCCTGTACCTCTGCCAGGAGTTTCTTCTCCCAGAAACAGCACCTGCAACAGTCTTGTTTCACTCCCACCCCTAAATAAACTTCTGTTGTCCAGCTATTCTGAAAGGAGGACAGGAGACACTTGGTATGGTTTTAATCAGGCCACAACTTCATTATTAGATGTCTGAGACTACCTGGCAGATAAACCTATACAGTGCAGGTAACTCCATGTTCATTCAATAGCTGTCCAGAGGCTTCCTCCAGCCCCCCTTCATTTTCCATCCAGGTGCTCCAACTAATCCTTGCTGGGACCTTACCATTTCCCCCCTTCCACTGAGGGATACAGTGTGCTATAAGGAAGGGGGTTTGGCTCCCTCCCCTTCCCCCCTCCTTTAACCAACACCTCCTTTTTAAGTCCTTTACAAAGCCATTTATCTGGTCACTGTATCCCTTCCCTATGGAGTACCTGCCCTGGGCATCCGCCCCACATGTACATAACACGTTGCAACATCATAGCCTAACTCCCTTTCCTACTCACCATAACAAAGCCCTCCCTGAACCCACTGTGGGGAAGGCGAAAACCTCCTCCACTCCACCTAGGCCAATCTGGTGGTGAGGAAAAAATTCCTTCCCAGCCCTCCTGGAAAGAAGCGGCTAGTGTGAGGCCCACAGCAGGTCCTGACCAAACCTGGTATTTTGCCACCTCAAGGGGAGGGGAGGGAAGGTGGGTGCCACTTAGCTTGGTCTGGGGAAAAGGGGCTGCTCCTGCCAGGCTTGCCCCTATTCAATTCCCCAGGCCTTCTGGTACCTGGGGATGAGTCAATATCACCACGCTGACCCATTTCTCTTTTTGCAGCAGTTTCTGAGCCCCTCTCCCCTGCGCCCCCCCCCCCCCCCCACATAAAGTGCTATTCCCCTTTCCCTGGCAAGCTGGACAACACCTCCTCCCACTTAAGGTGCACTGCAGTCATTTCGGAAAGCACTATACAACTCTTGTTTGTTTATCTCTAGTGGCAGGGCCCATGAGAACCACAAACTTATCAATGAGTAATAGAGGCATCTTAAGGGGGAGCCTGTTGCAGTTACTACCACGGAAGAAGATTAAGAATTTAAAGAACCTTTACTTGATATGCTCTTGCAATAAGTTCACCCATTTACAGAATTCCTTATCAAAATCCATACCTGCTGCTATCTGTCTAATATAACATCCACTGGAAAGGTATGGATAGATCCATAGAAGTTCCTACTATCCCCATGCCTGAAATCTACAATTATTAACTGCATCTGATCATACCCATACAAATTGTTACTGGTTAATTATTTGTCTTATGGTAGCACCCAAATACATGGTATTCTGAATAATTCCTGGTCATAACCTTCATAATCTTTGTTCAGGAATTTCAGATATTATTTTTAAATTATTATGAAGGAACAATAACAGAGAGTCCTTAGATTTAGGAAAGGAATCATGACCTCATATAAAATTCCATCTAGAAGATTGTTCAGCAACAAGTTGTGATATATTTCCAACAGAACTGGGATTGTGTGCGCTGCTATTTTCTTTTAATTAAAAAATTACTGGGGAATGCTATCTAGCCTGGTGTCATCATTCTGACTGCTGTGAATTCAGGTATCATTATCTGATTCTCAGTGAAATAGGTTTCTCAGTGTTATATTCCATCCATTTGTTTATAAATAAGATGTGGTAATCTCCATGTTCATATACATAATCTAGTATCTCTTTCAAAAATCTTTTCTAGAGGAATACATTTTTCTGTAAATGTGTCAAAAACATCATTAATTATGAGAATATCAATACCTTACCAGTATGATTTATTTTTCAATTCGATGAAATAATTAGAATTGTATTCCTTATTTATTTGCTACGTTATATTCCATGCATGGGTGTGTTTTATATCACTATTTTCAATGGGCCAAATCTTGAGGTCCTTGATAGGCAAACTTTGACTGAATGAAGACAGAGTAAATATTGAGCAAGAACTTTAAGATTTGACCTACGATCCAAATTCACTTCCCTTTCTGCCTCTGGATTTCATTAGTGCTTCTCCTATAACAGGTTTCAGGGGGTAGCCGTGTTAATCTGTATCAGCAAAAACAATGAGGAGTCCTTGTGGCACCTTAGAGACTAACAAATTTATTTGGACATAAGCTTTTGTGGGCTATAACCTACTTCATCAGATGCATGGAGTGAAAAATACAGTAGGCAAGGATAAATATGCAGCACATGAAAAGATGGGAGTTGCCTTATAAGGCAATATAATATTTATAAAAAGTAGTTACTTTTTGTAGTCACCCAGCCACACCCAATCTTTATTCAGGCCTAATTTGATGGTGTCAAGTTTGCAAATTAATTCCAGTTCTGCAGTTTCTCATTGAAATCTGTTTTTGAAGTTGTTTTTGTTGAAGAATGACCACTTTAAAGTCTGTTATTGAGTGTCCAGGGAGATTGAAGTCCTCTCCTACTGGTTTTGGAATGTTACAATTCTTGATGTCTGATTTGCATCCATTTATTCTTTTGCATAGAGACCATCTGGTTTGGCCAATGTACATGGCAGAGGGGCATTGCTGGCACATGATGGCATATAGCACGTTGGTAGATGTCAGGTGAATGAGCCCCTGATGGTGTGGCTGATGTGGTTAGGTCCTATGATGGTGTCCCTTGAATAGATATGTGGACAGAGTTGGCAATGGGATTTGTTGCGGGGATTGGTTCCTGGGTTAGTGTTTATGTTGTATGGTGTGTGGTTGCTGGTGAGTATTTGCTTCAGGTTGTGGGGCTGTCTGTAAGCAAGGACTGGCCTGTCTCCCAAGGTCCGTGAGAGTGAGGGATCATCCTCCAGAATAGGTTGTAGATCCTTGATGATGTTCTGGAGAGGTTTTAATTGGGGGCTGTAGGTGATGGCTAGTGGCGTTCTGTTACTTTCTTTGTTCGGCCTGTCCTTTAATAGGTGACTTCTGGGTACCCTTTTGGATCTGTCAATTTGTTTCTTCACTTCCCCAGGTGGGTATTGTAGTTTTAAGAACGCTTTGTAGAGATCCTGTAGGTGTTTGTCTGTGTCTGAGGGATTGGAGCAAACGTGGTTGTATCTTAGGGCTTGGCTATAGACAATGGATCATGTGATGTGGTCTGGATGAAAGCTGGAGGCATGTAGGTAAGTATAGTGGTCAGTAGGTTTCCAGTATAGGGTGGTATTTATGTGACCATCACTTATTTGCACTGTAGTGTCCAGGAAGTGGATCTCTTGTGTGGACTGGTCCAGGCTGAGGTTGATGGTGGTGTGGAAATTGTTGAAATCCCTGAAGGGCGTCCTTCCTATGGGTCCAGATGATGAAGATATTATCAGTGTAACACAAGTAGAGTAGAGGCACTAGGGGACGAGAGCTGAGGAAGCATTGTTCTAAGTCTAACTTGACACCATCAAATTAGGCCTAAATAAAGACTGTGTGTGGCGGGATCACTACAAAAAGTAATTTTCCCTCTACTAATTTTCCCTCTGTTAATATTCACACCTTCTTGTCAACTGTTGGGAATGGGCCACACTCACCCTGATTGAATTGGCCTCGTCAGCACTATTGAATTGGCCTCATCAGCAGTGTCACCTGAACTGGAATCCATCTTTAACCTGGTGTCTTTCCATTGAGAAGGAGAGGGTGGGAACCCAGAGAGGGACAAAGGATTCCCGCCTTATGCAAAAGATATATAAAGGGGGAAACAGAACAAAGAGGAGAGAGGAGCCATCATGAAGAATCCCCTAGCTATCACCTGAGCTGGAACAAGAGTTGTACCAGGGGAAAGAATTGTACCCAGGCCTGGAAGGTGTCCAGTCTGAGGAAAAAACTTACTGAAGCATCTCTAAGAGTGAGATTATCTGTATTCAGTTTGATTAGACATAGATCTGCACATTTTATTTTATTTTGCTTGGTGACTTACTTTGTTCTGTCTGTTACTACTTGGAACCACTTAAATCCCACTTTCTGTATTTAATAAAATCACTTTTTACTTATTAATTGACTCAGAGTATGTATTAATACCTGGGGGAGCAAACAGCCATGCATATCTCCCTATCAGTTCTATAGAGGGCAAACAATGTATGAGTTTACCCTGAATAAGCTTTATACAGGGTAAAATGGATTTATTTGGGTTTAGACCCCATTGGGAGTTGGGCATCTGGGTGTTAAAGACAAGCACACTTCTGTGAGCTGCTTTCAGGTAAACCTGCAGTTTGGGGGCAAGTAAGTCAGACCCTGGGTCTTTGTTGGAGCTGACGGGAGTGTCTGGCTCAGCAAGACAGGGTGCTGGAGTCCTAAGCTGGCAGGGAAAGCAAAGGTAGAAGTAGTCTTGGCACATCGGTTGGCAGCTCCCAGGGGGTTTCTGTGATCCAACCCGTCACAACTATAAAAAGTAATTTCTCCTCTGCTGATATTCACACCTTCTTGTCAATTGTTGGGAATGGCCACATCCACCCTGATTGAATTGGTCTCATTAGCACTGACCCCCCCACACTTGGTAAGGCAACTCCCATCTTTTCATGTGCTGTGTATTTCTACCTGCCTACTGTATCTTTCATTCCATCATCTGATGAAGTGGGTTTTAGCCCACAAAAGCTTATGCCAAATAAATGTGTTAGTTTCTAAGGTGCCACAAGGACTCCTCGTTGTTTCTCCTATAGCACTTTATGTTGTCTCTGGGTCTGTCTACACTGCAGTTAAAAACCCACAGCCAGCCCATGCCAGCCCTAACTCTGGCTTGTGGGGCTCATGCTAAGGGGCTTTTTAACTACAGTGTAGACCTTCAGGCTTAGGCTGGAGCCCAGGCTCTAGGACCCTGCAAAATGGAAGGGTCCCAGAGTTTGGGCTGCGTCCCGAGCCCGAATGTCTACACCACAATTAAACAGCCCCTTATCCCGAGCCCTGTGAACCTGAGTCAGCTGGCACAGGCCAGCTGCAGGCATCTAGTCACAGTGTAGACGTATCCTCTGATAACTAAGCCATGATGATCCTGCATCCTTACAGTGCTTTGGCTGTTGTAATGTCCTCAATTCTTTCAAGAGAAACACAGAACCCTTAGAAATAAGAGGAATTTTATTTTCAATTACTTTGTTTTAAATTATATTGTATTTATTTGTAATTTGGAAGTCCACACATAAATTCTGCTAATGATATGAGATATTAAATAGTTTTATTGTTCTTTCCTTTTAAGAAAAACAATTCAGTTCACCTTTAACATATTTTGTTGCATCAAAATCAGGCCTGTAGTTCCAGATGCAAACTTAAATCTCACATGTGGATTGCAAGCCGTGATTTTGATTTCCCTGGTTTATTATATTACATAAATATTGCTTATGATATACCAGTTTCCATAGTGAAATGTGTAGTTTAATGACAATTTGAGGCATGGAAGTAAGTGAGCATTTTGCCACCTTGCATAATTTTTATCTTTTCTCTTTCTGTTACCATAGTACTTCATATGATTCTTTGATTCTTTTTAAATGATGCATCTTCATGAACTTTAGCTTCACTTTGGTGTCAATAACAATAAGGAGATTCTGGGACTACTCTTTGTGATTTGCACTGAAGTGCAGATATTCACAAAAATCACCAAAGGGACATGCTGTTATCACAATCATGTTTATTAAAGATAGAAATGATTGATTTAGAGTAGCTATATTGTTGGCTGTAGTGCTTGGCTCTTGTAATATACTGATGGTTGCAATGATGGAATAAGTGGACTGTAAAATAGAAATGGTTAGAAAGGAGATTTTGATAACTGATTAACACATTTTCTATTTCTGTAAGGGGATGTATAACAAAATATTGTAATCAGAAAGCTTTAGATCAGAATTTACATTTGAATAAACTTAATATTTTAGTGGACAAATATTTTTCTTTTCACCAAAATGATGAGTTGATGCTCCTTACACTGTATTCACTAGAGCATAAAACTATGTTTATAACTCCCCACCACCTGTCAGCATACACACAGTCTTGTCTGGGTTCAAAAAATGGAGCTTCTAGAATTCCATTTTTATTATCATGCTGCCATGTTTTAATAAATACCTACTTCAAGAACTAGAAGATTGCCATAGCAATGTAATTTGATAAAGAATCCTGTCAATTTTTAATATTAAAATCTCTAAAGTAACTTCAAAATTTAAAAAAAGAAAAAGACAAAATTAGATGTCCACTTAAAAGTATTATCTGAATATATAGTTGTCATAGGTACTTTATTGCTTATATTTTAGAGCGGCATTGTAATTTATTTCAGTTTGAACACTATCAAGACAGCTATCTCAGTCTGAGCTTTCTGGTTTCTTTTTTTACGTTTTCATTTGCATATCATTTGCATAACTCATGTCATCTAATGCTTCATATTTATATCTGTTTCACTCACCATCCATCCTGTCTGTGCAGTGAGCTTCTTATGCTGCCCAGAGCAAAACGAGGAAGAAGTGCAGAGTGCCTTCATACCACCAGGTAAATACAGGAATTCAATAACCATCATTTCTTATGGTTAGTTTCTGTGTACTTCACTAGCCCAATCATTTCCTTCAGCTTTATTAATATTACAGTAAGTAATGGACACTGTTTTCTTAACATGTAATTGAATTGTCATTTAATTATTTTCTTTTTTAAAAAGAACTGATCAAGATTTTTATATATGTTTGTTTACTTTGATAGTTATGATTAGAGTAGTTGAAAGCCTAGAGGTAAAATAAGTGTCAACAGTCATATTTGAAATTAAATAATACAAATATTTTTGCAGCATATAATTTTGTGGTAGATTACCTGTCTAGCAAGAAAAGGCCTGATTTTCAAATGCACGGCAGTATTATTGTGGTTTTATAAAGTTTCTTTTGGGTTTTTTTGGATTTTTTATGGTTGTTTGATTTCTTTCCTTTATGATTATGTAAAATTAAAAACACTTTTTGTGTTTTGATAACAAACTTGAAGAAAATTCCTCAGAAGAGCACATGGCTAGATAAACAAAGGTTGCATATCACTGTGCTTCACCTGATAACTCTCACTTGGGTATGTCTACACTGCAAAAAAAAATACCTGTGATAGCAAGTCTTAGTGCCCAGGGCTACAGACGTGGGCTCACATGGCTTGCACTATAGCACTACAATTAGCAGCATAGATGTTTCTGCTTAGGCTCTAAAACCTGGCAAGTGGATGGGTCTCAGAGCCTGAGCTCCAACCCGAGTGGGAATGTCGATTCTGCTATTTTTGTAATGTAGCATGAGCCCTGGAAGCCCAAGTCTGTAGAGCCAAGTCTGTAAATCCAGGCTCTGAAACTTGCTGATGTGGGTGGTTGGTTGGTGGTTGGTTGGTTTTTGCAGAATAGATGTACCCATTGTTTCCTACCTTCCATTTAGAATTTTAGTTTTGGCTTTGTCTGTGCTGGGCCCTGCTAGGGCATTTCCCTGCTTTGAATTGATAAATGCGCTATATTCTGTGAGGACTCCCAATCTGAGAGACTGCAATACTCCACATTGACTCCAGGCTCCAGTATGTCGTACAACACTCAAGAACTCAAAAAGAAAGGACCCAGCACTAGTGTGGGGCTGAGCCCCAAAATTAAATTATTCTGTAGGGAGATGGACCTTCAGTGAAGTAATGGGACTGCTTATGTGTTTAAGTTAAACATATAAATAAATATTTGTAGGCTCAGAGCTTGTAACATCTGAATTAATTTTTAATGCTTTTGCAACACGAGGCAATATTTCATACCTCAGAAAAGACACATCTTTAGTTTTGGTATCTCCCTGGATTCCCATTTGGAAGATTTTGTTTAATTAAAATTTTTTAAATCAGGAAACTACTCTTTAGAGCCTAACTAGAGCATACTGGTGATGAGAGTACACAGGCTACCTGCTAGCAGTTAGAAATCCCTGAAACTTCTCTTCACATTTTAAACTGGAAGCCATTTACTCTGAATCCGTGTAATAAGGAATGACTCCATGCCATTTAGCAGACATTTTACTTTCTAAACAAATAAGTCCATAAATCAAAAGGTTAGATACTTTGGCAATGTGTCATACTGTATCTGCTGAGAGTTGGTTATGTTTTATGTACTTGTTGTCTACTCAGACTCTGGTGTAACACAGTGGTGCATCACATTGACTGATGCACCATTGTGTTACACTAGATTTACACCAATTCATTATCGTAACCTCAATGGAATTACACTGACATAAAATTTAAGTAACACCCTGGTGAATCGGGTGCTTGATTTCCAATTTCCCTGGGATAAGAAATATCTGTGGCCATATTGAAAAACTGGGTCTTTCTATGTATTCAGCTTGAATCCTATAGTTCATTATGCACTATATAGACAGAAAGATCTAAGGACCAGATTTAATGGAGGACACTGATTTACAGGAACTGGGAATCTGGGGAGAGTCTCTAGCAGAGATGGGCCAAAACTCAACTTTGTACATTATCTAAAACCCAAACCCATGTTGAACTTTGGTGGTTGGTATAAGAAGGAACCAGGATTAAACCACCTCATGGGAGCCCTAGACCTAAAGTTTCCCATCTTATTTCAACGCTTGTTCCCACATATTGCTAAAGGTTGGGTCCAGATACAGCTTGGACCTGTCTTCACTCTGACACCCTTTCCTAAATTTTGGAGCTTTCGATAATATGGAATCCTGATATGAACCATTCTTGGGTTTGCAAAAACAAAACCTACCTGATCAATCTCACCAGCCTACCTCTGGTCATATACCACAGAAATTAAACAAATATCTGGAAAAAGCATTGACTTAATTATAAAAATTGAAGAAAAAGTGTAGTCACAGTTTATTCCCATGCTTTTGTTACATTAGATTAGGGATCGGCAACCTTTGGAATGCGGGCCAGTTTGTTTACCTGCCGCATCTGCAGGTTTGGCCGATCGCGGCTCCCACTGGCTGTGATTCGCCGCTCAGGCCAATGGGGGCTGCGGGAAGCGACGCGGGCTGTGGGAGCTGTGATCAGCCAAACCTGCGGATGCGGCAGGTAAACAAACTGGCCTGGCCCGCCAGGGTGCTTATTCTGATGGGCCGTGTACCAAAGGTTGCCAATCCCTGCATTAGATAGTGATCACTTTACTTCAGATCTAAAATTTGTCTAAACAAATTGCTTATTAGTAAGCAAAGAAAAATATTTTTCTGATCTAATTTTAAGAGTACGGAGGCATTTTCAATTTTATTTTATTTTTGTTAGGATAAATTGGCAGCACTTTCTTAAAATCTTTGTATATCTCTTTCTATTTCTCCTCTTCTGGTAAACATAAGTGTCATTGTGTGCAATCAACTCTTTTGTAGATGGTCCAGTTATGAGAACTAAGCAAAACATGTATGTACTTTTCTACTCACAAACTGATCATTAGTAACATTTTACTTAATCTTAGAAATTAGGATTGGAATACACCCTGTAAAACCATGCAGTCCAATGCACCACTGGTCTGCAGGATTGTTCCCTACATAGTGATTTTCACAAATTTGTCCAGGATAGTTTTAATTGTCCAGGTCTCATCAATGATAGTGGAGGGATGAATTTATGGTTAGGTTCAGTTACACTGTATAATACTTAGAAAGTATTATATAGTTTATAAGAACTTCAGCATCAGTGCAACTGTTCCATTAAAGTTCATTTCAAATTTAAACTATTATCATTAGAAAAGAACTGCAGGCTAACTTTCTGTGACTGAGGAAGTCTGTGCTTCAGTGTTTCAACATTTAATAAATCATTTCAGTCCCTGCTTCTCTGTTGTTCCTGGCCCCCTTTCTTTTTATGTCAGCTTCATGGGATCATGCAGCTCCTGTTTCTCCACATCCCTCTTCTGGCCTTTCTTTTTTTTTGGCTCCCACTTCTGCATCTCCTTGTCTCTTTCTGAATCTGTATTTGCTCCTTTCCCCTTACAGATCATCAATTACTTTAAAATGGCTGAGTTACAAATATTTGAAATTCTCACTTAGTTCTTATATGAAACACAGTATGGTGACTTTTATCTGGCCCCTAGTGGAGTTTTAATTGTAGCACAAAGCCTCAACATAATTTAGCATGATCAACAGTATTCTGACAAATTGCTCACAAGTGGGATACAGGTCAGAATGGAGGTGCACTCATGTAATTTCACACAGCACTTGCCTATGTTATGCCTTGCTCTAGTCACTGTTGTTTCCTCACTTTCAAGTTCAGCACCAAATACACCTATTTAAAAAAAATAAAATTGGATATTGTACTAACAGTATAGTACTTTTAATAATGTATTTGATATGTATATTTATATAATAGTTCCCATACTCTGCAGTAATATAATGGAGTTATGAAATATGACAGTATCCATTGAACAGCTTATTTATTGCTGTATGTACTTGGTACGGTGGATTAACTCCATATTAGATGCTCCGCAACGTGCTAGGTTGTCACTCTGAAGTACTGTTATCAATACAGTGATGACACATTGTTATGCATGGAAGCTAGCCCACCACACAGCAGTAGAAGTATAATATAATAATAGATGGTTGCTAAAATGAGTTACAAGACTTATGGGGCATGATCCAACTCCCATTAAATTCAGAGTCCAAAAAAGACGAATGGCTTGGATGCCATTGTCTCATATGCCCACTCAACAAGTTATTGGGCATCTATGTTGTTTGGCATTTTTTCTGCACACTCATTTACATTGGTGTAACTGTACAGTTTAGGCATGCTATGGGTATAGTGCTGTAGTAATAAATTCTTATCTTCTAGACATCTTATTGTATTGCATTGTATTTATTATTATTGATAGTTTTAGTTTAGAGTATACTGTGTATGTGACATTAATTAGAGATGGTCCAAGCTTTAAAAGCAGGATTCAGATTCAGAATCCCTCTCATATGGAGGTGTTCAGATACAGGGATACAGATACACCCATCTCTAAATCCCATGTGGAGTCAAGGAATGCTATTGAGAGGAATCACACCTGGAGGTGGCAAGGATCTCCAGGGTGCATATTCTCCTGCCTGTCCCACCCAAGCCCTACCTTGGTGGAATGTGTGGACACTCCATAAAAGCTTAGGTTTTAAGTCCAGTTAACTGCATTATCTGGGACAGGTTTCAATTTGGGTAGTTACATTCTTCCTTTACATTTCTCCTGGAGTTGCATTTGGATAGGGTAGTCCACATTCCTAGTTGTAAAATGTTATGTACTGTGGCCTTGGTATATGACGTAAACAGTTCTCATCCAAAGGTATGCCTATGTTTCAAACTGGAGGTGTAATTCCTAGCTTGAGAAGACATATGTATGCTACTTCAATCAGAATAGAAGTGTATCCTCAGTGATGTGAGCAGCAGGAGGATCTACCTGCACTTGGGTTGTCTAGCCTCTCCTGGCCCTGTGGCTAAACTTCGAGCTAGCATGCTAAAAACAGATCAGAGCTAACGTGGGTATGTCTCCTCAAGCTGGAAATTACACTTCCAGATCTGTGTAGATATACATTAACACCACAGAGGTATTGTACCTTGATGATGGACAAACCAATTCCTATAGTTTTTTTAAATTAGCTCACCATTATTAATACTGTTTAACTTAATGTGATCTATGGACAGATTCACAAAAGGATATTTAGGTGCCACTGGCATTCTTAAACCCCCCTCAGTTGCCACCTAATCTTGCAGGTGCCTAAACTCATTGGCACCTACATTTTTGTTGTGAAAGGTGCCTCTGAGAATGTGCACTGGTGCATCATTCTAGACATCCAGATGGCTTAAACCCGAGCATGATCCACCAACGGGAAGATAGGTGTTCTCCTGTCTCTCTCACCTGTGAGGCTCGATCTGGTAGGCAAGCTCTGAGCTTGCTAACTAGATCAGGGCCCTTTCAAATTCCTGGGGGCAGGGAAGAGGGCTGGTCTTTGTTTCATAACTTTTAGCCCAGTAGTTAGAATGATCACGTGGGAAGTGGGAGACCTGGGTTTAATTTCCCCTTCTGCTTGACTCGGAGAAAGGATTTGAACATGAGGTCTCCCTGCCCAACCTCAGGTGATGTTGGCTTAGCCACTGAGCTATGGGATATTCTTATATGTGGCTCCCTCCATCTTTCCTCTTGAAGCTGTTCCACATTGGATTAAATACTTAAATAGTCATTGGGCCAGAGAAGAGAGTGTATGTGAGAACAACTCTATGACTGGTGTTTAGGGCTTTCACTTGGGAGGTAGAAGACTTAGGATCCAGCCCCCCTGCTCCAATAGCTCTTTAATTATTTATCTAAAGTGGGACCACATCAACAGTGGAGACTGAAGGAGCCACACATCAGAATATCCCTAAACCCAGTGGTTTGGGCAACCTTATGAGCAATGGGAGGTCCCCTGTTTAAATCCTTTCTCCTCATCAATCATGGGGGTATTGAACCTAGGGTCCTCTACATCTCAACAGAGTGTTCTAACCTCTGGGCTAAAAGTAAGCACTGGCATCACCACCACTGGTGGCATTTCTTGCAAGAAACACCTTAGACACCTGATGAGAGGCAGGACTCAGGACACACCCTCTCATCACCATCTCATTGATTAGTTTAGACGGCCCCTGGCCTAGTTTGCTGCCTTTTGTGAATCGTATGTTTAGGGTCCTATCTCTCCCCATATAGGGAACCTAGATGCCTAACTCAGTCATTGTGAATACAAGTGACTTTTTCATTACTCAGTATAGCAATGCCTAAAGTCCCATTGTGAACCTGGCCCCTAGTATACCACCTCTAAAGGACTTTAACTCATGACATTTTTTAATACTAATACAACTTGTGGTTTAGTTTGTGATATTGTATATAGAAGCGAAGGCTTTTAATTTATCGTATAGATAACTAGAAGGAATCATTAAATCACACAAGGTAGATTAAAATAAAGTAGCATAAAAATAGCAAGTTAAATACCAACTTCATGTTTTACAACAGCTTATACATTTTAATCAAAAATTGAAAAGATTGCAAGGTATTTTAGTTCCAGAGGAAAATTCAGACCTCTTATATTACTCTAAATTTACTTATGTGAGTAGGTTTACTGAATTTGCATGCATAGGAGATCTGGTCCTGAAATTACATGTTGGTTGAATGGAGAAAAGGATACATTGAGAAATCTATGCATATAGCAGTTCAAACGTGCTATAGTATTATGCACATTACATACATTCATTCTAGTTAACATTGTTCTACCTTTACCTATATTTCCATTTCTGGCATGCTTTGTTTTTGTTTTTGTTTTCTTCTGTTCTGCCACATTCAAGAAATTCTGTTAGGCACTATAAAACATTACCACCCAAGATGCCTTTACTAGAGAACGGTATTCACTGGAATATTTACAGGTAAGTAAGTATTCACTTAAATTATTTAAACAAACATACACATTATAATAATATAGTGGTACTTTCTAGAAAACTTAAACAGATAAAAACATATATTTATAAACATAACTAGATTCAACTATCTAAAATTAATTCTTGCATAAGTGTCATAAACAGCTGCAACCTCTGTATTGTCTAGAATTCTTGTATCATTAAACTCTACTGAAATGTCAGTATTGGAGTTAAGTAGTATTACAGTTTTCTTTTCCTTATGTCTCATTTCTTTCTTTATGTGTATGGTTTTGATTACATGTGAAATTAAATTTTATTTTTATTTTAAATCATTTTAATTTATAAAGCTCAACTCTGCCTGCATGTGCTAAAACCAAATCAGTGATTAGACAGGATATTTTGCTCCTTTGTGATTGCCCTAATGCAGAAATACCAAGATTTACAGATGAACTATTGGTTAGGTAAGAACTGAGTAGAAGTGCCCCTTCCTGTTTAGAATGTAATATGATTTTCTCAAGTAAATTAGCTTCACTCTAAAGTACTTTCACTTGAGATGTACTGTATCCTGTCCTTTTGTGTTGGTATAGCAGTTGTTACTAGTAATAAATATTTAGATGTATTGTTTTAGTATTTCCCGTTCCACTTTCTCATAAGTATATATTGTTTAGTCTCATTTTATGGTCTTAGATACTTGAGATTTTTTTATGCAAACAAGTCCAAACATAATTTTTCGTTTGGTTTTATTTTTTAAACAAATATTTGCATTGTCATCTAGTCAGCTCTTTTACATCTTTATTAATTAAATCATTGTGATACCACATTTTTATGTAAAGAGAACATTATTTTATTATTTAATATCTAACATTGTGTTCCTTTCTTTGTTTTCTTTTTCTTTCTCTTCTACCATTGGATGCAATGCACTGGCACTAGTGAACTACAGCCCTCCCTTGACAGGGCTAGGAGTGCTAGTACCAACTGCTTGAGACCAGATACTAGTTTGCATTCACCAGAACGAGAAAGGTATAAAATAAAGACTTATGAATTTCTTCTCATCTGTGCTGGTGAACTTTGTCAGTTTTGTTTGTTTCTCCATATGAGTCTTCTACATGTATGTACATTCATATCTGCTTTGGTATTTGTAGACATTTTTGCCCCTATACTCATATATGCCATGCAAATTGTGTGTTGCAGTTTATAATTGCTTCTGGCTTCTTCTTTCCCTATTTTTAGTTCAAGCTGATGTTATTGTTTACAAAAGTCCTCAGTATGCTGATAATAACACTGCAGTGTTAAGTGAGGTGAAGGAGCACCACTTGATTGTTAATCTTCATTATCATCTGCTAAAATGTATTACTTTTATTGCTTGCCCATTCTGCAGATTGCAAATGAGATGGTGACATAACATTTACAAATTATATGAATTAGGATGCAAATTGTGAGATCAAACTCTTATTTTTCAAATCAAAATTGTAATTTGTATAACAGTATATACATTAATTTCCACAAACCAACCAACCAACTACATTTTCTTAATCTAATCTGCCATATCTATTGCTGTTTGTTTAAATTGTAAAGCAAAACAATTTAATTATTTTTGCACTATATAGCACTGTATTTAGTTGACATACATTTAGCAACATTTTCAGCAATTAAAATGAAATATAGTTGCACTTGTTATGTTGAACAGGAACAGAAACATTTAGTGGATGCTTTCTGAACTTCCACCTTTAAAGCTAGTGTAGTTCAAAGTCACAGGGAAACCAAATACTATGGACAGATTTTGTAATTAGATGTGAGTATGTCTTAACAGGGAATTTTTGAATGTTTGCAGTATTTTTGTCAAAGAATTCTTGTTTTTATAGAGTGAAATCCTGACCCCACTGATGTCAACAGTAAAACTTCCATTGGCTTCACTGGAAGTAGGATTTAGCCCATGATGTAAATACTCAAGTAATATGTAGGATAATAATGTGAATTTGCTCATCAATCAGTCCAGAAAAATTGGTTATTGACATTATCACAGCACTGAGCATTTTTGTTGTTGTAAAGTGATGAGAGGAGTAACAAGCAATCCATAACTAAGGCCTAGGATATTAATGTAAACTTTTTGTGTTTTTAGCAACAAAAATATTCCAAAAAATAGTTACATTTTCAAAGTAGGACTTGTGGTTTGCTGAATTAATTTCAAAGGAACTCATGCCACTAAAACACTGTGCATCATTTTGAACATTCAGGGAACAATAGCTGGTAACCATTAAAACATCTTGTTATGGGGAAAAAATCTTAGCTGAAAATTAAACCTGACTTTGGAGCTATATAGAAGCCTCATGTTTCCATGATGGGCAGTATCCCCTGGGAGGCTAATATGAGGGGGAAAGGAGTCAAGGAGAGCTGGCTGTATTTTAAAGAAGCTTTATTGTGGGCACAGGAACAAACCATCCCAATGTGCAAAAAGAATAGCAAATATGGCAAGTGACCAGCTTGGCTTAACAGACAAATCTTCGGTGAGCTTAAACAGAAAAAGGAAGCTTACAAGAAGTGGAAACTTTGACAGATGACTAGGGAGGAGTATAAAAATATTGCTTGAGCATGCAGGGGTGTAATTAGGAAGGCCAAAGCACAATTGGAGTTGCAGCTAGCAAGGGATGTGAGGGGTAACAAGAAGGGTTTTTACAGGTATGTTAGCAAACAGGAGAGGGTCAGGGAACCCTTACTGAATGAGGGAGGCAACCTAGTGACAGATGATGTAGAAAAAGCTGAAGTACTCAATGGTTTTTTTTTCCTCTGTCTTCATTGGTGAAAGAACAGGTTAAGAACTATCTAGAAAAGCTGGACATGCACAAGTCCATGGGTCCGGAACTAATGCATCTGAGGGTGCTGAGGGAGTTGTGATTGCAGAACCATTGGCCATTATCTTTGAAAACTCATGGCGAATGGGGGGAAAAAGGCAAATATAGTGCCCATCTTTTAAAAAGGAAAGAAGGAGAATCCAGGAAACTACAGACTGGTGAGCCTCACTTCAGTCCCTGGAAAAATCATGGAGCAGGTCCTCAATCAGGTCCATTTTGAAGCACTTGGAGGGCGGGAAGGTGATCAGGAAAAGTCAACATGAATTCACCAAGGGCAAGTCATGCCTGACCAACCTGATTGCCTTCTATGATGAGATAACTGGCTCTGTGAATATGGGGAAAGCAGTGGACATGATATATCTTGACTTTAGGAAAGCTTTTGATATGGTCTCCCACAGTATTCTTGCCAGCAAGTTAAAAAAGTATGGATTGGATTAATAGACTAAAGTGGATAGAAAGCTGGCTAGATTGTCAGGCTCAACAGGTAGTGATCAACGGCTCAATGTCTAGTTGGCGGCCGGGATCAAGCAGAGTGCCCCAGAGGTCTGTCCTGGGGCCAGCTTTGTTCAACATCTTCATTAATGATCTGGATGATGGGATGATTACACCCTCAGCAAGTTTGCGGATGACACTAAGATGGGGGGAGAGGTAGATATGCTGAAGGGTAGGGATAGGGTCCAAAGTGACCTATACAAATTGGAAGAGTGAGGCAAAAGAAATCTGATGAGGTTCAACAAGGACAAGTGCAGAGTCCTGCACTTAGGACAGAAGAATTCCATGCACTGCTACAGGCTGGGGACCGACTGGCTAGGCAGCAATTCTGCAGAAAATGACCTGGAGATTACAGTGGATGAGAAGCTGGATATGAGTCAACAGTGTGCCTTTGTCTCCAAGAAGGCAAACAGCGTATTGGGCTGCATTAGAAGGAGCATTGCCAACAGATCGAGGGAAGTGATTATTCCCCTCTATTTGGCACTGGTGAGGACACATCTGGAATATTGCATCCAGTTTTGGGCCCCCCACTACAGAAAGGATGTGGACAAATTGGAGAGAGTCCAGCGGAGGGCAATGAAAATGATTAAGGGGTTGGGGCACATGACTTATGAGGAGAGGCTGAGGGAACTGGGCTTATTTAGTCTGCAGAAGAGAAGAGTGAGGGGGGATTTGACAGCAGTCTTCAACAACCTGAATGGGGGTTCCAAAGAGGATGGAGCTAGACTGTTCTCAGGGGTGACAGATGACAGAACAAGAAGCAATGGTCTCAAGTTGAAGTGGGGGAGGTCTAGGTTGGATATTAGGAAAAACTATTTCACTAGGTGGGTGGTGAAGCACTGGAATGGATGACTTATGGAGGTGGTGGAATCGCCATCCTTAGAAGTTTTTATGGCCAAGCTTGACAAAGCCCTGGCTGGGATGATATAGTTGGGATTGGTCCTGCTTTGAGCAGGGGGTTCAAATAGATGACCTCCTGAGGTCTCTTTCAACCCTAATCTTCTATGATTCTTGCCCATCAGGTTTTCAGCCTAGGTATGGAGTAGAAATTACAACATTGGTTGATGAAATCTTCTCTTAGTGAACAGTGTCCATGTTGATCCTTTGAGGTCTATCAGCAATCTGTAATACCACTGAACAGTAGGTTTAGTTGAATTCCCTGTGGTCCCTAGCCAGAGTATAGATCACATCACTCTGGAATCATTCTGTTTCTAGCTTTATTAGAAGTCCCATAAGATGGTTGTGGGTAGTTATTTCTGTCCTATGGGATCTCTTGTGTGGGATGCCCACAGAGTTCAAATAGTATGATGCCTTTGTGGAAAATAATAAGATGACTTGGGCTGTGACTCCATCAACATACTGATGAGATACAGCTCTTTTAATCAGACCCAGATGGCATTTGTTTTTCAAATGCCTGTCCAATTTTGAGAGCAAGATGCAAAAGTTGAATTTAAAATAACACAAAAGCAATGCTTTCAATTGGGGGTGAGGGGGATTTTCAAGGGTTTTCAGACCTCATTATTTAATGTAGCTGTCCACTCTTCATCCAAGAGATTAACAATCCGTTAGCTATATTATACTTCATCCAGAGCCACATGTTGAACTCTTTTCTGATTTGTTTTGGTGGACTTTTTCTAGAATTTATTTATAAGATTTTATTCAGCAAATACCAATATATTGAACCATGGTTGGTTTGTGACCATCATGTCACTGTTTCTGAAGTACCTTCTCCTTTTATGGAGAAGTGTAAATAAGGAATTCCTACAGTGGTATTCCAGATTTCCTTCACAGGAATTATAAATTGTGTTTGGGCTCCCTTTTGTCTCAGAAAATATAATGTAAATGAAGTGTGAAATATGAAGTTAAAAGTGCCTGCACTTGCATTTTGAACAAGGTGATATGGGCTGTGTTTAGTGTACTGACAATAAAGCACTTTGTTTGCACATTAATGTTTTATTGGAAATAGTATTGATCTTTAAACTCTGTGCAGTATTGTACTTGTCACCTGAAATGCTACATCAGACATTTTTAGTTCCTTAACAATAGAATATAGACTATAACATGCAGTGGCCTAGCCTTACTGTACAATCATGAGATTGTACTGTACTGTGCTGTAGGAGAGTTTTTTATTATTCTTGTTTTTGAAAACTTTTTTTCAACATAAATTTGCAAGGTTGCATATAGTGAAGTTAAGCTCTTCATATATTGCACCTTGGTTGCTCTATGAGCATCAGGATGCTGCATCTGTATAATTTAATCTTAACATAATTCCATTTGAACACTGTCAGGTGGAATGCTGGCACTGGCTTTCTGCCCAGTCTTCCCATTAAAGGCGTCACTGCATGCCTTCCTCTGTTACTTTATATGGCAATGGGTCAGTACAGATGGCAATCAGGACTTTACAGGACATGCCCAGAAAGCTTCCTTGTTCCTAAGTCTGCTTAAATAAATTGCTGTGCTGTGTTAGTGGTGGCAGAAATTGTTGAAATATACATTGCAGTTCACTGCAACTTCATTTAAACAATTTGAGTGGAATAAGGGCAAACTTTTTCATAGTTGACAGACAAGAACTACACAATTTAAAATTATTTGGGAACGGTCCTACTGGGAAACAATAAGGAAGACTGTTTAAAACACAGTGCCAGTGAACTGTAGGAGTAGGGAAGGGAAAGGAATGAGTTTGGGTATCAGTGTATGAAACCAAGCCATTGAGCCTAACTGCAGATGTGAGTAGCGCAGATTACCTAGCCATGTCCCAAAGCAAGTTAGCTCTCTCTTTAAAAACCCTGGGCTAGTGAATTTACTTTGACTACACAATATATCATAGATAAATATCTATAAATAAATATAGTAATAATAATGCCGAAGGTTTCTTCAACATTTGCTCCTCCACTGAAGGTAACTAAAGGCAGAACCTGCCTAGCTGAAAAATATGGATTCTGTGAATTAGGCCTCGCCTATACTAGAAACTTCTGCCAGTATAGTGCCGTCACTTAGAGGTGTGATGATTTTTTTTGAAACACTTCTGTACTGGTAAAAGTCTTCCCATAGACGCAGTTATACCATAACTACATAAAAGAGCTGTTGCTTAGGAAACCGATACAAACGTTTCTGGCAAAAAGCACTTTTTGGCCTGTATAAGCTGTGTCTACACTAAGAGGGTTTGCTAGTATAGCTACAGTGGAAAACCTTTTGTAATGTAGACCTAGGTAAAACTTTTGCTACATGTGAATAGCATGGCTGTAGAGCCAAAATGCTGTCCACAGCTCTCAGTGGCACAGTGTGCTATAGAATATACCTGAAGACTTCAGCACTTCTTTGTTAATACATGTGCACACATACTCAGTGCATTTCACTTATTTTGACTATTAGTATTCATATTGATTAAAATACCTGAGTGATTGAAGTTTCTATGAGACCTGCAAGACACATAGGAATTTATATAGCAGACAGTAACACCCTGAAACATAGATTAAAATGCTCCAGTGTCACCACCCCTGAGGCTTCATCTACACAGTGGTGTAATATCTACAGGGGAGTGATATCCAAAGTGCCCGGACATGTCAGGAATGGTCTAACTATTATTTAGTCCTGCCTTGAGTGCAGGGGACTGGACTAAATGACCTATTGAGGTCCCTTCCAGTTCTACACTTCTGTGACTCTATGCTGTGCATTTATTGGTCTGTATAGACCCTGCTGGTATGCACTAAAGATTCCCTACTGCACTTTAACATTGTGCTGTTTGAAACAGTACTATGTTTGAGCACACTAGGGAACCTTTAGTGCATACCAGCAAAGTCTACATGTACCAAT
This sequence comes from Mauremys reevesii, assembly GCF_016161935.1. Lineage (NCBI taxonomy): Eukaryota > Metazoa > Chordata > Testudines > Geoemydidae > Mauremys > Mauremys reevesii. The sequence goes on along the minus strand of NC_052625.1, from coordinate 153,343,224 downwards.
TAATGTAAAGCACACTAGGGTGCTGAAAAATCCCACTCCCGTAGTCCACATTATCTCACTGTATAGACAAGCCCTTTGTTTTAGTCTACTTTTATCATTGTTGATCTGCCTACTGGCCCTGTTTTTTTCACTCTGTCACTCTGAATTCTGGTTTTGGTTTGGTTTTTAGTGGGCCATCTTATTTCTATCTATAGATTTCTCTGTTGCCAGACACTGTGGTATCTGTGGCCCCCGTTTAGGAAAGCACCTAAGCACAGGCTTAGAGCACATGCTCAAGTGTGCTTTCCTGAATCAGAGCCTCACCACCCAACACATTGTACTACACTGAGAAGACACTAATCTTCATATAGGTCAGTTAGTAATATTTTATTGATTATTAATTGGTAATGTTATGGCCAATGATAGTAATACCTGGTGACAGTTTTTATTGACACTATAGGAGCCGAGTCCTGCAAAGCCTTAATACTAGTCATAGTTCCATTAGTAATGTTTGTAGGTTTTGGCCTTAAGTGATTATTTAATGCAGGTCTGAGCAAATAAAAGCGAGGAACAAATCTAAGTGATTGAATTAAGTAGAATACTCTGTATATATATCTTACAACCAGGCTTTTCTATTTTCAAATAGAAAAAGTAATAATATTGGCTGCTCTGGAATCATGACTTGATTGGGATTTTTGAGATGGTAAACTCTGGTGCCTTTATCTGGTCTCCATGACCTTATGAAATCCTAGGATGTAGATATTTGCTGAAATTCCCATGAATAGGTATTAAAAAAAATTGGAGCTATCATTAGTTCTTGACCTAATTGGCCCTATTCTGCTCCAGGATCACCATATTTTTTTTGTTTTTAAAAAACCATTAATAAAACAAAACACCCTCTAGCATTAGGAAAGTAAATGTGTTTATACTGCATGTTTTTTTAGAGTTGTTGTTTGAATGTGACTATTTGTATTGGAATTAATTACATAACAGTATAACATTCGTTAATATTAGGTATGCACTGTGATGTTTTTTTCCTCTCTTTCAAGCAGTGTAGAAGAGTACATTGTTGCATGTTTGTCTGCATTGTAATGTTGCACATGCTTTGTACAATATATAACAGGGGTGGCCAAACATACTGGCCCTCCGAGTCGCATATGACGATCCTCAGATGTTTGAGAGCCGGGGCGTACCTGCCATGGCTTGAGGCTCAGGGCTTCAGCCCCATGAGAGGCATCTGATGGGGCACGGAGCTAAAGCCCCAAGGCTCCCCTCTCCACTGGGCAGAAGCCCCTACTGCACCATCCCGCTGCAAGGCAGAGATCCCAAACTCTCCCACAACCAGTCTGGTAGGTGGAGAATGTGGGGGATCTGGGGAGCTCTGTGAGCCACTCTCTAACTGTAAAAGAGCTGCATGTGGTTCACGAGCCAGTTTGGCCACCCCGGTATATAAAGTTAAGCACCATTGAAATTTATGGAAAGAGAGCATGCTCTCAAAGTTCATAATGCATGATGACCAAAATTAGTAACTTTCTATAAAAATGCAATTTAATATTTGTAGAGGATATCAGCATATTAAGGGCTTTGACTGAGTGCACTGATGCATTAACATTTTCTTTAACCCTTGCTTTGGAGAGAAAAAGTAACTAACTACTAACAACCTATTCCCTTTGTGAAGTGATGCTAAATCTCCCTGAAACTTTTGTTATTTGCATGTTCCGTAAGTGAAACACTGTTTCTTAGTATATGGACTGGAAGGTTGCCTCAGAAAGTGAATAGTTCATGTAAAATATTACTCTGCTAATGTAAATATATATATTTTAAAATGATTTTTTGCCTGTATTTTCAAAACTAAGCAGTGTTAGGTTTATACAATATTATCTTTCCATTGTGACCAAGCTGTTCTATGGTTCTAAATCAAATGAGCTTTTGAAAGAAAAAAACTACTACAAATATGAATGTTCCTCATCCCACCCACCCACATTGATTAAAGATTTTTTTCTTTAATTTATAAAATCAATAAAAAGAGACTGGCATGAACTAATAAAACTTGGATTGTACATTTTTTTAAATATAAAAGAAATTTTATAAATTTTCACTAGTCAAGGCACACAAATATATGCTAATTAATTTATTTACAATGTATGCAAATTTACAATATTTACTATAAATATAACATTATTAGCTTGACTATTAAATAAGGATATCATTTATTTAACCTTAGACTCAACAATAATAGTTAATATATTAAACTTCTTAAAATATTAATTATACTTAGCAAGATTTGTGAGAGCTTCTTGCTCCCAAGTGTCAGCCTTACCTTTTTGGACAAGTTAACTTCAATTTGATGAATCTCATCTCTTCTACCCGTCTCAACTATATAAGGGAATTAAACTCAGAAGTTGATAGTGACTGATCCTGCCTTTTAAAAATTTGTTGTCTGTCTCTGTAACAGTGCTCAGCAACAAAAGAACCTGGGATGGATGGTGTCACAGACTCTGCTCCTAGAAAATAAATAGTCTTTGATGGGCATGTAATGTAAAGAGTAAAAACACATGCTTGTCACCAAGGAAATATGACCACTTTTGGAATATGTAATATCCTCCATTGCTGCATAACCCAAAAAACTTTCAGAGCTTCTGTGTGTTGGCAGCCCCAAAGAAAATTTTGGACTCTACAGAGCGCTTCCATTGTAGATTGAATAGGGGTGATGAGCAGAGCAGTTAGTGACATAGGATGATCTCTTTATGCCCCACCTTCTGCAGTTAGCAGTGTAACATGATGCTTTAATCCCCGTAAGGGACTCTTTGTAATTTAAAACCACTTTTTTAATGGAAAAATTTTGTTCAGTGCAGAGTTAATGGGGGAATAAACCCTTGGAAAAATGAAAGAGGAAAATAACAGCCAATCAGCACCTGAAAAGTTCTTCTAGTTTATAATTCCAACTTCTTATATGAATAACAAGTTTTTAGATTTTTCTAGCATTTGAGGATGTTTGAAATACTGTATATGCCATGAAAATTATTTAAATCATTCTAAATTGTGCATCCTTGTACACTCATTATAATTGTTTATATAGTGTACTGCTATATAGAAAATATACCATAAGAAACAACCAGAAGAATAGTGTATCAAAATTTTTAAAAAAAAATTAGAAACAAGAATTATTATTTTAAAAACAATCAATTTCATTACTTTTTGGGGTACTTTTCCAGTCTCAATTCCCATACCTATTTTAATTTTTTCACTCACTAAATATTTTTTTCCTGTTTTATTGAATGGGCAAACAGGGGTAGATGGTCCCCCTCCCTAGAGAGGAGACGACCTACTAGTCCCAGGATTCATATCCAGCATGCATCTCCGGAGGATGACAGGTACTAGCCAACTCCTCCTAACTGAAAAGTGGCTTACTGCATCTTGCACTCTGAGAGAAGTATAACAGAGTTTTAAAAAGATCTTTAATAAACTTTAACTATGACGAAACCAAAGTAAAGTGTCAGCTCAAAGTTCATCTCTGCATTTTGTTGAATTATTATAAAGCACCTAGGAATGTGGCCCAGTCAAATCTTCTGATTGCATGAACAATCCAAGGGATAGTTTCTAAAATCAAGATGTCTAATCTGATGTAGAAACTTCCATATTAATGGACTCTTTATTCTTTTTTTCCCCTATTTCTGTAAATGTAGGTTTTTTTCCCCTGTGGTGCTTTATAATATATAAATATCTGTCAGGGACCCTATTTCATCTTTTTTTTTAACCTCAGTAGTGTTTCTTTCTCTGCAAAATGCTTACGAGGAAAAAAAATCAGATACACACAGAGAGAGGCTCTGTGGTATATATTAATTGGTGTATATATAATAATTGGCATGGTTATGAAATTCATAAATTAAGGTTATCTTCAGGGGGCAGGTTTTCCCTACAAGGTAGGTTTTGACCAATAATGCCAGTGCTTTGGATCCACTTTATATGCTGATTTGCCAATTGTGATGAATGTAAACACCTTCCATTGTTTTGTTTCTTGCTCTGGTTTTCTTATCCAAATCAGTTTTGATGCCATATTGTATTTGTAATAGTAACATTCTTCTCATATGTTGTCATTTCTTCTACTAGATCCGCTTTTTTAATCAAAGCAGATATTAATTCAGCACTTTGAATGTAACGCAAGAGCAAGATTTAATTTCTACCCTTTAAACCCCTGATGTGTTATAGTAAATCCTCTCATTCTTAATTTTTAAAAAAATGTTTGTGCAGCTCTTATGAGGTTTAACTCTCATAAGTACAGTATACAAGTAACATTACAGTTTCTGTAGTGCTGGTATTCTCTTTCTGCTTAGGAGCACCTACATTTATGCCATAGTCTCTTTTGCCTGGCCTTGGAAATATTGCCACCAACTTTAGTGGGAACACTAACTGGCCTATAGTTATACCTGGATTCCATATCACATTAAGTTTTTTTAATTCCAAAACTGGCTCCATTTTGCAGTCACTGCATACCTAAACATTTCATTGACTGTAGTACTGGGTCCATTGTGATCTCTGTTTTTGTATTTTGATACTTTCAAAAGGACATTATCAGCAAATATGGTACAATTAGTACACATAGTCCATATGTATGTAACCTAGTGGATGGTTTAGGTTAAGAATTAAGTAGAAGTTAGGGCCTAAGTTAGTGTAGAGGAGTATGGAAAATAGGAGTTGCTATTGTGAGAAAGTTGGAGATAAGTTGGAGACAGCAAGACAGGAAATTTTGAATTTAGCAAGGACATGATCTAGGGTTACTTGCTGCGATGTTTTGGTTATAACTGGTTTGAGCAAGATTTTTAATAAGTGTTTTGAGAATTTCCGAATGTTGTATTAAAATGCTATCTGTATTGATAGTATGGGAAGGATATTCATGCAGAAATGAATTTAAATAATGTGTAAGGTAAGGAGCCAATAAGGAAATGGTGGAAATATAATTATGGTAAAGGGTAGTTTAATGTTAATTAATATTATAATAGATTGAAAAAGCCTAGCCTTGCAACATTGCAGGGGAACGCCAATTAACTGTTAGGTTTCAGGATTATAAGGCTGTACTTCATGCTGTTGTCAGTGGACTAATTACCCACTGATATACACTATTTCATCTTTGAACATATGTATAATTGTAGTATTGTGTAAGTAGTAATTGCATGCCTGTTTGCTTACCTAATCATTTTCCTTCTGAATAAAGTCTGCTTGTATTATTTAAAGTGTTGCCCAATAGTCCTCTACTAAACAAATTTTCTGTAATTACAGAATTTTCTATAGCCTGAAAACTAAGTTGGGGTTTATTACACCCTTATCTTTAGCAACTTAATATTAATTGGGAGCATTTCAAGATAAAGGTTACGAAAGGTAACACTTTCTAAACGATGGGCATTTTTGAGCAACTCTTTCCTCTCACTGTAATAGCCCTTTGAAGTCCATGAAAAGTCTCTCATTGACTTTGGTGGATCAGGCCCATCATGTATAGGGCCCCCGGGAGAAATCCTGACCTCATTAATGTCAATGGTAGTTTTGCCACTGACTTCAGTGGAGCCAGCATTTCACCTTAATTCTACAATCCTTACTTAATCATCTTTATTCTTGTTGTCATTGGGACTTTTGCCTGAGGATTTCAAGATTGTAACCATAGAGTGTAAGAAACAGTAAGAAGAAACATTTTTGTTTCTTTTCATTTATGTCTAGTTGGTGTGATTTCCTGGCTGAGGTGCAGAAAAAGGCATGCATTAATGCCGTACCCTTTTTGCTACTCAGATGCTGTTCATTTACTCTTTCTTCTGTCTCCATGACAGACAGAAGTTATAGCAACTTAGGCTCTTTTACACATCCAGTAGAGTGTGGATGTCCAACAAGTAGCTGAGGAGTCCAGTTTACACAGCCTACTCATCACCTCTGAATTTGGCCCTAAGAATTTAAAGTGGTTTAAATTCCTTATTTGGAATAAAAATATGTTTATTCAGTAATTAGGAGTAGATGAACCTTGGGGTACTTGACTAGTTTCTTGTAACTGAAACCCATTTCCTGATCTGTTCCCAAGAGTTATTCAGTTTTTAAATACACCACACTCCCTTGCCCATTAAGCAGGAGACTTTTGATGCAAAGGAATGGGACTGAGTATAGTGATACTCTGCTTATGTTGCATAGAATGGAACACACAGACAGGAGATATTTATACATAGAGAGACATGAAAAAGTGTGTATATGCATAACAACAGAGTCTAATCAATTGAGAGATGAGCTATCGTTAGCAGGGAGGAAAAAACTTTTGAAGTGATAATTAAGATGGCCCATAGAAGGTGTGAGGAGAACTTAACATAGGAAATAGATTCAATTGGTGTAATGACCCCACCCATTCCCAGTCTTTGTTTAAACACAGTTTATAATTATATCTAGTTTTATTATTTTTTCAAGTTCAGTCTCTTCTTTGTGGAGTCTTTTTTTTTTTTTTTTGTTGCAAAAATGCACCTTCAAGTCTGTCACTGAGTGGTTAGAAAGAGTGAAGTTCTCCTTCTTTTTTTTTTATGATGTTGATTCCGATGTCAGATCCAGTTGTTCTAAGTCAGCCATAAAGATGTTGGCATACTGAGGGCCATGCGGGTACCCATAGCAGTGCCACTGACTTGAAGATATATATTGTCCCCAAATGAAATATAGTTGTGGTGAGGACAAAGTCACAGTTCAGCCACCATTAGATACTGTTCCTGATGGCTTGTAGTCCATCTTCGTGTGGAATGTTCAGAATGGTGTTTTCTGGAAGATCACTGATGGATTGTAGTTTCCCCAGGAAGTCAGTGGTGTCTCGAAGATAGCTGGGTGGCTGGTGGCCATAGGGCCTGAGGAGAGAGTCCACATAGCCAGACAGTCCTGCTGTTAAAGTACCAATGCTGCTTGAGATGGGCGTCCAGGATTTTTCAGGTTTATTCTTGGTTCCAGGCATGTGTCTGTATAGATCTGTTCCTGTGCTTTCTCAGGAGTTTTTTTGCAGATGGTGTAGTTTCCTCCTTTATCAGCCTGTTTGATTATGATGTTAGAGTTGGTGGCTGAAATCTGCTTATGTAGTTGAGCCACAATCCCAGGGCAACTGTATATTTCTGCTAGAATGATCAACAGTGAAATAGTTAAAGCTAACATTTTAAATAAGCCAGTATTCTTTTTATTTCTTTTTCTTTTCTATTCAGTTCATTTTGTGTATAATGTAAAAGAGAAAACCAAAGCCAAATTACATTTATACAATTGGAATTCTCTTACATTTTGTACTAATTATTGCCCTTAAAAATCTGTTTTACAAGCAATTCTGTATATTAGCTAGTACCGTTCAGTACTGGCCTTTGCCTTTCTTTGGTATGCTTTTGTGAAGGCTTGTCAAAATAGCTACTCATGGTTGAGGGGAGGCTCTGAGTGACACACTGGGTTACTTTACTAGCTTTTGAGACCCTGACTTCACAGATAAATTGAATTTGACAGCTGTCATGTCAGACTCCATTTGTATACATCCCAGAATTATCATGCAAATTGGACCAATTTGCATTCTGTGCTCAAGATATGCAGAGGACTGGAACAGTAAGAGCTATTCTGTATAAATGATTTTTGAAACATGACTTATGAGTGTGTAATTTCTTATTTTTGATCATTTAACTCTGATATTAGCAACATTGCATTTTTTTATACTCATTCAGGATAAAAGATTTCAGCAAGCATTTTAGAAAGATTTTTGTTTTTCTGGAAATGATTGAAATGTCATAGCAGAAAAATTACTTCATAATATATTTAGAGAAATGAATAAATAAATTACTTTTCATTTTAAATATTGACTCAAAAATGTTTAAAAATCATGAGTTTGTTTAACTTTTTTGCTTTTTTATGATATGTTATAAAGACGACCTCAACATTTTCCCCCCTTGTTTGTTTTTCACATTAGAAATTCAGGTCCTGTCTAGGCTTCAAGATTTTATGGTTATAGTTGAACTAGGGAAATGGTGATATCACAAGTGATGAGAGGAGCCAAGTGAGCAAAAGTTGAGGAATTGACAAAAGAAGGGACTTTTATTCAGACTGTTTGCTTTTATTAACACTATATATTTAACTTCAATGGCTAATTAACATTTTGGCTAAAAGAAGCCTTTGTTAAAATTCAACATTCTTGTCCCTTTCAGTTAAAGTGTGAAAGCTCTCAGTAAGGCCCCCTGAGACCCAGAATCCTCACTTTCAAAATTTGAATAACCTGCCTGTATACTAGAATGGGCACCTCAATTAATTGCTAATTTGGAATTAGTTGCAGCCGTATAAAACAAGCTAAGTTGCTTTCAAAAATCTGATAGGGAATACAGACAAACAACATCAGAAACAGAGAGATAAAATGGGTCATATCTTGTATTGGACCAATTTCTATGAGTGAAAGAAACAAGCTTTTCAATCATACAGAGTTCTTCTTCAGGTCTGGTCTGAAGAGCTCCCTGTCTCACAAAAGCTTGTCTCTCTCACCAAAAGAAATTAGTTCAATAAAAGATATTACCTTACACACCTTGTCTCTAATATCCTGGAACCCAACATGGCTATGACTACACTGCATACATCAGAAACTTGTTAACTATATCTGTATCTGTTATAAATTATAATTTTCTTCAGCAAGATATGAGCAAAAATATCCTCCCCTGTTTTTTTAAAACCTTAACATATAGATATGTTTTTTCCTCAGATGTTAAGTAAAACATTTTACTTTAAATAAATCAAGTTGTAAAACTCTTACTTCCAAACTAACGTCCACTTGCGAAAACATATACCGGTAGTTAAGTTCTATAGAAGTAGGAGAGACCAGTGTCAAACTTTACTTTCTAGCCTGGGATGTGGCCTTTGTGATATCCACTTCCTGGAAGGCAAGAAAAGAAGAGGTGGAAGCTTATTTTCACCTAGGCAAGAATTAAGGGGTCAGGCACAGTATGTATAAATGGAATACTGGGCAATCCTGTTTGTGGTGCCAATCATTACACTATGCCGACCTCACATTGAATAGTTGGGAAGGTTGGGCAGAAACAAGAATTCTTCACTACACAACTGCCCAGCTTGTATCTCTGGGACTTATTGTTCCTTTTGTTGTGGAGGCCCTTCTTCAAAGCACTTAGCTCACTGTTTTACACTGAAAGTAAGTTTAAGAATGTGAGTTCTTGACCATCCCAACTTCCTTCAGTCAACTTGCTGTGGAAACAGGATGGAGTAGGTTTTAAGTGATCACGTTCAGTTAATTTACAGGCTTTCAGATCCTTATACACAGTGAAGGAATTTTTCCCAGGAATAGAAGGGGCAGTCAAGAGAACGTGCAACGTGTTGTATTCTCTGCCCTACTTTGGTACGGGCCAGAGGCCTTAGGTGAGCATGAATTGTTCTGTGCTCTTGACAAATAGTAAATGGCAGGAGTTTCATCCATGCCGTCGAAGTTTCTTAGGTGGGTGTAGCCTGCTGGAAATGCTACTGTGAGGGAGTCTAAATTTAGGAGAAGAGACTCCACCATGCAGCCAGATGTCCCTATGTCAGGTGAAGAAAAAAAATCAACAATTTGACACAAAGGTTCACTCTGTCTCTAATCCTATGTTTTCTTAAAGAAGTATTTTATAACCCATTTATGCCAAATAATAAGGCATCATAAGAAGGCATCACCCCAATGGGTGAAATAGATTTTTCTAGAGAAGGCCTTGTTTATGGACATGTAAGATTTTATTCTATTTGTTGTTGTTTTTTAATATCCGCCACTCCACTGATGATAGCTCTTTTTAAAATACAGCACCCATTTCACAAAGCAAAGATTTATGTTCTCCCAATGTGTCTGCAATGTCATTTAATGGACAAACGGCCTGCTTCTATGATGCATTCTGCTCAGTATAAGCAGCAAAGAGTCCTATGGCACCTTATAGACTAACAGACGTATTGGAGCATGAGCTTTCGTGGGTGAATACCCACTTCGTCAGATGCATCTGCTCAATGTGACTCTTGTTGACTTCACTGGGAGATTGCAAGCACAGAACAAAGTTTAGGATCATCCATTATTCTTCCAACAGTGTTCCAATCATGACTGATGATTAGTCTTTATATGAATGTTCGATGCTTGCTAAATGGAGAATGACACATGGCTAGATCCTGGAAACACACATGCATGTAAATAAATTTTCTCATGCAAGTACTCCAGTTGAAGTCAGTATAATTCACTGTATGCAGGTGCAGTTCTAACTTTACTCTAAACAGAACCCAAACGTTCCCCTTTCTGGGATTTTACGGTATTGGTAGTACAAATAGCAAAAATGTAAAATCTCCACCTTATCTTTCTTCACAAGTTTGTCTCTTAAGATTTCCTTGCAGAGACCTCTTATGTTTGATCACAATTCCTTCTACCTCCACTTTACATGTTGGCACCTTACATTCAGGGTAGATTCAATAAGTCAGTATTTTTTGAAACCCTACACTAGACAACAAGTGGTTAAGGAGCTCCTCTGGGCTCAGCTGGCTCCATCCTACCACACCTGCAAGACATGCCCAGGCTGGAGGAAGAGTTAAAAGGGAAGCAGAACAGTTCACATGTGGGCAAGCCAGGGAAGAAAACAGACTGTCAACCCTCAGTTCCTGAGGGAAGGCCCAGGGGAAGGCAGGAACTTCCCTGAAAATAACTGTCTGAAGGTCTCTCTCTGAGAGAAGAGAAGGCCTGATTCTAATATACCCTGAGAGGGAGGCACTTCCCACTCTCTCTTTTACTAACTCTGTTGATTTGCATTAGTTCCCCTTTTTTTTTGTTTCTGGACTATCCTGAAAGGGGAGAGACTTTGAAGGGACCTGGCTGGAGGGCCATGACACAGAAAGAGGCAGACCACCGCAGCAGTGAAGAGAGAGCTGCCATGCCACACCCCACCTCAAGGAGGTGTGCGCGGTGAGCCAACCCATTCACAGACCAGCTGATAGTGTGTTATGTTCACACATGGTAATCAGTGAGGCTACTAGCATGAGCAAACTTACTCATGTCTGAGTTTGTAGAATCAGATCCAAACTGAGTAGGGGAAATTTTTTTTCCAGTTTCTTAGAGGGGTCTGAAAATAATTAAGAATAAAAAATAAACATTTAAAACTATGAAAATTACTCGACTGTGTCTTCTAAAGTTAACTATATGGCCTTATAGCGAATCTTGCACTTTTCATTATATAATGACAAGTAGTAATAACCACATAATTTTTCAGTCAGTCTGGCAATCATTCAGGGGTCAAAGATGAACATCTTAATTTAACATTATAGCTGAAATGCTGAAGTTCTACTATAAAGCATTAGTAGATATCTTATTAATTCTGTATAACCGAGTTTGGTACCTGGAAAAAACCTAGACTTACACATTGAGTCTGGAAAAAAGTTCTCTTTTGTACAGCCTGCATGTGAAATCTGACAGAACAGTTATATTTAAGTCAAATTGTGAGCTCTGGATAAATTGTAAAGATGTTAAAAGAGTTTAAGCATAAAATGAAAATAGTATGGAAATTATGAGACATATTTTGACCATCACTAGAATAATTTTTTTAAAATATTCTTGCTGGGTCAGTTTGCTGCCTTCATGTGATTATTGAGCAGTTATTTATCAAAACAGGAAAACATCTGGTAATTTTAGTATGGATATTTAGGAAAGTTTCCTTAAATGCAAATAGAATTTACTTGATTTTAATCAAGATAACTTGCCAGTACTTAATACCAAAATATTATTTTTCAAATGCTATTTGAATTTTCATTTGGATTGAGGAAGAAGCATTTATCTATTATTCTAATTTACAAAATTTAGATTTATTCTCAATAAGGAAAATGGGAATTGGTGAGCTACAGTGCTGTAGTTCAATATAGATTTTACATTTTTCAGTCACTGATGTTTTACTTTTGTACTTACCATGGTGCCACAGATTTTTAAAATATCCCCTTTAAACATGTGAATAAAGGGGACATCAGAAATGCAGTTCGGTCAGTACTTAGTACCTGAATGCTGTTGGTTTATATATTTTGACTGCATGTCTCCATCTTCACTGCATGTGACCATCTCTCTGTTTCTGTCCATTCTGTCCAATTCACTTCCATGTTTCCAAAATTTGTGAAGAACAAGGACGCTGGAGTCTTGCATTCCAAAACAAGACAGTATAAACCACCTAAGTGCTAAACCTGGAGCAACACAGAGGTATCCTTATTAAATCAAATTTTAGTTCCAAGTAAATGAATTATTGATTCTAATTTATGAATAGTGAACAATTTCCTTCCCTGACAACATTCTCTGTTATAAATATTTTATTTTATATGCTTTTTCATTCTCTTTATTGCTAAATATACATTATAGCTGTTTGTTTTTTCATACTAACATATTTAACCTCTTTATATAGAGTACACTAAGTGGCTAAATTTGAACATGGAGTAAGTGCCCAGCATACACCCCTGTGTGCACTCTGGACATTGGGTACAGGCATTAAAGTATAGGTCAGGTGCACAGCTCCCACTTATTCGCCCCATGAGCTGGGCACTGCAGTTTAGTCTGCATGGTTAAGGAGAGGGGTATTATAACTTGCTCTTGGAATAGGGTGGCAGCAAATCACCACCCTCCAGAACAAGGGGGAAGCACAACATAAATTGTGACTCAAGGTGTGCTCCTCCAGGAGCAGACCAGAGAACTAATTGTGACAGTTTCAGTTCTTCCCTTGCTCAGTCTTGGGAAGCAGTAAGTTTCTTCAGCCCTTTCCATAGAGTAGCTTATTCCTGCCTGTGTGCCCAGCACATAGACAGGTGGAACCAGGGCTCTTACTATTCCCAGTCCTTCTCTTCCACCTTGTTTGTAGTGAGGAGAATCAGGCACTGATTCTGTGGGTACTCCCCCCCCCCATGCACACACACACTGCAGCAATAGTCACAATCTGAGCAGGGCCAGTTGGGAGTAAGAGGAAGATGGTCTTACTCTGCCGAATAGTCCTCTAAGGGCTGAGACATCTAGCCCATGAGTAGGCCCATTGAACTCAGTGGGGCTACTCAGATCGCGTCCTTGCTTTGGGGCCTTCAAAGACAATTGCAGCATCTGTAAAGAATCTTAAACACTAACACAGATCTCCTGCTTTATGCTTCTTAATTTTGGCTGCATATGGAAGAGTAAAAGAATTATGTAAGGAAAATAAATGCAACAGAAGTTTAAAGTACAGAGCATGGTGGGAGAACAGGATTACACCTGTTAATTAACTAATTTTTTAGAGTATTTTTTTGTGAAAACCTACATGATTTTAGTCAGTAGAATACAACTGCTAACAAGATCTCCATTAATGCAAAATTAGTTTGATTAAGAGGTGTTTCCATTTTCTGTTCCTACCTGTGAAACATACGATATAATGGTTTAATCCTAATCAAACATTGCAATAGCTTGAGGAGAACATGAAAATCATCTGTGATCAATTATTTTAACTATAATTTACTCTGATGTCTGTATACACAATTTCCAGTTCAGACACTGAGTTTCTTCTCATTTTCCCCAAGGTCTAAAATACAAATCTTGAAATGTCTATTTCATCTTAGTTTTATTTCTGCATTTTACCTGCCTAGCTTAGTGCATGAAGTTGATTTTTATCAACATCAATTCCTTGTGCATCTCTCCACATCTTATTTCCTGTGTCAAATAGAATTTGGGGGTTGTCAACATTCCTTGTGCAACAGTCAGCAAACAATCAATCTCTCCTTTTTTTTATTTGAATGGCGGTCTGCATTGGTAACCTCTCAGGGTATGTTTACACAGGATTTTGGAGCAAGTTGCCCAGCTCACCTCAACCAACTCGGGTTAGCACGGCTTGCACTAATGTTCTAAAAATAGCTGTATAGAGAGTGCTTTGAAGTTGTGGTCCTGTTGACCAGCGCTGAGAGGCTTACTCCCCACTCACTACAAGATGCTGTGTAGACATATCCATGAAGGCTAACCTTTGTGTATTTAAGGGAACGCTGATGGCCACATCCTGTAGAGAGAGTTGGATATCAGATGTTTGCTGGCCTCATTCTGTAATAGTTAAAAACGAATACAACTCCACAAAAGCAAAGAGTGTTGAACCTATAAAATGTCTCACACACAAATGTGTGAGAGCACCTTGCATTATAGCAATAGAAATGAACAAGAGCTGACTTGTAAATACGGATACGAACAAAGAATTATAAATAATAGTGAAAAACACGTTCCACAGATGCAGAGCCCATGTAGAGATTCCTGATAATATATTTGCAATTTCTGAATCATGATGGTGAAAGCATGCACAGAAAATACTCTTCAGTTATTGGGCTTGCCTCCTCCTCTGTATTACAGTGGCACTTAGAGCCCTAGTCGTGGACCAGCATCCCATTGTGCTAGGTGCTGTACAAACACAACAAAAAGATGGTCCCTGCCCACAAACAGCTTACAATCTATGTATAAGTCAAGAGACAACCAATAGATACAGACAGATGGGGATGTACAATCATGTACACCACTTACTGTATATCTCTGTGGTACCCAATTCAATTGAATTGTACAGTCACATTTCTGCCTTTGACTCTAATGAAAGGGGGCAACAGATCAGCTGTTGATCTCTTTATGTCCTCGATTTGGCTATCAACTACAAGTTGATAATTTTTATCTTGGGCTCAGCTGTATTTCCCCCTTCCTGGGGCAGTCCTTTTCATGGTGCCATAGTCTGCAATGAGATAACCTGTACATAGAAGGCCCAAATCTCTACTTAAACAGTTTTATGCTGTTGTAATTCACTGACTTCAGGCAAGTTATTCCTAATTGACACTGGTTCTGTGAGAGCAGCACCAGACTTTATCTACCTTCAAGGCTGAACTTTTCATATAAGTTGCATATAAATGACAAGAAAGCTGAATTTGGTGATTTTCCCAGACACCCAGTGTAATGTCTTGAATGAGAACAAGAAATCCCTCTCAATTTCATGAAAAATATACCTATCTCATAGAATTAGAAGGGACCCTGAAAGGTCATTGAGTCCAGCCCCCTGCCTTCACTAGCAGAACCTAGTACTGATTTTGCCCCAGATCCCTAAGTGGTCCCCTCAAGGATTGAACTCACAACCATGGGTTTAGGCAGGACAATACTCAAACCACTGAGCTATCCCCATGGCCCTCATTTTAGCCTCAATGACATTGCCATAACAGTGCAGAAATTGCCCTGGTATCTCCATATTCTTCTCTAGAGAAGTATTTTTATTTTACACAAATTATAACAGCCAGGTCAGATACAAAGAATAGTATTAGTGTGCAGGAGAATTTTCCTGCAAACTTGATGTCATGTACATAATTTTGCAGGCTTGAAATGACTGTTCATTGGACATCACAGGAAGAAAGGTAAAACACTAGGAATATGGTTTAATGATGGCAACTTTAGTAACACATCTGGGAAACTATCCTGCAGTAAATCATCCAGTGAAGATCCACCAGTGTCCACCTCTAAAACTTTTAACCTGCTCCAAGCACTGTTGCTGGGACCCCATGGCCCTCTTTTCATACGAAGGGTGAGGGTGTGGAGGAAATCCTCTCCCTACCAGATAGTAGGAGACCCAGCCTCCTTCCTCATCTTCTTTAAGGGACACTCTTCACTAATACTAATTCCAAGTCTGGTTTATTAGGATCTCCTACTGAACAAGTGCCTGCACTGGACACTTGTCAGAGAGTGACAACATGAGCACCCTACAACTTACCCTGTTCACCAGCTCCCTGAGCTGCTGAGAGGAACCTAAGCCCTACAAACCACCCAGGCCAGTGATGGGAAAATTCTTTCCCAACCCCAAAAGGTGACTAGTGAAATGCCCTTAGCAAGGTCACTGAAAATTGGACCAACTCTACTGCTTAAGGAATAGCTGATCTAGCTTTCAGGTAGGTTAAGATAGACAAACTATGGCCCAGCAAATGCACGTTTTATAGAATCAGGTAAAGAGTTGACTGTTGGAAATTGGGAAACAAACAAAATTTCAGTCTCAGCTCTCTTCTGGCTCTTTGTGAAAGATATATATGGAAAAGGTATAAGGAAGCTAACTAAATTTACATGACCCAATTACATATTTTTTAAAAATTGGCTTAGACACATGTTCTAATACCAACCAGTTAATATTTGATAGAAAGAACGTATTATTGAATTGTTAGAAGTTTTCCAAAAATTGTAGCGATCTTGGTACAGTAAAATAAGACAAGGTTTTACTAATATGCAGTGTAATTTATACTTGATCTTCATTACAATATTTTGTTCATTACTTGAAAAAGTGATTTTAAAACATTTTTCAGATTTACATTTGAGTGTTCTATTACTTCCCAGTCCTTTCTGCAACTGCTCTTTCTTGCAGCACTATTTTCTTGTCAAGGGAGGACCTAGGAGCTACTGTAGGGGTCATTTCTAATCCTGTGAGAAGTCTTGTTAAAAAGTGATGCAACTACCTACCTACCCCAAGAGTCTGAACTAATTATCTTTCTCTTCTCTAGCATTGAGTAAGGTCTCCTGTTTGGCAACCCACTGGCTTCACACCAACAAGCCTGAACTAATTTAATGCTATAATAGAAAAGGATCTTGTGATTTAAACTACTAATTCAACAGCCCATTCATAAAGATAGCTATCATTTTTCCATCTGTCAACTACTTTTCATTATCATTGTAATACATAATTAAAGCTTTATTCTTCATATTCCCTGTATCTTTTCTTCTTTTTTCATTTTTTTTGACATCTCATTTCACAGGCAGTCCAGAAAAGTGGAAAGATATAACAGCCAAAAACAGACTAGGAAAGACTCCGCATCTGAAACAGAAAGGTAGGATTGATGCAGCAACCTTCTCTCTTAGTCAAATTGATTCCGGTGCACCTGCTGCTACTTTAAATGTCACCTGTAAAACACTAAATGTATAAAATTACTAAAACAAAGTAATTCATGCTGCCTTAGTTTAAAGTACTGATGAGCCCACATCTATGTTACAGGATTGTCATTGCCTGGTATGTTGGCCTCATACATGTTATGTCATAGTATAGAAGTTTTCTGGCTTTCTTCCTAAGATCAAAAGTCACTTTTGTGTAAATTTAATTATTCAAATCCTTCACCCATTAAGTCCTGGAAGTTTTGGCACTGAATCTCTAGGATCAGGATGTATGTATAATATGTTGAAGCCGTGAAAGATTGCTCTTATTGTATATCACCACTGATATTTCTTCCTGTTTTATTTTAAAAATAATTTTGACAGACAAATCTACGTACAAAATGTGAAGCTAACAATAAATAATTGCAAAACAGATTCTCTTAATATAACATAAAAGTTGCACAATTGAAGTTGCAAAAATTAAAGGATTGCCGCATTCAAATAGCAATGTTAATATGGACATGCTGTACATCCTTTATTTTCTAAGGTATCCAGTTCACCTTGTAAATAGAAATATATTAAAAGACATGTATAGAAAATACTACACTTTGTGATTATGCAATGTTAATATTGCTGCTGCAATTTCGACTTTTGCTTTTATTGAGTTTTACTGTGCATTTATTGTGATTTTAACTTTCACCTCCTATGCTATAATAATATAGGCGTTTTGCACCCAGGTTCTTCATTTTAACAAAAAACAGCAAGGAAAAGAAATATATGTGCTTAATAATGGTAGTATTCTACTGGTTCCAGTTAGGTTTAAGTGCACATCTTGATGAGATAGTGAAAGAGGGGTAAGATCCCACTTTTGCTGGAGACAGATTTCTGTAAGGCTGGGTCAACAGGGCAGCAGAACCCCTATTTACACTATGAGAGGTGAATAGCTGCATTGAAAAAAAGATAAACAATTAATTTCGTTTTCAAACAAAAAGCTTATAATTTGTATAATGTAGTAAAAATTGCAGACAGATTGCAGATTCCACTGAATCTTTGATTTTTAACCCCGATGCCTATGATTTTCTATGCTTAGTCTAAAGGTAGGAGGATTTTTGCTTTTTTTCTTGTTTAATTTTATTTTATATATTTTTTATTTTCCTGTCCCAGTAGCAACTCCTGTGCCATGGCAAGCAAAGATAATATTAATTGTAAATGATATTATTGCCCTAATTAAGTCAATAGGCGTTTTAGCATTAATTTCAATGGGGCTGTTTTGAAAAAGGTTCAGTGCTTTATTATGCTGTGTTAAAAAACTTAATGGATGCCCACTGTGCATACTCAAAACTTGCTTATATGCTTGTAAGTTGTTTTGATTTTCCCCTGAAGATAGACAAATCATACAACTTTTAGTGAATAGAATGCTCTTGCTAAACTTCAAATTTCAGCCATTTTTGCTGTAGTCTTGTGCTTTATATGTTTGTGCTTTAAAAGAGGGTATTTATATATTTTACAGCGTGAAAAATATGTGTGTCTCATGTATTGTAAGAAAGAAAGAATTTTTCCCATGCTTTTTTTCAAAAAAGCAACCTTCAAGCAAAGAGTAAGTACAGAAATTAGTAGTGATAGCTATCATTTCCCGTGGCTCTTGATGGGACTGAAGCCAGATTGCCCTCAGGGAAGATGGCCATCTCTTATGCTATACGGTTAAGAAACTGGACAGAAAACTGGGAGGAAAGACACTGTGGGAGAAATGATGGAGATTTAGGTTACAGGGGGAATAAAGGGTGCCAGAGAGGGAGAATAAGAGGGGAAGGAGAGCAAAGGAAAGGAAGGATAATATGCAGAGTGAGTAAATTACCATAGGAGCCACATGGGGGAGAAGAGAATCTGAGGGAGCATGCAGAGGGAGATGTGAGTGGTCAAGGAGGTGTAATGGGAGTAAAGAGAGATAGGATGTTGCTAAGGGAATGAGGTGGAGATAGAATGGCTTTTGCTATCACCACAGGGAATTAGACAGGACAAGTGAAGTCCCCCTCTGCACTAGCCATTGGGCAGGCCTGAATTTCTGTGTGTGTATTTAAGGGTGATTTTGAACCTGAAATGATCATACACAGATTGAGGGTGGGCTGCTTCCTTCTAAAGGATCAAAAATCATAACACAAAACAACCCCCCCCACACACACGATTTTAAAAATCTAATGATTTGTATGCTAATCTCATGATTGGGGGATGGGTCTGACTCATGATTTTTGATCATTTGGGATTTGCAGCTGTTTCAAATGGAGAGAAACTGTTTTGCAGAGAATGTGAATCTGGTGTATTTTGTTGGATGTCTGAAAGTTACAAATGTAAGCTTGTAAAATGCACTCTGCTTTTGCATTCTAAGAATGAACACACTTGTAATTATATTATATTAAGATGTACTATATTTTATGTCTACAACAAGCTATTTTTCTCCCAATAAGGAATTAACCTACATCTGAGATCCAAACTTTACTCACTATTTTAAAGTTTTGATAGCACTTGCATAAAACATAGTAAACATAAAATGTTTACATATTCAGTTAGCCTTCTTTTATGTTTTTGTGAGCACATTTGAGACTGGATACATCTGTGATATATATAATAGCTTTGCACTGATTTATATATACAGTACTTAATGGATTTGTAGCTTGGTACTGCAGTGTCATGGCCTCCGTTGTGTTAAAATCACTTCCAGTTATCCAGTAGTCAGGCTCCTTATAGCCACAACAATCATCACTTAAAGTGTCTGAGTGGTATTTTTTACTAATGTGACATTTGTTATTAGGGGAGGTCAGGAAGATTATCAAAACCATTCTGGACTTTTTAAAATATTTCTTTACCTTTTAAAAAGCATCCATGTCACTAAGTACTCCTTTACGTCCTAGTTGAAGATAGACAGTTCCTCTTTCTGATAATGCCACAGGAGAGGGAACCTGGGCTGCAGAAACAGCAGCAGCCCAGGGAATGGTGAATTCTGCCTCTCCCTTTTGCTTCTTAATGGTTCATCATGTCATGATAAGGAATCTGTCGTCATGATAAGGAATCTGTCTCATCATGTCATGATAAGGAATCTGTCTCATCATGTCATGATAAGGAACCTGCACTATGGTGTATTTATCTGGTTTTAGCGAAATAATCAACTAATTTAGACATTCAGTACAAAGATGTCTACACAGGACTGAGTGCTTTGATTTATTACTTCATCATATTCTTAATACCACAACAGTACCATCAAGTAGCGTAGTTAATATGCTAGATAATTCATGCTCGTCCAATGGCAAATACTGCACTAGACTAGTCCTCCTCGAGGTATCTTCTTCTCTCCACCACAAGAGAACCAGGCTGGGGACTTCCAGAGGAGTATCTTCAAATCAGCTCAGCCTGCCTGCCCCCGCCACAGTTCAGGCATGCAGCACCAACACAGTCCCCTAATTTCCATCACGATTGACACCAAGATCGGTAGCTGGGATAGAAATAGTGTCCTTGGGGCCATCCATTTTCCATCAGGAGGTCAGTTACAATTGTTCAGACCTTGCTGATTTGAAAGTTGCTTAAAGAAGACAAAGTAAAGATCAAGTGAAAGCAAGAGGCACTTATTGTCCAAATTGCCCTCTACCAAGTATTCCCATTAATCAGCAATTGTAACAGGATGTCCAACATCCTACCTCCTACAGCATTCTGTATAACCACCCTTTAACATTTTATACATGGCTCAATTCCTATGTTTATTAGGGAATCTCAGCAGATCAGCACCTGATGAAACATCAGTCAGCTGTGTTAAAATCATTGACAGGGATTAAAGGTTTTCCTGCTAATGCTATTCAATGCTTCATTTGTGCCAAGGCTTGCCAGGGCTGAGCTCCAGCACCTCTGGGCTTGCTGCGTCAGTTATGAAAGTAGAGAAATTGCTTGAGCCCCAGCACCTCATTGCTTGAGCCACGGCACCCCTTTCATTACAAATTAAGCACTGATGCAATTAGATAACTTCTAGGTTGGTCTCCAAGGTGGGATGCAGTAAAATAGTTTAAGCTCGGGGCAGCATGCTGGGAATGAGAAAAAGCATAGGCACCGACTCCGTGGGTGCTCAAGGGCTGGAACACTCATGGGGAAAAATTAGGTGGGTGCTCTGCACCCACTGGCAGCCAAGCTCCCCGCCCTGCCCCACCTCACCTCCTCCTCCACCTCTGCCTCCGCCTCCTCCCCTAAGTGCACTGCATCCCAGATCCTCTGCCTACCTCCCAGCACTTGCTGCCACCAAACAGCAGTAGCAATCCAGGGCAGGGATTTGGGGAAGGAGTCAAATGGGGCAGGGAGGGGGCAGAGTTGAGGTGGGGACTTTGGGGAAGGGATTGGAATGGGTGTGGGAGGGGGCGGGGCAGGGATGGAGTCAGGGCAGGGCTGGTGGCAGAGGGGGATCGAGCACCGACTGGCACCATTAGAAGTTGGCGCCTATGACAAAAGCTCCATTATCCTCAGTACCATCATGAGTGCACTTCATGATCTTGACCGGGATGAGATCCATTTGCCTGAAACCTCTCTCTAAACATAAATGAAATAGGAGATTGGTAATATAGTTGTTGGTACAGAAAACAAAATAAGCTTTAAGAGAGATGTTAAATGACACAAAAAACAACAAACTAAATGCTTTGCCCAGGAGGTCTTTGGAGTCTATGGGCTAAGGTATCCCGTGCAAAAAGTAGCATATGTTTACGTAATAAAATACTACTATAATTCATATATGTATTGAATTACATATATGTATATGTATTAGAATATGAATTAGCTAAATTAAGGTTGCACAGAGGAAGCTTTTCCTAACTTTTGAGTACTTGGCTTTGTAACCTTAATAGTATTCTTTTAATGTGGGTTTTTTGTGTGTGATTTCTTATATTTAAAAAAAAAACCTCACTGAAAAAAAATAAATTCCATCATGTAGCACCATACTGACATCCACAGGGGTCAGCAGCAGGATTGGAACCTTTAGATCCACTGCTCCAACCTTCATCTCTTATGCTAATGGAATAATTAATAGCAGTAGTGGGTTGTCTGACCCTGCAAGGGAGGGGGGATGGGACACATTAGCAGTAGGTTTTATAAATATTTGCTGATATCAGAGCAATAGTGAAACTCAGGAATTTTGTGTTCCATTCCAGGCTCTAGAGGGAAAAGTGCTATGGTGGGTGCAGACCCAAGCTTGACCTCTCCTGCCCCATCCCCTCCAATTTGTCCCAGTCCTTCTCCTCTGTACTAGAGCATCTCAAAGATTTCCATGTTTTTAACATTGTCAGACCAATTTATTTTTCCCTAGCCTCATTCTCAGAAATAGCTAATCTGTTTTGTCTGAAATTTTTTAAAAAAATACTGAGGCAGTCACCTGGCATGGAAGATTTCAGTTGAAGTGATAGAAACTAGACAAGTTATAAGCAACTGAAAATAAAGTTTTATAATGGGAACTATCTGGCAGCCTTAATAATAAAATAAATAAATAATTGTTGTTGTTGTTATATATTATTTATATTATTGAAGCACCTGGGAGCCCCAGTAGGACCCCATTGTACTGTACAAACATGTGCTTTCAAATTAAATATAAGATGAGAGAAAACAGAGGGATGCCGACAAATTCAGGATTATGAGGAAACAATGATCTAATATCATCTAAGACAGACAGACACAGGGTGGGGGAAGGGGTGTAACATACAAGCAGAGTGATCAATGTGATGGCAGCAAATGGGATACTAGTTCCACAATTATTATTTTGGGGTGAGAGGGTTATTTAGTAGGGGAGCAGCTAAATGTAAAGAAAGGGGAAGGAATGGGTAAGGAGGACAGAAAAGGGAACAGGAGGAGAGACAGATGCAGAATGAAGCTGAAGGGAAGGGTTTGGTGAGAAGGGAGGAGAAGGAGAGGGTTAGAACAAACAGCCATTTTGAACAGGACAGAGAAAATCACAGCGTATTCTGGGATGTCCAGAGGTCCAAAGGTCCCTGCTCCCCCACAGTGGCGTTTCTGTCTCCTGATTGGGGTGTTATTAGAGGAGGTTTTGGAACAAATTAATAAATTAAACATTAATAAGTCACCAGGAACCAGATGCTATTCACCCAAGAGTTCTGAAGGAACTGAACTGTGTAATTGCAGAATGGCTAATTTCAGTTTCTGTGCCAGATGACTGGCGGATAGCTAATATGACTCCAATTTTTAAAAAAAGGCTCCAGAGGTGATCCTAGCAATTACAAGTGGTGAGCCTAACTTCGGTACCAGGCAAATTTGGTTGAAACTGTAGTAAAGAACACAATTTACTGGGGGAAGAGTCAGCATGTGTTTTGTAAAGGGAAATTATGCCTCACCAATCTACTAGAATTCTTTGAGTGGGTCAATAAGCATGTGGACATGGGTGATCCAGTGGATATAGTGTACTTAGATTTTCAGAAAGCCTTTGACAAGGTCCCTCACTAAAGGCTCTTAAGAAAAGTAAGCTGTTATGAGATAAGATGGAAGGTCCTCTCCTGGATCAATAACTGGTTAAAAGATAGGAAAGAAAGGGCAGAAATAAATGGTCAGTTTTCAGACTGGAGAGAGGTAAATAGTGATGTCCCCAGGGGTCTGTACTGGACCCAGTCCTATTTAACATATTCATAAATGATCTGGGAAAAAGGGTAAACAGGGAGGTGGCAAAATTTGCAGATGATACAAAACAACTCAAGATAGTTACGTCCAAAGCAGACTGTGAATTGTTACAAAGGGATCTCACAAAACTGGGTGACTGGGCAACAAAATGACAGATGAAATTCAATGTTGATAAATGCAAAGTAATGCACATTTGAAAACATATAATCCCAACTATACATATAAAATAATCGGGTCTAAATTAGCTGTTACCACTCAAGAAAGAGATCTTGGAGTCACTGTGGATAGTTCTCTGAAAACATCCACTCACTGTGCAGCAGCAGTCAAAACAGCGAACAGAATGTTGGGAATCATTAAGAAAGGGACAGATAATAAGACAGAAAATATCATATTGCCTCTATATAAATCCATGGTACGCCCACATCTTGAATACTGCATGCGGATGTGGTCACCTCATCTCAAAAAAAGATCTATTGGAATTGGAAAAGGTTCAGAAAAGGGCAACAAAAATGATTAGGGGTATGGAACAGCTTCCATATGAGGAGAGATTAATAAGACTGACTTTTCAGCTTGGAAAAGAGACTACTAAGGGGGGATATGTTTGAGGTCTATAAAACCATGATTGGTGTGGAGAAAGCAAATAAGGAAATGTTTATTCCTCAAAACACAAGAACGAGGGGTCACCAAATGAAATTAATAGGCAGCAGGTTTAAAACAAACCAAAGGAAGTACTTTTTTACACAACGCACAGTCAGTCTGTGGAACTCGTTGTCAGAGGATGTTGTGAAGGGTTCAAAAAAGAACAAGATAAATTCATGGACAATAGGTCCATCAATCTCTATTAGACAGGATGGGCAGGGGATGGTGTCCCTAGCCTATATTTGCCATAAGCTGGAAACGGGCGACAGGGAATGGATTACTTGATGATTACCTGTTCTGTTCATTCCCTCTGAGGCATCTGGCATTGGCTATGGTCAGAAGATAGGATACTGAGCTAGATGGACCGTTGGTCTGACCCAATATAGCTGTTCTTATGTTCTTATATCTGGCTCCTCTCTGCAGCCCACATGGTGGAATGGAGGAAAGGTACTGCCTGGGTTCTAGTGCCCCCACAGTGTCAGGGTCTCCCCAGCTCAGTTTTGGTTCCAGCAGGGTGCTGTGGGGGGAGAAGAGTGGCCCTGGCTCAGCCTCATTTTACTCCCCGCCTTACAGTGCAGCAGTCTACTTCTACCAGATGGAGTCTCTGGCTAGAAATGCACAACTCAGCCACCCAAATAACCTTAGCTCTGGCCTGTTGTTCCATCATGCAATAAGCATCTGATTATGATTAATGTGTTATTGTAGCTGTGTTGATCCCAGGATATTAAAGAAACAAGGTGGGTGAGGTAATATATTTTATTAGACCGACTTCTGTTGGTGAGAGAGACAAGCTATCAAGCTTACACAGAGCTCTTTTTCAGCTCTGGGCAGGTACTCAGTGTCACAGCTAAATACAAGTTGGAACAGATTGTTTAGCATAAGTAGTTAATGCATATTGTAAGAGACTATTCAAGGTGAAGAGGCCAGTTAATACCAAGCTCATCATCAGAACCAACCTCCCACAGACCAGAACCCACCAATGCAAAGTGGCACCAGACCCTGCCAGAACAACAGATGCAAAACCTGTAGATATGTCTCCACAGCAATGACAATCAATTCTTACCAACAACACACCTTTCGAGATCTACACGTGCCTATCACAACACATGGTATACCCCAGTAACATCTATGTTGGTGAAATGAGACAATCACTAGGCTCTTGAATGAACACACAGAAAAATGATAAAAGACAAAAACGCCATCTTACCCTTTCACAAAGCTATCACTGCATACCTGACCTCTCAGCACTTAACCTAAAAGGAAACCTGCAAAACCTTTGTGAGTCTATGAACTTAAATTCATAACTTTGCTAGACACTAAAAATCATGGACTCAATAAAGACACTGGATTTATGGCTTATTTCAACAACCTGAAACGCACTAACTCCCAGTTTTTGTCCTTTAACAGCGGTACTGTTAATTGTCCACTTCATCTTGGTCTCTTTCACCAACAAGTGGTCCAATAAAAGATAATCTCTTACCCACCATGTCTTTTTGATTATGACTGAAGCATTTTAGTGTGTTTGGACCCATTTTAGATTGAATTGATTGAATTGATACTGAATGGGACCGAGGCCACTGGCTACCCTCTGTTAACACAGTGGACATTGTCCCCCCCTTGTTCCCAATGAAAATAAAGCCAAGCGGCCCTCAGGAAAGATGGTAGCCCTCTATGATTTATAGAGGTGAAGATGAACAAGTGAATGGAGGCCATGGCCATCTTTACAGTGATTACTCAGTTATTCAAAGGACTGAGTTTTAATTAAGTTTACCTCATAAATTCTCAGAAAATTCATTCTATACCCGAGAGCAAGTGGTGTAATTTTGGGGAGGATATACTTTATTTTTCATACGTAAAGAAGCAGAATACCTGCTTTAAGTGTAACTCAAGTTTAACTGTAGTTGGAGTTGTAACTGGACTTCCAAGAAATATATTGTTTCTCTAGAGGTGGCCCCAAAGCCAAACTATAAGTAGCATAGAATAGTACATTTTGGAACTACAAAAATAATAGCAAAAAATTCTAGTCCTAAAAAGATTATTAGTACACCTCTACCCCAATATAACGTGACCCGACATAACATGAATTTGGATATAATGCGGTAAAGCAGCGCTCCGGGGGGGCGGGGCTGTGCACTCTGGTGGATCAAAGCAAGTTCAATTTAACGGTTTCACCTATAATGCAGTAAGATTTTTTGGCTCCCGAGGACAGCATTATATCGGGGTAGAGGTGTATATAGAATTCCACCAGAAATAAAAGGGAAGCAGGTAAGTGTGTATTGGGAGTGGGCAGGTGTACGGGCACTCCTTTGTTTATGTTGGGATTTTTAACTTATGAATGGGTACCAGTAGCTATAGCTTAGAAGTCCGAAAAAAATAAATTAATTAACAAATAAAATATTGTAAACAGAAGTAGTGAGAAGGCTCAATTCAAAAGTGTCCTAAACAACAATGCATTTTATGGAATGTCACACAGCTGTGAAAAGCAGAAAAGAATTTAAAAGGCACAATTTGTTAATTTAAAAGTTAATTTTATTTTCTTACTTACTCATAGTTCAAGTGATTATATTTAACATTGCTATATTATATTTAACATTGTTATACTGAGGCCATTAATAAACTGTACTTCATTTTTACTTTAATACAATTTTCATTATTAGTCCTGCAGAATTGTATCTCTAATTTAGACCCCAGTTCAGCAAAATACTTCAGCACATATCTAATTTTACACACAAGTTGTCCCCAAGACACTAGTGATATTATGCATGTGCTTAGGTACCTTACTGACCTGGGGCCTTCATGGGAATTCAAGTAAAATTTTAACACCAATAAAAATGTGCATTTTTGAAAACATGTGTACTGTGGTTAAAAGTAGGCTCTGATATTTTTTTTTCTGTAATGGTGGTACTTCATCAGAGTATTTTCCAGATGTGCATTAGTCTTCATTTGCTATGGTTAAAGTAACTGAAGATGAAGCTAATATTTTTCGCCAACCAGCTGTTAAATTCAATGCAATTTTTGAACTACAGGTTTACATGGCATAGGTATCTGCAGTGATGTTTTTTCTGTTTATCATTTTGAAAACAGAATTGTAGGTTGAATTAATCATTTTTCAGAGTCTGACAATGTGAGCATGTGTCTTATTAAGTAGGCTTTCGGTTGCTTTCACTGGTGGAGGGAGGCATGGGGAAGCTTATGTGGAGCTAATGACTGAACAGTTTCTTTTTGGCCCTAATGTTTTAGGGTTCTGCTACCATGTCTTTCTAGAAGGGGACTTCCAACCCCAAGAACAACTGAGCAGCCAGTCATTAGGGGAAAACATCACACTCGCTCAAGGTCGAGTGAGCATTCTAGTATCAGACCATTATGCTCTGTACATCATCTAGTTCCAGGAGGGTCGGCGCCACCTTCTCCACTTCTGACAAGGTTCCTATTAAATGTACAGCACAGCATTCATGTCCTACCTCCCAGATGTCACTGTGGTGTTGTACTTTGCCGAGTATATACGGTGCATTCACTCTTTCTAGCACGCTACTATAATCCTTTCTCCATGGTACTTACACTTCTCTCATATCCTCTACTCCGTCTACCTTCACTGTCCAGATGGTGCTTTTGACTGTTGAATTATGCAGTTATGGAACATGAGAGTTAAAATTTGACTGTGTTTTGTCCTTCCATTGTTTTGTTTATGTACTCATATGAAAACTTGCAAAATATTTTGTTTTTAAAAGGTGCTGTAAATAACACACAATTTCCACACAGTTAACTCTTGCTTTACAGCAGCAGGTTAAGAGAAATTCATTTGGCCTATGCAATGCTAATTGCTAATGCTCACCGTCTGTAATTTGTTTAACTTGTATTAATATTTTTCAGATATTAGAAAAAATTGAGAAATTGTATGTGTAACTTCAATATATTAGATAAATGTAACATATTTAGAAAATATGATACTGTACCTGGCAATGAAGTTTAACAATTAAGCCCTGTCAGTAATCAAGCTTTTTCTCATCTGTGTATTTTAGCTATAGTATTCCAGGTTACCAGCAATGGCCTTAGGAACATCTGGTGTGTTAAGCTCAGTGTGTTTAAAAGAACCCAGCCTATTTAGAAATTATGCTAGTTAAGTTCATCTATCCATACAGTCAAAGCAAATGAATTGAGAATATCTACTTGGGTAAGAGTATTAAAATTCTGTGGAACTACTCCAAGAATTTGCACCTATTATCAAATACATACACTACAAAAATTAACAGAAGCAGTGCCAATAAAGACCTACACTTCTTCAAAAGAAACTTTCAGAAAAGCCACTTTACCTCTATAATATTAGATACTTGCAACTTAATTCTCTGTTGCCCTGCACCATGTTAAGTTTGACACTAATGCAAACTGGGTATAAAATGTTACCAGATCAGAATGGTAATGTTTTACACCCCTTTGCACTGGTGGAAATGACTGTACAAGGTGGGAGACAGTGGTGAAAGAGGCCCTTAGACTCCTGTCTGCAGTTTGCAGTTCCTGTCTAGAAACACTGAATAATTTGGAGCTTGAAAAGATTTTTCCTGAGTTGAAGACAGTTAGAGAAACTAAAGATGAAGCTCTGTTAACTCTCCAAGCATTGAGGACTGTATGAATAGGACAATATGGCATACATAAAATTTCTGCATCTTCCATATATGCATTTTAATATAGGCATTAACTTTACCACTCAAAATGTATTGATTCAGATTTTATTTGGATTATTTTATTTTATCTTCATTCCATCTGCAGAATACACCAACAAGGAAGTCCAGCTCAGTCACCTCCTGCAGACACATCATTCAGCAGTCGTAGGGGAAGACAGCTTCCACAAGTTCCAGTAAGAAGCAGCAGTGTAGAGCAAGGTATCAAATAATGAGTTTATCATAATTCAGAATCTTGGATTTCCTTCCTTACCTTATTTTACTTTGTCTTTCATAATAAAATGTTCAGTGCTTTATTTATTTCTACCCACAAAGGAATATATTTGAATGAAAGAATAATGGTAGATTGGAAAGTATTGTAGAATTTGATTGGTTGATTATTCTATAGTCTCCTGGCTTGGTTTGGTTTTTGCTGTATACCTTAAAATTTCTATTGCAAACATTCCATTATCTTAGTACATACCTACCCATGACCACAGATTTAGTTAGTGTTCGGGTCACAGAGCTCAGTGATGTTACATCTAATAACACTTTGCTCATGTTCTGTTAACTTGGATTTGTTGGGTGAGATTAATTGTTGTGCTTTGATGATAGAAACTGATGAAAGTCAGATAATGTCAACCTTTTTTTTGTTCCCTGAGTCAGACAAAGGCCTACTGAACAGAGTGAAAACACCTAGCATTAAAAATGTGAAAGCATGGCGTCATGAACCGGTGCATGTTTAAGGAAACAGGTGGTCAAGCAAAGAGAACTTTTCCTTATTGAGCAGTGCAAAGTTGAGCTAGGTTGCCGTGAAAGGTGCTATATCCAAACATATCAAACAAGTGTTAACATCAGTGTTTCCTTTCCCATAAACATACTGCAGCTCAAGTGTTGGTTACTATATTAAAACAAAATGGATTTAAAATACGGTTTAATTTCACTCTGGGAAATATGTGTAAATTCAGTTCTCTATTATTCAAGCATTGACTATATCTGACAACTCAAATTACCAATACTGCAGATATTTCTACTAAGCAGAAACTAATGCATGTAAGAACTTCTAATGTTTATACTTCCTGTGTTTCCTGAAATATTGTCAGACACTTCCCAAAGCAGACAGTGTAGTTCGCTTTGACTTCTTTACCAAGCTACGTATACCATATACTGCTTTGCATGATAATGAATTAGTTGACTGGTTACATGAGCTTTTTGGGTGTGAGCCATCCTAAAAGTATCATTATAGTACATACTGACTGACATATGAAAATGTTTTCCTGTTCACTATATTTATTTATTGTGAATATTCAATATACTTTACTGAGTTTGACTGGTGGATTCTACTAACTCTGAATTTTATATTCAGTTCTTCTAATTATATATCTGTAAGAGCTAAGGACTCTCTTGGTTTTAAACTGGCGGCAAACTACCTCTGCAGCTTACACTTGGCAACATAAAAATTTATCTCTAAGTTAGGAGCTATGTAAGAATGAAAATATGATATGATTTCATACATTCTGTGCATCATAATTCTTATGTGATTCCTGCATTTGACACAGTACGTGAAAAGAATATACCTGGTCTATCGCTTTTATTTTGACTAAGTATTTTTCTCTAGTGGATATTCACTTATTATCATTATCGCTAAATAATGTGTAAGAAATAACATAACATTCTAGTTTATATTATGTTGACAGAAATTTTAAATGAATGTGGAACCTTGTATGAGCTGTGAGACTGAAAGGAGGGAGATGGCAGTTACATAGCTAACAAGAAAAAGTTAAACAATCAAAACTGAAGCTAAAATTAGCATATGTTCAGAGGATTATTGATCCAAGCACATATGAAATGGAGTATTGATATTTCAAGCTGTGAATACTTATTTACACTGGTGATTTATCCTGTCGCATCATAAGTATGCAAGGGTTAGCACATCCGTTACTCTTGCTATTATATAGGATTGTATGTTATATCCTTCATGTCAGTGAACTGACAATGTGGCTGGAGGTTGAAGAGAAGAATTCCTCCTTTACATACTGATTTTCTTTTTGTTGTGTGATTGGGTTGCCATTTTATTGAAGATATCTTTTCCCATTTTTTTCCTCTATTTAACTTACGATTGTGGTTGATTGTGATACCTCTTAGCAAACACACATGAAAAATGTTAGCTTAAATGTTGTTGGGTTAAATACAGACATGATTCCATATAAATTTCTCTGACACACAACTTGATGAAATGTAGGCCATAAAACAAAATACTTTGATTCATTGGATCAAATCCTGCCATCTGGTACAGCTGTCAAACCCACATCAAGCCAATTTCAGTATAAAATGGAGTAACTAAGAGTACAATTTGGATTTAATTTAGGGTGTAATCCAAAACATATTGAAATCAGTGGAAGATTTCCTATTAACTTTAATTGGGATTGGATAGATCCATAATGACTTCAATTCACAGTCAGCAGGGCTACATGAATGTAGATGATGGCAGGATCCAATGCAATCTGTTAATGTTAGGGGGAGCTGCACTTCTGGGTTTAATATTCTTTGCATTTCCTTCAGTTGTAAATAAAGGTGTGTGGTATTGGGAAACACTACGTCCTGCATTGGAAGAGAATACTGTATGCTATGATGTTATGAGTTTATGGCAGGTCATGTTAATTCTCCTGAACTAAGATGGGTGAATACAAATGGTTTTACAGCTAAATCCTTATTGCCGACTTTAATAATCATAGAAAGGTTATATATCAACTGTAAGTGATATCATTCATTGTGATTTTGCATAGTCAGAAGACATACCAGCTTACAGTAAAACAATTTTAGTATTGTGTAAAGCTCTTGCTGTTGGAGAGGGGAATGGATTTTGGAATGAGAGGTGGGTGGCGGTTTTATTTTTTGTCTTGACAAATAATGTTATTGTGGAACTGTTAATTCTGTAGTAAATTGACATCCATGCTAATACCTCTTTTACAGGATTTACACAGTGTCTCAGAAAAATTCAGCTTTGGTAATTATTAAGTAAGGACTGAAAAAAAAGTTGTTCTGATTTATTGCCTGTATCAGACAATGACTGATAAGTTAACACTCCTGGAAGCAGTTTCAGTTTGAAGTTGATGGAAAGCCAACTTTTGAGCAAGTTTGTCAGTTTAGAAATACCCGTAATTGTAGAAATACTGCATAGAAAATTCTATAGAAGAAACCTCAGAGTAAAGGATAGTGACAATCCCATTGCATCATAGAGGCAGGGTGATACCTGTGGTCAGGTACAGAGGAGTTCACAGAACACAATTTTACAGGTAAGGGGAAAATTCCAGTGTAAGATATATTTTTGTTCCTAAAACTCCAAAATTGGCATAATTTAAAAAAAAATGAACTTTTGGGGGCCTTTAGTTCTAAATGGGGATCAGTGCCTTCGTGTGCTTTTAAAAAAATAATTATCTACCAAGTTGTTTATTTAGAAGAGCTATAGCATTTTTCAACCCATTGCAGTATGTAAAAATTTTAGCACTTGGACTCGGGGCAATGGACTTCTCTCAAGCAACAGAAATTTGAGTGAAAGTCATGATAACATTTGAATCAAGTGTTTGTATCTGTGCATTGAAATGCAAATAAGGACCTTGATATGCAACTATGCCAGCTGTATCATGGCAAAAATTTCCAGAATCCCGTGATCACATGGATCTCATTGCAGGATCAGGGCCTGAGAGGTCTGCAAATGAAAACTAGTCTCTACGGGTGTCTTTACATAATTCACATTTCTAAACATCTGTAAGTATTTGCAAATAAGCTACCATGCAGTGGTCATTACCCAGACTTGTAGTATTTTGAAATATATCATTTTTCTTTCCTTGTTTTAATTGGCAATATTAAAAAAGGATATAAAAATAACATGAAGATTTTTTGACTCAATGGTTAAATTAATGACATTCTAAGCCTTGGCAAAGAAAAGTGCTTGTGCTCAACTTGTCACATGGTGCTGAGCGATTGTAAAAGGCTTGATTCGCTCTGTTACTACGGTACCCAATATTTAAGTGTCAAGTAAAGAGTGGAGTTTCTGTATTAACTATGAATTTCTCTACTGTTGTATCACAACTTTTTATACAGTTGCATAGATTTTGTTGTTAGAGTCTATGTCTATAGTCTTTACTCAGTCCTTTCTCTATTGATAACAAGAACTGACTTAATGAGAATTTGACCTGAGTAAGGATTTCAGGTTGAGCCCATACATTGTTATTTGGTATCTATTCACCCTTATTGTTCAAGGAAGTTCATACAGGTTGGTGTTCCACAGCAGTTTTTTTCTAAGGCCATCTTTAGCTGAAGTAGGTTGTATTCTGGCAAATGAATAACTGAGAGGCATGTGGTTAAGAAAAGGTGTATTAGATCTTATTGAAATTTCTGAACCAATGAGACACATGGATGATTGTATTTATTATGGAAACTACTTTTCAAGAATCCTTTTAGACAAACCAGATCACTGTCCCTGTCCTCACTCTCATTTGACTCTTTACAAAATGATTTATTTTTCATTTGGTTAACATGGTTTCACATTGCATAGTTCTTATAAGGATGCGGTGCGATATTGGATATTAGATTTAATGGGTGGGTTTTTTTTGTTTCTTTGTTGTTTTTACATTACTGACCTGTTGAGTTGTACCAGTTTACACTTCCATAAATAACTTTGTGCCTGACCCAGTAGCACTTAGAAAAATCTCAAAATCTCCCACCAGAGAATGTGAGAACAGTGCTTGAATAAATATTGCAAGAAATGACCCTGTATTAATAGAAATCTAAACCAGTTGGCTTGAAATTTAGATTCAGGTAGGAAAGCAGATTTTTATCCAGAAAGTGGTTACAAAAATTGTCTCTTGATATCTTCCTTTAAAATCAATATAGTTCTTTTTTATACTGCATGAGAGAAAACTATTTTCCGTGTTTGAAGTAAAACAGAGGAATGTACTTAAAGAAATACAAATGAATTTTCTGACAGACGGTGGTATGCAATAATCAGAAATTAATTGTGTTGTATATATTTTCAAGTTAACTCTTAAATGACTCCATCTAAGCAAGGGGTCTCTTATTTGAAAAGAGTTTAATGCCAGTGTTAATATGGTATGGATACAATTTATATAAACTAGATTGAAAAAAAATTGATAAAATAGACTTATAAAGATCTCCATTGAATGGAGGGAGAACGTATACTGATAAGTTATTTTCATTGTTACCTGTGGACAAACAATCATAGAATTTCATATAAAAGAATCACAATATTGTTAAATAATAAAATTTAGTTGCAACTATAGTTCTCAGTTAGAGAATACAGAATACTTGTTTCTGCAATGCCATTGCAGCCAATGGGTGTTTTGCTTGAGTAAGAGCTGCAGGATTGGACCCTCTCAATTAAGTTCTGCTCTGAAGTATGCTGGTATAAATTCAGAGTAACTAAGAGCAGAGTATGAGCTTTCTAACAAGAGGCTAATAAAAGAGGATACTATTTCAGTTTTCAATTCCCGCCTTTTAGCATTGTTTTTGTTTTGTCTTCATGTCCCTAGTTTCATTTAAAATTGTTAGATGACATTGCATATTCGGGGCCAGATTGTGGAACCTTTACTCATGCTGAGGGACACTCACTCATGTGAGTAGACCCTTTGACTAAAATCGATGTTGCCAACTCCCACAATTTTATCGCAAGTTTCATGATATTTGGGGTTTTCCTTAAAGCCCTGTTTTCTAGTGTCCAGTGATTTTATTGAGAATTGCAGCTTTCAATTAAAAAAGTAAGCTTCTAGCGCTCATTGTGGAGAAAACAAGAAGTGAGTTCACCTTTGAGGCTCAGAAATCAAAAGACAAACAGAAGCCAAAATTTATTATTTTAAAACGTGTCTCCATTTTGGGGGGCCTTCCTCATGTTTTTTGAACACTTGGAGTTGACACTACTGCACTCAGCAGAAGAAGCAAGGACTTCACACTCTGACCATCAGTAACTTCATTGTTACTCATAGTTTTAAATATTCTGCATTTATAATTTGTCATGGTTTATCATCCTGATTTTCCACATTACTTTTATGTATGCTGATGCAGCCTATTGTATGTGTCATTGTCAAATTTAATACATTTCTTTGTCTAACTTTAAATTTGCTGATTTCTTTCTTTTGTTTCCATCATTCCGTGCATTTAATTCATTGAAGAACAAGAGAATTATAACTCTTCCTCAAAAGGTAAATATTCATGTACATTTTACAAACACTTGACAACTGTGAATTTTATCTTCCTTCCCCCTCCCCATTATTTTCCATGTTAATACATTTCATTCAGTCGTCAATGAAAAGCAACTAAAAATGGTTCCATCTCAAATATCTAGCTGTTATCTGGTTTATCCCTCTTTACAACTGGAAAATGATTTGATGTATGATCTCAAATATTTGATTAAAATGGTGCACAGTGTATTTAACCCAAGTCCCTTGATATTATGTGTAGTAGAGAATGTGCTACTTCGGGTAGAAAGTCAGTCCAGAGGCTCAGGTTGCACCTCTCCCCAAGGTCCACAAGTTGGCTCTGTGCATGTGGAGGCACAGAGGAACAGCCACAGCACCATCCTGTCCTCTCCTCCAAAGCCCCTGGACAATGCTTCATAGGTCTGAGATCAGACAGGAGGAGTGGTTGGAGAGTGGGATGACCAGAAGGACAACAAACATTATCCCTCCTTCAGATGCAGGGAGATTCTGAAGAAAGGATAGTACAGTTTGGGGTTGTGTTATATATTCTTGGTATGAGGATCACCACTGCCTGGGAAGTCCTTAGTAGCACAGCTCCTATGCTGCCAGGAAGCTACCAGGGCAAGATGAAATGCAGAGACACCCCACATGGTTTTGGCCTCCCATGGACCCGCCATGATTCCTGTGGCTTATTCCAGGAAGTGGAAGGGGAATAATACTTTGCACCCAGGGCCGGCTCTAGGCACCAGCGCAGAAAGCAGGTGATTGGGGCGCCACGTCCGGGTCTTCGGCGGCAATTCAGTGGCGGGTCCCTCAGTCCCTCTCGGAGGGAAGGACCGGCCACTGAAATGCCGCTGAAGAATGAAGCAGCACGCTAGAGCTGCCGCCGAAGTGCTGCCGATCGTGGCTTTATCTTTTCTTTTTTTTTTCCCCCTTCACCGCTTGGGGCAGCAAAAAAGCTGGAGCCGGCCCTGTTTGTACCTCTCCAAGTCAGGACTATGTGGGGGGCAATTCTGACTTTTTCTGAAAGAAGGGATGATTCAAGACAAAGTCTGCTTGGGGAGATGAAGAGTTCAAATGAACCATATTGAACTCTGACAGTAAAACACTGCACTAAATAAACATTCATAGTAGTGATAAGCCCAAATTAGACCATCAGATTCAAGTCCTCCCAGACTCTGGAAAATTCTTATCTGAATCTAAACTTCAGAGACTGTGGCCCAACCATTAGAGGTCTGATCAGATTGGATAATGGATTTGAACCAGAACAGCAAATACCATCTGCTTTGAAGAAGTTTGGGTCTTAATCTGAATCCCATCTCCAAAGGTCTAGGCCATCTTGTACTAATAGTTCAGGACACAATGCTGTGCAGCAAGTTTTTAGTCTTTTCATGGTATATATTTAACTTTTATTTTTCACTATCTGAGAAAGTGCCATAAAAAGAGCAACCACTTCACTTTGTCCTGTGTTCACTTACTTGGTTTTCACAGAACATACTGTATATGGCCCAATCATGCAGAACTTATCTAGGCAAAATTCCCACTATCTTCAATGGCAGTTTTATCTGGTAATAACTCTGGCATCCATTCTCATAGTCAGAGGCATAGTTTCAGCATGATCTGAAAATAATTCAGTGTGAAAGGGACACTGTCTACTTTCTAAGGTCCCCATGTGCAGACAGAAGTTACATCAAGCTTTATATGTTAGGAGCAGGTTAGCATTTCAGTATTGCCAATCTTGTGGCAAGATTGTTTTAAAAATCAGGAGTTTTTTTTAAGGCTCATGCTTTGGACTGTTTTCTGATTTGTAAAGACAGAGGAGGTATCACCCCATTTCTGTGTATGTATATCAGAAAATTCAACCTAAAACAAACGATTGGAGGACTTCCTTCCTTTTTTCTGGCTGATAGATGAGACACTTCTCAATCTTCCCCTGATGGCTGGTACTGCCTTCGGCTCGCCCTCAAAGCCCCATGCCTTTAGTGGGTGTTGCCTCCTGCCTCACACTCTCTCCTTCTGCTTGTGATTGCACCTGTCCAGCTCCCACTGTAGGTTCAGTTTGCAACTCTGCTCCTTCCCTTTCTCTGGCTATTGGAGCAGCCCCTGCCCAGTCAACCCCACCCCTTACACACACTACTGCTCTACACCAGCTCCCTTCCATACAGGAGCTCAGCATCAGTGGGGAAATAATGGACTCCTGCAGGCTGCAGCGGGTGGGTGGACATGCTCCTGGAATCACTTCTTTCCCTCTTCCCCCTCCCCTTCACCCCCCGCTTCCCATAGCTCTTCTCCTAATCAGCACAACACTGAGTGTAAGAAGGGGCAAGCAGGAGCTGCCTCTGCTCCTTTTTGTAACAGCTTCCGGCTGCCTCATCTGCCCCAAGGTCTGCTGCTCCCATGATGCTCTGCACAGGCTGTGCAAACGGGAGAAGAGATTCCACAATAGATTGAGCAGTGGCCTTTGCTGGTGGCAGCCAGGCCTGCAGCCTAGTGCCTGTGATATAGGCTCCCAGTTATATTCTCTGGTGGCTGTGGCCAGAAATGCATCATCATTTATAGGTCAGTCAGAAATCCAGAGCTATGAGGAGCTTCTTACAAGCTCAAGAGACAACAATATTATTGTTATAAAACCACAGGACTTATAAAATAAATTACAACAGTTGGCGAGAGTGATGTTTTCCATGTGCTAGAGCGGTCTTGCACTACCAGAAAAATAGTTCCATAATCACAATGACTTTTTGAAGAGCGTGGTTTCTCTTTCTCTCATATAAATGCAATAATATGTGCTTGTGTGGAAGAAATGAGACATCTAGTGGTCAATGAGAATGGGATTTTTTTCAAACAGTTGTAAAGAAACTTTCTCATTTTCTTACATCAACTATGTCCTGGCCAACATAGGGAGTGAGTTATGGTACTGAGCCCAGTGTATCTAAAAAAACCACCACCATATTACTAGAAAGTACATTACAAATTTAGATCCACATACCTTCTTGGACCAAAATAGGCTATATTGTTATATAGTCCCTAAAGATATAAACAATATAATAATCTTCTTCAAACAATTAAAAGTTTTACCATGTTGGTAAATAGTAAAAATGGCTTTCAATTAGTCTTAGACTCCTAAGTGCCTATGTTACCTTTGAAAATCGGATTTAACCTCTGAAGTAACTTAGGTGCTTTTGAAAATTTTACCCTAAGGTTTAAAGGGTAAAAATCAAAGGGGAATATGTGATATCTACTAGGTAAGGTCTACAGCTCCCTGAATCTTGTGGTCAGTCTCTGCTAGTCCTAGCTTAGGTTGAAGCAGCTTAGGGCAGTTCTACCCTATGGTCAAAAAGAACTGTACACTCACCTAAGGATTGCTGAAGCATGCAGCGCAGCCACAACTCCTTCCCTATCTCCTATATCACAGCCTGCAGATGGGCCAACATAGGAGCCATTATACCAGCTCTATGCTGGTATGATGCCAGAAACCCCAGCTGTGGAGATACGAGCAGCAGATAAGAGATTGACCACAACAGCAAAGCTGGAGTAGAATTGGCCAAAGTTCTCAGAGCAGTTCTGCCATTTTGAGTCCACTATCTGTGACTTGGACTGCTATCTATGTCACACTAAGGGAGAGTTAACCTGAAGTGAATGTGGAATAGATAAAAATAATCTTCAAATGGTTTCAGATTAGTCCATGCAGCACACTCAAGTCTTTGAGTACTTTGTGCTCATTATATACACTCACCAGTGCTAGAGTTCCTGCATTGCTTTAATGACTCACAACATTTATTTATAGGAGCATAAAACTGAGTGCTAATACATAAGAAATTGAAAGCTTACATGTAGACTGTGGCAGGGACTGCCTTCTTGTGTGCAGGTGGATTATCCCTAGCATTTTGGGTGGCATCAGACTACAAATAAATAATCTTAATATTTAAGTTTGGAGTCAGAATTACTTTTAATTCATTTTTTTTCACTGAGCGTTTGGATATACATGCTTTAGCTCCCTCCCTCCCAGATGGTTAATTAATTATTATTCTTAGTCCAATCCCAATAGCTTTTAGGACAGAAAAGGTAGATGTATACAAAAATCTGTAATTTCATTGGGGATCCTCCCTGTAATAGTTACATTTGAATGCGAGATAACTGTATGACGAAGTGGGTATTCACCCACGAAAGCTCATGCTCCAATACTTATGTTAGTCTATAAGGTGCCACAGGACTCTTCGTCACTTTTTACAGATCCAGACTAACACAGCTACCCCTCTGATGTATGAATCATCTGAGTCCAAAATTCTTATCAGTTTTATTACCATACATTCTAAAAATGTATGGACGGCAATATAGTTTGTACAAGAAAGTGAAGAATCCATAGGCCTGAATTTGTCCAAAATAAACTCCTTTTTCAAATGTAAAATGAAAACCATTCAGAAAAAATGAGGGTGAACAATGAGGGTAGTAAAATAGTAACTGAATACTTCATTCAATAAATTTCACAACACTTTTCAATTGAAATATTTGCAAATTATTCATCCAGCTCTCATGAACATAAAACTGAATCTGATTTTGTTTTTCATGAACATCTTCATTACCTTCTAGTTATGTTAGTTGGCTGATTGAAGAACTCAAAGGAGACAAAATGTTACACAGAATTAAAATAGTAAATTGCTGATTATTTCTTTTGGGTCTGATAAAGAGTGAATTGGTATATATTCTCCCAGTACCATATTTGGGGCACTCTCAGTAATGATATCCCACATTCTTAAAGTGCTAGAACAACTTTTTCAATGGCCTAAATTACCCTTCAGAAATTGCCTACGCATTGTCTGTGTTCTTTCTTTTATATATATACTTTTATATTTTTATATATAAAAATATATAGGAAAGTATATATATATATACTTCCTTCAACAATTTGAATAGGAAATTGTCTAAACGTTATTCATGGATTCATAGATTATTACTCTAGAAGCTATTTATTATGATTATCTGGTGTGAGCTCCTGAATAACAAAGGCGAAATCATTTCACCCAGTGATTCTTTGCATCAAGCCCATATCATGTGGCTGAGCTAAAGCATATTTTTAGAAAGATATCCTCTTTTGATTTGATTTAAAGACATCATGTGATGGAGAATTTGCCACATCTCTTGGTAAGTTGTTCCAATGATTAATTGCCTGTTAAAAATGTGCACCTAATCTCTGGCCTTAATTTATCTACCTTCAATTTCCAGATCTTGTGATACCTTTATCTGTTAAATTAAAGAGTCCTGTGTTATCAGAAATCTTCTCCTCATATGTAGGTAATTATAGACCATGACCAAGTCACATTTTATCATTCTCTTTGATCATTCAGCTAGATTGAACTTCCCAAGTCTGTCACTGTAAGGCAGCTTTTCCAGATCTTGAATAATTCTTTTAGCTTTTTCTGAACCCTTTCCAATTTTTCAACAACATTGAAGCTGGAATACATAGACTCCCTGGAATAACTGCTCCTTTTGAAGTTAGATAAATTGAGTACTGTGTGGTTTTCAATGTATTTTGAATGTCCTAAAACTGAAGGTCTGTTTTGCAATGTGTATTGAAGATTCCTGACACCTCCTTGGTGTCCTTGGCCAAAATTTCCCTTGCTCACTAGCGTTGTTCTGTCTGCTGGATGGCTTAGTCTCCACCCAAGAGAGAGAAATTTCAGTATTATTGAATGTGTATAGTTTGTGGAAAGTTCTTTAGTTTGGAATCTGGTGAAGAGCTTGAAGATGGCCAGTCACCACATCCTGAAATAGCAGTATCCTGTGTAGTGTTGTTGTCTTTATAATAATTCACTGCTAAAATAATTGTAATTCCTCTTTCAAATAAATGTGTGTGGTTTTTTTTTAATGTTGCTCATTGCTAGGATTCCAAACCTGCAAAGTCTGCATAGTGTAGTCTGTCTATGTTGGTTATTGGTGTATGTGAAAGAAGTGCAGGAATAAAAGTGTAAGGTAGGGAATGATAAGCTAGTGATAGAAAAGAACCACAGCATCTTCTCCATTCCCTGCTAATGCGATATTGTTACTACCATATATTCCTTAGTATTTCAACGAGGCTAGATGTCAGTGCCTTGGGAAGACCACATTGGGAAGACCACAATTTTTCATGGGAGATTGGTCAGCAAAGCAATGGGCCTTACAGTTAAATTATTCCTGATACATAACACAAGTTTTCTTAAGCTACAGTTCAGCCTGTTACTCTCACTTCTTGATATTTACACCCATTACATAGCTATAAAATACAAGTCAGTATTTCCAGGCCCCTAATCAGTTTATATCTCTTCTTTGAATTCCTTTTAATTTGTCAACACATTTCTTGCATTAAGGTTCTCTGAAACAAAAGCAGTACTAGATATGGTCTCTTTAGCATTTGATACCGAGGAACTCTGCTGTCTCCTTGGTCAGTGATATGTGACCTGATATTTACAACTCAAAACCCGCTTTGTTTTCTTGGTATTTACATAGCATTGCAAGCTCAAATTTAGATTGCTTTGCTTTATCATGTTTGGGCATATTTTTTAAAATATCTTTGCTTATATTTTTGCAAGAAGAATCTCGGTTTATTATTTCCTGCCCATTTTTCTACCCCTTTGTACTATTTTCATGTCAGTATTGGTGTTTGAAATATCCCTCAATTTAATAAAATCTGCAAATATAAATGTATATGTAGTTTACCCCCTCCAAATCGTTAGAGATGTTAAATAAATCCAGAGTCAAACCCAGTCTCCGTGGCACTGCTGATTATCATTACTGGTCTTCGTTTGCAGACCTCCCATGATTTTCAACCTCTCCTGTTCAGATTAGTTCAATTTGAATTAATTCAAAAATAAGATTTTGTGCACTATTATGTCCACATTTTTACTGAACTCCAGTGTATTGCATCTACTGCATTCTGTCCATTTACTAATTTTATAACTTGGTTAAAAACAAATCTATTGAATTTATCTGCTGTGGTATATTTTATATATGACCATACAGTTTATTGCTCATAGTTCTATTGTTCTGTAGAGGCACTGGGACATTTGGAGGGCATGCCTCCAAAAATTCATAGCTGGCATAAGGTCCTTTAAGGACTGTCTTAAATTACAGCAATTCTTGGCCTGCTCTAATTTTTTCCAGGGCTGGGACTAGAGCAGTTGCAGCTTGAGAATAAGAGAGCTGTAACCAGCTCCCTAATGTGTCTTCATCTCTTCCCCTCCTGCACTGAGCAGATATTTGTGCCAGAAAGATTCCAGCCCATTGTGAATTTGGATTTAATTTTTGTTTTACACAAGCAATTTAAACATACAGATACTATAAAGACAGGTTTCAGAGTAGCAGCCATGTTAGTCTGTAAATTTGTTAGTCTCTAAGGTGCCACAAGTACTCCTGTTCTTTTTGCAGATACTATAAATACCACAAAATAATAAGTGATACTTGTTTTTCTTGTGATGAAAATCTGAAACAAGAAGTATATTTAATTTTAATTGTGGCTTGTTTTGTAACAATAACAGAAGAAATATTTCCATCTTTCAAATTGCTATTTATAAACCATTACAAATTATTATGATGACTTACTCTTCCACTGCATACATACCACATTTTGTTATTCTGTATACTCAAATTAGAAGTCCAGGTATGTAGTTTTACTTCCAACATCTGACAGGGTTCAATTCTGAATTTTCTCTGACACATTTAGACCACTCTGCTGTATTTGGGTCTCCCTCAGTGCAGAAGTCCACCCACCTGGATTTGACTGCATGATCAGGACCTTATTTGTTAACTTATCTTAATAAAACAATTTCCAGTCATTTCCAGGTAAAAATGTACATAAATTAGGGAATGATGATCAGGACCTTATTTGTTAACTTATCTTAATAAAACAATTTCCAGTCATTTCCAGGTAAAAATGTACATAAATTAGGGAATGAACTTTACAATATAACTGCATGTCTTCCCCTCCACTCAGTGAGCAGCACAACCCTGTGTAAAATATGGCCTAAAAATATTAGGTAACAAAAGTTATTATAAATAATGAAAAGAGAAAATTCTTCAGGAAAACCTTGGGATACATTGGCAGCACAGTAACCTTAACTCTTATGGTTCAATCTGCCCTTGGATGGTTCATGTGACTTTAGGGGGAGCCAAATACTTACACATGCAAATGCAGAATTTCTTTATGTTAATAGAAGACACATATATAATGTCCTGTGCAACACATTAAAGATATCCTACGGCTAATGTTTCCAAAAGAACTTAAGGGAGTTAGGTTCCAAACTTCCATTGAATTCCAGAGGGAGTTAAGCACTTAACTTGCTTAGGTGCTTTTGAAAATCCCAACCCAAATCTTTCTACAGGAATATATAAGCAGTAATCTATTAATACAGTATCATTTTACTGGTATTGGTTAGTTTAGAGGCTTCCATTAAATTCCACTTCCTGACTTAGTGGGATAAGACTGGCAGGGCAATCACTACACCCCAGGGTCCAAGTTGGTGGAAGGATGTGCCTCCTTTTCCTCTCTCCCTACTCAGAATACATGTAGAGATCATATGTCAGTAGGGGCTGGGGCTGGAGAACATTGAGCATAGTCACACATTAGCTAATTCAGGGGTATATGGTAGGTAGGGGAGGGAGTGAAAATTGGACTCAGTAAGCCCTTCTCCTTGTGTATTTAAGCATTCTTGGGCACAGAGCACCCATTCTTGCTACTTATAGCTGTCTTACCCTGTCCTTCCGTTGGTGTAGTTGTCAGAGCTGGGTGACCAGTTTTTCTCTGGATCTGATCCAATTGCCTTTTGAGGTTAGAAAGCATTTTTTATCTCTTCTGGAAAAGACTGGTAAAGGTATCTGATGGGTTTTTCATCCTCCTAACAGCATCCTGGAGGTATGATACGTGGGGGTAAAAAGGGTAAGAAAATAAGAGGATGAAGCAATGTATGTCAACAAATATTGTCACAAATTGCAGCCGGTGCCCAGCATGTAGAGTTTCACA
This sequence comes from Mauremys reevesii, assembly GCF_016161935.1. Lineage (NCBI taxonomy): Eukaryota > Metazoa > Chordata > Testudines > Geoemydidae > Mauremys > Mauremys reevesii. Next base: position 153,299,226 of record NC_052625.1, on the reverse strand, counting down.
AGGCCAGCTCTTGGGGTGAACCTAATCACGGGATGCAGGAGAAGTATGAGAAGGTATTAAATCTTTTCAGACTGGGCTCTCTTTTGTCTGTTCTGTCATTTCCACCTTCAGTAGGTGGTTACTGGGACCGGACAGGGGGCTGAATCATAAACTGAACAGGGATATTTAGCAAAGGGAGCCTGGTTTATTCCTTTGTGGTATGGTGAGAGGCCATTCAACCCCACACTGGACACAGTTAATGTCTGGCCATTTGGGGAGGTAGGGATTCATTTCATCCTTGTGTGTTAAAATTGATAAAGTTGGGGCCTGACATTTTAAATCCTTTCACATGACTGGCTTTATGCTTCTTCATGTCCTGAATAATGTGAATCACTGCTCTTCAACTCTCACATAGTCTACCCAGGAAGAGCCTGAAAACCCCTTATAATACAAGCTCTGGGCCTAGGCCTGCAACCCCTTTGTGAGTAGTCTACTTGACTTCGTGAGTAAGGGCTTTAGAATTTTCCCATAGCCATCTGGCTAAGAGAATACCTCTAAGCTATACAGCTGTGGATTTTGACCTCTTCAGCTGCTGAAATGGGCCATGTGAGCTCTCATCAAATAAATGCATAGGCCAAAAATAATTGTGATGCTTTTGGGGGGGGGGGGAGAGAATAAATAAATACACACATAAAATATGTTTCTCCAGAGTACATAAAAATCTTGATATATGAGTATAATATTAAGAAGATATATAAACAATTAATGTAATTGACATTTTTAGACGTATGAACAGTTGTCTGTGAAATACTACAACCAGAACTGTCAAATTGTGCTTCCTTTGGGGGAAAGTGAATGAGAACTAACCATAAAGTCCTAATGAAAGTTACCTAGTGCAGTTCCCCTCTCCTAATATGTTATAATATTGACTTCTTGCCCGAGTCAGTGGGTGCTGATGAGACTTGGGATATGTCTACATGGCAAACAAAAGGTGTGTTCTTAACTTGGTGTAGCTTACCCTTGTTAGCAAACTCAGGTCAAAATAACAGTGAAGACATAGCAACTCCCATTCAACTTGGGTTAGCAGCTTGAGTTTAACCTGTTCTCCTACCCCAGGCTCTCAATTAAAAGCCATGTTGCTTTGTCTTTATAGCTATTTTAACCCTAGTTAGCTAACCCAAATTAAGAACACACCTTTTTTTTGCAGTGTAGACCTACCCTTAGTGTGGGAATTCTATCAGGTGTGGCTTCCACCATTGAACACAGAGGGTGAAATCTTGACCCCATTGAAATTAATGGGAGTTTTGTCATTGACTTTAGTGTGGCCAGAATTTCACCCATAACATTGGAGTAGCACTTCTTACTTTGTGTAACTATTGCTGATGATGACGTTAGAGGTCTGTGACTCGAATGCTTTAAAATGTAAATTAGTGTATATTCATAGTGCTCAAGATTGCTAAAAAAAAATAAATACCCCAAACCTCAACCCTTTGTACATGCACAAATTCTAAAAGGACATATACCATATTTCTCTTAGAAGCAGCTGTACATTAAATGTTCATGTGAACTGTGGGTTACCTAACAGCACTTTTCCAATAGACTAGTTACATAATCAAGTAACATTTTTGAATCTTCACATCTGATTGAACCTCCTTTCAGAACATTCAGTTAGATGCATAACAGTTATGTGTGTGTTTATGCATGGCAGACAAGGTACAAAGTATCATAATTATATTTTATGTATAAGATATGCATTTTACACATTTCCTATTTAGGAATATAAGAATAATGAATCAGTGGGCTTAATACCAATTTCTTAAATTATGCACAAAGCCAAATTTATAAGACAATTTTAATTTAATTCACACTCCTCACTGGTGGTTCTCATGTAAGCTTATATAACTGTCAATTCCAGGCATAAATACTGGGATTAAGATGTCTGTCTTTGATGGCACATACAAAATAGGTAGGGTAGTGATCTAATTTAATCCTCTCATTTCTCCCCACAATTTATTGCAGATGCAGAATAAGAGGCCATCTTTAAAAATTTAATGTAGAAGAGCTCAATTTTACCCTCAGACACCTCCATGCAATTTCCATTTAAATCAATTAGAGTTGTACTTGCATATCTGATGGTAAAACTGGACCCCTACAATTAAGGTACACATTTCCCAGCATAATTAGTAATCCAGAATACTCTGTGAGCCCAATGTGGCATTCTGCATGTCTAGGATTTGCCAGATTGGGCCCACCATAATGTGTGGATATTAAACGTTACAACAACCACCTCGACTTTTGCATTTCTTGCATTTAGAATTTAAAATTATAACTGTATCAGATCAGTAATGTAATTCGTTTTATTTAATTTTCCCATTTAAAAAAAAATAAAAGTAGAGGAAAAGGGATGCTCAAAATTGTGCACCTGTGCATGTGCTTCTACCCTGCCAGCGTATAGACATTCCATGATTTACATGCTGAAGCGCAATAGGTAAGTAGGTGCACAATCATTGTTTGGGCAATTACTCAGAGTTTTGAACAGCTGACCCTAATCTTTATACTGATTTCTGTATGTTTCTATACTTGCAACGTCAAAAATGTAGGCATGTATAGAACTCCACGATAAAATATCACAAAGCCCGACAGCCTCAATATCTAGAGAGACAAGGAGGGTGAAGTAATATCTTTTATTGGACCAACTTCTGTTGATGAGAGACAAGCTTACACAGAGCTCTTCTGTTAGTTCACAGTGCAGACTTGTAAATACCATAGTGTATTAATTTTGAACTTAGTTGACATTCTGAATTTTATGCTTGGAAAACTTATGTTTTTCAGTGACTTATAACTCAGTGCTTTTTCTTTTGATTTGTTTTCCCTCACTGTCCTGCGTATTAGCCCTCCAGGATTAATTACCCGACATTTTTTGATTTTTAAAATTCATCTATATTTGAGACCTGGATGTGTTTAAAAAAAAAATTAAAAAAAATTAACCTTTTGACATCAGAAAATAAATTTATAAAGACATGTGTAACTCAAAAGGACTGTGCTCAAATTTTTCCAAATTAAAAAAACATCTTTGTTCTGAGACAAAGCAAGAATATTTCAGATGAAAAGGAGAATTTTTGCAGAAAGTTATGACCCTGTAAAAACTGACAGAATGGAAGTCTTAGTGTAACTTTAAGCATAGTGACCACTATAAGATTACTGGGGCCTAGTTCTACCACTTATACAAATATTATGTAGTACTATATTCTGAGACTAAACTCTTTGATTCCAGTAGGATTGCTTGTGGAGTAAGGTGCTACTTAATGTGAGTAATGATGGCAGAATATACAGCCCATTAAGAAAAATATATGTAGCAGTTAATTTCTTTTACTACTTTTGACTGGAGGCACCTTTTTATACAAACAGCCACCAAATACTGAGCAAAAGTAATGGAATAAATGTGTTCTTTCACCCAAACACACACCACCTTTCACATCTTGCCTCCTTTATTTTTTCAAAGGTATATTTGCAAATATCTTCAGTACTATCTGTGCTAAACTACTTTCAAGGAAAGAAGAGAATGTTCTCTATAATACTACAGTTCTTTTTTAAAAAAAAAAAAAGAACAGTAAATATTACAGTGGAAAAAAGTAAAAATGCAAGAAAATATTCTTCTTTATTATTATATTATTATTTCTTTCCCAAAAAAGGAAACATGGGAAAGCAAATACTATATTTCTAAGGTCCATGAGGCACAGCAAGCAAAAATTATGCAAATTATTTTTGTATGTTTTATAGTCAGAGAAAATTGTTCCTCCTTATAAATGTTTTAGTCATAGTTAACAATTACTGTGTTTGAAGATAATGGAAGAAATTAATAACTTCTTATTTAAATATTTTTAGTATTATCTGTTCAGTGTATTAACACTTAGAACATAACATTTTTCACAGTCAACAAATCTATGGTTAGAAGCATATGTATGCATATCCTCTGCATCCAGACAGCTTAACAAGCTTATAGTTCAGCCTATCAATTTAAATTCTTTTCTCTTTTGACATCTGTTACACTAGCTTGATAGTATATGGGAAATTTGGATATCTATCCATTTTCAGGTAAAGACTCTAGGCAGCTGAAGTGCTTGATTTATTAATATTAGCATTCCTCTGTTCAGTGTTTACACCCTGCTTGTTATTGTACTGTTTGTATATTTCTTTGTTTTGTTGAGATGGAAATAAGATCAAAATTGCTGCTAAACCATTTATTTCTTTAAAAGTTTTTCACCACTTTTAATAGGCTTCCATTATGTGTTTTTACAGCAAGCTTAGTAGTGGAGGAACAAACGCGACAGATGAAAATGAAAGTGCATCGTTATAATCAGACAACAGGGTCTGGTTCTAGCCAAGAATATGAGCGTGAGCAATATACCAAGGTAAAGTTAGTAGTATTAAAACAATATTTGTTTGGAAAGGTAAAGGAGTAACATGGCTACTTAAAATATTATCCAATACTTAAGGATATAATGTTTATACATTTTGAAGGAAGCTTTTTTGAATCAAAGCTTTATTATATCACTTTGACCCATAGTCAGAAAAGTCTATTAGACGTCAGTTTTTGAAGTAATCTAAAATGGGTTTGCACAATACAAAATGCTTTTGCAGATGCTTGTACAGGGTAACATTTTTGCTTCCTAATATTGCTACAGACAATTTTTCTGCATAGAAATGCATGAAAGGATTTCGTTTTCACAGTATGACTCAAACATCAGTTGAGTTTTGATCTTCTCTAATTGAAATGTAAAATTTTCTTTTGAGACACAAATTTACATGATAAAAGTTGCATTAAAAAGTTTAATCCAAAGGTACCATATGGCAAATTTTCTTTATAATACATATATGTGCTTCCACAGCCATTCGATCTTTCTGCTGAATAGGTCTCAATTAGAACGCAGAAAATGACTTGTAGCATTCTGTTATGCCTTTTACAAGCCAGGCCATAGAGGACAGAGTTGTCCATATGTGCATAATTGCTGAAGACATATGACCTCCTGGAGCACTGAGACAGGAAGGAGGCTTCTAGAGGTCCCGGGGGAGAGGTACTTAGGGCTAGATCCTATGATTCCTTTTTAGAGAGACAGTATTGTTTCTATTTAGTGTAAATAAAAGACCATCAAAGGCAGAACCAACACTCTGCTGCTGTACTAGAAGCATTCTAACAACAAAAGTATTGCATTGAGAATATTGTATAACAATCATTTGCTTACTATGAGCAGCCATAGGGTGACAGATGAAGCTAAAAGCATACTGTACGAAGTTGTAAGTGCACAGAATTACCACCACCACCACCACCACTATAAACTAGTCAAAAATCATGAATAGGCCCCCCAGACTCATGAGATTGTACATAATATATTTTGGGTTCCTTTTATTTGCTTTCTGGCTTTTGAGCCTTTACTGTTCACATTTTTAAGATTTTATTCACGTGGACTAGAAACTTTTTTTTTTTAAACAATGAAAGCTGGGATTTTCACTCTCACTCCAGGCACTAGGGCTTCAAGAAAAATGCCAAACCTTGCAGTAAAATCATGTTGGCATCGCTAGAATGCTTCCAACATGTACTCCACAAGCACGGGTATCCGACTGCTAGACACATTTCCCCCCCACCCTCCCCAATCCAAAATACATCTCTCAGTGTTCCTGAGAACACAGCAACTTCCAATTAAAATTAATGGGAGCTGCTAGGTCCTTAATACTTCAAAAATCAGGCCACACACTTAGGCTCCTAAATCCATATTTACATTTGAAAATGTTGGTCTTAGTATAATTAAAATGGAGAGCATATCAAATATGGGAATATTTGTATAACTGGGATATAATTTGTCATCAAATATAGAGATAAATACAAATAATCCCAGGAAGAGGAAGATAATATATTAGGCCACTGGTTGTCAAATTTTGTTGAGCTTGAAATCCAAAATATCCTTAACATGCACCTGTTTAATGTTCCAGCTAATTAAAATCAGATATACCATCCAAGCTGATGATCATGTGTCAATTGATCTGGATATATGGATTTTACACTGTGACCCGTTATTTGGGCAGGGGGTGGGGTTTAATCTCAGTTATTTTTAACTTGTCACAACTATATTGTGGTTCTTGCTCCAGTAACTTTGTCATTTTATGTGTTAAGGTCATTATTGCACAGATAATATAATCCAGTCTGTTATAAATGTCTAAGGTATAAGGTTTTAGCCAAGTTCATTGTTCAGCCACACCAGAAAAAAGACAGGAGGCAATGGCTGTCATTTAATTAGGCTGCAACTTTATTAACTTATAATATGTGGGAGTGCCTAGCAACAAATTTTACAGTGCAGGGAGCAGGATCAGTTCCCTGCTTTTCCACATGTGGAAGCCCCAAAGCCCTTCCTCAGCTCCCTTAAAGGAGTCTAGAATCAGGAGGGAGGTCAGTTCCCTGCTGATGAGATGTAGGAACCGCAAACCCCACTTACTCAGCTCCCTTAAAAGATGCTTTCCTTCAAACTCTTTTCCAACACATTATATCCAGTAACCATATCCCTTCTGTACTGAGTACCTGCCAAGGACATCTGCCACAAAGAGGCACCAGCAAAATGCTTGGCTGCCACCCCCACCTCTGCCTGGTTCCCAGATATTCACTGATTCCTTCCTGGTTTTGTTTTTAACCAAAGTGAACCATATTTGCATCCGGTGTCTGCTCCCAAAGAGTGTACAATGCACATCAGCTGGTCCAATAGCACACCTCTGCTTCCATGCCAGCTCAGGATTGCCTTACTCTCTAAGCCCAGATGTGAACTGCTCACCACCCTGGAAGTCCTGCCTGTGTGCCCAGTATCCAATACTGTGCCTGCAGGTCCACACCATTGCTCACCTGGCCTGTTGGCATGATTCTGAAAGTGGAAGTACAAGAAAATTAACTCTGATTCTCTACCTGGGGTCTCACATACATCTTGTGTACACTTGAATGTCATTACCTGAATTGCTGTGGTCCCTACTCTAGGTTGCACCCCCTATCCAGAAAAAGTGGGAACCAAATTCTTGCACCAGTAGCCCCAGCTTTGAAAGGCCCTTTTTGAAAACTGTAACAAAGTTGTGAGAAGCCTTCCATCACCATGGATAAAGCGGGGTCTTATGGGTCTCATTGCTGTATAAATCCGTAATGTTCTTACTGGGCAATTCCTTGCCTCACCCAACAGCTGTAGCAATATAGACTCACCTTGCTCCCTTGATCAGTTTTGGAAATCCTCATGGTTTTGAAAACTGATTGCGCTTCCCATTGTAAATCCTTCCATTCCAAAGTCCTTCCCAAAGTATCCCTTGCTAACCTTGCTAAAGTTCACTGACTTTAAAAGCTCCAAAAATTGCTACCAGGAATGCAGCTTTGAACAAGGCTGTCTCCTGGTTGCTTCTGCATATTTGGTTGAGAACTTGCACCAAATCTCTAAAGGCATGTCTACACTTAAAATGCTGCATCAGTGCAGCACCACCAGTGAAGCTGCACTGCTGGAGCTCTTTAATGAAAATGCTCTAAACTGATGAGAGAGAGCTCACTCGTAGGCTTAAGTTAATCTACTTTACCGAGAGGTGGTAGCTATGCTGGCGAGATAAGCTCTCTCACTGACATAGCTCTGTCTATACATGGAGTTAGGTCAGTATAACTACATTGCTCAGGGGTGTGGATTTTTCACAACCCTGAGCGACGTAGTTATACTGATATAGGTCTGTAATGTGGACTGGACCTAAGTGTTTGAACAGTGATGGGAGAATGTGGATCTTTTCTAGGACCCATGTCCGGAGATTACTCCACTAAAAACCTCTGGACTGAGAACCTACCACAAGGATCTGGGTAACCCCTCATTCTGCTGGCAACATAAGGCTCAATAGACAACCAGAGATGGTAGATGACACTACTGGAGTACAGCAGAGTAGGCCATATCAATGACAGGCCTTCTCTCCTCTGAAATTCACAAAATCATTAATATTCCTGTCATGGGCCCTAAACATTATGGCGCTACTGATCTCTGACTACCCTGAGACCTGTAAAACATCAAAATTCCAGAGTCCTACCGGCATCTATTCTGGTTCCTGATTGCTCCCTGGTGCTAGTCTCTGATATTTGTCCATCTGAAATCAAGACAACACATTGGCTATGTCATTATCAATCCCAGGCATATGCTTGGCAGAGAAACATATGCTAAGAGTTAGCCACTAGAATCCTAATGCCCTTACCAACTTCATGGCCCTGGGAGATCTGGAGGACCGGTGATTGTTAACATGTACCACGGCAATGTTGTCATTAAAAAATGGCACACTCTTGTTTCCAAAATATGTTCCTCAAATAGTTACTGCTACCAAAATGGGAAAGAATTCAAGAGTGGTATATCCTTCACTATACCTTTTTGTATCCAATCTGAGGGCCATTTCTGGGCATTCCACCTCTCGATAAAATACTCCAAAGCCTATTCCTCACGATGCATCTGAATGAACCTTTAAATCTGCCTCTGTCATCCTTTCCTCCCTCCAAAAAGACACTCTGTTGATACAGAAACTGCTCCAAAACCCTCAAATTCTCCTTCACCTATTTATTAACCCTTATGGTTAAAATGGTTGGGCTTTGCTATCCCCAGGACAAAATGCCCTGGGGCCACCACTTGGCAGCCAGATCCTGGTAAAGAGGACCTATCCACGGCTGCATGAGGTATAAATACCACCCCCCACACTCTTCTGGTCAGCAGGAAGGATAGTGCAGCGCCCTTCTCCTGATCTGCCCCCACTGCTTCCTGCCCTTCTTGTCCATCTCTGTAAACTTTTCCCCTTCTCTCCACCTCTGGTAAGAAGCTCTTAAAGGGACAATGCTTTTTTTCTTCCAGCTAACCCTTTGCATGCTGGTTGTGGAGGGCACATTCTCAGCATTTTAACTTTGTAGGCATTCTTCAGTGATGAAATTCATTACCCTGAACCACTGTAATCTGATATGTATATTGGTACAGGAAGCAGATTGACTCTTAGTGCTATAATCTTTCCTTGTCTACAGCAGTTTTTATGAGACAAACAAGAAACCATAGACTAGACCAGGGGTCAGCAACCTCTGGCACACAGCTTATCAGGGTAAGCCTCTGGCGGGCCGGGCCAGTTTGTTTACCTGCCGTGTCGGCAGGTTCGGCCAATCGCGGCTCCCACTGGCCGCAGTTCGCCATCCCAGGCCAATGGGGGCTGCAGGAAGCGCGCAGGTGAGGGATGTGGGAGCCGCAATTGGCCGAACCAGCCAATATGGCAGGTAAACAAACTGGCCCGGCCCGCCAGGGTGCTAACCCTGGCGAGCCGTGTGCCAGAGGTTGCCGACCCCTGGACTAGACAATTTAATACCAGTTGTGATAAATATCTGATAAACCATATTAAGGGATATGATAGCTCTTAATTTAAGACTAGCTAGTGTGGTCTTTAGCAAGAGATGGCCATATTCAACAGTCTTGCTAGAGTTCTTTAAAAATCTTATTAACATGGTATAAAGCGAAAAACAATGAAAGCTATAGAAGATGGACTTATTTTTATGGATAAAGACAAATTGTTGAGGTGATCTAATATAAATTTTAAAATTCTGAATGTGAGTGGTGAAGTAGTAGATGTAAAGAAATTGTTCATATTAATTGCAAGCATATAGTTTGCCATCTCAAAGCAAAACCAATCCCCCCATCCTGCCACCAGTAGAGACAATGATTATTGCTTCAGAGAAAGATGAGCCACTCTCCCTAGTGAGCTTGTGGCCAATTATGAGGTGCTGTACATAGGGAAAATATTCTGACTCAGGTCCTGCAGTAATTAGTTGACACTCCAAAGCATGAGATTTGATTATTCCCCTCTTACCATATATAACTGTAAATGTTCTGTTGGGCACAGAATTATCTAAATGCTGTTAAAATCCTCAGTGTTCTGCTGCATCATTATCTCCAGTAGTGAATTTCATATGCAAAGAAGTATTTCCCTATTTATTTAAAATATGCTTTGTATTATACATAAATTACTTTTCTTTCAAACAGTCAGACTGAGACAAGGCTGTACAGCTTCCAAATTAGATAAGTTCATGGAGATAGGTCCATCAAGGTCCATTAGCCAAGCTGGTCAGGGACATAACCCCATTCTGTGGGTGTCCCTAAACCTCTGAGTGGCAGAAGCTGAGGCTGGCTGACTGGGAATGGATCACTCGTTAATTGCATTCTTCTGTTCATTCCGTCTGAAGCATCTGACACCAGCCCCTGTCAGAATACAGGATACTGGCCTAGATGGACCATTGGTCTGACCTAGGGTGGCCATTATTATGTTCTGAGCTAAAACTGGTACATTTTTTCCAAGCATGCAGTTCTCTTCATTCTGGTGTTGGGATTCTCATTCACTCTCACTATACGGTTATTTCACACATTCGCAGTATTCAGCCATTAACCAGGCAGCGTGTTAGTATTTGAATAATCACAGTCCAGCTATTTTTCAGTAAACATACCGTGAATAAGCAAATCTCTGCATGAGGACTACTATAATCCTTCTCTTTGTGATTGTCTTTTGTACTCTGAATTTCAAGCTGTTTTGGAAGCCATGTAGATGCTGGTTCAGCTCCTTAGTGGCTTCAGTTAAAATGGAAAAACTCCACAATTTACATGAAAGGATTAAATGAAAAAACAAAAAAATGTTGCTGTGAATCTAATGAAAGGAAATTAAAAAAAAAAGTTTGAAGAATTCTTTGCCTCATTTCCCCCTTCACTATCTAAACATCAGTAGGGCTCTTGTCCCCAGAACAACTATAATATGTTTGTGTTAATGCTACATTTTTGTTACATGTGGGAGACTCACAGGCCCTTCTATAATGTGATTCTGGATTTACACAGGTATGAGAGAAGAATTTGATTCAGGATCTTAATATGCATGTGTTACAAATATTACATACTCCACATATGCACAAACTCCAAAGCTGTTCTTGTTCAAGTCACACACAACACATTTTTAAAAGAGGTGTTTATTCCAGATTGCAACTGATGAGAGCTTTATAGTAATCATTTAAAAGGACGCCACTCTAGATTTAGGTACACTGCTAGCTCAGTTAACACTTGGAGTATTTTGAAAGCATTTTGTTTAACGTAAACTTATTTTTCATTGAAGCCATGGTTTAAGACTTAATCTTTAGGAAGGCTGCAGCACTTGTCATATCCAGCTCAAAAAGTGAGATATACATTTAGCAGGGGCTTTATTTTAGGACCAGGCCACATAGATTTTGGGCTACAATTTAAGTTTTCCAGGAGAGGTGGATTGGCCGTTAGCTTGGGATTTGGCAGACCTGTGTGACCCTGGGCAAGTCACTTAGTTTTTCTGTGTCTCAGGTCCACATCTGTAAAATGGGGATAAAATGCTTTCCTACCTCACAGGGTTTTTGTGAGGCTAAAGCTTGTGAGGCACTCAGATACTATTGTAATGAGGACCATATAAGTACCTATGATATAGAGGAAGCCTTACTGAAGGGTTGTGAACTGAGCAACTGTGTTCAGAGCTTTGCATGCCACACACAGAGGCTCCATAAAGGCTGGTGTATACGGTGAGCTTTATTGTGTGCTGCAGGAAAGCCACAGGATCTTGACTATGAAGCTAAATCCTAAGCCCCTTTACATCCCATAGTAGTAGGGAGAGTGAGAAGAAAGAAGTAGAAATGAGCTTTGATCCCACTAAGAGATTAATGAAATGATCTGTGAAATTTGCCCTTTAACCAAGAAAATATTAACATCCCAGTAACAGAACGGGAATACATCCAGCAAGAACATTCTTTTAGTTTGTGTCTCCATTATTTCTACTGAAGTTGTGTGTCTGCAGTTCATCAACCCCCTTTTTCTACTTTCACTGACACAGTACAGGAGCAAGCTACTCCATAGGTGGCAAGTGAACAGAATAACTGCAGTACAAGTTTACACTTCAGATAGTTATATTGAAAGAGTGCTATATTTTTGTAACCCAGAACAGGAGTTATAACTAATGCTGTTACACAGAAGCGGGAATGGACTTCCCATCCTTGTTACTATTAATGACTAAAAATAGACCTACTGCCTAGTAGTTATCAGAACAAGTACCGTATTCTGCTTTTGGGATGAGCAACACATTTTGGAAATAAAAACACCCTAAAGTACATGTGGTTGGGAGAAAAATAATTGTTGCAAAAAATCTCATGCTTTAGTTTATTGAAGCTTTACAAATATATTTGATTATTTTTTTGCTTTTGTGGGCATTTAAAAATGTGAGAAGAAACAAATTGATTGTATGAATTTTCTTAAATAAGGTTTGGAGTCCACTTGGACAGCTGAAAGCATATTGCGATTCTACATGAATAAAAGACTCCTTCAGATTTCTGCTGGAGAATGCTCCTGAGCATTACTAAGCATTATAAAATGTGTCTAATTACTGTGTATTTACCTTTCTTTCTTTCTTTCTAAATAGCAGATTTATCCTAGCCCCTTGGGCCCTAGTGGGGTTCTCTACCAAATTTTAAATAATAGTAATAAGTGGATCTCTTTCAGTCCATGGCACTTTTCTCTGTAGGGCAATGCCATGTGTCCTGCTCTAATATAATGTTATTCACCTATAGCATTGATTGATTGTTAAATAAAGTAATATAATATTCACAAACAAGGTTCAAATTAAATCTGTTGTTGGAAGTTCTATTTACTCCTGTTCCTAACTGCGAAAAATCACTTTTTAAAAATCATTGAAATTTGGCCTTTCTGGGTGGAATATGGCTTTGTCTGTCTTTCTTCCATTCATCTTGTTTATCCTACATTAGCAAAATACCCTTTCAAGCACAATAAAAATGGCATTTGATTGGCAACAATACAATTTACTCATTTTGTTTTTTCTGTGTGGGAAGTTCATTAAGAACAGGAAAAATGGAACAGAGTGTTTTCACTTGCACAGCCCACTGGTTGCAATTCTGAATCCAGACTACTCCTTCCTGTGGGAAGTGGCCAAGGGAGGGAGAAAGCTTTGCCAGGGTCTCCCACAGAGTCTTCTGTGAATTTTCTCTTGGAAAGGGTACCCATGTTTGCTTCTCTCCTTCACGCAGAAAATTCAATGACCCTCAAAGATCATAAGGTATCCTCTGGAGGCAATAAGCCATCTGTTTGGGGCCTTGTGCCTCTGCACTGGCTCTAAGGTCACTTGCTCCTCTTGGGCTCCTTGTCAACATAGGTGCTGGAACTAGGGGTGCTGCTTCACCCCCTGGTTTGAAGTGGTTCCCATGATATACAGGGTTTACAGTTTGGTTCAATGTCTCTCAACACCTCCACTATATAGAATGCTCCAGCACCACTGCTTGGCAACAATTGCCTAGCCTGGAGCCACTCCTGGAAGCTCCATTTAAGGGGGCTTCCATAGTGCAGAGAGTATCTCACATAGAAGCTAATCATTCTCGGGCAGAGTGTTTTCTAAAATGGCTTATGATTTCCTCTGGTGGGGCTTGAGTGTTGGGGGGATATTTTTGGCTGTATGTGTTCTAATACATCCATATTTATTTAAACTATGTCCATGCAGCATAAGGAATAGAACCGTCTGCTTTAAAATACAGACCTCTGTCACTTGGGAATAGTAGAGAATCCTTATTAATATCAGTAGCAGTACTTACACCTTTTTTGTAGGGCAGTCACTCGGAGGCAACAAGTACCACACTTGACCTGGTCTGACATTCCATCCAGCCCTGGCCACTGTATACCTACATAATCATACAACACCAAGATTCCTTAAGACTACTGTTAACAAAGCAAAGAAAGGCATATTGTCAGTGTATATTAAAAGAGAAGCATAGATGGCAAAAGAGGAAAGATGGACAAATCCCAAGGTTGAGAAAAGATACGTGACCACAACATTCCAGTGATGTGCACAAAGTACAATAAAGGTGTTACAGTCCAGGAAACCAACACACTTGAGCCACTCCTGAGATCCTGCTGCTCTTTAATATATGGAAACATGGAGTAAAAGAGACTTATTATGTTCAAAATGCATTGAGAGACTTTGGATGAGCAGTGTGGGGTATCAGTGGTCACTGACCAGCTAGACTAAGAATATGTGCTGGGAACTATGGAAAACGTATCTGGTATCAGGCAGAAGCAAGACTCTCATCCAAGTGAAAAGCAGAAAGACAGGGGAAGGTTGTTGTACTAGTGATAACTCATCAAATGTCTCAACCTGGGGTTCCTATTCCATCAGTCTAGAGAAGACCCAGTCTCCCTATTGAACAGAAAATCAAAGTTTACGCTTGCATAAGGGATCCACTGTCACATTGTAGCTAGTTACAAAAGTTTTCAAAGGACATGAAAAAGAACTTACTAACTTTAAACTTTATTTGCTCCTCAAAGTCCAATCCTGGGCAGAAAAATCATGATTGAGAGAACAGATCTGCCACTCCTACATTGGTAGGATTGCTTTGAGAAAAGGGGGAAATTGTAAAAGGCACTTGTGGGCTATTATCCTATTGAAGATGCTAAGAGTATAAATCCTTGGATTGGAATGAGAACTTACATTTATATTTTAAACAAAATGTTTTTATAGCATTGCCTGTGGGGAAATCACTCCTTGCTTTGGCTTAAACAAACATTCAGGGTGAAATTCTAGCCCCATTGAAGTCAATGGGAATTTTGCCATTTATTTAAATAGGGTCAAGGTTTCACTTTCAGTTGAAGTCGGGAAGATTAGGGCACTCCATACTTTTAAGATGGCACCTGCTACATTCTATGGGAGTTTTGCCGTAAACATCAATAAGAGCAGGCTGAGGACCTAAGTTTGTAACAGAATTTGGATTGAAGGGGCAGTTGTCCTATTTTTGAGCCTCTGTGAGTGTTGCATTTTACTACAGTAAGAAGAGAATTCATTCCCACAACTTATTGCATTGAGCTTCTGTAAATGTGAGCTTGATGGGAGGAAAATGTAATGGCATTTAATTTTGTGTGATTCTTTGTACTCCAAACTATTACTCATCTCTTCCCATGTTTCCGCTCAGGGCCTTGCTGGTTTCACTACATAATGGAGCTGAAAATTCACCTTTGCCAACCCAGTGCTTTTTTTGTCCTTTTCCATTTGCAGGAATTCTCTCTCTCTCTCTCTCTCAGCTGTTTTTACGCAAACCACCAACACCCTTCTCACAAACTCCAATTATAGACTGAAATTCCCAAGCAATTATATAGCTGTCCCTGGATCACACAGTGGTCAGTATGAACCCTCCAGTGTTTGAGTCATAAATTGGATTGGTTCACAGTAGTGAAAATTCAGAAAGCTCTGACATTACAAGCACAGGATCAAAACCTTTAGATGTAATACATTTTAGTTCTGGGTCTGGTGTAGTTGAACATCTTTATTAATGACCTGGATGTAGCTATAGAGAGCATACAGATCAAGTTTTTGGATGACACAAAGCTGGGGGAGAGGGTTGACAATACTTTGGAGGATAGAGCTAAAATTCAGAGGGATCTCGATAAATTGGAGAACTGTGCTATAGACAACAAAATGAAATTCAGCCAAGACAAATGTAAAGTGCTTCACTTAGGGAAGAAAAACCAAATGCACAAATACAGAATGGGGGGAAATGGCTTAGCAGCAGCACTGCTGAAAAGGATCTGGGATTTGTGATAGATCACAGCTTCAACATGTGTCAGCAATGTGATGCTGTTGCAGAAAAAGCAAAAGCAATTTTCGGTTGCATTAACAGCAATATAGCATGCAAGTCACGGGAGGTGACAGTACTGCTGTACTCAGTACTGATAGGCCTCAGCTGGAGTACTGTGTCTGATTTTGGTCACCAGTGTATAGAAAGGATGTGGAGAAACTGGAAAGGATCCAGAGGTGAGTGACAGAGATGTTCAAAGTGATGGAATGCAAACCATATTGGCAAAGGCTGAAGGAACTGGGTATGTTTAGTTTGGAAAAGAGGAGATTAAGGGGGGACATGATAGTGGTCTTCAGATACTTGAAAGGCTGCCATAAAAATATGGTGAAAAGTTGTTCTCTTTTGCCACAGAGGGCAGGACAAGAGGCAGTGTGTTCAAGCTACACTATAGCAGATTTAGATTAACTCTCAGGAAAAACTTCCTAACTATAAGAACAGTAGGACAATGGAACAGACTGCCTAGGGAGGTTGTGGAAGCTCCTTCACCGAAAGTTTTCAAAAGGAGGCTGGATAACCATCTGTCTTGGGTGGTTTAGACACAACATATCCTGCATCTTGGGCTTAGACTAGATGACACTTGTGGTTCCTTCTAACCCTATGATTCTATTATTCTGTTTTTATACTCTAACTAATGTTGCTGATAGGCAAATGCTTGTATGACTGAAGGAAAATCAGAGACGTATTAATTTTCACTTCTCTCCTCACAAACAAAACAAAAAGAGTATAAAAGTAAAATATGGCATGCTAAGGTGGGGGGGGGGAATCCGCAGCTTTTGAAATCATCCCTCAATGCTAGATTTCTGTAGTTCTAACTCCCACCATTTCCCGTATACAGCTTTGCTGTTAGGAGTTGGCTCTCTAAAGGTATTTCACAGATATGGCATTTGGAAAGTTGTAGATAGTCGGTGTGTATAAGAGTGTGTGTGCATATGTGCACAGACTTGAAAATGTGTACATGTCTGTTTATACATATATACACACATGCATAGTGTAGATCACAGATTATTGAAGAACAAGAGCCTAATAACTGACTTCAAATTTTCAAATGGAAGAAATCAGCATAAGGCAAAGGAAATTCAGTCACTGAAATCCTCAAGCAGTTACCAGCTCCTTATATAACACCAGTAAGTGCTTAATATGAGGCACATGGGTTTAAAATATATAGGGTCTAATCTTGAAAAGTACTAAGGACCTGCAACTTCCATTGATACCTTTTGGAGCTGCTGGTCCTTAGCAACACTCAGGATGTGTGCAGTACAATTGAATATTGGTGAAAATGACTCATCCTGATTGTCATCGAATTCATTGGACAATCTGATTGTAGTGCACTAGTGTTATAAAGTATGTGAGAAATATGATTCAAATATATTTAAGAAACCTACCTTGTATCACAGAGGCTACAAGCAACAAATTATTATCTATTCTTCCTTCCCTTTCTTACCAGAAGATTTGTATGTGATTGACAGAGAATGAGGGGGAAGAGTTTCCTTCAGCCTTGAATTCTGGATTCCTGTTTACTCTTGCAACTCTGGGTCCTCTTTTTCCAGTACCCACAAATGTACAGGAGAAGGTGCATTTAGTGCATGAGCTAATGACAGCCCACACAGACAATGTCTGTCACCCACCATGATGCTTTTCACATCTAAAAGCAGAAACTACAAAGTCACTCCACAAACTGAGCCGGCTATCCTTCCCTCCTGCCTCCGCCCCCATGCCCAACACTATGAATTTCTATCAGAAATCTAAAAAATGACATCCTTAAGTGCCCTAAGCTCAACACATTGGATTTTCAAACTTGACTGAAACCCTGTGGATGTGCCATGTTGTTTTTAAAAAGGAAGTCCTGCTTTGGTACAACCACAGAATGAAAAGCAGTTAAGGGATTTATTGGGTGGAAATTTCTTCATTGCTTTCCCATAAAGTCAGATGCGGACTGACAATCAGAAGAGAGTGATATTTTTAACATAAAGTAGATGGAGCAACATGAAAATTCTGATTCAGAGCCTAAAAGAGGCTTCATCTTCCATTAGCATTCTATGATCAAATATCTTCGATATCATTTTAAACGCTATTTTTCTTGCCTGTATTTTCTCAAAATAATAAACAAATAGATCACAAAATGACATTGGTATGTATGTGTTACATTATTTTAGCTACTGTGCTCAACCAATGAACTTTTCAATTTATTCAAGTACCTTTTCTCAGAGTAAGGTTAAGGATTCAAATATCAAGTAATTTACCACTTATTAATTATTAGCGAGGATAGATTTGTCAATCCATGATCTTCTTTTGATACATCCCAAAGTATCCATCTTTGGCACATATAGAAACTTCAAAAGAGCCCTAGACAGTTGCACAGACACCACAGAAATGACTAGAGGTAAATAAAATATTTTATTTGTACAAATCATAATTTGGTGCACTAAATAACAAAGAAAATAATATTCTAGTGTTCCATGCATCACAGTTTAGTTCTTTCATCTCAGCCATACATGACGGAGCCCATCTGCTTGAAGTAACCTACAGTATTTTCAGTTTTTTCAAGACATTATTATAAATATATGCACTTTTCTGAAGTTTGGGGGACTTTGTTGGCTATTTCAGGAGTTTAAAAGAATTGTCCTCATCATTTGTTGTCTGAATATATTTCACATTTTGAAAAGAAACCTCACGCTTTCTTTTTTTAATCTTTAGTATAACATACAAACAGATCAGTACAGAAGTTGTGATAACGTCTCTGCCAAATCATCAGATAGTGATGTCAGTGATGTGTCAGCCATTTCCCGTACCAGCAGTGCCTCTCGCCTCAGCAGCACAAGCTTTATGTCAGAGCAATCTGAGCGCCCTAGGGGCAGAATCAGGTGAGTTTATGATGCTATTTTAAATGTATAAAATCTTCTTGTTTGGTGTAAAAATAAAATATAAGAATAAAAATAAAACAAGAAATATAAATATTTATGATATATAATAGAATATATTTAATATATATATATAAACACACACACACATAAACATACATGTGGTCATCCTAAATCTTTTGTGAAATGAACATATTTTTCCACCTTGGCATCCATCCATTTAAACAGGTAAACAAAAAATTCAGACAGGGCAAGAGCAAATTTTTATATTTGTGCAAGGAGAAACCCAAACTTGGAGCAAGCTGGAAATTAGTACTTTAAAGCTCTGATCCAGCAAAGCACTTAAGTGGTACTACTTACATGCTTAAAGTTGCACATGTGCTTAAATGCTATGGTGGACTGAGGCCTAATTTCTTAGTTTGTGTTGCCACAGAGGTCTTGATGCTGCCCAGATGCCCATGCAATATCATGGCTAATGGGCCTATTTCTATTAAGATCAAAGGCAGCTGAGAGAACTGTCTACCTAACATGATCAGGGTTATTAGAGAGGAAAGTCAACTAGCTATGGTTTAAAGGGAAATTACAGGGCCATCAATCTACTGCATAAGTGAAGGGCTGTTTCTTGAGTGTGTGTCAAGGAAAAAAATTGTTCTTCAGAATGTGTATAAACGATAATATGTCAGTTTGCTGCCCATAGTATTGTTGCTGCACTTTGCATTTTCCATAAAAGGATTTAATTTTGCACACAAAAAAAAAAACGCAAAATAAAAATCATTAAATGTTGCCAGATTTACCTCTTTATTTTACCAATAAATCAATATGTATGTTAACTTTTTCTCTCAGTGTGTCTTTGTTGTGCGTGTACATGTGCGTGTGGGCACATGCAAACGCACACTACCTGCAGCAGATAGGGAGGATTTTAGATGTATCTGTGTAGCCTTAAGCATCAGTAATCTCCTTTGCTGTGTTTTGGCCATAATTTAATCTCATTACCATACAAATAGGACTTGTCCAGAAGTATTGATAAATTCTTTCAGTTGTTAGATTTCCACTTTGTGGAGTTCATATGGCAACCTAATCAACGGTTCTATTTCCTTTCATTTTATTTGATTTTTTTCAAACACAGATCTCTTTGTAGTATTTTTATAACTACAAGTGCTACAGCACTTTGGAACACAAATCTTTAGTTTTCCTCAGTTTCTCCTGGGGGTAGAGCTAAATTCTGCTCACCTTTCTCATGCAAGTAATTTCACTAGAGCCCATTGACTCCACTGTGACTTTTTGGTTACATAATATGAGTGGAGACTGGATCTGTTTAAGGAGACTAATTTTTACTTCCAGAAGCTGGTTCTCTTTCACAGTAGATTTTTTTAAAATCTGATTACCTTTTTTGTAAATCTATGATTTTAAGAGCCAGATTTAACTATTTGAGACTACTTGGGGTGCAAGGTGCTATTCAACATAGGGTAGTAGAATGTGGCCCTAAATGAGGAACAAACTTGGCTTCCTTATATTTACTTTCAGTCAGTGTCTCTTTTAGATGTCTGAACAACAAGTGTATCAATGGGATATGAATACACCTTTTGGTACAATAGGAATTATAGGACAGGTTCATGCTATACTGAGCATGATTCGAATCTGAACCTGAGATTATTTTTAAACTAAACCTATTTTGATGTAAACACTGGTATATAACCAGAAATTGTCTGAGGAATAAATGATTATGTTAATATTATTGTTTTCGTTATTTACATGTTATGTTAATGTTTTGCTTTCCTATTTCAAATGAAGGAACACAGAACTGGCTGGTTATGCCTGTGAAGCTATAGGGCATGTGAATAAGAATATTATTTCTATATCTCAAAAATTATAGCCAACATGTTGTGGTATTGATTAGCTAAGATCTATTTTCAGTTGAAAAAATTAATAATGTTTAAAATATCTTGCAAACACTGCATTTCCAACTTCCCTGGAGCTCCTCACTACGGGGTTTGATCCAGCTGCACTGAAGTCACTGAGAGCATTATGGTGTGCATTCACCTTTAGAGCCCCCCTTCATGTCAGGAAGTGGCACTGCAGGGATTCTTCCTCTCTAGTAACCCTCCTGTGTCTTGGTTCTGCAATGGTCTGCTTCTCTGGCATAGCACACCGGCCAGTCCCCTTGTGGGGCTAACCAAAAACAAATCTCAACTCAACATAGCTACTTCGTCTTAAAGTCCATAATATAAGCACTAGTCCTTCATAGAGATCTGGGAAATATTGACCTCTGACCATGCCAGGTTACTTTGGTTAGGGCAGGGAGCTGGAGCCTTCCTTGTCCAGGTTTCACCCAGAACTGGTCTCTTCTTATATTATAGTACAATGAACAAACCATAACATAATTATAAGGTAACTATAGTTACAGTGTTGTTCATTAAAAAAAATTTGGAATTTTTTTAAAAGCATTTGAAAAAAATATTCTTAATCTGAACTGCTATTCTTCCAAACTGAGAATCAGATCTTCAATATCTCGCCCTCCTGAAACTCTCATTAAAATTAGTGGGCGGTATCAGAGGAAAATTCTGGCTCCACTGACTTGAGCAGGGCAGGATTTCATGCCAGAATTGCAGGATCAGACATTATGATTAGACTCAATATTGTGATATCAATAATTACCCCCTTTTTACCCTCTTCAACTCTTTGTGCCCAATCCTACAAGAATTGCGCACATGACTGACTTTCCTGAAGTTAGCAAACCTACTCATTTTAGTGAGACTGCTCCCATGATTACAGTTATTCACATGCACAAATCTTTGCAGAATCTGGTCCTTATTCATGTGAATGTTCCTTGTGGATATAAGCGCAATGAAGTCAATGAAACCACTCACATGAGTAAATGTTGCAGGATCAGACCCTTACTACTTAATTATTAATATTTTTAGAACAAACTGTATCACTTTTTCAGACTTTCCTCTTTCTCACATACTTATAATGAATCAGATCCTACGGTATGAAATCTTTAAAATTAAATAACCCATAATTCCTTTTCAGATGTAACTTACAGTTGGTTACTGTAGTCATTCAAAAAGTGTTTCTTACTGAAATTTAAAGTCATTTTAATGTAATGTTGAAAAGTGTTTCATCGGGTGAATCTAGATGTAGCATCTGTAGTTCATTATTTTCAATTTGAGTTGTCTACATTTAATTTTGCATGCCTGCATGTTATGACTATGGAAAGGTCAAAGTCCTTAGAGATCTGCAAAAATGATGGCAAAAGAGAAAGAAGGATATCATGGGAATTAGATGACCAAACGGGGCACAGTGAAAAGAAATTGGATATGGAAGACAAGAAAAAGAGAAGGCATTCTGTTGCTGATTTGAGGTAAAGGTTAGCTTCCTGTCCTCATGTGTGTCTCCTAGCTGCCAGCTCCTTCTAGTTTTAATAGTTCAGTAGCCTGTGGTGCTATACAAACCAACATTTTATGTGCAAAGCTTGCTTATCAAATGGAAGAGCAGAGGAAACTCATCCAAACCACGTTCCCACCCTCACCTTCATCAGTTAACATAATTTGCATCAACTTCTTCCTAGCGGCCATGTAAAGTGTGTTTTTGTAATATTGTGTTTGAGGGTAGAAAGTATAACACGTCTAAATGATGTGAATGTAAGCATGAAGGAGGAGGGGAATTTACAAATACAGGGGATGCCAGCTGATTTTAGAGAGAATGTAGCAAATTAGATTGAAGTAATAACTTTAGTTAATATTAATAACTAATAGTTGTATGAAATGAATATTGATAACCCCTTTTTGACTGAGCCAGGGAGCATTAGCTTACTAATGTAATACTGAGTTCTTTTCACAGTATACTTTTTACCTTAGACAATTCTTTCAAATCAAGACACTTTTTGTTATTTTAAATCAATTTTATTCAGCCACTGCAGACAATTTATATAATCAGCAGTTGAAAGAGGATCTGTGAATCAAATCTGAATGCACAAGATATTCTAGTCATATAAGAAATACTAAATACAGTCTTGCAAGCAATTTATCTAAATTATGATTAAGGGTAAGCAACAGTATAACAATAATTCTTTACAATAGACAACAATCAGATATCAGATTTCTTCCAGTACCTCTAATTCTCAAAGGAAAAGAGGTTATCCTTCATCTAAAGGTACTGCATGACTATTTGAACATTCAAAGGTAAAATCAAATGATTATGCATACATACACTCCTCAGATTCAGAGAGCTCTTAAATTCAGTAGCTTCTTCAAAGGGAGGAGAAGTTAGTCCCTAGTTTAAAAGGTTTGATTTAAAAAAATATAAAAATGCTTTACAATACTCTCTTTAGGGTTTCTCTTTAGCCAATCTCCTTGTTCTTGTAAAGAAAAATCTTTTAGATGAAATTATTCTTAGTTCTGAATTCCAGCTTCCTAAGGTCTCACAAGAATTAGCAATGATCCTGCAAGTTAACTTTTAAGATACTTATTTTAATCAAACTAAAGTTTTCAACAGTCTTGAAGTGAATTCTCACCACTCTTCCTTGTATAATCCTTTGATGAGGCAAGAGACTGTCCAAGGTGTGGCAATTCTGACTCTCCATGGCTTCTGGAGCTCTTATTGGGTTCAGTGTCATCTCTAAAGTTTCCCATGGGATCTTAGCTTGTAAGTCCTTTTTCTGTGAGACAGGTTGGAGGGGAGCAGCCTACTGGATGCTTGTCAGATGAAAGTGCTGTTTTATACACAGGTTTTGTACCACTCTAACTGTAAGGGCCTCTCTACATGCCAAGTTACCATGTGCCAAGCCAGGATGTGATTCTACAGCTCACAAGCTTGCTGTGCAGCACGATCCTGTGTTGACTCTGTTACAGCACAGGTAGAGTCCCAGAGTGAAGCTTGGTGTACAAAGCTTTCAAGTACTATGCCAAGCTGTACTTGGGAATTTTCACTATACTGTAGCAATATTAGCATAGGACTGCATGAGCTGGTCCGTTGTAGATTCACACCGTGACTTTCTGCACAGTAATTTCCTGGGTAGTTAAACTCTAACATATTAGACAATTAAACGTACACTTACCAAAATAAGTTATACCAGTGGAAGCACCGTTATAATGTTATAACTGTGTCCACACTAGGGTGTTATACTGCTTTAACTACATCTGTTTTCTAAATTGATCTTGCTTTTTATCTGGATAGATCTAAACCTTTCCATTCCTCATCTTATCTATTTGTTTCATATGTGGACTGAATGAAGGGGCAAGCAGCCTCTTCACAGACAGTCTCCAGGTGTATAACTTCCTGTATCATGATAGCATACGAAGTAGCCCAGGCTACACCTTCTCAAGCAGTATGAGCTCATTCCAGAAAATCTCAGGCAACGTCAATGGCATTTCTAAATGACATTCCTGTATTAGAGATTTGGAGGGCGACCATTCGGACCCATGTGCATACTTCGCAAACCATTACGCCATTACGGTTACATCCAGATCAGATGGAAATTTGGGAAGGCAATCCTTCAGTCCTTCTTTAAATGGTCTCTGAGCCCCACCTCCTGTGAGTACTTGCATGGAAGCCATCTGCATGGAATACAAGGCTGCATCTACTTGAGGAAGAAAAAAAATGCTTACCTACTTGTAACTGTTGTTCTTCAATATATGATGCAGACATGGGTTCCACAACCCACCCTCTGACCCCTCTGTATCAGAATCTGTTCTTCTGACATTCGGTACAAAGGAACTGAGGTGGTCAGAGTAGTGCAGCCCTTATATGGCCATGGACAGGGGCTAGGCAAAGTTCTCTGGTGCATGGCACTGCTACATCACATCTCAAAGAACAACAGTTACAGGTAGTTAAACTTTTTTTCTGCCTCCACCAGGTAGCATGGGCCAGGCCCGCTGCACCAAAACCGCTGTTTTAAAAAACTGTGGTCGCAACTTTTGAACCAAACAGTCACCACTTTCTTAAAGCCTTATTTACAAGCATTCCCATTGGGTGCACAGGAGCCAATAGGCTTATGCTGCAACTTTCTGTCCAACAAATCAGCCGCAGCACACTGCCCCCCATGACAGGGAAAGGAGGGTTACAATTCTTAAAGGGGCCAGTGTTTTCTTTCCCCTGCTAGCCAAGACAAAGCCCCCGACATCTGAGTCTGCAGACGGGTTGGGGGTGACACTCTGGTTTCAGGTCACTGAGAAATGACCTGAGTACTGACTGGCTGGCTACACTTTTGGAAAGGAAAGAAGAGTGAAAATTCACTCTGAAAAAATAAAACACAGGGAGTGCAAAGATAGAAAAGTCTATTCTTGTGTATTAGGGGTGTGAACATTCATTGTCATCAACAGTAGAAGAGATGAAAATATTATTAATAGCAAAACAGGGCCTTCTGTAAGGAGTACTTGTGTGAGTAAGAGTTGCAGTATCTTTTAATACATAGTTGATATCCAGGCCCCTAATATGTAATGGATATAGCTACCTAGTCAGTGACTAGATTTTTGCATTTAGGTGTGCGTTGTTTCAGTTCCCCATTTTGGTTCATACTGTTTATTATACAGTTCTCATATATAAAATGCTCTGTGAGCCTGATCATGCACCGTGGCAGTCAGTAGGGCTGTCACTCCAATTTGAACATGAATCAGATTCAATGGGAATGGGATCAGTCCTCCAGAGACAATCTTATCTGATAGGATGTAGGCACAATTGGGCTTGTTGATTTGGAAATAGTTTTTTCCTTTTGGTTTTCCACCCGCTCTTTGGGTGCTAGTGCTGTACTGCTATTAGTACAACAGGAATACTGCATCACAAAGCCTTAACATCTAAATTTCACCTCAGGCTATGCCAGCCAAGGAAATCATAATGAACCAAAGACATTTAAATATTTTTAAATTGAGACGGTTTTGCACTATGTAGGTTTCAGAGTGGTAGCTGTGTTAGTCTGTATCAGCAAAAAGGAGGAGGAATACTGTGGCACCTTAGAGACTAACAAGCATGCATCGGCTGAAGTGGGCTTTAGCCCACAAAAGCTTATGCTCAAATAAATTTCTTTGTCTCTAAGATGCCACAAGTACTCCTCGTTCTTTGTACTGTGTAGTTTCACATTAATTACAAAGGTAATTACAAATCTGTATATTGACTTTGTATTATAATATCCTGATATACTGTGGCTGTAGTTAATATTTTTCTCTGTGATTAATATAGAATAATTAAAATCTAAAACCTTTTAAAATTTTATTACAAGGACTGTAGACAGCAATAGTAGAAGTGATAACAAAAGGAAGCTTTTATGAGAGTTTGTGAAAGCTGTGAAGTTATTTGTAAAGCAAACAAAAGCAAATAATCACTGGTGGGAGAAGGGAATAAATCCATAGTCATGTTCAAACTGGAGTGACATTTCAATGTCTAAGGTATTTGCCATCCACACCCACACCGACATATAAGTGGGGGTAAAAGAACTAAAATCCTGAGTAGTGTTATTGGCTAATGGGGACTCATCAATATCACAGTTGGGCTCAATCCTGCATCCTTTGTGCATCTGGATTTCACTGGGAGTTTTAGGTGCCCAGAAAAAGCAGGTTTGGGCCCATTATATTAGCAACAGTATTCATCATTTAGATACTGTACTTCAGCACAGCAGGAACCATAGACTGAAAATGCAAGAGCTGGGCCAATTCCTACACATGTGTGTACAGATACTCAGTTTTTTTACAGACTATCTTTTCTGGAGATGCTACATGCCCTCATCTCAGATTACTGTCAGGTGAACTGGGGGCTCTCAGTAGCTCATAGTACAAGCTCAGGATCTTGAAGGTTTGTGATTTTTGTATCAATTAGGCCTTGATTCAGCAAGAGATGTGCTTAACATTGCATTAAATACATGAGTGGTCCCAGTGAAGTAATTAAGTATGTTCTCTGGTACTTTGCTGGATCAGGACTTCAATAACTCCATTTGCAGGTTTGTGAAATACATGCCAGAATTTCTCAAAATGTATACTTTACAGAAGCTATGCAAATGGCATATTAGACCATATTCTTTGCTGGAATACCTCTGGAAAATATTCTGTTTTAGTAGAAAATTCAGGGTGATAAATGTACTGTAAATGTAAAAAAAAAATCACACTACATTTAAAGATTATATTGGTTCTTGACCTAGAGATTTGTGCATTAATCTGTGTTATTAATACTATTATAGAAATTGATAATTTTTTACTTTAACACATTTCAGTTAGGTATAACATATCATGATTATAGATACACATTACTGGGGATATTCAATAAGTAAGATTAAGTTACAGAAGACACAAAGCTGGTGATAATCGGCACAGATGAACCTAAAAATTTTAATAGACACTGACAGTGCAAGCCTACAGTAGCTAACTTTCTCCTTTAAAGCCAATAGGAAGTACCTACCTAGTTTATTTGGATGTTTTATTTTGGAGACACCACAACTTAAACTAAGCAAAATAATCACAATTGTTAATTGTGGATATTTTATTATTAAAGCAAGGAAAAGAAAACATCAACCTAGACAATACAAAATTGTTGGTTACTTCCGTTACGATCTCTTCTGCATGCCCCTCTGTGGAGAGCTTTTAACAGAGATCACTCCTTTGAGAGTGGGCCCGTCTTTGGTAAGACACTTTGCTCTTGGTAAATTGAAACCAAGGTCTTATTTCCCAAAATTACTGAGAGTCCAGTTTTGGTATCATTTGATAACAAAAAATGTTTATAGATGGTTAGATGGCTGAAAGAATTCTATTTAAGGGCAGGTGGATTCTGTTTGGTACATCATTGATAACCTAAATAGTTTATAATTGGGCAAAATAAACAATCTTAACTAAGTCCAATGAAATTTTTAAAAGTATTTAAATCAGTTACATAGAAGAAGCCATGTAAGGAGTTGTTTTAAGATGGGCAAATTAATGAGCGGGGTGGCAGGGAGGACGCAGGCCCACATACTCCACTGCATCACAGCCCGGGGCCCTAACAGCGGCAGAAGACTCGCTGCTGCGTCAGTGGGGATCCTGACCACAACACACTGACATTGGTTCTGGCCCTGCTGTGGCCAGGCCCGGGTCGGCTGCCCCTGGGCTACTTCCCCCTCATAGGGTACATGGGTTTGGCCGGCGTCCTCGGCGGTTCCCAGCACCATCAGTTCCTCCGGGTAACTAGCGAAGGGTAGGCTCGGCTGCTCCTCGGGGTAGCTGGCGAGAGGTAGGCTCGGCTCCTCCTCGGGGTAGCTGGTGAGGGGTAGGCGCGGCTCCTCCTCGGGGTAACTAGCGATGGGTAGGCTCGGCTGCTCCTCAGGGTAGCCGGCGAGGGGTAGGCTCGGCTGTTCCTCGGGGTAGCTGGCGAGGGGTAGGCTCGGCTGCTCCTCGGGGTAGCTGGCGAGGGGTAGGCGCGGCTGCTCCTCGGGGTAGCTGGCGAGGGGTAGGCGCGGCTCCTCCTTGGGGTAGCAGGCAAGGGGTAGGCGCGGCTTCTCCTCGGGTAGCTGGCGAGGGGTAGGCGCGGCTGCTCCTCGGGGTAGCTGGCGAGAGGTAGGCTCGGCTCCTCCTCGGGGTAGCTGGCGAAGGGTAGGCGCGGCTTCTCCTTGGGGTAGCTGGCGAAGGGTAGGCGCGGCTTCTCCTCGGGGTAGCTGGCGAGGGGTAGGCGCAGCTGGCCCAGCCAGTCGTCGGGTTGGCCGCGGCCTGCCGGCATCTCCCAACCCGGAGCTAGGCCACAGGTATCTGGCCTCTCCGGCGGCTTGCTTTTAACTGAGCTTTGCAGCGGGGCGTTTCTACTTCCTGTCCTGCACTGTGACCTCTGGGGGGGGCGGGTGCAGGATCCACTGGCTCCGCCCACGTTGATGCTAGGGGAGGATCGTCCCTTAGCGGGACTGTGGGGTATCCCACCACCTCGCTACACAGGTCTTTCCTAAAACATTTTTATTTACAAAGATTTTTTGCTTTATATAAAGGACTATATCTGTACCAAACTGGTATCTTATACAAGATGGAAGAGTCCTGGGTCTAGAAAAATACACTCATTTTCTTTGTTTGATCCAGAGTCCTTAGAGTTACAATCTATGTGTTACAGCAATTGAACTTATATTATATATTTTGTACAAAGCACAGATTTCAGTAACCAATACATCTTTTAAACATAGCACAAAATAAAATAGTATAAAAGGTAAAACAAACTAAAGCTAGGAAAACTGCCTTTTAAAATACATATAAACACTCTAGGGGGTCATAAACAGTTTTATCACCAAGGAGGTGTTATCTTCCTGAATCTTAGCTAACTTCTGGATGACAGAAAGAAGCCTTCTGTAATTTCTTTGATTAGCTTGAACATTTTATAGCATAACCAACTAAAGTATAGACGGGTATTGTTATATTTTCAAGCATCCTGGTTATAACATATTTGTAGATATATATTTTAATATTCAGTAAAGGACCAAACAAGTTTGTAATGGCCTAACATTATGAAAATGAGTTATAATAATGTTATTAATATTATTTTTGCATCAATATTGAGGTCTCTCTACCATACCTTGCTCAGTATGCTTGCTTCCATCAGTGGCAAAAATAAGCTTCTTTTCTATTCCGTTCATAGGACCATAGCAGATGTTAGTATTAATGTGTTGTTCATTCCTCTTTCGAGGACTCTGGGTGTTTGAAGGATGTCCCAGTTGCAAATGTAGTATGTATCACCTGTAACACGGTTATCATGTTGCTGTCATATCAATAATAAGCATATCTTGGAACGTGTATGCATGTCATGCATGCCATTTAGTGTTTAGATCTATGTTCTCTAATTTGAGCATGGACTACTGGTCTCATGATAGATCTGTCTCTAAATGGTATCATATGTCAATTATACACAAGGGACCAGATCTTCTACTGTAAATTGGCATATTTCCATTGACTTCTGTCGAGCTATGCAAAATAATACCAACTAAAGATTTGGCCCTTGATCCATTAGCTATTTATCTTCATATTCTTACTGTCTTTCTATGAGCTTCTATAGGTTTGTGCTATACATGATAGAACACTCATATTCTTCTCTTCACCAATCTACCATCCCACCACATTTGGTTTTTTTGTGTGGTTTTGAACTTGTTTTCTGCCTCTTAGATTTCTACTGTTTCTGATACCACAACTGTGTGCTGGAGGCTACTTCCTATGTTACTGCTCAGTCTACTTATTACAATTTAGTTTGCTTCCTCAGGTAGCAGACAACTATTACTTAGCCATCATCCCTGTTTCCCGTATGCACACAGGACTCAGTAAATCTGAATGAGCCCAGAGATGGTTCAGATCCATAGGAAAATTCTAAATCCACGGTGTTGACCTTAGTACAAAGACAGTGTGATTATGTAAACATGGCAAAAAGTTGCATTACATTTAAGAATTAGATTGTGATGATGATGATTGCATTGATTTGTTCATTTTAAACAGCTCGGTTTGGCCATTTCAGTGGTCCAATAATTAAACAGAAATATAACAGTTTAACACAGCATGGAGAATGGGACGCCAATAAGAAAAGAATTGGAGTAAATACTGTGCTCTGCTGCTGTATTAGAAATGGTGTGTCAGAATGAAGCACGTGACCCTGAGTTGTATCTGAGAGTATTATGCTAGGAGTTAATCTAACTCCTGTGAGATTTGTCTTTTATTATTTACAATTATTTATTCATTGCAATAAAAATGACCAAAAAAATCTCCTGCCCAAGGAAGCTTCCCAACAGGAGAGAAAGTTGTCAAATGGAATTTACTTCAAGATAACTAGTTTGGAGGGTGGTTCTTCTATATAGTTCAATATTCTGTCCAATTTACCATAAAATAGACCAGCTGTAATCTGGAAGCTAAACAAAGTATGTTCTAGCAATAGAAAGTTACTTTGTTATTGATACCAAATGAGTGAAGCTGAAACAATGATAATTGTCCTCAGCAGCAAGATATATTTTTGTGCAGGAGCCAGCAAAAGTAATAATAGGCATACTCCATCTGGTGTTAAAAGCATCAGTTCACCGTGTGATATTATTTAGTGGGAAATCCATAGATTGGACAAGTTTGGGGCTAACTACCTTCACAGGTAGAAGATATAGAGGTCTGTAATCTAATAGACAAAGGCATAAGAAGATCCAAATGCTGGAAGCTGAAATCAGGAAATAAGATGCAGATTTTTAACAGTGAGGATAATTAACCACTTGAACAGATTACCAAGGAATATAACTTGTTAATCACTAGCTATTTATACCTTTTGGTCCAACCTTGAAATGGCAGCCGTTGAAGTCATTCAGCACTTTGCAAGGAAGTGCTGACTCAGCAACTGGCAAGCTTCCTCTAATTGCTCTGGTGTACAGTTGTCATTCCCCTGGCCAAAAATAATTTCAAAACAGCTATTTGGGATTGAATATAGGATTAATAATTAAGTGCAGACTCTAATGCTAAGTGTTGGGCCATTATTAGAATACAGAGTTACCCTTCACAGACAATTATGACAAGGGTAATAAGAATTTTAATTGATAGTTTG
Organism: Mauremys reevesii; assembly: GCF_016161935.1. Lineage (NCBI taxonomy): Eukaryota > Metazoa > Chordata > Testudines > Geoemydidae > Mauremys > Mauremys reevesii. The sequence continues at coordinate 153,268,203 of NC_052625.1, read as the reverse complement.
AGTCTTTAATGCTGGAGTGAAGCTTCAGTTTGGTAACAAAGATTCTGTAAATACCAGCAAAAAAGACTGCAGTATTTATAACATGAAGTATATTACAGACAGTTTGTCTCCAATGCAGTTCTTATTTAGCTGGTTCCTTGTAGCCTAGGTTTTGTATTATAAACAGATAATAGAGCATTTAGGTTTATCCAGTGTGAGGTTCACTTTTGACTTCAGGTAATAATCAATACTTGTGATGCCGGCAGTTCAGTTGTTTAGAGCCTATCATTGACATAATGAGATTAATTAGCTGATATTTCTACAAAGAATGTACTGCATCCACAGCTGACTATGTCCACAGCTGCAACCAGTCGTGTTGACAGACTGCAGACTTTCCATGGCTCTTGTTATCATTACAAATAAAGTAATAAAAAACCCTCATTGGACTCATAGGCCTGTGCCTTTGCCATGCCTTCAGAAGATTCCTTTCCAGCTTGGAATTTTCCATAACATATTACTTTTGTTAAAATAGTATATTTAAGTTAACTTTTTACTATGTACATATTTTTTCATTTATTCTATATACAAGATCTCTCAGTGTTAATTGATAGGAGGATCACCGAGGATCATCTGGAGTATCACCGAGTCCTTATTTTTTAAAAAACATAATATTCCTTGAGATAATTTGTAGAATTTAGCCCACACTTTCAAATTCATATTACTGTAATAAAATAAGAGAAAGTTAAAGGTGATATAAACATTTTATATTCAAACAAGCTCTAATAAAGCATTGCCATACATTTATATATTATATATTTATTTATTTTGGCATGGGTTTTCAAAACTGAGTGACTCTCATTTGCACTAAATCAGATGTTCACATACATTTGCTTGGATACACATGTGCATAGATATGGGTGCATTGTAATCCATGATTTGTGTGTTATGCACACAAAAGATGTACATAACAAAATGTGGGTCATCTTGTCAAAAACAAACAAAAGCCATCTTGAATATTTTACCCCAGTGATAAGAACTTAATATAAAAGCTAAGGAACTTCACATCTGAGTTTAAAGTGTAGTTCAGTACATTTTTACACATCCCATTCTACTGTGGAATGTTGTTAGCTGGAAAATAATTTCAGGGTAGACAAGGTTACATAGCACGCTAAACTTTTTAGAACTACCTTGTACTAAAAATAGTGATCTGTTTTTGTTAGGTACAGTTTTAGAAACTTTATTATATTATTTACAGTTATTCTCTACAACTATTTAGAGCTTAAAGGTCTAGAAAAACCTAGCATAGGATTTTATTTTTTCATCTCATTTTACAACCTTGCACAAATTCAGCTGTTTTGGCTGAAAATTTTAACTATTTAAAATGGGTTTTGGCTCTAAAGATAAAGGAAAGTACACCAGGAGTCAAAAAACAAAACAAAATATGTATCACGTCATCTTGTTTTGTTTTGTTTTAATACCTGCAGTTATAGCACATTTGTCTGTTATTAACAAACTTATTCTTTTGCACTTTTATCCAGCTTCTTTCACGGAGGAAAGAAGTTAACTTACAAACATTTTCCAACAACTAGGAGTTTTTAAAAAGCAGTTTAAATATTTCTCTGCTTTTAAATTTAACCAGCAAAAGTTCAAACTGATTGAAAAGTTAATCAGGTTTGAATATAATATAGCTAAATTCATATCCAGTCGTGGTTTTAATTAATAGTGTCTTGCAATTGTTTAAAACAGAGAACTAAGAATAAAAGAAACAATAGTCTGAGCAGTGTTTAGCTGAAAGCCAAGCTGCCAAGATGAGACTTGAATTTATTTGCATATAGCAGTGCATTCCACTGACAAGGTGAAAAATGAAATAATGCCATACCTACAACCAAAACGTTTCAGATTAAATGGAGGAATTGTTAATAGTACATGACTAAGGAGTTGGGAAAAAAAAGATTAATGAATTAAATTAAAAATATCCAATTTAAAAACTGATACAAAGAATTGTAACTGAATTACTACTGAATTACTGAAAACTTTGGGGGTTATATATGGCAGGCCTATCATGAGCATGGAATGTCTCAGATGCTGGAGATAAACCACAGCCTGTAAATAAACTTTATTAAAGGCCCAGCAAAAGAGATGCTGTAATTGAGCTTCAATCTAAGGTGTGATCTAAATTGTCCATATCAGACTGAGAAATAAAGGAGCATGCTGTGTCCAAGTCTGTGAGATGGTGGAAGATTTAATTCTGGCAAAGGAAGAACACTCCCCACTGGCCTTCCAAACCATATAGGCAGCAGAAGGCTGTAGCAGATGCTGGCTGCCTTCTACATAAAGCCAAATGGGATCAAACCCTGTCTGTCATGGAACTTCTAACTAAAAATGGTCTGCTTTAATAATAGGTCAGCTCTTTGGCACCCCAATTACCTGGAAAGTGCATGCTCTTCTCTCTTAGTTTTGAAGTGGAGGTGGGAGGTATATTTGAGACAACAGTATATTTTCTTCTACTCCCTACCTCTCAGGTACAAAGCTGTTAGCTAAGCAAAAGGGATATCTTTACACTGTGTTGTCCTTTTAAAACTCTTTCCTGTCTGAGTGACATTCTATTAGCTATGGGAAAAGCCACTCTCATGTTGGAACTGATTGCTATTGCTCTCAAGAGCAATTCACCACACAGGAGTAGACAAATGGGTTAGGTGGAATCTGAGTCTACTCCTGGGAAGGTGAAAGGTTTTGGTTAGCTTGTTTCATGAAATTCAAGTATGACACTTAGGAAGTAAAAATCAAATGCATAACTGCAAAATGGGGAATAACTGTCTAGGTGGTAGTACTGCTGAAAAGGATATGGGGGGTTATAGTGAACCACAAATTGAATATGAGTCATCAATATGATGCAGCTGCAAAAAAGGCTAATATGATTCTAGAGTGTATTAACATGAGTGTAGTATGTAAGACATAGGAGGTAATTGCCCCACTCTACTCGGCACTGGTGAGGCCCCAGTTAGAGTACTGTGTCAAATTCTGGGTGCCACAATTTAGGAAAGATGTGGACAAATTAGAAATAGTCTAGAGAAGAGCAACAAAAATGATAAAAGGTTTAGAAAACCTGACCTATGAGGAAAGGTTAAAAACACTGGGCATGTTTAGTTCTGAGAAAAGAAGACTGGGGTAGACTTGATAACAGTATTCCAATATGTTAAGGGGTGTTAGAAAGAGGATGGTAATCAATTGTTCTACACATCCATTGAAGGTAGGATAAGAAGTAAGGGGCTTAATCTGCAGCAAGGAAGATTTAACTTAGATATTAGGAAAAACTTTCTAACTATTAGGGTAGTTAAACTCTGGAATAGGCTTCCAAGGGAGGTCATGGATTCCCCATCATTGGAAGCTTTTATAAACAAGTTGGACAAACACCTATCAGGGTTTACTTGGTCCTGCCACACTGAAGGAAGCTGGACATGATGACTTCTCAAGGGCCCTTTCAGTCCCTCATTTCCATGATTCTATGACAAAACCAGAATCGAGCATGTTCTACTGAGTGAGGAATAGACATTTGAAATAAGGAGAGGTCTCCACAGTTGTATGTAACCAAGGAGAACCATGTTATTGCTTGCTATTTATACTGGTTTACCCATCCAGGTACTTATTTGGCCCTCATTGCCATAGTTTCTTCTATATAGATGCAGAGGTGCTGAAACAATTTTTATAGTGGGGATGCTGAGGGCCATTGAACCAGAATGCAAACCTTGTATATAATAGAAACCACTTTGAGCCAGCCCCCTAGTTCCTGCATCTATGTGTAGATGCGCAAAAGGACTTAGGCATAGCAGCACTTGGTCTTGTGGCACCTAGAATCTCACAGGAACTGCACTGCGATTCACAAAGCCCGAGTTAGGTGCCTAGGTTCCTGTACAATTAATGGGGAGAGATAGGTACCTTAGAATGCGACCCACAAAAGCCAGCATTCTCGACAGGGGGCCTACTACACTAGCCACTGGGACATGCTAATGAGAGGTGTGTGCTAAGCCCTGCCCCTCTCATCAAAATAGGTACCTAAGACTGAGTTGCAGGGAGGCACCTGTCTCTGCTTGCAATCCTCTCCTGGAGTTAGGGTGGGGAGAAGAGGAGGACCTCCATCATATCTTTTAGCCCAGTATTTAGTGTACTTACCTGGGTATGTGGGAGACATCCTGCTCACGCCCTCCTGATGTAGAGAAGAGATTTGAGCAGGATCTGACAGCTCTCTGGTGAGTTCCCTAATCACTGGACTATGGGATATTCTGTTGTGAGGGTTCCCTCAGGCTGCAGAGTGTATGCCCAGTGGCAGAAACAGGACCTTGCTGGGCACAAAAGCTGCTGAGGAGAAGGCACAGTTTTAGTTTGCCCAGTGGTCAGATGCAGGGAGTGAGGAGCATGACTACTACCCTAAAGAGATGGGGCAGTGGGTGGTTCTAATCCTCCCTGTGTGTCTGGGATTATGCTGAGATGGCCCTCTCCTACACAACCTACCAATATTACAGGGGACAGTGGGTAAAAAAGTAAATAAAGGGCCCCATTTCATTACACAGACCTGAAGTGCCAACATCTAGAAAGAATCTCTTTCCTTTCTTCTCATCTTCAGTTTATTTTATCTGCAGGCACCAGGCAGTTGCCTCCATGCAGGTTTCAGAGTGGTAGCCGTGTTAGTCTGTATCAGCAAAATCAATGAGGAGTCCTTGTGGCACCTTAGAGACTAACAAATTTATCTGGGCATAAGCCTCCATGCAGGCGCCATCCCCCGGAGCTCCCATTGGCCACAGAGTCAGCGTTTGGGGAGGGGAGACGGAGGCAGCATGCCCCCTCACGCTGTCATTGGAGCCTCCCAGCCTATTTCCCACCCTTTTCCCACTGTTTCCCTTGGCCTCATGCCACCCCAGCGGACTCTGCCTGGCAACTAGTGACGCTGCCTCCATGGCTGACTTTGCCCAGTGACTAGTGATGCTATCTCTGTCCCTCTCCCCCAGCCAATGGGAGCTGTGGGGGGGGGGTGGTACCTGCAGCAGACAGCCCACAGGCAGTACCTGCCGCCCTCCCGGCGACCGGCAGAGCGCCCCCCGTGGCATGCCGCCCCAAGCATGCGCTTGGCGTGCTTGGGCCTGGAGCCACCCCTGCTCCTGTCCCCCATCTTGGCAGACAGGCACATGAAAGAACTTTTTTAAAAGTTTCTGCAGGTCGCAGTGGGGAGGTTCTCAGGCTGCAGATGGCTTGTGGGCCGGGACTTTGAGACCCATGGAATAGAGTGTCATGCAAAGGGATCTGGAAAAAAATCAAAATGAATTTAAATCACCAAGGATCCTCAGGCTCTAATACTCCACAGATAAACAAGAGTAAGGAAACATAGCTACCTACAGCTTCAGCCCTTTATTTACTACTGGTTTTCCTACTCTTAATCCCCTTGCAATTCTCATTTTAGGTCAAATTCTTAATAACATTTTACCAGGATTGCCTTGTATCTCACCTTCAGAATTATATAACTTGGAGGAAGTGGATGACTCATGTAATTATTAATGAAATACTGTACACAAAAAATTATGCTCAAAGAGCATTACAATTGCAAAGTCAGGCACTCAAAAGTTAGGGAATGCCAAAACTAAGGCTGCCTGTGCAATCTTAATTGAGGCCTCCTGGTGCATATGTATTATTACAGTCATTAATTACATGATTATATAATATTTTACCACAAGATCCATGCCTCATTCAGTACAAGATGGACTTGCTCTGGGGATGAATCAGGGTCTCATGTGTTGCAGAAACTGAAAGTTGTGTAGTGAATGAGGAAGTATTTCAGGAAAAGAAAGGACTGTCTCATGGTTAAGGTAGTTGAATGCTGCTCTGAGGAACTGAATTTTGTCCTTGCCTTTGCCACAGAATTCCTGTGTGATATTATGCAGGTCCCTTAAACCAGATTTTTCAGTTCATCATTAATTGTGTATTCCGCATTTTCTAGGTACCTGATTTGAGACCCAGAGATCTGATTTGCAGAAGTGCTGGGCACTCATCCCTGCAACTGAAGCCAGTGGGAGCTGTGCTGTGAACGTATATATTACTGTATAATGCTAAGTACTCTGTGCCTCAGGTCCCCATCTGTAAAATTAGATAATAATATCTAATTATCTCTTAGGGGTGTTGTGAAAATAATTATGTTTGTGAAGTATTCAGCTATTATAGTGATAAACACCATAGAAAAGACCATGAGGAAGTTAATAATTCTGTCTTCAGTATGGGGTTTGTATACTGTACACTGGGGTCACATCTCGAACAATGAAGGCAAAACAAACGATTGAGTCGCTGCTCATTAAGTTATCCATCTTGTGCACTGAATGAGACCGGGGTCCTATGGAAAAATAGAATGTGATCATGTAATTATAGACTGTTATCAGAATGCGTATGCATGGAGATGGGGGTGTGTGTGCAGGGTGAATTAAAGTTATGGATACATAATTAAGTTTCCCTCACTGGGGCCCAGTATCAGTTTATGCCCCCCAGCTCCCAGTTCCAACCTCCTGGGCAGGAATTTTTCCCTCACTGCCTGAATGGCTGAGATAGGGTGGGGTTTTTTGCATTCCCCATGGCAGATAATGAACCCAGTGAGTTAGGCAAGGAGATCAGTCAAGATGCTGCAACTTAATAGGTAACATGTGTAGTAGGGGTCCAGTGCAGGATGTAGTTCCCTTCTAAACAGAAGTTGAAAGGGGATTTAGGAGGAGGCATCCCCGAAGGAAGCTGGGTAAAGGGGTTTCAGGATCCTAACATCTGGTACAGCAGGAAGATGCATGCCCTCCTTTTTCCACCTCTCCCCCTTATCCCTCATACAAAGGAAAGGTGGCAAGGTCCCAGCTCATGACCACCCTCCTTAAGAGGCAGAAATGATTAAGGAAAGAATGGTGACCTGCCCTGTACAATTTATTGTTGTGTATTCCTAGATGGATTAGTTGTGGTCTAGTTAAAGATCCATTGCATACATTAAGATCCATTGCATCTTGTCTTTTTTCTGGCATGGCTGGGACAATGTTTCATTAACTAGCATCTTTGTTGTCGGTTTTATTGAACAGTCTAAGAAATGAGTGGGCTTGGAGACTGACTAATTTACCCCTCCCTTGTCGGCTTGGTTCACACATTGGTGGGGTGATGTGACTATCACAGCTATTCTTGTCATAGGGATAAATAGAAGATGTTAGTCTCTAAGATTACTAATGTGGCTGGCACCTTTAATAAAAAACAAATTTACCTCAGCCATTCTACCTCTACCAAAATAGTTTATTATAGAAAAAATACAGCCTGGCTCTATGGTCATTTCCATATAAGACCCACAGTGAAGCCAGGGTAATTAATGCTCTAAAGATAATGATTTTTACAAAATCCTTCAGTGTGAACTGTTTTATGTGACTATCAGAGAGAGAGAGATGAAGTATTTAATCCCTTTAGAACATCTGATGATCTTCACATGAAAAATCTAGGATCAGGCACTGCATGTGCATTTTAAATTATTACCTTTCGTCTTCTTAAGAAACTGCTACATTATAACATTTTTTAAATTGTAATTTATATTATCATTAGAATTAGCTAGTGTCCATGATTATGTGACATCAGAAGTATTCCCTTTTCTCTTCTTCACCTCTATCCTTTCTATTCTTCTCCTTTTCTTCATCTCATCTCCCTTTTCTTCTCTGTCTCCTTCCTTTTCCCTGCTCCTTTTCTATTTTGTGTCTGTTATCAGTACTATTATTGCTGTTGTTTATTGTTTAAAGACCAAAAAATAATGTGCTTGGTACTGACAATGCATCTGTATTCCATAAAGAGCAATGAGATCACACACAGTAGGTGCAGTTCACCTACTGGGGATAGACAGAAACAAACAGGGTTTTATTATGGAGATACAAATCAGTTTTATTAGGGAGAATTATTCAAACAGCAAACGAAAAATTGTGATTTTAGTGCACCATTGGTACTGTTGAACAAGTTTCCTCAGTTGTGTTGACAAGTAGTAGTGTTTAAGAGTTACTTCACTTCTCACTGAAGGATGCTGGCCAGACTATTAATTTATTAGGATCAGAGCTGAACTGAGCTTTCTTTCTGTTCAAAAACTGTCCACAGAGTGATTTTTAAAAGTGAGTTTGTTCATTATTTGTTCAATATATTGTTAATATGAACACATTTCTGGATGTTTACAAACACTTCATTAAGCTATCGCTTTATATGTTTCATTCTTATATTTTGTTAATTGGGCTGTGTGATTTGTCACCTAACTCAGGTTGTATTGTAAGTTAGGTTTCTGCTTCCTAATTGGATAGCTTCCAAACTCTCAAATAGCTTTCTAGGTACCCTTTAAACATTTCCAGCATCAAACTCCTGCAAATATATATTCACGTGAGTTTTTGACTCAGTTTATGTGAACAAAATTTAATTTCTGGAAACAAAAACTAACTTGTACAAGTATTCTTGGAAAGCATATTAAAAGAGATTGCAAATATGCAATTCTTATGTAATGCCCATTAACAGTTTTTGAATTATTTCCCCCATTTTACTGAAGACTGACAATTTCAGAAATTTTAAAACAAAAGAAAGTCTCAGTTAGTACAGACTGTACCAAAATTACTGAGTATTTCTTTGGTCCAGCTGACTTCCATCTGATGTGAAAAGAACTCAGTTTATTTTAGTCTTAGCTGGCAAAAATTTCAGTAAAGAAGGTGTTATAGCATTGTTTTAAGATCCAAGGGTTTTGGATCTGTGTTCACCAGGATTAATTGGTGAGGGTATACTCTCAAGCCTACCCAGGAAAAGGGGTGTAAGAACTTGGGGGGGTGGAATTAGTCTCAAATCTGCCCAGGAAAGGGGAGGTTAAGGACTTGGGAAATATTTGGGGGAAGGCAGAGTTCCAAGTGGCTCTCCCCTAAGATTTGGGACACGCTTTGTGGTGGCAGCTTACTGTTAACCTAAGCTGGTAAATAAGCTTAGGGGGTCTTTCATATGGGTCCCCACATCTGTACCCTAAAGTTCAGAGTGGGGAAGGAACCCTGACAGAAGGGTATGTTATCCCTGTGTTTTCTGAGAAACCAGAATATTTAATTAATCTATTAAATGCTATATTTTGTAGAGGCATGAATCTTACAGCAAATATAATTTATCATAGGTAAATATATTTCTAAGGTTGACAAAGCAATATAGACAGACACTTTATAGTTTGGAGATATTGAAATCTGAGAAACTTCTAATAAAAAGAGTTTATTTTTTTGAAATGTGATATTCGTTATCATCTTTCCCTTTGGTCCAAAACTGTTGCATGCTTAGATAGTTAGTATTAATGAGCTACTTCATTGTAAATGGTTGCCACAGGTGCTAAGAATTACTACATGATTCTGCATTCAGCAGAAAAAGCAAGAAGCTTACTAGCTAGTGCTGGTGCAGGCTGGTGATTCTAAGGATTCAAGTCATTACATCTATATAAAGACAAGCTTTATCTTAATTTCTTCCATACTGCAAGGAATACTAGAGATTATTTACTTACTGATGGCTCTGTATATTGGAAAAACAAATGGAGTAAAGATTGGTGATTATGAACATATACATCTAAAACGTCTCTTTATGAACCATCAATATGCCTAAGAGGATGAAAGAAACATGATTTTAGCTATGATCGTGACTAATGACTAGCTTGATTTTTTAACAGAATTTATTTACATAGGTGATATTACATAGGTGAGTTTATTGGTAAAGCATATTCTAATTAGCTATGCAATGTTTACTTTTCTTTTTCATGTGATATAAATGTATGTATGACTGGTATGCATCTGATACAACTACAGAAAAATAGTCAGGGTATCACTAACTTGAATGTGTGTTTCTAAATTGAAACTATTGCCTTATCTATGCAATCTGTATTAAAACACTTTAGATATATGTAATTGATCTCTACATCTGGTTATATAGATTGTTTACATTGTGCCTGTTGAGTGTTCATTTTGCAGGATTTACTTAAGGGTTATCTTTTATGCCAGTTGGTTAATAACATACTATTCTCTGAATAGATATTTGAGTCCTCATGGTTCATTCTTCATTCAGGTAAATACCAGTGAAGTACAACTTTCAAATAAATACAGTAGATTGCAAAAGTACTGTTTTCATATTTGCTTCTGGCTATTGAAATACAAAGTTGATTTACCGGAGTTTGGTAGGGATCTCATTTTACTTACAATCCATTTCAGTTACATAAATTATTGCTTCGGCTGATTATAATTAAAACTGTTTTTCATTCATAAAGTAAACATTCTGCTCCTGTTTGGCACTCAATATGACTAGAATTTAATAATCTGTCATGAGTGCATAGTGCTGAAGGACAACTCATATGGTGTGAATTTAGGGCCCGATCCTGCTTTCATTGTAGTCAATTGGAGTTTTGTTATTCCATTTCAGTGGAAGAAGAATCAGATCCTTCATTTTCAGTGCTAAAAATGTTAAAATGTTTAAAAAAACCCCAAGAATAAACAATAAAACAAAATTACAGTTATTTTTGGTCTAGTTAAAAATGGTTTGTTTCTACATTTGGTGGATAAAATATAATAAATATTTAAGTCAGCTGTCTGCCATTAAACCTATATTTTAATTTACATTTCTATGTAAGCCCTATTAATTATTTATATAAATAACAATCTGAAAAAGGCACATAAAAGTACAAATCAAAGAACTATACTTAACCAAAATGGTTACAAATTAAGATACAGCTACTACTTATTTCATTCATTCACCTTCATTCATTTGACATGTAAAGTGCAAAAACTATTACTAAAAAATTATATATTTGAAGATATCTGAGGTCCAGTGTTTTTAAAATAAGTAATATGCAAATCCAAAGAAATCCTAGTATATGTGAACTGTAAGGAAATGGCTTGAATACAGGATTTTATGGAATTAAGAAAACTATCATTTTTTACATCTACTATGGATGGCTTTTTAATAAAAGGTATGAAATTAAGTTATTACATAGTAAAATACCAAGATTTTCAAAACACAGAAGTTCTGTCCATAATACAGAAATACATTTAAACTATCTGTAACTGGAATTATTGTACACATTCATGATTTTTAGTTTGTTAATACTGTTTGTGAATCAATATTTAATCATTGTTAATTATACTGAATGGCTATTGCCACTGTAGTAATGGTAACAGTGTTGCTATGGTGATAATTAGAAACAACTTCAGCTTGGTGCTGTAAAGATGTTCATCTTGTAGTTACAGAGAAAAAGATGCTCAGAGAATCTTCAAGAGAAGGTTAGGTAACCTATGATCTCCATTACCCTTGTGTTAATCTGGAAAACTCTATTCACTTCAGTTAGATTTACGCTTTGATAATTGAATCTGAATTGACATCTTAACTTCAGAATGTACCAATTTATGTTCCAATCCTGCAAAAGAATTCTGTACGTACTTAAATGTAAGTGTGAAAATAGTCCAACTGAGTCTTTGCAGAGTCACAGTATAGTAGTATCTAATATAAGCATTAAGGTGACATACAAAGGAAAAAAATTGCACTTGGGCTATTTTTTGCTTCTTTATGATATATAAAGAAGGCTGGAAATGTATTTTCAAAAACAAAATGGGGGGGGAGGGTTTATGTGTCTCTGGTCTCAGCTACAGCCTCTTTTGTGTCACTCTCACCTTTACCTAGCTAGCTGTATACCACCTCTCTGTTGCCAATGACAGCAAGCAATGTAGCAAGAGAGTACTGCACTCCAGTGATCCTTAAGGGACCATTGCAAGCTGGCAGAATTTAGAGCAGCCCTGCAGTCGTGCTAAGTAACGCCAGGGTTGATTTAGCCAAGGCATTGGGAGAGCACAACAAAGGCTTCAAACAACCCTTTCCCCTCCCTTTTCAGCAGTCTGGTGCAGCTGAGGATCTGGCCCTAAAAACTTTGGGTCCTGTATCTTTATGTCCTTGCCTCCACTAGTCTCTGACTAGTCTATTCTGACAGCTGTTCGCATTGGGGCCCAGCAGCTGTGGGACAGCAACACTGCCAGCATCAGTGGAATTATATAAGTGAGAATTTTTAGGAAAAATAGATTAAGGCAGACAAGGCCAATGATGTTGGAATTTTAATGAAAGGTTGACACCACAAGAGTGAAAGTTGAGCAATTGATAGGGGACAATATTTTTAAGTGGACTGTTTAAATTTTTGTTTTTTGCTTATTTTTGTTAACGTTTATTTAGCTTCAATAACTAACAAATGTTTTGGACAAATGCCATCTCTGTTAAAGGTTTAGTAACCTAATCCCTGTAGTTAAGGTGTGAGAATTTATAAATATGCATCTCCTGAGACCTCCACAGATTCCTCCAGCCAGCCCAGGAAGACAAGACTTGAAATTTCTAAGATAAAACAAGCAGAACCCCAACACCAAACTTACCCCATTTTTCTTTTTAAGAAGAATCTTGATGATCTTTATATATCATAAAGAAGCAAAAAGAGGAACTACCCTAGTTTTTAATAAGACTTTCACAGGTCACTAGGAAATGTAGTTGTAAGTCTCGCATTGTTTAGGAAATATATATATATATGAGAAACATACAGGATTTCTTTTTAAATTTACTAAATTATAAAGCCACATTTCTTTATGAATTAGAGGAAATTATTTGCTAATAGATATTATAGAGAAAGATAATAATGAGTCATAAAATCAAAGCACAAAATAGTGGGAGTGTAGTAACAAAAACATGTAGGCTTGCTCTAAAAAACCCGAAAAATCTTCAGATTAATGTTTGTTTACTTCAAAAACTTCTGGAAAATGGTTGTGCAAAGGTCACGTTGAAATAAATGTGTTTCCTTACTTCAAGGATGAATTTTATAAATTAATACAATTGATCAGTTGATATTCATTACCAAAAATGACACATTCCTGTAAATTAATATTTCAAGTAAATACATTTTAATGTGTTTGCAACATTTCAGCTAAATGTTAACGAACACTGTAAGCACAAGTATTTAAAATTTCTTAATTCTTTATTACATGAGATATTAATTTCAGTCTATTTTAGACTATATTTATTTATAAACTAAGAGCTGTACAATTGTATGGTGCTGTATAACGCACAGCAGAGGTAAAAGTGCTACAGAACATTTCACCAGCAAGCATGATCTGCAGAAGTTCTCACTAAAATTCAAACTGCAATTCTAGTGTAGATGAGGGTCAGGCATCAGGGCCCTACATATACAATAACATGGATCCCCCATGGCTCTGTCCCTATAGCCCCACCCCTGCACTGTGGCTACACCTCAGACATGAAATGGCAGTGGTAAAGGTTCACCCTCCCAGAAAAGTAAAGCAAGGAACATTGGGCCCCTTTCTCCCCAATAAAGGGGCAGTAGATGGACTCCTAAAAGCCTTGGTTTATCTGTGTGGGTGGGTAAATGGGCCAGGCCTGCTGCACTGCCATAAAGTACTTTCTGCTGGGGTAGTGTTGGCAGGACCCTGGTACAGTGAGCCATGGCATTAACACCCTATTTGAATGTGTGGGGCAGATCACATTACTCAGAACAATTGTGTCAGGGTCAGGCTGTCTGCAGACTCAGACAGACAGATAGTATTGCATTGGTTACACTGGGTTCACATTCTCTGTCCTTTCTTTTATAACCGTGAGGGCTAGAAATTTACTTTTTTAAAACAAAATGAAAGAAGAGATCCTGAGGTAATCACAGTAGCCTAGGAGCTGGGTCTCTGCCACAGGCCAATAGGGCATATCTCATTTCTAGCCTCATCTGGCACTTGGGAGCATTGTTAAAACTCCTGGTGACTTTTTGGTGACCTGTGTAAAATGAGTTGCCCAGTTCAGTTCAGTTCCTAATTGCGCTAACTGGCAGCTGATTGCCATTTTAGTAGAGAAGCTAAAAACTGAGCTATCATAAGACTAACTACCCTCAACCAAGAACTTTGTCTGCACTAGAGAAATTTACCATCCCCCTAGAACATGTGTACAACATTTAATGTGCACCTCCCAACAACTCATAAAGATGACGCCTATGATCCAGAGAACAAGTTGAAATAGACTAGGCTTTCAGAAGGTTTAAAATATGGCTTACACTGAACCAATGTACAGCCAGTGCAATGTGGGCTTGCTGAAATGGCTCAACTAATTCTCTCGCCACTTTCCCCCAGTGCACCTTTCAAAATCTCCTCCAGGAACCCAGAAAATATTGCGACAGGAATAGTTTAAAAGAGAGCTAGGGTGGATAAAGGGAAAACCTGCGACAGTTCTTCCACCAACTCAGCAAGCGTGATGTGGAGGCAATGAACACTTTATGATTGACGTCAACCATTTCAGTTCCCTAGTATAGATACAGCAATAGAGGCAGTCTCTGGCAGGTCAGAGTCAAGGCAGAATGTTTCTGACACAGTGTGCAGAAGCGTGCGTGCCGCTGCCTAAGAGGTACATGTTCTATAAATAAATGGACAGTTCAATGTGCAGTATTGACAGTCTGACACACTTCATGAACCCTGAATTCATTATTTTTTTAAAATATGAAGTTTCAAAACTTCCAAATATAACCTTTAAAATGCTATATTTTACTAAAGTGGGCTAATTGTCCTAGCAACCTTCAGTTATGGAGCTAGAAGATATACACTTACCTTCATGTTCTATGATTCAAGTCTCAGAGAAAATCCTAATTTGTATTCCCTGTTCACAAAAGTAGTTTCTAAGTGAATTTTGTAACTTTCATTAGAGTATTTCTAATTGGTTGGTGTATGTAAAGTAAATACAAAAAATGCATGAACTGCTGTATTCCTATGGGTTGGGTAGTCCTGATTCACATTCAGTTGGCCTTGAAGTATTTGTGGGAAGGAAAAGAGGAACAAAATGTGTGTGTTATATGAAATAAAATATGACTACTAGATAAGATATTTTGAAAGGCTGGATTTTACTGCAGTGAAATAGATCTCATTACAAAGAGGTTGATCTAGCAATAAAATAGTAATAGTAAGTGAGGTAGAGTATTTAGTTTATGAAGCAATCAGCATACTTGCAAAACAGTTTGCTTGGGTATTGAGAGCAAGAGGGAAAGTCTCTCTTTCCCCACCACACACAAAGGTAATATTTTGGTTATGTGCACCTACCATCATGACTGGGGTAAAAAGGAAAAGAATGAATCTGTGTGCAAGTATGATGGCTTTCATCTATGCCAGCACCAGGCTTTGAAGTGGGGACATTTAAAGTATAGCTACACTGCAGCTGGAAGCAGGCCTCCCAGCCCAAATAGACAGACTCACACTAACTCAAGCCAAATTAGAGGACTAAAAATTGCTATTTCGAGTGGCAGCTCAGGCTCTCACGCCCACCCAACCCCCTGGGTCTGAGCTAGGGTGGCTAGCTCGAGTCTGCCAGTGCCATGACATCCACACTGCAACTTTAGCACACTTGCTTGAGCCAAGTGAGTACAAGCTCACCCCCAGCTGCAGTGTAGACATAACCTCAGAACTGAACGCATGAGTCTACAGTTTCAGATAAAAAACCAGGCTCTGAAACTCAGTAAGTTTGGAGCTGTAACAGATTTGCATCAGCTGTGAATTGGGAACAGAAGAGGCAGGGACGGCTCTATTTTTTTTTTTGCCGCCCCAAGCACAGCAATCAGGGAGCCTTTGGCGGCATTTCTGCGGCAGGTCTGCCAGTCATGCGGATTCAGCAGCGGTTCTGCGGGCGATCACCACGGTCCACGCGTTCAACGTGCCCACTGCTGAACTGCCACCAAAGCCATGAGACCAGCAGACTTCCTCCTGCAGAAATGCCACTGACGGCTCCCTTACTGCCACCCTCACGACGACCAGCATGCCACGTCCCCCTTCCCCCTCCCCGGGCTTGCCGTGCCTGGAGCTTCCCCTGAGAAGAGGACACCCACTGACCACTAGATGCAGGGCCGGCCCACAATATTTTGGCACCTGACAGCGGGGAGCTCAAATGACACCCCCATGCCCTCTCGTTTGGGCCAAAACTTTGAAAGGTCTCAATTCTGCCTTCTTCCTGTTCTACTCCTCTCATGGTACTGCTCTGCTGCCTACCCCCAATAAAGGAGAACTAACAACTTAAAATGCCTTGTTCAAAAATTTTAAGTAACACTTAACTTTCAAACCCCTGAACAGCAAATGTAACTTTTCTTGTCTGCATAGTAAACACTGGCATTTTCATCTGTTTGAATAATCAAAGTGGTGCTTTCCATGCCTTCTTGGTTGCAAAGATTTGAACTGCTTCCTGAAGGTCCACAGTCTAGGCCAGCTCATGCTCTATTGAGATGGTTGCAAGGCCGACCAGCCTCTCCTGTGTCATTGTGTAGCGTAAATGTGTTTTTATTAACTTCAGCTTGGAGAAGCAGCGTTCTCCACTGGCAACTGTTACAGGAAATGTTAGAAGTATGCACAGAGCAACAAAAGCATTTGGAAAGAGAGTGGTCCTCTTATTGCTGCGCATATATTCAAGAACAGACTTTGGAGTTGATCCTGCTGAAATGTATCTTGAAAGGGCTTTCAGTTCATCACCTAAATCACTCACATTAATATTGCACATGTCATCATGTGTCAACGCTGTCTCTAGTGCCCTGCATTTTTGGTGTAGGTCTTCTTCAGCTATAGTAAGGAGTTTTGGAACATCATATAACATCCCAAATATACTGCTGTGTTCCTTGAGCTGCATGAAACGTTCTTCAACTGATTGTATTGCACAATCTAGAACCTGGTTAAAGAATTCAACTTTGAATTGTTGTTTGGGGTCTCTTATGGGATTATCCTGTGTCTCCTAATCAAAATGTCTTCTTTGGTGACTTTTGTATTCTTGAATGGGTGGGAAAATAGCTTCAGTGTAAAGTTCCTCTGCCAACTTCTGTGCACTCTTCAGAACATTTTGAAATCCCTCACCTGACCAGTAAGTCTGTAGATATGACCTTGATTTGTCCAGTTGTTCCATTGCTCCAGATATATCAAGGTCAACACCTTGGAGTCTTTTGCTTACAACATTTATTTCAAACAGTATGTCATGCCACAACACTAAGCCACACAGAAATTTGAAGTTACGTATGTTTCTGGTGATTCCATTTCCCTCTGCCACTGTTCTCCCACAAACAGTTCCTGTCATAGCATTATCCTCCATAATGGCAACTATGGCATCATCTATCTTCCCAATTTGGTGTTTGATAGGCTTTATCGCCTCCACTCGATTTTCCCATTGTGTGGCACTCAGTGGTTTCAGTGTCAGAGAGGATGTTCCCAGATATTGTTTCAAAATTTGCCATCGATGAGTTGATGCAGAGAAAAATACATAGATGCTTTGAATTACATTAAAAAATTCAGCAGCCTCACTAGAAGCTGATGCCGCATCACTGACCACCAAGTTCAATGAATGAGAACTGCATGGGACAAGAAAAGCTCAAGGGTTTAACTCTCAAACCCGTGTCTGCACTCCTCTGTTCTTTCCTCTCATGTTGGCACCTTTATCGTAGTCCTGACCTCTCATGTCAGCTATCACAATTCCCATATCTTCCAGCTTTTTAAGAAGCACATTTGTCATATCAGCTCCTGTAGTATCATCAATGTCAATAAATTCTAGAAAATGCTCTCTGACAGTCACCATTGCAGGGACATTTTCACTAGGTTCTGTTGTTGTTACAAAACACACCATTAAAGTCATTTGTTCCGTATGGCTGATGTCAGGTGTGCAGTCCAGAATAACAGAGTAATATCTTGCTGACTTCAGATCTGCCACAATCTTCTGTTTGACTTTTGTTGCCAGTAACCGTATGATCTCATTTTGAATTGTTTTTCCAAGGTAGTGGTGTGTGTACATTTCTTGGGTGGTGACTCTTCTTAGCTCAGGTCTACACTAGCAGGAGGGTCAACCTAAGCAAATAGCGTAGCTGAAGTCAGCATATCTTAGGTCGACTTACCTGGCCGTGAGGAAGGCAGCAAGTTGACCACTGCCACTCCCCCGTCGACTCCACTTCTGCCTCTCGCGAGCTGGAATTCCGGAGTCGATGGGCAGCGTGATCGGGGATCGATTTTATCACATCTACACTAGACTAGACCTTCCCTGAGATGCTCCTGGAGTACAGCATCAAACTCAGCCATCAGCTCCACAATTTTAAGGAAGTTTCCATTGTTTGGCACATACAGCTGATCTGAAGTGCCATGCAGTGCTAGGTTTTGGGTAGCAAGCATTTTCACGATGGCAATGAGCCTTTTCAGAACATTTTGCCAGTAAAGAGACTCTGATTCAATCGTCTCTTGATGCTGATCATCTAGGGTGGCCTTTAACCGTAGTCTCATCTCAAGCTCTTTCAACCTATGGAATGCTCTCTGGTGATTTGCTGCCTTCTCATGACATGCCAGATTTCTAGCAAGATTTTTCAAGTCCTTTGTTCCTGTAGAACCCAATGTGGCTGGAACATTAGACTGGAAGAATTTGCAACAAAAACAGTATGCAGCATTCTGGGGTTTTGAGTACATAAACCATGGCCTCTCCACTTTGTCACCATTAGGGATTTCACACCAGTAATGTGTTGGATGGAAAGTTCTATTTTCATTGCCTGGAGAACATGAAGTTTTTCACTTGCTGTGGCCCATGGAGTTCAAGGAAGTCCCTCGGGACTACTGCTTAAGTGGGTCCACAGTCCTGGATCATCTAGACTTAAGGAACTATTCTCAGCAGCAGCTGTTTCTTGTGCCTCCACCACACTCTTCTCTGATCTACACTTTTTTCAGGAATGTGCATGATTACATCCATTTGAGATGGAGATATGGATGCTGCAGTAGCTGCCAGTCACCTGCACTCTGACTAACTGGAAGATCAGGCATCTCCTCACCACTCACATTCTCACTAGGGCCAGAAGGCTCACCATTAACATTTGTGTCTCTGTATCTCAGGAGAGCTCCTTCCTGCTTAGACAGAAAAGCTTCCTTTGCTTTCTCTCTTTTTCTGAATGCTGCCTCAAAGGGGCATTTTCTTCTTTCACTCATGACTGCTGTTCTGTGACAGCTATAGTGGCTCTCAACACTCAGTTGAAGGGGACAAATAAGCAGGCTGGTAGCAGGGCCTGAGTGAGGGAAGATATCAGGTCTTAAGGGCCTAACTGGCTCCTACTACTTCAGTTGACTGCCTGGTCTCCTCAAGTGGGTTCAGGGAAGCAGCAGGAAACAGGAAGCTTCCTGAGAAGCTGGTGTTAATCAGTCCAGGCTCCTAGGGGTGCTAGAGAGGTACATAAGAGGCTCCTCCTACTTTCTCTCCCTACAGCTCCTGCTGCTTTCTGTTATTCCCTCTCACCTTTTCTCCTGCCTGCCTGTTATGTCTCTTGTGCCCTCCTTCCTCCAGCACAGCACTCCACCGCTCTGTGCATCTAGAGCAGAGAGAATATATATGCACCAGCAGCAGACACAATTCTCTACACTCTGGGGCCTAGTAGCGCCTCACTCCCCCCTCCCCCTCCCCAGTCTGGCAACTGAGGCAGCCACCTCAGTTCGCTTCATGGTAAGGCCAGCCCTGACTGGTTACACATTAGTTGAATTAATATTAGTTTGGCATATTGTGCCCTCCCCATATTGCAGGAAATTTAATTGTTTATAAAGTCTGATCTTGTGGTAAAAACAAAAGTGATTTTATTTTTTAAAAAGTGCTGGTAACACAAATTCTTTGACAAAAGTAACTTCCATTATTAGCAAATTTAAATAAATGATTAGATTGATAAGAAGGAACATTTTCAAATAAAATATTTGTTTGTTCTCAGAGAAATATGCAGTCTGCCCAACAGCTTGAGAATTATATTGAGAGCTGGATCCGTGGTTGAGCCACATCTGTATTCCCACTATGAGCTGATAGGATATAAAGAGACACAATATAGGATATAAAGAGGCACACTATGAGACACAATGCTCTTAGAATCCTCCTTCCAGCTATTTCAAAAGTGCTGTGATTGCGGCTCACTATGTGTGTGTTAAATACCCCACCCTTACATCCAGTGTTAATGCATCACAACTATAGTGCATAGATCTAATATAGTAAACCCAAAAAGTGCATACCCTGACCAGATTGGCCTAATGAGGTAGAGATTGGTTTAGGCCATGGAGAAGTCCATGGCGTGGAGATGCCTGAGGTAATTTTTTAATTGCATTTATTTAGATGTATACAATCCATTGAAAAGCCAGGAGTCTTGTGTCTTTCCTAGTGCACACATGCAGTCATTTGGAGGCAGGCATTATAGAATCCAGATAACTAATTACCTGATTTTCAATAACAAATGTTATTTATATTAAAAAATTAGGTAATTAATTATCTTAATTTTGCTATTTGCACCAGCTGCAATTTGACTGTAAAAAAACTGGGGGCACAAATTCAGAGCCTATTTTAGAAAATGTGGCTCTTTAAATTATTTTATTTGAGAAGTCCTTCCTGAATACCGGATCCACCAAACTCTTACTCATTCAAGAAGTTTGAACTCCTGCATTGAAGCTGGTAGAACTTCTCCTATAAGTAAGGACTACTCCAATGAGTAAGGGGTTGCAGACTCAAGCACTTATTCACAAATTTAACTTAATGGTACATATTAATTGCAGTTAGTCTATAAGGTGCCACAGGATTCTTTGCTGCTCATTCATTGCAGTAGTTACTTAAAAATAATGTAGTTCTTGTCAGTAATACTCAATCCATTGAATTTTAGAGTTTGTTACTTGCTTTCGTGAAGACAATATAATTATAGTAGCATCTTGTACATGGATCCCTTTCTCTGATGTTTCTACATTTTCTGTAGAACATCTTTTTGTGCAATGATGTTTTTGGAAAAAGGGAACAGTTTATTTGAAAGGGACAATGTTTTCTTGATAACTGCTGCAGGTTCTTAAGATTTCAGATTTGTTAAGGATTGAGGTTTTTAGATACAGCATACTAAGAAATATAAAACAATGTTGTATTGGAAATATAAGAATGTATGTGTCCTTCCCATATAAAACAAAGTGGTTTGCTATATGGGGGAGAAGGGGACCTATTTTAAGCTCTTTGTGCCTCAGTTAGTCCACTAAAAAGTCTCCTTGAGTACTGCAATGCAGCATAGCATATTGTCTAAGACAAGAGTATATATGTTTTAATTTCCACATAAAGTTTCTTTGAAACTTACAATAACAAGCTGCTGTGTGATAAAAGGTGATCAGAGAATCACTTTTTAATACAAAATAATAGTTTTCTTACAAATATTGCAAGATGTTATTTTTCCTGTTTCTTGTATCTCACAGTGACAGAGGTTATTATGTGTGCTGTTTATATTGTGAGAGATTAACAAACCTGGATAAGTGGCAATCAAAACACTCTAGATTTGTATTTATTTTATACTTCTCTATGATCACTCTTTGGACAAAGATGGATTAATGCTTAATGATGCCCAGATCCATGGAAACACCAAGGCCAGCAGAAAAGTCAGGTCCTCCCCACCTAGGAGGAATACTCTTCTTCCCAGCCCAGCCCCGCCCCTCTCCTGACAAACTTTCTTGTCTATCTTATACTTCTTACTGCTTGTTCTTCCTGCCAAGTCAGGCAGAGAAGCCCACCTCTCAATCCAAAGGAGGCTGCCCTAATCAGCCCCTTTTTTAGGGTGCTGGTATGTCGTCATGTCTCTTTCTGAGGAGGCTTTGGCAAGTGAAAATCCAGTTCATCAATAAATTCCACTTTCCATTTCAAAATGGAGATTATAAAATATTCAGTTAACCATCCTTCAGACTTATCCCACTGTTTTGTTTATACGTTACAGTAAAGCTAATCAGTAGTAATACAACTAAGATCAAGAACCCAGACTGTGTTAGTCTAATTTAACAACTCCAAAACATAAAGTGGGTCAAGTTGCATTGCAAGTTAAATTCTCGGGTCTATATGGGGATGATTGCCAACTTAGCACTACCATTAGAGATAAGATAACGCCTAGTATTAGGAATCTGAGATGTTAGCCTTTATTACGTAACTTAGTCTGTCCCTTTGGTAAAGTGGGATTGTTCCCTAAATTATAGTTCCCAATGCTCTGTCCAGTCCTTGTCTTCAGCATCAAACAGGAGGTTTATAAATTGAGAGCACTCAAATTCAAACAGGTATTTGCTGTTTTATCAAATGAAAATGAAACAAACAAACAAACCTGGCTATGTAATTTGCTTTTTGAGTTAATTTAGTGAAAGACCCACTGGTTGGTGGGCAAGCTGGAAAATAAAACGGACTCATTCAGCATCAAATGTCCCAGCAACAACTATATGGCTGAAACCAGACAATCATTATGCTCTCCAATGAACTCACACAGAAAAACGATAAAAGACAAACACCATATCACCAGTGGGCAAACACTTTTCACAAAGTGATCGTTCCATATCTGACCTCTCAGTACTCATCTGTAAAGGAAACCTGCACAACATCTTCAAAAGACAAGCTTGGGAACTTAATCCATAACTCTGCTAGATACCAAAAACCCTGGATGCAACAGAGACACTGGGTTTATGGATCCTTACAACAGTTTGTAACACACCCCTCTGCTTGCTGACCCCTAATTGCCCACTTTATTTTAAGTGGTCTCCCACAACATGTCTTAATCCCTAATGGTTAACAATCTGTGTCCACTTGTATTTATCTCAGATACTCTGGTTTCCTTCCTCAGACCCTAAGAAGAGCTCTGTGAAGCTTGAAAGCTTGTATGTTCCACCAACAGAAGTTGATCCCCCAAAAGATATTACCTCACCTACTTTATCTGACTCATTTATGACATTCTTAAGACTATATATTTTTCCTCCATAGAAGGATGATTGCATTTACCTGAGAAAACCAATAGGAAGTCATAGAATATACTCAGATAAATTACATCCTTGCTTACAAGGGAGCTAGTCACATTTGGCAAGCTACTCAATTGACCTTTGAGGTCCTTGGAATACATTGTCCTATAATAATGGATAGAGTTATTTTAATGAGGGTCTGGTTATTCATTCTCCTCTTTTAGCAAAGTGTAGCAGGTAGCAAACAGAGTGTCCTATGTCTAGTGACAGCCCAGTCCATTGCGAGCAATGCTTATAATGTATGTAGATTAACCTACCTCTGTTTTGCTTAATATATTTGTTTATGTTGGCAGTAAAAATTACTGGAGTATCACTGTATATATTCAATGGTCACGGTATATATTCAATGGATGCAAAGAGCAAGACTCCATGTAATTGATACATCTCTGTGTTTGTGTGTTTCCATCTCTTTGAAGAGCCACCATGTTTATTTTTTTGTAGAAGAGATGAAGGATAGATTACAATGTAAAGAGCATGTAGTTTGAGCGATGTCAAGTCAGTTATATATCTGGATACCAGATAAACAGAGTTATAATAAGATTTTACTTTAAAATGACTGTTGAATTAATTTGCTGATAAAATGAATTATGTTTTGAAGACACTATTACACATACACTTAATTTAAATGTTTTTACTTTGTAAATATAGTACGTTTACCCCTAAAATGCAAGGCAGACGGATGGGGACTTCAGGGAGAACCATCACAAAAAGCACAAGTGTGAGTGGAGAGATGTACAAACTGGAACATAATGATGGGAGTCAATCAGACACTGCTGTCGGGACAGTTGGAACAGGTGGGAAGAAAAGACGATCCAGTCTCAGTGCCAAAGTGGTTGCCATAGTATCTCGAAGGAGCAGAAGCACATCCCAACTTAGCCAAACAGGTGAGTGATATATACTCAAATTGAAAACAGGTCCCTTTAAATATTGCAGTTTATACTTTACCCATGGCATATGGACTAATCATATGTGTATGTCAGAATATAGTGCACTGAGAAAAAGCTCTTTCTATCTCAGAAAGAGTTTTTGAGTCATTTAATTTTGTCTGATTTCTAAACTTGGCAAAGAATCCATACAGTAATGTTTTAAAAATATGTATTATAAATCTCTTCTGTCCTCATGAATGAATGTGTTTATCTCTCAGAAGCCTTGTTTACATGTAGCAAGGAAATGCAAAGAGACATATGTGGGTATCAAGAGTTGATGGGTTAGACATGAATGACATACTGCATGTACAAAATCTTTTTTGACAGAACAATTCAGTACAAATGCAAGACTTGTAACCTGCAGCATATAAAGGTCAGTTATATAACAGGCATAATTTTAAGGTGTAGGTGTAGCACCTACAGTACCAACATGTTTAATATTATTTTTAAGAGATTACGTCTCATTTCTCAATTAAAATGAATCCTAGTGTTTTCTATTTAAAAACAACACTGGCAAAATGGGGTCAGTGAATTCAGATAAATTAGAGTGCAGCATGATGCTTCATTATGCGCTTGAGGGGTTCCAATTCTTTATTGCTACTTCAGAAATCTTAAAAGCCTTGTATCTATGTGGCCTGAAGGGGAAACAGCTCATACAGAAAGAAGCAAAAGGAAGAAATGTTTTAAAGTCCCCAGTCTCCTGCTGAACTCACTGAGTTTTGCTATTGACTTCAGTAGGAATAGGATCAAGCCCTTAATGTCCTGTGTTGCTTAAAAAAAGGAAAGTTTTAGAATAGCACTCAGGCATACTGTAGTGTTCCTATCACACAGTTAGGATAATCCCAAAGTGAAGGTAAGTATCAGTATTGTATATTTGTATTATCAAGTCTCTGCTTTTCCTTGTTTTTCTTTTTCTCTTTTGTGAGCAGTAGAAGCAAGTTTGTTTTTATTGAGATTTCAGGTAGTTTCAATCAAAATGTAACTATTCATCTACTTCTAGTCTTATGTTTTTAAACTGAACATGCATGCTAAATTATGCATTTGAGTCAAATGATTGCTGTAATGGGATCATTTGAAGTACAGAACTAGAAGTTATGTTAATACTATGTTGTGCTACTCAGAAATGCAATAGGGTCATTATCACTCAGTCTCATTAATCTAAGTAGCAAACAGATTGTTACTTAAAATAAACCATATAAGTTCAGATCAGTCCAAATCAGCTACTGTAATTTAAAATTTAAAAGTGGTCTGGCAGTATTCAAAGAGTCTGTGCTGATATATTCCCCCTTTGTTAAGAGCTACATATTTTAATTTTATTTATAATTATTATTTTATTTAAAGTGTATATAATTTGGTTTGAAGCTGCATTCCTTCTGAACTTCAACTCCCAGTGAAACAGGAACAGAGGAATTAACATACTGGATTAGTCCTGTGATCCACCTAATAGTCTGGTACTCTCTTGGACAGTGGCTGTAACAAGCTGCTTCAGAGAAGGGTGCAGGAAACTCCCCAGAAAGCAGAGGTGGAGTAATTTGTCTGCCATGAAGGTCTTGCCCTGCTCCCTAATAATTATAGAGATTGGCTTAAACTCTGAACTCTGAAGTTTTATATCACTTCCCATAGGGTTTATTTTTGTTTGTTTAGGATTTTTTAACATATTATTTACTTGTAACTCTGGTTTCAGAGTAGCAGCCGTGTTAGTCTGTATCTGCAAAAAGAACAGGAGAACTTGTGGCACCTTAGAGATTAACAAATGTATTTCAGCATGAGCTTTCGTGAGCTCATCTCAATTGATTAGACTCTTCCTGTTGGTATGCATACTTCCACCTTTTCATGTTCTCTGTATGTATAAATATCTCCTGTCTGTGTGTTCCATTCTATGCATCTGAAGAAGTGAGCCGTAGCTCACGAAAGCTCATGCTGAAATAAATTTGTTAGTCTCTAAGGTGCCACAAGTTCTCCTGTTCTTTTTGTAACTCTGGATATTTTTGTTATCCATAAAGTATATAATAACTCTTTGAATCTTGTTCAAATCAAGTTCAAATTTCAAATTAATTGGAGTCTTAGGTGTGTCAGGAATGTAGCATCAGGCTGTTAATTTGTAAAGTTTTTAAAAGATAATATTAAATTCAGCCTGAGGAGATTCAAGTTATACTATAATTCTCTAGAGTACACAATGTCTTCCACTGCAGTGGAGACCATTGCAGTGACTTTTGCTTGCAAAAATATGATTGTGTAGTACTTTCAGCCCTAAAACAGTGTTGAATGTGATTCTTAGTTTCCCTTATTGCAAACTCAGCCAGTTCTACTGTAAGGTAAAATCTAAGCAAATTCTGTTTATTACCTGTGATTTCTCAAAATATTCACAACAATACAGAAACTCAGTATCAGAATAAAAAGTAAGTCATTCCAAAAGGACAGGAATCAAATATTGACCTAGTAGACAGAATTGCTGACATTCCTTTGAAAAAATTCAATACCGGAGTTCTAGGTTTCCTGAATGTGAAATAATAATGTCTAAATGTATACAGTACAATAATGTAAAAATCCCAAAGGCCCTTGTTTGGACACATTTTTTAGTCCTATACAGAAATATAACTTTATGTGTTTTCAGTAAAATATCTGTCAGAAACCAGGAAGTTGAATTAATTGTATTTCATTGGATTAATTGAGGCACCTAGGTATAAGGCCTGATGCTCTCTTTCCAAGGAAAACCCATAGTAGGGGACTAAGTATTCAAACTCAGTCCTAACTCACAGAATTGTTGTCACATTTTCTCTCCTGGAAGAGGGGTTTGCGGCCACACACAGAGGATCATGAAAGCAAGGATTTCAGTAAACAAACCCTGAGGAGCTGGAGTGAACTGGGTGGCACCACTGCAGATCTCAGTACATTTGCAAGGAGAGCTAGCCATTCTGTGTTGGTCCCTAAATTATTTCTTACCTTGATAGTCCATCAACCCTAGGCTCAAGTATAAAATATGCTGTTTGAATGCCTAAGAATGTGTATATATTAAGACTGTATAGTTCTTTATCTAGCTTATCACTATAGCACTATATAACTATCCTATACTTATGTATTTTGAGTGATATCATTTAAATAAATGTAGGGTCATACAAGATATAAAAAAATTACTACTTGTCTACAGGAAATAGGGTAATTCAGGCTAAATAAAGAAATCCACAAAGCATCCTTAATTTATTTTCACACCTGTTATACTTTTATAACTCATTATTGACTTCTCTATTTAAAATTAAAATGTGTATGTTCTGATTAATGTAAACTAGACCCTTTAAAATAAATGTAGATAAATATTTATCTGTTACTAATATTTGAAAATCAGCTTCAATAGATACTTTTTCACAAAAAGTTGTAAATTTACATCACTATTAATATTGTGCTGCCCTCTGAAAAAAAGTCAGATATGAGTTTATGCTGTAGATCTGTAATCAGCCAATTGATAAATGCACGTTTATTACAAATAATTATAAATCTATGTAAAGATTTATTAATAGATTTGAATAGCCTCGCCTGTGCCACTCAGGTCAGTTTAATAGAATAGTTATACTATTTACCAGAGAATATGCAATCTGAAGAAACTACTCATGACTTGCATATAAATTTGTTTCTAACCCCACGCCTTCAGGAACTGCCCCCACAACTCCTAGTGGCAACAGTTCTCAGCCAATGGGAGCTGAGGAGCCGGCGCTCAGGGTGGGGGCAGCACATGGAGACCCCTGGCCAGCCCTGCCCCTAGGAGCCAGACATGCTGGATGCTTCCAGGAGCCACACGGAGTCAGGGCAGGTAGGGAACTGGCCTTAGCCCCGCTGCGCCGCCAACTGGACTTTTAGCAGCCTATTAAAATCTCCAGGATTGCTTACAATAGTCACTGGGAGATCGATGCCGATTCCGGTAGACTCTCGGCCAATCTGGGAGGGTTGCCAAACCTAGCTTTACCTTTTAAAGCCCTCACAATCATTACACAGCCATCTTGCCACTATCTCTGCTCCACTTTCCCTATATTTGAGGTATTGTCAAGCTATATTTCCATGATGCTTTGCATCTATCGGACTAGATCACATGTTTTCATATCAAATAGGTGTTATTCTGGGCCAAATTGGCAGGGTGTTTGCCTTCCTCACAGCATCACAGAGGCCCAATTGTAGGTTAAAAGGAGTGTGAATAGGAATTTTTAATGTTAAGAAATAATGTTGAAATTATTGGTTCATCATTACTTGTATACAGTGTCCACTGAGGACAATGGCTGAAAGGGCCGGTGCCCAGAGAGAAATATAGAAGACCTTGGATGTAGCTGGTGGACCTTTTTGTAGGGAGAAGGGGAGACCTTAAGTCTTCACAGACTGAGGTACCCCTCAGAGATACCCTCATTCCCCATCACAGAGGGAGGGAAGAGAGGATCTTGAGGTAGGCTAAATCCTAGGAGTTAGTTTTTTTTGTATTTGGGGATGGTGGGGTCAGATA
This sequence comes from Mauremys reevesii, assembly GCF_016161935.1. Taxonomy (NCBI): domain Eukaryota; kingdom Metazoa; phylum Chordata; order Testudines; family Geoemydidae; genus Mauremys; species Mauremys reevesii. Next base: position 153,239,962 of record NC_052625.1, on the reverse strand, counting down.
GCACTTCCCAGCTATAGTTAAAGTTGTATCCTGCTCTTTAAAATCAGTCTCTTTATCTGTTTCATTCGCCTAATTTTCAATATTTGAAATGTGTCAAAGTGCTGATCTTGAGGCAAACACTTTATATTGCAGTAATTTTTAGCATCCTGTTTAAACGTGTATAGATTTTATGGATATGTGTGTGCCTAATACCTAATCCAAATCCCTTTAAGGTCAGTATAACTCCTATTGACTTCATTGAGAGTTGGAGAAGGCCCATAAAGAATACACAATGCTGTGATGGTGATGGAATAAAGGCTCTACTAGCTTGAACTGGCAATGGCTATGTAACTCATAAGTGACACATCCAATAAAACCTTTTAATGAGTCGAACAATGGCACATATTTCACAAAAAAACTATTTCAGAAATGTTTTAGAGATTTATTTAAATGTATAGGGTAATCTTCACCCCCTGTAAGGGGCCAATATTAGGCCTATACACCCTTTGTTCCTGTTTTCACCCATGAATATGTTGTGAAAATTGTGTAATGTAGAAAATGCCATTCTTTGTGCTACTCCATAATCCATGAGAGGCAAAGCTATGTTCATTGTGGAAGAATTTAAAGAATCGGGATGATGTGTTACAGCTGCATGCTTGCTGGTCAAGAACAAGAAATGGAAGAAATTAAATTGAATGGTTTATATAATGTAGCATATATTATTCTCTATTCCTGCCAAACAGGTTCATGAGGAGAACAATGAGATTCAGTTTTTTTTAAAGGCCAGTTTCTGGGTGCCCTTCTATTAGAATTCCTAAGCGGAGATTTGTCTCCTAGGAGTCTGATTTTTCTGAGGTGCTGAGCAGCCGCACCTCCAACTATAAGAATCATGGCAGTATGTGGCAGGGGATCATGATGAGTTATTTAATCATAAGAACCAAAGTTATCTATTATCTCTGTTCCTGTTGGCAAAGTTGCACTCTGGAAATAAATCAGACCTTATTTGAAAAGGAATCTTCCGTCCTCCAGATGTGAAGGATGTACTGTGGGATGGAGCTGTATTCCTGAATTTTCAGACGACAAAAGCTTTGAAAACCTTTGTATACATGTTTTCTTGACAAAAATGAAGAGACTGCTACAGAAAGACTGTAGACCTGAATATATACAGGATAGCTTTAAGATACTGGCATGAAACAAACATAGGTGAGGCATAGGTGTGTGCTCAGTCAAACCTAAGACTGTTCTACAATTGAGAATTATTTCCATCAAGAAGTCACTATCAAATGTGAGCAAAAAGACTTGAGTAAGCTTGAGGGAATATCTACATTAGAGCTGCAGGTGTGCAGCTTGTGTAGGTGTACTATTCTAGCTGTGCTCTAGCTAGCTAAAAATGGCACTGTGGATGTCGCATCACGGGCTTCAGCACTGGCTGCACAAACTACTACGTACTCAATGGGGAGACAGGCAGTCTTGTGCAGCCTGTGCTGGAGCCTGCACTGCAATGCCCTTGCTGCTGTTTTTAGCAAGCTAGATAGAGTACGACTAGCATGGGTATGTCTACACACGCTGCAAATCACACTCGCAATTGTACGTCTACACTATGGTTAGACATAAGGGGCTGTTTAATTGTGTAGACATTCAGGTTCAGGTGGAGCCTGGACTCTAGGACAACATGGGAGAGTCCCAGAGCTTGGGCTGCAGCCTGAGTCCAATTATCTACACTGCAGTTAAACAGCCCCGCAACCCCAAGCTAGCTGGCACGGGCCAGCCATGGGTGTCTAATTGCAGTGTGGACATATCCTTAGAGAATCATATGATCTAGTTCTCCCCCATAAGCTTTTAGCCTTCCCCACCACATAGCATGAGTAGAACCTTCCTATAGTCACCCGAACTGTTTCCCTTAATTAAGGGATAAAGAGAATTCCCATACAGCCTCTGGAATTCAGCTTTGATATCTAACATGTCAATTTCAGAGGACAATCCAACAGTCCACTCCTAATAATATTGCACTATCCAGTTTAGCAAGCTATGTCGGTGGTCGTTTTCCATGCATGCTCACAGAAGCTGATGTGAAATTCCTGCTGCATCTGGCTGATCGGCAAGCAAGGCTGCTTTCTGAGAATAATGCTGAGACCCAGGATACAGATGCCATTCTCTGGTTACTTTGTTGAATGACTGAGTTGGGTAAAATTCGAAAGGGTAAACCTATTAAATAAATACGTGTGCATGGGCTATAATCATCCATTGGTGCAGAAGACAATAGCATACCCAGTCATTGACTGACTGCAAGTGGGCATTATTCTTCAGTGGTAAAAATAAGAGTGGTTGGGGCACTTGAAAGGTAAATAAGCAGGGACAGCAGTCTTCCAAATCTAGAGCCACATACTTTCACAACAGACACTAAAAAATATGATGTCAGTACTTCATTTTCAGTCCTCATGCCAGCCTGAGTGTAAATTACACCTACAAAGAACATTCCAGGTAGAAAAGAAAATCTATGGATAATGTTCCACCTGTCTTGGAAGTTGTGCTGTGGCATACCAAGAGACTGCTTGCCAGACAGGATATTATTAGGGATGAATTTTAGGCTTTAATATTTTGGAAATAACAAAATATTATTTAATAAAGAATCTTGTCTAGTAAAACTCTAAAATTCTTCTGACATTCCATCAGTGCCAGAGTCCCATTCAACTGCCAGACACACAAATAGCCTTGTGCTAGTACCACTGCCTATCACACTGGCCAATATTGTCCCATTGTTGCTTTGTACTCCCTTGTCAGTCTGTATCCATCTGTTCTCTCCTCTTGTAATTAGACTGTAAGCCCCTTGGGGCAGGCCCTGTCTTTTGTTCTGTGTTTGTACAGTGCCTAGCACAACAGGGTCCTGGTCCATAAATAAGAGTTCAAAACTGAAAGTGAAAAAGATTTCCCTACCCAATTTAAATTACAGAAGAGATCTAGGCAGGCAGATGTAATTATCCAAACTGGAATTTTGCAAGAAAAAATGGACTAATATTCCCTCCTTTGCTAAGACTGCTGTTGCATCTTCAGTGATTACAAGTGACTCAAGAGAAACTCTGACAGCAAAGTGACCCCATAACCTTTCCACTACTCCACCACACCAAACTCCCTACCTCTCTACTAGGATGTCAATTCAGTAATGAGTCAAAAGGATGAGTGCTATCTCCCTAACCAGGAGCACCAATTCCCACAGCGTCCTGGCCTTTCCTTGACCAATTCCCAACCAAGTACTGAACAGGCTCCACCTACTTAGCAGAGGAATATATAAACCCCACAACTTTCCTCTATTTTACGGGCCATTAGTTATTTTGCTATCATTGTTTTTTTTTTTTAATTGTTTTAGTTTTGAATGGCTTTGTTTCTTAACCCCTCCCTTTGTGTATTTCTGGGCTGCTGTATTAAAGGACAGCTCATTAAAAATGTCAAATTGTCAAGCTGTATCAGGAATATTTGGTGGCCCAGGCAGTGAGATAGTTAATTTTCTTTTTGTTCTACAGTTTGACAAGACACGGCATCATGTCTGTGTTTTATAAGATTTCTAATATTTTTGTTCTCTTCACGGTCATCTTTTATTTGGCCAGATTTGTTACGTAAGACCTTGACTGTTTTGATAATAAAGTAAATTTGGGGAGGCTTCCAAGAAACAGTTATTTGGAAGTTGCAAACTATAAAACAACCCTCCTGGACCAGCATTTCTATACAGTTCACTTGTGGTTAATGTTCCCGTATGGCATAGAAGAGCAATTCCAAAGTACTTGTTTGCATTGTCTGCTCACCGCTGCAGGAAAGCCTGTTTAATACTAGTATATATCCTCCTCTATCCTAGTGTAACTCCATTTTGTTAGTCTAAGGATGCAAATTTCTGCCATAAAACTTCCCTATATACTTTCATGATCTTGTGTACTTGTAGAATAATTCATGGTAACCTGGGGAGTAGTATCTCTTTCCTCAACGTTTCCACTCTCAGCCAGCATTTAGCTCACTTTAATATTGCCATAACAGGAGCCTGCTTCCTCTGGTTATTGTTAATTTTCACAGACTTAGCCCTCTCAGTCTATTTCAGATAACTGAAGCAAATCTCTGAAGCTATTTACACTATTCCACGAAAGAAAGTATAGAGCACGAGGAAAGGGCATGACATCAATGTGGGTTTTCCTTTTCAACCAAACTGAAAAAAAAAATGCTTCTGGAATACTAACAATGGATGCTGATGGTGCCTTTGGAGAGCTGTCCAGAATGGGGCTCTAAACCTGACAACTAAACAGTAAAGAATGTTTTGTTGAGAGGAACAAAACCTCCATTCAGATGTTGCTTTAACTCAAATAAATGCCTGGAGGAAAAAACCCACCACCATAAGATAAAGAATGATATTGAAAGAAAAGGAAAAGAAGGGAGGGTAACACAAATTCAACACAAACACCAAGTTATTTCTGTGAGGTGAACACTTTGTTCTAGCGATGATTCTTAATTCTTTGAAACAAGTGAGTGCATGTAAGCATGTTCTTTTTTATTTGCTGTTGCCATCTAGCTGAGGAATTCACTACCGTTAATAGAAACATAATTCAGTCTGAGTTACTCGTCTTCCGAAAGATTTCCTAATAAGGGTTAGTACTTTCAAACAAAGTCCAGCCTGCTCTGTTGAATTAGTGTAACATATGGTTCTTTTCCTTTTTCCTGAACTATACATTTTGAGTTTGATGATGTTTTGCACTTGGTTAAATCGCAGTAAAGTACTGATTTGCGGTGGTATTTATTAGCACTTTTTTCCCCCTGGATTTTTTTTTACACAGATTCCTGCAGAAAGTGAACCCCAGTCATTATATTTTTGTTATTACCAAATTATAATTCATTTATGTTTTAAAATTCATGCAAGTTTAATGTCAGGAAAATTAAATTACTGCGAAACAGTACAGCCATCCTTTTATCTGTGAGTTTGCATGCATGTAAAACAGCACTATAAATACAAATATTTAAAATGTATTTGTTTAAGGAAGGAAGGACTTTGTTCCTGTTCTGTTTCTATTTTGTTATCAAACAGTGAAAATTAAATCACTTTAAAATAGTTCCCATTCATTTATGAAATATAGTAAAAAGTGATCTTACTAGTAACGTTTGTTGTATTTTCATTCAGTTTTATTTAACCAGGACTATAATTTGCTTTATCATCTGACCAGTGAGTTCCTTTCATACTTTGGTCCCACATTCTACACAGGGTAAATATAAAAAGATCTATTGAGATAATATCAAAGTTGTGACACAAATTGGCAGGAGATAAAATAATGCCTAATTTCTGCAATGGAGAAAAGGTTAGTACTATCTTTCGGTCAGGATTTTTTGACACAGAAGGGTAAATGAAGACAGTGTGTCATCCTTAAGCTTGAATTTCATTGCTTGTCACATCCTTTGCACCTGAGCCTTCCCCAAATTTATGGCTTTCTGACACACTGAAATGTCTCAGAAGCTAGCTCTGCCTGCAATCATCAAAAGAAAAAGCACTCCACTTCTGTGTCACAGAGTTGAATGGCTGCCTGGGGAAGAGACAACGCATCCAGATAAACTCGCTGTTTCCCATGGCTAAGCATCTGCCTATAGTTGGGAACATGTCCATCTCTCCACATGAAGCAGAGACCCAGCAACTGGAATAACTGCTCTGCACAGACTAACCAGTGCAACTCCGTTAGATAAAATGGAGCTTGCATTGGTATGACTTACTCCAGTGTGTTACCAATATAAGTTGCACCTGTATAAGACCCATTCTGTGCCAGTGCAGTGGTTTTTTCTGCACTTAAACCCAGGGCCAGATTTACACCCTAAACCTAGGCACAGCATCCCTCTCCTCCCATCCCCCTGCCTACAGCTGGCCTTCATGTTTTCTGTAAAAAAAATGAAACTTTTAACACACTTTTAATTTTAAGCGCCCCAGGCACGTGCCAACTGTGCCTAATTGGAAATCTGGTCCTGTTTAAACCACCAATACAATTACATTGGTGCAAATTTGCCTAGTTTATATAAGCCCTTAGTGGTGAGACAAACTAGCTCTGTGACCAACTTTTTAGAAGTGTCACGTGGTATGAAGAGAGATCTTCTTTCCTCTGCTACCTGCCTGGCTTCCCACGTAGGGTTCCCTTCATACGTTGGAGGAATTCCGAGCTGCATAGTTAAGGCAGTTTTCAAACAATCCTTGTGCCAGTGGAGCAGTGCAGAGGTGACTTAACCAGGCCCCAAAGACCTAAATCTTTAGAAAAAGTCCTGGGCCACCTGCCTACACCCTTCCTCAGAAAATGTATCCCAAAGTTTATAAAACAAAACAGTTCTGAGCATAAGCAACTTTTGAGATCATGCCAATACATTGTGGTATTTCTTACAAACCATTTATAGTATTTTATTAGTAGTCTTTATGCTGCTGGGGAATATTCAAATTGCACTAATGTATTGATTCTTTTGATGAATTGTAACTAGCATAATACTGTAACTATAAAGAAGTAATAACTTAGACTAGTGAAGAATGATCAAAAAACCTGAGTGGATTGGGATATAGATATAATTATGGACGTCATATCTCTGGAGCTGTTCAGCCATGGAATTATTTAGCTCTGGATGTTTCAGAAAATACAACTGACAAATTTTCACCCTCCTTATAAAAGTTGCAAATGAGAGCCAGAGAGAGAGAGAAATTGGCTTGAAAAGAATCATATCTCTGACATTATCTATATTAGAAAGGGTTTGCCAGTATAGCCTTACCAGCATAATTATTCTGGCAAACCCTCCTAGTGCAGATGTAATTTACTAAAAGGTGTTTTTTTGTTTGTTACTGGCAGCTTATACCAATCCTTTGAGCAAAATAAGCTATACCGGCAAAAAGGACTTTTTTACTGTTATAACTGCATCTACACTATATCATTAAAGCTATGTCATATGCCTAGCAGAGCTCAGCCAGTGTACATTTTAAGCGTAGACCAGGTCTCTGATGAAAAATTGGTATCTGTTTCTATGAAAATAGACAGAAGTGCATTTTGCTGAATAGAATTAGATATTTATGATGCAGAAGCTGTAGATATTTTAATCTCTCATTTAGTTCTGTTGCAGCTATGATTCTGAAGAGAGCTGTGAAGTAATCTTTGATTCTATTCTCTGTTTTGGACAGAAATAGTTCCAAAATCCCAGCAAAAAAACTCCATGACCACCTGAGACAATGTAACACAGTAACGCAAAGAAAAAAGCAGTAGACTTTTTTTCAATTATGGGGTAATATCACCTGCTACTTTCCGTGCTGCTAATGATGATGTCAATTTCTATTAAATTCTGAAATGCAGAGAATTTACAAGAGACAGAGTGGAGGTACTATGAATTTTCAAATCATGCAGTGTAGAGAGGGAACCAGTAAGGGCAAAAAGAAAGCAGTACTGTGGAGGGGGAAAGCGGCTATGCAGTAGCATCTTCTCACCAGGTGCTGTGTGGGAGCTCAGCATGTGAATGGACAAGAGTCTGGGGAACAGCTACTCTGCACAGTATGTTTCCCTTTCTGAACACACTAAGGTATAGGGCAAAAAAAGTAAATTCAGTAACTCCCTTCTCCGTGGTTTTTACACATCTTGAAGAGGGTGTGGGAGTTCATCTGGCAGAGACGTAGATAATGGCAACACTGAAAAAATACGGTTGTGTGGTGAAAGGGCTGGAGAGGAGTAAGGACAGACTGAGATCTGCAAGAACTGGCCTTGTTCCCACATACCTCAGTCTTCCACTATAACTGCTAACCATGGCCACCGACCATGATGTGCTGGCCTTGTTACCAAGAGGGAGAAGTGCTGTAGAGCAGCAATCAAATAAAAACAGTGTCACAGTGAGATTTGGTGCTCCCTTTTGGTGCAGTTTTACGTGTAGTGAGGAGCTTACTGCCCAAAGTCAGCTACTGTGATTTAGAGGGGATGTAAATCAAATTAATAATAAGTAATAATGATGATAATAAGCAGTAACATAGGAGGGGGGCAAATAACACCCCCCACCGATGTTTAAAAAAAAAAAGGCAGTGGCTTTGAAGAGCATTTTTCTCCCGCCACCATCACCAAAGTGATCTGAGTATGTATCCTTGCAGATTTGACCCCACCTTCCAAAACCCTGGATCCTGAAGGGATTCCCTAGAGGCCAGGTACATCCTCATGTTAACTTGCTGAACATTTTACTATAATGTGACAATCTGTTTAGATTTTCAGGCTGCAATGGTAACTTTAATCAAATGATATTTAGGGCAATGCAATAGATTCTGAGTAAAATATTCAAATACTTCCTCAAGTGCGGAGAAGAAATGTTATAATTTAAAATATATATATATATATATATATGTTGTGTTCTGCTGCCAGGTTATCTTCTTTGATGGATGTTTTGATACTATCTAATGCTCATTGATAGATACTTGTTCCCCTTTCTATGAGTTTATAAAATATGCAGTTTATTTTATTCATAGAAAAATTACCAGATTATACTGCTTAGTAGCTGTGTAAGTATTGATACGTCAGAAACCAAACTTCAGGAATGAAGATTATTCTGAGACGCAGAGACAATAGAAGCTGTGAATGTGACAATGGTATATGAGAAATCCACATATGCCAGAAATCCAAGAATTTAGGATTCTCCTGCTAGTTTTTCTGGATTCAAATTTTTGGTTTTCCCCCAAAAAGAAGAAAAAAGACACTAGCGGTCACTAGCAGAAGGCATTGTGAGACACGGCTTCAGGTTGTCAGTATGGATGAGGTAAAACCTGCATCTCCAGCCTCCAGCCTGGTGTGCAGTGCTGTGTTGCTGTCTTCTCTGCAATTCCCTTCTTGGTGGCTCACAGCCTCAGAACTTGGTGCGACAAGGAGGAAGCAAGGGCTAGAGCTCCGGGAGGCAACTGTCACTATGGTTTAGTTTGCTTGTTTTTGTGAATTGTGCAGGACAAGGGGGAAATGGCTAAGGATATAAGGTGAGCACAGCTGTTTACAGAGATCAGGATAGACTGCTCTGGTTTTAAATAGTGTCTTAACCGTAGTGATGTTGAATGGTTTTGAACATTTTTGTATGAGTTTTTTTGTCTTTGGAGAATATTAAATGCATTTGGGGCCCTGTGGTTTTGGTGTGCGTATACTAGTATTCGAACGGAACATAATTTGGCACAGGATTCCAGATAAGTGCAGAATAGACTAACATTTTTACTGACTTGTTTCTAATATCTGAAAATCTTTTTCATTGTACCTGTTCAGTTTTTCCATGGGAGGATCCCTGGTGCCACTGTTTTGATTTGTTTTGCTTTCACCTCTGCACTGACTGACCAGAGGTCTCTTTATAACTCTTTAGCTGAATATAGATTTGATGCCACAAACTGTTCTCTCTCTCTCTCTCTCTGAGTCTGCAGGCAAACTGAAACAATGAGCTGTATTCAAATGTGACTTAGGATTTGTATATGAAAGTAGATAAATTTCAATCATCACTCTCCCTAAGAATGCTCCTCGGATGTCCATCTCCTCCCTGCCAATCCTGTCTTTCTCTTGGGGCCAGGGTTGTGGGGAGAGATTTCATTGGCAACCCATTCATCTCTTGTTGGTCTAACTGAAAAGCCACTGTGACATGAACAAAGATGTTGAAGCCCTAGTACTGAAAATAAACTGACAAGGTAAATATGCAATGGGCTTGACCTATTCTGGTTACATACAAATACCACTTTGTTACAAGTTCAGTTTTTATTGATTAAAGAAGGAATACATTAGAGAAACCATCTTGAGGGGCTTATCTATTTTTATAAATAAATCCCAGTCCCCATTTGCCTCTGACAGACCTCCCCAACAGTTCCAGGTTTTGTGGGACTGTTCCACTTTGACCCTCAAAACTCCCTGTCCCAGTTGAAGCAGTGCCTGTCCCATGGGGCTGGCTGGGCTTGACTCCTTGCTTAGGTTGTTGCAACCTCGCCCTGGTACCATGGGCTCACAACTCTGCTCAGGTTTGGCTCCACCACCCTGACAGCAGGATGGCTGGGCCAAACTTGAGTGAGTGGCATTGCAACTCTGTGTGCCAGGTTGCAACACTCAAATTTGGCCTAGCTGCCCCCAGACCCTGTTGGGGGGTCGGAGCCAAACCTGAGCAGAGCTGCAACCCTTTGTGCCAGGGCCAGGTTGCATTAGCTGGAACGAAGAGCTAAGCCCAGCCTGCCCTGCTGTATAGGAGCCACTGATGTGCAGTGAACTTGCACTGCAATGCCCTGGCCCGTGGACTTCCTCCCCTGGGGGGTCTGTCCCACTTAGCCACTTTACATGTTGGGAGGTTAGCTGTAAGCATATATTAAGAGCCAGATTCTTCTATTCTCACTAGATATAGCTACTTATGTGTCCCTCATCACCGTAGTGTTTGAATGCCTCACAATCATTTAATGGATTTTCTCTTCACAATGCCCCTGTGAGGAAGGGAAGTATTATCCCCATTTTACAGCTAATAACTCGGGCTAGATTAAGTGACTCAGTTGAAACAACTAAGAGGACAATCGTTGCCTTTTCTCCCTCCCTCAAACTGCTGCCCAGGCAAGAGGCACAGCCTGGTTGTATTTTAGATACGTTTTGGTGTTCACTGTACTAAATGCTTTTTACTGTATGAACTTTCACAATGTTGGGCTAAGCAAAATTGATGCTTCCTTGAAACTGCAGCTTGTCACATAATAAACAAGCCGTGAAACTGCAGCAGGTTGTGTTTCCCTTTTTCCTGAACAGTAGCAGAGTTCAGATTACACATTCGAGCCTTAAAGTGTTTCTGGCCAGTAGTGACCAGACTCTCAGTACATCTTCATTACTCTTTTTCATTGTAGTGGAGCTGCCTCTCTTTAAACAGGGACTTTTTTGTTTGTTGCGACCATTCTAAATTCTGATAATACTTGTATAAGTAAAGTAGGTCATAATATTAAATTAATTGGTGATTTTATTTCACTGTCTAATGAACAGCGAAGGATAGCTCAGTGGTTTGAGCATTGGCTTGCTAAACCCAGGGCTGTGAGCTCAGTCCTTGAGGGGACCATTTAAGAAACTGGGGTAAAAATCTGTCTGGGGATTGGCCCTGCTTTGAGCAGGGGCTTGGACTAGATGACCTCCTGAGGTCCCTTCCAACCCTGATATTCCATGAACAGATATCCACATCACTACTTGCTTGGTAGAAATCTTACCAGTCAGACTAAGGATTGAATGAGCATGCAGAGTGAACTAACATTTAGCCTTATTAATCCTGGTGAAATTTTAACCCATCTCTAAAGAGCTTTGTATATATTGTTATCATTAATCAAGCTTGGAGCATTATAATGAGGTGTTTCTATGGGTTTTGGTTTATGATGCTAATTTTAGGCAACTTAAGAATACCTTATTTACTGACAGCTTCCTTTGTCAGATCATTAAAGACACCAGGTGGGTGAGGTAATGTCTTTTATTGGACCAACAGCAGTGTGCAGGACATAATGGATGGATTTGTTGCTGTGGAGTTCCTGAACTGTGGTGGAGCAATAGACAACACACATCCCACCTTGCTACAGAGTACATGAACACATGTTTTCTATGGTTATGCAAGTGCTGGTGGATCACCGGGATGCTTCACCAACATCTGTGTTGGCTAGTTAGGGAGCATAAGAACGGCCATACTGGGTCAGACCAAAGGGCCATCTAGCCCAGTATCCTGTCTTCCGACAGTGGCCAATGCCAGGTGCATGACTCTCACATCTTTAAGAACACAGGTCTGTTAAGAAAGCTACAATCAGGGATGTTCTTTCCCAACCAGAGGATTACCATTGGGAATGTTGAAATGCCAATAGTGCTCCTGGGGGACCCAGCCTACTCCTTGCTGCCCTGGCTCATGGAGCCAGACACTTGCCACCACAATAGCACCAAGGAACTTCCGGCTTGGCGGGTGCAGAATGCCAGATGAATGTGCTTTTGGTAGATTGTAGGAGTGCTGGTGCTGCGTTAACCTCAATACACTGGCCATAGCTCAGTGCCATTCAGGGAGGTGGTGTTACTATGTTGGGATAATGGAGAGCTTGTATCCGTGGGAGACAAATTTAAGTGTGGACACATGCAAAACTAAGTCAATAGAAGGCAACTCTGTAAACCTAACTTTGTAGTATAGACCAGGCCTTTGTATCTGTACTTGTGTAACACCCATCACCATAGTATCTGTCCTCACAACACCCTAGTCGGGTAAGGAAATGTTATGATCAGGTTTCACAAGTGTAGAGGTGAGACATAGATTTACAAGATTGGCTTTGAAGTCCATGTCAGAGCAGGGATTTAAACACTGATCTGTGTCCTAGTCTGTTGCCTCAATCACAAGACCATCTTTCCTTTCTGCTGTGTTTTCATCTGACTTTACCATGGCCAGACACCAGACTTCTTGTCATCCTGTTATTACACAGAATAATTATATGCACAGTAAGAGAGCTTCTGGTTGTCAAAGAATGTTTAGTTTTTGATTGGTTGACATCTGTAATTATAAAATATAAAGATATAAAAATAAATGTCAAGAAAGGGGTAGCTTGAAGATTTTGTCTTGAAGGTTTGGGGGCTGCATGCTATTGATTTAAGTGTCTTCAAGGTTTTGGCACTTGATATGGCTGTTAGATTGAAGAAATGGGTGTTCTCATTAGACTGTTTTTCTACTATCCATATGAAGTCTTATTTTCCTTCTTGACCTCACCCTGACAGCAATTTGGATAACCATTTTGCATCCTTAACTGCCAGCAACTATGTACAGTGTAAGAAAATATGTACTTTTGAATTTTGCTTGGTAGTGAAATTTATTTGATATTTTCCAAAATGACAATTTTACTTCTATAGTACCTGCCATTTGAGACTCTCATAGCTCTTTAATTATAGTAATAATATAATAAATAATGGTATTTTGTTTTCATATAAGGATTTTTATCCATAGGTCTCAAAGCACTTTACAAAGGAAGGGTAAGTATTATTATCCACATTTTACTGATGGAGAAATTGAAGTGCATAAAATGACTTGCCAAAGGTCACAGTCTACAGCAGAATCAAGGATAGAAACCAGACCTCCATGTATTAACCATAGGAACATCCTTCCTTTTCTAAATGTAATTGCCTAATGAAAGTGCTTTGGGATTAATTTATTTTAAAGGATCCCAAAGCATGTCATAAATAATATATGCAGAACCACTGAAATGCTACCAGCTCTGAAAGGGATGGCAGCCACCAACTGGTACCCAACATACTGTTCATCAACATAGGAGAGAGTATCCTTAGCTAAGGACAGCACTCTCTAAGCAAAAAGTGCCAGGGGCTCTCAAGTGTCCATCCAGTAGAACTGTCCACACAGTAAACCTGCACAGAACTCAACTTGGGTTCAAGGACAGAGTCAACGCCTACTGGAATTTGGACTTGTGGCCAAAGGGAATGTAGGTGTTTAATACCTACAACTTACATCACTAAAACACATCTCTTGCCCGGTGATATGTAGTGTAGTCTGTGCCTTTGATCTTGGGTCAGGTTTTTTTATACCATTATTTTGTTTTCTGATATTTGTTTGGTGAAAATGTGCGTGGGCTCATATTTAGCAGCTCTTCAGAGATTTAAACTGAAGTGTTTTGTTTATCAGGAAGGACTTCAATTTATAATGTGCTGAAGTAGATTACTCTCTGCATCATAAAGAGTTAGTTTAATTATGAGCAATTCATGAGCAAATAGTGCTCCTTGCACTTCATTACTTGTAGTATTTTGTGATATTGACACAGTTTGTTAATTACAATCTGAATCAAGGTTCCACAAAGAAAGATCCTTAAAATCTTTCAATCTGGACACTTAGTTGTACTGGTTAAGAAAAATCCCCATATACATGCATTATGCAAAACCTAAAGATGGTGTCTCAATGCCACCAAAAGTATTTGTTTGAACACTCAATTCTCATTCAAAATTAATGGGAATTGGGCATCCAGTATCCTGGCAGCAATGGAAGTCTAAGTGTATACTCGCATTCTATTGGTCATTTTTGCAGTTGATGTTTTGTGGTTTAGAACAAAGGCTGGTTACAATTGTTATCTTCTTTGACATCATCTGCTTACACAATGATGGTCTCACTTTTAACAAGGTCTTTTTGTTCAGATTGCCAATATTTCCATCAAAATATTAGCTCACAGTTGCCCTGAGCAGCTCCTGAAAACTACCTGAGCAGAACATGCATAATTATGCTTTCTGTTGTAATGAACAGGCAAGCAGCATGGGGGTCACTTGCTGTCTGTTTTTGCTTAGGCATATGAGCATTTCAGGCTCATTGCTGATGACTGTGTAGTTTATTGTTGGGAGGCAGGAATTAATAGAATGCAACATATGACAAAGTTCTTTAGTGGATTAACAACTCCTCTGGTTTGTTAGTTTAAACATTCAGCACACATCAGCCTGTTTAACTCAAAATGTATTTTATCTTTGGGGTATATGTGATGCGATTGCACCCCACACTGCCCTGATAGGGCTAAGGAGGTTCTGAGAGGCCAATTAAGTTACCTGGGGTCACCTATGAGAAGAAGGGCCAGGGTTAACAGTGAAACCCAGCTGGGGAAGGACTGGGAGAGCACTATAAAGCCAGGAAACTCAAAGCACACAGGGAACTGCTTCCTTTCTCTTACCAACCTCTCTCCCTCTTCTGCTATCAGCCTCCTAGCTTTATAGTGCTGTGCCAGCTCTTCCCCAGCTGGGCTTCATTGTTAATTAATCCTGGCCCACCATCTCCCAGGTGACTTAATTGGCCTCCCACGCCCTCGTTAACCCTTTCAGGGCTGGTGTGGGCTGCACACCCATCACAGTATACCATATAGAAATATGAAATTATATGAAATATTGTGTAAGTGCTGTCACCAATGTATACTGCTAAATATAATCTCCATCTCCCTCTGTTAAAATACTGTCTGCATTACAGTGAAAACATGTCAGTATTTTTATTTAAATACAGTCTCCTAAAGAGTGGCATGGCCATGGGGCCAAACCCTATTTGTCTTCTCAAAGAGTGGTCCCACCGAAGTCATTGTGAGCAGGATTTGGCTCTGGGTGACATGAAACTGAGAATGATTATATAAGAAATTAAACAAAAATCTCCTCCCTTTACAGACGGGGAGGATCTAGGCGGAAGAATGCAGTCACAGTCAGGCTGTAGGTTTTGCTCTACGGTACACATGCACACGCACGTTCAGTTCTGCTGCAGGCACTGAGCTATGGCACCTCAAGTTCCTCTCAAAAAGATAGAAAAAATAGTGAAAACTTTTTGGTACTTTTAGAATGTTAACCCTCTTTATTACGTCTTTCTCTCATTCCCAAGCTAGGCAGGCACAGAGTTGGGTCCTCAGTGAGAGGGAGAGATTTCTAGTTTTTCTAACAATAACACTTCCAATACAGGGATCAGAATTCGCATTTTTTACTTAAAACCTTTTATTTAAAAAGCAGACTGTGTATTCCTTGTGAGAACTGCTTCGCTTATTTTAGTCTTATGGCCTGAGCAAAATGGCTACAGTTTTCCTTTAAGAGGTGATTTTTGTTTTTAAAAATTATATATTTGTATTAAAATGTATAATGAAGAGATCATTTGAATATGTGGGAAACTGAAAACTCCACAAGATCAGCTCCATTTATATAACATCAAAATACATTAAACAGAGGAATACATTTGTGGGGCTTCAAGCTCCTTGGAGTGGTATTGAGTCGTATCCTACACTGAAGTCCATGGCAAAATGCCTATTGACACAAATGAGAGAACATCTACAATAAAAGAAGTATAGAAGGAATATAAACGTTCATGCTTCAGGCCAAACCACCACCCAGCTGGAGCAAGGAAGAAAGTTTGCCTCTGGGCAGGTTAATTTATATGACTAGTTTCCTCCTTTTTAAAAAATCGCCTAAGGATAAATGTCATCATGTTAGTTACTGGGGCAATGCCTCCCCCAGGGATGTTGAACTTAATTACATGTGATGATTTTTATTTAATGGCTCAGGTGAAGTTACTTCTTGAACCAACTCCTGTGTGGTATTTAAGATTGTCTAATTGTTTTCTTATTCTAGCAATAGCTACTGCATTTAAGATGTCGAGAGGTTGCTTCCCTAAACCTTGTTGTGCTGTGATACTTGATGAGTTTCCATGCAAGTAGTTGATGTCACCGACTATTACTGTTTTATTAGCCTTTGTTGCCTGCCTGATCCTTGACCCTAAATATTGAGCATCTGTTATGCTTTACCTGATCAGGGGCTGGGAGAGGAAGCAATATATATTTTTATATGTATGACTTGAGATTTGTATCTATACACATTTTACTGGTGCTCTCTACTCAAATCTTCATCTCATTAGATTCTATGAAATCTTTTAGATACAGTGCTACTCCCCTACCTCTAAATCCTAATTTGCTCTTCTTGTAGAATTTATAGAAAGGAATTAGAATATCCCATCAATATTTTTGGCCATTTCACTGTGTTTCAGGAATAACTATGTAAAGATTCTATTTCAACGCCAAGCATTTTAGCTGATATATTTTTGCTTTTAAGCATCTCACATTATTATATAGACATTTATATTTGGCCAGTCATCTATTTTCACTTATATCAGTCTGATATCCTGCTACTTGTGTGGAATTTACCTTTGTGTTATAAACTACTTCCACCTGTTCAGCTGGATATGGATACTTTTGTATTACTGCTGTCCCTTCTGTATAAATCTAACAGTTTGAACATACCCAAAAAGAAGCACTCTAATTAATGATAATAGTAATCCTGACTAATGAGTAGAGCTTTATCTGCCATTTCCATGAAAAATTAAATGCTATTTGGAATAATAGGTATAATATACAGATAATAAGAGATTAGCACATCTGTTCTATAGAACCTGACCTTCAAACTGTTAGCTCTGGTAAAAGATTCAAGCATCATGGTATAATCCTTATATAAAAGAGCAAGTCTGTTCTACCATTGTATTTTCTGATGTCTATCATCGAATGTACATTTAATGAATTCCCTTGAAAGATGTAATGCCACTCAGTTTGGGTGACTCCATGCCAAGAGAACATAGCTGATTCAGATAAGAATTACTACAAAAGGCATTCCTGCCCAACAAGGATTAGGACTGGGACCCTGGAGACAAGGTTTGTTTACTAATTATATGTTCATGTTGCACCCTTTTCCATTAGACCAGGCCACTGTGCCCATCTGCCTTTATGCCACATGCAAGCAAATCCAGAACTCTGTGATTGATTCCAGGAGCTCTCTGTGGCTATCATGGTGTTCATTTGTAAATCTCCATTCATAATGGGTTGTTTGATATGTTGCTTCCCCTTTTCCTTTTCTTCAATTCAGATGTTGATAAGAAATTGACAGTTTCTTGTATATTTACACAACTATGTTGTCTGTTTTTTTGTGATAGGTTTGCTAGTGCCTTCTACCTTAACACTGCAAAAAAGCTTAAGATCAGTCCTGAATCTCAAGTTCTGCTTTTGCATAACACAAAAACATGAGAATTTGCTGTTAAATAGTTTTAAGCTATTGGAGTAACTCAGTTAGTTTTATATTGTAATCTCAATAATATAGCATATGTACAAGTAGGTAGGTATTGTATTGAATCAATAAGTGTGAGAATGGTAATTTTTTTTTTTTTAATAATATACCTGCATTACATTTCAAAAGTACAGCACAAGCAGACCTACTTTGGTCATTCATATGAAGTTTTTGAAGTGTATTTACTTTAGAGGGCTAGACTTTCTTTAAGAAGAATAATCAATACAAAATAAGCACCATTTCATTTTATTACAGGAAAATCTTATACCAGCTAGGAATGCCCATGTTTGGACTGGCTTTAAAACTTGATAAACAGTTGCTGCCTTGACTGGTCTGTTTTAATTTCCTTGTTGGCTGTAATCCAGAAACTGTCAATATTTGTTTATAATATACAGCTAATTTCTTCTCTTTCTTTTATTTTCATTAGTGTACCTTTCATAGTGTTTTATGATGTATTATACACAGAAACATATCAGACAAGCCAAAGTCATAATAAGGAAATCTTGTTTTGCAATGAAAAAATAGCATAATTTACCTGGAGAAAGCACAGAACTTGTCTCTTCTGTGTATATTATTGCCCTCTTTTCTCTGATGTTATCTGTTATCTTGGATAAAGGAGATGCTTCTTCAGTATGCAAGGTTTGCAACACAAACAGGAGGGCTGAGCTGAATGAAACATGATAAGCCAGGTGGAGCTCCAAAAATAACCTGCATTTATTTGAATAGCAAAAGGAAAGGATGCCACATGAGCTCCTGCAATCTCAGGTCTTCACCTTCCGTGCTGTAAGACAATGATGTTAATCAAAGCAATGTTGTTGCTGCAGCTATTTCTGATTGGTGGTTTGCATATCCAGCACAGTTGGAGCGCATGAGATTGTGTTTGAAGGGTTTCCTTGAATGCATATTTGAGAATGGGAATGAAACAGCAATATTGCACATCTTCAAGTTATTCTCAAGCATCCATTTGGGAACTTTGGCAGAATTTGTTGTCTTTGAACATGGTCTTTGGGAGTAGTTGTCCACTTTGAATAATATAAGTAAAAATGGAACAATGATACTATTTATACTATTACAGTATTTATAAAAACATGAGCCTTTTACCCAAGTCTGTAGGCATATTTAAAATCATAATTAATACAAAAATTGTATAAAACACTACCAACAGCCAACAACAGCAATCTTAAAATGAAATACCCAACACTATCTCCATGAAGTTTCTCCATGACTCATTTCCTATCCTAACCCCTACCCAGACACAAGCCTTCTTAAACTGATGGGCTTTGCACCATAATCCTGAAATTCAACAGACTTGGTTTAGGGCTGACAAACAAAAGGAGTGAGTTCCAAAGTGTAAGTACTTCCACTCGCATTTTGCAAAGTTTAAATTTTGTGACTGTAAGTTGTCTTGGCTGATTTCCAATGTCAGGAGGTTAACAAAGAAAAGGCAGTCTCTAATGTAGCCAGGACACAGAACATTACACTTCCACACTTCAATTTGTATTCAAGAGCAGAAGTCTAACATGCTAACTTGGCTATTGCTGCTAAGCAAGAATGCTGTCATGTTTTATAGTAGCTGAAGTTTCAGTGTGATCTTCAGTGATAGTTCCAAAGCAGAGCGTTCATGGTTCCTAAACTACAGATAATAGAGCCAGTATCCAATCCCCTGAGTTTCGCGAAATTGGAGAGACAAGTTCAGAGGAAGTGGTCTCAGGATACAACCTGGTAGTTCGGAGGAGAAACTCAGACTTCTAACTCTATTTAGGGCGTGAGATTAGAGTTCTAAGAACAGAATGGGTTGCAACTCCCTTTCTTCTCAGTGTTGAAGGATCCAGCTGAGCCTGTGAGCTTCTAACCAGCCTTTCTCTTACTGATTCAGAAGAGCAGGGCAAACTGGGGATTGAAATCCCCGGTGTGACCATGAGTGTAGTCAGGTTTCTGGCAAGGATTTCAGAGAATGGAGGTAGGCATGAACAGACCTTGTTTTTGATTGGTTTCCATACACACACTAGAGGGGTGCATATTTTGTTTGGATGGCAGCGTGAACATTTCTTTCCTGGAAGAAGTATTGTACTGTCCTCCTAAAGACTGCTTTTTTCTGGGGGTTTCTTTAATTGGGTTTTGTCTTAACAATTTGTTTTAAGTCAACAGATAATCTCAAGGCACATCACTACAACAGTACTCTTTCACTCTTAAATGAGGTAGGGATACACCCAAATCTGTTGATTTTTAGCAACTGGCACTGCAAAAGATTACCACTGATGTATTTTATTAACAATTACTCTGAGTATTACAGTGCATCTGAAACTATTATGTCCTATGCAAAGGGTGTCCATCAGCAGAAAAAAATACTTTTTAGAAGTCTCTACATGGGCCTGACTTGAGATGCACCATGCCTCCATCGGACATGAGATCTGAATCTGTTGGTTGCTTTTCTAACTTCAACTCCACTGCAGTCTTTAAGATCAAAAATCCTGCTAATGTTTATTAATTGAAATGTACAGAATATTTTTCTCATAAACCATTTTAAGGCATTCTTTCTCCTTGTAGAAGATATCTATGCAGACAGGTATGAGCGTTTGAGCATAACTGAAACAACTTCCTGTAAGCAAAAATGACAATATCATGTCCTTTTTCATAAAATCATAGAACTATAGGGTTAGAAGGGACCACAAGGTCATCTAGTCCAACCCACTGCCAAAATGCAGGATTTGTTGTGTCTAAACCATCCAAGACAGATGGCTATCCAGCCTCCTTTTGAAAATCTCCAGTGAAGGAGTTTCCACAACCTCCCTAGGCAGTCTGTTTAAAGCTTTTGCTGTTTGTTTACTTCTTTTCCTTGTAATACCTTCTAGAACATTGAAATATCTTTTTCTTTAGCCCATTTGGTCTTTTTTACAAGACAAATATTAACCAGTTGCTCTTTATTTAATGGAAGAAACCAAACTAATATTGTTTGTTTATTTCTTTTCTCTAAACCAACATCATCAATGACGATGGCAAAGTTCTGGGAGTAGCTTGTTACGATAGTTTAGTTTGTGTTTTCCCTACTTTCCCTGAAAAAGTAAAGCACAACATCTTAAATTATAGGCCCACCTAAATAATGTCTGTTTGGGGTGGTTGTTTTTTAGTTTCTCAAAAACTGAGTGCTAGGCTTAATACTTATTAAAATTCTATATATTTAAATTCAGAAGCATTTTATACTGGGGTTTAATAATCCTGATAGTTCATATTTTGACCCCAAAATATTTCGCAGTGACTCCTGATGCCAAAAGAAACAGTCTTGCAAGTACATTCTAAAATGTCATATCTCTAAAAAGGAAAATTAAAGGTAAAATTTTCAAAAGTGATGTTAGAGACTTAGCCTACATTGCCACTGTGAGCTAGGGTGTAATTCCCCTGCTTGTGTTCACATACTCGTGCTATCCCTCTTTGAGCTATCATGAGTATAAATAACATTATAGCTGTGTTAGCTACAGGTAGTAGTAGCGCTAGAGGCAAGGCTGAGCCACACACCTACTGGTTTCAGGCAGGTTTGTACTTGGCAGGCTCAGCTGCTGCTGCTACCATGGCTACGCTCGAATTTACATGCATGCTAGCTCAGTGAGAACTAGTGCAACTATGTGCACATGAGCAGGGGAATCAAACCCCTAGTGTGTTGTGTCACTTAGTCCCTAGGTGCTTAGGAGTCAATGGGATTTAGACTTTTAAGTTGCCTAGGCACTTCTGAACATTTTACCCTAAATTACTTTTGACCGTGCTTTCCCAGGTCGGAATTCTTTAGATCCTATTTATGCTCAAATTCATGGACAATGAGTCAAAATCATCAAGGTTTGAGAATAATAGAGACATTCATTTCTAAGGCCAGGTCTACACTACAGACTTATATTGGCATAACTATGTCACTCAGGGGTGTGAAAAATCCACACCCCTGAGCAACATAGTTATACCGACCAAACCACCCAGTGCAGACAGTGCTACTGCCTCTCACAAAGGTGGATTAACTACACTGACAGGACAAGATGTACTGTTGGTGTAGGAGCATCTTCACTTAAGTCCTACAAACATTTTTAGTGTAGACCTGACCTAAGTTTGTCTGACTTGTCTAGTGGAGAACAACTTTAAAAAAAAAATCAAACCACCTGCTAAGAATATGTTGTGCTCTTCACAATTTACACATCACTAGAACTTACACTGCCAAGTGAATTTCTAAACCTTTCAGCAATATTTTATGAAATATTAGCTGACAGGTAGTTCAGTTCTTTTTCACTCCAAGGCCCCCTAATGTAATCAGTTGTAAAAAGAACTTGTGAGTGAAGCAACTTGATCATTCCTTACAGTGCCAAGTGGATTTTTTTAAAAGCTACAGAGGAAGCTCAGAGATTATTCTACCCAGAAACAGCACAAGATATTTAAACAAGGTTGAAGCTTCCTTGGCTTCTTACTGCTCACTAAGGAATATATTACAGCTGATGTTTAATTTTGCTTAAACCTAAGAGGTAAGTCTGTATTTGGTGCATTTTGGTGTGACTAGCATACATGTTAATTTGATTAGCAGTGTTTTAATATATACCTATAACTGTTCATAGCTACCATTGGTAAAAAAACAGAAAACTAATTTACTCTGTTGATCTGAAGATCTAGAAATCATTTCTAAAGTAGGTTCATTAACATTGTATTTTTTTTTAAATGTGCTCTGGAGCTATTGGATATCATACAACCAGAAGGGCTCAAAATCAGATGGATCAACCTACTGATTAAAACTTGTTCTGAGTAAGAAAAATTGAGTAAGAGTACTATTGTTGAAGCTATAATATTTTTTTCTTTGATCAATAATATGTTCATAAATTAGTATTGTGGTATTATTTGGAGATCTTGCAGCTGTACAAAAAGGCATCTAAAATGTTTCCTTTTTCTCAAAACAATTGTTTCAGAATCATTTTAAGAGTATTGACTTTCAGCATTTACGTATATTTTATAAAGAGTATATTTTGGGCTTTTATTATTTATCTGTCATACTTCTCAGCAAACATTGTAAGAAACATTAATATTATTAGGTATCTTATTAGTGCTCATGACATTGTTTTAATTTTCTAATTATGAATGACAACTTTGTAATTGTGAAATTTGTCTAGTTGCATAATAATTATTGTTTCACTCTTGAATCTGCCAGTGGGGGTCAGGGAAGTTAAAGAATTTTGGTAAGAACTAACCTTGAGCTCATTTTCATAACTCCCCTTCTACTCATTAAAAAAAATCTAAAAAAATACACCGAAAGAGAAAAGGAACTGATTTAATGGTCCATAAACAAAATATTTAAAACTAAGGGTTTCAGGATATAACAAAACTAGTAGATGGATATTAGGAACCACTTAGCATTCTTCAACGAACAGGATAAATGATGTACTTCAATTCACTTCTTTATATAAATTATCTTATGCTTTCTTCTCTATTCTAATCCCAGTTTGCCCTCCTACATTGACTGGCAGCTGCAGCCCAACACCTTTCTGATGAACAAATGTCATGTCTGGACCCTATGCCAATTTTGCTCTGAGAATCGTCTAGCTAAAGATTGTAGACCAATATCTAGCCTTCAGTCTAAACATGTCATCTGCACAGTGAAATCAGTTTGCATCAGTTTCTCATCCCTCTCCACTTCATTACCTCCTTCCCATAAATCCTATGAGGCACCAAAGTATGAGAGAAAATAGGTGTTTGTAAAATGTTTAAAAAATTGTATACAGTAGATAATTTGTAGACAGTGTGGTCTCATTATGTTTTTAATCTTCCAAGAAAGTAAATATTTAGCACTATTTGAATATCACTGAAATAGGCATTAGGAGTTGGAAAAAATGTGCATTTGTATATGGTAGCAGTTTGCATCTTATTAATCTTAGTTTTGCACAGCACTTTAAATGGCCAAGCAATTGATACCCGGTTATTTTCATATCAGTGTAAACTACCTTTTTATTCCAGCAGTAAAAGCTCACTACCATGCATCCTTTACGACAAGGTTGTCTCTCTTTGGCTGAAAAAATGTTGCTAGTTTCATTTAATACAGGGCCAGTGTTTTTGTTTTGTTTTGTTTTGTTTTAAGCTACAGAGGAAGCTCAGAGATTATTCTACTCAGAAACAGCACAAGATTTTTAAACAAGGTTGCAGCTTTCTTGGCTTCTTAATGCTCACTAAGGAATATATTATAGCTGATGTTTAAGTTTGCTTAAACCTAAGAGGTTTAAAAATAATTAAACCACAGATTTTGCTATTTTAAAAGTCATCATTAATTCCTCATCCAGACAGATACTGATATTTGTCTTTTATAGATGTGTATGTCTTACAACACTCTCCTTTTCAAGTATTTTTCTTGGCATTGATGAATCAGGTCTTTCAGAATAATGTACAAGAGAAAGCATGATTGTTTAGAAATTTTGCAACAAAACACAACTAACATGATCTGTTTATAGGGAGGCAAGATTTTCCAAACTATGTGCCTAAAATTAGGCTTCCCAAGTCCATATTTAGTGCTGACCAGTCAGCAGCTTTCATTCACTTTTTTTAAATTGTAGCTCTTGTATAGGGCTTTTCATCCATAGATCTCAAAGTGCTACTTCGATCAACTAGAAATCAGTGGGAGCTGCTGGGTAATAATTAATAGTTAAATAGTTAATGTGATTTTTGAATTAACAATGCAAACTAAAGGTCAGATTCTGCCACTCTTAGGGTAATGATGCCTTACTCTGCAAGTGACCCTATTGCCTCAAATTAAAATAGTTAATGTAATTGGAAAGCAGCATTTTATTTTAACTTTTCTCCTGTTGTTTTCAGTGGGTTTTTCCCCTTTGTTTCTATCCCAATGTATATCAGTAATAAATACCAGTAGATGGATATATGGTGAGTAAATTGCAATTTTATGTTGGGAATGAACTTGGCTTGCCACTCGAATGTCTGAATCTGAATATGCAGAATAACAGAAAAAGGGTGGATTTTTTTTTCAGATTTCTGGAAATAATAAATCATTCAATGCTAATTATATTGAAATCTCGAGTAAATGGATTTGACACACTTTCTAGATGGTTTCTTGCTAACAGTTTATTGGCAGTGAATTTGTTCCGCTACATTCAGTGTAGTTTATACATGTTGTGTATCAAAATTAACCCACTGTAACTATTGCTTTCTTCATAGTTGCTGGTGACATTTGGGTTTTGGGGGAGGAATATTTTAAGGATTATAGCAGTGGAGGGGTTTATGCTAAATATTATGCTTAGACAGTTTTCTTCATAATGTGAAATAGCAAAAAGGTTGTGCAGCTTTACTAGAGGTTTTTAAACTTTGGGAATTTCATGTTTTCATTGAATGTGCTGCGTGGTTGCTATAAGAAACAGTGTTTTGGATTGATGAAGACCCAAGATATGCTGCTTGAAAGTATCGCCTGGCTTAATCTAGCTAGTGTCTCGCAGTCGGTGTGTGAACCAGTCCCGGCAGATCTTGTCAGAGCTGGCTTGGAGCTGTGGTCCTTTTAGGTTTTCTTCTCTGCATCCATGAGTATCTTTGGCATGAAGAATCATTGGTCCTTGAGCCATGCAATGCTCCTCTGCATTATTGCCCTTCATTCATAGACTTAGCAATGTCGCATGTTTTAAGTTTTATTAAAGTGTTCTTTTGACTTCTTTAGGTTAGACTTCATTGACTTCATTGTCCACAGAGAGGTCTTAGGGAATCTTTAGTTGAACATCCTGATGGGGTGGACAGCTTAGTTGACTGTGCACCTTTATGTCTTAGCTTCAGTTCCAGTAGTAACAGCCCATTTGATCCTGGCTCTTAAATCTCAAGATGGTTTGCAGGCAGGGGAAGCATCAATTCTCTTGCTGTTTTGTGCAAGTTTAAAATAAAGTAGTGAAGGCAAAATTATTACATGGTGAACTTTCATTTTGGTCTGAAGCTTTATTCCTAACTTGTCTGTAAGAAAACCAAAGGCAATGTTTCCCCTTCAGCTCAACAGAGACATCTCTGGAAAGGATATTGTCTTGATAGGTAAAATGGGATACAAGAGCCATTCAAGTTCCTTGGTAGGAATGGCTGGTAGATTGTAAGGGAGTTATATTACAGTAGCTAATAGTTTACACAAGCTAACTGTGTTATGCAGCGGCAGATGGCTGCTTTGTGATCTCTTGGAGATCCTTCTGGACCTGTTATTAAACCTGCAAAAAGTATTTATTATACTTGATCTTCACTCATCGTTGTTATGCTACTTGTGTAGATGCAATTTGTGCACACTAATCTGAGTTTTTGCAGATGGAAAGCTTTAGATGAAAGTGTATATATAAGCTTGGAAGCCATTTTGAAGCACCTTTGAAAATTTGGCCCTACATGTCATTCAGGAATGAACCAATTTGTCTATGGTCTTCACAATGGATGTAATTTAATTCACACAACATAGGAAAATACCTATAACATGAAACTGAAATTAATTATCCATGTCAAATAATAATAAAAATCAGAAGCTGGCACCATAGCTTCTGAAATAAATTTCCAGGCAAAAGAAGAAAAACTTCTCAGTTATATCACTGTATCTTTCTAAGCTATTTTAATAAGCCTGTACATTCATGTAGATGCAGTCTCAAAAGTTTATGTGCATAGGTGCCAGACCTCGAACACTCTTCTCAGAGGTGAAAATAAAAGCTTTAAACAAACCAACAAAAAGAACAAAAACAGCCCACCTGTTAACTGGCCAGATCCTGCAATTCATCAAGCAACTGATGCTTGATCCCAAGTATGTTTCATACCAGAGACCAACTTAAATTTCCAAAGGAGTTTCAAAAATACTAAAAGGCAATGCAATCCCACTTTAAAGTATCTTATTAGAAATAGGCTTTGCTGAGAATTTTTAAGGAACATGCCAGTAAAATAAAGCTTGATATCTTCTTTTGTCAGTATGAGTGGAATGAATAAAGGGTAATGCATATAACTGGTTAGTGTAAGACTTGGAAAATATGTGAGGTATGTGCTTGAGCTTATTTATCTTGAGTGAAGACTGTTCTCAGTATCTCAAAAAATCCATTATGTATCTTACCACACTATTTTAGGTTACTTGTATGGTATATTTCCAATTATATTGCAGAATATTTAGAATTTTGCAGGATCTTTAGAATGTAATTGTAAAATGCAATGGAGAGTGGTGACTGAGGGGAAAGGGAGGAAGCCAGAATAGTTATGCAAAGAATAGTGACTTAGAAAATGTTCTGAAAAAGTTCTTCTTCACACAGCGCACAGTCAACCTGTGGAACTCCTTGCCTGAGGAAGTTGTGAAGGCAAGGACTATAACAGCGTTTAAAAGAGAACTAGATAAATTCATGGAGGTTAAGTCCATTAATGGCTATTAGCCAGCATGGGTAAGGAATGGTGTCCCTAGCCTCTGTTTGTCAGAGGGTGGAGATGGATGGCAGGAGAGAGATCACTTGATCGTTACTGTTAAGTTCACTCCCTCTGGGGCACCTGGCATTGGCCACTGTCAGCAGAGAGGATACTGGGCTGGATGGACCTTTGGTCTGACCCAGTATGGCCATTCTTATGTTCTTATGACTCTTTAGCAGTTAAATGTTCACAACTCAGCAAGTAATCAAGCCTGTCAGAATCATATATGGCTGGGGCCAGGCATTCTCCACAGTACAATGGGATCACAGTCCATGGCGCACACCCTTAAATTCCATGACAAAAATCACTACATTCAGTGGCAAGAACACGTGTATTCCATGGCAGTGGTAACTTATTCTATTCTATTAAATTCTCTTTGTTCCCATCCAAGCCCATCCCCGAACAAACACAGCTGTGGCTCATAGCTAGAATCCTCATTACTGTAATCAGTGGATATTTTCAGCCATGATTATTTTCAAGGATGGGTTTTTCCACTGTACATTACAGGCACCTTGGTTCCACTCCCTAAACCTAACAACAGCAGCCTCAGTCCTGGCAGTTCAGATTATAATCTCTTTCCACCTTTTGTGCCATGGGTGGGAGGAGTTTGTGCCTAGCTTCAGTATCTCATCTGTCCAGTTGCCAGGGCCTTAGCTATTGCACTGTTCTCAGAGCAGCCCAGTTCACCAGGCTGCTTTTCTAGCTGCAAATTGGTCTCTGGCTTCCCAGCCTGGCAAGCCCTGTAGAAGAGTGGTGGGAATATGTGGTGTAATGTAACTTCCCCATGTGGCTACAGCTGGAGAGCAAGGGCAACTGCACATCAATCCCAGCAGTGCAGGGAGAGAGGAAACAAAGTATCAAGCTGTTGGCTGCAGCATATGGTGGAATTCTGCTGAGTCCACAGGGCAGTTTATATCTCCCAGAGCTATGGTTCCAGGCTCTCTGCAGACTCATTCCACCAGTTAATGTGGAAAACGTGAACCCAGTGTCATTTTTACAACTATAATGGCTAGAAACCTCATTTATTTTAAAATGAAAATTGGGATTCTGGAGCATAATTCTGCAGCAAGGGGTAAATTCCATGGCAGTAGACTCAGAGAACACACACAGCCCTGCATATTGCTTCCAGAGCCACCTGTGCACAACCAGGAATGGAGTGTGTAGCTCTGCCTCACACAAACTCTGAGGGTAATAGGGGACATTTTCTCAGCTAATGCGTAGCCAGGCATATTAGATGGACTGCATTGGTCCACGGCAGGAACTTGCAGCTGTTGGCTTCAAAATGGAGCAAAGAACTCCCACCCTAGTTGTGATCATTGGGGATAGCTGATTTCTTCTCAGCTGACGGATAGCCCGGGGTATCGAATGGCTCAGGTGGCCAATCCAAATTCGAGCAAAAAACTCCCCGTTCTAGTAATGATCAATGGGAAAGACACACCCCTTTCACTGACTCCTTCTTTCTCTAAATCAATGTACCAATTATTTCTATTTTGTTTTGGGACCCCTTTTGGCCATGTTTCATCTCCCAGTGACAGCTCCAGAAGGGTTACTGCAATAACTCTTGTGGTCCCTGCATGGAGAGGGAGAAATGATCCCAGGATCTGCAGAGCTATGCCCATGGCATGATTTCTCCATACTTCCTACCAGCACTACAGACCCTGACTATGTAGCTGGAGTCCTCCAGCCATGCTCTGTAGCAGATTTAACCATCCTCAGGAGTTGTCAGGCCGGTGTGGACGACCATGTCCCTCACAGTTACATAAAGCAGGGCCAGGATTTGGCCCTCCATACTCATTTGCCATTGCCTCAAACACAAACTGTTCCAGAGACAAGAAGCAGAGAAAATGAATTGTTTTGACTCCAGTTCAACTTCCAAAACAGGTGCTTTTGGAAGTGTTCCCGCCCACCCCCAGATACTGCCCTAAATTACAAACAGACTGAGAAATGGATGTGGTGAGGTGTGTTCCCCCATTTTGGCTTTGAACCAAGGTGCTGACCAAAAGTAAGAGCATTCACATATGAGGGAGAAGTACAGAGAAATGAGTCTTCATACAGTTATATGAACGTTTGCCAAACATAGTACTTCATGAAAGAGAATAATGTTACCAGTGAAATTTGAGGCCTAGTAGAAGGCACATGAACTAACAGAACATTGCAAGTCTGTAGTCAATAAAAATTATCAGAGCAGCAAGAGACTTGTTAGAGGCATTTCTGATGAAAGATTTGTGAAGTCAAAAGTAATTAATTATGGAATCATTCTGAACCAGCCTCATTTTTCCAGCATTTGTCATAACTATAGCAGAATACATTTAACATCAGTGACTGTACTGTCACCTTCAAAACCTGATGCTGGGGTAGACTCGACCATCATATTTTGAGGCTCCGGATGCTTAAATGTAAAGGGTCATTCTTTGTTGTGAAATTCAAACTTCATTTTAAGTAACCTGTGATGGAAGCTCCTTTGAATGGGGCAATTCATAAAGGAAATATACAAGTACATAATATCTTTGTGTGATATGATGCTCTCAGAGTTGCAGCCAGAAGGCTAGAGTGTTTCCATTATCTTTCAAGTGGATTCCATCTGAGAGAGACCACCAACTAAGGACTAGAAAAGAGAGATTATTTACACTTGATCAGAATAATCTCTTTCTGATGTCTTGTTTATGAATGGAAATGGGCAAATTGTGATCAGACAAAAATGTGCAAAAAAACACCTGATACTAGAATGCAATGCTAATGCTTCCTTTTATTTTTCTACTTTCAGAGGCTGGCAACAAGAAGCTAAAAAGCACGATACAGAGAAGCACAGAAACAGGGATGGCAGCAGAAATGAGGAATCGTATGGTTCGGCAGCCAAGTCGGGAGTCCACTGATGGCAGCATAAACAGTTACAGCTCTGAGGGGAAGTAAGTGGAATTACAGATATGTAGCAGTGCAGAAATACATAGGATTTTCTTCTCCTTAGAAGAAAGCTGGTTGAATACTAGTAAAAAACAAACCTCCTTATTTTAAAAGTTCCAGATTTGGTTCCCTATGGAATTGCTATTTGTACAAAATCTTGCACTTGTGTAATTCTTCGCAAATCCCAAAACTTTCAGGCATTTTTCATGAACATTTCTGTTAGAAGAGCGCTTTCTATAGACTATTCTTCTGTTTAAAGTTTTTCCAGTCATCCAATCAGGCGGCAGAATGATAACATGTCCCTTAGGTGACCAATCACACAACACGAATAACAATGTGAATAATCAAAGTGAACAGTTTAAGAAAAACCCAGAGTCTGAAAATTCTGTGATTCAGATTATTCAGTAAATATTTATAAATAACAAAATATGATTACAGAAATCAGGATTGCTTTAGTAATCAAAAATGGAGCTAAATTCATAACAAATATTATTTGAAACAAGACATTTGGCCACCTTTACACTTGTGGTGGGTCTCTTCTTGGATCAATCCTGAATTAAACTTCAGATGTTTTATGTTAAACTCCCTGTTCTATGAAACTGTGTTCAGTAACTGTGTATATAAAGAAAGTTTAGTTTGGAGCTGGTCCAAATACAGTTCTTATTGAAAACTATTAAGTCTTACTGCACATCAGCTAAAATCAAACATAGAAGCTTGAGTATTCAGACAGTTCTCTTCTTTCACTGTTGTCATTGCTAATGACTGCACCAAAACTAAAGGTGGGGCAGAATTTGTGTGGGCTTACCCAAAGAAGGACAGCTCTGCTTTGTGGTTGGGGGGTGGGAGAGAGAGGAAGAAGGTCGGAAACTGCTGCAAAAGGTGCTCGGTGGGTCAACTTTACAGCAATGACCCCACCCAGGAATGTGCATAAAGGTACGAAACCTGGGTGGGGCAAGTCTCTATGTGAAAGCAGGGAGGAAGCCAGCAGAACAGCATTGGAAACAGCATGGCTCCAGGGGCACGGGAAGGGTAAGCTCGGGAAAACAGGGGGGCTCTTACCCCCCTTCCCCAGCCCCAGAGACAGGGAAGGGCAGGCACAGGCAAATTACACAGAAAGGAGACAGTGGAAAGAAGGGGAACTAGCGACCTTTGCTCCAGGTACTTCCACCCCCAGGCAGGCTGTGTAAGCAGGATGGCTCTAGGGGCACGGAGAACGGGGGGGGGGGGGCTGAACCCCGCCTCCCCCGGCCCCAGAGACAGGGAAGTGCAGGCACAGGCAAATTACAAAGAAAGGGGACAGTGCAAAGAAGGGGAACAAGCTTCCCCTGCCCCAGGTACCTGATGTTCAGTGCAGGTATTCCATAGAGAGGGCAGCCAGCGACCAGATAAATGGCCTGGTAAAGGACTTAAAAGGAGGTACTGGATAAAGAAACAGAACGGGGGAGGAGGTTCGAGGACTCCCATGACCCGTACGTCAGGGAGCCAACCCCTCCTCCCCCGGTTCTCATAGCCCTCCTTAAGCCTCTTGTGAGGCTGGTGGATGGAAAAGCCCAAGCCATGGATTGGTTGGGGGACCTGGATGGAAACAAAGGGGGGCTGGTGGAAGCCCCAGAGAACTGATTTGAAAAAGCATGGATTTGCCTGCACTGTACACTTTATCTGAGTGGTGGCTGTGGCAGGAGGAAGTTTTGTGGGGTTTGTGGGCTGTGGGTTTATTTGGGGTGGGAGGAGTTTGGGGGTGTTTATTTGGGGTTGTGATAACAGGGGGCTGGATGGGTTTAAGGAGGGCGGGGGCTGGGTGGAGAGTTATTTGGGAGTTGGATGGGGGCTGTAGCAGGGGGCTGTAGAAGGAGGGTTATTTGGGGTTCTATGGCAGGGGTTTGGGTGGAGATTTGTGGGATGGGATTATTTGGGAGTCTGTGGCAGGAGGGTGGGTGGAGGGTTGTGGGGTAGGAGCTGGGAGCACAGGGAGCTGTGTGGCAGTGCCAGTGGCTGCTGGCTGTAGTTGTATCTGGCTCCATCCTCCACAGCCCCTTCCTCTCTCCTCCTTCCCGCTCTTGCTGGAGACAGCACCAGGGAGGGATGGACTCGCTGCCACCACACCAGGGAAGGTCTCTGGGCACTGAAGGCACTCGGGATGGACTCTGCAAGCACAAGCCTCGGGTGGGGAGGGAAAAATTCCAAAGTGCTGGAGCATCGCTGTGTCCTGGACCACTCAGGAAGCACTATCCCCACCCCCCCGAAACAGTGGATATCTGTACCCAATTAGTTTTAAGAGTTTTGCAGCATTTATAATAATTACTCATTACTTTAACAAAACTCGCTGATGATTCTACATATACCAAGAATGAAAGCTTTATGCACCATTTTTAATATATTTCCAGCACAAAGCATGTGAGAAGTAAAGACCCCCTTAACATAAGGCACAGCCTTTAATAATACATTGATTTTGACTAAATAGTTTTGGCTCACACAGCTTTACGAGATATTACACCCTGGTACAAGCTTCCACTGCAGACATCCTTTGGCAAAGCAGTCCTCTAAGTACCCCAGTATTCTTTGCACCCTCCTCCTCCTCCTCAATGAATACTGCTTGTGATTCACCTCAAGTGCAATATACAAAGGGACCATCACTTGAAGAAGAAAGAAAGGTTACTTACCTATACAATAACTGAGATTGTGGTCACTACATGTACTCCATTACCCACCTTCCTTTCCCTCTGCTGTGGAGCCTTATCCTAGGACTATTCACAACAAAAAGGTAACTGGAATGGCAGTCGGTCCGCTCTTCTTCTTATGCACTCAGCTCAGAGCACAAGGAGAGGTGCAAACCAATGGATACTGCTAGCAAAAAATCTTCCACTCTTAGGTGTACTCCAAGTGGAATACAGGCAGGGTTCACATATTCGCAGAGCTCCTCTTACTGTATAGTTTAGTAACCTTACTTTAAGATGATGAGGGCTGTTCACACCCCTCCTGACTATTGTTACAGGAAGTCTGCAAATTCAAGCTGACATTGCTGAATCAGTTAACCTTGATAATGGGAACAGAATTTTGCTTCACAACCATAACAGCTAGAGAGGCCTTTTTTTTTTTAATGAAAGTTGAGATCCTGGAGAATAAGAAGATAGCTTTTAAAAGATGCCACACTGCTGGATACCAGCCCAGTTTGTGTCCTGAATATTTAGATTGACAGCTGATTTAGATCATATGAACAGCCATATTGGGTCAGACCAACAGTCCATCTAGCCCACTATCCTGCCTTCTTACAGTGGCCAGTGCCAGTTGGTTTAGAGAGATTGAACAGAACAGGGCAATTTATCAAGTGATCCATCCACTGTTGTCCTGTCCCAGCTTCTGTCAGTTAGAGGTTTTTTTAAGTTATGGTAGTGGAAAGTAGTGTCACAGGAATATACCCCAAAATAGGTCATTCACTGCAATAACCGATTTTGGTTTATTTGCTACACTTTATATTATCATTATATGTGGGGCTCGGCACTGGATCAGATCAGGATCTGGTCAGAATAACAAGAATCTGGCCAACCAGTGGCATTAGGATTAAAACTAGCTCTCAACAGCACTCTGATTATGGGCCAGTTTGCTAGCATGGTAAGCAACTGCAACATATATAGTTGCTTTCCATATATAGTCTAATTGTTTTGAAAGTGGTAGACATAGATCAGCGTGAGGCAGATGCCTGGCATGGAAAATTTCAGGCCAACCAGTTGAAGTGCCGCAAAGTTATAAGCAGGGCTACAATTTTACCACACCAATTTTTAATACATTTTATGGCAGAGGTACAGGAAAAGAACAATATGTCATAAAAAGGGGGGCAAGGGGTTCGTAGGGAGAGAGTTTTGGAGAATGAGCTCACCCCACATTCACCCTGCAGCAGCAGCTCCTGTCCCACAGTGCTGGGCTCCAGGTGACCTAGCCCATGTGGTTGCAATGCCAGTCGGAGGATGGAGACAGAGGGAGGAAGAGGGCCAAATTTGGTTGTCATTGAAACCTAGTGCACAAGGTCACAATGCCACACAGGTTTACTGCATCCACTCCTTTGTCTCCATCTATGTAGGTGCAGATGCACTAAACATGAGTGGTGGTGTGATCCTGAGGGCTCAGTCACAATGCTACTTGGTTTGGGTGCATTTCACAGACTTTATTCAAATTCATGGTTTCCGTGACCACTATGATGTCCAGGACAAAATTGTAGCCTCAGTTACAAGAAACTGAAAACAGGGTCATATAAATAGATATGTTGGGCAACCATAAATTCCGTCCAGGGCCTAGCCCCACAGATAGTGATAATATAAAGTCTAGCAAATAAAACCAAAAACTGTGTTTATGTTAAATGACCTAGCTTTGGCACATTTCTGTGGCACTACTTCCCACAAACATAACTTAAAAAGAAAACTTCCCAAAATATTTGTACATCGGACAGGCAGGTGCAAGACCAATTGACTGCAAGTAACAAAGATTAGCAATTCCAGACCGTGGTTGGAAACATATTTCCCTAGGAATTATTTGTGATTTTTCATTAAAACTGATGCAGTATGATAAAACTAATTACATTTTTAATTACTGGAATTTAAAATTAATCATAGCGTGATAGGATCAGCCTCCGGATTTTTTTTTAATCACAATAGTTTGTCTCAGAAAACTCTTCTACTGTCACAAGGCATTGGTAATGGACTAATACATATTTATTTTTATTAGCTGTCTACTTCCTTGAATTTCTCTTTGGCGTAAAGATGCCATGATGCTTCCCAGGGGTACCCTGCGTTGTGAGAAACCTCATTACCACCTGCCCTTAGTGTGAGGAAGTCTTGTCTGTGGCTGCTGGGGGTCAGCTCCCCAACTCCACCAGCCACATGCAACACAACCATTCTCCTCTAGCCTAGATAGCCCCCCCCCTGTTTTTCTACAGGTTAGCAATAGGCACACTCCAAGCCTCGAGCCCTCCAGGCATCTCCCTGGAGAGTCCAGCTCCTGTTCCACTGGACACTTGCAGTATTCACGGATTCTCTGCTTCCAAAGAAACAGTTCGCCCCAGTTTACCAGGACTGGCTCTGCATAGCGCTTAGATATGTTTATAGTGAAATCAAGTATAAGTTTATTTAATAAAGCATAGTCAAGTAACAGTAAGTAGAAGTATTGGGGTGGGGGAGGAAATAGTTACATATAAAACAAAATCATGACATGCAACCTAGAGCCTAACCCTAGAAAAGTCTAGCATTTGGCTCACCCAAAATCATAGAAATGAGTTTCAGCTAGATGTGGCTATGACCCTCCTTTCATGAGACAAGTACACTGTCAGCTTGACTCCCTGGTGAAGAATTCATTGTGTTCCTTTGCCCCCAAGATATATAAGTCCTATCCTTTGTCTTCATTCATAGACAGGACACCCCTGCTGTTTTGTTTCTTCCTGTACATTTTCTTTCTTGTAGATTTCACAGTCGCTCACTGATACCTGGCTCATTATGCAAATAGGTCTCAATTGTGAGGCAGACAATACACATATGATCAGACAAAGAGATAAGCGTCTGTTACCTCCTGCTTGAAAGGAATCAGTCTGAAGCATGTGACCTCCTGGTGACCTGAATTAACTCCAGGACCTTAAGAACATTATTATCAGTATATAAATACATAACTCCTTAAATATTATCCACACATACATTTTGCAATGATTATGACGACTCAGTAGAATAGGTCAGTAGAGACCTTACATGCCACCTATTGGTGAACTATTATGCATATATCAGATCCAGGTGATCCCTGTAAGCCATATGCACCCCCTGTGTCCTCTGCCAGTTGGCACCAAGAGGTCCCTGCATCACAAATGTGTATTTTAAAAGTCTCTTTTTAAAGAATGATTAATGAGCAAATAGCTGGCTTAGAGCAATGGAAACAACCACAGAAACTTTCGCCCCTGAGACATTTGCCAGGCAAACTTGAGAGTCGCAAACAGAAGCAGCTAGCAGGAGAGTTTTGGAGGGTGTAGCTAGAGACTTTGCTGTAACAGGACTTGGTGAGTGCTGCATTTGGTTCATCTGTACACTGTTTGTGTGACTATTCATTTGTTCTGTGTATGAGCTGTGTAGATGGGCCTTTGACCCCGATAAGCAGCTAAGACAGGTCTGTTTGGTAAGGGCCAGGTGGGTCTGATCTTTGGAGCTTTGATCAGACTCACTCTTTGAAGCCTATAGGTGGTTAATCACTCACTTGTGGAGCTGAACTGAGCTAAGCTAAGCAGGGAAAAATGATGTAAAAATTATTTGCTAGGCAAACTCAAGAGCTGAGAACCAAGGAAGCCAACAGGACAGTTTCTGAAGGTATTTGGAAAGGGTGTGTAAGAGGCTTGCAGGTTCAGCTCTATGTGCAATTCCGTGATGGCCAGTGATGGAACAGTGGAGGTGACCTGCAACAGCTGTGCCATGTTTTCTTTCCTGCCTGAGCCAAAAGGGATTTCCTGTGCAAGAAGTGCAAGTTGGGGGCTGTACTGGAGGAAAAGATTCTTGGATTGGAAGGGCAAGTAGAAACATTACAGCGAATCAGAGATGCTGTACAGCCAGGTTCAGGAATGTCAGCCTCCCAGGTTCAAGGAAGAATGGAGCTGGAGAGAGAGAGGACATCAGAGAAGAGGCCTGGCAGTTCAGAATCACCATAGGCAAGAGGTCTATGTAAATATAAAGTGTATTACACTTTTCAGTGCAGTATTTGTTTCAGAGCATACCATAATGAGATCAGTAGAAGACCTTACATAGTGGGTACAGTGAGAGGGGGATGCTGGGATTTGAGAAGAGCACCATTCTCCCCAGTCTGAGCCTGACCTTAGTGGAATACGGAGGGGGAAAAGTCCAGCATCTTTCACAAGTACTACAGTCATTTAAAACAAAACTAAAATCCACAACATACCAGGATGACAAAGATAGCTGTTTTCTCATTAATAGGTCAGCTATCAGAATGTCAGCTATCTCTCACATCCTGCATGGCCCAGAGGAGTCGGGTGATGTGGGCTCATTCAAATTCTATGTCAGCTATCTCTCACATCCTGCATGGCCCAGAGGAGTCGGGTGATTTGGGCCCTAATCTCTTATTAGATCTCAGTGTCTGTTTTCTCTATTTGAAAACTTTCAGAGAAGGTGAACTATGGTACTAGTGGCTTAAAGCAGGAGTGATACAAGAGATGCAGCAAAGGATGGGGAAATTATATCTGGGAATTTTAGTTACAAGAATGTTATTACAAACCTTAACATTCTTTAGTTTGCTTTCTTTGTTTGTTAATTGTAATACTTTAATTTTTAAATAACTGGAATCAGCTCGAAAGTTGTTAACATCAACAGGTGACATGGTATTAGATGCAGAACATTTCATGATCATTTAAAGCTTCATTCCATTTTAAAATGTCTCCATTGAACTAATCCCCTTCAAATGCAGCACTTAACACATATGTGAACTACAGCTGAATGAAATTTTTCATCCAAAACTTCTTTCAGCAGAAATGCCGATTCCACAACACTGAAACCTTTGACAAATTCATGTTTATTTTGCTGAATTGTTTGTTTAAAAAAAATCCAAAAAATTGAAACATTTAGTTTCATCATTTTCGAAACATTTTGTTTCAATTTCAGTTTGAAACAACTTTTCATTTAAAAGTTTCCTTTTCATTTTAATTTTAATAGTTTCCAAAAGGTCAAAATCTAAACAAAGCATCTTAATTTTATCGAAATGAAACATTTGTTTGACCCGAAATGAACATTTTTTTAAACTTTTTAATTCACTGAAATTTTTCATTTTGGGCTGACCTGAAACAATTTTTTTACTTTTTAAAATTGCCAACAAATCAAAAATCCATTATTCACCCAGTTCAAATGTGAACCACATTCAGTGCCCTGGGGATTATGACCTTCACAACACTTCAGTTCTAGTTGGATAGGGGAGGAGTAGCGAAATAGCCTCTTTTCCATGGAAGTAGGGTTAAAAGGGTATTGGTCTTGCCACAGCTACATCCCCGAGAAGAGGAGATGGTGTTGCTACAACTATTCCCCACTGTAAATGGCCTTCCAGAAGCCCACAAACATTGCTGTCTATAACCCTTTTAACTGTACCAGGTGGAGCGAGGTCCTGCCGACACAATCAGGATCAGCTGGAATGGTTTGTCAGACTCTTTATTGCTATAGCAAAACTCAAAGATGGCTAGGTGTTTGGGTGAACAAAACTACTTCCCAATGAGATGGTTGCAGTATACCTATTTGGGGGTTCTGGTTTTGCAATATAATTTGCAGTTACATTCTGAGGCTGTGTATTGTGTCTGAGAAGCACTTCCATGTTAATTATTATGGGCCACTATGAATTAATGTTGTATTTACATGTACTCATGTTTTATATTTCTGTAGCCTAATATTCCCTGGTGTGCGGCTGGGTGCTGACAGTCAATTTAGTGATTTCCTTGATGGCCTTGGACCTGCACAGTTAGTAGGTCGACAGACACTAGCAACCCCTGCTATGGGTAAGAATAATTTATTCTCATGTATAAGACAAATGCTATCCCATTGACCAAAGTGAAGTTAAGGTGGCCAGAATGCAGCTCTTGGGCTACAGTCAGCCAAAGAGTTCTACCAAATGGCCTTCCTCATCTTTAACCGAAAGGTGCTGTTTCAGAGGCAGTGCTAGCGCATTGGCGGGCCCAAGCAGGAATATTTTGGAGGCCCTCCCCAGACCTGCTGATGGAGTCAGGCGGGGCAAACAGGGCAGTTGCCCAGGGCCCTGGGTGGTGGCCGGGAGCCCCAGACCCTTTTACATGCATGCCGCAGGGCTCCTAGGCTTGTGCAGGGTGGTACTGGCGGCAGACAAGGCAGCCGGGCGGGCATGTGAAAGCCCTGGCTGTGCCAGAAAAGCATGCACAGCAGTGCAGCCAGCAGCAGCTAACTGGGCAACAGCAAGCGCAGGCGTATCACCACCCAAATCTTAGATGGACCTTTCTAGGGAGCCCATTGACTGTTCTGACCTGGGCAGAGCCATCCCTAGGGCACGGTGAATCGGGGTGACCGCTCCAGGCCCCACGCTTTGGGGGATCCTGCAGACCGGCACAATTGGCCAGTGCAGTCGGTCCTGGAAGTGACGGATTTGTCACTTCTGCTCCAGGCCCCACAGACCCCAAGGGATGGCCCTTGCTCTGAGGCTCAGACAGGGCCGCCCAGAGGGGGTGGGGGGGCAAGTGGGACAATTTGCCCCAGGCCCTGGGTCCTGCAGGGGCACCCACGAGAGTTTTTCGGGGCCCCTGCAGTGGGGTCCTTCACTCACTCCGGGGGCCCTGGAAAACTCTCGCGGGGCCCGGGCCCCTGGAGCTTCTTCTGCTCCAGGTCTTCGGCAGTAATTCGGCGGCCGGGAGTCCTTGCGCTCCGGGACCCGCCGCTGAAGTGCCGGGTCTTCAGGGGCACTTCGGCAGCGGGTCCCGGAGCGGAAGGATCCCCTGCCGCCGAATTACTGCCAAAGTGGGGGGCCCCTGCCGCCGAAGACTCCAGGCCCCCTGAATCCTCTGGGTGGCCCTGGGCCCAGAATTGCTGTCAGTGGGCCTGGCTCTCCCACACAACACATAATAAACAGCAAATAGGGTCCCCCTTAAGCTTCTTGGGGCCCTGAGCAATTGTTTAGTTTGCTTATGCCGAGCCCTGACTCTGCTGTCCATAAACAGAACTGATGCTCTGTTTCATCCAAAATCAGATGAAGGTAGAGCATTTCATCCTGGGACCTGTGATTTCCACAGAGCTCACTTCTGTATCAAAGATGGTGGCCGCAATCTGTTACTTTCTATGCAGAATAATTATGGTCCTTGGCTCATTGCAAATTGCTAGTTCTCAGCTAGTTAGCATTTGTACATGACATTTGTAACTGATTATGTGGCCAATAACGGAATCCGACCCAGATTTAGCTGATTGAAAGATAATCCAAAAATCTGAAACTCTACTCCATATTTGCAACAAGGCTGACAACCAATTTACAAATGATGCCATTAGATTGTTGCTGTTGGAACAGATTAATATTTAAAGTCTAATTTCCAGCAGCCTTTCAAGGGCCACCTATGGTTTGCTCTGTAATCCGAAGCATCTGAGAATCCCCTGGAGTACCAAGCGCTACAGGCTTGCCCCTGACACACCCCGCTTAGGGTGACCAGATAGCAAATGTGAAAAATCGGGACAAGGGATGGGGGGTAATAGGCACCTATATAAGTAAAAGTCCTGAATATCAGGACTATCCCTATAAAATCGGGACATCTGGTCCCCCTACACCACTCCACACTCCCTGCATGGACAGTTATGGGGAGCCTGCGCAGGGCTGTTTATGATGGCTTTATGCTCTGCCTGCAGTGGAGAAATTCTTCCCCGGGCCCTTGCAGGCTGTTTACAGTACATGTGCACCACCACAGCAGTGTGTAATGGCAGGAGCAGGAGCAAAATCCCTTTAGTCTGCATTTGAGTGATTTGGTGACATACTTTGTGGCTGTGCATTGAGGATGAAAAATAAATAACCCTTGACATCTCCACTAGCCTCATCACGCTGTGCAAGTTAAAAATCACAGATGGCAAGTGCATTGTCTGAGCAGTCTTAAGCACTGCAGGAACTCAGGTTCAGGAGGCTACTCAACCACTACTGAGGAGAAGTAGGGAACCAAGAGGAAAAATGGGAGGGGGTGCTCTCTTCTTTGCAGCTCATGAGCTCTACAAAAGAAGAAGTCTTGAGCTGCTGTATAAATCCAAACTTACTTATATTTTGTAATAGGAGTTATTGGGCTATAAGCTTATTGAGCATGGAGCCTGTACAATGTTATAACCCCTGTTAAAATATATCAGATTTCCTTCTTACAGGAAATAAGAATTGTCTGGCTTCTTCTGTTGTCCATTTTAAAATCAGGGTGATTCCAGTAGTGAATCCAGGTGCTAGCTTACATTCACCTCACTTTTTGCTTAACAGTTGTTTTCCTCCCTAAACCTCTTCCAACAGGGCTCCTGAGTGATAACAGTTTATTTCCATCTATTGGAGCCTTTATTTCTACGGGCTCAGAGAAGGTTTTAGGCTACAAAATTCACTCAATCGTTCTACCTAACACTTTTTCTCTTCAAGGGCTTATAGTTGTCTCTGCTGGTTTGAAAATGTCTGTGTTGTGGCCCCCCCTGCTGACTGCCAGTAGCATAGTCTGGATTTGAATATACAGGCTTACAGCATTTGAAAGGTAGCCCAAGAGCACAGTTTATGGAATTTTCCTCTAAACTATTTTTAGCCCAGTACAGAGCTGTGTTTGTTGAAGAAAAGTTTTGATAGCTAACAAACCAGCCCTGCTTGGCTTGTCATATCTCGAATACTAGAGTAGTCCAGGGCACTGTGCTATAATACTCTTAGTGGAACAAGTGTGCTAAGGTCTCCTTTTCAGTTACATTTGAACAATAATACTTTTATCATTAAGAATACTGCAAATTCTGTAGCTCAGGTTTATTCACTATTCTTTGCTTAGAAACATGGACTTACATGTCAGACATCAGAAGGTCAAGGTCTGGGGAATTCCATTTGCTTGCACAGTTACCACAATTGCACATGCCCAATGAGGTATTTGAGCGCACAGACAGCCAGTTATGTGACTATCTACCCATTTGCATGATCAGTCTTGGTGACTTTTTTTATGCAGCCCTGAACTTCTCATGGTTTGAAAATCAGACCCATAATTACTAAGGCCCAAATCCACAAAGAGACTTAGGTATTGCAACACTCAGTGTCACAGAGACTAACTTGTAGGTGCCTAGCTACCCAATAGAATTCATAAACCTTGGATTAGGTGCCACATCTCCCTCTGCTCTGAATGGTGACAAATAGTTGACTCAGAATGGGATCACCAAAACTCATCACACTAGGCAGGGAGTCACCTAAGCTAGCCAATAGCAGATGCAGAGGAGAGGGGTGTGTTCTAAGCCCCACCCCTCTCAGGGAGTTAGGCACCTAACTCCATTTGGGATCCGCAGCTGGGAACACTCTCCTGGAGTCAGGCGCCTAAGCCACTTCTTGCAAGAACAGCAGTGGTGCATGCCTAATTGCAGTGAGAGCTGCCTTCTCGTGGTGGTGAGGGCACTCACCTGGGATGTGGCAGATCCTGGATCAATTAACCCTTTGCCTGAGGAGAAGGGATTTGAACATAGGTTTCCCACTCTCAGGGGAGCGCCCTAACCATTGCTCTAGAGTGTCATTCTCACACTGGCTCTGGCTCAATGCATATTTAAATATTTATATACTGTGTAATGGCCTCAACCAGAGAGATTGAGAGAAACCAGCATCAGTGTGTCTCACTCTCCAGTGGATAGCGCACGCACCTCCTCCTCCCTCTGTACTATTTTATGTGTAGTTCGGCATGCTCTGAGAATGCCTAGCATATCAAGCCCCACAGTACGTCGTTTGAGTCCCATCTGAGGATCCCACTTGAGTTTAGGTACCAGGCACCTGATTACCTAGACTGATGTGCACATGTCTGATGGCAGAAATTTAGACACCAAGGGAACTTGTGAAAATGCAGGCACTGAAGGATTTTAGGCAACCTGAGGGCTAGGCAGCAGCTTAGCAGAGGGTTAGAGGATTTCAGTGGCACCTAAATTTTTGGACTTAGGCACCTAAAGTGGAAGTTAGGCACCTAAGTTATTTTGTGGATCTGCACTTAAGTATCTTTTTTCATTTCCAGTCTTTCTTTCCAAGTCAGAGCAGCACTTGGACCCCAACTCAGCAATTTTTTTTCTCTGCAGCTGTAGCCAGAGTTGTCATTTGCCAGAACATTCCGAACCGAGGAAGCAGCTTGGAAATCTTGTTATCTTCATATTCTGACAGTTTGTTCAAGGTGCTGTTCAGG
Source organism: Mauremys reevesii (assembly GCF_016161935.1). NCBI lineage: Eukaryota > Metazoa > Chordata > Testudines > Geoemydidae > Mauremys > Mauremys reevesii. The sequence goes on along the minus strand of NC_052625.1, from coordinate 153,197,227 downwards.
AAGGGAACTGTCACCCTCTTGCACTCATTAAAAAACTTTTGAAAAAAAAATTGTGAGCCTCAAAGAACTTAGTCATTGACTAGACAGACTGCAGTCTATTTGTCTGGCTTTCTTCTTTCTGAAGGACAGACCTGCAATGTTTGCAGCCACACACTTGCCTTGTAAAAACAACGAGGAGTCCTTGTGGCACCTTAGAGACTAACACATTTATTTGAGCGTAAGCTTTCGCGGGCCAAAACCCACTTCATCCGATGCATGTAGTGAAAAATGCAGTAAGCAGAATATATATCAGAGCACATGAAAAGATGGGAGTTGCCTTACCAAATTGGGGATCAGTGCTAACAAGGCCTAGTTCAATTAAGGTGGAAGTGGCCTATTCTCAACAAGTTGACAAGAAGGGGTGAACACTTACCTTGTGCTTCTTCCATCTCTTGTGTATCCACTTGGTGTCTCTCCTCTTATACTTGGATCAAAGGCTCTTTGAGGAAGGGACCATCAATGGGATACAAATCCCTGACTGGAGACTCAAGATTCTACCATAGTACAATAATAATAATGATAATCAAAGGAATTGCCTGAGTGATGACAATTGACTCTGGTGAGGTCTGCACTGAGCTGACCCAGATAATGGAATAAGCTTTTTCTTCTCCTTTCCTTTCAGGTGATATTCAGATTGGAATGGTGGATAAAAAAGGCCAGTTAGAAGTAGAAGTCATTAGAGCCCGAGGCCTCACGCAAAAACCTGGCTCCAAATCTACCCCAGGTGAGGAAAACTGCAAATGATGGAGGACAGGAGAATACAAAATATGCAATAAAGTGTAGACCAGTGATCTCCAAAGAGACCTTCTCAGCAATTTGTAGCAGTCACTACATTTACATGTATTCATTTTCTTTTTTGATGGAGATGTGTATTTAGAAAAACCTACTCTGACCATGTTCAATTCCTCCCTCTGCACACCATTTAACTTCAGGGAGTGCTGCCCTCACATGAGCAAAATCAACATTTCTGAGGCTGAAAAATCCTTGCTAGAAGGAATGTCTCCAAGGAGTGTTCAGCGTGTCTAGGGAAAATGTTACAATTAGGCTTGGCGGGATTAGACTTTTATTGGTAAATATTGATAAATGTCGATTTCACGGTACACACACAAACCAACAAAAAATCCATCAGTAATAATCACAATTTACATGTAGGCAAAGTAAGAAAAATGCTGCTTGTAACTTATTAGACTTTGCTTTCAGGATATTTATTTTGTATATTATTACATGTGATATTGACAATTTGTATTGTAATGGTTTAAAGCTTTAACTTATTGAATCTCAATGTCTACTGTAATTAGGTAATTATCATCTGATTCCTGCCCCCATAATTTCCTGCAACTGTGAAACTCTACATTAATAACAATTGGGAAAAAATGCTTAAAACCCATCATTTTTTCACAACTGTGAACATTTAAATTGATATAAATTGGGAAAAGGGCTTAAAAATAAACTATTATCCATCAAAATTATTAAAATAATCAAAATCTAGTTACATTTCACCATGGACCTGGTGATGCATATGGAGTCCCTTACATTATTATTTATGTATTTGTTTATATCCATCTACAAAAGAGAGAGAGCAGGTGAAAGGAATAGCAAGCAGGGAAGCTGGCAAGGTGGTGGAAACTCAGTAATGTGATCTTCAGTGACATGGCAGTGTTTTGAATAAGTCAGCAAGCAGTATCAGTGCCTCTGAGCTCAAACATTTGAGCTTACTGGGAATAAATTAAATTATAGTTATAATAAAAATCTAGTTATTTTAAGAAGTCTTTGCTAGAAAAGGAGAAACAATGTTTATCATAATAACTAGAATATAGGTTTCAGATTAACATTTGCTGAGAAGTTACTTTAAAATTATTTGAGAGACAAAGTAAATGAGGAACAACTGCCTTTTTATATGTATGTTTTCAGAAATGACTGTTCCAATTTTAAACACACAGTTCATTGAAATGTCATAGGGAATGACATATTTTGAAATGGCTTTAACTCCTAACACATGGAACCATCAAGCTGTCTATCAGTGACAACATAGTCTTGTTAATAATATCCAGCTCATGGGACACATAAGTTAAAAAATCATACTTTAACAGATAAATGTAAGACATGTGTTACTATTAATAACTTATACAATGTTGCTGTAACCGTGTTGGTCCCAGGATATTAAAGAGACAAGGTGTGTGAGGTAATATCTTTTGTGGGACCAAGCTTGTCTCTCTTACCAACATAAATTAGTCCAATAAAAATATTACCTCACTTACCTTGTCTCTCTGATATTTTTGATTAAAACCAAAAGCTAGTAAATATTTAATTGACTTTTCATCATCTAAAATGTTTGCTTATTGATGAACATTCAACTCAGTTTGGCCAATGAAAGTAATTATTTTCACTTTTCTTTCTATTCAGTTTCCATTCATTGTTCTTGTTCTCCACCCCAGTGGTACAGTACTGTAAAATGCTTAAGTCCAAACATAAAATTGATGGCGTTCAATTTTTGCAGCTCCCTATGTCAAAGTATACCTGTTGGAAAATGGAGCCTGTGTAGCCAAGAAAAAGACAAGAATTGCACGGAAAACACTTGATCCTCTGTACCAACAGACACTGGTTTTTGATGAAAGTCCACACGGTAAAGTCCTTCAGGTCGGTAATTACTTAATCTTGGTATAGACCCTGATTTGGTAAAGCACTTGAGTATTTGCTTAACTGTAAGATTGTGAGTCGTCCCAGTCACAGCCCACATAAGCACTTAATTTCAGAAATATCAGTTAATATATCTGAGTGGTTTGTAATATCATCAGACTCCCAAAATGTACCTATGCGGCTTTATTAGAAATTTTTCTCTATTGCTGTCTATGGCCCTAACCCTACCTGAGATTTCCCATCAGGCCCCTTCTCTTCTCCTTTGAAAAAATACTCACCCTACTCATGCAGGTAGGGGGTTACCACATGAATGAACATATAAGTGTATATTCTTTGGACAGTGTTAAATCTGTATTTTATGTCCTTACAGGTGATAGTTTGGGGAGACTATGGCCGAATGGATCACAAATGCTTCATGGGTGTTGCACAGATCCTTCTGGAGGAACTTGATCTGTCCAGTGTAGTAATAGGATGGTATAAATTATTTCCACCCTCTTCACTAGTGGATCCAACCTTGACTCCCCTGACCCGCAGGGCTTCCCAGTCATCTCTGGAAAGTTCAACTGGGCCTCCGTGCATTAGATCATAGTGAACTTATAGCAAATGCTGTCTAATAAAAATGTTACCACCCAGGATAACAATCAGAACCAGATTCTTATATGATGAAAAGCATTGTTGGAGAGAGACAATCACTTCTGTTTTTGCCTGTAGTAGTTATCCAAAAATATGTCTGAATTATTTGTTAAAAGATGGCTTAAATTAACAGAACAAAATAGTATATCAAATACAGTAAGTCAATCTACTAGCGACAGTCACTGATGCTTATTACAATTTTTAAAAAGAGCGGGACCTTTAGATTAGAATAAAATGGAAAAAAAATACAAAACTGGAAGCTCTCACTCTGTTAAGTGTTGTATTTTTTCACATTTTGACAGAGCCCACAAGCAGTGTTAACTTCCTGGTGTTTCAGCAGTTTTTCTGTACTTGTTACTTCCACTAGTTTTTTTGCTGTGTGATTCTGCCAGTTTTGTAAAAGTCCTCACAATGCTAACAGAGACCCTTCCTTTCATTTTCTAAACCAAACAAAAAAGGGCTGAAGTATATCTCTGTAAGTATCCCTTCAAGTGTTCAGCAGCCAGAATTACCATACATGATGCCACTAAGGTTCTCATTGTTTCTTAGTTCTGGTTCTTCCAAGTCTTTCAGGTGAAAACCCAGAACAAATGACCAGTCAAGATTATTTCATTAACAACAACAACAAAATCACAGTGCTAGTTTTTCTTTGTAAAAAGCAAATATGTTTGCATTATATATAATGTTTTTTATGTTTTATGATGTTTTGCATGGAAGAGTTTTGAAGAAATCTATCTGCAGCTAATGCTGGGGACTGATAAAAGCAGCTTTAGTCTTAATTTTGACACTGAAAATATTACTGGTAATGCAGTTTTCTTCTTAGACTCAGAGAGGAGATATTTACGTTCATGTGTATAAATGTATATTTGACTTCCCAAAATGTTGACCAGGAATGGGGTTGAGCATATGACACTTTCAGCTGTACCCAGGCTTCTCTGATATGTGTCACTTTAGACACACATGTCTGCCCTGGATAGAGCATGGTATGAGTTGTTCAATATTTCACTGGAAATTCCAGTTGAAATATTCTGCACTTACTAATGTTTTTATCAAATTTTAGTTTACATTTCTTTGAGATTGATGCAAGCACAAAGCTTGATTTTTTAACGCAAGAGATCTTACTTTTTTGGTAAAAAAAAAAATCAAATTTCAATCTGCATTTTATTCATTTGAGTTCTTCTTGGCCTTGAAATCCCATGTGATTTACTGTAAATGTGCTAAAAACTGCAGACTCTGCTGGTTCAATGATATGTTTTCCCTCCTTTTACAGGCCATTCAATTTTGTGATCACACAAATAGGGCAGCATGACTTGGAACTGTTCAAAGCTGCATGCACGTTTTGTAAAAAGAAGCAAAAAGATTACTTAATAATGTATGTTAGTTCCACATAGGCCAGCTTGTATGTTGCATGTACTTGTACAGTTTGCTCGTAATTACTATACTGAAGTAACCAAGAAATCTAAGCCATCCATTTTTCTTATAGACATTTTGCAGGTTTTAGCCAGGCAAGGTCTGTTAGTCTGGTGCTAAATGTCTATAGATGGACTTTATTTTTTACCCTATGGAAAACGTGATGTAGTATGGACCAAATTCCTTCTAATAAATATTTTGGTGTAGATTCCTACTGTGGGGCTGTAACACATGTAGAAACTCTGTGCACACTAGGTTTTAATTCATAGACATACTGCCTGCACCAAGTGAACTATTTATTATTATTTATCATGCCGGAACTATTCTGCCCATGGTTCCATAGGGCACAGATTGATTACTGCTCGACCTGCTGAGCAGGAAGAACTGAAGCATTGGTGCACTACTACTAGATTCTGTTCTGTCTTAGTGGCCAAAAATCAACTAATTCTAATTCGGTAGTATCTTTCTATTTTGACCACTTGTCTTAACACTCCCCTGTGCTTTTAAATGAACTCCTAACTCATGTTATGTAAACATGTTTAATAAAATTTCCTTTTCATGTCCAGAGTAGTTGTTGTGTTCAGTATGTTCTAAGGTTCGGATGCAACTCCTCTCACTACCAAATTTAATGAGATGTGTAACAGAAGTGAGCAAATAAGTGGTCCACTTAACTGACGTAGAAGCATGTGTTCAGCTGTAGTCTCAAGTCTAGACCTGGGGTAAGTGGGTGCAAGTCATATGATTTCAATGATGTTGCATTCCCTTCCATGAAGGAGGGGGCCAAATTGTGCTCTCATTTATATGTAATGCAATTGTATTGAAGACATTGGACCAAACTGAGACTTGGTGTAAGCAGATGCAACTCATTTGATTTCAGTGAGGTTACATCTGCTTATACTAGGTTGGATTTTGGTCCAGTGGAGTTGCACAGATGTTGGTCTCAGGCTGTATTTGGTGTAAAAAAATGCTATTTAGTTACAAAGGGCAAATTCTGCTCTCCTGCAGTCATTTAAATCCAGAATAATGCCATTGTTATTGACACCAATGGTTATGGATAACTATTTATGCCAGTGTAGCTGAGAGCAGAATTTGGCACTAAATCTTGTTATTAGAGAAGCAAAGATGGTGTATTGTGTTTGATTTTAGTCCTCTTTAGCCTCTAGATATCATTTAACATAATTTAGAAATAGCCTAAAGACTATCACATCACTTTGAACACATACATTTATTGTCTTGTTTAAATGAATACATAACTAAGCTTCAGCAAAATGAATTATTAAAATGATAACTCTCTATTCACAAAAAAGAACTTTATGTTTCTACTTCTCTGGGGGGAGAATCATCTGTGAAATACAGAGGACATTCTGATATCGTAAAATCTTCTCAAGTTAGGTGAATTAATGTTTCGTGACTTCCATGGCTTTGAATATTGCATCCAAAAACCAGGATCTTTTTCTTACCCATCCTCAGGAATAAATTAAACAAAATTGTTTAGTATTCTTGATCCACTCTATAATAATAGAAAAGGTACCAGCAACATTTTAAACATTTAAACCTTATTTTCAAGTACAGTGTATCTAATGAATAAGCAACACATGTACGAAGCATTAGGGAGAGAAGTGACTTTTTAATCCCACTAGATGGTAGAATGTGTGAAGACAGGTGTTGCTCCCCCTCTTCTGCTGCTGTTGACTTTTGAATTGCTTATTGTTGAGTGGTGGGATTTTAGCATCACAGATAAGTCACTCCTCGCTTCTCTCTTCACCCTCCTACTTTCCCCTGAGAAGAGGACACAGTATCACTTTACAGATAATGTACATTATAAAAGTAAACATACTAAACATCATAATCGCTAAGTTTAAGCATACAACCTGACATTCATTTTCCTCATGACAAGAGTTTATTCAACTTTATATTGAAATCCCTTTATAATTTACTGCCTTATTACAGAATAAAAGCTGTTAGCCTACGTGGCATAGTGCTGGGACCTAAAGAACTGCTGAAGGCAGATAGGTAGAACAGGCTGCACATTTAACAGCCTCTTCTCCTTGTAAGGAATATGAAACTTATATTTGAATTGCCGAGCTGACTAATCAGATACAGCACCTGAATGAAAGCCTGAAAACTGAGTGCTGTATATCCAAACTAAACTAGAAGAATTTTAAATGGATAAAATCCTCAACATCTGTTCACAAATGTTATGTATATAGCAGGGTTTTATTTATATCCTGAAATGTTACATTTGATTGAGACTTCCATTCCATCACAACCATTTCTGTTTTTCATTAGCTCCTTTAAGTAGTAGTAGCTAACCCACCTCTGGCAAGAAGACTATAGGCCACCTTTGCCTCTGTTGTAACGCTATTGATTCAATGTGTTTAAGTCCCATAATGCAGCTGAGCTGTCCTCCAATTTTATACTAGTCTAATACTTAGGATATAGTGGGAAGCAGCATTGTTAAAGATGCATTTTCTCAACTCAGCCTATGGTCTATTCGGACCATCTCTGAAGGTATCCAGCAGGAAATTAAACCTCCAATAGCACTTGTCAAGAAGAAGATAACACCAACATTCTTGACAATTATCCCCTGGCAATTAAAAAAAAAAGTACTGAGCTGTACAGTCACACGGTCGGTGCATTTGCTTAAACAGTCACTACATGACTGACCATGAGTACTCTGGGGTATGCACAGTCTGAAATATGTTACCTGTTCTACATGGAAAATACACACCAGACAGAGTAAATATTTTCTAGGCTTTATTGCCTATATGCAGTACTGAAAAAAGAATGCATAACATGCAGCATTGTGCAAACTGAGTCATAAGGGGAAAAGAGTCAAAAGTACCATCCTCTGTAGACAACAACATGGTAGTTCACCCCTGCCAAATCACTGGATTACCTACAGTAAAGCGGTACTGTCTGTTCTGACTTGCCAGCCTGTTCCCTTACATTGGTGGCAAGGGGGTCTTTTGAAATGTTACAAAAAAGTGTTACAAAAAATGTTTACATGCATTTACTAGCACCCAACCATAGAAGAGCATGGAATAAATCCATATATCACACATTTCATATAGTTACAGTAGGGTCCTAGCTAAGCCCTCAGAGTTTAAAGGTCTCCTGTCAGTTAATTTAGTCCAAACATTCAGTGTTCACATAATAAAGTTTTATGGGATTTGAAACCAGAGGGCAAATAAGAGGAACCCAAATGCTGTAATTGTTTAATCATGATTTTTAAACCAATCATATGGCCGGGGGTGGAAGGGGTGCCTCATAATGTTTGAATGCTTGAGGTTGGCAATACCGTAGCTTCCACTGTGCCAGAAAGTCTCTGGCCAGTGGGAGTAGATCAGGATTTAGCGTGAGTCCCAAATGCCCCTCTACCACCAGGAGGGGAGACAATGTACACTGGGCCCCAATTTAACAAAGCATTTAAGCACATGCTTAAGACAATCTTTATGGAGCAATCCATTTACTTATATGTGCTTAGCTAAGTCTGTGGGACTTAAGCTTGTGCTTAAACTGAAATACATGCTTATGTACTTCCCTGACTTAAGGCTGCACTGTTGACTTGGGCCCCAGGCAGGAGGTCCCAGTACCTGGAGAAGCAGGCATGAATTCTACAGTGGCTCTGTGGTGTGACTGGCAGAAGGTAGACATCTGGAAAGATGCAAGATCTGCTGAAACTCAGTGTGAGTAGGAAGGCAGTCAGGGAGGTTAGTACTGGGACAATGATGGTTAGGGGGAAACAGGAGAAAAGGGATAGATCATGAGTTTATTTAGCTCCCATCCTTTGATTTAGAAACCTGAAAACTAGAATAGTGGCTATTATTTGGCCAACTCCTGCACCCCTTGCTCTGGCCAAACTCCCACTGAAAGCAATCAGCGTTTTCCTGAGAGTAAATAAAACAAAAGGCTCCCAGAATTGGCACAATATTATTAACTTAATATTAGAACTCCAATATACAGAACAAGAAAGCAACCAGTGCCTAACTTTTAGGTGCCTAGATGATCATAGGAACAACACTGCAACCCACAAAGCCAAGTAACATGCATAGGCTCCCTATACACTGACTAGGGAGAGACAGGCGCCAAAGAATGCGATCCACAAAAGCTGATGGGAGATGCCAGTGTGCTAAGACTCACCCCTTTCTTAGAGCCATTATATCTTTGAGCCCAGTGGTTAGACCACTCACGTGGGATGTGGGAGAGCCAGGTTCAAATCCCTGCTGAGAGTGAGAAAGGCTTTGAACAGGGGTTGCCTCTTTCTTGGCATGGTGCTCTTCTCATTGAGCCGTAGGCTAGTGTGACGTAGTGCACCCCCAGTCTCTCCTGGTGAAGATGTGCCACTGTGGATACATAAAGAGGGACAGGGCCAGAGAGAGAGGAATGAGTGTGTAGTACAGTGATTAGGGCACCCACTTACGGGGCAGAGGACCCTGGTCAAGTTCTCCTGCTCCCTTCACACTCTCTTTATCCATTCAGCGGGAGAGATGCATTGAACCTTATGTCAGGATACCCCCTAGCTCAATGGTCATCACAATCTCCTGAGAAGTAGGAGACCCCTGTTCAAACCTTTCCTCACTGCTGTGCTAAGGAGGGGAGGATTTAAACCTGGGCCTCCCATATTACAAGTGATACTCTAACCACTGGGCTACAAGTGATAGAGTGGGCAGCAGCACCACTACTGCCTCCTCCTTTTGCTGGATTTTGAATGGGGGCCAGATTCAGTAGGTTTTCTCAGAGAGCACGGTAGGCAGCCAAACACCCTGCATTGTGAATCACTCTGGGGATTAGGCAGGAGATTCCTAGAGAGAGGCAGCAGGGTGCATACCCAGAGGCATAACCATAGGTCCCTAGGGAATTCGGGTGCCTACAGGGTTCAGCAATAGCTTTTGGATTGTCGTGGGGGATTTAAGAACCTAAAACCAGGACTTAGGTGCCTACATCTGGGTTTAGGTACCTAAGTAGCTTTGTGAATTCCAGCCCTAGTGCTTTTCAACCAAATGTAAGGGGACTGTTGTCCCCTTACTAAACCTCAGTGGGGGTGTTTTGGTTGGCTAGCTCCCAGTACCAAAAGGAAGGAGAAAGGTCAATGGGAAATCAGCACCCTGAGACTGACAGTCCCCAGGAACAACGGGGAGAGGCCAATGCTCCAGGTCAGCCTGATTGACAGGACGGGCAGGATAATCAGGGAGTCAGGAGGCTGGGGGGGTCCTGTCCTCCATGTGAGCTGGAATTGCCTGGGTCAGACAGAGTGGGGCTGAGCTAAGGAGAAAGCAGGGGCCCAAGCTGAGCTGGGGAGCAGAGCTGTGCCAGATCCAGAGGGGCCAGAGAAGCAGCCCAGGAAGTAGGTCAGTGCTGGGAGCAGACTCACAGAAGCAGCCCACAGAGTAGACCTGTGCTGGGAGGGGAGCTGCAGCAACCAGAGCCAGAGGAGCCAGAGAAGCAGCCCAGGAGCTGGAGGCAGAGCAGCAGCAGCAGCCGTGCTGAGGCAGAGTGGAGATGGAGCTGTGGCTGGAGGAGTCCAGAGCGGTGAGCAGCTGGGGAGAACGAGGTAGACCCTGGGCAGTGGGCCCAGCACAGGGAGACACCCCCAGCCAAGAGGCCCTGCAGGCCAGACTTGGAGGGGGAATAGTAATCCCGAGGGGGCAGGGGTGATGTTGGGAAGAAGGGTCCCGCCCCCTAAAGCCTGGGAGCGTGTGGCCACCGCCAGAGCAAGTGTCCAACCCGCAGCATTCCTGCAGCACAGCCAGGGCCTGAGAAGGGGCCTGGGACTTGTGAGGAACAGACTGAACTTTCCTCACAAGACCCAGGCCCCTTCTCAGGCCCTGGCTGGGCTGCAGGGATGCTGCGGGTTGGACACTTGCTCTGGCAGGGTTATGTGTTTTCTTTTAACCGTTCTCATTTTTTCCTTATTTTTTTTAATTGATTGCTATTTAATAAATTGTATTTGCTTTGAACTGTATGTAATGATCAATGGGTCGGGGAAGCATCCAGTGCAGAGCGAGCACGCCAGAGTGGGGACATCCTAGCTTCTGCCCTAAGTGACCACAACAAGGGTTGAGCCCTCCAGGAATTCTGGGCCCAGCCTTGTTGGGTTTACGAGGACTTTGCCACGCATGAGAGTGGAAGGGGAGACCTCAAGGTCATGCAGGCCTCTGGGTTAAGGAAGTGGGAGCAAGGACTCAGATCCTTTTGCTAGCTCATTTCACCGGGGTACTGTATAAGCCAGGAAAGTGGGACCATTGCCCCGCTTACACATAGACTAAGACACTTCCTGCCCTGATTAATAGTACTCTAAGGGTTAATGGTGGAATTACCCTACACTGATGTCACAAACACTCTGAGAGCTGCTAAGAGCATACACTGTAACTGAAATCTCCTGACACATACTGAACAAGTCACTGATTCTCAAACTTTTTTACTGGTGACCCCTTTCACATAGCAAGCCTCCGAGCACAACCCCCCGATCAATTAAAAATGCTTTTTAAAATATATTTAACACCATTATAAATGCTGGAGGCAAAGCAGGGTTTGTGCCCCCCCCCATGTAAGAACCTTGCAACCTCCTGAGGGGTTCAGACCCCCAATTTGAGAACCTCCAGAATTAGTAATCACTGGAAATAATGAATATCAAATAGTGTATTTCAAGACAGTAATTCTTACAAGCAGCTTTGCTTACATTATGCACTGTGGAAAGGAGATTTGAGCAACTTCTCAGAGAACCCTTTAATGTTACATGACGGAATTGAAACTTTTGTATAGGAAAAAACCCAATGGGAACAAGTTAAAGGTAACTTTCAAAGTTTTGAGTTTGTTCCCATCTTTTACTTTCTTATGTTGTATAAGGAAGACCCCAAACATTGGGGGTATAGGGGGAGGTTGACAAGAGGAAGATTCTGCTTGTTCTTTACCATGGAAATATCAGAGGTATTCCTCTGCTCCTCCCAGGGCTGGTGCAACCATTTAGGTGACCTAGGCAGTCGCCTAGGGCGCTGGCATTTGGGGGGCGCCATTTTCTTCGGCAGCGACCGCGGCAGCCAGATCTTCGGCCGCCCCGGTCACCACCGGCATTTAGGCGGAGGGAGCTGGGGCAGGGGAGCGGAGGGAGGGCCGCCTGCAGCATGTAAGGGGGGGGGCGGCATGCAGGGGAACTCCCCGCCCCAGCTCACCCCTGCCCCGCCTCCTCCCCGAGCACTCCATGGCTGCTTCACTTCTCCCACCTCCCAGGCTTGCGGCGCCAATCAACTTAGGTGCCACAAGCCTGGGAGGCGGGAGAAGTGAAGCGGCCACGGCGTGCTCGGGGTGCTCGTGCACGGAGCAGGAGTGAGCTGGGGCAGGGGGGGTGCCTCAGGGCGGAGGGTGGGGAGCTGCCCCGGGGGCGCCTCAGGGCGGAGGGGGAGCTGCCACGGGGGGGGGGGCGTGCCTCAGAGCGGGGAAGCGGGGGGGAGGGCGCAAGGTGGAAGTTTCGCCTAGGGCACGAAACATCCTTGCACCGGCCCTGGATCCTCCTTGTTTTTTCTAAGGAACCTCCTAGATGTCTGAGAACAAATGATGCCCATAAGACCTAAATGGACAGGTTGAAGGTGTTAGGTATTGAAGAGAGGTTTCGTTGCTACAGAACATGACTTAGTCCATTGCAGTTGACAAAACCAGATATAAAACTGAGTTTTAAACAGTATGGCAAATGTCTCAATTGCTTAGTCTTTATTCTGCACTCTAGTGATTCACTCATTCCCTGCAGACTTCCAGGGCAGACAAGAGACCTAAATTTCTCATTTTCTAATGTTAAACCAAAACCTAACTGCAGGCTGGCAAACCCGCTCCACAGCCTGGAACAGAGAAAGGACTGAGGCCCATTTTATTTTCCTTTTCAGGTCATCTTGAATAAGAGTTTAACAGCAGTCATGTCAGAATTCTTTGCTCTGGTATCTGTATAATCATCCATCCTCTCAATATATTAAGGCTCTTCATTAGATTGGAACTGGCCTTCACTTTGTATGTGACCATTTAAAGGGCAATAGAAAGGACAGATTTTTTTTTCTGTTCCAGAAAAATTGAGACATGTAGTATATTACACACAGGTATGGGATTAGAGTATATAGAGAACCTCACACAAGGTCAAATCCAAACGTTTTCACCCAGTTTTCCTGCAGTCTCTATTCTGACAGCTTCCCATTAACTTCAGTATAAGTTTGACTTAGTAAAGACCTGATGATTTTGCTCCTTATAAATACATTAAAATTAAAACTGATAGTATTGTGAGAACCAGTTAAAAGCCAACATTTGCGAAGCATTACCACACAGAGGCATGGGAGGTACAATTGTTATTTCCTGTTCAAAGTACTCTGTCATGCTCAAGTTCTAATTTCAGATACGTGAAAGTGAAATATCCTGTTTTTAAGCTAGGCAACAATCTTAGGGTGACCAGATGTCCTGATTTTATAGTGACAGTCCCAATTTTCAGGTCTTTTTCTTATATAGGCTCCTATTACCACCCCCCACCCATTGTCTGGAATTTTCACACTTGCTGTCTGGTCACCCTAAGCAATCTGCACAGCACGGCTGAGGTTGTTTGAGCTGAAGATCAACAAAACGCCCATAAATATTCACGACAATAAAAAATGGGATTTGTTTCACCTGTATCTGTGCCTCTTTTGTGGTCAGTTTCCATGGCTATGCTCTAACACAGGAGCTCACTGGTAGGAATGTTCCTAGAAACAATGTATTTTAAGTGTGTATTCACTGAAAGCAAATTCTGAACTGAAAATGTGAAGGTTCAAACCAGAAACTTGATTATTTGCTTGCAAATTCTTTGGAGCAGGGACTGTGCAGTACCTAGAACTATGGGGCCCTGATTCTGATTGGTGCTATGGCCGTATAAATATTAACAAGTTATCCAACCGTGGAACAGAAACAATACGAGGTGATCTAACCAGTATAGCTCCAATATCTGATATCACAACAAACTGCAGATAAATAATCTGAACACAACTAATTATATGTAGAAATTATTTAGCAAATAATTTTAAATAATGAACACATTTGAAAAGGTGGTAAACTCCTCTCAGACTATTTACAAACAGCAAAAATGCTAAATTTAATCAAATAAATTATTAGTTATTGTCATAAACAGTTAGTTAAGGGTTAAGGTTTGTGTTTACCTGTAAAGGGTTAACAAGCAGTACCTGTGAACACCTGACCAGAGGACCAATCAGGGACAAGATCATTTAAAATCTCTGTGGAGGGAAGCCTTTGTCTGTGTTCCTTGTTGGCTCTGTGTGCTCTCTTTGGCTCTAAGAGAGGCCAAACATGTCTCCAAGTTCTCCTGGAGTAGTTCCTACTATCCAATAGTGAGTATTAATTAGAAAGGCGGATTAGTCTTATAATTTGATTTCTACATTCACAATTGTGTGTTTGCTGGGGAATTCTTTATTCCTGATTGCTGTTACTTTGCTTTTACTGAGAAAGAAGGGGGAGGTTTATAAGTTAGACTCTGTGGATTGTTCCATCTTGGTATTACAGAGACAGTTTACTTTCTTTTTATTCTTTAATAAATCTTTTCTGTTATTTTTTAAAAAAAAAAAAAAAACTTCCCTCCACAGGGATTTTAAATTATCTTGTCCCTGATTGGTCCTCTGGTCAGGTGTTCACAGGTACTGCTTGTTAACCCTTTACAGGTAAACACAAACCTTAACCCTTAACTTAAGTGTTTATGACAGTTATGAATTTTTCATTCAGTCCTAGGGGTTAAATCAGAGGTCAGCAAACTATGGCCCGCTGGCCACATCCAGCCCGTGGCCGGCCCCCGAACTCTTGCCCTGGGAGGCTAGCCCCTGGCCCCTCCCCTGCTGTTCCCCCTCTCACACAGCCTCAGCTCGCCCCGCCACTGGCGCAATGCTCTGGGCGGTGGGGCTGTGAGCTCCTGGGGCAGCGCAGCTGCAGAGCCTGACCCAGTCTCTGTGCTGCGCAGTGGTGTGGCGGCGGCATGGCCTGGCTCCAGCCGGGCAGCACCGCTGTAGCGCTGCCAGCCACCGGTGCTCCAGGCAGCGCAGTAAGGGGGCAGGGAGTGTGTGGGGGGTGTTGGATAGAGAACAGGGGAGTTTGGGGGGTGGTCAGGGGGTGGGGGTGTGGCTAGGAGTCGGGGCAGTCAGAGGGGGGAACAGGGGGTTGAATGGGGGGCAGGGGTCCCGGGGGGCAGTCAGGAAGGAGGCGGGGTGGATGGGGCAGGGGTCCTTAGGGGGCCATCAGGAATGAGAGGAGGGGTTGGATTGAGCGGCAGGGGTCTGGGGGCGGTCAGGTGGGACAGGGGGGGTTGAATGGGGCAGGAGTCCTGGGGGGGTGGGCCACCACCCCCTCCCCTAACAATTTATGAAACCTGATGCGGCCCTCAGGCCAAAAAGTTTGCCCACCCCTGGGTTAGATGCTAGCCTTGTGTGTGTAACAGGACATGTATTTTTAGTATAGAATTTGGAGAGTGTGGTTAACTCAATAGGCCACAAGATGTCACTGATGTTTCAAACGACCATAGGTGAAACTGCATTATGAAATGTGAAGACTTTGCTTCATTAAAATCAATGACGAAACTCCCATGGACTTCAATGGGGTCAGGATAATCATCCAGTCTGATTCTGAATTTAATCTGTGCCATTGGATTGGGGTATTGCAGTGATCGAGATTAGATATGGGTGCTCATGTAAAGGTGTGGTTACATTCAGAAAAGCGACAAAAATTTCTCTCTGAAGCTCATCCTAACATGCTTGAGTTGGAAAATTTACTAAAGTGTTTTCTCATTAGATTTCCAGTGCTGCTTGGTTTTGTCTGGGTCACAAAAGCTGCTATCATTGCATTGTTAATATTCTCTCCTCCTTTACTGGATGTCAATTTAAAGGGAAGAGCAGTTTGAGGTGAAGAAAAAAAATGCTACTGAAACTTTTTTTTCAGTTTCAATAGATGACGCTAGGAGCAGTGCATCTTATAGTGTTTTCCCATGTGTTGCATGTATATTTATAAGTGTAGTGAAACTGCTGATTATTGACTATCTTAGGCTCATGTTACCATGGTACAACGTGTACTGCTTTCACTATAACAGCAATATCCAGTATTTTGACAGAAGAGCTCCAAGAAAAACCCAGGATGCAAAAAGAAACTGTATTCATGATTCAGCAGGAGACACATTTTTCTCTGAGATAGTATAGATTATGGGCTAGACCCCCCCACACACACTGGTATAAATCAGTGTAGTTCCATGGACTTAATTGGAAATAAGCCAGTGTACCCTCACTAATAAGATTCTGGCCCTTAATCTCCAAGTATCATGTTCGGCAGAAGGTATCAAAAATGCTTTCAGCTCAAAATAAAACTGAAGGAATTAAAGATTCCAAAATATAGTTGGTGAGGCATATTCACCCGCATATCAGGGATAATTTATGCTGCCTTCCTACATATAGCCTGCAGCGGCAATACGAGAGAACATTCTTCATTTCCTATTCCAAAGTGCTGTGTTTTATTGCTGTGTGCTACTAAAACAGCTGTCATACCTTGACAGCCCTTCAGTGAAAGTGCCAGTTGGGCAACAGAGAGAGACTTATTATTGACAGCTAGTGGTGAGTGCAATGCTTGCTTTATATAGCTATAAAGTGCTTTAGGAGCCTTCAGGATGAAAAGTGCTCTGCAACTGTACAATGTTATATTATCAACTAACACAGTGGGCCAGATCCTACTCTGTGGAGGTGTGGTGCTAGTCCCTGGCATAAAGCTGTCCTAAACCCTGCCCATCCGACCTTTAGAGGCTCCTCATGTCCTGCAAAGGAAGATCCTCGGGTGATACTGAACCACCACAGTGGGTTTTTTATAATGCCCTCCTCCCAGCTGCTGGTATTGGAGGTCATGGCTAGGGAAAGGAGGACATGGCTGGCATGTCCTTAAGTCCTGGTGATTCTTGGCTGCCAAAATAGCCCCTTGAGACCATTGGAGATGGCGATAGATTACAGCTGATCTGAAAATGCTCTAATTTGCACTGGGACGGGGCCAGGAGCAGGCAGTACTTACAGCTATATTTCAGCCATATGTAGTTATACACCCCTTCAACAAAATACTACAATTATCAATAATGAGGGAAGGGTGTGTACCTGTAAAGCCTCTAATTATGCAGCTCCGTCTCTCTCCTATTAGCAACGGTGGGCGAGGCCTGAAGGGTTTGGTTCATGTGGGCTACATGAAATAGATTTTGCTCAGAGAGACTGACATCAGACCAATCTGTTCTGATTGACATTCCTGAACCAACAAGAAACCTCCCCCTTCCAATAGGGCACTTTGCACCAGCCCCTTCCCCCCACAATTTCCCCATCTCCTTATTTATCTTATTTAGCCTATACCCAGTATGAGCTCGATTGACAAAGCACTTTTTTGCTGGTATAAACTGTCTGCGCAAGAAGGATTTGCTGGTGTTGCCATATTGACAAATCCTTTCCAGTGTAGACCAGGCCTCATGCTTCCCCTTCCCCCAGCCCATGCACAATCCACCCAAGGGGTCTTATGGGATGGCAGGAATCTGCTGTCCCCTTCTCACTCACGCAGACTAGGAAAGCAAGAGAGGGGAAATACTCTGCCACTGCTAGCTCTGCTTCTGAGCTGGCTACAGATACGGGCCCATAATTCCTAGCCAGGTAACAAGGGAAATCATAACCACCACCCTTTCCTCTCTGCTCCTCCCCCACACTGATCTCCCATATACACATTCTTCCCAGGGTCCCTTAGCAATCATGAAGTAAGGATTACATGTTCTCTCTTCCTTGGTGTGTAGTTGGCAGTTCTACCTGCACACCCAGCTCTGAAAATCACGGGATCAGAGGAGCTTCTCACATCAACGCAAGAGCTGCTCCTGCAGGCTCCAAAATCCCATGACCCACAATGAGTTGGTGAGCATAAGCAATTCTGCTATAGAAATCTTTTTAAGGGCTGGTCTACGTGGGTAAACACTGCTGCTTCCCCCAGAAACCGACCTATAGACAAGGGACAACAGTCCCTTCCAGGTAACCCTGTGAAGACCTGCTGGGGATTGACTGTCTTCTGCCCTCTGAAGAAACTGGGGGAGAGGAAATCAAAATATCAGCTCCCACCATACCCCAGAATCCATCTAAGTAATGGTCCAGATCCAGAACCTGAAGAAGGATGAGGTTAGGGCACCTGAAAGGAAGGCAAAAGTAAAAAGATGCTACATTCAAAAACATTTGAAGTCACAGATCACACTAGAAATCAACCCTACCCTGATTTCAGGTGGGCTTACAGTTCTCTAGATGAAGTTTAATACTAATGGGGATGAATGTAATTTCCCACTGGCATTTGTCATTTTTTTAAATTCTTTAGCAGCTTTTGTATCTTTGCATGCTTTGAAAAGATGGAAAATAATACCATAGTTAAAGTGAGTTTTAAGTCATTCTGTTGTGTAGAGTGTTTTTCTGCCGATGTGCTGGTTACCTAGGAAACTGCTGTAGGGTGGAATTTGGATAGATATGTTGTCAATAACTAATGTGACTTGTAAGTGGATTTTCAAGTGGTGGAAAGGGAATAAAATGTATTGAACAAGTAAATGCTTGAAATATGAGGATTGTGGGCCAGATTTTCTGACTCCTCAGGACTTAAATATGTGTCTAATTTGCATGTGCAAATATTAGCGTTATGCATGCAATCTGGTAGTTGAAATGACAAAAAATGCATTTGTGTGAACTGGTAAATGAACTGCACGTGCAATTGTGTGCACAAAGGGGGCATGCATCTACCCTAGATGTACAAGAGGAAAAGAACTGTACTGATGTTTTAAACAATATGCCCAGTGTATTCACATATAGTGTGGAGACTTTAAAAAACATGGCTGCCTGTTGTGTAGAGTTGAGCTGCAACATTGGGTGTTTAGAAAAAAATTCATTATTTAAAAAAATGTTATGAAGTATTTGATGATCTCAGGACCTGTCCATGAAGGTCTGTGGAGTCATTTATGTAAGGAAACATTATTGTTCATTGAATATTTTCAGGGAATTGTCCAAGTTTTCTAGTAGGCACTTGTAATATGTTAAAAGACATGAGACAGCAAATGGATGATTGAGGGAGTTTTAACAGGGGTTTTTATCTTCATAGCTATACTTTCAATCAGCAATCCATTCAAATATCTACCTATCTAAGGCAGCGATTCTCAAACTTATTTGATTGGGCCCTCGTTCTTTGTATCTGTAGTCATTTATGCCCCGCCTACTCCACAAATATACATATTGCCACAAGCTCTGAAGGAAAAGTGAAGAGAGTAGCTGCTGGCTGGGTGCCCAGCTCTGAAGGCAGCACTGTGCCAGCAGTCACATAATGGGTGGCGATTTGAGAAGTGATATTTGTCATCACTTTTCACAGCAAACTTAGCACCCCATTGCTACCGTTACTTCTGTCCTGCCGCCCTGGGTCTGACAGAGCCTCACTGCCTCCAGCTGAGGGATTGCAGGGGAAGGAGAGCCTGAGCCAGGCTGCCTCCCGGTGAGGGACTGTGGGGCGGGGGAGGATAGCCCAAACCTGGGCCGCCTCCTAGTAAGGGATAGTTCGAGATCTACTGCTCTAAGGTACTTATATGGCCCCCGTCGCCATGGTAGCTGAGTCCGTCGCAAACTTATTTATCTTCACAACCCCACTGTGAGGAAAGGAAGCACCATTAGCCCCCATCACAGGGGGGAGCTGCTCCATAGCACCCACTGCTAAGCCTTACATGGCTCTGAAGGGACTTCCAGGCTTGATCTACAATTTTTGGTCTTTTGCTTAGCATAGGGTGGTTCATGCTGTAAGCGCAGAGTGAGACTCTAAGTCTATACAGTTAAATAAATAAACAGACCTCAGAATTTGGCTCTCTGCACCTTTAAATAAACAAAACCTCAAAGGCAATGGGTTAGTTGCAGCACTTGAGGCAAGTCCCTGACCTGACCTGGCCTGGGGTTCTGAGGTACCACTGAAGAGCTCCTCCGCCTCAATCTGACCCATACTCCCTTGAGTAGAAGCAGGCAAGCCTTCTTAACTGGCCTGCTAGCTCCAGATTGGTTAGCAGCTTCTCCTGGCCCTTCTAGGCTTCTGGAGGATTAAATCTTGTTGGTAGCCCAGCCTGAGCAAGGTGGTGTCAGGGCACCAATGCCTCCAGTGGGGGCAGAAAAGGCCTGATAGATCACCCCTTTTTACAGAGAGAAAATGTAGGTACAGATTCTATAGTTTGAGTGGTGAGTGGCTGGAAAGGAGCTAATGAATGAGTGTTTCACTTGTCTTGAGTTGCCTGACATGGATGTAAGTGGCACAGAAACATTTTTTTGTTGGTTTCATTTCTGTGCCTGTAGTCACAGATCTCCCAACACTCCAGTGTCTTGGAAGATATGTGATGCCAGCAATTAGTGTCTGAAAGTGCACTGAACCACAACTTCCTGGAATTTCAGTTGCACAATACACTTAAATGAGCAAACGCAAACTTTTTGTAGCTCAATCTCGTTATGTCAGGTGTTGCCAGGCAAGGTTGTCACACTGTCTCAGTTTCTTTTTCCCAAGTATGTGAGCAAGTTTTGACTTTTGGAAAGACATGCCCTATTGTCAGTCTTGGGTTATGTAAGCGTAATGGGCCAGGTGGTAATATTATGCATAACTAATTATGCATGTCAGCTTACTTCTCTGTGGAAGCTCAGGCCAGAGCTCAGTCTTTTCAGGACTTTAATTAAATTAAAAAAAATTACACAGCATTAAACCACTGAGCATGACATATAAACATCTGCAGCCAGCGTTTGGAACACTCATGAAAACTTTTCTTGAACAACTATTATGTGGTAACTCTATTGGTGTTGCCTCCCCAGGCTTGCGCACTTTGATGCTATTACATAGGTATGCCTTGGCGCACACACGTGCACACACATACACATGAACACACATACACAGCCATGCTCCGTGTGATGCTTTTCGGGGCATCCACGGCTGTGACCCACTTTGGTGCCCCCTGCCTCCAGCCCAAGGGAGTCTTGCCTGCGCCCAGTGATGAGCTCCCAAAATCCTAAGAACCGGTTCCCTATCGGGTCCTCGGTGGCTCTTCGGTGTGGGGGGGGGCGGGAAGGAGAGTCTTCACTCGCTCCACGTTTTTGGCGGCATTTCGACGGCAGGTCCTTCACCTGGAGTGAGTGAAGACACACACCACCCCGCAGCCATCGAAGTGCTGCCGAAGACCCTGTAGGGAAACGCATGCTGAGTATAGTACAAGCCCCATGTGCCTGTCTTCCCCTCACACACCCATCCGACCCCAACCCACGTCCTGTCCCCAACTGCCCCCCTCAGAACCCGCAAGTTTCTTTCCCCCCCCCCCCACCGGCGTAGCAGCAGGAGCCTAGGGCTCCAGGGGCTATTTAAAGGGCCGGGGATCCCCTGCTTCTACTGCCCCGGCCCTTTAAATAGCCATCGGAGCCCTAGGGAAGCAGTGGGACTCTGGCAGCTATTTAAAGGACCGGGGCAGCAGAGGCAGCTGGAGCCCCAGCCCTTTAAATAGCCCCTGGAGCCCCCTGCTATCCCAGGGCTCTGCGGGCTATTTAAAGGGCCCGTGGCTCCCCTGCTTCTACCGCCCTGGCCCTTTAAATAGCTGCCAGAGCCCTGGGGAAGCAGCAGGACTCTGGCAGCTATTTAAAGGACCGGGGCAGCAGAGGCAACGGGAACCCTGGCCCTTTAAATAGCTCCTGGAGCCGCCCCTATTTAAAGGGCCCACGGCTCCCCTGCTTCTACCGCCCCGGCCCTTTAATAGCCGCTGGAGCCCTGGAGTAGTAGCGGGGCTCTGGCGGCTATTTAAAGGGCCAGGGTGGTAGAAGCAGCA
Organism: Mauremys reevesii; assembly: GCF_016161935.1. Classification (NCBI taxonomy): domain Eukaryota; kingdom Metazoa; phylum Chordata; order Testudines; family Geoemydidae; genus Mauremys; species Mauremys reevesii. Next base: position 153,175,647 of record NC_052625.1, on the reverse strand, counting down.
GGAGCCCCGGACTTTTTAAATAGCCCTCAGAGTCCTGCAGCCCTACCCCAGGGCTCCAGCAGTGGGGCTCTGGTGGCAATTTAAAGGGCCTGGTGGGTATGCTACCCATGCTACCCTTTGTAGATAAATACCATGAAAGTAGTGTATTAGTTGTAGTGAGTTTGTCAGGTCTGAGGCAGAACTTGCTTTTAAATCGTGAACCTCCAGCCAGCTGGCACCCATGGGCCACCATGTCACACTCCCTTTTGATCTGTTCCTGGAGAGGAATTCTCAGTCCCTTCAGCATGACATCAGAAGTACATGTGTGTCACCTGGTTTCCTCAGAGTGAGAGAATGACAGCCCCACAGTTCCCCTCCAAACTTCGCGAATCCTCCTCAGCAAAGTGGTCTGAAGATCCTCAAAGCCAGCAGCAACCATTCCAGTCCCATCCAGTCTGTAGTCTGGATCCAGTGGCACAGGCTCTGAGATGCAGCTCTCACAGCAGATACATCTTAGCCCTGCATTGTTCAGCTGCTGAGTCCGTGGGTCTGTGTCTAATTCTCCCTATTTATAACCTTCTCCCTATGGAGCTCCAGTTGGCTCAGCTCTCAGATGATGCATATGTGGAACCTGTTCTGCTGCCCTGTTTGCCCTTAATGGAAACTCTCTGCATAGTTCGGAGACAGCTGCTGAGCGGGTCCAATAACTACCACTCTCCCCACTTCTCTAGATGCCTCTTGGCCGTTCTAACTAAGTGTCCTACGCTGTGCTCTGCCAGTGTGTAGAAACACACAGGATTCAACAAATCCATATCTCTTCCCCACTGCTTCTCTCTCAAAATAATAATGAATTAATTTATTATTATAATAAATTGCAGCAGTGTAAGCGTGTGAGTTACACAGATTTTTTTCGTGTAGAGGCAGCTTGGGGAGAGAAGGAGCTGTGTGAGCAGCAGGAGTGTTTGCTGTTTGCACTGGCCTCTGATTAGAGTCAAATCTTGAGGTAGAGTTGCTCTCTGGGAACAGGGCATTGATGTTAGGCTTAAATTCCTGGCTGAAGGGATTGCCCTGCTTGCTGTTTGACTGTCTCATTTCATGACTGGCATATGTGTGTAAATATTCTTACAGTATATGCACACTGCGCATCACTGATTTCTCCTCCACTGGAAGGCCAACCTGAAAGGCCCCAGACATCTGCTGCCACTCAGCATAGGGATGACACTGGTGTCAAAAGAAGCAGAACAATATTTTGAATATCTCACCCATTGTTTATATCTAAACAGCTACTTATGGCCATGATACATTCAATGGGTGTTTTCACTTTTTAACAGCATTTAAATCAGAGAAGGGCCTGAGCCAAAATTCTGGAACATAGCTGAACTTTGAAATAGTTCCAAACTTCACAGCTGGCCCCTCTCTGCATAAACTGAGCTGAACGAGTGCCCTGGATCTGAAACCACCACCACCACCACCACCTTGAAAATTTTCAGATCTGGATCCAGACTTTCCACTTGGGGCCCATCTGTAATCTGTACAGGATGTGCAATGATTGGGAGTCTATATGTTTAATAATGAACTGCTTCAATATTTTTAATGTACATGCTTCACACATGTTGCAAGAAACATCTCATCCTGCTTTTGTAATTCCCAGCAGCAGTAAGCACTAATATATTAAACAACGGCAGATGATGGTAAGTATATCAACAGTCACAATTTTCAGTGTGTGTTTAAAGTTTAATTTATCAGTAGTACAAATTCTGAGAAAGGAACTTGGGGAGTATTGCTGCTATGATTAGATACGTGTACTGAGACTTGTGCTATAGCCCAAGATATATGATTCCTGAACATTCCTCCTACTGTGAACCATCATTTTTACCTAGATTATGTGAGGCATGTACTTTGGAGAAGGAGATTAACATAATTTGGACTATAGGGACCACTCTAATTTGTTAGTGGTCAAGAAAACCAGAACGTAGAGTGAGTCTTTGCTCATGGAATTCAAGCCTACTTCTAATTTGATTGCATACATACGAACACATTCATATTGACCCACAAACAAGGGACTGTAATAAAACGTCAATCAACCACAGAGTTATGTTCAAGTTGCCTCCAGAAACAAAAATATCCATTCTGTAAGTCACTCTGCCCTGAGTCTTTAAATTCAATAAATGGTCTAATTAATCATTTGTGTGAATGGAAAAAGATTTGAGTTAATGTAAAAGTAGCCAGCTTGAGATATCAAACATAAATTTACACATAGTCACAGACTGGGTCAACAAACGTGTCCCAGAGTTCTCTTACATGTCCATTATCTTTGGACTTCCCACACGGAATAGGGTTTGTGTGAGTGTGTGTGTGTGTGTGTATTTACATAATTTATGTAAATAAGTCTGGCCTTAAATACACACACACACACACACACACACACACACACACACACACACACACACACACACACACACACACACACACACAAATAATCTCATGGGGAGATGCACACATGCACACACATTGTATATGGATGTAAATCCCAGAGCTTAGGTCTGGTGTACACTAAATAGTTAGGTCAACCCAGCTACATTTCTCGGGGTTGTGAAAAATACACACCCCTGAGCAATGTAGTTAAGCTGATCTGGTGTAGACAGGGCTAGGTCAGTGGAAGAATCTTCTGTTAACTCTAGCTACCTCCTCTCAGGGTGGTACATTGCCTATGCCAATGGGAGAACCCCTCTCATCTGCATAGGCAGTATCTACTCTGAAGAGATACAGTGGCGTAGCTGTGCCACTGTAACATTTCAAATGTAGACTGGCTCTTAGAGGGACGGAATGCTCTGCTCCCTCTATAGGGACAAGGGGAAAAGCCAGCTCTGGCCAGCCTCATTTACATAAATGATTATGTTGCATGCCCATAGTTCCACATCCTGTGTTTTGTTGTTTTAATTAGAATTTGTCTCTGTACTGATTGTATAAATGATAACAGATTGTGACTGTAACTGTACGCATGAAAGGACACAGAAATGGTGTAAGATATGGTCTGGAGTATACAGACAGTAAACTATTGCTGGGGAGGGCGGGACCCTGGGCAGAAGGGGAGGGGCCAAGGGCTAAGCTCCCTCAACAGGCATTTCATGTGCTGCCCATGATGCTGATGTTGCAGAACTGGACCAGTGAGCTGTGCGTCACAGTGGGACTTGGCCGTGCAGACTTTACTGGAGTAGAGCAGCCAAGCAGAGAAGAACTTGACTCCCACTGAGTCTATCTGACCTCATAAGTGGGATTTTTAAATGGGTGAACTAAGAGTTCCAGAGTTTAACAAGCCAGATAATTAATAATTGGAACTTTGGTACTGATCATCCTGCTGACATACTGACTGGGTTTTGTTACTTTTACTGCATGCAAATATAGATAAATGGTTGTCATGTTTTTATTCTCCTTCTTCCCTGCCTCAAAAAGAAGAGAAATTATTTGTGTTCCATATACCCAAAAACGACTGAGTTCTGCAAGTGGGAAGGAACCTGCAAAAGGGACTTGGGAGGTTTTATTCTAAGCTCCCTGCAAGTAAAAATGAGGCTCTGAGTGGGGGCTTGAGCCATTGTTTCTTTTATTTTAGAATAGGACCTCCAGACAGATTGAACACCAGCTTTGTGCTGCCCTTGGCACCTTGCAGAACAGTTAATATATATATTCAATGCAAATATTTTGTTAAGGTTTTTAACATGAGAGCTTGACATAGTTAATGTTAGACACGGACGTGCAGCTTGGTGCTAGAGTATCAAGTCTTTCCTTCAGAGATCCTTTATGACTCTGATCCCACAGAATATACATCCTCACTGCATCTAGTCGAAGCAGCAAGTAGTCACTGCTGAATCAATTGTCCATTAGTGCAATTTGCGGTTGTTGTGGTTTATTTCTTTGTTTTTGTAAGGATTTGTCCGTGTTCTAGAAATCCCCAATTAGACTGAAAAGTTCAAATGAACACAAAGGTTGGGTGTCGTGCATGCTGTTAGAATATAGATATGCAGGCCTGCCTGTAAAGGCCTATACTTTAAGAACTTAGGTGTATTTTTATCACTTAGCTAGTTACAAGGGTATAAAAACAAAGAATCAAAATCACAGTCTGCCTGTATATGGGCCTTCTCTCACTAGGATAGTCTGAGGCCTTGTTCTTAGGCTAAGGCCTTTGGCTAAGCAGCAGGGACAGCCATAAGCTGGGAAGTGTATGGTCTGATCCTCACATTCCAAACCAGTCACATTGACATAATCTGGTTAGGAAGACAATCCTGTCCTAATAGTGCCCATCACCACCAGACAAAGAAACAGATCTTAAGGTGGTTAAGGAAGACTTAATTTGATAGCATCCTGTCTGGCAAGAAATCATTTATCAATGGTTGTGGTTGTGAAACCCTCATTTCTGTATGGTTTTATCTTAAGGGACCCCATTTTTCTATTGTTAATCTGTCTGGTTCTCTAATTGTTTCTGTCTGCTGTATAATTAATTTTGCTAGGTGTAAGTTAATTAGGGTAGTGGGATGTAATTGGTTAGAGAATTATGTTACAATATGTTAGGATTGGTTAGTTACATTTCAGTAAAATGATTGGTTAAGATATAGCTTAAAATATTGCTATATAAACTGGGGTCAAACAGGAAGTGGCGGGGAAGGGAAATTGGAATCATGTTTGCTAAGGCAGGGGAATGGGAATAGGGAACAGGGACAAGGACACAGGCAAGGCTCTGCAGTGTCAGAGCCGGGAAGGGGGACATGGGGTAAACGCTCTGCGGCGTCGGAGCCGGGAAGGGGGACGCAGGGTAAAAGCTCTTCGGCGTCAGAGCTGGGAATGGAACACTGGGGAATAGACTCTATTGCATATAGAGATAAACCCGACTGGTGTGAAGGGCTTCGGAATATGCTTGCTTGGAAACTCACCCCAATAAACGTCGCATTGTCTGCGCTTCAGACTTCCGGTCTTCTGCTTTCTGTCTGCATGACAAGAACTAGGGGAGAGGGTGAAGGGCAAGCCCTCCAACACGTGCTGTTAATATAACCTTAGACTGAGCTTCTCCATATAAACAAGAGAAGGGGAGATGAACACTTCCCGCATTCAATGCAGATTAAAAATGGTTCCCCATGTAACACTTATCGAATACTTGAGTCATTTTTTATTTTGTTTTTCATTTGAACAGGCTGTGATGTTCTGCTTATTTTATTGCTGTCCCTCTAATAAACCAGTTTTGCCGAGAAGCGACTTGATTTACTTTGTGGTGAGGACTATCAAGTTACAGTTCATTAATGTTTTTATGGTTTTATTATTCAGCAGCACTTTTTATTTTTTCTTTCTTCCTGAATATTCGTTAACTTGCAAACACCTCTGAGTGCTCGTAATTGTAAGACTTGCATTGTGTACAGCAAGTGGCACTTAAAGCAATTGGATATCCACAGATATTAAAATATGTTTTATTAGCTTCTTTCACAAGCACAACATGCCCAAAGCCATAGTAAAGGACACATGCTCAAACTACACATTGACTAGCAGCAGCCCTCAGTGCTGCCAGTACAGAGTAATTACTCCCACAGCTAGTCCTCCTAGTTTAGATTAGCTCTCTCAGTTCTTGCTGCTTGATAATGGCTTCCAGCTGAAGAATGGTCCTCAGGTTACTAGTGTTCTCTATCTCCAAGTAAAAACTGCCTTTCAGATGCTTCATGGTGAATGTAATTTAAATTATTTTGCATTGTATGTAGGCGTCTATAGCCAATTATGGACTAACGTTCCTCTCTTCCCTAAATCTAATTCCTTTTAAGGTTGAAAGCTCCAGGAATTCACATTTGACTAAATTACAATGCACTGTATGAACAAAAGAAACAATGATCTGTAGGAATTAGCTTAAAATTGTTTCCAGTAATGTATTTCAGCTTCTCCATCATGATTTATAAAAGCAACAAAGAATCCTGTGGCACCTTATAGACTAACAGACGTTTTGCAGCATGAGAGCTTTGAATAATGACCTTCCCACTTTCTCAAGTGGTGGTGTGTTGGGGGCAGGTTTTATATATATATGCAAGCAAGCAGCAGAGATAACGAGATAGTAGGGTTCAGGAGGGGAGGAGGGCCCTGTTCTTGAGGTTGGAAAGAAAAAGGAAGGAGGAGAAACTCTGTAATTGCTTGCTTCAATTCATCTTTGCTTAATCCTGTTTGTGATGATGGTGTCAAATGATGCAGATGAACTGAGCAACAGCAGTCTTCTTGAGTTTCTCTTTTTTGTTTGAAGTTTTTTTTTTTTAAGATCTGCAGCAGTGTGGTGTGGGTTGTGTGTGGCCAGGAGGTTGTGTTTTCATATTTGCCTTTTTGTTTATCCTATTGCCTAATTATATCCCTTTTTTTTTTCCCCTCCTTTTCCTTAGTGTACATAGCAGAGGGGCATTGCTGGTATATGATGGCATATATATTGATGGCAACATTGGGTGGATTGGTGGTGGGTGTGTGTGGTGATGTGATGGTGTTAGTGTGAGTGATGTTGTTGTGTGTGATGGTGTTGTGGGGCATCGAGGGTTGTAGGTTTTGGCATGGTTTTGTGTTGTTGGAGCTGAGATGGTGTGTTGTGTTGGCGTGTGTGCAGTGTGGTGTGAAGTTAGGTTGTGTTGCAGGTTTGTCTGGGCTGCCTGTGGCCTGCCTGGCAAGGTGTGGGCCTGATGATGTGGGATGGTGGGTAGATGGATGATGCATGATTGGAGGGGTTTTAGCTGGGGGGTGGGTGGTGGGGGCCAGTTGTAGGACTGTATGTGATTTCTTGTGTTTTCTTGCTTTGTTCTTTTCTTGGGTTTCTTCTGCTGGCTGTCTGTACTGCTCTTTCTCTGGATCTGTCTCCTTGCTGTCTTGTTGAATTTGCTCGGTGTTGTTTGTAGTTGGTGGGTGTCTTCTGGGTTTTGTAGCAGATGGTGTTGTCTGGTGGCTGCTGACTGTGGATGAGATTGTGGGCGGATGTGGTGGGATGAGGATGGAAGGCTGGTGGGCAAGGGTAGGCATAAGTGGTGGAGGTGAGGGGTATGGATATATATAATACACAAAGAATATACAAAAAATATAATACACAAAAACCTCTGAACACCTACACACACTCAAGCACAAAACAAGGGAGCAGAAACAAAAGACTTCAGCCACAAAAAAAACTTCAGGAAAAAACTTCCTGCTCAGACTGCTGAGAGACTTCAAACATCAATGAATAAACAATTCATAGCAGATCATTGTGAATTACAGAAAATTTCACCAGCTTCTCCTCCCTTTGTTTTCACAACAACTGCTGTAGAACAGGGCCTCATCCTCCTGATTTGAACTACTCGTTATCTCTAAGCTTTTTTTTGCTTGCTATATATAAGCCCCCTGAATTTTTCCACACACCACTTGAGAAAGTGGGTATTTCACCCCACGCTCATCATGCTGTGAAAAACTTAGTCTATAATAGGCCACATACAGGATTGTTGCTTTTACAGATCCAGACTAAGACTAACACCTTATTTAATAACCCATAAGAAGTCACTTTATTATAATTATAGGGAGGAATTTAAATAAATATTCATCTTCACCTCTGGATTTCCCAGTGTCTCCTGTTTTCTAAGTATTCGTCCTTTACACTGGACTCCTCTCCTGGTGGAGATTTCCTTTTGCTTTGTCCCCTTCCGCAGACTTTTACCAGAAGGCAAAGCAACCTGGGCCATGGAAAGCTGCCATTCGTTATTATAATAATGACATGTAAATAGTCTCCATGCCCAGCTTCTCCTGTAAGTATAATTTTACATGTGATCTTTACCAGGACAAAGCTACATGTTATTAAGGCATCACACACAGAAGTACATATTAGTTTGCTTAGAAATGTCCATCTCCATCACTGAAGATTTGCAACCATAGTAACCCATTCCATATGATCCTCTGCTTAGCTCTTTGTGGATGAACAGTCCTTTTGATCCACCCTGGCTGCCACACCATCTGGCCATGATCTTCATTTTCTGCCTAATGTTCTTCTACCATCAGCCCTCACTTCCAGTCTCCATAAACATGCATTACCCTCTGAACCTCTTAAAATGTGCCCTGTAAATAAATTGAATCTTTCTGTTCATATGATCTCTATGTAGCATTTGCTAAATTCCAATCATCTCCAGTATTTTTTGTTGGTTACGTAGTCTCTCTACGATGTTTTCAGAACTCTTCTATAACTCCCTAATTTGAAGAATTGTAGTTTCTTTATTATTAATTGTTTGAATGTACATGTTTCACAGCTGTACTGTAACAGACCAAATGTAAAGTTAACACAGAACAAATGCATAACTAGCAGCACATAATTACTCAAGCTGGATATGGCCCAGTACATCCGGCTAACCACAGGAGAGGCTTCAGTAGTGAGTTAGTTGGGGTGTTTATTGCTCAGCCATTAACTGTTATCCCACTCCATTCTAAATTGTAAAAAAGCTCCCTCACATGGAATAGAGTAACTCATGAATGTTAAGTCTAAATTTTTATTACTAAAGCACTGAGTGCTAGGATAGAGTCTAATTAGGACAGGGCATCTGAAACATCATCTGCGTTCATCCTTGTTTGCTTTTCTTCAGAAACATTCAGCTTTCTACATAGAATGAAAGGGTCAGATATGACCGTGATCTGCAAAATCATCAAGAGACTGGAGAATGACTGCACTGTCAGTTAAGATTTACTTGGGGAATAATATGGCAGTACAGCTATCTCTAAATATATGAACTCCACAATTCAATGACTGACTACACTGCTCCATGTCTGCTTGTATCTGAAATTCTCCATCTCCCTTTTGACTAGGTTTATTCTACAGAACAAATGTCTACTGCCAGCATTGTGAATTTACTCCATAGTCAAATCAACATTTGTGTAAAGAAATTGCACCTGAATTGCTTATCACACCTTAACTGCTCCTCAGCCTGAGTCTTTACATTCTTATTTTCAAATTAGTTTCATTCTCAAACACCCCATTGCTATCCAACTGTTCGTGTCCTTTCAGCAGCTTATATATCCCACTGACCTATTTTTCTAGGTTCCAATGGGCCACATCTTAAAACTATTTCTTCATAATGTGCACCTCAAACCCGTCAGTGAATTGTGCTGCTCTCTCCTGTACCCATTCTAGCTCAACCTTTTATAACCAGGTTTGCCAAATTGAATACACTGGTTCATCCTAATGTAGCCTTATTAGTGCCAAAATATCTGTCAAATTACCGGAAAATGTTAATAGCTTCATGTTAGCTTGTTTGCTTTTTTTTTAACACTACTGTCAAATATTGTAGAGACAGATTTAGTGATTTATGTCTGACCATCCCCAAATCCTTTTCCTGATTATTTTCTCCACTGTGCTGACTTGTCAGTTATTTCTATGATGATTTTTGTTCCCTATTTTCATTGTTACTTATGGGCCCATAAATAATATTGTACAGGCATCTGTCATCTGTCCAAGAATGATATTAAAAAAACCTGTCTAGGCAGGTATGCATTTGAACAGATCTATCTTTCCATTTATAATCAGGTTTACAAAGCCTGAGAAACTAGAAAGACTTTACACAAGTCCTTCCTGTCTCCTAGGTGAAGATAATATTACATATCCTACCATTAAAGATGGGGTGGGGTGGGGTGGGGTGGGAGGAAGAGGAGGGAGGGTTTCAAAGAGGAAATAAAGTATAAGACTAGTATGAAACACCTTGCACTAGATTATGTCTTCAGGCACAGCCCTGAGTAACAGGGTGGTATCTGTCCCAGATACAGCTCAGAGAAGGATTATGCTTCAGATGGAGGTTTTTACTATGATGCTATTGCAAGGCCTGACAGCTTTGACCAAACCTCACTAGACTATGCAGGCATGGGAGCTCCTAGGAGTGGAATGCTATCGCAGAATACATAGGGAAATGTTTGCTGAATAACTGACATCATCAGAGGAACAGCTTTGTCTTGGTAAATTTTGTGAAGAATCCTGGGAATGTTACCCTAAGGCAACCTCTGCCTCCAACTTGAGCAATAAAAACCAACCAGATGAAAAACAGAGGAAAAAGCTTCTTCTGAAAGGGTTTTACCCCCACACTACTTGATTCACGATACATAGGGAATCCTTTGAATTGCAGCATTTACCGGATCAAATGCTTCTTAGGGGTTCCTACATGGAAATGGGTCATGAGCCATTAGGCCTCAAATAAGGGACAGCCCTTAAAATGCAGGCAGGATGGCCCCTGTTGTAATAACTGAGATAATATAACACCCCTTAGAGGCCCCCCTATATTAGGCAGTACCGTGGAGCTCAGAGTAGACCTGTGGCAGAGTGTAGTGGTCCCTCACACTTGAGTAGGGAGGGAGGCCACTGAAGTTGCTGAATTTTGTACAGTTCTTGTTAATAGTCCCATTGCTATGCCCTGTGTGAGCGATGCCCTCTGTTCCCCATGCATGACCTCCTCCATTGTTTTACAGTATGAGTCTGAAACCACATTGTAACAGAGGCCTTTATCAGCTTTAATAAAGTTGGCACCTACTTTGAGTGACTTAGGGTAACATAAAATGGTATGAAAAATTAGACCTGGGATCAGCCAAACCCCAGGCCTGAACACCCCGTAACTGTGTGAAAGGAGGGAGAGATGTTCCAACTCTGATTTAAGGCCTCTTCTCTATGAAGTGAAACCTCAGCTCTAAGCATTTCTAAACCTGGGAGCCTTGAAAATATGCCTCTGTGTTTTACAGCTCAGACCCATTGCTATTCAAAGTCTATTCATTCTATTTATATTGAACTAATCTTTCCCAAATGTGGTCAGCTCCATTGGCTGAAGCTTCTAGACCTACAGCAGTTTCTCTGGATTCATACTTCATGAGTTACCGTCCCAGCTCACAAGACATACCAAGGCTCCCAGCATCCCTTGAGCATTTGTCATTCCTCATTACAAAGAGGACACAGATGTCCCATATACAAGCAGTCACCAAACTTTTTCCCAGTTACAAGCAATGAAAATCATGGCAAAAAGCATCACAAACATGTTTTATAGTAATCTGAGTTAGGCCTCAATCCATCATAAGCATGACCTTACTGGGTCAGACCAATGGTCTGTGTAGGCCAGTCTCTTGTCTTCTGATGCTTCTGGCAGTCAGAGGTTTAGGGACACCCAGACATGGGGTGCATCCCTTACCATCTTGCTAATAGCCATTGATGGATCTGTACTCCATGAACTTTTCTAATTCTTTTTTGAACTCAGTTATACTTTTGACCTTCAATACATCCCCTTACAAGTTACACAGGCCTTAATCTGATTGTTAAGATTTCTGGGGCTGGAATTGTATTTGACTCTTAGTTTGCATGCAGCTCAGCACAGCAGATCCTGGTTGAGGTCTCTAGGTGTTGACATAATACAAATAATGACAGCTGCTGAGGAAACAAGATCAATAATTGATTAAATTTTTGAAAATTTTAGTTTCCCTTTTTCATTGATTTTGGTTTCGGAGATTTTTTTCCAACCAGTTCATCAAACAGTAAAATAATTACACTTTTACTGTAAATCATACCAATATGTCTAATGTGCCAGGCCTCTGAACATTTTTAAATATATCTTAGGTGGTACAAAGATACATGATTTGTTACTTTCTCAGTTATCGCTTCTTTTTTTCATTGAATCCTTATAGTTCTTTCATATGCCAACAAAAAAATATCCCAGCCTCCCCATAAATGATATCCTAAAATATTTGGGGATGTGGTAGGACCATCTGGCTTCCAGGACCTGATTGCCATATACAGTCCTGGGGGCCCCATCAGCGAATGTTCTTAAACACCGTCCTGTACAGTATTAAGGGCTAGTCTCTTAAGTTTCTCGGTTATGTTTATACAATAGTTCACCTGTTCTACTGTTAACCCAGCCACCAATGGTTATCCATCCATGCCCACCTATATGTACATATCCTCACACACTGTTTCCAGTCATTTCCCCACCTAACCACCCTGTTCTCTGTTCACCTGCCCGATCACATCTAGAACAGTAAACACACCTCAGCTGCTAACTCACCTCCCAAAGGAAACATTCTCTAATGAGAGATACTCTGGACAGTCATTTAAAACATAAAGGATGGCAATCATGCTGCCCATGCCAGTTGTGAGAACCACTCTTCCTTATATACCATCTATAGTACTTAACAGGAAGACAGAGAACCAAGAGCAAAAAGCAAATGGTTAGAAAGAAGGACAAAACAAGGTGATTCTTCAAACAAATTAATCCCTTTTTTGTGTTAAGGACATCTTGTACACTGCAGTTTTCAACTTTCTTCCTGGCAGCACTCGTATGTATTATGTTTCTTCTGTAAGAGACATGCAAAAAGTGTTTGTTGTAAAATCTACTATTATGTTCTGTTTAAATTTACTTTTACAAACCTATAAATTATAGGCCATTCCTTTCTGGAGGGTTGAAAAAACATTGATTTTTTTGTTTCTAACATTGCATATTGGGGCAACTTGGACTAAAAAGGAAACAATTTAACATTTAACTGAAGAAAACGTACATCTGTGGAAAGTCTATAATTTTTCATTGACATATCTATATATTTCTCTAAATTTCTGCCACATCTGTTACAGTGGGTAGCTTTGTGCTTTTCGATATAAATCGTTGGTGAGATTAATGTTAGCAATAACTTTCAGAGGAAATTGAGGAAACAGTAACACTGGCTAATAAAGAGGAAAAAATATGAAAAAGTAGAAACAGAGTATATTTTATGCAATTGCCGTGTACTCTGCTATCTAGTGAAACTGTGCTTTAAAACTGCAATGAACGCATTGCAGTATTATAAATCATGTCAGATAAATAGCACTTTCATAAAGATACCTCTTATAATAGAAGAAAGGCCAATAATATTCAGAGTTATCCTTAACCCTGAACTTTTCTTTACTTACATCTTTGAATACCTGCCTATCACCATCATGGCCATTGCCACCTTTTCATCTTAATCGTGATATTGCCTCTGTTGAATTCCTTACTCATGCCTTCATCTCTTTTCATTTTGACTATTACAGATCCCTTTTTGCTATTCAGCCTAGATCCTTACCAGGGAAGCATTAGGGAGTCCAGAATGTTGAGTCCAGACTATTTTCTTCTTATTAAAAGTAGGAACATATCACTTCCAGCCCACCTCGTCTGCAGTGAGGCTGTATTCATCTCGGATTCCAATTCAAAATTATCCTCCTGGTGTTCAGGATTCACCATGGACTCAGTCAACAACTATATGACCTGATAAGAATGGCCATATTGGGTCAGACCAAAGGTACACTTAGCTAGGGTGACCATACAGCAAGTGTAAAAAATCGGGATGGTGGTAGGGGGTAATAGATGTCTATATAAGAAAATGCCCCCAAAATCGGGACTATCCCTATAAAATCAGGACATCTGGTCACCCTACACTTAGCCCAGTATCCTGTCTTCTGACAGTGGCCAATGCCAGGTTCTTCAGCAGGAATGAACAGAACATGTAATGAATGAACAGATAACTGGTGACTTTCAGTGGTGTCAGTTTTAAACCTAAGATTGTGTCTACACTAGCATTTTTCTAAAACTTTCCTGGTATGGCACCATTACCAGTACAGCTACACAATGCTACCAGGAGCAGAAGTGCTATGACATGCCACCTCCCACCATTGTTTAATCACTATGTCAGATCCTATATTGGTTTACGATGGGTTCACTTTTTCAAGACTATTTTAGCAACCTTGAGAGCTAGAAAACATGAAGTGAAGGATCAGATTTTGGAGAACAATTCTGTGGCAAGCAGTGCAGTTTACAGCAGACTTGCAGAATAGATGAGGCCCTGGATAGAGAGTATAAATATACTGCAGCAACTAACCTTTCTGGGCTGTATCTGAACAATAAGTCACAATATTATTGCAATTTCTGAGTAGAAAACAATGCCAAGATTTTTAAAAACAATAGCCTAAAGTCTGACTCCTACATCCTTATTCAGGCATTTCAACAATCTGACTTACAAAAGCACTGAGCAGCCAGCAGGTCCCTTTGACTTCCAAATAAATGGAAGACACTCGTCACTTTTAAAAATCAGACTGTTCATTTAGGTGCCTAAATATGGATTTGAGATTATGCTGCTATTTTTGAAAATAGAGAGATTTCATTGAGAGGTGAAGGTTCTCAGCACCTTACAGGATTAGGCTCTAACTTCTTAGTATGGTTCTGAGCACTGCTATTGCTGGTATCAGTAATAGCTCTAATCAATCCATTCATATTCTTTATTCTTTTTGTTGTGGCCAGTTAGTTATATGAAGCTAGGAAAGCTGTGCCTGAGATTGTCTGAAGAAAAGTTTTGGGGAAGGTAATTCAATCTAAAGCTCCCTAACCTGGCTTCCTCTTCTTGACTAGATGATCAAATAGCTGACTGTGGGCTTTTCTGGAGCTCTTCCATCTATTTGGTAGAGAGCCAGGGTAGGCCGCATCCATAAAGGAGACAGTAAATCAGGTTTGAAACAATGTGAACTTATTTCAGTTTTATCCGTTTTGGCGATATGACTTGGAAAATATGTATATTCACAGATTTCAGCCTCTGAAGAGGAAAGATCTTCTGACTCCAGCACACCCAGGCTTCAGAGGTAGACATTTCATCGATATATTTCTGAAGATCACTAATCGCATTTCTAACACAATAGATGGAGATTATAATTTTTGTTTAACCTAGCATTTCTGAACTTAGTCAACCATACTCTTCCTAAAACTGAGAGCTGCTGTGCTAACCAGTGACTCCAAAAACTGGCTTGCTGGGTGCTTGAAGAATTGTCTAGAGCAGTGTTTCTCAACCTTTTTGATACCAGGAACTGGTTTGGTGCCTTTCTATACTGTTTCAGGAAAATCTCAGGGACCAGCATTGGTCCATGGATTGGTCACTGAGAAACACTGGTCTAGAGAAGATTTTCATAAGCCATATTCTAACATTATAGTGCATAACAACTGGGGCACCTCAGTGATTATTTCTTTTTTTGTCTGTTTTTCTGTTTTCTCTTATCCATTGTAACAGGGTGCTGGCCAGGAGGTCCTGAGCCAGCCCTCTGTTTGCCCTGCTCCAGTTAAGAAGCATTAATTGTTGCTGGCTGAGTATGCCACACCTAATTGATAGACAGGAAGTACTTGCGGGCCTCATTAGCCAGGGGGCTATGTAGGGCTGGCAGGCAGGCAGGAAGGGGCGGGGATGGAGATAGGAAAGGGAGGAGCCAAGTGCTGTGTGTCCCTGCTGGCTGGAGAAGCTAGCTGTCTCCCAGGTTGCTAGTTTGGAGTAGTCTGTAAATAGAAGGCGGTGGGAGCTGACTTGGTAAATAAAAGGCACTGGTGATTGCTCCCAGAAGAGGTCTCTGTCTGATTTGTGGGCGCAGGGGTCCTGTAGAGTGAGGGTGAATAGGAGAACCTCATTACATCCATCTTTTGTTCGTAACTTTCCATTTCAGAGTGATTTCTTCTCTTTGTGTATGCACACTGATGACAGAGGACTGTAATGCAGCCCTAGATTAGCAACAACCTGCAGTCTGACTTGAACAAGCTGGAAGGATGATTCTTCTGTGCTGACTTGTGTTTAAATAAAGTGAAAATCAAAACCACAGGGCTTTGGTTCCTTTCCAAATCACACTAAGGAACAGACTGCTTCATTAAAGATTAAAATAGCTGTTGGCAACAAGAGATAGACCTGCACCAGAGCCCCAGATCCAATCACTCCTACACTTTGTGACTTGATCCCGTCTCTAACAGTAATCTCTGGGGAAAGGTTAAACTGTTTAAATACCTTGGGATATAGCACAACCCCTCTAGTAGTTTTAGCAAACCTGTGAACTGTATTCCCTCAAAGGTGGGGACCAAGGTTGGGGGAACTGTGAAAGTCAAGAAAGAGTCTGGACACATTATCAAGAACGCAGGTTGCTACCAGTAGCTCTCTAACAATCATCTGTCTTGGAATATTGTGCATGAAAATACATCTGAAGTACTATTATTAATTTGCATTGCCATACTGCCTAGAAGCCAGGGCCATTGTTGTTCTAAACATTATACAAACATATGACCAGAAGACCTCTCCAGCCCAAAAGAGCTTACACTATAAGTTGAAAACAAGAGACAACAGATACATATGACAAACAGATGTGGGGGAGCACAAGGTAATAATGAAATGTTTATAATCAGCATGATAAGCAATGGTCACAGCACACCAGCTGCCAACTCATCAGGTGGGATGGGAAAAGATAAAGTATTGTATGATGAAATCTGCTGGTTTGTACTTTCCTGTTAACTTAATCATGCATCATTGCCACCTCAACAATTAACTTAAATGGACAACTTAATTGAATGGGGGCAGCAACACAGGTGCTACCAAGTATACCCTATGTGGAAACTTACTATAGTTCAGATTTAAAACAGTTTCATTTATAAGCCTATGTTTTCTGTTGCCCAGCGCTATCAGAAATATTCTGTCTTGGGGCTAAAGTCTCCCATGTTTAGATTTTGCCAAAAGTGAATTTGCGGGGGGGTTAAAACTTTAAGGAAAATCCCTTCAGCCATTTCTGTGTTGCAGGAATTAAATTATATATACTTTTCTTCCTTCACACCAATAATGGAAGAACCAATGATCTTTGAAATTTCAAGTTTGACTTTTAACTAGTCCTTATGGAGGAGTCTGTCCAAGAATAAGGTCTTATTTATATAAACACCTGGTTCACAGCAAGCAGGAGTGTTAATCTGTCCTGCCCTAGTCTCCCCCCATTGATTATACACTTGGACCCTGCTGTAACTCACTAGAAGTTCTGTGGTTTGCTTTGATCTGCTCTGAAACTACTTGAACTGAGTATTCATACAGACAAGTCCCAAGTTTGAAAATATTTGTGTGAAATTAACAATGTTAGGAAGAGTTAGAAAATCACTTCCCATAGGAGAAGTTCACCATGGGTTTGTCTACATAGCAAGTTAGTGTGCAGCAAGCGTGGGTGTGACTCTACGCTGCACAAGCTTGCCACACACTACCTGGCCGTGTGGACCCTGCTACCATGCAAAGTTCCATAGCTGACATGCTCATCCAAGTGTGCTGTGGAATTTATAGCGTATGGTAGCACGGTCCACATGGCCAGTTACTGTCTGGCAAGGTAGTGCCCGGTTGAGTCATACTCTGCCTTGCTGCACATTAACATGCCGTGTAGAGGAGCCATAAGACTGCAATTTTAGATACGATTTTTTCAGAGCTGCACATTTTCAGTACATGAGATGCTGCTTCACACCTCTTAGCTAGGAATTGAGCACTTGGCAAGCAACTGAGCAAAATCCACTTGGCTCAGTGAACAATTTTAGTCCCATGCCTTTAGACCAATGCTTCCATCTCATTATTCAGAGGGGAAGGAAGCAAAACCCAGCCCAGCTGGAGATTGTTGTATCAAAGGAGAGAGCCTCAAGTTACATGCTCCCCATCAACTTTCCCTGGGAGCCTGTGGGTCCTTCTAGAACAATTCTGTCTAGTCAAGGCCCCACAGATTAGGAGGGCAAATTCTTGAGGAATAGTTTAAAAACCTTAAGGCTGTATTAGCAACATAGGACCTGCTTGTGCCCCCACAGACTCATAGGGACGAGTGCCCTCTGCATTTGGACTTTCCCCTCCCAATGCGGCTCAGCTGCCTCTGCAGCATCATCCCCTCCTTCCCCTAGATCCTCTGAAGGGTTTTTGGTGGCTCCAATGAATGATGGAGGAAGAGGTGTCACTGACACGTCTGAATACAGCTCAGCGTCCCCCTATTCTTGATAAGGCATCTGCCACAACATTTTCTTTTCCCTTGATGTGGGTTATTTCTATGTCCTACTCCTGTAGCGCCAGACTCCAACGTAGTAGTCTCAAATTGGTCCCTTTGGCCTGGTGCAACCATATTAGTGGGGCATGAATCAGTGTTCATGTCGCACTCGGCATCAGTATTTGGCCCAGGCTGGGGAAGCTAATGATCCAACCAGTGGACCAAATTCTGTGATGAATCCTGGTCATGTGCCACCTGAGGCACATTGCACATACACTTAAAAGAAGCAGGGAATGGTCCTTTAGAACCTTAAATTTGCTATTATACAGATAAAGCTTAAGTTGTTTAATAACCCAAACTCGGACATAACATTCCCCCTCAACGACATCATAACTCTGTCAGATGGGATGCAGCTGTTTACTCAAGAAGGAAATGGGGGGCCTCTTGTCCCCTTCCCCAGCCTGCCCTGGCACTGCGCCTAGCCCAATATTAGAACCCTCAGTGCACTGCACAAAGGGTTTGCGGAAATTGGGGCTAACTGAAACTGGCGCGTCAGACAAAGCCTCCTTTATGTTCTTGAAGCCTTTCTTACAGGCCTCTGTCCATATCACCCCGTCTAGCTTCCCCTTTTTTGTAAGGTCCATTATGGGTGCCACAATGTTGCTACGCCCCTTTACAAACCTCCAGTAATACTTGGCTAGACCAGTAAAGGCTTGGACCTGCTTCTTGGTTTGTGGGGCAGGCCATTTCCAAATGGTTTCTCCTGTTAAAGGATCAGGGTGGACAAATCCACTGGTCACCCTATGTGTAAATAAGGTACCTCTGCAGCCCCCATCTTGCATTTGGACACCTTGATAGTGAGGTTGACTTCTCTAAGTCTCTGTAATACAATTCCTGCATGGTTCAGGTGGTCTTGCCAGGAGTCACTAAAAATATCCTAGTCATCCACATAGACCCTGGAGAAGATCTGTAAACCCTGCAGAACCTCATTGACAAGCCTCTGAAAGGTAGCCCCTGCATTAATTAATCCAAAAGGCATAACCTTAAACTCATATAGGCCAGATTCCACAATGAAAGCTGACTTTTCCTGGGCATTGGCATCTAAGGGAATTTGCCAATATCCTTGAGTCAAATTTAGAGTACTTCTGAATTTTGTTTCCCCCCCCCAAGAGATCCAGTAGGTCCTTTATCCAGGACATGGGACAGAGATCAGGTTGGGTGATGGTGTTGCCCTTCTAAAATCCACACAAAATCTTATGGTTGTAACCTTTTTACATGCCTTCACAATAGGAGATGCCCAGGAGCTTTTCAACTTAGTAATCACCCACATGTCTAGCATGCTCTCCACCTCATCCTGAATCTGTCTTTGCATTTCTTCTTTGCTAGGAGCAGGGTGTCATGCTGTAGTTTTAATGGAATGTACTATTTTGTTAATTAAACCTGGCAGTTGGACTACATCTGCCTGTGGTATTTCCATAGGGCCAGGATCTCCTGGTTTTGGGTTGGGTTCAAACTCTTCCAAATCTCCTTACTCTCCCTTACAAAATCAATTAAAGGAGCAGTAAATGTTTCCTCATCAGCACAGCAAATTATATTCACCATCATAATCACTCTTCCATGGTAAGCTTTCAATCTATTGATATGTACTATTTGCACTGCTCCCCTGCCATGGGGTTTCATGACATCATGAATGACTTCATTCACTTGGTCCTCCAACAATCTGGCATCTTGTTCTTCCTCACTGGAATCAACACCAGCACCACGTCATCTTTATCAAAAGATTGTTCTCCAGCATGCCTGTCATACCAAGCTTTCTGAGACATTTGATTCCTTTCAAGGTTCTGAGGTACTAAGTCCATCATAGACTTTAAATGCTCTTTAAAATGAGTGACATACTCCCCTACAGGCTGTCTTGACTCTTCTGCACTACTCTTCCAAGAGCCTCTGATTAAATCTAAGGGGCCCTTCATCTGTCTCCCATAAAGGCAATCAATGGGGGCAAAACCTAGCCTCTTGTACGTGAATAACATTTAAGGAAGCAAGACATCCCAGTCATTCTCTTGCTGGGTAACATACATCCTCAGCATGGATGTCAATGTCCTATTGAATCTTTCTACTGGATCGTTAATTTCTGCATGATAGGGGATGGTCTTTTTATGCCTCTCTTCACACAAATTCCATGACTTTTTGAAAACTACAGACATGAAACTGACACCACCATCTGACAGCATTTCCCTGAGAAAACCTGCTCTGCTAAAAATGGTAACTAGGGCAGTAACCACACTCTCAGCTTCTGTATTAGACAGACCTATGGCTTCTGTATACCTGGTGGATGAATCCATCACAACCAGTATATATTTCTCTCCTTTTCTGGAAGGTCTGGGTAGGGGTCCCACAATAGCTACAGATACTCTGGCAAACACCTTAATGGAGATGGGGAATGGCTGCAAAAGTGTCTTGCAGGGTCCTTTTAACCTAGCTTCTGATATAAGGCTTAATTCTTACAATAATATTTTACTCTCTAAAACATGTGAGGCCAACAGAAATTCTGTCTGAGTCTATCACAGGTACTCTCCACTCTTAAGTGTCCAGCAAAGGGACAATCATAAGCTATCTGCAGCAACTCTGTGCTGTACTTATCTGGCACAAGCACCTGCTTGCAAACCTCTCCAGGGCAATTATTTTTCCTATGGGATCCTCCCTTCTAGAAAAATCTATCCTTTCCTTCCACAGCCGGGGAACTATTCTGAACTGCATTCCTCTCCTTGTCCAGGCAAGGATCAGCCTGTTGAGCTCAATAAACTCCTTTTGAGTTACACTTAAGTTAAGAGCAGACGCTGGCAAAGCAATGGAATCTTCAAACTGTCCCTCCGGGGATAAACTGTTACTCTCAGCTAACAAAGGACTAAGGGAATCTCCCGCTCTCACCCCTGCAGCTCTCCCTGCTGTCCACAGACAATCCAGGCGAGGTAGAGCCATACTGTCTGTGTCTGTAAGTTATGATGATTAAACTGCTTAGATGGGGCTAAAAATCATTACCTATTAAAACATCAGCGGGAAGTAGATTCCTAATTCCCACAATATCCCCTTTAAAATTGTCATACTCAGGGTAGACCTTGGCCAAAGATACAGGTACAGGGAATTCAACCAAAGCTTTTACCAGGAAATCTGGGTTTTCCTTCCTTATCAAACTTTCCATGACCAAAGCCACTTGGGTGCTGTGTCCCTCCCTCTCTTACAATCTATGCCAGGTACCTTAGCATTTTTAATAAATGTTTCACTGCCCTCTCAAGGCTCAGTCCTAATGCAGTTCACTAGGGATCTCCTGCTGCCTCTGGAGCAGTGGTGTGGACATTCACTGAGGCAGGTGGGTGTGTGGATCATGGGGTTTCTTTTAAATTTTGGTCAATTTGGTTTTATATGGCCCGGCGCCCCACAGTGATGGCACATTACTGGCCTTCCCATTTGGGAGGGGGCTTTAATCCCTAGGCTCCCTTGGGTTTTATATCAAAGGTGGGATTAGGATTATTTCCAGTCCCCTCCTCCCCCTTAAAGTAAGTGCCACAGGGCATTTCCTTTCTCTGGGATGTGTGCCCCCTGTGGGCTCTTGATTCAACATATTCATCAGCAATTTCTGCAGCCTCTAAAACTATGGAAGGTTATTGTTGGGTTTTTTGGTCACAGATGGCTGCCTTCATCTAATCTCTAACTACCAGTAATAATTGCTCCTGGGCCATCACATCAAACAGCTTTCCATAATTACTCCAGCCCAATCCCCCTGTGATGTTATCTAATTAAAATATAACCATATAGAGCATTGTTGCAACCACTGTTATATATTTGCAGAAAATATTGTACAAAATCTGTCAAGTAAGATTTCTTGAAAAGGGTTATGATTTGCTGGTTATGATTATACTTTCTGTATGCATGTGTCATTTTTGTATTTGAAGTTATAAGTATTGGCTCTATACCAATGTTTGCTCCTGGGGTAATGCCCACGAAGTAATCAGCCAGATATGCCATGTAAGATATCTGCAAAAATGTTATAATTTGCTAGATATGATCATCTTGTTTGTATCACCTTTGTATTATGAGTTATAGATATGTATGTATGTATGTCTTTCAAACTTGTGCTATACCCCAGACAGTTTAGCATCAGCACTGCCTAACCTGCTTGATGGCCTATTAAGGACCATCAGCTATACAACTGACCCACTGAGAGAAGGCAGATACACCTTATGACTCAGCAAGGCAGGCAGGGACATGCCTATGGAGAGAACTCTAAGGCTTCCAAGCCATGTGCTGGGCAGCTTGTGTTTGAAACAAAGGAAAGCAGAGGCCGTATGGCAAGAGACTATAAAAGGCAGCTGCATCTTCTCCATTTTGTCTTCAATCCTGCGTCTTACCTCTGGAGGAACTTCGCTACAAACTGAAGCTCTGAGCAATGGACTGAATGACCCATCCAAGGTGTGGATGTACTCCAGAGACTTGACTAAAGCCAACAGTTTATTCCATCACTAATACAAGCCTGAGCCAAGATCTTTGCCATTACGGTATGTAATGATTCCTTTAACCAATTTTAACTCTCACTTTTCTTTTCTTTTCTTTTTATAAATAAATCTTTAGATTTTAGTTCATAAGAATTGGCTGTAGCATGTATTTGGGTAAGATCTGAAACATTCATTAACCTGGGAGGTGATGTGTCTGATCCTTTGGGATTGGTAGAACCTTTTCTTTTATATGATGAAATAAGATTTACAGAAATTTTCATCATATTTGACATGGGTACCTGGATGGAGGCCTGAGGCTGGATCACTTTAAGGGAACTGAGTTGTTTGGACTTCTGAGTAACCATAAGGTAATAAAGAAGCTGTTTTATGCTGGCTTAGTGAATCTAAGTATTGGAATATCCACCAGCTTTGTGGGGTTTGTCTGTCCCATTCTTTGCACCTCCCCACTAGGACTCCGGTAACACCGCCATTATGCATTTTCCTCATAAAATTTCACATTTTATGTAAATATTAAGCATGAATGATTGTCAAACATTTTGAGGTTTCTGCACTTCAATCGATATGTCTCAGGGTAATCTTAAATATATTCAATACATTTCCTTGAGCAGTGATCCCAGGGGTAGCTCCAGGCTGTGAACTTTTGTTTATTGTCCATGAACTGCCTAAGACTTTTACTAAAAATATCCATGACTAAATCTTAGCCTTACTTATGAGCAAAGCTCTCAGCTCCTGAACTGGGACTTTCTTTTTATAGGCTATTCCCCTCTGCAAACATAAATGTTCAAGGTCTTTTCTCACAAGACCATCATATGACACTGGTTCACTCTCAATATCAAGTTTAAATTTAACAGTGCTGAGGTTATGATCTATAAACTAAATTGACCTGTGGTATGTGAATTCTGTCATGACTACACCAGTGTCAAGCTGCCTGCAGTGACTCAAGAATGTGAATATAAACTTCAAGGCAGATTGTTAGGAACCAGGGCACAAACTTCAAATTGGTTGTGAGGTCTATATTTTGATTTCACAAACCAAATCAAGTATAAACTCCTCAGAACTGTAACAGCCTAACCATGGAGTCAGAGACAGTCCCCTTGGAAACTCCAAGCTATCTTGTCACCTAGGGACGCTTACCTTTGTGATAGATGGGCCCTTACACCAAGAATAACAGCAATATTCAGGTATCAGAGGGGTAGCCTTGTTAGTCTGAATCTGTAAAAGCAGTAAAGAGTCATGTGGCACCTTATAGACTAACAGATGTATTGGAGCATGTATTCACCCATGAAAGCTCATGCTCCAATACGTCTGTTAGTCTATAAGGTGCCACCGGACTCTTTGCAGCAATATTCAGCTTACTCCCAGTCGCAAAGGACCAGAAACTTACCCCAGGTCAAGTGCTCCTTACATCTCACACCAAAGACAATGCTTGTAGCCCATGCTTTCATATACTATGTAAGGATTTACTAACTAGGAAAATCAAATGAGAGAGTTATTTAGATGTTAAAGCACGTAAACATACACAGAAATGAGCTACAATCTTAAATTTCAAAAAGTAATAGAAGCTTCTATAATAAGCAAGCTCTATATCCCTGGTATGCCCACATCTTGAATACTGTGTGCACATTGGAAAAGGGTCCGAAAAGGGCAACAAAAATGATGAGGGGTATGGAACGGCTGCCGTATGAGGAGAGATTAATAAAACTGGAACTTTTCAGCTTTGAAAAAAGTTGACTAAGGGGGGATATGATAGAGGTATATAAAATCATGACTGGTGTGGAGAAAGTAAATAAGGAAGTGTTATTTACTCCTTCTCAAAACACAAGATCTAGGGGTCACCAAATGAAATTAATAGGCTGCAGGATTAAAACAAACAAAGGGAAGCATTTTTTTCCACACAACACACAGTCAGCCTGTGGAACTCCTTGTCAGAGGATGTTGTGAAGCCCAAGACTATAACAGAGTTCAAAAAAGAACTAGATAAATTCATGGAGGATAGGTCCATCAGTGGCTATTAGCCAGGATGGGCAGGGATTGTGTCCCTAGTCTCTGTTTGCCTGAAGCTGGGAATGGGCGATAAGGAATGGATCACTTGATTACCTGTTCTGTTCATTCCCTCTGGGGCACTTGGCATTGGTCACTATCGGAAGACAGGATACTGGGATAGATGGACCATTGGTCTGATCCAAAATGGCTGTTCTTATGTTCTTATATGTCCTATAGGGCTAAAGCAAGCTAAGCAGGTGGGGACCTGTTGCTTATGTCTAGAAAACCTTGCACCCCTCCCCCCCTCCAGAGTCCAAGCAGCCCTGAGAAGAGTTCTTTCTTGTTAGAGGTTTTTATCCCCCTCCACTCTTGTGCTCTGAGCTCCAAACTCAGCTGACAAGGAATTCACTTGCATGACGCATCTTCACAGGGCAGGGGAAAATAACATCTGTTGCCCTCTTTAATGTTCCATAATAGTCTGTCTAGTCTTGATGGAGCTTCCCTATTGGGCAGGATGTAACACCTTCTGTTGCAGACCAGCACGTCAAATTAGTTAATGTCTGTCTCCTGTCTGGTTATTTAAACAGCCACAGAGGCTCACAGTACAACTGCTCAAATAAAACCTTACAATATGGGCTAGAGATTTTTTAAGTGAGAGTAACGCACGCAGCAACTCACAAACATTCAATAAAGTCTAAACACATTTTTATAATCATAATACCTATTTTTACAATATTAACAGAAAGGTGAGCCAAAATGACTCCAGCTATGTATCTGTCAGTGTTCAGTTGAGTCCTGGGGACTTTGGCATGAGCTGGTACCTGGTCTGCCATCATCACAGGTACCCTCTGCATTTTGACTTTTCCCTCCCACATGTAAATGGGGCTAAATCACCTCATCAGCATTGTTCCCTCCTTCGCCCAGACACTGTGAAGGGCTTTCTGTGGTTCCAGTGATCAACGTAGGAGAGGAAGGAGGGAGTGGGAAGGCCAGACCAAAAATGGACAGGCAAAAGTAATGCACTTCTACTTCTCCTTTCCTGCTGACCATGCCAGGATTGTAATACAACCAGAGGACTAGGCCTTCCCTCCATTTTCTTTTCAGGGTGGGTCCTCCTGTTGTATAGTGGAGAGGCCCCTCTGCTGCTGGTAGATTCCATGCTCCTATCCTTGCCTTAGGGTGGAGACGCCCCCTAACTCCAAAAATCACTCCAACACCATTATCAGTAACAAACACTCAGAGGAGTGCACCTAAAAGTTAGGTCAACCTAGCTACATTGCTAGCTTCACATTCCATGAGAGACATAGTCAACCTAAGCCCCGGCATAGACACCACTAGGTCAATGAAACAATTCTTCCATCGCTAGCTACCACTTCTTGAGAAGGTGGATGGAAAAGCACCTTCCATTGCTATACCAAGTATCTACATTACGGCACTTCAGTGGTGTATCTTCAGTGCCATAGCTGGCCACTGTAGTGGCTAGTGTGTAGACAGACCCTAAGCTTTATCAGCAGCAGTCACCTTGATCAGCAATAAACTGTGGCTGAACAGTATAATACAGTTTAGCATTTCATTACAACTACCAAGGACTCAAATGGCACAGGATGGGATGGGATATCTTGCCCTTCCTCTAGCCAACCAGAAATCTCAAAGGGTAAAGAGGCCAGTTTCTTTGTTTGCTTGCCCCTTGCCAATTACAGCCTCAAGGGCAGGCTTTCACAGCACTTCTGCTGACGTGTGGAGTGACTGCTTGTGACAGAGTGCTACGAACCAACAGCTAAACCAGCACTCGGATCACTTGAACAAATTACCCCCTCCCTCCCAAGTGGACCTACCTGTGCCTACTTAGAGGATTAGAATAGGCTGGGGAGGAGCAAATAGCTAGGTAGCCAATTAATGCAGAGGGTAGAAGGCGGCACAGGACGGAAGTGCTGGGGGAAGAAAGGCAGGCTAGTGGAGCCAGAACCTCTGAATGGAGATGTCTCTTCCCTCTCCTCCCCTATCAGCAGAGGAAAAAAAATGCTGTAAATAATGTGATGTAAAGGATCAGTAAGGTGCTGGGTAAAGCAGTGATTCTCAACCAGGGGTCCGCAAGCAGGTTTCAGGGGGTCCACAATGCAGGACTGACATTAGACTTGCTGGGACTCAGGGAAGAAAGCCGAAGACCCACCACATGGAGCTGAACTCTAGGGCCCTGAGCCCTGCTATCTGGGGCTGAAGCCAATGCCTGAGCAACTTAGCTTCATGGGGCCCTGGAGTAATGCCCTACTTACTACCCGCTAATGCTGGTCCTGGCTGTTATATGCAGAAAAGCAGTTGTGGCACACGTGGGCCATGTAGTTTTTATAGCATGTTGGTGGGGAGCGGGGAGCTCAGAAAGAAAAAGATTGAGAACCCCTGGGGTGGAGCAAGGTAACAAACCCCATGGCGGTGTGTAATGACTGAAGGTCTCTGAATGATTTGCGTAGGCCGAGGAGTGGGATCTCCTCCGGTCACACTGCTCCACAGTTGATGCGGAAGCCCTACGTTGCAGCTCCATGGGAGCCATGCATGTGGGAAGTGGAAGAATGTCAGAGCCCGCATGTGATCTAGGGCATATGGGCCAGCTCCAAGCCTGTCCCATAGCTAAGCAAGGAACACACCCAGATAAATGCTCTGAGGAGCAAGGGGATTTCTAGCTGTGAGGGGCCAGCCTGCAGCAAAACCAATCTCCTTGCAACCTAATGACCGCAGCTGGCCCTGCTAGAAGCTGTCTGATTGACTGAGCTCACTGATTGGCTTGAAGAGTCAGTAGACTAATACTTAAGCTCAGTAGCAGCAGCAGTTTAGCAGGTGCTCAATGTGCTCCTTCCCTGTTCCTATCCCAGTTTACTCTTCACCTTTGGCCTTTGACTGCAACTGTGGCTTAGACTTTGGCTTCTGACTCCTGGATCCCAACTCTGACCTTTGGCTTTGCTTCAGGATACTGCCCTGACTGGATTCAGCTCAAACTGGTAGGCCAGGCTAACAACAATTTGGTTGCCATGCCTTGGTTTTGCCCTCAGTACTTGCCTGTCTCTTATCATTTGCTTTCTGTATTCATTAGCTCCTTCCATTTTCTTAGAATCATAGAAGATTAGGGTTGGCAGAGACCTCAGGAGGTCATCTAGTCCAATCCCCTGCTCAAAGCAGAACAAACACCAACTAAATCATCCCAGCCAGAGCTTTGTCAAGCCAGGCCTTAAAAACCTCTAAGGATGGAGATTCCACCACCTCTCTAGGTAACCCATTCCAGTGCTTCACCACCCTCCTAGTGAAACAGTGTTTCCTAATATCCAACCTAGATTTCCCCCACCACAACTTGACACCATTGCTTGTTGTTTTGTCATATGCCACCACTGAGATCAGCCTAGCTCCATCCTCTTTGGAACCCCCCTCCAGGTAGTTGAAGGCTGCTATCAAATCCCCTCTCACTCTTCTCTTCTGCAAACTAAATAAGCCCAGTTCCCTTAGCCTCTCCTCGTAAGTCATGTGCCCCAGCTCCCTAATCATTTTCATTGCTCTCCACTGGATTCTCTCCAATTTGTCCACATCCCTTCTGTAGTGGGGTGACCAAAACTAATAGAGGGGAATAATCATTCCCTTGATCTGCTGGCAATGCTCCTACTAATACAGACCAATATGCCATTGGCCTTCTTGGCAACAAGGGCACACTGCTGACTCATATCCAGCTTCTCGTCCACTGTAATCCCCAGGTCCTTTTTCTGCAGAAGCCACTTAGCCAGTTGGTCCGCAGCCTATAGGTGCATGGGATTCTTCCTTCCTAAATGCAGGACTCTGTACTTGTCCTTGTTGAACTTCATCAGATTTATTTTGGCCCAATCCTCCAATTTCTCTAGGTCACTCTGGACCCTATCCCTACCCACCAGCATATCTACCTCTCCCCCCAATTTAGTGTCATCTGTGAACTTTCTGAAGGTGCAATTAATCCCATCATCCAGATCATTAATAAAGATATTGAACAAAACCGGCCCCAGGACTGACCCCCTGGGGCATTCAGTTTGATACAGGCTGCCAACTAGACATCAAGATGTTGATCACTACCCGTTGAGCCCGACAGTCTAGCCCACTTTCTATCTACTTTATAGTCCATTCATCCAATCCATACTTCTTTAACTTGCTGGCAAGAATACTGTGGGAGACCATATCAAAAGCTTTGCTAACGTCAAGATATATCACATCCACCACTTTCCCCATATCCACAAAGCCAGTTATCGCATCATAGAAGACAATCAGGTTGGTCATGCATGACTTGCCCTTGGTGAATTCATGTTGACTGTTCCTGATCACCCTTCTCTCCTCCAAGTGCTTCAAAATGGTTTCCTTGAGGACCTGCTCCATGATTTTGCTGGGGACTGAACTGAGGCTGACTGGACTGTAGTTCCCTAGGTTCTCTTTCTTCCCTATTTTAAAGATGGGCACTATATTTGCCTCTTTTCAATCATCTGGGATCTCCCCCAATCACCATGAATTTTCAAAGATAATGGCCAATGGCTCTGCAATCACATTAGCCAACTCCCTCAGCACCCTTGGATGCATTAGTTCTGGACCCATGGACTTGTGCATGTCGAGCTTTTCTAAATAGTCCTTAACCTGTTCTTTCACCATGGAGGGCTGCTCACCTCCTCCCCATACTGTGTTGCCCCAGAGTCTTCCAAATTTGTTGTTGCCACTGTCCCAAAGAAATGGTCACTCAATCCCAGAACACTCTCCAGTGTTACATCTCTTTTCTGCACTTGCTGTGAGAGAAAGAGAGGCATCAAGCTGAAAATAGAGTTGGCAGACAAGTAAGAAGAAAAACATGAACATTTTCACTCTTTGACACTTGGTTTGAATCAAAATTTTCTGGCCAGCTTTTATTGAGAACACAACTTTCTCTTTAGTAGTTTTTTATATCAGTAAAAGTTTGGCACCAGCTTTCAACATTTTCCCTATTAATTTAAACCTTGATGCAGAACAAGGTGTATGCTAGCCCCACATGTCAATAAGTGAGGAAAAAGGCAGGTATGCTATTAAACTTCTTCATGTTGTGTGAAATGGGGAGTGTTGTGATAACTGGACCTACAAATTTACTCTGTGAGCTCAACTGTAAGAAGTGAGCATGAGTTCATAGGATGTCACAATAACCTATAATAAATGTTGGTGGGGAAAAGTATGAAAGGGAGACAGATTGAATTAGTCCAAACAAAAAGTCGTCCTGATATAACTCAAGCACTGTGTTAAGATCATGCTTGGTAAATAAGTGTGGAACCAAAAGCTAGTGAACCAAAATTGGTGTGTCAGAAATTAGGCCTAATTTGTGAAGAAAAATAATTAAGAGATGGGCTATTCTGCCCATCACTCCTTTTGGGTCCTTAATGAAAGAGACTTTGGGTAGAAAAATTAGCAACTGGAGCAACCTTCACCATCATGACCGCCACTCCCACCATCCTCTGGAACCTGGGCCTTCATCATCCCAATCATGAGATATGTCCTGACCAGACTGGGTTGGAGAGATGACTTCACCACCCCTACCAGCTGCAGCTGAATCCCCATCACCACTGAGGATGAAACTGGATCAGACATTAGCAACAATAGTTCCAGACCAGCTCAACTAACTTCCCCTTTCCGCATAAGGGTAGGTATTACCAACTTCAATACCATCTAAGAGACTGTCACACAAGGGTTTTTTTCTTCTTAAAAGTTCTCACCAGTGAGAGAGGAACAAAGGATGTTGTTAAAATGAAAGCCATATTTAATATTTTACATTTCAAATTCTTCAACTGCTTTTCCTGCTTTTCTTTATCTTTTGTGAAAGGTTAAAAGGATTTTTAACGGTGTGTTTGCCATAGTACTAAGCAGGCTGAGGTCTCTGCGTACCTAACCCCAAACTTTGTTCAGCACTGTCTAATGTTGGATAGTGACTGGGTTATGGCCTTTGGCCCGTATAGTCCATCTAAATTAATACAACAGGAGATATTTGTAGAATCAACATGAGTGAATGTGAATGAGTGAATGACTCTTCACCCATTTCTGTGGGTAAATAATCAAACTGTGCCTTATAGCTGTGGTTCGTAGTCATGGGAATATGAAATTGCCAAGCCATATTGATCAATAGTTCATCTAGTCCAGTATGCAGTCTCTGACAGTGGCCAGTACCAGATGCTTCAGAGGAAGATCCAAGAAACCCACTTATGGAAAAGTGTACAGAGGAGAAAGTTCTTCTTGTGTAGAGGAGAAAGTTCTTTCCAATTCCAATCAGTAAGTGGTTGGCTTATGCCCTGAACCATGAGAGTTTATATCCCTTACTAAAAATACCTTATGTAATCATGAATGTTCTCATTATTTACATAAGTGTCTAACGCTTTATTGAACTCTCAAGTTCTCAGCCTTCATGAATGAGTTACACAGCTTAATTGTGTTTTGTTTTTTTAAAAAAGCTTATTAAACTTTTGACAATCATGATTGTACCTAAACTCCTTCTCGATTTTGCTTTTACTGCAAATGTTTCATGTTCTTTCACAATGCAAAAAGATTGAATTTCAGAGAGCTAAAAAAAATGGTAGGTCCTTTGGCATTGCAGAAGTCCAGCAAGCTACCTGGTGAAACCAGTTAGAATTCTGAGTGAAAGGACACACCTTTACAGAGTTCAGAAAGATAGAATCTAGGAAACAGTGGATTTATCTCAGGGAAACTGTGCTTATCAGTAATGGCAGCAAATTAGATAAATCGTTAGATTTATTTCTGTTCTCAAAAACATGTTATGAGAATGGAGAAAACATTAAATTGGGAAAACAAAAAACACATAGGGATGAAATGTGTGTGTGCTGCAGATATACTATACTGAAACACACATATACCTCACCTATATTGGGACAAGTACCTTTAGCACATGGGAAATATGTTCTCAATATCTATGTATAAAGGCCCACCATGATGCTATTCCTTTTAAACACATATTTTAGGTGGTTTCTTTAAAATGAACAAAAAGCTATCTTTAAAAAACCTTGGACTTTTCTCTGTTCTGTACTTCTAGTTTTGTATAAAATATAGCTTCAGTAACTAGAGATGACAAAACCTTTAGTGTGTTAATGCAAATTACATTGATCCCTGTCTTCTGTAATGCATGGGTTCTGTTTCGCTCTGCTTAGCTATACTGACCTTGTCACCACAGCACCATAAATACAGAGGCTGCTCTGAGACCAGCCATCTACTGTGCCATCCTTCTTCTGGACATTAGGTGTCACAGGAGCAGCATGCAAGGAGTCTAGAAGCAGCAAGTAAAAGACTAACTAGTCAAAACACTGAAAATTAATATCCATTTGCACTGAGGGACCATAGAGTAACATCTTCAGCCTCAGTCCCATAGGCAAGAATTTTACCCCACTAGTGCTTGAGGGCTCTCAAGTCTGGGGGAGCTTCAGGAGCTGCTTTGTCTTTCATTTCATTTTTATTTTATTTTTAATGCTGAGACAATGTTGTTCTTTTGTGGAGAAGAGTAAGGCTCCTAGACTCTTCCTCTGGTGCTTTACACTCAGTATACACATCCCCATCACAGTTGCCAATCCTGCAGACCAAAAGAGAGAACCCAGCCATTAAAACTCCTTTTGCATCAGAGGCTGTGCATTAATTTATTTTCCTCTGTGTTCTTTGGCACAAGAGAGAAATGTATGGCGAGTGTATTTAAGATATTTGTATTTCTATTTGAGTTTTCTCCCTTACAGTTTAGCTTCTGCTTCTGTATGATCCTGCATTTGTAGCATTGACTCAGTTATGTTAGACTCTGGTATGGTAGAAAGCAAAATGGGCCAGACTGAAATCTGCTTTAAGGCACTGAATTTGACTCTATGATTTCAGTGCAGAATAGAAACAGGAGAAGATGGAATGCAGTAGAAAATAAAAGGTGTTCAGCTGAGTAAATGTACGTCTGATAAGTAATAAAATGACAAGGAACCTGAAAACTATGTAAGGCTAATTGGATTTATGCTAAATTGTGATATATTTAAATGATTTTTCTTAGGCTGAAAGCTACTCTTTAAGCAAAGCCAATTCACCTTTATATCATGTATCAAGTTATTCTCCATGTGCTGGCTCCATTTCCTGTAATTGTGAACCATGACTTTATGAAAGCAATTACAAAAAGGTCTTCTGGCTTGAGGTAGGAGAATTTGGAACCCATCATGAGAACCTCTTACAACACCTTTTTAGTTTCATTATTCAGAACCTTTATTATTTGTTAGGCAAGAACAACATGTTCATCACTCTACAAGACTGAAAATAAACCCTATTGGAAAGTTTCTCTTTCTGTGTGTGTATAAGATGATTTTAAAAAGTAATCAGAATAGGTAGTTCTGGGGATTGAAAATGGACTATGGAATCCTTGGCCCTCAAAGATATTAGTTCAAATTTTACCAAGATCACAAATTTTACCAAGATCTATCCTCTCCACATCTGACCAAATTTTCTTCTCTACCCTCTTTTGCCAATGTATTGTTCCATCAGTTCAGAACATCACAAAAGACTTTTGGGAAACTTCAAAGTTTGTGGGTGCAAAATGTCTTCAACTAATCTTAGACTCCAATGTGTCTTCAAAATTACCTTAATGCAAAATTATGACAACAGTGAGCTCTTTGAAACTTTTAATATTTTTCCTCATTTTCCATTTTTCATCAGAAAATAAATTTATTTGAAATCATTCTATCACTCTGCTTATCACTTCAAAATTAATGATTAACCCCTTCTATTTAATTTCAAGAGTAGAATATCCATCAGAAAGTACAACTCCATTGTATCAAAAACATCTGCAGTCACTTCTTACACTAGCTATAGCTATTACTTGTGCTCATGATTTACAGTGATTGTCATTAAATTTAAACAATTTCCAAAACGTGCCAGCTGTGTCATGCAGAAAAGTTTCATGAGAAGTTACCATGTAAGAAAAACACTGGATAAAATTTGATTCCTTTAATAAATTCTGATTTGGCAATTCAGTGTTTGATTTCCTTTGCTTCTTGGATTGTTTGTTGACAAGCTAAGGTTTCCTCAACCAGGAAAGCAACAACGGACAAAAAAAATAGTTCATCAAATGAGGGATGTAAAGAATGAAAAGGTTTCATCAAGAAATGGGGG
This sequence comes from Mauremys reevesii, assembly GCF_016161935.1. Classification (NCBI taxonomy): domain Eukaryota; kingdom Metazoa; phylum Chordata; order Testudines; family Geoemydidae; genus Mauremys; species Mauremys reevesii. The sequence continues at coordinate 153,142,257 of NC_052625.1, read as the reverse complement.
AAGAAAGATATTGCAGGAACATAGTTAATGAGTTAGGCAGAGGCCTAAAAATCTCTTTCTGCATTCTATTTCCAGCTCTACTGCAGATTCCTAGGGGGATTTAAGACAAACCACATAGCCTCAGTTTCTGCAAAGTGGAGATAAAACTTATCTACTTTACAGGGCTGTTGTGAAGCTAAATCTACAGATACTTGTAAAGTGCTTGATGATCCATAACTGGAAGGCAATATAGGAGTGCAAAGTAAATATTAGTAAGTAAAACAAAATATAATCGTTCTGCATTTTGCCTTCAAGCTTTTTCTATTGTATAAGGATGTTTAATCCCTATTTTGCTTCAGTCTTCAGGTTAATGGTGACCGGTTATTGACCACAATTAATTGTAAGCAACAAGGGATAAGGACCACACGCCAAAATAGGGAAAGAACAAGTTAAATAATAACATAACGTAGATGTAGTCAAGTCAGCAGGGCCTGATTAAAATCATCCTAGGGTATTTAAAAACTAGCTGAAGTAATCTTGGAACCATTAGTAATTGTCATCCATAAATTCTTGAAGATAGGGAGGCCCCAGAGGCCTGGAGAAAGGTAAACATAGTACCTATCTTTAAAAAGGGATTAAAAAGAGGACCCAGGGGATTATAGATGAGTCAGCCTAACTTTGGTACATAGAGCGATACAGAAACAGATGATTGATTTGTAAGCACCTGGAGGATGCTTACAAATATATATATAAGGAATAGCCAGCATGGATTTGTCAAAAATCATGCCAACCCAGCTTAACTTCCTTCTTTGACAGGGTGACTGGCCTAGTGGATGAGGAGGAATAGCAGTAGATGTGATGTATCTTGATTTTTAGTAAGGCTTTTGACACAGTCCCACACAACATTCTTGTAAGCAAAATTATGGAAATGTGGCCTAGATGAAATTATCAAAAGGTGAGTGAACAACTGGTTTAAAGATTGCATTCAAATTGTAGTTATCAGTGGTTTGCTGTCAAATTGGTGGGGACATGTTTAGTAGGATCCCACAGGGGTCTGTCCTGAGTATAGTACTTGTCAATATTTTCATTAAGAACTTGGATACTAGAGTGGAGAGTTTGCTTATAAAATTTGTGGAAGGGTTGCAAGCACTGTAGAGGACAGGATTAGAATTCAAGAGCACCTCGACAAATTTGGAGAAGTAGCCTGAAATCAACATGGTGAAATTCAATAAAGTGCAAAGTACTTCTTTTAGGAAGGAAAAATCAAATGCACAAATACAAAATGGGGCATAACTGGTTAAGTGGTAGTACTGCTCAAAACGATCTGGGGGTTATAGTGAATCACACATTGAATGAGTCGACAATGTGATGCAGTTGCAAAAAAAGGCCAGTGCTCTGGAGTATATTAACAGGAGCGTTGCACATACGACATGAGAAGTTATTGTCCTATTCTATTCAGCGCTGGCAATGCCTTAGCTGGAGTATTATGTCCAATTCTGGGTGCCACACTTTAGGAAATACATGAAGAAATTGGAGAGCGTCCAGAGCAGAGTAATAAAAATGATAAAATATTTAGAAAACCTGACCTATAAGGAAGGGTTTAAAAAACTGGACATGTTTAGTCTTGATAAAAGAAGACCCAGGGGGGAACCTGATAAGAGTCTTCAAATACGTTAAGAGATGTTAGGAGGAGGAGGATTAATTGTTCTCATGCCCACTGAAAGTAGGACAAGAAATAATGAGCTTAATCTTCCATAAAGAATGTAGGTTAGATATTAGAAAATATTTCTAATTATAAGGGTAGCTACATTCTGGAATAGGCTTCCAAGGGAGGTTGTGGAACCCCATCAATGAAGGTTCTTAGAACAGATTGGACAAACACCTGTCAGGTATGGTCTAGGTTTACTTGGTCCTGCCTTAGTGCAGGTGGCTGAACTTGCTGATCTCTTGTAGTCCCTTCCAGCCCTACATGTCTGAGTTTATGATTCTATATAAGTCATTACTATACTTTATTCAAATTTTAGCTGTATTATATATATTTGTCTTTTATAAAAGACAGATTAGAAACATTTGATTGATGTTAAAAACTTAATGTTTAGCCCTATGTGCCTTTTATATAAATACAGAGAATAGCTATGACAGACACAGTTGATGACTATTGTAAAATATGTGTATCTTCCCTGTTAGAAATATTCCACGTGTGCAACCTTTCCTGTTCTTGTGTGTGTCTGTGTGTGTGTGTGTGTGCGTTTAAAAAAAAAATAGTTTGAGACCTTCTATTAAATCAAATATCACCTTAATTATAAGAACTACATCAGTCTGTTAATCACAGTTAACTCATGCAATTAACTTAAATTAATCGTGATTAATCACAGTTATAATCACATTGTTAGACAATAGAATACCAATTGAAATTTAAATATTTTTGGATGCTTTTCTACAATTTCAAAAATATTGATTTCAATTACAACGCTAGAATGCAAAGTGTACAATGCTTACTTTATATTTTTATTACAAATATTTGCACTGTAAAAATGATAAAGAAATAGTATTTTTTTTCAATTCACCTCATACAAGTACTGTAGTACAGTCTCTTTATCATGAAAGTGCAACTTACAATTGTAGATTTTTTGTTACATAACTGTACTCAAAACCAAAATAATGTAAAACTTTAGCGCTTACAAGTCCACTCAGTTCTACTTCTTGTTCCACCAATTGCTAAAACAAACAAGTTTGTTTACATTTGAAGGAGATAATGCTGCCCGCTTCTTATTTACAATGTCACCTGAAAGTGAGAACAGGGATTCTCATGTCACTTTTGTAGCTGGCATTACAAGGTATTTATGTGCCAGATACGCTAAACATTCATATGCCCCTTCATGCTTGGGCCACCATTCCAGAGAACATGCTTCCATGCAAATGACACTCATTTAAAAAAATAATGCATTAAATTTGTGACTGACCTCCTTGGGGGAGAATTATATGTCTCCTGCTCTGTTTTCCCTGCATTCTACCATGTATTTCATGCTATAGCAATCTTGGATGATGACTCAGCACATTTTCATTTTAAGAACACTTTCACTGCAGATTTGACAAAACACAAAGAAGGTACCAATCTGAGATTTCTAAAGACAGCTACAGCACTCAACCCAAGGTTTAAGCATCTGAAGTGCCTTCCAAAATCTGAGAAGGACAAGGTGTGGAGCATGCTTTCAAAAGTCTTGAAAGAGCAACACTCGGATGCAGAAACTACAGAACCTGAATACCAAAAAAAAAAAAAAAATCCGCCTTCTGCTGGTGGCATCTGACTCAGATGATGAAAATGAACATGCATCAGTCCGCACTGCTTTGGATTGTTATCAAGCAGGACCCATCATCAGCATGGACACGTTCTCTGGAATGGTGGTTGGAGCATGAAGGAAAATATGAATCTTTAGTGAATCTGGCAAGTAAATATCTTGCAACGCTGGCTAAAACAGTGTCATGTGAACGCCTGTTCTCATTTTCAGATGACATTGTACACAAGAAGCAGGCAGCATTATCTCCTGCAAATGTAAACAACCTTGTTTGTCTGAGCAACTGGCTGAACAATAAGTGGAACTGAGTGGACTTGTAGGCTCTAAAGTTTTACATTATTTTATTTTTGAATGCAGTTATTGTACATAATTCTATATTTGTAAGTTCAACTTTCATGATAGAGAGTACTTTTATGAGGTGAATTGAAAAATACTATTTCTTTTTGTTTTACAGAGCAAATATTTGTAATCAAATAAATATAAAGTGAGCACTGTACACTTTGTATTCTGTTATAATTGAAATCAATATATTTGAAAATGTAGAACACCCAAAAATATTTAAATAAATGGTATTCTATTGTTTAACAGCGTGATTAATCGTGATTATTTTTTGTAATTGCTTGACAGTCCTAATAAAAATAGATTAAAACTTTTATTAGGGAATATTTAAAATTATAGAACACAAATTGTTGAATACACATATGAATACTCCAGCCATATCCATTCCTGTTTATCAAAAAAGAAGTTATGAACATGAATTGCAAATGAAGAGAGAAAAGTGGTATGAGCTGACAATTCCCCACAGTGGGAAATTGGTCTGGACGTATTATCCTCATATTGGTGGTGTCTAGTAACATATTCAATATCAATGTCCCTCGACCAGCTGATGGTATCGGAAATCACATCAGCTTGGCATAACATCTGGGCACCTTACAGTCTCTGAACACAGTCTCGCTCCTGAGGTCCTAGGTACCCAGAGTTCCAATGATCAACATGTGAACAACAGTGGAGTATCCCCATTCTCTCACAGTATCATTAATGAGATTTAGCAAGCAGAAACAAGGAAGAGATTTAGCACCATGTGCCCAGCCAGCTCTCAGTAGAGCTTTGTGGGTCCCCAGTGGTCTATGGACCACAGCTGAGAACCACTCATTTTGTTTTGTTAACAAGCTAGATGAATTCCGTGCAGTAGTTCCACTAAGATATTTGAAACTTCCTCATTTTCAGCCTTGCATTTAAGTGAGATAGAATATACTCAGTGGGCTCTTACATTGTATTAAGTGATTTATTTTTAGCTGCTTCCTCTACTTAAAGGTATAGCTGACTCCCTTCTTGACACTTAGGATTTTGTCATTACATAGTGCAAAAGGAAATGAACTTTTACAAAATCTGGTTTAAGGATAATAGAGAGCCTGCTGGCCTAAGCTAATAGAGAACTCCCTGTAGATCAATGACAGAGCTCTTGCTTTGATAACTGAAGATCCTGGATTCCAGTGCCAGTAGCAACCTCTCCTCCTAATTAATTTTAGATGTACTGCAGTCTGTTAAGGGGATGTATGAATATTGATAACTGGCAAATACCCAACAGTTATAAAAGCTGAATTACTTATTTGGTTGTCTTAGTGTTGGAAAAAAGTGGGGAAATACCATCTGTTTTTAAACTTTTAATAGGTTTTATTTTAACACAAAAATGGCTTTTAGAAGTATTGTTCTTTAAGAAATATTCCTGAGTGATATCTTCTTACCTTTTCCTTTAGACTAAATACTTCAGTACTCTAGTGTAAATCATTTTAAAAGGTTTATTATTTAATAATCCTTAGAATTTAGAACAAAAATCAAGAAATCATTATTGTACATAGTAATCAGGAGATTTATACAAGATATGCAGACTCCCCTGAAATACTAGGAAATTGTGTAGTATGTTGTATACCTCCCTGAGGAAAATAAAAACAAGTATAGAGCAGGTTCTATACAAGCAATGTCAGAGTTTGACTACAGAGCCTGTCTGACTACTCAGTACAATTTATAAAAAGATTCAGCACCTAGATACAAGGGTGTTGCGTGTATTAGATCTGCCTATACAGCTAAGGAGGCAGACAGACTGATGTGGAGGTGTTTTGTATAGATATGGCTTGTAAATCTTCATGTTAAAAACAAATTAAGCTGAAAGAATGTTATATAGCTAAAATTTTACTGGTCAGCAGCTCTCAAGCATTGTGATCCAATTGTAGGAAAGGCTTAATCCTATGCACAGTTAGTTTTATTATACAAGTATGTCTGAGACCACCCCCAGCGAACTGCACAGTTGGCAATCCCATTGGAGCTCCATGTTATTTATTTGTTTTATTTGGGTTAGTTTTTTTTTAAATGTGCTTATCCACCTTTTTGAGTGCATGTACATTTAAAAAAAATGACACTCCTTAAGATAGTATAGTGGAGAATAACTGCTGACCAGCCATGGTTTTTGCAAGCAATGCACACTAGAAAAGTAATAAAAGGACCAACACAGACATATATCACTACTATAGAAGCTTCCTTCTTATCAAAGGCAAGTTTATCCATAAATAATATCCAGCAAAGTGTTGCTGTTGAATGGAAACTACATAAGTAAGGAAAATACAAAGTTAAAATAGAAATAAACCCTTTGAAAGTGCTAATTCCATTTTTTCAAAATACAAAAACATCTGAAGAGCCAAGCCCTACTCATAGCTTCTTCTCTTAGCCATAGATTAAATTAATTTTCTTCAGTGAGTCTTCACAGGGAGTGTTGCCTGTAGGCTATCTAAACCAAACCTTGGTTGGCACATAGTAACCCAGATTATGGTCCTTATATCCATGCAGCATAAAGGGTACTCATCTCCTACCCTCCTCATTGAAGAGATGCCCAGTCACTTTGACATTTGACACCTACTTTTCCCACACTGGTAATTGGTAGTCTGCCTTGAGGAGGAGACTGAGGGAGGCATGAAGGTAGCAAGGCTGGGATACTACATTGTTCCAATTTGGCTGTGCAGAATTGAGTCAGAAAGGTAATACAACCCCAGTCTGTATTAACTTTCCTGTGTAGCTCCTCTGGGCAGGTCCTAACAGTACCCTGGATGGGGAAGTCCATGATAGTGTAGCTCCACTGGTGCCCCTCTGCCAAGGAGCTGGCTTATTGGCAGGTCCCTAGAGTGGATTATTATTAGCGATTTCAGTATAGATGGTGTTTGCCTCCTATGAATCTCTGGGAATCTACCAAGTTTTGGGTTGGGTTCTATTGCCTTTTCTGCAGTGCTGGGACAGACCACACATACCTGCCAGGACACAGTGAGAGATTTCCTTGATGGGATCCTTGCAGAAATTTCTTCCTTCAGAGTGCCCTTCTGTGGGTTTTTTAAGGGATGGAGATGATGTGGGACATTTGGATTTCAACAGGCAAAAAATGAGGTGCTAAGAAAAATCATGTCACATTATAGCTTAACTGTGTCTCATTCATTCATGAATCTGTCATATAAGCCAAATGGAACACGGAAGTCTAATTCTTCTGTCAGTTAGACCAGTGCAATTCTACTGAAGTCAATGGAGTTGCACTGATATAAGTCTGAGGAGAATATAGCCCCTATTATAGACATTGGTGATTTTTCATAACATGATATTTTTTCTCATGTGTTTGACAATATATTTATTCCAACTGTCTCTCCATATATCGATTAAAAGATAAGGTCTGGACAGTTATGAAAAAAAAATCAGTTGAAGAAAACTATTTTAGTTTCTCCAGGATGTTTAGCAGAAAAGGACTAGATTAGAATATATCATCAAAAATGAGACACTCAGCAAAGTCATTCTGTCGAATGTTCAATTAAGTCCCTCCCGTGGGGCATTAAACATCATTTAAGAAAAGACAGTACAGCATGAAGCAGGAGCATATCAATCTTCTGCTGCTCATTCAGAAAATGTACTGTTAATATTTCCCATATATTGGTTCTTAGCTGGATAATGCTTACAGAACCACTGAATTTATAGTTTTGGCAAAACATCAAACCTATTAAAGGCCCATATAGTACCCAGTTTGGAAAATAACTCATGTAGGGGACAGGAAACTTCATACGATTCCCATCACTGATAGTCCTCTGAATTCTTCAGTTAGGATTGTGTGTCTGGGAAATGAAACTTGGGAAGCAGGAGTTTGTCCACTAGGACCTGTCAATCCCCAGAGTCACATCAGTGGCCAGGGATTTCTGCACAGAGGCCCAGTGCCTCCACACTGTTGTCCAGTTCTCAGCAGGCCTGTGGAGCAATGCTGACTTAGCTGCTTCTTCCAGCTGCTGCCTCTAGAACTCCTCTTTAAAACAGACCAGGTGTGGAGTGGGGCGGGGGTCCACTCAGGAGCAGGGGCGGCTCTAGGAATTTGGCCGCCCCAAGCACGGCGGCACGCCGCGGTGGGCACGCTGGCGGTCGCCGGTCCCGCGGCTCCGGGGGACCTCCTGCAGACGTGCCTGCGGGAGGTCCACCGGAACCGCGGGACCAGCGGACCTTCCGCAGTCATGCCTGCGGAGGGTCCGCTGGTCCCGCGGCTCTGGTGGACCTCCTGCAGGCATGACTGCGGAAGGTCCGCTGGAGCCGCCTGCCGCCCTCCCAGCAAAATGCCGCCCCAAGTACGCGCTTGGCGCGCTGGGGTCTGGAGCCAGCCCTGCTCAGGAGATAAAATAACCGGTGGTTGAGGATTATTTTGGAGTGGAAAGAAATGGTTGTGCAATGCTCCAGAGCCAGCTGACCTCCCACTCATTTCTTCTATGTGACCAGGGAGAGATCCATTCCTTATCTTGTTCTAAGTTTTGTGTAGAGTGACTTGTGCTGTGTTGCAATAACTGTTCTTAGACCTCTGATTAGCTAAGCAGATCTCTCCATTTCTCTTGGAGTCAGATCCTTCTCCCATTGAAACAATTACAAAAATGACTTTTACCCTCAGAGGGGCTGTTAACTGATGAGACTTGTAAATGCTGAATGATTGTGAAATGTAGTGTATTCCAATCACCATCATAAAGTTATCTTAATAAATGCTGTGGCTATAATAAGGATATAGAAAAATAACTTAATTAAATGTAATATACTGTGTATATTTTTCCAGAACTGGAGGGAGTGCATCAGAGGAACTTGAAGGAATTGCCTGAAGCCATCATGGAACCGTGAGTGATAATATATATATTTTCTTAAACATCAGATGAGGTACCCATGCATTGGAGGAAAGGTATCCAATTATAGTTCTTAAAAAATATATTGAAAGATGCAGATAATTACTTGTTTGTTTAGCTGATTTCAATCCTAGGTGGTATACTAGCAAAAATGGAGTTGATTTGTGAGCAACAGGAGAGGAGTTAATTATTGCAAACTAGTTGGCATTAGTGTTTGAAGCACAAGTTGTGCCAAACTAATATGATCATTTTTATGACATAAAAAACAAGATTGATAGGGGACTGTGGTAGATAAAAATAATCTGTTTTTTAGAAAGATATTTGATTATGCAAAGTAATGCACATTGGAAAGTATAATCCCAACTATACATATAAAATGATGGGGTCTAAATTTGCTGTTACCACTCAAGAAAGAGATCTTGGAGTCATTGTGGATAGTGCTCTGAAAACATCTACTCAATGCACAGAGGCAGTCAAAAAAGCTAACAGAATGTTGGGAATCATTAGGAAAGGAGTAGTAATAAGACAGAAAATATCACATTGCCTCTACATAAATCCATGGTACACCCACATCTTGAATACTGAGTGCAGATGTGGTCGCCCCATGTCAAAAAAGATATATTGGAATTGGAAAAGGTACAGAAAAGGACAACAAAACTGATTAGGAATATGGAACAGCTTCCACATGAGGAGAGATTAATAAGACTGGGACTTTTCAACTTAGAAAAGAGATGACTAAGGGCGGGGATATGACAGAGGTCTATAAAATCATGACTGGTATGGAGAAGATAAATAAGGCAGTATTATTTACTCCTTCTCGTAACACAAGAACTACGAGTCACCAAATAAAATTAATAGGCAGCAGGTTTAAAACAAACAAAAGGAAGTATTTCTTCACACAAGACACAGTCAACCTGTGGAGCTCTTTGCCAGAAGATGTTTGAAGGCCAAGACTATTACAGGGTTCAAAAAAGAACTAGATACGTTCATTGAGGATAGGTCCATCAATGGTTATTAGCCGGTGAATGCTGAATCTATACATCAAGGCCCGAAACCTGGCTGAACTGCAGGATGGTGAAGATATGGCTGTAAGCCATCTTCCCACACCACTGATCCTTGACCCCACCAGCCTCCCTACCATGTAACTTAGAGCAACCTAAGGGCTGCTCTAATTTAGGCCAGCTGGAGGACTGTTCCTTCAGCCAGGGATCACCACAATACAATGTAGTCTTGTTTCCCCTTCTTCTTATCAGATGCAGAGCTTGCCAAGCCAATTTTCAACAGCCTCATCAGCAATGTACAGAGTCCTCAGATCACCATCAAATCTGGTCAGAGAGCAATCATCAATGATGTGTGACATTGCCTGTCTTTGGCCACAGCCACATGTGGCATCCTCTTGATGGCCCCAGGTGTAAAGGCTGGCTGCACATTGACCTGGGCCTATTCGACATTGGTTCAGAAGGGCCCATGAGCAGCGTGGCACATCAAAGCTGGGTGCACACACAGTCCGGTTAGTCATAAGAGACTGCTGTCTGACATCAGCTTCAGACCATTCTTCATACCACATCAACATTACAGAAAAATCTGGGCAGGGTGAGTGAGCCCACAATGGGTGCCTCAACTACAAGCGTATTCTTGCATGGGCAAAGAGGTCTGTGTATAGTTTGCCCTGATCTTCTCAACCATTTTGGCTGTAGCATCTTCATGACAGATGTGTGGAGGAGTGCTGTTTGCTAACATGGGGAGCCACAGTACTCAGAGCCGTCCCTAGGGTACCTTAGGGACGGCTCTGTGTGCATGTCATGTGGGGGGTGCTAGGCTGGCCCGGGAGGTGGGTTAGAGTGCGGGGGGACAGGCTGGCCCAGAGGATTAGTGGGAGGGCCTGGCACTGGCAGCAGGGTTCAGGCCTGCATTCACCGGCAGGAAGCGGCAGCAGTGACATCAGCCTGCCCCGCCGGCTCCTGGTGTCACTCAGGAAAGGGGGTGGAAGCTGTAAAGAGGCAGGGCAGGAGCGGGAAGAGGTGGGGCTGGGGCTTAGGGAAAGGGGTGGAGTGGGAGGTGGAGGCAGGGCCTGGGGTGGAGAGGTGGGTTGTCCTGGGCCCCGTGCCCCCCTAGGGACAGCCCTGACAGTACTGGTGTGGGTCGAATTGATCCCATTAATGATGCACATGATTGAGTGTAGTTGTGTGTCAGCCAACTTGATATGAGCCAAATGGAACCAGACTGGAGCACAGTATTCTGCTACAGAGTAACGGGGCTAAACTGGATGATTGGAGAGTTTGAGCATTTGCTCCCATGAAGTGCTAGCCAATTTGCTTTGAAGGTTTTTACACATACTCGCCTTAGCAACAGTTTTCCTCGGGTGATTAAGATATCTATTTAAGAGATGAATGTAGGGTTACTCTGAGGTAGACTGGGTGGGATTCGTGTGTTAAGTGATGTCCAAAGATATTGAGCTCTTGGCCTGCTCTGGCATTTTAAAGATGGAAAACACTTGAAACTGTCTTAGTTACGCTTGGTTATAAATGCCATTGATGGAAGTATTTACCCATCTTAATCAAGTCAGCATTTATGGCATTTAAGTGCCCTGATAGGAAGTGAGTGGCAAGTGATTCTCTGGAGCCAAGTGGAAGCAGGCCTCAGTAGGACAACAGATGGGGCACTAATCACTGGGGTTGGGTTGGGTCATTTGAAAACAATAGAGGTTATAGCACCCATTGGTAAGACTGTAATTTGAATAATGAACATACAGTGGGTGCCATTAAAAATCAATATTTACTGTGCCACATTATTTTACTGTGTGATGATTTTCCCTATAATTTTGCTAGGAAGCAGTGTAATTTATGTAACTGCTGTGGGGGAGGGTAAATATGATTTTTCAATGGCACCCACTTAGTGCTGGTGAGAATGTCACTGGGAGTTGCATGAAGTACCAACAGGCTAAGGTGCACCCATAGTCTACATCAATGAGATTATCACACCAATATTGTAATGAGCCATCTAGCTAAGGTATGGTAAGGTACCTTGGTATCTTAGCGTGGCTGTAATTGTATGTGGTAGGAACATAACACCAATAGCAGAGCAGTGTTCTTTAGTGAGTGGCCAGCAAAGAAGTTGATTGAGTTGAAGACTGTGCAGCTCATGGTAACATCACAACAGATCTCTTTATCGTCTTTGATTTTTGAGAGCAGTGTATGGGTCGAGTTGCTGGCACAGGCCTTACTATCAATCCAAGTCTGAGTGAGACTTTATTTTCCATGGTCCACCCAAGTATTGCAGTGCTTGTAAATGGCAGTCTGGCTGCAGTACTGTACCAGAAAGGAAAGCACGTTCAAAAGATATCTTGACACATCGCAGAAAATGAATGGCTTTATTTACATAATGATATTTTAGACAACCTGACTTAAAGCTGGAACAGGGGATTTGTTTCTGTTCTTTTGATTTCCTAGATGCAGACATATATGTACTTTTTCCCTGTTTCTTTACTGAGATTTCTGAGAAATGAAAAATAATTACCATGCAGCTTAGCCCAGAAACACCAAACCCATTTACTGACCCATTTTTGTTCTGTTTCTTTCTGCTATGGAGGCAGCGCTAGCTCTTGGAAGATTTGTCACAACAATAACATGTTCCAGAGGATCCCTGAGGAGCAAAGCATTGCAATGCACTGGGGTGCAGACATTTCTACTCAGGCTTCCCACACCTTGCTTGTAGAGTGGGACAACAGGTATCCTGTATTTTGCTGGTACATGTCCATGTGGGGATGAGAGGAAGGACTTGCCACTAAGCATGTTCTAGTTACAGTCCCCATGACACTCATTCTCTGACACTGAAGTCTTGCTCAAAAGAAGAAGAATAACCTTGTGCTACTGCTGCAGTCTGGAAGCAAATACATTTTTGTGCAGGTATCACATTAACAGTTTTTCAGAGGCAAGTTATTCCCTCTAATAAGCCTGAGGCAAGCAATCAGCTACTGCACATTTTTTTCCTATTCCTTCTTTACTGCCTTCCTCTTGCATTCTCAATCTCCAAGTACCGCTCATTGTACTACATTAATAATAAAAGACCCAAAGATTTTGTAGATTCTGTTTGTCAAACAAATCACCAACTCCCAATGATCTGTTGTACTATTTAAGAGCCACATTGCCCCCAGGAGCTCCCAAATGTGCAGAATCTGCACTGCAGCTATGCAGTCTTTTACAGAATGCAGCATGATTTCCCCACCTCATGCTGGTCAGTGCATAAGGAGGGCTGAACCTACCCCTTTGGGGACTCTATATGCCCCTGTGGCAGCTGGGAGACAGCAGCTCTTGCTGTGTCTAAAGCAGAGAGTCTGTCATTATCCCTGGGCTGTGTGAAGTGAGATCAGGTTCCACACATCCCCTGGGTGTGGCAGATGGCAGACTCCGACATTAGTACAGAAAGTAGTCTCCCTTTTTTCAACCATCTTTGTTTATTGTCAAGTCAATTCAAATGACCTCACATAGAAAGGACAATCTTATGGTCAAAGCACAGAACAGGATGTCAACAATGTTGGGTTCTGTCACAAACTTTGCCTTTTGTTTCAGTTTCTCCATAATGTAAGAAGGACCTCAGCTGTCCATCGTCAGTGTAGGGATTATTCAGGCCAGGGTGGAGACAGCTGTGGGGAAGCTTTTTTACTGGGGGAGGGGAAAAGGGTGTGTGAATGTAATTCAGTGAGGAAGCCATGTGTTTCTTTCAACTCCCAGCAGGCCTGAAATCCAGGAGTAGGTTAGAAGGAGTGTTTGTCCTTGTTTTCTCCTGGGAACTTGGCTGAAGTAAGTGATGCTTTGCTTGAAACTATAGGCTGGGAAAAGCTGGGAAGTATTTTTTCCCCTGATTGGCACTTGAAAAGGTGAGATACTGTTAGTTCTACGTAGTGTGTGTTAGATGGCAATGAACTCTATCCTGGGCAGTGGAATACTTGCCAGGTGTGATGACTCCTGTCTGTCCTTCCTCAGTGGACTCCTATATCATAGTGGCTTGTAGTCTATAAGGATGCAAAATTACTTCTTAAATTACAGTAAGATTCTTTACTTCAAAACCAATTTTCCTCATAGGGCTATAAACCCCTTCTTTAAGTTTTCTGTTGGCTAATACTTATTCAACTCAAATATAAAGTAATATACATCTGATTCTAAATTGTAAGGCTCCCATAATCTCCAGTACTCACTCAGTCTGTTTCATTCCAAGATTGTTCAACATTTTTAGAAGACCTTGTTGAAAAGTTTGAAACTGTAAAATATTTCAATGAGGGGTGGGAAGGAGAAAGGGGCAAAGTTCTCTTCGCAAAATTTTTTCCTGTTCTTTGATCAGTTGATTTCAGTGGGAGGTAGGTGCCCAGGCACCTTTGAAAAGACTACTAGATGCTTATCTGCATACGTGCTGGAACTAGGTTTGCTGCTTTGAAGTGGTTTCCATCATATACAGCATTTACAATTTGGTTCAATGGCTTTCAGTACTCCTCTTATACAAATTGTTCCAGCACCCCTGCCTATCTGCATATTTATATGCCTAAATACCTTTTAAAAATCTGGTCCTCTGTACCTTATCATTGCAGCCTAGCAAGGGGTTCAGTTAAGAGTGCCCAGGATGAGGGGGTTGGTTGGCTGTTGCATCTCTGCTCTTATGGCTTCTGTTTCTGACACTGTTCCTGTTGATTGTGGCTATGTATCTATGCTTCCATTGTTCCTCATGCTGCTGCACTGTGTCTATTCCTCCTCAACTGAAACTTAAATAATAACATACCACACTATTCCTTCCTCCCTCTTTTTATTGTACCTTTATTCTACTCCACTTCCAAACAGATGATGGTGCTTTTTTCCTCCCACTATTAAGTAAACAAAGCACTCCCAATTTTCCTTGCGCTTTCCTTCATTGAACATTATTTTGAAAGCTCCCTTATTTCCCAGATACCCATTACACCATTCACCTAATTTCCCCTTAATGACACTTTTAGTCTGAAATGTGACTGAAAAGTAAGATTGGTTTACTTTGTGATCTGCTGTGTGTGGTCAATTCAGTCACATCTGTTTATTTTACTGACAAGTATAAGCTATTCCTGATACCACTGCAGAATCAATACAGCTAAGAAAATGTGGAGTCTATTCCATCCTGTGCATCTTACATTTTTTTAATCTTCATAGGACCTCATTCTCCTCTGACTGAGATTAGTGTGATTCTATTGAGTCCAATTGCGTTACTCCTGAATTCCACTAAGAAACTTAAGTTCAATCGGTTACACCTATATAAAATGCAGTCATAATATGGCCTGCAAAACTTTTACTGGTGATGATGAGATGATTGATGATGAAGACAAGAACTTGGCCTGACTTTCAAATCCTAGACTGAATTTATAGGATTGCAGTCAGGAGAAAAAGGTCTGCATGCTAATTGAGCACCGTTGATCTGGAAATAATTAAGACCAAGATGGAATGCTTCAATATCATTTTTGTAGCTGCTTCACAGAGTTAGAAACACACATCAGGGACCTGATCCAAAGCTCACTGAAATCAAATTTTCATAGACTTCATTGAACTTTGGACCAGGCCCTAAGCCTTCACTGCCTGGGGAAGAAAATAAACCCTGCTGCTGTCTGATATGTTCTGCAGCTGCTGCAGAACAATGAATGCCATGATGTCCCTGATGGAATAGTTACTATAGTTTTCAGCCTAACAGCTTGGCACTTTCGTCTGAAGGGGAAGTATGTTTTAACAGTCTTAAGTGAAAGGTATATAACTGATCCCCTTTCATAGACCCTGGGGTCAATTCCCTCATCTTTAGTGGAGCTACAATGGGATGAATTTGGCCCCTTGTCCTTACTTAATATGGATGTATTTTTACAGGTGCATCACCTACCCTGATATAGTTATGTCAGCCTTTGCAAAGTGCATGTGCCATGTTATCTTATAGCGAGTAGAATAAATGGCTTAATTATAATTCATCATTTGAAAAGTGAAAAGCACAATTAAAATCTTTTTTTACAAATTAGAATAGAATAACCGATGCTCTTAACTTGGGTTTCTTTAAATCATTCACTTTAGGTTCAAAGCATGAAGCTTACAGGCTTAATGTTTTTGTTCCTGCTGATAACTTTTTGTTTTATAAGGACCCATCTTCAAAACTCACTTTGCATCTTCCATTTTCAACATAAACAGCAATGATTAGAGACTGTGGGGTCTAATTATGTGGCAGTATATTTGGGACACCAATTATTCTGGTTTAACCTGTAATAGAGGGTTATCTGGGGGATAGAGTTCTAATGTATGATTACATTTAGGAAAGCTAAGCAGAAAACGCAATGTCATCTCTTTTAAAAACAATGTGGGAAAGATTTATTTTTTTTTTTAGCCGTTTTGCTGTTTTGTGTACAGAGTTGGGTGCCTAAGTCTGGGCTGCAGGGAAACGCCTATCTTTGCTTGTGATTCAAGACCTGGGGGAAGATAGGTGGCCGAATGCCTATGGCCTGATCCGCAGGGCCTGATCAGAGGCCACCTAACACCACACAAAACAGCTGGGGGCGAAGTGGGAGGAAGAGGTAGGGTTGCCACCTATTCAGGTTTTCCAGGATCATCCCTCTTCTGAGGTAGCTATCCAAGGAAATCTGTAAGTCTTCCCAGGACATTAAATGTCCTGTTTTTTTTGTCACCTCCCATTAAAAGGGGAAGCCCCTTTTACAGGGAGAGAAATGCAGGCTGAGGAATGGTAGGTGACAGACTCAGCAAGGGACCAAGGGATGGGAGGGAGCATAACCAGCCTTGGAGCAGGATGGCGGATGGTGCCTGCAGGACAGGGCTGTGGAGGCCAAGGTATTCTCCTCAGGTCTGAGCTAATGGCTCAGCTGCAGAATGTGGGGCTGTACCCAGATGGCTTAATGCTCTCCTCCCACGGTTCTCAGTGCGTCACCATTTTAAATGGTTGAACATGCGGAGCAAGCAGCACTGAGGTGTGTGTGTGTGAGAGTGTAGACTGGCTGATGACTAATGGCTGACAGATCTCTAAGGGCTCAGGTCAGTTTGAAATGTAAGTTGCCACTGTTGCAGTGATGCTAGAATTAATCATCAGTTAACCAGATTCTCAGTAACTGAAGTAAATAGGAGGCCTGATTAAATGCAGACTAGCCAAAAGCTTCCCTTCTCCTCCTCAGCTGAGTCCAGAAAATCATTAGCTTGGCAAGAAGAGAGACAGCAGATAATTAAGGGTCTGCTTAAATCATGGAGAAATCGCACACATTTTTATGGGTTGGTCATGGGCATAAATAGCAAATTTCACAGATGCGATCACACAGCAGCATTTCTCAAACTGGGGATCCTCAAGCAAAAGGTGGTCACAAGACTATAAGAGGGGGAGGTCACAAGAGTGGCAGCTGCTGGACAGGTACCCATCTCTCAAGGCAGTGTTGCTACCAGCAGCAGGAGAGAAGTAAGGGTGGAAATGCCATACCATGCTACCCTTCCTTCTGTGCTGCTGCAGGCGGCAGTGCTGCCTTCTGGGCTGGGAGCCTGGCCAGCAGCCATTGTTCTCCAGCCATCCAGCTCTGAAAGCAGCATGGAAGTATGGATGGCAATACTGCCACCCCTCTACCATAGCCAGATTTCATGGGGGAGGCTAGATTTTATGGTTCATGAATTTGGTAGGGCCCTACCGATAATGGAATTGACCATGCTTCAGGGCTCAGACAACACAACACTCCACAGATTGCTGCATGTAACGATCTCATGAATCCTGCTGGCTTGTTCCAAATTAATTCTGATGGGGAAAAAAATGGTTGCTTTCTAAATTTCATATCCTTGAATTACCTGGATTACAAATGTGATGCAAGTGTTATGGAAGGGTTTGAATGGACTAATTTGCAACAACATTCCTGATATCAATTTTTCCCTTAAGGAAGGAATCACAGAGACAAACTTTTAGACGTGCCACAATATGTTCAGCAAGGTTTATTTCATTTACATTTGATGAATGCCTATTGCTTCTGAAACCTGTCCAGCAACTGCATGCTGTAGCCTGTCCTTAACTGAAATAAATATTTTTTGTGTTTTTAGGTACATATATGGGCACCTCATGCTCTGCTTGATACAATGCATCATTAATCAGGTTATGACTATCCTTTTCTTTCAAGAATTACATATGCCTTTTTGTTACTATTTCCCTTGCCTTCCCTCCCATCCCATCCCATCTCCTCTCTGTCTCCTGCTGCCTAACCTTCTTGCCCTGGTGGCTGCATGTGAAAATGTAACCCCTCCCACTGTGACTTGTCTGTGGATGTAAGCTGAAGAATAAAAGCGACCCAACCTCAGCCAGGGGTCCTATAACAGGAAAACACATTTTGAGGAACACTTTGGGATTAATCTGATCTGGCTTTCTCTCATGCCATCTTGCCCGTTTGATGGGAGAGATTTGAGAAGGTAACTATTTGGGGTCTCCCTATATTTACTCCTTAGAAAGGTCCCCAAGAATGCTTTTCTCACCCATGTGAGTCAAGGCTACTTCTTGTTGTTCAGGTGATGGGAGCCACTAGAAATAGTTTCAAGGTGCTCTCTATCTGCTAGAGGCTTGAATATGCGTCCCTTCAGAAGGAGCAAGGGTTCCCACATGGTCACAATTCTTTTCTAAAAGTTTAGTCAAGTCTTTTGCTTTTGATCCCAAGACATTTTGTTGCTCTCTTGTATACATGTGTTAAATACACAGGGTTGTCTGATCAGGTGCAGTAAATCTTCTTCTATAGGGAGATTCACCAGCAAAGATGAGAGCCTGCTGTTAGTAACAGCTCAGAGTTACTCTATCTCATGGGTAGGAATTATGCTTTGAAGGACCTTGGTTTGATTTTGCCTAATGTATGAGTTTCTACCAAATCAGAGGTATAAAACTTCCAGAAAAGAGACTCAAATATCCTTTTTCTAACATAGTTTCCAGCATGGGTCAAGCATCAATTAATCAAATTTCATTGCTAAGCATCCCTGCATTTTGTATAATATATTAAAATATTCATGAGCTGGTGTTATAAACAGTTAGTTAAGGGTTAAGGTATTTTTCTACCTGTAAAGGGTTAACAAGCAGTACCTGTGAACACCTGACCAGAGGACCAATCAGGGACAAGATATTTTCAAATCCCTGTGGAGGGAAGTTTTTTTTTTCTGTTCTTTGTTTTTGAAGAGTCTCTCTTGGGCGTTAAGGGAGTCCAGACATCTTAATCAAGTCCTCCCAGGTTTCTGCAATAAATTCTTCTATTCAAGCTAGTGAGTATTAGCAAGGAACAAGTATTCTTATACTTTTATTTCTGTATTTGCAATTCTGTGTTTTGCTATAGAATTTCTTTAATTCTGTACTGTTATTGCTTTTGCTGAGAAAGAAAGGAGGGGGGATTCTCTCCAGAGATTGATAAGTTTAGGCCCTGTGTATTGTGCCATCTTGGTATTACAGAGACAGTTACTTTCTTTTTATTCTTTAATAAATCTTTTCTGTTAAGGACTTGGTTGATCTTTCCTTGGGTGAATTCTCAGGGAAAGGGGAGGAGGGAGGAGGACGGCATCCCTCTGTAGTTGGATCCCGGTATCTCTCCTAGGAAAAGGGAGGGGGGAGGAAGCAGGGGGGGAATGGTTTATTTCTTCTAGGTGTAAGAACTCCATGGATTTGGGGCTCTTGGGATCCCCAAGGATTTTGGGGAAGGACTGTGTCCCAATACACGCACATTATTGGGTGGTGGCAGCTTTTACCAGATCTAAACTAGGATTTTAGTTTAGGGGAGTCCATGCAGGTCCCCATATTGGAACCCAACAGCTCTAAGTGGGGGAGAGACCTATGACAGCTGGACACTACACTAGTTATCGGGAGGGGGGAGGAAATTGGACTAATATTTTATCCAGAAATCCTCCAGCTATCCAAAGCACCATAATGAGAACACTCAGATGCTATTGTATTTTCAGGGATACTAGCATAGTGTACTGTGACTTCACTTCTACCCTTTCAGCCAAACTTTTTCTGTCACAAACTGATGAAAACCTCTCTGTATTAACAAGGTGAGAAGCAACTTGATAATGAAAAAATACTTGCAGGGAAAAGCAAGAGGAGAAAATAGCATTAAAGTGAGCCTTTCCAAGAATGGCCAATAGCACAGTTCATACAGAAGCCTATAACACTGTCAGAGTTAAAGGACTGGATTCTTTCCTGTGCTGAGCTTCACATGGAGTGGGGGTTGGATGTCAGGAATCTGCTTCAAGCTGGCTGATTTTCAGACCCAACTCCAGTCCCAGTGCAATTTAAAGCTGGTACTATGCCAGACAGCTTGAACATCCACCATTGACTCGGGATCCTTAACCTTTAACATGCTCTGCTTCCCAGAAGTGGGAGTGACAGGTGCAGGCCTTGGCTGAAGAGCAAATACACCAGCAAGGACTTCCCCTAACCCAGGTAAATTTTGTGTTGGACATTTATGGGTACATTACAGTTCCTTGGTGGCACAATGGGGCCATAACCCAGCCAACAATCTGGCCCAAAAGACCTAATGCTTGGATCATGGGGTAAAATTTAGAATGAAGAGTACTACAGAAGAGTTAAGGTTATTTATAGTACCATAAGTGTGCATGGCTGTGCGTGTGCACACCCACACCCACACAAATGCAAGGAAAAACCACCAATTCTGCCCAAGAACAGAGTTCCTGTCCCAAAGAATTTTATATAGTCTATGGTACCCACTTGTATCTATACAGTACAGAACACAGTGTGTCTAGTGGTAACTGCTGCTGAAATGTTGCACCCAACAAATGAGCTTCAAGAGTATTCTGAAGGAACTATCTCCAATGGCCGGTGATGGGACAATAGATGGGGAGGGCTACTACAGAGAATTCTTTCCCAGGTGGCTGGCTGGTGGATCTTGTCCACATTTTCAGGGTCTAATTGCTTGCCATATTTGGGGTCAGGAAGGAATTTTCCTGAGTCAGACTGGCAGAGTTTTTTTCCTTCCTCTGCAGCATGGGTAAATTGCGGGTTGAAACTAATGTAAATGGTGGATTTTCTGTAACTCAAAGTCTTTAAATCATAATTTAAGGATTTCAGTAACTCAGCCAGAGGTTAGGGGTCTATTACAGGAGTGGGTGGGTGAGTTTCTGTGGCCTGCACTGTGCAGAAGGTCACACTAGATGATCATGATGTTCCCTTCTGGCCTTAAAGTCTAAGGAGAAGGATGCCGCTGTTTGTTATCTAGGCTACACTAAGTATAAGGGATGGCATGAAAGAAAGCATGCAGTCAGCAGTGAACAAAAGAAACAAAGGGTCAAATCCTGAGAGATAATAGTACTTGAAGTTCAAAGTTACACTGTTGTTAAAAACTGGTGGTAGGTCAGAATCCGGCCTACATATTAGCATTTGTCTTCATAGCACTTAGTTTGTTTGCAAATTCCAACATCCCTTTGGAGAAAGTGGTGTTATCGCCATTTGACACAGGAGGAAACTAAATCACTGATGAAGTGTTACCCAAGGTCACAAGAGAAGCCAGTGTCAGAGCTGAGATGAGACTCCCAGCCCTAGAAATGGGCTATTAAGCTTATCTTCACATCTATTAAATGGATACCCTGGACAGTTCACAGTATTCAGCTGCAGTCTTGCATAGGGTTGCCAACTGTCTAATCACAGAAACCCAAACACCCTGGCCCGCCCCTACCCTGCCCCTTCTCTGAGGCCCTACCCCGCTCACTCCATCCCCCATCACTCTCTCTCCCTCACCCTCACTCACTTTCACCAGGCTGGGGCAGGTAGTTGGGATGCAGGAGAGGGTGCAAGGCTCTGGGCTGGGGCCAAGGGATTTGGAGTGTGGGAGGGGGCTCTGGGATGAGCCAGGGAAGAGGGTTAGGGTGTAGGAGGCGGCTCAGGGTGCAGGCTATGGGAGGGCTTTGGGTGCTGGAGGGGGCTCAGGGCTGGGGCAGGGGTGAAGGAAGTGAGGGCTCCGGCCAGGCAGCACTTACCTTGGGCAACTCCCGGGCGGCAGTGCAGTGGGGCTAAGGCAGGTTCCCTGCTTGCCCTGGCCCCACGCCACTCTTGGAAGCGGCCGGCATGCTCCTAAGGTGGGGGTGGGGAGAGGGCTCTGTGCACACTGTCCCTGCCTGCAGGCACAACCCTCATAGCTCCCAGGCCACGGTTCCTGGCCAACGGGAGCTTCAGAGTCAGCACTCAGGATGGGGTTAGGGCACAGAGACCCCAGGCCTCTTCCCCCTCCTTCCCTCCCTCCCCCCCAGGTGCCACAGTTACAGCTGGCCACTTCCGGGAGCCTGCCTTAGCCCCGCTGTGCTACTGGACTTTTACTGTCTAAAATCTCCTGGTTTGGCTTCAGTAGCCTCCGGGAGATAGAGCCTGATTCCAGGAGACTTCCAGCAAAACCAGGAGGGTTGG
This sequence comes from Mauremys reevesii, assembly GCF_016161935.1. Classification (NCBI taxonomy): domain Eukaryota; kingdom Metazoa; phylum Chordata; order Testudines; family Geoemydidae; genus Mauremys; species Mauremys reevesii. Next base: position 153,120,404 of record NC_052625.1, on the reverse strand, counting down.
CAACCCTAGTCATGCAACCAGCTGGTCTCTTACAGTTCTGCCTTTGTTCAACAGAAAAAAAATGCAATCAAATAAGCAGGATATATAGATAATATTTTCACCAAGCAGACACTCTATAATGCAGGGTATATCATCCACAAGTGGCATATCATGAAAGACTCAGTATCAAGGTTTTAAAATATATTTCTCCTGACAACTTTCCTCTACCAGGCAAGGCAGCTTAAAAGCTGCTTTCAGAGTTAATAGTAAGGCTTCTCCATGGGTGGCAGCAATGGTGTGCCAGCTCAGCAGCTGGCTTCTTTCCCATCCTCCAGGACACATCTAACCTTTGCTCGCCTGGAAATCCCACACAACTGATTTCCAGTTCAGTTCTCATGGTTCACAGCTTGCATTCTTAATGTTTTTCAATCTCAACTAACATTAAAGAAACTTCACTCAATCTGTTGGTGAGAGTGAAAAGCTCCTTTTCTGCCGAAAATCTTTTGTGGAGGGGTTAATATTTGCAAAAGTGTGACTTTGGGGGGTGGAGGGAGTTCATTTGCTAGAAAATCTCAGCATGAAAAGTGGCTCTGTAGTCGTCACTTGCTCTCAGAGAGAGAACTCTGCTATCAACAGCAGTTTATGCTTGTACCGTCTCAAAACTTTATTTTACATTTTTAGCAATTGCATCTTGTGCCACTATGCCATGTTTTAGATCTCTTTAGTGCCACTGATCAGCAGAGTAGTATACAATGTTATTCCTTTAATCTAAAATTAGACACTGCAAGGCTCTGGGCTGGGGCCCAGGGGCTTGGGATCAGGCCTTGTTTGCCACATAGGAATTAATAGGTATCATTATATGCCAGCAACCCGAGGCACAGTAAAGGAATTTTTCTTCTTATAATGTGGGAGATGAAAGGAAAGCTGGAAATGAACTAGTAGTGGATTTTTAAAATTTTTTCTTCCATTGGAAGTTTTGTGTGTTATGCATTATGTAGTAGCAAAAGGCATGCACAGATTTTATGCAAGGGGGCATACAAGAAATGTATGTTTAACAACTATAGGCTGTGTAGAAGCTAGAGGGTTTCTAGTCAGGCTGTTGTCAGAGAAATGGAGTGGCTTAGGAAGACTATGGTGATCCCCCACTCACCCACACCCCCTTCCCACCTCAGCCCTGGGCTCCCCCTTCCCCCCCACCAATGACCCCCTCTCACCTCCTGTCCCCCCCACACACACCTGCACCCTCCTTCCACCGCAGCCCTGGGTCACTGGTAACTCGCTCCCAGGGCGGGTCATTCAGCAGGAATTTTGGATGTGCACAGAACACAGACAGGATTGGTTCCCATATGGTTACAGAGCTGCAGTAAAGTGGAACAATTTTCAGCTTGTGTGATTGGAGGATATCTGGATGCATATTATAAGACTGTCCTCCATAAATGAGGAAAAGTTGAGGTGCCTTTATTATTCTTTTGTTCCACTCTTTGTTTCTATGGGGAATTTGCCAATGCAATATCATTGTCTTCCTTTTAAACAAACAAACAAAAAAAGGCAATGGCTGTTGAAAATAGCAATTCCAGTCCTAATAACCACTGGGAAGCATTTCTTGCTCAATTTTATCCTACTTTTTCTACAGCAAGTTACAGTGGATCAGTATATTTGATTTGGGAGAAATGAAGTAACAGCTGCCCAAACTGAGCTTGAGCACTCCTGAATTTTGAGGTGTTCAAATCTGGAAGGCAGGTGCTGGGTGTGTGTGGGGGGAGGGGCTGTGGGCTCCGCGGGGGAGCAAGGCAGTATGTATGCAGCAGCGTGTCTGGCGCTGCACGGAGCCAGACTCGCTGGTCTGAGTGGCATGGTAAGGGGGGTGCCGGGGGGCCAGTCAAGGGACAGGGAGCAGGGGGGTTGGCTGGGGCGGAGGTTCAGGGGGGCAGTCAGGGGCAGGGAGTGCAGGGGTTAGATGGGTCAGGGGTTCGGGGGACAGGCAGCAGTTGGATAGGCATGGGAGTCCCAGGGATTTGTCAGGGCACAGGTAGGGGGTGGGTTCCTGAGGGGAAGTTGGGGGGATCTCAGGATGGGGCAGTTGGGGACAAGGAGAAGGGAGGCTTAGATAAGGGCTGGAGTCCCAAGGGGCAGTTAGGGGCAGGGGTCCCGGGAGGGGGTGATCAGGGGACAAGGAGCAGGGGGGGTTGGATGGGTGGGGGGTTCTGTGGGGGGCAGTCGGAGGGAGTGGATGGTGGCAGGGTGGAGTTACCCACCTTCCCCGTGGAGTGTCCTGTTTTCTGAATGTTAAAGTATGGTCTCCCTACCATTCACAGCACACTGCTGCATGAGGTCCCCCTCCTTCCTTTCCAGTTGGTAGCGGCCAAGGGAATGCTGGGAAATGTAGTTCTTTCCCTGCTCCAGGGCTGGCTCTATAGGCAGGGAGCTAACCAAGGAACTACAGCTCCCAGAGCCCCCTGTTGGTTCTCAGCTCCCATGCTAGATTCCTGCCGCCCCTGCAAATGGGCTGCCCCAAGCAGGTGCTTGCTTTGCTGCTGCCTAGAGCTGCCCCTGGTTGGGCATGTGCTTTGATCTCGTTTTTTCAGAGACTGCTTTTGGAAATTTTTGCCATGAGACCAAAATTTCTGACTTGAGTGCTCCAATATCTTCATGCTGTCTCTGATTTTACTTTAGAAGTTCTGTCAAGTAAATTAGGATTAATTAAATAGAGAGAAGATGAAAGGCATTTAAGATCATGTTTCTTTGCACAATGGGACTAAATCAAAGGAAAGCAAATGCCTTTGTCATTTGGTCAAGGGGTTCCTGATAGAAACTCCCCTTGCCATGAGCTGTTCATACATTTTCAGATTCTTATAATTTTCTTGGTGCAGCTCCAGTTGTGTGCCAGGGTCCAGAAAACCCTTCCAGTATGGGAAATCTGAGCTCTTCTCCCTGCTCCCCATGTGTATGCTAGAATCTGGGGGACCCTGCCCCTCTGGGGGTGAGCTCCTCTCTCTCCCATCCCCATTTGTTAGGTGGGATACTGAATGCCAGAGGGAGAGGTGGAAGAGAAAATGCACTCCAATAATTGGAGCAGTTCACATGTCTCAAAGCAATTGTTGAAAGCTGTGTACATTTCCATGCATCGCTTTTGATCAGCTGTTCCCCTGTATTCATCCCTTGCACACTACTGTAGTAGTCTCTGTGCAAAGTATGCCTTGTGAGGTATCATTTGAAAATTCATAATTTGCTGTTCACTACTGTCCTGGTAAAACATGTGTAGTAACATTGTATGTAATGTTATAAGATTCCACTATACAGTGTTACTAAAACATGTTCCAAGTCCAGGAAGTGGCCAGACCAGTTCCTCAGAGACATAAGGGCAAGCCGATGCCTCAGCCAGGTATAAACAAGTGGGCCTCTACCGTGATAAATAGCCATTCTTTGGCAGGAAAGGGGGGCATGGATGAAAAAATCTACATTTAAGTAAGAAACAGCATGGGGTTCCCATACACACAGACTTTTTGTCTCCTGCATCTCAACTGGAGATCCTTCTTAAAGGAGGGTGAGGACTATAAAAAGAAAGGGGAGATGCCCCAAGAGACCTCCTCTTTCTCCCTGTCCATCAATTCACAGCCCCAGAAGGAACAAAGGAAGCAGCCATTGAACTGAACAAAGGGCCTAAGAAGTTTGGCCAGTAAAACTGTTGAGAACATATGGTGAGAGAAACTGCTTTGAATTTAATATAGTTTGTTAGGCATTAGCTGAGTTATTTTTATTTTTCTTGTAACCATCTGACTTTTATACCTCATTACTTGTACTCAAAATCTCTCTCTTTGTAGTCAATAAAACAAGTTTATCTAAACCAGTGTGTTTGACTTGAAGTGTTTTGGAACTCCATTTGGAATAATAGGATTTGTGCATATCATGTCTATTAATAAAATAATGATGGATTTTATATGAGCCGGCACTGTCCAGGAAAGGGCTGAGCAGTAGAAGAAATAAATGAATGGGGAAAAGTCTAGGAGTGTACTGTGGTCACCCCGCAGTATAATTCAGGCTGGTAAAAGCCTGAGTATGACTGGCAGGTTGCAAGTGCACACAGACTTACAAGCTAGAGGCTGATAGTGAGCAGTCTAGGAGTGGAGGCAACAACAGCAAAGCAGTGTGAAGGGCACGTCAGGTTAGAGGGCAGGGGTGACACAGCTACTCACTAGTCTACATTGTACACGGGGATGTCAGTGTTCTGCTTCAGCTGAAAGCATTACATTGAGATGAATTGGTCACTTCACACCTCTCTGAGCCTCCTTTTCTGCAGACCTGTAAGAAAATGGTTCTACATATCCACTAGGCTGAGATTTGAAGTAGGGTGAGGTCTCTGCATCTCCACTCTCATGCCCCTTCCTGCATTCATCTGGTACATGCGGTCTTCACAGCCCCACCTCTTTCCCACTTCCCCATGGCCTCTTCAAGCTTATTCAGGGTATGGAGTAGGAGGGAAGGAAGGTAAAGCTGAGGGGGAAGAGTGCTCCAAGCAGCCTACACTTCATGCTTTGACTGCTGATAATTTGTTAGTCACAGAAATGTAGGCCTGAAAGGGACTTGAAGTCTTCAAGTCCAGCCCCCTGCACTGAGGCTGGACCAAGTAAACTTAGAACATCCCTGACGGTGTTTGTCCAACCTGTTCTGAAAAATGTCCAGTGACGGGGATTGTACAACCTCCCTTGAAAGCCTATTGCAGAGCATAACTACCCTTATAATTAGGGGAAAAAGTCCTAATATCAAACTTAAATCTTTCTTGCTGCAGATTAAGCCCCTTACTGCTTGCTGTACTAGCTAGGCTTTGTACTTTGGGCTCCTGTACGCATAGACCCTCAGGCATGGGCTGCAGCGCTGGAAACTATAGTCAAACCCTTCACTTTTATATAGCAATTTGATAGCTAGGGCCTCAGGTACTACAAAGCTCTACTAACTGATTTCCCAGGAATCTGAGGATTCAAATTAAAACATCTGATTATTTAGCAATCTTAAAACAAAGACTAACAATCTAAAATGAAATTGGAGAAGTATGTCTTAAAACACTCCAGACTGCCCACTTCCAAATTCTGAGTTTAGTTCTTTCTATTCTGCAATATCAGCTGTGAATGGCATTTCCTATTGGCTATCCTACAATTTTCCACACAGCTCAATATTTAACTATAATCATAATTAAACCAACAAAATAACCTACAAACTCCTAAAATTGATATTTTTTTCCTAGCAACAAAGGGAGTTCCTAAAACAAGAGGAGCAACAACAACCAAGTGTTCATAAATCCTCAGATCTCTCAGTGGTATTAAGGAGGCACAACTAGGCTTGTTTCATTAGATGTCAAAGCACAACTCAGAATATAGGACACACAAATGTCACTGAGATAAAATAGGATTTAGTTGCTGAGGTGCTTTGTATGTTTCAAAAGCGTTTTTCTTATGCAACAGGAGATTTAATCAGGAGCCAGGACAAGAATCGTACAGCTAGGGATTTATATTAAAATAAGTGGTTAGAGGTAAAAACCCTGGCCGCTGCATTCTGTACAAGTTACAATCTCTGCAGAGCAACATAAGAAAGACCTTAAAGTAGACTGTTTCAGTCCTTAAATCTCAGTGACTAAAGCATGGATCACTGCTGAAATGTCAGAAGATAAGGCTGTGCGTATATAGATTTTAGTTGAGATAAAGATTTGATATTCTTAGAATGTTTGTCATTGCCCTTCTGTGTTTGGGAATATCAGCTCTAAACATTCTAAAGTATATTTAGGATATAACATTATTAAAAAGTTAATGATGTGTGTGTTTGTTTATAGGTAAAGCTAGCAGCAACACCTATTAAGTTACCTAACAATTCCCAGTATAAAAGACCCTGTTTTCAGTTGCTTATAACTTTGCAAAACTTTTAACAATTTGGACTGAGATTTTTCCATCCTGAGTGTCTGTCTCAGGCTGAATTTTTTGGAAAATTTAACCTAAAATAATTCAACCATTTCTGAGATGGCGGATTGGCCAGGAGTCACCTGGAATTGGAATCAATCCCCCAGTGGCTACTGAAACCAATCTGGGAGATTTTAATAGGCTGCTAAAAGTCCAGTTGGTGGCACCGCAGGGCTACCTGCTCTAGCTCTACATGGCTCCCGGAAGTGACTGGCATGTCCAACTGCTAGGCGCAAGGGTCTCTGCATGCTGCCCCTGTCCCAAGCACCGCCCCTGCAGCTCCCATTGGCCAGGAACTGCAGCCAGTCAGAGCTGTGGGGGCAGTGCCTGCAGGCATAGGCAGTGCACCGAGCCACCTGGTGGCCCCAAGCTTAGTAGCTGGACATGCCAGTTACTTCTGGGAGCCACCAGAGGTAAACATTGTCCAACAGAGCCTGCACCCCTGCCCCAGCCCTGAGCCCCTTCCTGCAGCCAAACTCTTTCCTGGATCCCACACCCTGAACCCTCTCCTGCATCCTAACTGCCTGCCCCAGGCTCAGCCTAGAGCTCCATCCCACACTCCAAACCTCTTGGCCCCAACCCAGAGCCTGAACCCCCTCCTGCACACCAACCCCCTGCCTCAGCCTGGTGAAAGTGAAGGAGGGATGGGGGGATGGTGTGAATGAGGATGGGGCCTCTGCAGGGGTGAGGCCTCAGGGAAGGGGTGGGGCAAGGGTGTCTGGGTTTGTGCAATTAGACAGTTGGAATCTCTTACTCCACCGGGTTCTATTAGGGTTGCCAAGATCCTCTAACCCCATGAGGCAGGGCTGCTGCCACAGACTTTAACTGCTAGGCAAGAACCCTCACCTAACTCACAATGGGTGGAGAAAGCAGGCATAACAGCCCAGTCCTGCTGAAGGACATAAGGCCATCAGAGAAGCAAGGAAGAAAATAAAAAGGGGGTAATCTAGATCTAGAGAAGCTGCTGAAGTGGGTAGTGGAGAGCAAGCAGCAACAAAGTATATTACTGCAACAGCTGACCACCCAACTCAAGCAGCTCAAAAGCAACAGCAGCAGCAATTCATCCAGGAGCTGACCACTCACCACCACCACCACCTGGTCCAGCAGATCGCCCATTTAAGGCAGCACCAAACCTTGCCATAACACATGCAAAACCTGCAGATGTACCTCTGCTGCTCTGATAATTAATACCCCTCACAAAATACCTTTTCAGGATCCAGGAGTCCTACACATACCTATCACAATACATAGTGTACCTCAACCACTGCAATAAGTGCCCCAATAACAACTATGTGAGTGAAACCAGACAATCACTGCACTCGCAAATGAATTCACACAAAATGAGATTAAGAGACAAAAACACCGTATCACGCAGCGGTAAACACTTATCACAAAGTGATCACTCCATAGCTGACCTCTGAGTCCTCAATGGAAACCTGCACAACCCCTTCAAAAGATGAGCCTGAGAATACAAATGCATAAGTTTGCTAGACATTAAAAGTCATGGTCTTAACAAGGGCACTGGATTTATGGCTTATTACAGCAACAGTATTGCCAACTTCAAGAGATCAAAAATCATGAATTAGACCCCCAAAACTCAAGAGATTTTTTTTTTAAAGATTATATGCTGTTTTTTAAGGTCAGTGTCTTGATTTTTTTGAACATCCCCTGCCCATCCCCAGGGTGTGTGCATATGACAATTAGTGTTGCCACGCCGCCACATGTATTGGATAAGGTGATTTTGGTCCCTGCTGAAGGAGCTCTCTCCCCCACATCTGCCCCCTTCTGCCCAGCAATTAATCCTGTCCCCCATCAGTTCTATTACCATCCCATCATGTCACCCCCCTACCCCATCAATCCACCCACTGCTTTCAGTTCACCCTCCCAGTACTCACTCCATCTTCCCAGAACCCACAATCAATACAGCCCTCCCCACCCCATCAGCCCCCACCCTCTTCACTTCACCCCTAGGCCATAGTTCAGCCCTCCCAGCCTCACCCCTGCTCCTCTTAGGGTTCTTCACCCTCCCCAGGCCTCTCCCATTTCCACTTCCCAGGCTGGCAGGAGAATTCCAGCTTCCTGGGGCTGACAGCAGGAAGCCCAGGGGCTGGCTGTGGCTCCCACTGTCAGCCCCGGGCTGACTGACAGAGGGCAGCGGGAGCTCCAGCTGCCACAGCACTTTCTAAGTCAAATTAATTTTGACATGATCTGGGGATACAAATCTCAAATGTCAGGATTTTTTTCAGCTGCAGATGGGTGCGGGGGAACCCTAACATTTGAGAGCTCTATCCTGAAATCATGAGTCAAGCTGAATTTTACTTAGAAATCTCATCTCTCACAACTAATTCATGAGAGTTGGCATGTCTGCAACAAGTTGTAACCCATGATGGCAGAGGTGTTAATTGGCCACTTCACCTTGAATGGTTTCTTACAGTACATGCTAACTGCTTACACTAAACAATCTGTTACACCTTGTATTTAACTGTGACTGAGTACCTTCCCCAGACCTGAAGGGGAGCCCTTTGAAAGCTTGTCTCTTTCACCGACAGTAGTTGGTCCGATAAAATATATTACCTCACCCATCTGCTTGCTCTAGTTTCTACATGATCAGTAGAGACTTGCTAAAGTTTTAGCGCTAAATTGCTCAAAGATTCTGCCCTTGTTGGGCATGTGCCAATCCAGAGCCGAACAGGACTTTCCCTGCAATTGCAACTCTGTGCTGCTGGCTGGATGCCCAGGGCTGCGTCCAGGCACTGGAACTGAGAGCAAGGAGCTTGTCTCTTCTGTGCTCTCAGTGATGTCCCCCACCCCCGCTGACAGCCGGGCAATGTGAAGGAGGAAGGTGCCTGAATCATATGCAGAGAGGGTAAGGGCTGAACCTGGCGTGAGGGTGGTGAAAGTGGATTGGGGCAAGGGGGAGGAATGGGAGTGGGAGTTTTGGTGGGGGTAGACGTGGACTGGGACTGGTTGGGCAAGGGGACTGAAAGCTAGTGGGAGGAGTGAAGATAGATTTGGTGAGGAGGCTGGGTGGGGAGGGAGAATTGGGACAAGGAGCCAGGGGTAGGGCTGAGACAGGACTGGAACAGGGACAGGCCGGGAATGAGGCAGAAGAGGTCAAGTTGGGGGAAGATGCAGAAGGGTCTTTGCCCACCACAGCTCACTCCTCTCCAGACCCTGCAATGGAGCCCAAGATACTCCATGATAAGCATGCTGTCACTTACTCCATCAACTCAAGTGGCTGAGATCAGTGGAGCATGTCCCTTCTTTTCTCCCTTCCCTGTGAGGAAGTGGGTGTTGGGAAGGGCTGAGGTAGTGGTACTGTGAAACTTTTGTGGGGAGGTTAATTAACTGTTGTTAAAAGAGAACTGGATAAATTCATGGTGGTTTAGTCCATAAATGGCTATTAGCCAGGATGGGTAAGAATGGTGTCCCTAGCCTGTTTGTCAAAGGATGGAGATGGATGGCAGGAGAGAGATCACTTGATCATTGCCTGTTAGGTTCACTCCCTCTGGGGCACCTGGCATTGGCCACTGTCGGTAGACAGATACTGGGCTAGATGGACCTTTGGTCTGACCCGGTACGGCCGTTCTTATGTTCTTATATGTATGTCATCACAATCAATATTTCTCTGTATTTTCACCCTTCATTGTTGTGGCACACCGTCCAAATGCTGCACTGGGTACAGAATTAATAAGATAAGATAAGATAATTGGAGATATACCTATCTCCTAGAACTGGAAGGGACCTCAAAAAGGTCATTGAGTCCAGCCCCCTGCCTTCACTAGCAGGACCAAGTACTGATTTTTGCCCCAGATCCCTGGGTGGCCCCCTTAAGGATTGAACTCACAACCTTGGGTTTAGCAGGCCAATGCTCAAACCACAATGCTTTTCTGTGATCTTCTCTCCATGGCATCGGAGCACTTCACAATCAGTAATAAATTTCTCTTCACAATACTACTGTAAGGTAGACTGGCATTACTATGTTTGCATTTTACAGATGGGATTACTGAGACTGTAAGATTAAGGTGAAAATTGTCCGAAGTGTCCATTAAGTTTTTGTTTGTTTGTTTTGTTTTGTGGGTGCCCAACCTACGTCATGTAGGGCCTGATTTTTTCCAAATACTTAGCATTTTTATAAGATTTTATATATACAAGCACAGATCTCACTGATTTCAGCTGCAGCTGTGAATGATCTGCTCTGCAAATCTGGCCCCAGGTGTCTCAAGTCAGAAAATTAAGAACACACAGTTAGTGATCATCTGTGAAAATTCTGGCCTAAATAACTTACTCAGTATTTCAAAGAACTCTGTGGCAGAGGCAGGGATAGAATCCAGTTCTCCAGGGTGGCATTTAGCTGGATAGAATTTCCCTGATGAGTCCTGTGGGAAAAAATAGTAAGTGATCCTATAATTCAAGACTGTGTCGGGCATGCACACAAGGGGGATGAATTAAGGTTGTATAGACCATCTTATTTTTGGCATTTCCTAACTTTCAAGCACTTGAATTTGCCACCTTAATGTTTTTAAACACAGATTATTATTTTTTTATTGTAGTTTAACATGCAGTGGTGTGTGTCTGTGTATAAAGTCTTTACAAATAAAAGAAATGACCAAGTAATCTAGCTTCACAGATTTGGACATCTCTGGGTGAGGGGTTGGAGTTATAAAGATACTTAGGTGCCCTGGCACAAGTCTCCTGCTATCACTTAAAATCTCAAATTATATCCTGAACTTCAAACTAGCTTTATCTCCAAAACCTAGTGGTTCTTGACTATCCCTTTCATCCAAAAGGCTTAAAGTGGACTAAGTTTCATGAGGTCACAGAAGTAAACAAAGGGGGGCTGAAGGGGCCTGAGGATAGTCATTCAATAGACAGAAGCTGTTTTAGCCTTAACATTTTGTTACTCTGATGAAATTTCAGCTTTGGGAAGCAATAGACGTAGTGCCCGGCAGTTCAAAGACCACTTTGTAAGCCTTTTCCATATCACTTCTGAAGGTTTGTCACCCACATCCATGTCCTCTACATTTTTCTTTTCCCTGAGGTGAACTTGGTTCCCACCCTACAAACGTTTATGCACATTCTTAACTTTCTGTACTTGAATAGTTCCACTGAAGTCCATGTGTCCATTATTAGCAGTATTGGCTGAGTTGCTATAATATATATGTCAGCCTATAAGCGTTACCAAGTTACTATTTTCAAATACTTGGGCAGCTCTCCTTCTTTTAAGTGAGTATACTTCCTATTAGCTTTTGAAATGTTACATTCAGTTTAGGGTGAGGGAGATTTGGAAAGAGAATTATGGTACTATACGATTATTTCATCTGGAATTTGGTCAATTAGCATTTAAAAAGTGGTGACAATTTGACACCGTTACATAAGAATGTGTTGGGGCAGTATTATTTTGTTTGAAATACCTTGTATATTTTCCACTGACTGTGAACCTCAGTCATATTTGCTGCCTTCTGATGTAAGTACTTGCTTTTCAAAATCACTAATACAGAGTATGTAAGCACTGAGAGGCTGAATCACTTTCTCTGTTAAAACTCCGTATTTTCATGGTTTATCCATTTGCTGTAGAGGAAAAAGGTGTGGGGAGGGACATGGAAAACAAGGTCCAGGCAGCAGAAAAATAGTTTTTAACTTTTATAAATAGTTGAAATATTTCCTTTTTGTTGTTTTAAAGTTTTTTTTTACAGGTCTTGACTGTGGTCATTCTAAGAATCACAACACCAGCTTCATAAGCAGTATTTCCTGGTATGACACCGCAGTTATTTGACAACACTGACTGGTAATTAGGACAGAGCAATAACTAGAATATTGTATTCCAGAGCTGGTATTTCTGAGAATAGCCACATGTTCATACCAGCTTGTGACATTCATTGGCAGGAACGGTGTTTTGAAAGTGAACACTCGGTTTCCTCATTTTGGCTCATCTCTAGTTTTCATTACTAGCTATATATCCTAGACAGAAGGAGAACTGGGATGGCAAGTGCTTGCTGACACACTTTCCCCTAAGCTAAATTTAATATTGAACAGTAGGAAATTGATTGAATGAACCAGCCAATGAGTCAGCAAAGTATTAAGTGAAGGAAGTGCAAGCCTAACAGTTGATGAGATGTGTTTTAGTATCTAAACTCTACAAAGTGTTTGCTTTCTTGGATTGGAAATTTTTAATGCCTCTTAAAAAATTACTTCATAATTGCCCCAGCAAACAAAGAATGGGCTCTTTGACCATGTAAACTATTCATGGATCAAAATATATCCATAAAAGTACATCCAGATAGAGCTTGGTTATGGAAAGAAAAGAGTTCACACACACAGCTTTACATTACAGTAGGTTTTTTTTTCTTATTCATAAGATAAAAATACCAGAATGTTCATTTGAGTCACATATTGACACTAATCTCACACAATTTGCCTTCTTGGTCAAATACTATATTGCACATTATAGCATAAGTGCCCTGGACAGTTGTTCTTTAAAAGTGCCCTTTTAACAGTTGCTTGTATGCAGCTCTGCTAATATTAGGGTTGCCAGGTGTCTGGTTTTTGACCAGAATGCCCAGTCTAAAAGGGACCCTGGCAGCTCCAGTAAGCATGCTGACCAGGCCATTAGAAATCCAGTTAGCGGCACAGTGGGGCTAAGGCAGGCTTCCTGCCTGCCATGGCTCCATGCGGCTCCCGGAAGCAGTGGCATGTCCCCGCTCCAGCTCCTACACGTAAGGGGGCCCACAAGCTGCCCCCACCCCAAGTGCCAGTTCCATAGCTCCTATTGGCCAGGAACCGTGGCCAATGGGAGCTGCCGGTGCGGCACCTGCGGATGAGGCAGCGTGCAGAGCTGCCTGGCTGCATCACCGTGTATGAGCACAGAAGGGGGACATGCCACTGCTTCTGGGAGATGCCTGAGTTAGGCACCATGGGAAGCCTGCACTCCTGATCCCCTCCCATGCCCCAGCCACCTGCCCCAGCCCTGAGCCACCTCGAGGGTTGCCAACTTTCTACTTCACACAAAACCAAACACCGTTGCCCTGCCCCACCCCCCTTCTGAGGCCCCGCCCCGGCTGCACTCCTTCTCAAAGGCTCTGGGCTGGGGGGTGAAGCTGAGGGGTTCAGAGTATGGGAGGGGGCTCCAGGCTGAGGCTGGGGATTGGGGTGCAGGAGGCGGTATGGGCTCTGGGCCGCGGGTGTGGGTTCCAGGGTGGGTCCAGAAATGAGGGGTACAGGGTGCAGGAGGGGGCTCTGGGCAAGGTTGGGATGTAGGGGGGTGAGGGCTCTTGCTGTGGGGTGCTGGCTCTAGTGAGGGTCCAGGAATGAGGGATTTGGGATTCAAGAAGGGGCTCCAGGCTGGGGATGAGGGGTTCAGAGGGTGGGATGGGGATTAGAGCTGGGGCAGGGGGTTGGGGCATGGAGGGGAGTGAGGGCTCCAGCTGGGGGTGTGGGCTCTGGGGTGGGGCTTGGGATGAGGAGTTTGGGATGCAGGAGGGTGCTCTGAGCTGGGATTGAGGGGTTTGGAGGGCAGGAGGGGGCTCAGGTCTGGGACAGGGGGTTGGGGCATGGGAGGGGGTCAGGGGCACAGGCTCTGGACAGCACTTACCTCAGGAAGGTCCTACACAGAGGCATGGCCAGGTGACTCTGCGCTGCCCCGTCCACAGGCGCCGCCCTCGCAGCTCCCATTGGCCACAGTTCCTGGCCAATGGGAGCTGTGGAACCGGTGCTTGGGGCTAGGGCAGTGTGCGGAGCCCCCTAGCTGGAGTGGGGACATGCTGCTGCTTCTGGGAGCTGTGCAGAACCTCACCAGGCAGGGAGCCTGTCTTAGCCCTGCTGCACTGCCGACCAGACTTCTAACGGCCTGAATCAGTAGTGCTGACCGGACCCACCAGGGTCCCTTTTTAACCAGGCAATCCGGTCGAAATCCAGACACCTGGCAACCCTAGCCACAGCCAAGCTTCACACTTAGAAATTTTATTTTTATGTCACCCCTCACTCTGTCCCCTTATTCCAAAGATCCTGTCCCCAGTAGCATGGTGCTTGCTGATAAATATGGTAAGTGATGTTCGAGGTCCATTGCAGGAATACTCAGTATCCCCAGCTCCATTGCAGACTTAGTTAACTAACTGTTACTGTTTTAATTACAAGCAAACCCCTCAATGAACTCATTAGAGACCATTCCTGAAACCTTCAGCCAGGCCCCAGAACAACCCACTTCCAGCCGGGAAGCCACAACTCTCCCTCCCAATGGTTCTCAGCCCAGTGCTGGAATTCAGACAAACGTTCCATGGTGTCTCGTCATGACCAAAAGGGCCTTTATAGAGTCTGCAGATGCTGCATCACTGACTCATGTACTACTGCAGGTTTTACTTCCCCTACATACAATAACATTAACTGAGACCTCACCATTTTCTCCACAGACTGAAATTTTCCACATTTAGTCTCTGTCCAAAGGTGAACATTGGAGCACACATTGTTCAGCTATTTTTTAACTAGCGAAAACAATGAGGAGTCTGGTGGCACCTTGAAGACTAGCAAATTTATTTGGACATAAGCTTTTGTGGGTAAAAAAAAAAAGCTTCTTCAGATGCATGGAGTGAAAATTACAGATACAGGCACACGTATATATATATATATAATGCACATGAAGAGAAGGGAGTTACCTTACAAGTGGAGAACCAATGATGACAAGGCCAATTCAGTCAGGGTGGGTGTGGTCCACTCCCAATAACTGATGAGGAAGTGTCAATACCAAGAGAGGGAAAATTGCTTTTGTGGTGAGCCAGCCACTCCCAGTCCCTATTCAAGCCCAAATTAATTATGTTAAATTTGCAAATGAATTGTAGCTCTGCAGTTTCTCTTTGAAGTCTGTTTTTTGAATTTTTTGTTGTTGAACCAATCCCCGTAACAAACCCCATTGCCTACTCTGTCCCCATATCTACTCTAGCGACACCATCATAGGACCCAATCACATCAGCCACACCGTCAGGGGCTCATTCACCTGCACATCTACTAATGTGATACATGCCAGCAATGCCCCTCTGCCATGTACATTGGCCAAACCAGACAGTCTCCATGTAAAAGAATAAATGGACACAAATCGGACATCAGGAATGGTAACATACAAGACCCAGTAGGAGAACACTTCAGTCTCCCTGGACATTCAATAAGATTTAAAAGTAGCCATCCTTCAACAAAAAAACTTCAAAAACAGACTTCAAAAAGAAACTGCAGAGCTACAATTCATTTGCAAATTTAACATCATTAATTCGGGTTTGAACAGGGACTGGGAGTGGCTGGCTCACCACAAAAGCAATTTTCCCTCTCTTGGTATTGACACCTCCTCACCAATTATTAGGAATGGAGCATATCCACCCTGATTGAATTGGCTTTATCACTGGTTCTCCACTTGTAAGGTAACTCCCTTCTCTTTATGTGCCAATATATATTTATGCCTGTATCTGTAATTTTCACTCCAGGCATCTGGAGAAGTGTTTTGGTTTTTTTTACTCATGAAAGCTTATGCCCAAATAGATCTGTTAGTCTTTAAGGTGCCACTGGACTCCCAGTTGTTTTTGTGGATACAGACTAACATGACTACCCCTCTGATACCATCTACCACAGGGTGTTCTGGGGTCAGGTTCAGCATGCCATGATGCAGTTTTCTCCGTCTCATCATTCAATGCACATCCTAGTATGTTTCGCTCCACTTTTAAACAGCCCCGTAACCTGCACACCCACCATAGCTATCAGAAAGCCTGGATCCTGCACTGCTCTCCAATATTGTGTTGAGCATTATGAACACAACGCACCTGATCCTGCAGTATTTCATGAACTGCCACAGTGATGATGATACCTTGATCTCTGTCTTGCTGTGTGGCATGGAATGAAAAAAATCCCTGATTGCTGTTGGCATTTGTGAAGCAGCTTTACATGGTGGACTGTCAGTTCTGGGCTCAAGAAACAAGCACCAAGTGGTAGGATCACATCATTATGCAGGTACAGAATGACGGGCAGTGCCTGCAGAACTTCTGGATGCACAAGGCCACCTTCCTGGGACTGTGTGCAGAGCTCACCTCAGCCCTGCAGGGCAGACACACTAAAATGACAGCTGCCTCTACATCCCCAGTGATAATCCTCTGGTCTGGAAAGAAAGTCCATGCTTGCAACTTTCTGAACAGGCCTGTGTTCCTAAAGATGCATGTGTCATGCACCTTCTCTGATCAGCACCACCATCCCCACTGCTTCTTCCTCTTGGGGTGTGGTGTGAAGCAAGGCAGGTGTCTAACTCATTCCTACCAGAAACACGCTAGGTACCTAAACTGCCTGACTCCAGATGGTTGGTTCCCATTCATGGATCGCTAAGCAGAGAGGCACCTGTGTGCAGCTCCGACTTAGGTGCCAAACTCCAAGAAAGGGGGGTTTAGGACACATCCCTCTCATCAGTCTAGCCCACTGACTAGTTTAGACACCTTGCCTACTGTGGTGCCTTTGTGGATCATATTCTAAGGGCCTATCTCTTCCCCAATTGCTGTATGGGAGCGTTGGCACTGAAGTTGGCTTTGTGGATCACAGTCTTGTTCCTGTGATTCCTCTAGTAGCCTTAAAGTTAAGTGTTACAATGCTGAGTGTCACAGCTCCTTCAGGGATCCCATCCTTCACAACTGGCCCTGGGTGTATTAGGGGTGTGGGGTTTTTTTTTCTTTCCAAGAGACAGTGCTAACATTCTAATAGCAAAAGCTCACTGGGAATTTACAAATCATCTTCCATTTTACATTTGTACATTTTTGGCTATAAAATATCCCAGTGCTATAACTGTGTTGCTTAATCAGCAGTCACAAACACAGGAAGTATCCAGGAAGAAGCTCAGCCTTGGTGTGATTACCATCCTCATAAGACATCTCATTGAAGAAAAATACTGTTGTTGCTCAAGTTATCTAGCCAGCTAGAAGAACACCACAAGGAAATGGGCTCATTGTTTGTTTAAAATATCAATATTGTCCATATTTGTATTAATAGTAAGATGATGACTGGGGTGGTAGGATTCCTGTAACAGCAGCATTTGTATTAGTATCATGGGTAACTCCGTGTGCAGTTCCCCATGATACTTTTAACATTAGAGCAGTGGTTTTCTTCATTTGCAGTTGCTTTCTATAACTTGAGCACACAGCATTGCTATCCAGTCTCTTCACATGAACCCTACTAAAGCAGTGAGCTTAGAACAGCACTGTAGCACCAACCCAATTTAGTTCTCCTTAGCTGAGCAAAGTAGGTATTTTAACTCCTAAACTTATTAAAATATGTATCTTAAAGGATCGTTTATAGGAACCGTTTAGTATTGTTTTCCCCTAAAAGTTTTATTAAAAAAACCACTTGTCTGAGGATGGCCACCTTCTTTTCTCTATGAAGTCATCCTTTCAGAGTAGTACAACTTCATTTTCAGCCTCCCCTACACAGCTTCACCACTGCTACTTACTGTCTCCTCTAGTTCCCCCTTCACCTTGCCACTTGTCTCAGCACATACTTTGCCCTTTCCTGCACTTTCCATATGCTGTCTCCTTCAGCTCTTGTCCCCACCACTCCATCGCTCACTATCTGCCATGCTTCTTCCAAAAATATGGTGATAGCAATAGTACTTTCCACTTCTACAGCAATTTTAATCTCATGATATTGAAGCACTTGGCAAATAAGGGATCACATGCACCCAAGAAGCCAGTGGGAAAGATGGGAACAGAACTCATCTGCTGTCTGCCAGTCAGATAGATGCCTTAGCCACTGGGCCACTGCACCTGCCTTGATAGCATCTGGAGTTCTGCTTTACTGGTACTGCAATTACTACTGCTTTAAACATACCCTATAAGTTCCTAAGTATCTCTTCATTCTATTAATACTTTTAAGTAAATACTGCAACACTTGCTTGGTTTTGCACACCTTTTTAAAAAAATAAAAATAAAGCTTTATTTAATTTTAGAGCAGCTAGATTTTGTGACAATCTCTTTTTGGCAGGACTTTATCTCTTTCAATGTTCCCCAAATGCCATATGTAATGGAAACGTTGTGGGTTTATGGTTTTGCAATATCTGTGCTGAACGTCAATAACAATGTTTATGATTCCTTGTGCTGTTATGGCAACTGCAATCAGGTTCTAAAATGACACTCAGGAAATAAAGACTCGTATGTATCAAGTTGCCATGGAAACACATTTTCTGTGTTTAGGAAACTCAATCTATAGTGTCACATGTCCCTTTTGAAACATCCAGACAACAGAATATGGGCTACATGGTGGCTAGAACACCACAGTTAAATGGCAGGGAATGCAGGGGTGCATCAACTGAGCAACAGAGTTCAAATGGAATCATTAAGCTTGACTCAACTGGGGTAAGTTTTCCCCCAGGCCCCAGTGGGTCTTCTGCTCAAGGGACTGAGGGTATGATTTTTCCATGCCTCTGTTCCAAGGGCTTCCTATAGTTAAAGAGCAGCACTACTGGGCCATGGATGCTCCTGTATCCCACCCTGCCAGACGATCTGTACCAGGAGTGGCAGCAACAGTGGAGAAAAGAGACCCTGGTCATCAGAAGAAGAGAGGCAGAAGCAAATGCAGATGGTTACCCCTCAGCTGGCAGAATGTGTAACAGGTATAAAGTCCAGCAGCTGTGTCAGTAATACAAGACCCTATGAACTCATCACCTTGGTGCTCCACTCTTTTTTGCCCTTGTTCCACATTGAATTATGCTCAAAGTACAAAGTATGTCTCCTAGTATTCAAAGACCTCGATAGGATTGGCTGAAAATGCCAGAGAGATTGTCTCTCCCTCTGTGACGATGACTTCCCATAACAAGTATGTTTCACTGGAACTATGAAGCTGTTGACAATAGGAGGCAACTCAGGAGTTTCGAAGAATTAACTATTACAGAAGCTGAATCTAATTTGTTTTTGGTTTTGTTTTGTTTTTCAAAAAAATTTAGTTTTGGTTTGTGAAAATTTCCCACAATATTTTTATCAAAAAGAAATTCTACTGAAAAAAACAAAAATATCAATTAGTTCCAACATAATGCTAGGTGAGGTGGAGGAGGAGTAGGGGAAGCCATGGTGTAGGTTCAACTTCTGTGAAAGTTCAGTCTCCCACAGGACCTTCTTCTCCCCCCACCCCTTTTAGGCACCGGAGAGCCAGAAGAGATTTTCTCCACTCACTCACCCGTGTCCAGAGATGAGAACAACATCAGTTCATGGACAGGAGGAGGAGCAGAGGAAGCTGAGAAATAGGAGGGCTTACACTGACTACCTGTGAAGGATGTGAATGCCCACATGCCAAACTATGTGCACATTCTTGCTTTATTTGCAATGCATATTGGTACACACTAAAAACTCTTTAAAACTGCTCCTTATTTCTGCACAACTGTGCCTTTCTGCACCTTCCTGCTCATCTACTGCATACCTCTCTCAAAATCTAGCTAGTAAATTTAATCAACTGTTTCAAGAGTGAATAATCTTTTAACAGTCAGGAAATGTGAAAGATAAAGTTGGACATGTAACCTTAACTCTGACCCCCCGTGTGTGTAGTCTTTAGCTTACAGGATCATATAATAATTCACAGATAACTTTTGGCACTAATCCTGCAAACACTTTTGCACATGAATAGCACCAATGATCTTAGTGGAACTACTCATGAGTGTAGGTGTTTGCAAGATTAGGGTCTTGTAATATTTACTCCATATTTCTCAATTTATGATAATTTTATTGTCATGATCTTGACAACTTTATTGACTTAGGCTTGTTGTATGATAACACCTCTTCTCTCATGGTATTTACTAGAATAATTTTGCCAGTACCCAAGAAGTACTCTTGGGGGCCGTCCAAGACTGTGGAACAAACACTTTTGTAGGAACTCAGTCAATCACAGATTTCACCAAGTTCTGTCCCAAGTGCGAGGTGGCTGTCTCTGATATTTCCTTTTGAATAAAAACACACAGCATGTGTATCTAAAATATATATTAGTAGTTGAAAGCCTATGCTGTCACATGGGTATAATTCATAAAGACATGTGTGGTTTTTAAAAAATGGAAGGAAAAAAAGCCAAAAATTGCTGAGAACTTTCAAAAGGAATGGTAACCAACTGTGAATGATTGAACCTGGTTATATTCTGAACAAAAAGAGCTCTAAACCATGTTTGTAGTGGTTTCCATAACTTCACGCTGACAATACAGCTAGGATAGCCTTCCAAGTGATGTTTGGGGTTATTGTGTATGCTGGTTGTATTCTGTTGATTTGTATCTATGAGGGGGTTGTGGTGCAACATTTATAGTGATTCATGCAGTAGAGAATGAGGGGTGTTTGTTTGGGTTATTGCATCTGCTGATTTGTGTTACATGGGTGGTTTTGAAGACCAGTGGTATCTGGACCAAGTTAACTGCTGTCTGTGCAGTATCCAATGAAACTATTAGCTGTGGAGCAAGGGTGGTGATTGGTTGCGTTACCTCTGATACCACAATGGTCTAGGACTCTTGACATGACAGAGATATATGCTTTACTATTGCCCGGATATAACTCATGGATGAAAACTTGAAAATTAGACAATAACAGACTGCAAAACCCAGTGATGATTGAACCTGGTGACATTCTGAACAAAAAGAGCTCTCAAGCATACTTATAGCTGTTTCCATCACTTCATACTGACTCTACAGTCATAATAGGCTTCAGAATGACACACCGGGTGGCATTCCTGGAATCTTCTTATATGGAAAGTAAAAAGATTATACATACACAATTTTCCCAGGGAGAGGAAGGAAGAGAAACAGTCACGTGACCGCTATTAGTCCTGTCACTTAAAGTGCAAGTTGAAAGCGCTCAGATATTGTGTCTTTCCATTGACTTTGGATCAGGCTCTTCTTAAAATTCTAAAATGTGTTCAGTACTGAATGACACACATTAAGAACAGTGCCTGCCTCTAGGAACTATTGATTTTTAAGCATCAGCTATTGAGGTGAGAAACAGCAGAGACCCAGAGAAGGCAGATAATTTAGATTTCCTTTTGTTTGGTTGATCACCTTCCTTGTAAAATTGAGGTTATATGATATGGATTAGCACTCATGGGCACCTAAAAGATGTGAATCTTTTGAGAGGTGTGACTAACTAGAAGCTGTGAGTGTGTGGCACTTTCAGGGCTGCCCGGGGAGGGGAAGGGGCAAGTGGAGCAATTTGCCCCAGACCCCACAGGAGCCCCCACAAGAATGTCGGAGGCTCCCCCAGCCCCGCCCCTGCCTCCTCCCATCGCCCAGCGCCTCAGCGCGCCGTGTCCAGGAGCGGGCCTGGACAGAGCTAAAGTGGCGTGGCTCAGGCGGGGCCTGAGCTCCTCCCACTCAGTCGTGTGGTAAGGGGATGGGGCTGAGAGCTCAGGTCCCATGGAGCCAGGCCGCTACAGCACTGGACGCAGCATGCTGAGGCTCCAGGAGAAGGGGGAGGTGGGGGTAAGCGGCATGGTAAGGAGGCCGGGGGGGTTGGATAAGGGTCAGGGAGTCCGAGGGACAGTCAGGGGACAGGGCGGGGGCTGTGGTTTGGGGTGGGCAGTCGGGACGGGGAAGGGGGGGTTGGATCGTGGGCATTCTGGGGGTCTGTCTTGTCAGGACATGGTGTGGGAGGTGGATAGGGGTCGGGGCAGTCAGGAGTCAGGGAGCAGGGGGGGTTCATGGGGGGGCCACGGTGGTGGTTGGGGGCGGTCTCGGGGGGGCGCTCAGGGGACAAGGAGCAGGATGGGTCGGGGATTCTGAGGGAGGCAGTCAGGGGGCAAGAAGTGGGTGGGGGTTGGATAGGGGGGCAGGGCCAGGCTGTTTGGGGAGGCACAGCCTTCCCTACCCTAAAGCTCATTCAGCAGTTTGAGGCTTGCAGACAGCTATTTAACACAAAGAGCCAAGCTGTTATCTTTTCCCTTAGGGCTACCATCCCTTTCACTTCTCAAATGCCAAATTATAGTCTACTTTTAATTTCAGTGCCATAGGCAAATTCATGTCAGGAGAGGGTAGCTTCATTAAAATTAGCCACTTTAGATTAACATTGATAGAGCCAAGAGAGTCATGGGGGGAGGGATCACCTGAGAAGAGCAATATCCTACACCACCTACCTCCTTCCCAACCCTACCAAGGGAGGACCCCCCCCTCCCCTGCATTCTTTGAGGCTCCAGAGGGGTTAATTCAGTGGTTCTCAAACTTTTGTACTGGTGACCCCTTTCACATAGAAAACCTCTGAGTGCGACCCCCCCACTTAAATATATAAAAAAGTGTTTTTAATTTATAACACTATAAATGCCTGAGGTAAAGCAGGGTTTGAGGTGGAGGCTGACAGCTCGCAACCCCCAGTAATAACCTCGTGACCCCGTGAGGGGTCCCGACCCCCAGTTTGAGAACCCCTGGGTTAATTTAATTTTAGCGCCCTGTGTCCATTCACATGCATGTGCTATTTTGAGCATTTCAGTTTTCACAACATGAGCTTGTTCCAGAATCTGGGATGAGCCTAAGTGCTCACTTCATGGAGTATGTACATAAGCTATACTAAAGACAAACCCACAGTAACCGTCTCCAGTTTGTGAGGTACCCCATGGAGCCAGTCTTTAGGAAACAGATACATTCATGGTGGTTAAGTCCATTAATGGCTATTAGCCAGGATGCCCCTAGCCTCTGTTTGTCAGAGGGTGGAGATGGATGGCAGGAGAGAGATCACTTGATCATTGCCTGTTAGGTTCACTCCCTCTGGAGCACTTGGCATTGGCCACTGTCGGTAGACAGGATACTGGGCTGGATGGACCTTTGGTCTGACCCAGTATGGCCATTCTTATGTTCTAACCTAAATGAACCCAAAGTTATGGAGACAGCTATGAGTTAAGGATGCCAGCAGAGTATCAAAAATCTCTGACTGGATGGGCTCAGGTGTTTGGTCACAAGCTGAGGTGGTTCAAAAGTTTTGGATTTTTTTTAAGCAGAACTTTTTTATTGTTTCTTTAAACAATCAAACGCAACAAGCAGCAAATATTTGGCCACACACTTCTGAAACCCCGAACCTTGTTCAGGTTTTGGCAGACTAATTTCAGCTTTTCAATTAAAAAAACCACAACAAATTTTGAAGGAAAGCAGACATTGTTCGTGATTTTTTTTCTGCTTTTTAAAAACCCCTAGTTTTCAATCCAAAAAAAGTTTTGAAGGAAAATATTTGTCCAACCCTTTTAATGAGCTTTAGTGCCTTTTAGCACTAGCTGATGCTGAGAACCAGTGATAGCTTGTAAAGGTGACTTGAAAAGAAGTTTTCTCAAAACTGGGTTTGTGCCGAGATGGGGAAGGTTTTTAAATGTTTATTTTTCCCAGGGCTGCCCGGGGAGGGGGGCAAGTGGGGCAATTTGACCCGGGCCCCGCAGGGGCCCCCACCAGGATATAGTATTCTATAGTACTGCAACTTTTTTTAAGGAAGGGGCCCCTGAAATTGCTTTGCCCCAGGCCCCCTGAATCCTCTGGGCGGCCCTGGGCACTTGAATCTCTACTGCCCTGTATAAATGTAAGTACTTGCCTCTTTTAAATATGAGCCTATACATCTTAAACTGGGTGAGTATTACATGTACTCTTAAATCTGATAAAAAATCATGGTTCTTGAGTTTTTGGTGCCATTATTCTCTCTTTGTGTTGCTTGCCAAGACAGGAAAGTACTTTGAGGCCTTCTGAGTTTTGGTCAGTTTTAAAGGTCACTATTGCACTGGATAATCTTTCAATGAATCATCAGAAACACCGTCACTGTTTCTTTGGTCTCCTTATATCTTCTAAAGTATTGCTGAAACTCAGCCACATCTCTCAACTCTCTAAGCTAATATAACTGTGTTTTGGCCATGTACTCTGCTGTATAGTTGATTGGATTCTGGACATCTCCATTCAACAACATTTCTTATCCAAGCCCTCTGGCCTTTTCATGCAGTGCAGCCTGGAAGAGCTATTTAATGGGAATAGGAGGGCATATGAGGTAAACTTGTATGGGCAAGTTAGAAATTTTAAAAACAAAAATATGTCTGTACATCTGCATAGTAATAACTTTATGACAATGAATGTGGTTGCATAAGTGGGGAGTGGAGGTGGGAGGTGGAGAGTGGTCCTGATTCTACATTACAGTCATTAACGACAAAAAATGTGGACACCCAATGTTCCAATAGGCCAGTGTTTCCCAAACTTGGGATGCCGCTTGTGTAGGGAAAGCCCCTGGTGGGCCAGTTCGTTTACCAGCCGCGTCCACAGGTCCGGCCGATCGCGGCTCCCACTGGCCGCGGTTCGCTGCTCCAGACCAATGGGAGGTGCTGGAAGCAGCGCGGGCTGAGGAGCTGCTGGAAGCAGCGGCCAGCACGTCCCCATTGGCCTGGAGCAGTAAACCACGGCCAGTGGGAGCCGCGATCGGCCGGACCTGCAGACGTGGCAGGTAAATGAACCGGCCCGGCCTGCAGGGGCTTTTCCTGCACAAGCGGCATCCCAAGTTTGGGAAACACTGCAATAGGCAATTAAAATCAGTATCTTAGACTGGGAGGGGTTGGGGGGAGAGACATGGGTTAATGGGACTCATGAGTTCAGTTACTCAGGACATCTGAAAATCAGGTTACTGGTATGACAGGAGTACTTCTAAGAACTATGGTCAATAAGAGTCAAACTAACTGAGTGTGTGTGTGTCTCTCTCTCTAAGAACAAAGATGATAAACCCGGCCACTGTTTTGCTCCCATCGCCTTACAATGACAACTAAAAGAGAATGTAGATTTCTTTGGTCCTGCAATTATATCCACATTAGGACATGCTGTCCCCAAGGATTGGGGTGGGGAGAAGCAGGAAGAAAGAATCTTTAATTTCTGAGATGTCTTGGTGAGGCAAAGAACCTTTAAGGTTAAAATCCAGCCCCTGCCATCTCTGCAGCTATTGTAGGTCACCATGCAGCAGCACCAGGGCAGATGTGCTGCATAAAAGGGTTGGGGGGAGGGGAAAGCACATCCCGCATGTGTTGTGTTGTGTGTCAGGAAGGGAGTGGTAGTACACAGGGAGCAGGTGGGGGTGAAACAAGTTTAATCTAAGAGAGGAGCCGGGCCAGGGGACACATTGCTGTGCATTCTCTGTCCTGCCATTGTGTGTTTGGAGAGGGTGGGACAGAAGGTTGGAGGGGACCTCTGAGCCTTCTTTAGCTCTGTGGAGTAGCTGCACAGCTGTTTCATGGCCTGATCAGGGGATTTGCTTCTCACCTACCCCAATACTGGCCCAGCACCTGGCCCCAGCTACTTGGGTGGGCTGCTTGTCAAAGTATTGTAGCCTAAGGGAAAACCCAGTGATATAAAATAATAATACATATTGCTGTGTGGTTCCCAAAAGGAAGTAGGAAATATCCTTTCATGAGAACAAATCTCTGTCATGAGTCCTTCATCTGGTTAGGGACTGCTACAATAGCAATATACTGGATAGTTTAGTTTCTACGTTTTAAATCAGCTGATTTTGAAAAGAGGAAAAAAATTAAGGTGCTATTGAAACGTATGGGTGACAGTATCTGCCAAGCAGGGTATAATTCTTTTGGCCAACTGCAAAAGGAAAAACCTAGATACTTAAAGACTGTAAAAAGTTTTGAAAGCTGGTGCTTTGGTGACGTAAAGTATGGTGCTTACAGACTGCAATTGTTCCATAAGATGTTTTCATCTCCTTTCAATAATATCTGCCTGTTTGGTTTTTTCTACATCATAATCAGTTGCAGATAATAAGCAGCAGAAAAGTTGGAGATGAGAGGACTTCACTCAAGAATACATATGTGGGGGTAAATGTTTCCCCCATTTACATTTCTTTTACACTCATGTGGTTTTAGAGGATAAAAATGTAGAAGCATTCCCTGTGAAGTATGTGACATCCAAAGAGTATTAACTGATGTTGGAAATAGCTGGGTCAGTGTCCTTCCCTGAGATTATGATTTTTTTTCCCAATAATGATGTGATTATTTGTGCAGTTTTTGGTTGGGTGTTTTGGGTTTGTTTTGTTTTTGGGTTGTTTGTTTTGCTTGTTTTTTGTTTTTTAATTCAGCTTCTTAATAAAGCAGTTCTTAGTTTTTCCCTGCAGATTTTTCAAACGTAGGTGCCTAAAGTTAGGCATCTGAAGCCATGTTTATGCACCTAGAGAAGTGGTCTGATTGGTCAGAGGTGTTGAGCTAGCCCAGCTTCTGCTGAAGTCAATGGGAGCTGCATGTGTTCAGCACCTTTGAAAATGAGGCTAAAACGTATATTGGGAGTTTTGCTTTAGGCTCCCAGGTTTTAAAATTTTGGCTTTTACTAGTATTATTTAGACACATTACCAATTTCTATGCTGGAATTCACTTGCAGTGAAGCCTTCAAATATGCTGTAGCACAGTTAATATATATTTAATATCATTAAGTAACAGAAGAGCAAAACCAAAACAGTATAATGGTTCCAAAGAGAGCTACTTGGTTTATTTCTAAAAGAGGACTGCACGGAGAGAACTTCAGAAATTAAAAACACAAATGGAAAGAGAGAATGCAAAAAAACCCAAACATCTACAGCTGAATTTGTGAGGAAAATATTAGAAAATCAAAGCAAGGGAACAAAGAATGACTGAAAAAGATCTTGTTAGATAACGCCTACTGTTCTGAAGGTCAAGAAAATTAAACCTAATGTGCAAAGTAAAAGTGGATAGTTGTTGCATAGACTCTCCAACCAAACAAATACAAGATAAGACAGAGTAGGTGTGAAGAACATTACAAATGATGACTTTGAAGGCCAACTCAGGTATTGGTAGTTTATACCAGATAATTGTGGTTCATCAAAGAGGATAATTTATCTAGTGAGACTAGAGGAACCTTTGTGTTGAAGATAAACAATTCCAAAAAGTCTCCGTTAGTGAGCATTACTGAAGTTTTCCTAAGCCAATGCATTTTGTTCCTAATTAATAAAGGAAAAATGTTGATGTATTCACATTTAGAGCAGTAAATAGTTAGATTTTATTGTGTCATAAATCCTCAAGTTAATTGGACCCAATGAATTCAGAATATTCCTGATCTTATAAAGACTTCTTTCTTTGTCACATGATCATCCTCAGTACTGAAAGAACAGCAATGGCTGTTCCTCAGCCACAAACATCCATACTAACAATTTTTTAAAAAATCGTTCTAGCTACAGATCAGTCTCACTGTACTGATCATGTCAAAATTATGGAGGGGGTTTTAAATCTAACGAGCAATGTAGACCACAACAGTAAAATCTACCAACTGCCAGAAACAGAGTGAACAGTCATGGAAAAAGTTAAGAATCGATCCTTTATTCATATAAGTGGAAAGAAACAAGGAATCAAATGCTGAGGTTCCTTATGTGGCATGTGGCAAGTTGCCAAAGAGCAAACCATTTTGTGTATCCTTCCAGGGCTATAAATACATAAGAAATATTGTATATAAATGCAACATAGCTAAAATAAAGACAATAAATGAAATGTGCAGATCTCAAAATCCAGATTCAATAGCCATAAATTGTCACATTTCGTTTTGCACAATTAAGGACTTCTCTATATGGCACCACAGTCTAGAGGCATCTGAATTATAGAGCAGTCCAACGTGTGCTGGTGCAAACTAAAAAGTACCTAATGAGTGTTTACATAGTCCCAGGATAGGCAAAAGTGTAGAGGACTCTGCTTCCTGATAGATGGAGCACAGATGATCTTCCAAGGGAAGGGTGAGGTACGTTGCATTTAGGATGTTTCAATTATTTTGTATGATCTGTACTCTCCTGTGCTTTACATGATTAAATATAAAGAGCATAAATATTAAGTTGGTAGACTGAACAACGTGTGTATGTTAACTGCTTCACAAATACTGTGTGCCCTTGAGAGAGTTAAACTGTAAACCAGAAGCTTCACACCTTTTGGGTGGAGTTCTGGGAGAGGGATCTGTTTTGAGTACTGCGGGGTCTGAAGGGTCAGTGCTGCACCCAGCAGCGCTAGGTGATTGCATAGTGGGTTTCAACACTTGGAGGTGGTTGCCAGATAAAAGGTCTGGACCCTGAGATTTGTTCCGTAGCTGGGCTTCATTCAGGCTCTAGGAGCTTGAAACACCTGTAGGAATTTAGAGCACAGAGGCTTGGATTTCTCTTATAGTAGGTGGCCAGGAAGGGGCATTCACTAGGCCCTTGGTACGTTTGTTGGGATTTCCTCTGAGACCTTATCCAGAACACCTCCTCCAGTTCTGGGAGAACACTTCATCCAATTCTCTGCAATCCAAGAAATCACTTCAACTCCAGACTCATCACTGAGGTTTCTTTATTGGCATAGAGTCAAATTACATTTGAGACATACTTAATCCTGAATCCGCATATATAAAAATAATAATGTAAAAATGGAAAATGTTTGACCCATTCATAAGCCAACCCTATAATTCAGGGGTCAGCAAACTTTGGCTCCCGGGCCATCAGTATAAGCCGCTGGGGGGCCGAGATGGTTTGTTTACCTCGAGCGTCCACAGACACGGAGGTAAACCTAAGTAAACAAAGTGTCCCGGCAGCTTACCCTGATGGGCCAGGACAGCAACTGGTGGGGAATGGGGTTTTTTTTTTGTTGTTTTTTTTGGGGGGGGGAGAAGCCAAGGGTCAGTGGAGTAACCTCTGTGACCACCCCCCACATGACTCCATCCCTAGCCCCGAACCCCCACACTCTCCCCATCCCATCCCTTCCCACCTTAGCTGGGGCGGGCCAGGGGAGGATGTCTCTGGCCTGGCCGGTGCTGCTCCAGCAGGCTGGGTGTGCTCCGGCAGGTCAGACCAGGCGGCTGCTTCAGCAGCGCGGCCACAGCATGCTCCGGCAGGCAGGGTCAAGTGGCACAGCTGCAGCCTGCCAGCCCCGGTGCTGCAGCTGCTTCGGCGGGTGGGGCGGGGCGGGAGGGAGCAGCGTGGCCAGAAGCAGAGAGACTCTGGCCCCGTCTCTTCCCCTCTGGCTCTGCTGCCTCTCCTTGCCCCCTCTGTTGGGGGGAGGAGCTGTGTCCCACCTTTCCCTCTCTATACCCGTTCATAAGCCGACCCTCTTCTCTGATGCTTCCCTTTTTTTACTAAAAAAATTCATCTTATGAACGAGTATATACGGTACTTTTAATATTATTGGTTAATGCATTGAATCACACACTTTAATTGGTCTAGTAATTTTTTTAACCACTCCTTGTACAGATTGTGAGCTGTCCCCAAGCTCAAAAGTATGCTAGTAAGCAAAGCAGTAGCTGCAAGCTTACCACATATTTAGTCTTCTTACTATTTCTTTACCTACTAACTACATGTTATTTATAAGGCCACTTGTGAGCTTATGCTTTGTCCATTGTTAATCTCTGTTCCTTACTTCTGTTTTCTTTCATTGTTCATGCCAGGCCCATATATGTATGCTTAAAATACACTTCCAATCATGACTTGACTACATCTTGCCTTTTGTGGTACAGTCAGAAGGGAAAGGATGCAATTTTCTGTATTCCAGAATGTAATAAAGACCAACATTAATCACTTATCAAATTTCAAACTTAGGTACCCAACATTAGAGACTTAAGTCAACACAAGTTTCTGATATGAGTATTTGGGTGCCTAGACATCCATGTCTGAAAATTAAGCCTTATAATAAGGCAATATACTTCATCTAATTCTTATTTCCTCTTCGGGGAACATTATCCCACTGAAATCAATGTTCAGTTTATATATCCTGTTATAATATATTGGGCATAATAATTTCCCTATAGTCCAGATCTGAAAGTTCCTGTTGACTTTGGGGAAAAAACAAATCATATCAACAAATCATTATCTCAAAATCACTAAGTGTTGTTATAATTCTCTTTTATATAGTAGCTGCTTTTCTGGGAAAAGAGTTATAGAAAAATTATCCCTTCAAGTTCCTAATCTTCTTCATACATTAATGCATTGCTTGTTTCACACAGCTAAGCATGATACCTTAATGAATTCCACAGAGTACTTCCTCATACTAGCAGAAAAGCAGAATGAAAAGTATAAAATATGAGAATTCAAAATACAGTATCAATGACTAGACTAAACATAAAGGCCCCGCCACCTCCCTGGTTTATTTCCATGGAAGTCAGTTGATTGTGGAGTTGCACCAGGAGGGATTTGACCTACATCATTTCCAAGAATCACTTTTATAGAATATTATTTAATGAAAGCCAACTTACAGTAAATTCCATTTACAGCTCAGAAGAAATTAAGCAAAGATGGTGGGAAACATTAAATGCATAGGTTGGTAGCACATTAAATATTTGAATAGTCTACCCTCTATATGTATTATTTGTTTAAGAGGCTGAATTAGAACAATCGAGATCCCTAAGAATCCCCATCTATCTCCGAGGGAGCATCTGAGATGTTGCCCTGCCCTTGTGTGGGGAGTTAATGGTAGGGACTGCTGTGTAGCCCCTACCACAACCACTCCTCTTTGGGGAGGCCTATCTCTTCCACAAACCATCGCTTCTTGTCTTCATGAGGGCTCGGGACAACTCAGCCCCTACTCAACTGGGAACAGGATTTGGAGGTGGTGAGGTGGGAGACAGAGTCCTGGTGATATCACCTATCAGAGAGAGACTGGGTTGGCACCAGTGAAGTCCCCCATCCCACCTCCATGCACGCACAGAATCCTCAATTGGGGCAGTGTTAACAGGAATGCCCTGCCCCAGAGAAGTGGTTTCAGAGTTAACTCATTGCAATAGATACATCGTTCACCCCTCCTAGGGCTACTGTTTCAGGCTGTCTGCAGATCCAGGCAGATATCACTTCATTGTGCTGGTTATGCTTTAGTTATATTTTCAAGCTTTTCTTTGCAATTGTGAAGGCTAATTTTTTTTTAAATGAAATCTAAGGTTGACTTCAGAAGTGGTACCCCAGGTACATGGCTATAGTACCTGTGCCTTCATCCAGCCCTGACAATCTGCAGTGTGTCACTTTACTAAAATATATCCTTAAGCTAGTTTTTACCTGTTCTGCTGTTCCATATATGTATACCTTTAGTCTAAACACTTATTAGAAATATTGTCTGACAGTTCTCATACTAGTTCCACTCAAGTATATAATAGTTTAGTTTATCACACAGTCCATTTATTCTTTAATGGTTTCCCTCTCTATATAATAAAGGGACATTAAAAATGCATCCTATTAGATGGTCACCAAAACTACCTCTTATTATTCATCTCATAATCACAGAGAGAAAGCTTGAAGTAGCACAACCTGTGAAATTCAGTTTCCCAACAGGCGTTATCTCTGGAAACGCTTCAATATGTCTTCCTGACACCTATTTGGTAACAGCACTAGTGAGGCAGAAAATAATTGATTTTGTGAGAGGATTATAGGCTACAAGGACTCCTATCTTCCAGTTTTTTGAGTAGTTATTTTCTTAGCCTGCAAGTGGGTATGGTGTGTTAACATGATTTTGAGGGAAGTATTAGGAAGAATTTTACTTTAACAAATCTTTTCCCTACGGACTAATTCACCAAGGCATCTAATTCAACCATATATCCTATGTCAGTATTTTTTTTTCTCTCCTATACATAGAATATATTTTGAAGTGGGTGCTTTCTCAGCTGCCTAAAATCTGCAAGTCCTGCTTGAATTTAAATTTTAAAAGTGTGTGTGTGTGTTAACTTTTAAAATGTTAATTATTATCTTTGTCATTCTGGGCTTGCAGCACTGGAAGACCATTATTAGAAGATTAATGTAAGCTATTGTGATTTGATTTTGCACATCATCCAAACTCAAAACAAAGTGCTCGGTAGGAGAAAGGGTCTTATTCAACACAGTTCATATTGTTTCAAATGATTTCATTTATGCAAATATATACATATGAATGTTCAAAGCCATATATGGTTTGAGACATTTAATGTTTTAGGAGCTATCAGAACAATAGTAATGATTTGATTCTATCAGAAATATTGTCTACTAATAAGATGAAAGCCTATGAAATGGAGCATATATGGTTTGATGCTAATTTTGTGTCCAGGGGCCTAATTAGGGTGTTTGGAAAATGTTTCTTAGATTCAGTTTCTGTGCTTTTTGGTCCTGTTTGTGTTTTATGGTTCGTGTCACATAATGGAACTAGGGCAGTCTTGCCTAGTGGTCAGTGCAAAAGCAGAGACGTCTAGTGCTCAGAGCTGGAGTCAGAAGCCACAGCACTAAAGATCAGAGGTGGATACAGAGCCATGGGTCAGGAACCAGTAGTCAGGAACTGGGCTGGGCTGAAGGAGACTTTGCAAGACAGGAGTAAGGCACACACACAGGAAAGATCGCAGCTGCAGGCATGTTTCTGAGTAGCCAGAGATGAGATGTAGCTGTTGGGCTTAAGAGCAGACTTGCTTATTTCCTCAGCCATTCAGGTGGAGAGATTGATCAAATGGCCCTGCTGTGGCTCAGCTGTGCTCATAGGCTATGTGGACACTGGGCAGGTGCAGCTGCATCTGAGTCCTCATTCCTGACAGCTGGCAGGGCAAATGTAAAAAGCTGGCAAATTGAAGGATTTAAGAGAATTGACTGGATAGAAGAGAGGTTTGGATAATTACTAGATTTCATTTTTTAAAAAGGAACAATTGCCTTTTCCTAATCACCCCTTCGACCCAGCAGATCAAGCACTCGGAATGAGAAATCACGGAGGTGCTTGTTAGTGTGCAGATGGTCAGATGATGCAGGTCTATGTGTAAATTTAAGAAAAGAAAACAAAAGTGGAGCCGGAACAAAGAAAGCTACCGGTAGTCATTCCGCACGCTCCCATTCTCCCTTTACCAAGTGATGGAGGGAGTACAGCTGGCAGCCCATGCGTCACACTATAAAATATTCTGTAAGTCTTTTTACTGCAATGCTTCTCTACTTTCTCCACCCTAGTACCTCCCTTTATACACCATATGAAACCCAATGAACTTTGGGGTAGAAGAGCAGCTGTTGATTTGGAGTGCCCATTTCTTCACATAGAACAGCAAAGAGGCATTCACTGTCTTTCAGTTCAAGGTCTTGCCTTTATTAAAATTCACAACATTAACAGCTCTGCTCGCTGGGACATATGTCTGCTGGGACATATTAAGTCCTGAGCAATTAAAGTCCCAGTCTGAAGGACCTGTAAGGTCTTTTGGATGAAGGCAGGCACCCCATCCCCCAGAGTGAACAGCTGCCTGCAAATCAAAATCTTCTCTTCTCAGGAAACTATGGATGCAAATGTTCCAGTCTTTGCTCTCATCCTTATTTCCAGCAGGAGGAAGGGATAGGGGGAAGGCTGCAGGCAAAATTGCCTGAGAAGCCGATATTATGGTTCCAGCATGAAGACAGCTTCTGTACTTGTGAACCGCTTAAGGCTCGTCAAAATAGAGCTCAGGTCCAACACGTTGTGGCTAGTCTGTGCTAGTGGGACACCTACTGCCCAACCTTAATGCACCCCAGGGAGGTTGGTGGAGCGGGGATGAGAGGCTGTGACGAGCTGTAGATGCAGGACAAGTGGAGTTGTCAGGGAGCCAAGAAAACAGCAATGGAGAATGGAAGTAGCTAGTGGATGTTCGCCTGCTTTTCTTTTGTGCAGCTAATTTTGGTTGAGACAAATTAAGGGAATTATTCTTTTTGTGTCCATGTGTTTATAATTTTAAAGTGGCTTGGGACTGAAGATGGAAAGTGTATGTGTGAGAGAGAGAAACCTATTTGTGTTTCTTTAGCTAAAGGAAAATGAAACATCTTGAGAACCTTAAGGACAAGTACCCCAAAAAGATTACTTTAAAATTTCTCTGAAAAAGTTGGTAAAAATGTTAACACAAATTGTGGGAAATTATACTGTCCTCTGAAGAGCTATTGTGTTAGATTTGGAGTCTAAATTCAGATATTTGAAAGAGATTTCAATACCTTCCTTGCTAAACGAGTCACTGCCAATGCCTCCATAATTCCAATAGCATGCTGCATAAGCAGGGGTAGTAACTGGTAACCAAAGTCTGTAACAAATAAACAAAGATAAAGCCTTCAATATCTTTACATGTAGTGATACTTTCATCTAATATGCAAGACTATCTTCTTTGATGTATGTTGTGTTCTGTTCTGATTTGAGGCACTTTCCAAGCCATGGTAACAGAGCATGCTCTTAAATACTTAGGAAAGATTCTCTGAATGACCCAGGTGAGTTAGAGACTGGCTGCAAATCTCAAATAAACAGGTCTTTCTGAGTGGGGAAAGGGTGTGACCAGAACATGATGCAGTCTATTAATTCCCAGCTGGTAAATGATCACTTGGAGATAGTTGGCAGCTGGTGCACTTGAAGACCACCCTCGTACTGGCCATTACATTCAAACAATTTGGTGCTAACTTTGGGCCAGATTTTAAACTATTCATTTATTACTGGGAAAAAACTTCCCTTGAGTTTGGAGAGGAAGGGGCTAATTTCTTATTTTCTGTTTGCTGTCCTAGCTCCTTGAGGTTAATGGGCATTACAAAGATGCCATTTCAAAAACACAGGTTCTAAAACTGATGGAGCCATATAAAGAACATAGAAAAACACAGGTTCTAAAACCTGGTGGAGCCATATAAAGAACATAGAAATTGTGCCAGTTTCCCTAACTGCCCGTTTTGTTTGTGTAGGGTTTTTTTGTTTGTTTGTTTTTAAGCAACCTTTTGTTTCATAGCCTCCTCCAGTGGCCAACTGAACGCCATGAAAGGCTCTTGCTTGGGTTCTCCCCATCGTGTGCTGAGGATGGTTTTCTCTCACTACACTACAAACAGACTGAAAGGTTCAAACCATCAGTAAACAGCACTGCTTTATGGATCGTAGAGCAGACCATCTGTGCATCAAACACATTTGGTTGTCACCACCCAGTACTGATTCGTGATATGAAAAACACTCTGAGCATAAATTTTTTTGAAGTTACTATATCTGAAATGGAGGTTGTCAAATGCTCTGTGGGATAGATCAGCCTGTGATGATCTATACGATTTTTTTTCCGAATCGTAAGCTTTGTTTCTAGTTATAAATTTGTTTTCTTGAAAAAGCTATTTCCCCCTTGTCTTATTTGTGAGCTAACTTACCCACTTCTATTTTTTGCCTTGCTTTTAACTAGACACTAAGCTAAAGGTGGGCCGTTGAGTTGACACCGAAGGAAAGCACCAATTTCTTTTTTGCTTTTGTCAGGCTGCTGCTTCTGTTCTCTTCACTCACTTTGGCCCTGAAATCGGCAGAGATTAATGCTGTGCGCATGGTGTACTATATCAGTAGCAACAGAGTGGTAGTAAATGCCAGGACTGATGATATCCTGAAAGCAGCTGGGGAGCAGGTCTTTAGGCAGTGAAAGTGTTATCCTGGGTATTAAAGTGACCACTGCAATAAAGAGCCTTCAAGCTTGCCTTTAAAATTATAGTTTTCCTAAAGCTTAGCTTACTAATTGACAGAAAATATCTTAAGGAAGGATAGCAGCATATAAAAACACTATCTAATTTCATTTCTGTTTTCTAAAGTTTAAAAAAAAGGAAGGAAAAAGCCTAGTCTCTTGGAATTCACAGAAACAACAATGCCTTTGCGGGAGATCTTAGAGATTCCAAAGATTCCAAAGCCAGAAGAGACAATTGTGATCATCTGTCTAACCTCCTGTATAACACAGGCCTTAGAATTTCTGCAAAATAATTCCTAAAGCAGAGCTTTGAGAAAAACATCCCATCTTGATTTTAAAATTCAGTGATGGAGAATCCACCGTGGTACATTGCTTCAACTTACTCTCACTGTTACCCTCACTGTGAAAAGTATGCACCTCCTTTCCAGTCTGAATTTTTCTAGCTTCAGCTTCCAGCCATTGGATCATATTTTATATCTCTCTCTGTTAGATTGAAGAGATCATTATTAAAAAATATGTGGGCAGTTATAGAGTGTAATCAAGTCACCTCTTATCTTTGTTGAGCTAAATAGATTTAGTTCCTTGAGTCTATCACTTAGTATAAGGCATGATTAATCCTCTAATGATGAAGTGGGTATTCACCCATGAAGGCTCATGTTCCAATACATCTGTTAGTCTATAAGGTGCCACAGGACTCTTTGCTGCTTTTACAGATCCAGACTAACATGGCTACCCCTCTGATACTTAATCATTCCTGTGGCTCTTCTCTGAACCCTCTCCAATTCACCAACATCCTTCTTCAATTATGGATACCAGAACTGGACACAGTATTCCAGCAGTGGTAGCACCAGTGCCAAATACAGAGGTAAAATAACCTCTCTACTTCTATACAGGATTTCCCTTTTCTAAGAGTCCCTACACAGGTATGTGTCAAAGATCCCAGCCTTCTTTTTTCCTGGTCCAATTTGAAAATCCCCTTCCTCCACACTCACCTCCCCAAAATTGCATTTTTGCTTTGCGCCCACAAGAATTAATTGTGGATGAGAATCTGAAAACTTGCAGTGGTAACTGCCTGATTGCAGACATCAATAGTAGAGAGCTTTGTATTGGCATATCCATTATGGGTGCACATTTAGTGGCTGTAAACTGTACCTTTTAAAAAAAAATTGTCCAAAAATATTTCAATAGGAGTTAAGTATCAGAGGGGTTGCCGTGTTAGTCTGTATCCACAAAAACGAAGAAGAAACTGTTGGCACCTTAAAGACTATCAGATTTATTTGGGCATAAGCTTTCATGGGGTAAAAAACCCACTTCTTCAGATGCATTTTTTTACTCTCAAAAGCTTGTGCCCAAATATATCTGTTAGTCTTTAAGGTGCCACTGGTCTCCTTATTGTTTCAGTAGGAGTTAGGCACCTAAGAGCTTTTGAAAAGCCCACTAAGTACTTAAATGCGTACCTAAATACCTTTAAAAATATAAGACATGGGCACTTATGAGTCTTTTTTTTGAAAATGGGACTTAGGCACTTTTGAAAACTTTACCCTAGACCTAAAGGCAGACTTTGTAATGTACTATATATAGAAATACTAAAGACAAGAAATTGGCTTTTGGACTAATGATTTGTGGCTTTCTTTTGACATCTAGTTCAAAATCACTAATGTACAATTCAGAATATTTTTCAATTATTAGTTTTGTACCTAGCATGTTTAAATGTAAGTGGAGGCTAAATTCTGCCCTTGAATGCACATATATATGACTTTCCCTGTCTCTAATGCGAATAATGTGTACCTGGCCACATGTATCACTTCAAAACCTTATCACCAGTTGTAATTGCCAACACTATCGCATTTTGTGATTACCACGTTAAGAACTAGAACAAACCTCACATTCTGCTACAGAGAGAAATTCTTAAAGTTCTGTTTGTTTGGGATATTATTGACTGAGAGTAAAAGCCCAAATTTCAAACCTGAGTACCTAACATTAGGCACCTTCTCTCCTCCCTTCCAATTTTTTTTTCCATTTCTTTACAGGGGAAAGCAGGATCTCCCAAATTCAACCCTTATTTTGGCTTCTGAGTTGGCAGGATGCAATGATACAGATTCCAGATGAAGACGCTAGATATAATGAGTTTTCAAGGTAAACAGAAATCATGGTAATGTCAGTTTGGGACTAAATTAACACTCCTTTGCAGCCCTTTGGGATATGCGATTTCAGTGCTGGTGGCACTGAACAGAGACAAGGCAGGGACTAATAATTAGTAGTTAACATGCTACTTGGAGGCCAGCTCAAACTAACTCAGTTACTGTGTTACACTAGTGCAGGTAGACCCTTTTTTGTTAATCTGCCTAAGTACAGTTTCTCTTTGTCAGCACAGACTGGAGAATTAAGGACAGGAAAAACGCAGGAGTAGTGATGGGATTGCATGTTTCAAAATGAAAAAGTTCGGCAAGTAAAATAATATTGTAAAGGCAAGCAGAAAGTGTCCAGTTACAAGAACAGTTGAGAGGCAGACAAATAACAGGATATGGCTGGTAGAATAAATAGAAGGAGACAAGTCTTAAGGAGTTTCCATGACTCATTGCTGGGCTACAGTAACCAAAGCGGCACAGAGAAATTATTCAAAGGGAGGTAAGGAAAATGGATGTAGAAGAAATAAAAAGGAGGATAAACGCTTTGTAGGGCTGAGGAGACAGGGAAATGGATGAGCTGGAATGATGTCATGGAGAGATACCTTTCTTGGCCAGACATGTGGAAAATTGAGGCACATAGATTATAGTTCTGTTTATGATCCTTTGCCAGAAACTTCTTGTTTACAGCACTGAGGGTAAAGAAAAGATGACAGCTGTACCTTAATGTGACAGGAAACCTTATTTCGCAGTAAGTCTGGTTGGCCTGGCAAGAGGTCAGGTCTGGTAGAAATGGAGGCATGTAAAGGTTTTAAAAATCAAGTAGGCATGTGAAGAGAGCAGATCAGTTTCAGAAAATGAGATGGAATAAAATCTCTCTTCTTTTCTAGCCCTGTGACACAATAATGAGAGAGAGCTCTGCAAGGGATCAGTGCTAAATGCTACTAGAAATATAAATTTAAAAAAGCATCTAGGAAATCAGAGTATTTTAGAAAGGTATTTGTTTTTATTCTTGCCAAGAGCAAAAGCCAGAATGAACCTGAGCCTACAGTAGCCATTTAAGTGAAATAAATAGTTTTCTGACTGAACAGATACCTTGATATTGCCATGGGAATATCTTGCACATTAAAAAGCGAAAGGAATGAACAGATGATAATGAAGCATAGTAGATCCTGACAGAACTCAAGATACAGTGTGTATCTTTAGAAATTATCTGTAAAGGACATACACAAGAGGAACGGTCCCAGCATTTCAGGATTCATCAGTAATGTGAGATGAGATTATTCTGGAAGTCAAATGAGGACAGAAGAAAACATTACCCTTGTTAATTTTAGAAACACTGGGATTACTGTCTCTTTTGCAGTAAAGGAGCATTATTTAATGGGTATTTGAAAACTTTTATTAACTCATTCTCATTTATATTTATATTTTACTCCCTGGCCCAAATTCAGCCTTGGAGAGTAACAAGGTAAAACTTCCATTGAAGTCAGTAGGAGTTGTGTGCTTACTCCGGGGCTGAATTTAGCTCTATGATTCCAGCTCTTAACTGGGTGACCCCTTGCAAACTCAGGGCCAGGCTGAGCCCTTGGTTTACCTGGCCACCAAAGTAAGGCCTCCTCAACCATTTTTTGTAGCTCTCTGGGTCTGGATTCAGTGTAGAAAGAACCAGCTCTTCAAGAAAGTGAGTAAACTGGGGTTTCACAACTTACTGGCAGTAACTTGCCAGTCCCAGGCTTGCCCTCCACACCAGTCCTTGAAAAGACCTGGAACTAGACATATTCATATGCTGGCCACCATCATGATCACTTTGCTTTTATATTGTATCCCTGTGGCGGAGTGGCTGCCCCACCCCTATGAGAGAGAGGGCTAGAGTAGGTTAGAGTGGCTGCACAGGCTGGCAGACAATTAGAGAAGGGCCTACTGAGAGCCAATCAGGGCTGAGATTAGAGCCAGCCAATCAGGGCTAGGCTAGGCCCTATATAAAGGCTGCCCAGGAGCACAGCAGGTAGTCTGTCCCAGACCTTCATGGGAAGGTCTGTTGGACAGAGCAGTGCTGGGCAGGCTCGGGGGCAGCATAGGAGGGCTGCCAGACAGTGGGCCCTGATAGAAAGGGCCAGGGTGTGAGGAGCCAGAGGGGAAGTGGCCCAGGGACAGTTGGACAAGAAGAGAGAAGGAGTGACCAGTGGGAGGCACCACGGTGGTGAGTCCCAACCCTGTCACAGTCCCCTTCCTCTATTCTTCATCTGCTTTCTCTTTTTAGTTTGTAAGTTTGCCCACTGCCTGCACCAGAAGATTTCTCTCCCAGATGGGTTGAGGCTTTCATGCCTCCTATACACTGACACAGGCAATGTACAAAACAGTCTCCAGCTCATATGTAGGACCCTTTGCAAGCTGTAGCATAGGGGCTGAGACTGGGTGAGGCTGTTGCAAACATTGGTATACCTATCCTGAGCCCGTCCAGTTTGGCTTCTGAAAATATACATTGACACTGTACTGGGTGTAATAAATGTTGTTTTTCTGTTTTGCTGAATTCAAAATCTGCTATTATTACTCAGGCTTTCTTGAAAGTGAAGTTCTTTGATATAGACCAAGCATGAATAACTTCAGCCCAAAATTCCAGAATCCTATGGAAAGCTGTGCTTTGTATTTGAAACAGAGGGTTGCTCTTTAGTGAAAATGTTTACAACCTTAATTGTTTGAGCATTACCATTACCTGCTATAGTAATGTACCTTGTATATGACATTTCAATAAACTTTAACTTCAGGTGCAGCAAAATGGAAATAAAGTAGAATTCTCAGGCCAGCCAAAGAATAAGCTGCTTAAAGAATATGTTCCTCATCCATCAAATAATTAAAAAATACAATTAAACCCTTGCCTATCATAGACATTCCTATTGCTGTAAATAGGTCTGCTTTATTAATATAAATATCTAGCTCTTATCTGTTTAATATATAAATATATTTATATTTTATTATATATAATATATTATTGATATATTTATTAATATAAATATCTGATTTATTAATATAAATATCTAGCTCAAAGCACTTTATATAGGTGGCAAGTATCACTATTGCTGTTTGACACATGAGAAAAAGGGAGTGAAGTGACTTGTCCAAGGTCATGCTGAATCTCAGTGGCAGAGTTGGGAATAGAACCCAGTGTCCTGTGTAATAGTCTATTGATCTAGCCACTAGGCCACATGGCAAATCCACTAAGCCCTATGCCTTTAGCATCACATTATTAATGTTTTACTTTTCATACAGTTTGTATGCTGTTGGCTCTTGGACCCCAAAGATTGAATTGGCAGCTGTTAGAAGAATGCCTTTTAATGGGTCATGCATATAATGTTTACATTAATAATTTGTATCTAGGCCTCATATTTGAAGAATGCAGTATTTATCCACTTTGCATTTGTTCACAAGGTTTTGAGCTGAGGGTCTGCCTGCTGGAATGATAAAGGGTATGTGAGAATACATCATTATTATTACTAATATTCATAATAGCATTTTCCATACTAAAATCTAGAGCTAGGAATAGAACTCAGCTTTCTTGAGTCCTGGTATTGTGTTCCAACCATTAGATGACACTGCCTTCCATTGCTTTTCTGGAGATGGTGCAGATTAATGGACTACTAGTTACACATCTAATATGAAGCCATGACACATGGAAATTTGCAGTGAGCTTTTCTAAATCCTTCATAGCTTGAGGTGAAGCACACACAACCAGTTTCATATAGCCTGGGTGTGCAAGGAAATCCATTGAAGCCATTTCATTATGCTGCACCAGTGCAGATATCTGTGCTTAATTTGCTATTTTTTCTTTAGTAATTGTTACTTTTTTTTCCTAAGCTTGTTTCCTTAGGGCCTGATTTTTCAGGATCAACTGCTGACTACCCAGGACTCCAACTGAGGTTCAGGACTGCTTGAAGTATATCTGGTTCCCCCTGTGGAAGTATATCTGGTTCCCCCTGTGGAATCACTTACTTGGGAGACCTCCAATGCAAGAATTTGATCTCCCCAAACTCAAAATTGTAAGGAGGTGTGAAGGAAGGGTGGGATCATGCAAAAAGTGAGGACATCTAAAGATAGGGACTAATAGTATTTAGGCATCTGCCAGCTGGAAAGAGGAAGTTTTCCTTAGAATCATAGAATATCAGGGTTGGAAGGGACCTCAGGAGGTCATCTAGTCCAACCCCTGCTCAAAGCAGGACCAATTCCCAACAAAATCATCCCAGCCAGGGCTTTATCAAGCCTGACCTTAAAAACCTCTAAGGAAGGAGATTCCACCACCTCCCTAGATAACCCATTCCAGTGCTTCACCACCCTCCTAGTGAAAAAGTTTTTCCTAATATCCAACCTAAACCTCCCCCACTGCAACTTGAGACCATTACTCCTTGTTCTGCAATTTTAAGCAATCTGAGTGCATTGGGAGGGAGGCAGGGTCTGAATCACAGAATATCAGGGTTGGAAGGGACCTCTAGTCGTCTAGTCCAACCTCCTGGTCAAAGCAGGACCAATCCTCAGACAGATTTTCTTCCTTCCACTCATCATTTCTCCTGCCCATATGTATCAGCAAGGCATGTGCGCCAACTCAAAAAATGTTCACACTCAACCTGCAGGGTGGCCAGGGTGTCTGTATTGTTCAACAGGCATAGATTGCTCAACAACATCTCTCAAGGTCTGCAAGGAGAGAAATTAGTAGTAACTTTCCCTATTTGCTTGAGAAGGAAGCATGCCAACCTGGGTGAAGATGCTTATACAGCCCACCCTCACACGTGCATGTTTAATTTCCATTGCTGCTGCTTCACTCCCTCAGTAAATCAGTTCTGCCCTCTCAGTTAAGTCCAACTCTCCTCAACAAAACAATTCTGCCCTCAGTCAGTTCTGTCTCATCACTTTGCAAGGCAGGGCTCCTCCTGCTGTTGTCTCTGTACTCAGTCCACTAGTTCCTCCTATAGCTTGGTCTTGGCTCCTCTCTGCCTCCTCCCCTGCCAAATGACTAGTAGTACAGGGGCCATTCTGCTCCTTTTTATCCCCAAGCGGTATCACTTGTTCCCTGCCCCACCAGAGAAGACCTAAATCACCTTTCATAACATGAAACCTTCTGCTACTGTGGGTTTCAGAGCCTATGTGAACTGGCCTTGCTGAAGTCAGTGAGAAGTACAGCTACTCAGCACCCATGAAAATCAGACATGGTATTTAGAATGTGCCTGACTCTTCTTAGGCCATAGCCTTTCTTGTGGAGTTTGCAGATCTTCTGTATGGGACTAGTTTTGTATTATTGGTAAGCATGGCAGCACACTAGCTAGGAGGCCTTGGCTTGTGCATAGAATTCTGAGGCAAGCAGTGTAGTATATTTTAACCCACAGGAGCATATGGCTCACAGACATGATGCATAACGCACTGGTGAGCCCATATGAATATTGTGTGCTACAGCTTTCTGTGTACATTTCCCTCAAAGCTTAACTATTTATATTTCTAACACCATCCAACATTTATGATAGACACACACACAGGCTGTTTGTCAGTCACCCATCACATTAGTGCTTAATATTTATATTACAGAGATGTCTATCAGGATTTGAGGCAGTTATACTAAGTGCAGTATTATCAATCTATCTAGATTCTTATATGTCCCCCATGAGCATAATATCTGAATAGCTGCATAAACATTTATTTTATACTTTCTCTCTAATTGCCGCCAACTCTGAGGCAGTGTGACATTATACACCTTTGGACTCATTGACTATTTTAACTATCTGTATCTTTTGTGAGGCACTTCTGCCCACGTAAAACAGATGTAATCTCCACTGCATGGGTCTCAATAATAAGCATCTGCTATGATCAGTACAATGAAAACCACAGGAACCAAAATGTGACTGATATTTTCCCTCTTAAACATTTTTTACCAATCTCAACTGCTCTAAATTGGTGTAGGTCCACTAAAATCAATGGAGCTACAGTGAATTACACCAGCTGTGAATCTGGCCCTGTGGTTTTTTTTTTGTATGTTTAAAATCTGTTGTTAAAACCACTGTGCCATGCAGAATCCACTAATTTAATTTGTATTTTGACTTAAGAGAACAAAGGTTCAACACCTCCCATGTTTTGGGTCTTATGTGTAACGTTTATATAGACAAATTAGTTAATGTTCCAAGACCTTCAAAACTCTGGTTATTTGGAAGCTATGCTCATGTCAAATATAGTGCCATACTAAATGCATGATAAATCTTGTATGTAGATAATTATTAACCTAAGTATATGTTTGTTTTGTTGAATGTTCTGGACTTCAAAAAAAATCCTATCACATGAAATGATTTACCTTAATTATTTTTTGTTTACTATGAAAATGTTTTATATTACATAACTACACAGACTGCTATGACTAAAAAGTTTTTCATTTAAAGCACTCTATTTTC
Organism: Mauremys reevesii; assembly: GCF_016161935.1. Lineage (NCBI taxonomy): Eukaryota > Metazoa > Chordata > Testudines > Geoemydidae > Mauremys > Mauremys reevesii. The sequence continues at coordinate 153,076,600 of NC_052625.1, read as the reverse complement.
TGTCATTTCTAGCTGTTAGTGGGTCTTATTTACGACTTTAATATAAATGTGTTCCTCAGTGTATTTATCACTGTAATCTTGTTGAAACTTTTGTTTTAAGCCATAAGAAATCCCTGTCTATGGAGGAATTATTTTGTATTGGAATTTTGTCTCTTGTTCTATAAAATATTAAGCTGCTATTATATGTTAACATTCTCTCCACATTTACAATCCTTACTGATAGCAGTGGAATTGCTGAATTGTTAAACTTTCACAATGTCTTGGCTTTGTGAAATTGCCCAGCTCAGTTATAGCCTCTAATCTAGGGCCAGCCTTAGGGACAAAGAGAGTGGCTGTCCTGGGCACCAACATTTGAAGGTGCCAAATCCTTGGTTCCCTCAGATGCAAATCCCCATTTCTGGTTTATGGTGCAACCGTTTTGTTTGACAACTTTTTTTTTAAGCCTTTTTGGGGGAAGTGGAGCTGAAAACCTTTTCTGTCCTGAGCAGCAAAATACCTTAAATTGGCCCTGCTCCAATCCTGCAAAGACTTATGCACATACTTAATTTTACACACATTTTGTAATCCCATTGAAGCAAAAGGGTGAAATCCTGGCTCTGTTGAAGTTGGTGGCAAAGAGTGACTTCACCAGGGCCAAGATTTCACCCAAAGCACATAGTTTAACCCAAGTGAAAGAATCAGAGGCATAGATATTGAAACCATTTTAAAAATCTATTTTAGTATTAGGAATATTTATAACACTATTTATCTGGGTCATCACATTTGTTTTATTGCTACTACGGTAAATTTGCACATTAACAATTTGTGCCACTTCAGATTTAATTTTCCATTTGTTCTTCATTCTTTTTTGGAAACAAGTCATTTCTTTGCGGTCTATTTTGTGATAAGTTGTAGAAAGACTACAGATATGAAACTATATTAATGCAGTAAAGAGTGGTAAAAGGGAATTGCCTGTACTATCTGGACAGATTGTTCTGTTGTCTCTCTGTTTTGGAATCTGGCCTTTTGGTGATCTTCCTGTGTCACTCCCACTTCCTCTGACAGGGCTCTTCCTCCTACTGGGTAAGTAGTAGGTTGCAGATAGGAATTATGCCAGAAGAAGTGTGCTTATTGCCTTACCTTGGCCACTAATGGACAATAATTTGAAAAGACTTATATTATCCCTTCCATGGGGCTCAGAGTCGTGGTTCAGGATCATCTCTGGGCATACATAGTTATAATTTGAAATAAAGCTATTCTAAACTCTGACACTATTTATCAAGCCCATCATTTGACCTAATAACATGCCTAAGGTAAAACAGGTCACCTTTTGAAATTGATTATTTAATTCTATTTGTTTGGAGGGAATTACTTCCTCTCCCTGCCTCTCCCCCCCAACACATACACACACATTGTGTGTTCACCTGTCCTTTTAAAGCAGACAGTCATCAGAGTTTTTGATGCAGACTGACTTGGCGTTTGTGTGACAGATTTCTGCTTCCCTTAACCTGTTGATGCAGTATAACCATGACAGGCACTATACCACAATACCATACAACCTGGTCATCCGGACCTTGTGTAGTCATGTTAGGAGGTATGATTCTGGCCAGTCCATGAACTTGGGAAATATTACTTTGGACTACTAGAAGAGGTGGGGAAATCAGGAGTAAATCCAGAGAATTGGGAATGCTTCCAATCCTACCACGTTCCCAGTTCTCTGGATTTGCTCCTGATTTCCCCTCTCTTCTAATAGTCTGTGGGCTCCCAGCTATTGGAGCCAGCACCACAGAGGAAGTGCCTTTTGAAGATCTTCTCTTGCTAGAACTTTCACACCAGTGTCGGGAAACTGGCAGAGCATCCATGAGGTAGTGGTGGACATTTCAGTGACAGATTTCCTGATGAAGTTGCAGGAGGAGGAGGCAGCAAAGGAGGAGGCGTACCCTAGAATGGCAGACTCACACTGGCAGATGCTGCTCAGTACAATTGGCATAGCCACCAATGCCCGTTACGTGGATCGCTGCTTCTGGCGCAGTGTCACAAGCACAGACTGGTGGGACCACATCATCACACAGACTTGGGATGACCAGAATGGGTCCCAAACTTTTGCATGAAGAAAGCCACATTTCTGGAGCTTTGTGAGCACCTTGTCTCCACCCTCCAGTGTAAAGAGACACAACTGAGGTTACTCTTGCTGGTCCAGAAGTGGGTTGCTATAACCATCTGGAAGCTGGACCTACAGCAGTCCGGGGAAGCCGTTGCCAACCAATTTCGGGTTAGAAAGTCAACTGTGGGTAAAGTGGTAGCAGAGGTATCTGAGGCAATCAGGTGTGTGGTTTACCCGTAGGTGGTGGGCATTAAAGATATTCTGGAGGTAACTGCTGACTGTGAGAGAATGGGGTTTCTTAAGTGCTCTGGGGCCATTGATGGAACTGATGTGCCCATAGTTTGCCCTCCTCAAGGAGCACATGAGCACATAAAATGCAAAAGGTACCACTCCATTGTTAGAGCTGGCCCTCGTAGACTAGAGAGGCAGATTTATGAATGTCAGTGTGGGCTGTACTGAAAAACTTCACAATGCCAGGGTTTCACCACTTGGGAGTCTACATTCATGGCAGGCTGGGACATTATTCCCACCAAATGATATTGACATAAATGGTCTTATTGTCTCCACTCTTATTCTGGGCAACCCCACGTACTCCCTTTTGTATTGGCTTATGAAACTCTACGCTGATTTTCAGAGGCCCTGGCAAGAGAAGGTTTAATTACTCTTTCAGAAGGTGTAGAATGGTTTGATATACTTTTGGCAGCTTAAAATCACGTTGGAGTTGTCTACAGATCTGTTTGGATGCCAGTGTCATCAATGCTGTCTGCATTACTGTGGCTTGCTGAGCTCTTCACCACCTTTGTGAAGCCAGAGGTGAGCCATTTTCCCCCTTAATGGACCTAGGACAGCAAGGGGACTCTGGATCGGTACCCTTAGGCAGAAAGTGCAGCTACCACTGAAGGAGCTGGTTGCACCTGGGCAGAAGAAGTCAGGGATGCTTTGTGTTCTCACATTATGGATTTGCATGGCCCAGTAGAAGAGGGGGAATAGTACCAGTACAAATGTGCTTGGGGGAGGGGAGAAGTGGCCCCCTTTTTGGGGGGGGCAGTGCTTGGGTAGGGTGTGGGTTTGATTGCCATGCAATGTAATTCTGAATGACATGATGAATAATGAATCTGGGGTGGGGCAACATGGGTTCACAGATGGAATTTATTGGAATGTGAATTGCTGTACCTAGCTAATTAGAAGAATACCATTTGCTTACTAAGGCGTAATTGCTCCTGAGCATGTGCTTAGCTTTATTATCTCAAATCATGATTGTTTGATGTGATGCAGTGACAACAATAAGCTTTCTTGAAAACATGACGTGCTTTATTTGTAAACAGGTATTAAAATAGCACAACACTCTCACATTCTTGGTCAGGCCACCTGCATGACAAAACCACACACCCACAAAAATGGGCAGGAAATATTTAATACCCTACACAAGCCCCGCACCACTATATGTCTCCTGGCCTCACATTCTTCTCTCCTCGCTTGGGAATGGGGGGGAAGGCGGAAAGTTGTTTCCACAGGAGAGGGGGTGGAAGAATGAAGGCTTTATGGGGGTTCACTTGTCCTGCCCAGTCACTCATGAGTCCTGAATCCTTGGGTTGCCCTGATATGGCGTTGTCCATGCTACTGCTAGACTGAGAGCATGTTGCAGGGTGATCATGTCATAGTATTGGACAGGAAGCAGGAGATGGTGCTCTTGCAGACATTATGAACAGGAGTTGCTGAAACAGTTCTGTCCTCTTCCCTTAGCTTCCGATCCTATACTAGGAACTGCTTTGCAAGTACCCATTCCCTCACTGAAAGCTGTCTTCCACCCACGTAGTGAGCCTCCGCATTTCCTCCCTGCCTGTCAACAGGCAGTTGTTCCAGTCTTTTGTCCCTCTTCTTCTGGTACTGGACCTGCTGGTCTGCCCTCTCAAAAACGTCAGCTATAACTTTATCACAGAAACGCTTCATTTTGGAACAGTCTGTGAGGGTATGTTGGGCCAGGGATCGAGTGCCTGAAGAACAGCAGGCAATAGAGTTTGAGGGTCATTGTCTAAAGTAGCTCAGTGGAGGAACACAAAATTAATTATTGTAGAATCTCAAGGACAAAAAATGGAACATTTCTAAAGTGAACCAACACATATCACGAAGGGGATGTTTCAGTCTTCACACAGTCTCTGGACACAGACTTGTTAGTTGCAGTTACAGAAGTGCAAAGACAATGCTGAGGTTAAAATTATAACCTTTCTTCTGTTTCATAAACATTTCATAACTTATTGCCATATAGAGTGGGGTGTGTGGATGGCATCTTCATTGCAAAGGCTTTTCCTGTCATTTCAGCCCTGTCACATGTTGGAAGTCATAACTGTTCTTGGTGGCTGGAGGGAAACCTGCAGTGTATGCAGCTGAACTAGTCAAACATATAGTGATCAAACAGCACAGTTGTGAGTAGAGTGGACTAGTCAGCTATACAGGCGGGGTGGGAAGCCCTGGAAAATATGCCCTTCCCTGCGGTTTAACTAGCTATCTGGAGTTCCTGCTTCAAGAAAAGTTTGCAGCTATTATCAATCAGGATTGGGTCAGAATCCATGGGGGAATTAACATGGTGCTGTGTTAGCTCACACATGGCTTACTCTGTTGCTGCATGCAAACTCCCTGAAATCTACCGCTTTCCTCCACCCAATATGGTTCTTGGAAAAAAACTGACACCTCACTCGTACTTTGGGGAAATGATTTTGTGACTGAATGGATTACCTCTAACTGAAATGGACTAGATTTGGAAATAGAAGACTGTTTACCAAACACACATACACACGGTTCACTGTTTACAGGCAGCTGCATAGACCTAGAAGGAGTGATTACAGAGTGGCAAATTTCTTATTACTAAAAGGAAAACATGAATGCCCTTAGCAAATATCTGTGACTTTACAGTTAAAATAACCTTTGACATGTGTGTATGAATGTTTGAAATTCCAGATCACCATGTTGAACTTCACATGGTGGGGGAGAAAGGAGGGGTGATGCTAAGGTGCTGTGATACAATTGGCCATTAGTGTCTATACGCTGTTAGTCAGGGCTATCATTTTTGCATTGCCACTTACAGCAGAAATCTCTCCCCATTACCATAATAATAAACTGTAAATTGGAGTCATGCACCTATTGGGCTCCGAGGTGGCTTCTGTCTCCACCATGTTTGCTGCAATCTTCGCAGTGGGCTGCTCCTCGGAGGGTGGGGGCTGATCAAACAGCTCTTCCAAGTAGGGGCTGAGAATTTGCTGTTGATTCTGATCCACAGCCTGCTCAGGGATCAGTTTCATAAACAGAGTCACGTCATGCTCCTCCCTGGGAGCCTGCTGCTGGCTCCCATCAGTCCCCATGCTAGATCCAGGGGCCAGCAGGGCACCATCCCAGCTGAACACGTTGTCATGAAGCACAGGTGGTTCTGTGCTGGGTGCAGTGACCAGAACCCAGTCAAAGTCGTCATAAAATGGGTATGTTGTTGGTGAGTTGCCTGAGCTGTGATTCTTGTCCCTGGTCTTCTGATACTTGCTCTTCAGCCGCTTAATACACTTCCTGCACTGATCACCTGTCTGGGAAATCTGCAGTGCTGCCAGCTTTTTTGCTAGCTGCTGGTACATGTGGTCGTTCCTTATGCTTTTGCTCAAGTCCATGGTTTTATTGGTCTTGTGCCAGAGATTCACCAAAATCTGCCTGTGTTCCCATGACCAGGAATCAGCTTGCTTTGCCAAAGTCTTGTTCAGTTCTGTCTCTATTGCAAACCCAGGAGGCTCTCTGGCAGTGTGCTTGCAGACCAGTGATCAGAAGAGAATGGCTTAATGCTGACCTGAGCTGCTCCATTTGCCAAGGAGGGGGGTGGCTTCCATTTTCAAGAGTAGATTAGAGATTGTTGGGACAGAGAGGACTAAGGAAGTTGTCCCATGGAATTGTGGGATACTTCAGGAAGACTACTGGAACAAGCAGGGCTGTGTTTATACTCCAAAGCAATAGTATTTGAACCCTTCATCCCAGCTTGACTCATGCTCAGACACTGCAGAGTCCTGAGACCCTTAGTCTAAGTGCTGGTTAGCACAATTGCAGTGTAGACACAAGGGAAGGTTAGGCTTGATCCTAAGCTTAAGCACGGGTTTATGATGCAGTGTAGACATCCCTTGGAAGACGGTGAAGCATTCCTGCTTCTGTCATAATGGACATAACATTCCTGCTTCTGTCATAATGGAGCCCTGGGCCCTTTAAAGCACCGCCAGAGCTCCGGCAGCCAGGCTCACTCAGGAATTTAAATGGCCCAGTGCTCCTGCCACTGTGGGGAGCCCCCGGCCCTTTAAATCCCCGCTGGAGCTCCAGCAGCCAGGCTCAGGTGAGGATTTAAAGGGCCAGGTGCTCCGGCCGCTGCGAGGAACCCCGAGCCCTTTAAATCCCCAATGGAGCTCTGACAACTGGGCTCGAGCAGGGATTTAAAGGGCCCGGTGCTCCTGCTGCTCCGGGGAGCCCCAGGCCCTTTAAAGCGCCGCCGGAACTCCGGCCGCCAGGCTCGGGCAGGGATTTAAAGGGCCCGGTGCTCCAACCACTGTAGGGAGCCCCGGGCCCTTTAAAGCACCGCCGGAGCTCCAGCAGCCGGGCTCGGGTGGAGATTTAAAGGGCCCAGAGCACCGGCCGCTGCGGGGATCCCCGGGCCCTTTAAAGCGCTGCCGGAGCTCCGGCAGCCGGACTTGGGCATTTGACAGAAGCAGGACATTTCCGTCCCTTGACTCCAAGGTATTTAAGAAATTCTGGAAAGACCCCATAAGATCCTGCAGCTTTCCCAGCTTTCATGAGTGAGAAGGCCTTGTTTGCCTTCTCAACAGGGAAGGGCAACTATAGGGAGGATGAGGCAGATACTGAGCTATTTGTTGGAATGCTGTGCACACTTTACGCTTTTGAGTTCACAAGGAGTTTTTGCTGGTGCTTTTGAGTTCATAGGGAGCATTCTTGCAGTCACTTCAGGATTTTGATGTTTTCACTGGGTTTGCAGCCCCAAACTAATGCAATGATACTCATGCTTTGTGGCTGAAGAGGGCAAAGTCCAGAATTTCAACCATGTGGATCCATCTTTGACATTGCTCTAAAATCAGTGACTCTAGTAGGGATATGTTGCCGTGTTTGAGTCACCAGATGTTTGGTGCTCCTGTAATAGACTTTCTGTTTGTGGGTTTCTAGCATGGGGTGTATCCATTTTGATTGCTGCAAGAACTGTTTTTTCTTGCAGATTTCTGCAAGATTTCCCAGACAGGTGATCAGTGCAGGAAGTGTATTAAGCAGCTGAAGAGCAAGTATCAGAAGACCAGGGACAAGAATCACAGCTCAGGCAACTCACCAACAACATACCCATTTTATGACTATTCATATGAGCCAGGCAAAACAACTGAAATTTTTGGGCCTCAGTGGAATTATGTCAACAGTGGCCTCAATTGTCGCAGTGAATTCTAGCTAGTTTGCCTTTCAGACGTCACCAGTCAATGCTGACTGCATGAAGAGTTACCAAGAATGGTTCTGGAGGCGTTCTGAGGGATTCCTAACTGATCTTTGCTGAAGAAGCAGAGATCTGGGCTGTTGTCTCTGTTCCAGCAGACAGAATGAAAAGTGTCTCCGTCTTTTGCATCAATAAGAAGGTATGTGTCTTCATCTGATGACCATTCCACAAGTACCTCACCCAGAGTATCTATTATACTATTATAACCCAATGTCATGTGATGGCTATAGAAATAAATGACATATCTAGTCAGGCGAGAAGTTGTGGGTAATGGAGGAGAAGACCAGTCTGTTTTCAGTGATTTATAAGCATTACTACCTTTGTCTTGATTATTCTTATTGAGATGGTAAGGATTCTGGAATTACTCCTGATGTCTGTCATGTTACAATCCTTAATGTAGGTGGCAAAGCCATGACACACGAGACTGTTGCAGGGAACACCTGCCCAGGGTGCCTAATTGAGCCTGTGTTGTAGTTTTGTCTTGGACAATGAAGAAAGTGTTCAGTTTTCATTTCAATACATGGCTAGGTTTGGGATTTAAAAAAAATCTGACCTAAACTTTGTTTTACTTAATTATTTATTTTATGGCATGGGATGACCCAAGCTTCAGTTTGAAGAGCTGACCACCTCCTTACTTCAGACCTGTGTCTCAAATCAAATTATCTGAAAAAAATGCTTGAGGGGACTACAAAATCTCTTTTCTTGCAAATAACTGCTGAAATATGAAAAAATGTGCTTATTGTCTGAAGAAATTGGTGAGAACGAGCCATTGATTTTAGTACAAAGGTATAGAAATTACCAGGGGGGTTGGGTTTTGTGCTCTTTTTTTTTTCCTTTTGTTTTGATTGCATTCATTTCTTAGCACAGAAAGAAAACTGCATAATAAGCCTAACTACTAGGGCATTTTTGAATCAATAATTATTTTGCTGAGTTCCTTGTAGCCTTTGGGAGCCTAAATAGTATCCAATTCCAATTTATAGCACAGCTGCATCATGTCAGATTAAACAGTACATTACTTTGTTCTCCAGCAAGTTGAGTCTACAGGTTGGTTTGTTTGTCTTTTATTTTTTTCACATTTAGGCATGTGGATGCCATAACTAATCTTCATTCACTAATTTTAAAATTAAATTTGAAAAGCAATTTTCATAGTGGACCTAATTAGATAAAGCAGATCACCTAGTGCAACCTGACACTACATTTGGCAACTGGCTGTGTTTCTAAATCACTACAGGTAATAGCTGTCTCTTTATGTAAGGTTGTTTTTAACTTTAAATGGAGAAAGAGGATTCATGTGAGGTAATTGCCTGCTACTGTCGAGCACTCTGGATGGATTCACAATGGGGATTTAGGCACCTAACATCTACTATAGAGGCCTAAATTCAACATTTAGGCACCTCTGGCATTCCAATATCCCTACTCAACTGCTGCCTAATCCTCTACGCACCGGAAGTCTCTAGGCACCTAAGGGTACATCTACACAACAAAAACAGACCTTAGCGGTGTGTCTCAGAGCTGGGTCAACTGGCTCGGTCTCACAGGGTTGGTGCTCAAGGGGCTAAAAGGAGCAATGTAGGCATTCAGGCTTGCGTTGGAACCCAAGCTCCAAGACAGTCCCCCATTGCCAGGTTTCAGAGCCCAGGTTCCAGGCCGAGCCCAAAGGTCTACACTGCTATTTTTAGCACTGCAGTAGGAGCCCGAGTTAGATGACCCAGGTTCTGAGACTCACTGCTGGGGGAGGGTGGAGGGTTGTTTTTGTTTTGCTGTGGAGACATTGTGACAAAGTTCCTCCTCTACCTTGGTGGGTCCTGCGCTTATTGGCGGATTTGCTCACCTCACAGATTCACCCTGTGGGTCGGGAAACAGCCCAGAGACCTTCCCCTCTGGTAGAAGCACAGTCCAGGTCAATTCCTCCTGTGTTTGATCAGGAGTTGGGAGGTTTGGGGGGAACCCGGGCCCGCCCTCTACTCCGGGTTGCAGCCCTGGGCCCTGTGGACTGCAGATGTCTAGAGTGCCTCCTGCTACAGTTGCACTACATGGGCTACTTCCCCATGGCCTCCTCCCAACACCTTCTTTGTCCTCACCACCGGACCTTCCTCCTGATGTCTGATAATGCTGGTACTTCTCAGTCCTCCAGCCCTATGCCTACTCACTCTCAGCTTCTTGTATGCCTCTTGCTCCCAGTTCTTCACACACACTTCCTTTCCTCTGGCTCCCTGGCTCTCTTTGGCCTGACTGGAGCATCAGAGGGGCCTTAATTAGAGTCAGGTACTTAACAGCCTCACCTGACTCTTAGCAGCTTAATTGGAGTCAGGTGTTCACATTAGCCTGGAGCAGCCCCTGCTCTGGTCACTCAGGGAACAGAAAACTGCTTATCTAGTGGCCACTATCTCCCTTCTACTACTCTGCTGTTCCCAACTGGCCTGGGTCTATCACAGCATACAGTAAGTGTCTGCTGTTAAAGTCCCCTAGACACCTATATTTGGCCAGCTGGGTGCACATCCAGCTGCCTCCTCAACAGGATTCACAAACTAGGTGTTCCTCCCCATCTCATCTTTTGGGCCCAATACTGTAGCATGCATTCCAAATGTCTCCTCCATATCAGATAGGAGAAATTCAACTCCAGTCTCCCACAGCTCAGGTGAGTGTCTTAACTACCGGGCTAAATGTTATAAGAGGAGGGTGGCACTACCGTCTTTTTTTTTTTTTTTAAAGGACTGACCTACTTTAAGTGCTGAGCTCTCGGAGAGTGTTTATGGCTCTAAAAGAGGGTTTATTAATCTGAGTGGAGATAAGTGAATTAATCTATATCAAAAGCATCCACACAGGGATTTAATGCAGTTGAACAAATCCACTTCAAATTCACACCTTGAGTTAATTCAGATTTTAATTCAGATTAAAACAGTGTTCCTGTTTAGAGACATTATCAGAATTCAGAAGCTAATGCATTTCATAGCCCTTCCATCACTAAGGTCACTATTCTGCAAATACTTACACCTGTGTATAAATCTAAACACTTGAGTAGTTCCATTAAAGTCAGTGGAAATACACTGTTTGCAGGATCAGTAACTGAGCTGTACTCTGCTAAGGAAGAAATAATGTAATTGATCTATACTCAGCTGAGGAAGATATTTTGCTTTCTAAACAATGGGAAAAGCAGATATACTTCTAGTGGTTACCTACCAGGTTAGCCACTATTGAAGAGTGCCAAGGGTATCTAGCTTTTGTCTTTGAAAAATCAGTAAATGATGTCTATCAAAAACGATTATCAGGGAATTAGATTTTTGAAGCTATACATTATTATTCCCCACTGTTCCACTTAGCTGAGTGCTACTGTACCATGAGATAACAGAAAATGCTCTTTTGTTTTGTTTTAACTAAGACAATTTTTTAATAATTTTGATTAGAGATGGTCAGAAAAACTTCAGTAGAACAGATTTCTCGTGGGAAATATAGTTACATCAAAACTGTGTCCAATTCACTGACATTTTAATTTCGGGGGGGGGGGGAGGAAAAGTTGTGACAAGTTTGAAAATCCTGTTTCAACGTTTTTGTGTTCCCTGGATTGAGTTTTAACCAGCTCATAATAACCCAAGTCATTCTGTCAAGCAAGCACTGGGTCATTAAGGAAATGGGGATGAAAAGGGGAACTAGACTTGCATGTCATCCATATACTAAGAGCTTCACAGTCTAACCTTCTTCCTAGCTTCTCCACCAGCCTCACACTCACATTCACATTGAATAGGGGGTGATAGCATAAAATCTTGAGGAAGACATATGACCGAGACCTTAGGAGCTAATGAACAATTGTTTAACAAGACCTACTGTGATCTTTCTAAAAGAAAAGAACTACTTGAGCAATCCTATCCCAACCAGACTCATGGTCAGTGGCATGAAAAGTTGCCCTAGCATAGGCAGTTGAGCCAATATTTTCAAAAGTGGCTAGTGATTTGGGGGTGCCTCTCTTTTCTGGCACCCACTTTAAGATACCTTTAAAAGTGCTTGATTTTCAGAGAGCAGGTACTCAGAACTTTCTGAAAATCAGCTGCCTCAAAATGTCTTGAATTAGGCACCCCAGATCACTAGTTACTTTTTTAAAATCTTGATCATGACCTTTGTCCATCAGTAAAAGTACATCTTCAATCAACAAAACTAATGCAGACTTGCCATATTTAGGCCTAAAACCAAACTGATATGGATGAAAGGAGTATGAGGGTTCTCAACTTGCCCCAGAAAGGAATACTTCAGGCAGATGCCAACTGGTGAGATTATCAGTATAGATATAGATGGCCACTTATTTGAGAGAAGCTGGCATCCTGTCTTTCTGTGAAAGATGCTTCATGATTTTTACCAACAATGAATACAATACTGTACCTCCACACCAACTTGATGTTACTAGCTGGTATGAATATGGGTCCACAAAGCTCTTCAATATTTTTATAATGTATTGTAGTTTATGGAGTTATTCCTTGGAGTAATTTTATATTTTACCAGCTAGAATCTGGAGGGCTAAATTTTCAGTTTGTGCAAGTGCACTTTTTGAGTAGCAACATCTGTGCATGCAGTTGATTTTTGACATCTGAGTATTAAGATGTTAGTGGTCAGCCAATGTATGCATTTGCTTGTGTGCACCTAGTATATATAACATGGATAGGTCTGGGAATTTTTATTGTAAATAAGACAGTTAGAGTTTTGTCTGAGTAAGGACTGAGTAAAGACCATTTGGCCCTTTAGTTTCTCAATATGCTCCAGGAGTCCCATTACTGGTACCCAGAACTACATGGTGATGGCTTGAAATGTGAGTCTTTCTGCTTTTGTCCCAAAACAACACAGATTCAGGCTGAATATCAGCTTGGAGATGCTTATTATTCTGACCAGTGGAAAACACAGAATGATTTAAAATGTATTAATAAAACAAAATATATAAACAAATTGAGATAACTCCCATGTTTTCCTTAGTTTCTGTTTATTATGAAGCATGTGGCCAATTTCTTTCCTTTCACTATTTCTCCCAATAAGCTAGCTAAGTAAACATTTTTCTGACATTATTTATAATACATGTACATAAGCAAGAACCAGGATCTCACATCAATAACTCAAGTAACCTCTATGCACCAAAACAAAAAGCATTTACAGAGTATAAGAAATCGTGTGTCTTTCTCTTTTTTTAATTTGTGAGGGGATGTATTGCTCGGGTATGTGTGGAACTCTAATTGGTGCACTTAACACACTTTTACTGGTTTGAAAATTTGTCTGGTTTGAGAGAGGTTTCCTGTCCATATAATGGGGAACGAATCAAAATAATAAGCCAATAAATACTTTCTTACTGGTAGTTTGCCTGTTATAATAGCACTGTGCTGAACCAGCTGTTGAGCAATTTTCCACAAGTAGTTCTGCCAGTGAAATTGAATCCTGATTTTAAGTAATCATTCTTCTCCAATTTCAAGGTTTGCTGGACCAAACAAAGTGAGAGAGGCTCATTCTGTGCCACTGCTTCCTCCTCCTCATCATCACAGCACTTCCCAGAGGGACATGGTCTTACAGATAGTGCCACATGGTTTTCCTTGGTATACATGCTTCAGAATTCATTGGTTTGCCATTCTAATAATATGTCTATTCCAAGAAAGCCTCAGAAACCAGATCTAGAGGCAGTTGCTGGGTTTGGCTTCAAATATTCTTATCTCTGATCTTGTCCTGCCATTTGATATAGAGTAGCTGACGAGGATGACAATAATTGAAAACATCAGTGGGTGCTCTGCAGCTTTCCTTAGCACCAATGTTTCACTTCCGTACAATAGAATCGGCACAACCATAGTTCTATACATCCATGGCTTCTTAGCAAGCTTGATGTCACAATGTCCCCACAGAGGCAGCTGAAAGGCCCGAAACTTGGTGGCAGCAGCAGCTGTTGCTATACGAATGTCTACATCTTTCATCTATGATGCTTCCCAAATAGTTGACATTTGCCACTTGCTTGATGTCCAGTCTGGTGCTAGCTGTAATCTGGAGTTGGAGGCTGCCTGATGGTAATGGGCAGAGGCTTGGTGGTCAACACTCATAGATGTCTGAGTTCACAGAGGTGCTGACCATTGGCTTTTGCTGACAAAAGTGAGCCTCCAACTTCAAACTCAGCCAGTTAATGGGCCGACATTAGTCCAATTCAACCAAAAGCTCTTATTACAGCCACACTATCAGATGGCTTTTTGTTCTGAACTGCTTAAGGCTGTCAAAGCATTAGAGACTGAAGGCTCATGCCCCTGTCATCTGACAAGGAATGACATTGTTTCGGGTCATCAGTGCTGATTACTGCTAGTTCATCAATGAGGCCTCCACCCTTCAAACATCATCCATGATCAGTGAGGAGACGCTCGCTGGGGTGGGAACTAGTTATAAGGTAAGTCTCCAAACACTTGTTTGTTGATAGCAAAAGCAAAGACAATAGGTTTGTCATCTAGTCATTGTGTAAGAAAGATAAGGAATCCTGGTGGTTGACTCAGGTAACCAATTTAGAACAGGCTGCTGCCAGGCATGATCTCCACACACTCCATTCAACTTTGTGTTTACAGCAGAAGGTGTTTGGCTTGTCTAACAAAGAATCGGGATGGCGGCATCAGCCAGTCTGCACGATCATTTGCAAACCATGCCTAAGGACATTTCTACACTTACCTCTGGAGCAATCACTCCAACAGGGGTTGATTTATCGCGTCTAGTGAAGATGTGATAAATCAACCGCTGAGCACTCTCCCGTTGACTCTGGTACTTCACCGGAGTGAGAGGCACGGGCGGAGTCGATGAGGGAGAGTCAGCAATCAACTTACCGCAGTAGCTCTAAGTTATTCATGTAGCTGAAGTTGCATAACTAAGATCGATTTCTCCCTCCCCCCCGTGTAGACCAGGCCTAAGTGTGCCCAGTTTAGGTTTGTTGATATATGGGGAGTAGGATACAATCAACTAATTTTCTTGTGGTTATACAAACAAGGGATTTGAATCAAGATCTGCAGAGGTGAAAGATGAGGTATTTTAACCCACTTCAATATTTAGGTTTGTGTCCGGACCCCTCTAAATTGAAATTTCTCTTAAGCATAACTACTAGTACAGTAGAAGAGTAGAGAATGGCAGGATACTGGAAAAGTAAAAATAAGAACGAGATGTAATATAAAGGCACTATGTATTTTAAAAATAAACTGTAGCTATGATGACTTGTAATTAAAAAAAATAGCTCATTTCCTACGATATTTTGCTTAAATCAGTACTCTGTTTCCAGTACTGTCTCAATGATCTTTGGCCCAATATTTCAAATTAGAGTATCCAAATCAATTTTTTCATTTGGCTGGATTTTCAGAGGAGTTGATTACCTACCATCTCCCCCTAAAGTGAATGAAAAGTAATCTTATGTGTTGAAATGTGAATGTATTTGACCTAATTGTAGGCATCCACGCTGGAAAATGTTAGCCTTGTATCTCTGTGATACAGTGGGCTAGTATATTCAATGTCTACTCAAAATGTTGATAGTTGGAGCCCACTGAAGGACATTGGTACCTTGCCTTCTTAGCAGCTAGATACTATGGTGCACAATATCTTGTCTCTCTACATATATCTATTGCTTTTCTGTATTAGGCCCAAATCCTGAAATCCAGTACACAGGCTGAATACTGGTCTGTGTTGATAGCTCTGCAGGGGATGTGAGGAAAATAATCCTTCCCCCAGGCTATGGAGTGGCTACAGACCCACTCAGCTGCTTACAACTACAGCCCCATAGCACTAATGTGTTTCCTGGCTGACAGGGAGGGACTAGAGGGGCAGAATAGAAGGATCCACATTAGCAGTGAAACCTCCAGAACTGACTTTCCTATGCACAGAGCCTTCATGTTAACTACCTGTTTATATTCTTCCCATCATTATATTAAATTAGACAATAAGCAGGTCATTTCTTCAGCTGATGGGACCATCAAGATTCATTTACAGGGCAGATAAATATTAATCAAGTGGACCTTTACCTGGAATGCTGCACATCAGACTCTAGCATCGCCTACTGAAAGGAGCAAACAGCATAATTTTGTTTTAATGTGTCCAATCCACTTTTGTATTAATCTTTTTCTATTTATTTTTAAAATGGAATAATGTTTCATTCGGTAAGCTTTTTAAAAATATCAGTGCAAAAAAAATTTGTGTTAATACAGTTAATGACTAAGATTTTAAATGCTGGGAAAATTTAACTATTTGTATGGTAACTGAGTCACATTGATTACATGTGTGTAGCAGCATACAGTTAACACCATTATATGTCAATACAAAATGTTACAAATGTTCAGTGGAAAAGAGTTATATTAGCTATGAGAACCAGAACTTTGAATCCACTTCCTTTTGTAGTTTTAAATTCTGATTGTCAATGGAGCATTAATATAGATTTTGCATTGAATCTCAGTATATTATGCAAAAAGCAACAGAAAGTCCTGAGGCACCTTTAAGACTAACAGATGTATTGGAGCATAAGCTATATATTATGTAGTGAAGCCTATGCAAAATGCCACACTTATTAGGCAACCTTTTATATTACAAGCTTGGCCTTCAATGCAATGAGTAGAATTCTGCTCCATCTTTAGGAGAACACTACCTCCAGTAAGCAATCAGTTTTTGTTGGTCCCTTGGGTAATTGCTTGAGTGGATTTATTTATTTACGAGCTTAGGTATGGTGCTAAATGTGATTGCACCTGCCTTGCTCTGAAAAATTTATCCTCTCACCAACCCTGGAAAGTGGGGAAGTATCATCTCCATTTTACAGATGGGGAACTGAGGCATAGAGATATCATGTGACTTGTCCGGAGTCCCACAGGAAGTCTATGGCAGAGCCACAAAGAGAACCCCGATCTTCTGCCAAGCCAATGCCTTAGCAACAAGACCCTCACTATAGTACACACTCTGTAGTTGCGGTGCTCTGCCAAAGAAAGTCAATAGGAGTTACATTTGCAAATTACCATTCCTCCATTACTTCACCGTCACCTGAGCACCTCTTGCCTCTCTCCAGTCAAAGGAGTACAGTTCTACTGTTCCCCTGTATCTACAGTTCCCCTGATCTCTCCCAAGATAAATTATTCCTCTGCAAGTTGAGTCATTAAGGCAAGTTTGGGCAAAGTCCTTCATTCTTTGCATATTCAAGGCCCCCCTGACATCTAAGGACGTTTGAGGCATGCAAGTTTGAGCCCCTGAAAGCAGGGTATTGATATTTTTCCAGGTAACTCTCAAAGCTTGATGGACTTTATTAAAATATACTATAGATATTGGATAAGACAGAACAAAAGATTACATTACACAGTTAACTACATTTCTTTTAAAAGTTTCTCTAGAATTATTGATATAATTTTTACAGTCATGCCATGCCAAATAAAGCAGTAAATAACAATACAGTAGTAAGAGTTTGCAGAAAAAATTGAAATACTACCCAAAATAATAACTTATCCCTTCCAATAACTAGCTTAGATACATGATTTTCCAATACAGAGTGTTTACTGACCTAATATAAAACTGTTTAATACCAATGCAAACCTCTCTTCATTGCTTTATTACAACTTTGTAAAACCTCCGTCATTAAATGTCGTTCTAATATACTGTAGAGAAGAGCTACTCTTAGGCAGAACTAAGTAGTGATTGTTGTCATAAACTAATGTTTTCATATCATAGTAGAATACTGCTTACACTTCAGCTTAATCATTTTCTGTTCAGTGTGCCTTTACAGGGCATGGTGGTGCCTGTGAATGGGCACCATACCAGCTCCCGTCCCCAGAGGCATTCTGTCTGTGGGGCACTAAGGGAAATATGCTTGCAGCAGTCCGTGTGGGTATTACCTCTGCTCTCAGGCTTACTACACATGGGTGAAATGATGCAGAAAGTGTGTGAGGACACTGCCAATTAGAAGCACTAATATTCACCCAGTCTTTCTACTCCAAAAGTGTTGCTGTCCTCTGAGCAAGTGCACAAAGCTGGGGAGAGGAGCAGAAAAAGCTGGTTGTCCATATTTTTTGCTCCACACAGAGCCATGTAAGACTAGGTCGTCTTTATTTCCTGTACTTCAATTTCACTTGTTTAGAATTCCTTCTCCCTTCTTTTGCAAAACCCAGTAAAATAAAAAAGATCACTGAATTACCAGATGAAATAACAAATATCTCTTGACTACATATAATGTGTGATAAGAGGGAATCAAATGACATATTATTCTAATTGCATTGTACAATGCATAAAAAATATGATCTGGACACTTGCTCACTTTCTGCCAGTAAATGTGGAAAGTCTGCATCTCTATCGTCCCACATTAACTTGATTCTGAAAGATGGTAGGAGTCTGAAAGGCTGGTCAGGAGATACTCATGCTCACTGAAGGATTTTAAAAAATTGTGCATGTATAAGAACAGTGTGCATCTAAACACTGTCACTTGCACATGTAGGTTCATGCAGATTTTAGAATCTATCACCTGTGTGCACTGATATCAGTGCCTAAAATGTATATGTTCATACGAAATTATGTGTGCACAACTGGAGGCCAGGCGGAGGCCCTTTGGAAAGGTAACAAAGGTAGCTGGCATGAAGTTCTGTATTGAACCTAAACAGATAAACCCTTTACTTAAAACCAAAATAATCCATAGAAATGGATCCATGGTCTTTGAAACCGCTATGTTTATGAGGAGGAATTTCTCAGGGTGTGTAATAATAAAATGAAACTTGTTACTATATGGAAGTACCATTGCTTATAGAGGTGGGGCAGGGAGTTATAAGTATACTTACCTCTAAGACCTCTAAGTTCAAATTGAATATGCTAATGAGGATCTTTGAAATCAGGTTTCAAAGTTTTATAACAAGGAGCTGAACTAATGGTTCCAGGAGACAAGAAAAGTTTTTCCATTAGGGAAACAGGAGGAAATATGTGCAAGTATCTGTTCCACAAGGGCTCAGCAGTTGTTTCTCATAGACGTGCCCCAAAAGTGTGTGTGTCCATGCTGTATACTATGTTCCTTCTAGCCTTAGGGATGTATGTTGTCCATGGTTACAGAGACTGTGTGAAGGTCACAAATGGATGGATGATTTCCTGTGCACTATTGGGCTTGTCTACACTACACAGTTTTGTCGATACAAGTTACACCGGCAATCAAAAACCGGTATAATTACTTCGCATGTGCATGTTCACACAATGCTCTTTCTGTCAGCGAAGCATGTCCTGCACTGTGGGTAGCTATCCCTCTGTACTACTCAGCACCTTCTGCAGCTAGGACTTGTGCGAAGGCAAGTGTATCACAGTGTATCATGGGTGCAGGCTTAACGTCCTATGATGAAGTTTTTTCCATCCAATCATTCTGAGTTTCTGACTGTGTTTTGTGGCATTTTCCAATGGCCCCTGTTTACTGTGCGCCTGCCATCTCTGTCTGAAAGGATGGATCCCGCAGTACTCTCTATTGCTATGGTCACTATTATGAACACATTGTGGGTGGTCATGCAGTATATAATGAACTCCCAATCTGAACAGGAATCAGAGTTGCCTGACATGCTGTGTGCCATGGAAATAAACAACACCAGATTACTTTTGGTATTCACAGAGCAGCTGTACACAATGGTCTGTCTCTTGGGCTCGAGAAACAAGCATTGAGTGGTGGGATTGCATCATTATGCAAGTCTGGGATGACGAGCAGTGGATGCAGAACTTTCAGATGCGGAAAGCCACCTTCCTGGAACTGTGTGCGGAACTCACCCCAGCCCTGTGATGCAAGAACACCCAAATGAGAGCTGCCCTTTCGGTGGAGAAGTGTATGGCAACTGCAGATTGCTACTGGTCAGTCATGAATCAGTTTAGAGTTGAGAAGTCCACCACTAGGGCTGCGTTAATGCAATTATGCAGGTCCATTAATCGCATCCTGCTATGAAGGACTGAGTATGGCAATGTGCGTGAAATAGTGGCTGGTTTTGCAACAATGGGATTCCCTAACTGTGGTGGGGCGATAGATGGCACGCATTGTCCAATTTTGGTTGAGTCCACAGTCCACCATCTCCAGCCCCACCAAAGTATCCACAGGGCTCTTGGCAGTGGAGGTGGGGTCACTGCCAAGATGGCGTCCAACTCCTTATAGAAGCAGCAGGTCTTCGACACAGCATTAGCGAAATGGTTTGCCTCCCTTGCCTTCTGGTATACCTGCCTCAGCTCCTTTATCTGCACATGGCACTGATGCATGTCCCATTCATAGCCCTTATCCAACAAATCACAAGAAATCCTGTTGCTGAAGCAGAGCTAAGACTACAAAGCCTCATCTCTCAACAGTGCCAGCAGATCCAACAACTCAGGTGTGCTCCAAGTGGGAGAGCATTTGCTTCATGGAGCTGCCATCATCAGATGGGTGAGATGCGATGTGAGCTGTCCACGCCAAGCAAACAGGAAGTGGAATTTCAAAAATTCCTGGGCCTTTTAAAGGGCAAGGGGTGGATGCCTGTGTACCTGGGTGCAGGACAGTGGAATTTGAACCGCTGACTAGAGCAGTCTGGATGGGCATTGCAGGACACCTCCTGGAGGCCATATTCAGCAACATAACCAAGCGCAATGTCTACATTAACATTTTGTTGATATAACTTTGCTGCAAAAAGCTCTACATCTCTTGTAAAGGTAGCTTTATTTTGTCAGCAGTGCAGGAGAGTTTTGTCAACAGAAGGCGAATTACAGTGTGTATATCGCTACGGTTTTGTCAACAAAACCTGACTTATGTTGACAAATTGTAGACAAGACTTTAGTATGAGAAGGTTAAGCAAATGTGCTAATATATTTCAAATGAATATAATTCACTTGGGCCTTAATTCTTAGTTACACTTAGGCCCCTTTACACCATTCTGGAAGCATAAAGGAGACTAAATATAACTGAGAATTCAGTAATTTAATAAGGGGTTGTCTACACACAAACTTGGATGGGTTTAGGGTTTTTTTGTTTTTGTTGTTTTAGGGTTGGAAGAGACCTCAGGAGGTCATCTAGTCCAACCCCCTGCTCAAAGCAGGACCAGCCCCAACTAAATTATCACAGCCAGGGCTTTGTCAAGCTGGGCCTTAAAAACTTCTAAGGATGGAGATTCCACCACCTCCCTAGGTAACCCATTCCAGTGCTTCACCACACTCCTAGTGAAATAGTTTTTCCTAATATCCAACCTAGACCTTCCTCACTGCAACTTGAGAGCATTGCTCCTTGTTCTGTCATCTGCCACCAGTGAGAACAGCCTAACTCCATCCTCTTTGGAACCCTCCTTCAGGTAATTGAACTAATGTAATCCACTGTGTAAACACTCTTATTTTGGTTTGAGTGGTTTATTTTTATTAAGTTTAATCCTGTTCCTAAACAACTTAAACTAAACCATACAAGCTTGGTTTAAATTGTATACATCAGTTTAACTAAGGGTATATTTATATTGCAGCCAGAGATGTGACTGCAACACATGTAGACATGCCCAAACTAGCTTAAATCTAGCTAGCATAAGTGCCTTGCTGTGAAGCCGCATCAGCACAAGCTTCAGCATGAGCTAGCTTCCTGAGTAAGTACCTCGTGTCCTGGATGGGCTTGTTCAGAGATCCTTGCAAATCTGCTAATATCTGGGTTCTACTTGGATAGCCCATACTGAAGCCCATGCTGCCTTGGCTTCACAGCAATTGATACTCATGCTAGCAAGATTAAATCTAACCCAGCTATGTTAACACATGCTGCAATTATACCTTCAGTCGCAGTGCATACCTTAAATCAGTTTAACATCACATCTAAAGTTAATCTGGTGCAAATCTGCATGTAGACAAATACAACTCCTAAGCAATGAGGCCCAGTTCTTCAAAGCTATTTAGGCTCCTAATTTTCATTGATTTCCACAAAAATGATCGACAAACAAGGGCTAGCCAAAGTGACATATGTTCAGAGCAAAGATCCAAGGAGTCTTGAATCAATTTAATTGTAGTTGACATTCAGGAGACTAAGGAATCAAAAGGTTGCTTTATCCATAAAAACTTTTATAAGGCAGCGTAAGCACATGACCTACTGCAAAAATGTGACTGATGACCAATGCACCCTGTAAAAGATATGGGGTCTTGTGACTGCATAGACTAACACCTGTCAGAATTTTACTGCTCTGCTATATTTATTTAAGCGTCTCTTGTAGGAGTTTGCATGCTAATAAATAAAACATTACAATAATCAATTTGAGAGGACACCGCAATGAACCAGAAATTCTGCTTCAAAAAAGTATGAATTATTTTCATATGGGAAGTCAGTATACAGTATAGAAAAGAAAAGTGAAGTGTTACTGAACTTTGTAAGGAATAAACAGAATACTGCAGTCACGGTAACTGACTTTTTTTTTTTTTAAACATCTTTTTTTTGTGTGTGTAGCTGGGAGCTCTGCAGAACCAGCAAACCTGCACCTCTTTTCCACCAACATCCCTTCCTTTTCTTTCCTGATATCAATCATTGTTATCTGTAGAAAGGTGAGCAGATACTTTCAATCACTACTCCTTTCTGCGCTCAGGAGTTCTGCTTCTGAAGCTCTTGTCAATACAGAAAAACTTGTCATCTCATGATGAAAAATGTATTGGTCTCTAGCTGCTTAAAGCCCAACACTGCAAGACCTTTTGTCTTTTCTTCTAAAAAAAAAGTCTCACTTGAGAGCAATGAGACAGTATATGACAGTACCACTACAAAACAGTTCTAAATGTCAGCTACTCTGCTTTCTGGGACAAACTGCAAAAATTGACAGGAAACATGTAAAGGTACAAAGGACAAAAAATAAATAGACAGGATACTAGCTGATAAAAACAGTCACTAGCAAATAAATAGAGACAGACTTAATAAATAAAATGGCAACTGAGGTGGTCTATTTTTCACCTATTCCCTGTCTCATTCATTAGAGGCATACATGCTTTACAGAAACCTTAGCTGAAAGAAAATGAGTCATTCATCCCTGATGTAATTCCACTGAAGTTAATAGGGACACAGCTGGGAACTGAATTTGGCTCAATATGTCAAGTCCTAACTACCTTAGTTTATTTAAGTTGGTACTCAACTAATCTCCATTCTACAATTATATCCATAAACATTAATCCTCTTAGTTTCTTAACATGATCATATACTATTTAAAAAGCCAGTTGAATAAAACTTAAAAATTTTAAAACAGCCTTAAAATATAATACAAAAAATGGCATTCAAAGGACATATAATACCCAAAAAAGGAAAATTTGGAAACAAAGGTATTGCACATGCCATTTACCAATATGAGGCCACTTGTGTAAACTTAATTAATAAATATTTCACCGTAGAAATTAAATGTATTTCCTTCCAAAAAACAAACACAACAGATAACAGTTTCAGCATTCAATTATATAGGAATCATCCTGTCAGTAATTAGAGAAGTAATTGCTTTAACATAATTTCAGTAATAATTTCATAATTTTATACCCTTTTATAAGTGTCTTTTTATACCCTTCATCTCTAGGGATATTCTGTGTTCAAAAATCATTTTGAAATCATTGTATAAGCTGATATACAAGTATTTAATCACAGTGCTAAATTATATTGTCCAAATATAACAAGACCATGCAAATACCATAAGTGAAACACAAATCCAATAGCGGTAGTGATGACAATTAAAAGAATGGACTTTCCAGGGAACATATGGATATGGGAATACTATTTGTAATTTTTTCCTGATTGAGTGCATCCCTTTTTCTAGAAGAAGAGCACATTTATTAAAAGAACCAAATTCTATGTGTTACTATAATAAAAATGATAAACAGCACAAATTCTTAATATGATAATCCATCCTGGATTTATTCTTTGGTCACCCAGTTGGAAAGTTTTATTTGAAAGGGTTGTGTTGCCATTGGTGGTTGAGTCTTATTTATTTTGTTATCTTTGTCTGATCCTCAGTTTCCCCAGGTGCAGGAAGGGAGCTCAAGGGCACTTCACAAAAAAGTCAGACATTCCCTGTTGAGGAAGTGATTTCCTGGATGTTACATTTTTCTGTAAACAAGTTGCCAAAAATGCAGCCAAAGTGACCGCTGCTGCAGTACAATGGGGTGCACTATCATACACCAAAGATAAACAAAGAAGACATTTCCTTGGCTGTTTGCTGAATGTTCTTAGTGCCACCTGCTGAATAAATTTGGCTACTGTAGTTCTTAGTTTTTAGAGGAAGTTTGCAAAAATGGCAAGTCTTAGCATAGCACAAGTCTAAAGAACTACATAAAAGAAATAAATCAGTAATATAAGATCTGATTCTGTTCCCGTTGAAGTAACTGACATAACTCCCACTGACTTCAGTTAGACCTGGAACTTTGACATGATACCTATATGTTTCAGCTATACTATGTAACTATGCTTGGGGCAGGACTACACAACTGATCCCACTTCTGGTATTGTATAAAGAATAACTTAAAGAATGCTGTATTTTTACTGTACAATGTCTCAGATGTGTCATAGGACTTTAAACTTATGACAGTCTCACAGTTTGAAGTTCTAAATGTAGATACAGTTATTATCCCCAGTATTGTCCCCTTTACCCTTCCACAGTATGGCTGTTTGATCTATCACTTCTACCCTTCCTCAACAATAGCTAATTTAAAGTTGCATTTCCAAAGTCTTGACAGACAGACTATTAGTTCCCAAAGAGTTGTGTAACATAACATGCAGTATGCTGTAAAAAAATTTCCATTGCAAAACACAGTTTTCAAAAAATTATGCAAGAGTAGGTAATTGTGGAAAATATTTCTTGTAACTAAAGTAGTGCATTAAACCAAGAGTGCATGAAACACTCTTGAACCAGAAACGGTATATGAAATTAATGCAATATTTGGCAAGCTAAGAAAATAAAAATATTTGCTCTGTAACCTGAATCAATGCTAATCAGGATCCTGTACTCCTGGGGGGATTCTGTGCCACTGTGCAAGCGCAGAATTAATGTCCCCTGCAGATTTTTTTTTAAACCACAGAATAATTGATTCTGATGCGAAGGCAAAGGGAAGCTGCAATTACACCTTTCACCCACCAGGGGATGATGTGGCACCAGAAGAGAGTGCAATAGACACACAGGCCAGAGCAGCCAGCCATGGAGAGGAAGAGGGCAGACCAGGGCCGTAGCAACAAAGAACGTGGCCCCCAACGAACATATGTCCGGGGCCCCTTACAATGCAGAAACTGGAATGCGGTATTTATTTTATACAATATACAGGGTTCATATTATGTATACATAGGCCTACAGTGTACATGTATTTCATATTTACGCAAAGCGCTTCTTCTGAGCCTTGTTCTCTGCAAATTGGTTAATCAATGCGTCATAGTCCAGAGATCTGGCAATCTTGTTTTCGACTGAGATAACTGCAAGCGCAGAAAGCCTGTCATCTATCATGGTTGAGCGCAGGATATTCTTGATCAGTTTCATTCTGCTGAAGCTCCTTTCAGCACCGGCGACAGTAACTGGTGTGGTCAGAAGAATTCTGATGCAAATGCAAAGATTCGGATATATCTCCTGAAGGCTGTTCTTGTATATGTACGTTAAAAAATTGTTTGCCGTGACAAGTCCTCTCTCTTTCTCGATGACATAAATAAAACGATTCAATTCCATTATGAGTTCGTTGGCATCAATGTCTCCCATTTTTCTTTCAAAATTTTTGCTGTGATTCTCCAGTTCATTTTCTCTGTGACACTGCTTCAGGCTGTTAGCATTGTACAGAAATTCAAACAACTTATACCACTCCATGAGTTGGTCAAATCGCGACGAAACAGAAGATATGGCCTGATCAGTGAGAACAAGAAAGAACTGCGATTTGAATTTTTCTTCGGCAGAAAGACGACTCGAATCATCAGCACATTTGTAATCAAACATTCTCTTCTTACGTAGCACCCTGGTTTCTGGAAACACCTGCTCAATACCCATATGCTCTGCTATTTCACGTGCATTTGTGACCACAGAGTTATATCCTGTATTTCGATAGTCTTCCAAAAACTTCATTGTAGCACCGACTTCTGCCTGCAGTACGTCAATTGACACATCTGGTGACTGAATTAATTTGCTGGTTTTATTGATGTGAAATAGTATATCGTACCATGTGTACACAGTCAGAACAAAAGGCCACGTAGTAACATGGTCTAAAAGCGCACCGGCTTCTGTTGCTGTATTGCCATCTTTCTTTTCGAGCGCATATTCTTGCAAAGATGACAAAGCATTGCACAATTCTTCAAGGTGATAACGCAATGGCTTCACAGCATCAATTCTCGACTCCCAACGAGTGTCCGATAACCCTTTAACAGATATTGGCATATGTTCTTGAAATATATCCCAACGTGAAGGTGACAAAGAAAAGATAACGTATATTCTGTTAATCAGACCGAAAAAGTCAACGGCATATTTCGATGACTTTGCTGCATCTGAGATCACAAGATTCCAAGTGTGAGCTCCACATGGTACATACAAGGCACGGTCATTTATTTCTAGCATGCGGGCTTGAACTCCTTTATTCTTTCCTCTCATATTTGCGCCGTTATCATAAGCTTGGCCTCTCATGTCAGCAATGTCTATTCCTAAGTTGTTTGCCTTTTCAAGAAACGCTTCCAATAAGCCCTTGCCAGTTGTATCATGAACATTAAGAAAACCAACAAACGCTTCACGAATATTGACACCACCTTCACCGTTGCATTCAACAAAGCATAACACCACAGACATCTGTTCTTCATGTGACACGTCGGGAGTAAAGTCCAAAATAACTGACTAATATTTTGCTTTTTTAAGCTGCGCTATGTTGGCCTCTTGAATGTTACTGGCAAGTTGAATCAGCTCGTTTTGGATCTGTGGACTGAGGTACTGAACATGTGTCTCTGCCTTCTTAATCCTCTGTAAAAGTTCGCTGAGGACAGTATCATACTTTGCAAGCAATTCAAACAGTCCCAAAAAGTTGCCATTCGAAGGATCGCCGAGCTTTTCATTACTTCCTCGAAATGCCAAGTTTCTTTCAGACAAGAAAATAACGACATCAACCATGCGTTTGACAACATTTCTCCAGAAATCTTTCTTTCAGAAAAACCTGCAATTCGAGTTGGTCAATAGATGTACGGTTTACTATGCCTGACCGAAGGTCAAACCATTTCACCATACAGTCTTGATGACTTTGCCTGTTTCATGCTGCTGAAGTCTTTTTGACAGTGCTTTCCAAGCAGATGTTCCACGACGTAGCGGTATGTCGCCAGTGCCAAATAATTTACAACAAAAACAAGAAATGGCATCTTTCTGAACTGAGTATATTAACCATGAACGTCTTATTTTCTCGCCATTTCCATGGTTCGATAGAAATGAGTACTTGTGAACCTCCGTCTTTCCTCGTTAAATAGAAATTCATAACTTTCATTCTGCTGCGGTGGGCCATGTGCAACAATGTCACACACTTGCCTGTCCGATATTATAGACGGCCAATCTCCTGGATCATCAGTCAGTGGTTCAGATTCAGATACTTCTTTCCCGGCAGCAGCTGGAATATCTGTCACAGTTTGTTTGGTAGAACAACTGGCTTCACCTTCGACCTCACTTGAAGCACTTCTGGATACTTCTGGATACGATTTGTCGCTGCTAGCGCTGTCCGTTTCATGTGCCTGTACCTGTACGTTGGATTGCAGCGCAAAATACGTTGACAACTTTGGAATTTTCTCAAGTTCCTTCTCGGCATCTTTTGCTGCCTTTCGTTTACTAGCTCCGCTCTTATACGTTCTCTTAGACATCACAAAGCACGCTTCTACTACAACTAAATTAATAACATTTATCCGCCGACCGCCATTATGAACGCAAATACACATTCTTTGAATGGGTCCAACTAAAATTCGAAACTGACCGACAGACAACTGATGTAGCCAATAGCATTATGATGTATCATAATGACTTCACAGTTTTGTCAGTAAAACCGACATGGATTGTGCAATAGCGTCAATAAATGTCACTTACCTAGTTATACCTTACATTTTTTTTGCCTCTTTTAGGGGCCCCCTTCCTTGCGGGGCCCCCTCCGGTCGGAGGGTACGGAGGGCGCTCGCTACACCTCTGGGGCAGACGCTGCCTTCCTCATGGCACCTTGCCTGTGATGCCAGGTGAGGAGGCCCAGAGTGTGGGGGGATGGACAGAGTAGAACACACTGGGCTACCAGCTGGGGTGGGGCAGGAGGAGGGGGTCACACAGACTAGGATTAAGAATGACTATTGGGGATGAACAGAATGGAGCAAGGGCACAGGCGCTAGTGGGGTGACAACATTGAGCCAGGGACTGAATGGGAGTGGGCGAACAGGGACAAATTGGGACAGAGAGAGTGGGGGTATAAGGGACACATGAGGAACAGGGGCGGCTATGCCTGGGCTAAATGAGGGTATAGGGACACATAGGGACAGGAGGACGTGGGGGTTCAGGCCCACATGGGGACATATGCAGATATACCTGGTTGAATGAGTAGAGGTTCGGGGGACAGGGGCAGATGTGCCTGATTGAATGGGGTCAGCCAGAGTCTGCATGGGGGAGGCTCCCTAACAATCCCTCCCCTGGAAATAAAACTGTTCCATACTTCTCCCACCCACAACCAACAATCCTTCAGGTTCACTCCCAGGCTCCTTCCCAGCAATTACTTCCTGTTCCCTCAGCTCCTACATTACCCCTGACTCCCCCAAGCCTTTGCAGTGCTTCTGAGGGGAACAGGAAATATGTTTCTGTTGTGTAGTTTAAATGAATTATTACTCAACATTCTGTACTAATATGCCTGGTAAGGAATCTATTTGTCAAAAAACATTTCCTGAACCTGTTTTGTTATTTGTATTGTTACAGACATACTTGCTAACAGGAATTTTTAAATAAATTACCAAAATAACTGAAACCTGCATGATTATATTGTGTTATGTTAACAAATAAAATATGCAGAATTTTGCAGAATTTTAAAATATTGTTCACAGAATTTTTAATTTTTTTTGGCATAGAATTCCCCCAGGAATAGTCCTGAATATGACTGTTCTTCTGAAGTTGTCATCATCACCATTGCAAGTGCTCACCTCTTTAGAAAGGAATCTGACTAGCTCCTCACCACTTAAACAAAATAAGAAGAAAAAGTCCTATACTTTTCCTGCCTTGTTATTCCACATGTTCCTCTGACTTGGATCGTACAAATCTAAAAGATCTATAAACTAATGTCCTTCTGTATACTCTGACTCTTCTCTCAGTGGAGGGATCCTAGCTATTGCCACTCAACTGTGCGAGCATCCTTCATGTTATCTAAAGGAGTGCTCTTAAATATGCAGATATTCAAATACCTCACAGAGCTGGTCTCCTTTTGTTACCCTTTACTACATTTTATGGCTATAGTACTGTCTGTCACTGCTCTTCTCAAACCATTATGAAAAGATGCCTATGGCTGAAATCAGCCCCTGTGCAACCACACTGCCTTCCCCGAGGTTGCACCTACTTAAACCAGAGAAGATTTTGCTTCCTACAATATCCGATATTTACCCATTACTAGTATTTTTAATGTTGTGAGGTTGAATGTGGAGAGCGAAGGTTTGGGCTTTGACACTTACTGCTAATAAGGGCAGTTCAGGTGTGTGTGTGTACACACTCTGATGGCCCCCAAATTTAATATATCTTAAAAACTGGGTGAAAGCTAGGCTCCATAGAACTTAGTGACAAAACTTCCATTGACTTCACTAGGGCCAGAATTTTACTCATGATTGTTTAAAATTGAGTGTGTGTAGATATCCCATTCACAGTACACTAGTTTTAAAATAGTTAATGATGTTTTCTCCCCACCATTACATAATTCTGTACTTGTGACCAAAATGCATGTTCAGTAAAAATAGTGCATTTAAGATTGTTGATCAGATTCTTTTAATTGTTTTTCTTTTTGTATCTTTCTCATCCTTAATTGATAAATGTCTCTGTTGTTGATTTTGTTTGTTTGTTTTTCCTTCATGTTACTGGAGGCATTAGCAGTTAAAGAAGCATAGCAATGACTCAGCATAAAGGTTCAGAGAAGAGCAACTAAAATGATTAGGGGTTTGGAATGAATCCCATATGAGGAGAGATTGAAGAAGCTCGGACTTTTCAGCTTGGAAAAGAGGAGACTAAGGGGGGATATGATAGAAGTATATAAAATCATGAGTGGTGTGGAGAAAGTAAATAAAGTTTAATATAAGAACTAGGGGCCACCAAATGAAATTAATGGGTATCAGGCTTAAAACAAATAAAAGGAAGTTCTTCAACCTGTGGAACTCCTTGCCTGAGGAGGTTGTGAAGGCTAGGACTATTACAGGATTTAAAAGAGAACTGGATAAATTCATGGAGGTTAAATCCATTAATGTCTATTAGCCAGGATGGGTAAGGAATTATGTCCCTAGCCTCTGTTTGTCAGAGGATGGAGATGGATGGCAGGAGAGAGATCACTTGATCATTACCCGTTAGCTTCACTCCTTCTGGGGCACTTGGCATTGGCCACTGTCGGTAGACAGGATACTGGGCTGGATGGACCTTTGGTCTGACCCGGTACGGCCGTTCTTATGTTCATTCCTGCTCTACTACTGACTGTAATAGCCACTGGATACTGCCCCCTGCCAAAGATAGGGGTATAACCTTGTGTAATCCTGACTCAAATAGAGTCGGGAAATCTTAACAGCATTCCTGTGACACCTTTATTACAGTGACCAAATCCCTGAGGGCCAAATCCTGGACCTCGGCATTCAGCATAAATAGATGTACTATGTGTAGGCTTCTGTTTTTCGGGGTCTATTTTTGGCTATTTTTGAGTTTTATGTAGATGTCCAAAATCAGGAGGGGGCTGAGGCTTTCTCTTTGAATATGTTGGCAGTCCATCGCTGATGATGATGATTACAATATTGTCGCAATTGTCATCTTTGGCTGCGCATATGACTCTGAAGTCCAAACTCTGATGCACAGAGTTTGCCGACCTGAGGGCATGGGAAGTCCATATCTATGATGTTTGATGATGCAGCTCTGTGGCACTTTTCACATGCAGACAGGAAACGATTTTGTCACTCAAACCTGTTGCATGCTGACTTTGTCAGAGACCGCCAATGAGACCTGGTCTGAGCCATTTGCTCACGTTCTTTGAGATTGATGCTAGCCCATTGGAGACTGCTCTTCAGGTTCTCTTTGAAGTGCTTATACAGATGACCCTTCTTTCTTTTGGCCTGCATCAGCTCCCCATAGGGAATCTGTTTTGGGAGGCAGAGATCTTCCACTCTGACATGTCCGGTCCAGCTAAGTTGTGCTCCCAATAGCATTTCCTTGATGCTGGTTGTGTTTGCTCTCTCAAGGACCTTAATACTGGTCATTTTGTCTTGTCAACAAATGCTCATTGTTGAGTGGAGGGAGTGCATGTGAAATTGCTCTAGCTGTTTAATGTGCCATCTGTAAAGAATCTGTGCCTCAGATCCATACAGGAGAGATGTTAGGACTTTATATACACTGTAATGAATAATCTCTTTGTAACATTCCCTAGTGCGCTATTAATGTAGCACTGTTTCAAACAGCACTATATTAAAGCTAACTAGGGAATCTTTAGTGCTCACCAGCAGGGTCTACACAGATGGCTAATATGCAACACATTAGTGCAGTGTAGAAATTACACCCCTGTAGTCCATATTATTGTTCTGTGTATGCCCTTTTCTTTCCTAGGAGTGTTTTATCAGTGTTCATCAGTTAAAACCTAAAAACAGAAGCCCTAAATATGTGCAAGGGATCACTGCAGGTACGAGGGGGAGCAGGAACCGAATACTTTTCCACAGCCACAAAGCAGCAGTGATTGTGCTTCCTGGCTCCTACATTGCCCCCCAAGCCTGTACATTACCATTGCGATGGTTGCACAGTCCCTAAATACTGCCTCACTTTCCACAGGAGAATTTCCAGAGCCGTAACTAGGCATTTTAGTGTCTAGGATGAGCAAGCACATTTGTGCCACCTACCAGAGGCAATGCATGGGGGGGCATGCAGTGTCACCTTCCCCCCCCCACACACAATTTTTGGTTGCACCCCACCAACCTAGATGGTGAGTTAGGAGGTGGAGGCGTACCTCCCTTCCTGACCCCTGCCACGTGGAGCTAGCCTGACTGACCCCTGCTGCCCCGCAAGCCAACTGTCAAGGAAAAAGACAGTCCCTGTCCCAAAGAGCTTACAATATAAACAAACAGTGGTGGCTCTTCAAACAGCAAGTTTTACCTAAGATAATTAGGTATGGTTATTAGTATCTCCAGTAGTTCTTCATACTTCTCTATGTATCAGAGGGGTAGCCGTGTTAGTCTGGATCTGTAAAAAGCAACGAAGAGTCCTGTGGCACCTTATAGACTAACAGACGTATTAGAGCATAAGCTTTCGTGGGTGAATACCCACTTTCAAAAGCTTATGCTCCAATACATCTGTTAGTCTATAAGGTGCCACTGGACTCTTTGTTGCTTTATACTTCTCTATATATTTACTACAGAAATACTTTGGATACTGAAAATACTGAAATTGGCTGCAAATGCTTGCTCTCATTATCTAAGGCAATGGACAAGATTTTAGGAAACCTCCTTTAAGAGAAGATGTTATGAACTGGGAATTCCAGAGTAGTCAATAACTTGTCATTTTTGTGTCAGGTTATTGCTCACAAAAGGTGAAATTCAACATGGTGCAGAGGCCCAGCAAAATGCCTAGACATTGTTTAAGTCATCATTTTACATTACACAATTGGAAGTTCGTAGTAGTAGTGTGTGAATTGAGATCTTCAGCCAGTCTGAAAACTATATCTTTAATTTTCTTCCAGTTCCAAAAAACCTATCACCTTCCCCAACGGAGGGCTGAAATGTCAATATTTCTACTTTCTCCACAGTCTGTGAATAGCTGATTTAGGTCTGTGGGTTTCCTTGCAATTGCACCCTCTGCTCTGCTGGACACTGCCAATCTTATCAACTGGGTGGGTGCTGAAATATAGAAAATCCTCCTGCCTTAGGTACTTGAAGAACTTGATTCTGGTATGTGTTGCTACACTTACTACTTCTAGGAGCAGAACATGATATAGATCAACAGAGCAGCGAGACAGATGCAGTGCTCATGTGTGCCCACAAACCAAACCACAACTGGCTTGTCTAATTTTAGGTAGTCTTTTCAGCAGCTGAAAACAATACTAATGTGAAAGGTTACACTGGCAAGGAGGAACACAATGGGCAAGATTCTCTGCTCACTTGCACCAGTGGAGTTACCACGGATTCATAGCAGTGTAAAATGAGAGTCTAGGGCTAAGTCTTCAATAAGTAATTAATCCGCTGTTTGTTTTACATTTTAAATGGAATATGTATGCTTTGGCCCTGGAGGATGAGGAGGAGTAGCGTACAGATTAGCTCTAGAAAAACAGAGGGATTCTTATCTATATGAATTTAAATAGGGAGAGAGACAGTAAATGGAAAGAACTGCTTCTTCAATCAGACATCATAACTGAGTTGTATGTATACGTACCCAGACAATGTGTTTTGTTAAATGTTCCAAAATGTTCATCTGCAAGCTTTCAGCCATTTCTCATTTCTGTGCCATGGAAGCATTTCGAGCAAAATTAATTTTGCTATCAGGGGTCAACACAAGGAATGTGGAATTATGGTGATAACTACTTCCAGCTGAATTATGGAGCAGCTGGAGATAAGTTTGTTGTTTTTATCATTCTCTATAATTATCTTCTAAGCCATCATTTTTTGTGAAATGTATAGGAGTTCCAGTATATAATCTGCACAATAAAATCAGGCCAAGATTTTCAAAAGTGATTTGAATGTCTACATTTTTGGGGTATCCAAATGGAGACACCTTAAAGAGACCTGATTTTCAGATTGGGAGTGCTCAGAACTTTCTAAAAATCATGCCTCTGTATGGCATCCCAAGTTGAGCACCCAAAAATGGAGGTATCAAAAATCACTAGTCCCTTCTGAAAAATCTTGGCTCAGAAATGATGCAATTTTTATTGGGGGAAAAAAAGGTTAGTAACTAAGCCCCAAATATCCCCTCCCACAGAAAAATCCTTGAGGGGCTATGGGGTCTGATGCTGGCAGACTGGGTGCCAGCTCTTGCCCAGACTGTAGGCATCAGATGAGCTCTGACTAATTCATAGCTAGAAACCAGACCAGATCACCTGTGTGTTAGTATTGTTCAAGATAGGTATTAGACTTATAACAATGTATTTCACTTATAATGCCTGTATCTCATGCTATAAGGTGATATGTAAGTTTTGTTTTATAATTGTAAAAATGCTTGCTCTGACCCTGTGAAACCAGTCAGGAGGAGTGGTCTGCCGCCTATCAAGAAGGACAATCAAAACTAAATGTGCCATTGTGGAACATCACAATATAAAGGTGTGGTTAATGGCCCTGTCATACCCATGAAGGTGCTACATGCAAGAAAGCTCATCCCATCAGCTTGAATACAGGAAGAAGGGGATAAAAGAGGACCAAGAACATTTTCTGTTTCTTTTTTGCTGTTTGGACTCTAACAGGGCTGGATCTATGAAAGAGAAACAGAGATGCCCAGAGTCAACCTGGGTTAGCCCTTAAAGAGATTCAGTGCTGATAGATTATTACAATTCTGTTAATTTTTGGAATCATAGACTGTAACTCATTTGTGCACATACGTTTCCTGTTTTAACCTGTAAATTAACTCTCATTTTATTTTTCCTAGTTACTAAATCCTTAGTTATTTTACTAGAGGATTGGCTACAAACATTGTCTTTGGTGTGAGATCTAAGGTGACATGGGGGAAGTGACTGGTCTCTTGGGACTGGAAGCAACCTGCATCTTTTGTGATCTTCAGCACATATAGCAACCAGCTATCACTAATTTCAGCTTGCCTGGGTGCCAAGACAGATGGGAATGCCCAAGGGGACTGTCTGTGACTCCACGGTAAGACTGTTACGGTGCTTTAGGAGTTCACACTTGTTACTGGGTTGGTGAAATCTAATCAGAGAACATGCCACCAGCCTGGGGTGCCTGCCCTGCTTTTTGACAGTCTGCCCTGAAGTTGGCACTCATGGTCGTGAACCACTCCAGACAGCGTGACAGGGGAGAACTGTTGCAAAAAGTCTACCAGGTTCAAACCATCTGATATGGAAGAAAGGAGTTTGCAGCTCAACAAAGTAGGAGTGGAGAAAAGAAGGAGCATTGGCCTGCAAAGCCCACAAAACTGTAATATGTACAGGGAAGGCAGAATATAACTGCATGACTCTTATGCCACCCCCAGAGATTGCTTTTACTTCTGTGCTAGCCTTGAGGGCTCCTCTGCGAGTGGAATGGATCCAGCTATGTTTTCATGTGATGACTGGAGGGGTGCATGTGTGAGAATGTATTGCCTTTCTGCTCCCTGTTTTTGTTTCCTGCTTCTTGAACCCAGTGTTCCTGTTCCTATTTTTTAAAGGGTGGAAAAAAGCTGTGTCATTGCTTGGTGGCCAAGGCTGCGCTCAGACACCGAGCGATATGTGAAGGCATGCTTGGCCTGCACAATGCGTAGAACTACTGCTCTTCTGATCCCTTTGAACATGGTAGTCGTAGAAAGACTATGGCAGAGAATTGCAGTGGATACTGCTATTCCCTCGATTGCACTGCATAGCTACACTCTGAGTGATTTAGACTATTACTCAAGTTACCCCATTGCATTCATAATTTCACAAGGCAACTCAGTAGAGCTCATGTCTTGCCTAATCACCTTATCTGCTATGTTTGGCATACCAGAGAGCCTTGAGCTAGGTAATGTACCTTTTGTATCAAGAATTTGATGACTTTCTGATGACTATTGGTACAGTATACTATAAATCTGCTGTGTACCATCCCCAAAGAAATGGGATAATAGAGAGACTGCATGGGACTCAGAAAAATTGTGTAGCTCACATATTAAAGGAACATCAATATACATCCTTCCCTATTGCATTAAATCATGGTTTATATGATATTTGGAATACACCTTATGAAAGTTCCTGGGAAACCCTATTCTATCAGTTCTTCAGATGACCTATGAGGACCATGTTGTCTATGCTGACAAAAAAGATTCATCCTATCCCTTCACCATCCTCAGAACTGACTGATGTGAATAGGAATTATGTGAGTTTGAACAAATATATCCATGTAAGACTCCGTGCAGTTTATGCTGGACAAAGTGTGTACGTTAGGCATGGGTCTGGAAGTGTTTTTGACACTCATGGCATGATCTTGCAGGCTGCAGGGCTTGGAGTGTGGTGAGTATGTTTACTACAGGTAGAAGAGGATGCTCTTACTGTGGATGATAATGTCATGTGGCCAACAGGGAAAGATGTGCCACAGCATCAGCATCCACCCCCTGAGCTGCCTCTGAGGTCTAATCTACAGCCCTGAGATCACATGGTGCCTCTGGCCAGGTACCATTGAACTTCTTGGGGAAAAGGGAAGAAAATTGTGATATGTGTGTATGTGTTGCCTTCCTGCTCCCTCTTCCTGTTTTGTTTCCTGGTTCTGGCTCCCTGAACTCAGTGTAGCTGTTTCTCTGTGGGGGCGGTGGTTGTAACATTGGATCTGTGCAGCTACTCAGGGCCTGCTGCTATGTATCCACTGTTCAGATTGTTATAATGTTTCGGTCAGACTGTAGCTGACTAACCAGTCCATGGTTATTACATTATTAGATTGACAATCTACCTGCATGTCTTGCTTCATGTGTCGGGTGGGTGGGAGGGGTTGCTGTTCAGCAGTGCATCAGGGCATAACACTCTATTAGCTTCTTTCCCCATGTGTATGCATTGCCCCCTTTAGAAGATGTAGAGAGCAGTTACTGCTACAAATACACATCTTGCCGCTTCTCCTCTGTCTCTGGGCTCTCCCTGCATGTACATACTTCTCTCTCTCTCTCTCTCTCTGTATCTCTGTCAGGGCCGTCTCCAAGCACCAGCGGAGGAAGCACATGCCTGGGGCGGCATTCTGTCCATTGTTGGGGCGGCACAGTCCGGGCATTAGTCCAAGCGGCTTTTTTGTTGTTGTTTTTTTTGCTTGGTGCAGCAAAAATGGTAGAGCCGGCCCTGCTCTCTGTGTGTGACCTACTATACACTTACCTTCCCCTTTGTGTCTTGTCTTCCTTTCCCCTCACACACAACTTCCTCATCTAACTCTGTGCTCCTCCCCTACCTTTTTTGGGCCTCTCTCTCTCACACCTTCCCATCTGTCTCTGGGCCATGCCCAGGGGCGGCTCTACCTTTTTGGCCGCCCCAAGCAGTCATGCGCGGGAGGCGCCCCGGAGCCGCGGGAGCAGCGGACCTCCCGCGGGCATGACTGCAGAGGGACCGCTGGTCCCGCGTGGCTCGGCTGGACCTCCCACGGCTGCGGACGGTTCGCGGGTCCGGCGGCTCCGCTTGAGCTGCCGCAGTCATGCCTGCGGGAGGTCCAGCCGAGCCGCGGGATGAGCGCCCCCTCCGCAGTCATGCCTGCGGCAGATCCAGTCGTCCCGGGGTTCCGGTGGACCTCCCACAGGCATGACTGCGGCAGGTCCGCCGGCCCAGCCTGCCGTCCCCCCCCCCTCCCGGCTGCAGGGGACGGGCCGCTCCTCGGCTCGCAGCAGCAGGATGAGCTGGGGCCCCAGCCTTTTGCCGCCCCCTAGATTTTGCCGCCCTAGGCACCAGCTTGTTTTGCTGGTGCCTAGAGCCGCCCCTGGCCATGCCACACATTAATATGCCTTCTTTCTCCATTTTCCCTTACCATGCACTTTTTCTGTTCCTCTTTCTGTGTCCCGCACAGCTTCCTTTTCTCGCTGCACACTCACATACCTCACCGTCTTTCTCTGGGCCACTCGCTATGCGTCCCCCCATCCCTATATCTTCCTTGTCTCTCTACTCTTCTCTATATATACCCATACATTTCCCTCCTCTTTTTTTTCCTTTTCTTATTATCCACAGATGTATCTCCACATATACTCCTCTAAATCCATGTGAGTATACCCACCACTTCCCCTCAGTGTCTGGGACACCCTCCATCACATACAGAGGTATAGACTTCTTACTCTGAGATTACAGACCCACGTGCCTACACATCTCTGAGACTCCTCTCACAACTCAGATCCTCACTTTATCCAAGTCCACTCTCTTCTCTGCTAATTGCCTAGTAGTCTGCTCTGTTCTCTTCAGGCTCTTATATTGAGCACCCATCACTGTGCTGCCAAAACACTTTCTAGAAATACATTAAATGATATGACTACATCTGTCCAGCATGACTCTGGTTCTTTTTCTTCCTCCTGTACACAGATGGAAAGATGTGTTTACCCTTGTGGTGGTTAATTATATTGTGCAAACATATCCAAGGGGCCAATAAGAAAATAAAACAAAACAGTTAAATAAGTGGCTAAATTAAAAGATCTTAATAATCACCATTAGTATGTACTATTGGCACCACAACATTGCCACAATATACAGTGTTTTAGAAAACTTCATCTGACAGTTTAATCATTTTGCTTTTATTCAGATGAGGAACAATATGGATAAGATTGATTGTGTTAAGTGCTGGGTGTTTACTTAACATAGCTGGGGCTCAAAAGTCTCTGCTTTTGTCTTAGTGGACAGGATATCATAAGTCAGGGGTCGGCAACCTCTGGCACACGGCTCACCAGGGTAAGCACCCTGGTGGGCCGGCCAGTTTACCTGCCATGTCGGCAGGTTCGCTGGACCGCAGCTCCCACTGGCCGCGGTTCGCCATCCTAGGCCAATGGGGGAGGTGGGAAGTGCCGCGGGCTGAGGAAATGTGCTGGCGGCGGCTTCACACCACCCCCATTGGCCTGGGATGGCGAACTGCGGCCAGTGGGAGCCGCAGTCCACCGAACCTGCCAACGTGGCAGATAAGCAAACTGGCCCAGCCCTCCAGGGTGCTTACCGACCCCTGTCATAAGTGATGTTGCTGAGTGGCCTCCTTCTCACTCAGATATGTTCTTGTCTCAGATGCATTGGCTAGTCAAACTTATCTACTGAAGCTGTTGTATCATAGGGCAGGTCACTAGGTGTTCATTTCACAGGCCTATCTTTCTTGTTTTTCTGGATTTGCTTCTCTGTCTTCTCATGTCCTCCTGTCAGGTAACTCTGGCCTCTGACACTTCAGGAAGCAGCACCCATTTCTCTCTCTCCAACCTCCCAGGATATTTAAAAATCCTTTTTGGCTAATAAGTTGTGTCCAGACTACGGTGTATATGGAAACATAATACAAATAACAGCTGCCTTCCTCTTTAGAGCTATTGCTATATTTTTCATAAAAGAGCTATCAAGTCTCTTAGGTATAAAACTGTAGGAAAACCCTTTAAGGCTCCTTTCTGAATAAAATATTTTCTCTATAAATAACTTATGCCCAGTTCTTATTATTTGTATTTGCCCGTTACAGATTGCTGTTTCATCCTTGCTGTTGTCACAGCATTACGGTTACTTCTGTACTCCCCTTGCTTTGTCTTCTCTCCTGATGAGTTTTAAACAAAAGAGCTTTAGTATGAGATTTTCAAAAATAAGCAACTAAAGTTAGGCTCCTATAGACATATTTATGCACTGTCACAGAGCAGGGTTCCCTCCTACTGCACTCCTTGTTGCAAACCCAGGTACTCCTGTAGCAATTTGAAAACCATGTGCTTTACTTACAGCATGCTATTCAAGTGCTTGTTCTCCATAGCATAAAGCTTTTCCCTTCACTCCAGACACTGCAGGAGGTGTAGTAAGAGCTCTCATTTCCATGAAATCCTGGGCTTCTCTGGCCCTTCCTTCTAGCCTTCCACTCTCTCTCATCCCTTCCTGGGTCTCTTTTGTCTTTAGTTTACCAGCTGAATCACCTTAATTGGTTAATCATCTGGTGCTTAATGAATTACCTTGTCAATTTGGACCATGTGGGGACACTTAAAAAGGGCACAGAGGGGTGAGTCAGCCTTAAGCTACTCATGCTCTATTACAGGTGAGGCACCCAGAAAAGTCATATCCTTTTCAAAAGTACTAAGCACACAACAGCTGTTGCTGAGGTCAATTCCTCATTCAATGAGATGTAAGCCTTCCAAGGGTCCTATACTCTCCCAGGAGATAGCGGTTTCAAGGGGAATTTGAAATGCAAAGGACTTACAGAAAGAAGTCTTTATTCTCTGTTCATAGAAATATAAACTGTCAGAATTTTAGTATTCTGATCCAATATTCTGTGATGTCACTAGCTCAGGAATGAACTGCAATATATTACTTAGGGAGTACAAGGAGGCATAGCTTGTTGAAATTCCCAAAGGATAATTAATATTGGAAAGCTTTTTGAACAGGAAATGTGCTACAGAAAAGCTAAGTATTGTTATTTTATTTATTAAAGGACCAACTGTGAAGCACTTGTTTCAAAGTTTCTATATTAGCTTATGGCTGTAGAATATATTAATTGCTTGATTAACAGACTCATTCAGTCACTTACAATGTAGTACAATAATAATGAAGCATTAGAATAGGGCTCAAATGCAACATTAATAGCTGAGATTCATAATTTTGAGAATAGTGAATTAATCTTTACGTCTGAAATTTTTTATACTACTTTGGGAATACAGTTTTACAAGGGTGTAACTTGTCTGAAATGAGTAGGATTACACTGTTTTATTAATTTAAATATTAACTTCATGAGCTTAGAAGTATTTGCCAGCAACTCTTAACAAACACATTGTTGAATGCAGTAAAATGGTCAGCTGGGCTCAGATCCTCAAAGTTGTGTAAATCTTGGATTTAAGTACTTAAGTCTGGGTTTTAGGCTCTGCTGCGATCCTCAAGACTCCTATTCGGCTGCCACCTAAACTTTGCAAATGTAAACTCCCTCGGCACCTAAATTTTCTCTGTAAAATGTCCCTAGCTATGTTTCTGCTTCTGGGCAGGATCACTGCTTTCTCACTGGAGGCATCTGGATGCCTATCTCCTTCCTAAGCCGCAGTGTGATCTCTGAACTGGGGGAATATAGACACTCCTCACACCTGCAGGAGCCAATACAACAGGTTGCCTCTAAAGCATGCTTGCCAGATTGGGTCCCATTCAAAGTGGTGGTGGTGCCTACTTATAATTTTTAGCCCAGTGGCTAGAGTGCTCTCCCAGCATGTGGGACACAGCTGTTCAATTTTCCTCTCTGCCTGAAGGAAAGGAAAGATTTGAATAGGAGTCTCCCATCTCTCAGGCAATTGCTCTAACTGCTGAGCTATGGGATATTCTGATATGGGTTTTCCTCAGTCTTTCCTGTTGAAGCTGTCCCACTATGTATAAATACTTAAATAGTCACTGGGGCAGAGAAAGAGTGACTATAAGCTGGTGATTAGGACACCCACATGGGAGGGGGAAGACCAGTGGTCCAGTCCCCCTACTCCAGTCACTATTTAATTAGTTACCACAATAGAAGAGCTTCAACAGGAGAGAGTGAGAGTATCCCCAGATCAGACTATCCCAAGCTCAGTGAACAGAGCACTCTCCTGAGATGTGTTGAAGACCACTGTTCAAATCCTTTCTTCCCCTCAGGCAGAGTGGGGAATTGAACATGGATCTCCCACATCCTAGATGACTGCTCTGACCAGTGGGATAAAAGTTGCTAGATGGGCACCTCCTACTCTAGCTATTTTGTGTGGAGTGAGGTAAGTGCCTTATTCTCACAAGAAGCTACCTAGGCACCTAAGCCATCCGATTCTAGGAAAGGAGTTCTCAGCTCTGGGTCACAAGCAGAGATAGGCAGCTCCCTACAGCCTTAACTTAGGCTCCCAACTCCGTGATAGGGGAGGGGCTT
The DNA here is from genome assembly GCF_016161935.1 of Mauremys reevesii. Taxonomy (NCBI): domain Eukaryota; kingdom Metazoa; phylum Chordata; order Testudines; family Geoemydidae; genus Mauremys; species Mauremys reevesii. The sequence continues at coordinate 153,035,227 of NC_052625.1, read as the reverse complement.
AGCACACACCCCTCTCACTAGCATCTCCCATAGGGTAGCTTAAGTCACTCCCCATCTAGCATGCTGTCCTCTTTATTATTTATTACTCTCCCCCCCCCAATTGTTGTGTCATTTACAAACTTTAACAGTGATGATTTTGTTTTCTTCCAGGTCCTTGATAAAAATATTAAATTAACTAAACAAAATGTTGTGTGCTACCAAATTAAACACCTTACAGTATGTAAGCATATTATGTCACACTATTACCTTTATCAACCAAACCTCTACTTTTGTAAAAAAATGTTGTTAGTTTGACAGGATCTATTTTCCATAAACCCATGTTGACTTACATTAATTACATTATCCTCCTCTGACTCTTTATTAATCGAGTCTCATATCTGCTTCTCTATTCTCTGGGATCAATGCCAGGCTGACAGGCCTATAATCACCTAGGTCATCTCATTTACCTTTTTTTGAAAATCAACACAATATTGGCTTTCTTCCAGTCTTCCGGAACTTCCCTAGTGCCCCAAGCCTTATTGAAAATCAACATTAATGGTCCAGCAAACTCCTCAGACAGCTCTTTTAAATCTCTTGGACGCTAGTTATCTAGACCTGCTGATTCAAAAATGTCTGATTTTAGTAGTTTCTGTTTAACGTCCTCCTGAGATACTAGTGGAATGGAAAGAGCATCATCATTACTATTGTCTGTTTTTTCCCCAAATACAGAAATATTTATTGAACATTTCTGCTTTGTGGATCCCAGTGTTTCAGTGATTTTTCTAGTCACTTGAAAGTTAGGTATTATGATGCTTAACATCTTCATAATAATTGTAACAAAGTGTTCCCCTTTAAGAGTGAGCAGGCACTATGGCCAGTAAAACTTTGGTCAGGTGATTTGGAACACATGTAGGGATAAAGTGGTCTCAGGCTGACTGTTAGTGTCTGTGTATTTACAGGGGACTTTTTCTTTAATGGACCAGAACCAGGAGCCTTGTAGAGTCAATCGGGACAAGGTTCCTCCCTCTCCCAACCAACCAGGTTGGGTCCTGGAAAAGAGGATGGCTGATTACCAGTCTCTTCCCTCTAATAGGAGAGAGACTTCTGTCATACTTTTGGGTGCAATCCATATTGATGAGTGTCACCTCTTACCCTGAGTTCCTCACAATGGTTTGCGACTATAGCTCTCTGCCTGGGAGGCTCTCAGTCAGCAACAAGTATGCAGGTCACATCCTGAGTGTCTGTGTGCTATGCAGCAAGCCCTGGTCCAGCAGCTCTGACCCAAGCACCCTGTCTGCAGCCCCACGGCCCCACTCTGACTTCCACTATCCTTGGTTACAACCAGCAAGGTGACCCCAACACACTCCCAGCCCAATATTTTCCCAAACCATGTGCTCTGAAATGTCCAGCCCTGTCATGGACCACTCAGAGAAATAATACGGATCATTTGCTCCTCTAAAGACACAATGTACACAGTACCACTTTAACTTTGTCACACCCCAATGGTCCCCTCCCTCAAGGAGTCCCCTGGGGAATGCAGATCAGCATTGCATATTGCTAATACTGTTGCAAGCATTGCAGGGCATTTTGGGGAGGGTCAAAGGTGTGAGAGTGGAATGGAAGATTCCTTTGTAGGATATGAGAGACCAAGAGGGGGAAGGAGAAAGAAAGCAGAGAACAGGTTAACTCGACACTCCAGCTCACTCAGGCAGGAGATAAGGCACCGACTCCAGCCCAAGGCCACAGCTGACCATTGGCTGCCTGCCGAGAAAGACGGGCCCAGAATCTACCGACCAGCCATGAGAAAGGAAGATTCAGCTGAACAGACCTCCAGAGGCAGCCCAAAACAAGCGGAGGCCAGCACAGAGGAATACAAAGAGGACAACAAAGTCTAGCCAGTGTTTTTTGGGAAAGTTGAGGAGACCACAGAGAACCAGTTTTGACTGGTACAAAGAGCATCAGGAGCAGACGTCCCTGAATGGAACACCCCCAAATGAATCCAGTACTTTAAAACCCTTCTCAGAGCCAGAGCAACTCGGAGATCACAGCAGACCCCGGACAACTTGGGCCCAGGACAAGAACTCCCTTCCACCCTTCCCCTCCATCTTCTTCTTAAGTTACACTCAGGCTTGGCCAGCCTCAGGTAGTGTATGTGTGAGTATGAAAGTGGCTTAGGTCTTGGGGCACTAATGCTTTGTTTTTTTCCTTGAGTGACCTGGGGGATCCCCAGCACTCTCCGCTGTTATTTTATTAATAAAGCTTTAAAATTTAGATGTTGGTGTGCTCCTCCATCTTCTTCCCTAAACATCCTGTGGCCTCAGCCTGATCACCTGATGCCCCGGGCATCAGGCTGGTAATAGAAATGTCACAACTTGAGTTCAGTAATGCTTTAATTCAAACACAACACAGTTTAAATTAAAAGTAAAAAGTTTCCTAACAAAAGAAAACAGGGTTTTAAATGTAACTGAGATTATTACAAACAAATAAAAGTGAAAAACACTTTCTAGTGATTAAAATCTTAACCTAGCAAGATACAGAATTTGTCCAAGATGGCTTTTCTCACCCATGATCTTCCAGAAAAATGACTGAATGCCCCCTTTCCCTGGGCCCCAGATCTCCCCCAGAAAGCAACAGTGCTGGTTCTTTTGTTGTTTTAGGTGAAAGAGATAACTTGGGTGTTTCTGCCCCTTTCTTTTATAGTTCAGTGAACCTTTTGAAATGGATTCTTCTGGAGGTTACCCCACAACATAAAGTTTATTCAAACTGAGGAAGGAGACGTGGAGTCTGGTGGTGAAGGAAGCTTCATGCTGTTGTTGTCCCCTGCTAGGGTTTACTATAATCCAAATTGTTCTCCCCTCGCTGTCCTGATGGTCCTGTTTACTGCTTCTATGTAAATTGAGGTAAACCCACATTCCTTTGTTTAGGACACACTTATTTAACACTTTTACCTAGACAGTGCCGTCTGATCCTGAACATGTTCTAGTAACATCATTGTGACACTCTCTACCGCAAAGTAGCACCCTGGAACCCCCTATTCACCATGGTGATATGATTATGTTTTGTACAAAGTATACCTTGTGAGGTATCATTTTAAAAGTCTTGACCTGTTGAACATTAACTTCCTGTTGGATTGTATGTATTATCATTGTATGTGAAGTTATTAAGTATTGCTATATGTGTTACTGAAATATGTTGTGAGGGTTGGGAACAACCACAACCAACCTTTTAGTTACAACAAAGGAGTAGCCATCAATAGCCAGACAACATTAATGGCTCATCAACAACCATCAAGAAAAGACACCCCTATCCCAGAGATTCCCTAGAGAAGGCACATATGCAATGGAGACTGCTTGACCAATGGGGACTGCCTGGTCTTCCCATCACAGCAAGGATCTTTCCAGCATGCTGGAAGAAAATATAATAGAGGAGAAGTGACATCATCACTTGGCCTCTCCCCCATCTCAACACCTGGAAGAACATCTGGAAGACAAAGACTTTTAACTGGGGAAGGGTGGTCCCAGGTTGGTAGGTAGTCCCAGCCTGTGTATTGAGGAACTGTAACCTGCCTGTACCATCTGCCAGGGTGCAAAGTAGTTTGATTCAACTCTTGCTTAAACTAAAAGTTTAGGATTTAGAATGTGTGTTTACTTTTCATTTTCTTAAAGTAACTATTTATGACCTTCATGCCTACCACTTATACTCACTTAAAATCTGTCTTTCTATAGTTAATAAATCTGTTTTATATTTTAGCTAAAACAGTGTGTTTTGGTTGAATTTATTGGGAAATCTCAGCTCAGGTTAACAAGGGCCGTTGCATGTCCATGACTTTTCAAAGATAATTGCTAATGGCTCAGATCTCTCTTCAGTCAGCTCCTTAAGTATTGTAGGATGTATTTTGTCAGGCCCTGGTGACCTGAAGACATCCAACTTTGTCTAAGTAATCGTAACTTGTTCTTTCCCTATTTCAGCCTCTGATCCTACCTCATTTTCACTGGCATTCACTATGTTAGACATCACCAACCTTCTTGGTGAAAACCGATACAAATAAGCACCTCTGCCATTTCCACATTTTCTATTATTGTTTTTCCCCCCTTGTTGAGTAACGGGCCTACCCTGTCCTTGGTCTTCCTCTTGCTTCAAATGTATTTGTAGAATATTTTCTTGTTACCCTTTATGTGTCTAACTAGTTTGATCTTGTTTTGTGCCTTGGCCTTTCTAATTTTGTCCCAATATATTTTGTGTTTATATTTGTCCTTTGTAATTTGACCTAGTTTCTCCTTTTTGTAAGACTCTTTTTTTATTTTTAGATCATTGAAGATCTCCTGGTTAAGCCAGGGTGGTCTTTTGCCATACTTCCTAGCTTTCCTATGCAGTGGGATAGGTTGCTCTTATGCCCTTAATAATGTCTCTTTGAAAAAGTGCCAACCGTCTTTGTTTTTCCCCTTAGACTTGCTTCCCATGGGATCTTGCCTACCAACTCCCCGAGTTTGCTAAAGTCTGCCTTCTTGAACCCACTGTCTTTATTTTGCTGTTCTCCCTCCTACCATTCCTTAGAATCATGAACTCTATCATTTCATGATCACTTTCACCCAAGTTGCCTTCCACTTTCAAATTTTCAACCAGTTCCTCCCTATTTGTTAAAATAAAATCTAGAACAGCCTCTCCCCTAGTAGCTTTCTTCACCTGAAATAAAAGAAAGTGTCCAATACATTCCAAGAATTTGTTGGATAATCTGTGCCCTGCTGTGTTATTTTCCCAACAGATGTCTATGTAGTTGAAGTCCCCCATCACCACCAAATCCTGTGCTTTGAATGATTTTGTTAGTTATTTAAAAAAAGCGTCATCCATCTCTTCTTCCTGGTTAGGTAGGTGGTCGGTAGTAGACCCCTACCATGACATCACCCTTGCTTTTTACCCCTTTTATCCTTACCCAGAGACTTTCAACAAGTCTGCCTTCTATTTCCATCTCAACCTCAGTTCAAGTAGTTACATTTTTAATATATAAGGCAACACCTCCTCCCTTTTTTCCCTGCCTGTCCTTCCTGAGTAAGCTGTACCCTTCTATATCAATATTCCAGTCATGCATATTATCCCTCAAAGTCTCTGTGATGCCAACTATGTCATAGTTCTGTTTATTTATTAGCATTCTGAGTTCTTCCTGCTTATTCCCTATACTTCTTGCATTAGCATACAGACATCTAAGACACTGATTGTCTTTTTCTCCCCCCAGTTATCTCTTTTCTCTCCCTTATCTCTGCTCCCCCAGAATGGTCTCCCAGCCCATGCTCCCCACAAATTATGACCCTTCTCCCAGATCTCCATGTTTTGGAATTACCTGTGGGCTTTGGTCATCTGTCCCCTTCAAATCTAGTTTAAAGCCCTCCTTATTAGGTTAGCCAGTCTGTATCCAAATATGCTCTTCCCTTTTCGTCGATAGGTGAACCGCATCTTTGCTTAGCAGTCCTCCTTCCTGGAGTCAGCCACATGTCATATCCTGAATGCCCATATTGTCCATCTCATAGACAAGGAAGAATCAGATTAATTAATATTTGTCTTTTCATCCTATGTGCTTTTTCTTAAAGCATTATTGGATCAAATAAAAATACCAGCAAAGCATGATTGTTCACATAAAATGCAAATAAAATATTCAACTCATCAGTACCTATACTTCATTTTGCATGCTTCAGACTTACTAAACTTGCGTGACTTCACTTGAATAGCTGGGCTACCTTTTTGCTGTTTCCCAACTATTTCTTATATAATACATAATTTTCAGTACCACTAGGGGGCACAGAATTATTACAATATTTCCCACTGGCTCACAAAAAGTTCATCAAGAACTCAGAATCCCGTGTCTGCTAACTTTAACAGTTTTACATTTTTATTTCCCCAAATCTTAAGCCCTGATCCTGCAAATACTTATGCACATGCTTATACCTTTGCAATCCACAAAGGTACTGAAGCACCTAAATCCCATTTTTAGGGACCACTACTACCAGCAATATTCCCACTCGGCTGCTGTCTAATCCTGTAGACATCTAAATTTACTCAGTGCCTAACTTACTGTCTCTAGGGGTATATGCTGCAGCCATACATGCCGACTCCATGGATACTCCAGCCGTGGAGCACCCTTGGAAAACAAAAATTGTGGGTGCTGAGCACCCACCACCAGACCCCCCGATCAGATCCTCCTCCTCCTCCTCCTCCTCCTCCTCCCAGCGCTTCCTCCTACGTTGCAGTGATCAGCTCTTCAGTGGCGTGCAGAAGGCGCTGGGGGGGAGGAGTGAGGGCAGGGTGCTGTTGGGGAAGGGGGCGGAGCAGGGGCGGGAAGAGGCAGGACGGGGTGGGACCTTGGGGAAAGGGGTGGAGTGGGGGCAGGGCCTGGGGCAGAGTACCCCCGGCACATTAGAAAGTCAGCGCCTGTGGCTGCAGCCTCACTCTAGACATCTATACACATATTCCCTGCCTAAGGGCTAGTCTACACTAAAAGTGCTACACTGGCGCAGGTGCACCACCGTAGCGCCTCTGGTGAAGACACTCTGCTTTCTCCTGTTGGCATAATAAATCCACCTCCACCAGAGGCAGTAGCTATGTTAGCAGGAGAAGCTGTCCACACCAGCACTTAGGTTGGTGTAACTTACATTGCTCAGGGTGATGATTTATTCAGACCCCTGAGTGACATAAGTTATACTGAAGTAGGTGGTAGTGTGGATCTAGCCTAACCCACTGAGCAATTCACAAACTGGGGAAGATAGGTGTTAAGCTGCTAAAGTCAGGTGGGGGGCTTGATTTGGTAGGTGTACTCAGAGGCCTTCTATTGGATTGGGTACCTCACGCAAGTTCCCACAAAACAGATGAAAGGAGGGGACAGGGAGAAGAAGACCACCTCTCTTTATAACCATTAGTCTAGCACTCACCCAGGCTGTAGGAGTCCCCCTTCTCCTTTAAGGAGGGAGAGATTTGAACAGGAAGCTGCTACTTCTTAGGTGAGTGCACTAACCACTAGGCTACAGAGTCAATCTAACTCTGTCACTGGCTCAACTAATACTCAATTATTTAAAATAGAACAATGTCAATAGGAGAGATTGAGGGTGTCCCCCATCTCAGCATTCCATAGCACAGTGGTTAGGGCGCTCACTGACCGGTGACAGATCCCTGCTCAAATCCCTTGTCCCCCTCAGGAGAAAGGGGAAGCTTGAACCACAGGTCTTCCATGTCCTAGTGAATCTCCTAGCCATGAGGCTAATGGGTATAAGAGAGGTATAGTCTTTCCCCTGGCTGTCTCGGTTCAGGGCATGCAATTTTGGGTTTTGGCCACCTATCTTCCCCCATTTTGTGGATCACAAGTGCAGCTAGGAGCCTCCTTGCAACCTGAACTTAGGCACCAAACTCTGTGAGGGGGTGAGGCTTAGCCCACAACCCTCTCAGTGGCAACTCACATTGGCTAGCTTAAGCTGCTTCCCTACCTAGCATGCTGGCTTTGTGAATCACAGTCTAAGCCACCTATCTCTCCCCATTCATTACAAAGGAGACTCGTTATCTAATTTAGACTCTGTGGATTGCAGTGTTGTTTCTGTGATTTTCTATGATATTCAGAGTCACAACACCTACCTTAATTCCCTTTGTGGATCCCACCCCCTGTTTCTGCACAGATGTGACTGTATTCTGAGGCTTTCTAGAATTTAGGGACCAACCCCCCTGCCAACACTTTACTAGTGTGAGTCAATGAGACTTGTAACATGTATGAAGTTATGTGTAAGCATTTACAGCAGTGGTTTTCAAACTTTTTTTCTGGCAACCCAGTTGAAGAAAATTGTTGATGCCCGTGACCCAATGGAGCTGGGGATGAGGGGTTTGGGAAGGGGTGTGGGTGGGGCTCAGGGCTGGGGCAGAGGGTTGGGGATTGGGGGGTGAGGGTGAGGGCTACAGAGTGGGGCCAGGAATGAGGGGTTCAGGGTATAGGAGGGGGCTCTGGACTGGGGCAGGGGGTTGGGGTTCAGGAGGGGGTCAGGCTCTGGGGTGGGGTCAGGGATGAGGGGTTTAGGGTGCAGGAGGGGGCTCAGGGTTGGGGGGGGCTCAGGACTGGGACAGGTGGTTGGGGTGCAGGCTTATCTCAGGCAGTTTCTGGTCAGTAGTGCAGCAGGCCTGCTAAGGCAGGCTTCCTGCCTATGCTGGCACCACGGACCATGCTGCATCCCAGCAGCAGACCTAGCTCCCAGGTGGAGGCATGCAAATGGCTCCGTGCAGCTCTTACCCGCAGGCACTGCCCCCTCCCCCCGATCCCATTGGTTGGTTCCTGGCCAATGGGAGCGTGAGGCCAGTGCTTGAGGCAGGGGCAGCATGCGGAGCCCTGTGCTCCCTTCCAGATTTGGATCTGCTGCTGGCCGCTTCCAGGACGCAGTACGCTGTCAGAATAGGTAGGAACTAGCCTGCCTTAGCCGGGCAGCACCACCGATAGGACTTTTAATGGCCTGGTTGGCAGTGCTGACCAGAGCCACCTCAACCTGGTGCCTTATATTCCCTGATCCAGTACTGTGTTGCGACCTGCAGTTTGAAAACCACTGGTTTACAGGATCAAGTCTTTAATAACTTAACACTTATTTTACATACCCATTGCTAAATGGGCACAAAGGGGAGGAAAGAGGGAAATGAAATATTGACTTAAACACTTGCATCAATGCAAAGGGGGAGTGCAAATAATTAGTAAATGGAGAATTTACTAAGCTCAATTTACAATTCAAATAGAGAGGAGTGAAATGAACTTGCAATGAATAAGTTGCATGAACTTTTTAACATTTGTGCATGTGTGTTGTATTTCAGTGTATACTGTTTCCATCCCCCTCTCAAGATCTGTGTTTCCACTGTGTCTCACTTGTGCTTTTTAAAGTTCCTGTTTGCTTACAAGAGGAAATCTAGTGAAGAAATGAAGCAGATCAAATTCTCTGATTAAAGAGCTTTGGAGACATTTTGTAACACTAAATAAAATATTTGTTAGTTGCCTGTTCTTAACTTTAAACTTAAATTTCTCATAATTTAGCATCCATTTTGCTGTAATTTTCTAAACAGTCAAAAAAAAACCAACCAACAACCCAAACTTTAAACTGGCCTCCTAGACCTTACATTTTGATTTTCTTTGAAAGATTTGATCAACTGAAAACAACTGTGTTCCTGAAATATCAGTATCTGTGCTGATTTGGCTGATTATAATAGACAGCAGAAGTTTTTCATTATCTCAATATTGAATTAGTTTTTCATATCACTTACTAAACTACCCTTATCTCATCCTAAAACATCACATCACCTAATGGATAGGTAATCAAGCCCCACCTGCTTTATAATTAATGTGATGATACAGAGCACAAATGCTCTCTCCATCTTCCTGTTATTTTATCCTGCACATATGAAATTGTTTAATATGCTGCATCTTCTCATCCAGCCGGGGCTGGGTGTGTTTGGAAAAGTAAGGTAACATCCAAAGAAGCTGGTCATAACTAAGACCTTTTAACAGAAGGTTTGTTTAAGTAAAGACTGCAGGAGCAATCTCTCAGTGATCTTTTAATGGCTTTGACATTAGTTAGTGGGTCTCACATGCACATACTCTTTAACAGTATGTGGAACAAGTCAGTAAGGCCTAATTTTAGAGTTCCCAAACTAGGTAAAATCAGTGGAAACACATTTGAAAATTAGCCCTAAACAATTAGACTCAAGAGAGACTGCTTTCGGGAGACGCTTGATTAAACATTTCTTAATTTAGGAACGAGGCTTACAGGGGAATGCATGCATTTGTTTTTGTTAGCATTTTTCTTAATACAGTGTTAACAGAACAGTCCCACAACTGCAGCAAATCAACACAACTATCGCAATTAATATTCAGGGACATGAACAAAGTGCCAATCAAAGCACTAAAAGGTGGTTACTGAGATTAAGGATTTGAGCAGGCTTGAGGGGTAGAAGCACTGTAAACCAGAGGTGGCGTCGGTTAGACTGGAAGTAGGCAGAAAGCCCTGTGCCCATTTTTAAGGCACGTGTCCCGGTGCCCTTTTTGGAACTATTTATTTTCAAAACAGCCTCTGTGTGTCGAGAGCGGGTGGCGAACAGTTGACTTTAGGAAATGAGTTTTAGCTGCAGTATGCAAAGCAGCAGCAAACTCGGGTTAAGAGGAAGTGAGTAATGTCTTCTGGTTTACTACAGCAGCAATACATGTGCTGCTTTAGAGAGAGAGAGAGAGGCAAGCGGTACGCTGGGGTTCTTGCAAATCAACACTGATCTAGCCTGTAGCCAGGATGACAAGCCCTGCCCTCTCTCCCTACTTCTTTATCCCTGGGCGAGTTGTGGCAGCCGGTATCAGGTGACGGCCTGTCCTAAGCAACTCTCCCCGCCGGCCGGTGCGTGTCATGGTGTGGGTGGCGGTGGAGTCACGTGGGGCTCCTGCCGAGCGCACATTGCTTCAGCCCTTCTCGGGAGCGCGTGTGTCTATGTCTGGGCGAGAGACGCTCCAGCAGGGCCAGCTAAGGAGGGAGCCGCGGGCGCCGGAGCCGAGAGCTCAGCTAATAAAGAGTAATCAGATAAATCCAGCCTGCGCAGCCGCCTGCCTGCCTGCCTGCGTGTGTGTGTGCGCGCGCCTCAGGGGAGAGGGGCTCGGGCTAGAGCGGGGCAGCTGCGGGTGTGGTTTCTGCACACTCACCTTGATACGCGGGGAGAGACCAGGAGCCAAACACCCACCCTTAGGCCAGGGGAGCTTTATTTTTTTCTGTTCAGCGCGGACGCCAAGCGCCGCCCATCAATACCTTCGCTTGCCGACTGACCATCCTTTCTTTTGGGGGTGCGAATCCCTGGCACTTGCTGGGAGTTTGCAAGCACGAGAGAGAGAAGGACTTTCTTTCCCTTCGGGTTTGGATGTAATCTCTTTCCTATTCGTTAACGCCCAGCCCCCCAGTCAACAAGGAACCGCTAGTGCAGTTTATTAGCGTCTGCAATGTGGGTGATTATTTGAGACGTCAAATCCGATACATATTTCTGTTTGTACAGATGTTTACTGTGTAAATCGTGCAACGATATACGATTGGGCGGAGGAGGGAAATCTGAAAAGCAGTTGGGTACCTACCAAGGGAGGCTGCTCTAGCTGGACAGATCTCTCCTCCATATTCTCACAGGAGCTGCTGCTACTGAGACTTCAACTGTTTTATTACTTTCGCGGATTTAAATGGACATTTCCCGACAGTGTATATAATCTCCAGGAGCGGCGTATAATCAGCTGTTTACTGTTCTCATCACTATTGTCACTGCCTGGGCATGGTGTTTACCATTGAAAAGTGGTCACACTTCGGAGCATTTTTTCAAGGGATGTACAATTACTTGCTGACTTTCTCACGCGTTTGGAATTAGAGCAACAGCTTGTTTGGTCGAATGAGGTGCCCGTGAGAGCAAAATGTACTGACCAAGCCAAGGGCAGGAGCCTTCTCTGTTAATTCCCCCCCCTCCCAAGCTGTCCTGGCTTTATTTTTTTCCTCACTTCCCTACATCCCAATAACTAAGAGAGCTTCTCCCACGGTGCATTTCCACGTTACTGCTTGATCCCGGCTCGCTGGCTAACATATTGCGTTATCTGGGCTGCTGAGAGCCCATATTATTTCAAAGTTCTTTTTAAAAAGAAGGTCTGAGGGGGCAGAGGGAGCCATTCCTGCCTTTTACGGGAAGGTGCGGGCACCACCAGGCTTGGGGCGCTGCTCAGGAGTCCTGCGTTTTGCCTTGGGACCCAAGGGGCGAGTCGGGGTGTTTTGGGGACCGCTGGGCTCCTTTCCTGCCAGAAGCTCAGGAGAAAGGCCCCTGCTCGCTCAAAGTGGCCCACACGGCTCCCCTTTTCCCGCTCCGCTTCGTTTCCCTCCGCCCGGGGAATCGTTTGGACACTGCGCCCCTCTCTCTCTTCTGCCTTCTCCCGGGCTCCGCAGGCCGCTTCCCCCCCGCCCCCGGGGAAGCTGATCGCACGGCGGCTGCCCGCGCCCTGTTCCGGTGCTGCTCTTGCCCCGCTTTCAGCGCCCGTGGTGATGCCATGCCCCGCAAGCACAGCGGAGGAGACGAGGGCAGCTCCGCCGGGCTCTGGATGAAGAGCAGCCGCGCGGGCAGCGGCATGAAGGATGTGGAGTCCGGCCGCAGCAGGGTGCTCATGAACTCGGCCCCCAGAGGGGACGGCTTGCTCCTGCTGGGCACCGGCAGCGCCATCGGCCGAGGCGGCTCGCGGGAGAACCGGCGGGGGAAGCAAGGGGGAGCCCGGATGAGTCTGCTGGGGAAGCCGCTGTCGTACAACAGCAGCCAGAGCTGCCGGAGGAACGTCAAGTATCGGAGGCTGCAAAACTATCTGTACAACGTACTGGAGAGACCCCGCAGCTGGGCGTTCATCTACCACGCGTTCGTGTGAGTACTGCTCCCCGCCCCTGCCGCGGCGCACCTGTCCCCGCCAGCCCGGGAGCCAGGCGCCGGCTCGGCCAGGCAGCGGCTGGGGGGTGAGGCGCGGAGCAGCGAGGAGGCATGAGCTGTGGCACGGCCCCGCCCCGGCTCCTTAAGTTGGGCATCTCCCAAGAGCGCCAGGGAAGCCGGCTGTGGTTCGCCGGCAGCGTTTCTCCGGGGGGGGGGGTAAGTCCAGGTGGAGAGCGGGGCTCGTCGGCCGGTGACAGCCCCTAGTGGCGGGAGGGCGAGCGGGAGCGGCGCTCCCCCAAAACCCGCCAAAAAGTGACTCAGAAACGCCAGCGTTTGGGGTGGTCTGTGCACGCCGTAGCGCCCCCCACCCCCACTCCGCGTAAACGCGGTGACAGCAGCCGGCAAAGGGAGTCACTGCCATGGGAGACGGGGGGCTCTGCCCGCCGGCTGGGCCGGGGGAAGGCCCACGTGTTGGCGGTCACTTCTGCAAGGGGCTGTGCTGCGGCAGGGCTGCCTGGGCCAGGCACATGATAGGTTGGCCCCGGCAGCCGGCAGGCATGCAAAGGCTGGGCTGGGTTCGCTCGTGGCGCTGGGGAAAGGTGGGAAAAGACAGGCAGCCTAGACCTGACCATCAAGCGGAACATGCCCAACGAGGAATTGATTGGGAAGCAAATATTTACTTTCCCTGGTTAAAGGGTTTTACTACTGTTTTCCCACCGCGTCCATCCACTCGCTCGTGTAGCCAGGCTATTACTACAGTTTTGTCCCGTGGGTTATTTTTAGATACTTTTGTACGTGCTTCTTCCCAGAAACTAACTAAAAAGCAGAGTTACTGGAGGGAAAGAGGGCAGTTTGTTGGTACACAGCTTTTGGACCGTTTTCAATCTGTTCTGAAAATGTAAGTCTGCAGGTGTCTGCTTATGTTAGAGGCAGGAAGCACGGGGCATCTGCTTGGAGATGCGGTTGTATCTGTTGCTTGCGAATTGGAACTCTTGGCTGCAATAACGTGAAAAGGACAGTGAGGTGATTGTAAAAAGCCAGGGTGCAGACATGGTTCATGAGCTGCGCATGAACCAGGCTCTAGTCAATTCTCTTCAATATTACCCCTATACTTAAATATCCGAGTATTTGATTATTACAAAGCAGGAATGATGTAATTTGAGATGTTTGCTCCATTTAGTGATTATTACCCATTTTCTCATTGCATCCTGCAATGTGTTGATCCCATCATTATGAATTCATTAGGTATTCTAAGTAATAGCTTTGATCATTATGAACTTATTTAGTATTCATGCAAATTGCATATATATTTCCAGTTGAGTTCCATAGCAGCAGTAGTTAATGGACATAGTGTTACTGTTATATTTTTATTGAAATGTTCAACATTTAGGATGAATTCCAAACTAATTCCTATTAGTAATGATCATGATAAATTCATTTGGGACTTCCAAGAAGTTCCTTACTATTTCTCTTATAGTTGGGCGTTATTTAGAAACCACTTAGTAAACTGTTATCTTGTTATATAGTCTTAATTTATCTTGTCCTTGAATGTTAATGTCATTTCCCTATGCATCTCTTGTATTAGCAAGTTACTCTTCTGTTTTGGAAGTGTGCACAGTGTATCTGGGTTTAGTAGAGGATGTGACTAAAACATTTCTTGTGATTCTAGGCATTATCCTTCAAAGAGAATTCAGATGTATCTTGTATTGGCTCCTTAAGACAGGGTGTTGCTTATGTGAGGTAGGCTTTAACACCCTACCTTCAGCAACCATTTTAAAGTATCCTCAGGGTTTCCAAAACAAGTTTGTTCAATATAAGTCCTCTCTTATTATTATGTATTCTGGCTGCATCCAAATACATGTCCCTACACCAAAGATCATTCAGTCTAAAGACAGAGTTGCAATACATCATATTCCTAACCCCAAAAGCTGCAGTAAACCAGATGAAGTATGACTAATGTTAAGACCAGTCAAATAAATGTTTTGTTCTTAAAATATTGTGCTTTACATTTGTAAAAGTCCAGAAAATTGATCTTTGATATGATAAATGGTATATGAGGATGGGTCACTGTGTTTAATCATAGAAAATGAACAGACTGCACAGTATAGAGCAGATGCAAGGTTACTATTCTTTGAACAGTAGTTTCAGTAATTTCACTGAAAAGATGATTACGTATAGTGAGCAAATGTCAGTTGTAATACTTTCAGTAATAAAACAACTGTTTGTTAAAAGCTGTCTTTGGTAACCTGTGATCAAGTAATGCTTTGTATCACACCAGCATGGGAATCCCCAAATCCTACTTTAATAGTTTTTATAGCCATATAGAATATCTTGCCAAGAACCACTGCACTGTGATTAATGAGGTGCTTCAGGGATAGATTTACTTAGTAGACCAAAATTGCTATAGACAAAAAAACCAGAAACAGGTTTGAAGTGACATTTCATTTAGTGAAAGATTGCTGTCAACTAAGTAGAAATACTTATTCCCCTCTAAATAGTTAATTATGAAAATTTACTGTTGTAGACTGAACTTTCGTTATTTTTGGTCATTTATTTGGTACGCTTCGCTATTTGTGTTTTAATAGGAATCTCTTACCCTAGGTCGTATTCTGGCATAGACAGTACTTTATCAATACTCTGAAAAATCACTTAAATACTTGTTAGGACACTTCTTATTGCAGTTATCATGTAAATGCCAAGAAATCATACTTTGGTACTCTTCTGTTTAATTTGAGAGCATAATGATAATTATTAAATAAAATCCAAGTTGAAAATAAAATTGACAGTATTAAACCTATAAAAAAAATAAATTTCCAGAGTGAAGTCATGACACAGCAACACTGTAAACAAGGAATATTGCCAGATGCCTTTAGATAATTGCCTGCATAGAATGAGTGCCAATTTTAGTTTTTAATTACAAATGGCAATTTTGGCAACTGGAAATGCCAACATAGTATCTTTTTATCTGATCAAAACTGTGTGAAGCATCTTGGAAACACTATTGTACTATAGAAGCACCTAGTAGTACCACTAGTTTAAGGATTTGTCAGTGTTTCTATTATAACTCCCATTTTAATGAGCTTTTTACCTTGGCCATTTGAAGCTCCATTGGGTGAAAATTTGGCAAAGAGCTGATTACTTTGGATGCAATTTTTCTGTCTAAATTATTTTTATCTATTGAGATTAAAAGAATATGCACAATTTAAAGAATATATACAATTCTCAGTATTTCAGATGCATCTTTTGCAACCATCTAATCGAACATAACTTAATCTTGGCAAATTTTCTACACAGATATTGTGATGTTAAAAATGACAAATCTTTTGGAAAAAATATGTAACTCAAGTTATTTACTCGTTGAGATGTCATTTTTTAACTTTGTTAATGCATATCTACGTTACAGCAGAGTCTATTATTGCTGTTATAGGTAGGGGCTATAAATTGTTAAACCTTATTTTCAGGAGAATATAACTCTGGATGTAAATATTACTCTGATCTGCAAGATGGCATAACCACAAATTTTATTTCCTCCTCCAAATTTTCAATTTTCTTAATTTTTAGAATTAGAAGTTTGGTAGGTGGGTGGGGGGGGGAGTGCATTATTTATAAATGGCATTAGCTAATCAGGAACCAGTCCTGCAGTGGAACTCTCATGGAGTTTCTCCATGCAGAAGGACTTTAGATCAGGGTTTAATCTGTAATATTGTTAAATTTTAATGGAAAAACTTTTGCCATTGTAAATAAAGGAGTAAGGAATGAGGAACAGGTATAGTAAATTAAAATTTAGAAATCAATGAATTCTGTTATTTGTGTTTCATTCCTAGAGTTTTGTAATTTTACACAGAAAGGGCACCATCCTGTGACTGTCTACTGCTGGATTTAGTGTTTGTTATTGGGCAGAGACAGTCACTTAAATAGGATTATAATGGGTAGTAAGGGTTTGCCAGATCAGACCCACAACTTGCATGTTTCTTCACTTACATATTACCTGTGTGCATTTTATTAGTACTTCATGACATAGAGGTCTTAAACCTGTATTGTAAGTATAGGGAAAATTGCCTTTTGAATGGCACAATCTTCGACTCTTGATGGTTTAGGAATAGTTCAAATATGAACACTGATAAAATCAGAATGTCCATACCAATTGTGAATAATGAGGCTGGCCTCGTAAACTCATGCTGGTAAAATCTTCATATCACACCACATAGTCATTTGTGTTTCTGCTAATATTTAACATACAAATACATTAAAAACACTCTAACTTTTCTAAAAGTGTTTTCTCAGAACCCCTAGAATGCTGATTCTTTTTTATCAGCTTGTGCAGAAATACAGTGACCTGTTGTTTGCTTGGTACACCACTGTAAGTGCTTCCAACATTAAAGCTCTGGTTTTTTGCCTCTGTCTTCACAAACAAGATCAGCTCCCAGACTGCTGCACTGGGCAGCACAGTCCGGGGTGAAGGTGACCAGCCCTCGGTGGAGAAAGAAGTGATTCAGGACTATTTAGAAAAACTGGATGAGCACAAGTCCATGGGGCCAGATGCGCTGCATCCGAGGGTGCTAAAGGAGTTGACGGATGTGATTGCAGAGCCATTGGCCATTCTCTTTGAAAACTCATGGCGAATGGGGGAGGTCCCGGATGACTGGAAAAAGGCTACTGTAGTGCCCATCTTTAAAAAAGGGAAAGAGGAGGATCCAGGGAACTACAGGCCAGTCAGCCTCACCTCAGTCCCTGGAAAAATCATGGAGCAGGTCCTCAAGGAATCAATTCTCAAGCACTTAGAGGAGAGGAAGATGATCAGGAACAGTCAGCATGGATTCACCAAGGGCAAGTCATGCCTGACTAACCTAATTGCCTTCTATGAGGAGATAACTGGGTCTGTGGATGAGGGGAAAGCAGTGGATGTGTTATTCCTTGACTTTAGCAAAGCTTTTGATATGGTCTCCCACAGTATTCTTGCCAGCAAGTTAAAGAAGTATGGTCTGGATGAATGGACTATAAGGTGGCTAGAAAGCTGGCTAGATCATCGGGCTCAATGGGTAGTGATCAACGGCTCCATGTCTAGTTGGTAGCCGGTTTCAAGCGGAGTGCCCCAAGGGTCGGTCCTGGGGCTGGTTTTGTTCAATATCTTCATTAATGATCTGGAGCATGGTGTGGACTGCACTCTCAGCAAGTTTGCAGATGACACTAAACCGGGAGGAGTGGTAGATACGCTGGAGGGTAGGGATAGGATACAGAGGGACCTAGACAAATTAGAGGACTGGGCCAAAAGAAACCTGATGAGGTTCACAAGGACAAGTGGAGAGTCCTGCACTTAGGATGGAAGAATCCCATTCATTGTTACAGACTAGGGACCGAATGGCTAGGAAGCTGTTCTGCAGAAAAGGACCTAGGGGTTACAGTGGATGAGAAGCTGGATATGAGTCAACAGTGTGCCCTTGTTGCCAAGAAGGCTAACAGCATTTTGGGCTGTATAAGTAGGGGCATTGCCAGCAGATCGAGGGATGTGATCATTCTCCTCTGTTCAACGTTGGTGAGGCCTTATCTGGAGTACTGTGGCTGGTTTTGGGCCCCACACTACAAGAAGGATGTGGAAAAAATGGAAAGAGTCCAGCGGAGGGCAGCAAAAATGATTAGGGGGCTGGAGCACATGACTTATGAGGAGAGGCTGAGGGAACTGGGATTGTTTAGTCTGCAGAAGAGAAGAATGGGAGGGGATTTGATAGCTGCTTTCAACTACCTAAAAAGGGTTCCAAAGAGGATGGATCTAGACTGTTCTCAATGGTAGCAGGTAACAGAACAAGGAGTAATGGTCTCAAGTTGCAGTGGGGGAGGTTTAGGTTGGATATTAGGAAAAACTTTTTCACTAGGAGGGTGGTGAAGTACTGGAATGGGTTACCTAGGGAGGTGGTGGAATCTCCTTCCTTAGAGGTTTTTAAGGTCAGGCTTGACAAAGCTCTGGTTGGGATGATTTAGTTGGGAATTGGTCCTGCTTTGAGTAGGGGGTTGGACTAGATGACCTTCTGAGGTCCCTTCCAACTCTGATAGTCTATGATTCTATGATTGTATGAAAGCTGAATATTGCTCAAAACTGTCTTCATAACATATTATTTGCTTGTTTTTGTTAAGGTGATTGAGTACTGATTTAATGATTATCAGTGACAATAAGTATAATCCAACACATGAAGTTACTGTGGAGGAGATTTTTCAAAAGCACCTAACTCCCATTGAAAGTAAACAAGAGTGCCTAAATGTCATTTGTGCCTTTTGAAAACATTCCTTATATCTATTTTTATTTATGGGTTACATATCTGAATGTCTTTACCAGAAATAGTTGGAAATAACTCCATAATCTATGAATTTCAGAAGTGTAAGTGTGTAAGTGTGTTTAGTTGTCTTTCTGATGAGCAGCTGGAGTTTGGAGGTGGGCGGAAAGCTTTGCCCTTTGATATAATTATGGGTATGATTCAATTATTTGTATATATTTTTTAATTTAACCTTGTTTAATCTTTTGAGGTGCAAATATTCTATTTCTTATTAACTTGCTTGTAATATGGCAGTAGGGTTGCCAGGTGTCCGGTTTTTGACTGGAACGCCCAGTTGAAAAGGGACCCCGTTGGCTTCGGTCAGCACTGCTGACTAGGCTGTTGAAAGTCTGGTTGGCGCAGGGCTGGCAGGCTCCGTACCCGGCTCTGCACAGCTACCAGTATTGGCGACATGTCCCTCCTGCTCCTACGCACAGGGGCGGCCATGGCCCAAGCACCAGTTCTGTGGTTTCCAGTGGCCAGGAACCACGGCCAATGGGAGCTGTAGGGGCAGCACACAGAGCCACTGTGGCTGCCTCTGTTCCTAGAAGTCAGAGGGATATGCCGGCCGCTTCCCAGGCTGTCGCCTGAGGTCAGCACTGACTTGAGCCCACACCCCGAATACCCTCCCGCAGCTGAACTCCCTCCCAGAGCCCACACCCCTTCCCCCAGCCCTGGGCCCTCTCTCGCACCCTGAACCCCTCATTTCTGGCCAGTGATCATTTTACCAGAAATTCTGTTCTTCCTGCTTTGTTCTCCAAATATGTTTGTTAATTGAATATTTTTCTCAGATGTCTATTGAGTAGAGATTTCTGTAGCTAATTACATTGGTCAAATGTCAAATATCATGCCATTGATATTTAGGGAGAACTCCCCATTCTGATTAAACATTGATGGCATGATATGGCCTAATATGTTTTGGAATTATACATTATGCACTTCTCCAACTCTTTGGCTGTATCATTTCTCTGATGAACTAGTCACAAAATCTGGTAAATATTATTATTTTATTTTATTTTTCTCTCTTTCTCATTGCTATTTTACTTGTTGGAGTTCTCGTTTCCCTCCCTAGAGCCTTCAAAATTAGAAAAAAGGAGAGTGTTTGGATTAACTGTGGTGTTGCCTTAGGTTAAAGTGGTACAGATATTGTTGTATCAGCAATCAGAAGTTGATGTTGGAATTCTGTCTTATCTGTACTTCAGGGCATACAATGAACTACATGTGGCAGTCCCCTGGAGCTGTGTGCAGATGCAGGGCTATGCTTGTTCCAGTCCATGTCCGGGTTCAGGGTCTGCATTTGTAAACAATGCAAATTTATGCAAAACTCAATTCTATTGGGACCTGAGGAGGAAAACAATGGAATCTTTATGACCTGTCATATAACTTTCAGCTAAATACAAGACAGATTTTTTTTTCTTCTATATAACAATAAAAATGTAGAGGCATTTCAGCATAAATCTGCCATGTATATATTGTGCTGGGAGCAAACTATACATAAACATGAATGCACATACCTGGGAAAATTTGTTTTCAGTACTAGGATGTATAGTGTAATTATATGTTAAATATTCATCCAACTTAAACAGTTGCACACCAACAGTAATACCACAATAATTCAAACATGCCTTCATATCATGTATTACCTATGATGGTGGAAGAGAAGGAACAGAAAACAATGCTTCATTCCCCCTCTTCCCTATTGTGTTCCATGGGCAACATTTTTGCTGGAGAGCTACTGAATGCTCTGGAATTTTCAAGATGTTATGTGCTGAATGTTCTTATTATTTACACATCCAGAGAGTAAATTCAAGTGACTTTAACTTGCCTTCATTTCAGTCTCTTTGGGCCTGATCCAGCTTAGTATGGGCCTGATCTCACATGTTATATCTTCAGCTGCACAAGCTGTGTAAGCTCCATAAGGCTGCAGATGCTGGCTCCACAGTAGATGATCTATCCAGGGGAAACATTGGGTTGCCACAAAAAGCAGAACTGCTCCCCACCCTGTGGGGGAAAAAAAGAACAAAAAAACATTCCTCGGGAAAGAGTTACTGAGAGTCCTGGACCTGAAAAACTGTGCAGATGAGCTGCATCCTGTTCGTTCCCTCACATGGGTGTGTAGCCCGAAGGAATTATGAACCCTGCATGACCGCAGGAGAAAAGACAGTGTTCTGGGCCATTGTTTGGAATAGATTTTTAAAGTGAAGGTAATACAAGGAAGTACAGTATGTCTCCCATCTCCATTTACTGAGAAGTGGGTCAGGCCTCATCTTATTACTATTTCGCCATGAGGAGTCCTTCCCTCCTTTCGCCACCCTCTCTCCCTCCTCCCCTCCCCCCCCCCCGTGAAATTAAATGTTGGCATTGTGTTGCAAGGAGCCCCATCTCCATTTTCCTCTGGTCAATCCTAGGTCCATTTTTCTTAATGTGTGAATTTTGAGCATGATATGCCCTCTTTTTGTCTCCCTGTTTATGAAAGAATCTGGATTTTTTTTAAATGTATCTCCTACTCACTGACATCCAATCAGCCAGATAAAACCCACACCTACATGACATCTCTTATATCAAGAAAATTCAATAATTCCTAAGATTCCAAATGCTGTATTTGGTAAAAAGGCTGGGTGGAATAAAAGATATGATCCATGAGAGAGGACAGCCATGAATGCCTAGTGTAGTATGGGATGCTGATTATAACTTGGAAGAAGGAGCAGATGTGGTGGCTGCAGAGGCCAGAGAGATTTTGGCTCACTTATGGGACAGCATTTGTGTGACACATTTTGACTGATCAGTTCTGTAATTCTTCGTGAGCTAAAAATGATTTTTTTAATAGAATAAACATACTGGAAACTTAAATCCTCTGTTTGAACAGGATTATTTAAACACGATTATCACTATGTCCTGGTGTACCTTCAACCTAACAGTGGAAAAATATGACTAGTTTATTAATATGCATCAGCATTAAATTACTGCTGCCATTTTGGATCTGAATTAAATATTATTTTTCCAATAGTAGTTCAATGTGAATTATATCTAACATTAATTACATTCAGAGGGGTAGCCGGGTTAGTCTGGATCTGTAAAAGCAGCAAAGAATCCTGTGGCACCTTATAGACTAACAGACGTTTTGGAGCATGAGCTTTCGTGGGTGAATACATCCTTGCATCCGACGAAGTGGGTATTCACCCACGAAAGCTCATGCTCCAAAACGTCTGTTAGTCTATAAGGTGCCACAGGATTCTTTGCTGCTATTAATTACATTGGTTGCATTTTATGTTCAATATTCAATCATTATTGCACTCAGTATTTGCTGTAATGATACTGATCGTAATTAATATATTTTCTGGTATAAATAAATAGTCAGTGAATTTTTCCACAGGAATTTCACTATAATGAGGAGATACTTTAATAATAAACTATGTAAGTAACACACTTTGTTTTTATATAAACAAACAAATTGAAAACAAGCTGAATAATTTCCTTTTAAATAATATAAGCCACCAAAGTGTCACAATAAAACTTCAACTATTAGCTCTCTGGTGCTTAATGGGCAGCATCTTGCTGTATTTTAGTGACCCCTGACTAAGCTGGGAGATGTACTAGATGTCTAAAGTTTAATCATGCCCTGATTTTACTCTGGTTCATGTTTCCATTACTGTAGGTTTGGGGCATGATTCTGCTCTACTGAAATTAAGGGGGTTTTGCCATTAATGGGAACAGAACTGGGCCCTTCATATGTGGGTAAAAGAGCTGAGATTTAAAAAAAACAATATTATCTATTGGCAAACCTATACCATATAAATACAGCAGACCTAGTTTCAATATCCCATTTTTCTAAACAAGACAAACATCTCTCTTTACAATATCAAATCTTTACTTTTCAGAGGGGAAATCTTTCCCTTGTGCAGATGATTGAAATAAGCAACAAACTGATTCTCCATATTATGTTCTTGAGTATTAATGCTAGTATGTCTGTCTAGATAACCTGTCTGATGATAAGAGATATAGATTGCCTATGGGATTACCACCACAGTTCAGTTAAGAAAGCAAATTCAGCACCTAAGCCAGACTTCCTGCGTCAATTGCAAAATGATCATAAAGCAGTCTCCTAGCTTAGGTCAGAACAAACTTCTTAACTCCTTTAAATGGCAGTCCAAAGGTTCTCGCACAGATTAGCTGGATGGTCAAGCAGTTTTGTCAACTTTCTGA
Organism: Mauremys reevesii; assembly: GCF_016161935.1. Classification (NCBI taxonomy): domain Eukaryota; kingdom Metazoa; phylum Chordata; order Testudines; family Geoemydidae; genus Mauremys; species Mauremys reevesii. The sequence goes on along the minus strand of NC_052625.1, from coordinate 153,012,326 downwards.
GAAGAGGTTGACTGTTTGCTGGTGCTAACTGCCTGAAACAATATGGCCAACATTTTCTAACTTGGTGCCCAAGTTAGCACCTAAATTCATATTTGGATACCCCTAGTAGGCCCTTATTCAGGAAAACGCTTAAGCATATCTGTAAGTGCTTTCTTGAATAAGGATGGACTTCAACATGTTGCCTAAATGCTTTTCTAAATGATGGTGTGATTTTTTCAGAGGTGCTGAGCACCTGCGTCATCTTTGAAGTTAGTTGTGATTTTACACACTCTTTACAATGCTTTATAAAGAATAATTACAGGACAGTTAGCATTTTTTTTCAAAAGCTGGTATGGAGTAAAAATTTACAAATGAATTATGCTCTTCATCCCATTCGAAAGAAGAAGGGAAGTTCTGTACCTGCCCACCTTTTCAATTCAGGCAGGAGTCTCCTGTTTTCTATGCTATCCATCATCTGCCTGATCAAGCACATTATCTTGTGATACCCAGTTTCATAGAATCATAGAATTCAAGATCAGAAGGGACCATTATGATCATCTAGTCTGACCTCCTGCAAGATGCAGGCCATAATAGCGATCCACCACACCCTTAAGCAGCTGCCCCCCTGCCCCATGGGAGAAAAAAAAAAAAACCTCAGGCCCCAGTTTAAAATGTAAAGACATGAAAATTTGGATTTCAAGGCTTTCATTGACTTTTAATGACTTTATTGTAACCATACTTGATGTCATATTGTATCAACACATCCGTGCTAATTCTCACGTATTATGAAACAAGAGGGAAAAATACTTTCCTGGTTCAAGAGAATGAAAAAGTTGGCAGTTATACGGTTCAGATACTCAATCTAGTGTACTAATGGGTTAGATAAGGTAGTTTGGTAAGTGCCCTTCCTAGGTCAGATAGTCAGAACTACCAGTCCAAATCTAAATTCTTCTAGTACCTTAATTTTAATTTGTTTGTTATTTTTTTTAAAGTCACGGATCACTGTGGAATCTGATCACCACTAAGGAGAAGTAAATGCACAAATCTCTCTCTTCCCACCCTACCAGAAAAAAAAAGCTTAAAGGTTTTGTTTGGATTTTTTTCTTAAATATCTGATGTGTGAGGATGCTGATGTGTTTCAGAGAGTTATTGTGGGAGAACTAAGATGCAGAGTTGGGTTTTGCATTTAGTTCTGTAAGTGGTGAGGGTGGTGTACATTCTTATTTCACTTGGGAATGAGTTCCACAGTCTTGCTATGTCTCTTGTGTGAGATCTGTCTCCTGAGGGTATAAGTCTTTCCCTATTAGTCAGCAGCTTCATTTTCCAAGTGGAACAAACTGTCATGTGATGTCATCACTGAAGGGAGGTGAGCTTTCAGGTAGCTGGAGCCAATACTGTACCTGGCTGATGGCTTTGAAAATTGGTGCAGCAACTTCAAACTGGACTTTGTGTTCATTGAGGAACCTATGTAGGCTGCAGTGAATTGAGGTGATGCATTTGCTGTAACTTAAGTTGGTGAACAGATGAGCTGATGTATCCTTTTTATGATGCATCCACTGAATATGGAACATTATTTCATTGTTGGAGAATCCTTAAAGAAAAACCCTCAATTTGAAAATCACATTTCCATCTGAAACTGGTGTACCTATTATTGGTATTTGTTTTTTTAGCTTGTTTTCTTTGAATAAGAACAGCCCTTTGTGTATAGTCAGTTTCACTGTTGTATTGGTGCTCATTTGCATCATTGTCATGTGTTGCTCTGGGAAAGCTCACATTCATGTTCTCCACTAGTCTCTGCAAGACGGTGCTTACAAGTAGCAGCAAAGCTGACAAATCAAACTGCAGGGATTAGCAGGCCACATGCTATAGACAGAAGAAAATGGGGATTGTGGAGGAGGGATGTGCCAGAGTACATTGGATGGTGTTGATCTTAAACCTGCCCAAAAGATCCTTATAAATACATCAGGGGAGCATTTTCTTAGCAGATTGTTCCTCCAACCCTCTCCCCCTCAAACAACCGCAAGCAAACAAACAACAGAACCAAGCAAAACAAAAACTAATTTTATTTTGACCCGAAGTCATAATTAAATATCAGTTTCCTTGAGGCATTTTATGTGTGTTTTGTTTGTACAGTAGTTTGTAGTTAACAGCTGATTTTTACAAATTTGTAGTGCACTTGAGTCAGTCACTGATTATTTGATAAGTTTAATGTCATTTAATTGGTGCTGCTTTGTGAAATAAGGCTGTCCTGTTAATAACCGGATCCATTCACTAAAGGTAAAGAAGGCGTTTGTAGGCAACTATGGACAGCCTGTCCTTTTACCTGTAAGTGAAATAAATCTGTAAGTCATTACAACAATCTGAACATACTTTATTATTTCTAAGACTATTGAAATATTGGAGTCAAGCCTTAGGGATAAGATATCTTATCTCTAGGGCATGTACATATGTAGTCTGGACAGGAGGTGAACTTCCAAAGCTGAATTGTTAGCCATAATTTGGACTCCATAACTATTGTATGTGACAATGTACTGGGAATGAAATTTCATTCTCTTTAACATATGCAATGAAGTTAGGAGTGCATTTGTTAGACACTTAGCCTTTCATCCTAAAAACAATATGTGCTTAATTTTGATTTCCTTGGGACTGCTTATGTTCTTAAATACATGCCTAATTGCTAACATGATTGCAGTTTTATTCACCAGTATTAATATTGTGAAATACTCTATTGAAATGAACAGGGGTGTTTCTGAAAGAAAGTGTCTGTCCAGCTGCTAGAAAAATATGATTGCTTAGTTTTCTGCAAATACAGATGGGAAATCCTTATTGGGAGGGTTGGAGACATAAATAGAGAATATCTTAAAGGTAATGGGGTGTACATACATCTACGAGTTTGAGGCACTGCACACTTGACCTACATTTTTACAGGCCAGATTTCTTATTGATACTTTTGTGGTACCAGAGCAAGTGCTATACGGTATTTAAATACTTATCTGCCTTCACAGGAAACTAAATTAAAATGTGGTGGAATTTATGAAAATTTTCTGTCAAACTGATTTAATTGACTGTACCTTTAAAATAATTAATAAATTATGTTTTTTTAAATGCATAATTTAAATTCTCTCTTGCAGTATGAATGCAGACTGAGAACTTGGGTTCCTAAGTGAATCAGTTAATTGGATTTGACTTAAAAATAATACACTATTATTTTTATTTTATTTTTTTAATGAAGGCCTTGGCCATATATACCGACTTGAGGAAATAACAGACTTGGTCTTTCCCTAAACATCCATATACCGTGTGTGTGTGTGTGTGCGCGCTCTGTCAGCTACTGAGAATGCAAGAATCTGCCTAATTTTGATTTGAACAATAGCTAGGTTTGTCATTGGACTTTAAACGATAATGTTGCAGTTTCTGATCCGAAACTGGCTTTTGCAATAAGATGGATATTTATTTATTCATTCATTTAATTTTATTTCAAGTTAGAATAAATAATAAAATGCCACCCATTCACATGATCTAAGTGGCCTGCTGATCATTTGAAATTACAAAACCAAAATGCAACATAATATGCCATACAGTCAAATTACCCATTCTACTGAGCAGCAGACTGTCACCAGATACTAACGTCCCTATGTATCTGCTTGCACTTCAGCCTCCTTAGATTTTCCTCAAAGTCTTGATGAAACAAATAAGCTTTGCAGCCTGTCCTTAGAACATGTGCTCTCTGTAGGATGCCCTGCTTACCAAGTGGGTGGCCATCTTTATGCACCAGTTCCAGCTTCCAAATTGATTCAAGATGTAGCCCCATGTGGAATGCATTGAAATAATCAAACCTCGAGGAGACAAAGGTATGGATGATGATAGCAAGATCTGAACCTGAAAGATAAAGCTGTCTGGACGGGCCTAGGTGGTAAAATTACCTTTTAACTGCTGCTGTCACCTGACCTTCTAAGGCTGGATCCCACAGATCAAGAGAGGTGAGGGAAGTTGTCAGCAAGCTGTTCTGGGGAGAACAGACTGATAAAGACCAAACACAGGTCCTGCAGGAGTGTCTGAAGCAGCTGGGGCCTTCCCAAAACTCCAGGGGATGATAATCCTCAAGCCATCCATATACCCTGTTTATTATTTTAAGGTCTTTTTCTTGCTTTGGTGCTAGATAAACAATACTTTGGTTTAAGAAGGTTGTTTGGTCACTGGGTACAACTGGTCATTGCTCCTAGAAGAAACAGTTCTGCAGGTGCTGAACTAAGTTGGACCTGCTGAGATACTTGTGATTAGTACCAGGCTTGGTTTGAGAATGGGAGAATCACTTGATTCCACCCCAAGAAAGTGAACAGCTCAAGGCCTTGGAGCAGGAGGGGTTTCACTCAAAGAAATTAGGGGGGTTCAGAGGTACTGTTTGCCTGGTGACTGACATTTATGCAAGCGAGAGACTTAAAGTAACTGTACAGCCAACCACAGTTGGCTAGGTCCTGTGCAATATTTTCCCACACAGAGCTGCTAAGACACATCAGTTCTGAGTTACTACTTTGTTGAGATTCAAGCCTTTGCCCTCTGTGAGGCAGACTGCCAATTTTTCAAAGCAGTATAGTAGTTCTGTGGTGGTAAGAAATAGACTAAGAAGAGATTATATTTTTTCACTTGTGACCTAGGATAGATTTGGAACTCAAGTCTCCATAAATGAAATACTGTATTTTACCCACTTTCCCAACTAGCTTATAGATGAGAGGGATTCTTTTGTTTAAAAAAAATCCCCAAAACACAACCACCACCAAAAGTTTGTAGGCAAGGCACGCTCAATCTATTGGTCCAGTTCTGCATTGCAACACCACTACATTGTGCTTATTAAAATAAACTTAGAATATCTGTTTCACAAATCCATTTGTTTGTTTTATTTACAGTTTATGTAATTGTGCGTTTTCATTGCCAATTTAGTGCACTATGGAGCGATCTGAGGGAGATGGGAGTGTGTGGACATTCAGCTGAAGGAACTGTGGCAAATCAAGAGAAAATAAAAGTTCTTTTGAGGGCTTACCCGGTCTAATCTCAAGGTTCCCCTCACCAAGGTCAAGGCAAACAAGAGTCTTAACTGCCTTGTCTCAGGGCAAAACAACCTAAGGTCGTTTATCTTTTCTTCAGGAAAGATAAATTGTATAGCCCATGCCCCCTATTCCTGTGTTTGTTACAATCAGATGCCTCTAACTTCTTCATTCTTCATGAAAGAGAAGTAGAAACATTTCAACCTGCTCTTAACAGGCTTTAAATGAAGTCTGTGGTCCCGCCTCAATTTTTTTAACAACATCATCTGTGGACATCTGATTTCCCTTAACATGACTGCTCGGCTGTTCTACCCCCAGCAACAAACTTCCTCTTCCTTTTATGTGTGCCATACAAGTCTAATGCTGGCCCTGTGTGGCAGACCCCCTGAAACCTGCTTGTGGCCTCCCAGGGTGCCCCAGGCCCCTGATTGAGAACCATTGCCATGCTCGATAGCTAAGAGACTAATGAGCCCCATCTGCTTCTGTGCCCTGCCAGTTTACCCTTGTCTCCTTTCATAGAATCCTGGACTGGAACCTCAGGGCTTCCTGATGAGGCCACCCTCGTGACTTTCCAGGGCCCCAAGTGGACAGAATACCCCATCACAGGGTAGAGGTGATGAGTAGACCTCTAATTACAGTATTTCATATCCTGGAAGGTTGTAGTAATGTCAGGATAGTGGAATTTGCATTATTTTGGCCTCATAAATAGCTGTCTGTAGCATTTAAGTATATTTAGGTTTACCTGAATACTGAGCTGTTTGGGCATTTGCAGAAAAAGAATATGTGGCCCTGTTTAATATTGGCATAACATGTGCTGTCTACTGAATCACCAGCACATTTCTGCAGCACTTAGAAAAGGGAGACATATTCTACAAAAGGAATAACAGAAAGAACATAATGGTAAAACACCAGTGATTTACATGATATTTTCAGGTGGGCAGCTTCTGAGCAGGAGGCATAGCTTGACCATAGCTATGGAAAAGAATATGGAATACCAGTAAATTAATGCACATGCATTTTTATTATGGTTTCTGTAGCATATTTCAATTGAAAGAATAAGATTTAATGTTTGGTTCATTCAGATATTAATAGTAAATATATTTTTGGATAGAAAGATATTTACTGTGTATTAGTAGCAGGCCAAATCTTAAGGACATTTACTGGCTTTTGGTATTGGGCTAAATCTTGAAGTCCTGACTCAGAATAAAACTTACACTGATATAATAAGTAAGGTAAAGCATTTTTTTAATTCTTGGATTTACTGAGGGGTTTGAGTGTATGCAAAAGTAGTTTAAAATAAATTCTGATTGGATTTTTGCCAGTAGTGTGTCATCCATTGCTGCCTATTTCAGTTTCACTTGTGCTACATAAACTTCAGGTCCACAGCGTTTCTTAAAAAGGCAATCAAAAGGTTCTAGAATACACCTTAGACTGTATCTTTAGATCTTTTCTTCAGCAGGCAGCAATGAATAAAATGGGTTACAAATGGTGAAATTATTTTAAAGAAAAATAATCATAAAATTTACTGTTACAAAAGGAACCTAGAGTTTCCAAATTCTGTGCACTAAATATCTTACAGGTAATTTACTACATAACATTTTATCCATAAATGAAACAATGGAACAGTCAAGGCATGGAAACCTGGATATATTCCTAATCTAAAACCAATCTTAAATAATTCAGTTTTTCAAGAAACTCTTTGATATTTCAGTTTAGTTTGAAAGCTGTTCATGTATTATGTTCCAACACTAATGCGATTCAGTGTCTAATAGCATAGTTTTTTATGATAAATACTGAAATGAATTCCGATTATGAATCTAAAATACAAACATTTCATTATTTTACATTTATATCTAGTGCAATGAATGTCAGACAGTCAGATTGCTAGTGGTTGAAGCTAAGCTACTGATTAAAATTAAAACCCTGTTTAAAAGAAACCCCTCAAAAACAGTCAACAGATGAGCAAATTAGCAAAGAATATAGTAAATATTTTATGAAAACACAGATTTTGAAGAAAAATATTATGTACATAAGTCTACTGCTCTTCAAGGCCTTGTCAATGTATTTGATTTTTCTTGTAATCACAATTGCTGACCTCATTGGCAGTACCTTTACTCCTCACCCTTAATCTCTCCTAATCTCTGTCATTTGTGGAGGTTTCTTCACTTGTTACAGTTTATCTAAAATGGAGATAGTCTGTACTCCAGAGAGTTTACTATCTTATCTCTCTTTTTGCTTGAGTGCTTTATGTCACTAATTAATAATGACTAAGCTGTTGCAATGAAAACATTTCAACATCATCATGTTTTCTATAAATGCCTACATTCACCCTACATCATCTGTATTTTTATATACATGAAAGGAAGTAGCCTAGAAGTGTAACTGAGCTCCTTCAAACCCCACCATCAAAGGTGTAGAGGAGGTATTTGGGGGCAAAATGTCATGGATAACATATTTTTGCTTTGGAGATCTGCTGTCTTACTCAGCTGTCCCACATCTCATACAAAATACTTCTGCCCCTGCAAGAATAATCTATTTAGGGATCTGTTCCCAAGCTTGAATATGAGCTCTTTTTACATGCTGCTTTTGCAGCACTCACCTATGTTTGTCTGAGCCCAAAAATCATATAGGACCCAAATTTGGCCTGAGGCCTTTATTTTGTATTGGTGACATAAAAACATATGAACGGCCATACTGGGTCAGGCAAATGCAACATCTAGCCCAGTAGCCTGTCTTTGACAGTGGCCAGAAATTCAGATGGGGGTGGGAGGGGTTATTTGAGGGAGGAGGGTTTTTAGAAATACTGAGTCATGTTCAGCCTGATTTTAAATGGACCCAAATCCATTACTTTGGGAGCACAGGAAGAGAAACAGTTAAAAAATATCTGAATCTTTAAATTTGAGATTATATAGTTATACAGTAATATACACTTAGAAGTTTGTAAACTTTGGCTATGCAATATGAAAGTTACAGTATGAATGTTTGAAAATATGTTAATGTGTGCATTGTATACCACAAACTTTTCAGCAGTGAATTTACTAGTGATTTGAATGCTTGGTTAGTTTGTTTAAATGTAAGTAGTAGAATTGCTATTCAACAGAGCTGCTCTGAAAAGCATAAAGTTTTAAAGTAGTCAACATCTGCCTGTTGCATACAGCTGTTAGACTATTTAGAATGTGAGTGCATTTAGTACCATAAATCGTACACTTTAAGGCCAGAAGTGACTACTGAGATCAATTAATTCAGTGCTTCAAGTCCAGTAACTGTGGTTGACCTAAAGCATAACTTTTAGTAAAATGTCCATTCTTGCTTTATACATTTTTTGTGATGGTGAATTGTTTCAATGGTTCATTACCCTTACTGTTAAAAAAAGTTGTGACCTATTTCTAGTCTGAATTTGTCTAGCTTCAACTTCTACCCATTGGATGTTGTTATACCTTTGTTTGTTAGACTGAAGGAGTCTCTGTTATCAAAATTCTGTAATAAGAGCAAGTGCACAGTGTGGCCACTAGGAACTCACAGTGAGATTAGAATTCAGATCTTCCATATCCAAACCCAGGCCCCATTACGTGAACTAAAATAACCTACTTTTCGTTGTTATCAGTATGACACCCAGTTGAGCAGCTCCGATTCCATTCAGTAGCTGGTAGCGGTACACATGAGACAATTACTTACACTCTCTCAGACTAAACAAATCTTTTCTTTAATACTATGATGTCTGCACTAGTTCAAGTGTTGCTTCTGCTGAAACCAATATGACAACTCTGTGGCTATGCAGAATAGTTATCTCTGTGCTTTTGGAACTTCATGGCAGTAGTGGGGATAGAACTCAGATCTTCCAGCTGCAACAGTACTGGTTCCTGACATCTGATCTCAAGGAGAATCTTTTTCAACTGTTAGTAACACAGGTCTTAAGAAACACAGGCACGTTGTTCTTATTCTTGGTACACATTCTCACTAGATACTTGATTTCAAATATACGTATTATAATTAATAAAAATCTTAGCATTTGCCAAGGGTTACCACATGGTTACTGCTATCTCTTGCTCTAAACATAGAGGAATATTGTTGTAAATTCAGATACCTTTTGGTAAATGCTGCTTTTTTTTTTAAATGGTAAACCCCAGTAGATGCATAACATGTATAGGGCATAAATACCTATGTAGTTTATGATATCCATGCAATAGATTCCTTTGCTTTTACAGCTATGCAGTAAACTATTGGGTTATGTGATAAACTGTATTTCTTTGGCAACACTGAATACCTGCACTCTGCCCAATGATTCATCTTAGCCACAATTATTTTTAACATTCCAAACTTCTCAACCACCATTTAAACCAAACTAAATCAAATTAAACCCACCAACCATAAAACAAACAACCAAAAAATCAAAACCGAAGTACAAAAACAAACAACAAAAATGGAAGACAAAAAAAAGAACTTGGCTCTTGGGCACCAAAATGTTTCCTTTTTCCCTGTAAAGATAGTTTTCCCCCTGAAAATCATTCCTATTCAAGGCAGTATTGAGTCCTGAACCTTGAAATGTTTAAGGTTTTCCATTTTGTTAAAAAATCAGACCTAGAAACACTTATCTTTTCCCTTTGAAGATCTGGGAATTCAGGATATCTAATGTTAGAGAGTATTTGTATTTAGCTTTGGCAGTTTGGGAGGTATCCAGTCTCTGACATACTTTAAATTTGTGAGATCATTTTCAGAAGTTATATATTACTATCACTGCAAGACCTGAAGATGGTACTTAAAATAACTTGGTTTTACAGGTGGCTGGATGTGATATAGTGCCAATAAATAAAATGTAGTTTTAAAAAATATTCAGGGCCATAGCTTGCACTTATTTAAACCTTTTGCAATCTACATAAATATTTTAAGTCATACTTAATAGAGTCAGCATGGAATTTGTCACTTTTTATGTAGCATAAGCAAAATATATTATGATGTGGTCTGAAGAGTTTATCAGCAGTAGTTTGGAATGACCTGCATAATTAGTTTATGGCTTTCCCACTAATAAGCAAGCAACCTTCCCAAACTCATGTTAATGATACCTTTAGATTACCATGTATTATTTCCATCCCTGCCCCCCTTGCCCTTTTCTGTAGCTATGCTGTACACAGTGGGAGACAGATTTTTTTGAAAAACCTTAGCTGTAGTTAAAATTATATTATTATTCTCAACTGGTATTTTGTCAAAATGAAGTATTTATAGGGTTAAAAATGTGATTGATTATAACAGACTATATAGTAGGTCTCTCACTTTAGCCGCCAAGAATATTGATTTTTATTAAGATTGTTAAACAAAGCCTTTATCCTCACTTTATGCTTGATCTCCTATTATAAAGTGTGGCATGTTTTCTGACTGAATAAAATGAGTTCCAAGTAGTGATTTGTGAAGATATTCATAACAACATTAATGAATAGAATTGCTATTGTAAACTTATGCTTCCTGGTCTGGACCTCTTCCTTGCATGAAAATGTGCTGATAAATGTTCCAACTGGTGTCTTTTTGCTTAATTTAACTGTAGCCGTTGTCTGTCTTGTGGTCTGATTGTTTGGTTAAGTACACAAAAACTCTGAGTCATGTACACCTATTTCTGGATACCCTCAAAATAATTAGGTGCAGCCCTGCAGCATCACATTCTAAACAACTTTTGAGCCAAACAAAATGCAAGAAATACAATTGATATATTTCTAGTCCTAAAATAACTTCAGAGAAGATACACTATACAATGGAAAATTAGACATGATTGTATTTTTAATTATGATGAACCTATTGCTAAAGTTAACTAGAGTAATGCATTTTCCTGCAGCTCCCTATTTCTAAATGATCAGAGAAGATTCTCTCTTTAACCTTTTTATCATGCATTTAGTTCCTATGGAATGTACTAGACGGAGATTCCTGGAAATCTGTATCCTACAGATACTGTATCCTACAGATCATATACAATATGTACACCTCTACTCTGATATAATGTGACCCAATATAACACGAATTCAGATATAATGTGGTAAAGCAGCGCTCCGGGGGGCGGGGGGCAGGTCTGTGTGCTCTGGCGTATCAAAGCAAGTTTGATATAACGCGGTTTCACCTATAACACGGTAAAAAAAATTTGGCTCCCGAGGACGGCGTTATATCGGGGTAGAGGTATATATCTTTGCATATGTTGTAAAATTCCACAAATTGGTTTGCCATTGTTCTCTGGCCCTCTCCTGAGGCCTCTAAAGGTGATGTGAACAGAGCTATGTATTGTGTGCTAATTAGTGACATTTGTGTTAGGTTTGTGATGTCCACTGGGAACAAGACCAAAGGCATCAATTCATGTCCCATGATGAGCCGCAGTGCAGTAAAAAATGGTAATAATTTTCTGTCTTTAATGACTGGATTTGAACCCACCAGCTAGATATGGAAATCAATGTATTTGACTATAAATGCTTGAATAAAATATTCTGCACAGAGTGGAATTATATGATCTTACATTTTCCCTTCTTGACAAAGATTATATTGGATGCATTAGTAACTGCATTAAACTCTTTTAAGTACACAATCGCTTTTGCATACATAATGGACCAAATTAATCTTGGATAACAATCGAGGGATTGATTGAATATAGAAGTTTGTTATAATATTTTGTTCCCTCAAAATGCAATAAATAGAGTAGAAATGTATTTATTTTCACATAACATGACATGCTTGTATACAGTAAAAATCTTTCACATTTGTCTATTGGAAAACCAGGCAGCTGAAGAACTTAAAGTTGTTAAAAAAACAATATATTTAGTTATGCAAACTTCAAAATTTTTGTAGGTATCATAAACCAAGAAGTCTCTTGTTAATACTTTCCAGAATTTTGTGAGATCTCCTATTATTTTCCCTTTCCCCTACTTTCAGAACTGATGCATTGCAGCAACTCCAACTTTGGATGAAAAAGGCTGGGCATGTTTCCCACCAGTGTCTGTCAGTGCAGTTCAGAACATTAAGGAGTGGGAAGTATGGAACTCAGTCTTAAATTCTGATCCCTTGCTTGGCCTCCTATTGTTCCATTAAACCTAACCTTTTAGTAAGAATTTGTTTCTAATTTGTATAGTCTATTCTGCTGTTTATGGTGGTGTAAATATTATGTTTGATTAGATAACTGTTAGGTTTAGAATTTCTCTCTTAGCCCTTTCTGCTGCATTATTCTCTCTCCCCTCTATTTTGAAAAACAATATACTTTTAAATTGGGATGGTGTGTGAATCTGGGCTCTTTAATTGGTGGAGATTCCTTTTTCCTCACTAAAACTTGTCTGCAAGTGGAATTGTCAATAGAAACCTCTGTCTACCTTAAAATTGCATAATTCTGTAACATAAACAGTAAGTTTCCTATTATATGAAAATGAGCTACAGTATTTAGTTAAATAAAAATTTTATAAAAGTAAAACGCACTTTGTAATATCTGCTAAATACCAAGGAATACATCTTTAAATTACCTAGAAAGGAAAATGTAATAACACTGCAGACACAAGAGAATGCAAACATACAGTTGACAGCTGGAATTCTGGGAAATATCTGTGGTATTTTCATTCTTTTTAAAGGGAAGGACATTTTTCTATTAAATTTTATTATAAAACATCCCAAAACTTTACCAGATATATTTTTACAGTATTGATATAAGAAATGAATCAAATGAACATTTATTTCTTGCTGTATTTATTTTGAATCTTTAATATTTCTTTTCTTTTAACCTTGCCTTTCATTTCTCTCATTTTGCTGCCTGCTTTTCACAGCTCCCTGCATACTGCTCATTATGTGAATGTAAGCAGTGCAGTATAGACCTGTTGAAGCAATTATTAGTGTATATACAAGTTTATCCCCCTAATAAGTATTTGCCAAAAGTGAGTTTCAGTATTAAAAATCAATAATGTAAAAGAGGCTATTCTCAACTAGAGCTAGGCAGGAAATGATTTTCCTGCCCAGGAAAAATTTTGAGATTTTGTTGAAACTTTTTCCTATCCTGAATCAGGGCAAAAGGTCAAAATCTTCAAAATTTTTGCCAACAATGGGGATGGGTGGGGGATGGCTCAGGTCAATCAAAATGTTTTGTTTCAATTTTTAACATTAAAAATATTCCCTAATTTCTAAATAAAAGTCACTTCAAAATGGACTTTTTGAAAATGTCAATGCAAAAAGTTTCAACAACTTTGAAACATTTTTCAACATGCTTTTGAGTTGAGAAATTTGTTGAAAATGACAAAAATATCAATTTTAATGAATTGGCATGTTCTAATGAAGAAACATTTAGCCAAAAAATCTCTGACCAGTTCTACTCTCAACCCATTTTCTATCCTTTCCCTCTTTCCCTCACACACAACCAACATTAGAAAACACTGATTAATCTTGCTAGAGAACCTGTGTTCAAGAGAGTTCCAGCCCAGTTTCCTTGCTACATTCTTGTTCTAGCTTGCCATTTCAGAATAGGATTCACAAAAGGAGGCTGATTGTCAGAATGTGGGTGGTCATATTACTTCCATTTCTGAAGCAAAGCACAGCTACTTAGCCTGAAAGGGGCACCAGGCAGCACAAAACTACATTAATAATATTTTAAGAAATTCAAGCAAGAGGAGAAAGAGACAGAGAGACTTCAACTATTGGTAAGCACTGCTTAAGAGCAACACAAGTTATTAAAGAGGCACTTGTGACAGGCACATTCAGCCCATACCTACCCATTCTTTCCCAGAAGAGAAATTTTGGCTGAGGTTGGTTTTTCCTCTCGGGGCCAAATCCAGAGAAGTGTTTCAGTACCTGCTCTCCGCATTGAAGTCAATAGGAGTTTCAGATGTTCAACAAGCATTCGGCATCTGTTGGGGTTTGGCTGAATGTATTTTAAATTTATATTTCGCTGTTTACTGTTTTTCTCTGTTAGGGAGACACAGTTCAACTCAGAGTGCCCAATATACTATACTTAATCATCCTTCATTCTGTCTGGCTGCAGTGTGCAATACAGCTTGCATTGCACGCAAACCAGAAAAGGCTAGCTTTTGTTTTTGTTGTTATGAAGGGCTCTATTCTGTTACAAAGGGCTCCATTCTGATCTCTCATCCTCACAAACGTATCACTAAATAGTGGGATAACATGCAACCGCAAACTTCTAACCTAGCAGCAGACTTCTGTACTGGCAGCCCCTGGTTATTGCTTTCTTATTAAAGATGGCTTAGAATAGATCCTATAAGAAGGGATGGTTTGACTGAAAATGAGAGATTTAGACCTGCATATATTAATTATTTGCAAATTCCTTGAAACTTAGCATATCTGAGTAGTATTTCCTGAGTTTAACATGTTCTCTTACTATACAATATGGAAATAAACAGTGCACATAACTCTTGATATTAATTAGAATCTTTCTACCTTTTTAAACATCTTTAATGGAAACTTGAAGATGCAAATACAAAATCCAACATTTGAGGACGTTCTGTGGATATTTGATATCCTCGGTATGGATTTGGATGCATAACAAGGAATGGATGTCATTCATCCATATAGGCAAGTATTTTTAACCTGTGATTGATAGACTGTAAGATGAAACAGACTTTTTGTTTTGAAAGTAATCAAACTCAAAGTTTCTATTGTGAGTTAGAAATATTTGTTTAGTTTATTTAAACATTTCAGAACTCCATATTTGAAAGAACATAAATGAACGAGGCATGTCCCTTTGTGAAGAGAAGTTAATCTTAGTCTAGTATTGCTTACTTTTTTTGGTCTCTTTTTTTTTTTTTGGTCTAAGGCATGAAGTAACAGCCAAAAATCAAGTTTTTGATATCCTTTCTCCTTTCTGAGAGGTAGAATGGTTGCTGCAACCCTAACTGCAAAATGTAATACAAGACAAAATTAAATACAGTGAGTATCTTTGGATCAAGCTAGAGTTAACTGGGTCTAAATGCAGCTCTAATTTATTTGTTTTGTTCATGAACATAGGCATGTGGTAAGCATAGTTAACGGAAACCTTGCCCAAAGCTGTACAGACAGAACTAACACAAGATCATTCTTTGTTGTAAGTTGTGCTACCCATTTGGCATGCATTTTTCTGAGCTATTTAGGGTAACCATATTTTCACAATACAGAAACGCTTTTGTGGCATTTTCTATGTCACAACGTACTCATACAAAAGACAAACATACAGCCTTTAAAACTGTGTTCTGGTGTTGTTACTGCCTGTTTCTGACTCAACAGTGGCATGTACGTATTTCTTGGACTGGAGGATTTTTTCCCGTAATTTAGGACTTGTTTACACCATTCTGTATTCTGGACTACAGGCACGTGAATTGCAGAGCACACCAAAGAGTTGCATTCGAACTACCCCATGAGGATGCTGCAGGTCTGAACGAAAAGGTACCTAATTTGCCATAATGTTTGAAAGAGGAATACGTTTTTGCAAACTAGGTACCTGTTAACTCATGCCAAGAGTGTCCCCATAGGGAAGCTAGAATGCAACTATTTGATGAGTTCTGCAGTTCACATGCCCGTCATCTGCATTATGGTGCAGGGTAGACATATGCTTAGTGTTCTGATTGAATTCATCATGAAACGCTGAACAAGGGTCATCACGTTTCACTCCTGAGCAAAAGAGCAGTTTTGATAGTGTCTAAGCTCCTTTTGAGATTCTCTTCGCTCCAGACACTGTTAATCTTGCTGAACATTCATTCTACTGAGTTAACCCCGGGAAATCTATTTGTAACAGCAACACATCTTGCATCAAGTTGGTCATAAATTCTGATTTGATGGAATTGAATTTTTTAATGGGAATGTGTCGATTCTGTTAAAACTTTCAGTGGAAACCAGGCAGGCTTCCTCCCAGCCTACCTGGCTCCCCCTCTCTCTACCTGCAGGGCTGTCCAGCTCTCTTTCTGACCACCTGGCATGCTGATGAGCTGCTCAGCTCCATGGGATGCCTACTTCATGTCCCCTTCTGTTGACCTAGTAAGCTGCCCTGCTTTCTGAATTCCCTGGGTTGCCCATCTGGTGGGCTGCCCAGCTTCCTACCTGCCTGGTTGAGGGGCTTTCAGACTGTCCAACTTCCTGGGTTCCCTGTCTTTCCCTCTGTCTGCTTGGCAGGCTGCCCAGACTCCTGGGCAGCAAGGTGATCTGCCACATAGGCAGAAGGGAAGATAGGATAGCCTGCTAGCCTGTCAGCTGGGCAGCCCAACAGGCAAGAAGTGGGGGACTTCAGCGAGGATATTTTGTTTGATTATTTCCAAAACACAGTATTTTGGTATTTTAGTCCCATGGGGAAAAATACATTTTCAATTTTTGTCTTGGTGACACATTTCGTGGAATGGAAATTCTGTTTACTAGGCAGATCTAATCTTGAACAAATGTTCCGTAGTTATGTAAAAACCCAAATGTTCTGACTGAAAAGAAGTCTTTGATGTTTCAGGTACCTCTGCAGAAGTTCCAGGGAGATCATATTTAAAAACTGGGACTGACCCAGTAAAACTGGTTCATTTGGTCTTTGCAGAGTGTCTGGGCTTGATTGTCCATTATCGCTGAGCTCTGCTCAGACATGAGGGGGACCACAAGGACTGCTTGGCGCTCTCTGGTCCTCTGCCCCGCAGCCCTAGTGTAAGTTAAAACTTCAGTGGAAGAGATCAGGGACCTGAAGCCATGGGAAAATCAGGCATGGGGGGAGCTTAACTTTGTCACCCCTCCTCCCCTCTCTGCAACTGGAAAGCCCCTGACAGATCCCCCTTCCTCTCCTTATGCAGGGTGGCAGGAAGGGGGCCGAGGAGCTATCTCTGACAAATTTCCATTAGTGGAGCATCCCCCAACACACAGGTTATTCTCAGTTGGCTTTCTCTAGCTGTTTTAAGGATGCTTTGGACCTCTGTTTTGTATACAATATATTTATAAATATATATCAATATAAATCAAAGATCAGAAACTAGTGCTATGTCTCAGCACTGGCATTTCTGGATTCCTCTCTGGTGTGTCTCACGGAGATTGGGATTTTTATAAAAGCACCCATCTCCCATTGAAATTCACCTGATACTATGCAGTATCTTTGAAAATCCCATGCAAGAAAAATAGTGTTGTTCTGTTTGTAAAGGACCTCTTGCTGATACAGTATGCTGGTTAATAGTTGTATCCAATGAGCAGGCAAATGAGATTTCTATCATGCCAGCCATTGTAACTTAAATATAAGGTATGCTATTCTCTTCCCATCATCCCACTTCTTAATAAACCAAACACATGCACACAAAGTAGCAGAGCAAGGTGAATGTGATATTTGTATTTATTTTTGGATCCTACAGTTAAACCAGGATCAGCGCCACTATTCTTGAAATCTGATTCCTTATATTTAGAGTCAGAGTTATAAAAAAGAAAATGGCAAGATGGTGGGTGGGAAGGGGTATACAATCCCCAGTTTGGGCCCAAAGGGGTTAAAAGGGAATACTGGGTCCAGGTAGCTCCCTGCCCCAGACCTACTGAGCATGCTCTGGACTGGATGTGCAGGTTAAAAGAGTCTGAGGCAAAGGGTTGTGGACAGGCTGCAGGAGAGAGGAATCTTCCTCCAGGAAGCCAGACAGAAGGTTGAGCCTGACAGGGAACACATAGCAGGTAAGGCCCACAGGCAGAGCCTTCTCCAACCATACCCAGTTTGCGAACTTGCAAGTCTGGAAGGGCTCTGCTCCTTTGGACTCTTTTGTTGTATGGTGTTTGATTGTTTGGACTATAGACGCCATGTCTCAAACTGAAGGGATCTATAGGTAGAAAGTAGCTCAGGGAAGCAAGTCAGACTCTCTGCAGAGAAGACCCTGATAGTGTTGCTTCCCACAGGGCCCTGGACTGGTGCCAAGTGGAGAAGGAGGGTCAGGGTCCCTCTACCACACCTTCCTAAGGGCCTAGACCTGGATGCGGGTGGAAAGCTGAAGGTCCCTGGCTTAAGGTCAGGAACAGGTACCTCTACTTCCCTAACAGAGGCTGGAAGTTGGGTGCACTAACCTCTGGGACGGATGGCCCTCCGAGCTGTCCCTGTTACAGTAGGGTGAAGATTTAGTGTGTCCCCGCCCCCGCTAAAAAGCACTAGATATTAGTTAGAAATGTGATACAGTACAGCATTAAAAAGGCGAATAAGATTCTAACTGTGTAGTGGAGGCATCATGTCTCTGAGCATTGAGGTGATAGTCTAAGTCTATATGGCACTACTGAGAATTCACTTAGTTTTGCCTGAGTAAGGAGTGCTGAATAAGGACCTAAAAGGGTGGCAAAGATGGCGATATTTCTCTTGTACCGTAATTGTGCATGATCCTTTATAAAGAAAAGGAGATCCTGGCCCCAAAGAGTTTACAGTCTAAAATACGGTGCAAATTGGATTATTTTAGAATCATCTTGTCACTTAGGTTTCATCCAACTGAAATTTTGGATGAAATAGAAAGAGATTTACTGTATCGGATACACCATTGTTCTCTCTCCCCACCTCCCTTTTTTTTGTTCTATGCAGGCAGTCAAAGGAGGGGTTGGGGATAGAGAGATGAGAAATCACTCCCTGTTCCCATCCTGGAGAAGTGCTGATGTTATGTGATGATAATGTCTTGTGCATAGTTGTCAACATTTAGAACTGTTATCTGGGGAAAATTCTCTAAATATACTGTGTGCCTGCTAGGAGCAGGGAGGGAGGGAGTGAACATAGGGAAGCAGCCAAGAATGCTGAGTATAGTGAACTCTGTAGCTTCTATTGGGTGAGCTCAGACCTGTAGGCGGATGGATGAACTACAGGAACGAGGGGCCCTGTGCCTCCCAAAAACAGCTTAGCGATGTCCCTGCTCCGAAAAAGCTTGGTAGAAGCCCCATCATTTAAAACATTTAAAATTACTCCCCAGTGCTTTGCTGAATCTATGCAGTAAGGAATTAGCTTACATTGGATGTGCTACATAAATTAACAGAAAAAACAGGAGTACTTGTGGCACCTTAAAGACTAACAAATTTATTGTAGCATGAGCTTTCGTGAGCTAACAGGTGTTTTTTAACTCTACCTCGTCCCTTTTCCACCCCCCATTATTAAATAAAAGCACTAAAAACAGTAAAACAAAGCCTGAGTAAAAATTTTCTCCTGAACATCAAGAGCCCAGCCTAATGAAAACAGAAGCTTCTTAATTTGGTGTGCCTTCGTTACTGAATTTTTTTTAAATGAAGTTTTACTTAGTCTAGAATGTGCACTGTGCTGTCTTGTAATTTTGTATAGAATAAATGTTTGCGTGATTAATGTTTGCAAACTGGCTATGCTTTATACTGAGTGAAATTGTTTTGCTGGTGGATGTTTAAGTCATTTAATCTGCATATTTTATTGTAAATTGCTTAGAGTGCTTTTATATATAGCCCTGTATAAAAAAAATATATCATTCTCTGCACAACAGTAGGTAGTAATGTCTTTTCATGAGACTTTCAGCAGGTCTTTACAAATTATTTTAAATAAGTCTCCTTTATTATGAAACATTGGAGGTAGAGATGGGCCAAGCCAGAGATTTGGTTTTGAATCCCTGGCTTACAGGAAAATTATATAATTTTAAAAAATATTTTTAATGTTCCATTTTCTCCTGCTAATTTTCAATTTTAATAATTTGCAAAAAGGGGAAGTGAATTTCTGTCTTGGTTATAGGGCTACCAGATGAAAAAAATCCACTGTCAATACTTCAGAAATACATAGGACAACATGCTCAAAATCAGCATTTAGTATTACAAAAATACATATAAATACTAGTGATGGGGGTGCCTTTAAAAGGTCAGATTTATAAACATCCGATGGAGCACCCACAGTGGCTGAGTGTTTCTGAATGCATTGTAATTAACATGTTTGGTACGTAGTCTGCCTAGCTTCTATGACTACAGTAACTAAGTGAATGTGCAGTCATTCTGCCTGTATGTAATTGAGGCTTCAGCCTCGTAAAGTATTAAGCACATGGATATATCTACTGACTTCCACAGGACTGTTAAGATGCTTAAAGTTAGCAGATGCTTAAGTGCTTTGCTGGATCATGCCCTAATCACATACGTAACTGAAAGTGTGTGGGTGCAGGTTGCTGGGTGGCTGAGGGAATTGGTGATGTGTCTAAGGCCTGGTCTACACTAGGCGTTTAAACCGGATTTAGGAGCGTAAAACCGATTTAACGCCACACCCGTCCACACTGAGGCCTGGTCTACACTAGGCGTTTAAATCGGTTTTAGGCGCAAAAACCGATTAAACCACACCCCCCACCACACGAGGCACCTTATATCGATTTTAATGGCTCTTTAAACTGGTTTCTGTACTCCTCCCTAACGAGAGGAGTAACGCCAGTATCGGTATTAACATATCGGATTAGGGTTAGTGTGGACGCTGATCGACGGTATTGGCCTCCGGGAGCTATCCCACAGTGCACCAGTGACCGCTCTGGACAGCATTCTGAACTCGGATGCAGTGGTCAGGTAAACAGGAAAAGCCCCGCGAACTTTTGAATATTTCCTGTTTGCCCAGCGTGGAGCTCCGATCAGCACGGGTGGCGATGCAGTCCGAAATCAAACTAAAAAAAGAGCTCCCGCATGGACCATGCGGATGTGATCGCTGTAAGGGCAGGCAAATCCGTTCTATCAGCGCTCCGTTACAGAAGATGAAATTCAGAATCCTTTTTTAAAAATCTCCAGACAGACGCCATAGCAGGGACTCAGCGCACTGCAGCGTGACAAGCGTAACGGAAAGCCAAAGAATCAAATGGATGCTCATGGACTGGAGGACTGAAGCTATCCCACAGTTCCTGCAGCCTCCGAAAATTATTTGCATTCTTGGCTGAGCTCCAAATGCTTCTAGGGTCAAACACAGTGTCCGCGGGTCAGGGCATAGCTTGGCAATCTACTCACCCACCCCCCACCCACCCCCAGAAGCGAAAGGTAAAACAATCCTCTGACTCTTTTACATGTCACCCTATCTTTACTGAATGCTGCAGATAGACACGATGCTGCAGCCGTCAACACCAACATCCTTGCTCCCCCCCCCCCCCGCCATGGGCGGCTGATGGTACAATACGATGGCAATCCATCCTCATCATCAGCATCAGCTGATCATGCAAAAAGCTGGAAATCCATCCTCATGATCAGCCTCAGCTGATGGTACAAAAGGACTGGTATCCGTCCTCGTCATCAGCCTATTGGCCCTAATTTTTCTGGTGGATGGATGGTGCAATATGGCTGGTAACCATCCTCATCATAGCAACAGGGGCTGAGCTCCATCAGCCCCACCCTTCATGTGTAAAGAAAAGATTCAGTTGCCCCTGGACTAGCAGTGGGATGCTGGGCTTCTCTCCTACACACTGCTTAATGTCCTGTCTGGACTATCATAGCAGCTGGAGGCTGCCTTCCACTCATTTCTCACTAACAAGTCAGTGTGTCTTATTCCTGCATTCTTTATTAATTCATCACACAAGTGGGGACAATGCTACGGTAGCCAAGAAAGGCTGGGGAAGAACGGAATCAACAGGTGGGGTTGTTACAGGAGCACCCCTGTGAATAGCATACCGATAATTTCTGCAGGCTCTGACACAGAGCAGCTGTGCTCTCTGGTTCTATGATACGGTGGTTCTCTAGTACACTTGCCTATATTAGGCAGCACTGATTCTATTTTTAGATACCAAAAAGGAGGGATTGACTCAGGAGTCATTCCCAATTTTGCTTTGCGCCCTGGCTGATCGGCCAGGGCACTTATGACAGCAGCTAATGGTACAAAACGATGGAAGGTGCAATATGGCTAGTAACCAATCTTCTGGCTGATTGGCCAGGGCACTAGCAGCAAATGGTACAAAAGGACTGGTAGCCATGATCATCCTCAGTTCCAATTTATGGAAGGGTTTGGATGGTGCAATATGGCTAGTAACCATCTCTGCTGTCATGCAAAAGCAAAAGCATGCTTCTGTGTAGCGCTGCTGAATCGCCTCTGTGAGCGGCATCTAGTACACATACGGTGAGAGTCACAAACGGCAAAACAAGCTCCATGATTGCCATGCTATGGCATCTGCCAGGGCAATCCAGGGGGAAAAGGCGCGAAATGCTTGTCTGCCGTTGCTTTCCCAGACGAAGGAGTGACTGATGACATTTACCCAGAACCACCCGCGACAATGATTTTTGCCCCATCAGGCACTGGGATCTCAACCCGGAAGTTCCAAGGGGCGGGGGAGGCTGCGGGAACTATGGGATAGCTAGGGAATAGCTACCCACAGTGCAACGCTCCAGAAATCGACGCTAGCCACGGACCATGGACGCACACCACCGATTTAATGTGCTTAGTATGGCCGCGCTCCACCCGATTTTATAAAATCTGTTTTACAATACCGGTTTATGCAAATTCGGAATAATCCCGTAGTGTAGACGTACCCTGAGAGGCCCTTTATATCGGTATAAAGGGCTCTTTAAACCGGTTTCTGTACTCCTCCCTAACGAGAGGAGTAGCGCTAGTATCGGAATTACCATATCGGATTAGGGTTAGTGTGGCCGCAGATCGACGGTATTGGCCTCCGGGCGGTATCCCACAGTGCACCACTGACCGCTCTGGACAGCAATCTGAACTTGGATGCAGTGGCCAGGTAGACAGGAAAAGCCCCGAGAACTTTTGAATATTTCCTGTTTGCCTAGCGTGGAGCTCAGATCAGCATGTGTGGCGATGCATTTAAAAATCAAAATAAAGAAAGAGCTCCCGCATGGACCATGCGGATGTGATCGCTGTAAGGGCAGGCAAATCTGTTCTATCGGCGCTCCGTTACAGAAGACGAAATTCAAAATCATTTTTAAAAAATCTCCAGACAGACGCCATAGCAGGGGCTCAGCGCACTGCTGCGTGACAAACGTAACGGAAAGCCAAAGAATCAAATGGACGCTCATGGACTGGAGGACTGAAGCTATCCCACAGTTCCTGCAGTCTCCGAAAAGTATTTGCATTCTTGGCTGAGCTCCAAATGCTTCTAGGGTCAAACACAGTGTCCGCGGTGGGTCAGGGCATAGCTCGGCAATTTACGCACCCCACCCACCCCAGAAGTGAAAGGGAAAACAATCCTCTCTTGACTCTTTAACATGTCACCCTATCTTTACTGAATGCTGCAGATAGACCCGATGCTGCAGCACTCAACACCAACATCCTTGCTCCCCCGCGCCATGGGTGGCTGATGCTGCAATACAACTGGTACCCGTCTTCATCATCAGCCTATTGGCACATGGGGCAGTGCAAAAGGACTGGTAACCATGCAGACTAGCATCGGTGAGGACTATCAAGGGTGCCTGGCCCTAATTTTTCCTGGTAGATGGTACAGTATGGCTGATAACCATCATCGTCATAGCAACAGGGGGCTGAGCTCTGTCAGCCCCCACCCTTCATGTGTAAAAAAAAGATTCAATTGCCCTTGGACTAGCAGAGGGATGCTGGGCTCCTCTCCTCCACACTCCTTACTGTCCTGTCTGGACTATCATAGCAGCTGGAGGCTGCCTTCCACTCATTTCTCACTAACAAGTCAGTGTGTCTTATTCCTGCATTCTTTATTACTTCATCACACAAGTGGGGGGACAATGCTACAGTAGCCCAGGAAGGCTGGGGGAAGAACGGAATCAACAGGTGGGGTTGTTGCAGGAGCACCCCCCTGTGAATAGCATACAGCTCATAATCTATGCAGGATCTGACACAGACCAGCTGTGCTCTCTGATACAGTGGTTCTCTAGTACACTTGCCCATATTCTAGGCAGGACTGATTCTATTTTTAGATACCAAAAAGGAGGGATTGACTCTGGGAGTCATTCCCAATTTTGGCTTTTGCGCCCCTGGCTAGGAGCAGCCAGGGGCACTTATGACAGCAGCAAATGGTGCAAAACAACTGGTAGCCATGCTCATCTTTTTACCAATTTATGGATTGGTAGATGGTACAGTATGGCTGGTAACATCTCTGCTGTTATGCAAAAGCAAAAGCATGCTTCTGTGTAGCGCTGCTGAATCGCCACTGTCAGCGGCATCTAGTAGACATACGGTGACAGTCACAAAAGGCAAAACAGGCTCCATGATTGCCATGCTATGGCATCTGCCAAGGCAATCCAGGGAAAAAAGGCGCGAAATGCTTGTCTGCCGTTGCTTTCCCAGAGGAAGGAGTGACTGATGACATTTACCCAGAACCACCCGCGACAATGATTTTTGCCCCATCAGGCACTGGGATCTCAATCCGGAAATTCCAAGGGGCGGGGGAGGCTGCGGGAACTATGGGATAGCTACGGAATAGCTACCCACAGTGCAACGCTCCAGAAGTCGATGCTAGCCTCGGACCGTGGACGCACACCACCTATTTAATGTGTTTAGTGTGGCCGCGCGCACTCGATTTTATACAATCTGTTTTACAAAACCGGTTTATGCAAATTCGGAATAGTCCCGTAGTGTAGACGTACCCTAAGGAGCTTTCCACCTCTGGGCTGCTTGTTGGAATCCAGCCCATGCAGTGACCGTAAGTTGTTACTATATGATGATGGCATGTTTGCCTGTAAGAGCTGGATAATCTCTGCCTTTGGTCAGCTGTCTACATCAAAAAAACCAAAACCCTCATAGTTGTCACTTATGGGCACCATTGCTGGTTTCTAAGCAGAGAGGCTAAGAACTCAATTTCTATGAAGACTAAAATAACCTTTCATCTTACAAATGGTCATTGTAGGGCCAGGATAGAGCTGAGGTTATTGGGAGGGTACCGTATGGAAGTTTGCATTGGCGCTACACATGCTATAGTTGTCTGCAGTTCTGCCAGTCTGGTACAAGTTACAATAAAAAGCAAAAACAAAAGCTCACATCCTCATTATGCCTGAGTGAAAACCCCAAGATTGTGTCTTTAGTTTGCATATATTTTCCTCCTCCTTGTTTTCTACAGGAGACTATGGCCCTTTTAACAGGCCCTTTTGGGGTATTAAAGTGAATAAAGTAATGAGAAAGCATTCATTTTAATTAAGATAATCATTTAAATATTGATGATTGCTTGAAGGATGTAAACAAATTCTGAAAAGCTAAAGTGAATGCCAAAGTTGCGTCAACTGAAAATGGGCAAAGCAGTTTAAATCTTCACCTCTTTTTCATTTCTAAGAAAATCTGTAGTGTTATAGACATTCTAGCATAATGGCAGAATGCCAACTGATTTCTATTAAAAATATTATTGTAGAGTTTTTTACAAAAACTTTTGTTCCTATTTATGTTTTTGCTGGCACTCAATAGGATATGGTTCATAACCCAGGCATAAGCAGTTACACTCTGAAATTAGAAATGGGAACGAAGCCATTTTTCCACAAGTTAGAGAGACCAGTCACTGTGTAAGTGCCAGCAAAAATGCAAATAATGGTTGTTTCTAAAGATGCTAAATAGAAGTGATAAGGGGGGGTGAGGTAGTAATATTTGAAAAATTAGTATCTTGATTAGAGTATTTTAAGAAGCCTGCTTTATAAATATATTATAAATAAATGCAAGTTTCATTTCTGCAAATTTTTAATGTCAGAAGTATTCACTGTCTCCTTTAAATGTAATATAAAATATTTTCTGAAATAAAATCATTTCAGGTATGACCAAATATTAACATTTTAAATAGTTATTTCTTGCCGTTTTTAATTGTTGTGCAATTCTAAAATAAGTTCAGAACAGATAGTAAGGGTTGTAGTTATGAAAAAGTAGTTGATTATTTCTGATTGTGACAGGATTTCCTCACCACAGCGGCACCTCCTCCTGGCCATCCTGGCAATCAGCTCAGCCAAGTGCTTTCGCCCTCCTCGGCAGTCTCGCTACCCATCGTCCTCTCTGTCTCCTAAGGTTGCCAACTTTCTAATTGCACAAAACTGAACACCCTAGCCCTGCCCCTTCCCCAAGGCCCCGCCCCTGCTCATGACATTCCCCCTTCCTTGGTGGCTTACTCTCCCACACCCTCACTCACTTTCACTGGGCTGGGGAAGGGGCTTGGGGTGCAGGGGGCGCTCCAGGCTGGGGCTGAATGATTCAGAGTGTGTGAGGGGGCTGGAGGTTGAGGCAGGGAGTTGGAGGGGATGAGGGCTCTGGGGTGGGGCCAGGGATGAGGGGCTCAGGCTGTGGGAGGAGGCTCTGTGCTAGGGCAGAGGGTTGAGGTGCAGGGGGTGTGAGGGCTCTGGGGTGGGGCTGGGGATGGAGGGTTCAGGGTGTGGGAGGGGGCTCTGAGCTGGGGCAGGGGGTTGGGGTGCAGGGGGGTGAAGGCTCTGGGCTGGGGGTGTGGGCTCTGGGATGGATCTGGGGATGAGGGATTTGAGGTGCAGGTGGAGGCTCTGGGTTTGGGGGGGGGCAGATTTACTCCCAGTAACCGGGGGAGGGGGAGCAATGGCAGGCTGCCTGTCTGTCCTGACACAGTGTTGTGCACATGCTGGAAGTGGGCAGCAGGTCTGGCGCTAGTTGCGGGGGGAGGGGCAGGAGGCTTGTGAATGCTGCTCTTGCCTGCAGGCACCACCCCCTCTTGGCTAATGGGAGTGCAGAGCCAGTATTCGGGGCAGGGGCAGCATGCAGAACCCTGTGCCCCGAGCCGGATCTTCTGGCCACTTCCAAGGTGCAGCACAGTGCTCCAGGACAGGTAGGCACTAGCCTGGCTTAGCGCCGCAGCACCGCCGACCGTATCTTTAATGGTCCAGTTGGTGGTGCTGACCAGAGCTGCCAGGATCCCTTTTCCACTTGGTGTTCCAGTCGAAAACTGGACACCTGATCACCCTACTGTCTGCAGCCTCTCTCTCCTCCTTGGAGCAGCAGCTTCCGGTTTGTGGGTTGGCCCTCCAGCCAGGTCATTGTGTTCCTCCACTTCTGGAGAAATCACAGTCCTTCCAGATCAGCTGTCCAGCTGATGCCACCAACACCCTACTGGCTGGCAAGGAAACCCAGGCCCGCCCTCTACACTGGGTTCCAGTCCAGGGACCCTATAACATGCAGCCAAGGTCTGTGCCTAGCTGTTGTTTCCCTTGGTTTTTTCCTGTCTAACTGGTTCCCCTCTCTCTTTGGGTTTGACCGCCCACTCTCCCTCCCCTCAGGGAGTGACTGTGGACTCCTTCCCTGCAGCCCCTCCTCACTTCTTGCAGCTCCTGGGCTTTTTATAAGCCTCTCCTGTTCCTGCCCAGCTGTGTCTGTCTCAACTTAGTGGCCTCCTTGTAGCATATCTCTCTCCTCTACTGGCTACTTGATTAGTCAATTAGGCTCGCCTGGGCTAATTTATCCTGTCCGGCCAGTGTGGAGAATATACCCCATCACAATGATGCACAATGTAAGGCCATACTTTCTACTTTTCATTCAGAAAGAAAATTTGGGAGACAAGTGAGCTATATAACAAGATGCAAAGGTGCATTCCTGTGATGAATGTACTAGGTAGGCCCTCATCCTGCAAATACTTACTTACTTGTTTAACTTTACTACCATATATTAGTTATTCATGTGCATTAGTGTTTGCAGGATCAGAGTCTTAGTGTAGCGTGTGCATTCAAAACAAAAAATTCATTTTCATTTTGTTGTGGAGAAGACTAAAGAAAAGTGTAATGAGGGATTTTAAACAAAGGAATTCTATTTTGGTTCTGATGCAGGTTTTAAATGAGACAAAATAAGAAAAGAATCAATTTCAGAATTGCATTTAAAAAAAAAAACCTGATGAGAAATCATATATTTAATGCATAACTTATGAAAGATTATAGGTATTTGTATTATAAAAATTATTGATTGATTTTCCCATAAATCTGTTTTATTCTAATATACATAACCTTACTGTGATTTTTTTTTATCTGTTTTGGAACATAGAAATGCTCAGGGTACAAAACTCAGTGGCCAACCATGTAAATCTTCCTCATATGAGTAGTCCCATTGAAGTCTTTAATGTAATTCTTGCATTTTAGATTATTTTAGTCCATAGGACTACGTTCTTCAGTAAGGCTTGTGGTCTTCAGTCTAAAACCCATTCAAGTCAATAGGACAGCTCCCATGAACAGAATATGAAAGATTGGGCCTTACATTCTTTATTTTGGATGTGGATGATGCCATTTCTTTAAAGGAGCTATGTTGGAACCACCATTACGTAACATTACTCTTTCCAGTACTCTGGATTCATATTAAAATAACATATTGCCTTTTAGTATATGAATATTCTATTAAAACAAGCATTGGATAGCTTAATTCTCATTACAATAGAACCTCAGAGTTAAGAACACCAAAGTTAGGAACTAACCAGTCAACCACACACTTCATTTGGAATCAGAAGTACACAATCAAGCAGCAGAAGAGACCGGTCCTGGCCCCAGCTCTGGGGAGAGGGGACACAAACAGAAGTAAAGGGGGTGCAAAGTAAAAAGTTTGGGGACCACTGGCTTCCAGCTCCTCCATTGTAAATGTTCCAGCACCACTGACTACCATTGGATGTAGGGGAGACATCCATCCAGGCTCCTCCTCCTGCACCTTTCTTCAGCATTCAACAGTGTTGACTATGAGATATTTATGTCCCATCTGAGAGGTGGTAAGTGTCCATGGGAATATGCTAATAGGGTTTGAGCCCTTTCTTGAAGGGATATAGCCAGATGGTGTTAATGAGGAAACTGCATATCTACCACTAGACCCGTCATTTGTAGAGTATCCCAAGGATCAATTCTCTGTCCAGTCCTACTCAACATCTACATGCAGCCATTAGGAGAAAAGATGAGATGACTTGGATTGAAGTGCCAAGGATTATGCAGATGACACATCGTTCTACTTATCCTTCACTACATATGACAACACCACTATCAGCAAGATGAATCAGTTCTTGGACAAAATCAGTACATGGATGGACAACAGCTGGATTGAATCTGAAGAAGATGGAGGTTATTGCTGGTTGGTAGAGGAAAGCACTTTGGAGTGCTTGGAGCTGTAGTACAATCTCCTTTGGTTGATTGCACACACCAACAAAAATTCAGTTCAGTCAGTAGAGTTTTCTTGGATTCCTCTTGGATGCTAAACTTTCATATAGCAGCATCCACGAATAACACTTTCTATCATCTCTCGTTGGCTAGGGAGACTCCTGTGGACGATGACCTGGCCTCAATAAATAATAATGCATGCCTTTATCACGTCCTGTCTGGACTTCAGCAATGCAATATACCTGGGCATAAAGCCATCAGTCCTTAGGAAATTCCAACAAATACAGAACACAGCAGCATGTCTCCTCAGCACTGTGCGCTACTACAGTGCATAAGACCTGTCCTCTACACTCTTCGCTGGCTTTCCATAGAATATAGACTCAGTTTTTTATCTTCAAGGCACTCAATGGCATGGGCCCAGGATATGTAAAAGATTACCAGGATCTTTTATATATACTGCTTTAGAATAAAGACTGTTTTCAACAGCTCCACTCCTCAGGCATAATGGAACTTTCTACCACAAAGGTAAAGCTTATTTGTGTAAGAGACAAGAGCTTTCTTGGGGCCCAGTAAGAGAATGTGGAACAAGCTCCTACAGGGATTAAGGACCACCAAAAGCCTCATCATCGACTCCAAGTGCAAGGCACATTTCTTCAACCTTGCCTTCTCTAAAATAAACACATAACACCTTGTACAGATAATTTATAATTAAAAACAAACAAAATCCAAAAAACCCACACCAAACAAAACACTACCTAACCTGCGTACACTATTTTCTCCCTCAGCAGAACTCAAGAGACAGAATGAATAATGGATATTAATCACATGGATTAATGGGCTACAGGAAGGGACCCAGATACTATGTTGATGAGGGCAATATAAGAACCTGAACAGAGTAGTATATTAAAAAAGTGCATATTACTACAATTACTGTTTGTCATAGCATTGCTCTAATATTGAAAACCAGTTGCTCTTCACTCTGATAGTTTATTTTGATTTTACTTTTGATGCGCAGTACCACATGAAACTCTTGATGAAACAATTTTTGGCTCTTTCCAGTCCCTACTGAACGAGTGGCCAATTGGAAGCTTTGCTGGCTCTGCTTTACTCCATAAGAGCCCAGAAAAAGATAATGCAGAACTTCTTAGCACTCCATTACTCATCAGGGGATTCTGCTGTTCTGTGGGTGTTCAGCTGCCTTTGTTCAGTGTTGCTAGCTAGAGAGAGGATAGCAACTCAGAAAGGAATCTGTCAGCAAGAGGTAGGAAAACAGCAAGATGGCATCCAGCTGTGCGGGAACCACTGGGCTTCCCAATTAAAGGATATGCCGAAGCCTAAATTAAAACCTAATACAAAAGAGAGATTGATGAACCTCTCCTAAGGCCAGGAGCAGAGAAGAAAGATTAGATTCTGCTACTTTAGTCATAGAAGATAATTTACATTGAATAGTCAGAATGAATCCAAGATTATGTAATTTTCCCATTTCTGCTACTTCTCTTCTCTGCCCTGTTTCACCCACACCAGAAGGCTTGTCCCCAACTTTGGAGAACCTTCTGTAGATTTGGTAGTAGCTCCTCTGTGGGTATCCAGATCTCTGGTTTAGGAGGAGGCAAAGGTGAAAGGCTGGCTGCTCTTCACAGTATACTTTCTCCAAACTCCTAGATCAAACAATAAAAACTAGTTCAGAATGAGTCTTCAATAACTGCATTTTGCGATGTCCAAAATCTACTCATGTTGAATTTATAACAAATTTTCAGATTTATCTCTCTTGGCTGTATTGGTCTTCTGGCACACTGGATGAAAGAAATTATTTCAGAATAGTCAAGAGAACCCCAGAAAGTTGAAATGGATTTAAAGTCTTCGCTAAATAATGACTAAAATCAGTTAAAGTTTTGAACTGAGCTCACAAATCTGACTCAAACCGCAAAATATGCCAAAATTTGAAAAATACCAGTAAGAAAGAGAGAGCTAATAAAAATATTAAGCATAATATAAGTATAGCAGCCAGAACTGGTACTAAAGTATAGAGAATCTTATTTTTTTATTTATTTTTTTTAAAGGTAGCATATGTGTAGGTCATGGTCAGACAACATCTTACATTTGGGAGAAATATTTGTTTGGTAATGGTTGGCAGATAGCTTTTAAAAAAACAAAACAAGAAAAACCAACAACAACTTGAGTAACTTTAAATGGTGATCAGCATTCCATAATACAGCTGTTCAGCATTCTGCATCTGAACTTCTTTGCTTGCTGGTGAAGGCCTCTTCCTGTAACCTCACCCAAATATGCACATTTCATGATGAAAGCTATTTCTTGAGAGCAATAAAGTCAGTCTCAGTTGTCTTTCCTAGTCGTAGTAACATTTAAGACTTTTTGAAATGTTGCATGCCACATTACATGCCTGGAGTGCATGGGTGGGTGCATATGTGTGTGAGAGAGAGAGATCATCTTATACTGCCAGAGTATTTCCTCTTCCATTTTGTCTTATGCCATAAGAAAAGCCTTCATATATTGTGATCATGCTTTTAATATTGAAAGGTTGTGTAAATTCTACACCAAAAAGGAATAAAGGAAATAGAAGAATTTGTGTGAACATGAAGCAAATATCTGGCTAAAAATCTTCACCCAGAAGAGTCATTATGTTTACATCAATGGATTTCAAATCATGCCTTCTACTTGCAGAACCAGCATTATACTACTTATGCCCCAAATGAGACTACATTACAGGGTAGATAGGTGTATTTGCACTTGGAACTATTGCATCCACTCTGGTGTTCATTGCAGCTGCTTACTTGTTCCTAAAGCAAATTTTGTATGCTTAGTTATCTGTTGTCCTACAACAACCTCTCCTGTCCTTGTCCTATCAAATTAGTTTGAATGTAATTGTTTTTCAGGAATGATTCCTCTTGGCAGTAGTGATTTTTTTTCTTCCTCTTCTCATCAGTGTATGTGTATGTCTGTGTCCAGGAGCGGTTCCAGGCCCCAGCACGCCAAGCATGCCGCGGGGGGCGCTCTGCCGGTCGCCGGGAGGGCGGCAGGCGGCTCCAGTGGACCTCCCGCAGGCGTGCCTGCGGAGGGTCCGCTGGTCCCGCGGAGCATCTGCAGGCACGCCTGCGGGAGGTCCATCGGAGCCGCGCGACCAGCGGACCCTCCGCAGGCACGTCTGCGGGAGGTCCACTGGAGCTGCGGGACTGGTGACCGGCAGAGCGCCCCCCGCGGCGTGCCGCCATGCTTGGAACGGCGAAATGGCTAGAGCCGCCCCTGTCTGTGTCCCTTTCAGCTATTGATTTCCTCTCTTTTGGTCACTCTCTAACATTTCCCCCCTCTCGCCCTCATATTGTCTATTGACTATTTGATGCCCTTTTTCTCCTGTCCGTAATCTAATATCTTTTCTCACTACTTTTCTTACTGTCTTCTCCTTCCCCTCTCCCCTCCTTCAGGCTCCCTGTTGCACTAGTAAACACTGACTAAGGCCGTGTAATCCCAATTTTAGGCCACCAGTGCCATGAGCACCATCCTCAAAAATTTCTAACTGTCACAAAGAAACTCACACCATTATAGGCACACACTGAATTCCAGGCACCCACTGCAAATGCATCTGAGAACTGAGTAGAGGTAGGGAAATAATGGAGGTGATCCCAATATGTTTGTTGTATTTGAATGTATATCCTCTTTTGTTGGAGTCAGAGTTTGCAGAAGCTACTGAGATTGTTCTAGTTTTTTTAAACTGTATTGTTTGATCACCATAAATATAATGTCAAACTCCAAATTAGGTAGCGAGGGTTTAAGGATCGCACAGCGCCTTTTGCTAACTAATGGGATGCCAAAATATTTTTGAAATACTGTAAATCAAGTTAGGATTTCCAGTAACACTTCAGAGAAAACACCCATAGCAACTAGTTTTAGATCATTAATAAACTTGTAATGTTTTTGTCATTTAGATTGTAGAGGAGAACATAAAATATATATTAACAGATATTAGATAAAATTAGTGGGACTTGCTTTGTTTTTCAAAACTCTTGCTCTATTTTTTCAGACAGGGTTCTGTGCAGCTGTGCAAACATGCTACCAGAAGTAGAATACTGCCAGCTTCACAAAAGTAGTGCTGACATCCTCCTTTATACAGTAAAAATGACTGCTTCTAATTACTGTTAAACACTGTTAAACTTATTGAGTTACTGGGAAGTGCTAACCCAAGGATACTATATAAATAAGACAAGGCAGAAAAGCAAAATAAGGTGTCATGATCTTGCTAATGTAACCCCTTGTGGTTACAATAAAATCCAGAAATGTGGCACTTACACAGAAATACTAAACATTGTACAGAGTCCTCATTTTTTCCTTAACAGAAAATAATGTGGTTCCCCTAAATAAAAGATCCACAAATACACACACAATGCGACACTGCACGCACAATTCGCACCCTGCAGACTGGATCAGAGACAGAACAAACTGTACATGACAAATACTAGTCATGTCACTTAATGCATGACTGGAAGGTGCTCGGATTGTGTAGTGATGAAGGCAGCAAAAAACCCCATGTAGAATAGACTAAAACTGATACTCATAAAACTATTACCTGTCCAAAAAAAAAAAAACCAAACAACCACCCAAAAAGAAAAACTTGCCTATAGTGAGTAGAAACTTTCAAGGCTGCTGTAATATATGTACTCTAGAAAAAAGATTTTCACAATAACAAACTGTCAGGCAGGTGTGTTAAGGCTTAGGATACATCTTATAATTATTTTTATTATTGCAAATGTCCCTCCCACAAAATGTCATAGTGAAACATTGGCTTTTTTCTTTTTTCCTCTCCTCTTTCTGCTGTTTTTTAACATGACGTGTTTACAAAACAAGCAATGATATCATATTAAGAGCTTTTTCTATTATTTTAGCAGATATGAATTAAGTTAAATGCCAGAAATTATGTTAATGTAAGTTATGGTTGAGATTATTGATGCAGAAAAGTCAGGTGCTTCCAAGGTAAGGGGTCCTACAGCATCAATGACTGCCCCCTTTGAGCATTCGCGACACTGTAATTTTGCACTGATATGCATGATAATTTTATATGCAACATGGGTGAGTTACAGTTGCTGTAGAAAACAATAAGTGTGAAACTACCGGGCCTTATTCTGCTCACATTTGAACCCATGTAAACAAGGAGTAGTTATATTGAAGTCAATGGTGCAGTATAGTTACACAGTGCAATACAGGTGTAAGCAAGATTAGAATTAGAACTGCCAACTGCCATCTCAGTCAGAAAGCTGCATCATTTTAGAACTAAATTGTGCCTTTACGACCCAGTTCTCAATAGCATAAGGCATGGGGGTGCCTTGTCCTTGCTGGAGCTCCCTGTGGCATTGTGCGTGGAGCAGGGTCTCCCGGAGCACAGGGGGAATGTCATTACTGCAGTACTACTTAAAAGGTTGTGGCATGTGCTCTTCCTTGCACACAGTCAGCTCTACTGTCTGATGCAAACTTTTAGTGAGAGCATAGTTCCACTCTTGGTCTGCCCAACTATATTATGAAGAGGCCACTTTGCAGCCTGGAGCAATTCTCTAGCCTTGAAAAATGGGATTGTGTTTGACCAGTGTTCAAAATTTAAAAGAGAGAATCTAGACGTTTGTCCCAATCACGTATTCTGGTGTTGTGCTTTTTTTTTTCAAGTTTGAGATGTTATCTTTTGTAGGCTACCTTAGCAGTATATCATCATAACTTTATTTTACACACTACTGAAACAGTAACTTCATAAATATAACTGTGTGGCAGGGGGAAAGAAAAGTGATTTATTAAAATTACCAATGCCCATGTGCTTACCTGCAGTCCTTAGGATAGGGTTGTGCCCACTTCTCTTCCTACAAATACTTCCCACTGTCTCTTGGAACTCTTCCCATTGCCAGATATGCATCTGGCTGTTTTTCAGGAAGGAGATGGAATGTAGTTGGAACTTTCTACCATGCACAGAATTTTTCCTCCTCACAAAAGGAAGTCACAACACTGTAAAAGTATACAGGATCTGGTCCTAGAGTTAAGTGAAGACTTGAGATATGTTGTTTGATTTCTGCATTTTGTAGCTGATTTAGGATTGTCTGCATCTTTACCATAATAAGTTATGTTTGAAGGATTTCATCATTAGAGATCAGATATAGCCATTTCACCACAGGGTATTATGTTCATCTTTGAGGATTACAAAGATGCTCCTTCCTTCCTGCATAATTAAACTTTATTAACCCATGCTGTCTTATGCATATCTGGGGCCAGGGATTTTGAAATACAGATGACTCCGAAGGGTCAGTAGTGAAAGTTTTTTTTAAGAGTACAAGTTCTGTTCAGACGATGCACACGTTACATCCTGTGTACATGAATGAAGAAGATTAAAGGAATACTGTCAAGCTATTACTAATAATGTGATTTACTCACTGTTTTAAACCATTGAAGAATGAAACTGCAATCCTTACTTTTCTTTACCCCTTCCATTTACCCAACTTGTTAATTTGCTGTTTGGTGCTGTGTTTCCTGGTTGGCGTGTTTTTAATAAGGTGACATCTGTGGCTCAATCAGTATGAATATATATGTTCTGGGAATCCAGAGTGCATCATTCTGTACATTTTTTTTATTTTTTTTTTTTTGTATTCCCATAGAGCTGGCTTCTTGAAACTTTCCCTTTATTAACATCTACAGCTTATATTTCCATGTAAGAATAAGAATATTCCCTTGTTCTTTATAGGTTTTTGGCTTAGTTTGCTTGTGAGTTGCTTGTTGGCTAGTTTGTGGCATGTAGCTTGTTGCTGCTTTTTTTCGATCGGCTCCTGGCAAGCAGGGGAAGGGGTGGGGGCAAGCAGGGGAGAGAGTCAGGGGTGTACAGCGGGCCCACCACAGTCCCAGACTGCACGCTGGGGGGATCTAGTCACATAGAGTGTTGGAGTTCTTAGGGATTGACTTGTTTTGGCCTTGTTTTGAAATGGGATTAGCTTGATTTTTGGTTTATTGTGAAAGTCGGGGTGCTTATTTACCACGTGAAAGTTGGCTACTGTGATTGTTAGCAGAAACAGCAAGTTGTAAGTGACTATTGAAAATATTAGTAGAAAGGAAATTTTTAATTCATAATCATTAATTGCTACCTGTACTCCTGGGGAAGACCCCGTATGATGGGGGATTTTAGGATTACCTGGCTTTTTCCATACAGCCCATACTTTGTGGTTGGCTGCCAGAGCCTGTGAAAGTGTTTTCTGACTGCATAAACCCAAGTGGTTTGCTTTGTAGGATGCTCTGATCCTGGAGCTAATGTGTTGATGTCACTTTATTAGTTCCTGTGGCATCTGGCAAAGCAAGGGATTTGGGGATTTATTTGAATGGGTTGCATCTCAAACATAAATACATAGTGGATGGGCTAGTAAGGTTAGTCAGATTTGTGAGCTAAATTTTCAGTGGCCATAGCTAACAACTATATCCAGCAAACATATACCTGTTTGTCTCAATTTTCACTAAAGTATGCTGTGGTTCTGTTTCTACTAAGATGCAAACTATATGCTCTGATACAATTTCTGATGTTCTGAGGCACTCAGTAGATCAATTCTGAGACAGTTTCTGAATGATATGTATTCATGAATGAGTAGTATTCAAGGTAGGAAATTCTGTGCAAAAATTTTCAGCTACAGTATCAATAAACAAGGGTTCTCAGATAAGATGGTTTACATTTTATAATATTTTACATCTGTGTATGTAATAAAATATTAATTTGAAACAACAAATTTCATATAAACATTGGAGAATAATAATTCAAATAATTGCCAATTGTAAACCTTTAGTAGCAGGTGTGAGAGCATACCAGAGAACAATAATTTGACATACATTTTATAAACTGAACAAAAATTTAATTTAGTACCATTCTTATTATTTTGCATATGAATCAGAAGTCCCATTTCAATTAACAGAGCAGCCGAAGTGAAGGTATTGAGAGCTGCAAGGAAGACGTAGTAGACATGAATTATTAAGAAAGATTACTTGTTACTAACATGAATCAATAAGTGAACTCCCATGGAATTTAGACCTTAGTGAATTTTGGGAGATAAAAATCACATATAGTTGAATTTAATATAGTAGTAAGTAATTTTTTTTTTACATAAACATTCTAGTAAATTAGATGAATGGTAGACATTTGTGTTTGTATTGGTTATAATCTTTTTTTTAAACTGCAGAACATTTGCGTTTAATTTTCTTGGTGTAACTAAGATAAATATGTGTTTAATGTGCTAGTAGTTACAAGCCTGTGGTATCGTCTAGAATCACAGCTGGAAGAAGAATTGTTTCATTTCAACATTGATCAAACTGTTCAATAAAAGCAAAAATTAGTACTAAGAACTGGCATAAAACATTACTAAAACATGGTATAGTAAATCTCTGTAAAATTGAAGTAAAGATATTTTGGTTGGTGTGGAGGTTAAAAACAGCACTAAAACTGTTCAAAATTATTTCATTTAATGTATTATTAATATTTGAGTTACATGGTGTTTGTTTTCATTGTGCAATTTTTAATACAAAAATCTTCTAACCAAAAATATTTATGGTAGATAGTGGCCCAAACCACTTAACCCCTACTCACACAAGTAGACTTTACTACAGGTGGTGTCCCATTGAAGTCAATTCATAAATAAGTTTTGTGAATAAGGACTATCTATTCATGTGAGTATGGATTTGCAGAATTTTCCCCTAATCCTTTGCAACTTTGAACTCAGAGAAGCATTGCAGAAGTTTCCTTTGGGATGGTAAATTTACTCACATACAATACTGTGATTTCGTTATGTTGCAATGTCATCGTTGTCTTCAAATTGGTAAAGATACAGACATTCTAGGTTTTTGGGTTGTCACAGGTTTCTCAAATTGTATGGGAGTTTGTTTAGGAATTTTAAAAATATTTGGTAATTAAATACAGGGATACAATAACGATTGGATTCTTAAATGGTCAGTCATGTTAAGAATGAGCTGAATTATATGTTTCTGCTAAAGATGAATACAAACATGCTGGAAATCCTAGCTCTATGAGGTCATACAAGCATCAAATTTTAAAATCTCCTTTATGATTGCAGGGTAAATAAAACTAAAGCAGTTCTTTAAAATGTAATTACTGTAAATGAGAGGAGTGTTACTTGGAAAGCTCCATTGAGAGAGAGTATGCGACAATAAATTGAAAGCTTAGGGAAAGCATCACGCTCTCTAATTGATGAATTGGGGAAAATAAGATCTATGAGAGAACCTGTGTGAGCTGAGTCTTGCTTTAATACTGATGACTAAAGGATAGGCTTATACATCAGATGACAAATCAATGAAAGTGGTTATGCTGCCAGTAGGTCTTTTTTTGTTTTGCTTTAGGGTTTCCCTCTCACTCTTCTGTATTAACAAACATAGAAATGTACAGGGGAAAGAGAGACAAATGTTGTTACCCTTAAATTAAGGATGGATGTGCACATTTATTTATGAGACTGTATGAACAGTGAGAATTTCTGAATGACATACTTTCTTTTAACTGTTCATTTCTGTACATTTTAAATGCTTTAGTTTCATAACTCTGTTTGTTGCTATGCATATGGTCCAATTTACCTGTCAATGTGCAGCATTAACTTTAACAAGTTTGTTTAATTTCCTTTTCATTATAGTAGGGATGTAAAATATTAAACGGTTAACTGGTAAGCATTAGTCTTACCAGTTACCTCACCTTAACCATTAACCCCGGGCCATCCGGAGCGGCCCCAGCCCTGGGCAGGTCAGGTGACCCCAGCCCCAGCTGGCCGGAGCGGCCCCAA
This sequence comes from Mauremys reevesii, assembly GCF_016161935.1. Classification (NCBI taxonomy): domain Eukaryota; kingdom Metazoa; phylum Chordata; order Testudines; family Geoemydidae; genus Mauremys; species Mauremys reevesii. The sequence continues at coordinate 152,973,619 of NC_052625.1, read as the reverse complement.
CTCCCGGCCAGCTGGCTAACTCCAGTCCCAGCCACGCCATAGAGACATAGGGCTATGTCAGTGGAGTTAGACCGACGCAGTGTCTGGGTAGCTTTCTGGGTGAGCTGTAGCCCACGAAAGCTTATGCTGAAATAAATTTGTTCGTCTCTAAGGTGCCCCAAGTACTCCTGTTCTTTTTGTGGATACAGACTAACACGGCTGCTACTCTGAAACCTGGGTAGACACTGCATTCCATACATTGGCTGTTGTCTAGTCTCTGCTGCAAGCTGGGCTGCCACCCAGGCTCCCGGTTTGGGCTGCCACCTGAGGTCCCCACTGAGACCCTACCCCCTCCTGCCCCAGATCACTGCTCCGACCAGACTTCTGGTGCGGAACTCCCTGCTGGAGACGAGAAGCCCTAGGCAGCTCTGGCCCCCATCTCCCCTGCTCCCAGCTGGGAATGGGAAGGCAAGAAGCTCCAGGGGGCATCTGGGGTCCTGTGTGGGGAGCTGCGTGGTGGTGAGAGCCCCAGCTCTGTCGCCCCCACTGCCCCTCTTCACTCAGTGGAAGCGCTCCTGATGAGGATGCACACCACCAACAGAAGGATAGCATGGACTTCCGCCACTGCATTAATTACTGTGGGGGCTGAAGTCGACCTAGAATAGGTTGACTTATCTTTGTAGTGTAGACATAGCCTAATAATAATTGCAGGAGTGGCTGAAACCTAATACACTCCATTGTGATGAAATGTTACCACACATAAGGGGCCCTTAGTGAGTGTAAAGAAGGTAGTGTGCAAAGAACTTGCATCCACTCTCTCCTGCAGGCTGGACACATTGTGGTTTGACTAGCACTAATCATTTCTCAAAAGTGTGGTCTCACGGCCAATAGGAGTTGGCGAGGCGTGGAATTCCATGTCAAAGGACGTTGCCCCAGAGATATGCAGTGCTGTAGAAAAATTACAGATACGGTTCTGTGGCATCAAAGAAGCTGGATTATGCCTTTTTTTTTTCTGGAGGCACTGTCTTTCATTTCCATACTTGAGGACTTGTCAGCAGTTTTATTTTTAAAGGCCTGTCTCAGACGTTTATCCCTTGGTTGTGAAATATTGCTCAGACCTAGATATTTTGACTAAAATCCATTTTTGCTTTAAATAATTTTTAAAGATGTTCTTTTTAACCCTTTGGAGGTGGACAATACTGTGGTAAGTTATTAAATGGAATGCCAGGAGTTTGGATTCGTTGCGGTTGCACATGTGTCTATGTTGGTCTCTCTGAATGTGCCCCCTCAGGTGAGAAGCCTCTTGCCCTGACCCATCTCGGTATGCAATCTCGTGATTATTCGTCTCTTAGATCAGGACCTGGATACACTCACTACCTTATGTGTAACAACTGCCTATCATGCTACAGGTCTGACAAGATTTCAGGCACCTACATTTCCTCCCTTCAAGAATATGTGACGAATGAGATTGACCAACTCCCTTCTTAACATGAAGTATTTTTATTTAGCATTTGGAATAAAAAATTTTAAAACAAACAGCCAACATGCATATTTAGTTTCATGTAATCTTACGCTGAACCACTAACTAAATTAAACAGGCTTTCCTCTTAAGATAGAGAAACAGGATTGAACCAACTTAAGTTCTCTTAGTAAAACCCAGATGCTCCTACATCTGTGGGGACTCTGTCTGGTACTCTGTCTGACCCATCCTGTTCAAACTGGCTTCAGTGCTCCACACAAGAACAGGATCGAGCCAATGAGGCCACTTGGTCTGTAAGCAGTTAGGAGACTATTAGCAAGGGCTTCTTCCCTCTTTCCCCCTATGGCTAGGTTCTGCCACCCAAACAGACTGATTGGGTGAAATGTATATTACATGGAACAGAAACAACACACAAGGGACAGGTCCAGATACCATATTAATAGTTGTTAAAGGGCACTCTAATATTGGTTACAAAAGTATTCAGGGAATCACTCAGGATATGCTAAATGTAGCACAAAGTTTAAACTGTGAACCTGAATTTTTGTTTTTGTGACTTTAAATCAAAACTTTAACATAGCTTGAGTGTGCATTTTTGTTATATAATATCTTTTTAACTTTCAGTGAAGCATGAATACTTCCCAAAAGGACAGCAATAGTCATTAAGGTTTATTGTGTAATTATATAAAATACAGTTAGACAATGTGTTTAAAAATCACACCAGAAGAAACTATGCAACCTTAATGATGGTCTTTTAACAAAGTCGAGCACTCAGAAATTAGAAACTGTCAGAATTAATGTTGCCTGTGCAACCTTTATTTCCCCTCTGTTATGGATGCATTATGTTACAGTCTTTAATTACATGACCACATGTTATTTTTTTCCACATGCTCAGTGTGGATGGAGTCACTGGGGAATTCAGCTGTGGCTCGCTAGCAAGTCTACTTAGTCAAAATGGGGCAAATTTTCATGGGGACTATAAAAGGCATATCCCTGTCACACACGGTCACCCTATGCCAAATTTCAGGTCCCTACTCCAAAGCAAAGTTGGCAAAGTTGTAAGTAAGGCTGCGAGTCTTTACCGGAAGTCACGGATTCTGTGAATTTCCTGGACCTCCGTGAAATCTGCACTGGCCAGTGCAGCTGACCCCAGGGCTGGAGTCAGCCACTGGCAGCTCCTTGGGCAGCCACAGGCCCAAGCAGTGGTCTGGGAGCAGCAGCAGTGGGGCCCAGGACTGCCCCCCTTCTGGAGCAGCAGTGGGGCCCTTGGATCTCCCTCCCCCTGCCCAGCCATGGCGGGACCCTGGAGTGCCCCCACAAAAGGCCAGGAGCCCCAGAAGCAGCAGCATCCCCCAGAACCTATCCCACAGAGCAGCAGTGTCCATGGGAGCACCCTGCCCCCAGCACCTAAGATTGTTAGGGGTATTTTTAGTAAAAGTCATGGATAGGTCATGGGCTGTGACTTTTTGGTTAGTGCCATGACCTGTCCATGAATTTTACTAAAAATACTCATGACTAAATTGTAGCCTTAGTTATAAGCAACTGAACACAGGGTCTTATAAGGGGAAGTGACAGGGACCTTTCGCAGGCATGCTTGCAGGAGGTCCGCCGGAGCCGCCTGCCGCTCTCCCGCTGGGACGCCACCCCAAGCGCGCACTTGGCACGCTGGGGTCTGGAGCCGGCCTTGGTCATGATTTGACTTGTCTATTGGCACTCAGAAAGGTAGCTGAGAGGTAAGAGTCAGGGCTTGTCTACATTTAAAATGCTGCAGCGATGCAGCTGCAATGCTTCAGTGAAGACGTTACCTGTGCCGACAGGAGGGGTTCTTATGTCAGTGTAAGTAATTCACCTCCTTAAGTGGTGGATCTGTCTGTATCGGGGGTTAGGTCAGTTTTACAGGTCTGGAACAATTTGTATGGTGGGGGTGCTGAGAGCCATTGAACCAAACTGTAAACCCTGTATATGAGCCAAGGTGTGCAGTAGCACCCCTAGTTCCAGCACCTATGGTTGGTTTAACTGTGTTACTCTGTTGTGTGGATTTTTCACCCCCCTGAGTGCCGTAGTTATACTGACCTAATTTCCTAGAGTAGACCAGGCCTTTGTCAGCTGGAATCCATTGCTCCAATCCCTTGCTGATTGAAACACACTGATCCAAGTTTCATTACCTCCCTTCTGCTCATGTCAGCCTTTCTCAGTTTTTTCCCCTGGACCGACATTAATTTTTGGCCTTGTATGAACATCAAAATGGCCATACTGGGTCAGACCAATAGTCCATCTAGCCCAGTATTCTGTCTTCCGACAGTGGCCAATGCCAGGTGCTTCAGAGGGAATGAACAGAACAGTCAATTATTGAGTGATCCATCCTGTTGTCCACTCCCAGCTTCTGGCAAACAGAGGCTAGGGACATTCAGAACATGGTGTTGCATCCCTGACCATCCTGGATAATAGCTATTGATGGGTCTGTCTTCCATGAACTTACGTAATTCTTTTTTTAATCCTGTTATAATTTTGGCCTTCACAATATTTCCTGGGAACAAGTTCCACAGGTTGACTGTGTGTTGTGTGAAAAAGTACTTCCTTTTGTTTGTTTTTAAAATTGCTGCCTATTAATTTCATTGGGTGACCCCTAGTTCTTGTGTAGTGTGAAGGAGTAAGTAACATTTTCCTCATTCACTTTCTCCACACCAGTCAAGATTTTATAGATCTCTGTCATATTCCCTCTTAGTCATCTCTTTTCCAAGTTGAAAAGTCCTAATCTTTTTAATCTCTCCTCGTGCAGAAGCTGTTCCATACCCCTGATCATTTTTGTTGCCTTTCTCTATATTTCCAATTTTCTGAGATGCGGTGACCAGATCTTCCCACAGTATTCAAGATGTGGGTGTACTATGGATTTATATAGGGGCAATATGATATTTTCTGTCTTATTTTCTCTCTTTCCTAATGGCTCCTAACATTCTGTTAGCTTCTTTGACTGCTGCTGCACATTGAGTGGATGTTTTCAGAGAACTAGCCACAATGACTCCAAGATCTCTTTCTGAGTGGTAACAGCTAATTTAGACCCCATCATTTTGTGTGTATAGTTGGGATTATGTTCTCCAATATGCAATACTTTTCATTTATCAACATTGAATTTCATCTGCCCTTTTGTTGCCCAGTCACCCAGTTTACTGAGATCCATTTGTAACTCTTCACAGTCTGCTTTGGACTTAGTAATTATCTTGAGTAATTTTGTATCATCTGCAAGTTTTGCACCTCACTGTTCACCCTCTTTTTTTCTAGATCATTTATGATCTGAAGGGAAAGTTGTGCCAGTTTAATTTAAATATTTACATTTTCGAACAGACTTAGGCCTGGTCTACTCTGAAAAGTTATATCGGCTTAGTTATGTCACTCAGGGGTGTGACATAGCTATGTTGACATAGATGTGTGGACTGAAGAGCGCTTCTGTCAACATATCTAACTTTGTTTGCGGAGGTGATGGTTCCTACTCCGACAAAAAAACATGTTCTGTCAGTGTAGACTACTGCTAGCTATGCAGTGTAGATGTATCCTTAGTTAAACCAGTGCACATGCTTACATGGACTCTTATTCGGGGGGGAGAAGGTTATTATAGTTTAACCTGTTCCCTGTCGAATTAAATGACTTTTAAACTAGAATAAGAGAGTGCACACCCCTGTGTGGGCAACTAATATAGCATCCACAAAGAAATTTAATGGAAACAGTTGAAATTCACATTTTAGATTAAACTAGTACAGTTTTCTATGTTGTAAACCCTTACCCTCTGCAAAAGGCTTCTCTTTTGTTCCTTTTCTCTGCTGTAAAGAAACTCCCTGGTCATAGACTAGGTATTAGCCCATAGATCTTTGTTTAGCTGGTCTATTAAAGTCTTATCATTGGGTTGATAGACTGTAGTATCTCAGAATAATTACAGTTTATTATGCAAATTTGACACACAAATTAAGTTACTAAATGCTCCAGCACTGTACATTTTCCTTTTTAAAAGCCATTTTGATGTTTATCCCCTACCCCCAAATAAAAAACTGCAAACCACGCAACTTCTCATGTTATTCCTTAGAATACTAGCATAGTTTTATAATGTAAACCTAATATATGTATATAGGGATTTATATTGCCTCAAACCAGCTGCCAAATTTGTACCGACATTCTTTGTACCAAAAAAAATAGAATTTTGTATGCAGTGGGGAACTGTGTGTAGACCTGGTAGCAAATCCGGTTTGCAGATGTAAACTGTGTTTTCACATAGAGATGATTTTGCGCAAACAAAAGGTGACCTCTAAAAATGTGGCACTGTGTGTTTATTGCATGTTGTCAATCTCTAAAGGGCTTGAAAAGTTCAAATTTTTTTTTAATCTAGATTTAAGTTTAACTTTTTTTAGGATACTGTTCAGCTTTGCACAGCCAGCCAATAAATAAACCCTGAAAATAAGCTTTTTTTTTAAATAAAAACTGCTGACAAATATAGTGGCACAAAATAGAGCCTCCAGAATAAATAAATAAATAGAACAGACTATAGCTTCAGTGCCAGTGTAAAAATGTATCTGTAACTTATCTGGGGAGATGCATATTTGGAAGGCAGTATGCTTTGACTTGGCCAGTTCAAATTATCAAGGCAAAACAACATTATACTGAATGTTATTAGTGGCTCATATCACCAAGTACCCTGGATCTTGAACTCTTTATTGTAGTTATTTCCAGATTCTGATAAAATGGAATCATTTAGAAGAACATTAGTAATCAAATTAAGGACCTGTCACCACTGAATATAACAGTACAAAATCTTAATATATCATAACCAGCAATTTATGTAGTACATAGGTGAAAGTAAGTATACAATATTTTATTTTAAAATGCATCCATGTAACCATGATAACAGTCTTCGTTTCATGTACATTAACTATTTCAAAGCATGTAAATTCTTACTTGCAGAAGATGGGGAAATACTATATAAAAACATGGAAAACCAAATATGTTTTCATGTTAACCTGCAGTAGGAGATTAGGTGGGGTAGAAATGCACCATCTAAAGCAGAGGCTGCCAAACTTTTCTTATTGTTTACCCCCTTTCAGATCTACCAGCTGCGTGCATACCCCTATCCTTCTTATCACTGATACTTTGTGTGTTCTGATTAACACTACCTGTATTTAACCATCTGTCCATACTTCACTGTTAAATACAGACATAGTGTGATATATACAATAGAAAAAAAAAACCTGACTAAGTTCTGAGCTCAGTTAGACTGGACAGTTGCTGGACAATTGAACCCATGCTGCACAGTGATTGGAGGTGACGGGTCTGTGTGTCAGCATCTCCGTGTATCTGTGTTCTCACTGGTACATCTTGAAGTAAATTAACATATTTTATATAACAAATTCCCACAGAGTTGTAAAGCTTCATCTGAGTAGCCTATTATGAAAATGCAATAAATAAAATAATAAATAAAATCCACCATTACACATTTTCTCCTGTAAGCCCCCAGAGATATCTTGCATACCGCCAGGGGTATGCATACCTCACTTTGGGAATCCCTGATCTAAGGGGTATTACCAGGGACATTGACTGAGATTTTGTTCTCAAAGATTTTGACATTTTCTGATTCACAAAGTTATATCCAATGTCCAGGTTTCAAAAGCTATCTTTTTCCTATATCATATATATTTAATCAGATACTTCAATAACAATATAGTGCATCAAAATCTGCCTTCAGTTATATGAATCTAATCAACAGCAAACTTTGGTCCTGGATGTCTTTTTATTTTTATATACACTATAAGTTGTTATATTTTTTAGTTTTACAAAGGTGATGTAGTTTTTTTTAAACAGAGGTAAAATGTTGAGACAGAACAAAAAAATGTTATGTTCTTCTACAGAGACTGTTTCCTGTCTAGTTTACACTGAATGTTTTGGTTTTAAAAAATAGCTTGAATTTTTCAAATTTAACTTAAAATGTTAAGTTGATACTATGCTTCAAAATAATAGTGACAATGATGAACCTAATAACAGAATTATTTTTTTTGTAATGATCATAACTAGAGGTACTGCATGAAGTCTCTAGAGAAAGATTTTAAATGTGTTGACCACAAACAATAAATAATAAATTAAACCTGTTCACATGAATCAAAATGATTCAGTGGCCAGCAAAGCAAAGACATCACAGTGTATTCTATACCATAGAAATGTAAAGAGGCGGGAATTTCCAGCAGACAGACTTTTTTTTGTATGTCAAAAGAGAGTCCTAATATACAATAGAAGTGCCAGTAACACTGATCCTACAAAATTATTCTTTCATAGTCTTGCGCTGCGTGAGAAGCCTTTTGCCATTTTGGCAAACACTTTGCATAATAAATCTCCTCCACTAGTTGGCAAATTATCAAAAACAATGTCCTATGAATTCAAAAAGCTCACCAGATTATTCCTTTACTATGTTGTGAAGTTTTTTCCATTACTAACAAATTAAGTATTAAAACCAAAACAACTTGAGTGGGGAGTACTCTTAACTACACGTTTCCTTCAGAGCAAGCCAGTAACAAGGATGTTGTGTTGTTGGATTTTGTTTTTTCCTTGGTTAAATGAGAAAAATTATCATCTAAAAAGAAAACTAAAGAACAAACAATATCACTTTCCACTGCAGTAACAAAGACAGCATGAATCTGATGTAAAAAACAAATAGCTATGCCCAAAAGCAATGATAAGAAGATCCTAGTTTAAAGTGTTAAAACCACATACAAAAATTGACTGCGCTTTTTGTAGAAAAGAGATAGACATTTATAGTTTTTACCTATGTACAATATTGTCTCAGTCAAATTCTGTCCATCAAAAGTGTTGGTCCATGTTTACGCTGTTGTAAATGTGAAAGAATTTAGCCTTATATCTGTACGCACAGATCTCAAAGATACTCTTAACACTGCGTACTTGGTATTGATATATAGCTCTTCTGTGTGTTTATTTTCATCGTATGTGGTTATTAATCTTTGCTTTCTTTTTTGCATTATAGTTTATTTTATCTCATAACTCTTGTCACAGTGATTTTTGTACGATAAATAGTACTTGTGATAGACATGTTTTGTATTTATCAGACGCTCTAGCTGGGGTACTTAACATAATTTAAAAGTGGATTCATTGCTTTATATACTTTAGGACCATGAACATTGTAAACACTTTATTATTGTTTGCAGTGACAGCTATTGGTTAAAATTAGAGAGGCCAAAAGTGGAATCCTTAATCTGACCCTTCCTTTCTACTCTGAATTTTGGGGTGTGGACCATTCCTCTCTAATATCCTTCATCTTGAAATACGTTGCTCATTTTAGTCCCAAAGCTTCAACCATTTCACACAAATTTTATTTTCTCACTTTTATTATGAAAAATAATTTGTCAGAAAAAAATTATGAAATTAAGGTTATAAAAAGTTAGCCACATAAGACATGAATCCCACAGCATTTTTAGATTCCTGTACAAATAATACTTTTGCATCCTTCATTATGGGTCTCTGTTACACATTGCATCCCTTGTTTGGGCCTTCGCAGGTTGAGAGGTATGGTTTAGATAAAATGGGAGCGGCATCTGAACTGACCTTGTGCAAAACAAAACCTAGACCCCAATTTGAATATTTGCAAAAGTAAAATCACTTGTTTTTTGTCCTTCTCTTGTGAACTGGAGATAACTTGGTAACTTAGAAATAAGTCAGATTGCTGAAAGTGATCCCATTTCCCCCAAATCCATTATTATTTATATTACAGTTGTGTCTAGAGGCCCCAGTGAGGGCTCCATTGTACTGTGCAAATGTGCTATGCAAATATAAAAACAGAACAAAAATAGTATTATATTATTTTACTTTCTTTTATTTCCCACAGATGCCTTATAAATGGTAGATTGGTCTTTGACTTCATTTAGAGTGTAAGCTCCGGTGAAGAAAAGGTGGTGTGTTGTACAACGCATGAAAGTGACTGAAATGGTTCGAATCTTGGGAAATGTCTCTATCACTGCTTACGAAGTAAATCGGATTTTGGGTCAAAAGCCTCGAGTGTTCCAAAGACATTGAATGTTGCAATCCATAATTCTCTAAAAAGTATTATTCAGAGGTTCTTTGTTAGACTTGTTACCATTCACAATCAAGTAGCATCCTGAGCTTTATGTGGGAACATGAGATTTGCCACATTACATCAAATTATTGGTTCATCTAATCTTCAGTTATCTTATTTCTAGAATTATTCAAAGTTTCTAAGGTAGAGCATGTCCCACCTTCAAAAATTTATTTTGTTGTGCAATGTTGCAGTAAGGATGAAGGACCTTTATTTATTGGTTCGTTGGTTGGTTGGTCCTTTTTTCATATTGTGTTTCTAAAAATATTCCAGTCAATTTTGTCAAATGAAGGTAGATTTAGAACTGTAAAACACGTAGTAACTGTCTTGAAGAATTGAGTAAACTGTCCTGTTCACCTTCATTAGATTTTTGCAGGCCTGATTGATACTATATGTCTCTGTGAGTTACATTTTGGGGGTGGAGGATAATTATTGCCATTGCTGTCAGTGATATAACCGAGCTTTTGATACATGGTATTCTGCTTACAATCAAATGAGTAAGATGTTATTTTTGGCTTTGTTTATGGAAAAAAATACATTTTTGTGAAATTGTGGACAGAGTCTGTGTAGCAAAAAGATGAATAGTTTCTCGGAATTGTAACTTTGATCCTAGAGAAAATTAGGCAGAGGGAATACCTCTGCAGTCTTACGACAGCCTGTGAAGCTGGTGCCAGGGTTTGAAAAACCAGGCTGCCCTGTGCAGTGTCTCACAAAACTTATTGCTTGGGATAAATGAATGAAGGGGAAAGAATGCCTGGTAATGCCATCCCGTTAGTCTTCCTCTGAGGCTTTAAATTGTGCATCTTTATGCATTATTCTTGATGGAAGGGAAATTTTTAAGCAAAATTATGACTTAATACATTCCTGACCCAAATTTCTGAGGTATAGAAGATTTCACACATGAAAACTTCCAACACCAAGGGGAAATGCCAGCTAGGTCCCTGCAAACAAGCAGCAGAAGGTAAAATAAGACAAGGGACAGTTAGGAACTCCACAAAAGCCTTCCTGAGCAAATCCTTATTAATGAGCTATCGAGTTCAGTGTTCAATACAATTTAATTAAAAAAAAATCAGCCAGTTTACTGGCCAGGTCATGCAAGTCAAGATAATTCTAGAGAAAAACCAGAGGTGGTTACCTGCGCAGGTGGAGATAGTATCAGAAACAAAGGTGTCCCAGAAGTAGAAGATAAAAGAAGCATATAATCTGTCTACGACCAGTGACCTATTGGCATGCTGACAATACTTTATCATAAGTAGCAAATAAAACCGGGCAAAGAGATACCAGGTTTGAATTTTTTTAAGTGTTGACCTTTTTTCAAAAATGGATTTTTTTCAGCCCTTTCAAGAAATTTCAAATGACAAACAAATTAGCCCGCTTGCTGCATCTCATTTTGTCTCATTGCTAATAAATGTTTCTGGGAGTACATACTCCAGATCCCCTTATGTAGGATCCCCATGGAACAGAGTCTGGTTGAAAGTCACTATGCTGATTTTCACAGTCCTTTATGGTGTTGGTTTAACTTCCTGTGAGATTGCCTCTCTTCCTGCAGTGGTATCTTCTTATATTCCACTGGAATATAATTCTATAAAAACAGGGACGACTCTTATCTTCAGTAAGCAGATATTATACAGGAGCCAAACCAAGGCTGTGGAACTCAATGCTAGATAAAATAGAAATAGCCACCATGCTCACAATGGTCAGAATGAAATGAAAACCTCATCTCTGCCACTTAGTTTAACCACAGTGATCCTCTCAAACAAATCAGCATTCAAATCCATATATATATTAAAAACAAAAAATAAACCTAACAATTTTAAGCTTGTTCCTGCCAGCAGGATGGGAAGAGAGATTTTTGTGACTATTTCTTGTGGAAAGCACTCAGATATTGTGGTGATGGACAATCTTATAAATACCAGGACAGATGGAATGCAAAGCATTTGCAAAGTGCTTTACAGCATCAAAATATGGACAAATGTTGCATTAATTTTAGCACTTTGCACTGTAGCAAACTTGGCAACTAGGAATAAGCCTTTTGATTAAGGCTGTGGGCAGTGAACATGGTGTCAAAACACTTTCTAAGTGGCTTTCCCCTAAGGTAGCTGTTCCAAAAATGCCAGAAACAAAATCTGTTATACCTTAGTATAAGTCCAGCTTTTGGCAACTTTTTTTACTTTGACTTTAAGCTTCAGACTTCTTTGAAAAATGGTAAATTCGAACAAGAGGATAGGAATAATTTCCATGTCTCCATGTTCTCATTCCACTCACAATACAAATGACAAAGGTAATGGATGTTGCCCTCTCTGTTACACAGTTCAAATGTATGCATGGAAATGGGGTTGACTTCCTTATGATGAGGAAGGGAAGACAGCGAGGGTTCAGGTACAATTTATTTGCCTATTCGTTCCTTCCTTTAACAGGTTGGCATTTCAATAGTAATTCACATGGATACTATAAAGAGATTTTAAAGCAATGGCAATACAGACTGTTGACCAGCATCTAAAAAAATATTTTAAAAGTGGAAGCAGCAGGTCATTGCATAGAATGCATGTGTCTGATGCCTGTAGAAAATGGATCTTAAGTAGGACAGATGAGGAAGAGCAGCATACTCTTTTAATAATAACATTCTTAGGCCTTACATGTTGGTCTCCCACTGACTTAAATGGGAGCCCTATGCATGGATCTGTAGCCAGAATTTGGATCTTCTGTATATTCACTAAAAATATTTATATAACGTTTTATATTTCATATCCTATTCACAGAATGGAGTGAGTTAGTTACCTGTTACTCAATTTTCAGCAACTCTGATAATGATTTCAAGATAACGACCTTTAAATCTGTCTTTTAGGAAGTGTTGATGGGGTTGGTGAGGATAGGGGATCTTGTCTTAAGTATGGTTTCTCATTAAAATTACATCAAATTTATTATACAAAGTAAAAGTATCAGTTTTGGGCCTTGCCTTGCATCTGTAATGAGACTTACAAACAGGTTTTTAAAGTAACTGTGGCACCTTCATTATGATGAAATGGATAATTATCGGTACAAGATAAATAATGAGTGGCCAAACATATACAGATGCTTAAAAATAGCTTTGTGCTGTTAATCAGTAAGACTCTAAGAAAATAACATGTTCATAGTAAATCCTTTTCAGGTTGCAACAAAAATGGAAATGTTAATACAAAATATGTTAATACTTTTGTTTTCTTCCTTGTCTTTTTCACTCTTCCTGGTCACAAATAAGAAAAAATGTGTATATGGATTTTTTTTTTACTTAGTTTTTAAAGTGGGTGTTTAATGAGTGGCAATAGGAAAAACAACACTAGACTGCAATTACTTACTGCAAATCACAAGTTGCTAGACATACAGCTTACTAATTGGAATACTAAAAAACTTGAGGGGGAAAAATCATGAAAATAAAAACTTCACATGTCCTCTGTGACGTGACTTATGAAAACAATAATGTACAACATGGTGTGTAGATGTGATCTTATTCTGTTTCCATTTAAATCAATGCCAAAACTCTAATGAAAGCAGGATCAAGCCCTGATTTGGTGTCATACACCTTGAATATGGGGTAAGGTGCAAGGTCAAAAGCTATATTCCTCCAGCATCTGGCGTTATTTAATGTTGCTTGCTGAGAAGCATTGACCTACGCATGCATGGTCTGTAATTACAGCCCTTCACAACCAATAAATCTTTCCCTCAGGACAAGCTATATATGATAACTATATGACACACACACAGATGTATATGTGTATTTATTTAGATTAATATAGCAGTAATAAAAATCCTCTGTAAAAAAGCCCAATAGCTTTTTTGACAAATTCTTAAAAACACAATCAATACAAAATTACAAATCCACCAGAATAGTTCACCAACACAGCCAAAACCAACCAGTTAAAACATAAATCTTAAAAAGATATGATGTTCCACTGTGTACCAAAAATAATAATTCACAACCCTGTCCTCACCTTCCCCCCAAAGTGAGAGCGATGTACATTAAGCCTAGTCTCTAGATAACCTGTATATAGTGTACCAATGAAAGTCGGAAGTCATTTCTGTGGGGTCCTATTGAATTAAACGAAAATAATGTACCTATAATTTACTTGTATTCTCTTAGAATAAATTATAATTTAACTTCTATTTGAAGAAAATAGAACAATGAATAGAAAAATAGAAGGGTTCAAAATGTAGGAACAGGTTTATTAATAGGATTGTATTAACCTCTGGCATTGTGTAATGGAGCAGCAAGTAGTAGTCCAAGCAGAGTCAGAAGGAGGGCACTGTGACCTTATAAAATTAGGATGGCAAGTGTTGAAAAAGTTTTTGAAGCAGCCATGCATGTGGCAGACGATAAAACCCCACTGATGGCCACATGGTGCATATAGCCCTGACGGTATCTCTTGTTCTGTTTTGCATTTTTCACTCTTTTTTGTGCAATCTGCACTTCCTATCCATAATAGCAGCTGTGATCTGCAGGGCATGCAGCTCTGAACTTCCCGTGAGTGCTCAATCCCCTTCTGCCCCTTACCCTGCCCCCACTCCACCCCTTCATCAGGCCCCACTCCCATTCCAACCGCTTTCCCAAAGTCTCCACCCCCTCCACCCTTACCCCACCTCCTCCCCTAAGCGCACCACATTCCTGCTCCTTCCCTCCCAGAGCATGCTAACGCTGCCAAACAGCAGTTTGGTGGCAGCCGGGTGGGAAGCGCTGGGAGGTAGGCGAAGGAGCGGGGACGCAGCGCTCTCAGGGGAGGAGGTGGGGTGCAGGGGGTGAGGGGAACTTGGCTGCCAGTGGGTGCATATCACCCACTAATTTTTCCCTGTCGGTTGTCCAGCCCCGGAGTATCCACGGAGTTGGCGCCTATGCCTTAGGGCAGTGTCTTATTCCCTTTTTTGACCTGCGGTCTGATACAAAATAGCTGGGAAGATAGGACCAATATTTATTTTGATGTTTATTCTGCTTCAAGTCACAAGGACAGTTTGTTGATGCAAAATATTTAGACTGTACCCCAATATATATAGATATAATTTGGACACTCTAATAAGAACAACATTGAACCATATTCATTACGTAACACATGCAGTTTTTAAAGACTAATGTATCTTAATTCCCAGATTTTGGAATAGAATATATGATTCTGCTATATACCAGTTGATGCTTTTCTCTCTTGCCTCCCCAGGGCCTCTGATTATATGGTTTTTAAAATATAGCACTGTGCAGTTGAAATTTAGATTAAAATTAAGACTTAGTTATTGAGAACATATTTAGATACAACATTTTTTAAAGTACCTCTGAGATATTAACTATCCATACATTGTCCTTGCCTACTTTTTATGTCCCTCTTTTCACAGAGAATAGTAATTCCCCAGAGAATTGAATTAATATGGCAAATGAATAGAACACATTGGTTAATTTATTATATCCACTTTGCAAGCACATTGCTATTAAAAATAAAACGATATTATTGCAAAATTCAGGTTGCACAGTTAAAATCACATAGGGCTAAATTTTCCCTAGTGTTTTCTCAGCCACACAGCAGAGAAAGGAAAGTAAGGCTTTTCTTATCCCTCTCACTGAGCCAAGCAAAAGCTGCTCACATTCTGACTTCAGCTGTGGGCATGGCAGGGGAGATCAGAGACTGTTGGCCCGATAGTCTGTCTGAAAACTAGTGTGCAGGTAGGGGGAGGAGCGTGAGCTGGATTGCTAGAAGGTGTGAAATAAGGCCAGGTCTATACTACAACCTATATCGGTATAACTGCATCACTCAGGGGTGTGAAAAACCCACACCCCTGAGCGACGTAAGTATACTGGCCTAACCCACTGTGTAGACAGCGCTATGTTGATGGGAAAGCTTCTCCCATCGACATAGGTACCACTTCTTGTGGAAGTGGATTAACTATGCTGATGGGAGACGCTCTCCTGTTTCAGTGGCACTGCTATAGCACTGTATGTGAAGACAAGCCCTAAAGCTTGGTCTGTGCTACAGAGTTAGCTTGATGCAAGCCGCTTACGTTGACCTAACTATGTAAGTGTCTACACTAAAATTTCGCTCCTGCTGACGTAACTGCCCTGCTACGCTGACTTAATAACTTCACCTTCACGAGAGTCATAGGGTATGTCTACACTATGAAATTAGGTCAAATTTATAGAAGTCAATTTTTTAGAAATCGATTTTATACAGTTGATTGTGTGTGTCTCCACTTAAAACCATTAAGACCATTAACTCGGCGGAGTGCGTCCACAGTACCGAGGCTAGCATCGACTTCCGGAGCGTTGCACTGTGGTAGCTATCCCACAGTTCCTGCAGTCTCCACTGCCCATTGGAATTCTGGGTTAAGATCCCAATGCCTGATGGGTCAAAAACATTGTCTCGGGTAGTTCTGGGTACGTGTCGTCAGGCTCCCCACCCCCTCCATGAAAGCAACGGCAGACAATCGTTTCGAGCCTTTTTTCCTGGGTTACCCAGGCAGATGCCATACAAACATGGAGCCCACTCAGCTCACCATCACCGTACGTCTCCTGGGTTCTGGCAGACATGGTACTGCATTGCTACACAGCAGCAGCTCATCGCCTTTTGGCAGCAGATGGTGCATTATGACTAGTAGCTGTCGTCGTCGTCTCCTGGGTGCTCTTTTAGCCGACCTCGGTGAGGTTGGTCAGGGGCACCTGGGCAGACATGGGTGCGCCTGGCAGATCTCGGTGAGGTCTGTCAGGGGCGCCTGGACATAAATGGGAGTGACTCCAGGTCATTCTCTTTTTAAGTTTCGTCTCATGAAGATTCAGTCCTGCCTGCAGTCTTACTGCACCGTCTTCTGGTGAGCAGCTAGGAGATGACGATAGATAGCAGTCATACTGCACCATCTGCTGCCAGCCTAAGATGTATAAGAGAGATGGAGTGGATCAAAACAAGAAAGAGACCAGATTTGTTTTGGATTCATTTGTGTTCATTTGCTCCCCCCCCCCCCCAGTGAATAGTGCGGGGAGGGATAGCTCGGTGGTTTGAGCATTGGCCTGCTAAACCCAGGGCTTTGAGTTCAATCTTTGAGGGGACCATTCTGTGTGACAGTTGTGTGTGTTTCTCCTTGATGCAAGCCCACCCCTTTTGTTGATTTTAATTCCCTGTAAGCCAACCCTGTAAGCCATGTCATCAGTCACCGTTCCCTCCATCAGAGCAACAGCAGACAATCGTTTTGCACCTTTTTTCAGCACAGAAGCCATAGCCTGGCAAGCATGGAGGCCGCTCAGATCATCATGGCAATTATGAGCACTGTAAACACCACGTGCATTATCCTGCAGTATATGCAGAACCAGAACCTGCAAAAGCAAAACCAGGCAAGGAGGCGACGGCAGCGTGGTGATGAGAGTAATGAGGACGTGGACACAGACTTCTCTCAAAGCACGGGCCCCAGCAATGTGGACATCGTGGTGTTAATGGGGCAGGTTCATGCCGCGGAATGCTGATTCTGGGCCTGGGAAACAAGCACAGACTGGTGGGACCGCATAGTGTTGCATGTCTGGGACGATTCCCAATGGCTGCGAAACTTTCGCATGCATAAGGGCACTTTAATGGAACTTTGTGACTTGCTGTCCCCTGCCGTACATGAAGCCATACACAGGCAGCCTGGACAGTAGTCAGGAGCTGTTCAACTATAGGCTGAGCAAGTGCAGAATGGTGGTAGAATATGCATTTGGAGGTTTAAAAGCGCGCTGGAGCAGTTTACTGACTCGGATAGACCTCAGCGAAACCAATATTCCCATTGTTGTTACTTCTTGCTGTGTACTCCACAATATCTGTGAGAGTAAGGGGGAGACATTTTATGACGGGGTGGGAGGTTGAGGCAAATCGCCTGGGTGCTGATTACATGTAGCCAGACACCAGGGCGGTTAGCAGAGTACAGGAGGGTGTGGTGCACATCAGAGAAGCTTTGAAAACCAGTTTCATGACTGGCCAGGCTACGGTGTGAAAGTTCTGTTTGTTTCTCCTTGATGGACCCCCCCACCTCTGGCTTGGTTCACTCTACTTCCCTGTATGCTAACCACCCACCCCTCTCCCCCTTCGATCACTGCTTGCAGAAGCAATAAAGTCATTGTTGCTTCACATTTATGCATTCTTTATTCATTCATCACACAAATAGGGGGATAACTGCCAAGGTAGCCCAGGTGGGGTGGAGGAGAAGGGAAGGACAAGGCCACACTGCACTTTAAAACGTATTGAATGCCAGCTTTCTGTTGCTTGGGCAGTCCTCTGGGGTGGAGTGGTTGGGTGCCCGGAGTTCCCCCCACCATGTTCTTGGGTGTCTGGATGAGGAGGCTATGGAACTTGGGGAGGAGGGCGATTGGTTACACAAGGGCCGTAGCGGTGGTCTGTGCTCATGCTGCCTTTCCTGAACCTCAACCATACGCCAGAGCATATCAGTTTGTTCCTCCAGTAGCCTCAGCATTGCCTCTTGCCTTCTGTCACCAAGCTGATGCCACCTATCATCTTCAGCCCGCCACCTGTCCTTGTGTTCATATTGTGCTTTCCTGGACTCTGACATTGCCTGCTTCCACATGTTCTGCTGGGCTCTTTCAGTGTGGGAGGACTGCATGAGCTCAGAGAACATTTCATTGCTAGTGGTTTTTTTGTTTTTCCTTGTAATCTTTGCTAGCCTTTGGGAAGGAGACGATAGTGTGAGCGTTGAAACATTTGCAGCTGGTGGAATTAAAAAAGGCGAGAGTGGTAGTTAAACAAATTTTAGAGAACAATGGGTAGACTCTTTGATGGTAAACCTTGCTGTTAACATTACATAGCACATGTGCTTTTGATACAAGGTTGCATTTTGCCTCTTATTGAGGGTATGCTGGTTTGGTGTGAGAGATCACTCAAGCAGGGCCAGGCAACAGAATTCGGCTTGCTTGAATGCCAGCAAACACTGGGACTATATGCTGTGTTATGCAATGATTCCAGACTATGTGCTACTGGCCTGGCGTGGTAAAGTGTTCTACCATGGAGGACGGAATAAGGCTGCACTCCCCAGTGTTTTGCAAAGGCTTTGAGAGTACATCCAGGAGAGCTTTATGGAGATGTCCCTGGAGGATTTCCACTCCATCCCCAGACACGTTAACAGACTTTTCCAGTAGCTGTACTGGCCGTGAATGCCAGGGCAAATTAATCATTAAATATGCTTGCTTTTAAACCATGTATAATATTTACAAAGGTACGCTTACCAGAGGTCCCTTCTCCTCCTGGTGGGTCTGGGAGGCAGCCTTGGGTGGGTTCGGGGGGTGAGAAACAGTTCCTGACTGTCGGGGAAAATGGTTTCTCCACTTACTTGCTGTGAGCTATCTTCAACCTCCTCCTCCTCATCTTCCCCAAAACCCGCATCCCGGTTGCGTGCTACTCCATTGATGGAGTCAAAGCACAGGGTTGGGGTAGTGGTGGCTGCACCTACCAGAATGGCATGCAGCTCATCATAGAAGCGGCATGTCTGGGGCTCTGACCCGGAGCGGCCGTTTGCCTCTCTTTTTTTTTGTTAGGCTTGCCTGAGCTCCTTAAGTTTCATGCGGGACTGCTGTGGGTCCCTGTTATATCCTCTGTCCTTCATGCCCTTGGAGATTTTTTCAAATGTTTGGGCATTTCGTCTTTTGGAACAGAGTTCTGATAGCATGGATTCATCTCCCCAAACAGCGATCAGATCCTGTACCTCCTGTTCGGTCCATGCTGGGGCTCTTTTGTGATTCTGAGACTCCATCATGGTCACCTCTGCTGATGAGATCTGCACTCACCTGCAGATTGCCATGCTGGCCAAACAGGAAATGAGATTCAAAAGTTTGTGGGCCTTTTCTTGTCTACCTGGCCAGTGCATCTGAATTGAGACCGCTGTCCAAAGCGGTCACAATGAAGCACTGTGGGATAGCTCCTGGAGGCCAATACCGTCGAATTGTGACCACAATACCCACACTACCCCAAATTCGACCCAGCAAGGTCGATTTCAGCACTAATTCCCTCGTTGGGGGAGGAATACAGAAATCGATTTTAAGAGCCCTTTAAGTTGAAAAAAACGGCTTTGTCGTGTGGACGGGTTAAATCGATGTAACGCTGCTAAATTCAACCTAAACTAGTAGTGTAGACCAGGGCATAGAGTCACTGTTGATATAGTTAGATCGACACAGTGTCAGCATAGACATTGTGTTGCTTACATTGACACTTACTGGCTTTCAGAAGCCATCCCACAATACCCCAAACTGACAGTACAGTCGGTACAAGCGTTCATAATGACGACATGCACCGTTGACAAAAGAAGCAAAGTGTAGATATGCACTGCGATGTAATTACTGCAGCAGCTGTATGTCAAAGTAAGTTAGGTCGATGTAATTTTGCAGTGTAGACATGTCCTAAGTAACCCCTTCCTGACACAAGGGATAGCAAGGCAGAATTGTGCCTCTCTCTTGGCTGCACAACCACATGCTGTTCCTTACTATGAGTTGAATCTAGTGACTCAATCTAGCCCTAAGTCAGGAAAAGCAAAAGTGAAGGTTCAAACAGCAATGCTGCTGTGTCACACATCCTGTATATTTTACAATATACCTTTAACAACATAAATGGTAGTAAAGTTCAAAGTTAGCCAGAAAATGCAGAATATTGCATTTGTATTTCTTCATTAGCCCTAGGATAGAAGAACTCTAATATATGGCCAGATTCTTTCGCTGTTAATTATGTCAAGTGGTGTCTTACTCTGTGAACAATCATGTTTTATTTCAGTAGGCGTATTGTGGGGCTAGATACTACTTATTGTGAATGAGGGTGACAGAATTGGGCCCATAATACATTTTGTGTAAAGATTCAAGGATCTTTCTCCCCAGATCTCTTCATGTTGGCTTAGTGCCTGTAAAAATTCACTTTCATAAGCCAAAAAGTAGACTTTTCATGTGACTTAGTTGATTTAGTTGGGTTTGGTCCTGCTTTGAGCAGGGGGTTGGACTAGATGACCTCCTGAGGTCCCTTCCAACCCTGAGATTCTATGATTCTATGACTTTTGCTTAGGAACAGATTTTTGTTCAGTCATGTGACAAAAAAATTAAAAATACATATCTTGCTTTGTCAATTGAATTGTTGTGTATTGAACATTTTGCAGACTTAAGACCTGCATTTTGCTACTGCTTTGCAGTTGACCCTTCAGGCCTATTTTGAGTTACCAGATGAAAATAAGGTTTCCCTTCAAGTGGTGGTTGCCAAGGGCAACTGGCACTGACGCTAAAAGATGAATACTCTACCTACTTAGTATAATGCCTACTTTGTGAGCTAAATAAAGAGCTAAATTGCAGAGCAGGAAGTTGGATAAATGTGAAATATCAAGGGAGCAAAACCGAAGATTATTAAGGACCCAGAATTGAGAAAGGATTATTGTTAGTGCATGGATAGGAACTGGCTGGCATACAGATTCTAGGCGCAAATCTGTTGCTAGGCACTTCACTGTCTTGGCCCTACTGTTCAAGACCTGCTCCAGTGAGTAGTGCCAACACATTTTCTCTGTCTGGTTACTAAACAAGGCTGTGGAAGTTTGGTGAGAGAAAGGAAACCTTTCCTGCAGTAGTTCTTTTAGCTTCTGTAGTAGAAATGAATGTTGAGATTACAAGCAATTTAGCTTCTGTGAACTTGCAGTTGATAGGGTCAGCTGTCACTGACAGGCATCATTGGGGTCACTCAGAATTCTTAGGTTGGGTTTATGAATAGTTTGTATAAATGACAGAAAAAAATTCTGCACCTAAAATTATACCATAGAAAAACCCAACACTTTAATGGGTAAAAAAAAAAAATCAGAAAGCAATCTTAATGCCCTTTCAAAACAGAAGAGCTAATTTTTTGTGTGGGAAAGCTCTTATTTGTGGTTCAGTGATAAAATGATTACGGTAATATGTTCAGAACTGGATGCCTTTTAATATTGTCATATGTTTGGGCAACAGGAAAGGAATCATGAGACAAGCATAATTTAATATCAAAAGAGAAAAGCTGCTGGTATATTACAAATTATCTTGGCATGTTCATTCTTTTTAGTTAACCAAAAATAAACATCAATGGATACACTACACATGCCATACCTACAGTTAAATATATATGTGATCCAAGGATGTTGCTATGGGAAATATACCTAGAACTGTGGCACATTTCTCTGTCAGTGATTCACCACATTGGGCAATCAGCTTTATTTAATATAAGGGTGATTCAAAGCCCACTGAAGTCAGTAGGCATATTTCAGTCACTTCATTAAGATTTGCATCAATTCCATTATGAAGACACAGAAATACTGCCTATAAGGGTAGTGCTTCCTATAGTGATATAATTCAAAATGGCTATGCAGAACATATTAGAGGGTTGTTCAGGTACATGTTTGCCTGTGAACGTATATTACCTAACATTTTCCAAAATAAGATAGTGTAATAACACTGTGTTTGTTTAACTACTAATGGACAGATTTCTGTAGTGGGAACAGTTGCTTAGTCTAAGGCTACTGCTTGAAGCTATGAACTTTATAACTTTTATGAAAAGAAGGATGTTGATGAATGGGTGAAGGTTCAGAGAAGAGCCAGAAGAATTATTAAAGGGTTGGAAAGCATGCCTTGTAGTGAGGAGTTCAATCTATTTAGCTTATCAAAGAGAAGGTTAAAGGGTGACTTGATTGCAATCACTAAGTACCTACATGGGGAATAAAAATATAATTGTTTCTTCAGTCTAGCAGGGAAAAGTATAACACGATTCAATGACTGGAAGTTGAAGCCAAACAAAATCAGACAGGAAATGAGGTGTAAAATTTTGACAGTTGGGATAATTAACTGTTGGAACAACTTACCAAGAGTTGTGGTGGATTCTCCGTCACTGACAATTTCTAAATCAAGATTGGATGTTTTTCTAAAAAATAATCTCTAGTTCAAATGGGAATTACATTAAGAGAAAATATGGTGGCAGTCAGAGTAGACGATCACAGTGGACCCTTCTCGCCTTATCTGTGAAAATTTGATCTCATATTAAAGTGTTCCGTCAATTCATTGATGCTTTCTAATACAGAAACAGATATAACATACAATCTCTAAATAAGACTGCCAGCTTGTCAGTCATTCCTATTAGCAAGGTGACAACTCAAAAAAAAAAAAAAAAAAAAGCCATCTGTTGTATGTCAGCCATGGAGTAAAATAATAAATGACAACCTGGTAAAAGTGGAAGGCATGTCAGTTATGCTTCTAAGCTCCGAATCTTAAGGCAATATGGAAGGGCATCCCTAGATGCCATATAATTAAAGATGACCTGCAAGTTTGCACAAAACTCCTTCTGCTGTGACACTATGGACTGTATGAACTCAACAGGTTTAGAGGGGGGATAAAATGTACTTTTAAATTTTCTTCATAGATCCTGTCACCTCTAGCGCTGCTTCGAACCTGCTCATGCTATGAAATAAAGTCCCAGCATGCAGCCTGTGCTCTATGCTGGTGATATCATGTTGACTATGGAAATCCACTGTAGTCTTGAGTCAGATGCCAGGATCCCAGGTAAGTACTATTTTTAGTATATTGTGGTGTTTCACAAAGTTCTTAATATTACTTTATTTCAAAGAGAAAAACAACTTACACAATATACTAAAAAACTACACAGTATACTAAAAAACAAACAAACAAGAGCCATACCTGAACACTCCCAAACCTCAACTGTGTGCTTCTGTGGACTTACATGGTGGTTGTGAAATCACCAGCATAGTGTAAGTAATCTTTTAAGAGATGTCATGCATTATAGGATGAGCACTTCTCAAAAGCAACAGAGGCTAATGTGAATATGCTGAAATCTTGTTCTGTGAATTTCACTAGCTATCCATTCATTTCAGAACATAATTCAAAATTTTGGTCTCAATCAATAAAACTCTTAACAGCTTGGGACCTGCTTATCTTGAAATCCCACCTCTCCTATGCTCCACATCGTATAGTGCAGCTGGAGACAACCAGGTTCAGGTTATCTGGGGCAAAGCATTCTCAGAGGCAGGACCACAGCTCTGAACTCCTTGCCAGAAGAGATCAGACTGAACCTGAGACAAGTACAACATGCAGTTCTTCAAAAGAGACTTTCCCCAGGATTGACAGCTGGCAATAATTTGTTTTAAAATCCATTGACATTTTAAATGATTCTTGACCACACAAACTTATTCACCCAGGTGATAAAATCATTTGCAATGATAAAACAAAATTTTAAATGACTAAAATGTGTCTGACCCTTGACAGTTGTTTGTAAGTAACCAACGTTCTGGGCTTGCTGAGCAGAACAATCTAACACTGTTGAAAAATTCTGAATGGTTCCAATAGTTTGTGTAATACAAATGGAACTACTGTATTTGGAATTTTAAGTACTTCAGAAATTGATTTTTCAGATATGCTAGAAATTTGATTTATTTTTATGTTAATTAAAAACTGCTTTACAGGGGTGCACTTTTAACATAAAAGTGCCTTTTCCAAGTCCAGGTTTCAAAGTTCAGTCTTCGGCTTCTTGAATTCCAGATGCCAAATTATTAATTATTTTCAGAAGTCTCTACTTTTCCACTTTCAACTAATTTTGATCTTACCTTGGAAAACAGTGATCTAATAAAACAAATGTCCTTGACAAAACATAGATTTATCAAATGTATGTACATCTCATTAAATAATCTACCAAAATATCATGCATTTAAAAATGAGAAAAACAAAATAGCTGTATAGTGTCTTTCTGCAATGAGACATTTTTTAACTTAATGTTATTCTACTACACATTAAGCAAACTCTTGACCTATTCAAGATTTAACAGGATTCCCCTGTTTGGTGAGACTGTCCTTGTTCTAATGGGATTGTCAAGGGTTTGTAATGGATTGCAATTTCACATAATCATAAAAGTTTTTAACATATTTATAATGCAATACATATCTGGTGAAAATTATAACTATAAGGCCTGTTGTCTTTACTGATGTTGATAATGCATTTTGGCTGTAGGGTTGCCAACTGCCTAATCACACAAACTCAAACACCTTTGCCCCACCCCACCCTGCCTGTTCCCTGAGACTCCGCCCCTTCTCTGACACCCAACCCCATTCACTCCACCCCCTTCCTCCATTGCTCGCTCTCCCCCACCCTCACTCACTTTCACTGGGCTGGGGCAGGGGTTGCGGTGAGGGAAGAGATGTGGGCTCTGGGCTGGGGCTGAGGGGTTTGAAGTGTGGGAGGGGGTTCTAGGATGAGCCTGGGGCAGGAGGGGTGGTGGGGTGCAAGCTCTGGGAGGGAGTTTGGGTGCTGGCGGGGGCTCAGGGCTGGGGCACGGGATTGGGGTGCGGGAGGGCTGAGCAGTGTGGGCTCTGGGAGGGAGTTTGGGTGCAGGAGGGGGCTCTTGGCTGGGGTAGCAGGTTGGGGTGTAGGAGGGGTGAGGGGTGCGGGCTCTGGGAGGGAGTTTGGGTGTGGGAGGGAGGTCATGGCTGGGGCAGGGGTTGGGGTGCAGGAGGGGGTGAGGGGTATGGGATCTGGGAGGGAGTTTCCTGGTAAGTAGAGGACCTACAGTTTCCTTCATCTTAATGTATTTAAAGAACCTCTTCTTATTGCC
This sequence comes from Mauremys reevesii, assembly GCF_016161935.1. Lineage (NCBI taxonomy): Eukaryota > Metazoa > Chordata > Testudines > Geoemydidae > Mauremys > Mauremys reevesii. Next base: position 152,948,484 of record NC_052625.1, on the reverse strand, counting down.
TTTTATGTCTCTGCTACGTGTAATTCACTTTGTGCCTTAGCCTTTCTGATTTTATCCCTATATGCTTTTACTCCTTCCTTAACAATTTGTCCACATTTCCACTGTTCGCAGGATTCCTTCTTGATTTTCAGGTCATTAAAGAACTCTGGATGGAGCCATATTGGTCTCTTACTGTTCTTCTTATCTTTCCTTTGCATCAGCATAGTCTGTAGTTGTGCCTTTAATATTGTCCCCTGGAGAAACTGCCAGCTCTCCTGAACTCAGGACTGGCTCTAGGCACCAGGAAAGCAAGCACGTGCTTGGGGCGGCACAATTCCAGGGGTGGCATTCGGGGCTGTTGCACTCCCCCGCCCTTTTTTATTGCTTGGACAGTTACGGTCTCAGAGCTTGGAGCGGCAAAAAACCTAGAGCCGGCTCTGCCTGAACTCCTGTACCCCTAAGATTTTCTTCTCATGGGACCTTACCTAAGAACTCTGTGAGTTTAACGTCATCCCTTTTGAAACCCATTGTCCTTACTCTGCTGCTCTCACTCCTTCCTTTCTTTAGAATCATAAAATCTATCATTTCATGATTACTTTTACCCAAATGTTTTCTACTTTCAGATTCTCAACCAATTTTTCCCGGTTGGTCTGACTCAAGTCTAAAATGGATGTTCCTCGTTACTTCCTCCACTTCCTGGAACAAAAGCTTTTCCCCTATGCATTCCAAGAACTTAATGGAAACTTTGTCTTTTGCTGTATTATTTTTCCAACAGATGTCTGGGTAGTTCAAGTCCCCCATTGCTACCAGGTGTTGTGTTTGGGATATTTTTGTTTCTTCTAGAAATGCCTCATCCTCCACCTCTTCCTGTTTTAGTGTTTTATAGTAGACTCCTACCATGATGTCACCTCTTCCCTTCCCCCTTTTATCTTTACCCAGAGACTTTCAATTGGTCTGCCTCTCACCTCCTTCTGTACCTCAGACCAAGTGTATATATTCATAATATATAATACACCCTCATATTATATAATATATAATACACCCTCTTCTCTTTTTTCTGATTGTCCTTCCTGAACAAGCTATACTCCTTTATACAAGTGTTCCAGTCATAAGATTTATCCCACCAAATCTCTGTGATGCCAGTTAAGTAATAATTTAGCTTATGTACTAATACTGACAGTTCTTCCTGTTTATTCTCCGTACTCCTATAAATAAAAGCAAGACTGTTGAGCAGATTCCCGCACTAATTTCCCTCTTGTTGCTCCTATGATCCTACTGTAATTTTCCATGTCCCTCTCCTCCCCGCAACATGTAGCCCTCTGTTAAGGTTGCCTTTTTTATGCCTGCCTCTGGGCTTTTATCACTTGCCCCTTTGAATCTAGTTTATAGCCCTCCTCACTAGGTTGGTGAGTCGATGAGCGAAGATGCTCTTTACTGTCTTGATCAGATGGACCACCTCACTTCAAGCAGACCTCCTTCCTGGAACAGCATGCCATGGTCGAGAAAGCCGGTTGACACCATGTATGCAACTGTATGCTCTTACTCTCAATTGGGAGGATGGATGAGAACACAGCCTTGCTCCCAGAGCTCTGTAGTCACTGCTGATCTGATCAGATAGTGTCAGTAGTGCCCACGTTGATGAGCAGCATGAGGTAGTGGTCAGAGGGTTGGACCCTCTCTGTACTTGTTGGAAATGGGTTCCAGGCAGGCAGCATGCTTCCCGGGACATCGTGTCAAGTCGGCAGATGGATGCCTCCCTCCCCCTCAGATGAGAGTCACTGACCACCACCACCCTAAAACTTTTCCACTTGGGTGTTGTTGCTGTGAGCCTCCCAGATGTGGGGGCAGGTGATTCTTCCTCTTGAGCCACTGAGTCCTGCTCCTCATCACCTGTTGCCAGTACAGCATACCAGTTCTTGATGGTGATGGAGGAGTGACCTTGGGGAAGGAGCTCTGTCTACTGCCCAAGGTGGCCAGCAGCCAGTCTCTTCCCCTGAGAGCAACTGGTTCTCTTTCCTTCTCTGGTGCTGCTGTATCCATCTGTAATTGGCCGGCATCCTCTGTGCCAGATGTTTCCACATGTGTCCTGGATGCTATGCAGATGAGCCACCTCCTCCTGCAGGTCCCTTACCTGCTTCCCGAGGGGCTCGACCAACAGACACCTCTTAGACTGAGTGGTTCCCCATGCCTGGCTTTTCTCAGTGGGGACATGCAGGCCACATTCCCAGCAAGTCAAGTGCAGGACCTGGGTGGAAGTCTCCAGGGTCAGGATGCCTGTCTGGTGGGGGGCACAGGTGCAGGCACAGAAAGAGCTGGCAATGGTGTTGGCTACACATGGCTTTCATCCTATTGTGGGCTCTTCTTTGTAGAGTACCCGCAATTTAAGGATGGGGAGGAGGGAGCACTCAATCCTATCTCACTGCCTTCCTCTGCTGGTGAACTCAGCTGATTTAACTCCCTTAATCTCCCAGCTGCCTTCATATCACCAATCACGTGACCCTTTAATGTATTTGTTTTATTATAACATCATGGCAACAACATTTTAGTTTAGCTGGAATACCTATTTCATCTTTAACATCTTTCTCTAGTCAGCCATCACTTTCTGAAAAACTATTGTATGCATGCTGAGAGAGCGGAACTCAGCTATAGAATGTGCTTGCTTTCTTTGTTTGCTTTTTGGCAAAAGCATAATCTGTGTAGAAAAAAACTGTGCCATCTGTTCATTGAGATTTGCCTGATTGCAATATGAAGGTTACATCGTGTTTTTTACTTTCACATCAGGTTGCTAACTATCAAGTGACAAGGCTGTTGCTTTATGGTATTGCTAAGGAGAAGATAATCTGCATATGTGTCTAATGTTACAGGATACTGAAATGTCAGCCACACTGCCTGTAATAACTTGATTGCTATCGTAACACTTTTTTGATTTCTTAATGTATGAATTAACTGGCATGATGACTCCCCCCCATAAAATCCTACTTGCATTAGCCTAAGAATATTTAGGCCTTGATTCTGCATATGCTAATGAACATGCTTAATTTTATTATGCGTAAATATTTTTGGGGGTCAGACCCTAAAATTCTGAGCCTGGACCCCAAAATCATGAGATTGTGTTGTGCTTTTTGATCTGCCTTTTCATTTTTGAGCTACCCCTGCCTATCCCCTGTGTGTGTGGCAGTTAGTGTTGCCCACTCTCCCAAATGTATTGGATAAGATGATTTTTGGCATCTGCTGCAGGAACTCTGACCCGCACACCTGCTCGTCTCCTGCCCAGCGATTAATTCTTCTTCCAACCCCAATATCAATCCTGCCACCTTTCCCACCACGTCATCAGTTCTACCCCCAGCCTCACCTCTGCTCGTCTTGGGGTTCTTCACCTCCTTTCCCAGGCCTAGTGTTGCAGGAGAGAAGAGGAACTTCCCTGTCCCCATTGCTCACAAGACGAGAAGGGGCAGGAGAGAGCAGAGCCACCCTGAACTGCTGGTTTCTTCAGCTCTCTTGTCCCCCCTCCACCCCTGTAGGAATAGCTTCGGGATACTGAGGGGTGGGAGGAGGAGCCAGGAGAGAGCTCTTCCTGTAGCAGCTCTGATTGGTTGCTCAGCTCCAGGAGGAAGGCCAGACAGGCAGCAGCCAGTGGGGGTTTTCCCCCAGGCAGGGTTCAAATTTGCCAGAGGGCTGGCATTTCTCAGTCATTGCCAGCTGGGCTCCAGCCCTGGCCAAAATCCCATCACTTGTGAACAAATCATGAGAGTTGGCATCATGGATTAATTGCTGATGAGATATAAAATCATCCAGCACACTGGAGGTGAGTGAGAGCCAGGAAATAGTAGCAGCTTTACTTCTAATCCTTATTTAATATTAGCACAAAAACAGGAGCAGTAGTAGTGATGTGCTGGGAAAGGCTTTTGGAACCCATTGTTAAATGTCACCACCAAACTGAAGGAAGAGTAGAATTTAGTTCCCTGGCCTCTGATGGAGTTTACCCCTATCTGGATATTGTATAATCATTCCAGTAAAAAGTGATTTACCCTTTGGCTTTTTGACAAGCAATATTTTTGCCTTTGGAATGCACTACTAGATTGTATCTTGGGATGGGTGTTTTCAAAGTAATGTCCCAGCAGGAGAAATACCCCAGACTTCCCTTTAATTATTTCACATGTTCACCCCATGTTTCAAATGACAAGACAAATGGAACACTGTTCTCTGTTGTTAAAATACTCAAAATACTCCAGGAATAAAATTTAGATAATTCTAGAAAATAGTCTTAATATAAGTTTCTTTGCCTGTTGATGCTGCCCTCTTTTTTTACATATACTTGTAACTTGACAACTTATAATGTGGGCCGTTGGTGTGCAGAGATCAGTGCCTGCCCCATAGACCAATATTGTCTCATTGTTTACTTGTACTCTCATTCTGCTTGCATCCATCTGTTGTCTCTTGTCTTATACTTAGACTGTAAGCCACTGAAGGCAGAGACCATCTTTTCATTCTGTGTTTGCACAGTGCCTAGCACAATGGGGTGCTGGTCCATGACTAGAATCTCTAGGTGCCATTGTAATACTACTAATAAATAATTATAATAAGTAATACAAATAATAGCATCCCTCACTCTCCTGTCTGCAACACACACACCTCTGGCACATAAGGTTTATCACAGACCTTTGTTAAATTATTGATGGCACAGTTGGACTGAAATGGAAAAAATGGGTAGCCAGATTCAAGAATTTAGGGTGTGATCCAAAGCTGTAAAACCTCCCATTCACTTCACTGGACTATGGATCAAGCCCTTAAAGCTGGGTCTTAACATTTAGGACACTGAGGCTATGTCTACACTGAAACACTACAGCAGCACAGCGGCCGCTGAAGTGCGTCAGCGTAGATGCTCGTTACAGCTACACGATGGGTTCTTCCATCCACCTCCCCAAGAGGCAGTAGTTAGGTCAATGGAAGAATTCTTCCGTCGATTTAGCGCTATCTACCCCAGGGATTAGTTCAGCTTAACTCCATGTCTCAGGAGTGTGGATTTTTCACATCCCTGTGAGACAAAGCTATGTCGATGTAACTTTTCAGTGTAGACCAACCTGGAGACTCAACACTCCTTAACTTGTTTGTGCATGTAGGAAATAAATTGCATGTGTAATGTTTTACCAGACTCCACCTTCCATAATGATAAAAATGCTCTGGAAAAAGGAATTAAATGTTCTCACTACCTATTTGATTTCTAAGAAAATATATCATTCGGACCTGTGTTCCAATAATCAAAACAAATCCTGGCTGAAAATGGATCTGTGTATATCACATGTGTCTAATAGAGCTAGCCATGATGTAATCATGGGTAAAATAATAGATTGTGCAAACTGTACATTTATTAAGCTATGAAGGAGAGCATGAGAGGATCCAGAAAGGACTCTGGAAAAAATTGCTTGACTTGAACTAAACTATACCGCTCTCCCAAGCACATGCATCAGGAATTGAGATCACTGTCCAGAAAGGCTGTCAATAACTCATGTGAAAAACAAACAGTACAGCTGAGAGCAAGCAACACAAAATGCAGGTGTGGAGAAATCACATACCTACATGCAGAGGCAAGACAGCATATCCTGTGTCTGAGAGAGGATGCCAAAACTGCACCAAAAACCCCCCTAATAATTTTGCAGACAGATCTAAGTAGATCTAAGCTACAAAACAGCGCAAAGGAGAGTGTAAAGCATTGCCCACACATAAACAAGGTATGCAGACAGCAAGATCAAACAAGTACTGATGAAGAAGTGTGTGTGTTCACTATCCGCATTCATTTACAGAGGTGTCTTCAGTTCAGGCCTGGTCTGAGTAGCTGAGCTGGGAAAAGGCTTGGGCCAGGCTACGTAAGCATAAACTACAGTAGTCTCTGTGGCCTTCTGCTGGGGACTGAGATGACAGTATCATCCTAATAGAAACAGAATCTTTGCCACAAAATGTTGACATGTAGGGAGACAGCATGGAAATATCATCTGTACTATGCCGAGGTTAGGTACCTCACGGCGAGCCCCCTGCTTCAAGTTCTGCCCCAACCTTGAGCAGCTGAACTGTTCTGTTCTGTTCTGCTGACTTGCCATAGAATTGGCAGAATTTGACCTTAAGTGAGCCCAAAGCTATTAAGGAAGTAATTTGTAATGCACAAGAAGTTTTATTGGTTATACAAAACTAATGAGCAATGCTACATATTCTCAAGTACCAGCTACCGGTACCTTATCTATTAACTATTTACATATATACACAGAGGGCTCTTGTACTCACATTTTAAGGTGAAAGTTGCTAATAACTAGTGATGAGACACCAGCCAAAACCTAATATAAAAAGGACCTCCTAATTCCAGGAGGGAGATGCAGACAGAAATCTAAAGAATAGATTAGATGCAATTTTGGTTCTGAGTTGACGCCAAATCAGAGAGAGATTTTCCAGATCCAGTTGAGATGCAGGCATAATGGCAGAAACCTAATGAGAACAGATGATCTTGCTCTATTTCCATTTTTTTGTGGGGAACTAGACCTTGAGACAATATTTTAGAGCCATCAAACCCTGTTCTATCCTTAGTTCTGCCTCAACACCCAAAATTGAAACCCTAAACCTAATCCAGATCTATTTCCTTCCTGGATCCAAACACTGTCACTTTGGTTCATTTGTATCAATAGCCTTGTAACCATCATAGCAAATTTTGGTGTCAGTATTAATGGGATAGTTGAATCAGATTATCTGAATATGATTCATCTGCTTCAAGAACAGTGTAAAGCTGTTTCTGTGTAATTCTCAAGGCAAACCTTGCTGTGTTCTTCTGATAAAACTTCATAGCATCATTTGCATCTTGTAATTTTGCTGGTTTCAGTCCTTTGCTCCAGGACAATTTGTTTCCATATTTTTTAAAAAATTAACTGTAAAAGTCACACTATTTCTGTCTACCTCCAGTCCTGCAATAACTTATAGCACATGCAGATATGTTTTAAGTATAATCTGCTGCTGAACAAATTTCTCCTTGGCACCTCCTGCATCATACAATGCAGATGTTAGTATGCATCTGCATTAACCTGTCTTGTTGGATTCCTTTACATTACAAACTGTTTTGCAGGAAAACATTGTTTCTACTAAATACTCTTTTAGGACTTGCTTTTAGAGGATGGCCTCCTTATGGCTAGAAACAAGGGTATGTGGCTAAAGCTCTTTACTGCTTCACAGTACATGGGATTTATATAGCAAAATGCTCCTTTTCTTTCTGCTAGCTGTGTGTGTAATGCCATTAAGATGTTTGAATAATAATTATGTTTTAGTAATTCATTTTATGCTACAGCAGTATACTATTCTATATATAAGTATTTTGTAATTGGTTGAGGTTTCTGGTAGCATCAACTTTATTTTAGAAGATATTTGAAAAGGAGCACCATCTCATAGCCGATAGCCATACTACTTTGTGCTGTGATACCATCAAATCCTACAAAATTAATTTGATTTGACCTTGCTCAGTACTTTGATTGGAGACTTTGATGAGAAACCAAGGAACAAGCTAGGTGCTGCAGGAAATAGTATTGATGAACCTGTAGGTGACTCAGTTAACTAGTAAAGCCTTTATAAATACTAAGCGTTAATATTACGTGTGTGAATGTAAGATCTGATCATTATCAGCTGTCTTTCTTTTAAAAAAGAAAAACAATTAGGCAAATTATACTCTGCTAACCTGGTATAAAATATGAGTAACTCCATTAGTAGCAATGGCAATTCTCTGGATTTATATTTGTATATCTGGGAGCTGAAGTTGGCCCACTAATTTTATTACTTAGTCCTGCCTTGAGTGCAGGGTACTGGACTAAATGACCTATTGAGGTCTCTTCCAGTCCTAAACTTCTATGATTGTATAGTAGGCAGAAGAAAAAAAGTTAGATTTCATGCTAAATTGTGTATTTTAATGATAGACAAATCACAGCCTGTCAAGAAATAATTTAGTAGGTCTAGAATATTCTCTAAATTTCTGCTGACACTTTACTACTTTATTGAAAACACACAACATTAAAGATATGACTACTTTTTGAACAAGGAAAAAAAAGGAATTTCAGAATCTAAACAGCACTACTTTTAGAAATTAAATTTATTTTGTCCTTTAGAGTTTGCACTGCAAACCAATTTAATACTTTTATAATGCTACCAACGTTGCAAGTATTGGGGATTTCCTAAAATCAATCGTTGCGGGGTGGATAGCTCAGTGTTTTGAGCATTGGCCTGTTAAACCCAGGGTTGAGAGTTCAGTCCTTGAGGATCTCAGGCAAAATCAATACTCAGTCCTGCTAGTGAAGGCAGGGGACTGGACTCAATGACTTTTCTGGGTCCCTTCCAGTTCTATGAGATGGGTATATCTCCATATATATTTACAATAGAAATTAAAAAAAAATAAAATTTCAGCTGTTCCAGTAGTCTGGTGAAACCACAATTCATTGTCCCATGGGAATCCAATACTAAACTTAGACATGAACTCCCAAAATAAAGAGCTGGGAATACTAAGGAGATGCATGCTCAGCTCAGACAGTCTGTAGTGACTGGTTCTTCTAGTATTGGCAAGGAATGCAACTGACAGATTTTAGGAGAGAATACAGCAAATCCGCTTCTCTCAGAAGGATGTTTTCTGTAATATTGATATTTGAGAAAAGTGCCTATGAGTAAACAGGAGATCCATTAGGAGGTCAGAGTAATAAAATAGTGTAATTAGTTAAATTTTTCCAAAAGTAGCATGTAGAATCTGAGTTGTCTGTACTTACTGTATGTTATTAATATTCCCATATCTGAAGGTAATATATTAACTGAATCATTCAGTAATACCACCAAAACATGGAAGGAGTGTGATTTACACTGAAAATATCCTTTCAGAATGAGGTTTAATTCTGTTCCCTATTTTTCTCTGTGGGCTGGGTTTTAATGGTGTTCATCCACGTTATCGTGCCCTGCACTGGCAATGGTTTTCTGATTGGTAGATAGCCATGCGCACTTTAACTTTCCCACCAGATAACAATAATGCATAGTATACGTTGCCAAATCAGGGAAGAAAGCTATTGATAAAGTGTATTGGGACCCTGTGGGATATTATATCTGGCTTGCAGGAATAGGAAGAAAGTTATTTTGTTCTTGTGTATGTGATCCTCTGTCATGGTTAAACATTTTCATAACATCCTGCAGTCCTACAGTAAGTGAGATTAAGGGGAACTGATAGAAGTAGTTTTGGTAAATGCTTTAAGGTATTACAAAGTACTTCATTTTATTTGTCTCTGTCTCCGAGAAAAACAGTTGAAGTAAGGACAAATGTTTAAAGGACAAAGAAAAGCTAGTAAACAGATGTCTATGATCCCAATCCTGCTGAGATGTAAGCATGTTTTTAACTTTACATAGAGGGAGCATTCCTATTGGCTAAAGTGGGATTGCTGCCTGTGTGTAAAATTATGTACGTATAAAGATCTTTGCAAGATCGAGGCCTAAAATAAGTCATAAAGGAAAACAGTCAAATTCTGTAGAGGTTAACTATATAATGACTAGACGTACATGAAAATCTAGATAATACAAATAGAGATGCAGAGGGCAATACTACCAGATAGCCAGGATCTTTTCAGAGATTCATGGGAGATGCCAAGCTGTATGAGGTTTTTTTTTTATCCTATAGAAGTTGTATTTAAAATTTGTTTAGGTTATTCAAAAGACTATCAGCCTTAAAATATTCATTCTTAACAAATAGGTAATCCTGGGATTTATGTTCCCTGTGGAGATTTTGATTCAGTTTAGTAGGGATAGAGGGAGCTGTTGCTATCTTTCTGCAGCCTTTGCTGGTTGTCTTATAATTGAAATTCAGAATTTTTTTAGCTGTGCATATTTTCATTTCTAGCTAAGTGATTTATTTACAGTTATGAAACTGGAATTGCTGGTAATGATGGTCTGTATTTTTGAGACAGCCTTTAAGTGAGAGTTGTCCCAGTTTACATGATATCCTGACAGCATACCAAATCTATCAATCAGCCATAGAAGCAGATGGACCGAGTTGGTAGGATGTTTTGGTATGCTGAGAGTGCCATCAGCATACATATTCCATTTATATATTTTTCTGCCATGCTTCTATTTTTTTAAATCTCTAGATGGTTGTTTTTCTTTGAAACACTGGATTGCAATGGAGGCTGATTTTTGAATGCAAAGATTCTCTATTTTCCATTCACTTTAGTAATAAATGTAATTATTTGTGAAAGAAATGCAGTTATTTTGACAGACCATAGTATTTTAATTTGCAATGCAAAGCTTTGATATTTCATACCAAACATTGAAAAAGTCTTTAAAATACACTTACCATATTAATAGCTATTTCATATCATACATGTCATGCATTGTTAGATATTTTACAATGAAATGTTAGTTATACTTGTGATAATTTATTAATTTATTAAATACAATTTGAGCTAAATTTTACCAAGATAACTCACATCCACATCATGAATTGACAAGGAAAGATTATAGCTGAAAGCCCTGAATCTGAAGATCTGAATCTGATCAGCTGACCCCTGCCCAGCAAGCTGAGATGAGGGGTGCTGCATCTGTACTGACAGCTGTTTTCCAACCAGCCTGGATGCACTAATCTGACTGTCCACCGGGTGGAGACAGGAATGCATCCTCCTGTAAAATGCTCCCCCTTTTGAGTCACAGGGAAGACTGCTCAGGACCTGAAAAGAGAGGTCAGGGATATGCTGGCTTTGGGGGTGATCTGGCCATCTTCCAGCCCTTGGGCCTCGACGGTGGTGCTGGTCCCCAAAAAGGATGGGACGATCAGGTTCTGTGTGGATTATCAGAAGCTCAGTGCCATCACTGTATCTGATGCCTACCCCTTGCCCAGGCCTGATGAGCTCCTAGGCAAATTGGGAGGAACTCGATACCTTACCACCATGGGTCTTACATAGGGCTACTGGCAAGTGCTGCTGGATGCAGATGCCAGGCTGAAATTGGCCTTTATCACCCCTCTGGGGCTCTATGAGTTCCTGACCCTGCCTTTCGACCTCAAGGGAGCACCATCTACATTCCAGGCCCTGGTGGATCAGCTACTAAGGGGGATGGAGAGTTTTGCCATGGCGTATATTGACGACATCTGTGTCTTTAGCCAGAACTGGGAGGACCATGTGTCCCAGGTTACACAAGTGCTGGACCAACTCCAGGATGCAGGGCTGACCGTAAAAGCTGAGAAGTGTAAGGTGGGGATGGCTGAAGTATCTTACCTGGGCCATCGGGTGGGGAGCGGCTGCCTAAAGCCAGAACCAGCCAAAGTGGACGTAATCAGAGACTGGCCTGCCCCCCAAACCAAAAAACAGGTCCAAGCCTTAATTGGGATGGCGGGGTACTATCGAAGATTTGTGCCCCGCTTTAGCTCCTTAGCCGCCCCCATCACTGGACTATGCAAGAAGGGGAAGCCAGACAAGGTGGTCTTGACCAAGGAGTGCCAGGAGGCTCTCTGGGCACTGAAGGAGGCTCTGGTCAGTGGCTCAGTTCTGGCAAACCCAGACTTTGACAAGCCCTTTATGGTGTTCACTGACACCTCAGACACGGCACTGGGGGGCAGTGTTAATGCAGGATCATGTACCTGAGCAAGAAGTTGCTAGCCCGGGAGCAACACTACACGGCCATTGAGAAGGAATGCCTGGCCATGGTGTGGGCCCTCAAGAAACTAGAACCACATCTATTTGGGCGACACTTCACTGTGTACACCAACCACTCTCCCCTGACCTGGCTACACCATATGAAAGGAGCCACTGCCAACCTTCTGAGGTGGAGCTTGCTCCTGCAGGATTATGATATGGACATGGTCCATGTGAAGGGAAGTGCCAACATGATAGTGGATGTGTTGGCCTGGAGAGGGGGCCCTGAACTTCCCCAGGTCACTGGTCAGAGTGACCCCGCTCAGTTCAGTCTTGAAGCGGGGAGAGATGTGATGCAGTAGGGAACGAGAGATGTGACGCAGTAGTGAGTGGGGTGGATTGACCGGGGAATGTCGTCTAGTTTTACTGGGACTGTCTGCACTGGGGATGGGATAGCAGGGGATGAGCCTGTAACCTCAGCGAGGAAGAGGGTGGGACCAGGTGACACCTTTGCTGGGTAACTGGACAAAGGCCAGAGGAGGAGCTGGGGGGAGGGGAGAGAGCCTGCTGGAGGGTTTTTGGTTTCCGTTTTGTGGTGGGAACCAGGGCACCCCAAGGCTGGGGTCTAAGCTCCGTGCCCCCCCCCAGAAGGACTCGACTGAGGGGTCCTGGTTGTACTGCGTTCCTATTGTCCAATAAACCTTCTGTTTTACTGGCTGGCTGAGAGTCGCAGTGAATCCCAGGAAGAGGGGTGCAGGGCCTGGGTCTGTGACACCGGGCTCTGGGGCGGCTTCTGCCTCCACTGAGTTTTCTGCAGGCTCAGCAGTGGGCTGTTCCGGAATGGGGGAGAGGGAGAATCAAACAGCCCTTCCAAGTAGGGGTTGAGAATTTGCTGTTGATTCTGATCCACCATGGGACTAGTTTCATTAAGAGTCATTTCATGCTCCTCATTGGGAGCCTGCTGCTGGCTCCCATCAGGCCCCAGGCTGGATTCAGGGGCCAGCAGGGCACTGTCCTAGCTAAGCATGTCATGAGCCAACCTGTGCTTCTGTGCTGAGCGCAGTGCCCAGAAACCAGTAATAATCATCATAAAATAGGCATGTCGTTGGCGAATTGCCTGAAGTGAAGTTCTTATCCATGGTCTTCCTATACTCACTCTTTAGCCCAGGGATGGGGAACCTTTTTTTCTATCATGGGCGGTTGACCCACAGAAAAAATTAATCACGGGTCACACACAAGTAAAAAGCAAATAAAATTAAGGTTTTGGTTTTTTTTGAGAGAGAGAAATATAAAAAGTTCAACTCACCCACCTGGGGGGGCGCACTGAGGCTCAGGGCTTCCCCCCAGTGGTGGGGCAAGGCAGTGCTCGCGGCTCCAGTCCCATGGAGGGGAGGCGCCGAGACTCCGGGAATCCTGCCTGCAGTGGGGCAAGCCAGTGCTCATGGCTCCAGCCCCACAGGGAAGGAGGGGGAGCTGAGACATGCCGCAGGGCAGATGAAATTAAGCAATGGGCTGGGTCCAGCCTGTGGGTCGTAGATTTCCCATCCCTGATTTAGCCTCTTAATATGGTTCCTGCACTGATCACCTATCTGGAAAATCCGCAGAACTGCCAGCTTTTTAGCTGTCTGCTGATATGCCTGGTCATTCCTGGTGCTTTTGGTGAAGTCCACAATTTTACTGGCCTTGCACTAAAGATTCACCAGAATCTGGCTCGTGTGACCAAGACGCAGCTCTCTGTGCAAAAGGCTTGATTGGTTCAGACTGTGTTGCAAACCTAGGAGGCTCTCTCTTCGTGTGCTTGCAGATCAGTGATCAGAAAAGAATGGCTTTATGCTGACCTGAGCTGTTGTCATTCCCAAAGGGAGGGTGGCTTCCATTTGCAGTAGAGTGGATTGCAGATTGTTTTGATAGAGAGGACTAAGGAAGTTGTCCCAAGGAACTGTGGGGATACTTCTGGATGACTCCCAGGACCCAAGTCAAATGGGGCTGTGTCTACTCTGCAAAGCAATAGGGCTCAGATCCTGGTTCTCAGCTTAACTTGAACTTGGACCCTGCAGGGTCCTGGCACCCTGGGTTAGTGCAGTCGCAGTGTGGACACAAGGTTGTGGGGGGAGGTTTGATCCCAGGCCCAAGCATGTGCTTACATTACAGTGTAGACATACTCTAAGACAACAATTCTCAAACTGTGGGTTGGGACCCCAAAGTGGGTCACAACCCCATTTTAATGGGGTTGCCAGGGCTGGTTTAGACTTGCTGCGGCCCAGGGCCAAAGCCCAAGACCCACCACCTGGGGCCAAAGCCAGAGGCCTTCAGGCCTGGGCAGCAGGGCTCAGGTTACAGGCCCCCTGCGTGGGGCTGAAGCCCTTGGGCTTTGGCTTTGGCCCTCCCTGTCTGGGCAGTAGGGTTTTGGCTTTGGCTTTACCCCCTTACCCCACCTGAGGCAGCGGAGCTCGGGCAGGCTCAGGCATCAGTCACCCCTCTTGGGGTTGTGTAGTAATTTTTGTTGTCAGAAGGGGGTTGTGGTGCAATGAAGTTTGAGAACCCCTGCTCCAAGATGTTCCTGGACCCAGGCCTTCCCATTGCAACACATTTTCATGCACGTGCTTGCTGAAAATGTGCTGTTTTGCCTTTGTGACATGCTGCCTGCCGTATACACTAGTGAAACTACACAAACAGCATAACTTCCTTCAAGCGAATATCAGTGAATAGGCAGTTGGTAAAAACAAGACAAGAAATCTTTCTGTGATTGCAGCAGACACATTTCATACTTTCTAGAAGGGCATTTTGCCTCTTCCGGCAATTGACAAAATTTTGCCATGTCATATTAAAGCCTGGGGAAAATTGGGAGAACTTTTGCCTTTGTTCCACTAATTTGGGGAGTTTTTGTGGGCTGCAAGGAGTCTGGTTTTTCCCCCCATAGCCAAAAGCAATGCAGACTTCATCAGCATCTAGGACTTTCACCAAAGCTACTGACAGTGCCACAGTGTTTGTTTCTGTGGTCTTGATGGTTATTTTGTGGTGTCCTTAAACATGGAAAATGATGGAGGTATCTGCTCTTCTTGTGAATGTACTACTGTGGCTGGCATCTCTTGCAGGTGAGATGAGCACAGTTCATCAACAGTTACCTAGTTCCAGGTTCTCATTTTGTTCATTGTACAGTTTTACTGAAAGAATTTGTAGGAAGTACATTCTTCTCAAAGCTGGCTGAAGTCAAAAATGGCAAAAAATTTTAAATTAAAAATGAAAAGTCCTGCATTTTTGAGCAATTATAGAATTGGAATTTTTTTTAATGTTTAAAATTTAACATTTCATGACTTTCTGTAATTATTTTATTCTACCAGTTCTAATGCCTACAGACACCCGCACCACATATTTCTCTAATTGCTTGTTTCAGGTTTTCTGGAAGGCAAGTGTTCTGAGCCACATTTAACCATTTTACAGTTACTAGTTGAAAGCAGAAGCACTTCTTCATCCAAAAGTGCGCTAATGAGATTAATTGTGATAGCTAACAAACCCATTGAGGGACAGGAGCTACAGTATTCATGACTTGCTAGAAGTGTGCTTTTCTTTCTCCCAATCTCAGTGATTGGTCCCCACACACAGCAGAGACACAATGACTATTGCTTGCCCTGGTCCAAATACCTCTACTGAGGTTTAATTTATTACAGCATTTAAAAATGTCCCTTTTGTTGTGCAGGAGCAATGTATGAATTCCACTAGAACAAGATGTTCTACATGGATTTGTCCAGTACAATTGTAAACCAAGATCAAATACTGGAACAGGTTTCTCTCAGAACCTTTTGACTAGTTTATGGGAACAGATTTTTGAAGAAATCTTTATTTTTCAATTCATATAAATACATACCAGTAAAATATATTCTCTGGTCATTATTCAAAAGTATAATGTGTTAATAAATGGTTAAAATATTCTTGTCAGTTATGATAAGCACATTTGATATGCAGCTAATCACAATATTTGTACTACAGTATCTTAACTGTGAGTCTACAGGGTCTACATTGAACAGATCTAAAACTAATTTGTCTAAACACCTTGATTCATAATATAACCTAGTAAAGGTCATAGAGTCAGACACCAGTAACCTTATCAAAGGTATTCTCAAGCTTGCATAATAGGCCACAGGAATCACTCCTCTGTCAAAACACTTGTTCAACAATCTACCTACAACCTCTTGGGGACATTGCGGGACAAGGCTATGCTTGCTGCTATGTGTATGCAATATGCTGATGATACACAGTTCAATGCATCTTTCTCATGCTGCGGATAGTGTCATCTCCCAGACATTTCAGTGCACAGAGAACAGCTGCTTCAAATTTGACTTGAGGAAATAACTGAGGTGATGTTAATTGGAAGAAGAAAAAGCTTTGAGGAAATGGTGAAATCCACCATCGCTTTAAGGTCTCCTATGTCTCATGGTAAAAATTTGTAGTCTTGAAGTCACACTGGACTCATTTCTGTCCCTGGACTCTCAAAGAGCAGCAATTACAAGCAGTGCTTTCTTCTGTCTCCTGTTATCACGAGAACTCAAATAAAAACTAATGCACAGGTGACCAATAAAATCCTTATGGACAAAGCTTTTAAATTTAGATACCTAAAGTTAAGCACCTATATCCATACTTAAGCACCTAAAAGAGTGGACAGATTGCTGATGCTGAGCACCCACAGTTCCCGCTGGAGTTAACAGAAATTGTGACTTTTCCGAAAATCAGGTCACTTATATAGAGCCCTCAATTAAAATTTTTAGTTGGTGGATTTCACAACTAAATTCCAACTAATTCCTCTTTCCTTCACAGAAGGACACTTCTATGGCGACTGCTGACCCTAGACCTTGAAACAGTTTATGCAGCATTCTTTTCCTCATTCATTTGGAAATCAAACTCCCAGCAGTTTGGATGTCTTTCCTGCTCTCAGACAGGATTCCTCATCTCATCTTGAAGTGTTTTAATGGCAGAAATTAGGCCAGTTTTTCATTCTTCTTTAGGAGTAAAAGGGGTCCGACAAATCCTCCATAGTCTTGTTCTTCTAATGCGGAGTCTCTTGTTTCTGGCTAATGGAAGATTCATAGATTTTAAGGCCAGAAGGGACCATTATGATTATCTAGTTTGACCTCCTGTAGAGGAGAAATTTGTGATATTTTTGAAGAGTTAAGACATTTTTCACAGCACGCTGTAGTCTGCAAATAAAATGGAAACTGGAAATGGTTTAGCTTTGAAGCTTGGGTTAAGTAGAATTTGTCACTTACCACTTCTTTCATGTCTGATATACTTAATCAAATCCATTGCCATTTAGAACAATAGGTGATTATTATGAATTGTCATAAAAATGATTTAAGTACAAAGGAGATGAAGCTAGCTATTTTTTTCTATACTGAACTGTTGTGAGAATACACTCAGAATACCATTTTTTGTCATTATCTGGCCTCTTAAAGAAACCATGCTTTCACCTCATAGGCAATAATTTTTCATGTGAATTTTTGAATAAACTTGAAGATTCGCATATCTCTGTTAAACTCAGAATATACTTTTTTCATAGATGAATACAGTTTAAGACCTGAATGGATTGTTAGAGATCTTGTCTGACCTCCCATATAACATAGGCTATTACATTTCATCCATTTACATCTTTGTGGATCCTGGGGTTTGGTTAAAGTATATCTTCCAGCAGATGAAGATGTCAAGAGATGGCGAATTCATCACTTTCGTTAGTTGTTTGTTCCAATGGTTATAATCACCCTCGCTTTAAAAAAAAAATTGTGCCTTATTTCTAATTTAACATAAGAACGGCTGTACTGGGTCAGACCAAAGATCCCCCTAGCCCAGTATCCTGTCTACCAACAGTGGCCAATCCCAGGTGCCCCAGAGGTAGTGAACCTAACAGGTAATGATCAAGTGATCTGTCTCCTGCCATCCATCTCCACCCTCTGACAAACAGGGACAAACAGGTGTCTAGGGACACCATTCCTTACCCATCCTGGCTAATTGCCATTAATGGAATTAACCTCCATGAATTTTTCCAGTTCTCTTTTAAATGCTGTTATAGTCCTAGCCTTCACAACCTCCTCAGGCAAGGAGTTCCACAAGTTGACTGTGCGCTGTGTGAAGAAGAACTTCCTTTCTCTGAGGGGAGAGCTCTCTCGTGTTGGCATAGAGCATCTTCACCACATGCACTGCAGCAGTGCAGCTGCATTGGTACAGCTGCATCACTGCAGTGGTGTACGTGGAGACATGCCCTAACTCTCCTTTGTCTTATGACTGCCTACTTCATTTTGAATGGTTTCTTGCAACATGTGTCAACTTCTTATGCTTAACAATCTGGTCCACATTGTATTTAGCTATGACACTCTGATTACCTTTCACAGACCTGAAAAAGAGCTCTTGTCTCTTTCACTAACAGGAGTTAGTCCAATAAAAGATATTACCTCACCAACCTTGTCTCTCTAAAAGTTTTCAGCACAGTTCTGCTCTGTCCAATCAGTAATTTGCCACCTTGTAGTCATCACAGTCCCATCAAAAAGATGAATACCCTGGGAAACTGGAGCACTGCATTTGATAAATGTTGCTATTGAATGTGCAATTTTCTAATAATTGAAAAATATTGAGCCTATTGTTGGAGTCCATTCTTAGACAGCACCTCCATCAAAGTCAGTGAATCAATTCTGACTTTGTTTAAAAGTATCTTAAAACTTTGAAAATAGAAAAAAGGTCTGAATGAATTTTGATGAGGTTTTCCAGGGAAAGTTCATTTTGGGGATCAAACCAAGCATGGAAAATCTGAGCCTAAATAGTGCCTATATGAGAAAGTTTTATGTGCATTTGAAAACAGTGGGCTATAATGAAAGTTCCAACCAGTCACTACCTGGTGGTCGCTATGGGTATGTCTACACTGTAGTAAAATACCTGCAACATGTCCATGGCTGACCCAGGTCAGCTGACTCAGGCTGCGGGACTCCAGCTGCAGGGCTAAAAATTGCAGTGTAGACATTTGGGCTCATGCTGAAGCTGAAGCCCAGGTTTTGAAACCCTGCGATGGGGGTGGGTTTCAGAGCCCGGGGTCCAGGCCAAGCCTGAATGTCTATGCTGTAATTTTTAACCTCGCAGCCCCAGCCTAAGTCAACTGAGTTGGGCTCTGAGAATCTATGAAACTATGTATGTATACAGAGATGATTGCGGTATTTATGATTTGGATGATATATTTAAGGAATTTGGATACAAACACCAAAGAAATTGCTACTATTACAATGTAAAATACATTATACTAATGATTACCTTCTGCATACAAACTAGTATATGTTATTTTTTTAAGCCACAAGGCAGATGTCTTTCTGGTTGAGTAATGGAAAAACGAGGCCGACAAGTTCATTGCTGTCTGTACTACCATTTCAATTTCAGATTGGAGCTGATGTATGTCAACAGTCCTTTACAAGACAAGCTAATTTCTGTCACTGGACAAATAACTGATAATGTTAAGACAGTTCAAAATAACATTTTGATTCCTCCCATGTCAATCATGTGCAGGAAGACCAAGGTCTCTGACTGCAAACCAAATGGAATGTTGCCATCGCATATATTGGTAAACAAAATGATTCTAAAACCAACACTTCAGGAATAAGATTTAAAAAATAAGAAAAGGAAAACAAAAGAAAGTAAAAGTGTGGTTAAGAGAAAAAGAATAGTGTAAAGAGTGGAATAAATACATTCAGTGAGCCAGATAACACTTTCAGAGTGATATACTGGAATGTACCCTTGATTTTTACAATTTATACAAAAAAAGTTAAAGCTAATTGTATAAAACATTATCCTACCAGTCAGTGTTGTTTCTTTTCATTCTGGGCATGAAGAACATTTTTTTTTTTTAAACCAGATGATAGCTGAAAAATGGATCTCAGGGCCTGGTCAAAGAATAACTGGTTTATCTCGTACATTATATAGTACAGTATTTCAGATCAGAGAGTGAGAATTGGTTAGTACCTGTTTTTTTAAAATACCAGAATAATAGTAATTTTCATTTTTGTTTATTGTAACTTTTATGCATCCCTCTTGCACCAGTCGTCATAAGCAGAACATCTTTTAGTGATCTTGCTTCATGCACAGAAAACAAAAAACTGAATAGTCATTCACCCTTATCTTACTCCACTCTATTACTCACCTTTTCTGTTAGTCTTTTTGTTTTCTCTCTTTCAGAAGCACATTTAATATGCACTGAATGGTGGCCCTAAACCTCTAGTGGACCTTGCTATTTCTGTCTTTCCCAAATTCTTACTATCTCAGAAAGGAAGAGCAGAGGCATGCAGGAGAAAAACAGAAAAGTCCTGATTCTCCTCTCACTTGACCTGTTGTGAACAGTGGCTTTCATTAATATATAATATAATATAAGAATTATAATAATATAATTAATAAATAATTAATGCCACTTTAGGGGTGTACAGCTGAGGGAAAGAATTTCAGAATTGCCTTAAAATACTACTTACAGATCATTCTAATCACTCAGAAATAACATAAAAAAGCAGTGAATTTATAGTAGCTCACCAGACCACTTCCTCATGACTGAGTATCACAAAAGACACACAGAGCTTCTAAATTCATGGAATTCTAGAGGACAGTGCATGACAATGTGTGGAGCAGAATGTAGGTTAAAGTGACCATAACAATTGTTATCACAGCCCAGGATTGAGTGGACCATTAAATATATAAACTAACAGTTCTAAATAAGCGTATCTCCTTGTTTTTCCCTATATTTCTTTTCCGTAACTTACCTTTTTTGTGTGGCACTTAGCATTTGGGTTTTTGTTCCTGTGAAGCAGTAAAAGGTAAAGTCATAAAGTTCCTCTGGTAAAAAAGTGCTGGTATGGTGTGTAAACTACTTTCTAATTTGAGGAGTCGTGCATATATATATTCCACATATATATACACCCCTTACAGTTTGATCCATATGTTCATACTCTGTTTGTGAATATGCATGAATACCGGGAAAAATACACTTTTTCTTTTGTTTGTGCTGATCACTTGCATGGCTAGTCAAAAATGAAGTCTTCTAAGTTATCTTTGCTTTGAGCTGTGTATGTTGAAGGAGAGAAAAAATACGTCCTTCTAAAAATCAGTTTAGCAATTTAGGCTTAATTTGGAATATTGGTCTTCCAAGATGAAAGAAAATAGAAATGGGGGGGAAAAGGAATCTTTCACCTAATGTGAAATAGAGCAGATAGCAAAAACAGATGGGTAGAGTGAATTATTTGCTTACCTAGGCTTGAGGGAAGTAAATGATGTAAAGAGATTCCTAAAATATTATGCACTAGTCACAGCTAATGTCATACTATATACATGGAAACCCTCTTTCTATATTCAAATACAAATGACGAAGGTTTTTTTTACTAATTTTTTACAGTAATAATGTTTGATTAAATACATGCCTTAAGATCACTTCGATATTTACCTATACTGTAAGCAGAAAATACAGAACTTATTGCAAACACAAGCACCCCCAAACCTTTTGGATTGATCTCAAAGCTTGGATGCTAAAATCAACCAATTAGTCATGTCCCTGATCTCATTCTGCTACTTCTCTTCAGATCCTTTGGATCAAAGACGGCAGTGGCAAAGCTAGGTGGGGTGACCAGGTAGATTTTGTTGTTGTTGTTAAAAAGCCTCTCTTCTATTAGTTGTCACAAACCCTCTTTCTGGTCCTCTGAGTGAGAAATGATAGAGAAGCTCCAGCTGCAGTTCTTCTGCGCTGTGGTGAAAAAGACACGGAAAGATGACTTACAAATCGAGGGTTCCTTTTGCTTAGGGATCCTTGGGCAGCAAGGACCTTGTGTAGCATGTTCTATGGTACCTACTCTGGGTCCCATTGCAGGGGGCATGTCCAGAGGTGTAGCTGGAGCATTGTGCACTCATGGTCCTGGAGCAATGGAACAGCCTCTAAGGGCCACTGCAGGGATCAAAGTCGCAAGGCTGCTCAGATGTATGCCTGTAGGGGCCCCTAGGATCAGGGAAGTTGGCAAAAGAGTCCATCATTGCCCTCTCCTCCGGTTCAGTCCTGAGTACAACTCAGCTAGACCCTGGGATGCAGCCGTGCCTGTTAAATCACGCGTTTTCCCTGGAAGACTCCCACTGTCTGTGTCTCTCCTGGGATCCCAACTGGGAGTTTGCCTCTGTCAGGGAAACAAGGAGACTTAAACAGGCAGTGGGGGTGAGGGTACCCACAAATACTACTGGGGTGGGATTCTGTGGTGTGCCTTTAAGAGCTGGTGGGCCTGTCTCAGTCACAGCAGCCTCCCTATGTTGTCCCATGGGCAGCAGTACTGCCAGGAATCTCCTGCTTGCTGCAGCCTTGCTCCCAGGGGCGGCTCCAGGCACCAGCACGCCAAGCATGTGCCTGGGGCGGCAAGCCACGGGGGGCACTCTGACGGTTGCCGCGAGGGCGGCATGCAGGTTGCCTTCGGCAGCATGCCTGCGGAGGGTCCGCTGGTCCCGCGGCTTGGGTGGACCTCCCACAGGTGTGCCGCCGAATCCGCGGGACCGGGGACCTCCCACAGGCAAGCCACCGAAGGCAGACTGCCTGCCGTGCTTGGGGTGGCAAAATACTTAGAGCCACCCCTGCCTGCTCCAACAGGGCCCTTGTCCCCTTCCCCCCATACACTGGGGCTTGTGAGGGGGGGTCCTTGAGTGACAGTCATAATAGCTGCCCCCCCATAGTGCCTGTGCTTATGGGGCTTTTGGTACCTCTTTATGCCGCTCCAGCCCGTTTACCCTGTTTAAAAGGGCTGGAGCAGTGGTGAGGACCTTGCCCCTACTTTCTGTTATCTCCACTAGGCTTCAGCCATAAACTGGAGAAGCTTAGCTGAGACCATAGGAACTAGACGTGTGGGTAGAACATCTCACCAATCTTCCTGTCAGTCTCAGAGCAGAGTTTATGGGGTATGTTGATGGCAGAATGCCCTACAGCCCCAGTGTGTGGCAGGGAGACTTGGGAGGCAGCACCAGCAGGACTGGCAGAGAAGGGCCAGGAGACAGTCTTTGTGATGACAGCTCTGTGGGAGTAGTGCAAGCCCCTGAAACAGCCCCTAAAGAGAGCCTCCCTCTGAAGGAATCAAAAGGCTCAGGGTGTCCAGACAACTGATATACTTAAAAAAAAAATCAGACTGGGTATTTTTGGAGGATAGCTTCAGGTAGTTGAGTTTTTCACTACCCATCTAGTGTCTTCACTAATCCAAATAATGGTATTTGCTTCTTTTATTGGTTCCAAATTGTGGTAATGGGCTTATGGGGTGAATTAATCATTTTGATTTGCCTTTTCGTGGTTTGTATCTTTTATAGCAAGCTGTCTCTTACTTGAGAACCAAATGCTGCTTCATAATCATCTAATGATGTAATAATCTCTCTAACACAGCTTATCTCTGTGCTTAAAGCGGGAGTGGGCAAACTCCGTGGCCCTCAGGGCAAAGAGTTTGCCCACTATCTGGGTATGGAAATTGTATGGCGGGCCATGAATGCTCACGAAATTGGGGGTCAGGGTGTGGGAGGGGGAGAGGGCTCTGGCTGGAGGTGCGGGATCTGGGGTGGGGCCAGGGATGAGGGGGCTGGGGTGCAGGAAGGGGCTGCAGACTGGGGGTGGAGCAGAGGGGTTCAGAGTATGGAAGGGGGCTCTGGGAGGAAGCAGGGGGTTGGGGTGTAGGAGAGGGCATGTGCTGGGGGAGCAGGTTCCAGGTGGGGCCAGAAATGGGTTTGGGGTGCAGGAAGGGGCTCCAGGCTGGGACCAAGGGGTTCAGAGGGCAGGAGGGAGGTGAGGGCTCCAGCTGGGGGTGCAGGCTCTGGGGTGGGGCTGGGGATGAGAGGTTTGGGGTGCAGGAGGGTGCTCCAGGCTGGGACCGAGGGGTTCAGAGGGCAGGAGGGGGATCAAGGCTGGGGCAGGGGGTTGGGGCATGGGGGCATGTTGGGATGCAGGCTCTGGGTGGCACTTCCATCAAGCAGCTCCCGGAAGCAGCGGTATGTCTCCCTTCCGGCTCCTATGTGGAGCCATAGCGCCAGGTGCTCCCGGCCAGTGGGAGCTGCAGAACTGGTGGTTGGGGTGGGGGCAGCGTGTGGAGTCCACTGGCAGACCTTATGCATAGGAGCCAGGGCGGGGACATGCTGCTGCTTCCAGGAGCTGTGCGGAGCTACGGCACGTGTGGAGTGGGGCAAGGCCCCGACCCCGCTCCCCGGCTAGAGCTCGAAGGCTGGATTAAAAGGTCTGACGGGCCAGATGCGGGCCGCAGTTTGCCCGCCCCTGGCTTAAAGGCAACTCAGTGTTACTCCTTTATAGTTTTTAACTGTCATTAAAAAAATTGTCTCCTGGTTGTAGAAGTGAAAGTGAACCATTTGGGTGTGCAATTATTTTACTGTAAATATTTTATAGAATCTTACAGAGTTTTCACAGGACTGGGTAAATGTACTGTCTAGTAGTTCTGCAGTTTCCTTTCATTTCTTAAAAACGAACACACACAGAATTAGTAAACAAAGAAAAGTGAATCTGAATCTCATATTTTTCCATCTCAATTTTTGCAGGAAATCAGTTTATGAACTAGATTCGGAAGTCTGGAACCAGTCAATCTTGAGGAATAAAACAATAATTACATTCACTCTCAATTTGTGTTGTGTATCTGCACTTTTCTTCATTAGAATTTTTGAAAATTAAATTGCATTGAACCTAATTTTAGATGACAAGTAGCAGGATCATTCAGACAAAGAATGGAAGAAGTTTTAATTTGTGTAATCAAATAAATACTCCTTAACTTACCTGAATCGAGCTACCAGAAATACACTACAGCTTTGTCTTTTAAACCACAAATAACTAACTTGCTATAATTAAAAAGCCACTGCTACTGTGCTGTAAACATATTTTGCTCCCACATTTTATAGCTATGGATTTAGAGGTATGGATCTTTCTTCTGCTAATAGTGCAACAAACTCATTATGTTCACTATTAGTGTTAGCATGGTTCTTTCAGAATTGGAATTAAGGCTGTCTTAACCTTACTGCTGAAGTGGTGATTCGGATATTATGAGTTAGTATAATTTCATATAGTAGCATTTGCTCAGAATATATAGGACTTGTAATAATCCAAATGTTTATGTTTGGGATGGGAGTAGCTTATATTCTTAGATGAAAAGAGCTCTGAAGTAAAAGTTCCCATGCACACATGTTGGCTCCAGCCTCATTAATTGCTGTCGATCAATTTCTCAAATTACTGAATAAGTCAAGGGACCCATAAGTTAATGGATGTGTTATTTGTTGACCTTTTTCCTCTACAGTTATTTATTAAATGCACAGTTGCAGGTCAGTATTAAGGAAGGATTTCATATCTTCATGAATTTTACTTATTCCTAATGGCAATATTTAGACTAACTATTCCTCTTATATTGCCAGGGCTTAAATTCAGGGACATATTTAATATGTTATGGAAATCATAGTGTTTATCACTGACTTTATTTTGCTGCATGTTTAAACAGGAAAATCTCTGAGAAAGGTAAGTATTTTCCCTTAGAAAATCCAAACAGCATGCTGGTTTTTTTCCCCTCCTAATTAAGAGTTGAAGGAGAGCTTGGTGGTCCATTGAGTAGTGTTTTGCTTTACCATATAGACTCATAGACTTTAAGGTCAGAAGGGACCATTATGATCATCTAGTCTGACCTCCTGCACAACACAGGCCACAGAATGGTAGAGATGGATTTGATTTCTATTTTTCCCCCATCCCATGGTCAGTCTGTTGTTCTCCAGGCTAGAAGCAGTACACTCAAGCCTTACGTGGTGAATGGTTTGTGTTGGTCTGCATCAGTCTCTGTGGCTGATGGAGAGGTATTGACGGGCTCAGCAGTGTGCTGTTATTTTACATGTTTGCTTCAAGATAGTCTGGTAATGCTGTTATGAATAGCATAAAAGTTCTTAGGAGCTTGCACTCTTTAAAGAATGGGATTGTTTGGAGAAGCTTTGTTTTGTTAAGGTCTGGAAGGGGCTGGATTGACCAGGTGTAGCAGAACTCCATGGCTTAGCGGCTAGAGTAGCTCTTGCTCTGACTGTCAGTGGATGTTCTATTATTGGTTATCTCTATGTATCATAACTTGGGAGATTTAAAGTGTTGTTTATTTTCTGGAAATCTCATTTCGTGAATTGAATCTGCAAAAATATGTCTACTCCACTTTCATGATTTTTTTTTTTTACACTTTAGAAAAGAATTGGGTGGGGACCTTTAATAAGGACCTGTCTTATGCTTCTGCAGCTGTTGGAATTCAGACATTTGAATCTTGGCTCTGCCCCTGCACTCTTGACATTTTCCAGAAAATTGTAACTTTTGGAAGGTATTTAAGAGGGAGAAATTGCATTTTATTAAATGTAACCTTTCGAGAGCAGGTAGTAGTGTTTCCACTGATTTTTCTTTCAAAATTGTTGTAGAAATGTATTTGTGTTGTGCTATTTTTATTTTTTATTATCAGAAAAAAGTGGGTAAGGGCACAGTATTGTGCAGTTGGTAGTTTAACACCAGATTTAGCTATGCTGTAGGATCAGTGTGGATGAATAATAAATGACACGTAAATGTTAAACAGATCTTAAAAATACAGTATGCCAATCTACTGTTCGTAATTATAAAAGGCTACAAGAAATGACTTCATATACTTATTCTGAGATCCACTATTTATTGAATAAGATTCAAATCCTACCTTTCTTCCATGATGCAAAAGGCTGATTGGTGGGGGAAGCCTGTGGTTTTACCATGCAGGAGTGGAAGGCTGCATATGGGAGGGACATACTGAGGGGTACACGCTTACATGACTTGGAACTCAGTTCTGTGTAAGCAACTTGTGTCGTAGCAAACAAGAAATAATGGGGGAGTAGCCAAGAAAGGAGGAGAGCCTTAGGTTCTGCCATTGCATGGATGCTGTAGTCCTTCCTTACTGCTGTTTCTTGCCACTTCTTTCAGGTGTTAGATTCATGTCCTAGTGTGCCATGTGGAAACGTGCTCCTTTCATGTCCCTAGGAAGAGTTTTGATTAGGAGTATCCATGCAGTGCTCATCATGATACTGTTAGTTTGGGTGTGGGGGTTGAGGTGACTTTTGAAAAAGAAAAACTAATAGCACCTCGTTTGTAAAGAGGAAAGAGGAGTTTGGTTAACAACAGTTCATATTTATTTCTGAAATTCTACTGTGCATGAAAGCACTCAGAAGTAAACTGTGGTTTCAAAGGGATGTGGTCAATATTACACAGAGAATAACATTCTTCTTGTATCAGAGGTGCAGAGATAAATTATAAATAGAGCTACTAATGCAGAGATAGTAATACCTACAGTCTGCACTTTCTAGCAAGGTAGTCTTTACAGCAAAATAAATAGCAAATAAAGGGGGTTGTATGCAATGAGATAAATGGAACTGTGAGCCTATGCCCTGTAGGGTGACTGTTAGACATGCTATAGCTTTGTGAGAGCAAATATGTTGAGGTTGAATTTTATTTTAAGATGGCATCCTTAACTTTACAGAATGTCATCAAAGAAATATGATACTTAAAGTAAAACAAATAGTTTTAATTGAATGGAAATGTGTGCATCAGGAGAGATGCAGAGTTCCAGCAATTATTCACTATCCTGAGAGAAAATTGCAATATAATAGTATAATATATTGTAATTTAGTATCTTTTTTTCTATTTATTTCAATTTTGATATTTCATGTGTAGGGTTAATCTTTCACTCAGTGAAACATATGTCAGTCCCATTAACCTTAGGAGTCAAAAAGTGAATATTCTGCAATATTAGCTATTTAATGTAGTTTCCAGAAAACCTGGGAATTTTTGTTCTTAATATTAAATGGTGCTAGACTACCTGGCTGACCCTAATGATATTATTTTCTGCACTATAAAGGAAGAGTTACAGCACTTGATAGGCCAGAGAACTGTTAATGAGATAAAGATAATTTCTTCTTTGTATCACTGATTCAAGTACTACCCAGGCCAATAGTAATGGGAAGTAATTACCATATTTCGGGTATATGGTGGTCTGTATTAGGTGATTTGTTGGCCTTAGTTTTGTTCCTTGAGGATAGATATCCACATGACAGAAAACACTATTATAATAATTGTTGTTGACTGTCTCAACAGGCTAAAGACTGAAGACTGAATTACCCGTTCACACCTAGAATTGGTCCATCCAGGTTAGGATTGACACAAAGAATGGGGCAATGTGCAGAAGCTTGAAATTTCACTATCCCGTGGATAAATCTGTTTCTCCCTGTTTTTTTTCAGTCACTCCTTTCATTTCAGTACAGATGTTCCTGATTTACAGTTGTGCAAGTGACATGGGAATCAAGCTTATTGCCTTCAGGACTGCTAATTGAGAAAAAAATTTGTACTCTCTTATTGCTAAGGCATTTTCAAAAACCTTTGTCATCATTTCAATTATATGTTCGACACAGTTACTCTATATGTTTTGTCAGGTCTACTCTCTAAATTTACATCAGTATAACTGCGTCGCTCAGGGGTATGAAAAATCCACGTCCCAGAATGACGTAATTATACAGACCTTAAACTTCTCCCCTCTCCTGGGTATAGACAGCTCTCCTGTTGACATAGCTCACCCATTGACATAGCTACCACCTCTTGTAAAGGTGGATTAATTACACTAATGGGAGAAGCTCTCTCGTTGGCGTAGTAGCTTCTTCACTAAAACGCTAGAGCAGCGCAGCTGCATCACTGTTGTGTTTAGATGTTGCTTGTAATTATTAGAACTGGGAGAACTGGCTGTTGGGAGTCTGAAAGGACAGGAAACAGGAAGGAGGGGAGAGGAGTTGAGGAGGCAGAGTGAGAGTTACAGAGGGTGCAGCAGCAGCTTGGTAAAGAGGTTTCCACTTTAAAAATAAAGTCCTGTTGAACCTGGTTGATACAACATTATCACGGCAGCTTTTTAGGTGTAAATCTATCCTTTGTGCCTCTTATGGGGTTTGACTATCATTAGTGCCCAAAATGACAGAAAACACAACCATGTAACAATGATATAACAAGTATTTAGTGCTGTCAACAGGCTTCAGTTAAAGGAAAATGATGAAAAGAAAACTGACTTTATTTTCTGATAGACACCATTTTGTCATTAATTTTTTTAGAGATCCATCTGAATGGTCAGAAATTGCAGAAAAAAATCACTATCTTTGAACTCACTATCTCTGTTTTGTTCATTAGCATCCATCTCTAGGTCCATTTGAATGTTGAAGGAAAAAGTGTATAAATATAATTGATTTGTCATATTATTATGGGCAAATGTTCAGGTTAGTCTAAAGAGACTGTGTAACAATTCAAGGCTATCCAGAAAGACAGAACAGTGACTATTTCTTGAATTGAAATGGAATGACCTAGATACATTTTGAAAATAAAATTTTAATTTTAATTGGCTTTTCAGAGTCAGCTGCTGATGACCAATAAATTGTCTTATAATAAGTAGTGTATAATACAGTAAAGGTATAATAGGGGCTCAATGTTAGGATTGTTCAAACTGGAAGGAAAAGCATAACCAACTAATGAATGCAGGATAGGGCCTTAAACGTGCTAATCTGTTTTTTTTCTCCCAAACTATCCCTATTTATAGCTTTCCAGTGTTGGCAAGTATGTAAATTGCTACATCATTATTCAAAAGCACACATGCATAGTTATTTTTAATTTGTTTTCAAAGCCTAGAAAAGTACTTGGAACAACACATCTTTGAAGTATCTCTGCTCTGGAGTCTTTCATTAAGAGATATTTATGTAATTCTGACATAATAAAATCAGAGAGCTGATTTTATTCCTCTTTGTTGTAGTTGAAATACTTTCTCCAAAGAGAGTGTTTCAACAGCTCCTTCTGTTTCCAGGCAGAAATATTGTTCTTTAGCATCTCTTCTGCTGGGATCTCATTTCTTATACACAGTAAGACTACGTGTACACTACATAGTTAAGTTGCCACAAGTTTTGCCAACTATCATTAAACTGCTATAATTAAATCGCTTGTGCATGTTCAAACAACACTCCTTGTGTTGGCAGAGCATGTCCACAGTTTGTGCTCTCACATCAACAGAGAGAGCAGTGGACTGTGGGTAGCTATCCTACTGTGCAACTCACCACTTTCTGCGACTAGAAGTTGTGGGAATGGGGAATGGATTGCAGTGCATCATGGCTGTAGGTTCAGCGTCCCATGATGCAGTATATTCTGTCCAGTCATTCTGTGGACTTCCGACTATGTTTTCAGCATTTTTCAACAGCCCTTGTAAACTGGGCATCCGCCATCTCTGCCTGAAAGCATGGGTCCTGCACTGATAGTCTTGTGATAGGTGTTATGAATACAATGTGACTGATCATGTATTTCATGAGCTGCTGTATGCCATGGAAAGAAACAATTTCAGATTACTTTTAGCATTCACAGAGCAGCTGCACACAGTGGACCATGGATTTTTGGATTGGGAAACAAGCACTGAGTTATGGGATTGCATCGTTATACAGGTCTACACCAGAGGAAAGTGCCTGTTGAGGGCAAGGGTGAGCACAAGGATTATGTGGGGGCAAGTCACCCCTCCTCTGCCACATAGACATACAGACAGGGCCGGCTCCAGGCATCAGCTAAAGAAGCAGGCGCTTGGGCAGCTAATACCAAGGGGCGGCATTCTGGCTGCTACTGGGGTGGCACGTCCGGGTCTTCACGGCAATTCGGCGGTGGGTACCTCAGTCCCTCTCGGAGTGAAGGACCAGCCGCCGAATTGCTGCCAAAGAGTGGAGCGGTGTGATCGCACCGCTGTGGGTTTTTTTTTTTTTTTTTGCTGCTTGGGGCGGCAGAAAACCTGGAGCTGGCCCTGCATACAGAAGACCGGGTTAAGGTCATCTAAGAGTTAGTGCACTGTGCTACTGTGGGTATGCTTCCAAAGCGCTTCTGTGCTTGAGAAACTTCCTTAACAGTGCAGTTCTGGGAACAGAGGTAGTGTCCCTGGACTCGACTGTTCTCAGTGGTGGCAGATGACAGAACAAGGAGCAATGCTCTCAAGTTGCAGTGTGGGAGGTCTAGGTTGGATATTAGGAAAAACTATTTCACTAGGAGGGTGGTGAAGCACTGGAATGGGTTACCTAGGAAGGTGCTGGAATCTCCATCCTTAGACGTTTTTAATGCCCAGCTTGACAAAGCCCTTTAGTTGGGGTTGGTCCTGCTTTGAGCAGGGGGTTGGAGTAGATGACCTCCTGAGGTCTCTTCCAACCCTAATATTCTATGATTCTATGCTATGATTCTTCTATGATTTAGGAAATAATGTAGCTACAGGGCAGGTACATTATTGTGGAGCACCTGACGTTTGCATGGGGGGCTCTGGCCTCCTGCTGATTCCGCTCTCTTTCCAGGTTCTGTGGGGCATGGTGGTATAACCTCCGGTGGCTCCACAAAAGAGGAGGTATCAAATACCAGTCCTGTGCAGAACAATCCTAGGAAATGCTCAACTAGGAGAGTTTTATGGGATTTGCCATCTCTGCAGAGCCTCTTATATGGATGTTTCTTGCAGGAAGGGCTGATCTAAACACTAAAATAAGTTGTTTTTCTAAAAATATAGAATTAAGAGGATCTGTCTGGTTATAATCAGCCATGTTTTAAGGGGTTAGTGCTGTATTTCAAATTAGTAAGGCTTTTCTGTTGGAATACTGGTTACTGTGACAAACCAGGTGACATTAGATATGAAGTGCTTTTTAATGAATTTAGTATAGCAGAAGGATATTATAATTTTATTATTGAAGTATTTTTGCTTTCTGTATGATATGTGTTTGGGACTTAGAGGCAGTTTTAAAGAGAGAAATAAAAATACAGTACAGGGGCATCTGTTACTACTACTTTTCATAAGTTTTGATCATGGCTGATTTCTTAGCCTGGTATGTTTTCATGTTTTTTAAATCCTACATTTCACCTTTCACTCTGCAAGTAACTTTCAAATTGCTACTGTTTTTCCCATTTTGCCACAATATTTCCCCAGTTTTGTGTTTTGAATATACTAGGAGGATTCCACAATGCTCAGAAGATTCATACTGTCCCAAAAATTCATCTCAAATTTTCATATTTTAAAATTAGCAACTACAGAAAGCAGTGATTGCATGAGCAGCATTTGATATATTTATAAAAAAAAACTTCGAGTATTTCTGAAAGGACTCTGATATGTGTGACAGAAGAAAGTGTGTATTTAGGTGTAGTTAAGAAACAGTATTTAATTAGATTAGATATTAGGAAACCTAAAATTACCCCTCATTAATAAAAGGTTCTTGATGATTGCTTCTCTCATTTTTCACTCAGTGGCATTTCTCAATTGAAGTATAATTAATCACAGGATTCCAAATATTTTTTATTATGGTTGAAGTACAATTAATTTTACACCCAAATTTGGAAGTATTCAATAGCTTGATAGAAGAAAAACAGTAATATCAAACATTAGATATTAAATATGCAGTATTTTCAGCCCATTAAGACAATGTTGAACTTGTTTTTCTTTATAGTTTTTTAAAATATTGAAATAATAAAAAGTATCATACATATTCCTACTTAATCTAGCAGGACTTGTGTTGTTACAAATTTGGAGCTCCATAGAAGCCTTTCAGTTGACTGCAGTGAGAGTTGTTAGATCAAGCCCATAGGAAGTACAGTTAAAAAATAGGATCAAATTCTGTTCTCATGGTATACCTGTGCAATACCATAGAAGTCAATAGAATTGCACAGGCTCAGATTAAAAGCAGAATTTTGTCTATAGGACATTTGATGTCATTGCCAAAGGTTCCAAATGGTTTGAATTATTTTATTCTTCAAAACAGCAAGATTTTCAAAGTGATTTGTGCCTTTGGGGCCTTTTGTTTTTGGGGACCCAGCTTGAAACACCTCAAAGGGGCCTGATTTTCAGAGGGTGAGTGTACAACATTTCTGAAAAGTAGGTCCTTTTCTAAGTCATGTTGGGGATCCAAAATCATTAGTCACTCTGAAATACTGGGCCATGATTTTCATTGGTGATAATTATGGTTATTTCTAAAATCTTTGTCCTTTATGAAACTTTCTAGTTTCAATTGCTGTGATGTATGTAAAATTACAGAGCCCCCCTCCCCCCCTCACCAAAAAAACAATCTCTGTGTGTTCCTGAAGGCCAGGGAGGGAGGAAGCAGCAGGGCGGCTGGCTGCTGACTGAGTTTCTCCTCCTCCTAGTCCTACAGCTGCAGCCTGCTGCTTCTCCTTCCCTGCTGCTGGAACCCCACCTGTTGCTTTTGCCTCCAGCCCCTGACTCACCTCAGTGGGCCTCTGCAAAGCAGGCAGCAGTGCTGGGACTCCAGCAGCAGGGAAGGAGAAGCAGCAGGCTGCAGCTGTAGGGGTGAGGGGAGGAGGAACTCTAGGGATAGCCAGCCGCCCTGCTGCTTCCACCCTTCCCTGGGCTGCAGGGACATGGAGAGTGTCACTCCCATAGGAAGCTGCAGCCTCCTCACTGCTGGGCGTCTCCACCAGAAGTTGGAAGGTCACACAAACCTTTTATTTGTGGGTGTTTAATGTGCCCCTCCAAAAGTATTCAAATTTAAATTCCTGTGCACGCCCCTGGTCTGTGTAGATACATCAACCATTGGCTGTCTTGTCAATTTCACAGCTCTGCTGGACAAGAAATACTGGCTCCTGGTTCCCCAGCTAGGCTGCTGCCGAATCTCTCTGCTCCAACCCAGGCTGCCACACAGGCTCCTGGCTTGGGCTGCCTCCCAGGCTCTCCACTGGAAGCCTGGCTGCACTGAGGCTCCTGGCTCTCGATTCCCTGCCGCAAGCATGCCAGCTGACTGGATTCTAGGTGTGGATCTCCCCGCTGGGGACTAGAAGCACGGGGGGCACCTGGGCTCCCAGCGGGGAGCTGAGAGCTCTGGCTCTCAGCCTCTTATATACAGCAGATTTTTCACACTCCATGAGCAACATAGTTACACTGAAGTGTGAAGTGTGGCCTAAGTTTCTCAGATCTGAAGAAGAGCTCTGTGTAAGCTCAGAAACTTGTCTCTCTCACCAATAGAAGTTGGTCCAATAAAAAATATTACCTCAGCACCTTGTCTCTCTCATATCCTGGGACTGACACAGCTACAGCAACACTGAATACACGGTATTGTCAGTCTGTAACAAAGTGCATCTAAAGTGCAATTAAGGAAATCTTGATATGTAAACTAAAAGAAAATGTCTCATTGATACATTTCATACTTCCCAATAATATCTTATATTTCAAATATTCATGTAAGATGGAATCATGCCCCTGTTTTAATAAGACAAGTTTTATTGGAGAATACAGTAAATAACTTTTATGAATACTTACTAGTTATTGTTATTCAGCTTGAAATCCAACAGCTATTTCTGAAAATACTTTTTATAAGTTTCTTCAGTGAAGGGGAGATAAGTGATTTGAATTAGGATTTACCTATGTGGTTTACATTTACATTCACATTTGCCACATTGTATTGATGTAAATCATGAGTTTTAGGTAGTTCACTGAAGGTGGAATGCTAGAGGCTTCTTTACCACTTCATTCTATCGAGTCTCATTTTTCCAGCAGAAACTTGTTTTGAGATGGATTAATTTATAGAACTCTTCCTCTGATTGAAAAGGCAGATGAGTGGCAGTTTCCTCCAAAGCCCGCAGCTGACTCAGTTCAGAAGAGTTGCCTGTGTATCAATCTATGTCTTCCCCTAGAAATCTGTGTGATTCACAGGGCTGGTGCTACCATTAAGGCGAACTAGGCGGTTGCCTAGGGCGCCAAGATCTGGGGGCGCCAAAAAGCGGTGCCCCCCATTTTTTTTTACAGCGGTTCCTCCCCGAGCGCGTGATAGCTGCTCCATTTCTCCTGCCTCCCAGGCTTGCAACGCCAATCAGCTGTTTGGCACCTCAAGCCTGGGAGGAGAATTAGAGCGGGGGCTGCGTGCTCAGGGAGGAAGCAGAGCAGAGGTGAGCTGGGGTGGGGAGGTGCTGCACGGCTCCCCGGGGGGGAACTGCCATGGGTGGGGGGTGCCTCAGGGCAGGGGGGGAGCTGCCATGGGTGGGGGTGGGGAGCTGCTGGGCGGGGGGGCACAAGGTGGAAGTTTTGCCTAGGGCGCAAAACTTCCTTGCACCGGCCCTGGTTGTTCACCAGTCTAAAGCACAAGTGGTCCTGGAAACAAGTGATACATTTTTTAGAGTTGAGTGAATATTTTGTAACTATTTGATTAGATTTGCCTCTTTCAGCCTGTGGAATTACTAGGAACAGATAATTATTTCCTGACGTTTTTTATATTTATGTATGCTGTTTGAACTTTTTCTTTTGCAGTTCATTTTTAAACCTCTGTATTGACTGTGAATAGTTTATTGAGAGTATTCACTGTTTGAACTGTGCCGATTATTTGTGCTAGGTTAGATACGTGATATGGTATTGTTCCCATCAATCAACTAAATGAGCACACAAGCCCCTCTGGTACTGATATTTTTGCATGCAAATATAAAATACACTTTCTGCTAATATTTGTGCCTGACACACACAATTGCTGGAATGTTTGCAGAGATCACCAAAGTGGGAAAACTTGATGGAAGTGAATTTCAAAAAATTTGAATACATTCTTTGCACTACTCACTTAGCCCTTATTCTCTGAGCCCAAGCCACATTCACTGCAGTACACAGAATTAGTGCCAAATAACAGACATTACATGGACATATACACAGCACCACATCTCAGTCTGGTCTGAAATGGCTTGGGTATTAAACTCCCATCCTGGAGTTCATAATAAAAATTATGAGAGTTCTCAAGCACAACAGCATGAATAGTGCTGCTGTCATTAAAAGGAAATAGTGCTTGCGGTATTCAGGGCCGGCTCTAGGCACCAGCGTTCCAAGCATGTGCTTTCAAGGGGTGGCATTTCGGCCTTTTTTTTTTTTATTATTTTTGCTTCAGCGGCAACACTCCGGGACTCCATCCCCTCCCCCCCCTTTTTTTTTTGCTTGGGGCGGCAAAAAACCTGGAGCCAGCCCTGGCTGTATTTAATACACTTGTGTTATTTCCACATTTTCAGTGCAAATTGAAAGAGCTAGAAAAAATCTGCCATTGCAGATTAGAGTTTATCATCTTGCTTGCTTCACTTTGCACTCAGCTGAAATTGGACATAACTTATCACCTGGTATGTTCATTTACCTCCAAAAACTAAGTTAGGTAATGTCTGAGTAAATTAATGGACATTCTGACTTTGGGTTCTGGGTCAGTCCAGGAATTAGAACTTAATTGTAAAATTCAGCTTGGGTCTTGATTTTCATCCCACATCTCACAAATCTGGAAGGTCACATGGTTTATCTTTGTGGTTTAAACCCATCTCTATTCAAATCCTACTCATTTTTTTCCGTAAACTTGTTGAGATTGTTTCTATGAACTATGGAATAGTGTTTTATAAAAGCAAGAACTTTCTCTCACATGTCCGTGGTTTAAAAAGCCAGATGGTACCATCAAAAATACAGCATTGGTCAGCAGTTAAAAATGTTAGTTACTTAGTCACTTGTTAAAAGTGTACAGAATTATTAACTATTGCACTTGTGGTAGATGATGCCAACATGTAATTGTTGATATTGTTCATTGAAGATAGTGTTGTCTGCTGATAGGGGACTCCTTTTATCAGTTGTATCTGTATGTATCACTCACTCATTCATACCAAAAACAAAGATTATCTGAATCCTAATTCCATGACATTACAATCTGCATAGCAAAACAAACAAAGAAACAAAAACCAGACAACATCACTTAGTGACATGCTTACTATTAAATCTGTAACATTTTTATGGTAGGAATGCTATTGAGAAGTCTTGGAAAGTAGGATAAGGTATAAGTGGTGGGAATAATGTTCCCACTATATTTGTATGGATCTTGCCAATCCTCCCTAAAAGGATAGGAGGAGAAAAGGAGGAAAGCCTCAATTACCTCTGTAGCACTCTTCTCCCCTTGCCTGGACTCTCCACTGCACACATCCTCCACTGGGATGTACCAGGAAGAGGGACAGGGACAGGAGGAACGATCCTGAGATGGGTGGATAATGTTCCCAGGGAACTATTCAGAATACAAAGTTTCTGTGGCCACTTCACTGAAGTCCTGAGGCCATCTGTGGCAGATACCTAGAGTGGCTGCATGTATACAAGGTCTCCATGCAGATGCTCCTGGTGTCCAGTGGATCCCCTGAGATCCTTGGGGTTTGAGCTGATCCTGGGGGAATGGATGGGTTACCCATGTCCCATCCTGTGGCAGAATTTGGAGAAAACTGCGTGTGGGAGTTTCAGCTCCCATTTGTCTATTTTAGGGTAGGAGGGCACAATCTAACCCTGAGTTCTTACAAAGATTTGTAACTAAATATAACATTGGTG
Organism: Mauremys reevesii; assembly: GCF_016161935.1. Lineage (NCBI taxonomy): Eukaryota > Metazoa > Chordata > Testudines > Geoemydidae > Mauremys > Mauremys reevesii. Next base: position 152,911,502 of record NC_052625.1, on the reverse strand, counting down.
GTTTATGGAGCTGGCAGTGAATGTTTGTATGCAGGGGCGGCTCCAGGCCCCAGCACTCCAAGCGCGTGCTTGGGGCGGCATGCCGCGGGGGGCGCTGTGCCAGTCGCCGGGTGGGCGGCGGGCGGCTCCGGTGGACCTCCCGCAGGCGTGCCTGCAGGAGGTCCACCAGAGCCACGGGACCGGCGACCGGCAGAGCGCCACCCGCGGCGTGCCGCCGTGCTTGGGGTGGCGAAATGGCTAGAGCCGCCCCTGTTTGTATGATGATACTTTCATTTGGAGTATTACTGCTTCCAAGTGCTGTAGCTACTGAAATGTTGTAAGCTTTCAGTTTGTTGTTGAATGAATCTGTAAAGTATCATCAGACTCTCTTGGGTATTATCTCATTAACTTATGTATCTAGACAGTATTTTTTAAAGGTTGCCTTCTGTTAGGCTTCCTGATTATCTGGCCTGTGATGTTAATAAATATTAAAAGTGCAAAAAAAATCTAGGGAAAAAAAGTAATCCTCAATATGACTTGACGCAGCAGGATGTTATAAAATATAATTTAGAAAATTCATTTCTACTCAGTCTGAAGCATCTTTGTTTTAACAGGCCAATTCAGTTGCTTTGCCTGTGAGCTTAGAAAGAATGCTTGACTTTCCACTGACATATTTTAACCACTAGGTTGGTGGTAGTGACTGAAAATGTATTACCATCTCATGGGTATCCAATGGGCTACATGGAATAAACTGATACTTTCCATTGTTAACAGTAGACAAGTGTCTCCACCAAGAATGTCATTCTTTGCAGTATGAGCAGAGAGGCCAAGTGACTTCTCTGGCTACATATTGTACCTCCAGATCAGGTTTGGTTTGAGACATATTCGTGGTTCTTTGAAGGGGTCAACAAACATGTGGATAAGGGGGATCCGGTGGACATAGTGTACTTAGATTTCCAGAAAGCCTTTGACAAGGTCCCTCACCAAAGGCTCTTACGTAAATTAAGCTGTCATGGGATAAAAGAAAAGGTCCTTTCATGGATTGAGAACTGGTTAAAGGACAGGGAACAAAGGGTAGGAATTAATGGTAAATTCTCAGAATGGAGAGGGGTAACTAGTGGTGTTCCCCAAGGGTCAGTCCTAGGACCAATCCTATTCAATTTATTCATAAATGATCTGGAGAAAGGGGTAAACAGTGAGGTGGCAAAGTTTGCAGATGATACTAAACTACTCAAGATAGTTAAGACCAAAGCAGATTGTGAAGAACTTCAAAACGATCTCACAAAACTAAGTGATTGGGCAACAAAATGGCAAATGAAATTTAATGTGGATAAATGTAAAGTAATGCACATTGGAAAAAATAACCCCAACTATACATACAACATGATGGGGGCTAATTTAGCTACAACGAGTCAGGAAAAAGATCTTGGAGTTATCGTGGATAGTTCTCTGAAGATGTCCACGCAGTGTGCAGAGGTGGTCAAAAAGGCAAACAGGATGTTAGGAATCATTAAAAAGGGGATAGAGAATAAGACTGAGAATATATTATTGCCCTTATATAAATCCATGGTACGCCCACATCTCGAATACTGTGTACAGATGTGGTCTCCTCACTTCAAAAAAGATATTCTAGCACTAGAAAAGGTTCAGAAAAGAGCAACTAAAATGATTAGGGGTTTAGAGAGGGTCCCATATGAGGAAAGATTAAAGAGGCTAGGACTCTTCAGTTTGGAAGAGAGAAGAGAGAAGACTAAGGGGGGACATGATAGAGGTATATAAAATCATGAGTGATGTTGAGAAAGTGGATAAGGAAAAGTTATTTACTTATTCCCATAATACAAGAACTAGGGGTCACCAAATGAAATTAATAGGCAGCAGGTTTAAAACAAATAAAAGGAAGTTCTTCTTCACGCAGCGCACAGTCAACTTGTGGAACTCCTTACCTGAGGAGGTTGTGAAGGCTAGGACTATAACAATGTTTAAAAGGGGACTGGATAAATTCATGGTGGCTAAGTCCATAAATGGCTATTAGCCAGGATGGGTAAGAATGGTGTCCCTAGCCTCTGTTCGTCAGAGGATGGAGATGGATGGCAGGAGAGAGATCACTTGATCATTGCCTGTTAGGTTCACTCCCTCAGGGGCACCTGGCATTGGCCACAGTCGGTAGACAGATACTGGGCTAGATGGACCTTTGGTCTGACCCGGTACAGCCTTTCTTATGTTCTTATGTGGTGTGTTACTGGAAAGCTGTCATCAATGCTACCTCTGATGTACATATTCAGTACATAAATAGGAGACTTCATTCTTCAGAACTGTCAATTCAGCACATACCCACCATTAAATGTTACAGTTTAGCAGCACTTTGTAAAGTGTTGCTTAGTTTGCACATAGGTTTGCCACAAAACAGTAATATTTATGTTAATAGTCAAAATAATCTTCAGGGTGCTCTCATACACACTGTGGTTTTTCTTCAGAGGTATACAATGGGGGGGAAATGGGTTTTCACGTATGGAGTTTCAAAATCGGCATATTTAAGAAATACATTTACATTACTAATGCACACTTGGCACGTTCTCTCTCCTTCTTTGATACCTTTTTTTTGCCAGTTTCTCTCCTATTTGGCCAAGCTAAAAGTGTTGGCTTTGACCCTTTCCAATTACCTGATAATCCCTTGGGAGTGTAGGGAGAGTAAGAAAGAGAAATGTTCCTTTTTGTCCTTTTGGTTTTGATGTAGGATGACCGCTTCATTGTCACAGATATTCCTGTTTTTTAAACCAACAGGAATCAGCACACAATTGTGGTAAGGGTGTTCTTTGCTTTATTTTTAAATGTGACATGGCCTTTCAGAAGATTTAAGCCCCAGAAGAATACTGATCCCTAGCTCTCTGTGACCCATGGATTTTTTTTATTTCTAGATGGGTAATCAAAATATTACCTGTCTTCTTGTGGCTCTATTCCCAGGATGGAGAGAGACAAGTATAACTCTCTTCTAGAAGGTTTAATGTGCTTAGAAACTCCAAAGCAAACACATCTAAACTAGAATCCATAATTGAGATTTTTCCCACACTGAAATGTGGGAGCTGACATATACAGTTCCTAATAACATTTTCTTTCTATCTGTGTAGCTATGCTTTTATAACTCATTACCTCAAAATAAAGCATGAAAGATCAATTTAAACATCAGTTAGACTTCTGCTTAATTTGAGACTAATTCTAGTTCCATCCATCTACAATCACTCTTTTGCTTAGCTTGATGTAGAAATGCATAATTGCATCCCTGGTAACTCATCAAATGTCTTATTTGCCATTGGAAATCTATGGAAAAGTACTGAAAACAGAAATGATTATTCTAAACCCTTAGGTTACCACTTTTATTTACAGCTTCTAGAATGGTTGTATCTGCTAGCTACATGAGGATTTTATCTATAAAGCTATGCATGTAAATTCTTACAGTTCAAGTGTTTTTTCCTAATCTAGATGAAAGATCCAAGAGAACAATGAGACCTACGTTTTCAATAATTCCATGTCTTGAAGAAGTTTAGGCAGCTACTTAGGAAGGGAAATCAACAGTTTTATTACCTGTAGTCTTTTGAAGATGGGCAAACAATGGGCTATTGTTTCATTTGCTTCAGTTTTCTAAATAATCCTGTTTTTTCTCAAGACATGCAACTTTTCGCTGCATCTGGTCTAGCTAATCTTCATTATTATTTGAGTTTCTTGTTCCTTCAGGTAGCTCAAGTTATCATGTATGTTAGGTAAAATGTTATCTATGTTTAAAGGTGCCTGATCTGGCTATAAATAAAGTGAGATAAAAATTATTTTACTAAATTTTCCCTTCGCTACCAGATCATCACAGGTGTGCAAACTGGGCTAAGATATTGGCCTCACTCATTGCCCTTCATCATTGCTGTTTATATATCTCACTTCTTTGCTTTCATTGCATTTTGATTATTTTACCTAATTTTAAAAGGACAATTGTTAAAGAATTGATGGACATATTATTCTAAAATTTGGCATCTGTTAGATACATTGTCAATAAAGACATTTAAAAGAGAACAAAGATAGACTTTTGTTCTAGTACAACATGTGCCCAGACTTCCCACCCTATCCAACACAATTCTTACAGAGTAACTAAAAATTCTTCAAAATGCAAAAGATACAAAGTGTTCCAGGACACCTCAACCTACTAGTTATCTCCCAGTAACCTATCCAATATTTAAGAGAAAGGGATACAGCAGTTGAAGATAGCAGGATGCAAAGTTGTAATGGAAAAAGTCAACCTGGATCTCAACAATAACTGTAACTGCACCTATAAACTTGTCTGCTTGATTCCATATCACAGATAAAGCAATATAACTAGAGCCTAGATCACAGGAACAATATCCAAGTGCAGAGATTTTAAAACAGACGCAATGAAAATACAATCAAACGCAGAGGGCATCAAGACCTGGAACTGTCACATCCTTTCAACACCCCTTTTTCCATTTGTATCTTCTTGTTTAGTTCACAATGTTTCCGAAGATTTTACTATAGTAACTAATGTACTATTTAATATCAGAGAGAAATATCCATTGCTGCCTCTTCATCGTATCACTTATGTTCTCAGACAGCTGTTTATTACCAGTTCTGGGCTGATAAAACTTAAGGAACAAATACTACCTACAGAATTATCAAACTTTTATTTAAAATTATCATCAAGACATGTTATTAATCTATTTTTTCATTCATATTGAATCCATAGTGTTTTGATGCATGTAACATCACTTATCAGTCTTTAGGATGTGCACTTAACACGCTATACAGTTTCATCACACTCTTTGGGTTCTTAACAGTATTTTTGTATGCAAAGTAGAACCTCAGAGTTATGAATTCCTTAGGAATGGAGGTTGTTCATAATTCTGAAATGTTCATAATTCTGAACAAAACATGATGGTGGTTGTTTCAAAAGTTTACAGCTGAACATTGACTTAATTCAGCTTTGAAACTCTTATTATGCAGAATAAAAATGCTGCTTTTAACCAACTTAATTTAAATGAAACAAACACAGAAACAGTTTCCTTTCCTTGTCATATCTTTTTTTTTTAACTTTCCCTTTACTTTTTTAGTGGTTTACGTTTAACCCAGTATGGTATTGTATTTGCTGTTCGTGTGTGTGTATGGTTTGATTTTTTTTTTTGTCTGCTGCTGCTGCTGCCTGATTAGGTACTTCTGGTTCCAAATGACTGGTCCGCTTGTAACTCTGAGGTTCTGTTGTATTCACAAGTCCTACAATATCAGGATCTCATAGACTTTAAGGCCAGAAGGGACCACTGTGATCATCTAGTCTGACCTCCTGCACATTGCAGGCCACAAAACCACACCCACTCACTCTTGTAAAAGACCCATAACCTCTGAAGCAATTACTAAAGCCCTCAAATCATGATTTAAAGACTTCAAGTTACAGAAAATGCACCATTTACTCTTGTTCAAACAAGCCAGTGGCCAGTGACCCGTGACCCGTGCTGCAGAGAAAGGCAAAAACCCCCTATGGTCTTTACAGTTGCTTGTCTAAAATTGCATGTACACCTCTACCCCGATATAACGTGACCCGATATAACATGAATTCAGATATAACGCGGTAAAGCAGCGTTCCGGGGGGGAGGGCGGGGCTGCGCACTCCAGCGGATCAACGCAAGTTCGATATAACGCAGTTTCACCTATAACACAGTAAGATTTTTTGGCTCCCGAGGACAGCGTTGTATTGGGGTAGAGGTGTACTTTTTAAAACACTTTAAAACTTAGAATATTTCTTCCCCCATTAAGGTAAACTGAGTGAGAAGTTATCCTTTTTTGATTACTGTCTGTCCTACTATATTTAAGAGACTGAAAGGAAAGATACTAACTTGGCATGGCATAGCATAAGGGGAAAGTGGATATTGATTGAAATAGACTATCAGAGTTAAAAGAGGAGTTAAGAGAAATCTCGAGGTTAGGAAGTATCAGAGGGGTAGCCGTGTTAGTCTGGTTCTGTAGAAGCAGCAAAGAATCCTGTGGCACCTTATAGACTAACAGACGTTTTGCAGCATCAGCTTTCGTGGGTGAATACCCACTTCGTCGGATGCAAGCAGTTAGGAAGTTATCAAGTTACCACAGTCATTTGTAGAGAGGAATAATTGGACAGTTTGAGAGTCTGCATGGCTGAGAGCCTCAATGTGTAATTATTATTTTTTTTAAACTCTTTAGTAAAAACCTAAACTGGGGTTTAGCAAATATGTCCTACTCAAGGGTAATAGAAGTCTTCTGGGATTTGGAGCAATCTTTGCAGTGATTTCCCTTTCTCCTCCACAATTTGCAGCAGAGGAGGGTTTGTAATTTTACTTTCATACTCTTAAAAGTGTACAACTAAGAACTGTAGATTCTATAAGAAAATAACGTGTTGGTTTTAGGGTTGTCAAAAGATTTAAAAAAAATTAATCGTGACTAATTACAAGATTAAGAAAATCACGATTAATCACAGTTTTAATTATACTGTTAATAATAGAATACTATTTATTTAAATATTTTGGGTGTCTTCTACATTTTCAAATATATTGATTTCACTTACAACACAGAATATAAAGTATACCATTCTCGCTTTGTATTATTTTTTTACAAATATTTGCACTGTAAAAACATAAACAAAAGAAATATTATTTTTCAGTTCACCCCATATAAGTACTGTAGTGCAATCTCTTTATCGTGAAAGTGCAATTTACAAATGTAGAATTATTTTTACATACATTTTGTACATTATTTTGTTTTTGAGTGCAGATATGTAACCAAAAAAACCCTCTACCTTTTGTAAATTGCACTTTTATGATAAAGAGATTGCACTACAGTAATTGTATGAGGTGAATTGAAAAATACTATTTCTTTTGTTTATTTTTTTACAGTGCAAATATTTGTAATAAATAATATAAAGTGAGCACTGTACACTTTGTATTCTGTGTTGTAATTTAAATCAATATATTTGAAAATGTAGAAAAAATCTACAAATCTTTATAATTTCAGTTGGCATTGTATTATTGATTAACAGTGTAATTAAAACTGTAATTGTGATTATTTATCTAAATTGAGTTAATTTGTTTTGAGTTAATTGCTTGTGTTAACTGTGATTAATTGACACCCCTAATTAGTTTATTTGTACTTTTGGTATTGGATCAAGAGCAGGCATTCTAAGGGTGCCCATAGTGCAACGGATAGCCCTGTTGCACTGGTTTAACTTACATAAGTTTAAAAACCAATTTAGTTAAACAGGTGCAACCCCCTGTGTGGATGTTCTTATTTCAGTGTTAGAGAGATTTTTTCTGGTTTAAATCTAGTCTGTTCCCCATTGACTTAAGCTTACCCCCCAAAAGCCACTCATCAACTGAAATAAGAATGGTTTCAGAGTGGTAGCTGTGTTAGTCTGTATCAGCAAAAACGAGGGGTCCTTGTGGCACCTTAGAGACTAACGACTTTATTTGGGCATAAGCTTTCATGGGCTAAAACCCACTTCATCAGATGCCTGGAGTGGAAAATACAGTAGGCAGGTATAAATACACAGCCCATGAAAAGGTGGGAGTTACCTGACCAAGTGGGGGGGTCAGTGCTAACGCTAGGGAAACTGGGGCTTATGAGGCTCTTTACACCACTCTGGCCCTTTTATTCGGCAAAAAATAAAGACCAGAGAAAGGCTGAGGATTTTACCCCCAACTGAATATGAAAAACGCATCCACTATGTCTTAATGACTTTGTAATAGTGTATTATTTATGGTATGGCAAGAATCAATCCCAGTATTCCTAGATCACTTCAACAGCCTAGGAACTGTTACTTCTGCTGATGCAGTGAAGGAAGCATCTTGTATTACTTTATGGTAATCTGCTCTGGCTCACAGCAGAACTGGCAGGCTGCAGAGCAGGGGCGGCTCTAGCCATTTCGCCGCCCCAAGCACGGCGGCACGCCGCAGGGGGCGCTCTGCCAGTCACTGGTCCCACGGCTCCGGCGGACCTCCCGCAGATGTGCCTGCGGATGCTCCACCGAAGCCGCGGGACCGGCGGACCCTCCACAGACACGCCCGCGGGAGGTCCACCGGAGCCACCTGCCGCCCTCCTGGCGACCGGCAGAGCGTCCCCCGCGGCATGCCACCCCAAGCACGTGCTTGGCGTGCTGGGGCCTGGAGCCGCCTCTGCTCCAGAGGTAGCCACAGTCAGCCCCACCTGTGGCAGAATTTAGTTCTTGGTATTAGTTTTAATAGGTTAAACAATCTTGTTAATTCTAAGTAATATGTCACACAAAAGTACTATTGGTGTCAAAATTTGTTATGCTCTAAGTCACTGGTTCTCAACTTTTTGGGCTCAGGACCTGTTTGTAAATGTTTGTGGCCTGTTACAACCCAGTAAATAGTCTGGGAGTGCAGGCCGTGGGGCAGAGCATAACTAGGCATTTTAGTGCCTGGGGCAAGCAAGCGTATTAGCTCCCCGCACCAGGGACGGCATGCAGGGTCATGTGTCCCCCTCTAGATTTTTTGGTTGTGTCCTCCCAATCTAGACAGGCTTGGTGGCCTGCTGAGGTGAGTCAGGGGTTGAAGTTGGGGCTCCCTCCCAGACCAAGCCCTGCCATGTGGGGCTAGCTCGACTGAGCCCTGTCACATGGAGCTAGCCCAACTGAGCTCCAGTGAGCCCTGCTGCCCCGCTGTGCGAAGTTGCCCTGCTCACTCCACTCTGGTTGTGGCCCTACACTGAGGTGGTTTCAGTTGGATCCCGCCTCTACGGGGGTTGAGTCCTTCCCAGCACTCACCCCACTCAACCTATTGCAGCTCCTGTGCTGTGGGGATGGCTGGGCATTGCACCTCCGGATTTGCAGCACTGCTAAGGTTTGGCCCCATCCTCTCGACTGGACCAAATCTGTGTGAGTGGAGTTGTGACCTGTCTCATGGGGTTGCGGTGCCACTCACTCTTAGTTGGTTTACTTGAACTCCTGTCGTCATGACGGTTGGGCCAAAGCTGAGTGGCTCTGGGACCCCAGAGGTTGCAGTGGCTGGAGCAGGGAGGTGAACCCAACCAGCCCCATGGGACAGGAGCTGCCATGCTACTCTTTGAAACATGCTGGTGACTCAATTTTGGGTCCTGACCCACGGGTTAGGAAACCCTGCTCTAAGTCATATATTTTGCTTCTTTGAGGAAAAAATGTCAGGAAAAATGCATTAAACGAAAGTTTCTTCTGGAAGAATAAGTGGATATGCATTTCCAGTTTTCAGAGTTTCCCAAGTCAATTGATAGCACACTTTTACTGTTAAAATATGTCACCTTACTTAAGCATCTTCTTGATGTGCATTGTTTTGATACAAAAGGAAAAAATATAAAGCTATAAGTATTTCTCTGGGTCTTTAACAGAACTGTATGAAGATATGAACAGAAAAAAAAAATAACCCTCTAAATGGATAATAGTCATACTGTTTTGCTGCCCTGTCAAATTAAAGAAGTTATATAGCTAAATGACTGGAGTTAGGGCTGGTGCAAGGATGTTTCGCGAAGCTGAGTGGCTCTGGGACCCCAGAGGTTGCAGTGGCTGGAGCAGGGAGGTGAGCCCAACCAGCCCCATGGGACAGGAGCTGCCATGCTACTGTTTTAAACATGCTGGTGACTCAATTTTGGGTCCTGACCCACGGGTTAGGAAACCCTGCTCTAAGTCATATATTTTGCTTCTTTGAGGAAAAAATGTCAGGAAAAATGCATTAAACGAAAGTTTCTTCTGGAAGAATAAGTGGATATGCATTTCCAGTTTTCAGAGTTTCCCAAGTCAATTGATAGCACACTTTTACTGTTAAAATATGTCACCTTACTTAAGCATCTTCTTGATGTGCATTGTTTTGATACAAAAGGAAAAAATATAAAGCTATAAGTATTTCTCTGGGTCTTTAACAGAACTGTATGAAGATATGAACAGAAAAAAAAAATAACCCTCTAAATGGATAATAGTCATACTGTTTTGCTGCCCTGTCAAATTAAAGAAGTTATATAGCTAAATGACTGGAGTTAGGGCTGGTGCAAGGATGTTTCGCGCCCTAGGCGAAACTTCCACCTTGCGCCCCCCCCACCCCCGCCCTGAGCCCCTTCTCCCCCGTAGCAGCTCCCCCCCTCCGCCCTGAGGTGCCTCCCGAGCACGCTGTCCCTGCTTCACTTCTCCCGCCTCCCAGGCTTGCGGCGCCTAAGCTGATTGGCACCGCAAGCCTGGGAGGCAGGAGAAGTGAAGCAGCTCATCCCTGCCCTGCCTCCTCCCTGAGCACGCCATGGCCGCTTCACTTCTCCCGCCTCCCAGGCTTGCGGCGCCAATCAGCGTAGGTGCCGCAAGCCTGGGAGGCGGGAGAAGTGAAGCAGCCACGGCGTGCTCAGGGAGGAGGTGGGGCAGGGGTGAGCTGGGGCGGGGAGTTCCCCTGTGTGCCGCCTCCCCTTACTTGCTGCAGGCGGCCCTCCCCGCACTCCCCTGCCCCAGCTCCCTCTGCCTAAATGCTGGCAGCGGCCGAAGATCCGGCCGCCGCGGTTACTGTGGTATAGGAGAATGGTCCAGCAGTAGGCAAAGAATTCTTCTTCAAGTAGTTTCCCTGTGGGTGCTCCACTGTAGGTGTGTTTGCGCCCTTGCACTGCCAATCGGAGAACTTTGGTAGCAATGTCTGTTTGGCCCACACATGTGCTGTCCCTTCCTCGTGGACTGCCATGAGGCTAACCAGCATGCGTGAGTAAACACCCCTCAGTTCCTTCTCAACCACCCTTGGCTAGAGATGGAGCTATTAGCAGTCTGTTCATTGGATCATTATCTCTCTCTTAGCACTTCAGTAGTTAATTAATCCTTTTCTCTTAGTTGTAGAGCTTTCTTTATTTTCTCCCCCCCACACACACACCTACACAACCCCCCAACTTTTTATTTTTCCCTTTGTCTGGGATTGCCCCAGTATGGGTGTATGTCTGGTTCACCAGACTTTAAAAAGTGCCACTCATGCAAAGAAGCCATCCCCGTAGCAGATAAGCATTCCTGCTGTATCCACTGCTTCCGGGAAAGCCACATTTCCCAAAAGTGTGGTCTCTGCCAACAATTCAAACCCAGATCTTGGAAGGACAGAGAACTGAGACAAAAACTCCTCTTCATAAAGGCAGCTCTTCAGCCTTCCCTGGACCCACACCAGGAGTCACCCAGACAGTGCAAATCTTTCCCACAGCCCTCGATACCTAAGGACCTGGGTTTAAAATAACAAAACAAAAAACCCAGCTGCAGACCTCTCACATAAGGCTTCAGAAAATAGAGCGTGATTCCCCAGAGTGAGCCCCAAACTAGCTGAAAAAGATCACCAGCACATTCGGTATCATCAGTACTGTCGGTACCGAGACAGTCCAAACACATTACTTGGAGCTCATTAGGTGCATCAATGGTACATGCCACTTCAGACCCTCAAGACCAGATGGTCATAGGCACAGAAGCAATGTTAATGACTAGTAAAGGCAAGGACAGAGATTGTACCACCTCTAAAAAGATGCAGCCGGTACGAGCAGTACCATCTGCACTGCCAATAGCAAGCTATCCAGCCTCGGAGTGCTTGGTATGGCCAAGATCCCTGATCCCTTCCTTGCTGCTGGCCCATCAACAAACACCATCAGTACTGGTTAAGTCGGCACTGTAGGAATTCAGACACTCTAGATATATCACAGTATCTGACATACCAAAGTCTCTCTTTTTTGGTATTTGGGATCTGGTACCGAGTTTATTTCGGACATGTGAATCTTCACCAGCACTGTGTCATGCACCTCCATTCTCCAGTGGTGAATTAGGTAGCAAGAAAGAGGAAGTCATTTCTCACCACTCCTTCCATGCTCCTTATAATGTCTGCTATCAACCTGGGCCCCCTCAGTCATACCTTCCACCTGCTCCTCAACCACTGTGGTATGGCCAACTATGGGTGCCACCCTTAGGACTTCTTCCACTGCCCCAGTGTCCCTACTAGGATCCCCGGGCAGTGTACAGACTCCATGCCTCCCAAGCATCCAGTGTGACCCACCATGAGTCCTTGAGGCACTCTCCCTCAGCCACGGCATCCAGAGCTTCTGAACCTCCAGAGGAGATCATGGAGAAACAGGAGGGAAGATTCAAGGAGGAAGTTACACCACAGACCAACATCTCTTCCTCCTTCCCAGACGAGGCAGTGATGCCCCCTTTGCCATCTCTAGCTGATGACTTCAGGCTATTTCAAGATCTAGCTAAAAAAGTGGCAAACGCACTGCAGGTACTCCTTGAGGAGTTAAAAGACACACATCATAAGCTTTTGGACATCTTGCACTCCTCTTCCTCCAGAATAGCCCTCCCCAACAACTAGGCCCTTCGGGACCCAGCCAAGCTTGTGTGGCAAACCCCGGCATCAGTCACGCCTACCTGCAAATGAGTCTGTAAGAAATATTACATCTCAGTTAGGGATACAGAATTTATTTTTTCCCACCCCCACTCCCAATTCTACTGTTGTTGATGCAGTAAACTCCTGGGGTCGCCAACACCAAGTGAGGTCGACCCCCTATGATAAAGCCTGGAAGTGTCTCAACCTATTCAGGAGAAAGGCCTATTCCTCTGCCACTCTGCAATTCAGAGTTGCAAACTATTAAGCTCTGACAGCAAAATATGAGTACATCAATACCAAGCTTAACGCTTTTATTGATCAGCTCCCAGAGTTGCACTATGAACAGTTTTGGGTTATTGTTAGTGAGGGACAGCTGGTGGCCAAGACAGCACTCCAATCATCGTTTAATCCAGCCAACACAGCAGTCCAGTCCATCTCTACAGTGGTGCTTATGTGGCGAATGTTCTGGTTGCACTTCTGGCTTCCCTAAGGAACTGCAGACTACAGTAGAGAACTTTCCCTTCTAAGTCACCAAATTGTTCATCAAGAAGACTGACTAGTCCCTCCATATGCTTAAAGACTCCAGAGCCACTCTCTGGTCATTAGGGATTTATACACCTGGACAAAAAGAGAAAATTTAGTCCACAACCTCAACATAAATCCCACACTCCGCATTTTCCAACTCAGCACTATTATGAGCCTCTCAGGAAAAAATCCAGATTTTCTAAACATAAGCCATCAGGCTCCCAGTCTTCCTTGTCACAACCATCTACCTCCAAAATGTGAGTTTTGACATCTTGGTCAGGGTGCTGACAGACCACTGCCCTCAACACCAACTGCAGCCGACCAAACCATCACACCCATCTGGGTACCACCTTGCTTTGTGCCACAACAACTGGGAATGAATAACATCTGACCGATGGGTTCTGGAAATCATCCACAATGGGTACTCCATCCACTTCAGCTCTCCCCGCCCCCAATACCATTCCCCTTCCCTCTTCCAGGACTCTGCTCACGACAGTTTATTATGACAAGAAATAGATCACCACCTCCATCCAGGAGTCATAGAAACTGTACTTCAACATCTATGAAGTTTCTACTCTTGTCACAGGCACCGATCTTCCCTGAAGGTGCTCAACCCCTGCTCAGACCCTGGCCCTGCCCCCACTCCACCTTTTCCCTCAAGCCCCTATCCTTGCACTGCCTCTTCCTGCCCCCGGGTACCCTATTCGAAGAAGAAGAAGAGGAAATTACTCACCTTGTGCAGTGTCAAGATGGGTGTCCCTATGGGTGCTCCACAACCCACCCTCCTCCTCTCTACTTCAGAGTTCTTGTCAGGGACTCTGTGGTAGAAAAGAAACTGGGAGGGGGGTTCACCCATATGTGCTGGTTAGCCTCATGGCAGAGCTTGCCTGGAGGACAGCGCATGTGCAGGCCAAACAGATACTGCTACCAAAGTTCTCTGATTGGTAGTGCAGGGATGCAAACGCACCTAAGTGGAGAACCTGTAGGGGGACACATCTCGAAGAACCAGTGTTATTGCACAAGATGAGTAACTTTCTCTTTAGTGCACACTTAACTAAAATTTAGTAGTGGGAAGCTATGGCTTGTGTTGTCCTTCAGTACAGTGGCATATACATTGAATGAATACTTATATCTAAACCAAAAACAATTCCCCACTTGTCTTCTTTGGTGCTGTGTTTTGCTCATCAGAAGCAATGATTTATGCGAGAACTAGAGCTGTGGTTGGTAGTGTCAGTTTAGCCTGAAGAAGAGACAGACAGACAGCTGAGCCACATTAAGTCCATACATGCTGTCTTACTGTTGGTTGTAAACTATACATTGCCTTGTTTTCTTAAGCAATATGTTATTAAAGGAGCTCTTCTATCAAGGGTTAGCAAGAAACTTTTAATCCATTCAGATAAGTCCTTCACCTGACAAAAAACACTTTCCTGGGACATGCCAGGTGAAGACTAGAAAAGAACATTTAGCTGTGGATATGTAAATACATAATCATCAGCTGGAGAACTCTGGGAAATGTGGTGTGGCACTGAGTGTGTACTCTTGTAAGCAATGCAGATAATATTATGGGATGGAGAAAACTGCATAATGGGATGTGAAACCATGTTCTCAGTCACCCCTCTGCAACTCTTTTGCCCCCATGAGGTTTTCCAAACCCTTCCCAAAACACCATGCGCCAGGTGGTGGCGAGTTGCACAGTGAGATAGTTACCCACAGTGCACTGCTCTCTGCATCAATACAAGCACCTCTAGCGAGGATGGACACCGCTGACAGGAAAATCATGATAAAAGTAAGTGTCAACAAATTAAGGCCAGTTTTAGAGGAAGTAGTGAAGAACAGTATGGCTTCAGATCAAGTTAATATTTTATTGATCAGATTTTCACACTCAGTGGATGAGGGGAAAAAAGCAAGAATAGGCACAAAAGACGTTTGCTATTTTCATCGAAATCACTGAGGTATTTGATTGGAGTTTGGAGGAGGGCAGTATGGAAAGTAGTAAAATTATATGGCATTTCAGACAGGATAATTGCAATTATAGAAGTTATGTGCAAAGACTCCTGTTGTGCTTTCAGAACTGGTCGAAAATTAAGCAGTTGTTTAAAGTCTGATGGAAGTCAAGGAGGCATGGAATCATTGTCACTTTTCATCATGTACTTAAATTGGATGGTAAGAAAGACAAGTTAGAGCAGTGGTTCTCACCCAGGGGTACATATACCCCTGGGGACATGCAGAGGTCTTCCAGGGGGTATATCAACTCATCTAGATATTTGCTTAGTTTTACAACAGGCTACATAAAAAAACACTAGTGAAGTCATTACAAACTAAAATTTCATACAGACAATTGCTTCTCTATACTGTTGTATATATTATACCCTGAAATGTAAGTACAATATTTATATTCCAATTGATTTATTTTATAATTATATAGTAAAAATGAGAAAGTAAGCAAAAAGTTTTCAGCAGGAGTATGCTGTGACACTTTTGTATTTTTAGGTCCAATTTTGTAAGCAAGTAGTTTTTAAGTGAGGTGAATCTTGGGGTTACGCGAAACAAATCAGACTCCTGAAAGTGGTGCAGTAGTCTGGGAAGGTTGAGAGCCACTGAGTTAGAGGGTGTGACATTTGGTGATCTAGAGGGAAGCTCTTTAGTGTATGCAGATGACATTGTATAACTGTGAGAAACGCTTTAGTTAAAGATGATACACTTTGCTACCTTGGAAAATTGGTGGAGTGAACTTTGACTTATAATAAATGCCAGCATGGAAAAGTGGTTGCATCTTGGAAACTGGACAATGGATAAAGTTTTGAAATGCAGCAGCAGTGAAGTCATAGAACAAGTAAAATCTTGAGTACCTAAGAAGCTTCATCACTGCCGCTGGCTCAGTCAAGGATGAGGTTAAAAGGAGATGTGCTTTAGCTACAAGTGCTTCACAGAAACAGATGAACTTATGAACTGATAATTTTTCACTGTTGGATCAATGTTTTTATCAAACCAGTGTACTAATAGTATTACTCTATGGCCTGGAAGCAGCTGCATTAAATGAAACAGACATCAGAAGGCTGGAGGCAGTAGAGATGAGAGTTCTTTGGAAGATGGCAGATGTAAAGTGAAATCATTTTACAACAAAGTAGGACAGTAGGTTGTGAAGTCAGGATACAAGATTGGCTACAGATTAAAAGATTATGATGGTGGGGCCATTGTAGAAGATACGCAGATGATAGGATGCCAAAGAAAGTAATGAAAACGCCACCAAGATCAGTCAAACCTAGAGACCAACCACCAACTAGATGGCAGGATATCATATGCAGGGTTATGATGAGGCTGGGTTAATGGAGGAACAAGCCATGGACAGGAATGAAAGGCATTGTTGTACTGCTTCCCGTCTCTATAAAAATGCTTTGCGGTGAGAAGAAGAATACCAGGCCCAATTCTGTGAAGTGCCAGCCTTGTGAAGTGCTCAAATTTTTCTCATCTTATTTATTGGGAGTTGAGGGACCTTGGCACCTTGCAGAAAGTACTGAATTCCTTACAAGATCAGGCCTTTGATTATAAATTATATGGGTTATGGGCAATGCCTTCTCTTATGTATGCTGGCTCCAAATTCACTGATGATGGGCAGTAAATAATAATTGTTTCAAAATATTCGGTAATTTAATTTCTGGTAAGCCACAGAAGTATTTTGGGACTGGAAAATAGCCTTGCATTAAAAAAGGAAGCCTTTTTCTTTTCAGGTTGGATTCCCTACTCAGAGTTCCAAAACTTGTTCTAAATTTAATTAATTAAATTTATTTACAAATTGTTGCTCTATACTCGATGTTGCCCCAAACTCCAAAAGTTAGAGAGAGCCAGCCACTCAAAATTATTGAATAGAAAGTATGCCATCTCTTTTACAAATAAGTCTACTGCTCTGAGATGAATTCAAATGGCATTTAGGTACATTTCAAGTAATAAAATGCCAGCAGTTTTGTACTTTCAGTTTGCTGATTGCTAATTTGTAATGCTCCTTCTGTGACAAACTTACCATTGTGGGAGGTGGTGAAACTGACAAACAAAAATGTTTGTCACTATGCTTTTGAGAATTTTGAAAAAAAAAAGTTACTTTTGATTTTTTTTTCTCCTCTGTCGCTCCCTTTTCCCATTGCCTAGATCTCTTGCTTCTGTGAGTTGCCTGTGAGTTTCTCTTATAGAAAGAAAAGATGGAGAAACACAACTATCTTTCTCTCTCCAGACCTCTTGTGTACTCATGCATCTCCCTTTGATGGCACTTTCAATTACACGAAAATATTTGAGGGCAGAATTTGGCCAGAGATGCATACCTGGAGTTTCCATTATCTCAGGCAACAGGATCTAAATAAGGCCGTTGTTCTCAGGTGTTGAAAGTGAGTTTGCTTTTTTTTTTTCATAGACTCAAAGATATTAAGGCTAGAGGGACTATTCTGATCATTTTGCATAATGCAGACCATACAATTTCAACTAGTAATTCCTGCATTGAACCCAATAGCTTGTGGTTGAACTAGAGCATATCTTTTTGAATGACATCTATCTTGATATAAAGCCTTCAATTGATGGAGAATTTATCTCATTCTTGCTGAGCTATACCAATGTTCCTCACTGATAAAAACTTGCATATTATTTCCAGTTTGAATTTTTCTATCATCAGCTTCCAGCCACTTGATCTTTTTATGCCTTTATCTGTGTGATTAAAGAACCTTCTGGTAACAGATATATTCTCTCTGTGTAGGTACCTTATACTACATGATCAAGTCTCCTCTTAACCTTAGCCTTGATAAACTAAATTGGTTGTGCTTAAGTATCACATTGTAAAGTGTGTTTTCCAAACTTTAAATCATTATTGTAACACACTCTGAACCCTCTCAAAGATCTTTTTTAAGGTGTGGAGACCAAACTGCACCCAGTATTCCAGCAGTGTACACAGTGCTCTATGCAAAGGTTATGCCACCATCCCTGTCCTTATTTACTACTCCACCAAGCTTTGTGTCATCTGCAATATTTATCAGCAATATATTTTCTTTCAAATAATCTAATATTGAATATCATTGGTCTGAGAACCAGTCCCTGGAGGGCTCCACTAGATATACTGCCACTTTTAAAAGTTATCTGACATCTATCAGTTAGCCAGTTTTTAATCCACATAAAACGAGCTATGTGTCATATAGTATTATTTTAAAATGAGAACGTTGTGCATTACTAGGTTAAATGCCATACAGAAGCCTCAGCACATCAAAACAGTTTATCTTTATCAACCAAACTTGTAATCTCATCACAGAGTAAAATCAAGTTTATTTGGCAGGGCTTAGTTTCCATGAAACCATGTCATTAGTTATTGTTGTATACATTCATAATTTATTAATTGAGTTCTATATCAGCTGACCCATTATTTTTCCTGGGAGCCATATCAGGCTAAGAGGCCTATAATTACCCATGTCATCCTGTTTACTCTCTTAAAATATTTCCACCACACCAGCTTTCTTCCAGTCTTCTGGAACTTCCCCAATTTTCCAATATTTATTAAAAAATTACATCAATAGCCCAGAGATATCTTCTGGGGTCCCAAGATTGCTTGGAAGTTTGTTTGCTGAATTCAAACATCTGAGAGGAACTCCTTGAAAACCATTCCCACTCATCCCCCACACTACTCCGACAGTGAACCCTCTCTACTTCCACAGTGAATTCCTAAGTAACTCCTTCCTCCTCAAACACTGGGGAAGTAGAAAACTATTTGTGAGGGGTTTCTTCCTTGCTTGTGATAACCTCCAGTCCATTTTCACTGAAATTTCTCGAGCATGGGTTGAAATCCATAAGAACAATGAACTTTGAATCCAAACCTCATCTTTGCCAAATAATAAAGCTCTTTCAACTGGATTTTATTAACTAGAACTAGGGTTTTGATAAATCAGTGTTTGGGCATCAGCGTGAATATTCAGCACAGCCATAGTTCTAAATCATTAAGATAGTGTTGAAATAGCATTACACATTTTGCTCAGCACCAGCACTGACCCTGAGATGAACTGGGACCACAGCTCCTGACCTCGGGATCTTATAGTGTTAAGTTCAATGATTTACTGGAGACCAGGAATGAAAATAACTCTTCTTTGTTTTTTATAATTTCATGGTGATGGTGTGACTATTTGTGTGTGGACCTTTCTGTGGAAGTAGGTGTTCAGGAGGGATTTGAATGAAGAGAGGATGGATGCTGGCAAACTGAGATAGGGAGACAGATATAGGTTTACATGCGGAGTAAAATCTGGGACTATGATGAGGTGCAGAAGCCCAGCCTGATTGGTAGTAACCAGGGAGTTACTCTGTATATGGACCTCTCATAGGTGGTCACAGGTAAGTACCACAGTGCTACTGAGATCTGGAGGCCCTGTCACCTTCGCTGGGGATTAGGGCATTATGAGAAATGCTGTTAGAAAACCTCTTTGATATTGTATGTGGAAGTGGAGTACTGTTTTTTGGGGGGAGGGAAAGTGCTTTGTCACAGAGCGGGGTTGGATCTTGGTCTGCACTTTGGGCTTTTTCTGTCTGTTCCATAAAGAGACTTTCTCATATGGTACCCCCATTCCATAGAAATAAAATTCACAGTCAGCTGATCCACTCTACCAGTTTATCTGACTTTTACTTAAACAAGTAAAATATTGGGACTTGAAATGAAAAAAGTACTAGAGTGCCATGATCAGACAGTATTAGAAATGGAGGTTTCTCAAAGTAGTTCATTTACTTACAAAGCAAAGGTTCATTTGAAACATTTTTATATTTACAAGATAAATCCTGGCCCTGCTTCTGTCTGCTCCGCTGAGGGCAGGGATTGGGAATTGCTTCGCAGCCAGCTGAAGCTCCCCGAGTCATTCCATCTATGTGGCATTAAGGGCAGCATTGGGGATGGAAGCTGAAAATAGAAAAATTCACACTGGAATACGCAACTTTTTATCAGTGAGAATCATTGGGATAGCTCATCCAGGACTGAATAGATTATAAGTGATTTTGTTTTAATATTGGTAATCTAGGTTATTTGAGAAATTAAAACAAAGTTGCCATAGCACAGTTCTCACTCAGATAATACAAAAATTGTTTTGTCACCGAGATGGTGCACTTTCATGGACCACGTTAAATGTATTTGATATGAGAGGATAACATATGCAGGGAAGAGTGTGAGGATCTTGGGTACAGGAGTTTAATTTGCCTAGTTGAAGAATAATTTACTCTTCCAAACAGTGGGATTACTTCTGGAAAAATTGTTAGGAGAAACTTGAACAATGACAATAACATATCATTCTCTTTTATTCCCCTTCTTTATAAACATTAAGGGTGAAAAACTCGCATTGATTTTAATGCGGGCCAGGGTTTTTCCCTAGAAATTTAGGTACTTATATGATCCCCACTACTATAGTATCGAAGAACCTCACAGTCTTTCTTTCCTCACAACAAACCCTCTATGAGATAGGGAAGTTACCCATTTTACAGACTTGACCAAGGTTGCACAGGGAATCTGTTACAGAGCAGGGAATTATACACAGGTCTCCAGGGTTCCAAGCTAGCACTCAAACCTCTGGCCCATCTCTCCGATCTGTGAATTAATACACATGGCTCTGTAATGGGTTATATAAACCTTATACTTTGTGGGATAGGAAGGGGCTAATATCCTGGCCTGCAGACAGGAGCTGCAATTAGAGCCACCTCTTAATTTCTGCCACAAATGTCAGGATTCTCCAGGAGAACAGAATAGCCCTGCAATCCATGCATTCGGAGGACACCCCAAGGCAGTGAGGGTACCCCCTGACTTGGTGACTCAGTTACTTGTTCCTGTGATGACAAAGTGAAATGCAAACCCTGACCATCGTGACAATACAGGGACACAAACACTGCCCTGCATGGGGGGGGGGGCAGTAACATTGGCAAGGGTCCCAGGATATAGCTTTGCACCATGGGACAAGTGCCACCACTGGAGAGAAGGAACATCAAGGTTGCCCTTTCAAGAGAAAAAATATTCATTTCAGACTCAGAGGGAAACGAATTGCCAGGTCTGAGGACTGCAACTGGACAGTGAGACAAGGGGATTCCCTGGGGAAGGTCCATGGCATAAAAACATAGGATACTTTGATAGCTGTCCTTGCCAAGGAGCCAGGACCACTTCACTTTCCTTTAATCGTACAGACCTCAAACGCTGCAGAGTACAACAATTTATATTGATTAATGTAAAAACAGAAGATAATGAACTATAATGGTATGGTAAAACAAAAATTTGCTTCATGTTGGTGCTTAGGAGTATGACGGAGTCAGGCTTAATCATAGCAAACCAACATAAGTGGAAAGATGTGTCTTAGACCCTGTCAGGCAAAGCACCATAGAAAAGTAAGAAAAGACTGCATGAGATGAATATAAACATCTGGCACTTAAGAGAAGACCTGGCTGAGAACAATAATGAAAAGAGGCATTTTTTAAAGTTAATCTTGAGGTTAAAAAATAAAATTGTATGGGCTCAGATTGTCCCCTCCATGGAAAGAGAGCAGGAAAACTTTATGGGTCCCTGACCTGAGCAGATCCCCAAAGATCTACTTTGGGAGATATAAGGGTGGCAGAACCTCCCCTGCTCATTCAGTGAACAGGTAACTCTCCACACCTTCAAAGGAAATATTCCAAGGAAATTCCAGCTAGAAAAACCCTTATGTGACTCATTCTTGTGTAGGAGATGATTCATAAGCTTTAAGGCCAGAAGGGACCATTTGATCATCTAATCTGACTTCCTGTATATCACCAGCCCATCAAATTTAACCCAGTTAGCTCTGTATTGAGCCTAATAACTTGTGTTTGATTAAAGCATAACTATGTATGTTTAAAGCATATCTTCCAGTGTTGGCTTAAAGACCTCAAGAAATAGAGAATCTACCATTTCCCTTGATAGTGTTCCAATGCTAAACTCACTCCTGGTTAAAAGTTTGTGCCTTATTTATAATTTAAATTTGGGTGGCTTCAGCTTCCAGCCATTGGTTCCTGTTATGTCTGTCTTCACTATATTAAAGAGCCTTTTTGTGTCCAATATTTTCTCTCCATGAAAGTTCACTGTAATTCAGTCACCTCTCAGTCTTCTTTTTGATGGGCTTCTTGAAATCTCTCACTGTAAGGCTTTTTCTCAAGTGCTCAAGAGATTGAGCACAACAAAAACACCAACCCAGGAACCAAGCCCTGCAACAAACCCTGGTGCCAACTCTGTCTGCATATATATTCAAGTGACACCATCATAGGACCTAACCACATCAGCCACACCATCAGGGGCTTGTTCACCTGCACATCTACCAATGTGATACATGCCATCATGTACCAGCAAAGCCCCTCTGCCATGTATATTGGCCAAACCAGACAGTCTCCACACAAAAGAATAAATGGACACAAATCTGACATCAGGAATTATAACATTCAAAAACCAGTAGGAGAACACTTCAGTCTCCCTGGTAACTCAATAACAGACCTAATTCTTCAAAAAAAAAAAAAAAGCCCGAAAAAAAAAAAAAAACCCTTCAAAAACAGGCTCGAACATGAAACCACAGAACTGGAATTAATTTGCAAACTGGAGACCATCAAATTAGGCCTGAATAAAGACTGAGAGTGGATGGGTCATTACAAAACCTAATTTCCCCCATACTAATTTCCTCCTACTGTTACTCACACCTTCTTGTCAACTGTTTTGAAATGAGCCATTCACATTACCACTACAAAAGTGATTTTTTGCTGATACAGACTAACACGGCTACCACTCTGAAACCTGTCAAGGAATTTTTGTGGCTCTTTTCTGCACTGTTTCATATTTTTCAATATCCTTTTAAAAATGTGGAGATCAGACTTATACATAGTATTCTAGTATTGGTTTCACCAATTCCATATACAGAGGTAAAATCATCACCTTATTCCTATTCACTGTCCCCATTTATACTAGAGTTGGCTGAAACCTGGAATTCCAATTCCATGGGAAATTCTGGAATCATTATTATTTTAATCCAAATTGGAATGAAAAGTAAAACTTTTCTACAGAATAAAATCCTGAATTTAAATATATATATATATATATATATATATGATATTCCTTATTAGTCAAAATGAAAATGTTTTATCAACTATAATATATATTCAAAACATTACAAATCTATTCTGAAATGACATTGTTCAAATGTTTAAACTTTTTTATTTTAAATTAAAATATATTTTTATTTTTATATTTTATAAATTGCTAATTGGTATTCTAATTGGCAAGTGATATTCTAATTGGTACTTGGTAGTCTAGCTGATAATTGGTTTTGTAATTGGTGCCCTAACTTGTCTGGTAATTGGTGGTTGGTTTGCTCAAATGGTATTCTAAGTGATCATTTGTAATTGTTGTTCTAATTGATAGCAGGTATTTGGTTTGGTTTAGTGATTTCTTTGTAATTGGTAATTTCCTATAGTAGTTGGTATAATGTAAAAAAATAGAAAAGTAATAAAAATAAAATGATAAAATTAAGGGAAGCCCAAGGAGCCAGGCTGTCACTGAAAGTTTTGTCAGAATCCATGCGTTCTCGCAGAAAGATTCAATTCCATCAATTACCATTTTCTTGGGGAAAGCTGTTCCTTTGGAAAAATTTTGACCATCCTTTATGCATTGCACTTTTTGCCACAGCAGCACACTGGGAGCTCATGTTGAGTTGCTTGTCCATTATGATCCTTAAATCATGTTCAGAGTCACTGTCTTCCAAGATACAGTCCACCATTCCGTAGGTGCAAGCAAACAATGTATGTTTTAATACAGCAAAACATAAATGTATACACCAGGAACAAAGAATGTAGGCCACACTTACAAAAATCGTGGATTCTATCTTGAGGGAAGCAGTGATTCTGAAGAAGATTTGGGGTTCATGGTGGATAATCATCTGAACATGAACTCTCAGTGACATGCTGTGGCCAACAGGGCAAATGGGTTACTTGGATGCATAAACAAGGGAATCTTATATAGGAGTAGAGGTTATTTTACCTCTATATGTGCCATTGGTTCAACTGCTGTCAGAATACTGTATCCCAATTCTGGTGTCTACAATTCAGGAAAGATATTGATGATTGGAGAGCAGGTTCAGAGAAGACCGCAAGAATGATTAGAAAACAATGCCTTATAGTCATTGATTCAAGGAGCTCATTCTATTTAGGTTAACAAAGAAAAGGTTAAGGGTGACTTGATCACAGTCTATAAGTATCTGCATGGGGAGCAAATATTTGATAATTGGTTCTTCAGTCTAGCAGACAAAAGTGTAACAGGATCCGGAAACTGACGCTTGACAAATTCAGACTGGAAATAAGGGTACATTTTTAACGGTGAAGGTAATTAACCATTGGGACAATTTAACGAGGGTTGTAGTGGATTCCCAATCACTGGCGATGTTTAAATCAAGATGAGATTTTTTTTTTTTTAAAGATATGCTCTATTTCAAAAGAAATTATTTTGGGGAAGTTTTGTGTTATATAGGAGTCAGACTAGATGATCACAATAGTCCCTTCTGACCTTGCTATGTTATTCCATGGGAAAGGAGGAAGAGAGGCAGTTAACATCAGATACGCTCCTAGGCAGCCAGTGAAGTGAAAACAATTCATTTTGGTACTTCCAAAATGGGACTTTTCTTGGAAATCTTCCCACCAAAAAAAAGTGTGTGATTTTTTTTTTTTTTGACAGCTCATCCCAGTTTAGGGTGAATTTTTTTCTCCCAGAAATGTGAGCTTTCTCATGGAAGGGGATATACATTTTCTGGCCAGGTCGATCCTGAAAGAGCATTGTTACCGGTTATTTGCAGTGGGTATATCATATCAATCTATTAAACAGATTACTGCAATCCAGCCAAGTAAACTGGATCAATGAGTTTCCTCTGTGGTGGAAGGAGAGGTGTTAGGAGGAGTTATTTATAAGTCCCACTCCAGGGAAGTAGAAAATATAGTGCTTTGAAGAACCTCCTAGTTGCTAGTAATTAGAACTAACTAAAGAGATAGGTACAACTGCTACTTAGTGCTTGGATTGGTAGAGAAATTTTTGATTTAATATTAAAAACAACTAGTTGAAGATGAACACAAATTACTATTAAAAAATTCCAAATAAATTTCCCGTATATGAATTAAAATGACACCCTCTAGAAGCTTTTAAATTCTCCAAAAATAGCCCTAAGCCCAAAGATAGCATAGCCAGAATTCCTACTGAAAGCCTCTGGCATGAGGCACTTGCACAAGTTACTGTTTAAACTTGCCCTGCTATACAACTCTGTCGTCTTGTATGAGGAGGCTGGTTTTACTTTTTTAATTAAAAGACGGCATTCCTACGCAACTATCAAATTTCTCTGAAAAAAGAAAGAAAAGAAAAGAAAAAGAACACTTCACTTAATAAAAACTGAGATGAAAAAAATCTCCTGAGCAGTATGTCTATCTGACTTCTATCTCCAATACCTCTCTCTATAGTGTCTACGGTACACTTGGAGCAGCATGTTGAGTACAGACACTTCACGCCCTGCTAGCAAAGGTATTAGTAGCAGTGTAGATGGTGAGGAAGGGCTTAGGTGAGTAGAGTTGAGTGCCCTACACACCTGAATACTCAGGGTATATATCCTACATCCTCTCTACATGCCCAAGCAGTGCTTTCCATGTCTCCACTGCTCTTTTTAGCAGTGTAGTGTTTCGCTGCCTCCCTGCTTGTCAGAGTCTTTCACTGTGGCATGTGGCTATAGGTGTAGTGCCTGTACTCTATACCAGTGGTTTTCAAACTTTTTTCTGGCGACCTAGTTGAAGAAAATTGTTGATGCCCGTGAGCCAATGGAGCTGGGGATGAGGGGTTTGTGGTGTGGGAGGGGCTCAGGACTGGGGCAGAGGGTTGGGATGGTGGAGGGGGTCAGGGCTCTGGGCTGGGGGTGCAGGCTCTTGGGCCAGGGATGAAAGGTTTGGGGTGCAGGAAGGGGCTCCAGGTTTGGGGGGGCTCAGGGCTGGGAATTAGGGCATGAGGCTGGGGTGTGGGCTTACCTCGGGTGGCTCCC
The DNA here is from genome assembly GCF_016161935.1 of Mauremys reevesii. Classification (NCBI taxonomy): domain Eukaryota; kingdom Metazoa; phylum Chordata; order Testudines; family Geoemydidae; genus Mauremys; species Mauremys reevesii. The sequence continues at coordinate 152,885,575 of NC_052625.1, read as the reverse complement.
GGTCAGCGGTGCGGGGGGGGGAGGCAGGCTTCCTGCCTGTCCTTGCACCATGGACCGCGCTGCACCCCGGAAGCGGCCAGCAGCAGGTCTGGCTCCTAGGCAGAGGCGTGCAAGTGGCTCCGTGTGGCTCTTGCCTGCAGGCACCGCCCCCTCCCCCTCTAGTGCAGAGATGGTGCTTGGGGCCCGGGCAGCATGCGGAGCCCTGTGGCCCTCCCGCCTAAGAGCCAGACCTGCTGCTGGCTGCTTCCGGGGCACTGTGCGGTGTCAGAACAGGGAGGGACTTGCCTGCCTTAGCTGGGCAGTATCACCGATGGGTTTTTTAACGGCCTGGTCCGCGGTGCTGACCAGAGTTGCTGCGACCCAGTGCCTTACAGTACTGGGTAGCGACACGCAGTTTGAAAACCACTGCTTTATACACTGCCATAAGTGTAGACACAGACTGTTTACAAAAAATGATAAAAGGAATCTTTTTCTCAGTGTTTGGCTTAATAGGCCAGAGTCCTTGTTTATTATTCTACAAATTTCTTTTCTATTCAGAATAGATTTTACTCTCTTTCTGCCCACATGCTTCCAACCTGTGTTATAAAACTTTATCAGGTCCTCCAATTCATATTTTTTATTTAACATCTCTTATCTTACTACCTGCCTAATTAGGATATACAGTGCAAAACAGGCCAGTTTAGATATTATAACATGTAAATTGCAAAAATTGCTGGTTGTTTTTTTGTTTTTGTTTTGGTATTGCTCTAGTTTGGTCTAACAACAAGCTATTGTTTATTCAACCTAGTCATCAACAACAAAGTTTAGTGCAAAATTTATGGACCCTCCTCATTCAGAAGTGGAACCTGCTCCTGATGTGTGTAGCTGCTGCTGGCTGGTGCAGTTTTTAAAAATTGATGGAGACATATCTGCAAGGAAGAAGGGCAAACACAGCCAGGAGATGTGCCAATTCATTGTTGGTCCAGGCAGCATCTGCTGGTGGTGCTCCTATTCCTCTCAACAAAGCCTCAATTGTGGGATATGGTGTGTATGACACAAGATGAGATACAAACAAATATTCACATAGAAAACTTATAGCAATGTTGCATTCATTGCTTTAGTATAAATAACTCTTTATAACTTCATGTAACTCAGCCTTCTGGGATTCCCTATTTCTGATGAAAAGATAAATTATAAAAGTGAAGGGGAGACACTAAGTTTGTGCTGAACATTGGTAACTGTAGGATTAAAATGAGTGTTAGCCCTCAAATTGAAGGCCATTTGAGAGGCATGGGTGCTCCTATACAGCTGAGGCCAGAGCTTTAAAGCTGCCCTCCTAAAGTGGTGACTATGGTTGCTCAACCTCCTGCAGAGTGAATCCCCTCATGAGCACAGCTGCTTCTGCGGGTATTATGTTGTGCAGCCACAGCTTTTGTCCTGGGGGATTAATCTGTCCCTATATCGATATATTTTGCATGTCTTATGTTTTTTTAATCCATTTTATTAAGGGGATATGACATTCATGGATGGTACAGTAATTGGTTTCCATAACAGTTTGATTAGTACATAATAAGAATTGCATAAAATGAATATCTTGCAATTATGTGGAAGCAAAATACCATCTGGGTTCTTCCTCTCTTTACCTTCAGTTTATTTTTAGCCACCTCTTGCTAAATGATTCATTAAGGCTTGTGTATAGTTGCGCAGATTGTATATTGCATGATTGACAAGGTGGGTGAGGTAATATCTTTTATCCGCCAACTTCTGTTGGTGAGAGAAGCTTTCAGGCTTACTCTCCCTAATATCCTGGAACTGACATGGCTACAGTACTGCATCCAATATTGCATGATGGTCAGATGCTAAACAGAATTAGTAAGACAAGGTGGGTGAGGTAATACCTTTATTGGACCAACTTGTGTTGTTGGTGAGAGACAAGTTTTTGAGTTTACACAAAGCTCTTCTTCAGGTCTTCTTCAACCAGCCTGCTTTGAACACTAATTTTTTCAAAGTAAACACTTCAGACCCCCAGGACACTCAGTTAAGAGCATCAATAGAGCACGGAGAGGCAGGGGCTGGGACAGGTGGTAGCTTACCTTGCGGCGGACCTCCAGCTTGATCCCAAGATCCAGCTATGAGCTTTTTAACTGCAGTAACTTTAATATACGCTATTGGAGCTGGAATTACCGCAGCTGCTGGCACCAGACTTGCCCGCCAATGGATCCTCGTTAAAGGATTTAAAGTGTACTCATTCCAATTACAGGGCCTAGAAAGAGTCCTGTATTGTTATTTTGCATCACTACCTCCCCGGGTCGGGAGTGGGTAATTTGCACACCTGCTGCCTTCCTTGGATGTGGTAGCCATTTCTCAGGTTCCCTCTCTGGAATCGAACCCTGATTCCCCATTACCCGTGGTCACCATGGTAGGCACAGGAAGTACCATTGAAAGTTGATAGGGCAGACATTCGAATGCATCGTCACCGCCCCAGGAGCGTGTGATCAGCCTGAGATTATCTAGAGTCACCAAAGTTGCCGGGTGAGCCCGGGTTGGTTTTGGTCTGATAAATGCACGCATGCCCCGGAGGTCAGCGCTCATCGGCATGCATTAGCTCTAGAATTACCACAGTTATCCAAGTAAGGGTTGGTGCGACCAAAGGAACCATAACTGATTTAATGAGCCATTCGCAGTTTCACTGTACCGGCCGTGTGTACTTAGACATGCATAGCTTAATCTTTGAGACAAGCATATGCTACTGGCAGGATCAACCAGCCTGGAAATGATTAATTAAGGGGACATGCTGGATAACACTCTGCAAAGACAGACATAATCCATTGACACTAATGCAATTTACATTCTTATAAGCGGAAGTAAATAATCTTGTTTATGGGGGTATAATCCTTTTGTATATTATATAGAGCCCCTGAACAAAAACTCAGGCCCTCCTCCATTTTGTCAAGTATTGTACTATCTTTGGGGTACAAAGTGGTTTGATGAATGTAAGAAATCTTCATTGCTACTTTTGTGTTATCTCCTGATTTGTGGCTACTTTTATCTGGATTAACAGAATGATAACTATCCTGTTTCTACAATATGGTCACTGATTGAATTACACTTCCTTCATATAATGGAAAAATGATTTGTAATAATAATCTGCTTTTTGTTTCCCAAAATGTTCTGTAAAGAGTGTGGAATTATCTTCCTGGACTCAGTAACCTCTGGTGGCAGAGTAAAGTGGTACTGCACTGTAGATGGACACTGATCATTACTACAGTATACAGCTATTGTTGGCATATTAGCTAACTTATGCCAACAATCTCTTTTTGAAAAAGTGCAGTTTCTCAATTTTTAGCAAAAATGTTACCATTTTTTCCACAATCACTCTTAAAGTCAAATGGACAGTATATTTATTTATGCTGATTTCCTTCAAAAGGCCTCCATAATTGCTTTCAAATGTTAGTAGCAATGGGTGCAGACAGCAACAGCAATGTAGAAATTTTAATATTGGACCTAATACATTAGATTAAAAATGTCAATCTCAGATATGCATCTTAAAGAAAGTATTAAGGGGTAATACTTAGTTGTGACAGATAAATGGGAATCCTTGAGATCATTCTGTCACAGACCCAATCAAGCACCCCCTCATGGCCATTCACCAGATTGTCGAATCCAGACACTGAATCCCCATATGCTCGAAAATGCCTTGGTCTCAATAGGTTGAAGCATTATTTCCTCCTTTGGTCTTTCTGGCTCATTTCCTGGGGATTGATCCTCCTTCTGTTACTCCTTCACAGAAATAGAGCCCCACAGACCCCTAGGACCAGCACTAACTCCCAAGAAACTCCAGTACCTTATACTAACTCCCAGAACTCCATCCAAAGGTTTGAGCCTTCTTGTTTACCTCTCCAAGAGACCACATGACATGTGTAACATAAACACAAAGATACTTTGCACAAAATTCTTAATCACATAAGAAATGCACAGATCCATACACACAATTTCCCTGCATTAGTTTCCTCATCCTACAGAGCATTCTTTGTGCAAGGGTTAGGGTGTTCTAGGGTCATCCAGGGATCGTCCATTGCAGTGCATGGTTTTAGTTCTGAAACACAGAACTTCTTTCCTCAGCTTGCCTTCTGTGACCCCTGTGTCCCTTCCCCTTTCCTGCCCAAACTTCCTGTAGGGCTCTCCAAGAATCCTCTCCTGTGAGTCCTCTTGAAACCCCTGCTTTGTCATGTTTGTTGTGTTGCTTGTGGAACTGGAATCCCCTAGGATGCCGTTACTATTTTGTTCTCTCACTTAAGGCCTATTCAGGTGATAATTCTTGATGATTCAGTATTGTCCATGGTCTGGCAGAGAAGTATTTCCAGGTTTCTAAGCCATTGTCGATACACGTAAATGAGGCAGAATTCATAAGTGGTACAGACAGATCCTCCAGATCATCACATCTTCCATACTCTACGCTGTGTGTTTCATCAGATCTGCACCACCCATAGGAGATGGCATACTAGATTACACCATTGATTATACCTGCACGTGGTGGTGAACAGCATCTTAAGCTTCAGAAGAAAGTGAACAAAAAGGAGGGCTAGCAGCTTTTCACATGGTGCATAGTTTGGACAATTTTATACATTGGCATTTTGTTCATATATAAAAGTTTACCTTTTATTTGGATTATAATTTCTTCACTACCAGGATAAATTGACCTAAATTACACTACTCCAGCAACGTGAATAATATTAATTATTTTTATAGCTAGGTTCATCTATACATGGAATAAAAATAGGGTGCAGAAGGTACAGTCCTGGAGTTCCTTTCAGCTAAATATTTGAATACATAATATTACATAATATATCTGTTAGGTACATCAATTACACAATAGCATCAATTACAAACTATTTATAATTAGCTGAAATTTTGCATTTCTCTTTGCCTTTTGTAAAAGAGTGCACTGAAAGTAGGCTGCAGATACAAGCATAATTGCTAATATTTGCAGGCCTCATTTTTATTATGTACTTAGAATGGATTTTTTACCACCTCATGCATTCTGGACCTAAGAAAACAACAGACCATATCATATTAAATCTTGTATAATCTTGTATAAACATTGTACTGTTTTGTTTGCCACAGAAAACAAGCTTAATATTTACCCACACTGAGGATATGTGGACCTTGCTGGGATGAGGTATTATAAACATTATTGCTACAGACAATTGAAAGAAACAGTGTAGGAGTCACAATTACAGGTTCAAGAACCTATTTTTCTTCTTTCTCCCACACACACTCATCTGTTGTCATATTCTCTTTCGATAGTTTGCAAATTTCCAGTGTGTTTCAGAATGTCCTTCTGTTAACTAGATTCATAACAACAACACACCATCTTTTATCATCATCCACTCAAACCTTCTTCACAAAATGGTACTGCAGTATTATTTACAGCTCAGATACATAGATGAGATTTAAGAACTGAAATGCTGATAGCATCATGAATCAATACATGAAAGGAGAGCTTAAATCAGAGGATAAAACAGCTGTGGGTTTTTAATTACTGTGTGGGTGTGGTGTTGGTAGTCCATTGCTGCTGATGATGATCATGATATTGTTGCAATTATCATCTTCGGCTGTGCATATGACTCTGAAGTCCGAACCCTGATGCACAAAGTTGGCTGCACTGAGGACATGGGAAGTCTATATCTATGATGCAGCTCCATGGTGCCTTTCACGTGCAGCCTGGAGACGATTTTGTTGATCCCACTCAAACCTGTTTTATGCTGATCTTGTCAGAGACTGTCAGTGAGTCCTGTTGTGAGCCATTTGCTCAAGTGCTTTGAGATGGATGCAAGCCCACTGAAGACTACTCTTAAGGTTATCTTTGAATCGCTTATATGGACGACCCTTCTTTCTTTCTGCAGTGTAAACATACCCAAGGAGAGAGAGGCACATTGCTCTCAGTTCCAATACCTGGGCCTGGCACAACCAGCAACAGCCCAGCCCTCCAATTGCAGAGAAAATCCTGCTCTGCACCATGTTGAAGCATGCTTAGTGTGGATGCTGTTTTTGGGAATTTACCTGCTAAAATCTAAGAAGTCTCTACTCAGCATGTGCAGGGCCGACTCCAGGTTTTCTGCCTCCCCAAGCGGCAGTTCGGCGATGGGTCCTTCACTCCGTCTCTTCCTCTTCGGCGGCACTTCAGCAGCAGCTCAAAGAGGAAGAGAGGGACTGAGGGACCCGCCGCCGAATTCCCGCCAAAGTCCCGGACATGCCGCCCCTTTGTATTGGCCGCCCCAAGCACCTGCTTCCTTAGCTGGTGCGTGTAGCCGGCCCTGAGCATGTGTGAAGTGTTATTTGTCAACCAGGGCTGCTCCAGTCACCAGCACAGCAAGCGCATACCTGAGGTGACAAGTCGGGGTGGTCGGGGGCAGCGTGCCGGTGGAGGGGCGGCAGTCAGAGAGCCTTTGGCGGTGTTTCTGTGGGAGGTCTGCCGGTTCCACGGCTTTGTTGGTGGGTATGCTGAACGCACGGGACTGGTAGATCATCCACAGAACTGCTGCCGAATCCGCGTGACCGGCGGACCTCTTGCAGAAATGCCTCTGAAGGCTGCCTGACTGCCGTGCTTGTGGCAGCAAAAAACATAGAGCTGTCTGTTTGTCAAAGGCTTTTAACTTGTCCAGATTTGTGTAGATTGTCACACAGACATCAAAAGAAAAGACACATCCCTGACACAAAGGCCACCCCTCTACCAAATCTTAAGTGCCTGCTCCAAAGCAGAGGGGTACTAGAGCTGTTCAAAGAAAAAGTCAGCAGTTTTTAATGTGAACAAAACCATGTATTTTTCCCTAGCCAGGTTCTTGGAAATGGCAGAACTGTTTTGAAAATATTTCAAAACAATTCAGCATGGAGCATACATGAAACATGGAAAATTTCAACAAAAACAATTAAAGTATGGGAAAGTTCATAAGCAACTGAAAACAGGGGCTTACAATGGAAAATGTCAGGCAACCTTAACCACAGGCAACAGCACTGCCTATAATCAAGAATAATGGCAACATGCCTGAATTCTGCTGCTACTGTTATCTAACTTCTGTATAAAGTACTGAGTTAAAACAAAAAAATATGGGCTAAATTATCTGACTGTGTAATTCTAATGAGGTAAACTGTCTTGTGGTGGTAGAGAATTTATCCTTGTTATTTCCAATTTGCAAATCTAATGTACTAAATGGAATTTGCTTGTACAGCAAAGTGGGCCTGAAAGTTGTCAACAGATTAATGATAATTAAGTGAGCACTTTTTCAAAAAGGGAAGCTGGTGAAATTATATGCAGAACACCTGTAAAATAATAGGGACCTGAATATAGTGTGAGAAATCTGTATATGGTATAATCATATGCAAGGAAATAAATCATAAACTGTAGGTGTTCAAATTAGGATTAAACCAAGCAAGGACCTTATGTGTTTCAGTCAATCTACAACTAGCACATGCATCCAATAAATATAACAGAATAAGTGCCAAATTCTGTAACCTTACTTGAGCTGAGTAGTATTTATTCAGATGAGTAGTTTCACTGCTAATTTATATGAGCAAGGCTTGCAGAATCTAGCCTAAAATATTAAAAAGTCCCCAGAATCAACAAAATTATTGTAATCTTTTGCAGGAACCATAGCCATTCAGTGACTATGCCTGAAACCAAATTGAAATGTTTCATATCAACTATGATTACAATTATGGAGCAACAGGAGAGCCTTTTAAATTATACTGCTCTCTCTCTCTCACTCTTTTTCTCTCTCTTTTTTTATTGTAATGGGAAATTAGAAACAGGATAATTCAACAACTCATCTAGAGGTAAAAGAATCAAGAGGAACAGCTGCTAATTTGATTGAAATGCGAATGCACCCAGAGGCCTGGAGCAGTTATTCTGGCAATCTCTATACTCTTCTCCACAAACTGCAGAAGAAGCCATGAATGGAGTGGTGACAAACTTCAAACCTTTTGCAAAATGAGATACAGTAACTAGTTAAAAATGGTGTATGAAACACAAAACTTAAATCAATATTATTTTACTTTTTATTTGAAAGCAACAGTGAGGTTGGATGATGCATATAGTTTAGTAACTAATTATTACAGGGTTTAGAATAAAACAGGTTAAGTTATGTTGGCAAAAATTGGGTTTTCAGTTAAGCAAAAGTTTTTGCAAAAATATCTTTTTTCTGTGGATTTTTTTTTCCATTGAAAAACCATATGCTGAAAAGACCAAAGCATTTCAACTGAAACCTGAAACATTTTGATTTGGATATGCTGCTACAATGTCCCATGGGAGTTGATTGGCCTCATGTTCCCATTGTCCTCTATGAACCAAACTCCCTGACCAGACTACATCTCCCATTATGCACTCTCGTCAGGGACTTTGGTGATGCATCGTGTCCACTCTTCAAGAGGGGAGACCATGATGCATCCGGAGATGTAGTCTGACCGGTGAGCCCAGCCTACAGAGGAGAATGGAGCATGAAGCACCTGGGCTATAACACCCATGAGGCACTATGGCAGCATTTCTGAATTTAAATATTTAGGTTTTCAGTTAAAATTTTTCGGTATTAAAATTTTCACTGAAAAATCAAAAATTTCCATGAGGTGGGGGGAAGAACCAATTTTTCAATCAGCTCTAGTCATGACACATTGGGCTAGATTACACCTTGGCCTATGTGCTCTGGTAGAGGCATAAAGCAGAGGAAGAAATAACCTAACACCTGTGTGCAGATCATGCAGGCTTGATTCCAGGTGTGCAGAGTTAATTAGGTGCTGCTCACCTGCTACTCCTCCACCAGAGCAGGTCATCAGGGAATGAGTGGAATTTTTGGTTTCACCTCCCAAAGCACTGGCTGGCGAGCCTGAGTTTGTGCTGGTATAGGCCAGCAGCAAATTACTACTCCTATAGACAAGGAAGAGCAGGGAGATAGCTGTGGCCCCTGGACCACATTTCCTTCCCTAGGATGCTCCTGGGGCAGCACAGGAATGCATTGTCTCTTATTCTGGGCTGTGTTTTGTGACACTGTTTAGACCATTAACTTAAAATATTTAATGAGATTTTACATAACTTGGTCCAAAAGTGAACATGCATTTCAGTTATTGGTAGAGGTTGTGGTATTCCAAATATTGGAATGTTTTCTCCAATGGTCAAAGTCAAACTTTAACTATATATGTTATGGTTTACCTTTTACTTCAAAAACCACAAGTAGAATTTGAGTTGCAACACAGGTTGTCTCTGAAAACCAGTAGCTTCCCCACGGCAAATGCGTTAGTACTTCATAAAGAGAAATACGTGAGAAATTGGGATGTCAGAAGTACCAGGGAGAAAGAAGCTGGCTATAGAAATAAAGCTTAATTAGTGTTAAAAACCTTTCAGTCAAAGAAAAGTTATATATTATAGGTTAAAAAAATCATATCTTGCAAAGCTGTACATTTTTCAGAAAATTGTGAGTTATCTATAATTACTCTTTGTGAATAAGATTAAATATATTTTATTCTAGAGTATGGCATCATGATCTCTATAGCAAAAGAGCCAGTGTGTATATTAATGTCCTGAATAATTAAAAGATGACGGCGATTCAAAGGAAGATTTTTTTTAAAAGCAAGATTCAAAGCAAGATTAGATCAAGAAAGTCACTGATTAAAAGACTAGAAACTGACAGTATACAAAAACCAGCTAAATCAAATTATTGTGACAGTTAACGCCTTTTGTGGATTCAGATCAATTTCTAATCTCATGAATGCAGGCATGTGTACAGGTAGTGAATGTAGATTAAGAACCTAGTATAGACTAGAATGTACCTTTTAAAAATTGGCATGTGTGGCAAATTACTTTATAAGATACGTTGCAAAAATGCATCTGAAGAAGTGAGGCCTTTTACCCACGAAAGCTTATGCCCAAATAAATCTGTTAGTCTTTAAGGTGCCACCGGACTCCTTGTTGTTTTTGTGGATACCGACTAACATGGCTACCCCCTGATACTTGAAGTGAACATGTAACTGAGTTTAGAATTTGATATATTAGAGGTCATTTCCAGCTTTATGAAAATCTACATCTTTCTTTGTAAATTTTACTTCAATTCATTCTATAATTATTTCTCTTATATGTTCAAAGCACCCCTTTAAATTCCTTGGGCTTTCTGCTGAGACTGCCAACAAGAGCGTCAGTTGTGGAAGTTTTGTGATGTGGGCATTTTCTACTAAATGGACTGAGTCCATAAACTCACTTCACAGAGGCACCAAAAACTGCTCATTTAGTAAAATATTAGTGACTACTTACTTGAGCTGGCTTAGAACTGATTAGGCAATGATTATATTGTTGTACTACCTACACTATCTAGTTCCTTTGTAGATCTAAGGGAAAATATTGCTCCAGGAGTAGTAGTATTTCCAAATTAAAATAAGTCATGGTCAGTGTTTAATTCATACTGTACACAGGACTGCATGTGGGTCTACATTTATTCTTTGTAAAGTGCTTCATCTTGGCTTCTGAACATCAAATGTGAAAACTAGTTATTTCTTCCTGGGACATACATGAGCCGTTTTATGAATTTGGAATTGCATTAGCTAAAGTGGGTCCTTATTTGTTCTTATAGTGATTGTCTGGCACCATGTCCACAATGATTTCCTTATTGGCTGCACATCTGTGATGGCTCACTCAGATAGGTTATTGCTCACAAAATTGGCTGTAGTTACTTTTACTATATTGGCTTATGATATGCCTGTTTCAAATAGAAGTTTGCAAGCAAATTATGCACTTTTCTAAATCTGTTTAAATTGGTCTGATCATGCTGTTCTTTTTGAGATCAACCATAAAGAAAGATGACAGGCTGCTCTGTCAAGGCATGGTTTTCAGAGAAAGAGCAGCTCTCAGAGGATCAGTGGGTTGAAGCTGCCTGTGGTCCCTCTGTGACATTGCACCCCATAATGCTTTATAGAAATATGCTTATGAGTGTAAATATGACATAACTGGAGTATGTTTTATGCTAGATATGCCATGTAACATGTCTTTGCAAAGGTTATGTTCTACTGCATGTATTCATCCTATTCATATGCATGTATCATTTTTATATCTGAAGTTATGAGCATTGGCTCTATGCTTGTATTTAAAGTGTTTGCTGTGAAAGCACCTAAGGCATATTTGGTCAACATAGTGTGAAGGGGTTATTCAAGTAATTGGAAGTACTTGGCTAACAATGGACCTTGATAGATGTCAGTCCACATCTGAGCTTTCCTGGGAATGTTGGGGCTAATGAGTGGGCATTGGCGTCAGCCTGTAAAGAACTGAGTCATGCATGGACATGTGACTTGCCCATGTGACTGCAAGATTAGGAGGAAGTCTAGTTTGTCAAAGAAGCTTATTGGAACATCTCTAAGGGTGAGATTTACCTGCATTTAGTTTCTTACCACTAATTAAAAGGCATAAGTTCAGTCAAGGGTATTCCATAAGAGTATTTAACTAAAACAAAGAGGGGAAATCATTACTTACATTCTCGTAACTGTTGTTCTTCAAGATGTGTTGCTCATATTCATTCCAAACCCACCCACCTTCCCCTCTGTCGGAGTACCGAGAAAGCAAGAAGGAACTGAGGAGGCGCCGGGTTGGCAGGGTCATATATTGAGCGCCATGAAGGTGCCACTCCAGGGGGCTCCACAGCCGACCCCATGGGTGCTACTTAGGGAAAAACTTTCTGACGACTGTGCACAAGGCATGTACACACCTAATTGGAATGGATATGAACAATACATCTTGAAGAACAACAGTTACAATAAGGTGAGTACTGATTTCCCCGCCTTTGCTTTAGTTAAAATACTCTTATGGAATACCCTTGAGTGAACTAATGCTTTTTAATTAGTGGTTTTTCAAAGTGGCTTAGTTTGTAGCAGATATTTTTAAGACTAAGCATTTGTTTTATATTTCATACAGCAAAGTTTTGAAGTGAAATAGAGACTGTTATTTTAAGTATTCAGACCAGGAAAAAAAATCATTCCATGTCATTTCTTTATCAAACATAGGTAATAACAAATTTTTGTACTTTGTGCCTTGCTTTTATCAGGCATAAATGCTGACAATTTTTAGCATTAACATAAAATGATGCCTCTTATACAGCATTTACTTTTTAAAATGATTGCATCTGGGTGTGTAGCTAATAAATTGGTATTCTACCTCCTCCCTACAGTTTTGATAAGGTAAAAATATATCTCTGTATTTTTTCAGAGGTTTACAGCTCCCCATAAATATGGGCTCTAAGCTGAAGTCAGTACACAGGATCTTTGCCAAATCAAGATTTTTGGAAGTTTTAAAAAATGCTGTCTGTTTTTCAGTTGGAAGGGTCCAATCCTGCTGAAAATAGCCACAATGTGGAAGCCCTAGAAGACTCTCAGATCCCGACTCATGACAAGATTATCCTTTTCAAAGGAATACTAAAGAAGCCCATAAAATATTAAACCATCTCTGTAGCCACAAGTTGAACTGTCACTTGGGAGTTTAAAAATGTATACATATGAGTTCCCAATGTCCTGTGCTGCACTACTCTCTATCGGCAGTATCGTCAAACATCTGTGTCTTTGGCCACGAGGCAAGAGAGAATTAATTCTGTGGGAGGTTGGAGTAATTCACCTGGGCAGTCAGAATAACAGTCTCTCAGTAATTCGGTCCTTTCATCAGCTGTTTTTCCGTAATTACCTAGGGACTGCTGAGAAGCAGGGTCGTACTGTTAGCCTTTCTGCTTCAGAAAGCCCCTATACCAGTGGTCCCCAACGTGGTGCCCGTGTGCACCATGGCGCCCGCCAGGGCATTTATGTGCGCCCGCCTAGTGCCCAGCAGGGGAGAGAAGCCGCGGCACCGTGCCTGCTGCGGATAGAGAACTCCAGGGCTGCAGGCTGCGAGCGCCAGTGTTCTCTGTCCTCCTGGCTTCTCTACGGCTTCTCTTTGCATTGCCCAGAACTGGTGCCAAAAAAACCCAAAACACAAAAACAAAACAAACCATTCCGACTCTGCAGAATGGACGGAATGCTGCCCCGTAGCATGTGCTGCCCAAGGCACGTGCTTGCTCCACTGGTGCCTGGAGTCGGCCCTGTATGTGAGTAATTGTTGGTGCCTGCCACACTCTTCTGAAAACATGAATGTGCTACTTGCCACAAAAAGGTTGTGGACCACTGCCCTATACTCTATGTTTATAATAGTAGTTAGCAATTATATAGTGTTTTACATATTTAAAGCACTGTATAAACATGAACTAATCCTCACAATAACCCTGTGAGGTAAGTCGTATTATCCTCATTTTTCATATGGGAAAACTGTGAAAGAAAGGACAAAGGGCTTTTTCAAGGCCACACAGCGAGTAGTAGAAGAGCCAAGATTAGAAAGGAGGACGTCCTGGTTCCCAATCCCATGCTTATTCTTCCAGATAACACTGCCTTCTGTGAAACTTTGTAGTAGGTCTCCAGGGATGGCAGTTGGGTTTGGCATAATCAAACAGAGAGGAGAGATGCTGGGATAACACAGAAGGGGAATATTGTAAAATGCCTAATGTGTTTTTTGGTGGGGTTAAAGATGAGCATTTTCCCGTTCATATTCAGCTACAGACTCACAAATTAATAGCCTAAGGAATATGCAGAGCTTTCCTGAGAGTCATAGAGATTATGTTTATTGGGTTGTTCTTAGAAATGCAAAAGAAATAAAAGTTTACTTGTTTTGGATGCATTTTTATCCTTTGAGGCTATTAGAAGCAAAACTTTCCCCTTACAGCTAGGAAATGCAACAATAATCACAACAAGGAAATGAAAAGATAAGCAAGTTACCAAGACTATGATAGTAAGAACTGAATACTTTAATTATTAATTATGATAGGTTTTAGTGAAAAATCATTTATTAATTACTATTATCTAAGCAGACAACCACTGAAGAAAACAACAGTAGCTTATTTTGAATAAATCCCAGTAGGAAATCGTTTAGCTTGTTTGCCTCTGTTGAAATGATTGATTTGCTATTCACATACAATAATGAAAAGAGTGAAATATTTATGAGAGTTTGCTGGTCTCTGATTAAAACAAATGTTGTGACCATATTATCATATCTTGAAAAACATGTATGTGGATTATACAAACATCAGAAAAAATCAAGCGCACTATACTTTAAAATCCCTTGAGCTTCACAGCTTAATAGATTTCCTAACTCATACAGTATTTCTTAAGGAGTTTGAAATATACAGAAAATGCTGTATATCAATAAAAACACTTATCCTAAGCAAATGATGAGGGAGGTTGATGAAAATAGGCAGGAGACAGAAAAATTAAAATTCTAAGTAAAATGCTTTTTAATAGATAATGAGGTTTTTACTTATAAATAACTGAGAAATTCACTACTCTTTCTGCTAAGTTATCTGTAAAACTCTAATTTGTGTCACTTGTTTTGTTTTTGTAACATTGGTGAGCCCAAACTTACATTCCCTTTGCACTCAGAGCTCCCAGTGAAATTGATGGGAGATTTGCGTGCACATGGCTGTGACATTGCACCCCATAATGCTTTATAGAAATATGCTTATGAGTTTAAATATGACATAACTGGAATATGTTTTATGCTAGATATGCAATGTAACATATCTCTGCAAATGTTATGTTCTATTGCATGTGTTCATCCTATTCATATGCATGTATCATTTTTATATATGAAGTTATGAGCATTGGCTCTATGCTTGTATTTAAAATGTTTGCTGTAGAAAGCACCTAAGGCAGATTTGGTCAACATAGTTATTCAAGTTAGTCAAGTAATTGGGAATACTTGGCTAACAATGGACCTTAATAGACATCAGTCCACATCTGAGCTTTTCTGGGAATGTTTGGGCAATGGCTCAGCCTGTAAAGAACTGAGTCATGCATGGACATGTGACTTGCCCATGTGACTCCAAAACTCCCATCTTGTAGCTGTGATTCTACAAAGGGGGAGAGAGGGGTTTCCACCCACAAGAGAGAGACTATATAAGCCCCTGGAAACCCCTCCATTTTGTCTTCAGCTGGCTCAAGAGATAGCCTCTCCACCCCAAAGAGATGCCTGAAAGAAACTGGAACAAAGGACAGTAACTACGGGGGTGTGAGTGATTGCTGGACCCAGGCTAGGAAGGAGTCTAGTCTGTCAAAGTTTATTGGAACAAGATTTACCTGCATTTAGTTTCTTACTGTATTAGGCTTAGACCTGCGTGTTTTTGTTTTATTTTGCTTGGTAATTGACTTTGTTCTCTCTGTTATTACTTGGAACCACTTAAATCCTTCTTTTTATATTTAATAAAATCACTTTGTACTTATTAATTAACCCAGAGTATGTATTAATACCTGGGGGAGCAAACAGCTGTGCATATCTCTCAATTGGTGTTATAGAGGGCAAACAATTTATGAGTTTACCCTGTATAAGCTTTAGACAGAGTAAAATGGATTTGTTTGGGGTTTGGACTCCATTGGGAGCTGGTATCTGGGTGCTGGAGACAGGAGCACTTCTTAAGCTGTTTTCAGTTAAGCCTGCAGTTTGTGGGGCACGTGGTTCAGACCTGGATCTGTGTTTGCAGCAGGCAAGTGTCTCTGACTCAAACAATGCAAGGTACTGAAGTCCCAAGTTGCCAGGGAAAATGGGCTCAGAGGTAGTCCTAGCACATTAGGTGGCAATCCAAAAGAGGTTTCTGCGACCCAACCCGTCACAATGGTGTGCTAGGCCCTTGGAGCAATTTACACTTCAGAATGTGGTTTTGGCTTTCATTTTGTAGCAATCATTGTTGCTAGATGTCACTTAAAGGAATTCAGAATCCTATCTCAAAAAATTCTTAATAATAGCAATAAAAAAACTTCCATGCGTTTTAATATTATATTGCAGAGTCCATTGAACATGAAATACTCTGCTTGACTTAGTGAAAAAAATCAGTATTTGCAATTTTATTTTAATACCATCTTAAGATTAACTAACAGCGCTTCAAGCCATTAAACCAATACAATCACAAAAGTAATCATGATCGGAGCGCTTCTGAGAGGGATGCTATTAGAACAAATGCTCATCTTTAAAGGAAGACAGGTGCCGCCTTTCTAGAAATCATTTTTAAGATGTCTACATTAATATCTAATGCAAAAAAAAGTAAGTTGTTTTTTGGGACGTTAAATTGTACATTGCAGTTAAATTGATAGGCATTGGAATAGCAATTATGCTTTACCTCCTGTGGCCAATGGCTTATTTTAGAAAGTTGCTATTTAATAAATAAAGCTCTAAATTCTGTATACATTTCCTGCCTGATAATGAAAATCCTTTTAGCTCCATGTTAAGAGAGAGAGATTAAATGGATTTCATAATTGTTTGTGTAACCCACACACCTTCTGGGTATAGTGTTTTGTCCCATCTAGTGGCACCAAGACACGAGAGAGATTGAGAGAGAGAAAGGGAGGGGGGGAACACGCGCTCTTCAGCATTAACTAACAGCCAGTTGGCTTTTACCTCATGCGGTAGAGGCTCATGCACTAAGCTCCAGAGGTCTGAGGTTCAGTCCTGCCCGCTGACAACTGGGATCTGTTGGCATTTGCGTAGACTGTACTTTCATATCTTATTTATGATGATTTTCTGCAATTTTCTGCACTTTCACAAATCTGGACGCACAATGAATGTTGCAACATTTTCAGATCTTACTGAGCTACGTTTAGCAGATCAAATATCACAGAGTTAAGAAATTTTCTAATAATTTAAAACATGCTAGATAGGGCCCTACCAAATTCACGGTCCATTTTGGTTAATTTCATGGTTATAGGATTTTAAAAGTCGGAAATTTCATAATTTCATGTTGTTATTGTAGGGGTCCTGACCCAAAAAAGGAATAGTTGGAGTCACACGGTTACTGTTAGAGGGGGTTGTGGTACTGCTATCTTTACTTCTGCGCTGCTGCTGGCGGCAGCACTGCATTCAGAGCTGGGTGGCTGGAGAGCGGTGGCTGCTGGCAGGGAGCCCAGTTCTGAAGGCAAAGCCACCGCCAGCAGCAGTGCAGGATGGCCTGGTATGGTATTTCCATCCTTACTTCTGTGCTGCTGCCTGCACAGCTTGGCCCTCAGTCAGCAGCTGCCACTCTCCGGGCTGCCCAGCTCTGAAGGCATTAGTGCAGAAGTAAGGGTAGTAATGCCACGATCCCCTCTAAAATAGCCTTGTGACCCCCTACAATTCCCTTTTGGGTCAGGACCCCCAATTTGAGAAACACTGGTCTCCCCCGTGAAATATGTATAGCATAGAGTAGAAGCACACAAAAGACCAGATTTCATGGAGGGAGACCAGATTTCGTGGTCTCGTTACGCGTTCTTCATAGCCCTGAATTTGGTAGGGCCCCAATGATAGGCCATGTTCACGATAGATCATGCTAATTAAAAACCTGATAGGCCATGATTTGAGAACCCAAAGATCTTGGCACACTTACGCTAAGTAAGAATTTGGTCCTATCATCTGTTTATCAAATTGTCTATGCTAGCACACTGGGCGGGTGGATTTAGTGTATTTTCTTTGGAAGGAGGTACAAGTGCCGTACTATACAATGTTTTTTATTCCTGGTTATTGAAGAAACTGAATTTTAGGGTCTGACCGAGTGTTAACTGTAGCATAAACCTAAATGCAGTTTTGATATGAAACAGTGCATAATTGCTACAAGAGAGATCCAGCCCAAATCAAAGGGATCGACAGTATATGAGAACACCTTTGTGCACTATATCCCCTTTAAAATTTTCTGCTCCTAAGTCCTCAGCTTCTCTTATCTTCTGCCAGAATCCTCTAACTAGAAACATAGTTCTGTGTCTTTTGACCAGGAATGAATACATTTTATTTGGATGTAATTTTATTTCTCTAATACATTTTTAAGTTAACTTTTATTTTTATAAACTAAGGGAGTGGAGAGGCGCCTGGGACTAGAATCTCCCAAAACAAAGCGTTCCCTTCAAGCATACGTTAATGTGAGAGTCTTGCATAAAGAAATCATTCACAACTGCACTGCTAAGCTGAAGTTCACTGAAACGACACTGTGCTACTGTAGGAGTTATATCCCACAGGCAAAACATTCTTTTTTTGGCAAAACGCTAACAATTTCCAACTGATTCTGCTCTGTTGAAGATCAGTTCATAAGTACTGTGTTTTTGAATAAGCAGAAAAGCTGGCATTTTGAGATGTTCTGCACCAGGCGGGATAATGTGCTTCCCTCAAACAATATTGAGTCTGGCACAGATTAGTTTCATTTAGACTTTTTCAAAATATTTTTGTTGATGATAAAATATGCTGTGATATGACTTCTGTGTGTGAAAGGTTTGCACTGTACTGGGTTAAAATATAAACTAGCCTCCATATGTGTCTGTGTGACCAGTTAGCATATGAGGAAGAGCACACATAAGAGAACACAGCATGAGAGAACTCTCCCATAGATGGGCATTCATCCAGGATGGTGACTGAATCAGAGAGAGATCCTGAGGGTTGGGTGCTCCTTCTCCCCACCCCATGCTTTCTCTCTACTGGATGTTTGGGCACAAGTTTTTGTGTGCCTTTAAGCTCAGATTTGCATGACCAGAACATGTAGTTAAACATCTAACTACTCTGTTTACATTCACATGTGCTTGTATTTAAAAATCTTTGTGTGCAATTAACTTACTCTTGCAACTTGAGTGTGCAAAATTGTGGGTACAATTTAGAGACTGCTTTTGGGAGTTTGGTCTCATAGGCTGGTATGAAAAAAGGAGGTTAAATGATTTGAATGAATAAGTTTATTGTGGTTGTAATAGTTAATAGTGGAGAATTTTTATTTCAACTTTAATCCTAAAAGACAATTCAGTGTACCCTGTAATTTCTTTTAGAAAGCAACAAGGAGCTGAAATGTTTTCAAGTTTGAAAAACTTGTATGAAGTAAAAGTGCCATAGAAATATCAATAGTATTTCAGCTTGGAGAGAGTTAGCAAGGACATTCATACGGGAAAATTCATCAACGTTGTTTAGATTTTTTTGCTTTTCTGCAACATCAGTTGCTAGGCCTTAATATAGAACTGTAACTCTCT
This sequence comes from Mauremys reevesii, assembly GCF_016161935.1. Lineage (NCBI taxonomy): Eukaryota > Metazoa > Chordata > Testudines > Geoemydidae > Mauremys > Mauremys reevesii. Next base: position 152,866,537 of record NC_052625.1, on the reverse strand, counting down.
CACAGTTCCTTAGTTTTGTGCATTTAAATGTGTATCCTCTATGTTGCTTTAAAAAAAAATCAGCAGGTTGTAATATGTACAAAAAGACCACTGTTCCTATCATTTCTAATTATTAGACGCAACATATAAGACTTTAAGATCACAGGCCCCAATCCGGCACTTCAGTACATGGCTAACTTTAAGCATGTGAGTAGTGCCATTGTAGTCTACCCAGATTTCCATTTATTTCAAAGGGAGCTCTGTGTGCACATGCAAGAGTAGAATTTCACCCCCCAATGTTTTAAACTCTTTTTTTTACCTCTGAATATTTAATACATTTTGACAAAAGTCACAAATTTTAGCAAATGCAGGAAATAATCTGCTATGAGCATACACATTGTAGTACAATATACATATAAGATTATATAAAATAAGTCTCTCTGTCACAGTAAAGTAAATCAGCACTTAGAGACTACAGTGATTGGAGTTATTGGTAAAACCTAAGAGAGAAAATAGTCAAAGATTTCTTAGACATTTACGTGTTCTGTGTAAATGTTAGATTAGCCAGTTTGAGAGAAACTCACTTCCAGGGGCGGCTCTAGGATTTGCAGTGCCCCAAGCACGGCGGCACGCTGCAGGGGGCGCTCTGGTGGTCGCCGGTCCCACGGCTCCGGTGGACCTCCCGCGGGCATGCCTGCGGATGCTCCACCGGAGCCGTGGGACCAGCAGACCCTCTGCAGGCACGTCTGCGGGAGGTCCACTGGAGCCGCGGGATCAGCGGACCCTCCGCAGGCATGCCTGCGGGAGGTCCACCAGAGCCGCCTGCCGCCCTCCTGTGGGACGCCGCCCCAAGCACGCGCTTGACGCGCTGGGGTCTGGAGCCAGCCCTGCTCACTTCCCTTTTCTGCTTTCACACATTTTCTGTTTTATTCTGGGTTTCTTTATACCTGTTTTATGCTGACTTTAAAGATAACACTCTGGACCAAATTCTAATATGGTATAAATTAATATAGCTGCACTGAAATCTAGGGAGCTACTTTGACTTGCTCTGCCCCTTAAAGTGCAGTGTTATGCTTTTTAGAGGTGATTTTATTACATTAAGATATTAAAACAAATTGTAAAGTTTTGTCAAATATTTTGTCAAAATTTTATGGTGCTCTTCATAAAGTTTAAATATTAGTGAACATTCATCTTTAAGGACAATATTTCCTCTCAGATTTGAATTGCCAGCCTCATATTGGCATATGCATTGCAGATTGCTTTCATATATTCTGCAGTCATTCTGTATGTGAAACTTTCAGTGATGTTGCATGCATAATAACTTCTTTTCACAAGTACAAAATATGGAACAGAAAAATACTGTGCAGATAAGGAATCCAGAGTGGACATACGAGAAGAAAATTTAGTAGCTTTAAATATGTAAAAGCCTGTGTTCTGTAGGAATGGTCTATGCTTCTATCAGATATAGGGTGACCAGATGTCCCGATTTTATAGGGACAGTCACGATTTTGGGGTTTTTTTCTTATATAGGCTCCTATTACCCCCACCCCCTGTTCTGATTTTTCACACTTGCTGTCTGGTCACCCTAATCAGATACCTCCTTCTATGACACTACGCAATTTATTAAAAGTTCCATCTTAGAAAGAAAAGTGGGGCTGGAAAAAGAAAAAAGTGACCTCAGCTATGATTTTGCCATCTTTCACAAATTTAACTATGGGACAAAATACTTTGGAAAGTACTTGCTTTATGGTCATGAGGGTCATTGTAAGTACTTTTGTAGCTAGAATTGTGACATTGCATTGCGGTAGAACACAAAAGAATCTTCTTTTTAATGTTTTTGGTTCCTAGAAAAAAGCAGTTGATTTCAATGGGGCCAGGATTTCACTCAAGGTCTCTGCCTTGGGAATCTTAAAGTCTAAAAAGAAAATCAACAGACAGGGAGCTAGAATGCCACAGAAGTGATGAGAAGCTCAAAGTATTTTTTTTAAAACAAAAAATATGGTGCTAGCAAGAGCGTACTGAATATCACTATCTGCTCAGCTAGTTGTTTGTATTCCATTTCACTGTTGCTCAGAGTTGTGTATGTTATGCGCTCCTTAAGGCAGGGACTGCCTACCCTCACTTATCTGTTACATAACTAGCACTCTTCATGGACTGTATCCATAATAACTTCACTTGCTACTCAAGGGGATAGTAGGAAATGAATAAATGACTGGCTAAAAAGAGGATGTTTCAGGTAAAAAGTTCCACTAAACCTGTGCTGTGGTAGGGTTGCCAGGTGTCTGGTTTTCGACTGGAAAGGGACCCTAGCGACTCTGGTCAGCACCACTGACTGGGCTGTTAAAAGTCTAGTGGGCAAAGCAGCAGGGCTAAGGCAGGCTCCCTGTCTGCCATGGCTCCGCGTGGCTTCTGGAAGCAGCAGCATGTCGAGATGCCCCTCCGGCACCTATGTGTAGGGGCACCCAGGGGCTCCACACGCTGCCCCTGCCCCAAGCGCCGGCTTTGCAGCTCCCATTGGCTGGGAACCGGGCCAATGGGAGCTGCGGGGGTGATGCCTGCAGATGGGGCAGTGTGCAGAGCCGCCCGGCCGCGCCTCTGCATAGGAGCCGGAGAGGGGACATGCTGCTGCTTCCGGGAGCTGTCTGAGCCTACACCCCTCACCCCCTCCCACACCCCTCACCCCTGCCCCAGCCCTGATTCCCCTCCCACCCTCCGAACCCCTGGGTCCCAGCCCAGAACACCCGCTGCATCCCAGAGAGCCCAGCTCCCCTCTGCAACCAATCTGGCTGGCCACTAAATTAATCCAGACTCTGGACTGATAACTATAAACATCGACTGGTGGGATTGTGTGCATGGTGTGTGTGTGTGTGTGCGTGTGTGTATAACTAAAAAGCATATGCTAAGTGCTGCATTCTCAATAAATGTGTCATGTTGCCTTTTCCCCTATAAAAAGATCTTGTGTGCTTTTATAAACATAACACAGGTTTCTGAAGGGACATACTAAATCAGCACTCCTCTTACCTCTATGGTCATCTCATGGTCAATACCTGCCTCTTTTGGGCCTGCAGGTTGACTACAGGGTCCCTCCACTAGAGGGGAAAGTGTGCGCCAATAACTCCTACATACTAGCTTTCCACTGTAGGGACCTCTTTGATCTCTCAGTATTGTATTATTCCAAGTTAATATACTGTACAAGATATGTTACTGGAAATACGTAATTCATATATGCTCAATATATTTTATATGTTTTACATATTATGAGGCTCCAATTCTATATGTTTAATGCATTTCAAATAGACAATATTTATTTTCTGTATTTTTATATTAAATATATTTCTCCAGAATAAGGTCCTTTGTAGAGCTGATCAGGGAATTGTTGTTCTGATGAAACAATTTTTTATTGGAAAATGCCAGTTTGTCAAAACCAAAATTTCCCTTCTGTGGGAAATTTTGAAATTTTTACTTTTTGTTCCAAAATGGAACAATTGTTTCTATTTTTGTTTTGTTTGTTTTTTTGAGAATTTCAGAATTTTCCATGGAACAGAAATTCTAACTTTTCACAAGCTCTAGTCCTATGATGTTTTAGGATTGGCTCTGACTCTGTGTGAGGTTTCTTTATTCAATAGCCTGAGCAGTAGGTATGGTTCCTATTTTGTAGAGTTGGTCAAAAATTTTCTAATAATGTGTTTGCACTGGAAATTTTCTCAAAATTGAAACTTTCTGCAGGAATATGTCAATTTCAACAAAATTTCATTTCAGAAAAAAATTGAAAAAAGTGTTTAGATTTACTTTATTTTAATGGAACATTTTGATTTGTTTGTTTTAAAACAAAAACTTTTTGTTTAGAAATTTGTTTATATTATAACTTATAATATAAAAAGTCAGATTCAGAACAAAACAATTTGATTTTATCTGAACAGAACACTTAGTTGACCCATTTTTAAAATTTTATTTCATAGAAAATTTCCAGGTTTTTTTGTTTTCTTTCCATTCAGAATGAAAACATGAAATGGAAATTTTAGTTTTCACCAGCTCTGCTTTGATTCCTATGAGTTTAGGGTCTGCCAGATCTGATTACTGTGTCAGTGAGTAATTTTCCTCTTGGCCTCTGTAAAATGGATGTGCAGAAGTATTAGCCTAATACCCAAACTGTTCCAGCCTACCCACCAGTATTAATTTGTACATGCTGAACAACAGAATCTCAGTTTAGATTTACACCTGCCAAGCTATGCGATAAGCATGAATTAAACTTTCATCAGTTTTTGCATCTCCAAAAGAGAATTTGTCCTTAAGCTTTTTATCTTGATTTGAGGATTTGTGAACTTATTTGATTTTAGAGGCTGCTGTTATTAGTTAAGTCTGTCCAGATTGTTTTATGTTCTTTAGCACTTGTTATAGTAGCAGAGTAATCAAAGAGTATAGTTGCTGGGTTCCACTTGCTCTGGAATAGGTACCTCATTAGATTGTCCCTAACTAAGCAGGTAATTAATGGGTTAAATTCAATCATAAGTTACACTGGGGTAGCCCCATTCAAATCCAAGGGTCTGCATTAGTGGAAATGAGAGAATAAGTTCGCCAGTGACTTTATTTCAGGGCAGATTTGAAAAGAAAGGTAATGTATGTAAGTGTGGAGAGTGGGGAGTATGAGAAAAAGACAACAAGATAGAGAGATGAGTGATATAAGAAATATTTTCACAGGTTAGAGAGGACCTTTAATAAAGCTGAGACTCCACATATGGTATATTTCAAAATATCTATTCATAAAATATTTAAATGTATAAAACTCATCTGTTAGGTCAGGGGTCAGCAACCTTTCAGAACTGGTGTGCCGAGTCTTCATTCATTCACTCTGATTTAAGGTTTCGCGTGTTGGTAATACATTTTAACGTTCTTAGAAGGTTTCTTTCTACAAGTCTATAATATATAACTAAACTATTGTTGTATGTAAAGTAAATAAGGTTTTTAAAATGTTTAAGAAGCTTCATTTAAAATTAAATAAAATGCAGAGCCCCCCCGGACCAGTGGCCAGGACCCAGGCACTGTGCGTGCCACTGAAAATCAGTTCGCGTGCTGCCTTCGGCACCTGTGCCATAGGTTGCCTACCCCTGTGTTAGGTGTTCATCTCGTGTTAAAATACATCATACAAAATACAATATCACAGACTGCTTATCCCACCTGGACACTTACATAAATATTAGAACTGGTCAAAACTCAGAATTTTCATTCCATGTGAAATTTCCCACAGAATGAACGTTCTGAAAATTTGCTTTAGAAATATTGAAATGACCATATTGAAATATTGTGTTTCAATAAGGCTAAAGCACTTCATTTCAATAAGGTTGAAGTGCTTTTTTCTTTTTACTTACTTACATAAGCATAAAAGTCAAAATGAAAAAGTTGAAATGAAGCACTTCAACCTTATTGAAATGAAGCATTTTGACAAAATCAATACATTACCTTGAAATGTTTAGATTTCATTGATTCAGCATTTTCTGATGGAAAGCTATTCTATAGGATTTTTTTTCACCAACTTTAATAAATATCCATCTGCTACTATGAAAAAAATAAACCCAACTTCCTCTAGGGCTCAGACCACTCTCTTTGCAAAGGCCTGGGAAAAGATGAGCTTTGCAGCACACCTGAAAGGTTAACAAAGTGGTATCCCAAGTAGAGGAGCGTAGTGAGGCGGCCTGGCTCCCAGCCGCCCCAGAGAGGGGCGAACCCTAACAGCGGACGTTTACAAGGAGTAATTGTAAAAGTTGAGATCCCCTCATGAATAATGCCATCCCACCAGCATGCTACCATTCCTAATGAGGAAGCATGAGAGCTTCCACTAATCTCAGTTGCAGCAGTCTGGTCAGGGGAGAGAAGCAATTCCTCAGGTAATGAGACACCAAATTATTTAGGATTTTCTAGGTTAAAACCAACAACTGAAACTCAGAAATTTATTGGAAGCCAGCGCTTATCCTGGAGCACTGGTATGTTTTGCTTCCAATATCACCCCACCCTCACCCCCAATAAGTGGTCATCATATTATGCACTAGCTTTTGTTATCAAGTGGTTTCAGTTTGTATTGATCTTCACAATATGGGGCAAGGCACATTCTTTTGGTCAAGCACTTGCTTGGTTTATAAGTGGTTGGTTGAACTGATACAGTCAAGAAAGCTATATGTGATGTCTTAATTTAAAGAAATGCTACATTGAATCTGTGTAATGTGCCCAGATTAATTTATTTTGTATAATCAAAATAAATTAATTCTAAAATGAATATATACACACGTACATTATTTCTATTTATGTATAATGTATGTTACCCACATGGCTTGTGATTCTCTTGTTGTAATGATTTAAAAGAGTTGCATGTTAAAAGTTTCCTTGGAATGCATAACAAAATACTTAATCTCAAGAGTGAAATGCTTTAAATTAATCCAAAATTAATTAGATGTACTCCTATATGAATGAAGATGTAAGGTCTGGCATAAATATGATAGGTAAATACTATAATGATATGGAAGTAATGTACATAATATGTAAATATTGCAAGCATATGCATATAGTATGGTTTATGTAGCTTGATAAAGTTAGTCTTAATTTATATAGCAGCTGTTCTATTCTATCGACAAAGAAATATTTGTTGTGCTTTAAGATGCAGCAAAAGCTAGACTGCATGGTAGATCAGTATTAAAGTACTTTATGAAACTGTTAGCACAGCTTACCTTATGAAGCACATTTGTAAAAAAGAAATTTTAAAAATAGATTTCCTATACTGTGAAAAAATAATTTTTAAAACTTTGTAAAATATAATAAAACACCCCTTAATAGACCCAGACTTCCAGACAAGAACCATGTTCCAGTAGGGCCTCGTGCTAATGTAAATGGTATCATACGATGGTGTCTGTTGGGGAATAAGAACAGGACAGGAACATTTGAGGCTTGATTTCTCAAGGCTTAGAGTAGGAAAAAATTTAAACTGATTAATAAATAAAATACCTGTTAGTTTTTCCAGTCAGAAATTAGAATGACTCTTTGGTTAAGAGAACTGTACACACATGCAGCATAGAGAGAAACAGTATGAAAGATTTCTGATAGACAAACCCTTCTCTTCTTGCCATTAGAGTGTGTGAGAGAATTCTCAGGCTAGAATGATAACCTGGTCAGTTCTGATAGGTGTGGGTTTTGGAATTATTCTGTTCCTGTTTACAGAAACGATTGCCTCAGTTTAGTATTTTTCCTTAATTGTGTTAGTTGGTCTCCTTAGCTTTTCATTCCAGTAACACATTAATATGGACATGCACCCATATATTGGTACATATATTGTTAATCATGTATGGGCAGCATCCATCTAAATTATCATCCACCAGAAAACTGATGCTGTAGGTATAGAAAAAGCACGGGCTTCTACTCTTCCATAAGTGGGTTATCCTTAATTACAAAAACGGTCACTTTTCAGCATTATGGCAATGCTCCTTCTGAATCTGATGGATGGGCCTGAAGAATGAGCAGTTAACTCACAGAGGGCCTGATTCTCAATTGCACTAAGGTCACTTTACTCCACCCTGGTGGTGTAAAGCAGCTTTAATGCAGAAGTAAATTATATTTACACCTATTTTAAGGCCCTATTATGCTGCCAGAGTGGTGTGAAGCGACCTTAGTGTAAATGAGAATCAAGCCCAGGGTTTTCAGGTTCTCTTTTGACTCACCGCTGGACTTTAGGAGATGGAGCAATAATTTTATCATCATTATATATCAATAGTTGTTATCAGACTGGGAGCGTATAGCTAGGGGCGTGTCACAGGGGTCAGTCCTGGCTCTGGTAATATTCAATATTTTCATTAATGACGTGGGTAGAGAAGGGGAGAGCATGCCTATAAAATTTGCAGATTACACCAATCTGGGAGGGATTGTGAGCACTTTGAAGGACAGGATTCAGGGTTCAAAAGAACCTTGACAAATTGGAAAATGGGCTGAAATCAGCAAGATGAAATTAAATAAAGATGAGTGCAAAGTACTACAGTTAGGAAGGAAAAGTCAAATGCCCAACTATAAAATGGTGAATAACTACCATGGTGATTGTACTGCAGAAAAGGACTTGGAGGTTCTATTGGATCATAAATTAAACATGAGTCAACAATGTGATGCAGCTGGGAAAAAGGCTAATATAATTCTGGGGTGTATTAACAGCAGTGTCCTATGTAAGACCTATTCCACTCTACACAGCAATGGTGAGGACTCAGCTGGACTATTGTGTCCAGTTCTGAGCACCACACTGGAAAGATGTGGACAAACTGAAGAGAGTCTAAATGTTTAGAAAACCTGAGCAAGTTGAGAAAGGAAGACTGAGGGGGACCTGATAACTGTCTTCAAATATGTTAAGGGTGTTATAAAGAGAACAATGATCAATTGTTCTCTATGTCCACTGAAAGTAGGATAAGGCGTAATGGGCTTAATCTGCAGCAAAGGAGATTTAAATTCAATATTAGGAAAAATTTTCAACTATAAGTATAGTTAAGCTCCGGAATATGCTTCGAAGGGAGGTTATGGAATCCACATCAATGGAGGTTTTTAAAAACAGGTTGGACAAATACCTGTCACAGCACATGGGGCAGGACCCAACTTTTTTAGGTCCCTTCCAGCCCTACATTTCTATGATTCTCTATAGTAGTCAAAATGTTTCATCTGAATTAAGATCAGAATTTTTATTCCAAAAAATGAATCTGATTTTAGGTAGGAAACATTTTGAATAAGTGCGCTAATCATTCCTAGCCAACATTCACATGCTCTTCCAGTCCCTCCCACATAGCCTCTCTAAATTTCACATTACTATGTCATTGTTAAAACTTTCAATAACTATTATTTATTCAATAAGGGCAAAATCCTAACTCCTTTCTTTTGTAGGAATAAGAGCTGCATGACCCCCATACTCCTGAATATGGAGACTCCATGCCAGCCTAACTGATTCTGAGGTCATCAGTTCATATGGAAGCAGCATGCAGTAGATCAGGGGTTCTCAAACTTCATTGCACCGTGATCTCCTTCTGACAACAAAAATTACTTCACGACCCCAGAAGGGGGGACCGAAGCCTGAGCCTGCCCCAGCCCCACTGCCCTGGGTGTGGGGGGCCAAAGCCCGAGCCCCACCACTCTGGGCAGGGCGGCCAAAGCTGAAGCTCCAGGGCTTCAGCCCCGGACAGGGGGCCTGCAACCTGAGTCCAGCCACTCAGGGCTGAAGCCCTTGGGCTTTGGCTTTGGCCCTGGGCAGTGGGGCTCAGGCTTCAGCCCCAGCAAGTCCAAGCCAGCCCTGGTGACTCCATTCAAGGTCAGTTGGTAACTCTGGTGTGCATAACTCTGAGGTTCTATTGCACGGGTAGGCAACCTATGGCACGCATGCCGATTTTCAGTGGCACTCACACTGCCTGGGTCCTGGCCACCGGTCCGGAGGGCTCTGCATTTTAATTTAATTTTAAATGAAGCTTCTTAAACATTTAAAAAACCTTATTTACTTTACATACAACAATAGTTTAGTTATATAATATAGACCAGGGGCCGGCAACCTTTCAGAAGTGGTGTGCCAGGTCTTCATTTATTCACTCTAATTTAAGGTTTTGCGTGCCAGTAATACATTTTAATGTTGTTTTTAGAAGGTCTCTTTCTATAAGTCTATATATATAACTAAAATATTGTTGTATGTAAAGTAAATAAGGTTTTTAAAATGTTTAAGAAGCTTCATTTAAAATTAAATTAAAATGCAGAGCCCTCCAGATCAGTGGCCAGGACCCGGGCACTGCGAGTGCCACTGAAAATCAGCTTGTGTGCCGCCTTTGGCACCCATGCCATAGGTTGCCTACCCCTGTTATAGATTTATAGAAAGAGACCTTCTAAAAACATTAAAATGTATTACTGGGACACGAAACCTTAAATTAGAGTGAACAAATGAAGATTCGGCACACCACTTCTGAAAGGTTGCCGACCCCTGTTCTAGTGTATGTGAGAAGCTGATAATTCTGCAATGCAATGCAGGTAGTACTATACCCCTCCAGAGCAGATTGGGAGGAGAAATGAAGAACTGGGATTGGTGGGAGAGGAAAGAAAAGTTTTGTGGTTATGGCATTGGACTGGGACGCAGGAAATTTGGATACAATTCTTAGTTCTGCCACAGCTTTCCTATTTGACCATGGTCAAGTCACTTATCTGTCTTTGCCTCAGTTCTCAATCTGTACACTTCACTACCTCTCACAGGTGTTGTGCAATACTCCTTTTTTTCTTTTCTTTTTAAGATAAAGTTTTTTTTATTTTAAAGCAAAGATTCCACCTGCTGCTACGTCTAACAAATTATTGGTGTGTTGATGTGTTTTACAAAGGCTCTGCAAATATATTTTCTTAAGAACTAAAATTAGTTTGCACTGAATATCTCAAATAGTTTTGATAAGGGCCATGAAGAACCTAACTAATTAACTTCTATCTTTGTTCTGTTGTCACTAAGTGCATGAGAGGAGTTGTAGCAACAGTTATGGTCTAACTGCACAGTCACCTGCTGCGATGATAAGCAAGATATCTCATTTACATTTGCTGGATCAAAATATTTTTCTCTCCACATTAAGACCAGAATTACATGTATGTACATCTGCCTTAAGTGTCAGAAGAAGTTAATCAAGACATGGAACAATAGTAAATGGAGATACCACAATAATGAGCTGTGATTTTTTTTCTTGAGGTACAAATATTGTATGCACAAGCAGGTACTGTAATAGGATTAAAGTGCCAGAAGGGCTAATACTAATACTGGATCTATTCAGTGGGCTGTAATGAGATTGTTCTCAGCCAGATAAGCTTTCGCAAAGACCTGGATTACAAAGAGTGGATGTGTAGTATCAGTAGATTCTTTCAATTCACTGCTTCTCTGTGTCTTAGAGATACATACTAATCCTTATTTGTCGTTGAATAACTAGTAAAAAGCTGCTTGTCACATACCTTCAGTGAAGCCTTTGTGGAAGAGATTGAATTTCGACATGTCTGCCCTCCTAAAGCCTTAATGTATTTCTACGTATTAGCTCATTGAATAATGTGGTACCAGGTGGTATTCTTTACTGAACACCCTGGTGGAAGAATATGTAGGTGATTTCCCACCCCTAAATCTACTTTTCTTCAGTAGCTGTTACTTGATCTTCTTTCTATGTGCATCTCCATAACTGGAGGTTTGCAACCATGGAGGACCATTCCGTATGATCCTCTGCTAATTTCTTTGTGAATGAACAGTCCTTTTGATACATCCAGGATACCACATCATCCATCCAAGATCTTCTTTTTCTGCCTTGTGTTCTTCTGCCATCAACTTTCCCTTCCAGTGCCTATAAACATGCATCACCCGCTGAACCCCTTAGAATGTGCCCTGCAAATCGAATCTTTCTTCATAGGGACCTTATAATGCATCCTCTGCATGTATGCATGTCTATAACTCACATAGTTCTATTTTGTCTGGGGCAAGGGGGTTGTAATGTGAATTTTTGTGTGTGTTTTTATGAATAGGATATGGCACCTAGACTTGCAGATAAATCCTTTTTGGGAAATCTGTATAAATAATAAATTAATATTCAGGGCCAAATTTTGCCCTGACTTACACCCCATGCAACTTTATTGAAGCCACCGATGTTCTGCATCAGTTAGGATTCAGGGCAGAGTTTGATCTTGGATTTTAATAGGACAATAGGATAAATGAGAGGAAGCTATGCATTACAAAGCTATAATGATTTTCTGTTGACATTTATATACTACGTATGGATTGTGAATTCTCTAGCAATCCCAGATGGAATTTGTTTCAAAGGATACTTGTTTTAGTGCATGGATTTTAATCTTCCCTTCACTTCCTTCTCCTGTCACTACATTCTCTCTCTTCCATCTTCTCACACCTTCTCCACCTCTCATACCTCACTGTTGTCTTCCTCCACCTCTTTGTGATTATTTTCCCTCCTCTATCTCCCCCTGACTTTCCTGTTCTCCTCTGGACACTTACACTCTCCCATTTCCTCTCCTTAGATTCAACTCCCCTAGTTCTGACCTTTTTCTGCAGCTGCCACCTTTTAACTTAAAAATCTCAGGAAGTCTTTTTAATGCTCACTTTTTTTTTTGTTTTAATTTTCCTCCACAGAAAAACTTTAATGTGAAGTTAGGGTTGTTTCAGTGATTAAATATTAAACTTTAATCAAACTGTCTGTCAAGAACATAATTACAAAAAATCCTAAGCATTAAAATGTCTGGAAGACAATTAAGAATTCGGTCATATTTGTAAGGTGCAGCCCTGCATTGAGGTGATGTGGCTCCAAGTAGATACCAGGAATGTTCGGCTTCAGGGAGGTAGATACAGAATGCCACTTAAAGCTCCCAGGAGCACAGAGGCAGTGTGCTTCAGGAGTGTGGGATACTTCTCTCTGTGCAGCTGATGATCTCTGCAAACTGGTGATTTAAGGTGGCCCCACTGCCCCCTTTCCAGGGGAATAGGCAAGGGTCAAGCTTTCTACTGACCTCAGAGCATACAGCCTTCCAGTGCTGTACGTTCCAAAGCAAGAAGAATAGATTCAGCTATTGCTGCCGTAAGTTACTTTGAATAAAAAATCATTTCAGCTTCTATAAAGGAAAGCTATACATTTCCCTAAATTACAATGAAAAATTCCCACAGGTTTCTAAGCTATTGACATTTAATAGAGACTGTTATACCATCCAAAATCACATGAACCTCTGTTTTTACAATTAAAATGCACAGATTTATCACAACTAAAATGCCTGACTTCTAGTGATTTTACTCTTCAACTGCATCTTTTTGCTTTCCTGAATGATTTTCCCTTAATTGTGCTTACAAGTATACTCTTGAATTGAAATAAGCAATTTTTTGTCAGTAGGGACTATTTTACAGGATGATCTGTTACACATTGTTCTTGTTGTTCTAGGAAACCTAAATGTATCCTTGTTTTTAACCTTTAGCAAATTATATTTTATTAGATGCCTCCTAATTATCCCATCTGAACTGCAAACACTTAGAAGTAAGAAAGAAGACATGCAAGAAACATCAAGTAGATATCTGATAAACGTATAAACAGCTGACTTCATCACTTTTTAACAAGCTCAAGCCTCTGATCATGTAATCAAACTAGCAACAGTAAATGTGAATTAATCAGTAGGATACCTTGAGTGTCCTAAGCTTAGGATCAAAAGCCTGATGAAAGAACTTGTCCTCTTCACTGAGTTTCAGTTATCTAAGAGTTAATTCTATTGTCCATTCACAGGAAATGGTTATTTGCCTTATCACTTACAAAAGAAAAAATGCTGGTTCTGTAGGGCTAGAGTTTTCTAGAAAATGCATGATTGATGCTCTTCTCACTCCATCTGCTGATGGAAGTAACGGGTGATTCAATTTCCTTGTGGAGACATAGTGACCCACTATCTAGCATAATTATTATTAAGCAGGAAGCTTTCTGCTTATCTCAGCCTTCTGGTATAGTCATTTCAAGACACAAGAGAAATAGCTGGGGAGATTTTTGAAGGTGAGCGGGTTTTTCCCCACACCCCAATTTGTTCGCTTACTACAGGTTTTGGGGGAACTCTTTCCTTTTTCACAGTCTGAGACCATTTTTATTACTGTGTAGTATAATTAATGCCAGATGATAGGACACTTGCCTAATTGAACACAAACAGTTCTGTGCTTTTAATGTTTTTGTTGTTTTTGGCCAACCAGCTACAACAGACAGTTGTTGTTTTATCTACTGCAAACATCAGCTCAGATAATTGACAAGACCTAGAGCATCTTAATATACACTGTCTCTGCAATCTTGCTTTTTCATGATTTTTCTTTACTCCAGTAAAACCGGAGAATATAAAGCAGCATAGAAAGGTTTGTAGATATACACCCAAAGGGAAAGTGTGTAAGAGACAGAATAATGAGTAAAGAATAGGTGTGGGTAAACCCAGACTCTTTCATGTTTGGGAATTAGCTACAAAATCAATGAATCCTGAACCCATACCTGGTTACAACACATTGCAATATAAACCTGTAAACATCACATGTTTAATTGCCTTCCCAGTGAAACTTATGCTCCAATGATGGACAGCAGGAGTCAAAAAAGGGGACGCAGCCAGCCTTCTCCCCACTGGCTCCTGAAGCATGGGCCAATCTTGACTAACTACTTCCCCAAGTAGCTGGCCCTCTTCTGTCAAAAGAACTCTGAGGACTGACTCATAGAGCACAGACTCTGCGCTGGCAGCACTGCAGCGTGATATTGCAAGTCACAGTCTTCTGGAATCTGATCTGTAGCACCTGGGATTTAGTTTTGCTGATACAAACTCATCCATTTGGGTTAGTCTGTATATTTGGCATGACAATATAATCGATCCCTAAAGACCCAAATTGAAACAATCATTCAGAGATGTTATATTGCGATGTCTAAATACTGATGGAGGTACTGTATTTGGTGTTTTACAAAAAATCAAGTTTTGATGCATTTACTATAGGTAGTAAAAACAAGCCATTCCCCATAAATCAATAACTTTATTATACAGAAAATAAATTGTAAACTATTATTTGCATCAGTAAACAATTTTGGACATTCATTTTTTAATTAGCATATGTGCCTTAAAATCTTCTTGACTCTCCACTTCCACCTAATCCCCCCCCCACACATTTTTTACTTCAAATGGCTAGTTTACTTTTGTTATAAATGATATAGAATAATAAATATGATTCTTATAAAATAATTTAAAACCTTTAAGGAACTTGGCCATGGTGCTAGTAGCATAGGGAGCATGGACAAAAATATACATACCTGTATGTCATTATTGAACCAATGGCAATAATCATGAGGATATAGCCCATTCTTATTTCATGGGATATGATAATTATAAATTCACTAATTCTACTCCCTCGCCAAAAAATGGAGTTTGACTGCAGGAGCACATCTGCAGCCCCCTTCAAGTATCAGCAAGTGCACACTGCTCTACCCCCTTCGTTCCACTCTCTTTCCACTCACATAAATCTAAAATTAGCATCAAAGGAAATTAAGGCACATTGGGTGAAACTGTGGCCCAATTGAAGTAAATGGCAACCCCCTATTGACTTCAATAGGGCCACTATTTCACCCAATATGTCTGCAAATGGCAGTGCTTGAATGAAAGAAGTGATATATCTTCTCAAAAGGTGGAAAGTTTCAAGTCCTGCATGTCAGTCCATCAAACACAAGGTGTTAGCTGTATGTCAGATGTTTCCTTAGTGCAAGATACTTCATACACTTGCTGGAATGACCCATACAAAGCAGTCTCCTCCCTTAGTAGAAAGTTCTCTGCCTAGTTGTGATTTTACACATCTTTCATCGTACCAGAGATCTAAATATAAAATCCCTCACTCAGGGACACCACATGGATTTGTGACACATACTAGAGGACTCGGTAGATCTATAAATAAATGAATGAATGACATGCTTGCATGTATAGAGATTTTATTCCTTGTGATAGCTGTAGTAATGCTAATTTTCATTTTATAAACACTTATTATAATTATTTAGCTCAAACTTTTGATGTAAATTAGAAATATTCTTCTCTTCATTTTACTGTTTCAGACCCTCATGTGCGAGAATACAGCTGAATGGCAATTGCTCGTACAGAAATGTGTGAAGGGACTGTAGCATTTTGTAACATGCGACATGCCACTGTTAGTGAATTGAAAAGCATGTCACATATTGATTTTACTGCTCAGGCATGCATGCCACAGACAAAATGCTTGACAATGAAATGCTTTCAGTAAGAGACATGTCCCATGCCATGAACTTCTGCCACATTAACAAACAGCATAAGGACATTGGTGGCAGAAAATCATGCCATTACAAATGATAAACAAATGGTTAGAAAGCCATCTAATAAGGACTGGCCAAAAACCGGTAAAAAAACATTATGTGGACATGGCTATTAACTGAACATTCATCATAGTTTGCAGAAACATGGAGATGCAGAGATCTGCTCAGACAAACAAACGTGGGGTACCCTCTGCTGCCCTTATGGCACCCAGTGATACTGTGTTTGTGTTGTCTTCTTTGTTTTGTTTTGTTTTCTCTAGCACTTTCTCCCTCAATAAAATCCAGATGTTCAGCCCTATACATTATGAACAGCTGGAAAATTTCACATACACTAATGACTCCAATGAACACAACATATCGCTTCCAGAGAACATCTGCCAGTAAGTGATATTTTTATAGGCATATGTCACATTTGCTGTTTGCCTCTGTTGTGGTGGTTAATGATCTTTGAATGGGTGGAGAAATAGCACTCCAATAAAAACCTTAGAGCACTACTTCGTTATGTACTATATGCAATAAATGTTTACTAGAAGTATATCTGAAGCTTACATATCATAACATTCTACAGTAGTTAAATGATTTACTCTCTATAACTCCCTTGTATATGTTTACTCTCATAAGAATTTGGCATGCTACATTGTTTACTTGTTCTGTAACACTGGCTGCTAGAGGTAATGTTATTGTAAACAGAACTTAATTGATTGAACATTGTTACTAGCTGTTAATACCATCTACTTATATATTCTTGACATTGGACAAGGAGTACTTAAATGTTAGAACATCTATTTTATACATTTTCAATTAAAGCTGAGATTGTATGTTATCCCATAATGGGGAAAACACTAAAAATTCTATATGGCATGGGAGAGAAAATCACTCTTCATACATTCAAGTTTTTTTCTCCCACCTACGTCTTGCTTTCCATCTATTTATTACACTGAATGTAACATATTCCACTCCCTCTACGAAGTTAAGTTGATAACCAGCATGTTACACATTCAGTATTTGTTCTGCATTCTTCATTCTGACAAGACGGGAGAGGAAGAAATAAAAAGAAAGAGAGAGATCCAACACCATTTGATCAATTCTTGTATTTTGGCTCAAGTTGCATGTTTGTAAATAGTAACTTAAAAATGAAGCTTAGTGACTTATGAGGGAAACTCTTCAACCTTAATTGGCTGCTAATTCACCTATTATCTTTGTGGTATATGTTATTTTTTTAAAAGCTTAATGCTTGTAGAAACTAGCTGAAAATAATCTTTCTTTCCTGTTGGGCACACTTGTTCCTATCTGTCAGCTCTACAAAACAGATATTTATTATACAATTATTGAAAGCAATGGACAAGTCCGCTTTCACCCAGAATACTGTTAATTCCCAGTAACTAGCCAAATTTGAAATATTTATGAACACTGATATATCACTGATACAGAAATTTTCATCTGAGGACTGGAAATGAATCAGACTGGAAATGAATCTGTGATGATTTAATAATGACCCCTTTTTTATATACTTAATGGGTGAGATTTTCAGATATGCCTAGGTGATTTAGGAGCACAAATTCAACTGGAAATCAATGAGACTTGTTTCCTACATTATTTAGGTGCTTTTGAAAACCTGTTGGTGTTTCATACTATTTCAACCATATGATGCATTCTTCAATAACCATTTGAAGACATTTCTACAGAACCTTTACTATTTTTAAACAAAAATGGCACCTAATGATTCTTCTTTAGTTTTAAAAATAATTATACTGTACTGTGTAGCACTTAAGATATATAGCATGTATCACCTTCAAGACACTTTGCACACATAAACTAATTAATCTTCACATCACAACTGAGAGGCAGGTAACTAAGGACTATTTATCCTCATTTTACAGTAGGGAAGTTGAAGCAGAGAAGTTATGTGATCTTCCCAAGACCACAGTGTTAGAGCTACACGTAGGAGTCCCCAGATTTTAGTCCTATGCTCTAATAGTACATGTCCTTCTTGAACTCTCTTTTTAATCTGTTGCTCCTGTGCAACTGGAGTTAGACAATAATTTTCAAACCAGTTACGGGTAGGAGTATTTTTAGATATACATCTCTATCAGTTTTTTGGATTGAGACTCACTACATGTCAACATACATACAACAATAGTTTAGTTATATATTATAGACTTATAGAAAGAGATCTTCTAAAAACATTAAAATGTATTACTGGCACGCAGGGCCGCCCAGAGGGGGGGGCAAGAGGGGCAATTTGCCCCAGGCCCCGCGTCCCGCAGGGGCCCCCACGAGTGTTTTCTGGGGCCCCTGCGGTCCCGGTTGAGCTCCCGCAGGCATGCCTGCGGCAGGTCCACCGAAGCCCGGGACGAGTGGACCTGCCGCAGGCATGACTGCGGAGGGAGCGCTCGTCCCGCGGCTCGGCTGGACCTCCCGCTGGCATGACTGCGGCAGGTCACGCGGCGCCGCGGGACCACGGCACCCGCCGCAGTCACTCGTCCCGGGCTCCGGTCGACCTGCCGCAGGCATGCCTGCGGGAGCTCAACCGGAGCCAAATGCCGCCCCCCAGGTCTTCGGCGCGCTGGAGTCTAGAGCCGCCCCTGAGCGGGGGCCCCCCGCCGCCGAAGACCCCGGGCCCCCGGAATTCTCTGGGCGGCCCTGCTGGCACGTGAAACCTTAAATCAGAATGAATAAGTGAAGACTCGGCACACCACTTCTGAAAGGTTGCTGACCCCTGATGTATGCAAATGTTTGTTAATGCTAAAGGCCATAACCACAGATGCTTTGCATCCGCTTTGCGTCCATTTTGCACCAGTCTAGCAATGCATGGTTCTCCTAGGCCTGGTCTACACTACGAGTTTGTCGAATTTAGCAGCGTTAAATCAAATTAACCCTGCACCTGTCCACACAACAAAGCCATTTTTTGTCGACATAAAGGGCTCTTAAAATCGATTTCTGTACTTCTCCCCGACGAGGGGAGTAGCGCTGAAATCGACATTGCCATTTTAAATTAGGGTTAGTGTGGCCGCAATTCGATGCTATTGGCCTCCAGGAGCTATTCTACAGTGCACCATTGTGACTGCTCTGGACAGCAATCTGAACTCGGATGCACTGGCCAGATAGACAGGAAAAGCCCCGCGAACTTTTGAGTTTTATTTCCTGTTTGCCCAGCGTGGAGCGCTGATCAGCACAGGTGACCCTGCAGTCCCAGAATAAAAAAAAGAGCTCCAGCATGGACCATACGGGAGATACTGAAGCTGATCTCTGTATGGGGAGATGAATCTGTTCTATCAGAACTCCGTTCCAAAAGACGAAATGCCAAAACATTTGAAAAAATCTCCAAGGCCATGAGGGACAGAAGCCACAACAGGGACTTAACACAGTGCTGCGTGAAACTTAAGGAGTTGAGACAAGCGTACCAGAAAGCCAAAGAATCAAATGGACGCTCACGGAGGGAGTGGCAACTGACGACTGTGACCTCTGGTGGCTCCTGGTCAGTGGCGCAGCTTGGCTGCCGCTAAGACAGGCTCCCTGTCTACCCGGCCCTGCGTCCTCGGGTGGGGGGGCCGAGGCACATGGATCCAGCTCCCATTGGCCACAACTCCCCATTCCCGGCCAATGGGAGCTGCAGGGGGTAGTGCTTGCAGGCAAGAGCAGCCTGTGGAGGGAGACCCCTGCCCAACCATCCAAGGGACTGCACTAGCCACTTCCAGGACAGGTAGGGAGCCTGTCTTAGCGGCAGCCATGCTGTGCTGCTGGAGATTGCAATCAACTGGGAGATCCTCTAGGATCGCGATCAACTGGTTGGTAACCAGTGGTGTATGGTATTACTATCGGCACTTGTTTCTAGAGGAATATCCATATTTGCTGTAGAGTAAGTCACTATTGAATTCAGAAAATAAAAACCCCTCACATCTCCTTTTTGAATTATTCCCAGTTTAACAGCAGTAACATTTGAACTAGAGGTCACCTCCTAAAGTATAACCATGAATGTATCATGCACAGTCTGCTCTGAAGCAGATTGTATCTGTATCATGTTACCTACTTCACTTGAAACACACCTTCCAAACTTTAGGCTTTATCTTGCAAAATGCTGAGCACTCTGGCCCCAATCCATGTGCTTAACTTTAAGCATGTTTGTAGTCAGATTATGTATGCAAATTTGATGGCGCAATTAAGCTTGTGTTTATGTGCACTGCTGGTTTGGGGCCAAAGTACTCTATGTTGCAGGTCAGAGCCCTATAGTCATAACATTGCTTCAGTTCCCTTGTTACTTAAGGGAACAATTTCATGCACACACTGTTGTGTTCAGAGAAGATTTGTTAGTAAGAGCCCCAGAGACCTCTGTCAAACCATTGCATCTAGTAAAATAATCCAAATACTGCAAGTGACCCCACTTTAGCAACATCTTGTATTTCTTTGTGGAAGGAAGAAGAAATGTATGCCTCCTCCTTCAAGGGAAGGGAAGGACAAAGATCTCATTACTTGGTATATGCAATTGTTTGAGCACCTCGAGTGTGAGAGGTGAAGTGTGCATTTCTTATTGGAAGTCATAATATTGTTACAGAGGGGGAAAAAACTGGAAAAATGATTTGTTTCCCTTCTCCTCCTCTGCTAATAATAATTTTATTATTTAGCATTTGTTCTTTAGTCTTTTTCTGCTGGAGAAGCTTAGGAAATGTGAAGTATTTGTTACAAAGGCTAATGAATAAATACTGTCTAATTATTGACATAGAAAACAGAACCGTCATTGGGAAACTGGTTTTAGCTTGTATAGAATCATATGCAGTAGCTGCATGCTCCCAGATAGGTAATAAAATAAGGCATATGATGCATGCCCTATATTTCTCAGGAGCAAAGGCCACTACATTTGAGGTCAAGCATCTTATAGTTTAATTCTGAGAACAACGTACAATCTCTACCTGTAATACAGCAGGTAGATATAGAAATTAAAAACAGAAAATACCTTTTAAATAGAGCTGGTAAGGAATTTTCTGATGAAACAGGTTTTTGTTGGAAAAAACAATTAATCAAAACCAAACTGTTGTGGAGAAACGTTTAGATTTCAACAAACCCTCATTAGAAACAGGCCAGCTTTCCTGTTGGCTGGCTGTTGGGGACTACCTCGAGAGTTGTAGACCCTGGGGACTTCAGAGCTTCCAGGCTTCCTGCTGTGGAGATGGGAGCCTGGAAATCCTGGGGCTGTTGTGGCTTCCAGGCTCTTTGCTGTGAAGGCAGGAATCTTGGAGGAGGCTCCTGGCTCCACGTCAATCAATTAGGGCTGATGGGGAATTGGAAGCCTTGGAGCTTGGGCTCCCAGGCTCAATTTCATTGCAGTTTTCTGAATGAAACATTTTGATTATTCCAAAACAAATATTGTTTGGATTTTCTCTTCCAGGGGCGTTTTTATACTCTTCTTTCTTAAAAGGAATGATTTATTTTCCCTCCAGAATTTCCTGTGAATCAGAAATGTCTGCATTCGACCAGCTCTACTTCTAAGTCTCCACACTCGCCTACCTGCTTGCTCGGGGTGCACTCCGCACTGCTTTCTCAGGTCTTGTTTTAAATCTTACAAGCAATGGACCCCCCTCCGCCACTTCTCTTGGGATGCTATTCCACAGTTCAGTAGATTTCACTGTTCTCCTGATAGTCGCCTTAAATATATTTATTTACCTTTTCTTGCTTTCATCTTATTACTATTACCCTTTGCACCTCCCCAAACAATTGTTCTCCCTTTTTAATGTTCACACATCAAATACTTGCTGCTGTTAATATATCATCTCTTAGTTGTTTAGCCAGACTATACAGATTTAGCTCATTTTATCCTTCCTTGTAAGCATTCTCCCCAGACACTTGATTATATTTGTTGTTTTTCTCTGAATTCCCTGCAGTTTGTCCACTGCTTTATTGTATTATTGTGCTTAGAGGTGAACACAGTATTCCAGCATCCAACTATTTATCTCACCAGCTTTGTCTATAGAGGCATCATCACCTCACTGGCCTGTGAGGTGATGACTGTGCAATTTAGCCTCAAACGGATGAGATTTTGTTTTATTTTATGCCATATAACACTTCACTTTGCTGTCCACTTTTATCCCAAGTCTCTATTTTTGTCATTGCTGCTTTCAAAGTCCTGGTGCTGTCTTCTGGTAAAATACATGTTGTAATTTTCCATTTTAACTTGCCTTTGTCAATGTCAATCACCATTTCCTTGCTTTCTGCTGTTGTCTCAAGTGTCTCTTGCTCACTTTGTTATTTCTCTGTCCTTGCTGCTCTTCACAACACCTTCCAATTTAGTATAATCTGTGAAATTCATCAATGTACTCTTGATTTCTTCTTCCCAATCATTTATGATAGAGATGCCCCAAGTTCACAACTTTTGTATGTCAGTTATCGGCTGGCATATTGCTAGTTAGATATTACACACTAGAAACAAACCCAGTATAATGGAGGTACAACTTGAGCAGGCTACTAATGTTTTGATCTTGTTTTGATGGCATGAATATTAACTATTGTGATGGATGACAGCTGCATACAGTTGTATGCTCACAGTCTTTTAGTCTTTTCTTACTACGGCAGTTTCTTCATTTGGTCTTGTGCCAGGATCTTGAATTTTTCAGTTCCTCAGCTACCAAAAAGCTGCAAAGTTATTAGTTTGCTGAGCTATCCGTTCTTGGCCTAGGAAAATAAAGAACGAATATGTATTTACCAGATTTACTCATCATAGAGGAACCAGCGTTAATCATAGAATACTAACTCCTATGGTCCACTCTGACTCAGTCATGCAGCGGTACATTTCAGTACAGAAAACAAATGTATATTGGAGAAAAAGA
Organism: Mauremys reevesii; assembly: GCF_016161935.1. NCBI lineage: Eukaryota > Metazoa > Chordata > Testudines > Geoemydidae > Mauremys > Mauremys reevesii. The sequence continues at coordinate 152,843,910 of NC_052625.1, read as the reverse complement.
GAGGAGAGTGGGAGCCAATGGGACAGAAGGGAAAGGAGAGGAAGTTAAATGTTGTTCCTACATTGAAAATTGGATTTCTTTGAGTATTTCCCATAAGCCAGGCACCAGCATTTCTTCTTTTCTTCTGACTTCATGTGCTGCAGTAGAAATCATAAAACAAACAAACATTCACCAGCTATTACCACCTGACACAGAAAGCTCTTATTTTAAATTCAAGTATAAACCTGGTAATTTCAGTGACACCCCATGTAGTAACCATTGGCACATACTGAGTTGTTAATGGTAAATACTGAATCTCCACCGGTCAGCTGATCAGACATTTTCATGTTCATCTATCCCTCCCTGCAACACTCTCTTGCTCTAATACATTGAAGATTTCCTTAGCAGTCTTAGCTGTTGAAGTCTTATATGATCTAGGATAGAACTATATACAGAACCCCAGAGGCTTTCAAAATATTGGTGACTCTTGCAGAAATCAAATTTTCAAGATAGAGGAAAAAAATCCTATTCTTTCTTTTTTTCCTCCTTTCCCACAGAATGTTGTCTCTTGGTTTTTAAAACAAACAAAAAAATTGTGATAGTAAATGAACACAAATGGTCACGACCTTTCTCTTTCAGCTCATTGCAAGTACAGTCCCCAGGAGTATAGTCCAAGCTAATTTTTGTTACTGAATCCTGCTGAACCACCAATACTGCTAAAATCATCACACCTGCTTTTTTTTTCTGGAAGATCTCCCAGCTAAGTAATGCTTCTGAGATACAGAGATTGCAGCTCAGTGTAGCAGTGCTCCGGAATGTTAGCAGCTGGAGTCTTTATTGATGAGCAAATTAAGCACTCCCTCTGTTACCTGGAGAGAGAGAATTTTGTTGTCTTACCCAGAAAAGGCAGGGAAGAGGAATGGTTAGCTGAAGTGCACATTTCCTATTGGTTTCCAGCTCTGTGACTGATCAGAATAACCGAGGGGAAAAGAAAATAGTGACTGGGATTTAGTTAAATTTTGGTAGCCGTGAATCTGGTAGCCAACTGTTGCCACTATGCATATGGGGTCAACTCCCACTCCTTTCCTCCACCATGTTGGCCCTGAGAAACAGCAGAACTGTGCTGCAGTTTGCATTAAGATTTGTGGCTCTCAGTATTGAGGTTTGGTAGGTGAGCAGGGGTTGGCTGGGGGAAGAGCTGGGCAGGACCAGCATACCTGTTACCACACCAGCAGCCTTTGACCCCTGTAAATGGAGTGGAGAGAAGAGAGAAGTAGCAGGGGATAGTTATAGCATAAGGACTGCAACTGTGTCTGTGGAATGTAGCCTTCCTTCCCTCTCACCTAAACCCCTTGGGCCAAGCTTGGTTACTGAGGCTTGGCATGGCAGAAAAGTCCAGGGAGACGATGTTCATTTGGTAAATATAGGTAATATTTTAGACAAAGTATATTCAAATTACTGTTACATAAACCTGAGACAGTTTATTGACTGCTTTACTGCTGGTAACTATCGCTGCATGAGTATTTATATAGAACATGGATTAATAAAATCCCCAGGCGTCAGTGAATATCAAATACAGTTTCATTTAGCATATTGATCTTTGCCTGCCTGTTAGATGAAATTGAAGATTTCTAAATGGAATGGAAGCTTAATGGGAGTTGAGACATAAATATAATCTGTCAGTATTCCTCATGAGATCAAGAGTTTAATTTAACTTGCAAGGGATATATATTTAAATAGATTTCTCTGTATTAGCATTCAAATTCCTTTTACTAGGCAATTACAATTAATGGGGAGAATGGAGATGGAAAAAATCAGTTAACTTAAAGGGAAACCTTTAAGCAAAATTTGACCCAAAGTTCAAGTTTTGTATACAAAGCTTTACAAACCTAAGAATGCTCCATGTTTAAAAAAAAAATTCCAGTGAAAACTATATTCAACTATACCCCCTGTAGTGTATTTGCAAATTTAATATTGTAGCTTTGTACTTGTGCAACTGATTAAAAATTATGATTTTCATTGACCAAAAGAGAGAAATTAAAAGAGAACTCAAACAGCATAAATAGTGAAAAGTAAGTAAGATTCATAAAATTCTTTCAGTTTTAATAATCAAAGCTGTTTGGTAACACAAATAAGTAAATGTTTTGTTTTTTAAATATATTTTGCCTAATCGTATTCATTTAGCACAGGATTTATTAAAAAAATATTTTTCCATTCTAGATATTGTTTGCAAATGAAAGTTGAAGCATTATTTTGTATACTGATTTATTTAAAAGTAACTGTTCAACCTAATACAATTAGGAGTCCTTGTGGCACCTTAGAGACTAACAAATTTATCTGGGCATAAGCTTTCGTGGGCTAGAACCCACTTCATCAGATGCTTGGAGTGGAAAATACAGGAAAATATGGGAGTTGCCTTACCAAGTGTGAGGTCAGTCTAACGAGGCAATTCAATTAACAATAGGATACCAAGGGAAGAAAAATAACTTTTGTAGTGGTAATGAGAGTGGCCCAACAGTTGACAAGTAGGTGTGAGTAACAGTAGGGGAAAATTAGTATGGGGGAAATTAGGTTTAGGTCTTGTAATGACTCAACCACTCCTAGTCTTTATTCAGGCCTAATTTACACCATTATATTTTTTCAATAGCATAATTAGAACAAGTATTTTATACAAACATTTGCACATCTTATTCTTTGGTACAGCATCTGTAAAATAGTTTTAAGCTCTTGACTCGTAAAGTCTAAGACAAAAATAAAAAGAAACTCATATCTGCAGGACCATTAACACGTAACTGAATTTCTTTGTCTCATTTGCACAGCTGTGAAAAAGGGTGATGGTGTGATTTAGCTGGTATTTTATCAAAGTGGTAGTGTTATATTGTACGCTGTGGCCAAAAGGGCTAATGTGATCCTTGGTTGTATAAAATGGGGACTATCAAGTAGGAGTAGAGAGGTTATATTACCTCTGTATTTGGCAGTGGTGTGATGGCTACTGGAATACTTTGTCCATTTCTGGTGCACACAATTCAAGAAGGATATTTATAAATTGGAGAGAGCTCAGAGAAGAGCCAAGAGATTGATTACAGAATTAGAAAACATGCCTTATTGTAACAGACTCAAGGAGCTCAGTCTTTGTAGTTGTCAAAGAGAAGATGTGATTGTCATGGAACTGCTATGTAATAATCTGTGACTGTTGAGATGTAATTATGTGACCTCATCAGTGAGGTAAAGTTACTGTGTAACTGGAGTGGGTTATTAGAATTTCATGTATGATTGTATATAGATCTAACTTATATTGGGGGTAGTGGGATGTTACATGCCTATAATCTTTTAATTCAATGGGGTCTGTGCATGAAGGCAAACAATGGCTTCCCAGGTAAGGACATGCAGGCACACACTTGTAAGAAAATAGTACATGCTTTAGCCTCAGGGATCCTGTATTCTCTCTCTAACAGCTGCCAGCTTGGAGATCAAAAGAATACTTAACAGTCAGAGGAAGGTGAGGAGGTGTCAATTCTCAGAAGCTGGAGAGAGAGAAGCTGCAGAGGAGTCTAGAGGAGCTGGGCCTTCCCAGTTCCAGGGAATGTTAAGCTTTAGGGAAAAGAAGACATGTTGATAGACTGGTTTATTGTTTTTATAATATGTATTCTCTGAAATGCTGTTCTAATAAATAATACTCTGCTTTAAAAGGCTGTCTAGTTACTGGTTACCACTGCCGTTGCTCACAGAGGGAACAGATTTGCAGGATCTAAGTCCAAGTCAGACCTGCTATGGTAATCACAGTTCATCACAGGGGACTGAAGCCTGGTTCTGGTCTAACAGGGGGAGATTGTGTGATTCCAGCCCAAGAGAGGTGACAGCCAAAGGCCTGGCATGTAGCTCAAAGAGATCAGGTGGAGACAGAGATGCAGTGAACCCAGTAACCATGACAGAAAGTAAAGCTATAAGGGCTGGAAATTGAAGCTAGACAAATTCAGACTAGAAATAAGGTGCAATTTTTAAAAAGTCAGTGTAATTAACCATTGGAACAATTTACCACCAGATGTGGTGGAATCTCCATCACTTGAAATCTTTAAATCAAGGTTGGATCTTTTTCCAAAAGATATGCTCTGGTTCAAACGGGAGTTAATTCTGGGGAATCCTATGACCTGTGTTATATAGGAAGTCAGGGTGCATGATCATAATGGTCCCTGCTGGCCTTATAATCTATGAAAATTGTACAGAAACATATTAGATCAGAAGTTCCTGAAGTGAGATGATGTGTGGATTGTTGGTGGTCCATGTAGCACTTGTTGGTCTATGGAGAGCTCACTGGCCACATTCTGCTGGCTCTCCTCTTTGCTTGTATCTAAGAGGAAGAGAACAGATGGGAAGGGGAGATGAAATGAAGAGGAAAAATAGTAAATAATTACTGTAATTGACCCAAGAAAGTTGTGTGATTATGAATAGAGTGATTTGTACCATCATATATGAGGGATTCATGCTGTGAAATAATTTGAATTTCTGTAGATGTGTGTGTGTGTGTATTTGTCAGGGCTTAATGTGTAGTTTGTCCTTTCATGATAAGGGTTAATTTATTATACAGCACAATAAGTATCTCTTCTCAGGAGAGTCTTTTAATTCCTGCTGCTCTTGAATTGAATCAGAAACAAGTAATTAGCAGTACACTTTTCAATGCTGATGCTCTGGGGAATGAGAGAAGTGACCCTTAGGAGAAGGAAAAAAATAGGAATGTTAAAAAGAGCTAGCCAACTGCACTGAGAGCTGTGGATTATAGAATGTAGAAGTAAATATATCAAATCAAATCATCAGCTGTGCTTCCCTTGCCATGCAAGACTGTTCCCAAGAATATTTTTAAATGTCCAGGTGATGGAACTTCCCCTTCCTCCCTTAAGAAAGGACTTGCAGAGGTAGCAACGGTAACCAGAAAAAAGGCAACGCCTACTGACAGTTAACACACTGGCATCTGAGTGAAACATACTATAATTACAGTATCTCAGGTAAATGTCTTTATAAAGGTGACCCTATACTTCTGTATATTTAATTTGCATGAACAGAGCATCCTTTGGAGAGCCCAAGTTTAACTAATGTAGGAGTTGCAAGTTATTACAATTCAGAAATGAAAAATATCTGTCTGTGAGCACTTGAATGAATTGTATTCTGTATGTAGTCAGTTTCATTTGAAATGTACCCTAGAAAGCTAAATAATCTGTAAACTTTAAGTCTGCAATACCGTTTATACATTTATTGCACTAAAATTTAGCATTTCACTTCAATGGGACTGTGATAGGGTATACAAACCCCACAGCAGGAAGGAAGGGCTAAGCAGCTGCTCTGAGCCAGGCAGCCCTATCCTGCCATATCTGCAAAGCATGCATGGCTTGAAGGAGGAGTCTAAAAGGAGAGCAGGCCCACTCTGTTGAGGCAGGTAGTAGAAGGGTGCAGATCTGTCCTCTTGGGAAAGAGTACTACAGGAGCTTTGTCTGCCTGAGACCTGTCAATAGTGACCTGACTAAGCCTGCAAAGGAGGGACTGGGGATTCTCCCTGAAGATTGGTTTTGTGTTCAATTCTTTAGTATAGCCTGTGGAGAAAGTAGGCTGTCATAAACAGATAGTTAAGGGTTAAGGTCTCTTTTACCTGTAAAGGGTTAACATGCAGTACCTGATGATCACCTGACCAGAGAACCAATCAGAGACAAGATAATTTCAAAGCTCTGTGGAGGGAAGCCTTTGTCTGTGTTCTTTGTTAGTGTTCTCTTTTTTGGATCTAAGAGAGGCCAGTCATGTCTCCAAGTTCTCCTGGAGTAGTTCCTACTATTCAATAGTGAGTATTAATTAGAAAGGCGGATTAGTCTTATAATTTGATTTCTACATTTGCAATTGTGTGTTGGCTGAAGGAAATTCTTTATTCCTGTTTGCTGTTACTTTGCTTTTACTGAGAAAGAAAGGAGGGGGGATTCTCTCCAGAGATCAATAAGTTTAGACCCTGTGTATTGTTCCATCTTGGATTACAGAGACAAGTTACTTTCTTTTTATTCTTTAATAAATCTTTTCTGTTAAGAACTTGGTTGGTCTTTCCTTGGGTGGATTCTCAGGGAAAGGAGAGGAGGGAGGTATCCCTCTGTAGTTGGATCCCGGTATCTCTCCTAGGAAAAGGGAGGGGGGAGGAAGCAGGGGGGGAATGGGTTATTTCTCCTGGGTGTAAAAACTCCATGGATTTGGGGCTCTTGGGATCCCCAAGGATTTTGGGAAAGGACTGTGTCCCAATCCACGTACCTGATTGGGTGGTGGCAGCTTTACCAGATCTAAACTAAGATTTTAGTTTAGAGGGAAACCAAGGCAGGTCCCCACTTTGGAACCCAACAGCTCTAAGTGGGGGTGAGACCTATGACATAGGCTCTTGTAGGAAACGATCCAGGGAGCCAGGTGCATAGCACTCCAAGGTGCAGGAGATAGCTGCACACTGTTGGGCCTGGAGAGGAGCCTGGTGAAGAGGGTGGGCCCAGGCTCCCCTACCAACCTTTAAAGAGGAGACAATGATTGAAGCCTATCCATCGGCAGGGAATATAGTTGGGGAAGACTCTGAAAGTCCAGACCCCAAGTCCCTCAGCTGAGGGCTAAGCCCCAAAGCCATGGCAGACATCAAAAGACTTCTACATTATTGGATGACTTCTGTGTACCCCAAAAGGGGTGGACTGGAACACATGACCTAGCTGGAGGGCCGAGTGACAGAAGGGCCAGATTGCCACAGGATCAGGGCAGCTATTTACAGGGGCACCCAGGAAAGCTTGAGCTCCCAGGCTCAATTTCATTGCAAAATGTTCTGAATGAAACATTTTAATTATTTCAAAACAAATGTTTGGATTTTCTCTTCCATAGGCAATTTAGAAAAGTAAACTCTCCCTTCTTAGAAGGAATGATATTTTCTCCCCAGAATTTCTTGTGGAACATTAATTCCAGTGTTCAACCAGCTCTACTTCTGAGTCTCCTCACTCACCCACCTGCTTGCCCAAGCACATTCCCCAGTGTTTTCTCAAGTCTTGTTTTAACTCTTACAAGCAATACCCTCCCCCCAACACCACCACTTCTCTCGGGATGCTGTTCCATAGTTCTGTAGATTTCACTGTTTTCCTGATAGTCATCCTAATTTTATTTACCTGTTCTTGATTATTACTGTTACCCTTTGCACCTCACTAAACAATTGCTCTCCCTTTTTAATGTGCACACGTCAAATACTAGGCGCTGTTAATGTATCTTCTCTTACTTGTTTAGCCAGACTATACAGATTTAGTTCATTTTATCCTTCCGTGTATGAAACTATGAGCAAAGCAGTGTGTGTTTTGTGGTGTTGATATTTTGTCAGTTAAGTACAGAGAATTTATGTACTTGCCTGGGTGGGTCCTCTTTTGACTTGAGTAGAACGTGATTGGTATACTGAGCTTCTGAGATGAGAATAAATGTCTTCACATTCAAATCAATAATAATTGTTACTTAAGAATGAGTGTGAGGAATTATTAAAGTTTAATTAACAGTTCACTATATGATCCAGTGAATGTACCTACTCCAGAAAACTTCTACTCCTGAATAATGCTTGCTCATACAAATATCACCTATAAAGTGAAACTCTGGCTTCGCGGTATTTTACAATATGACCTTGTGGCACTATTAGTACAACTTTAATTATATTGCAAATAAATGTTTTGTTCTTTCTGCTCCTTTATTTATTTCTGGCAAATTGTTATTGCTGGATGACGACTACTTCTCACCACACTTTCCACCAAGTACAATTATTCATTCTGCTCTCCCTCTGGAATAGACACCAATCTGATTTTGAATGACTCTCTGGACTGCAGTGCTAATCTGATATGCCAGTTCAACAGTTAAAGGGCACACAAATATGTAAAATGGAAAAAAATGTTTTCTTTTAAGAATTAAACATGTGAGGTCAACCACTAAGTATTATAGGCTGATAGTACAATCAGAAAAAATCCTACATGGTGATTTGTTTGAAAATCAAGTTGAATTTACAGGCCTTTTTCCTGTATTCTATTTTAAATATTATGATGTTTCACATGTTTTGGCATAAAAGTAAGCTGTGCTTTTCATTGGATTAATCTTGATTTTTCCAAAATCTTGGTAGTGGGACGTAGATACAGTTTTAAATATCTTGTTCTATGTGTCAGTCCTCTCTTTAGGACAGGGCTATTGTTTCAAAGGCTGTCTGTGGGCAGCAACTTCGGAATCAGAGGCTGGTTCACTTAAAACTAGCTTTTAGGAAAAAATCTTTCATAATTTCTTTGTAATTATCTCTACTTGCTGATTATGAATCATAACATTTAATTGCAGGCTTTTCTGACTAGTGGGGGGTGGACTGTGCAACAGAACATGACCTTTCTGTTCAGCAATTAGTGGCCTCTTAGGAAGCAGTTGACTCAATATAGGCGGCTTTCTGAAACAATAAAATAAAAGTAGAAAAAAGTTTATTACATTTTTAAATGTTTCATTTTTAAAGGACATTGCTAAGTTATTTCTTTTAATTTTTAAAAAATGTTTGTTCTCAGCATTTTAGTACTTTATTATTATTATTTATTAATTATTTGAGGCTTGAAAATAAAACCAAAAATATTCTACAGGCTTTGTCCTCTTTGTCCTCTTGCTTTAAATGGATCTGAAATTAACCTGACTTTTTTCCTTTTATCTCTTTTTTTGTGGCTCATAATCAGTTATTACAGTATTTGCTAGCAATGGTTGGAGATTCCAAAGAGGGATTTCAAGAAAAGAATGTGTTGTTTTGTGGGCCCTCTATAGACAGTAATGTCTGAAAATTTTCTTAGCAGTGGAGTAGTGTATTTTTTAAAATAGATAACTAGGTCCAAATTTTCATAAACCCATGCCATAGGTGAGCACTGCAATGTGTGTACATGCATGTATGAGACCAAACAGATGTCTAACCATTTAAATTAGATAGTTTATCCATAGTTAAGGCTATGATTTAGTCACAGAGGTTGCGGAAGTCACGGAATCCAGGACTTCCGTGACTTCAGCCTGTGGTGGTGGGAGCTGCAGGGTGGTGGGGGAATCCCCAGAGCTCCTGGCCGCCTCAGGCAGTGGGGGGAACCGCAGAGCTCCCAGGTGGTGGGGGAACCCCCAAGCTCCCATCTGCTGTGGATGGTGGGAGCCTCCGGAGCTGCCATGGGTGGCAGGGGAACCCCCAAGCTCCCAGATGGGCCTCCGGAGCTCCGGATGGCAGAGGTACCCCACAGCTCCTGGCCCTCACAGGGGGGGGGCATCCCACAGCTCCCAGCCACAGCGGCAGACCACTGGAGCTGCAGGGGGTAGGGTTACCCCTTAGCCCCAAGCTGCTGCAGGCGGCTTCTAGACCCTGCACAGCTGCCCTACTTCAGGCAGTGTGGGGACCTGCAGATCTCCATTTTGTCATGGAGAGGTCACAGCTTCCATGAAATTTTTTTTTTTGCCTGTGACCTGTCCGTGACTTTTATTAAAAATATCCGTGACAAAATCTTAGCCTTATCCGTAATACATATTACATTACCTGATTTATGCATTTAAACCTTTTATATGCAAATGGGGAGACTTATGAGTTCACTGTGTGTGGTTTACTGTTGTTCAGGCCTTAGAAATTTGGCCTTTTAATTGAAAATTGATTCTGGACCAGAAGGTGTAGCAGAGTGAAATTGACTAGGAAAAAAAGTGGGAAAATAGAAGGGGCAAAGGATTGAGCACAGTCACACAAACTGGCAGCAGAGACTTAAAAAGAAGGATAAAGAAGAGAGCAGAGACTGATGGGAAACCTGTTAGAAAGGAAGGGCACATACAAAGAGAAAGGTAACAAGCGAGTGCACGCCTGAGTGGTGTGGTGGGACGTACAGTAAAACAAAAGGAAGGTAATGGCCTGCTGCTTGTCAAGAGGCAGCATATCAGAGTTGCAAACCAAGCTTGGTCGTTCACTCCTCAAGTCAGGAGCTGGGAACATCATGGTGACAATGTAATCAAGTCCTTGAGAAAAGAGCACACTTTGGAGATCCTAAGTTAGCAGGTTAGATTGCTATAATTCCCAAAATGGAAAATACTGGTCTGTGAGCACTTTGAATTTTACCCTGTATCTAGTCGGTGTCACTTGAAATGCACCTCATGAGATATGCCTCATGTTGCTTACTGTCCAGTCACTGTCTGAAATGACTAGGAGTCTTACCTACAGATTCTAAAATGAGCCATCTCAGGCCTCTTTTTCAGAAAAAACGACTCCCTTTTTTAAATATAACAGGAAAAGGATTTTTATTAATATATGTGTATATAAGAGGGGAGTGTGTGTTTGTCTGTACAGCCATATAAAATATAAGGAGAGTGTGTATTACCTATATGTAGATATTAGTAATAATAAAAAAATCAATTATTTTGCAGTGAGGTATGCTATATATTATTCAGGTTGCAAGTGATGGTATTAACAGTCTCCTCCTCTCTTCTTCCCCTTAATTAAAATATTCTAGTGCTGCATTTCTTTAGCCAAATCCTTCTTCTCTTACTTATGTGAGTAGTCCCAATGATTGAGCCTAAAGATTTTTTTTAATTTACTAGATAACAACAGCAAGTCATTTAATATATAATGTCATTCTTCTTCTGCAACAATAGCAAAGTTAAAGATTATTTCAGGACTGCTTACAATCAAGTTAACTTCAATCAAGTTGTCTTTGAACGTCAGTAACTCTCTGCTGAGAAATGTGTACAGTCATTTTACAAAATAATGTTCATAAATATAAAAGTGCTACTCGGAGGCCAGTGAATTGTTTAATTGCAGTTTGTGAATGAATGTAAATTGAAACGAAGCGGACTATTTTCTGATGCAGTTGTGGGCGGCTTTGTTACAGAAATGAGCAAAAATAATTAACATATATTACAGTGGCTTAATGAAACTGATACATTGGTCACATGTATACGTATTACATACAGCATTTGGGAAATGTTTAGTCACTGGTCATTTTTTCCTCTAAGAGTAGATAGTTATTAGCTCTTTTATTATGTTTAGCCTTTTTCAAGAAATAGGGAAAACCAGATAATTATCATATTCTAAATTTAGGCACCAGTCACTGTTAATGGATTATAACAGGGGTTCTCAAACTGGGGGTCGGGACCCCTCAGGGGGTTGCGAAGTTATTACATGGGGAGTCGCAAGATGTCAGCCTCCACCCCAAACCCCATTTTGCTTCCAGCATTTATAATGGTGTTAAATATATAAAAAGGTGTTTGTAAGTGGGGGTCGCACCCAGAGGCTTGCTATGTGAAAGGGGTCATCAGTACAAAAGTTTGAGAACTACTGGATTATAAGTAGTGAAAATTAGTGCATTTGTATTAGCCTTTTCACTTCAAAGATTACAAGTGAATGTGTTATGAAAAATCCTGCAGAGAAAAAGATCTGAAAAGCTGAATCATTTTGAATTAAGCCTGTGTGTGACTAAATCCATTTTAAAGTGTGTGGGGACAGCACTGATGTCAACGGAGTTGGACCTGTGTGTGGGTGTATGTGGTATTTCCTTCTAGTCTATCTGTGATCTTTAAAAGAGCAGCTGATTGTCCATGTTAGCACAAGCCTAAATTATTCTTGTTTTAAAAGGAACAGAATAAACTGAAATACCTTTGTATATTTTAAAATATTAATAAAATTCCTAAGGTAGAGGATTTTACCAATTATAAGACTGGTCAGGGAGAGAGCTGCTGTCTGTGACATTGCCCCAACCAGACCTCCAAAGATGAATCAGTACTATGAGATTTGAATCTCATGTTATGATTCATAACCTCTGAGAAGGAGGTGGTTCCTGGTATCTCATTACAGTCCTGTAATAGAATGTCTCCATGGCCTGGCCAACCTGGCCTCCCTAGGACCTCTGCTCAGATGGCCCTGGCATTTGATGGTTGTCGAGAGATTCACATGGATCCCAGGACATCCATTGGTTTTGAGAACTGAATAGTCTTCATATCCCCAAAACTCATGATGAAATGGTTAGAAGGAAATTTCATGGGTAAGGCATTGTAGAATTTCTTGTCCCTTTTGTGTTTTTTGCCTCTGTATGTGGCAGCCTGGCCCTAAATTAATGTTCCACTTGTATTTTAGTGGGAAGAGTTATGAGAGTTAACATAATAAGATCATGTCATAGCTTGGATTAATAGTATATGTATCTTAAATGCTGCATGTGGTTTTTGTTTGGTTGGGGGTTTTGTTAATCCGTATGAGATTATATTTCTGTGTTTATGTGAAGAAGTACGGAGAGGGAGGAGCCATTACATTTAAGCACATAACAATTGAAACAGTACATGAGTGAAACAATGAAAAAATAATTATGGTTCATCTACAAAACCTGAGACCTCAGAAACTGAGGCCTGGTCTACACTAGGCGTTTAAATCGGTTTTAGGAGCGTAAAACCGATTTAACGCCGAAACCGTCCACACTAGCAGGCACCTTATATTTTTTTTTTAATGGCTCTTACTGTTTGTCTGTCCTCTCTAACGAGGAGGAGTACGGCTATCGGGGTATTAACATATCGGATTATTAGTGTGTGTGGCTGATCGGCCGGGTATTGGCCTCCTATCCCTATCACAGTGCACCAGTGACGCCTCTGACAATCTGAACTGACGGATGATGTGGTGGTCAGGTAAACAAAAAACCGCGAATATTTTTTTTATTTCCTGTTTGCCCCTGCGTGGAGCTCGGATCAGCACGGGTGGCGATGCAAAAAAAAATCAAAAAAAAAAACCATGCGACCATGCGGATGATGCAGGCAGGGCAGGCAGCAAATCCGTTCTCTATCGTATCAGCGCCCGTTAGAATTCCTTTAAAAAGACAAACGCCAAAGCGCCAAAGCAGGGACTCAGCGCAGCGCAGCGTGCGTAGCGGAAAGCCAAAGAATCAAAATGGATGCGATGATGGATGAGGATGGAAGCTATCCCACAGTTCCTGCAGCCCTAAAATTTATTGCATTTCTGGCTGAGCCTCAAATGGCTTCTAGGGTAAACACAGTGCCCGGGGTCAGGCATGCTTGGCAACCTACACTCACCCACCCCCACCCCCCCCCCCACCCAAGAACAAATCTGACTCTTCTCTTTTACACCTCCTTTTCTTTTATGCTGCTTTGCTGCAGATAGACGATAGCAGCACTAACACACAACATCCTTGCTCCTCTGGGCCATGCGGGTCATGGATGGTACAAATCCATCCTCATCATCATATCAGCATATCACAAAAAAATGAAAAAAATCTATCCTCATGATCAAATTCAGCTTCATGATCAGGACACCGTGGCTGGTAACAAAGGCGCTATCAGCCCTTTGGCCCTAATTTTTGTGGTGGATGGGGGGGGGGATGGATGGGTAACCATCAATACATCACAGGCATCAGGGCTGAGCTCCATCAGCCCCCCACCCTTCACCCCCAAAGATCATGTAAAAAGAAATGATTAGTTGCCCTTGGACTAGCAGTGGGATGCTGCTTAATCTCCTGTCTGGACTATCATAGCAGCTGAGGCTATCCACTGAGGCTGCCTTGTGTCTTATTCCTCAATTCTTTATTAATTCATCACACAAGTGGGTCAACAAATTCATTACTGCAACACAAAGGTGGGGAGCCAAGAAAGGGAAGAAAAGAAAGGAATCAACAAGTGGTTCAAGTGGGGTGCTGATAATAGCATAGCATACAGATATAGCATACAGATAATTTCTGCACTTGCCTATATTAGGCAGCACAGACTCTATTTTTAGATCTATTTTAGGATTATTAGGAGAGGGATTTTTCCAGATTAAAAGGGATTTTTGCTCTTTTTGGTGGCTGATTGGCCAGGGGGCCAGCACTCAGGCAACAAATGGTGGGGGTAACAAACCATGGAAGGTGGATATTACTGCTTTAACCATGGCTGATTGGCCAGTGCTGAGCAGCACTAGCAACAAATGGCATGGTAGCACTAGCAGCAAATGCAATCCCAAGTTCCAAGTTTATGGCATCCTCAGTGGTAATTAATGTGGATCTCTGGATGGTGCATATGTGCATGCAAAAGTGTAAGCTGCTGCTGCAGCAATGCTGCTGAATGTATGCTGCTGAATCGCTGCTGTAGTCAACATGTGAATAATAACATGGCAAAGCAAAGGCATCCGCCATGCAATGGCGCCCATGCTATGGCATCTGCCAAAAATCTGCCAGGCAAATGCTTGTCTGCCGTTGCTTGCCAGGGCTTCCCTGACGAAACCAGACATGACACCATTTTACCCCACTGGACACCCAACCCGCCCCCATCCCAGCGGGAGGTTGAAAGTTGAACTCCAAGGGGGCTAGGGGAACTAGGGGGGGAGGAACTATGGGATGGCTACGAATATGCACCGCACACAGTGACGCCAGAAACAAATCGGGCTTGGACGACCGGACCGTAATACTGTGTTTTAATGTTAAACGTGATTTAATAAATTAATTAATCTTATTTATAGTCCAAGTTTGTAGATTTCCCTGAGCTGCTACCTACTCTGAGGACATTCAAGATCTCATGGTACTTTATGGCTTTGTCCCAGAGTTCTTGGACAAGTTTTCCAAAACTACCCACTGTTATGCAGAGTTCTACATGCCAACTGACTTCTCCAGAGGGGATTGCATTTTTAAGAGTTGAAGACCTTTGGGAGGAAAGGAAAGCCTGTCTGTCTGTCATGACACAGTTATGCTGTGAGGTACTGGTGACTGCATGAATCACAAACCTTTTTGAGGTTGGGTATGAATGCACCCTTCAATTAACATAAGTGTCAGGTTGAGTTAATCAGAAGCCCCTCCACCCCACTAGCCTAAAACTAAAGGAGGCTGTGAACCCGACCAGGAGTTTGGACTGAGTAGGCAGGGTTTTTTCCTCTCTGTGTGTGTTATACACACACATACTATCCTCTACTTTTTAAAAAACCTTTGTTTAATCTTGGCAGAATTTGATTATTTTTTCTAGTTTTGATGGATATTTATGGTTATTTTTAAACCATTTATTTTTATTGTAATTTATTTGAATTTTCGGACTTGAGGGAAATTATGGGGGGCTGTGTGTGTCAGACAATAATTATTTAATTACTGTAGATATTGAGATTCATGAAGTTAAAGCTTTGTAACCATTAAAACACAGATTGGCAGCATCACATGTCCAAATACACAAAGTAAATAGCCTTTAATCAACGTCTAATAAATTTTCACCCATCATTCTTCTTATTTTGCCTGTATGTAAATTCAGGTTACTTTTGATGGAAATAGTTTTTTGTTGGTTTCTGTTTGTGCAGTGAAATCAATGTTTATCATCAGTTACTGATCAAAAATATTTGATGGGATTTTTTTTTAAATACTAAGCACCAGATGTGCCAACCCCATGCTGTACTTTATGTGTGAAGCAAATTACCAGTTAGGAGATAAGATGGAATTTTGAACATAACCATACTTGGCAGCTCAAAACTCACTGCTGAACACCCCCCCCCCCCCATCTCCTAAATAATACTTCACAATGACAAAAACAACCATTTCACGTTGCATTTTCTCTTTGGATAAAATGCTATTGCCTGGCAATACTCGGTATTTAGGCTTCCCTTTGTCTACAGCCCTCCTGTAGTGCAGTGCAGAATGAACAAGCATATACCACAGACTCCTCTTCAGTCCAGAATGTGGGAAACTGAATCACAGCAGTGATGGCAGAATGTGCAGGAGGAACTGTAGTGGCGAGTGGATGGGCTGTATAACATGATGCAGATTGCTTTCTCATTCCTATAATTCAGATGCCCAGCAGTTACGATAGTAGCTCCTCCTGTTTACTACAATTCTAGTCTTGTCTTTTTCATAGACGTTTTTATACCATGTTCATCACCATAGTCTGAGCATTTACAGTTCAGCTTATTTTCAGTACTGCTATGCAATATGGAGGGTTAATGGCTGCTGTGTACTAACCAGTTGTAACAAAGCCAAGAACCCCGATAAATAGAAATAAATATGTTTACTGTGCATCACAGAGTTCATCGTTCCTTCTGCTCCTTTCTCCATCATTCCCCTTTAGAACTCTCTGGGCTTTGTATTTCTGTCCACTTGCTACCCAATTAATACTCAGTTCAGTTGCATGTGTCTGATTTTAAAGCCTCTGCAGCTAACTGCATTGGCAACCACTACTTCATATATGATTTGTCCCCCTGCCACTTTAGTGTAATGTGTTGCTCACTCAAATAATGTGCAAAATAACTCAGCCCTTATGTGCACCTAACTTCAGCCCTTATGTGCACGTATGTGTGTTTAAAACTTGTGGCTTGTTATTTTTTAAGAACCATTTCATTATATATATATACATCCATAGCCTTTTCCCTCCCACCTTTGATTTGCAGAATTTTCCTGCTTCTGATAGGTTTTAGCTCAAGTTATATTTACCACATACTCAGTGTAGGAGTCCTATATCAAAGGAGTGACATATCAAAGAAGATACCTTAATATAATCATAGAGGCTTGAAGATCCAGATAGCTATACCTTTAGGTCTCATGTTTCCATATGCCAAAGTCAGATGGTCCTTAGCATTTTAAATAAAAGATTCATAGATTTATAAATTCCAAAGCCAGAATGGACCATTGTAATCATGTAGTGTGGCCTCCTGAATTACACATAGACCTCCCCCCAAAATAATTCCCTTTGAATAGAGCATATCTTTTAAACAAAATCAGTCTTGATTTTAAAATTTCCAGTGATGGAGAATCCACCTCAACCCTTGGTAAATTATTCCAGTAGTTAATTACCCTCAGTGTTAAAAACGTATGTCTTATTACCAGTCTGAATTTGTCTAGCTTCAGAATGATAGGGCTCTCTGGTACGATGTGGCAGTTTGCAGGCATACCATGCACTCAGCACATCAACTCTCAGTTCCTTTTGACAATGCATTGTACATTTGAATAGTAAAACAACATTGTTTTATAGAAATTAACCTGGAAGCCTACAAAACTGACTAGGGTCTGGTATCCTTTTGATACATTTATTTTTCTACCCATCCTATAGAAATTTATAGCAGGGATATAGTTCTCTGTTACATGTTGTGGGCTATTTTACGTCACTGATTATTGAAGCAAAATCCCCATTATTTTCGATGGAAGTTTTTACTTTCATAACCCTAAACAATGGTCAAAACACAAAGAAAGCCAAGACTCTTCCATAGGACTGCACAACAGTAGAGAGACAGTAAAAGAGACATATTTTCCCTCTTACTATAAGATAACTCTCCAATTGAGCAGAATGCAATATTGTGAAAGGATAAGGGATAACATTTTCAAAAGTAACTAATTGACATTTTCAAACAGGATTTAGGCACTTTGGAGCCTAAGGACCAGATTTTCAAAAGTATTTCATTTCCTAAAGATTCAGATAGGTGCCTAGTGGAATTTTCAAAAATGCCTAAGTAGGTTAGGTATCTAACAATGGGAGCTAGGTGCCTAACCTGCTTAGGTGCTTTTATAAATCCCAGTAAGCACCTGTCTGAATCTGTAGGTGTCTAAACACCTTTGAAAATCTGGCCCATAGGCACTTTTCAAAGTTTTAGCTCATATCTTTTCATGAACTTTGTGGTTGCTAGTTTATAAAACACCTTTCAGCCCACAGGATCCCAAAGCACTGTACTAGCTACTATACTGTATGCGCAAGGATCAATTCACCCACCATCAAAATGCAGCCACCCAGAATGGCAACTGTTTAACATGCTATACAACAAAGAGTGTCAGACATAAAGAGAAGACTCTCATCTCCAATTTAAACTACAGTTGAAACGTATGTATGCAGAATGTAATTTCCAATTTTTAAATTTGTCCAGATCATTAGGGCAAACACTTCTGTAGTACTCTTACTAACATGGGGTATTTCATGACTGCGAATGGTGAGGACTTTTTTTAAAAAAAAATCCTCATCTGAAAGGTAAAACAATCAATAATCTTCAATTCTGGATTAAAAAGGTGTGTAATTTATATTTTCCTCAACCTCCAGAGGATGAATCAAGCACATCAACTTCATTGAAATTACTCTGGATTCACTGAATGTGAGAGAAAATTTGTACCAGTATAAATAGAAAGTTGGTTACTCACCCTTAAGACTGAGCAGATTTTTGAGAAGTGTCATATATACTTTTTCCCCAAAGAAAAAATTCCCTTCTCGTGAGAAATAAAAGTGAACACAATACTTAAAATAATATGGAAATATTAATTTAAAATGTTCATATTTAGGTAACAGTGGTGGGAAAAAATGGTAAAATCAACAAATTAGTCTATCTGTAATAATATAGTATGTAATCTTAAATGCTTTACCTTACCAGTGGATTCAGACTACATATCTTAAAGTCAGTGACTCTGAGGCTAGACATGAAATGTACAGATGAGAGTGACAACATATTTATATAATAAAAACCAGCCTGAGAGCACTGAAAATCAACATTGAACTCAAAGAAATGTTATCTGCTCAGCATGATATATTGAAATGAGATTGAAATATAATGATGTGAGAATTTTAAATTTAAAAAAGAAGAAAATACATTTATGAATTGATCACTAATGTTTGAGTAGTAAATGCATCCTAGAAAACCTTCTTCCATAGGAATGGAAAAGTTCTCGGTCTGAGCTATGTTAATAATATTGGGTCAAACCTTTTCCACTATCTGTTCCAGGAGGTTTTGTCCTTGCAATTAGTCGGACTCCTTGTTTGTATAAGCAGCAGTTCGGCACCCATACTGAAAATAGATTTTTGTCACGATATAGCTCTACCATGGGAACCATTGGCTGGTGATTTATTTAAAATCACTCGGGAAAGGAAGGGCAAAAATAAGTCAGGTGTCTGTTTATGTATCAAAACTCCTTCAAAAAGTGGCTTAGTTTATCTTACAATGTTTATGTAATGAAAATCCGTATAATCATTACCCCTTCCAAAAAAAAGTAGGCATTTTGGTGTCTAAGGGTGAGATTTTCAAAGGTTGTAACAAAGCCTAAAGGTGCGGATAGGCACCTAGTGGGACTCCACATATAGGTCTAGCTATGCAGAATCACTTGCAGGACCAGAGTCTTAGTGCTGAGTTCTGTTCTAGAATCCTAGTCCGAACCACCTTGCCTTGGTCCTGGAGACCATTTTCTTCACTTCCCATTATCTTCTGCTAATCTATCTCCTCCATTTTTCCATGCTGCTTCCTCCCCACCCTCCCCCCCACCCCGAAACGTTTGCCACTCATGACAACACAAAAAATAACAAATGGGTTAGAACAGACAAATAAAAGAAAAACTGACAAACTATTTGCTAGTTTCACCATTTATATCCATGTGAAACTGCAATGTTGCATTCATGCATCTCTGTGCTGTGAGAGGGCATAAATCAGCAGCATTACCAAATCTATTTATGTGGTCAAAGATGGTGTCACCGAGCACATACTGCTGGATTATCCTGGATGCAGAGAAAACTCAGAACAGTTAAATGCAAAGATACAAAAACCCAACCACTCCGCTGAGGGAAGGGTACCAAAGTATCTTTTTATATGCTGTACAATGTATCCTGCAGTTGATTGCTCTATTTTTCTCTTTGGGGTTTCCTGTGAGATTTCAATGCAGGGTTTTAAAAATCAGGTTATCTTCCTATATTAATCCTTTTCCTCTTGAGCTCCTTCTCATCCTCGCTGGTGAATTGCTCCACCACACAGCTATAGAAATAGACAGGAGGTATAATGTCTATAGAAAAGATGGTGGGCTAGATGGGGCTGCTCAGATTTACAACAGTTTTAAGATCTAGCTCAATATATTTATTAGCATATTAAAATTAATAATCAGAGTAATATTAACCCCAGCTTCAATAATAGCAGTATCATACGTACCTGCACTGCAAAATCATGCACACTAGCCACTCCACCATTTCTGGAAGAAAGAAACCATTTTTGGTAGGTGCAGTGTAGTAGCTCAGAAGACTGAGAGCAGATCATCTGAGAATTCAGATTAAATCCTCACAGGTTCTCCCATCACTGTAGTTAATTGACCTCCTCGCTAGGCAGTAGCAAGGGCGACTGAAGAATTTCAGTGTAGACAAGCCCCTGGAATGTGAACTAGACAGAGGTCCTGCTGTGGGAGATCAGTTGTGTTAAAAGCTATTTATCTGAAGGAGAATTTATCATGATTTCTATTACTCAGGCCATGACTACACTACAAAGTTAAGTTGACTTCATGTAAGTCGACATCAAGCCTCCAATTTAAGCAAGTTGATCTTGCGTGACCACACTACGCTCATTGTGTCAGTGGAGTGCATCCTTACTAGCAGGGCTTGAATTGACGCATGGAGCACTGCACTGTGGGTAGCTATCCCACAGTGCACGTAGCTGAGTGAAATTTTGGGTTGGGCTTGCAATGCCTTATGGGACCAAAACATTGGTGTGGGTGGTTCTGGGACCATGACGCATTTACCTCCCTCTCTCCCTTCCTCCTTTCCTCTCTCCCAGAAATCAATGGCAAACAAACCAAGCCTTTTTCACACCTCTTTTTGTAAGCCTGGGTTATCCACACAGACGCCCAGCGCAAAAAGCATGGACCCTGCTCAGTGGTACACTGTTGTTGTGAGCATTGCAAACACCTCATGCCTGCAGTATCCTGCAGTATTTACACAGCTGATACAGAAGCTGCAATGTGATGCCACGCAAACAGCCCTGCTGGAAGACATAGAGCGGAGCAATTCACAGTTGCTGGTGACAGCTATGGGATGACGAGCAGTGGCTGCAGAACTTTTGAAAGCATAAGGCCACTTTCCAGGAGCTTTCCCCAGCCCTGAAGCACAGCAATACTAAAATGAGAGCTGCTCTGACAGTGGAGAAGCAAATGGTGATAGTGCTGTGGAAGCTTGCAACTCCAGATTGCTACTGGTCAGTGGGGCATCAATTTGGAGTGGGTAAATATACCGTGAGATCTGTTGTGATCCAAGTTTGCAGGGCCATCAACAGACTTCTGCTAAGAAAGGTAGTGACTGGGCAATGTGCAGGACATAGTGGGTGGCTTTGCCCCAGTAGGGTTCCCTAACTGGGAAGGACAATAGACGGAACACATATCCCTATCTTGGCACCAGAACACCTTGCCAAAGAGTACATAAACCAAAAGGGACACTTCTCAAAGGTGTAAGCGCTGGTGGATCACAGGGGCCATTTCACCGACATCAATGTGGGATGGTCAGGAAAGATGCATGACATGTGTATCTTTAGGAACACAGGTCTGTTCAGAAATCTGAAAACAGCAGCTTTCTTTCCAGACTGCAAAATAACCATTGGTGATGCTGAAATGTCATTTGTAATCCTGGGAGACCCAGCCTACCCCTTGCTCCCATGGCTCATGAAGCTGTCCACAGGCAGCCTGGACAGCAGTAAGGACTGGTTCAACCATAGGCTGAGAAGTGCAGAATGGTGGTGGAATGTGCCTTTGGATGTTTAAAGGTTGCTGGGATTGTTTGCTACTAGGTTAGACCTCAGTGAAAGCAATATCCCCACAGCTGCCTGCTGTGTCCTCTATAATATCTATGAAACAAAAGGAGAAAAGTTTCTGCCAGGCTGGGGGGTTGTGGCAGATTGCCCAGCAGCCAGTTTTGAGCAACTAGACACCGGGGAAATAAGAAGAGCACATCAAGGGGCTCTGCATCTCTGTGAGGCTTTGAAAACCAGTTTCAGCAATGATCCAGAGTAATGTGAAACTTATCTGTGTTGTTCCTTACCAAACTGTCCCCTTCATTGCATTTTCTCCCCTGTAGACTCCATCCCCACCAACCACTGTGTGTTGAATGAATAAACTCAGTCCATTAAGTTTTATTATGCACATAAACACACAGAGACAGCAAAGAAAAGTAAGATAACCTGGGGCAAAAAGGCTGACAACACGGGGGGGTGGGGTGGAACAAGGAAAGCTTGCTTACAGATGCACTGCAATAACAATCAAAGGTGTGGGAATGGGCTCCTTCTGGTCCTGTATCCTGTAGCAGGGGTGTTGAGTGCAAGGGATGCCAAACTTCCTCTCCTTCCCCCCCCCCCCCCCGTGCTGCCTCATAGAACGTTTCGGGGAGGAGGACTGAGAACTAGGCAATGATGACAGCAGGTTCAGCATAGGCTGCAGAGGGACTCTAGCATCCAGATGCCTTTCTTGAACCTCAACCAGATGCCTCAACGTGTCGGATTGCTCCTTCATAACCTGCAGCATTTCTTCTTGCATGCCACGCTCTTGTTCCCTGCATGCTTTCCTGTCCTCCCTGCCCATGTTCTGGTTCTCAGACAATGTAATCATCGATGCTCTGAGCTCCAACTTGTCACTCTAGGAAGCACACTATTAACTCATTGAACATGTCCTCCCGAGTCTTCTTTTTCTGCCTTCTAATCTAGGAAAGTCTCTGTTCTGGTGTGGAAGATGCACCAACGGACAAGGTTTCAGCACAAGGGTAGCATTGGCAGTGCATACATTGTTTCTGGTGCAAGGTTAATTTTTTTTATAAAAAAAGACACCCCTCAATACACTTCACTGCAAGCCACAATGTAATCACAACTGCTAGCTATTGTAAGAGTCAATTTGCTGCTCCAGCCATGGTGAGTAAGGCCCCGAGGCATGGGTAAGAGATCTTGTGCAGCTGCTTTTGTGAAGACATCCTTGGGATCATAGGTTGAAACTTGAAAAAAGGCCCCTTTCCCTTAGCAACCTGGATGGTGCTTGAGGACAGGTACCAGTGTAAAGTCACCCCTTACAAAAGCAGCATCAGGTTGGGGGGGGGGGGGGAAAGGAAGACAATCAGGAAGCCACCACCCCCCCACACACCTTTTTTTTTCAATGCTGCTTGCAATACATGGTGATCCCCTCCAACCACAACCACAGCACATTTGGGAAAGCGTGGTTGTGTGACCAAGATTTCACCAAATAGGGGGCAGATTACTTGTTGAATTGTTTGCAGTTTAAGGGCTAGCATTGAAAACTTCCCCTGTTTCCCCTAGGTGACACTATGCAATATCACTTTCCTTAGGGTAACAGAGGAAGCAAGGGAGCAGATGCTGCAAGTGTCTGGGTACGGACCTGGTCCTTATGCTGCAATGCTGTGTGCTAGTGATGCCAACAGAGTTAATACTGGAATGGTGTGAGAATGTGTCCTACCGTGGTGGACGAAATAAGGCAGCCCTTCCCAGAAACCTGCAAAGGATTGCAGAGTACCTCCATGAAAGCTTCCTAGAGATCTCCATGGAGGATTCCAGGGCCATCCCCATGCACATAAACAGTCTTTCTCAGCGAGCACCCTCTGCATAGCTGGAGTGGCCATTGATACCTACTACACCTAATTTTTTGTACAGATTAAACATAAAAAATAATAGCTTGTAACCCCTACAGTTTGACTGGAAATGTGTACTCACCAGAGGTGCCTTCCCCAGCATCACGCTCCTCCACCAACTAGTCCTGTGAAAGGATGGGCTCCAGGGTTAAAAACAGTTCTTGGCTGGTGGGGAGAATGGATCCTCCACTTGCCTGCCTCAGATTCTCCTCCTCCTCTTCCTTTTCCTCATAAACAATGTCCTCCTGGTTGTTGCCCAAGGTCGCCCGGGCCTCCTGGGAGGCATCCACGAAGTGTTTTGGAATACTGGTGTGGTCACTGCTGAGAATCACATGCAGCTCCTCATAAAAGCGGCATGTCTGTAGGACAGAAACAGAATGACTGTTCACCTCCCTTGTCTTCTGGTACGTTTGCCAAAGCTCTTTTATTTTCACACAGCACTGTCCCTGTGTAGCCCTTCTCCCCCATGCCCTGCGCAATCTTGGCATAAATGTCAGCATGTCTTCTGTTGGATTGGTGCTCTGCTAGCACAGACTCTTCTCCCCACACAGCAATAAGATCCACCACTTCCTGGGTACTCCATGCTGGAGCACATTTGCGGCCTTGAGTCTCCATGATCAGCTGTACTAGCAAGCTTTCCATGCTGATCAAACAGAAAATGAAAATTCCCGGGGCTTTAACAGGGGAGCGGCTGTTTCCTGTGTACTTGGCTGATGTGCAGTGGAGTTGAAAGTGCTCTCCAGAGCAGACACAGCAGAGCACTGTGGGACACCTCCTGGAGGAGGCCAGTTCATTCAAATTACACAATGCAGTGTCTACACTATCCCCATGTGGACCCTTGGATGCCGAATCAAGTGCTACACCTCTTGCAGAGGTGGAGTACAGAAGTCGACTTTACAGGCCACTTAGGTCGGTGGAAGGGATTCAGTAGTGTAGACATCCATTATTAGATTGACTTAACGCAACTTATGTTGACCTAAGTTTGTTTTGTAGATCAGGCCTCAGATAATGCTGTCTTTTCTTACAAACCAAAAAATCACTACATTATCAAGATAGGTGAAAACTTTTCAGGTTGCATTCAAAGGAGGGAAAGGATGCAATAGTTTCTCTAGAAACAAGAGAAATTATCTAAAGTTTTTAACCAGGTCAAAGGTTCATAGCTGTATCTCAAATATGCATTATTCAAAACAGATTTGAGTTTTCAGTACTCACTGCTTCAAGCAATTTAGGCAAGTGTACATTTCTACTTAATCTGCACAGTCATATTCTCAATCGTGGTAGAGAATTGGCTAACAAGAACCTTATGTTATGATCCAAACCCTAATTTAAAGTTTTTCCCATATGGGCAGATTAATTCTATTCCTTCCTAGTTGTTTGATATTATTGTCAAATATCATTTATGTCAAAATCATGAGATGATAAAGTTAGAGGAGTCCCCAGTAGTAATGATTCATCATCTCAGTGTCATTACTTGAATGTATGGTCTGTGAGATGTCCTTACATTGGAGCAGCTTTTCTTCTCCAGCTGTATTCTGTAATTATACTTAGTCCATACATCCCTTGAATGGAGAACCCTGCACAGAAGGGTTTTTTATGCTACCTGGAAATGTTGAATTACACTTAATATTATAGACCATTTATAAAGGATTATTAAATGATTAATACATATTTTAATATTTGTTTAAAAATGTTATACATAATTATAGAGTCCAGTAGGAGCTGATGTGCTTATGGCTCATACACTATGCTCCTCATATCTGTAACATTCTAATAACCTCTATCAATCACTTATAAACTATATATGTTTCCTTAGTATAAGGTTCGTCTTTGCAAATTCATTTAATGCCATCACAGGATATGAGCCAGTAAAATTTTGCTTCTGTCAGTAGTACTAAATCAACAGGACTCCTTGTATCAGTTAAGTAGTCAAAGGAACATGCATTTCGATGATGAGATTACTTTCTTCTGGTAATTCACTTACGTTTCTTTGTTGCTAAAAATAGGGACAGAAGCACCGAAAGGGCAGCAAATTTAGGCATCCATCCTGTAATGAAATCTGTTCAGGCTGACACCTGCATTCATATGAGTCTCTTGCTGGGGCCTTAATTATCAGTGGCACAAAATAGCCCAATATATTTCATCATGCATTTGGAGCTGTGTGAATAACTGATTTTTTGGTTTACTGGTGATTCTGGAAAAAAATTAAAAAATAATTTTGGGTCAACCTGAAAGTAAAATTTTTGGTGAATTGAAAAGATGAAGGGAAAAAATAGTTTCAGGTTAAATGAAACAGTTCATTCAGTCCTGAAACAAAATGTTTTGCTTAGAGCATATTTTAAACTTTGTAGAAATAAAATTAATTGAAATTTTGAAACAAAACATTACTTAAAATTAAAATGTTTCATTTTTAGAATATCAGAACAAAATGTTTTGATTTTTCCAGAATTTTTTTCCCAACACAAAAAACAATTTGGCAAAACCAACCAATGAAACATTTTGGTATTACCAATTCTGCATTTTCCGCCAAAAAAATTTGGTTGACTGTTTTTGCCCAGGTCTGCACACATTACATTTCATAATCTGTGGCTTATGGTAGAACTGTTTATGTTCAGATGATTTTTTGACCTAATGAACATCACAGCGGCAGGCTCTGATGTGTAAGTCTTGATTACAAACTTTATTCTCAAATAGGTTTCGCACAGTGGAACTCAGGCAGTGAATCTGGCTCCTGGTCTCCATCTGGTTGGAACTGTGAAAAAAAAATTTTAAATTGTGATTGGTATCAAAAGGTGATATGTTAAAAGATTTACTTGCCAGAGTTTATAGTTTATTTTCCTATTACTTTGTTTTTTAAATGATGGATTTTAAAATGACAGTAATATGATTCCAGATATGGCTCTATAATTACCAAAAAAATCATGTCCTCACCTCATATTATGCAGTAGGGGGACCCTTTTCCCCTGTAAGGCTGGCTTTTCCCACAGGCTGGAAGGAAAGGGGTGGTTAGCCCTTAAGGAACCTCCCCCTCCCCCCTGACAGGAAGCAGTCAGCCTGACCAGATTTATTGGGAGGGATGGGGGACTGGAAGAAAGGGGTGGTATAAATCTGGACCAGGCTAGCGACTCCCACCCATGGAAGTAGTTAAAATTCCAGGTTTCATCAAGATCCCCTGCAGACATAGCGCTCCTTTGCAGGAGGCTGGAGAGGAATTTTTCCCTCATGGTCAGATTGGCTGAGGCAAGGTTGGTCTTGTTTGCCTTTCTTCAGATTGGGCACCCAAAATTAGTGGAATCTTTTGACCTTAATCTCTGTGCCTCAGGTTCTCATTTATAAAATGGGGATAATACCCACTCATCTCACAGGGGTGCTTTGAAGATAAATTGATTAATGTTTATGAAGCACTCAGATACTCTAGTGATGAGCACCATAGAAAAGCCCGTGAGGATACTAATAATTCTGTCTTCAGAGCAAGGTTTGAGTACTGTGCAGTAAAGATGGCCTGGGGTCACACACTGAACAATGGGAAGAAACCAAAATATTGAACAGCTGATCATTAAGTGAGCACCATCTTTCCTGTGCCCTGATAAAGCAGGGGTCATGTGGAAAAAATAGTATGTGATCATGTACCATAATGCACACACAAAAAAGGATTGAAGTAGGATTGCACAGGCAACCTTAATTCCAGCATTTCCTAACTTTTGAGTGCTTAACTTTGCAATACGATTTTTGTGTGTGTACAATTTCACATATAATTCTAAAAGTATTATACAAGCAGTCAAAAAAATTTTTTAACTGTAAGCTGCTGTAGAAGATCGTATAGGTTGGTGTTTTACATATTGTAGAATTAATTTTGTATTATTTTAAATTTTATTATATATATTGTCATTGTTTTTTAATTTTAACAAAACTAGACCTTTCCTCAGAAGATGACAATGTGCTGTAACAATCACATGGCCAGCAGTTGTAATTAAGGAAAGTCAACTCTGTGGCATAGCTTGTTATTTGTCTAGTGTGTTAATTAGAATAGAATTGCACAGTGAGTGGGAGTAGTTGGCTTTCCTTAGAGTCTAACAGCTTTGTATATCACCAATCCTAATAAGCTGTGCAAATACTGTATGTTCCTTGTTCATTTGTAGTTAGCAAGTTACATGAGTATAATTCAGCAACATGTACACTTTATAATAGCACAACATGTATTTTTTCTTCTACAGATTTGAAGGGAACAAGCAGTCTTATGCCTAGACAGGTTGAGGAAGACTGTTTTTGTAACAACCTTAAAATATATATTCTCTATGTGTCCAGGAGACTATGAGAACCGCTGTCAGATACAGGGGCTGATTGTTACAAGCATTATGGACACCAGGGAAATGGATTTTAAGACATAATAGATGCAGTTAAGTTGTCATAAAGGAAGAAAAATTGGGAGCTATTAGAGTACACTACTGGGATAGTTAGTTGGAAGGCCAAATGCAGCTTTACAGTCTGTAGCTTAATAAAAACAGAGCTTCTGTTAAATAGGTATCACCAAACTATAAATAGGACTATATCAGTGTGATTGTTAAAAGTATTTAGCTTTGTTATGTCATTTAGCATAGTTACAGTTACACTGATGATTTATTTATTTGGTTTAGAAAATCATTTCTTTTAAATAGCTTTGGGTCTAGCTAATCACTCATCTCTAGATCACCGAAATAGAAATATCAATATCTTTTTAATGTATAATTCATCAGAGGCTGCTAGTGCCTATACTTTTTTTTAGGAATGCAGACATTCCAAGTCATGTTTTTATACCTTGTTTAGTAGCAGCTTCACTATTTTAATGACCAGCTGCTACCACGCCTTGCAAAACAAGGAAAAAGAGAACTCAGCTGAAGATAGTTAAAATAACAAAAAAGGCACAATTCCTCAATGAGGCAGTAATGCAATTAGAGTACTGTAATTTTACTCTTTCTAACACCTGGAAAGAAATTGTTTCGGCTCCGACCTAGAAGTCGAGAAGAGGAGCGAGCAGCCAGTGGAAGTGAAAGTGATGCTGTGATTCTTCAGAGTTCTGTGAAGATTTTAGTGCTACCCAATCTTAATCAAGAACCAAATGAACAAGATTTATTGTGTGGTCTAGGAAACAAATTTATTCAACTTGGGTTCCACACAAGTAAGTAGCTATAAACTGTTGGGAAAGGGATGGCTGTTTTGTTCCTCATCCTTGGCGAAATTGATGCACTTTTAATTCATGCAGTGGTACCCAGGTGTTGGGGAGATGAGTAATTTTTGAATACATAATAAATTGTAACAATAAATAACTTATTTCAACCTATGAATACAAATTCTGTAAGACAAGAAATACCTTAAAGAGCAACACATCTACAAATAACAACAATGACTTGCCAGAACTGACTCAGCATTCTCCACCAAGTACAGCATGGCCAGATGGACTGTTTGCTACAGACTGGCCTCCCACCAAAATATTTCAATGTTAAGTCAGATGCTGTGGCAATATCTAGCAGGTGGACAGTATTCTGAGCAACAGAAGGTCAAATACATTACAGGGATTCAATCATACCCGCAGTTTTGGAAACACAAGCAAGAATATCATCTGAATAGACCAGGGGTGGGCAAACTACAGCCCGCGGGCCGGATCCAGCTCTTCAGGGCTTTGGATCCAGCCTGCGGGATTGCCCCCCATAATGCCATGGACCCCGTACCACTCTCAGAAGTGGCCGGCACCACTTCCCTGCGGCCCCCGGGTGGGGGGGGGGCAGAGGGCCCTGTGCATTGCCCTTGCCTCCAGGCACCGCCCCCCACAGCTCCCATTGGCTAGGAATGGGGAACCCCGAGGCCAATGGGAGCTTTGGGGGTGGTACCTGGAGGCGTGGCAAGGGCAGAGCATGCGGAGCCCTCCGCCCCCCGTCCCCCAGGGGCCGCAGCGCTTCCTGGAGCAGTGCAGGGCCGGGGACAGGGCAGGCATGCAGGGAGCCTGCCCTGGCCCCGGTGCGTGCCGCACCATCCCAGAGCTGCTTGAGGTAAGCGGCGCCGGGCCAGAGCCCAAACCCCTCCTGCACCCTGCACCCCAACTCCCTGCCCTAAGCCTCCTGCCTGCACCTTGCACCCCTCCTGCACCCCAACCCCCTGCCCTGAGCCCCCTTCTGCACTTCGCACCTCTCCTGCACCCCAACCCCCTGCCCCGAGCCCCCTCAAACACCCCTCCTCTGCCCCAATCCCTTGCCCTGAGCCCCTTCCTGCCCACCACACCCCCTCCCACACCCCGCACTCCCTCCTGCACCCCAACCCCCTGCCCCAGCTCTGCATACAATTTCCTGACCCAGATGTTGCCCTTAGCCCAAAAGGTTTGTCCACCCCTGGAACAGACTGTATGCTGCAGCAAATAAACCCCCCTAACAGAGGTCCTGATCCAAAGCCCATTGAAGTCTATAGGAAGACTCCCATTGACTTGAGCCGGCAGTGGATCAGCCCCTAAATACACAAATATGAAAACTCAAAAGCAAAAGCCATCAGTTGCTAGGCAACAATGTACCTAAGACATATTCTCAAGAAGGAATTTCCACTCCAATGACTTACTCTGCCTTGATGAAGATGAAGCCCAGGTCTAAATAATCTTGTAGGAAACGACAATGTTAATTCCAGACCCAGTTCCTTAAGACTTTGTTTCTCCTCCTGTTAGCAAACATGACTAAATCATCAAGATACAGCTTGGGTTTATAATTTTTGTGACCCATATCTTCAGCAAAGTTGACAGCTTCATCATTTTATTTCGAAGAAAAGCTTAAGCGTAGGACATCAGTTTTCTTGTAGTAGAGTTGAATGACAGAAGGAAGGTTTCAGGGCAGATCTCTTTATCTCTGAATTGGTTTGCCCAAGTGGACTTGTAGCATCATTATGGTTAATTAGCTCAAAACCAAACTGAGATATATTTTCCCTCAGTGTTGTAAGTGTAACTTCCATTAACATATAACTCAAAGAAGGTTCCAGAGATGCTATTTTAGTTTGATAGTGAAGTGGAATGTGTAAGGGTAGCCAGGAATCTTGGTATTTTCATCGGATTCCAAGTTCACTTTAACTTTATATCATTTTCCAGCTGCAGTAAAAACATCAAATTATAATCTAAGAAATACTGCTGAATTAGGCACTTTATTTTGCTACTTGATTTAGAAAATGGTTTATGTTTTTATGTTTTCTCAGCTGTGAAGCTATAAAGTTATAATGGCCTTTTAACAGACCCATCTAACTAATTGACTAATAGGTTTCAGATGTCAGTTTGAAAGCCCCAGACACAAAAATACGATCATATTGCCCTATTTTTAGTCTCAGTTAATGCCATCTGCCTGTGAAATAAAGAACATACCCGGAGTGACCTGCCTGCCTTTTGTGCTGACAAACCTGGCTTTCTTTATGCCCAAAGTTAGAGTGAATCATTGGCAAGGTCTCGTTATATTTCTTTTTCTCTAATATGTTGACTTCTGATATCTAGGAGGTGAATTTGCTCTTGGCTTTTAAATAACAGTCTAAACCAAACCGGATGTGTTTTCAGTGGTGTCTCATTAAGTAATTTCTAATATTTTATTGATTGACAGCTTCATTTGTGAGATTCTATTGAACATGAGAGCATTGTGTAGGCCTGAGGCGCGGAGAAAATTCCTTAAGATTTTCATTAGAATTTTCATTATGGTAGTAAATTAAATTAGAATTAATGATGAATGAAGAGGGAATGCTATTAGGGAGTCCACCTATTTTATAGGACATTTGTACAAATCGAGATTTTTCCCCCCACTACATGCACAGGATTTTGTGGAAGAGCAGAGCAGAAGAGTAAATTAGCCACTTTAATTCAGAAGTTGAGGTGAGAAAAAGAGCTGGAAAACCAGCCCTATAGGGTGGCCACAATATCAAATTGTTCTGGGTATCCCGT
This sequence comes from Mauremys reevesii, assembly GCF_016161935.1. Taxonomy (NCBI): domain Eukaryota; kingdom Metazoa; phylum Chordata; order Testudines; family Geoemydidae; genus Mauremys; species Mauremys reevesii. The sequence goes on along the minus strand of NC_052625.1, from coordinate 152,812,673 downwards.
CGTGGGAATCTGTTATCCCTTTGATTCACATGCATAACTCCTACTATAGTACAGTTTGAGCATTGTGTTTGTGCAAAACCATTTTCTGATTAGTCGCAGTCAGAACTGTGCCACAACTCGGAGCAAATACCCAGTTGGGACAGCATCACTGAAAAATTATGCAAACAAACAGAAATCATTACTCTTGTGTTTAAATTCAGCAGGAATGTTTAGCACACCTCTTCCCTCCCCGCCCTCCCCCCAACACGCTGACCACCTACTATCCTTAGTTGTTTGGAGCCATTGTTACACCACAAGAACACCCAGTTAAGAACTAGCAGCTTCTCATTACTGAATTGATAGCACGTATTGTATTCAAAGGTGAGCTTTTCTCTTAAAAGTTCTAATTTATCTCTTTACCACAAATCTCACTAAAGGTAGAAATACTATTTTTTTCAATCAAAAGCCTCATTTTGTTATCTTCTATAATTGTAAGGATAAAAACAATGCCACCGATAGGAGGATACTAACAAGATAACGCTCTTCTAAATGTATAAATATTAATTTAATTTATATATTACATACAGAGATCACACAAATAAACTTTACTGAAATCTTTATCATGGGCATTTTCAATTACGGCTGTTACCAGTATAGCATTGAAGTTCATTTTCAAGCTGTGGGAACTGGCTGACATCCTTCTTTAAGAAAATACTGAGTGTTACAAACAGGGCCGGCTTTAGGAACTGTGGGGCCCGATTTGAATACCCGGCAGTGGTCTGGGTCTTCACTTCGACGGCGGGGGCGTTCTTCACTCGCTTCAGGTCTTCCGCGGCACTGAAGGACCCCCCATCGCCAAAATGCCACCGAAGACCCGGAGCGAGTGAAGGACCCCCCTGCTTACAAATAAATATTACAAAATTAAAAAGGCGCCTAAGGCACGGGGCCTGATTCCGGGGAATCGGGGGAATCAGCGTAAAGCCGGCCCTGGTTACAAATGTGAAACATATACATTCTAAGTATACCACAGAGGTGGGTCAAATAACTTGTCTGTACTGGACTACAAGCAGATAAACAAAACACTGTAATGGACATCTCTGTTTTCTGATGCAGCTCAGCTGGTAATTTTAGCTAGGTATATGTGTAGCTATGTGTACAGAAATAAATTGATCAGCTTTTCAGGTAATGATGGGTGCTTCGTTTTGGGGGTGTCTAACTTGAGATTCCTTATTGGATCTGATTTTCAGCATTTGCATGTTCAGTGTTTTCTGAAAATCAGAGCCCTACAACATATCACAAGTTGAGGAACCCAAAACTGAGTGACCTCAAATCCCTAGTATTTTTAAAAATCTTGGTCTCTATATACAATCTAGTTTACTCATGTAAATTGTTGTTTCTTACTATGTATATGGATGTTTTTTTGTCAGTGGGTCTCAAAAATATAAATTAAAATAGCAAATTTAACCTAAGCAAAAGCAGACTAATAATCCCAAATTTACAGTTCAAATAGTGAAATATCTTATTCTGCTCTCCACCAATCCCTATCCTATTGAGCAGTGTCTGACCTCACATGCTTGGTTACATCATAACGTATCTCAAACAACCCCACATTTTCTTTTGATCATATTGGAACAGTCCTTTTCTGCTTAATTTCTCATATAAAGTATGATAAAGCGACTTGTCTTTAGTGTTAGATGTCCAAGCCTTCTCTATGTCCAAAGAGAAGTGTGCAGGATTTCCTCTCTATTTGTTGTTCTAGAGTGGCAAATGAGACATTTTGAGAATGGCTTTATAATATCTCTGTGCAAAGCATTGAAGTTTACTGGCTTGGAGAGCTTTTCTGATGAGCTCATCAGTGTAAGAGCTCAATTTGTTTAGTTCAAAGCCAACACAGCTCTTTTTAGTTTAATGTGAATGACCAGAGAAATAGACTGAGCAAATCAAGTGAGTCATGCTGGCAGAGGCTGAAACGATTGCAGGTATCCTAGGCTCATATAGCTGGAGTGCCAGACTTCTACGATACAACATTTTCTCTCTCCCCTTCAGCCACCCCCTGCCCACAATTTTGAATTTAGCTGTGTAAGCAGAATTTAAGATATTGCTAAAAAACAAGGCAATATAAAAGGAATAAGAAAGGCCTCCCTTCCTAGATAACATGGTAACTTGGTTTACCAATAAAATCCTTTGGGGGTCAGATAGATCTGTGTTTTTCCCAAATTTCCAATTCAATATTTTAATAACTGTGATTTAGCTAAGTAATTTTTTACCTTATAAACCCCGCCTATAAAAAAGGATTAAGCATCACAGCATTGCTAAGATTAACAGAATTAAGTACAACATCATTATAAAGGTAACATTAACTATAAGGAAATCTGCTATGTGCAGGAAAGATATTCTTAACCTTGCCTAAATTGCATCATGCCTCTGACACATCTAAATATATAGAGAGCCAAATTGTCAGATGGTGTAAATGGTGGCAATTGATACCAGCTGTAGATATGGTCCTAGTTTATTTTGTATTCTGCTTGCAGTACTTTCGTTGACTAGAACAATTAAATAAACGTGTTTCCTTTTGCAAAACTACAGCTCCATGCAGAATTAAGAAAGCCAGCCCAGTACATTAGAAATTATTTTTGCTTGACAAACTCTCAGAAGACTTCTATTTAAACATTTAAATACAGCAAACTATGGGCAGGGGCGGCTCTAGGCATTTTGCCGCCCCAAGCACGGCAGGCAGGCTGCCTTTGGTGGCTTGCCTGCGGAGGGTCCGCTGGTCCCGCGGCTTCGGTGGACCTCCCACAGGTGTGCCTGCCGAAGGTCCTCCGAAGACGCGGGACCAGCGGACCCTCCACAGGCACGTCTGCGGGAGGTCCACCAAAGCCGCGGGACCAGCAGACCCGCCGCAGGCTAGCCGCCGAAGGCAGCCTGCCTGCCGCCCTCGTGGCGACCAGCAGAGCGCCCCCAGTGGCTTGCTGCCCCAAGCATTCGCTTGGCGTTCTGGTGCCTGGAGCCGCCCCTGACTATGGGGTTGATACAGCTCCCACTGAATGTCACTGCAAGATTTCCGTTTCCTTCAGTGGGAGTGGAATCAGGCCCATACTATAAATGCAAGTGCCACAATGACAGGAAATCAAACCTCTGGTGGGATGAACTGAGGCACAAGTCTATATTAATCTTCACAGAAATTATACTTTGCACAGCAGTAAAGAGACTAAATGAACCTAACTGTTTCTGAACAAACATGTCTCCTAGTGTACTGGCTGTTGTGAAGGAAATAAGAGCTGTTAGAATTGTGCTTTGAGACATTAGTCGTGTGAATTGGTAATTCGTTAGCACTAAAGAATTTTTTTAAAAAATCCTTAGTTAGTAATTTAAAGTCTATTTTTATATTTAAAAGTCAATAAATGTCCATTACATTTTAGAGCAGTCTTATGATAAAGAGCTGTAATGATCATGATTAGCAGATGGCACTGCTCTCGTTACTGAAGCTCACTCACAAAGTAAGGATGGGGCTCTTACATATTTGTAGTTAAATTTAATCCATTTTTTACAGTGCGTATTTGGTGCATATTCAGGAAGGTCAGGAAAATTCACACTTTGTAATGTGGTTCTCTTTTTACAAAAGTACAATTGGTGCAAGCAGTTTTGGGATAGGATTGCCACATCACCTTTCACCTCTCTAGAGCCCAGTTTCACAAGGTACTGACACATATGCCTAACGTTAAACGCATGCCTATGTACCTTGCTTTAAATAAGCCAAACAAGAAATTGATCTTGCTCTTCTCAGTTAGAACTCCATGTACAAACAATTATTTTGTGTTAACATGGTGAGAGCAAGTTTGATTTAAACTAGTCTGCACCCACTAAGTAAGCTTTAAAGGAGTCTAATATTTTAAAGAATTTTCTGGTGAAGCCTACATGGCCCACAAAGGCAAAAGAGTAACATTTTTGAAAATTCCCTCATCCTGATTATCTGTTGCTTCCATCTCAGAAATTCAAAGTCCCAGAGGTTCATTGAACCCTCGGTTTAGCCGTGTACTAAAAAGCACATGCCTGATTTTAAGCACATGATTAATTGCAAAGCACATGAAATCAGTGGGATTACTCATGTGCTTAAGTACCTGGCTTATTTGTGGCTCTATGACAGTCAGTCTCCTCCAGTCAGGGAGCAGGAACAGTAAAATGTGCCTTACTTGACTTACCACATCTCACTAGATAGCACTGTCAAATGTGAAGTATTTAATACTCATGTCAAACTGTTTAAACTCAGTCCATGAAATTAAAAAAGAAAAAAATATTTACAGTAATTTATTTAGTCAGTTCTAAAATTTTCACTTTTTTTTAAAAAAAGAGCAAATTGTTCCGTAGTTAAAGTTTAGCGTCCTTGGCAGGATTAGGTCTTTGTTTTTAATTCAATACTGAACATTTTTTGTTGCCTTTTGGACTCTATTGTAAAGCTGCAGAAAAACAGAAAAGTACCCAGCTACAAAGTTTTTAATGGCCAAGAAATTCAGAAACCTCTCCTTTTTAAAGCTATGAGGTTTGGTTGAATTCAAAACAATAAAAAGCAGCAGTTCTCCCAAGCATGTGTCACTGCAGACAACATACGTTGTAGTGTTATTCGCTTGAGTACTTAAATCATGACATAAAATAGCAAACCAGAGTGGAATGTAACAATTCCCATGAGTACTATTGCAGAGAATAAAGTATGTTGCAGATTACCATCTACAATAAACCCTTTTAACTGCAATTCCAAAGTATGTAGCACACATATTAGCCATATATCTTAAGATAATGGATCTTAATATATTTACATTTTAAATACACCACATTTTTGCATCAAACTTGCTGTAAATTTAACATTGGTGTTACCATTAACATTCCAGATTTTGGAATAGAATACATCTGGCAGAGTCTGTTTTAAAAGATTATGAACTGGAAAAACGGTTGCATTTGACACTAAGGATAATTAGTAGCAGTGATTCTCACTGCAGTTAACTTTAAAACATGCGGGTGACTGGCTGTGTTTGAGCTGTATGGGGAGTAAGGTGGAAGAAAGTGTTCCCAGACTACTGTGACAATTAGCTAGAACATTATATTACCATAGGTTCTATTATAAACACCATATTTCTCTTGTTTCAGAATTTCACTCCCTCCTTTGAGCAACAGTAACATAATAGAGTTTTGTGCAAAGGCTGCAGCACCAATCTATTGATTATTTCAGTATTTAACCTATTTTAGCTAATTTATCTGGATGGACAGAAGAAAGCCATCAAGGAGCTTCCTAGTGTGTGTGTGTGTCAGCTTCTTCAGATCAGCTCCGTGTGGAGCACCTACTGTACATCTTCCTATTGTAAAACAACCCCCTTGTCACAGATGGGGCTTGCTTACCAGCTCCTCTATAGTCCCTGGCACATGGCTGGCTAACCACCTACCCAGTATTGTGCACTGAACACAGGAACGGTGCAACTGAGAATTGGGGCCTAAATTTTGTTGGGTGCAGTTAGGCTACTTTTAGTATGATAATAGACTGATTGTTTGATGTTGATTATCATAGAAATGGAGGGCAGGAAGGGACCTGCAGTGGCCATCTAGTCTAGCTGCCTGATCTGAGCCAGATTATAGTCCTGCATGACTTCAACATCCATGCTGGCATTAGCTTTCCTGGGATTGCTTCAGATCCCATGGTTATGACCATTAACCTATCCCAGGTGCTTTCAGGCTTCAAAAATACATGTAGACACTCTGGGTCTTGTCATTGGGCAGAATTGGTGACTGAGAGAGTAAAGATTAGACTCTCCTCATGGTGTGGTTACCCGCAAAAAATCCAAGGCACCTCGCCTATACCCTACTGATGGCTCAAGGTGTGACCCAATCAATTTAGGCACCTCCACCCTTTCCCTTCCGAGGGCTCAGTGTGGAAGGCACCTATCCTTACACACAGAGCTCAGGAAGAAACCTGGTCAATTTAAGTACCTGCTCTTTTCCTCGAGGCTCAGGGCTTTCTGGGTCTGCAGGACCTTTTCCCAGTGAGAGAGCCTTACACAGCTGTGCTCTAAATAACTATTTATTAGCAACACACTCAGAATACGTGTACCAAGCAAATCCCTTATGCTCACCACTCCCAATATACAGACAAATTACATCCGATGGCCAGTCAGGATCTTCTCGTCTGGGGGTTCCAGCGATGCCTTTGCACATCACAGTCATGCAGAGGGGTCAGAGTTCCAGCAGGTTGATGTTAAATTCCAATCCGGAGATGGTTCCCAAAGAGCAGTTTTTTTTGTTGCATTATATAGGTAAAACTTGCTCCCACCTTTAACTTCACTAAACCTATCACATTATTCAGTACTGCTAGGTAACAAACTTTAACCAATCATGCTCTAGCACCTATGTTTTCTCCTCCCTGCTCAACTCTTTTTACATTTTATCTCTCATGCCCAAATTGTAACTAAGGGCTTGTCTACACTACTGCGTGGGGTCGAGCTAAGATACGCAACTTCAGCTATGTGAATAGCATAGCTGAAGTCGACATACTTAGATCTATTTACCGTGGTGTTTCCACTGTGGTAAGTCAACAGCTGATGCTCTCCTGTCGACTCTGCTTGCACTTCTCGTTCTGATGGAGTACCAGAGTTAACGCGAGAATGGTCAGCGGTCGATTTATCGCATCTATACTGGGGGATACTGGCTCCAGATCCAGGGTGAGAAACAGTTCCTGGCTGTAGGGGAAAACGGTTTCTCTGCTTGCTTGCTGTGAGCTAGCTTCAACCTCCTCCCTCATCATCTGCCTCGTCCCCAAAACGCACATCCCTGTTGCATGCTACTCCATTGATGGAGTCAAAACACAGGATTGGGGTAGTGGTGGCTGCACCTACCAGAATGGCATGCAGCTCATCATAGAAGCGGCATGTGTGGGGCTCTGACCCAGAGCGTCCGTTTGCCTCTCTGGTTTTTCAGTAGGCTTGCCTCAGCTCCTTAAGTTTCATGTGACACTGCTGCTGGTCCCTGTTATAGCCTCTGTCCTTCATGCCCTTGGAGATTTTTTCAAATGTTTGGGCATTTCGTCTTTTGGAACGGAGTTTTGATAGCACGGATTCGTCTCCCCATACAGCGATCAGATCCCGTACCTCCCGTTTGGTCCATGCTGGAGCTCTTTTGCAATTCTGGGACTCCATGATCACCTCTGCTGATGAGATCTGCACTCACCTGTAGATTGCCATGCTGGCCAAACAGGAAATGAGATTCAGAAGTTTGCGGGCCTTTTTCCTGTCTACCTGGCAGTGCATCTGAGTTGAGAGCGCTGTCCAGAGCGGTCACAATGGAGCACTCTGGGATAGCTCCTGGAGGCCAATACCATTGAATTGCGACCACACTACCCCACACTACCCCAAATTTGACCCAGCAAGGTCGATTTCAGCGCTAATCCCCTTGTCGGGGGAGGAGTACAGAAATTGATTTTAAGAGCCCTTTAAGTCGAAAAAAATGGCTTTGTCGTGTGGACAGGTGCAGGGTTAAATCGATGTAACACTGCTAAATTCGACCTAAACTCATAGTGTAGACCAGGGCTTTTACTGGACCATTTTCTGTTAGTGGAAAGGACAAGATTTTGAGTTTCACAGAGCTCTTTGTCAGGTCTGGAGAGGGTAACCAGAGTGTTCAAGCAAAATATGGATTGTTAAGTGTAAGTGCTGTAGGAAACCACTAAAATAAAGTGGGCAATTAACACCTCTGCAGTTGTAGGGTTGTCAGTTTACATCTAAAATTGTTAGTTTACTGACATTTTCTCGTCAGTATAATGCTCTGCCTCTTTAATGTCTGTCACCAATTAGCAACATGAACTAGCACTGAGCTGCTAATTTTCAGCCCTCTCATCAAATTATTGTATGATTTATTCAAATCTTGGCACATAATGTTGAGCAAGAAAGACTCATTAGATTCTCTTTTAATGTTCTGTGTACATCACAGTCTGTCACTTTTTTCTATCATCACACACTTGTTTCCACAACTCTAAAATTATTGTAACTGCAAGTGGTAGGAATAGACCGATTCAGAGTGTAAACTGTGCATCTAGGGAATAGCAGTGAAAATAGAATAGCACTGTCAGCAGCTTAGATTTCTATGTGGCCTTTAAGGTTTTACTACATATCAAATGGAATTCAGCTCTTGTTGAAAACTCCCCAGGTGGACAGAGCACATCTAAAAAATAACAGCTAATTTGCAGAACAGAAGAACATGTTATGTGAACTTTTTAAAAGTATTTATGGTTTTTAGCAACATTGGGAAACCGTTTTCTATATTTTAAACAATACATTTTTCTTGCAAGAAAGATCTTGAGGAAACTGCATCACTCTCTTCATTTTATTTTTACACAGAGTTGTCTTAAACAGGTTTTTAAACTTTGCAATGTAATTTTTCTTTAAAAAAAAACTGTACGTATGCAACATACACAAAACATCCCCTGGAGTTTTACACAGGCTTTGAGTGAATGGGGTTAGAAATCATGAAACAGATTTCCACTGTCATCCTTTGGATCTTTTCAGTAGAAATTCAGCTGTATGGGGCCTTCAGCTTGCACTAAAAATGAAACCAAGGAAGTTTGGAGAGTCTGAGTAATGCAGGATCAGGCCCCAAATGGCAAAATTAGCAGAAACAGGGAGAGTGTTATTACATTTATATGAGCTTAGCATGTTAGTCATTAAAGGTGAAAACTTTCTGAGATGTCAAGAGAACTGAGGTTGTAGGATTGAATAACGCTCTGAAAAGGAGCTTTGGTAAAATTGTGGATGATACTCGGTAGTAACTTGATATCATCACAGAACTCCAGGGCTGCAAATAATTGATTTCTGAATATGAATCATGTTAGGCTGCAGAAACCATGAAAGCAACAGAATGGGATAATTATCTGTCACTTTAATTCTTTTGGCTAAATTGTTTCCTCCCTACATGGAGTCGCAGGAGGAAAGAGCTAAACCACACAGAGGCCAGACACAATTGTTTCCAGCACTGGGAATAACAAGGCAAGAAATATTAGTTTATTAGTGGAAGCTTGCTTTGGAATGTAACATTTCCAGACTGTTTCTGCATTTCAGGACAGCACCTATTATATTGCATAGGTGTCACGTGTCTTTTGGTATTCCCACACCTGTCATCTAGAAGTATTACATTGCCGCATGGACTGTGCACCTCTCTCTCTCATCATAATCCAAAGGCTGACTTCAGCCAGTTCTTCCTTCAGTGGAACTGTCAGCTCCAACTGAAATGATATGAAAATGAACAGTGGCATTGTGAAATTGTTAACTGAAATATCTAAATTTAACTAAAATGTATAAATCACAATAAACATGAAATTGTGGGGTATGTGTATCATGCTCTTGAGCCACATACATAACTCCCATTAATTATAGTAGAATTATTATACACTTTTCATCAAGACATCATTCCTGTAATGGTTTTGTTTGTTTATTGCGAGAAAAGATATACAGTAAAACAACAAACGTAATCCCTGTTGGATTATTTGCTTTCAGATTCTATTAATATTTAACATTATTCATGTAGGTTTCATTCCATTATTGCTTATTTTCTTTAGGAAACAAGCCTTCACAAAATGCACCTGAAATGCGTACCTATGTTTAAGTAGAATGAGAGTACATTTTAATGATTTAATTTGATACTGGTGTATGGTGATTGTCCCGTGTGAGTTGAATTTTGTATTCCTTTTGAGAACTAAACAGGTTGACATTACTTGGAGTCTGTGAATCAGAAGGCGGAACTTGAGTTAACTACAGATTTAAGTTTCTGCTTTACACATATGACCTATGTGGGGAGAGGAGCTTGTATCTTGGCACGGCTATATATTTACTTAGTAACTGAGCCATTCCTTGTTGGTGGAACAATGGGAGGTTAGTGCTAACACTCCCTTAACAATGGTGGGGAAAAATGAAAGGGATGAGAATGGATGCTACAATCTCAAAATCACATGGTTTGACATTTGGCTTTCTAATATATATAGATATACACACACAAGTGAGTTACTTGGAAATGAACTAATTTATGTCTGGATAGAACTGCAGCAAACTCTTCTTTCTCTGACTTCTCCAGAGGAAGGCAGGGGATCATAGAATCATTAGGGTTGGAAGGGACCTCAGGAGATCATCTAGTCCAACCCCCTGCTCAAAGCAGGACCAATTCCCAACTAAATCCTCAAATGTCCTCCTCAAGGATTGAACTCACAACCCTGGGTTTAGCAGGCCAATGCTCAAACCACTGAGCTATCCCTCCCCCAGCATTTAAATGATAAAGCTGACACAAAAATGTCTCATGGGGAAGTTTCTTCTCAATGTATCTAACACTGAATGCAAATACATTCTAGTTTTACATTACTGAGTTCTTGCAAAGCCCCCATAGGCAAGGTCCCCATAGCATGCACACTGGGAGAGCCCTAAGGCCCTGTTACAGTCCTTAAGATTATTTTTATCTTTCTCTGTAACAAAGCTTCCCAATAACATAAATCAGTCTATTACTGTTTTTAGTAATATGGTTTCTGTATGTTTCTTCTTTCATATACTGTATAATTTTGGATTATATAAACAGGGTCAATAAAAACAATAACTATCATTCTGTTTGACTGCATCACATTTACAAGTATACAGTGTCCTGAATGAACATCTCTCAGAGACACACAACTCGCAAGAAACTAATCTATTAGCTGACAAGGTAGGACACAGGAGCTCCCAGAGCCTCAGGAAGCCAGATTGTCATTTCAATACGAAGTCAGAAGACTGTCCCAGAGGGGTGACCTCCGAGCTTCAGGCCATTTCAAATAAGTATCCTTGAACTGACAAAGAATAGAGAGGCTGGGAGAACCATCTGTGATGGATCCATTGCAGCTAGAACAGCCAGAGCAGAAGGTTGTGATAGTAGCCATTAGATTTTGCTCAATTAGGCAGATCCAAAGCTTCTCTAAGCAAATTTGGTTCATAAATGTTAATTGTTTTTTGCACAATCAAAAAAATTATAAAAAATATGTTATTAAAAAGGGGCCCAATTGCTTTTTTCCCGCTGGACTCTTGGCAGCACTATTTTAAGCAGCACTGTATTTTCTTAAAGAAAAAGACCCTGAGTAAGCACTAACAGCATGCTAGGGCAGTGTAATTAACAGAAAGAATGGCTTCTGACTCATACCTCCTTTTCATACAAATATTATGGCAATAACAAGAACTTGCTGCATTACAATTATTACATGGAAGGAAAGTGCAATATAAAAGAACATATTCCGTTATAATTATTGTAAGACAGAGATCTTGTGGATAAAATTATGTTTAAACTACACATCCTCAGTGTCCTGTGAATCCCAGTAATCCTTATCTCCAGCTCCATAGTGCATATGCATGTATATTCTAAATATATGTACCATACAAGGCTCATTTTCCTCAGTGACGATCTGGCTGAGTAGTTAAACTTGGTTGGGGAGGAAGAGCAGGAAAGGAAGAAGGAGGGTGGGCAGGGTTCACAGTGCCCATTGGGATGGCAATAAAGCTATCAAATGTACTGTTGCAGGGTTAGCATCACCAGCAACCTCATTCCTTGATTTTTGTACATTTTAGGAATTTCCTTCTGAACCTCCAGACCTTGTTCGTGCATAGTGCAGGGAACACATGACTGTTGAGAGTGCTAATCCTATATAGGATTACATTGAGTAAGTCAGAACTGGTAAATTCCCCAAACATGAAGAGCCTTTTGTGGTCTCTTCTTTTCTTAGTCGTCTCTCTAGTTGTGCCAGCTAAGATTTCACTGGGCTTTATCATCGTTATTTTAGCATTCAGTTAATCTGGAAATCTACATGTAACACTGGAAAAAAAGGATTAAACAGTAACTGGCCATGGGATAAGGGCTCAGCATATTGGATGCTAGTCACATGAATTCAAGTGCTGAGAAGAGAGAGGCTCCAGAAAAGGGGTTTCTTTATTCACATCAAGAATGAATAGCCTACCATAGAGCCAGTGACATTTTTCTCCCAGCACCTGGGGATTATGTTAAATTAAACTAGTCTCACCTGACTTGACTGGAGCTTTTTAGAGAAACAGATGGAAACTGAGAAGGTCTGAGGGTTTAGCGAGAACCACGTTCTTGTTGTTTCTCATCATTCTGTAGAAGCCAGGACATGCTAAATGAGATTTCAGAGAGATTGGGCTTTACCTGGTAGTAAAGTATCATCGCCGCCCCCTTCAGTAAGCAAGCTTCCCGTCACATCGCTAAAACCTTTTGGCTCTTTGCCAGTGATACATTTGCTATGTGATTGGTTTATTGTGTGTATTTATTTTGTTTCCCAGTAAGCACAATATAAATAAATCCCATCATGTCTTGTGTTATGAGAGTGCTCTTTCAGGGATTTCACTCAGCACTTCATCATCTGAATGCTCAGTAGCAAGCGTGTCCATTACAAATTGATCCATTTGCTCATTATTTGGGAGAAACAGGAGAGTGTTTGAATCACAGGCCTCATTTCTAGCTGTTTTATAAGGGTGAGCATGGAATAGATGTAGGATTGGGGCATCTGGAAAAGAAGTTTGTGACAGTTGCCTTAAGATTGTCTGAATAGATGTGCTACAAATCCAAGAGGCACAAATCTCAGAGGTGACAGGGTAGTGAAGCAGAAGTGATTATATTGTTGCTAGAGTGAACACAGAATTGCTTTCCTGACTTAGCTTATTGATGTACAGGTGCTGAAAGACCAGATTCTAAACATCTCATCTTATCTTTTTACTTTTGTGTCCCTAAAACGGTAAATAACTACAGCCATAATAAGGTACTTAGACATTCAAATGGTATGGTTGCAGGCACAAATAATTAGAAATATGAATTTCTGAAAATGATATGTTATTAAAAGATACGTCCGAAGACTGTCAGTAGAATTCTTTTTCTGGAAATTATAAATAGTCTTTAACAGTCAGGGGTCACAAACATTTCAATACTGCAATCCTCTTATCCAACCCTACTGGAGACCTTCTTTCACCTGAACAGAGACTCTGAAATTTTGAGACAAATAGCAGCCATCAGTTTTACACCCACCCCTTAATTCTGGTCTGTTTTCTTTTACTACTAAGAGCAAACACATATGCATTTAATTCAGCTTTTCAGCTGCATCTGCGCTGGGCAATGAATGATGACTATGAAGATGAGAGGACTAAAAATCCACCAAGGAGGTTGCCAACCATGTGCAATTTGGTGGCATTCTTCTGAGTCAGCAGTGAGCCAGTGCACCAACATTGAAAGTCTATATGCAGCTAGCGGTGAAGTATTTGGCCAAGAAGTATAACCACGGTTGCCCTTTGAATGGGTATCAGTGTGGATCCCACTGCATGTATGTGAGATCGGGTACTTTTGAATAGTAGTGTTCATCAGGCCTGCATGTGTCTCCTTGGACTCCCTCAGTTCCCTCTTACCACCTGTGGCAGAGAGACAGAATCCAGTGAGTGTCCGACTCACAACTTCTTAACCTTTGGGTAAACCATCTACAAATCTTCTAAATCTCTTCAGAACTCTTCTGATTATCTTTTTTCTGACCCCTATGATTATACCTGCTTATCTGGACTGAGTATTGATGGTTGGATCCCCTGATATAGGGCTCTGTAACATGTCAGACTCAAAGACTGCGGGCATCAAGCTCTTCGCATCCTGTGATTGTCTAATCCCTTCAAAAGATGAACACAACAAGTACCTCTTCTGCCTCAGAGAGCCACGTAAACCGAGCACATGTTTTATGTGCGTATCATATTCCACTAGGACCTGTCAGTTGTGAGATGCCAGACTATAGCCCCATCTTCTGGAACAATCCAGGATCTTGCTAGTGAACAAGTCAGAATCATCCAGTGTCCTGCTTAGCAGACAAGCTAGACACCAAATACTGGTGCAGAGAAGATGATGCTAAGAAAAGACCCAGCACTGATACTCCCAGTGCTGAAGTTGACCCTGATATAAACAACACTGAAGCTGGCAATGACTCCGCTGACAAGCCCAGAGTTGCTGAGAGAGCAAAGTGGATGTTTGCCGCCCTGCAATGGATCTTCAGAAGGCTCCAAATTATTGTTAGAAAGGTCCAGATTTGTACAAAGTTATCCAGTGTGAAGCAGTGGAAGAGCAGCAGATTGGCAAGTCTTCATCCTTTATATAAATTATAAATCTCAGAAAAATACTGACAAAGTAGCCCAATTTTGCTTCTTTAAATTTTTAAAATCCAAGATTTTCAAGATGTCTAACTATCCTGTGGAGTCCTGGAAGTTTGTTTTTTTTTAATAGTGACATTCAGCTCCCACAAAATACCCACTTGCCCCACCCCCAAAACAGGGACCCTAGACTGAGCTGTGGTGTTGATGTCTGGCACTAAAAGACGCTGCTTGGAACACAGAGGCAAAGACTCCAAGAGGAGTTCAGCATCCTCTGATAAGGTCAGACAACATAAAACCTGAAGAGAGAGATCCACCAGGCTACCTACACCATCAGGGTCTGGGGAGAATGAAAAGGCTGCAGCATAAAGGACCCCGCCAGCACCTACCCCAGTAATGCACCCCTTGGCATTGATGCCTATCACAGAGGATGAGCCCAGTAGAGAACCAGAACAGTCACTGGTGCCAGAATACCTACCAGTACCAGTACAGACCCCAGTACTGGGAGTGCCATACACTTCAGTGCCACCCTTAGAGGAGATCTACTCATCTTCACCATCACCGGGGCGTATTTTTTCCTGTCTTCAAGTACAGAGCCCTCCCTTCTGAAGTCTGTGGTTGACACCCAGAGAAATCTTCTGGTTTCCCCTACATCGCTCTGCACCAACACAGCTCATCAGAACTAGCACCAGTCTGGCCAATAGTCCATCCCCTTTGCAGCACAAAGGTGGGGAAGGGAAAAAGAGAAAGAAGCAGCTCTTGCTCCCCCTCCTTCCCCACACACATCCTGAAAGGAAAGGGGAGGAGGGAGAAGAGGGAGCATAAGAAACACCACTATCCTACCTGCTCTCATCACCCCACTTCTGCTGAGGGTGTCACCACTGCTCCTAGCCCCATCGAACCTGCACCTTGGCTGAGGAGGTGAGCATTTTCATTAGAGCAAAGGTGTTAACCCTGGATCATCATCAAATTCTAACTCAGATAAAATAATTCAATCAAATGATCCTTTTAGGATTTCAATTTAATCATTATTACCCTTCACCTCCTGATTTAGAGTTCTGTGCGGTGTTACTACGTGCTGGTACACAGACAGCCGGTTTTCAGGGGCTGGTGAAGGGATGCATGGCCACAGTTCAAATGTCAGTTTAAGTTTGTACAGTTTTATGGGATCTTTCAGGATAAAAGGTTCTCTATAAATACAGTTGTTATTAGGCCCAGTCTAGAGGTTTTTATTTAATCATTATGTAGGCAAAACTTAGTGCCCTCAATAAGAAAAGACTTTGGCATTTGGCAAATTATTATTTATCATCTCTACAGCCATGTCTCTCCTCCCCAGATCCACTAGTCACATCTTACCTTTGGAACCTGCCTCCTTGAGTGTGGGATTTCCAAAAGTGCTCAGGTCTAACTCTGCTCTCATTGGCATCCCTTGCTAAGTGTCAGGTTGGGACTGGCCCTACAAGAAGATACTGGGGACAAAGAGCCTTAGGTGTCCTCCCAGGGATGACCCACGATCATAGTGCACAAATGCTTCCAGCCCACATGGACTCTGAGCCAGGTTCTCTGCTAGTGTAAATCATAGAATCATAGAACTTAAGATCAGAAGGGACCATTATGATCATCTAGTCTGACCTCCCGCAAGATGCAGGCCACAAAAGCTGACCCACCCACTCCTGAAATAATTCTCTCCCTTGACTCAGATGTTGAAGTCCCCAAATCCTGATTTAAAGACTTCAAGTAGCAGATAATCCTCCAGCAAGCGACCCCTGCCCCATGCTGCGAAGGAAGGTGAAAAACCTCCAGGGCCACTGCCAATCTACCCTGGAGGAAAATTCCTTCCCGACCCCAAATATGGCGATCAGCTGAACCCCGAGCATGCGGGCAAGACTCTCGAGCCAGACACTCAGGAAAAAGACTAAATCAAAGCAAATCCATTGACTACCCCACCTGAGAATCTGGTCCTGTAAGTCTAGTGCTGGCTGTAGGAAGGGAGGAAGCAGCTGAGCATGCATGATCTGTTTACCTGGAGATATATTTTTAACTAATACAATATCTCACTTTCCTATTCTCTTTGCTTGACATTTTGTCTGCAGTGGTTCATTAATATATTTTGTAGAGCTGTCAATTAATCGCAGTTAACTCACGCAATTGGCCCCAAAAATAATTGTGATTAAAAAAATTAATCTTGATTAATCACCATTTTAATCACACTGTTAAACAATAGAATATTAATTGAAATTTATTAAATATTTTGGATGTTTTCTACATTTTCATATATATTGTATTCTGTGTTGTAATTGAAATCAGTTTAATATTTTATTACAAATATTTGCACTGTAAAAATGATAAAAGAAATTATATTTTTCAATTCACCTCATACAAGTACTGTAGTGCAATCTCTTTGCTGTGAAAGTGCAACTTACAAATGTAGATTTTTTTTGGTTACATAACTGCACTCAAAAACAAAACAACATAAAACTTGAGAGCCTACAAGTCCACTCAGTCCTACTTCTAGTTCAGCCAATCACTAAGACAAACAACTGTGTTTACATATATAGAAGATAATGCTGCCCTCTTCTCATTTACAATATCACCAGAAAGTGAGAACAGGCATTTGCATGGCACTTTTCTAGCCAGCATTGCAAGGTATTTACGTGCCAGATATGCTAAACATTCATATGCTCCTTCATGCTTTGGCCACCATTCCAGAGGACATGCATCCATGCTGATGATGCTCATTTAAAAAAATAATGTGTTAATTAAACTGACCTAGTGACTGAACTCCTTGGGGGAGAATTGTATGTCCCCTGCTCTGTTTTACCCACATTCTGCCATATATTTCATGTTGTAGCAGTGTCGGATGATGACCCAGCACATTGTTTATTTTAAGAACACTTTCATTGCAGATTGACAAAACGCAAAGAAGGTACCAATGTGAGATTTCTAAAGATAACTACAGCAGTTGACCCAAGGTTTAAGAATCTGAAGTGCCTTCCAAAATCTGAGAGGGACAAGGAGGATAGCATGCTTTCAGAAGTCTTAAAAGAGCAACACACTCCGTTGCGGAAACTACAGAACCCGAACCACCAAAAAAGGCAATCAGCCTTCTGCTGGTGGCATCTGACTCAGCTAATGAAAATGAACATGAGTCAGTCTGCATTGCTTTGGATTGTTATTGAGCAGAACCTGTCATCCACATGGACGCATGTCCCCTGGAATGGTGGTTGATGCATGAAGGGACATATGAATCTTTAGCACATCTGGCATATAAATATCTTGCGACGCTGGCAAGAACAGTGCCATGAGAAAGTCTGTTCTCACTTTCAGGTGACATCGTAAACAGGAAGCGGGCAGTATTTTCTGCGGCAAATGTAAACAAACTTGTTTGTCTGAGTAATTGGCTGAACAACAAGTAGGACTGAGCGGACTTGTAGGCACTAAAATTTTGTTTTATTTTTGAATGCAGTTTTTTGTACATAATACTACATTTGTATGTTCAACTTTCATGATAAAGAGATTGCATGACAGTACTTGTATTAGGTGAATTGAAAAATACTATTTCTTTTATTTTTTTTACAGTGCAAATACTTGAAATCAAAAATATAAAGTGAGCACTGTACACTTTGTATTCTGCGTTGTAATTGAAATCAATATATTTGAAAATGTAGAAAACATCCACAAATATTTAAATAAATGGTATTCTATTATTGCTTAAAAGTGTGATTAATTGTGATTAATTTTTAAAATCGCTTGACAGTCCTAATATTTTGTAAACGTATTTGTCCTCTGTGGGCAGGTGGTAGGTAGATAGTCATCTCTGTGACTTACACGGTTTGACATTACTAAGTTAATTTTGCCCTCCATAGATGGATGATGCAGAATCTACATACAAATCCCTACTGTTACAAGCCCAGGCCATTCCTATCATATTTTAATTGTATGTTGGATAGAAAGAGTACTCATTGGAAGTTACAGCTAGGAGAGTCTAATGTACAGGTAATATGCTAGAGTTTAAAGATTTAAGAGTTGAGCTGGGTAATTTATTTTTTTGGTGAATAGTTTATTTGCTGAAAATCAGTTTTGTTTGACCTAAAATTATTTGTAAATTTATGTCAAATTCACTGAGTAGTTTCCACTGATTGACTGATCCAAAAAAACAAAACATTTTGAAAATGTTGAAACAATATTTTGTTTTGACTGACTTGACATTTTTCAGTCTTATTTTAGACAATTACCAAAAGCAAAGGAAGACTAGATTCACAAACAACGGGGAGAGAAAGACGTGGCCTTCCCCTATGATCTTTAGCCCAGTGCTTAGGGAGCTCATCTGATTTATGGGAGACTCAAGTTCAATTCCATCCTCTGCCTGACGTGCAAAGAGATTTGAGTGTGGCAAAGGGATTTGCACGAGAGTGTGTAGCCACTGGGCCAGGAAATGATCTGGAGACATTTTTCTCAATCTCTGTTTTTGAAACTCTTCAACTTTGTATAGAGGTTGGACAGCAGGTGCTGACTTTCCAATGTGCCGGGCGGGGGTGCTCACCCCCGGATATGCCCCAGACCCCGCTCCCATTCCACCCCTTCCCCCAAGGCCTTACTCCCACCCACCTCTTTCCTACCCTGCCCCCACCCCTTCTCTTCCTGCTCCCACTCCAACCCCACCCTGCCTCTTCCCACCCCATTCTGCCCCCTCCCCCTGAGCGTGCCGCATCCTCACTCCTCTCCCCTCCCCCCCGCCCCAGAGCCTTATGCACGCCACGAAACAGGTGATTGTGGCAGGCGGGAGGCGTGGGGACGGAGGGAGAAGCGCTGATCGGCGGGGCCAGCTGGTGGGCAGGAGGTACTGGGAGGAGGGAGAGGTTCTTATAGGGGGCTGCTGGTGGGTGCTCAGCACCCACCATTTTTTTCCTGTGGGAAAAAGGGGGAAGGGGTGGAATGGGAGCGGGGTCTGGGGCATATCCGGGGGTGAGCACCCCCGCCTGGCACATCGGAAAGTCAGCACCTGAGAGTCTAATGTACAGGTAATATGCTAGAGTTTAAAGATTTAGGAGTTGAGCTGGGTAATATTTTTTTTTGGTGAATAGTTTATTTGCTGAAAATCAGTTTTGTTTGACCTAAAATTATTTGTAAATCTCCCACAAAAGCCCCATACCAGAATATCCCATAGCCCAGTGGCTAGGGTCCTTTCTTGCAATGTGGGAGATCTAAATTCAAACCCCTCCTCCATATCTAGTAGAGTGGGAACTGAACCTCAGTTTCCTACGAGCCCAGAAAGTGCCCTAACCACTGGGCTACAGCTTATAAAGAAGCTTCTCCTCCAATTCATTATTTTTTGACTTGTTGATTCATTGGAAATTTTGGAAAAAAATCATTTTTGGTTTCAGCCTGAACCAAACTTTTTTTCTGATGTTTTCAGAATTGCCAGTGAACAGAAAAATATATTATTTGCCCCACTCTGGCTGGAAGGCTTGTGATCCAGAGGGGCGGAGTTTTCCCAATGTACCTTCGAAATATTTGCATCAGGAACTAGTTCTCTAAGGGATATTTCATAGGACTGAGAGTTAGGAAACTTGGGTTCTAGTCTTGACTCATCCAATAAGGTCACTGTCTGACCTGAGATAAGTCACTTAATCTCTCCTCTAAAAAAACAGGAATGATACTTACTGAAAAACCCATCCAAGAAACAAATCAACCTTCAAAAAACCATAAATTAGTGGGGAGGAGGGATAAAACCAACAACAACAACAAAAAACCTACACCAAGCAGAGCTCTTACCCCACAAAGGACAGAGTGCCAGAGACTTAATGAAATCCACTACGGCTTTTACATAGAAGGTGTTCAGATATTGTGGTGATAGAGAACTGTATAGAAGCTTTAAAGGCATGTCTCCACAGCAATAAAAGACCCGCGGCATGGCTATGGCTGGCCCAGGTCAGCTGACTTGGGCTCGTGGAGCTCAGGCTGCGGGGATATAAAATTTCAGTATATGCTTTTGGGTTCAGGCTAGAGCCCAGGCTCTGAGACCCTACCCACTAGCTGGGTCTCAGAACCTGGGCTCCAGCCTGACCCTGAACATCTACACTGCTATTTTTAGGTTCACATCCCATGCCCCATGAGCCCTAATCAGCTGCCCTAGGCTCTGAAACTTGGTACCATGGGTTTTTCATTGCAGTATAGACATACCCTGAGATAGATTACTGTACCCTCCTTTGTAAAGCTCTATGGTATCTATGCATGAAAAACACTAAAACAGCTAATGGTGGTGCTGAATCCCCACAACTCCTGTTGCAGACAAGGGATCTGAGAGAGCAAACCCCTCTGAAAATCAGCCCAAAAGAAGTAGTACTATTATGGACTATGCATATTGGTTGCTTAATATTGGTAAGGAAGATCTTTATGATCTAGTGACAAGTGAATTGCTCCCTTCCTATTCATCCTCCATTTTCTCTACTTCTCTTATGTTTACCATTGCCTTAATTTACTATAGCATGGTGAATGTATATTAGGAAACATTCATCATACCTAGTTGCTTAGTCTAAGTAATATAGAGTTAATGTATTTTTGATCTTCCTGAGAAGCTCAGCTTTCTCTCAGTTCATACAGTTATAAGTTTTTTATCTGTTCTGTCTGTAATGAAGACATGAATCTGTATTTGTTTCTTGCAAAATAAATACATTTCAGTGACAGGGGACAATATTCCATGGAAATGTCTTAAAATAGAAGGACTTATTGCAAAGGAATATTATCCAGAGTTTAAAATGCATTTAGTTTACAAAACAAAGTAATATTTACTGACTATATTGTTTCTCAATTTTCCAAGCCAGCAATATAGAGCAAAAAGAGCAAGACCACTGCTGTGATTTTAATAACTTAATATGAGCTTTGAGGATTTCATAAGAAGCCATATTTTGTTGGTCATGCAAATTACAACTTTCAGCTAAACTGTTATCCCCATTTTGCTGTGGGGCGTGCAAAAACAGTGCAAAATACACTATCTTTCTGTGGCAAAAGTAGTGAAGTTCCTGGCTTCCCTCCTGAGCAGCCTTCTTTATTTTTGTGTTTTATAGGGTAATCAAAGTAGCAAAATTATTGCCAATGCAGCAAATACCATGCTTCTAGTGTGGTCTATTTTAAATTATTTTGTTTGTAAAATCATGCAGAGAATCTATACTATGTAGCATAGGAACACAGAAGTTTCCCTATTAGATTCATAGAAGATTAGGGTTGGCAGAGACCTCAGGAGGTCATCTAGTCCAATCCCCAGCTCAGAGAAGGACCAACACCAACTAAATCATCCCAGCCAGGATGGCAATTCTACCACCTCCCTAGGTAACCTATTCCAGTGCTTCACCACCCTCCTGGTGAAATAGTGTTTTCTAATATCCAACCTAGACCTTGTTAGGTTGAGTGCACTTTCATATATGTTTTGTGACTACAGGAATCCATGTTGGTTCCAAAATGGAGTTTTGTGCCCACGTGAGCTATTGGTTAATTTTCCCGCTCCTCCTTTGCCTTGCAGTCTTTCTTTTCCATCTAACAACTTCCCCCACTGCAACTTGAGACCACTGCTTCTTGTTCTGTCATCTGCTACCACTGAGAACAGCTGAGCTCCATTCTCTTTGGAACCCCCCTTCAGGTAGCTGAAGGCTGCTATCAAATCCCCCCTCACTCTTCTCTTCTGCAGATTAAATAAACGCAGTTCCCTCAGCCTCTCCTTCTAAGTCATGTGTCCCAGCCCCCTAATCATTTTTGTTGCCATCCGCTGGACTCTCTCCAATTTGTCCACATCCCTTCTGTAGTGGGGGGAATCAAAACTGGACACAGTACTCCAGGTGTGGCCTCACCAGTGCCAAATAGAGGGAAGTAATCACGTCTCTCGATCTGCTGGCAATGCTCCTACTAATACAGCCCAATATGCCATTGGCCTTCTTGGCAACAAGGGCACACTGCTGACTCATATCCAGCTTCTCGTCCACTGTAATCCTCAGGTTTTCTGCAAAACTGCTGCTTAGCCAGTCAGTCCCCAGCCAGTAGCAGTGCACAGGAGTCTTCTGTCCTAAGTGCAGGACTCTACACTTGTCCGTGTTGAACACCATCAGATTTCTTTTGGCCCAATCCTCCAATTTGTCTAGGTCACTCTGGACCCTATCCCTACCCTCCAGTGTATCTACCTCTCCCCCCAGCTTAGTGTCATCTGCGAACTTGCTGAGGGTGCAATTCATCCCATCGTCCATATCATTAATAAAGATGTTGATCAGATGTTAGACCCATCTAGTTCATTATCCTGTTTCTCACAGTGGCCAGTACCTGATGCTTCAGAGGAAGGTACAGAAAACCTTGTAGTGGACAGCTCAGAAATAACTTGTCACAGGGATTTTTTTTAAAATCTCAGTGATGAGTGGTAAGCTTCTGCCCTGAAACAAGATGGTAGATATCCTTTCTAAAAAAGGTTTATCCTGCCCAATGTCACTGTGGATGTTATCAGTATCCTTATAAATGCTGAAGCCTTTTGTGACTCTTATGAAGCTCTTAGCCTCAGTTATATCATGTGGCAATGAATTCCATAGGTTAATTATGAGTTATAGCCTTATTAGTGCCACAGACACAAAATGCCATATATCAGCTTTATTCCTGACTCAGGGGCATTTAAGTTCACAAGTATCTTCATCTTTACCAAACAAAACAGCCCAGCTAATTCTGTTATTCATTTAAATCTTATATCTTGTATATGTAGTCTCTTGGCTTATTGTGAATGGGTGGAGACAGCGACAGTGCTGATCTATGCTCCTCATTTTCTGAAAGGCTGCCCTGTGTTCATTGCGCTTAAAATGGAATCTAGTTACGTGTTTCTTTTCATAACGTAGCCACTTCATCACAATTCTCTTGGCTTCACTAAATTATATTATAAATGTGAGTTATTTTTCATTCAAACTGTGGCTCAGTTAAAAGTTTTCTCTGATAAAAGATTTATAGTGTGCTGTTTGTCATGAGATGAAAAATGACACCAATAGAGAGTAGAATTACTTTCTGGCAGAAAATGTTTTAAAAAGTGAAATAGTAAAAATATGCCCTGGGCCCCTATTGCACTAAAAGTTCTTTGTTTATTCTAGACATTTTATAACATTATCAGGTTAGCTGGAGGTGCAAAATGCACTAATGCTTTCATTAAATTGTTCCTAAACTATGATCTGCAGGTGACCGGGGTCAACAAAGCACTTGCTTGTGGTGCTTGGAGAATTGACTGGTCATATGGTGCTAAGTCTCCTCCTTGTTTCCAGCTGTTAAATCATATTAAAAGACACTAGAAATACATTAAATACTTTCCTAATATTACCTTCTGATGAAAACAACTGCTACAGGCATGGTATTTGACTGCTAGCGAGAGGGAACATAGTATACATGATCATGAATGAGAGGGGAGGTGCCCACAAAGTAATCTCTTTATTAAAATGTGGCTCATGTTATAACAAGTGTGAGAACTCTGTTCCAGTCAAACATTAGAGGTGCTAGGGAATTTTCCAACTAAACAGGATTTAATCAGAAAATGCTGATTTGTCAAACCTGAAATATTTTGCAGAAACATACTGGGTTTGATGAACTTTCAGTGAACAACAGGCAGGAGTCTGATGGAAGCCTACCTGGTTCCAGCTCACTTGGCGGACTGCTGGAGACTCCAGGTACCAGGATCCATGGTTCTGGGGCATTCCTGCCATGTACACTGCTCCAGGTCCCTAAGACTTCTAGGCTCCCTGCCCTGGGGCTGGAAACCCTGGGAGTCCTATTCTGGTCAGTTTCATAGCTGCTATTCAGTGGTGAGCAGCGGTGAAACTGACAAGAATCATGTCCCAGTTCCAAAAAGCAGCTGAGAGGCGTCCCAGGGAATGTATTTCATTGGGAAATGCCATGTTTCAATGTTTCCAAACTTTTTTTTTCAGACTCCTCCAATTCATGGGAAATTTCAAAGAATTTGGTTTCCTTCCAAATCAGACCAAAACCAAATCCTGAAATCTTGAAATTTTCCACATACGGGAAATTCTGAGTTCAGCCGGTTTTATGTAATATGCAAGTATTTATATTTGTCTACTGTTACAAAAAATATGAATCAAAATAAATAATTACCATCATGTTTGCTAAACTTCATAAGGACATTTTTAGGCTTGAAATTAGACGAAGGTTTCTAACCATCAGAGGAGTGCAATTCTGGAACAGCCTTCCGAAGGAAACAGTGGGGGCGAAGGACCTCCATGACTTTAAGATTAAGCTAGATAAGTTTATGGAGGAGATAGTATGATAGGATAACGGGCTTAGTCAATAGGTCAATTAAGTGCCACACTGGTAATTAGTACAATGGGTCAATGATAGGATATTGTTAGCCTTTTTCCAGAGGGTATGGCTGGAGAGTCTTGCCTGCATGCTCGGGGTTCAGCTGACCGCCATATTTGGGGTCGGGAAGGAATTTTCCTCCAGGGTAGATTGGCAGTGGCCCTGGAGGTTTTTCGCCTTCCTCCGAAGCATGGGGCAGGGGTCGCTTGCTTAAGGAGTGGGTGGATCGGCTTATGTGGCCTGCATCTTGCAGGAGGTCAGACTAGATGATCATAATGGTCCCTTCTGATCTTGAATTCTATGATTCTATGATTAACCATACAAACGGATCCCTAATATATCTTTGGCTTTCTAGCCTTTGAAATGAAATGCATTCTGATAATTTTTTTAATGGCTTTTATCTTGGAACAAGTATTTTTTATCCTTTTTGTGATTTTTTATAGAAGATTTTCATTACATAATCATTCACTTTAAATGCTGACACCATAAGGATAAAAACTTGCCAAAAAGCAATAGATGTTAATAGAGAAATTCTGTCTAGCTGTTTTGTGGAGTATAAGTATGAGCATAATTTAACTCACAATATTTTTATAATTTTAGGGCCAGTCCTGCATCCTTACTTTATTATATAAAAATCTAAATTTATTTATTGGAAATTTTGTCTGAAAAAGGAAACCAAAACTAAGTCCTTTCTTTGCATTTTCCATGTAGCCACAATTATAGACTTGCAAACATCAAGCAAAAGTAGGTAAATATACATAGCACCTTTTGTTAATTTCAGTTTCTTTATAATATATGACTTGAACACATCTTGATAAAGCTTAAAAAAATTCTTGACAATATTTTTCCATCTTTTTGTCTCCTCTTTATGAACTCAATACACAGATTTTATATTCACCAGAATATTAACGATTTATTTTGAAAAATAAGCAGACCTGTCTGTTGGGATTAACAATCCCAACTCATTTAACAACCTGTCAACAAAAGTTGGAGATTTATCTGAGGTCCAGCATAATGTTCTATTCCTTATTAACCATGTTATTACAAAATGTTCTTGATATAAATTTAACTGATGGCCTTGGTTGTAATGATTGTGTTATCCAAAAAACTATATACATAATGAGGTCATATTCTGCCCTGAGATATGAAACTCCTATTGAAATCAGTGGGATTCCTGAACAGAACTGTGGAGCAGAGATTTCTCTTTGATCTCTAAATTATTTTTAATTAATTGGGGGAAGGGGCAGTAAACCAGCATTCCAAATCCTGAGGTTCTTATTGAGGATTTATTTTGTGCTTATGCAGATCAAACTTGCATGCAAGTCCACAGTAATTTACCTGAGAGAGGACAGAGTAAAACGCTTGCTACTAGGTATTCATAGTGCTAGGATTACACTCAGTAGTAGTTTACTAGATGGGTACATTTTAAAGTGATTTAGGTGCCTAACCCTCCATTTTAAAAGTGATGTAGGCACTTAGGAGTCTAAGTCCCATAAAAAGCATTTAGGTGCCAAAGTCATTTTTTAAAATGAGGCTTAGACTTCTAAATCAGTTAGGTGCTTTTGCACATTTTACCCTACACCTGGTAATATGTACATGTGAGTATTTTAGCTATTATTTGTATTGCAGTAATGCCATTGTGCTAGATGCTACAGTGAAAAAAGAATGTTGAGAATCATTGAAAGGGATAGATAATAAGAGAAAATACCATATTGCCTCTATCTAAATCCATGGTACACCCACAACTTGAATACTGCATGCAGATGTGGTTGCCCCATCTCAAAAAAGATACATTGGAATTGAAAAAGGTTCAGAAAAGGGCAAAAAAAATGATTAGGGGTATGGAACCGCTTCCGTATGAGGAGAGATTAATAAGATTGGAACTTTTCATCTTGGAAAAGAGTTAACTGGGGGAGGAGGTATGATAGAGGTCTATAAAATCATGACTGGTGTGGAGAAAGTAAATAATTGAGTGTTATTTACTCCTTCTCATAACACAAGAACCAGGGGTCACCAAATGAAATTAATAGGCAGCAGGTTTAAAACAAACAAAAGGAAGTTTTTCTTCAGACAATGCACAGTCCAACTGTGGAACTCTTTGCAAGAGGATGTTGTGAAGGCCAAGACTATAAGAGAATTAATAAAAGAACTAGATAAATTCATGGAGGATAGGTCCATCAGTGGCTATTAGCCAGGATGGGTAGGGATGCTGTCCCTAGCCTCTGTTTTCCAGAAGCTGGAAATGGGTGACAGGGAATGGATCACTTGATGATTACCTGTTCTGTTCATTCCCTCTGGGGCATCTGGCATTAGCCACTGTCAGAAGGCAGGATACTGGGCTAGATGGACCTTTGGTCTGACCCAGTATGGCCATTCTTGTGTTATGTTCTTATGAACATTTAAATAACATATAATCACACATTTAATGATGTAGGAGGAGTGATCATTTAGTATATTAAATATTTTAGAATGTTTGTTGTTTTCCTTTATTTCTTGTCTAAATAATGTTGGGGTGGGTCAAGACGGACTCACCTGTGGAGCTGGAGCTGGGAGCTGCAGCTGCCTGATTCAGGTAGGAGGCAGCCTCGGCTGAGTAGGGGCTGGCCTGGGTGATGACTTGGCACCTTCCCACCTGCAGTAACCAGACTTTGGGTATCTGCTCGGTAGATCTGATCAGACACTGCCAGGTCCCTTTTTCGACCAGACTAGCTGGTCAAAAACCAGACACCTGGCAACCCTAGCAGAAAATCTTGCGCTGACTTTTTAAAAAAAATTTTGGTTTTGCACTCATAGGCCTCAATTCTGCAATGCATGTCACATGAGCACAGGGACCTACTTGTAACCAACTCATTGCAGGATCACAGCCATAATTTACAGGAACAAATACATGCAAGCACTGTTTTGTGCCCACAATGAATTGCAGCTGCAGAATTGCAGTTGCTGTTATTTGTGTCCACAAAATTGTGGATGCAAGTGGATGGTCTGAGAGTGCTGAGCTGCAAAGGCAGCTAATAATATTTTCAAACAGTCAACTGCAGTAATAATCACTGCAAGAATTGCATGTGTTGATTTACCATTTTTACCAAAAAAGCTCTGGGAATAATGATAGAATGTAGATTATCTTCTCTCTTAATGCAGGAGGATACTCAGATCACATATTCTGTATGCCACAGTCATTAAAAAGGGTAAAGTCAGTGGGAGTTTTGCCATTGACTTCAATGGGGCCAGGACTCAAATTTCTTAAAAATCTGTAAAGTTCATGCCAGTCACCACTCCTGCAGTAATCTTAGATTGTCTGTAAAAGGAGCTCTCCGGTTAACTTTAGCAACACTTGCCTTTTTTTGAGTGAGCTCCCACTGAGCAAGAAATCAGAGTGCTTTTGGCTATTTTGTACTTGAATTCATTTCACAACATTACAAATATGAAGCATGATTATTGTTATTTGTATTAAAGTAGTGCCCAGAAGCTCCAACCGAGATCAGATTCAGAACCCCATTGCACAAACACACAAAAAGTAACAGTCCCTGCCCCAAAGAGCTTACACTCGAGAAAAACAAAAGCGATAGGACTGTGTTGCTTTTTCTGCGCTTGAAAGTGAAGTACCTCAATTAAAGGGAAGCTGGAAAGCTGGTTTAATGGTAAAAGCACAGCAGAGGGAGTCAAGAGATCTTTCATCTGTTTCTGGCTCTAATTCTTTCTTGCTAAGGGAATTAAGGAACTAGAATAACCTCTTTTTGCCTCAGTTTCCCCACTGGCAAAATGTGAGTCATACTTCTGAGGCTTAACTTATTAATGTTTATCAAAGTGTATTAAGATCATTAGATTCCTTGCTAAATATGTTCAAAAGGGCACAAATTCATGAACTACAGTGCAAATTTGGCTAGTTTAAAAAAACAGCAAAAACCAATAGTAATAAAACCAACCCACAAGAGGAAAAGTACAAATCTCCCATCAAGAGCCACATAAACAGACAGTAATGAATTTTATTTTATTAATGTTTCACTAAAAACAAAGGCACTTTTAAAATCAACAATAACCAATAAGAACTATAATATAAGAACATAAGAATGGCCGTACTGGGTCAGTCCAAAGGTCCATCCAGCCCAGTATCCTGTCTATCGACAGTGGCCAATGGCCAGGTTTCCCAGAGGGAGTGAACCTAACAGGTAATGATCAAGTGATCTCTCTTCTGCCATCCATCTCCACCCTCTGACAAACAGAGGCCAGGGACACCATTCCTTACCCATCCTGGCTAATAGCCATTAATGGACTTAACCTCTGTGAATGTATCTAGTTCTCTTTTAAACCCTGTTATATTCCTGATTAGTTGTAGCTAAATTAGCCCCCACCATATTGTATGTATAGTTGGGGTTATTTTTCCCAATGTGCATTACTTTACATTTATCCACATTACATTTCATTTGCCATTGTGTTGCCCTTTCACTTAGTTTTGTGAGATCTTTTTGAAGTTCTTCACAGTCTGCTTTGGTCTTAGCTATCTTGAGCAGTTTAGTATCATCTGCGAACTTTGCCACCTCACTGTTTACCCCTTTCTCCAGAACATTTATGAATAAGTTGAATAGGATTGGTCCTAGGACTGACCCTTGTAGAACACCACTAGTTACCCCTCTCCATTCTGAGAATTTACCAATTATTCCTACCTTTTGTTCCCTGTCTTTTCTCAATCCATGAAAGGACCTTCACTCTTATCCCATGACAACTTCATTTACGTAAGAGCCTTTGGTGAGGCTTTCTGGAAATCTAAGTACACTATGTCCACTGGATCCCCCTTGTCCACATGTTTGTTGACCCCTTCAAAAAAATCTAATAGATTAGTAAGACACGATTTCCCTTTACGGAAACCATGTTGACTTTTGCCCAACAATTTATGTTCTTCTAGGTGTCTGACAATTTTATTCTTTACGATTGTTACAACTAATTTGCCCGGTACTGATGTTAGACTTACCAGTTTGTAATTTCCAGGATCACCTCTAGAGCCCTTTTAAAATATTGGCATTACGTTAGCTAACTTCCGGTCATTGGGTACCGAAGCCGATTTAAAGGACAGGTTACAAACCCTAGTTAATAGTTCCACAATTTCACATTTGAGTTCTTTCAGAACTCTTGGGTGAATGCCATCTGGTCCCAGTTACTTATTACTGTTAAGTTTATCAATTAATTCCCAAACCTCCTCTAATAACACTTCAATCTGTGACAATTCCTCAGATTTGTCACCTACAAAGGACCGCTCATGTTTGGGAATCTCCCTAACATCCTCAGCCATGAAGACCGAAGCAAAGAATACATTTAGTTTCTCCGCAATGACTTTATTGTCTTTAAATGCTCCTTTTGTATCTTAATCGTCCAGGGGCCCCACTGGTTGTTTAGCAGGCTTCCTGCTTCTGATGTACTTAAAAACATTTTGTTATTCCCTTTTGAGTTTTTGGCTAGCTGTTCTTCAAACTCCATTTTGGCTTTTCTTATTACATTTTTACACTTAATTTGGCAGTGTTTATGCTCCTTTCTATTTACCTCACGAGGATTTGACTTCCACTTTTTAAAAGATGCCTTTTTATCTCTCACTGCTTCTTTTACGTGGTTGTTAAGCCATGGTGGCTCTTTTTTAATTCTTTACTGTGTTTTTTAATTTGGGATATACGTTTAAGTTGGGCCTTTGTTATGGTGTCTTTGAATAGTGTCCATGCAGCTTGCAGGGATTTCACCCTAGTCACTGTAGCTTTTAATTTCTGTTTAACTAACCTCCTCATTTTTGCATAGTTCCCCTTTCTGAAATTAAATGCCACAGTGTTGGGCTGCTGAGTTGTTCTTCCCACCACAGGGATGTTAAATGTTGTTATATTATGGTCACTATTTCCAAGTGGTCCTGTTATAGTTACCTCTTGGACCAGATCCTGCGCTTCTCTCAGGACTAAATTGAGAATTGCCTCTTCCCTTGTGGGTTCCTGTACCAGCTACTCCAAGAAGCAGTCATTTAAAGTATTGAGCAATTTTGTCTCTGCATTTCGTCCTGAGGTGACACGTACCCTGTCAATATGGGGATAATTGAAATCCCCCACTATTATTGAGTGCTTTTTTTTTTGATAGCCTCTCTAATCGCCCTTAGCATTTCATCGTCACTATAACTGTCCTTGTCAGGTGGTCAATAATGGATCCTGGTCAGGTGATTGGTAATAGATCCCTACTGTTATATTCTTCTTAGAGCATGGAATTACTATCCATACTGATTCTATGGATTCATTTAAGATTTTTACTTCATTTGATTCTACATTTTCTTTCACATATAGTGCCACTCCTCCCTGCTGCTCCCCACCGCATGACCTGTTCTGTCCTTCCGATATATTTTGTACCCTGGAATGATTGTGTCCCATTGATTGTCCTAGTATATATACCTTTCTGTTGTATATCTTTTTCTATACAATCAGTGAAGAGAGTGAGATAAGTTAACACTAAAAGAAAGGGAGGTAAAAGGTTTTCAGAAGCATTTTGAAAGTAGCTGGAATGTTGATGAGGCAGGAATCGAGGGCACGCTACTGCAGCAGTAACTATGGCAGTAATTCTGTCATATGCATCTTTACATATGCACTAAATCTTCACTTCCATAATTATAATACATGTTTTTTTCCCTTCCACTGCTCAGTTGGAGATTTCCACTCATACCGAGTGTTACTTTCAAACTGTAGTTAAAAAGATTTCTCTCTAAGGCTGTTTTTTTTTCTTTATACAACATAAAGAAGACAAAATCCATTTTATTCAGCTGTAACAGCCATTTGCTCAGATGGCAAAGCAGAATTAAATTTCAACCAACAGTGAACTTAAAACCAAATCTTGAATAATTATTTTCTATTTAAAAAATAATAAAGGTTATCTTCTCTGTGCTGTGGATCTTTGAGTTTCACAGTACTAGAGCTGTTGCCAGGAGACCATTCAAATGTCCATTGAAGTCAATGGAAAGAGTCCCACTGACTGTAGTGGGCATTGGATTAGGCCTGAAATCAACCACATATCCCAATCTAAGAGATCATCTGTCCTTAAATAAAAAATTACACTGCAGTACTTCAGTCAGTATTCTACAAAAATATCTTATATGAACAAAATTACACATTGCTTTTTGTGGTTTTTACAAAATGATCGCATATTAAATATTGGCAAACAATGAATTCCTTCCATCCCTCTCAGGATCCCTAGTAGGCCACGTCAGAGAAGGGATAAGTAGCCTCGAGTGACATGTACTAGAGCTTAACTCGCAGCCTGACTCAATTTTCTGATTTTAGAAATATAGCTTGCCAGAGGAACTTGAGTAACTATGGTATAGAAAGAAACAAATGTAGTAAGTGTCTTGCCAAGTGTCTTGGCTGTGTGCTAAGTTCACTGTTTGTCAGAAATCCATTATCTGATGATCAATTAATAACAAAGTGCTGTGCTGCTGATTTTGAAGTATAACACATAATGCTAGTTCAGTGGGTAGTATTTTTTAGGACTGACTTATTTTGGTACATTTTTGCTGGTAAACACAAAGCTTAAGCGCAACCACTGGAGTAAATTAGTGGGAAACTCCCCCCCACACCCACAATTTTTACTATCCTTTTAATATTCTTTTCTGCATAACTTCAGCATCATGCGTTTTCTAGTCCTAGCTCATGCCCATAGCAGTTTCTCATGTAGTTGCATTTCTAACATAAAATATCAGAATCTTCTTCCCTTCTACTCTGTGCAATCCTATTATGGTCATCAGGAGCAAGCCAAAAAAGAAAGAATCTTATGGTTATTTCCGTCTTTCTAATTGCTGATTTAGGAACAAAAATGGTTTAATGTGCATTTCTAGTCTTAAAAGTGACTGTAAAATAGCTTTTGGGAATTCTGTGTGTATTATCAATCAATCATATCACACTTGTTCAATTTACATGCAAGAGATGTTTATTTCTAACTGCTAGCCCTGCACATGTGACCTAGAATCTGAAAGTCAAGCTGGATCTTTTCTATTACCAGAACCCATCAACTTCTCCAACATATTTGAACCCTTGACTTATAAGGTCAACGGGAGTTCATGAGAGTAAGAGGACAGAATTTGGCCTGGCAATTTGGAACTCAGATAAAAGTAAATGTAAATTCTCTTGATGATGTGTATCCTGATAGAATTCAGCTCTCCGTCCCATGCCTGTATTGGCTGTGTGGCAGTGAGAAGAGTTACTTGAGTTAGTGAGGATGTGACTCTGACTGTACAGAGGGAGCCGGTCTGTTGAGAAAAAAAGATTCAACAAACATTGACAGTGGCATTTCTTTATTATACTTTGTACTGCAAAGAGATTAGTAATAGCTGATTGAAACAGATAGATCTGCATATAATCCCAGGATGTAGACAATAAATTTTAAAAGAGATTTAAAAAAAAAACTTTTTTTTTTACTGGAAGTAAGTTTGCTGTTGAGGGTTTTAATAGCAGCAGAACCTATGCTAAGCATACCTCTCAACTGTCGCCTGTTGTATAAAATATCCCATATTTCAGACTGTATTATGGCTAGTGATGTTTGCCTGTTGCAGCTACTGTATGCTAATCCCAGCTGACTGCATTTGGTATACAATTTATTTCTTGTGCTCCTGCTGCAAATATTGGGTTAACTGGCTGGTGCTGTATTTCCAGTGCTTGCTCTGAGTGTTTTCTCTGTGCTCCTCTTCCTCTGGTCATCTTCATATAATGAGTGCAGCCACTGTCCCCAGTAGAGAGATGAAGGAAAGACAGGGGTGGGGGAGGGAATATTAATGAGAAAGATGAAGGAAGAAAGAAAGGAACGGTGGGACACAGTGCAGGAGGGAAGGAGATAACATTAGAGATGGTGTGGGAGAAATGACATCCTATAGACTCTCCCTCATTTCAGGGCTCACTGTCTCACATTGCCACTTACTTTGATAGTCTGTCTTTCACATTGCAATAGAATCATAGAATCATAGAATATCAGGGTTGGAAGGGACCTCAGGAGGTCATCTAGTCCAACCCCCTGCTCAAAGCAGGACCAATTCCCAACTAAATCATCCCAGCCAGGGCTTTGTCAAGCCTGACCTTAAAAACCTCTAAGGAAGGAGATTCCACCACCTCCCTAGGGAACCCATTAAAGTGCTTCACCACTCTCCGAGTGAAAAAGTTTTAGGGGTTTGAAAGTTTCCGCCTTGTCCAGTCCATCAATGTAGCCAGGAGTTTAAAATACACATCATCAGCTTGTTGAATGGTCAGTAAGTAAACTTGTTCATAAAGTGGTTTGGTTTTCTCAGGCTGCCAGACAATAAGATTGTTCATAGCCTGCACTTGTTCTTTCATTCACCTGTGGCCCTCACCTACATTAAGGTGTTGAGAAAAAATAATTATTTCACTGCCACATATGGTGCCTCCAGACATCTTTGTTCAGTATGTGTTGCTGTTGAGAGTTAGCCAGGTTAATCTATCCCTTTCTTGATGATTCCCAACATTCTGTTCGCGGTAGTCAAAAAAGCAAACAGAATGTTGGGAATCATTAAGAAAGGGATAGACAACAAGAGCGAAAATATCATATTGCCTCTATATAAATCCATGGTATGTCCACGTCTTGAATACTGCCTGTGGCTGCAGCTTCATCCAATGATGGACGCTTGGTTCTGAAATCGTTGCTAGAAAGGTTTCCCATGTGGGATATTAGCAGGGTGCACACTGTATTTTTGAAGGTGACTTCCTGATTGTTTAACTGAATTGTAAAATAATAGTTTAGTTTGCAAGTTGTAGGGCCCAACTGTGTGCTAGGAAATATACTGGTGTAGGGGAGAAGTTTACAGATATTCAACTTCCTAAAATTTTTCTATTATATTATTATATTATTTATTAAGCTATTTATTTGTCTTCATCAAAGATCGTAGCCTCGCTGTGCTAGGCTCTGTACAAACAAGTAATCTGACCATTATGCTACGCAACATGTGGATGAAAGAAACAGGGATGGGGGTAGGTATAAAGGAGAGGGCAGGGAGAAGGAGACTAGGATGTTTTTCATAGTAAGCAGGAATATTGGCTCATTTTGTGATCATACTAATAAGAATATGGCAGCACGCCATTAAATGAGGATCTTTCTAGAAGCACAATTAAGTATGGATCTATGTGGACTTTTCTTATATTTTGAATGACAGATATTTTGCACGGGGAAACTCCCTTCCCTTCTTAGTGTCTTTTTCTTTTTTTTTATTAACCATCTGACCCCCATTACAATAATAACTGAACACTTCACAAACGTCAGGGTCTTTAACCTCACATTATCCTGGTGTGCAAAGAAAATGTTGTTGTTGTCCCCATTTTCTAGTTGTGGAACTGAGGCAGAGCGAGAGAAGGCTCATCAGTAAGTGTAAATCATCATAGCCAGGAAATTAAACAAACTCTCAAGGGTCCCAGTCCAGGACCTTAACCAGAAGATCATAATTCCTCTTTGGACCATCTTTCCTCTTCATTAATAACT
The DNA here is from genome assembly GCF_016161935.1 of Mauremys reevesii. Lineage (NCBI taxonomy): Eukaryota > Metazoa > Chordata > Testudines > Geoemydidae > Mauremys > Mauremys reevesii. The sequence continues at coordinate 152,777,721 of NC_052625.1, read as the reverse complement.
TAAAAATAAGGCAGCTGCATTTCCTTAAATTCCCTTGAAATTTAAGTCCTGTTCTAAAATAGGAATTGTGTCCAGAATTGTGATTAGATAGTCTCTTCATTTGTATATACTGTGATACCTTAATTTTCAAACTGGTAGCAAAAACTGCAGAACAGATGTGTCCTTTTCTTTTCTTTTCTTTTCTTTTTTTTTTAAATAAAGTAGGCTCTGATCTGGGGCATTTTTTCTTTAATAAAAATGGGGGGAGGGATAGCTCATATGAGCATTGGCCTGCTAAATCCAGGGTTGTGAGTTCAATCCCTGAGGGGGCCATTTAGGGATCTGGGGCAAAATATCTGTCTGAGGATTGGTCCTGCTTTGAGCAGCAGGTTGGACTAGATGACCTCCTGAGGTCCCTTCCAACCCTGATATTCTATGATTTCTATGAACATAGTAAATCTCTCAATCTTTAGTGTGCACTTACATTTAAATAACTGAATAATGAAAGCAGGGACTTTGAGCACCAGCAGGCAGTTCATCAATGAGTTATAAAGTAAATCCACAAATGAATTTTTCTCACATAATGCTTCTAAATATATCTGATTACAAAAACCCACAAATTTATTCAAGCATAGTACATCCTCTGCTCATAGACTGATAGATTTGGGTGTCCCACAGAAACAAACTTATTTCATTTCTAACCTAAGACACGTTTACACATAGGCTGTAAAGGTAAAATCCCAGTAGATCATTTCTTGCTTTTATTGTTGTGCTTTCAAATTATTTTTAGATCTCTGCCCTGTGTCTCTCTTAGTAGCACATCTCTCAGCCATGTGTCATTGCAAGATATGTCACTCATGTTAGAGGAATCTACCCATGACACACATTACTGTAAATTGATAATTTATTGCTGATGCATGAAATTGAGGTTAAAAAAAATGTCCTTTATGTTAAAGAAATGAACCCTCACATTACTCCAAGATTTATCATTTGCTATTTTCTTATTCACGCCTTTTTGAATCTTTGTCAGACACATTATAAAGGCCAATGACACATTGTAAGCCTGTCTAGTGTCAAGTCAGCTTGGCTGTCCATGTGCCTCACTCAACAGACAGCACTATTGAAGAGGTAGGTTGTAAAACTCCAAAGCTCAAGCCATTGCAGTTTTATTCCCTCAGTTTATTTCTCTGAGGTACCCACAATGGTTAACCCCTAACCACAATAAATCAGCATATGCAATTCCAGTTACCATAAATAAAAGCAAAGTTTATAGATTGAAAGGGAAGAAAAGAAAGAGAAAAGCATAAAAATAAGTTTTGTACCTGTAAACAGATTGAGCCTGAATCTGATCTCACGTATCCTGATGTAAGTCAGGTGAATTTAACAGAGTTGCAATGGTGTATAACAGGATTCGGCAACCTTTCAGAAGTGGTGTACCAAGTCTTCATTTATTCACAGTAATTTAAGGTATCGCATGCCAATAATACGTTTTCCATTTACAGGGGCTGGTGGATGGAACCCCAGACTGGCAGTGGGCTGAGCGGACCAGCAGCTGGGACCCCAGGCTGGCAACGGGCTGAGTGGCTCAGCCCGCTGCCGGTCTGGGTTTCCCTCCACTGGCCCCTGCCAGCCGGGGTCCCAGCCGCCAGCCCCACTCAGCCCACTGCCGGTCTGGGGTTCCGTCTCCCGGCCCCTGCCAGCTGGGGTCCCCCTACCGTTACTCACACCTTCTTGTCAACTGTTTGAAATGGGCTACTCTCATTACCACTACAAAAGTTATTTTTCCTCCCTTAGTATCCTGCTGTTAATTGAATGGTCTCGTTAGACTGACCTCACACTTGGTAAGGCAACTCCCATCTTTTCATGTATTTATACCTGCTCCTGTATTTTCCACTCCATGCATCCGATGAAGTGGGTTCTAGCCCACAAAAGCTTATGCCCAAATAAATTTGTTAGTCTCTAAGGTGCCACAAGGACTCCTTGTTTTTATTTCAGTGGTGAGCTTAAAAACTCCAGAGTTTGTGTTCCTTGAATACCTCAAGGAAAACACTGTCTCATTACTATGAAAATGGAGCTTGTCCTTTTTACAGACTAGTTGTTTAGATGCAAAACCATATAGATTTTTAAATATTAACTTCATATATCAGATATAATTCCTATCATGTAGGCAAAGCACTGACTGTACCACATTTGGACCCAGCTACATTGCAAGCTGTCGTAGATGATGAGGGACTAGAAACTCCTATTGGCAGTTTAGAAGCTGATGTGTCAGGCTGTCATATTTAGTCATATATACCTATCAAGTTTATTATAATCCCAGGACAGCAAAGTGCACCTTCATGTTTTTCTACTTCAGTTCAGCACACTTCACTTGGCAAAACCCTTTTCAGAAATGTATCCTTGCCAGGATTCATTAGTTACCTCCATGTTTAGTATAAACTACTACCACCCTTTCTTGCCTTTAACTTGTGTGGATGCAGGTAGTAGTTGTCTTGGACAGCTAATTCAATTAATTGATTACATCACATTCCTTCACAAACAGGTTTTTTTTTCTTTTGTTTCTCCTACTTTCCTCAGGGCATGCTGTAATATCTGATGTTCACAATTACCAGGAAGTTCCTTAAATCATTGAAACTTTATAGTGAGGTGCATATTTACTGATTTAATTAATCATGTCTGGATTCTATGACTATCCACTCAGCACTGACCTCCCAAAGCACTGCCTCAGTATTCAATAGGCTCAGTCTGAAACCTGGGATTGGTTCACATGGGACATTTTCTTCTTGGTTATTCCGAAGTCCTGGTGGGGAATTTGGAGGAAGGTTGCTGAACATTACACAACATATGCCTCTAAAAATTATTTTTCTCCTCTGAGTAAGTGTATACGTGTGTGTGTGTGTGTGTGTGTGTTTGTGTGTGTGTGTGTGTGTGTGTGTGTGTGTGTGTGTTTGTGTGGTTCTTTTGTTTAATAAGCAAGGGGCTTGGTTGTAAGTAGCGAGCATTAACCTGACACAGTCCCCCCTCAACTGCTGCAGTGATTGGGGCTTCTGGACTAAGCATATAGTCATAATGATAATGTATGTGGTAAGATCTTTCCCAAGATGGAAAATAATCTGTTTTTGAAATAATAGTAGCTGAAGAGTTCAATAAATACACGGAACTAGAAACGTCAAATGATTACTTTTGCCAGCATGGTGACTGATACTACACTATATCCTTCTACGACACAGGGCTAAAGGGCCCATGTACAAGGTCTTTCTCTTGTGCTGAAAGGGTTGGAGGCATCACCAAGCCTTAGTCAGCTGGCATTGAGGAGTTCATCGATAGTCCTCTGTAGGTCTGGAGTCACGTCAGGGAAAGTGTGTGTGGACTGTGGCAAGAATTTGTGAGGGTTTGATGTAAAGGGCTTCCCTGGAGGAGAAATGCTTGTTATTGTCGGCATAAATGTCTTTCTGATAACACGTTTCTTTTTTATGCACTAACTTAACTTGCAGCTTCCAATAAACACAGCTTCGTTGCTCCAGTGTTGCCCTAGTATAGATTCCTAGAGTAGAGGTGAAGAAATGGTGATTAACACTTTTTATGGAGCAAAATAAACATCTGTGATTTATAAGCAGCTGAAGTAAAAGACACTTCATGGTTTTGGGTTAAGTAGACAGTAATTACTATCAACAGTAATGAAATCAGACTGCAAAATACTGAGGTCAGGACTTAGGAGTCTGGCAAAGACCTGAATTTTATTAATGGAGGCACTGAATATACTGTTTATTATTATCAATTATTTGAAGTAAGAATCAGTTCATCTAACTTTATATTCACACTTTTTTTTTCCCTATGAGGCCTTTAAGACAATACTACTAAGAGTCAGTTTGACACATAAAACATTAACCTTCTGTCCTAATGGGCCACAAATGTGAAACTCTCACGAGGTGTCTTGTCACTGCAAATATTCACAGACAAACTACTTGATATTTCTTTCACTTCCTGGCCTCAACTTTTGTGAAGTGCTGTTTCATGCTATTATCCAGCTGCCTGCATTCCACTGCAAAGTTAGCTGCACACCAGTGGTGGGTGAAGTGATTCCTGTATAATTTGTGAAGTGGTGTAGAATCCTTCTGGATGAGAGGTGTGCTATATCAATGTAAGATAGCATTGGGTATGTGCTAATAAATTAGAGATGGGTTCCAGGAGCAACATTTGGAACTAGAACTGGATTTTGAACAGAGCTCAGTCATACTTGGGTCTTTCAGTTTGATTCAGGCCTATTTTATTTATAAAAATCACCGATAAATAATGCATTTACAGGGATTAATTCAGTACTGCATATCCCAAACCATTGCATATTATTAGACTGTTAAAAGTGTGGGGTTGATATATTGTTTGTATTCACTCTGTCAAACTCCCCATCTTGTGCGTGACTATTGAAGTTGTTTATCTATACAAAACTTTGTGGAGAGGGACTGGTTCTCAGGAGGTTCTAGAAGAGGTGACAATAAAAGACCCTTTGTTCTGGGACAACAACCCTGGATTGCAGTGAGAAAAACAGAACCTGCAAGCCACTGGCACAGAAGATCCTGGCCTCTGTTATTATTCAAACTCAGTACACTACTTAGGCTTGATTTTGCACCCAGTGAAATCAATGTCAAAACACCATTGAATTCAGTGGGCGCAGGACCTGTGCCCCTTCATAGCAGTGGTAGAGCCAAGTGTCAAAGTTCAGGTTTGGAGCCAAACTTTTTTAGGGTGCTGTTGGATCTAGAGTTCAGATTTGGGCCCATCTCGTAAATAAAAATATATGTTATAAAACATTGACTATAGATAGTATTCTTGCATTAGTTTTTTACTGTACTGTCTAGATTTGCCAGGTGTCCAGTTTTTGACTGGAATGCCCAGTCAAAAAGGGACCCTGGCAGCTCCGGTCAGCACTGCTGACCGGATCGTTAAAAGTCTGGTGAGCGGCACAGTGGGGCTAAGGCAGGCTCCCTGCCTACTCTGGCTCCATGCGGCTCCCCTCTGGCTCCTAGGCGTAGGGCAGCCAGATGGCTTCGCGCACTGCCCCCACCCCAAGCGCCAGCTCCGCAGCTCCCATTGGCCAGGAACCATAGCCAATGGGAGCTGTGGGGGTGGCACCTGTGGACAGGGCAGCACGCAGAGCTGCCTGGTCATGCATCTGCATAGGAGCAGGAGGGGGGACATGCCGCTGCTTCCAGGAGCTGCTTGAGATAAGCGCCACACCGAGCCTTAACCGCTGACCCCCTCCCATGCCCCAATCCCCTGCCCCAGCCCTGATCCCCCTCCTACACCCTAAACCTCTTATCCCTAGCCCCACTCTAGAGCCCGCACCCACATCTGGAGCCCTCATCCCCCTCCATGCCCCAGCCCTGATTCCCCTCCAAACCCCTTGGTCCAAGTCTGGAGTACCCTCCTACACCCCAAACCTCTCACCCCCTCTCGCACCCCAACTTCCTGAGCCAGCTTGGTGAAAATGAGCAAGTGAGTGAGGGTGGGGAGAGCAAGCGACAGATGGAGGAGGGATGGAGTGCGCAGGGGCGGTGCCTCATAGAAGAAGTGGGGCCTCGGAGGAGGGGCAGGGCAGGGGGCATGGCAAGAGTGTTTGTTTTTGTGTGAGTAGAAAGTTGGCAACCCTAGCACTGTCTACTGTACCTGTATATTGTATAGAATGAATGTAAAGTGAAAAAGAATCAGTTTCATTAATATTAATAGTCATGGAGTTAGATAAATGCATTGATCTGGTTATTTGAAATAATACTATAAAGGGTCAGTAATAGTTTTCATATCACAGTCTCCACCAATTAAGGGATTTTAAAAGTATTATTAGTAAGAAAGTTAAGTCCTACGTATTCAGATATCACTTTTGTGCCTGCCAATCCATATTCTGTGCATAAGCAGATATAATTATTTAATTGGGCTGTGTCTATTATAAAGGCTGCTCTTTGTTGTAATCAGTATTGAATATGCAACAGAAACAATTGACTAGGTGATGTAGATATATCTATTGAAAAATAAAAACTCAGATTTATATCTATATGGAAACCCCATTCCAGCGTTATTTTCCCACTGCACAGGGAAATAGTAGAACTGCTTACGTGGTAATTCTGCTTCCAGAAATCAGATGTGATTTATTACTGAGAAGGACAGCACATGCAATGGCTTTAATAGGCTTAGTAATAACCTTATTGCATTTTCTTTTTAATCATGTTAGTAGTCATTTGAGTATTTAATTACATTTCCAGAGATTTTAATGAGTACCAATGTTAGCTTATTACATTTAAATGATCCTGAAAAACTCAGATCATCTCTTTCCTTGTGCAATTAAAATAAAATCTCACAGTTCTGACATCAGCTTTGACACTGATTGTCCCTCAGCCCGCGCTGCTTCCAGCAGCCCCCATTGGCCTGCAGCGGCGAACCGCGGCCAGTGGGAGCCGCGATCAGCCAGACCTGCGGACGGGGCAGGTAAACAAACCGGCCCGGCCCGCCAGTGGCTTTCCCTACACAAGCGGCAACCCCGGTTTGAGAAACACTTGTTTAAGTTAATAAATGCACTATGGCTAAGCTCTAACTGAGAAATTCAGAGCCTTTCTTATCAAAGTATCAAAACAAACAAACAAATATGAATTCCACTATAGATAGAAATACAAAATTCTGTTATTGGGACACTTCCAACTTTTCCAAAACAAAAATTCTCTCTAAGCTCTTGAATATGACCTTTGCTTAGTCTTAGTCTTGAATACCTGAAAATTATGGACCAATGAACAGGTCTAAGTAAAATATGAACTGGTCTGATACTCAATCTGAGTCTTAACCAAACCAATTTGGTGGCCTTGCACTTCCTGGTTCTGGCTGCAGTCTGAAGCAGAAGTTCTATAATATATCAAAAATGTTTCTTCTCCTGATTCTAGAAGTTGGGTTAGTTTGGATAAAATCCAGATAGACATTCATATTTATACAAATGGAACCTCATGAATCCTTTAGAGGTTCATGTAAACCTGCCATGGAACTTTGATTGTATTCTACTTGTGTATATGGACACTGATTTTTTTTTTTACAGCAGTGTTTCTCAAACTGGGGTCGCCGCTTGTGTAGGGGAAGCCCCTGGGGGGCCGGGCCGGTTTCTTTACCTTCCCTGTTCGCAGGTCCAGCCAATCGCGGTTCGCTGCTCCAGGCCAATGGGAGCTGCTGGAAGCAGTGCGGGCCGAGGAACATACTGGCGGCTGCTTCCAGCAGCCCCCATTGGCCTGCAGCAGCGAACCGCAGCCAGTGGGAGCCGCGATCGGCCAGACCTGCGGATGGGGCAGGTAAACAAACCAGCCCAGCCCGCCAGGGGCTTCCCCTACACAAGCAGAGAAACACTGTTTTACAGTCATCTTCACTATTTAAAAAAAGCAATTGGAAAACCTAAGGCTGTTTGCTCAGCTGATGTAAATTAATATATCTCCATTAAAATCAATGGAATTTACATCAGCTGAGAATCTGACCCAGAATGTCAAGGGGAAAATATAGACCTCGAGCCCTTTGAGTATGAAAAATGAATGTGTCATGGAAATGATAGTCAATGACCATAAAGTCTAATGGGACCCCTGGCAGTCAGTGATGAAAGCAGTGTTGGTGATAGACCATATGAAAGCTGGCTACTAGCCATAAATAAAACATACTAGATAGGCAAGAGGGGATAGATATGTAAGAAGACAAATGGATTTGTAAAGCAAAGTTTTAAATTAATGAAAGACAATAATAAAATGTAATCAAGATTAAATTTTCTGATTATTTTAACACACACCGAGGCAATTCTGTCTTCCTCAATACACCAGTCAGTTTGCATGCTTTCTGTGGTGTATGCGCTTTTACTGTTGCAGGTCAGATAAAATATTCAAGCATAATTTCAAGGGTTTCATGTGTGTAATTGATACTGTACTGTAATAAAATGACTATTATGTGTGTATCCCACTGTCTCTCCTGAATAAAATCAGTATGGATCAACTGTGTGTCATAGGCCATATATGGCTAACTGCTGAAAGAGATTCTCATTACCTGTAGGGTAAGTGATAGAGGCCTTATAGCACAGGAGGATCTGAGTTTGATCTCTGCTGCCACTGTGAAGTTCTGAATAGCCATTGTGTTCAGCATAGTGATATCCATGAAGTTAGAATTAACCATGGGTTTTATTACAGTATGATAGTAACAACTGTTTGTAGGATTAGGGCCTAATCTATCAGGACATAGCAGCCTTGCAGCTAGTAAACTTCTGAAGGCAAGGGGCCCTGGCTACATGACAGATTTGAGCTATCTAGAGGTCAGGTCAACTTTTCCTGGTTACTATTTTTTTCTACCCTTATCCCAAAAAGAAAATTCTTCTCCATGGCTGAGGATTGCAGAACCTCCCAGGTGTAAGAGAATTTATGCAAATGGATGTGGTTTTTTTTAATTATTCTCAATTGTTTTGTGTGCAGTAGTGGCCAAAGGTCCCAATCAGATTTCAGACCCCATTGTAGTAAGCACTGAGAGTATGTCTACACTTGGAGCTGGGGAGGGTGTGTGATTCCCAGCTTGAGGGGACATACTTGTGCTATCTCTCATTGAGCACGTGCGCTAAAAATAGTAGGGTAGCTATGGCAGTCTGGGCAGCAGCTCAGGCTAGGCGCCCAAATACATGCCCACAGGGTTTGGATGGATTTGTGCCAATGAGACATTTTTAATGACAATGTCCCAGTCCATTAAAAAGAATGCTCTTGAAATATATATTTGCCACTTCTGCTCTCCTTATAGCCCAATTTAAATGTTTAAAAGGTCAGTGACACTTCAGATACATGTACGCACTACACAGGAGTTTCATTTACAAAAAGAGTTTAGCCTTGTGAGTGGAATGTAGGTGGCTTCAAGGCTAGTTTGCATATTTGGCAGCAGGACCGAGTATGGGCATCAGGAAACACCCTTTAAAACAGCCTGTACTTTCCCGCAGAAATCACAGATGGCCTCATTTTTAAATAGACCGAGGACACAAATTCCTTTGAAATAAACAGAAGAGCCAAATATAATGGTGTCTAGGAAACCAGACAGTCTATCATCAGGTGACACCCTCAGAAACAACACAAAATACCACCACACAACTGTCCGTAAATTATGGATTCAGTATTATAGAGTCAGTTCGCCGTACTGGATTAATCTGTTTCTATCCATAGAGTCACACTTTTATTTGTGTTGAATATTTAATGTATATTTTTGAAATCTTTTTTCTGATTTGCTTGTTTTTTGTGTTGTGGAATAGTTCTACTTAAGGGATGTAAATGATTAAGCAAAGATGTATTGTAAACATATTCTTAATCATTGGTTGTCACAGAGGGCTGGAATCTGTAAAGTGCATGTATAAGAGATCCTTGATAAAAAGGCAGTGAAGAGTACAAAAATTCTGTAACATAGAAGATACTGCATTATTTCACCAGTTGTGTATATGTGCGTGGTGTTCAAAACTCTTGCCCTTCTGCATTTCTTCTCGGTACCGTCCTACCCCTTCTCCCCCATCTCAGCCCAGCAGCATGGAGTCCACGGCAAGTTCTAAAATAAGGTGAAATGTGGCTGTGTATAGGTGTACATACAGTTGTGTATAGATGTGGCACAGGACTCAGCTTCAGGTAACCAAAAAGGGTAAAAAAACAAAGAAAAAGAAACATATATTTCAGCTTGCCACTTCAGGTGCATGCGCCTCTGGGAAGACTTTTTCTTGTAAAGAACAAAACAGCAAACAGAATTTGTCTCGCTTCAGCTAGGGGGGATGGAACAATAGTTGTTATATAAGAATCTTGTAAGCAGAGCAATACTTTTGTGTAAAATAGTTCCAGTTCCTCTGTGCTTCCTAACCCAGTTTCCTTTCTGGCTTCTTTATATCTCTGCTCTAATGACCTCTTAGTTAACTCCTCCATGCCTACCTCACTCAGGGTAATGGATCCCCAAGTTCTTCATAATTCCTCAGTTAGCCCATCAGCTGTTCTTCTCCTCAGGAAAAAAAAACTGTAGGCCAAGCTGTTTTGGAAGTATAATGAGCCAAGAAAACTTTCAGAAAAGTTTGAAAAAGTCATTGACATTGACCTTTTTTAAATTCCGTAATAGTAGGATGAGATTTCTGATTATTTTCCCCACACTTCCCAGAAAAACTACAGCAGCATATGAAACATCAGGGGTAGAAATTACTTTTTGGACAGGTTACAACAGGGTTTGCAAGTCCCTGTGTTTAACAGGAATATAGTTTTGACCTCAGCTATGCAGTGGTGGTACATTTTAATAAGAAATATTTGCAAGATAAACTGTTTCCTTTAAGAAGATGTTTTGTGAACAGCCATTCCTAGTGATGGATAAAAATTAAAACCTAATGAAGCAAAAAGTTTAGACAGAAGAAATGACAGAACATTTTCACAACGCTAAAACCATTCTGAGCCAAATCAGCTGTAAAGAATAATTTAATCAGAAAGATATGAATGATAATTGGTAATCATTTAAGAACCTGAGTAGATGCCCAAAAATTCACAATCAAACAGTTGAAGAAGAACACTTTGCTGGTTAAAAAACTAACCTGGTTTGGAGGGGAATGAAGGTAGCTATAAAAAATTAAAAATAATGTTTAACAAATGGAAGAAAGTTGATAGTAATTAATATAATATAAATCAGAAATTAGGAATTGTATACATTTTAAAAGGAAAGCAAAGGGTCACAGGAGAATTCTATGGCCAGAAGAGCTAAGGACAAGAAGAAGGAGTTTTTAAAATGTATTAGAAATAAAAGAATCCTGACAATGGTATTGATCCATTACAGATGTAAATGGTAGAATTATCAATAATAATGCAGAAAAGGCAGACATGGTCAATAAATATTTCTGTTCTGTATTTAGAGAAAAACAGCTAATATAGTAATGATAGCACTCTTTCCATTGCAGCAGCATCTCTGGAGGATATTAAACAAGAGCTACTAAAGTTAGACATTTGAAAATCAGCAGATCCAGATAACTCAGTCACTGCTTGTGTAGGGAAAGCCCCTGGAGGGCTGGGCCAGTTTGTTTACCTGCCCTGTCCACAGGTCTGGCTGATCACAGCTCCCACTGGTCGTGGTTCACTGCTCCAGGCCAATGGGAGCTGCTGGAAGCAGCGAGGGCCGAGGGACTTACTGGCCGCTGCTTCCAGAAGCCCCTATTGGCCTGCAGTGGCGAACCACGGCCAGTTGGAGCCGCGATCGGCCAGACCTGCGGATGGGGCAGGTAAACAAACCAGCCCGACCCCCCCAGGGGCTTTCCTTACACAAGCGGCGACCGCAGTTTGAGAAACACTGAGATAACTTATATGAAAGAGTTTTTAAAGAACTGTCTGAGGAGCAATTCTGGACCATTAATGTTGATTTTCAATAAGTCTTAGAGGGCTGGGGAAATTCAGAAAACTAGAAAAAGGCTAATGTGTCAATTGTAAAAAAAGTAAACAGGATCACATGGGTAATTGTAAGCTTGTCAGCCTGATATCAGTCCCTGGCATGATAATGAAGGGTTGATATGAGACTCGATAAATAAAGAACTAAAGGATGGTAATGTAATTAATGCAAATCAACATGGGTTTCTAGAAAGTAGATCTTGACAAACTAACTTGATATTTGTATTAATTTACAAGTTCGGTTGATAAAGATAATAGTGTTGACATAAAATACTTAGACTTCTGTAAGGCTTTTGACTTGTACCACATAATATTTCTATTAAAAACTAGAATGATATGGAATTCATATGGCACATATTAATAGATAAAAATTGGCTAACTGATAGGTCTCAAAATGTAATTATAAGTGGGGAATTGTCTTCAGTGGGATTCCACAGGGTTCTTGTCCGTAGGCTGTTTAACTCTTTTACCAATGATCTGGAAGAAAACATAAAGTCATCACTGATAAAGTTTCAGATGACACAACAATTGGAGGAGTGGTAAATAATGAAGAAAACAGGTCACTGAATAAGAGTGATCTGGATTGCTTGGTAAGATGGAAATCAGTGACTGTGAAAAAGATTTGGGGGGTTGTGGTTGATAATCAGCTGACCATGAGTGTCATGCTGTGGCCAAAAAAAGGCCAAAAAATGGAGATCCTGGGATGTATAAACAGTAGGAATAGAGAGGTTATTTTACTTCTGTATTTGGCACAATCCAAGAAGGCTGTTGATAAATTGGAGAGGCTTCGGTTGAAGTTGAAACTAGGCACATTCAGACTGGAAATAAGATGTAATTTTTTGACAGTGAGGGTAATTTTATCTTTGGAACAGTTTACCAAGGGCAGTGGTAGATTCTCCATTGGTGACAATTTTTAAATCCAGATTGAATGTTTTTCAAAAAGATCTGCTCTAGGAATTATTTTAGGGAAGTTCTATGAGCTGTGTTTTACAGGATATCAGACTAGATGATCACAGTGGTCCCGTTTGGCCTTGGAATGCATGGAATCTCTGAATCTATGAGGCCAGTTGATACCCTATTGTGAAAGTGTTTGTTGCTGTAAATGAGCACGGGGGGAAGAGACAAGGAAATATTACTAGAACAGAAGTAGGGAATGATAAGGGAAGGAAGAGTATTCTGTATGTGTGAAAACAGTGATTAAGAGACTATTGGAATAAAGAGAGGCCTGTGACTTTCAACACAGCAAGTAATGAGTGAGAATGAGAGAGATGAACGAGGTAATATGAGGGACCATAAGGGAGATGACACTGCAGGAGACGAAACAAGCAATAAGACAAATCAAACCAAAAAAATATCTACAATCACAGCTGGGGCTGAGGAATAGGAGCTGCCAAAAGATAACTCGTGCTATTCAAACTTCTAAACTGGCAACTGTAATCCTGTGCTGGAGAATCAGAGCTCAATGCGCATGAATGGGTCAGAACACCATTCCACCTCCATCATCCATCCCAATCAGCTTTTGCCTCAGGCTCAAGCCAACTTCTTCCCCCCATCCTCCTCCCTTCTAGCCCACAAGTTCCTTTCTCATCTCAGCCTATAGCTCGCATGTTTGTCTCAGTTCTCTTCTGTTTGTAGTTTTCAGCATCCTACATAATTCAATGAAACACCTTTTAGAAAACAAAAAACATCAGAAAGACTATGCGTTAACTGATATGTTACAGTAATGGGAACAGTTTCATCAGTTATCTGAAAGAGAAACCCAAATGCTGTAGCAAAGGGCTATGTATTTGGTTTAAATGCAAAGTTGTATACGTGGCATATTTTGGGGGAGGCAACAATAATATAACAGCAAGTGCCTCCTTTGTAAAACATTATATATGTTTTTAAAAACATATCTGCTGTCCTGTGGCTTACGGGCATTTTTCAGAAATGTTGCATTTTTTTGTGTGTAGCAAGTTAAAACTAGAGTTTTAATCTAGTGAGTTACGTACTTGTTTCCATAATATAAGAACTAGGGTCCACCAAATGAAATTAATGGGCAGCAGGTTTAAAACAAATAAAAGGAAGTTCTTCTTCACACAGTGCACAGTCAGCCTGTGGAACTCCTTGCCTGAGGAGGTTGTGAAGGCTAGGACTATAACTGCGTTTAAAAGAGAACTAGATAAATTCATGGAGGTTAAGTCCATTAATGGCTGTTAGCCAAGATGGGTAAGGAATGGTGTCCCTAGCCTCTGTTTGTCAGAGGGTGGTGATGGACGGCAGGAGAGAGATCACTTGATCATTACCTGTTAGGTTCACTCCCTCTGGGGCACCTGGCATTGGCCACTGTCGGTAGACTGGGTAGGATACTGGGCTAGATGGACCTTTGGTCTGACCCAGTATGGCCGTTCTTATGTTCTTATGACAAGAAAATAATGTAGTGCACATTGTAAAAGTACTGGTAATTATCAGAATCTACCTTAAAAGCATGTCAAATGGAATGGAGTGGTAACTGAAAAATGACCCAGTGAATAGTAAATGCCTATGTGTCATGAACTGTGGGTATTTTGCTTCCAGTCCTCCCATAGGCTAAGGAGTCTTCAGTGTTCAGTAGGGTTTTCCATCTGTCTGCCTTCCACCAACTATTAGCCTCTGCACTGTGTGTTCGGAGCTCAGCCAAAACACTTCAAGGCAGGAATGTTGGCAACAGAGCAATAATGGACTGGATGTCACTGTGACAAATATGGCAATTTCCTGTGATGTCTTTTGGGAGATCTTACTGTATTGAGCTTAGGTATCATTCTAAGCTAGAGATTGTATGTAATCCTATGGGGGAGGGTGACCACAGTTCCTCTAGGAATTAGGAACAGTGAGGGGTGATTAGGTAAATTCACTCAGGTTGTAACACTTCCAGAGTGTTACCACCGCTTGCAGAGAGGTTCACATATACTGATTCAAACTGGATTCTCCAGAGACCAACAGATGAAGAAATGACTTTTAAATAAATAGCCTGAGTCTAAACTGACTCAGAGTCTTATTTGTGATCAAACAAACAGACAGAACCTTCTATTCAAGGGGGCCCCCAATCCTTCCTGGGAAGGGTTGGAAGGACTTTGGCCTCCTAAGGCCACATAAGACTGACAGGTGACTTCTGGTAAGCTTTTAGCATGCATATAGGAGCATTTATTGTTTTTATGTTTTCTCTGTAATGCTTTCACTTTGGAAATAAATGTACTTGCTGATAAAGGGCTATGTGATGACTTATAACTGCTAGCAATTATGCTGTTCATAAAACTTCAAAGAGAAAGCAAAACACAGATGCTGGCCTGTTTAGGTAGTCTAGCTTGCTGGGAAAAACACCGAATAAGTATGGAATTGCACAGCCTGGAAAACCCCTGGTTAGGAGGTAGAGATACAAAAAGATGACAGCTGGGAGCTTAGAGGGGTGCCCTCAAAAAAACATGGAGGGGGAATACAGATGAAGTTGTCCTGAACTGTGACAGGCACAATCTTCTTCTTTATTTTTTTAAGAAAGATTTAAGATGACATTGAGGCTGTGCTGTAGCGTGAGCAGGGATTGGAATAAAGAGGTAGAGAGCCAAAATATTTGTGCTTCCTGAGGTTTGTGTGGCCAGAAGTACTCTGCATTTCAAAGTAGATGTGGCTGAGGGGAAGGGGATGAACTTTGCCTGCTTCTACTAGCACCCTGCAGATTAGAGCAAGTGGGAGCAAGCAATGCACCTTTTGAAAATGGTTCAATATTTGCTGCTTCTGTGCATCCTTCCCCTACAGTCCCAGAAGCACTGTGCCTACCACCTCAGCATTCTACAACTGCTGTGCAACTCCTTCCACTCCCTGCTGCTATGGGTTGAAATGCCAAATTCTGGCCCTTATAGTTTAAACAGGTATTTTAATCCTCTGTTATATTTAGGCCTTCTCTACACGAGAGAGTTTTTGCCAGTATAGCTATGCACTGTCTCTCCCGCTACATACACACAACACACTCCCTGCCACACTCCCCCCTCCCCTCCATTTGAAAAGCACGCTGCAGCCACTTGCACACTGGGATAGCTTCCACAATGTACTGCTCTCTGTGGCATTGCAAGAGCTGCTAATGTGGCCATGCCACTGTGCTTGCAGCTGACAGCATAAACACATGGCAGCGTTTTCCCTGCTGCGCTCTCCGAAGGCTGGTTTAACTCCCAGCGCTCTACATCTGTAAGTGTAGCTAAGCCCTAAAATGTCACTCCCGCTATGCTGACTTAATAACTCCACCTCCACGAGAGGCGTAGCACTTAGGTTGATGTAGTTAGATCAACGCAGTGTCAGTGTAGACATTGCATTGCTTATATCGATTTTTTGCTGGCTTTCAGAAGCCATCCCACAATGCTGCACACTGACAGTTAAATCGCAGTGAGGATGTGCACGGCCAACACAAGGAGTATAGTGTGGACATTCAAAATCAATTTAATTTCTGCAATGGCTGTATGTCGACATAACTTAGGTCCACATAATTTTGTAGTTGAAACATACCCTCAGTGCTGACAGGATAAAGAGGGAGTTAATTGAAATCAGGTTTTATTTTTGGTGAATTCAAACAATAGGCAACTTCTCTGACGGCTTGTCTACAAGGGGACAGTCAGAAAAGTTAAGCCATATTAACTAAAAATGTGAAATTAAAGTACATGAGTTAGGCTGCTAAGTCTGTGTCTATGCTACAGAGACTTTACCAGCATAGCTGTATCAGCATAGTTATGGTGGCATAACCCCTAGTATAGCCACAGCTTACACTGAAGAAACGGGTTTTTCCATCAGTGTAGGAACACCTTTCCCCGAACAAACTTAGTTATGTCATTGCAAGTGTTCTTCTATCAACATAGCTGCATCTGCACGAGGGGTTAGGTCAGCATAGCTATGTCGGTCAGGGGGTCGGTTTTTTCATGCCCCTGACCAAAGCAGCTATGTTGACCTAACTTTTAAGTGTTGACCTACCCTAACCTAAGCAAACTAAGGCCATTTTACTTTTGAATGAAAGCTTCCACACTGGGGTATAGTGCAGTTTAACTAATGCACTTTACATTCATGCCATTATTTAATTCAGCATAACTTCCCCTAGTGTTCACATGTACACAAGCCCTATGGGCCTGATACAGCTCCCATTGAAATCAATGGGAGTTTTGCCACTGGCTGCAATAGAAGCAGTAGCAAGCCCTAAGAGACAAGTACAAGCAAATGCAGGACAGTTTCTTGGTCTTCAGGCTTCTGGCACATTCCTAGTATAGCCCTTGGCCAGCAAATGTTTGTACTTCTGTTATAAATACAAACAGTGGAAACAGAATAAATAGTAATTAGAGATGCTGGGGGAGTGGGGAAGGGAAGGGGAATTAGATTAATAATATTTTAGCATGAATCCTAGTTTATTCTTCTAGGACGTTTCATGTTTGAGGAATACTGAGGAAGAGTGTGTTCATACCACTTATTTCACCTTGGTATTTTTCATGTTGCTATGCTGGCAGTTGTGCTGAAAGCTTCAGTTGCAATGAATTAATGCAGTTTTTGGACAGAAATTTAAGGCAGTGCTCTGACCTAAGACTGTTCTATGAGTCTCAGACATAGTTGCTTAATTTTTCATGTTGCTGTTCATTTTCCTCAAAAAGTAAATCACAAAACCAATTTATTGATAAAATACTGAAAGAGCTATTTCACCACTAGCTCTCATAATCACTACATGCTTTCTCACTCTTTGCCGATAACACCGTAGGTTCCCAATTAAGCCAAAGAAAGATAATATTTGATTGTGTTGTGTGATCTTTATCAGATCTTTGTGTAAAGGGGAGGCTTATTTTAAAGAAGTCAAAAATAAATTTCATATAATTATACAAACAAGTGTCTCTGCTTTCAGTTGTTTGAGAAAATAATTGGTCTTTGAGACAGAGAAATGCTTGAAGCCTCTGCTAAATAGGTTGCAGCTGACGTGCATCTTTGTTCAGTTTGTTGTTTTATATGAAATGATAGGCACAATGTGATGTTAGCCACTGACTTTGATGTATAATGTATAAGGATGTCACTGAGAGTATGGCTTCATGGGATATGAGACCACTTGTTGAACGGAATTAGACTTGTGCTTTATTATTCTTGCTTTAACAGGAAGGAAAATGTCAAAGTAGCAGAAACTCCGGCTGCTAAGATATTAACAATACATTGTACAATCTGTTGTACATTTCACAATAAATTTAAACTACTCTATATGTCAATCATGCAACAACAGTGCAGTGTGTTTTAAGTGTTAAGTGGAGTATTTTCATGAGTCTCAAGAGCAAGTTTCTGTTTTTGAACTCCATACTCTTATTTAATGATCTATTCATTAGTCCCCTTCCTCCTCCTTCTTAGCTCTCTCGCCTTTCACCTCAAAAGTAATGTCAAAGAAAAGTCTGCAGGGAAGCAGTGCTGTAGTCCACAATAGACTAGTGTAATTGTCATTGTACAGTGCTGTTGAAATGTCTGCTCAGAGAAGGACAATCCAGCTAAAGAACCTATAGTAGCATTTCCAAATTTCATGCTCTAGTAAAAATATAACAGTAGGGATCTATTATCGACCACCTGACCAGGACAGTAATAGTGATGATGAAATGCTAAGGGAAATTAGAGAGGCTATCAAAATTAAGAACCCAATAATAGTGGGGGATTTCAATTATCCCCATATTGACTGGGAACATTTCACTTCAGGACGAAATGCGGAGATAAAATTTCTCGATACTTTAAATGATTGCTTCATGGAGCAGCTGGTACGGGAACCCACAAGGGGAGAGGCGACTCTAGATTTAATCCTGAGTGGAGCGCAGGAGCTGGTCCAAGAGGTAACTATAGCGGGACCGCTTGGAAATAGTGACCATAATACAATAGCATTCAACATCCCTGTGGTGGGAAGAACATCTCAACTGCCCAACACTGTGGCCTTTAATTTCAAAAGGGGGAACTATACAAAAATGAGGGGGTTAGTTAGACAAAAGTTAAAAGGTACAGTGACTAAAGTGAAATCCCTGCAAGTTGCGTGGGCCCTTTTTAAAGACACCATAATAGAGGCCCAACTTCAATGTATACCCCAAATTAAGAAAAACAGTAAAAGAACTAAAAAAGAGCCACCGTGGCTTAACAACCATGTAAAAGAAGCAGTGAGAGATAAAAGACTTCCTTTAAAAGTGGAAGTCAAATCCTAGTGAGGCAAATAGAAAGGAGCACAAACACTGCCAACTTAAATGCAAGAGTGTAATAAGAAAAGCCAAAGAGGAGTTTGAAGAACGGCTAGCCAAAAACTCCAAAGGTAATAACAAAATGTTTTTTAAGTACATCAGAAGCAGGAAGCCTGCTAAACAACCAGTGGGGCCCCTTGATGATCAAAATTCAAAAGGAGCGCTTAAAGACGATAAAGTCATTGCGGAGAAACTAAATGGATTCTTTGCTTCAGTCTTCACGGCTGAGGATGTTAGGGAGATTCCCAAACCTGAGCTGGCTTTTGTAGGTGACAAATCTGAGGAACTGTCACAGATTGAAGTGTCACTAGAGGAGGTTTTGGAATTAATTGATAAACTCAACATTAACAAGTCACCGGGACCAGATGGCATTCACCCAAGAGTTCTGAAAGAACTCAAATGTGAAGTTGCGGAACTGTTAACTAAGGTTTGTAACCTGTCCTTTAAATCGGCTTCGGTACCCAATGACTGGAAGTTAGCTAATGTAACACCAATATTTAAAAAGGGCTCTAGGGGTGATCCCGGCAATTACAGACCGGTAAGTCTAACGTCGGTACCGGGCAAATTAGTTGAAACAATAGTAAAGAATAAAATTGTCAGACACATAGAAAAACATAAACTCTTGAGCAATAGTCAACATAGTTTCTGTAAAGGGAAATCGTGTCTTACTAATCTATTAGAGTTCTTTGAAGGGGTCAACAAACATGTGGACAAGGGGGATCCGGTGGACATAGTGTACTTAGATTTCCAGAAAGCCTTTGACAAGGTCCCTCACCAAAGGCTCTTACGTAAATTAAGCTGTCATGGGATAAAAGGAAAGGTCCTTTCATGGATTGAGAACTGGTTAAAGGACAGGGAACAAAGGGTAGGAATTAATGGTAAATTCTCAGAATGGAGAGGGGTAACTAGTGGTGTTCCCCAAGGGTCAGTCCTGGGACCAATCCTATTCAATTTATTCATAAATGATCGGGAGAAAGGGGTAAACAGTGAGGTGGCAAAGTTTGCAGATGATACTAAACTACTCAAGATAGTTAAGACCAAAGCAGATTGTGAAGAACTTCAAAAAGATCTCACAAAACTAAGTGATTGGGCAACAAAATGGCAAATGAAATTTAATGTGGATAAATGTAAAGTAATGCACATTGGAAAAAATAACCCCAACTATACATACAACATGATGGGGGCTAATTTAGCTACAACGAGTCAGGAAAAGATCTTGGAGTTATCGTGGATAGTTCTCTGAAGATGTCCACGCAGTGTGCAGAGGCGGTCAAAAAAGCAAACAGGATGTTAGGAATCATTAAAAAGGGGATAGAGAATAAGACTGAGAATATATTATTGCCCTTATATAAATCCATGGTACGCCCACATCTCGAATACTGTGTACAGATGTGGTCTCCTCACCTCAAAAAAGATATTCTAGCACTAGAAAAGGTTCAGAAAAGAGCAACTAAAATGATTAGGGGTTTAGAGAGGGTCCCATATGAGGAAAGATTAAAGAGGCTAGGACTCTTCAGTTTGGAAAAGAGAAGACTAAGGGGGGACATGATAGAGGTATATAAAATCATGAGTGATGTTGAGAAAGTGGACAAGGAAAAGTTATTTACTTATTCCCATAATACAAGAACTAGGGGTCACCAAATGAAATTAATAGGCAGCAGGTTTAGAACAAATAAAAGGAAGTTCTTCCTCACGCAGCGCACAGTCAACTTGTGGAACTCCTTACCTGAGGAGGTTGTGAAGGCTAGGACTATAACAATGTTTAAAAGGGGACTGGATAAATTCATGGTGGCTAAGTCCATAAATGGCTATTAGCCAGGATGGGTAAGAATGGTGTCCCTAGCCTCTGTTCGTCAGAGGATGGAGATGGATGGCAGGAGAGAGATCACTTGATCATTGCCTGTTAGGTTCACTCCCTCAGGGGCACCTGGCATTGGCCACTGTCGGTAGACAGATACTGGGCTAGATGGACCTTTGGTCTGACCCGGTACGGCCTTTCTTATGTTCTTATGATGGCATTCTACCTGTGTTTAACTGTGCCTTAATAAGCTATTAATCCCAGATAAACTATTATTCATGCATTATCTGGTATGAAGAATGTTCTTGTGATTAGGACACAGAGCTAGAAGTCAGGAAAACTGATTGGTTCTATAGCTATCTGTACCAAAATCTTCTGTGTCACCTTGAGCAAGTACTTTATTTCCTCATCTGTAAAATGGATTTATGGCTACCTACTTATTTCACAGAGTGGTTGGCTTAATCAATTACTGTCTGTAAAGCATGCCATTTCCAACCACCTTGGTGGATGATGGTTGATGTTGTACGTGTTCCTTTTATGCAGAATGCCCAGTAACTAATCCTGTCATTCCAAAACTAAACTGGTTATGACAGAAAATGTTAAAATATAACTAACTAATGCATATTTTGTTTCCATAGCTGGATTTCTTCCTTTCTCCTTTATTTATTATTATGTATTTCTAAAATCTTTGTGAGGTTGTTAGTATGGACTTTTCCTTTTTCCTTGTGAAATGTTACATATGCATACTCTGCTATGGGAGAATTGATTATAGTGGCCCTCAGAGCCATGGTGTATATGAAGGTTACTAGAGTGTTATTTTTTTAACGGGTATCCTTAATAGTTTTCGGTTTAATCTATTTAAAGCATCACATCATGATAGTTCTTGGCCTCAGAGTTTAAGTTTTATAGCACTGCTGAAGCTGATGGCATACTGGCGCTGGTCCTGCCTTTTCAGGTCCTTATTCCTCCACAGAATTACTATACAATTTTCAGGATATCATTTTGGACACCAAAATGAGCTTTTTGTTGTATTAGAAAAGAAAATTGATCAGTCAAAGTCCAAGGCCAAATTCTACTCTTGCTTACACTCCATATCTGTGAACTCAATGGAGTTACACTAGTGTCAATGAAAGCAAAGTTTAACTTGTTCCCATGGCGTAAGAAGAAAATGCTATCCCATTGCTAAAAAGCTTTATAAGTAACTGAGCAATACTTCTTAGGCCTGGTCCACACTAGGACTTTAATTCGAATTTAACAGCGTTAATTCGAATTAACCGTGCACCCGTCCACACCAGGAAGCCATTTAATTCGACCTAGAGGGCTCTTTAGTTCGAATTCGGTACTCCACCCCGACGAGGGGAGTAGCGCTAAATTCGACATGTCTATGTCGAATTAGGCTAGGTGTGGATGCAAATCGAACTTAGTAGCTCCGGGAGCTATCCCACACTGCACCACTCTGTTGACGCTCTGGACAGCAGTCCGAGCTCGGATGCTCTGACCAGCCACACAGGAAAAGTCCCGGGAAAATTTGAATTCCTTTTCCTGTCTGGACAGTTAGAATCTCATTTCGTGGTTGGACATCGGGGCGAGCTCAGCAGCACCGGCAGCGATGCAGAGCTCTCCAGCAGAGGAGTTCATGTAATCTCTGAATAGAAAGAGGGACCCAGCATAGACTGATCGGGAACTCTTGGATCTGATCGGTGTGTGGGGCGAGGAGTCTGTGCTTTCGGAGCTGCGCTCCAAAAAACGGAATGCAAAGACCTACGAGAAGGTCTCCAAAGCCATGAGAGACAGAGGATACAGCCGTGATGCAACGCAGCGCCGCATGAAAATCAAGGACCCCAGACAAGGCTACCAAAAAATCAAAGCGGCAAATGGACGCTACAGAGCCTGCCACCACTGCCCCACCGGTGACCATGGACTCTGACGATGGGACAGTGTCGACGGCCAGTTCCTCGGCGATGTTCGCGGACGGGGAAGATGAGGAAGGGTTTGTGGAGGACGAGGCAGGCGACAGCGCTTACAACGCTGGTTTCCCCGACAGCCAGGATCTCTTCATCACCCTCACGGAGATCCCCTACCAACCCTCCCCGGCCATTAACCCGGATCCTGAATCAGGGGAAGGAGCAGTCGGTAAGTGCTTTAACCATGTAAACTTTTATTCTTAATATAACAGGAATCTGAAGTATGTGAAAAGGAGGTCTCTCTATATATGGGGATAGAACAGAAATCCTCCTGGGAGATCTCCACGAAGCTCTCCTGGAGGTAATCTAAAAGCCTCCGCAGGAGGTTCCTGGGGAGAGCTGCCTTATTGGGTGCTCCGTGGCAGCACACTTTTCCGCGCGAGGCTTTCATGAGGTACTCAGGGAGCATTGCCTCCCTGAGCACGGCTGCATAGGGCCCTGGTTTGTGCTGGCTTTCACGCAGCATGCGCTCTCTATCTCCTTCAGTGACCGTCCTCAGTGTGATCTCGCTCGGAGACTCCTGCATCTAATTAGGGGAATTACTGTAATGTTACGCCTGGTCCAAAGTATTTTTAAAAAATCTCCGGACAGACGGCATAGCAGAGACTCAGCACGCTGCTGCGTGACGAGCGTAACGGAAAGCCAAAGAATCAAATGGACGCTCATGGAGGGAGGGGGGACTGAGGACGCAAGCTATCCCACAGTTCCTGCAGTCTCCGAAAACGCATTTGCATTCTTGTCTGAGCTCCAAATGCTTCTAGGGTCAAAAACAGTGTCCGCGGTAGGTCAGGGCATAGCTAGGCAATTTACGCAGCCCCCCACCCACCTCCAGAAGTGAAAGGGAAAACAATCCTCTGTTGACTCTTTTACATGTCACCGTATCTTTACTGAATGCTGCAGATAGACGCGATAGTGCAGCACTCAACACCAACATCCTTGCTCCCCCCACACTATGGATGGCTGATGGTACAATATGGCTGGTATCCGTCCTCATCATCAGCCTATTGGCACATGGGGCAGTGCAAAAGGACTGGTAACCATACCGACTACCATCTGTCAGGTCCCCCAGTGTCAGGTGAACCTAATTTTTCATGGTAGATGGTGCAGTATGGCTGATAACCATCGTCATCATAGCAACAGGGGGCTGAGCTTCATCAGCCCCCACCCTTCATGTGTAAAGAAAAGATTCAATTGCCCCTGGACTAGCAGCAGGATGCTGGGCTCCTCTCCTCCACACTCCTTAATGTCCTATCTGGACTATCATAGAAACTGGAGGCTGCCTTCCACTCATTTCTCACTAACAAGTCACTGTGTCTTATTCCTGCATTCTTTAGTACTTCATCACACAAGTTGGGGGACAATGCTATGGTAGCCCAGGATGGCCGGGGAAGAATGGAATGAACAGGTGGGGTTGTTGCAGGAGCACCCCCTGTGAATAGCATACAGCTCATAATCTATGCAGGATCTGACACAGAGCAGCTGTGCTCTCTGGTTCTCTGATACAGTGGCTCTCTAGTACACTTGCCCATATTCTAGGCAGGACTGATTCTATTTTTAGATACCAAAAAGGAGGGATTGACTCAGGGAGTCATTCCCAATTTTGGCTTTTGCGCCCCTGGCTAACAGCAGCCAGGGGCACTTAGGACAGCAGCAAATGGTGCAGTGCAAAAGGACTGGTAACCATGCCCATCTTATTACCAATTTATGGTGTGGTAGGTGGTACAATATGGCTGGTAACCATCTCTGCTGTCATGCAAAAGCAAAAGCATGCTGCTGTGTAGCGCTGCTGGACCGCCTCTGTCAGCGGCATCTAGTACACATACGGTGACAGGCACAAAAGGCAAAACAGGCTCCATGGTTTCCACGCTGTGGCGTCTGCCAGGGCAATCCAGGGAAAACGGGCTTGAAATGATTGTCTGCTGTAGCTTTCCCGGAGGAAGGGATGACTGACGACATTTACCCAGAACCACCCGCGAAAATGGTTTTTGCCCCATCAGGCACTGGGATCTCAACCCAGAATTCACAGAGACAGACTAGACTGTGTTCATTGTTTGCAAAAATTTATCTTTGCAAGGAATTCACTCCCTTTTTCCCATCACACAGCTTGGACTGTCTCCAGACCCGCCACAGCATCCCCCTCACAGAGGCTGGCAAAGATTAGGCGGCAAAAGAAAAAGACACGGGACGAGATGTTCGCTGAACTTATGGGGTGCTCCCGAGACGACGCGGACCAGCAGAGCCAGTGGAGGGAGACCCTGTCTCTGTACCAGCGCTCACACAGCAAACGGGAGGAGAGGTGGCGTGAGGAAGACAAGCAGGCGACTCAAACGCTGCTTGGACTAATGAGGGAGCAAACGGACATGCTCCTGCGCCTTGTGCATGTTCTGCAGGACCTCAGGCAGGAGGACAGAGCCCCTCTGCAGTGTATCTGCAACCGCCCTCCCCCGCCACAAAGTCCCATACCCCCCTCACCCAAAATAACCAGAAGGAGGGGCGCCAGAGGCCATGTAAACTGTCACTGCATCCCAGCAGAGTGCTCAAGTACCCAAAAGCTCTCATACCCTAAATTTTGAGAAGTCCTTTCCTTCCCGCCTCACCCAAGCCCCCATCCCAGTTTCATCCCCTAACTGTCTAGTTGATAATAAAAAAATACTTTTCTGTTAATTACTGTTTCCATCATGTTCTTTTAGAGGAGACTGTGTTTGAAGGGGGGGAAGGGGGTTGGTAATTTGACAGGACAATCACCTTTACCAGGGTACAGACATGGGGGCAGGATCAGCAGTAGGTCACACACACACACTGCAGTCAGTAGGCACCCTGGTCGGTATGGGAGTTGGTTTGCAGGTTCTGTGTGGGTGGGGGGGTACGTGACTTTGTAGCAGGGCAGGGGGGTTACAGATCTCATGCAACGGTCCCTGTTCTGGACCACACAGCCACGCAGCAGAGGAAGCTGTATCCATCCTCCCCCGCCAAAAGGCCACATAGCCCCCGCACACAGAGTCCCAAAAAGGAGGGATGGCAGGCTCCGTTGAAACATGCATTCCGGCACTGCAGACCGCTCTGGGAGCAGGAGACTGTCATTCCTCAAGTTTACAGGCGGTCTTTACATCAGTGCACACCCTACCCAGCACAGTCCGTGTCCCAGTTTCAACCCTGTAACGCAAAGTCATCAATAAAGAAACCTTTGTAAAGTTACAGTGGAACATGTCTTTTATTTTTAAACGTGTGTTGGAAGTTGGGGAAGCGGGGTGGGCGGGGTATGTAACTGCAGATGCTAGTCAACAGTCACTTGGTAAATAAACAGGGGCAGGTTCAGCTTCTCTGTAGAGAAACTGAACAGTCACAGGTCACGCTGCTCACTGCTCGCTGGTACTTTAAGAGTTCCTTGTCGCTGTGCAAGGCGCCTGCACAGAGCTTCACGAGCCGGGGCATTAGCGTGTAGGCTGGGTCCCCGACGATCACTATAGGCATCTGCACATCCCCAAGACTTATTTTGTGGTCCGGGAAGAAACTACCTTCCTGCAGGCGTCTAAACAGACCAGAGTTCCTGAAAACACGCACGTCATGAACCTTGCCTGGCCACCCAACGTTGATGTTGGTAAAACGTCCCCCATGGTCCACCAGTGCTCGCAGCACTATTGAAAAGTAGCCCTATTTCTCAGCAGCTGACTGTGGAAGAGGTGGACGATAAGGTGCGAGGAGTTGACAACGGCCAAAACTGCAGCGGGATCCGTGCTCAAAGTGCTGTGGCGCCCGCGCTGTCACTGAGCAGAAAAGTGCACGAACAGATTGCCCGCAGGCGCTTTCAGGGAGGGAGGAAGGGAGGGAGGGCGTGATTGACGGTTCAATGATGACAGTTACCCAAAACCACCCTCGACACATTTTTCCCCCCAGCATGCATTGGGGGGAAATCCCAGAATTCAAATGGGCAGCGGGGAGTGCGGGAACTGTGGGATAGCTTCCCACAGTGCACCGCTTCCAAAGTCGACACTGGCCCCATTACTGTGGACTCACACAGTCGAACTAGTGTATTTAGTGTGGATACACAACTTCGACTTCATAAGGTCGATTCCACAAATTCGAATTAAGTTGATTCGAAATAGTCTTGTAGTGTAGACATACCCTTAGAATTATACATTTCATTCTTCACAATGGGATTCAAGCATTCCTGAAGAATACCTTCACACAGCTGGATTTACTTAATCTTTTCCAATTGTCCTCACTGAAATTGTGGAGGCCTACGTGACTGGAGCTTTTAAAATTAAGAAAACTTCTGTGGGAATTTAAAGTGTGTGTGAATAGAGTACAACATTAGGTTATTGTGGAATAAATAATCCAGATTTCAGAGGTCAAAGGGGATGGAGAGAGGGTTTTATTGCTATCATCACTAAATTCAACAAAATAATAGGATGAACGATTTGGGTTTAGTGCTGCAACTAGATATGGTATAGTGTAGCTGTAGATCAGTTCAGCATGATCTTAGATATCTTCTGCTTTTTTATTTTTCAAAACAAATGAATCGTAAATTTTGAATTAAATATATGGATGCTGTAGTCATGGAAACATGTGTCTTCTGTTCTTTCTATGCTGGGTAGAAAATGTAACTTTAACCAGGGGATCATAGGGACTGTACAAGCTGTGAGTTGGTTATTACACAGGAAAATATGATCAAGGCCTCAAATATAAGCCAGCATTTTTTAATGTTTCATGTTAAAAATAAAACAAGTGGGATAATGTAAGCTGAGGATCCAGAGACTGTAAACAGTACAGATAATACCGAGTTCTGATAATATATAACAGCAAATCAGTGTAACTAGTAAGAAAGGGGTAAGAGAAAAGATTATAGATAGATGGGACTTAATGGGTATCGTAACTATTGGAGGAAAACCAATAGGGGCATCTGAGACATGGCAACATATGAGTGAAATCAGATGATCCAGAGTGAGGCTGAGGAAAGGAAATAGAATGAACATAATAGCGCTGAAGAAATAAGGGGAAAAAAGAGGAGAAAACGGGAGGAGGAAAGAAAGGTTCACAAAACCCTTTTCTTGGCCAGAACTGTGGAAAATGGAAGCACAAACAATAGTTTTTGCTTAAGTGCAGTTTGTGATCTTCTGCCAGGATTGGTTCACTTTCAGTGACAGTGGCTGAGAGAAAGTGACAGTTGAGGCTTATGTGAGGAGATCTACAAGGCAGTGCACTTTTCAAGCTGCAACATGGCACTAGCCCAGGACTGGTATCACAGGAAACATGAGTGTAAAACACTGGCGGATACATTAACCACTGTCAATTTTACTCCTTACCCTGGCCCCAACAAAAGGAAGTCAGATCATAAAAACTGTGAGCAAAACCAATCCCAGCAAAACAAAACCCTGGTTGAATTAGAAATAAAAACCAGCCACAAATAACAATATATTGTGTGTATATATAATAAAACATACATTTTACTTTTCTCAAATGCCAAGCTACCCAGCATTTTCTGCATAGCTATCCCTCTGCTTCATCCCTAACACATCAAAAGAAAGCACCAAATTAAACTGAACTTCTTAAGAGGAAGCATCTGACAGATTTAGTTAAAAGCTTCTTCATAGAAAAATCCTAGTTAACCCCTTCATTACTGTCTTATTTCCCTGCAGTAGTACTCTGAGGAATGTCCACTCAGATTAATGGAATGTGAGAATATGCTGATCTATGTACCATGGCTGATGGCATTTGTTGGATATACAATAAATGGTTATAACAATGAGGAGTCCTTGTGGCACCTTACAGACTAACACATTTATTTGGGCATAAGCTTTTGTGGGCTAAAACCCACTTCATCAGATGCATGGAGTGAAAAATACAGTAAGCAGGTATAAATATTAGAGCACATGAAAAGATAGGAGTTGCCTTACCAAGTAGGGGGGTCAGTACTAACGAGGCCAATTCAATTAAGGTGGAGGTGGCCCGTTCTCAACAGTTGACAAGAAGGGGTGAATACCAAGGGAGGGAAAATTACTTTTGTAGTGCTAACGAGGCCAATACAATAAAGGTGGATGTCGCCCATTTCCAACAGTTGACAAGAAGGTGTGAGTATCAGCAGAGGGGAAATTACTTTTTGTAGTGACCCATCCACTCCCAGTCTTTGTTCAGGCCTAATTTGATGGTGTCCAGTTTGCAAATTAATTCCAGTTCTGCAGTTTCTCACTGAAGTCTGTTTTTGAAGGGTTTTTTTGTTGAAGAATTGCCACTTTTAAGTGTGGTTATGTAATCTATCTGTGAAGTGGTTAGGATTGGTTCTCCATTTTGAGCAGTATGAATAATTGTCCTCTGAGTAACGGATATTCAGGTGTTTCTCTGAATGATATAAAGGAAAAGTATTTGTATGCTATTTTAGTTTTATTGTTATCAAACTGTTGCTTGATTTTCATTCCCTTCCACCACCCTCACCCCCAGTCTTATATAAATAAACATGGCTCCATTTGCCTTACCCAGAGTCTGTGCCCAGACTGAACCCAATGTTTGGCTTCTCTGAACCAACTCTTTTATTCCTTGTCTGTCAGCTGTCTGGCACTGTGTCTCGTGCCTTAAGGAGAGGATCTAGATGCACAGGATAATCTAGTGGGCAGGACCACAAGGCAGGTTTCACAAACGAGTATGGAGCCAGGGGCATCAGGAGGGCTTCAGCTTACTGTCATTTTTAGTGAGCTAGCGTGGGTACATCTACACAAGCTACAGATCACACCTGTGGCTGCAGTGTAGACATAGCCTTGTGTGTAGCCTTATTCTCATTTTTTATTTGGCTGAAACTATCTGAGGACTCTGAATGCAATTCTCACATAGTTTTGGTTGCCCAAAACTGAATATTTCAGGGAAATTACTGTTCAGCCAAAAAAAATTCACCCAGCTCTGTTCCATATTTCATTTATGGCAACAACGTTTGATCTCAAGTTTGTTTTTCCATAAAGATTATGCACTAGTTCAACATTACTTCTCTGGCAGTTTTGCTGATGGCTTCTGTGTTTTAAAAGTATTGCTTAAGCATTTTCCCCCTTGATTTTGGCAGTTTACAGTCCTGCTGTCATTCTTCACTGCAGTGAGCAAATGTTCTAATTGCCTAATTGAAACCAGCAAAAGATAGGATAAGTTATAGGGAATAAAATGTAACAGTAAGATGAAGTTTAGAGCCTCATGAATTATTGTAGCTAATTTCAATTATTAGAAGTTTAATACACTTGCCAACATTCTAATTGGAGATTGGCTGGAGGAGTTTAGAAAGTCTGGTAGTTCTAAAATTGGGGGCTCAAGACTGAGATGGGTTCTTACTCAGTGGTTGTTGTCATGACCCTACAGTTCTTGAACCTGGGTCTGCAGGGTTCCCAGTTGACTGTAACCACCCTGCTCCTACCCAGTGACTTGCTACTAATGAACTAAGTAGGAGAGACCGTGAAACCTGAAGTTATATCACAGAGGGCTTCCATAGGCCTGATTGAAGGAACATCATGAGCTATGATTGGTCAGGGCTTCCTAAAGAGAGGCACAGGAAGTTGTCCACTCAACGAGGCTCTACCTGGCTGCTACGTTGGACCCTTCCTTCTTGCCTGACTCCTGGTTCCTGCTTTCCTGACACTTGCTCCTGGTGTCAGACTCCAACTCAGACCCTTGGTTCAACTCTGATCCTTGGTTCCAGCCAGCCATCTACATCACAGCCCTGACAGTTTGGTATTTTAAAACAATTCAAGGGACTATGTCCTGGAGGAGTATTGGCTTGGTAAAAGTTTCTTCTTATTTCAGAATCTAATTTTGCTAATCTTCAGGCTTGTCCACACTATGGAAGTTTACTGGGGGGTGTGGGGAGGTGAAACTCCTTCAGGTTGTAACACCAGTTCAGTAGACCCAAGGATACATTACTGTAGATAAGACTCCTTTAGATAGACCCAGTGACTCAATTTAGATTAGGTTTCAGCAGGTTTAACTGGAACAATAAGTAAAATTGGATCCATTTGCCAGATACCTCAGTTTCAGAGGTACCAGACTTTTCTGGAAGTACTTTAGGTAGGGATCCATCCTCCTCAGCTAGGTCTTGATCATAGCACTATGGTCCGAACCCAGCAAAGCACCTAGCCACAGGCATACCTTTAGGCATGGCGATAGTCCCATGAAGATGAATGAGTCCCCAGCCCATCACAAAATTGAATTCCTAAGCACTAACTAAAATGCTAGGAGTAGTGGCTTGGGTTTGGTGGGGTATTTTGTGTGTGTGTGTGTGTGTGTGTGTGTGTGTGTGTGTAGAGGGTTGTTTTGTTTTTGCTTGTCTCATGGTAAGTGTCTCCAGTGTAGAGTGGAAATAAAGAAAAACCTCACTGAACCAAAATTCCACCAGGGTATGTTCACACGAGTTGTTTAACTATGCCCAGCCCATTGTGACTTGAATCTTCAGTGACATCCCAACACTTCTGGAAACAGTTTCATTTTATCTCTGGTTTAACAGAGTGGTAATAATGCAGCAGGGGTATCTGTAGAAAAAGAAAGTAGATACTCCTATATCCTTGAAGTGCTTGCTATTCACTGTTGGTGGTTGCAGGAGGGCAGATTGCAGAGTAAAACCAGAAAAAACAACTTTAAAAACACAAAAATATTGTTCCCATGGAAGAGGAGTTGCTCCGCTTGCTTACCTGTTTGCCTTTAAATGAAATTGGACATTGTGTCCTGTGTACACAACAAATAGCACAGAACAGCAGTGATTGCAGTACTGGCTCTATGAATGGGCAGTGGCTTTTAATTTCATATATCATTATTCATGGCCTGTCATCGTGGATCCACAGAATCAGGAGCACATGACTGTCCTGAGTGCAATGTAAAGAAGCAACATTAATCAAAGCTTGAGCCTGTGTATACTTATCAGGGTGTCATCACACTCTTTAATGTGTGTCAAGCCAGTATCTCTCCGTTATTTATACAGGAACCTAACTAATGGTTTTTGCTATAAGTAATACTACCTATGTGTCTTTAACACAGACAGTAACAATGCACATCTTGGAGGGGGCTACAGAAAGTGAGAGTGATTAGGAGTATGGGAGTAAAGTCATAATGGAGACTCTGGCAGCAGAAAGGAGGCAGACCATTAATGGAGTGAGTGCATATGGACTCCTCTCTCCATCTCAATAACAGTTGTGGCCAAATGTGGGCTAGTACTGGCTCACAGGCAAATACAGAATAGAACATCTGTATACCAGATACTTGCGTGTCTGTGTTCTAAAATTATAGGTAAATTCCTATTTTAAGGAATTAAAATCCAAATTAAGTAAATTCCACATACCAATTACTTTAGACTATTGGGGAACAGTCCATGAGAGAGAAACCAACTCTATATTCCCTAGAATAAGTGGAAAACATTTGCTCACAGACAGGGCTGGCTTTAGGTCGATTCACCCGATTCCCCCAAATTGAGCCCCATGCCTAAGAGGGCCCCGTGCTGGTGCCTTTTTAATTTTTACTCACCTGGCAGCGCTCCAGGTCTTCGGCGGCATTTTGGCGACGGGTCCTTCACTCGCTCTGGGTCTTTGGCGGCATTTTGGCAGCGGGTCCTTGAGTGCCGCTGAAGACCCGGAGCAAGTGAAGGACCCGCTTCCGAAGTGCCACCAAAGACCCGGTCCGCTGCCAGGTGAGTACGAATTGGGCCCCGCACTTGCTAAAGCTGGCCCTGCTCACAGTTAGTAGGTACAAATGGAAACATTAAACACCTGCTATGCTTCTCATGGCATTGAAAGCACTCACTATTTGTTTCCTTTGTGATAGTTAGAATCTTAATCTATTAGGAGAGCACCTTACTTCCACTCACTCTAGATTTAAGTTACTAGAAACCTGCTGTCAAAGATCTGCATCCCATATTATCCTCACACGGTTCAATGTGTTCAATATAAACCTTTTGTTTCAATTTTTTTCAGCTATTGTCTATGGGACATTTTTCACTTGCATGATGTGTCTATTATTAGTGTTAACACCATTCCTAGAGCCCTGAATAAGACAATGATCCTGAACACATACTTGGTCCATCCTCTGCCATTTTTCCAGCCATTTCTCTGTGTAGTGAACACTCGCATTTTGGTTCTTTCTGGCTCCAGTCAGCCATGATTATCAAACTTCATGCAGGAATCTTGATTGTTTCAAGACAGGTAGTGACTGCCAGTCACTATTTTTAATTTCATTTTTAGACATGGGATCTTTTAAGGGTAACCCAATCTTAACTGCTTTCTATAGCACATGAGGCCAAAATATTTAAAGTGCAGCTTGTTGCCTGATGGAAAAAAAATTCAAAAACTTTCCATTTAGAAACAATCCTGGCTCTATAACATGCATATTCCATTTTTATCCTCTTGGGTTGTTATTTTTTTCCCTTCTCTTCTTTCCATGGAGATAGATTTTCTTTAAGAGTATATTTGCTCCTAGTGCTAATTCGTCACTTGAATTCAAAGTCCTTTCAGTAATAAAATTTTCACTGCAGCCAACTACAGTGTTACAGAAAATTGTGCCTAGTTTAAGAACAAATAAGAATAAACAGCTAAAGCAAAGCATAAAACAAAGATCCTATATCATTAGCAATGAAAAATTCAGGAAGGAGAAACAAGACCGATTGATATGTAAGAGCATTATGGCTAGATCAGTACTGCTGCGATCAATGCAGCGGTGTCAATTTATTGCGTCTGGTGAAGACCCGCTAAGTTGATGGCAGAGCGCTCTCCTGTCTCCTGTCGACTTCTGTACCCCAGCTTCCGATAAGAATAAGATAAGTTGGCGGAGAGCATCTCCCATCAACAAAGCGTGGTGTAGACAACGCTGTAAGTCAACCTAAGTTACATTGACTTCAGTTACATAACATACGTAACTGAAGTAGTGTAACTTAGGTTGACTTACAGCTGTAGTGTAGACCTATAGGCACCGACTCCATGGGTGCTCTGGGGCTGGAGCACCCCTGGGGAAAAATTAGTGGGTGCTCTGCACCCACCGGCAGCCAAGCTCCCCTCACCCCCACCCCACCTTCTCCTCCCTCCCGAGCATGCCACATCCCTGCTCCTCTGCCTACCTCGCAGCATTTCCTGCCCGGCTGCTGCCAAACAGCTGTTTGGCAGCATTAGCACACTCTGGGGGTGGCGGGAGAGGAGCGGGAACGTGGCGTACTCAGGGGAGGAGGAGGGGAAGAGGCGGGGATTTGGGGAAGGAATTGGAATAGGGGCAGGGAGGGTGTGGAGTTGGGCCAGGGACTTTGGAGAAGGGGTTGGAATGGGGGCGGGGAAGGGGTGGGAAGAGACGGGGAAGGGGAGGGGCCTCATGGAAGGGGTGGAGTGGGGCGGGGGCGGGGCAAAGAGGGGGGGTCTAGCACCCACTGTAAAGTGGGGAAGTCGGCGCCTATGTGTAGACCAGCCCGAAGTGTAGTCATCATCTGCATCAGATACTATTTTATCCATCTGCATTCCTCAGTAGTTTAGTTCTGTTGGGGTTTTGTTATTCTTAAGTGACTCTCAAATTCCTTCTTAGCACCCAGAAAAGCAGATAACATCCTGTCTTCCTTTTAGTACAGTGGGTACACAATTCCACTGTTTTGGAACATAGGGCTGGCTTGAAAAGATTAATTAATTTTATTACACCAAGAAAACTATTGGTTTATGCATATCTGAACCACAGTAAAGAGCAACAAATGTTTAAACTGTTTATAAAAAGAATTAGTCCCACAGTGTGCAAGCTGGCTCACTTTAAATCATGAGGAAAAATCTTTTAATGAGAAGTTATGGTGGTGGTGGGGGTCTGTGACATGCAGGAGGTCAGAATAGATGATCTGGTGGTACCTTCTTGCCTTAAACTCTATGGGCTGGTCTACAATGAAAAGTTACATTGGCACAGCTACATCTCTTAAGGTTGAGAAGAATCCAACCTGGAGATGTAGTTAAGCTGACCTAACTACCAGTGTAGACAGTACTAGGTCAACAGAAGAATTCTTCTGTCCACTTAGCTACTGCCTGTCAGGAGGTGAAATAACTACAGTGATGGGAGAACCCCTCCACTGAATCACTACAGCAGCACAGTTGCACCTGTACCACTGTAAAGTTTTTAAGTGTAGACATAGTCTGTGATTATGAACTATGACCATAATACAGGTTTGGAAAGCATGATTAATGATCCTTTCAATTGACTCATTTAAATTACATTAATAAAAATAATCTTGCTTAAGGATCAGCTGATACCAACAACATAGCTATTAACCACAGTAAATTCATTGGATCACATTCTGAATGCATCTCTCAACTCTGTTGTCAGTACTGTCCATTTATATGTGCAGCATAATGTGGCATGGGTAGAGGGGTCACAAAGAGGTGGTTGTCATCCCAAAAATGCTGCCTGGACATGTTGTATCCCAGGGGCTCTCTCATCAACTGTAGTGGTTAATTTTTTTTTGAGAAATATCAACAAACTGCCTCAGAGTTTAAATTTAAAAAAACCCCTTTAGCATAAGAAATAAAAGCTCTAGAAAGAGTTGAGCACTGGGACTCATGCCAGGTGAGAGAATTTTATGGCTGCTTTAGTATGTTGTGAACCTCTGCTAGCTACATTGGGAAAATGCTAAACATCTTAAAAACTAAGCATTCTTGCTGTCGTAACGTGTCAGAAATCTCTGGCCAGAATCCCACTGAGATTCTCACGCACTGCTGCTATGACAAATGAGTTTAAGGAAAGTTTCTACAAAGTCTGTCTTATTCACATCTTGCTTTTGCAAGCTAATTTTGGTTATATTTGCATTTTGGATTTCATGGCCTCGTCCTCAACCCCCACCCAATTGCCTCTCATATATTTCTATATAAAATATAGGGTTATGACAGCTGGATTTACCCATGCCCTAGAATATTATGGGTTCAAAAGTTTGACTGAAATTCAAGCATTATTGAATTTGCATCCTACTTAGGAGAGGCTGTGCAAAAAGAAGCAGAGAAGGAGGAGAAGGAATTTCTAATAAAAAATACAGTCACAAAACTTGAAACTCTTGCATGCATCAGACTTATATATGCAAAATCCAGATGCATATATGCATAATTACATATGTACATACATTAATATGTCCAATGCCCAATAGTTGACTAGCCGGCATGCACATCATATTTGTACAGAGGCTACCCTCTTTTGCCAGCTTAACTTTTGAAGGATGGTAGCACAGGACCCCCTTAAGATGAAAGGGTCTTATTTGAGTAAAAATAGTCAAATTACTGTTCTTTACAAGTTTTGAAAAGGAACATGCATCCTAGGCTGACTCTTATCTGTAGAAGATCCATGAGAACTATTTTTGTACATGTATCTTGAAGTACATCAGTTTACTTTGTTGACTCTGCATCATGCTAAAGTGTAGACATATGATCTAAGGTACTATGGTAAAGGGAACTATATAAATATCTGTTGAGGACCTCACAGTCTTTTGTGATATATTTAGCCTCACAGTATCCATATGCAGTAATTATGCCCAGGGCATAGACAGGGCAGCAAGACCTAGTGGTCAGAGCCAGAATCCACAGTCAGGAGTTGAGAGTCAGCTGGGTCCGGATACTGGGAAATCAGAAGCAGGAGACAAACTTGGGATCAGAACCATGAGTTGCTAACCAGAGTCAGGCTGGGTCAGGATACTAGGGATCAGAGGCAGGAGACAAACTGAAGATCAGAACTGCAAATCAGAGGTCAGGAGCCAAGCTGAGCCAAGTCAGGTTGGGATGCCTGGAAGTCAAGCTGGGGGAGTGGGAGAAGGGTGGATCCCAGTTGTTCGGACAGCTTCCTGTTCCTGTTGCTGCCTTACTTTAGGCCAGTGGGCCAATCAGTTGCTCTGGGACTCTGCCAATAGGATGTCAAACTGGGGCTGGGCTTCATGAGTCCTGGGTCAGCAGGTGTCAGCAAGCCACCAAATGGAGAGTTGTAGCATGGCTGATCCTGTGGACCAGGTTCGAGGCCTGTGGGTCAAAAGATCAGTAAAATAAAAGAGCTAGGTAAGATAAGAGGGGGAACACCTAGGAAACCATTTATTAAGAACAAGAACAAATTAATAAGAACAATGGACAAGAGAAGTTGGGATTGTAAAGATGAAATAAAGAGTAAAGTCAGTGGACAGCACATGGATAGAGCATGCTGTACAGGGATTGGTTCCTGCAAACTAACCAAGCCAATCCCAAAACATGTAATACAATGTATAGCAAATGTAATGGGATGTGTAAATGTATATAAAGGAAGGGGGGCGGTTCTGTGTAGCTTTGGATATGTGGTATGTCCTGTATCCACCACCTACACTTGAGCCTGATCAACTCAAGTGTAGTTTGATTGTATGCCAATTAAAAAAACCTCATTGGTGAGTTCGATGTTGAGCTGAGTGAGGGATCAAAAAACTAATAAACTTAAATGTCAAAGCCTGCTATAATATGAAGGGCCAGATGATTGGCTTAACATAAGAACATAAGAACGGCCATACTGGGTCAGACCAAAGGGCCATCCAGCCCAGTATCCTGTCTACTGACAGTGGCCAATGCCAGGTGCCCCAGAGGCAGTGAACCTAACAGGCAACGATCAAGTGATCTCTTTCCTGCCATCTATCTCCACCCTCTGACAAACAGAGGCTAGGGACACCATTCCTTACCCAGCCTGGCTAATCGCCATTAATGGACTTAACCTCTGTGAATGTATCTAGTTCTCTTTTAAACCCTGTTATAGTCCTAGCCTTCACAACCTCATCAGGCAAGGATTTCCACCGGTTGACTGTGTGCTGTGTGAAGAAGAACTTCCTTTTATTTGTTTTAAACCTGCTGCCCATTAATTTCATTTGATGGCCTCTAGTTCTTATATTATTGGAACAAGTAAATAACTTTTCTTTATTTACTTTCTCCACACCACTCATGATTTTATATATCTCTATCATATCCCCCCTTAGTCTCCTCTTTTCCAAGCTGAAAAGTCCTAGCCTCTTTAATCTCTTCTCCAAACCCCTAATCATTTTAGTTGCCCTTTTCTGAACTTTTTCTAATGCCAGTATATCTTTTTTGAGATGAGGAGACCACATCTGTACGCAGTATTCAAGATGTTAGCGTGCCATATATTTATATAAGGGCAATAAGATATTCTCTGTCTTATTCTCTATCCCTTTTTTAATTATTCCTAACATCCTGTTTGCTTTTTTGATTGATGCTGCACACTGCATGGACGTCTTCAGAGAACTATCCACAATGACTCCAAGATCTCTTTCGTGATGAGTTGTAACTAAATTAGACCCCATCATATTGTATGTATAATTGGGGTTACTTTTTTCAATGTGCATTACTTTACATTTGTCCACATTAAATTTCATTTGCCATTTTGTTGCCCTTTCACTTAGTTTTGTGAGATCTTTTTGAAGTTCTTCATAGTCTGCTTTGGTCTTAACTATCTTGAGCAGTTAAGTATCATCTGCAAACTTTGCCACCTCACTGTTTACCCCTTTCTCCAGATCATTTATGAATAAGTTGAATAGGATTGGTCCTAGGACTGACCCTTGGGGAACACCGCTAGTTACCCCTCTTGAGTAAATTGGCATGACCCCATTTTACATGAGTTGAGGATCTTGCCTCAAGTTCTTCATGAGCATCCTGAAAAAAAAATAAGATCCAATGAGTGTCTCTGACTGGTTGAAATTCACTTCATCATAAAATCCAAATAACCTTTACTCACACTGAGTAGCCACATGGCTCCTTGCTATCTTGGGCTACTCCTGCTGCAGCAGCACCAGACCTCCCCTCCTCTGGAAAAGGATACCTCCCTCCAGTTTCTGCCCTTTCATCCACAAAAAAAAGCCATGGATGATCCATTCACTGATGAATTCATACCAGGTTTTTTTTTATTCGGGGCAAGTACATTTAAACACTATTGCAAAAGGGAGTGCTGCAGACTTTGACTTTATTTGACTTTATAACATTCACATGAATGAAGTGATGATAACTCCAACTTGTCTACTAGGAGAAATTCAAGCTTTTCAGTCTTGATTACCGTGGGAGAAACGACATGTCATAGTGAAAGGAAAATTGTTCAAAATCAAGCACCTTAGGCAGAACCTTCTCTACATTGAAGAAACTGTAATAGGTTCCAAGAAACCATAATAGGTTCCAAGAAACCTGAGCTCCAATTTTTGAGCTTTGCATTTTAATAATGCTTGGCTTTCTACATTTATGCAAAAATAAACAGAGCATTAAAGGACATGGTCATTGTTCTCTAAACAGTAAATGCTGAAGTTTTAAGCTGCTTTTTGATATCATTGACAATATGCAGTTAATCACTGTAGTGAAGACATCTGGCCAACATATGGGAAACAGGTGCCAAATGGTAGTTGAAATAAAGTTAGATGGTCTAATTTAAGTGTAACCTAATAGGCCATGTGTGTTTCTACATGGTAATACACATACTGCTTATGTTAATTGCTTTTTAAGGTAATGAGTGTGCCATTTAAATGACGTACAGAGATTCAGGTTTTGTGCTTCTGTTCAGTTCAATTTGAAGTTGGGCAGATGTTCCCAGCAACTGCATAAACAATTGAATACATTTAAGTGAGTGAGTAAATCAGCTATTTGCTTGTTTAAAATCATATCTGCTTGTTTCAAGCTGTAATATACTGTGCCTTAATAAAATCAATCTTTATGCATCTGATTATGGTAATTGGATCAAAGGTACATTTTTAATAGCTGTTTAGTGATCATTATTGGCTGGGGCATGGAGTCAATGACCTGACATTTGATTACTGACCTCTTCATTTGAGTATACTGGGTAATAATTGACTCTAGTTTATTCCCTTCTAATGAAATTGATCTCTACTTTTACATAGTCAAAGGTTGAATTGGCCCTTGTTCAAAAAAATCTAGAATATATCTGTCCTGTTACTTTGTCTTCCCAGTGATGAAAAATCATGTACGGTTTTAGTTATCACTTTTCCTATAGATTAAGAAAGTTCTGCGGTGTTAATACAAGGTTAAGAAAACGGAATGAATCAATCAGAACAGTAGAGACACTGCAATTATATTGCATCTTCCCATTTTAATGTTCTTTGGAACTAAAGGAGCTTATCAAGCTATATGCTTATATGATCATCATAGCGCCCGAGTGCCACTAATGAGTTTATCCTCATATTATCCCCATTTTACAGATTAAGAGTTTAGTCTTGGAATGTGATTTATCCTAGGTGACAGAGGAAGTTTGTGACAGTCAGAAGGTGAACTCGAATCACCAGAGTTGCAATCCAGTTATTTTAATCACAAAGCCATTCTTTCTTTTCTCTGAGGTTATAAAAAGAAGTACATAAATTTGTGATGGCATGAGAGACATCAACTAGAAACTAAAAGAGGTGACAATTGTTCAGTTAAACACTCTTGCTAGCAGCAGGAAGGTAAAAATGTAAATTTATTTTGTAAATTTAGTGCTGGCTGTTGCAGTTAAAGTTGCTCAATAGTTTCTATTCCACACCTTGTTTTCATGTTGTCACATTGCGGGGTGCAGCCAGATCAGTGAGGGGCTGTGTCACTGCCTGCCTGCAATGTGGGCTGCTTCATAATGCTTTGCTATCGTAGCTCCCTACCTGGGCCACTCACAAACAGCCAAGCAGCATGCAGGTCACACCCTGAGTTTCTGTGTATAGCTACAGCCTAGTCTAGCAATTCTGATCCCAGCAGCCTGTCAGCAACACACTGGCCACTCACTGGCTTCCAGCAGCTCTGGTTACTACCCTGAAGGGTGACCGCAATACACTCCCAGTCCGGAATTTTCCCCAAAAACGTGTGTTCTGCACTGTGCAGCCCTCTCCTGGACAATTCAGATATTAGGTCCGTTGCCTCTGTAAAGGGTCAATATTCAACAGTTCAGTTTAAACCCAACGCTGGATTAGTTTTGATTTAAAAAAAATAAAACAAGTTTATTCAACTACAGACAGACAGATTTTAAGTGAGTACAAGTATAAGGTATTAAAGTCAGAAACTGTAACGAGATATAAAAGATAAAACACTTTCTAGTAGCTAAAATTCAACCAACTAGACTTGGTTCAAGGTAAAAAAATCCTTTGCACAGGTTCCTGGCAACATAGCTGACCAAATTCTCAGATCAGGAACTCCCCCAAAGTTAAAGGGATGATTCCTTTGTCATCTTAGGTGAAAGAAAGAAAGAAAGAAAGAACTTGGGGTGTTTTGCCCCTCACTTCCATAGTCCAGTCACCCTTTGAAATGCATTTTCCTGAGGATTGCCCCTACATAAAGTTCCTTCCTGCTTTGAGAATGGAAACATGGAGTCTTGTGGTAAAAGAGATTCCATGTTGCTTGCTAAAATGCAGATTGATCTTTTCCTGTCCCCGTTTGTTGCCAAAGAATGGCCACTTGACCATTGATTGCCAGTCAACTTGGTTAGAGGCATCAGCATGCGTTGTCCACATGCTCACATTCAAGGTTATAAGAGGCCATGCAGGTTGACACTATCCCACTTCCCTCTTACTGTTGCATGGCCAGAGTCAGAATCCCTGTTCCTCAGTGCTCTTAGTCTTACTAAGAAGCCACAGAAGGAGCATAAGGCAAAGTACTGCCGTGATCCACTGGTACAGCCTTCAGATATGGTCACCAGTCCAACATCATCTTCACTGGTGGCACTATAGACACCACCGGCCCCCTCCACCTGGATGCTTTCCTCTCCAGTGGATGAACCTCTCCTGCTCCTCCCCAAGCGATGTGCTTCTTCCACCCATCTCACACTGGCTGCACCGGCCCTACCGGACCCATCCACCAGGTCCAAGTGCTTTTCAGAGCCAGATCTCTCCTTCTCACCTGTCCAATTTCACAGTCCAGATCACAGGCCTCAGCCACCCTATCCACTAGCGTACGACCCTTCTGCCAAGTCATGGTTCCACTATCTCCGGGGCCTGCCAATTCCTGTTGAGCTGTATGTTTGGTCCCGTTGTCCTCCTGGGGACCCCTACCAGGACCATGGAGTACTGCCAGTGGCATCTTATCAGCCATCTTCTGCTCACACTGTGCCCCCCTTCTGTTTATGATGAATCGAATAAGACTGTAGTGCAGCCAGTACTGCCGGTCCCCACCAGAGCCTTATCATCACTGGACAAGGCACTAATTCTGCCTTTCCTCTTCCCTCTTCCTCTTCGGCTCTCAACCTCACAGTGAAGGAAGTCCAGGACATACAAAACCAGCTCCTGGATATTCTGCAACCACCAGGGCCTTCCCAGACTGCCCTCCCTATGCATAAGACCATCCTGCAACCAGCACAGTGTTGTGCCCCTATGTGCCCCTACTCCTAAGCGCGCAGAGCAGCGATACTTAGTCGCATCTAAAGGTATGGACTTCCTTTTCATCCATCCCACAACTCACTCATGGGTCATACGGCGAATGAACACGCTCACCAACAACACCTTAAGTCCTCCGTTCTGGACAGAGCATTCAAGAAGCTGGACCTTTTGGGGAGAAAAGTTTATTTGTCTGTGGGACTCCAGTTCCATATCGCCAATTACCAACCCCTCTTGGTGAACTACAATTTTCTTACATACTCCAAGCTCACAGAATTTCAGGCCTTTCTACTGCTGGACAAACAACAGGACTTCCAGGTGCTGCTGGATGAGGGAAAACTGGTCACCAAGGTGAACCTCCAGCCAGCAGTGGATGTTGCCGACATCGCATCCCACCCTCTGGTGACCGGTGTCATACTCCATGGAGACTCCTGGCTCCAATTGTCTGGGTTCCCTAAGGAGGTCCAG
The DNA here is from genome assembly GCF_016161935.1 of Mauremys reevesii. NCBI lineage: Eukaryota > Metazoa > Chordata > Testudines > Geoemydidae > Mauremys > Mauremys reevesii. The sequence continues at coordinate 152,735,563 of NC_052625.1, read as the reverse complement.
ATCACTTTCTTTGACAACCAAAAGCTCTTTAGTGACAAGACAAATGAATCCCTCCATTCCCTCAAGGATTTCCACGACACTTTGCAGTTGGTCGGCATTTATACCCCGACCCGCAAGCAGCAGAGGTCATCCTTTCACCACACTACACCCCCTTCCAACCCTACTTCCAAAGACAACAGGAGCTGCCACTTCCATCCCATTGATCCTCCTGCCATGTCAATCAAAACAGCTATTTTGACTCCCCCATTGAGACCCGTGAACCTCCTCCCACCCTTCCCACAGTGCCCCATGTCATCTTTGGGGGCTGTCTTGCCCTGTTCAGCCACAATTCGGGAAAGATCACCACAGACCACTGGACACTGGACATCATTCACCAGGAGTACTCTATAGAATTCTTCTTTTTTCCACCTTGTCACCCACCCCATGGTGGCCATGGAGATCCCTTTCACTGAGATTTCTTTTGAGAAGAAGCAGACACCCTTTTCCAGAAGGCTGCCAGAGAGTGCATCCTCCTCTGTTACCAGGGCTGTGGCTTTTATTCACTGTATTTCCTTATTCTGAAAAAGGGAGGCAGTCACCCCCCCCACCCCATTCTGGACCTCCAGTTACCCAAAAGTTTCACATGAAAATTCAAGTTCCAGATGGTCACTCTCCCCTCATTATCATTTCCCTGGTTTGCAGCTCTCGATATGAAAGATGCATATTTCCACATCAACATTCACCCGGCTCATTGGAAATGTCTCCGTTTTACGGTTGGTCATTCCGATTTATCAGTTCCATGTCCTCCTTCAGTATCGCTACCGCTCTCCGCGGTGTTCATCGTTGTCACAGCTCACATGCCTCGGCTTCTCCACGTTTCCCTACCTGGATTACTGGCTCCTTGTTGTGATGTCATGCAACCACCTCCTTTCAGTTATCCAGACCCTTCACAATCTCCTCACCAACCCAGGAATTTGTGTCAGAGGACAAGTCAGTCCTTGTCCCTACCCAGCAGATCACCTTTATCGCTGTGCACCTGTTCTTTTTCACAAACTGAGCTTTCCTCCCGGCAGACCAGTTTGCCGCCCTCACATCTCTCATCACAATGTTACTTCACAAACTGCACACCTGTATCCACCGATGTCTTTCCCTCCTTGGCCACATGGTTGCTTGCACCTCCGTAACACCCTATGTCCACCTCCATATGCACTGCCTTCAGCTGTGGCTCAGGTCGATTTACAACCACAGACAGACTGCTTGGACAAGTCTATCCTGCTCCCCCGTTTGTCCTAGCCTCTGTCACATGGTGGACCAACCCATCCAAAGTTTTGGTCAGCACCCCTTTTACGGCTCCCACTCCCCCCACCATTCTCACTACAGGTGCCCCCCTAACTGGTTGAGGCACCCACCTGGATGGTCACACTGCCCAGGGCCTCTGGACACAGAGAGAGGGTAGGATACACATCAATATGCCTGTCTTGCCTGTTAGGTGTTCCTCCCCCTCATAAGATCACATCACATTCCACTGCTATCCGACAACGTAGTGGCAGTTATATATATCAATAAGCAAGGCAGCACCAGGTCACCCTCTCTACGTACGGAGGCTGTCCAACTCTAGATCTGGTGCATCAAGCATGATGTCATGCTACAGGCCACGTATCTTCTTGGCGCCAGCAACTCCCTAGCGAACACGCTCAGCAGGTCCTTCTATGCAATCCACGAGTGGGAATTACACAATCCCACACTACACTTCATTTTCTGCTGGTGGGGCCCCATGCTGGTACCTCTTTGAGACCAGTGAGAACCACAAGCTCCCCCTCTTCTGCTCCAGATGCGCATTGAAGATGGATGGTCATACTGATAGCCCCCTTTTGGCCTCGCCAATATCGATTCACAGACCTCCTCCACCTCTCTGTTTGCCCCCCGACCCGCTTCTGAACTTAGCCGGATCTCCTGACACAGGCACAGGGATGCATAGGCACTGACATTTGTTTTTGCTGGTGGGTGCTTTTGAAGAGGTGTGTGTTTGTGGGGGAGGAAGCATTCTGCCAATTTTTGGGGGAGGCTATTTTCAGCATATTTATACACTTTTTTCATATTCTAGTTATTGAATGTGTCTATCATTTGTATCTTTACTATGTTAATAATTATTACATTGTTATGAACTACATAATTATATTATAATGAATTACAGTATATTAAAATCATTGCGATCACCTACAAGCTGTCTTTAAAGACATTAAAGTTTAAAGACATTATGTCTCACTGTAGCTTTCTGGATGAAACTGTCAGCAATCTTATTTACATCTAGTTCCCTGGTATTGTCTTGATGAACGTTAACGAGAGCTACATTATTCAGTTGTGTCTGTCCCATTGCTGACTGGAGATAATTTTTAACTATTCTGAAGCTGGAGAACGAGCTCAGGATGATACAGGCACAATGAGAAGAATTCTTATAAATTTGCAGTACTCTGGAAACATAGTGCTTCCGGAGTACTGCAAATGACTCCAAGATCTCTTTCTTGATGGGTAACAGCTAATTTAGGCACCATCATTTTGTATGTATAGTTGGGATTATACTTTGCATTTAACACTGAATTTTATCTGCCATTTTGTTGCCAAGTCACCCAGTTTTATTAGATCCTTTTAGCTCTTTTCAGTTTGCTTTGGACTAAACTATCTTGAGTAATTTTGTATCATCTGCAAACTTTGCCACCTTGCTATTTACTCCTTTTTGCAGATCTTTTATGAATATGTTGAACAGCTATGGTTCCAGTACAAGCCCCTGGGGGACACCACTATTTACTTCTCTTCATTCTGAAAACTGAGCATTTATTCCTACTCTTTGTTTCCTATCTTTTAACTGGAGTGCCTGACAATGCTTTCAGGATCATCTAACTATTCTTAATTTAATTTGATGACAACCTTTTATCTTAACCACATTGCCTCTGTTTATAAACACACTCTCTGCCCCAAGGGCAGAAGTTATTAGCAGCACAGAACTCATCAGATTCCACATTCAAGCTCCAACTCCTGGGTGCTGAGCACCCACTATTTTTTTCTGTGAGTGCTTGAGTCCCGGAGCACCCACAGAGTCAGCGCCTATGCAGGGATGACTCTAACACCCCAACCTGGGCCCATTCTACCTCTCGACTTGGTATTTGGATAGGGCTGCGAGTAAACAATGCATGCTCCACCTCCGTGAGTGACATTCTCACACACAACAGGAAGCCATCCACCAGAACCTATCAGGCAAATTGGAAGCGTTTCACCACCTGGGCAGATCATGACCATTACCCACTAGACTCCATATCCATTCCTATCATCCTGGACTACCTCCTCCAACTTAAGCTCTTGGGCCTCACCCGGTCCTCCATCAGAGTTCACCTGGCAGTGCTTAGTGCCTTCCTCCCCCAGGTGACGTTTTTTCCATCTTCACTCACCCAACCACTGTTCGCTTCCTCAAAGGTTTGTCAACGCCTTTCTACCAGTACAAAAACCTATCCCCCTCTTGGGACCTGAATATCACTCGCTCTACTCTTACTAAACTGCCGTTTGAACCCCTTGCAACCTGCTCTCTTGCCCACCTCTCCATGGAGGTGATCTTCTTGGTGGCTGTCATTTCGACCCAACATATCAGTGAACTGACAGCCATGATGGCTGGCCCACCTTACTCCATCTTTCATAAAGACTAAGTTTCCTTGCGCCTACACCACAAATTCATCCCCCAGGTGGGCTCACACCAAACTTCACACTGAACACTGCTTGCTAATCACCAGGGTTTGCAATCCATATAGGGACTGTCATTTGAAAAAGAAGAGGAGGTTGGTTACTGTAACTGGAGGTTCTTTGAGATGTGTGGTCCCTATTTGGATTCCAATACCGCACTCCATCCCCTGTGCTACAGACTCTATTGCTTACTGGTAAGAGGGATACTGAGCAGCATGGACCCACATGGCCTCTTCTAGACGTGGATGTGAGCATGGAGATGATGCACGATGCTCAGTATAGTCCCACCCCTATTGTGTTATAACTTCACATTCACTTTCTCTAGCTTGCTCCTATCAGGAAGCCGCTGGGATATAATCTGAATGAGGAATGTTATGTTACTGAAAAACACCCAACAAATTCCTCCATGAATATGACCCTCAGCAAGAAAAGGAGGAAGTCACAGGTGCAAAAGCAAATTCTGGCTTTGATTATTTTGTTTTTCTCCAAGTATCCTACAAATTCTGATCTTACATTGAGAAATAGGTTCAGAAGATTTTTCATCTTACAGAAATACCTATCATGCTACAGCCCCATCCTGCAGAAAGTTATATACAGCCATTCAGAAGCAACATTATAGGTGGCAATCTACCTTTCCTGTACACTAAACATCTCAGTTAGATGTGACCTTTATTCCTTAATTGGGATGACTTAAATATTAAATTATCAAGCACAGACACTTTTTCCCCTTTTTTCTGTAAAATAAACCTACACAGTTATACGCAGCACTCTCCACTAGTGACCAGTGCAACATAATTGCACAGTTTATATTCACATATTATATATTCATATTCATATTATATTAAAGAAATGCAAATATTAAAGTTCCATTAGCAATATTAATGTATCAACAATGCAGGTGTATTTAGTTTTCTGTCCTTTTTCTGGATAAATATGAAGCTTACATGCTTACTTATTGGTTATATTACAAAATGTGTATCATAAAATATATAAGAAGGGCAAATACTTTAATCTGTTATTTAGCATGTGTCATTAAACAATATTGAGCAATCCATTTGTCTGCTTTAACCACTTACTTGTTATTAGCTAGTCATTTATCTAAAATTCAAATGTGTATTAAAGCTATACAGTCAAGATTGACTGAGATGAAAATTGTTCATTTCTTCAGAGAGAAGTTTGTCAAGATTAACAATTTATATATATAAGCTATTTGTATATATATTTGTTTATTTATTTTAATTCACATCCAGTGTCCTGCTAATGCTACGTAGAGCATCCTTTAACATTACAACACAGCAATAACATATTTGCTGAGTGCTTATCTGTCATGGAGCATAATTTCAATCACATTATAGATACTAGATAAAGAGAAAGAAATTTATCCTATTCCATACAAATTTTTATACCATGCTTATTGTGGTATCTGAGCACCTTCCAGTAGTACATTAAGCAACGTTACATGTTTGTTCTCTCATCCTCTCCCCAGAGAGAGAATTGTGTTCAGTGGTGTATCTTGTTTTGGCATGGATTTTTGTTTGTTGAAAAATATGCCAGTTGCTATGTGTTTATATTAGAGCAGGCAAGGTCAAAGAAATGTGCCTTGTACTTGGAGTGGGAAGTGGTGAAGTTTGTGATGGTCCTTGGATCCTGGGGGATTTCATTCTGTCTCCCACACAGATAAGCTTTGCTCTTTATTGTTGAGAGTTCCACTGTGCCAGAGGAGCCCGTTGTGACGTTGCACTCTATAGTATGAGTATAGTATATTATACTATATTATACTATATTATAATATATATATATATTATAATATATATATTATAATATATATATTAATATATATATTATAATCAGCAGCTCTATAATATATATATTATAATATATATATTATATATATAATATATATATATAATATATAATAATATTATATATATTATACTATATTATACTATATATATATAGTATAGCATAGTAAGTATGCTGATGAGTGTGAATATAATGTAACTAAAATATACTTCATGCAAAAGGTCTCTTGTAAGGTACCATTACAGAGCTTATAATCTACTGAGTCTGGTCATCCTATTTGTATAAATTTATCACTCTTGTATCTGAAACTAGAAATATGAAACATAACTCTTAGGTCCTATTGTAGTTATGCCAAGTGTGGACCATTAATAATGGTTTGGAATCTTAATGGCTCCCATTAACCAGGACAACTGACTGTAAATGACTCTGTTTTACTTGTAAGTCTACCTGTATACCTGTGTGCTGGCAAGTGGGTAATGAAGTCTTACAGTGACATGTGATCATCTCACCTGAACTGGAATCCATCTTTAACCTGGTGCATTTCCATTGAGTAAGAGGGGTGGGAACCCAGAGGGACAAAGGATTCCCACCTTATGCAAAAGATATATAAGTGAGTGGAACAGAACAGATGGGCAGCCACCATGAGAAATCCCCTAGCTACCACCTGAGCTGGATCAAGGGCTGTACCAGGGGAAAGGCTTGTTCCTAGACTAGGAAGGCATCCAGTCTGTGAAAGAAACTAATTGAAACATCGCTGAGGGTGAGATTTTATCTGTATTCAGTTTTATTACTGTATTAGGCTTAGCTTTGCGTGTTTTATTTTATTTTACTTGGTAATTCATTTTGTTCTGTCTGTCACTACTTGGAACCACTTACATCCTACTTTCTGTAGTTAATAAAATCACTTTTTACTTATTAATTAACCCAGAGTAAGTATTAGTGTTATAGAGGGTGAACAATTTATGAGATTACCCTGTATGAGCTTTATACAGGGTAAAACTAATTTATTTGGGGTTTGGACCCCATTTAGAGTTGGGCGTCTGAGTGTTAAAGACAGGAACACTTCTTAAGTTGCTTTCAGTTAAGTCTGCAGCTTTGGGGCACGTGGCTCAGACCATGGGTCTGTGTTGAAGCAGACTGGTGTGTCTGGCTCAACAAGACAGGGGCTGGAGTCCCAAGCTGAGAAGGCAAGGACAGCAGGGGCAGAAGTATTCTTGGCACATCAGTTGGCAGCCCCAAGGGGGTTTCTGTGATCCAATCCGTGACACCCATGTCTTATTGAAAGTCAATTGGGACCTAGGACAGGATTTTAAAATGCAGTGTAGTTGTAGCTTTGTCGGCCCCAGGATATTAGAGAGACAAGCTCGTAACTCTCACCAACAGAAGTTGGTCCACTAAAAGATTACCTCACTCATCTTGTCTCTCAGATTTTTAAGGGCCTTTAGGCACCTAGAGATGCTAATAGTTACAGTTTCAGCCAATTTATTGAAATCAATGGGATTTAGCACCTAGGTGCTTTTTAAAATCCCACTAGGCACTTGAATATATTTAGACACCCAAAGATGCAGTTAAAAATCTGGCCCTTAGGCTCCTAAGTAATTTTTTTTAAATGTCTACGGAAGTAGTGGAATAGGTTTATTTAGACCTTGTCCAGCAGGTTGCTGTATCAATGTACTCTCCAGTTAGTGAGCAGAGAAAGAGGAAGATTTAATGGCCTGTGAATATCAACATGTCTTCATTTCAAGGCAGAGCTAATAAAGACAAGGATGCTTTGAGAATTTTTTTAGCTACAAAATTTCTTTTTTTTAGAAACAAAAAAAGAAACTCTTAACAAAATTGAGTAAAGAACTGCTCAAATATAAGAGTCAAGTATTCTAATCTGTAGTTGTGAGAAAGGAAGTGAATTACAGAGAAGATGGGAGCAAGGAAAGGGATGATGAGGTGGGAAAGCAGAGAGAAACAGTGGTTTTGAGCATTGTAGTTCCCATGTAGTACCAAGCTATCTCACTACCCTGTTTACAAAATGTAACTTGAAAGGATTTTCATCACCTCCCAATATCTATGGTGCTCAAATAGTGGTAAGTTAAATCAGCAGCTCTTTCAAAAACTTATATTTTAAGGAGAATTGCAAGGCCTTTAATAGGACTATGTAGTCTAAAGAGTTTGGGCCAGATTCATCACCAGTGTGAAATTACACTAGGGATGATTTGAACACCTGGAGAGCAGTTCTACTACGATCACGTAAAATTGGCACCTTCTTACTCAACAGGTAAATCCATTTGTGTATTCAGAAACCCAACTGTTCACTGTACTGACAAATAAGTTTTTACTGCCAGCATAGGGCCAGCATAGCTAAGAGTGAGCAAACTGGTGATTCTCTTCTATTTTGTGCATTATCAAGAGACCAGTTTGCTGCATTCCAGCCAGTTGGATAATAGGGCTGCAAAGGCCATAACTTGGCCTTTAAACCACCTGTTAGTGGTGCTGACCTACAAGGTGAAATGAACTCAGCTTAACTCTGAGGCCAGATTCCAGTTCAGCTATGGCATTTAGAAATAACAGAGCACCTTGGATTCGGAAACAGAAACATAAGTGTGGAGCCCCACCTTGCTATTTTTATAACATCTTTTTCAAAGTAGAAGAGATTATTACAGTATGGCACTGGGATAGTTAACATGGGACCACAAAAAAACTGGGCAAACGTCCATTTATCTACTCTAAGCAGTCACAGGATGATGCATGGACACAATTACATAGGTAACAAAAGAAAGCTGCAGTTGATTTCATGGGGGATGGAGGCATTTCGTCTCAGATCTTGGGACTTGGAAAATGTACTTTTGTAGAATTTATGAAAAATTTGGCAGTGATTTGCACCTATTCAGCATAAAAAGTAACCCTATATAGTAATACAATACAAAACTACTGTTGTCCATGCAAGACTAGTGGGGATCATGTTATAGTTGTTGAACGTGCCATAATTTTGAGTTACTTTTATATAATAAAATCTTAACAGTATCATTTCATTCATGGTTTTGCTGGGTTTTATATTATTATATAGCTACTAAGGGATTGATTTTCTTCTCATTGAGTCAATGCAAGTTTGTCATAATTGGGAGCAGCATAGGGCCTCGAACTAAATCTGACAAGTTGGAACAAATTCTGCCCTGATTTATAGCTTCTGCAGGGCCAGCATCTGACAATTGTTCCTAAAAAGTCTGTTAAATGTTTAAAGAAATAGAGTGAAATTTTACAAATATATCAAAAGTTCAAGATCTAATCCATATTAGGTTCAATCCCTAATGCTTTGAAATTCATCAGACAAACATCTGAAATATGGTATGGACTATAGTTTATTTCATCATTTTTAAATTTACTTTAATTTGTGACAGTAAAGAGCAAAATAGCTGCTACTTGGGTGAAATAATTATCCCAGTAGTAGATGAAACTTGCTTACTATATACACAGGGCCGGCTCCAAACAGCCCCCCCCCCCCACCAAAAGTCGTGATCTGCGGCAATTCAGCGGGAGGTCCTTCGCTCCGAGCGGGAGTGAGGGACCCTCCGCCGAATTGCTGCCAAATAGCTGGACGTGCCGCCCCTCTCCGGAGAGGCCACCCCAAGCACCTGCTTGCTAAGCTGGTGCCTGGAGCCAGCCCTGTATATACATATATGAGTATCTAGTTTTCTAGACATATCTAATAGTTTGAGCCTTTACCTAGCAAAACCTTATTCATTCAAATAGTTCTTTAATCTAATGGAACTATTTTATATGAGTGAAGGTTACAGGATCAGGCCCAGATATGGGACGTGTTTTGAACAGAGCTCCGTTAAAGAATGAAATTATATTTTCAATATTTTGGGATTTAAATCAAAGAAGTCTATCCCATTCTTTCCAACAGCTACTATAATTTTGAATAACTAAATGGTTTCATACATTAATATTATGACAAAAGCATATGAAAGTATTTGCTAAACTTCTGGGTAGTTTTATATTGATTCGCAAATAGGTCCAAATTCAGCCCTAATGCAAGCAGGTGATACTTATACCAAGGTCCAATTTGTCCTATAATCTTCAGGTGGTGTGGTTTATTGTATCCTGCTCTAATTAATCTGTATTAGTTAATTTTGGTTTGCTTACTACTAATATTCTCTAGTCCACGGGTTCCCAACCTTGGTTCATGGCTTGTTCTGGGTAAGCCCCGGGCGGGCCGTGAGACACTTTGTTTACCTCAGCATCCACAGGTACAGCTGGTCGCAGCTCCCAGTGGCCACAGTTCACCGTTCCCGGCCAATGGGAGCTGTGGGAAGTGGCGTGAGCTAGGCCACTGCTTCCCGCAGCGCCCATTGGAAAGGAACCATGAACTGTGGCCACTGGGACTGCGAGCAGCTGCACCTCTGGATGCTGAGGTAAACAAAGTGTCTCGCGGCCCACCCGGGGCTTATCCTGAACAAGCCGCGAACCAAGTTTGGGAACCCCTGTTCTTGTATAACCATATGAGGATTGATCGAGACCCTTCTCTTTAGCTGCTTTAGAATAAAATTAGTATTGGATAAACCTCTTATATATGATACACTCTAAATGGCTGGCAAAGGAGGTATTTTAAAACCAGTATAAAAGAAATGGTTGTATTAATTGGTGTGACCTGGGTCCTAGTGGGGAGTCAGCTGTGGTCACTCAATTAGGGTGAACTGCAAAGAATGGGACAGACAATCCCCGTAAAGCTGGTGGATATTCCAATACTTAGATTCACCAAGCCAGCATAAAACAGCTTCGTTATTACCTTACTGGTTACTCCCTTAACGTGATCCAGCCTCAGGACTCCATCCAGGGACCCACGTCACATATGGTGATTTCTGAAAATCTTAGTTCATTATATAAAAGAAAAGATTCTACCAATTCCAAAGGAACTGACACATCAGCCAATTCTTATTAACTAAATTAAAATGTATTAAAAAACAAAAGAGAGAGTATGGTTAAAAATCAATATACATACAGACATGAGTTCAATTCATTGAGGTTCAGATTCACAAGTGAGCTTTGTAGTTACAAAGAGTTCCTTTAGAATTCAGTTCATCGGTCATAGTCCAATGTCCAAATATCATATTCAGGGCATACCAGCATAACTGGGACCTCAGTCTTGCGACTCAAACTTCCCCTGATGAAGTCTAAGCAGACCTGAGATGATAGAATCAAGACCCAAGCATCTTTTATACAATTTCATGTCTTTTGACAAGTTGGAATTCCTCAGGGAACAAAAGGTGACTTTGAAGGAGGTCCATCGCTATACGAATTAACATAAGGCCATTTGCTTGTTCCTCCACCATTTACAGTACATTTCAAAGAGAGATGAATACAGAGATGTCCTGTGTTTACAATTCATTTACATGATAGGATGTTCCTCTGACTTCTGAATTATCAGAGTACGGCATAGACGGGGACTGTTGATTACATGCATCAGAATTGGGTTAACTATTTCATGATTACTGCCCCTTTTTTCTTGACTCTTAAATATATCCTGCATACCTTTCATGGGCCCTGGTACTGCAAAGATCTACATCTCATATGTTCAACAGTGTGCACAGTGAGTAGTGCTGTTCACTTCAGTAGAAATATGCAGTGTGTAAAGTTAAGCATGTGCACAAATCTTCAAGGTTTCAGGACTATAGAGTGTAAATTAAATTCTTTATTAGTTCATTCCCATAGGTATTTTATTATTTTCTCCCCCAGGCAAAAATACTAAACAGATCATGCAAAAAGAAGAATCCTCTAACCAAAGTGACTATGGAGATGAGAGATTATTTTCTACTGGGGCATTTGCTTAATGAAAAAATGATTACTTTCAGACTTAGATGTGGTTTTCCACAAGTAAGCAGGATTTCGTCCTGGGGGGTACATTTATGGGTTATTGTTGTTAGCTACTTTGAAATCATCTTAATTATTGGCTTATTCAATAAAGGTTTTTTACTACTTTAATTTCTATGATAAACATTCTCTTCACTGTTTCATAATTGTATATGATAAACCTCAAATTACTGCTAAATAACTTAAAATAGGCCTTGGTGCGGGTTTTGATTTGTTCTAATAGGGAAAAAGTATTACACTACAGTATATACACTACATAAATAGAATTGAGAAAATTATGGGGGGGGGGTTAATCAGTAAAAGTGTTCTGAATTGGAAAGTGCTCTTGTTTGTATTGTATGAGATGTCATGGTCTAATTAAGTGCAGAGCTGCTAAAGGACAAACTGCCTAGCAGTGTTCTGAAGTCTCACCACTGTCAGGGGCCTCAGAGCACACAAGCAACTCTGAGTCATTAATAGAGGAGTTCCATAATAGTAGTTGCATAAGAATTCTCTTCTTCTTAGGAGCCTTCTCTGCTTTTTGCAAAGATTTCTTCAATCTCTGTCTTGATTAAAAAGGATACCATCTGGAAAGAATTTCCATTTAATGTAGATTACACATGAATAAGTTGGAGGTATTTAAATGTTATCCCTTTAAATTTACCTGTCTCAGAAAGAAAAATAAATTACTTCAGGTCCCACTATCAGAAAGATTATTTGAAGCCTAATTAGCATTCACAAGGATCTCTGCCAAGGAAGACAGAGATCCTCTGGGATGAGGGAAGAGGAATGTTAATGTATGCTGGGATTTTAAAGAAAAAGATAAGTAAACTAACTTTAGTTTGAACCAGGCCAGATCAAAAGGTTTGTTAGAAAATATGGAGAAGAACCTATTGTTCTTGCAAGGGACAGGGGATGGATGACACACAGTTTCCTTCAGGATAAAAGGCCTGTTACAGTATTGGATGAAACTTGAGTGGACAGTAGACCACAATGTTCTCATGTGCACCTTTGCAAAGAGATGAAAAAGAGGGTTTATCTGTTCCTGCCAAAACATCTGAACTTTCAAGGATTAGAATACATTTATGGGCTTGTGTTCACTGACAAAGTGGTTTTTACTGAAGGATAACTAGTGTGCATTAGCAATCCCCACTGTAAAAACAAACTGGAGACAAGACACCGCAGGAACTGGTTGAGGTCAGCCATTGGTGGGGTTAAATGCCTAGCTACTTCAGAGTAAACACAAGTAATGAGGACAAAGTCTGTGAGAGTATAACAACAGTAATTGGCTCAGGGGTTGAGGCTCTGAGTCCCTGGAAATCTGATTGATAGACAGACTCTGAACAGCCCAAATGCTAATATGAACATTTTTCATATTCTGTTTTTTCTGTGATGTAATTACAAGCTTACTCAGTGAAGAATAGATAAGTTAGGCTTTCCCACCATTTACATTAGCTCTGATAAGATTTTTTTCTCAGGCGTGGTCTAATAAGCCTTGTTTTCTTTATGTATGCAGCATAGTAGTAGCTGTGTTGCTCCGAGGATATTAGAGAGACAAGGTGGGTGAGGTAATATCTTTTATTGGATCAACTTCTGTTGGTGAGAGAGACAAGCTTTTGAGCCACACAGAGGATGAAAGCTTATCTCTCTCACCAACAGAAGTTGGTCCAATAAAAGATATTACCTCACCCATCTTGTCTCTCATTTTCTTTATGACAATTAGGTCTCATACTCTTTTGGGGAATCCAGAGCCACCCTGAAGAGTAAGAGAGCATCAGTCCCCAAGAGCAAAGTTAGAGTAATTGGATCAATTCAAGTTCAGAAGAGATTGTTTGCTCTCTCAGCTGCTGTTCACACTCTCAAGGGAGTTATCAGGCAGGTGTTACTGGGATGACAGTTATTTTTTCTAGTGTTTGTACAGCGCCTAGCACAATACAGTTTTGGTCTATGACTAGGGCCCCTAGGTGCTACAATAATGTAAAGTATTAATACTACTGCTAGTGTGTTGGAAGGAGACTAGAATACCAAAATGCTTTGTACACTAACAAAGCACCTCCTCTTCACTAGAGATGCTGAATCATCTGCCCCCATATAATCAGGGAATATGACCTGCTTGATATCTCATTTGGTTTCCAAATTATTACTGCAGAATATGAGTCTTCTTAGTAGGTATGCTAGATCCTGACTTTAACAACTAATTAGTTTGTTTGTGGACATTCAAATAAGGTATTATTACTTTAGTTCAACTCAAAAAAGAAATTTTCCAAAACCTTTGGTGAATCAAAAGTATCAGTGGACCTGAAATGAAATGTTTTTTCAATTGAGTATTTTTAACATTTAACAAATTTATAAAATTGAAGGAAATTCATTTCAAATAAGAATTTCAAAACATTTCATTTTCAAAATGTCAAAGTGAAACATTGGGGTTTTTTTATTTTTTTTTTAATTGTGAGAGGGAGGGTTTGATGTGAATAATTTAGCCAAATCTACATGAATTTGCTAAGTGTTGCCAAATCTGCATTTTTACCAAAAAAAAAAATTAAAAAATTAAAAAAAAAAGTTTGGATGAAAAATTTCACCCAGTGAGTTCTACCTGTAAGACATGGCAAAGTTCAGGATTAGAACAAAACAAGTATAGAGCAACATCTACAATTTTTCTAGTGGCCCATGCAAGTAAAGTCTGATCTGCTTTGTAACCTTATTGATAGAGATTCCTAAATTGTGTTCTTTACCAAAATCTAGTAATGTCTCATTCAAATTAAATTTCTAAAAAAGATTAATCTCTATGAAAGTTTAAAACAGATCTGACAAGATCTTTGGAAGACAGGATTACAATTCAAAATGATCTGGACAAACTGGAGAAATGGTCTGAAATAAATAGAATGAAATTCAATAAGTACAAATGCAAAGTACTCAACTTAGAAAGGAAAAATCAATTGTACAAATACAAAATGGGAAATGACTGCCTAGGAAGGAATATTATTGAAAATGATTTGAGGATTATAGTGGATCACAAACTAAACATGACTCAACAATGTAATACTGTTGCAAAAAAAAGTGAGTATCATTCTGGTATGTATTAACAGGAGTGTTGTAAGCAAGACAGAAGAAGTAATTCTTCCACTCTGTTCAGCACTCACAAAGTCTAAACTGGAGTACCGTATCTAGTTCTGGGCAACATTCTTCGGAAACAATGTGGACAAATTGGAGAAAGTCCAGAGGAGAGCAACAAAAATAATTAAAGATCTAGAAAACATGACCTACATGGAAAGATTGAAAAAACTGTGTTTGCTTACTCTGGAGAAGAGAAGACTGAAAGGGCACATGATAACAGTCTTCAAGTACGTAAAATGTTATTATAAAGAGGAGGAGGATAAATTGTTCTCCTTAACCACTGAGGACAGGACAAGAAGTAATGGGTTGAAATTGCAGCAAGAGAGATTTAGGTTAGACGTTAGAAAAATCTTCCTAGGGTTAAGTACTGGAACAAATTACCTAGGAAGGTTGTGGAAACTCCCATAATTAGAGGATTTTAAGAACAGGCTAGACAAACACCTGTCAGGGAAGATCTAGATAATACTTAGTCCCCCTCAATGCAGAGGACAGGACTATGTGATCTAAACAGAGGTCCCTTCCAGTCCTACATTTCTATGATTCAATGATTCTAAGATTTCAGAGACTTATTTAAACAACCTCTTAAATTTAATAATCAAGAGTTAATTGAAAGAAAAATAGGTTTTAAATATTGACTGAAATAGTACAATTTAATAAAGAGAAAACACATGCTGTTCTAAAGTTAGCATGCCTTGTTAATGAAAACCATTAACTGGAATGGAGAATGCCAATATAAGAAATGGGTTAGCTAAAATAAATGAAGTGTCAGACTGTCTGTTTTTTTATTAGTTGTCAACAATCTTCCAACAACATTATTATAGAATTTAGCAAAAAAAAAATCCAGTTCTTTGAAGTAAACAAACAAATAGAAGTCTTATTAATATTTTGTAGTAATGCCTGTAATTATGTAGAGTAAGTCTCCAAGAAATGAATCATCAAATCATAGACTCGTAGGACTGGAAGGGACCTTGAGAGGTCACCTAGTCCAGTCCCCTGCACTCATGGTGGGACTAAGTATTATCTAGACTATTCCTGACAGGTGTTTGTCTAACCTGCTCTTAAAAATCTCTAATGATGGAGATTCCACAACCTCCCTAGGCAATTTGTTCCAGTGTTTAACCACCCTGACAGGAAGTTTTTCCTAATGTTCAACCTAAACCGCCCTTGCTGTAAGTTAAGCCCATTGCTTCTTGTCCTGTCCTCAGAGGTTAAGAGGAAAATGTTCCCTCCTTCTTGTAACAACCTTTTATGTACTTGAAAACTGTTATCATGTCCCCTCTCAGCATAGGCAACTCGTTTGAGCGGCATGAAGGGTTGAGTGCCCCCCCCAGCAGAGCCAGAAGAGAAGGGGTGGGGCCACACCACCTGGGATGCTGCCCGGTGCAGCGCAGTGGCTGACTGGGAGAGCGCCTGGCTGGGGCAGCAGCAGGCTGTCCCCCCCCGACCTCCCCTTCACCCAGGCTCAGCTTCTGGGGACAGCAACCGAGTGAGCCAGTGCCCTCTCCCACTGCCCTGGCAGGTTTGTAGTCAGCTCCTGTCCCCAGAAGACAACCCTGGGCAGGAAGTGGGCTGCTGCTGCTGCCCTCCCCAGCCATGCTGTCTCACAGCCAGCTGTTGCTGTGCACAGACCATACCAAGGTGTGGGGCTTCGACTCGCTCAGCCGTTGTCCCGGAAGCCACACCTGGGTGGGAGGCAGCCTTCTGCCACCGCAGCCAGGAGCTCTTCCAGGTAGCTGCTGCACTGCACCAGACAGCATCTGGGAGCAGCTCTGTCCCATTCTCTGGCCGGGTTTGGCTGCCAGGAAGAGCAGCCGAGCATGCTGGGGGTGGCCGGAGGGAGCTGGGCAGTGGTGGGACAGAATCTCTACCCCACACACACACAGATAACGTGGGATGGGGAGAGCAAGGAAAAGACATGTGGGGAGGTCATGTGTCATCTCCTTTAGATGGTGCCCCCAGTATGGGGGGATACCAGTCACCCATGACTAAGTTATTTAGTTTTCATCTCTCTTTCTTTCCATGAACTACTTTTTGTATCATTCATTCATATATTCATTGACAAATTGATCTGCTTTGGAAATATTCTTAATATTTTCGATATATAATGTGAGTAATTTCTTTGGCAAAAACTTGGTTAATGCAAAATTAAAGTTGAGAATTTGAGTATTCATGCAGAGGTCAGGAGCTTGCCTCTTTGGAATGACGCTGGATGATTCCTCTAAGCATACCCTAATTCTTCCATTGGTAACTGTAAGTCAGAAAGAGAAGATGTAAGGGGGATGTGGGCCCGACATTGGAGCCATTCATTGGTTCAGATCCTTAGATAAAAATCTTCATTCTGCTGAACATTTTAAAAAATTCTAGATATGATCCTCTAAAATTAAAAATGAGTACTATACTGGAATTGCAATAAATGTCCAATTTTATAGACTAGAGAGTATATGATTATATATTATAAAATAAATAGCAAAGATTCAATGTTTAATTCTGCATTATGTATCATGGACATAAATGGCCCAATTTTGCTTCCATTGAAGTCAGGAATTTTTCCATTTACTTGGTGAGACCTAGACTGGACCCTACTGAACGTGTGCTTAGGAACTGAATTGAATACTACTTTGAAAATAGGGTGACCAGATGTCCCGATTTTATAGGGACGGTCCCAATTTTTGGGTCTTTTTCTTATATAGGCTCCTATTGCCCTCCACCCCCATCTGGTCACCCTACTTGGAAAACAAATATAATCTCAGTCATACAATGCACATTTTCTATTCAAATGACAATTCTCAGTTTGGTACAGTTGGCTAAAGCAGTAGCTGCAGATGAGAGTGAGAGGGTTAAGTGAAAGGTCAATATTTTTTTCAGAGGGATTATGTGCCTTGAATGCAGAGCAATAAACTACTTAGGCCTCTGTTTTATGTTCCATGTACTGTATTTACACAAAATGTAAGGTGGTAAATGTGATTCGATATTAATTGTACCACACTACCATCTTATATGGTACTTTTTTGAAACATGAGATTAGGATTCAGCATTAGTCCATTGAGTAAAATGCAGTGAGTCTGGGAGAAGGGACAGAAAGGACTTTCTTGCCTCTATGAGGACAGGCTAGGGTCCTAGTTCTTTCTCCTTCTTGTGTATGGAACCCAGAGACACCAAAAACGTGAGTATAAAACCATCTAAATGTTTTGCATGAACCTGTACCAGGATGGCTGATAGAGAGAAATTTAATTTTGAAAATTTCATCCAGGGCTATTTGAGATCCATCTGTGATAAGGGCTGCATAAGTGAGAAGTGCTTTAATTATCAATAGCAATTAGGTTGTGTGTGTTTAAAGGAAGTAGTTTAATTGACAGTGGAAGGGGGTTACTTTTTACACTTACTATCTGGCAGTTTAGATCTTACATGTACTGTTTAACAAGCTCATGCTGACTGGAAAAGAGCAACAGTTCTATAGTAACTAGGATAGGCAAAAACACTTCACAGCTGCTCCATTGGAAAAAATGGCTAAGAAAGGATTTTCCCCCCTTTATTGTGGATAAGCACTCGGGATGGAATATGAACATTCGGGTCATCATGTTCTCAATTTTTTTTCAATTATAGTTATTAAAAACTTTTTGCATGCTCCACAAATGAATTATTTGTTTTTAAATGTAAATACACTTTTGAGGTAATCACCTTGATGGGAACAGCTTTGATTGTTGAGAGAACAGCTTTGTCCAGAATATTTTGTTGGCTCAAATCTACAGTAAAAACTATGTACCGCAAAATGTGCCTTATTAAAAAGTACTGCCTCTCCAAAAAGGCTTAGCACAGAAAGATGGTTTGGATGGTTGGCTCCACTAGTGCAGTAAAATCATGTCTGACATCTGTTTAATACAACTACATGAAGCTTGAAAGTGAAGGGCAAGCCTGAGAATTAAAGCTGATAGAAACCTGCTGCCAATGCAGTGTGTGTGCTGGTGTAGTTTAGTAATCTTGTCAGCTGTTATTACATTTTATCTGGATCCTGTTAACTTAGGATTTGTATTTAACTCATGGAAAAGATCCGCTTTTGTTTTCTTTGTTCAGATATTAAAAGTCTTTTGGCATGCATCTTCAAAGGCATTTAGGTCAGTAGCATCATGGAAATTTGGCTATGACTTGAACACTTGAGCAGCTATAAAAATTAGGTTAGGTTATTTTAACAAGCAATTGTTTCATAATATATCTTTCAATTTTTTTTTACCTTTTAGCCAACTTTTTTTAATAATATAAAATAATTTCTCTCATTCTGAAGTCTGTCAAAGTCAATAATCAGCAGTATTTGGTCTTTGGTGTTTTATGGGTAATTTCAACATTATATCTCAGTTAGATCCATAAACACCAACCAGGAACATAATCCAAATATCAGAGACCTATCCACATGCCAGAGAAAAACGCCCACTGTAACTGTCTGCACTATACTTTGCTTAAACTCCGTTTCTTAGCAAAAAATACAATAATAAAATATACTGATGCAATACAGCATGAATCAATTAAACAAGTTTGTTCATCACATCCCTAGTTATTTAATCTCACACACTTGATCCTTATTGTATTGTTGGATGATCTCCTCTCGGCCATGGACAATAGACAAATGTCGGTGCAGGTATGAAAGAGCAAAAGGAGTGAAGGAGCTGCCTGCAGGAGACTTGAAGCCTAGAGCAAGCTTGCTAAATGAGCCAACAAGAGACACCTCAACCAGCTGGTTCCTTATAAAGAGAGCTGAAGCAAGTCAGGGATCTGACTCTGGAAAGTCGCTAGGGAGTCAACTACAGTATATTATTCTGATTATATAAGACGGAAGCCAATGGAAAGACATAAGAATGTGAATGATATGTTAAGACATTCATAACCTATTTAGAATTCAGACAGCTGCAGTCCGAATTAGCTAAAGCTAATGGAAGTATCTGAGCTGGCACCTTTTCACTCACCCGGGATCTGAGATACAGATTTTTGGGACTTTGCATTTTACTTCTAAGTTTATTTTGTCTGAATAAACCCAGACCCCCCATAAGGGTATTGTGACTGGATGAGAAAAGTGTTTGGAGTCTGGAAGAGGGAGATAAAAGAGCAGAGGAGAGGAGAGGGCCCACTGGCCACCGGGGGGGCACACAAGGGGCAGCCAACTTATTTACAAAGAAACAGATGTGCCAGCTGCTTTTGATGCTGTTGATCATGACCACCCTGAAGGGGGTAGAGAGAAGCCTTAAGTATAGACCAGGCCTAAGTGTGTTCCTTTCTGGTAGGCCAGATAGTGTCATGATAAGCTTCTGCTCCCAGAGTTCTCACCTATGGAGTCTCATTAGGTTTGATCTTGTCTTCATTCCTTTGTAAGGGGAAACTTGGAGACACAGTGGTCTCCAGTGCCAGCATCACAATAAACACTCTCCTGCTGCCTCATCAAATGCAGATAGCACCATCTCACAGCTCCTCTGGTGCCTGAAATAAGAACCTAGATAAAGAACAAATGGTTTTAAACCTAGTCCAGGCAGGACAAAAAAGATGTTGCCTGGAGGAGTCCAGACTGAGGTCATAACCATGATCTCTTTCAAGGGTACCTACCATCCAGCTGTGAAGATGGGGTGTGCAGTTTTGGAGTCTTATGGGACACCTTGCTGCTCCTGGATGCCCTCAGAACAGTAGCCAGAAATATCATCTTCTTTAGCTGGGCAAGAGGCTGCACTCCCTCCATAGTGATTCACAAGATCATAGCCTCCAAGCTTGACTAATATAATGCCTTTACCTGGGGAAGAAAACAGAGGCCACAAGAAAATTCCAACTCTTCATGCAGCTGCTTACTTCCTGAATAGCACAGATCAGCAAGAGGACACCACTCCAGTGTTCTAGGCCTTACAGTGCCCCTACTCTGCAGTACTTCAAGGTCCTGGTCATCATCTACAAAGCTTTCCAAGGATGTTATAGAACCATCAAGCTTTCCTTTCTGTTATAGCTGTCATCCAGAGACTCATTATCATGCTGTCTTCGTTACTGCAACCTCCTCCTCTCTGGCCTCCATGACATTGCTATACATTGTCCCCCACTATACAAAATAAAAGATAAATATAGGTGGCTGAGACCATCTGCCTGAATTTTAGAAACCTTCCACTTGTTCACCCTTCACCAGAAATAAAGATAAAAGATTTGTTTTTCTCCTTCAAAACACTACATAACTCAGTCTCTCTAACCATAGCCACCTCTTTGCCCCTCTCTCTCCACCCTGCCGGTAATGCCAGCCTTGATGCTCCATTTGTCCTCCATTAGTTTTGTTTTAAAGTCATTATTCACAATGCTAGGCACTAACTTTTGCTGAGTTACTGAATAATTTCCCTTTATTTCATCTCTTTCAGTCCCTCTGTCATTCTGTGCCCAAGTCCAGTTGCGTCAGGTCTGAAATTAGTCTTATAAGCTTTTCAGCACTGGGATCATGTCCTCTTGTATTCTGGAAATGTATTCTGGGGCGCTGTACATTTTTTTTTATTATTATTATTATTATTATTTTTTGTTACTTCTAGTGTGTGATACTTGGAGATATCACCATAGTCTAGGCAAATAAAGCAGCAAAGAATCCTGTGGCACCTTATAGACTAACAGACGTTTTGCAGCATGAGCTTTCGTGGGTGAATACCCACTTCTTCGGATGCAAGCCAAGGCATCAGGGGCGGCTCTAGACACCAGCGCGCCAAGCAGGCGCGTGGGGCGGCCGTTTCCCGGGGGGGCGGCATTTGGCTCCGGTGGAGCTCCCGCCGGCATGCCTGCGGCAGGTCGACCGGAGCCCGGGACGAGCGGACCTGCCGCAGGCATGACTGCGGCGGGTCCCGTCTTCCCGCGGCTCCGGTTGAGCTCCCGCAGGCATGACTGCGGCAGGTCCGCTCGTCCCGGGCTCCGGTGGACCTGCCGCAGGCATGCCGGCAGGAGCTCAACCGGAGCCGCGGGAAGAGGGGACCCGCCGCGGGACCGGGGAAGGGCGGCGCAGCGCTCCGCGCTGCTTGGGGCAGCCTACTTTCTAGAGCCGCCCCTGCAAGGCATGCAAGCCATTGCTCATGCTGCAAAACGTCTGTTAGTCTATAAGGTGCCACAGGATTCTTTGCTGCTTCTACAGAACCAGACTAACACGGCTACCCCTCTGATACTAGGCAGATAAAGTGTGACTTTGATATGTGTTATCATATGTCAGGTTAACTGAGTATGACCAGTTACTCAGTTGACTTGAGTTTCCCAGACTTGAGAACTTCTGTTAGACTAAAAGGTGGATTCTGTGGTAGTCTAATGATTTGGGTTTTTTTTTAAATGTACATTATGCACCTGTAGATTGTTGTTACTATTATGTATTGTTTTATCAAACTAGCAACCTGGGGCCCAAGTCAGGATCAGGGCCACATGATGTGTTCGCATCAGTTACCTTCAGTTTAAGTTTTTCAGGCTGTTTTCACAAGGATATGGCCCAGGGACTTTTTTTTTAAGTGAAAACTGACGTCGTTCTTTACGTGGCCCAACTGGTGTCTGTTAACAAAGGGGCTTGTACTATCCCCCTGCAAGCCATCTCCAGCTTATCAATGCTTTTAAAGTTTTGAGTGTTCCCATGCAAATTTCCTCTCCAAGATAATAGTCACAATGTTCTGGCAAATCAGGCCAATTTCCCACCTGCACTGTTTTACTCTCTTAATAGCTTGGGTAGGAGCCAGTAAGATAAATGCATTTCTGTGGCCCATTTTCTAATTAGCATTATTAAAAGTTTTAGGATTCTGGATACAATTAGAGTTTTCTGATTGGCTGTTAATCATGAACGTCTTGTCTAAGATGTCCAGTCTGTACATAGTTCCATAGTGCCTATGACGTGTGAAGCATTTTACAATTGTATATAAAGAAATAGTCCCCGTGCCAATGAGTTTACAATCCAATGTCTAGCTTCTCTTCCATAATTTTAAATAAAAATTCCATTTCTTAACACTGAAAAGATATGCTGAGCAATACATTTTACTGCCCTTCTTGGGAGATATGGTCACTTGACTTCAGACCAGTGTCAATGGTGTGTCACTGTTAAAAACGTTAGTTAAATAATGAGTATATATTTGAATATCATTACAGCCCAGCATGTTGTGTTTGAGGGCAAAAATTTCAAATGTGCCTATGTGACTTGATAGTCAATGGGACTCAGGCCTCGATAAAGTTATTTAGGGCCAAATATTTAAAGGTATTTAGGTACGTAAAGATGTAAATAGGTGCCAAACAGGATTTTCAAAATCCTATTAGGTACTTATCTGCATCTTTAGGCACCTAACTATCTTTAAAAAAATTTGACCTCTTTGGCTTTGAAAATGTTTCCTATAGTTCTTTAACAGGAAGTTTGGTTTCTGTTATAAAGTCTGGTTCTGCAAGTTCTCTCTGCACAGAACGTCCCCTGACTTTAGGGTTTTCCTTACATAGATGGGGCCCGTGTACCCAAATACTTGGTATTTCAAACTGTAGAGAATTCTCAGAAGAGAATAGAAACATTGCTGAGGAAGTTGCTTCCCTTCTAAACAAATCAGTGCTGTGTTATCTTTAACTCAGCTCCTGTGTTATTCATCCCAACTAACCCAACAGACATGCTAACAGTAAGAGGGAAACATTTGGAGGAGCAGGCTGAGATTGTTCCCTCTCTGTGGAAGGCATTTGCTCTCTGATCATCAAGGTGTGTAGTATACAGTCTTTGATTCCTTTTGGACTCGTCACTTCTTCTGGACTCACAAGGAACAACAGTGGTGTGAAATGCCTCCTTCCGCATCTGGCTAGACAAATGCTTGCGTTTGTTCCTCTTGGACAAAGATCTGGCCCCGATGTCTCCTTTTTTTCACCTCCAGGTTGGGTCGAGATTGTTGATGATTCCGTTTTTCATTATTAAAAAAATCTAATAACTCCAACTCTATGCAGAAACCAATACAATTACAGCTCACATTATCTGTGAATGATTGAAGAAGCTAAATGGAAGCTCCAGTTTAGAGATCTTTTGCATAAGATTTTATTACGTGGTGCCTAGTTTCCATGGTGATCTGCACATAGAAGAGACACACTAAAGGCAGAAGAGATTAAATAATATCACTACAGCGAAAAGGAAAAAAATATATCTTTGTTTTTACAAGTAAAGGGCCCTACTCTGCTGTTTTCAAAATGAGAAGCACTAAAGCCAGTGAAGGTGCACTCATGGATTTTTTTTTTCCTAAACTGATCTTGCAACCCAGGGTCTCCACAAAAGAAATAGGAAAAGTGTGGAAAGGTGTGGTGGAAAGCAGCAAAGATATATATACTTTTAAGATTGCTGATGATTCAGTTTTTCATTAAAAATTTCAGAATTTCATTAAATTTTCAATTAATTTAATTTCATTAAAAATTCAAATAGAATCATATGATTGTATTTGAATCATAGAATATCAGGGTTGAAAGGGATGTCAGGAAGTCATCTAGTCCAACCCCCTGCTCAAAGCACAGAGGCAGTTACAGGCACCAGCACGCCAAGCGCGTGCCTAGGGCGGCAAGCCACGGAGGGCGCTCTGCTGGTCGCCGCGAGGGCGGCAGGCAGGCTGCCTTCAGCGGCATGCCTGCGGAGGGTCTGCTGGTCCCGCGGCTTCGGCGGACCTCCCGCAGGTGTGCCACCGAATCCGCGGGACCAGGGACCTCCCACAGGCAAGCTGCCGAAGGCAGCCTGCCTGCTGTGCTTGGGGTGACAAAATAGCTAGAGCTGCCCCTGTCAAAGCAGGACCAATCCCCAGACAGATTTTTACCCCAGTTCCCTAAATGGCCCCCTCACATGGATTGAACTCACAACCCTGGGTTTAGTAGTCTAATGCTCAAACCACTGAGCTATCCCTTCCCCGGAATAATGCCAACTCTATGCAGAAAACTATACAATTATAGGAATAACATCCCAACAATGGGGCAGTGGAGTTTGGCATGGAGGATGGTGGTTGTTACTAAACTCTGTCTCTCAGTAGCAAGTTTTCATCATCTAATACTGAAAGGAAAAGAAAAACAGTATTTTGTACCCCTTTAGAATTTGCTGACAGTTTTGAAAATATGCTAGTGTACACTAGACTACAGCTGCAGGCCGGAGGATGTGAGATGCCACAATGTACAGAATTTTGTAATGTTTCATGATTTAAAATTCTGCTTATGCTTAGCTTATGTATATGTATAAGACTTCCTGAACCCATATTCCAAATAAATGTAAAAGTTGTTGAAAACTGAAGGGACACCGGCAACTTTTTAAAGCCCAAATCTCACATACCCTATGTGAAATTTTCTGTGTGGGATTGAAGGTGAAGATTCCCCTGGTGTTCATTTGTAACTAGTTAGTGGAGAATAATGTTATCTTGAAAATAATGTAAAGTCAAATTTTGACACCCTAATTCAGTTTTTACTCGGTTCTGACTCAGGCAATATCTCATATGAAATCAGTGCAAGATTGCTTGAGTAAGGACTGAGGGAAAATTGAATGCCATCAGAAGTAGCCTCTAGAAAGGCCAAGGATTGAATGAGCCTGGAGGAGGAATTAGCTTCTCACTCACTAGATGTGATATATCCAAGAAAAAGTTGAAACACACAGGATTCCCAAACCCAAGTGTTCAAAAATCATGGGTCAGACCTGCAAAATGATGGGATTGTCTTTAAATCATTAGATTTAACAAATTAAAATTTGAGGTTCTTTTTATTTGCCTTTTGGGTTTTGAGTTTTTAGGACTCATAATATTAAGTTTTTCTTAGCAGCCAGGAAGGCTAGAAACTGACTTTCTTTTTTTAATGAAATCTGAGATTCTCACGTCTCCAAGAGTTCCAGTTTTAATTGAAACTCCAAACATTGAAGTACAATTGCAGAAGTTGGAAACAGTAAGGATTAGCTTACACTGCTGCTGTGTTCACTTGATCTGACCTCGGGCTGTAAATCCATCACCTTTCACAAACACCAAATTTGCTTCACAGAAAAAATAAATGTTAAGGGTGAAGTGCTGGTCCCATTGAAGTAAATGGCAAAACTTCCATCAACTTAAATGGGACACAGTTTCACCCTAAATATGTATAACCTTGCCTTTCTGTGCACCCTAACAAGCAGAGCACATAAGCAAACCTGCACACCCATGTTCTGTGTACCATAATACTACATAGGAATGGATTTGCTTATGTGCAGACCACAAAAGATATTACTTTCCGTGATACACCAGTAGGATTGAAAAGCGGATGCGCATTGGGAAATCCATGCTGTGACAGATCTGACCATCAGGCATCTGTTTGAGATTATTGGATCAACTTTATAAAGGTTATCTGTAACTTTTGTGAGTCAGGCTTTGGACGCATGAAAACTTCAGTCTAGTATATTGAGATGTGCCAGATGCTATGGCTCACTGGGTGGGTCTCCTGTGACATGTGGGATGAGGGGATGATTAATGCTCAATCCCAATGCTCATTATGCGGATACTGAGTCTTTGAAGCTTCACCCTGGGAGAAAGGGGCATTGGCTGGTTTTACCTGTCTCAGGAGTCCTGAGAACCAGTGGCCCAAAAGTCTATATAAAGGGTCAGCCCAAATTCACCGAGAGACCCTCGTTCTGTCCAGTCAACAGACATGAACCTGTAACCAAGAGGACAACCTCTGCTGAAGTTTTCCTGTAACTCTTCTAGCATGAGTAAGTGGAAAGGTTATCTCTGGTACATTAACTAATACATAACGCTTACAGTATCTTCATAGGAAAATATTCAAGGACCTACTTTAGTATGGACCATGCTGTGTCAGTTTCTGGAAACATGGCTATTGCTTCAGTCAAAAGTGAAATGCATCCAGCAGCTGATGAGTTACAAAACCCAAACTGATGGCTTGTTTATCCAGATGTTACAAAATCTTTGATTTTCAGTTTTCCTTTTGTGGTGATTATTGCCTCAGCTATGTAAGCGTGGCGTCCAAACTGCAGTAATTATAAATGAGGGATAGAGCCTTTGGTGATACTAATGCAAAATATGCAAACAGCTTTGACTAAACATAGTTGAATTTAAGTGTTATGAAAACATCAGCTTTATCATTATGGACTATAGTAGCTGCACAGTTACAGTTTTCTCAAGTACAATTTACATTTATGATATTGTTTAAATGTATTTCATCCACACTATGATGACCTACATGCATAAATGAATACTTTTTTTAAAGCAAAGCTGTTTAAGGTATTTTGCACAAACTCAGGGTCACATATGCATGTTGAGTTCCTGTTGATGTCAGTGAGCTGGACATGTAGAAATTGGCACTAAAAACTTGATCTTTTATGAGGGAAATGTTCAGCAGGCTACAGAATTCAGCATGATGAAAGTATCATTATTTTGTACATCATGACCCAATTTCATTGTACAATACCAGATTGGGTAGCTCTGTTTCCATGAGATATTTTGCACTGCATGTAGCACTTATAGGAATTGGACATTTCCCCTCATTTTCTCTAAGCACCAGCAAAAAATGATCTTGGCTTCCTTTGATTGTGGCAAAGGACATAGGCTGGAACCTGTATATTTAGAAAGTATAATCCAAGGGTTTGTCATTTCTCTCCCTTCTTTAGTTGCTTATATTCTTTCAGATTGGGTTGAATTTTGATGTTTTTATTGCAGCTATTTTGCTATTACTTGACGACAACAGAATGCGCTTACGTTTAACCTAAAGACACGTCAAGGCCATGAAGCCATAGCCACAAAACATTATGTTCTCCCATTATGTAGAGAGCATGGGGAATATATACTATACGGAGAATCATGATAATGACTTAATAATGGTGTCTTGTCTAATGTGGACTATGTGTGTGGGATTTGTATAGTTCTTTTGCCTGGGCTGCTTATAACATTGATATAATCTGCTTTCGTTAAGCCTTCAGGCACTTTTATTTATGTGTTTGTTTGTTTATGCATGTATTTATTTATTTATTTATTTAGTACATGACCCAATTTGATGGAGTGTGTGGTTCATTGCCTTGACGTTACCAAGCATTGAAACTTTTTTCTTTGTGTTTTTTGTATAATCCAATGACTAAGAAAACATACAAAAAAGTTATTGACCGGTGCCCTACTTTTGAGATGTTTATTTCCAAAACATAAGGAATATTTTTCTCTTTGTTTAGAAGCATATTATATCACAGTATTTTTTAAATGATCATGCATTAGGGATGCACTTTGTGCTCTTAACCACGTGTTATATTCACAATATTTTTCCATTGTAGTAATAGAAGAATGAAGGTCCTCTGGTGGCCAAAATAATGTGCCAAATTTGTGTCTGTTATCATTCTAAACCCTTGGGGTAGACTAGAGTTCATTCTAGGTTTATTCTGCAAAAAACTGCTGGAGGTTCCTGGCCCTGGAAAGCCCACCAGGGGACCAGACTCTGTGGGACAAAGTGACCACTAGCTCTCTCATGCCCAGGTCAATGTAATGGTCAGCACACAAACGAGGCAGTTTTGAGTGGAAATGGACATAGCCATTGTGGTTGGGTGAGTCAATGTTTTGAGGTTAAGGCACTGGACTAAAACTCAGGAGATCTGTGGTAGAGATGGCCACTGGACTCAGATTTCCTGTGACCTTGTGCTGAAACTCCTTGTGTTTGTTTTAGTTACATTATAAATGCTTTCACCATTTAATCAGTTGATTACAAATTTTGTTTGGATCCTTTTACCAGCAAAAAAAGCTGGTGGATATTCCAGTACATAGATTCACCAATCCAGCATAAAGCAGCTTTGTTATTACCTTACTGGTTACTCAGAAGTCCAAACAACACAGTTCCCTTAAAGTGATCCAGCCTCGGGCCTCCATCCAGGGACCCATGTCAAATATGATGAAAATTTCTGAAAATCTTATTTCATCATGTAAAAGAAAAGGTTCTACCAATCCCAAAGGATCAGACACATTATCTCCCAGGTTAATGAATGTTTCAGATCTTACCCAATACACGCTACAGCCAATTCTTATTAACTAAACTAAAATTTATTAAAAAACAAGAGAGAGAGTATGGTTAAAAGATCAATATAAGACAGATATGAGTTCAGTCCACTGAGGTTCAGATTCATAGTAGAGATGGTGAGCTTTGTAGTTGCAAAGAGTTCCTTTAGAATTCAGTTCATAAGTTATAGTCCAATGTCCAAATATCATATTCAGGGCGTACTAGCATAACTGGGATCTCAGTCTTGCGAGTCAAACTTCCCCTGATGAAGCCTAAGCAGATCTGAGATGACAGAATCAGGACACAAGGATCTTTTATACAATTTCACGTCCCCTTTGACAAGTTGGGAGTTCCTCGGGGAACAAAAGGCAATTAGGATGACTTTGAAGGAGGTCCATCACCAGTAATTAGCTATACAAATTAACATAAGGCCATTTGCTTGTTCCTCCACCATTCACAGATTATTTGCTATACATTTAAAAGAGAGATGAATACTGAGATATCCCATGTTTACAATTCATTTAAATACTAGGATCTTCTTTTGACCTCTGAATTATCAGAATACAGCATAGACAGGAACATTGTTGACCCTATTCATACATATGTAAATACACAAAACCACAAACATTATCTCCCCACATGTCTTCTGTGGGTTATTTATTTTGTGGGATGCTTAACCCTTTCTAACCATGCATCCCAAAAGCACAATATGTTTTGCATTTATTTTTGTATATTTCCATCATATTTATTAAATAAAACTACCTTAAACAAAATTAAAATGCTGTTTTTGTGCATTTTAATTGAATTTGAAGTTTCCTCCAAATACAGCTTGACATAAATCACAAGTAAAAAATTAGTCACCGGGTAAACAAGAAATGACTTATCCACCATTTTCTAATATAATAAAAATATAAATAAAACACAAGGTATATAATTGCTTAAATAAATTGTATAGATATAATGCACCCTCCCGATTAGGAAAAAAGCAGCACCAAATTTAGTATAATAGCTATTTTTAGTTGCAAAACAGCATGTTTTAATGGTTACCATTGGGGAATCAACCTTTCTTTAGGAAAATAACTGAAGTATAAACAATTAAAATCAATTATTTAAATCAAGGTTTCCTGCTTGCTCATTTTTAAGTCATGATTAAAAGCATTGATTTTAATCAGTCCACCCTGTGGGTTAATAAATGCCTCAAAGCTAGATGCTACAAATCCCTTTGTAGATTTTTGGGCACTGGTAATTGAAAAGAAATCTCTGATAAAATGCTAAAGTAAAAGGCACAGAGAAATGGCATTGATTCCAAAATATTTCTCAAAAATGTGCACTTATTGTGAATCTTTCATATCCCATTCATTCTTAAGTACCAGTAGTCCTGGCAGGCAGTGCAAAAATCGAAGCATCTGCATAGAGTGTCCCAAAGGAGACAAATTGCATCTTGAAGGTGTTTAAGAAGCTCAAGGAAAGGGCAGTCTCTCCTAATATCTAAAGTGACCCCAGGGTCCAGAACCTGTTTGCTACTCTAATCAGCATTTAATAAAAGAACCTATTACCAAAACTGAAATATTATTGCTGCTAAAGGAATGTGCAAGTGTACCACTGGCATGAGGAAACCAGACATGCTAGCAGGAGCTGACTTCCTCACAAACATTCCCTGACAAGCAGTCCCTGCTGGATAAAGAAAAGATGCTACAGTCCTACATTGCTGCCTGCAATAAGTACACAGATATTTGAGGTTGTGCCTATTAATGTTTCACAGTTGCATGCTGGCAGGACTTTAGATTATATTGGCTAATGTAAAAGAAAATTAGGAAGAACATTAACGTATCACCCCCAAATTACCTAGATTTTAAAATGGAAGTCCCTGAAAAATTGAGCATTTCTATAGGTGGACTTTGTGAACATTGCTGATTCTATAGGCTGCTTGAGAGCAGTTTTGAGTGTGGGGAAGTTGGGAGAGGGGACTCACTATGGAAAATGAGTGCTATAAAATATCTAAGCCCCTTCATTTTCAGTTTAAACCTGTTTTTACCAAAAAATTCCCGGGTTTTACAAAAAGTATTATTCATTTTTTTCTGATTTTCACCCTACTTCATCATTCAAATATATATATATAAAAACCCTTGTTTTATTAGGAAAACACAATACATGGCATGATATATATGTATTATGATAATACATTAGTCTGTGTGTCTATGCAAAACTGCCTGTTGAAGTAAGGCGATGTATAAGTCTAGAAGATGAACACAATAAACAGGTTTCAGAGTGGTAGCTGTGTTAGTCTGTATCAGCAAAAACAATGAGGAGTCCTTGTGGCACCTTAGAGGCTAACAAATTTATTTGGGCACAAGCTTTCGTTAAGTGGGTTCTAGCCCACAAAAGCTTATGCCCAAATAAATTTGTTAGTCTCTAAGGAGCCACAACAGGGATTGGCAACCTTTGGCACGCAGCTCGCCAGCGTAAGCATGGTCCAGATCGCGGCTCCCACTGGCCGCAGTTCACCGTCCCAGGCCATTGAGGGCTGAAGGAAGTGGTGCAGGCCAAGGGATGTGCTGGCCACCGCTTCCTGCCGCCTCCATTGGCCTGGGACGGTGAACCGCGGCTAGTGAGAGACGTGATCAGCCGAACCTGTGGACGCAACAGGTAAACAAACCGGCCCGGCCTGCCAGAGTGCTTACCTTGGCGAGCCGCGGGCCAAAGGTTGCTGATCCCTGTGCCACAAGGACTCCTCGTTGCTTTTACACAATAAACAGGCAGGCACGCACACAAACTCTGAAGTGTCTGCGCATCTGAATGTACTGATGAACCTAATGCCTACGCAAACATTTCAAGCAGTTAGCAGAAAACAGTTTAAAGATTTAACACACTAAAATGGGAAGAAAACAAAAATCTGTATCAGAATAAATTTCGGAACAAAAGGAAGTAATTGAAAGTTTAAAAAAAAAACAGAAAGAGGAGAAAAGGATGAAGTTGAGTGTATATGCTGCAAATCATGTGGCCCAATTATTAAATGTAAATATTTATAGGCTAATAGCTCTAGAGTTACAACAGTAAACTGTTTATTCAAATGAAAAGTTTTATTTGGGAATTAGAGATATATTGTTTTCTTAAACTCAGTGGTGGCATTGTGGTTTGAGTTCTGTTTTAGTTCTGCAGCAAACCACATTGATTAACAGAATTCAAAGCATTAATCTACGGAGTACTTCTCCCCCCTGAGCCCCAATCTTTCCATCCACCAAAATAAGCCCTGATATTAGCTCAGAAAAATTATGAATAGTTTTTTCTACTGATTTTCATCTGGTTTTGTTTTTGTAATTATAAACACTGATAAAATCCCAGGAAAAATTAAATACAATAAAAACTGAAAACTAAAATATCTCAACATCGTGGGGGGTTTGTCAGACAAGTACAAAATCATTAAAGATTGTATCCTTTGTCATAATCATTTTGAAGCTTGAGGACACTTCAATTGTTCTGTATTTTGCTAACACATTCAGATGATGGAGGTGGTGGATACTTCTTTACAAAGTTGTTAAGCTCACCTGGATAGCTTTATATACTGGAAAAAGCTATATAACACCTATTCAAGAAAATAGTACCTTTTGTCTCACTTCTTAGCTATCTTCCTTCTATTCTGTTTTTACCATAAGTAATGTTAAATTGAAAGAAGAGAGGCTATAATACTGATTTGCTTGTTTGGTATAATTAACTTTTATGCATTGACAAAAATGTTCAAAAAGGGGTAAAATCCTGCTCCTATTGAATGCTGAAAGTCCCCGTGACTTTTGCAATAATAAATATCTAGTTCTTATAACCCCTGTCATCACTCATTCTCCAAATGTTTTGGAATGGAGGTAAGTATCATTATTCCCTTTTTACAGATAGGGAAACTGAGGCACAGAGCGGCAAAGTGATTTGTCACTCACCAGGCCCCTGGTAGAGCAGGGACTGGAACCCAGACCTGTGCCTATCCACTAGGCTAGGATTTTACCAGAGATGCTGCCTAACAGTCTAAGCACCATTGATGTGCATTAGGAAACACAAATCAGCTGAAAATAGTAGCTAACACCAACAGCCTCCCCCGGCAAAAAAACTTGACCTACAGCACAATTCCAACAAACCTTAGCTCCCTTCCCAAGACCCTGGGAAATAGAAACACATTACAGTGTATTGAAATATAGAATAGTCTTTTTCTAACTCTCTGCTCTGGAGAATGAGGCTGAAGGTAAAGTTTGTTCCTGAATGAACAATGACAATTGGCTAATGAACATAAAGGGTAAAGAAAGTAATGTTTTCTGAAAAGCCCATACAGGTTACACTCTTGTGGCTGTTCCCTGGAGCAGTGACAAAATAGGAAGTGTCCTGCTACACCGGAAGAAAGACAGGGATTTGGTTTAAATTACACCATAACTTTATTCACTTAATATAGCTAGGATTGCCTATCTGTACCTTTTAGAGTGCAGTCATCATCATTTCTGCCTAATACTGAACCTGTCTCAGCCATGCTGTTGCTGGGCCCCCAACACCTTCTCCTAGTATGAGGGCTAAGAAGGCAATAAAAGGAAGGAGATGAGCTCCACACTGTACCAGACATAGGAGCCCTGACACCCCCTTCCTCAGCTTCTTTATGGAATACATTCCTTTAAATCCTTTTCCAATCCATTTATCTGATAACTGTATCCCTTCCAGATGAGTACCTGCTCTGGAAATCTGCCATGAGTTTTACATACT
The DNA here is from genome assembly GCF_016161935.1 of Mauremys reevesii. Lineage (NCBI taxonomy): Eukaryota > Metazoa > Chordata > Testudines > Geoemydidae > Mauremys > Mauremys reevesii. The sequence continues at coordinate 152,702,407 of NC_052625.1, read as the reverse complement.
AAGGGTACGTCTACACTACGGGACTATTCCGAATTTGCATAAACCGGTTTTGTAAAACAGATTTTATAAAATCGAGTGCGCGCGGCCACACTAAACACATTAAATCGGTGGTGTGCGTCCATGGTCCGAGGCTAGCGTCGATTTCTGGAGCGTTGCACTGTGGGTAGCTATTCCCTAGCTATCCCATAGTTCCCGCAGCCTCCCCCGCCCCTTGGAACTTCCGGGTTGAGATCCCAGTGCCTGATGGGGCAAAAATCATTGTCGCGGGTGGTTCTGGGTAAATGTCGTCAGTCACTCCTTCGTCTGGGAAAGCAACGGCAGACAAGCATTTCGCGCCTTTTTTCCCTGGATTGCCCTGGCAGATGCCATAGCATGGCAATCATGGAGCTTGTTTTGCCGTTTGTGACTCTCACCGTATGTGTACTAGATGCCGCTCACAGAGGCGATTCAGCAGCGCTACACAGAAGCATGCTTTTGCTTTTGCATGACAGCAGAGATGGTTACTAGCCATATTGCACCATCCAAACCCTTCCATAAATTGGAACTGAGGATGATCATGGCTACCAGTCCTTTTGTACCATTTGCTGCTAGTGCCCCTGGTCAATCAGCCAGGCGCAAAAGCCAAGAGTGGTTACTAGCCATATTGTACCTTCCATCGTTTTGTACCATTGGCTGCTGTCATAAGTGCCCTGGCCGATCAGCCAGGGGCGCAAAAGCAAATTGGGAATGACTCCCTGAGTCAATCCCTCCTTTTTGGTATCTAAAAATAGAATCTGTGCTGCCTAATATAGGCAAGTGTGCTAGAGAACCACCTGCTCTGTGTCAGAGCCCGCAGAAATTATCTGTATGCTATTCACAGGGGGTGCTCCTGTAACAACCCCACCTGTTGATTCCGATCTTCCCAGCCTTTCTTGGCTACCGTAGCATTGTCCCCACTTGTGTGATGAATTAATAAAGAATGCAGGAATAAGACACACTGACTTGTTAGTGAGAAATGAGTGGAAGGCAGCCTCCAGCTGCTATGATAGTCCAGACAGGACATTAAGCAGTGTGTAGGAGAGAAGCCCAGCATCCCACTGCTAGTCCAGGGGCAACTGAATCTTTTCTTTACACATGAAGGGTGGGGCTGATGGAGCTCAGCCCCTATTGCTATGATGAGGATGGTTACCAGCCATATTGCACCATCCATCCACCAGAAAAATTAGGGCCAATAGGCTGATGACGAGGACGGTTACCAGTCCTTTTGTCCCATCAGCTGAAGCTGATCATGAGGATAGATTTCCATCATTTTGCACGATCAGCTTATGCTGATGATGAGGATGGATTTCCATCTTTTGTACCATCAGCCGCCCATGACGGGGGGGGGAGCAAGGATGTTGGTGTTGAGTGCTGCACTATCGCGTCTATCTGCAGCATTCAGTAAAGATAGGGTGACATGTAAAAGAGTCAGAGGATTGTTTTACCTTTCGCTTCTGGGGGTGGGTGGGGGGTGGGTGAGTAGATTGCCAAGCTATGCCCTGACCCGCGGGCACTGTGTTTGACCCTAGAAGCATTTGGAGCTCAGCCAAGAATGCAAATAATTTTAGGAGGCTGCAGGAACTGTGGGATAGCTTCAGTCCTCCAGTCCATGTGCATCCATTTGATTCTTTGGCTTTCCGTTACGCTTGTCACGCTGCAGTGCGCTGAGTCCCTGCTATGGCGTCTGTCTGGAGATTTTTAAAAAAGGATTCTAACGGAGCGCTGATAGAACGGATAGAACGGATTTGCCTGCCCTTACAGCGATCACATCCGCATGGTCCATGCGGGAGCTCTTTTTTTTATTTTGATTTCGGACTGCATCGCCACCCATGCTGATCGGAGCTCCACGCTGGGCAAACAGGAAATATTCAAAAGTTCGCGGGGCTTTTCCTGTTTACCTGACCACTGCATCCGAGTTCAGATTGCGGTCCAGAGCGGTCACTGGTGCACTGTGGGATAGCTCCCGGAGGCCAATACCGTCGATCAGCGTCCACACTAACCCTAATCCGATATGTTAATACCGATACTAGCGTTACTCCTCTCGTTAGGGAGGAGTACAGAAACCGGTTTAAAGAGACATTAAAATCGATATAAGGTGCCTGCTAGTGTGGACGGTTTCGGCGTTAAATCGGTTTTACGCTCCTAAAACCGATTTAAACGCCTAGTGTAGACCAGGCCTAAGTTATGAGGTTAGAACCTAACCCCCTGCCATATTCCACTGGGTCTGAAACCCATCCGACCTCGGGCAATCAGACAGTGAGGGAAAAATTCCTTCCCAGACCCCAAGGGGACAGAAGACAACTAGTATAATGCCCATAGCAGGTCATAAGGATATCCAGTCCTTTTTCAGATTGGGTGGGTGGGTGCTGCCAGCCCAATCCAGGTAAAAGAGGGCTTCTCTGGGGTTGCACCTGGTATAAATTCCCTCCAACTCTTCTGGTCAGCAGGATGGGCAGTGCCCTTCTCCCCTGACCTGTTCCAGCCGCTTCCTGCTCCTACCCGCTCCATCCAGGTAAATTTTCCTCCTCCTTCCCCCTCTGCTACCAGGTGCACAGGGATCCCTTAAAGGGGCAACAATGCCTTTTCTGCCAGCCAGCCAGGCAAGGACCCACCATACTATGTGGTGAGCACATTTGTGTTATCACTTAGTATGTTTAAAAAAATAAAGATATATTAATGACACTGTCAACAGAAAGGACATGACTGAGTATGTTATAAAGCCCCCCCATACAGCAGAGTACTTAAGCATATACCTAACTTTAAGCCCATGCTTATGTGTTCTGCTGAATCAAGGCCTATATAGGTAGGGGCAAATCCTCAGCTAGTGTAAATTTTCCCCATAGATACATACCCTTCAGAGAACACAGTCTACTAATGCTATTGCACTTGATGCAGCTGTTCCCTTCTGCTGTCTGAAATGCTTCTGCCATAACCGCTTCTTCAGTGAGTGCCACTGCATAACATCAGTAGATGGGGTTACACATTTCAATCAGCAGAAAATCAATTTAGATTCTTAAAAGACAAGACTACTGCTGTGGAATATAACCAAACACCTTGAGTGACTGTGTGACATTGGATTTTTAATACTAATAATTTAGTATATTGGAAAATTATTCTATATTCCATTTATATCCATTTTTGCTATAAGAGAAGTGGTGGAGAACTCATGCAAATTAAGAACAAGAGTTTCCTTGCACTGGCAACATTAATGAGCAAATTCAATATTCCCAACACAGGCCAAACTTCTATTGTATTCAGTAGTAATTTTGCAGCAAGGATTGGAACCTGACTATTTGTTAAAATAAGAAAAATAAAGCTAGAGAAAGAAGACAGGCATCCTGGTACAATAGAGAAATTTTCAGTAACCATTTATCTTTCAATAAAGACTATGCCTTTATTCTGGCCAGTTTGAATCCTTGAATTTTGTGGCCACTTACATTGCTGCTGCCGCCAAGAGGAATGGTGGGGCTCTAAAGTGTATTGGCCTTTTAAAAAACACTATTGTCTTTTCATTTTTAAAATAATTAATCAATGTACATTGTCTTGTTCAGGCCAAAATTTCACCTGTATCCTCATTCTCCAGAGCAGAGTGTTTTTTAAAAAAAAAGTATTCTGTATTTTAATATACTCAAAAGATGATGAATTGTCCCTTTCCTGGTAAAACTGCAGTGTAAAAGCAACAGATTGACTGGTGTTTTTACTTTAAATGTGATCATTGTATCAGTTTTATACCACCACTGCTACAGCAATCATTTACCAGGATATAGCAAAGTGATGTACAATACACAATTTAAAACCAGTTACACTCTGGTTACAAGTCCTAAAATGTTTGGTTAAATTTGTTACTCAGTATTCTGATATGTTACTAAAGTTACACTGTTCAGCTAAAACAAATGAAGTGGAATCCCTGTACTAGGCTGTATTTTCTACTGAATCTTATGCTGTCTTAATTACTACTTGCACCCGACGAAGTGGGTATTCACCCACGAAAGCTTATGCTCCAATACGTCTTTTAATCTATAAGGTGCCACAGGACTCTTTGCTGCTTTTACAGATCCAGACTAACACCGCTACTCCTCTGATACTTAATTATTATTAATTATTGTAACTCCTAGAAGCCCTAGCAATGGACCAGGATCCAGTTCTGCTAGGCAAATACAGAACAACAGAACAAAAAGTTGTCCCTACCCCACAGAGCTTACAATCTAAGTATAAGACAAGAGATGACAGGGAGATATAGGTGAGGGAGTACAAGGAAACAATGAGACAATATTGGTCAATACTGAGAGGCTGTGATCTCAGCACACCGATGTCCTAACAGTTGTCAATTTTTTTGTAGGCATCATGGCAGGAGAGAGATTTACGGAGGGATTTGGAGGAGGATGATGAGGTAGCTTTTCTCCCAAGTATGTGGAGCAGTATGGGAGAAAGCACAAAAGTAGTTGTGTTTTGCCCCAAGCAGAAATTCAGCTTATGAGGTTTCCTCTAGGAACCAGGTTTTTAAAATCAGTTTTCAATACGATTGGCTTCCTTGTCTTAAGTTAAATTAAGTTAAAAACAAAATTGAAATGTACTAGTTTTGACAGGGTTTTGTTGCACCATTTCAGCTCAGGCTTGAAATATCCTAGCTTGGTAGTGCTTCAAACCTGGGTTTGTGTGTAATAAAGAACTCTGACCCCTCCTTAACTGGTACAGAGAATCTGCTGCGTCCCTATAGACAGTGGAGGGAATCCTAGGGCTAGTAGTACGTCTATAGGAGAAGCCATATACTGGCAGTGTTGCAAAAGAGGTGTCTGCTTTGACTCCATCTGCAGCCATGAGCATTCTGGCCACCTGAATCACCAACTCAGGGCATCAAACATCTCACACACCAGGAGTAGATGTATCTGTGTCTCCTACTGAGTAGCCACATGTCACGGTCCTCCACGGCCTACCCAGGGTCTTCCAGGGTCCATTCATGCTGAGTGGGAGTCACTCCAAAAGTCTCATCTAGGTCAACATCTTTTCTGATTCAGCACAGCTACCACTGTCTCAGTACCTCAGCTTGGCGGATCATTGGATGCAGGTAATAGAGACAGAGGGTGAAATCCTGGCCCCATGAAGTCAGTGGCAAAACTCCCAATAACTTCACTGGAGTCAGGATTTGACCTATAATTACCGAGAAGAGAATCCTGTGTCACTTCTGATGAATATAATGTATTATCAATGTGAGTGTGATTGTTCCTCGGTCCCTTCTTGTTTCCTCTCCTTAAGCTTACAATTGTCAATGATAGTTACTGTGACACTATGCACCCTAGTATACGCACCCTACATACTACTGTAATAATCTTTGTACAAGATATGCCTTTGAAAAATGACACCACACTGATCATTAATATTCTTGCATGATGTATGTATGTGACAGGTAATTAGCTATAATTCCAACATGTATTCCTAGCTCTTAAGTGTGTGTGAACCAGGGTGGAGCTACAACAGCAAAGCATTATGAGGCTCCCAAGGTTAGAGGGCAAGTACAGCCCCTCGCAGGGCTGGATTGCACCCTGAACTGACCAGAACGTGACTGTGGTGTAGTTATGCAGGATTTACACACCGTTTGCTGTTTTAATAGAGGTTTACCCTTTAAGCACTGGTGAAATAGTTTTAAGTGATTCCCAAGTGCAAAGGCTGAGAACCGTCAAAGAAAGGTCACAATTTGATGATTTTCTGTTTGTTTAATTTGGGCAAGGGAAATGGAAGAAAAGAAAGTGTACAAATGAGTAAGAAGCAGAAAAGGCAGGAGGAACAAAGAAGCAGATGCTGAGCTCATGAAGCAGCAGTTAGAAGAGCTGGGAGCACAGTATAGTCTGTCAGCAGCTGATCATAAGCAATTGGAGCTAGTGGCCACGTTGTCCACATATGCCATGAGGCACCTACTCCAAACCTAGGGGCTAGAAGGGGTCCCTCTTTCTCCTACGGGGATCATACAGGAGACCAAGCAGATGGTTCCTAAGACGATCCAGCAGAGACAGTGGCAATGGTGAGAGATCCAGAGCTGTGGAGGCGGGAGTGGAAATGGCTCCTGGTGGAGGGAAGCCAGAGTGGGGCTGTAGAGTGGCTGCGGGGTTCAGAGCTGCTTAACCAGGGCTGTCTAGCACACAGACATTCAAGGTGTGACGTGCATGCTGGAAGGCTGGTTGGGAGCCGCCCAGGTTGGGATCTACAGCAGCAAAGCATTGTGAGACACCCAGGGTTACAGAGCAGGTGGTGACACAACCCCTCACTAGTGTGAATTGCACCCCAGAATGTCAGTGACCATGGTCATACTTCCATATTACATTGTAAAGCGTGACATTGTGAGCTAGAAGTGAATTTAGCTGACCATCTACTTTTTATGTATTCATGAAATTTGCAGTATACAAAAACAAGTGGAATGAACTAGTAAAAAATGTACACTTTTTAAATCTGTTTCTCCTCGCACTAGGCTGAGGGACAACATTAGTAGAGTTAACTGAAAATGGAAAAATCATTCTACAAAACATGTCTCAATGAGGGCTATTAAAATTACTCACTGAGAGGCTGGGGTAAAAGGGACAGTGGTGCAGCACCAGACAAGAAAAAATCCCTATGGGCTTTAAAAGTGAGTTAGCTGTCTAGGCAGAGAAGTGGTTCAGCCATACCCAAAGGCGTCTAATCATTTTAGTAAATGAACTGAGGCCCGCATTTCCAAAGGTGGATAGCTAAAATTAGGCACCTAAATCCATATTTTGTCACTTACGTGGCCTTAAAGATAGAATAGAGGTTTCCTTTTGAACTGAGCTCCCACAGGTCACCTTGAAGGCCAACGCTAAATATAGATTTTGGTACCTAACTTTAGGAACTCCCATTTGAAAATGTTGGCCTGCACATTCACCTCTCTTTGGGTCTGGTAAAATAAAACGTCTGGCAGCTTCCATAGATTTTAGGAGGCAGTGGGTGCAAAGTTACATGGAATTCTATCAAACCTGGCTCTTAATGAAAATGGACATTGATTCTAGTATGTAAAAATTATAACATTCCTATTCTTACTAGGCTTTTTGAAAGCACCTACAGTCTGGAGAAAAAACACACGCTTCCAAAGAAGTGCATCCTAATGGGATGATTGTAAACAACAGTTTCAAATGAAATCATTTGACTCAATCCAAAGATATCTTTAAACGCTCTCTCATTGTTTTGTTAACACTTGGACATGTGCAACATATGCCATTAAAGGCTAATTCCAAAGGGGTTTCTTTTAGCTATGGGGGAGGGATAGCTCAGTGGTTTGAGCATTGGCCTGCTAAACCTAGCATTGTGAGTTCAATCCTTGAGGAGGCCACTTAGGGATCTGGGGCAAAAATTGGTCCTGCTAGTGAAGGCAGGGGGCTGGACTCAATGGCCTTTCAAGGTCCCTTCCAGTTCTAGGAGATTGGTATATCTCCAATTATTACCTATTACCTTTTTTTTTTAGCTATTGTACATGTTTGACAGAGAATGGTGTTTGTGCTTACTGTTCCCTGGAGAAATTTATCTTGGTGCTTTATTTTCTCTCTGTGGTGAACCAGATCATGAAATCTGCTGCCAATAACACAAACACTTTACTTGGTGTCTCAAGGGCTCTGCTGCTTTAGCCACTTTACTGCTTTACCTCTGTAGGCCAAATACAATAAGCTAATCCTGGAACACAGTCAGTTGGCAAACACTGACTCTTCATTTTCTCACTAAAAATATAACAAAGAAGATCGATTTAGGTCTACAAACATTTGTGTCACTGCTAATTTAAACCCTTTCATATCATGTGAATTGTTGTTCTGTTCTGTTCTATTGTTTACAGCAGTGAATGTACAATATATAAATTAACAAGGAAATATTGTCTGAATAAAACTATACGTCAGAGCCTAACAAAAACAACTTTTCAAATCAGTTTATGGTGATGAGTTCAATCGGCAGCAAAACCTTGTTTTTTGGCATAAGTTTAATATTCTCAAAAGTTCTGTGTTTCTACAAAAGTTTACAGTTAATTAACCAGAAAACCAAGCTTCTAAAATAGGATTTTCGCAATTTCATTTTTTTCATCACACACACAAAAACCATTTAAAGTGCCCTAGTATATGTATTTTCACGATTTAAGAGAGTTAAGAGCCCCATCCTATAGACCTTCCATGCACAAGCTCATACAGAGAGGGTGTGCAGAATCAGGTCCTTATAGTCATAGAAAAGGTTAAAGAGCAAGTCATTTTAAATGAAAGTTTACAGGATGAATTTATGAGCCTTTTTCTATGGGAGAGCGCTTATGCTCTACACAACTCTTGTCAAACAATTTTAACAAATTGTCATAACCTTTGTCATATCTCATTTTCTTGCATAAACAAGTCACATTGAAACTATAAATGATGGAAAATTTAATCCACATGGCTTGCATTATCAAAACTGTTAAACTGTATTATTTTCCACCATGTCAGCAGTTGCATTATCTGTTTTAAAGAAACATTTAAAAGATTACTTTTTAAGGGAGATACCGTAGGACCTGGGTAAATATCTCCCCCTTTCCAGGTCTGTACTAGTTGATGTTTTCACTTTCAATTTTTTCTGAATACCCTGGAGCTTGTTATTCCATATCATTATTATTGGAGACATTTTTTCAACTGACCTCAGAGAATTTACTAGTCAGTGATATTAGAAAGTGCAGTGGGACTCACTGGTACTGTTAAGATTCTCCCGTCATCCCTACGTTGACTGTGTACATTTGCTCCAGGATCTAATTTGGCTTCCAGCCTGAGAGCATTTTTTTCCTATACACAACCCAGTTGGGGAGTTTAATGATCTGTGTGTGGGGGGGTGAATGCTTGCATCTGTACTTGCGTGCACACTCCTGTGACTATAAAAAATGAGAAATTTCAGGCCAGAAATGAAATGGAATTCCTTATGAAAAGTAACTTCCTTAAATCTTATAAAAGTTAAAGCTGTTGAACTTTCTGCTGATACTGGCTAGTATTGCTTATCAAACTAGGGGTCAACTATTTGTATTTTAGCCCATGTCTTCCCCACTGTTCTGTTTGCATGTCTGTCCATCTCTTACTCTTCACCTGGCATGTTCTCTGGGATATTTGTTCTGACAAGTGATCTGCTGCGCTAGCCCTGAAAATGTTCTTCTGTCTTATTCTCAGCTTCACAATATACTAAAGCCATAAACTAAAATTGTCCCCCCCCCTTTCCTGTGGGCATCAGTCCCAAACCCAATGGTCAAATGAAAAAAACAAAAAAATGTATTAATGACTTCCTTCCTTCCAGTGTTTTTATTAGCTGTGTGAAAGGGATCCTGATATGCTCACTCAGTGTAGAGGGAGATCATCCTATATGTTTAGTATGATTTAAATCTGATTTTCTTGCATCTGTTGGTTGTCCAACATCCTCACCTTTTTCAAGCTATTGATACAGTGATCAATTATTAAGCTTCTTTTCATGAGTTTTTTAGAAAGAGTATATTGTTCTAGTCCATGACACGTCAGAGTCTGCAAATTAGTTTGTTTTCTCTGCTTACTTCTTTTTCATCTAGTCCAGATGGATCTTTAATAAATTAACTTTCAAGGATATTCTTTTCATTGCAGTGTGCAGCGAGGACATGGTGCTTTGTATGTGGTTATTTGCTCAAGGATTGCATATGGAGAATGAATGGCTGGTTGTGTACAACAGGAGAGAGAGATTTAGGCTTCATGAATTCCATTGTGATTGATTGTATCACCTTTGCTTTAAGAATGAGGAGTACACACTGTTGAGTGCATCATTCAGCAGACCCCTCGCTAAGTAACTGTGCAACCTTTATCTTCCCTTACTGTTGTCTTGCTTATGCCTCTGTACATCATGTTACCTCTGTGTACGAGGTGATAATTGGAGCTGAGTTGGATGTGGCAAACTTATAGGGCCATATTCAAACATTGTTGTCTGATCTGCTATTATACCATTTGCATGTGTAACAAAACCCACATTTGCGTGCATTAAATTAGTTATTGTGTAACTAAGGAGGTACAGATATGTGCAGTTATTCATCAGATGCCAGAAAGTGTGGGTTTTGTGCATCCAACAAATACCAAAACATATTCTAAAAGTGCCATTTGGAGGTCAAATCTTGCAAGATACTGAGCCCCTCCTTGGAAGCACTCAGCACCGTTTGTTGACTTTTGTAGAAGCCGGTATTGGAGGCCCTCAACTCAGCACTTTGCAGGATCAGGTCCTAGGGTATCCACATTTAAAAATCTGGATCATATACAGAATTGATCTAATAATTAATAGATTCCTGTCTTGTTGGGTACTGAATACATATTACAAGGGTAGAGGGAATTAATATATATATATATATTTACAGGTGATAATTTAAGGTCTCATTTAAACCCTCAAAGAAAGGACATTAGAATTAGGGCCAGACTCCATTCTTCAATCCACTGGTTCAAACTCTGTTCTAAGTTACTTTTGTGCATTCTCTGAACAATGGAATTAGCTCTGAATTTATACCAGTGTAACTGAGACCAGAATTTAACACTTTGTTATAGCTAAGAATTGCTGGAGTTTTCAAACTTTTGTTCATCTTGCATACCACATACAATGTGTGGCACCACCTAAGAAAATAGAGTGATTTAAAGATAGTTACAACCATAATTCTGAGTATCCTCACTTTTATAGGGTTTATATTAAACCCTGAATAATAATTGAACATAACTTTGGTGATCTAATTATCTAATTATGTCTTTTTAACAGATATATTTTATATTCCAAAAAAGAGGTAATAAAGCTGTTTACAGATGTTTTATTTTCTGATTATTTTAATGTTACTACTAAATTATGTAGCAAATTAGCTTTTAAAGGTCTACACTGAGTACCTATTTCATTGATATGGTGATGTTACCTGGCTAATGTTTAAGCATATTTTTAAGTTGAGCATTGTTGGATTTACAAACCACCAATAAAATGTCAAGATGAAGTAGAGAGCTCTATTGAAAATTACGTAAATGCAGAATTACTGGTTCCTAATTAGCCAACACAAAAAGTTTGAGCGGTCGCTTGAACAAATATGAACACGTTTGAGATTCTATTATGTTTCATAAGTTGCCCCTTTTTCCATTTAGTATGTACTTTCAGAAGAAAGGAAATAAAATGAAAGGGTCTACATCAAAACTTATTCTGCTGAAACAAAATGGAAGTTGCTGCTTTTGATAAAATACAACACTATAGCTGTGGCTGAATAATTGGAAGACTAGAATAACAAGATGATTGTGCAAGTCCTCATGCAGATCCATTATTCTGTACTTCATCCATCAATGTAAAAATGGGGTATGTCAATGCACAGTAAATGAAAACAAGTTCTTATAGATTCTGATTATTGTGGTGTTCTGAATACTTCTACCTTTCCTGGCTTTAAAGTGACTCTTTTGCCATTTCTTGTTGTTGGGAACACTGCAAAGACTTCATCAGACATTCTCTCTAAGTTTCACCTAGGTAATGTATCATGGTCAGTGGAACTGGAGTCAGAGGACCCAGGTTCCCTGGAGGGACTGTTTATTGTGGGGGGCACCAGTGGCACAGGGAATGTAGGGACATTAGCCTGGTAGCAAGTAAGCCACATAGATAGAGCAGTGCACAGCTGAGTCAGTAGTAAAGATTGGGTTGCCAGGTGTCCAGTTTTTGACCGGACCGCTTGGTCAAAAAGGGAACCAGTCAGCGCTGCTGACCAGGCCGTTAAAAGTCCAGTCTGCGGCGCAATGGGGCTAAGGCAGGCTCCCTGCCTGCCCTGGCTCCACACGGCTCCCAGAAACAGCCAGCATGTCTGGTTCCTAGGCTCAGGGACTACTGGGGATCTATGTGCTGCCCCCGCCCTGAGTGCTGGCTCCGCACCTCCCATTGGCCAGGAACTGCATCCAATGGGAGCTGCGGGGGCAGTGCCTGTGGATGCAGGCAGCGCACAGAGCCACCTGGCCATGCCTCTGCTTAGGAGCCGGACATGCTGGCCGCTTCTGGGAGCAGCCTGAAATAAGCATCCACCTTGAGCCCTCTCCTGCACCTCAAGCCCCTGCCCAAGCCCTGAGCCCCCTCCTACACCCAAACTCCCTCTCAGAGCCCACAGATGGAGATCACATCCTGTTACCATAAGTCCTCAGTCCATTTTATTTTGCCTTCCTTGACGTGTCTTAGCCATGTCTAAGCAACTTATATTACTACATCTCTCAGGGTTGTAGAAAATCCATTCCCCTGAGCGACACAGTTGTACTGACCTAACTAACTCTTGGTGTAGATCATGCTATGTCGATGGGAGGGCTTCTCTTGTCACCATAGCTACTGCCTCTTGGAGAGGTACCTATGACAGGAGAAGCCGCTGCAGCTCTTAAGTGTAGACATTAGCAAAGAGAGCTATTAGCAAAGAGAGCCAATGCTTCCGCAGCTCAGAGAATAGTCTTGTCAGCTGTGAGATGTAATTACAGTGGGTTCATATTTGAAGTCCTTACTCAGGCAAAACTTCCATTGATATCAGTGAGAGATTTACCTAAATAAAGACAGCAAGAAGGGCATGTGCTGGATTTTTGCCTCTTGAATATCACTCTCTGTAGTTTGAAATATATATCTGTTATTGGTTTGGGGGGGTTGTGTGATTGCTGGAAAACTGCTTTCTGGCTGTGTGTGTGAAATGGGCTATTTTGCCCTTCTGCATGTCTAATAAAATTCTATTGCTTCTCAAACATTTGCTTTTTGTATACTTCGGAAAACAGTTTATGTGCAGATTCCTCTTGAAATCGATCTTCAGAGTGAAATTTGTTTTCAGTGAGTGTATTAAATGCTGTAAAAAGGTGTTTCAAAGAACAAATATGAAAAAAATTCCAGCGTGCATCATGCTTGCACACCAGGTTTTCTTAATATCAGTAAACACAGGACACAATGTAACAGAAGAGCAGTGAAATGGTTAATTAAAAATGATTTCAGTGTGAAAAGATGCATCTTTTGGCGTTATTGTTTATATCCTTCATTTCTATTACTTTAGAATGCCAGTACGGCTTGTGTAGTCCAGAAAAGTCGCATACCTCTGCCTATACTCTCTAGAGTCCAGACAAAGATGTACTTTCTTCCTTGGGTTTGGCTTTATTTGTAACTCAAACAATAATATATATATATATATGTGACCATCTGCTAAGCTTGGTTGTTCACTCATTTTCCCAGTAGAACATCCTGTCTCTGGCCCTGTTTTTGTTTGCCCCTGAGAGAGGCTTTAAGCCCCCTCGTGCCCTGGGGGAACTGACTGAATCTTCCTGCCTGTATAACTCAGTATTAATTGCACTGTATCTTCATGCAGGATTAAAGTACCTAACAGCAGGATGAGTCAGCAAAGTAACCCTGCATCCCTATGCAGGGTCCTTTTTCAGAGTGCTGTAGTACAGTGTAATTGACAAATGTTCACAGAAGAGTGGGATATCAATAGTATTGAGAATGATCACTTAGCAAAACAGTATAAGCACTAGTAGGTGCAATGCCCAAATGTCTGTCATTTTAAATTATGGCTGTAGCCAGTTTATGGTTGTACAAAGTAAGCTGTTGTCTTGGTCCATTTTTTAGGGCTTGTCTATGTGATTGGGTAATGAGATGCATAGGAGTGTGATTCCTAAAGTGCACTAACATGTTGTGCATTGATTGGGGTGCTTCAAGCACGGTTTCAAACAGCACTATGATAAAGTGCTTTAGAGAACTTTTAGTGTGCTCCAGCAGGGTTAACGTGGACCAAACAGTGCAGAGCACATTAGTGCACTTTAGAAATCACATCCTTATAGAGCACACTGCTGCACCATGTAAACAAGCCCTTAGAGAACAGGTGTTCGCATAACAAAAAATACTAGCCTAATTAGCACTCTTAGAAGCAAAGTAAGGATCACAGAGAATAAACTTCATCATTCCTGGCATAGGTCCCTCGGGCCAATGCGGATCCTTTCATGTTCCGAATGTTTTAAGGAAAACACCTGGAATATGCAAGAATTTCCTTAACTACATATGATCATTACATCTTCCTTGCATCTTGAGTAATTGATTTGTCCGTGCCTTGCACCGTCCAGGCACTCTCATTGGTATAACAAAACACGTAAGTTGGATGTCACAGGTTGGACTGGGTCCTTTAAGAGGGAACTGGTCCAGACCACCTGTGCCTCACTACCAGCCTCTCCAGGGGGCCTGATAGAGAGCTGCTGGTCTCTATAAAGAGCCAGAAGGGAACTGGAGATACAGGGAGGAAGATGTGGCAGAGGCTGAAAGAGCTGCAATGAGCAGAAGGTTCCTTCAGGAGACCCTTGATCAGGGGGGAAACTTATAGCCAGAGAAAGCTATAGATAGAAAACACATAGTAAGAAGCCCACAAGGAGAGGGACAGGGCTCTTTATGGGACCCTGAAACAACAGGGGAGCAGCTGAGGGGAGGTTTTGCCTGCTGATGTCTCGGAGAGTAGGAGAGGCCTAGGAGTGGCAGCTTGAATTATGTGGGACTTTCAGGACAGCGTGAATGATTTTGAACTTTATTTTAATAAACCAGACCCCAAGAAGGGCTGTTTTTGTTGGACCTGTGAAAGCTTTTTGTGAGTTATTGAGAAGACTGAGGGAAAACTGAGGCAGGGTGCGGCAGAGCCATCCCTGGTCAAGAAAGGGTGCTTGGGAGGCAGCTGGCCCTGGTGCACTGGTCAATCTGATGGTTTTACCAGTGCTGAATTAGTTCTGGGTATAAATAGAGGGCTTGTCTTTCTAGTCCTGTCAATCTGGTAACTCATCTAGATTCCCTTATTTGTTTTAAAGGATAGACTTAAAATCATACACTACCCAAAATGGAAACTGGTCATTTAAGAAAGTAATGCCCTAAAGGTCTTTACAATATTGCATTTGGACCATGTTCTAGAATTGCATCTGTACTTGAGGTTTGTTTCTTTAAAGGAAAAGATTTAATACAACCAAAGGTCACAATCATCAATTTGCAACCAAAGATCAGAAAATGATGTGTTCAGTGTAGGTGAATATAGACTAACATGGGGACTACAGTGCTAAGTGTAGCAGAAAAATACTCCTAATTCACAGCTACAGTTTAGCCTGTTGCTTGCCAAATATCTAGTAATTGCCATCAGAGTAAAAGGGGAAAGTTGCTCCAGCAGCCGCTGTGTCAGTAGCAAAGGCCAGGCCCCTAGAGAAGGAGCAAAGGAGAAGTACATAGAAATGGAGAGGTAGACCACAAGAGGAAAATGAAGGTGGAAAATTGACAACAGGAAGGTGGGGCTGAGGGCAGCAGTAACAGATAAAGTGAAGGAGAAGTGCATTTCCAACAAGGGGAAAGGAAGGGAAGTAAAACCAATATACGAATGTAGAAAGAAATAGCCAGGGTGTATTCATAGATATACAGTTAGGCAAATTTTGAAGTGGATGCAGGGGACTTGATTCTCCACTCACTCTCATTAGGTGTAGTGTAACTCAATTACAGTGAGTAATTCAACTGATGAGCAGATGTTACAGAGATGATCGCCAATGTCATATAAACATCTATACAGACAGATGTCTGGTAGATTTCAATGATGTTAACTATATGGAGATATACCTATCTCCTAGAGCTGGAAGGGACCCTGAAAGGTCATTGAGTCCAGCCCCTTACCTTCACTAGCAGGACCAGCTACTGGTTTTTGCCCTAGATTCTGAAGTGGCTCCCTCAAGGATTGAGCTCACAACCCTAGGTTTACTAGACTAATGCTCAAACTAGTGAGCTATCCTCCCCCCGGTGTAAGTATTCCTGATTACACTGCTTGGAGGGAGAATCTGACCCTATAAATTTTACTATAGGGCTACCCAAACTACTTAAACTTTATTCTTCTGGTTTATTACGTCCCCAGAACATCCAATACAACTCCATCTGTCATATGCAATGTCGTTGTAGCTGTGTCTGTCCCAGGATATTAGAAAGGTAAGGTGGATAAGGTAATATCTTGTATTGGACCAACTTCTATTGGTGAGAGAGACAGAAAGCTTGTTTCTCTCACTCAGAGAAGTTGGTCCAATGCAAGATATTACCTCACCCACCTTGTCTCTCCATGAATCATAGTTATGTTATTTATTTTGCTTCTACAGAGCCAAATCCTGACGTTCTTACTCTGTTAATAATCAGACTGTATTCAGACAAAACTCCACGGGAATTCTTCTGGAATAGGGTCTGAGTTTTAACATAGTAAGGACTTCAGAATTTGACTCTTATTCAATATTTACTAAAATTTCATTATAGAAATATTAATACAGCATTTTGCTTAAAAATACCAATTGCAAAGAAAAATATAGCAAATTATCTTTGTGAATCAACCAGTTTATAAAAAAGTCATCTTATTGTTATACTTTGCATACGTTTTATAGAGATATTTCTGTATCATTAAGATCATACTGTATCATTAAGATCATACTGTATCATTAAGATTAGCTTCTTATACATTAATTTGATATACCATATAACTCAATTAAACGTATACTCTAAATTTTTCCTGTATCATCTGCAATAAAAAAACCTCAGAATATACTGCTGTTCAAAATCTCATAATGTGCAGTAAGCAGGGCCTGCCTGATTTGTCCTCTAGAAATCCATGTCTTGGAAATGGCAATCCAAATTTCCCCTGCAATTTTGCCATCATTTTGTTACACTATTAAATGTAATAGTTTTCTTCTTTGAATCTTGGTCTGTGAATACTCAGCTCTGACTTGAATAGTCAGCTTGTGGCCAAGATAGATCTTTCCTTTCTTTGAGTGGAAAAATACTTAGTGAGGATTTTGCATCAGGTTTTATTTTCTCTTTTCAAAATGTGATAATTTTCAAAATTACACCTTACAGTCATAGCATCGGGGCCCAATTGCCATACTTGGCAGTAAGACACAGAATCTGTGACTTTGCTCTCTTTGACATACCTTAGGTGGCAATGGAGAAGTCTTGTGGCAAACATTAAGGGATCTTTCAGATTATGGAAAAGCGTAATTGATGGTTGTTCTTTGAAAACCCCTAAGACTAATAGAGCTGTGTGAATAAATGATTTTTTTGTTTGTTTGAACTAGAAAAAATGTTTGGGTCAAACAAACAAAATGTTTGGTTTCGTTTGGCGGTGGTTTTTTACGTTACAAAAAAAATGGAAGTAAAATTTGAAGCAAAAAGTCATTTAGAATCAAAGTGGAAATATTCAGGTTCAAAAATGTTGAAACAAAATGTTTGACTTTTTCAGAATTGTTTTTTTCAACCAAAACAATTTGGCAAATTTAATCCACATTTTTAAAATATTTTGATCAACCCAAATCTGTGAGGGGGTTTCCCATAAAAAAAAATATCACCCAGCATTAAACACTAGTTTAGAATGGATATATTTCCCAGATTGGAGCACCAAGAGATAGCTCATACATATACAGTCATCTCACCGAGAAAGATTCTTGTGTTATTTCTTTTAATTCTATTACCCTTCATTATACTGCTGTTTAGAAACTTGTAAATTTATAAATACTATATATAATTCTATCAAAATTCCTTTGTTAGAATTTTATTAAATACACCTATTTGTGAAATGCAGAATCGATGGACATACTTATTCAGTGTTCTTAATTCTTTAATATTCTTTTCTTTTTCAGTTTTCTTCTTGTATTTGGTTGCTTGATTTTGTCAGTGTTTTCTACCATTCCTGAGCACGCAAAACTTGCTTCTCGTTGCCTCTTCATTCTGGTAAGTGAAACTTATGAATACAGGACAATTTCACAGCCACATTAAGTATGTTAAATGCCATCTCACTTTAGACAGAGTAAGTAAATTTATGCTTTTAAAAAAAAATTATCAACAAGGTAAAAATCACAATAGGCCCATCATAAACAAAAAATTGACAGGATCACCATTTCCTTTGGGACTTATTCTACATAAGGAAATGTTAACAAACACATGATTGTATCTTTGTTCTCCTCTTGAGAATTGCCATACTTCACTACTAATAGTTCTTCTTTTAATGAAATTCAAAAAATAAATCTTAAAACTAATAACTGCTTCTGCCTTGCCTTTTGAACTGTTGAAGTCTTCTGCTTCTGGGCTCCTTTTCCTGGCCCCTGCAGAGCTTCTCTTCCACAGCAGGATATTCTCACTTACAAGTCCTACCCTCAAAGCATGAAAGACCTTTGATGCTGCTGTTGTCACTTAAAGTCAGTATGTGACGAGATACTGAGCTACTACAATCTTTCTTTATACTTAAAACAGGAAATAATGTTGGTATTTTAGATACCAGTGTGTTAACCAATGTGTTAACTGTTGGTAAATACTGACTTTTTAATGGCAATTTTTCTGTAGAGTAGGGTAGCTTCATGACTTTCTCATTAAGTGCTTTTCTATTGTATTTTCCTCTTGTTTCCTTTTCCTTGTGATTTAAGTATAGTGAATCTAATCTAGAAAACTGCTTAACATGATTATGATTGGTAAACTGGTGCAAGCAAATGTTTTAATATGTCCAAATGTAAACTTATACATCTAGGGACAAAGAATGTAGGCCATACTTACAAGATGGGAGACTCTATCCTGGAAAGCAGTGATTTTGAAAAAGATTTGGGGGTGATGGTGGGTAATCAGCAGAACATGAGCTCCCAGTGCAATGCTGTGGCCAAAAGGTCTAATATGTGTATCGGATGCATAAAGAGGTGACTCTGTAGAGATGTTATTTTATCTCTGTATTTGGCACTAGTGTGACCGCTGCTGGAATGTTGGGTTCAGTTCTGGTATCCACAGTTCAAGAAGAATATTGATAAAACTGGAGAGGGATCAGAGAAGAGCCACAGGAATGATGAAAGGATTAGAAAACAGACTCACAGAGCAAAATCTATTTCGCTTAACAAGGAGAGGGTTAAGGGGATGACTTGATCACAGTCTGTAAGAACCTACGGGGGAGCATATAATCCATAAAGTGCTCTTCAAACTAGAAGTTAAACATATAACAAGATTCAGTGGCTGGAAGTGGATGCTAGACAAATTCTGACTGGAAATATGGTGCACATTTTTCACAGTGAGGGCAATTGACTATTGGAACAACTTACCAAGGGTTGTGGTGCAGTCTCCATAACTGGCAATTTTAAAATCAAGATAGGATATTTTTCTAAAAGATCTGCTCTATCTTAAACAAGCGTCATTTTGAGAAAGTAATATGGCCTGTGTTATACAGGAGGTCAAACTAGATTATCACAACGTTCCCTTCTGGCCTATAAACCCTTCATGCTGAGCCAATGATAGCCAATGGGGGTACAATGGTGTTAATTTAAAACGTCACCAGACATCACAGAGTTGCCACAGTTATTTTATATTCCAAGAACACACACTGCAACATGTTAGGTAGACTCCACTGCATAGCGACTGTTGACGAATGTCGACTTTTTGATGGCAATCACTGTTTGTGCTCATTACTGATTCTCATCATAACAATTCCTAAGTACACCTCTACCTCGATATAACGCTGTCCTTGGGAGCCAAAAAATCTTACCGCGTTATAGGTGAAACCGTGTTATATTGAACTTGCTTTGATCCACTGAAGTGCGCAGCCCCGCCCTCCCGGAGCACTGCCTTACCGTGTTATATCCGAATTCGTGTTATATCGGGTGGCGTTATATCGAGGTAGCGGCGTAGTTAAGGACTGGGCAGGCTAACTGATGCATGGTAATTTCCAATGCAGTTACTTTAGTGATTTCAGATGCCCTCAAAAATCAGTTAATAGTGATAGCATTCAGATCCTATTCCCTTATTTACTGATTTGAGCAACACCTTTGTAATGAGTTTCTTTGGGCATCCTATAATTGATTTTGTTAATGTAACTATTAAACTACTCTTAAAAACCAGGGATTGGCAACCTTTGGCACACGGCTTGCCAGGGTAAGCACCCTGGTGGGCCGGGCTGGTTGGCTTACCTGCCGTGTCTGCAGGTTCGGCCGATTACGGCTCCCACTGGCCGCAGTTTGCCGCTTCAGGCTCATGTGGGTGGCGGGAAGTGGCAGCCAGCATATCCCTTGGCCCGTGCCACTTTCCGCAGACCCCATTGGCCTGGAGCGGCGAACCGCAGCCAGTGGGAGCCACGATCAGCCGAACCTGCAGACGTGGCAGGTAAACAAACGGACCCGGCCCACCAGGGTGCTTACCCTGGCGGGCCGCGGGCCAAAGGTTGCCAATCCCTGCTTAAATCAATCTCTATTTGCAAGGAGTTCACCCTGAAATGTCACTGTAAAACACTCTTGTGGGGTCCTACATTTACTCTCAGTGATCTGTTTAGGTCCAGTGAGATCTGTACATAAGATTTAAGCACATAGGCCAGATCTTCACTGGTGTAAATCATCATAGCTTCACTGATTTGGACTACTGTGTGTAACTGTCCAATCCTGCAACCCCTTCTATTGTTTGGATTTTAGAGTCTCTCTGTCTCTTGTATGATCCTGAACAATTCAGAATGTAGAAATTAGGACATCTGTATATTAGAGTGATGATCTTAATAGAAGTGGATGGATAATCTGTGAGGCATTAATACTAGTTGTCGTAGTCTGATCCAACATTTCTATAGAATCTCCCTATGTGTTTGTAGAAGCTCTTAGCAAGAATAGGTCCTGTGATAAGAAATGTTTACAGTTCCTGCTGTGGCTCTCTAATGGAGAACGTATAAGGTCCAGGAGCAAACTGAAACTTAAACTGGTTCATTCCTGTTTGCTGGACCACATGTTCTTTCCTTCATTTGCTGACTCATTAGTTAAAGTTTTCAACGACATAAAAATAATACAACTCAGCACTAATGTTTCAGCAATCATTTTGACTACATAAATGCACTGATTGCAGTGCTTAGTGCCACCAATTCTCACAACCCCTTTACATGTAATGATTCACACGGTTCTTGCAAATGTTCTGCTTACACAATTTACCACAGACAGTTATATTAAATATCAAAGAACTGTTTATTTCATACTGAAGAGATACAGCATCCCATATTTCTTTTCTAATGAAGTAAAGTACAACACTCTGTGGAGCTGCCTGCTGGAATTCCAGGAACAACTGCTTCATGGACTTATTCCAGATGGTAGTGAAGAGCCACCCTAATTTGCTACCATAAAACAAAACCAATAATGTTCCTCACAATCATAGCTATGTTTTTTGCCTTATTTTGCCTTGCACTGGCACCTATTTTTTTTTTGGACTTTATTTTAGCTGCTATTAGCAAGGTGAAAGAGAGGAGGTACATGTAGGTAATCTAGGGCTTGTCTGCACTGGCAAGCTTTGTCACCAAAACCTGCCTTTTGGCGATAAAACAGCAAGAGTGTACACACTACAAGGGGACTTTTGTCACGAAAAATGCCCACGTTTGGCAACAAAAAACTTCCACCCCTACGAGAGACTTGTGTCTTTTCCCCTCCCTTTATTGTCGACAAAGAGCCAGTGTAGACACTGCTGATTTTGTCGATCAAACTGGCTTCTGCCAGTATCCCATAATGCCTGCCCTGATTGTTCTGCTCAGTGTTGTGATCTCTGCTGCCCTGCAGGCATGCGCCCCTCCCCTTTCAAAGCTCCGGAAAGTATCTGTGTGCTGCTCCATTTGGGGAACAAACAAAGAGCAAATCATTGGAATGCTCCTGTTCTTCCCTGCACTAGGAACACAGCAGGAGGCAGAATGCTGCTGTAGGGGAAGGGGGACAGACTGTTGCGCTGCTTTGCCATTCCTCAGCATGGAGAGCTCACAGAGCTGCTCATGATGATACTCTGGGCAGCTGAGGGGGCTGTGCGAGAACTCGGAGATGCGCCGCGATACATACGCACAGTGCATTGCTCACCCTGTCGATGACATGATATGATCTGTGGAGCAAGTGTGAACACCCTTTAGCGATTTTTGTTTTGGCAACTTTTGGGTGTCAACATAAGTTTTGTAAACAAAACTTGGTAGTGTAGACAAGCCCTCAGTCTCCGCCTCCTCACTACAAGGGCCAGAGATGCTGAGGGGCTTGTCTTCTTTCCCACTCCTCCTCCATGGTTGGGATGGTATGACTGTCTGCTAGGCAGAGGTAGGAGCAAGGCAACATCTGTCACAGACAAGAAATAGCAAGAGGACCATTGCTATATACATTTACACTCTCTCTCTCTCTCTCTCTCTCTCTCTCTCTCTCTCTCTCTCTCTCAACTTGGGACTCATGAAAGCAGCAGCTGGGTTGGGTGGGCTGAAGATTTAAAACATCTCCACTGACATCAAGCTTCAAAAACTTTTCAAGAGAATTGAAAATCTAAAATAAACAAGTCTCCCCAAATGGCTCTATTTACTTAACTTTCTGGAAATAATAAGCCTAAACAAAGGGAAAGAAAGCATCAGACATCTCCTTATACCTACTTATCACAATCATCCTTTAATCTCTTCTCTGCACAGTTTATGGCACTTGGATCTGACTACTGATGTATTCCACACAGACAGTAGAATAAATTCTCCTCCAACATCAAAAAAGCCACAAGCAATTCAAGAATCCAACCAACGCAGCAGGAAAATAATCCTTGGTGTATTACTAGTCTCCTACAAGCACAACAACTACTGGCACTGTATCAAATAGTAAAAGTTGAAGAAGTAAAACTGAGCATGGGAAGGCAAAAGTCAAATCTTTTGGGGAAGGTAGCCAAGAAGATAAATCTGGCACATCTCTCATGACCAAACTCTATATATTTTAAGAAATCTTACAACACACAGCAAGATTTTGTCACCGGTATTTGTAGAGCCAGTGGTTGATTTTCTGTGTGAATGACTTTTCAGCAGAAAATGAAGTTTCCACTCTAAAGCTGGACTACATCTCCCATGATACAATGCAGTCTCCCCTCTAATTGAGCAGGGTGGTGCATCATGGGAGTAACAACCCCTAGGGGACAATGGGGGCATCAGGCATCTCAACTACAGCTACCTATGAGGCAATGTGCATTATCAGGAAATGCAATTTAATGTTTAACTTACTTGAAACTAAATGTTTTGGGTTAGTTCAACAAACCAAAATGAAATATTTCTATTCCAGAATATCAAAATGTTTTGATTGAAGATGTCATAATGAAATGTTTAATAACTTCTACATCAAAATTTTGTAATGTTTCATTCTGCCAAAAATTTCAATATTTCAATTCTTATCCCAATTCTGGACAATCTCATGCAATGGATATTCCAGTTTGCATTCAGCTCTACTTATTCGCTTTAATTAGCACCTTCCTACAAAAGTAGCCCCATTCATGTCAATGAAACGGACTGAGCAATCAGAGCAACAAAAATATTTTTTAGAAGTTTTAGTAAAAAATAATGTTGCAAAAATTGTAAATCTGTATCTACTCTTAAAAATATATACAGGACCACTGCACTGAATGCACCTCTGGATGAAATATCATTTATAACAAGCTATAGTATAGAATTCATTACTTGTACTTATCTTCTTTCTGTGACCTGTAGTATATAATACACCAACACAAAACCATTATTAAACCATAATGTGATATTTAATCTGAATATTAAACTCTTAACTCCCATTATGTTTTCTTTGCATGATAAAATAAGTCATCTTGTATTAGTGTTTTCATTCTATATGTACATATTGTTTGATTCTTTTGTTGTTGTTGTTGTTGTATAAGGCAAAATCATCTCTAGCCCTAATGTGGCCTGCCAGGGCCTCATTCTGCCTCCCTGAATGGGCACAGTACTGCTACATAGATCACAGCTGTTAGTCCCCTGTAGAATGTAGCTTCTGCCCTTTCACACCCCTTCCCCTGAGAGCCAGTGGCAAAAGGAGGCAGATCAATGTTGTGGATTGTGATGTAGGCAGTCAAACCTAGTGGTCAGGGCAGAAGCAGGGATCTGGAGCAAGGCAGATGGGCAGGAACTAGAAACAAGACAGAGGTCTGGAACAAGGCAGGGCTCAGGAGTTGGGTGGAAAGTCCTGGTCCAATGTAGTAACCAGACCAGGATATTAACTAGTTGCTCATACAGCTTCCTGTGTCTCCTGGCTTAAATAGTAAGTTTGAGCCAATCAAAGAAGCCGTATATCTCCTCCAGTAGTGGGTGGTGCCTCTGGTGAGCTAGGGTCAAATAGCTCAAACTCTGCTGCTGCCAGCAATCTGGTAGCTTCTCTTTGAGGACTGCCTGGGGACCTGGCTTGAGACCCACAGTCCTTCACAGCAGAGAGCCAGTGCACAACTCCCATTACACTCGTGTCACTGAAGTGGGATAGGCACAAATGGAGAAGTTCACTTGCTGTGGTTCTGAAGAGTAGGTATTTACTCCACCAAAGTAAGAGCTGAGGAGGGGAGGAATTGTGAGCTGGAGTCATAATCCCTCCTCAGTGTTCCTTCTGGGGTGGTCCAATGATGGGCTGCCCCATATTTAGGGCTAAGCCTAAAGACGACATCTACAGTCCCTGTCTAGAAGTACTTGCAGTCTGACTTGTGTACAGGAAGTTTTAAATGAAGGTCAAATATTAAGCATAAGGAAAAAAAAAAAAGAAAAATTCCCCAGTCTTGCATGTTCACAAAGACAAACATCATTCCACAGGGCAAAGATAAAGATGGGAAGGAGTGCCAGGAGTTTTGTGTTTGGGCTCTTGCACTAACCTGAAATTACTTTACTTAACTTCCCCTCAGCAGAGAACCTGATAATGCCCATTAGTGAGGTAAAAAAGTCTTCTGACTTTAGCAAGGCTGAAATGATGTCCAGAAATAGTGCATCTGTTAAAGAGGAATGTAGGTAATTTTTTCAAGTTTGTTTTTACTAACTCAGTTTAGTTGAATATTTGGTAGATTTTTATATATAGCACATCACAAGCCTCCTTCCACATTTAAAATTCCTATCAATTTAGTTTGGATTTACAGTACAAGAAATGCTAGCTCAGTCCTGTTTTTTGCATTGTTTGTCATACCTTACAGTGATATCCATCTGGATTTTCCAGGTGGATATCACTGTATACAAAGTTAATTTGAATCTGTTTCTAGTGGTGTCTATCAAAGAAGTCTTCATCCTGCGGAACATACATTTGAGATAACATGTTGCGACTAGTAAAATGTCCTTGGACTTTCTAACAGGAAAGGTATTGTACAGAACATAGGGTAATTAAATATTAAACATGCTTCTGACAGATAAAGATGAAATTGATCCCTGGACTAAAAATTAGACGTCTGTATACAAAAAAGGATGACAAACTGGTTGAAATTCACAATTTCCCGCAGAACACAGATTCCAATATTTGCTTTTGTCCCAAATTAGAGTGAAAAGTTGAAGATTCAAAATTGCCCACAAAACAACATTTCTGAAAAAATGTTTTAGAAATATCAAAAGGGCCTTATCAAAATATTTTGTTTTGATAAGGTCAGAGCACTTCATTTAACTTTATAATATGCCAGCCAAAATAAAACACTTCAACATTATTGAAATGAAGCGTTTTGATAACTTTTTGTCAAAAACATTGAGGAAATCAGCACACTTATGAAATGTTTAGATTTCAGCAAATTAGCATTTTCCAGTGCAAAAAAAATGTTCCATCTGAAAATTTTCAACCAGCTTTAATCCTGACTTCATTACGGCCATTGTATATAAATAGAATACAGGCCCCATTATTAATATAGACTGAAAAGGGCTGATTTCTCCAAAGTAAAAATAATTAGAAGCAATGTTCAGAGTAGGAGAAAAAAATTTAACAGAGAAGTGTAAATGAAAATTTGGAGTTCTCTAATAGATGCCCCAAAAGCCACAGTTCCTCAGTCATGACAAAAAGGCTGCTTTGGGGGCAAAGCTATCAACCTGGTTAAAAAGGGATGCAAAATCATCAAATAAATAAATAAATAATGCAATAAATCCATATATAGAAAATACAAAAAACGGGAGGTTGATGGTGCGACATCATTGATGCCAGTTGGCAAAGGGGTCTCACTGTTCTTTACAAGCAACTGCTGTCTCAGACCTGACAAACTCACCACATTTAATGCACTGCTTTCATGGTATTTTCCATAAAGTGTAGCATGTGAGGTCTCTACTGAAAGCTTATAACTTATCAATACTCATAATTAAGGCTATGATTTAGTCATGGGTATTTTTAGTAAAAGTCATGGACAGGTCATGGGCAATAAACAAAAATTCATGGTCCATGACCTGTCCATGACTTATACCATAAATATCACTGACTAAATTGTAGGGGGAGAGCAGTACTGCTGAGGGGAGCCGGCAAGAACGCTGTTGGCAGGGGTGCCCTGGGGGGCCCGCTGGTCAGGGGTGGCTGCACCCCATGGGGCCTGCAGCTTAGGGTGGGGGCTGCACCCCAAGGCCAGTGGCACCAGCTAGTGGGGCAACCAAACAGCAGCTGCTCCAGCTGCCCTGGGACCACTGCTCAGGCAGTCCCCAGGGTCAGCTGCATTGGCCACTACTCGAGCAGTCCCCAGCGCCACCTGAGCAGCTTGGGCAGCCCTGGGGTCATCACCTTGGCCACTGTACAAGTCAGAGGTCATGGAAAGTCATGGAATCTGTGACTTCTGCGACCTCTGTGACAGACACAGAGTCCTACTCATAATCATTGCAAGATGTGTACAGGTATATTTAAGAAATAATGTAACTATGTTGAAAACTGTGCCTTATGGCTTTGGAGTAGAAATTGGTCACCAGGGAATCATATGTCTCAGTGATGGCCCATTCAAGTGGGAGGGAGCTGTTGCCCCTCCCTGGTTAGCTGGTGATGTAGTGCAAGGTTCAATCGTCTACCCTTGTCCCATCCCAGAACACTCAATAGAAAACCATCAAAGACAACTGCAAACAATTGAAGCCACTTGGAGGTAAAAAGGAAAATTACAACGGGCAGGGGATCGCTCTGTCTGTGAATAAAGACAAAAGACTGATGCAGTTTATCACAGGGTGGAGAAAGACACTCTGCATCCTTTTCACTGAGGAGACATGTTGCTGAGTGGGAGTGTTTCATAAAAGATTGGATCCAGGCTCCTGTGAAGCCAGCCAGCTCTACAACAGGCTGAACTTTGGGGTGGAAGGTGGGAACCTACTTTATTGGTAACTATCAATAAGTGTAGGCCCTAGTTACATTTTATTATTTTATTTTGTATTGTAACCATTTGTTTCCATCACTCTTGCTTGTTTCTAGTTGGAACCTCTGTTTTTTTCTTAAATAAACCTTGTGTGTTGTTATAAGTGCTGTGCATTTTACAAGAGCAGGAATTTAAGGTAAAACTGGTAAACTGGGGTACCTTGTTCCTTTGGGAGCAGAGGATCTGAGATTTCGATGAGTAGCCAGTGTCAGGGGCTGAATATCACATGGGAATGCTTCAGAGGGACTTGGGGACTGTTGGGGTGCACCTCTTTTTAATCTGCAAGGCAAAGACAAGGCTGGCATAACCCAGAGGAGAGTGCTTGAGTGGCTGAAAAGCTGCTGGTGGTACAGAGCTAACACCCATCACCAGCAAGACTCCCTCTCTTGGGGAGTAACAAGAGGGGTAACAAGAGGACTTACTGTCCTGGGTACCTGGGAATCATCAGATGGCAGTGACTATAAATTATCATTAAAGAAACTCAGTTGATAAGGAGAGCTAAAGGTATCAGTAAAAAAAAAATCTATGGCCAATAAGGTTAACAATAATAAGAATAAATTTTTAAAACATATCAAAGAACAAAAGAAATCATAACAAAAGTATTGGTCTGTTACTAAATGGAATTCATTACATTGTCAATAATGATACCTTTCTTTTTGGTAGACTTTGTCCTTTCTTTTCTTTCACATGTCTCCATTCAACATAAATAGTATTTGTACAGAGGGCTGAAAAAGAAAAATATCTACATCTGAATAGGAACATTTTTCTTTTGTAAATAGGAAATCTAATGTATTGTACATGTGTAATTAGAGATTTCTGTGTGACTAAATGGCATTCTCACTTATGTTCTATGAGCTATACAGAGTAAATTTCCACCTGCTATAAGTGATCAGGGTACAACATAGATATGAAAAGGGCCCCTAAAATGCCATAAAATTTCAGGAACCATTTTTGTAAAAATCAAAAGAGAAATCTAGGGCTACAGTTAGAGCATTTCCCAGGCAGTGAGATCTATCTATAATTCTTCTTCTGTGAGAAATCTCAGTGTATTGTATAATGTCAGGATCACTGAGGTTGTCACATTTCACTGCCAGTGGGATCACATATCATCCATGACATTATTTCACTTGTGCCCACTGGATCTACTTAAAAGGGATTTTTTTTAATTGTTAGTTTTAAAAGGTGACACCCCCTTATCCTCCAAGGTAATATTTATATCCAAGGTGGAACCCTTGGCGGAACACCACCAAGTCCAAGATAAGCCAGATGACATCATTTGTACTGTTGGAAACAACCATTTGACAATAAATAGATGATAGAAACAGAACACAGTATGAACTTGGACTTGGTGGTGTTATTCACACACAGAGTAAAAAGTAATCAGACACGTTGGAGTCCTGAATAGGATTCTTGGTGTAACTCCTAATCACTCTCTTCACAAATCAGGAAGGAGTAGGAGTGCTGAGTGAGCAAGATGCATGTCCCTGAGAATGAAGGTGCTGTCACGTGTTACACAACAGAAAATGTTCCAGCCGATCAAGGAGTGGTTTTGAGGGGAGACTTATCCTTCTTTGTCCAGACAGATGGTGGCCATAATATGAGGATTTAAGATAGTAATGTAAAGGGACAGAATCAGGTGGCAGAGGTAGAAATATAAGGGTTCCACCTTAGATATAAATATTTCCTTGGAGGGTAAGGGGGTGTTACCTTTTAAAACTAACAATTAAAAAAAATCCCTTTTAAGTAAAGCTGGCCAAAACTCAGGATTTCTACTTTGTAAGAAATTTTGGGTTTGTTCCAAATCAGAACGAACCCAAATTTCAAAATACAGACATTTCTGACAAATACTTTGAAATCTGGGTTCATTCCAATTTGGAACAAACCCAAATTTTCTCATGAACCAGGGATTCTGAAAAAAATCTTCATTTCAGAAACACCAACACACACCAGCATTGTATTTCTGAAAGAAAATTTGCTCCCCAGGACTGGCAGCTGCTGAGTGAAATTGACATTCTTCTGAGACTGACAAGAATGTCAATTTCAGTCGCAGCTCTGAAGCAGCCCTGCGATGAGGACTGTCCCAGGGTCAAGAACCCAGAGGTTCCTGACCCAAGGACCCAGAGCTTCCAGACCTCTGGCCAATGAGAAAAAAGACTACAGAAAATAAAATAGCAAAGGAAAAAAAACATGTCAAATAAGGCACAACATAAGTTATATGAAAGCTTAGTATGAGCACAGAAAAAGTCCAGCATCCGGACAACATGCAGAAACAGAAATAAGCCCAGCCACATAGCAAAGATATACAGACAAACTATGAAAACACACAGATTGTTACAGACAGAATGTGGTGAAATCAATAAAAAATAAGCTGTAAATCCAAAAGGATGGCTAACAAAAATATGCACAAATGACCTATATATGTTTCATACAAAATAGACAAGGCCATAAATGTCTGAAATACAGCAACCCAAAGAGATTATAAAGATCAGTGGATCAGACTAAAATCATGTAGTGAGAAACAAATTCCAATCTTGAGAGAAAATGGGAACTGTTACTCAGGTGCAGAGGTAAAACAGCCAACCAAGAAGTTATGATTAGCACATTGAGAGACACAAATCACACACAAAATACCTTGATCATATTAAAAGGGTGTGTGCCATAGAGTGTCAGAATAATGGTATCAAACCTGAACTAAACATGAATTATCTGATCTATATAAATATATGATCATATGACATGGATGAATATACATTTGGGGGGTGGGGGATGCAAAGTCTGTTTTACATGACATTTATAGTTAGGGCCCTACCAAATTCATGGCCATGAAAAACGCATCACTGACTGTGAAATCTGGTCCCCCACACCCTGTGAAACCTGGTCTTTTGTGTACTCTTACCCTATACTGTACAGATTTCACAGGAGAGACCAGTGTTTCTCAAACTGGGGGTCCTGACCCAAAAGGGAGTTGCAAGCAACAGGGTCACAAGGTTATTTTTCGGGGGTCATGGTATTGCCACCCTTACTTCTGCACTGACTTAAGAGCTGGGCAGCTGGAGAGTGGTGGCTGTTGGCCAGGAGCCCAGCTCTGAAGGCAGCGTCCCTCCAGCAGCAGCACAGGAGTAAGGGTGGCAATACCATACCATGTCATCCTTACATCTGAGCTGCTGCTGGCAGTGGCTCTGCCTTCAGAGCTGGGCTCTCTGCCAACAGCCATGGCTCTCCAGCTGCCCAGCTCTGAAGGCAGTGCTGCTGCCAGCAGCAGCGCAGAAGTATGCGTAGCAGTACCACAAGACCCTTCCAATAAGCTTGCAACTCCCTCCTCCAACAACTCCTTTTTGGGTCAGGACCCCTACAATTACAACACCATGAAATTTCAGATTTAAATAGCTGAAATAATGAAATTTACAATATTTAAAATCTTATGACCATGAAATTGACCAAAATGGACCATGAATTTGGTAGGGCCCTACTCATAGTATTCCGTAAGCCTTGAAAAAGAGATGATAGCTGCAAAACATGGCAGCAGATGGCATCATTCATAGAGTAGAAGACCCAATAGACTGGGTTCATTCCTTAGTTGTTGTAGTGAAAAAAAGGGGCGATGTCACCGGGTGGGACTCACCGATGTGATGCCTCCTGCTGGTCATCCAGGGAATTAGTGTTTCCAGCTCCGGAGCGCCCTCTGCAGGCCAGTGTTCCACTTGCCGCTGAGCCCGAGTCCCTCCTGGACCCCGGGCATGCTTTCAGGCCAGGGTGCTGACCACCCTGCTACACACACCCCACCTCAAGATCCCCTCCACCAGGTGGGCAGGAGGGGTAGTTCCTATCTCCCCAGCTTCCCCAGCAGGAGGTCCCTCTCCTGCCGCAGGTTCTCGATCAAGAGGAGCCACCTACTTCCCTCTTCTGCAGTCTGGATCCCCACCGTAGCCAGTCCTGTTCCTGCATGGGTTCCCCTGTCCATCTGGGTCCTCACCATAGGTTGTCCCACGCCCGTGTGGGTTCCACTCTTGATCTGGGTCCTCTCTGCCCCATACCTTCTCTCTTCTGGGGCCCTGGTCTTCCCCACCCCCTCCTTTGGGTTAGTCTTAGACTGAGCCCAATCCTCTGGCCTCCTCCTCCTTCTCTGGGGGCAAGGACGTCTTTCTCAGCTGCCCTTGTGGCACAGGAAGCACAGCCAGTGCCTTCCTTTGGCCACCTCCGGGCTAGGCCTGGCCCTGTAAGTTCCATGAGGGCACTCCCTCCTTATGTGCCCGGGCTCCCTACAGACCCAACTTGTTTGGGGCCCCTCTGTTGGCGTCACAGGGGGCACTCTAGTCTCTTCACCATTTATCCCTGGCATAGCCCTTCCTTCAGGGCTCGCCTGGGCCCTGCAAGTCCCGTAGGGACACTCCCTCTTCATGTGCCCTGGTTCCCCACAGGCCCAACAGTTCCTCTGCCTTGGCACTGGCCTCCTGCCCAAGGTGCCTGGCCCCCAATGAGACCTATGTGCCCTTTCCCACAACAGCTGTAGCAGGCTTGCTTGCTGCTCAGCGAGACAGGCCACATAGGCTCTCCAATAGTAGTCCCTCATTCCGGGTCTACCTTCTGTTCACTCAAGTCTTGGATCTGGGCAATAGTCCACAGTCCTTGCCCTTGCCCCTTGTATCAGAAGTGGACTGTCTATGCCCGCATTCTCCACCACAATGTCATGGGGCGGGGCTCACCAGTGCAATGCCTCCTGCTGGTCGTCTAGGGAATTAGCGTTTCCAGCTCCGGAGCATCCTCTGCAGGCTGGTGTCCCGCTTGCTGCTGGGCCCGAGTCCCTCCTGGCCCCTCATGCCCCTTACAGGTCGGGGTACTGCCCCCTGGCAGTACCCTCACAGATCTGGGTCTCCCCTCCCCAGGGAACCCCCAACCTTTATCCCCACCTTGCATCAGTCTATGGCCACTGCCAGTCATCACCTAGCCCCCGTTCCCTGGGGCAGACTGGAGTGTAAGTGCCACTCATCACCGGCAAGGGGGGTTTGGACCTGCTGCCTAGCCTACCCTTGGGCTGCCCTCTGCAACCCCAGTACCTTTCTTTCGCCTTTAACAAGGTCTGCAGCCTGGGGGGTTTCTAGGCCAGAGCTCCCCAGTTCCTCTGGCCTTCCCCCAGCCCTGCTCCAGTCTCGATACCATGCTTAGCTCCTAGCAGCCAGGTCCCTCCCTCTCCACATCTAGAGAGAGACATTCTGTGTGCTCCTGGCCCACTGCCCTCTTATAAGGGCCAGCTGGGCCCTGATTGGGACGTGGCCGCATCTGTGGCTGGTTCCCCAATCAGCCGAGGCTTGCTGCTTTCGCTAGCAGCAGCCCTCTCGCAGCCTCAGCCCTCTCCCAGGGCTGATTTAAGCCTTTTAAGGCAGGAGCGGATGACCACCCCGCTACAGGCAGTCAAACTTTTCACTGACCCCAAAGAGTTGAACAAAAATATCCAAGGAACATTTCTTCTTGCCAACAAGTAACAAAAGTTTTTGAGATTACAGGAGCTAAATTCTTCAACAATCTGGATGTATCCGCAGTGTTTTGGCAGTTTGCATAGAGAGAGCTCCAATACTTGCTCTTTAAATTTACTGTTTGACAAATACTGCTTTCTGGAGTGCGCCTTTCTGAATACGTTTGGCACTGGCAGTATTTCAGTGGACAGTGTCCCGACTCCCAGATGCTAGAAGGTCTCGCAGGAGTCAAGATGTACATTGATAATATGATAGTCCAGGGCAGTGGTTCTCAACCATTTTGGGCTCAGGACCCATTTGTAAATGTTTATGGCCTGTCATAACCCAGTAAATAGCCTGGGAGGGAGGGGTCCTGCCCAGCCACACTCACCCCACAGTGGCAGCTCCTGCAGCTCCTGAGCTATGGGGCTGGCTGAGCTTGGCTCTCAGTGCCAGGCACTGCAACCTCCGGGGTTGCAGAGCTGTTCATGTTTGGCCCCGACCCCTGGCTGGACCAAATTTGGGTAAGTGTAGTTGTGTCCTGGCTCACGAGGTTGCAGTGCCACTCATTCAGATTTGGCCTACTTGGACTCCCGTCATCATTACATTGGGACAAACCTGAGTGCTGCTGGGGCCCCAGAGATTACAGTGCCTGAAGCAGGGAGGCGAGCCCTGTCAGCCCCATGGGACAGGAGCTGCCACGTGACCCTTTAAAACATTCTGGTGACCCAATTTTGGGTCCTGACCCACAGATTGGGAAATCCTGGTCCAGGGCAGCACTGCTAATATATATGAGGAATGATTGCAGAGAGAACTGGAAGAATAAAAACTTAAAACTGAACAAGGCAAATGTCATTTTTAAAACAAATGAAATCACCTAGCTAGGAGAGAAATTAACCACAAAGTGAATATGTCTGATATT
This sequence comes from Mauremys reevesii, assembly GCF_016161935.1. NCBI lineage: Eukaryota > Metazoa > Chordata > Testudines > Geoemydidae > Mauremys > Mauremys reevesii. The sequence continues at coordinate 152,668,924 of NC_052625.1, read as the reverse complement.
TCTAAGATCCAGGCAATTCCAAACATGCTGAGGCCCAAAGATTAAGAAAAAGAGATTTCAAGCATATCAGGTTGTGTCCATTTATTCAGACCTATCTGTGCAGCTTGAACAATTAGCCTAAGTAAACTTCTTCACAAAGATACAGAATGGATGTGGATGCCAGAGCATGAAAGAAATTTAAAGGATTTGAAGCATGTACAGGCCTTGGCATCAGTGCCTTGTTTCTTTTGGACACAGTAAACGAGATCAGACTCTCCACAAATGCGTCAAAAGGAGGGTTGGGAGCTGTATTGCTACAGACACATGGGGCTGATTGTCTGCCTGTAGTATATGACTTCAGTGCTTTGACTGCAGCAAAAAAAAATGTGTAAACAAATAATAAAAGAAAGCTCAGCCTTGCATATATGGCTGTACAAAACACCATGATTTTCTTTATGGTCATAATTTCAAAGCTGAAACACACAAACTACTGATTTTTTTACTACATAAGGAAAGGACTTGGAGGAATCCCAAGCAGGATACAGAGATTACTTTGGAAAGAAGAAAATTATGATATCACAATGATCCCTTCTGGCCTTGGAATCTACAAATACGATCTTGGTTTTATGGACATCATCTTATCATTGCATTGCAAAGAGCATACATTGCATTTCTCACATATTCTAGATCACTTCTTCCTGCAGTATAAGTAAATGTAAACATAATAAAAACTATCATGTGCTGTGTCACTGGGAATATGGGATGAATTGGAAAGTGAAACAATTAAGGATGACACACCATATGCAGTAATACAACTGATAAGTAATGGATGGAGAAATCACCACTTCCCACCTGCATATTGCCAGTATTAAAGGGAGCTTTTGGTGATTTCAGGAGTAATCATGAATGGTAAAAAAAATAGTAGTCCCATACCTACCACAATCTGGGGGGGTGGGAAGCAAATAGATTTTAAACTTGCATAAATTTAGATATATTTTCACATTTGCATAAAGTTACTTAAATTCTATCCCGTAGTGTCTGATGGTGGTCCAGCTCCTCCCAAAACACGCACATGCCAATGAATTCTGCATCCTTCAGCCCTACATCTTTTGCAGTCCCCTGCCCTCCATCAGTCATTCTGCATACCTCCAACCCTACATCTGCCCCTGCCTTTCAGCACATCTCAGCTCTGTCTGCAGCTCTGGAAGTTCTTTTTCTTCCCCCACCTCAGACCTGGGGATGGGAGCAGCTCCAGAGATTCTTCACTGTTCCCCCGATCCCCCAACCTGCAGGCTGGCAGGAAGCACAAGAGCTCCAGAAAGGTGAAGGAGAGAGTTAGATGCCTGCTTCACATGTGGAGAGAAGGAGATGCCTCTCAGTGTAGGAGCACTTTTTGGTTGCACTTCTCTACAAAGTAGAATAATGGTGAAAAACAGTCACTCAGAAGGGGAGTTCCCTGTAAACTGATGGGTTTTCCCCACAGACACATAGGACGGTTGGGTAATCCAGTCGGTGGGGAAAACTCAGAGCGTTGGCATGTCTATAGTCCCCACAGAGATAAGGAAAATGTTGTAAAGAATACACTAAGGGCACCTAGGAATGACTAAGTCAAAAGTGGAGCTGAAGAAATTGTATCCGGAGATGAACAGTGACATTGATAGAATGGAGAGCAGCTGTGGACATAGTTGAAATACAGAAATACGCACTGGAAAGAATATCTGATAATGCATCGGACAAAATCAGAACTGATGTGTTTGCTCTGGAAAAACATGATAATAAAGCACTATTTAAGCAACTTGCTATAAGTAGTGACACCGAAAGGTACCACAGCAGCAGCTATGATCCGGCATGGTAAATCCATTGTTGCTTATCATAGAAATCCAAGAATTGTAATAACAGACAGTGGATCACAGGTCACGAACAGGGAATTCCTGGACTCAGTTGAAGCTTACAAATTTCATCATAGGAGGTCCAGTCCTAGATACCATCAATAAAACAGACTAGCAGTCTATGCAGTCTATATAGCGAAGAACTTGCTAAAAATGATGTAGGCTTTTACAGGATATTCATCACTGAAGTATCTGACTCCTATGCAATTGTACCAGCCGCACCCTCCACAGACAAGGGTGGATACCAGAACCAGGGTGGCTGTGAAGTGGATTGTCTGGTGCTCTGTGCCCTGATTTGAGGAGGGGGGAAGGGATTCTGATCTTCCTTCATGACTGCTGGGGAACCTTATCTCAGGCCTGCTGCAAGAAATCATGATTTGGTTCACAGGCTAAATACTTGATACAAATACAATGTAGTAAAAATAGTTATTAAATTGTCAAAGAAATACAGTATGTGTGTTAGGTGTCAGTATAGTGCAACTTGAGTCAAGATCACTGGCACTTAGGGGTCTGCTTCTTGCGTGATACATGATTTATGACGCATGACCAACTGATCTTATGCCATTTCAGTTAATTATCACAAAAATATTAGAGAGATTGAGATATAAAAAATCCAGTAGAGAACATATTCAGAGACATATAGATAACCGCTGAAACTGAGCATCTTCCTGGGATTTAAATGTTATACCAATAAAATTGTAGCAATATGTTAGAAATAGTAGTTTGGTATGTAATTTGTCTTTAAATAATTCATCTATTAACACAAAATCAAGATGCAAAATCTCAGTCATGATTTGAAAAAATAAACTTAAAAATAAAGGAAGCATATCTATTATATAACTGATAGATGCACATTTTTGGCATTTATTTCCACGTTTATGAGGTATTCAACTGGGAGCTGATTGAAAGTCTCATTTTTTCCCCCATTAATAAGGTCTATTCCAGATTGTTTTTTCAGATTTATGACTCTACATCTCCCACTATTAAAAAAAAACAGTTCAATGTAATTGATACTAGCTCTGAAACTGTGTGTGTGTGTCTGTGTGTGTGTGTGTGTGTATGTATATATATATGTAATTTGTCTGCTTCTAAAATGTTAGTTCCTAAAGTTGATGCAGGGATCATACTTCACTTTGAATAGTAAAGTGCACACATTATATTACCTGTGTCCACTGATTTTAATCTGGAAATTGGACATAGCAGCAAAAGTGTTAAAATTATACAGCTCATAAATATTTGAAATAAACCTCTTAATTAAAAAAAGGAAAGCTGAAATCAATAAAAAAGTGGTGAAATAAATTATATCTGATATGGAGAAGAATGTCCTATAAAGGGAAGTACATTTAAAATAATTACAGGAGACCACATTAGCACAATAACATTAGCTAGCACTTAAATGGAAAATTTACCAAATTTTCTTGTCTGAAAGGAAGTTCAGGACACACGTCTCAAAAGCAGAGGTTCTTTTGACATTCAAGCACTTGAAATGGAACTGCAATTGGCTTAGTTTTATTTAACAGGGCAAAATCTGATGCTTAGCCCTAGCACAGAGATGGTTTTGACTGATGCCTATGAGTAGATAGGGGTGTTCCTAAGGCAGGGATGGGCAAATTTTTTCGCCCAAGGGCCACATCTGGGTATGAAAATTGTATGGTGGGCCATGAATACTCACAAAATTGGGGGTTGGGGTGTGGGAGGGCTCTGGAGTGGGGCTGGGAATGAGGGGTTGGGAGTGCAGGAGGGTGCTCTGGGCTGGGACCGAGGGTTCGGAGGGCGGGAGGGGGATCAGGGTTGGGGCACAGGAGAGGGTCGGGGGGCAGGCTCTGGGCAGCGCTTACCTCAAGCAGCTCTCAGAAACAGCAGCATGTCCCCACTACAGCTCCTACGCGGAGGTGCGGCCAGGCAGTTCTGTGTGCTGCCTTGTCCGCAGGCACCATCCCTGCAGCTCCCATTGGCTGCAGTTCCCAGCCAATGGGAGCTGCGGGTGCAGCACTTGGGGCAGAGTGCGGAGCATCCTGGCTGCCCCTATGTGTAGGAGCCAGATAGGGGACATGCTGCTGCTTCTGGGAACCGTGCAGAGTGGGGCACGACCCTGACCCTACTCCCCAGCTGGAGCGCCGTAGCGGGACAAGCCCTGGACCCCGCTTCCTGGCGGGAGCTCTAGGACCAGATTAAAACATCTGGAGGGCCAGATGTGACCCCCGGGCCATAGTTTGCCCACCCCTGTCCTAAGGTGTCAAACGCCAGGTAGTTTTATTCCAGAAATAACTAATAATATATAGTTTATAGAAAGAAGAAATGGGAACACTTCTTTAAGTATATTATTTTCCAAAGTCAGTAGTGAGCTCTGTCTGTGTATCATAGCTAACTAAAACATTTTATAGATGGTCAAGGGAATTTTATTTAAGGGTTGGTGAATCTTGTTTGTTTTATCAAGGATAACATTATAAATGGGCAGCAGTAAGTGATATTTGTGATAATTACCGGATGAACTGCACATCTGACCTCCCACCCTTTGGTTTCTCTGAGTGCATTCCCTCTCAGTAGTCCTAGATTACTACATAGCAGTTCCATAACCATGAGAAACTTAATTAAGGCAATGGGTGCACTTAAAACACTACAGAAGTTACAGCTGCAGCTGCACCCCTGTAGTGCTTCAGTGTAGACCCTTATACAGTGATGGAAGGGGTTCTTCTGTTGCTGTAAGAGAGGGTAGCTAGGTCAACAGAAGAATTCTTCCATCAACCTAGTGCTGTCTTCACTGGGGGTTAAGTCGGCTTTACTACATCTCATGGGTGTGATTTTTCACACCTCAAGAGATGTAACTATACCAATATAACTTTTCAGTGTAGGCCAGCCCAAAGTTCTATGAAGTGACAATAGTACTAAACTTAGGTACATAAAGAAGCCATTCAAATGAAATAGTTTCTTATACACCCACTATAAGGGACCAGGGCATAGGTGATCTGGTCTAGTGTTCGCAGCTGGGCTGGTGTCCACACGTTAAGGATGACCACAAGACATTAGTCCATGAAGAGAGGTCAAAGGAATCACTAGACCTAGGTTCAATAAGCAAGAGTCAGGGTCGGCTGGGGACGGAGACTGGAAACCAGAGGTACTACCAGGCTGGAATCCGGAGGCAAGTGTCAGAGTCAGGCTATGGTTGTAGACTGGTGATCAGAAGACAAGATGTGTTTGGGAGTCACAGCAGGCCAGAAGTCCAGGGTACTTGACCAATCAGAAGGCTGCAGGGTACTGTCATTCTGGACCCTTTGGGCATTACTTCCTGCAGGCCCAGTCTCTGCAGTGTTCCCTGGATGGGGCTATGCCTGCCCTTCCAGTGGCAATGTGGGAATATCAGCCATTCTAGGCTTTACAGATCTGGGTTCTAATCCCATGGATCCTTATTTATGAACTCACTTTAAGGCAGTGGTCCCCAAACATTTCATGTCATATCTCCCTTACCCCTGTATGCACCCCTGCTCTGGAGGCTGTGGTTCTCAGGGGTGGGGAATGTGGAGGGTTGTTGGGGTATATGTGGAGTGGGATGAGCATTCAGGGAGGAGTGCAGGATGAGGAATGTATGGGGTGGAGGCGCTTTGCTGAATAGCCCCTATTCATGCCATAGAGGGCTGACAGCAGCTGGAGCAGAACTGGAGCAAGGTCGAGTGCTGCTCAGGTTTGGCCCAGTAGCCCCTTCATCATGACAGAGGGAAGGCTGGGCCAAATTTGAGTGAAAGTGGGGAGCTCCCAATTTCCACAGCGCATAGACCCCAAAATTCTTTAATCACCATTAAACGGTTACATTGATGTTTTGTGGCTGTCTTATCATGAATTTGGCCTGATCTTGCAAACAGCTCCCAGTGGGCAGACCCCTGCACCCTCCCAGAGCCTCACTGGAGTGATTGGGGCTTAACACCTTACTGAGTCGGTGAGCAAAAGCTATGCTGTGTTCTTGCCAACTAATATATTTGTTCAAAAATGTACATATTGTAAATAAATCAGTAGTAGCCTGTATCTGCACCCACTCATTTCCCTCCCACTAAGGAATGAAGAGATTTCTTGGGTGAAATTCTGAAATTGTTGGGATTTTTTTCATTGACATCCACAGGGCCAGGATTTCACCCCAGGGTTCAAATTTGTTGCTATATTTATTATAATTATTATTTATTCATTATAGCACTTAGGAGACCCGGTCATGGACCAGGACCCCATTGTGCTAGGTGCTGTACAAACACAGAACAAAATGATGGCCCCTGCCCTAAGGAGCTTACAGTCTAACTATAAGACAAAAGACAACAGATGGATACAGACAGATGGGGGAGCACAATACTGGTGAGCATGTTAGGTAGTGGTCTGATCAAAGCAGCAGCCCAACCCTTGTCAAGTTTTTTGTGGGTATCACAGAGGATATTATTATTTATAGTCGCACTGCCTCCTGCTCACCCCGATTGGGAAACTTTTGTGCTAACTGCTGAAAAAACAGAGGTAGACACAGACCTTTCCCACAAGAGTAATCATATAGTGTAACATCATAAACATGTAATCTTTTATTTACTATAACTATTGTATAGAAATAGGGTATATATTAATAACCGAGCAATTGTTAACAAAAGGTGCAAATGATGTCATAGAAAACCATATAATAACCCAGTATAGTTTCTGTTATTAACATTGATAGCACAGGAGTTGTACATCTAAATCAAAATGTATTAGGCTGGGGGGATTGGGGAACTAACTGTTTCCATGATATTCCATTAATTGATGCATTAAAATTAATATTTATTGTTAAATTTTCCAATGTTTCAGCATTAAGCACAGCCATATTTTTGCTTTGAACCTGAATTTCTATGTGAAATCTCTGATTTTCTAAGTACTTAGCAATCACTGAAATCATTTTAATAGAAAATGTAGAGCATTGTCACAGGAATTTAGCATGTGTTGAATACAAAGTAGTGGAAACAGGGCTTTTTACTTGAATTCCTTGTATTGATTTGTGAAAATGGAATGACAAACAGATGCAAGACCTAAAGGCTATAGGATATTATGAACAGATAAATGGATAATGAATATGTAAAAGAACAACTCAAGGAAACAAGTAAGGCTTTATACAGTAAAGAATTAAATTAAAGGAAAAATATACAAATAAGGCAGAGTTTTATACTTCACCTGGTTTTACACAAGTTGGAATTTGCATTAATTATAAGGGTTAAGAAAAATGTCTCCAAAAAAGATAATTGTTCTTAACATCATCTCTCTTCAATATTTAAAAGCATATGGATGATGTAACCGTAGTAACTTGGGACAGTAGAAACCAATATTAATGTTAAGATCTGAATGTCTATCACCTGAACTAATATCATAGCATCAGATTTTAAGTTGTGTTTCCCACTGCCGGGCAGATTCAGGGATTGGGCTGACTCGTGATGCAGAGGGAGGCCACCTGAAAATTCAGATCTGGCATTTGGACTTTCCTTTCCTCTGGGTGGTAGTTATGTCAGTTTGGGAATATATCTGTATCAAATTAGGAATTTCATTGTGTTTTGTAGATGCCATTCTGTGTTTGTAACCTTCATTGTGGATGACAGCATCCATTTTGTACCAGAGGCTTGATGCCTAGTGAACAGATGATGTCTGAGGAGCTATCACCAAGCAATCAAGGGCCATTATTATTGAAGGGCGCTTGCATAAAGGAACAGTGGGCATCTGTTGGGAGATCTTTTGACTTTGAATGACTGTTACACAGAAGCCGAGGAGAGGTAGGGGGCTGGAGCCTTGACCTCCCCACAGCTTGCAGTGCATGGGAAAGAGAAGACAGTCAATTTTAAAAGAGGTGCTTCTCTAAAGCCAGAGTTACACTACAAACTTTTGCCAGTTTCATGGGGTGTGATCCCTGATTGACATAGCTGTGCTGGCCAAAGCCCCTAGTGTAGACACAGTTATAATGGCAAAACTGCACTTTGCTGATGTAGTTTACTTCAGTCAGGGGGCTGGAATAAGCTACACTGTCAAAAGTAGTTTTGCGGTGTAAATTGCCTCCACTATAGGAGCACTTTGCCAGTAAAGTATGCTGGTATAGCTACACTGGAAAAGTGATCTTAGTGTAAACCTGACTGAAGCCAGAGAGGCCAACCAATGCCAGAAGTAAGAAAACCAGCCAAGCAGGTAAAGAAGAGCAGCCTAGCTTCAGGTCTTGTATCAAACCCAGGACTCACAGGGGTGGTGACATCAGACTGAGGGGGTTGCATTGAGGAGTTTATTGTTTGCCATAAATCTGTAATTCTCTTGGGCTTTGTATGAGTAAAGTGTTTGTGGATAAGAAATTCCTTTGCTACGCCCATGTTTCTTTGCTTTACTGCCCACATAGTCCTTGAGGGGTGTAAGTACTAGAGCTTCCACTGCCAGGTGGAGTCTAGGGGCCAGTGGATAAACAACTGGAGGCTCAGGTGGGCTATGGCTCTGGTTCCAGAGTCTAGGTGGCCATTCTGCAGGATCCCAGAGCCAAAGAAGGGTGTCATTCATGCGGTCTACACCTGGGTGTGCACCTGAGAGCTAGGAACAGTGAGCAATCACTGCCCAAACCCAGCTGGCACAGCAACCCGTGGGATTCAGTGGTTGGATCCAATCCCCGCAGACTGGTGTCAATGCAGATAGGAGGGTGGAGCCATATTATAACAGTCGGAACCTTTACACTCCTCTTTGTCAAAGTGTTGCACGTGGCTGATCCAAAAGGGTCAATGAGGGTGTGGGGCATATTTGCCACTTATCTCTAAAGCAGTCAGCTGTAAAGGGGAAGGGCAGAGTGCACCCTCTGAAAGGGGAGATTTAGTAGCTGTGATCCCCTGGAGCCCTGGGAGCCATGGGATTGTTTGAGGCACAGCACCGCCCAGATTTTCAGAGATGGGGCAGCGCAGCATTCAGGGGGCAATGCATTAATGACTCAATTTTACGTCATTCTGAAAACAAGAACTATTAATTGTAGGACCCAGTCCTGTACTCATCCCTCAGGAATCAGTAGTGCAGGGGGTTGCAAACTTCATTGCACCGCACCCCCCCTCCCCTTCTGACAATAAAAATGACTACAGGACCCCAGGAGTGGGGACTGAAGCCTGGGCCCGCCCAAGCCCCGCTGCCCCGGGTGCAAGGGGGCAAAGCCCAAGCCCAAGGGCTTCAGCCCCAGGCAGGGGGCCTGTAACCTGAGCTTGCTGCCCTTGGGCTTTGGCCCCAGGCCCCAGCAAGTCTAAGCCAGCCCTGGTGACCCCATTAAAGCGGGGTCACAACCCACTTTGGGATCCTGACCCACAGTTTGAGAACCACTGCTAGAATTTTACCTGGCAAGGGGTGGAGGGCATGGTCCTAGAACCAAGATAAACTGTTATGTTCTTCTTTTGATCAAATGAGCAAACATTTTAATTTCCAGTAAACTGTGAATCATAAATCAAATATTATTTTATTTGCATTACAGTAGCACCTAGACATTATTATTTGGATGATGCCATTTATGTGTCATAGAAGTTTTATAGGTTACCAAACTGAAATTGCAGAAGCTGATGCAAAGTCAGCGGTAATCGAAGATGTGAGAAAATTTTTGTTGTTTCTTTTTCTGGTAGCTTGAAAATAATAAATAAATTTGTTTTCAAGGCTTTCTGGACCAGAGGTGGTGTAAATTGGCATAGGTCCATCTGACCTATTGGAGTTAAGCTGATTTACACCAACTGAGAATCTGGTTCTATGTGTTTCCAATAATATAGAGATGCTGGTTTTATCTGAAGCTTATATTAAAGCTTATTTTTAGGACTATTTTGATAAATTCTGTTTCACTTTCTGAGTTCCTGGAAATATTAGCCGTTGGCATAGAGACCCCAATCTATAATGAGCTCTGTACTGTGTGACAAAGTTCCTCCTCTAACTTGGTGGGTCCTGAACTTATTGGCAGATTTTGCTAGCCTCAGAGATCTTCCTGTGTTGGATCAGGAGTTGGGAGGTTTTGGGGGGAACCCAGGCCCGCCCTCTACCCCAGGTTCCAGCCCAGGGCCATGTGGATTGCAGCTGTCTAGAGTGCCTCCTGGTACAGCTGCGCGACAGCTACAACTCTCTGGGCTACTTCCCCATGGCCTCCTCCCAACACCTTCTTTGTCCTCACCACAGGACCTTCCTCCTGATGTCTGTTAACACTCAGTCCTCCAGCAGCACACCCTCTCACTTTCAGCTCCTTGCGCACACCTCACTAACTGGAGTGAGAGCCTTTTGATACCAGGTGTCCTGATTAGCCTTAATTAATTCTAGTAACTTCCCAATTGGCTACAAGTGTCCTAATTTGCCTATCTGCCTTAATTAGTTCTAGAATGTTCCTGAGTGTTCTGGAATAGTTCCTGTTATCTTACCCATGGACAAGGGACCTGCTTAACCTGGAGCTAATGTATCTACCTTCAACCACTCTCTTGTAGCCATCTGGCCTGACCCTGTCACAATGAACAGGGCCTCCCTTTAGGGGGGAGGGATAGTTCAGTGGTTTGAGCATTGGCCTGCTAAACCCAGGGTTGTGAGTTCAATCCTTGAGGAGGCCACTTAGGGATCTGGGGCAAAAATTGGTCCTGCTAGTGAAGGCAGGGGGCTGGACTCAATGACCTTTCAAGGTCCCTTCCAGTTCTAGGAGATGGGATATCTCCAATTATTACCTTATTACCTATACCCATTAGAAGCCCCATTGCAGACCATGTCATAGTTTAGTGCTCTACATAATATTATGAAATGTTATTTTAAGTACAAAAAATATAAGTAAAATAAGAGAAGAGCTATGGTTTTGTATGCAAATCTCTTGTATGCAATAGCCAGTATAACTAATTAACCATGACTCTCTTATGACTGGGAAAAATAACGCAGAATTTACAATATCAGCATTTTTTCTTTACTTAAATACCATCTGATTCTGTAAAATAATGGTCTGGAGCCAAGGGAACCTGATGGCCACAGCAGGTATGCAGCAAATTAACCAAAGGTTATTTAGAGTTTTAATGAATAATTATATTAATTAATGCGGAAACTGAAATAGTTTTTAGCCATTTGAATGTTATATTAAGAGAAATTTATCACAGAAAAGCATCTGAGAAGCATGCTAATTTAACAACTAACTACAGTTTGAATCCTAATTAGACAGACAAAAACAAACAAAAAGCACTAACAATATCTGGATTTTGCTCACCCTGTTTGATTTCATTAATTATCAGCCCAGTTCATTGGAGCCCTATATAACCTTTTGTTAATTTCATATTTGATCTGCTTTCCTGGGGCATAGATCAGATACATTATATATGCGCAAGGGCTGCAAGACTGAAACACACATGCTTATCTCCTGCTGATGTTAATGGGAATTTTGAATGCAAAAAAAGTCAGTTCAGATGGAGCTGATACTATTGTGTCCTGTTGAGCAGAATTTATAGCACTCCAGGAAGTAGTGAAAACTTTTTTCCCACCCAAATCAAACAAACAATCTGTTTTATCAATTATGGGGAAAACTTGGGCTTGGTTACTCACCCCCTTCTACAAAAGGCTTCAGTTTGTAGTATATATGTAGTCACGGGTGCAGTCTGCCCTGATGAGTTCCTTAAGGAGGCCAGATTAGAGAACAATGAGGTTTTATTCGGATTTACTTTGTGTGTGTGTGTGTGTGTGTGTGTGTGTGTGTGTGTGTGTGTGTGTGTGTGTGTGTGTGTTGCTTAGAATGACATATTTACAATGCCTTTTAAAATTATAGGAAGTCACTATAAGGAATCCAATAACTGTCCAAATTGTTAGGTGTATTTCCAGTTATGTTTGGTCCTTGTGTTTCCATCACTGAGGGACAAAACAAAAAATCAACAATATTCAAAGTATTTAAAAGTCTGAATTTTGTTCTCATTTTAGTAGTAAATAGGAATTTTCTGTAGGCTCATAGCTTCACCCGCCTTCATATATAAAATAAAAATCCTAAATTTGATTTGTTTTACACAGTAGTGGCTCCATTGAGCTCAGGGAAGTTAATCTACGCTCACACTGGTGTAAGGAACATCAGAATCAGGTGAATGGTGTCTAAGTAGGTGAGCAGCCACACACAAAAAACATTTAGTAAAGTATCCATATGAGTCTGATCCTGCTCACTCGTGCCAAAAGTACCATTAAAGTCAATGGTTTGGGAGGAGTAAGGACAATGTAACTGGGTCCCAGAATTCCTGCCTCAGTAGGACAGAAAATGGAAAGGGAAAAGTAAAATTCTATCTCCAATTCCCTCAGTTGCTCCTTTGGTATTGAAGTACCTGTAGCATTTAAAGTCTTCCAGTGGTTTGAGGCATCTAACAGTAGTAGCTCGTGCCAGCTGTAATAACTGGTCATAGAATCATAGATAATCATAGAAGGGACCTCAGGAGGTCATCTAGTCTAACCCCCTGCTCAAAGCAGGACCAATCTCCTGGTACAAGCACTGGGTTTCATTCTTGACTCTGATTTTCCTGTCTTGTGGTCTAAGACAGAATTTCAAATTTATTCAAGTGTAGCTTATGACCTATGAGTTTCTTATACCCTTTAAATGATTAATTTAAAAAAAAATCATATAGAAATATAAGTTGAAAAATATGACTCTTCCATTTACTTAGCTACAGCAATGCCCACTGGAGACCTGATCCTGCATACCCGTGCAAGGTAATAGGATCATTTGCCAAGTGATTGCACTTAAAATTTATTTTATTTGTTAAAAATTCTGCTGGCTTGAGGGAGAATCTCTATACTTAAATAGGCAGTACTGCTAGAAATGGTGATGTCTCGCAGAATAAAACTGAGACATTTCAATCTATGTATCTGGTCTAAAAGAATTCATACTCTTGCGAATAATGTCTGAAAGCAAATTCTTTATCTCTTTTACTCCCTTGACTTAAATATGCCCAAATGGATTTTTTTCTTCAAAATGTGTGTGTGAAAGAGAGAAATTGTGCCTTCTGACAGAAAAGACCTTGTACCACAGGACACCTTGAATCACATTCAAGATTTCAACACACAATGTCTCTCCCTCCCCCCCCCACCCCAGACACACTTACTATAGCTATGAAAACACTGAGAACAGTCATTCCTAATGGTAATATTGGAAATGAACTCTAAACAAAACAGGCAGTAACAGGCACCAGTGTGATGTTACATAAAGTTCAGTACACTTTACCTCGTTCATTATATCAGCAGTATATGCTATGAGTTTCAGTCAAATGGTTAACGCTGTAAAATAATACTTCCATATGGTATTCATGAATGAATTTCATTCTTACCTATTCTAGCTCAGAAGCATTAGTGGGGCCTGGACCATTAAGGAGAGCATATTTCTATGTGTATGAATCAGATTCAGTACATGGGATGAAGAGATTATGACAGTTTCAGTGTGCTTTCCATGCATATGCGTTCCCAGTTTGCCATACAAACTGGTTTTGTAGTAATTAATTCAAAATGTGACTAGATTTTAACAAGCAAGAGATTTTAAAGGGAATCAAGACAATGACTGGAGATCTGCCATGTGCCCCTCCTTCCACCACTCCCAAAGAAAAAGTAAACTTCACAAATGGAATCAAGCGTAAATTAACCTAGATCCCTTCCATGAACACACAAAAAGTCGGAAACCTCATCTGACCACATGTAAGCCAGATTTAGCCATTTACAACATAAAAGTGGTAGCTAAATAACTAAAATACCATTTCTCTAATTTTTCCAACCAGATTGTATTTCCTTTTTTCATTCTTGGCCTACATGGAATTGACCTACAGGAAATGTGCCACATACTAAACCACTGTTGGGAATTACTACAAAAAGGAAGTATTTTGCAATATAGTTAATGACTTGATTAAGCAAGAAAATGAATAAGGAACATAAATACTCTGGAGTACTGTGCAGTAATTCTGTCCATGGAATTACCTTAGGGCTTGCTGAAATAGTGTAATTAAAAACTTCACTAACCTATCATATTAATTGTTCTTTGGATTTTTTTTAAACAAATCAGTGTTAGGCCTTTTCTGTTACTGTGTTATGATTAAGGTGCTCTCATCTTAGGTTTATATGTCATTTATTAATTTAAATACAAAGATTTACAAAGGTGAAAAAGGAAACTTCCAAGGGGCTTGTAAGTACAGTTTAATAAATGTAATAAATTTAAATCGAGCTGACACATCAATTTAAGAAGGAATTGCATGTTTGGAAAAAGCTGTACACAAGGATAGGCAAACACAATACAGAATATATTAATATAAGGCCATTAATTATAAGTTAAGTGGGCATTACTACACACCACAAAACTATTTATGCCATTAGTTCATGTAAATAAGTCCCTGAGTTAACCATAGGTGCTGTCTGCAACTGACTTGCTTTCGGGAGTGTTAGGCTCTTACTGTGTAAAAACAACAACATATGAATGATTTACTGGAAAAAAATCAAAGGTGGGTCAACCCTTTTCCTGCAAATATTCATCTGTTTAATTTATTTGTAATGCTTGCTTACTGGTACCATACTAGTCCTCATCCTGTAAGGATAACAAATCAATTGGTTGACATAGAACAGCTTTATTCTGAACAGAGAAATGTTTTCACCTGCCAAATAACTTTCATCCTTCATTTTTTGATAAACTGCTTAATAAGTTCCTTCAAGTACTTTTCTCTTCCCTTTGCAAGTTAACCAAACTCTCATTTAATCATTTTTAAACCAGTATACCATATCAATGACATTTTGGGAGTAAATCTAAATGAAGATTATAGTACCAGGCCTGAATTTAATGCCTTTGAATGCCTTTAATATCTTTGAATTCAGATCACTTTAAGAAATAGTGGGCCAAATTCTACTTAGTTAAACTGCTGCAACTCCACTGACTTCACTGGTGGAACTGAAAGCAGAATCTGGCCTGCCCTATGTGCTGCAAATATAGGCTGAAACTTTTGAAATGGGTAGACAATTGAAAGACAATTTTATCTTGAAAGTAAAAAAAGCAAGGCCAGATTTTCAAAGGTTTTACACACACAGTTGTATGTGGAAAACTTACACACAATTTGCACATGCATTTACTGGGACACAAACTGTGTATGCCATTGGCCAGTTATGGTCACTTCCCTTACCTGACTTTAATGAGAGCAGGAACCAGCCCTAAATCAGCAGGACAATACTGCTAACACATGCTGCACCAGATGAGCACGTGGGGGTTTTATCTCAGACTGGTACAGAATAAAACTTTGTTTCCTGAATTCCTATGTGTGGCCTAAATTATTTCACATGCATATCATTACCATGGAGTAAAATGAGAATGTGCCTGCCAGAATACTAAGCTTTCAAAATAAGAGCCCAGTTTTGAATATGTATATGATTGGGTAACTTGTAAAATCACCTCGGGCCTGATTGTGGAACTTTGAAAGTCCCTGAGAGTTTTGCCATTGACTGGACACTTAATTCTTTCACATTAAATAGCTGACTTTAGAAGATATTTTGTGATGCACAGATCAGGATTGTGCCCTTAATAGGGAAACTTATGGGTGTTTGTATTTACTGTATGGATGTGCAAGTCCTAGATTTTGATGCCATATAGAGCCGGTTAGGTTTGATTCAGGAAAAGGAATACAGTTGCATTAGATGAATTGATTCGCCAGGCATAATTGTCAAGTATTTCTTGCTATTTTGTTTCTGGAGCCTGCAACAGTCATGTCTCTTATTTCCCCTTTGCAGGAGTTTGTCATGATTGTTGTGTTTGGTTTCGAATATATCATTCGCATCTGGTCAGCTGGCTGCTGTTGTCGCTACCGAGGATGGCAAGGAAGATTGCGATTTGCGAGGAAACCATTCTGTGTAATAGGTGAGTTTCCCAATTAATTTCAATGTAAATTCCAAAAGTTACAACCTAGCCATCACAGGTTGGCTGATTTCTTGTACACATCATAGCAGATTCAGTTTATTTACTTGATTTTACTGTAATTCTTTAAAAAATGTCTGATTTGGAACCAACAAGTTGGTGCAATAGTGAACCTGTGTAACAGCAGGATCTTGGCTTCATTACCCTCACCCTCTGACCTCCCTGTTCTCTCCAGTTGCTATCTGCACTCACTTGTTGCATCTCATTTAAATTAGATTATAAACTCTTAGGGGCAGGAGACATACCTGCCTGTGTTTGTACAGGACCAGACACCAGGGGTCCCTAACCTAATTGCAGTAGCACCCAAAGGCCCCAATGCAAATAGCAAATAATCTCACCATCAGTTGCAGGGGCTGTAATGAGGGAAATATGAGTTGGTGGAGTTCTCAAAACCTTCCCAAATGAAATTTAATGTGGATAAATGTAAAGTAATGCACATTGGAAAAAATAACCCCAACTATACATACAACATGATGGGGGCTAATTTAGCTACAACGAGTCAGGAAAAAGATCTTGGAGTTATCGTGGATAGTTCTCTGAAGATGTCCACGCAGTGTGCAGAGGCGGTCAAAAAAGCAAACAGGATGTTAGGAATCATTAAAAAGGGGATAGAGAATAAGACTGAGAATATATTATTGCCCTTATATAAATCCATGGTACGCCCACATCTCGAATACTGTGTACAGATGTGGTCTCCTCACCTCAAAAAAGATATTCTAGCACTAGAAAAGGTTCAGAAAAGAGCAACTAAAATGATTAGGGGTTTAGAGAGGGTCCCATATGAGGAAAGATTAAAGAGGCTAGGACTCTTCAGTTTGGAAGAGAGAAGAGAGAAGACTAAGGGGGGACATGATAGAGGTATATAAAATCATGAGTGATGTTGAGAAAGTGGATAAGGAAAAGTTATTTACTTATTCACATAATACAAGAACTAGGGGTCACCAAATGAAATTAATAGGCAGCAGGTTTAAAACAAATAAAAGGAAGTTCTTCTTCACGCAGCGCACAGTCAACTTGTGGAACTCCTTACCTGAGGAGGTTGTGAAGGCTAGGACTATAACAATGTTTAAAAGGGGACTGGATAAATTCATGGTGGCTAAGTCCATAAATGGCTATTAGCCAGGATGGGTAAGAATGGTGTCCCTAGCCTCTGTTCATCAGAGGATGGAGATGGATGGCAGGAGAGAGATCATTTGATCATTGCCTGTTAGGTTCACTCCCTCAGGGGCACCTGGCATTGGCCACTGTCGGTAGACAGATACTGGGCTAGATGGACCTTTGGTCTGACCCGGTACGGCCTTTCTTATGTTCTTATGTTCTTATGTTCCCAAAAGAATCACTTTTGTTGAAGCTGTGATGTTTAGAATGCGAAAGCAGCCAATATTAGCCATGCTGCAGGTTCCTTACAAGTACACTATCCAAGATAAGTGTGGGTGTGTCAGGTAAAGGTTGATTGGGAGCGTATAGAGAAGGTCACAGTGGGTTTCTACCATTTTGCATTACTCAGAGGTGTATCATCTATAAAAACGTAATTATTAAGCACTTTATGGTAATTCCTGTAATTATCAATTGTAGGAGCTGTTTTTCCAATAAATACAGTAGAACTTTGAGTCCCATATCCAAACCATGGTTAGCCAGATCTATTGTGACCTTAGAGAACAACATGTCCCCTGAGGTTTACTGCACAGTTTGCTAAAGAGGAAAGTAGAGAGAGGAAGTTACCTGTTTCCCCAAGGCCAACTGGCTGAAGAGGAGACAGAAGGGACTTGTGTGTAGAAACTCCACTCTCTCTTGTCTTCCCCAGGCAGACTTCATTGGGGAAGCCAGCCCCTCAGACATTCCCTCTCCTCCATTCAGCCATATGACTCCAAGGTTCTACTGTACATAATTCAAGACAACAGAACCAGACAGTTCAGCACAGGTGGTTTATTAACCATAAAATAAGTCAAACATTTAAATAACAGAAACATGTAACATCCCAGATTACTTGCTGCTGTCCTAGAACTCTTTGTTTGGACATAACCACAATTTGTGCAATCTAGCTTCAGTTTATCTTCAGTTTTCTTTCCTCCTACTGTGTGCAAGTCCTTTGCTGCTAACTAACTTCATTTTGGAGGTGTTAATTCCTTGCATAAAGGAAGTTAGTTAAGGGACACAGTCATGCTCAAAGTTATATATCCAAACCTGTGTTACTTATGAACCTGTTGATAATTAAAGAAGGCCAGATCATGGCCCGTTCTGGGCACTAACCCAAGAGAGCAAGGTGAGTATAAAGCACCCCATGTAGCCAGGCACCATAACGCAGCTTCCAGTACCTGGTGGGTAGCATGATCCACAGTGCTGCTGTGTCCCCCCTGTGTGCCAAAGAGCAGGAAGGAGTGAGGAGTGAATATAGCTTTGACTCCAACCCCCAGCAGTGTATCTACACCAGCATATCGGGGAGCACACTCTGGCAGTCAGTCTCCCTTCTGGGCCATTCTAGGAGCAACACTACAACATAGATGCCATTGCGTGGGGCTAGGTCACAATCTAAACCATAATTTAAGCAATTGTTATAGACTTTTCACTGTTTTCACTGGTTGTTTCTTGCTCTTCACTTGTTTCTAACTATTAAACTGGCCCCATTTGTTCTTGTCTCTGCTGTTTCTCATGGTCTGTAGTATTCTCGTGCTTCATGCTGCAGCATTTAAAAAATGAACTAATGGAAAAAAACGTAATGAATACCTTTCTATTTGTTAGCATTTGTAAAATGTTTTTCCTGGGGGGACTCTAAATGTTGGGCCTAAACTATTTGACAGTATTGCTCTAAATACTTAGCAATTTTCCTTTATGGGTTATTTTATTTTTACTTTTTGGATCACTTGAAAACTAGAATTCTTTTCTATTTTTTTTAAATAGGTCTACTAATTGTGTTGATTCATACAGCTTTATAAGCTGAACTCCCCATTAAAGTCAATGCAGAGTTCCTCTAAAACCCCATGACCAGATTTGGCTTTTTGTTATTCAATCCTTATTTACAGTTTATTCATTCTACTTCCCATTTCAATGTAATAGTGATATCTTTACAGCCATGGTCTGTTTGCCCTTAATTTAACTTGCCCGTATATCCTCAGCAGATCTAACTACTTTTGCAGTCAAACACAATTACTTAGGTCAGTGGCCTAAGAGATGGAAATAAATGTTCGGATTACAAAAAGGTCAAGTTCAGAGAGCCTTTGTTTTTTTCAGCTTTCACTGATGACCTATCAGTGGGTAAGTCCAATACTTCAATAATAAGCCTATGATGTCAGTAAGTCTGACAAGTTAGTTTACAAACAACTCTGTGTGCTCCTTGGTAAGAAAAGATACATCAGTACATGTTGGCCAGCTTTGCACCCTACTTGCTGTCTCAGAGGAAATCGGAAATAGAATTGTGCTATTCATCCTGGCTGTGCATTTTGTGTTAGATTGAAAGCTGCCTGCTATCCCTTATTTTACCTAATTACTACTTGACCAGCACATCTCATCCACAGAGCACACAAGTGCTGACCCATGTACTAGGCATATCAATTTGAAGATGGAATTTCAGCACTGCAAATTAATGTTGCCATGTAGTGCTGTAGATAATTTTTGTTGCCCTTTTCTGTACCTTTTTCAATTCCAGGATATCTTTTTTGAGATGGGGCAACCAGATGTGCATGCAGTATTCAAGATGTGAGCATATCTAGGACACATTTACCCTAGGATGTTGCAGTGCCACAAAACAGAAAAATCTGAGCCACTGCAAAATTACATAATTTTCATTAAAAGTCAATAGGAACAAATCTGTGTTTGTGCAGCATCTAGCACAATAGAGTCTTGTCCATGACTGGGGCTCCTAGGTACTATTGCAATATTTTAAAAAAGAAATAAGAATAATAGCAAGAAACTATCAGTTCTGTTAGACAATTCATTGACATCCCAAAACAAAAAGTGCACTTGAATGGCAAAAGTACGCTTCTTCCTTTAAAAAGGCATTGGCTTTGTAGCTAGCATAGGGAAGGATGATGTAGTTATTAGAGCTGGGCGAAATGTTTTTTGGAAAAATAGTTTACTTGTTGAAAAACGCGGTTTCAGTCAACCCAAAACTATTTGTAAATTTGATCCTATAAATTTCATCTGGGAAAAACTTTTCCAGGGCCAGATTCAGAGTGTGAGCATCCCCATCCCTCCCTATAACCTTTAGCACAGTGATGTGGAAGAGCCAGGGTTTGAATCCCCATTCTGGAACAAGAACTTGAACACAGATCTGCTTCTCCCATATGCGCATCCCCACCACTAGCCTATAGGGTATTCTGTGGGGGTTGCACTCAGTCTCTCTGAGTCTCTTCACTTTGAGTACATATTAGAGCAGAGACTTGAACTCAGCCTCCACCCCTCAAGGCAGTGCCCTAACCACCAGGGTAAAGGCTAGTCTGCATTCAGTCTCTCCTGTTGCAGATGTTCTAATTTGAATAAACACACAAAAATTCATAAGGCCAAAGACAGAGCGTGAGAACAACTCTTTAGCTTGGTGATTGAAAAATCAATTATTTGCCCATCTCTTATAGTTATCCATTGTGATGGAGAGAGGAGGACTTGGGGTTCTGTTTCAGGTGGAGCTGGGACATCTAGGCAGCTTCAGAGACAAACTAGAGGGATGGATTTATGACTCATGAGTATAAAGATGATAGCTGAAGCCATGACAGCCGATGAAATCACCCAGGTCTGGAAAGAGCAAAGGAAGGGACACTGCCCAGGAAGAGGACACTATTATTATTTTTAAAGAACTTTCATGGACATCTTACAGAAACACATGACTATACATCCGCTCTGATACTGGGGTGTTTTAATTATTGGTCTAGTCATCACTGCTCTTAGAATCTGTCTCCAGTGTTTGTGGTCATTTGCTTCTGAGTTTGAGGTATGAAAATTGTGTGTTCCATCACAGAGTAACCATAGCCACATATATCACTTGATACATGGAGTGAAGAACAGGAAATTAATCACCTAAACTTATGGCCAAACTCAGAGATCTGCCTTGTAAAATTTCCCAAACTTCTTGAGTTCCTGCCAGTTTTCCTTCATTTTTTGGCCTTCCAGTGTGCCTAGTCCCATGAAATACCACCCTCTCCTACCTAGAGAAGCTACAATCTGATCAATGGATAATTTTGTAAGGACATTATTTATCCTTTAAATCCTGCAATGCTCCTTCTACCAGAGGTACCAGTAAAGTATTAATGGTCCGATGGATGCACCAGTAGCAAACATACAAGCTATCTAGATCAGCTCCCACTTTGGTTTGGTGTTTGTCCTGATTTCCCAAATCTGCTGAAGTATGTCTGCAGTTGCCGGCAGTGTGCCACAACTCACTGTGTTTGTGATCAGAATGAACTGGTTACTGAAAAGGGGCTTCTTGTAGCATGAGAAGACAGCAAAGAGCTGACTACCTCAGCCAAACATCTTTCTCCTTGTTTCTTTTTACTCTGCATCCAATCCATATTGATCAGATAACTCAGGGAAGGGTGTTCAGCAGTAGTCCCTCATCTCCTTCCTTTCTCAGACCCTGAGAAGTCTGTCCTGTGAGAATTACCATCTTCTGCTTTACCTGGGTCTTATTACAGGCTGAAGTAGCTGGAAAACTGCTCCATGTTAGATCTTGTAGAAAATTAATCAAGGCCATGCATAAAAGACAGCACTAATAAACTTATCATTAGGTTCTAGTTAAGAATTTTGCTTATGTGCTTTATTATGATGTCACCACCATCTCTCAGTAAATTGTTTCATAGAGCAGAGAGAAAATGTAATTCTTGAACTTGCATACACAAAAGCAATACTTAATGTATATGTCAGTAGGTGTGCTGTTCATATTAACTGACTATCTACAAATACAGGGTATACTCTCATAAAACTTTTGTACAGAACTCTCATTATAGTGCTCCTTCTAAAGCTGAAGTGATAGTTTCAGGCTTTTAGTTGGTTACCAATAAAGTTTTTAAGTTTGTAGTCTATCTTACTACTCTCTCAGTTCGCAAGGTGTCTTCTTTCTACTGATGGTCAGAGCCAGGGAATTGTGCAACTGGCAAGATAATTATATTCTGGCATCCTTTGCATCAACTATGGGTCACTAGCCACTGAGTTTCCTCCCCAGCAGTCACCAGTGTCTCTAACAGCCCCTGAACCTGGAGTTGCAGTGTGTGATCTATCTAGCTCTGCCTTGAAGGACAGTTGTTCCTCAGTAGTTCTTACGAAACTATGGTTGGGGCAGTAGAGTTTTCCATTGAATCTGACTGCCCCAACCATCTGCAAAGTCCAGATTTGAATCTGGGTTTTCAGCCCCTTGTTTGGGAATGTTTTGACCTAGAGTTTTGGTTTGAGCCCATTGTGACAGAATATACCCCCATATTCACACTCTACACACCATTGTAATAATCTTTATACAAAGGATGCCTTGTAAGGTATCATTTCAAAACTCATAATTTGCTGGTCAGTATTGTCCTGATTAAAATATGTGTGTCAACATTGTATGTGAAGTTATAAGACCCCCGGTATGGTGTATGTTCCAAACCCCACAGCCCTGCCCCAACAGAAGGCAAACAGGGCTGTCCTAATCAAAGGGATGTGTGCTCTGCTTAATTTGCATTTAAGCATTAAACAGAGGCATCAAGCAGGAAGGGAAGACAAAGGGAGTTCAAACAGGTGAAGAAAACAGCAGGGAATATCCTTCCCATAGACTCTTAATCTCCAGGGTTTTAGCTGGAAATGTATTTCAAAGGGGGAATGAAACTATAAAAAGGAGGGACAAACACCCCAGGGGACACCCCTCCCCCCTGCCTATCGCATTCACCACACCCAAAGAGACAAAGAAAGCAGGCACTGGACTCTGGGGGAAGGGGTCCTGACCTGAGAGTTTGGTCAATAATCTGATGAAGCATCTGGTGAGAAACTTTGCTTGAATCCAATATAGTTTAAGTTAGACAATAGTCAATGTTTTATCTTTATTTTTCTTGTAACCATTTCTGATTTTATGCCTCATTACTTATACTCACTTAAAATCTTTTTGTAGTTAACTTGCTTTACTGTTTTATCTAATCCGGTGTGTTTAAATTGAAGTGTCTGAACAACTATTTGAGAAATAAAATGACATATTATTTTGCTAAAGGAATAATGGACTTAATATATGTGGACTGTCCAGGAGAGGGCTGGGCAGTACAGGGCATATGTTTCTGCGGGGAAATCTGAGACAGAGGTGTGTTGGGGTCACCCTCCAGTATAACCAAGGCTGGTGGGAGCTAGAGTGTAACCCAAGTCTGGCTGGCAGTTACACATGGACACTCAGGGAATCACTTGCTTTCTGAAAGGCTGTTTATGAGTGGCCCAGGCTGGAGCTCCTTCAGCAAAGCATTGTAAGGCACTCAGGGTTGCAGGGCAGGGGTGACACAGCTCCCGACTGGTCTGGACTGTACCCTGGTATGTCATACCCGTCTCTAGTGATATAAGATGTTTCCAGTGCAGGGAAGCTGTCCATGCTTTCCGATGGTGTATTTATCCAGTCCAGTAATGCTTTTCATGCATCTCTGTTAGTCCATTAGTAGTTTCCTTACAGCTGCTCCTACTTTATCACTAGACTAGCTGTAGTACGATGAAAGTTATACAAGTTCAAATTCTGCTGATGTTTTAACTGTGCAAATTCCCAACAGGGAAACTTAAGTCCATTCTCCATAATCAGTCTCTTGTATGTCATGCTTGGCAAACCTTGCTTTGGAGCATTCAGTGATAGCAGCAGCTATCATGTGTTACAGGATCTATTTCTCATTAATCAAAGTAGTAATTACCATCACAGGATATTTTTGTCAGCCCACTATAAACAACTCTACATCTAGGTTGTTGCAAGGTCATTTGGGGGTTTAATTTATTTATGAAATGATATGTGCCCATCACCATAGTATTTAGACACATTACGTAGATTAAACGCAACTAGACAGTAAATCTACTGCCCTCAATAAATAGCATAAATAACCCCTTTCCTGTACCCCCTGAACTATAAATAGCCTAATTATGGTCATAGTTAAGTATATGCTTGACCAAAGAGATGTGCCTTGCATTACATTCTAAAGGTTGGCAAAGTTGAGGTCTGGAAGGATCAAGCTTCACAGTTGGGGGCCATCTGCTAAAAATGCCCTGTTATAAACTTTAAGCAAACACATTCAGAGCCAAACCCTGCTCACCTTACTCCAGAGAGTAGTCTAGTTATAGCCAACCAGATTACTCACTTGAGCAAGATGAACAGGATTTGTCCCTTAGTGACTGTTAGTGAAAGTGCCTCAGATGATCTCAGTTGGCACAGTGAAGGGCAGAGGAAGAGTGATTTTTTTTTAAGGTAAATAGGTCCCAAACCCTGTATGGCTTTTTTCACAAATGTTTAGTGTCATGTCTGGCAGTCCTGACAAAACAATTGTTTGGAACATGTGAAGCAGTTACCTACTCAGCGGGTAACAGGCCTACTGGCAGACTAAGGTACTGCCTACTGTGAGTAAGGATGACAAAGTCTGGTCCTCTATTTTTAGAAGCTACTTACCCACCATTCAAAGGAAATCTGCTTGGTTGATACACTCCAGTTCCTGGTTACATCTTTTTGGCATGAGCTGAGATCTCAGTAGTTTGGTGTTCTGATTCTGCTCTGTGTATGTTCTTATAGCAGCCTCATCACCATAGTATCTCAGCACCTTCCAGTAGTGCATTAAGTGACATGATTAACATCTGTCACATGTGGTTCATTCTCCCGCTCTCATTTTCTCTCAAGGGAAAAAATTGTGTGTTCAGCATCACATTTTGTTTTGGTATGATTACTTTTAAGTCCACACTGCTGTGTGTTTATATTAGAGCAGGCAAAGTTGAAGTACACCTTGCACTTTAAGTGGAAGGTGGTGAGGTTTGTAGTGGTAGTTAGCTCCTGTGGAAGTTTGTTCCACTCTAGGACTGGCCTCCAAGAAAACCCTGTTTCCTGCACAGATGAGTTTTTCCCTTGTGGTAGAAAGTTCTATTGTGCCTGAGGAGTGGAGTTGTTGGGATTAGGACCAGGGTCAGAGTATTAGGTGATCTTTTACCTATGCTGGGCCCAGACCTTTGAGCACCTTAAAGGTATTCAATGGGAAGCCAGTGGACAGAGCAGAGGACAGGTTTGCAATAGAAAGTCCATGATAAATGTCAGAGATCCTTTTCTGCATTGTCTATCCAAGTGATATTTTAATTACTTTCTTTGAAGGCCTTTGGGAGCTAATAGAAACTATTGAAGATCATTTCCAAAGCATTATGTACTGTGTCCACGTGTGTGTTCTCATACCAGATGATATCAGTCAAACTTGGTACATGCAGAAACAAAGCTAGACATTCTCTACACATTTGAGCATAGATTTTACTTTGCTAGAAAAGGTGTCCTAAAGTCAAATGCCACAGGCTGGCCATTTAGCAGTCCGGAGTCCCTTCATCCATATTCACCCTGTAATTGAGTTGCAGATTCCATTCCCATCATATTTTAGGGCTGGATGGTTGGTCACTAACCTTTGAAACTCTTTGAAAACATTTTGATGCTAGAATTCCCAGCAGCATCCCTGAGCCTTCAACACATCAAGAGGTTCATTGACCTTGCAGAGGAGGTGATAGGAATTGGATGGATAGTCAACAGCCCTGAGGAATACTGTACACTTTGTGCACTTTTTAGACAGGGTATGTCCAATATTGCTAAAATGTTTTTAGGGGCTGGCACTAAACCTTCTGCTATTAGCGGTGTCCAGTATATGAAATTGCTGACAGAATTGGCCTCTGTTCCTCTCCCTCCCTCTAACCTTCCTTTATTCATTCTGAGATGTACATACTCTGCTCAATTGGGCTGTGTTATCAGATTACAATCATCATCTCTGTTGAAATTCATAAGATATTTACCATACTCAGGGCCGGCTCCAGACCCCAGCGCGCCAAGCGCGTGCTTGGGGCGGCATGCTGCAGGGGGCGCTCTGCCTGTTGCTGGGAGGGCGGCAGGCGGCTCCGGTGGACCTCCTGCAGGCATGCCTGCAGAGGGTCCGCTGGTCCCGCGGCTAGGGTGGACCTCCCACAGGCGTGCCTGCGGATGCTCCACCGGAGCCGCGGGACCAGCGGACCCTCCGCAGGCACGTCTGCAGGAGGTCCACCACAGCCGTGGGACCGTCGACCGCCAGAGCGCCCCCCGTGCCGCCGTGCTTGGGGCAGCGAAATTGCTAGAGCCGCCCCTGACCATACCCCAACCTAAATAGTTATTGACAATAACATCCGTCCCTTACAGAACTTTTTGGATTTAATGTTTATGTTTTAGTCACTCATCTAGAGCAGGATTATGCCAAATATACACAGCCATCTATGTCAACTGAATGGAGTCCACAAAGTAGTAAAATAGCTCCTACCTCAAAATAATTGTCAGCCCCATTTTAGCTGCTTCTTTTTTTTTTTTTTAAAGAATTGCTTCAAATATATTGGTTGCTGATAAATGTTTCCCCTTGATGTGATATCTAGTGAGGTGCTTCAGGCAGAGTGTTGAATCACTTAAAACCTTCACATTTTGATCCACCACTGGTTCCTTTGCTGGATGTATATTATTATATACTTTTGCAACTGACTGTTGTATTGCCCCAATTGTGCAATGCCCAACCTTTCACTAGATTCTGGTGGACGAAGGTGCACCTGCCTGGTGGCAGTTTATGTTAAAGTCCAATTTGTGGCATTTCCCATTATGAGCATGCCAGTGTCCATTTATCTGCAAGGTCCCATATGTGCCATTGTTATTTAGAGTTTCTGTACCTGAGTTTGTGCAGTCTCTCTAGAATGACATTAGAACAATTGTTAAAGCTTATTACACTCAGGACAGGACAATTGTCAGTCTGATATCTGGCTATATGAACTATTTGTAGAGAGGCTTGCAGGTTTAGTTGTGCAAACAGCTCTTTCTCAGAGCCCCAACCCAGTGGGTGATGGTATAGACAAACTCATTTGAAGAAATGTGATTGGTATATATTATAGGATCTTTCTATAACTACCTTGCAACTTTCTTGATTTTTATTTTTAGTGTCAGTAATCACATTAATCTCCTTTGGCTCTGATGGTGGGCATTTGCCTCATTCATGTTATCCCCCCCACCCCCAGTAAATACATTTTTGCTGTTCTCTGCCTACAGACAGTTTTGTTTTTTTCAGTTTAACCTATGATGTTTGAAGCTATCTTGTGTGTATTGTATATCTTCCACTCTGTCTGATGCTTTTAGTTTTTGTAGCTATGATTATTATTATTATTTATTTTGCTTGTTTTCTGCTGTGGCTTCATCCTTAATTTGTCCCTAAGACTAGACTGTTTCTAATAAATTAATCTGTAAGCAAGGGTAGGTAGTGTAGGGTAGAGGGTATTTCAGCATGAGGGTAGATGATGCAGTTGTGTTAGTACTGGTCTGAAATTGCTGTTTCATTTTGATCACATATTTTAATTTAGAAAAGATGCATTCTCATTTCTTTTAGATAGCATGTGTTTTTCAGAAGTGGTTAAGATTTCTGTTATATCTTGCCAGCCTTAATTTGTTAATGGCAAGTTAAAATATAGGCCTGGCCCATTGCTATGTTCAGTGTGGCCAATCTGATTGCCAAGTCTTGTTTTTAATCCAGACTTACAAGTACTTCATAATTGATCACAATGTCAGAAGAAGCTCCATTTTCCACAGATGTTTCCATTCATTTGCATTGCTGCAGAGAATGGAATGTTGTTCGTAGCCATTACTGAAGTGACTAAAACCCTGACCTTCAGAGTAGTGCAATAGGTTTGTGGATAGCCACACACTCCCATTTCTGACACCATAGTAAATGGAGTAAGGAGAAACATTCTGTAGCACAACAACAAATGTATTTATATCACACACTTAACAATATTAGATAACATTATATGCCAGTAAATGATGCTTTGTGTATTAACTGTCTATCTACAAATACTACATATTAGGGATCAAATCTGGCCAGCTTGCAGCAGTTCTGCCAGTTGGTACTTTTCCCTAGTGGCTATAGCTTGTGCTCCAGAATCTAAACTCCAATTTGTAAGAAAATATAACTTTTTAACCTTTATGATTGTGGCAATAACCCTAAAAATATAAAGCAAATGTAATAATGTAGGGATAAGTATCTGATTTTGCAGGCAGGCTGAAGTAACAGGTCTAAGAAAGGTGTCAGTGACCGTATTTGTTGCAAATGTATGTTAGCTCTGAAACCTAATTATAACCGTTTAAATGTCTACATTTTTGTTTAAAGCATGAAAGAGACATGAGGAATGACTGTTTGCTGTGGCCTTATTGGTCCCAGGATATTAGAGAGACAAGATGGGTGAGATAATATCTTTAACTGGACCAGCTTCTGGTGGTGAAAGAAACAAGCTTTTGAACTTGCACAGATCTTTTCTTCAGGTCTAGGAAACATACTCAGAGTGTCACAGCAAAATACAAGATGGAACAGATTGTTTAGCATAAGTAGTTAACATTGTAAGAGACCATTCAAGGTGAAGTGAACAGTTAACTCCTCTGAAGTCATAGGACAAAAGAGGGTTAGTGGGTTATAGATTGTTGTAATGAACTATAAATCCAGTGTCTTTACTAAGTCCATGATTTTTAGTGTCTAACAAGATTACGAATTTAAGCTCCCAGGCTTGTCTTTTAAAGGTGTTATGCAGGTTTCCTTTGAGGACAAGAACTGAGAGGTCAGATATGGAGTGATTGTTTTGTGAAAAGTATTTGCCCAAGGGTGATATGGTGGTTTTGTCTTTTATCATTTTCCTGTGTGAGTTCATTCAAGAGCATAGTTGTTCACCCGCCTAGTTGTTACTTGGGCAGTTAGTGCATTGGATGAGATACACCACATGTTGAGACAGGCATGTGTAAGACCCATGGATCTTGAAAGGTGTGTTGCTGGGGGTATTGATCATGGGAGCAGTGGAGATATGTCTGAAGGTTTTGCATCTTTTGTTATGGCAGGGTCCAGTGCTGCTTTGAGTTGGTATGTCCTGGTCTGTGGGGAGCTTCCTTCTGATCATGAGCTTGGCAACATTGTTGTTTGAAGAACAGGAGAGGAGGTTTAGGAAATATTTCTTTCAGGATGTGGTCCCCATTGAGTATGTATTGTAATTGTTTAATAATACCCCTTACGGATTCCAGTGTGGGGTGATGGGTGACAACTAGAGGGGTATGGTTGGAGAGTTCTTTTCCACGCTGAAGCAGTTTCTCTCTGGATATTTGGCTGGCCAATTTCATGATGTGATCTACTTGTCTGATGGATTTTCCTTGTTTGGTGAAGGTGGTTTTAAGTGTGTTAAGGTTTTTATCCCAGACTTTCTCCTTGGAGCGTATACAGCTGAGTGCCTGGCTGTAGATAACAGATTTCTTGGTATGTTTGGGGTGGTTGTTGGATCTGTGAAGATAAGTGTGGTGATCCATGGGCTTCTTTTAAATAGTTTTCTGTAGAGTTCCATTGCTGAAGCTGATCATGGTGTCCAGGAAGTTGATATTGGTATGGGAGTGTTCTAGAGAGAGGTTGTTGGATGGGTGGTGGTGATGATTGAAGTTGTGGTGGAAATCTGTGAGGGAGTTTAGGTCATCTTTCAAGAGGATGAAAATATCATCAATGTATCTCAGGTATATCATTGGTTTTGTGGTGAATTTGTCCAGAAATTCTTCTTTGAGGTGGCCCATAAAGAGGATGGTTCCCCAATATGCCAGCCTTAGTATCTATGGCTTTTCCCATTGTTTGGACAAAGTGTTTGTTGTTGAATGTAAGGATGTTATGGGTGAGGATGAAATGGATGAGTTTGGTGATGTATTTGAGGTGGATATCTGAGTGTTGTCCACTGTCCTGTAGATATATGAAGCAGGCAGTAATGCGAAGGATGTTGGTGTATAGGGAAGTGATATCTATGGTGCCAAAAATGGTGTTCTGAGGGAGGTTGTTAATATTGTAGAGTTTCTGGAGGAAGTCGGTTGTGTTATATTTCAAAGATCTGCATAACCTGTGTCTCTGATATCTCATTGTGGGGTCAACTGTGTGAGGCTTGGAAGAGTATCACCACTTATTTTTCCCATCTGACCTCTATTTGCATTTCAAAAAATTCTCCTAACATTCAGACTTTATACTGCATTCAGAGCAGGGCTTCGTAACCTGTGTGATGTGACAGGCAGGTGGATGCAAGAGAGACCCCACTGGGTCACACTCCGCTAATAGAGAAACAAAATGCAGCAAAATCCTGAGGTTGCTAAAACCAAATGGGACTCAGGGTTAGGGAAGGAAGTAAATGATCTTTTCTCTCCATCCTCCTCCTTCTACTGTTGCTCTCTCTGCTTTTTCCCTGACCCACCCATTTGAAGAGTGGCTTCTCTCTCCCACCCTTCCCTCCAGCACAGTGCTCGTTTGTAAGGTAAGTGGTACTTCATCAGGCCCTGGAGCTGTCTTCACAGCTTCTTGAAGTGGTGCTGCCCTACAACTGACAATTGTGTGACCAAGGAGAGGAAAACAATCCTCATCCCACACTCCATACCAGTCCCACAGTGCAGCCACAGCATCTTCACCAACAAGGAGTAATGGTCTCAAGTTGCAGTGGGGGAGGTTTAGGTTGGATATAAGGGAAAACTTTTTCACTAGGAGGGTGGTGAAGCACTGGAATGGGTTACCTAGGGAGGTGGTGGAATCTCCTTCCTTAGAGGTTTTTAAGGTCAGGCTTGACAAAGCCCTGGCTGGGATGATTTAGTTGGGAATTGGTCCTGCTTTGAGCAAGGGGTTGGACTAGATGACCTGCTGAGATCCCTTCCAAACCTGACATTCTATGATTCTGTGAACTCTATCCAAGAACCACCACCTCATATCTAGTACACCCACCCATCTCCCAGAAACCCCACTACCCAGCCAGCACCCCCAGCATTCACTGGCTCCTATCACCCACCCAACAATAGTCTGACCAGTATCCACAGCCCCAACACCCCACACACAGTACAAAAAAATAGCCCACAGCTTCTTGCTGATACCCTAAACCCATAATCTTTAGTAGTCGTGGTGAGTGGATTAAGCAAAAGAAATAGGTGGTTTGGGAGTCCTGGGTGAAGAATGGTTGGAACCTCCGATTGGGTCTCTCTCTGTACAGTATATATCTACAATGTATAATGACACCTGTGCCCCCAGATCTCCCATCCCCTCAGAGACCTGCTCCCTCACACACCATCCCCTTCATCCCTCTTCCCCAGAGCTGCTGTCGCCCAAAGTCCTGATCCCTTATTCCCTTCCCCTCTCTCCAATCCCATTTATTGCAGTACTGACCAACTTCCATACTGAAGGCTGGTCATATTTTCTTACTCTTTTTTTTATGTCTTAATCAGTTTGTAATCCAATAGATCTTGACATTTAATCTATTTATAATCTATTCCAGTGTAATATGAAGTTCACTCACTCCATTTAAAAAGGTTGAACAGATGACCCATGTAATTATAGGCATTTCAGCCTGACTTTGATCCTGGGAAAAATAATGGAATGGCTGATATGGGACTCAATTAATAAAGAATTAAAGGAGAGCAATATAATAAATGCCAGTCCACATGAGTTTTGGAAAATAGATTCTGTCAAACTAACTTGATATCATTTTTGGTGAGATTACAGGTTTGGTTGAGAAAGATAGTTGGGTTGATGTAATAGACTTAGACTTCTTTACGGCATTTGACTTAGTACTGAACAACATTTTGATTGAAAAAACAGAATGGTTCAAAATGAACATGGCACACATTAAATGGATTAAAAACTGGCTTACTCATAGGTCTCACTGTAACTGGAAATGGGGAATCGTCACTGAGCAGGTGAGTTTCTAGTGGGGTACGTTGTGACAAATGGACCTAAAAATTTACCTTAAGCTCAACTGTTAAAAGTATGTGAAAATTCATAAGATGTCACAATAACCTTTGACTTTTTGCCTACCTAAGAATTAACCATAAAAAACAGATCAGGGAAAGGAAACAAGAAATGTTAAAATAAAAGCCTTTCTTAATACTTTACATTTCAAATGCTTTAACTATTTTTTCCTTCTTTTCTATCTCTTTATTAAAGGGTTTTAAAGATTGTAATCGTGTTTCTGCCATGGTACAAAGCAGGCTGAGGTCTCTATATACCAAGCCCCGGACTTTGTTTAACACTAAGGTTGGACAATGACTGGGTTATGTTAACACCTTTGGCCCATATATTCCATCTAAATTAATATAACAGTTCTTGGCCCTATAACATTTTTATCAGTGACCTGGAAGAAAACATAAAATCAAGTTTGCAGATGACAAAGACTGGGGGAGTGGCTAATATGAAGAGGACAGGTCACTGATGCAGAGTGATCACTTGGTAAACTGGGCTCAAGCAAGCAATATGTCTTTTAATATGGGCAATGGAAAGTAGGACTTTAGGCAAAAAGAATGTAGGCCATACAAATCGGGGACTCTATCCTGGGAAACAGATTTGGGATTCATGGTGGATAATCATCTGAACATGAGCTCCCAGTGCGATGTTGTGAGCAAAAGGGATAATGTGATCCTTGTATGTATAAGCAGGGGAATATCAAATAGGAGTAGGGAGGTTACATTATCTCCAATTGGCTGAGTGCTACTGGAATATTCTGTCCAGATCAAGAAGGATGTTGATAAATTAGCAAGGTTTCAGAGAAGAGCCACACGAATCATTGACAGATTGGAAAACACTCCTTATAGGGAAGGAGTCAAGGAGTTCAATGTACTTAGCTTAACAAAGAGAAGGTTGGGGTAATTTAAGTACCAACATGGGGAATAAAAATTTGATAATGGGATCTTCAGTCTAGCAGACAAAGGTATAACAATTGGTGGAAATAGAAGCTAAAACCAAGTTAAACTGGAAATAAGGTGCACATTTTTAACAGTCAGGGTAATTAGCCACTGGAACAAAGGGTTGTGGTGGATTCTCCACCACTGGCAATTTTTTCATCAAGATTGGATGTTTTTCTAAAATAGATGCTCTAGCTCAAACAGGAATTAATTCAGACTACATGATCACAGTGGTCCCTTTTTGCCTTAAAACCAATAAATCTCATTCTTAAACTGAACTCACATCTTACATCTTAAGTATCTCAGTGTTGTGTTTCTGATCATCAGGTACATTTCACTAAAGCTTAGTTTTGTTAAAGATTATTCCTATTAAAGTGAGGAGATGTCCCATTTCACCTGATAGAGCCAATTTGATCATTAGATTTACAAGCCGAGAGTGTCATTAGTTTGATGTTATGTGGTAAATTTTTAAAGCAATTCATGAAGATTTAACAGTGTGCCTCTTATTAATTTCAATGGAGTCATGCAGCTAAATCACTGCACACAGCTATGAAAATTTACCCCTGCATGCCTCAATTTTGTACTGTAAAAGCTGTGCTGTGACGCATTCTCCTACTTAACAGTGTGCTTTGAAAAAGTAGATAATGTTGTGTGTGATGGGTGATGCTTTAGAAGTAGATTATAAAGATAATTAGGTGTTAATCCTCTGAAGTATTAATGTATAAATCATTGATAAAGGCAGGTTACCATCTCCACTAGTTGACAATAATTCTAAATATTTAATATTTAAAAGTGGGTGAAATATTCATAACAAAATATTTTTTCAATGAAAATTGCCTGATTTCAAGTTATGGAATATCCACAAAATGCACGTAATTTTATTAAATTTTAAGTTGTCTGATCAAATTGTGCACTTTTCTTTCATGCAAAAATCATGTGACAAATTTTCACGGCACTTTTTTAGATTTCAAACTGGGTTAGTTGCTTGTAACTGATAATAAAGGTCATGTGATATTAGTCTGGTTCCCTGATTGGTTGGGGCTGCATGGGTAGTTCACAGAAACCAGACTGGCTCACTTTTCTGAGAAGAGAGGTTGCTTTTTTGTATTCTGTCTGAAACAGCCATGAAAAGCCGACTTAGAGCACAGCATATTTGCACTGTGCTTTCCCGTGTAGTTCAGCTATGCACATCACAGTATTAACATTTCTTGTTAAGTTTTATTTTATTCCTCTTGAAATCATAACATACTGGTCATAAGATTCAAGAATTCTTTGGTAAACAGATTCTGGTGGGAAACAGGATGAATCTGCTGCAACACAACCTAGCACACACCTCCACCCCACTCCTGAGTATGGAACCAGAGTGCATACATTACACCTCTGCCTGATCTCATGAGTGTCCGTGTATATCCTGTATGTGTGAGAAAGAGAAACACTGTCTCTTCATCCTTGTCTTCTTTCCACTAGCCAGTTTCAAACACTTCTCACTTCTCAGACACTTTTCCCCTGAGATTTAGGTAAACAGTTCTGATACCACCCACTAGAAGGCAGCAGATACAGTTAAGTGGCCTGCCAATACTGCACATTTAAAGTTCCCTTTAAAATGTAGATGAAAGTCTTTGAGAATTATCTTCTAGTCTACCTGATACTACAAGTTAGTCATGGCTTGTTTCTTTGCTTCATTGTTTTGCTGCAGAAGGCTTTTTATACGCTTTACCAGATAGCAATGATACATAGGCTTCTTCAGTTTCTGTGTTAGAGACTCGTAGTCTATTCCAAAGATTTACTGCTGAAAGCCATAGATTCTGTCAGGTGTCTCAAAAGCCAGATTAAAGTGCTATTTAAAGCACAGTGGTGCTTATGAATTTGATCAGATTAAATGTTTAGAGACCAATTAGTGGAAAAGACTAGTAATGCATGAATCCCTGAAGAGCGTCTACTTGAATCTAATCTTACTTTGGAAAAAGCTTGCAAAAGTAAGGGCTGTCTTGAGTCGGCTATTAATAATGCAAAGATGCTTGCAATCAAGAATAAGGTCTTGCAGGTATAATTGCTCCATCTCCTGATGGCATAATCATAGAATTGTAAGACTGGAAGGGACCTCGAGAGGTCATCTAATCCAGTCCCCTGCACCCATGGCAGGACTAAATTAGACCATCCCTTACAAGTGTTTGTCTAACCCGCTCTTAAAAATCTCCAAGCATGGAGATTCCACAACCTCCCTAGGCAATTTATTCCAGTGCTTAACTACCCTGACAGGAATTTTTTCCTAATGTCCAACCTAAACCGCCCTTGCTGCAATTTAAGCCCGTTGCTTCTTGTCCTATCCTCAGAGGTTAATGAAAACAATTTTTCTCCCTCCTCCTTGTAACAACCTTTTATTTACTTGAAAACTGTTAGCATATCCCCCTCTCAGTCTTCTCTTCTCCAGACTAAGCAACCCCATTTTTTTTCAATCTTCCCTCGTAGGTCATGTTTTCTAGACCTTTAATCATTTTGTTGCTCTTCTCTGGACTTTATCCATTTTGTCCACATGTTTCCCGAAATGTGGCACCCAGAACTGGACACACTACTCCAGTTGAGGCCTAATCAGTGCAGAGTAAAGCAAAAGAATTATTTCTTACGTCTTGCTTACAAAACTCCTGCTAATATATCCCAGAATGATGTTTGCTTTTTTTGAAACAGTGTTGCACTGTTGACTTATATTTAGTTTGTGATCTACTATGACTAAGGCTATGTTTTAATCACGGTTATTTTTAGTAAAAGTCATGGACAGGTCATGGGCAGTAAACGAAAAAAATCTTCTTTGAGTGTTTGCTCATGTCCATTCCATTCTAAGTGTATGCTCATCCATGTGCACAGTTGTTGGAGATTTATACCTTAGCAGTATCGGTAGGCTTGGCTGTGATGCCCCCTTGAGTGCTGTGTTTATGCGTCAGTATATTAGGTGCCACCAATCCTATGCCCTCTTAGTTCCTTCTTACTGCCCATGGTGGTTGGTTGGAGTGCCTTGTCTTGCAGATCGCAAGAGCCTTACCAGTACTTTATAGCCTTTTTTTCCTCTTATCTGTATATAGTTTGTAGGTAGGTAGTTAGCCTTTAGAAGAGTTAGGTTAGTGTACTTACAGTCCCGGCTGGGACTTCGTCCCTGAGGAGGGCCTACCCCATTCACCTGGCTTCAAGGCATGCTTGACATGCAGCAGGCTGATGCCTATCAATGATCCCCATGACAGCAGCCTGAAGTGTTTGGGGGAATCCCATAGGAAAAATAAGTGTCAGATCTGTAAAAACTTTCGACCTCAAACGCAGAAGGAGCAGGATATCTGCTTGCGGGCCCTCCTCATGGAGGCTGTGCTTCACCCTGCGTCGGAGCCCTCCACTGTGGACACCATGCCAAGTACTTGGGCTTCAGTGCAGAGCCAACTGCTGGCACTGTGCTGTGCCCAGCACCATTCCCCCTTGCTGGTGCCGAAGAAGCAGCAAAAGAAGAGGAGCCCCTTGGCACCAAAAGATAAGGGGGCTTTGGGCAAAGGACTTACTTCAGGCCATGCACCCACTTTGGGGCTTTACCGGGGTACTGCTGAGGTCAGACCCCCCAGCCTGGCCAGGGATCCTCCCCTGACTTCAAGAAGTGGCAGGGGTCCCTGGCCTCTTCCAGGACCATCAATGCTGAACCATCCCCGGCAGCTAAAGACCAAATGAGCTGACAGGCGCTGCACTAGCTGGCAGACTCGGCTAAGACCCTGCTACCTAAGGGCAAGCTGATTGTGGTGCAGCCTCATAGGATGGCAGATCACCCCCAGTCACTGGACCGCAGGTGCAGATCTCCATCTCCGCAACCTCGGACCCCAGCACCATATCCTAGCTCTCCAGCTAGAAGACCCAGGTCCTCAACACACTCCCTGCCTACTAGGCATGGGACTCGGCCACGGCACCGTGGTGAAGCGCAGGGCCGAATCCGATGCAGGGGCAGTGCACTAGATGTCAGCACCTAGGAACCCATCCCTGGACAAGGAAAGGTAACACGCTCCCCCTCAGGCGGTGCAGTCGTCATCATCGTCCCCGGACAAGGCAGTGGCCAGGCCATCCCACACAAGCAGTCCCCCAGATGACATTATGGCGCACCGGGCCCTTCTTAAAAGGGTGGCTGCAAACTTGTGTGATGTTATACTCCATATTCTTTATGAAATATGCTTGTGGTAGGAATATGACATAACTAAGATATGTTTTATGCACGATAACTCTTGTAAGGCATCAGTGTAAAGGTTATAATTTACTGAATATGATTATGCTATTTGTATGCATGTACCATTTCTGTATCTGAAATTAGGAATATTGACTATCTATCTATATTTCAGTTATGTTATTTTGAGTGATGCCCCTGCTAACACTTCAGGTACAACAATGGGAAAGCCAGCCAGGGCAGATGGACCATCAGCGCTGACAACGAACTGTAAAAGAGCTTAATCTTCCTGTGAATGTGTGGGTCAGCCTGTGAAGAATGGCTCCAGGGGCCCTAAAGAGGCATGTGACCATGTCACCTGATACTGGAACTCATCTTGAATTCTGTACTTTTCCATGAGAAGTTTGACCCCGCCTCCGCCCCTCTGCCCCCCGCCTTTCACCAAAAAATTAGCGACACTATGATCTTTGCTCACCCAATCACCAAGCAATTCCTCAGGGGCATCCAAACCATCTAGCCAAATGTGAGACCACCCTGGGACTTAAACTTGGTCTTAACTGCCCTCAGTGGGAAGCTGTTCGAATCTTTAGCAAACTGCTCCCTGTTTCACCTATCCATGAAAGTAACATTTCTAATAGCGATCACATCAGCTAGACATGTGGGAGAAATCTGGGTGCTCATGGCAGATCCACCATATACAACCTTTTTTAAAGATAAAGTCATGTTACAAAGCCATCCTAAATTTCTCCCCTTCCACTTATAGACACACCATTGCCAAACATTATGCAATCATGCAAGGCCTAAGGCGGATATTCGCTAGGCCAAACTGTAGTATTGAAAATTATCTTGCCAACTCCGAAGCCCCTACCATCCTAGGAGGGCACTGTTCTATAGTCACCTGGAGTGGAGCACCCACCGGGACATCTGTCCCGAAGAAGAGAAGGTTACTCACCTTGTACAGTAACTGAGGTTCTTCAAGATGTGTGTCCCTGTGAGTGCTCACACATCCACTACCCACCCTCCTCCCCTCTGCTTTGGAGTTTAAAGCAGACTCTGTGGTAGAGAAAGAACTGAGGAGTCCGGGTTGCACATGTGCTGCTTGAAGCACCAATGGCGCATGAGGCAGACACTGTGCATGCCCGACCTGTACGGGCACTGCTGCAAAACTCTCCGAGCAAAGGTGCAGGGATGCACCATCACCTGAGTGGAGCACCCACAGGGACACACATCTCAAAGAACCTCAGTTACTGCACAAGGTGAGTAATCGTCTCTTCTTGAGCTCTGCAGCAGCAGTAGCTTGCTGGCTCCTCAGTGCATAAGCCTGTGGATTCTGTCTCCCTCATTTGCCTTGCTTTTTTTCACTCTAGCCTAAACTCTGCCCTGCACTTGGCATTGTTCAAGTCGTCTCTGAGTCTTGCCCCTGCCATCTCTGACTGCAAATAATCTGATTCTGAGCTTTGGCTCTGATTCCTGGCTCTGATTCTGCCTTGATTCTGGCATTCAGACTCTGACTGTGGTTTTGATCTTCAGCTCTGGAACCTGCTCTGACCTCTAGGCCTGACACTTGCTGATGGACTTGTTCAGCACATACAAATAATTCATCCTAGCCAATTCAGGGCCAAAAAACTAAATTCCAATAATATAAATCAATGTTTAATGTTTTACAGGCCTTACTTTTGGCTAGAGTAACATCTACATGCAAATAAAAATTCAGCATTCATGTTTCAATTGTGATTCTCATGTCACTGAGGAAATATTCCAGAGTATGCTCTGTGAAAAGTAAAAATGTCATTATTAGAAAATTGGGCAATATGGCACAGCAGTGTATGGCTATATGCAAATGAACACTCAGCATGCAATACTACTTCGTGGACATATTAATGAGCTGTAGAAGCTGCTCCCCATTTAGGGATTAAACTAGTTTCACACTATAAACCTGATTTTAAAAAAACAAAAAGAAAACATCTGACTTTCCCAAAAAGAAATCAGTCTCCTGAAGTTTTATATGCCATGACTCAACCAGTGGTAGAATTTTTTTCCTGGAAACAATCAATTATGGTGTCTAAAAAAATTTCTGTCACTGACTTTTTGAAATTTTTCCTAATCTGTTTTGGTTCATAATTTCTCCTGAATGACTCGGGCTACATGGTTCAAGTTTGTTTTACCTGGTTGTCCCTGCTGAGAAGTGGCTCATAGGTTGGGGAAGGGGTTGTTTTGAGGTTGTTGTTTTTTTCTGTATTTCCCCCCAAAACAACTATATAATACAGTGTAATCAGCTTGTGATGGGGTGTGCATAACCAGACCCTAAAATGTAGGGCAGGTATTAACTAAGGGCTCATTAGAGGGAGGAGATATGGAGTAGACACAAGAAAACTCTACTTCTCAACCTGAAAATGACTCTAAATCCAGGCAGTTGGGAAGAGCTGGGAAATTGTAAATTAGGAACTGTTTGTTTCTCTTCCTCTTTGAGACAAGGCTGAAGAAATCCCAGGTCCTAACTCCTCATACTTTGGACCAGAGTGTGGAAATGTACTGAACAGAAGCATGTGTGTGTGTACACCCTGAAGTGGCAGTATTTGTTTATATCTCGCCTCCCTATCTTCCATTTGCTGTTATGAACACTATGTCCTGAGTCACACTTGTCCAGGAATGAGTGTGAGGTAGGAATCTGGGGGAGAATGTAGAGGGAGAAAAAATTGGGAGGGGATAGGAAGAGACAGATAAAGTTTGCTGGCTGGGTTCTCTGGTCCATCATATTCATTTTGGGTTGCTTGTGGGATTGCAAAGTAAACATAAACCATCTGAAGATTCCCACATGAGAATTCTCACTGTGCAAGGGGAATTTCCACTGATCTGAAGCTGGCAGAGGTGGCATAGCTGCCCCTCTCTGCTCTTTATAAGGGGGAGCGAAGTGCTCAGCTGTCACTCCATATTACTTTTTCTTTACAAAAATTCTGTACTTCTTTTTTTTTTTAATGGAATAGTTCAGGGATCCAACCAATTCCCTATCGTATAATATTTCATCACTCATTATAACTTCACCCAATTTACACCACCCACTCTATCTTATGTTTGTCCCTGGTTTGTAAATATGCCCTCATGTGGGTGGCCCAAAGTAGAGGGAGGAGAAGGGAAAGGAAAATTCTTTGCATGCTCCCCATCTCCCTGTGACAATCTAGCCCTGGGGTGGACAGGGTGCTGTTGAGCAAAGTGCTATTTTTACATAGTCGCTTTTTAGAGTAGAACTTCCCTTGTACTCTTAGTTTGATTTGCATTGTTGCAATTTATTTTATAACAGATGTTGTCCCCCTTACAGTATGTTTACATCTCCGAACTCACTCCTGGGACCCTCTCACAGGTTCCATCCAACTCAATGTAGGGGATTTGGAGGTCACAGCGTTGCAGTGTAACTAATCCCCAAAACACTTGCAATTTTATAACCCTTAGACTGGTATCTTATCAGATTCCTGTTGTTTCATGCATTTGTATTGGTCATGTCATGAAAATAATTTCAGCCTAAACTATTTTTATGTTCCATTTCATTGACTTTTTCCTATTTTCTCATTGCCAAAAATAAGCTTCTGTACTCAGTGATGAGCTAGTTCTCCAAATAGACCAGACTTGGCTACTTGAAAATAATTGCCAGGCTAGAACGAACAAGTCTGTGTTTTCAGTGAATCACTCTTACTTTTTAAAATAACGTAGAGATCATAGTATCATCTATTCAGATGATTCCAAATACATTGATGATGAGGAAAGGAAAGGAAGAAGAGAACTCAAGATAGAACTTGTATTGTTTGGTCTTTTCACAGGAGTTTCTGAAGACCAGCTTTGCACCGTTTTAGGAGCATGGAAGTCCAAATTCCTGTGCAAATATCACTTTTATTTACTTCCAAGTAACTGCAGTCAGTAACTAAAGTAGTCATTTGCCACCCTGGTAGAGGAAAAACTCAAGACAACAGGATAAGTAAGATTAAAGAAAGAAAATCTTCAGTGCCCAATCATTATTATACATTTGCGCATGACATCTTTTTTCTGTAATCCACTACCTCATAGCACCATTGTTCTATTTTTCAATAGTAATAAACCTGCTCAGGTGTGAATATTTACTTTCCTCTCTGATGTTTATCTTGATGTCTAAGCCATTTTGCTTTCTTATTTCTGAAAATACCATATTTTGCACCTTGAATGGGACTGTAAAAGCAAGTTAAACCAATGATTCTTTTAATGACAATTAATATGGTTCCCATTCAGAGGGCATTATATACTTGAGAACTCAGAGACCTTTTGCCTAGAGTGATGGCAACATGTGTGAATATCAAACAGCACCATGTATCCAAAGAATTTCCTGAAGGGATCCTGCCAATTACTTTTACTACGAGGTGATGATTAATCATAACCTGTCTGGCATCTGAGCAGAGAGATCAGGTTCCTTAAGCCGGGAGAAATGCTGTACGCAAACACTGCTGAAAACAAGTTTTGCCAGGACTATAGAGCCTAATTACTGTTCACATATTTTTAGTAAATGCAAAATCAGGGTATCTGAGTGTGCTTGGTTTTTATTTTGCAAAACTATGCCTGATCCTGCCAGGTTGCTGAGCACTTTCTGAGAGTGCTGAGCTCCCTTTACTCTCAGATTGGACAATCATGCTAAAATAATATCATTTGACAGATGACATTGAACTAAGTAGTTATGACACACTAATATTTGAGTATATCATATTTCACTGGCAGTGCTAGAGGATATTGAATGACTATGTCACTCATAATTAATTAGTAAGAATCCAATTTGGGCCAGATTCTGTCACTGTAATTCATATTGAGGAGCACTGTATTCCACGAATAGTTCTACTCATTCCAGCAGAGAGCAAAATACAGCTTGAATTCAGTGACTTACAAGGTTGTGTCAAAAGACTTCTATTTGTGCAAGCATTTTTGAAGTATCTATGTGAACAGACCTCTTCTGTTAGAAATCCGAACACCCTAAAACACAAGCTTAGAGACTCAAACTTCATTTTGATATGCTGGTAGCATGACCACCTCAGCAGTAAAACAGGCATATCCTATAGTCACTAGGCCAGTCCCTATGATGGTGTAAATTAGTTATTTTGCCACTGTCAGAAAACAGGATACTTTGGTCTGACCCAGTATGGCTGTTCCTATGTTCATCATAAGGGTATCAGACTGTGGCCTTTAATTAAAGAACCAAGGTTTTTTTTCAGTCCTGTAAATTAGTGAGGTTTAGGATAGTTTTAAAGATTCAAAATACTGAAAAAACTTCCATCATTTGAGCTTAAAAAACCATTTAATGTTACCAGGAACTCCTGCCTAATATTGGACCAGGTTCTGCTATCCTTACTGTATGAGACATCTCATTGATTTAAGATGGGTGGGACTATTCACAGAATAAGGTACTGCCCAGCATTGTAAAACCATCAGAATCTGCCTCTCTTGAAATCATTGCAATATATTATAGTAATTGGTTTTACTCTTCCCCTTTTTAAACTAATGTTTCTGCCAGTGAAGAGACCAGTCAGTGAGGCCCTTATTTGAAGTTGAAAGCATTTTCATGGACAGCCATGGTTTGATGTTTCCCATTTTCTGACTTCCCAAGAAACGCTCAAGGAATAATGAGACCATTGTGCCATCTACTGAAAAGTTATGACGTTTTAAAACTGTTTTGAAGCCCTCTTTTTTAGCTAGCCAAAAAAAGCAGAGAGCAAAATGCAGCTTGAATTCAGTGACTTACAAGGTTGTGTCAAAAGGCTTCTATTTGTGCAAGCATTTTTGAAGTATCTATGTGAACAGACCTCTTCTGTTAGAAATCTGAACACCCTAAAACACATGCTTAGAGACTCAAACTTCATTTTGATATGCTGGTAGCATGACCACCTCAGCAGTAAAACAGGCATATCCTATAGTCATTAGGCCAGTCCCTATGATGGTGTAAATTAGTTATTTTGCTGCAGCTTAGGATCTAGCTCATTAAATATATTTTGTTTAAGTATTGTGCTCATGTACAGTGCTCTGTTAAATATGTATTTAAAAAACATCGTGCATTTGTCTAAGAATTTGTCTAGAAAAGAATTTGTCTAGAAAAGAATTTGTCTAGAAAAATCCTAAATGCATGTATATGCAAATTAAGTGGGGCCATTGGTCTCCAAAAGGTTGTGCATCTATCATAGACAAATTGGAGGGAGTTCCAAGAAGAGCGGCGAAGATGAAGAGGGATTGACATGTGAGGAAAGATTAGAAAATCTAAAGACCAAATTCTGCCCCAAATTAACCCCCCCGGCAACCCTGTGGACTTCAGAAATGTGAGAGTAGTTTTAAGTAAAGGTAGATTGTAACCAAACTATTATATTTATTTAGGTCCAATGCACTGTGAAG
Organism: Mauremys reevesii; assembly: GCF_016161935.1. Lineage (NCBI taxonomy): Eukaryota > Metazoa > Chordata > Testudines > Geoemydidae > Mauremys > Mauremys reevesii. Next base: position 152,625,722 of record NC_052625.1, on the reverse strand, counting down.
GAAAGTATAGAACTATCCTTACAGAGCTGAATGATGAATTGTATAAAATGTTAAAGTAAGAGGAATTGCTTAGCATGCTACAGGGCAGCACGTGCAGACGTGCCAGTACAGCAAATAGGCCCCTGGATGTGCATGTCTACTTGGCTCTCCTGATTGCTCACGGAGTCCTATAGTTTCTCCACAGAATCATGATCCAAACCTATGTAGTACTTTTCTTGGTGTGTATCTTTCAGCTTTTCAGAGATTGAATTGTCGGTTCTGTTGTCTGTTTGTTTTTCTGGAAGAGAGATGACCAGAGTAAAAGAAAAACCTTCCCTTTGCCTTGTTTTTAGGCCCACGTCTGATAAAAACAAAGAGTGCTTAGCTTTTCCTGATCCAAAAGTTCCTGTTTTTCATTTACCGACACTGTGTCCCTGTGTCTCTCATCCATTAACGGCACAGATATAGGGTAAAAAAAATTAAAAGTGTCCAAGTGACATAGGAGCCTAAGTCCCATTTTCAGAAGTGACTTTAGGCACTTAGGCCCAGATTTTTAAAGGCATTTAGGCACCTAATTCCCATAGAAATCAATTGGTGTTAGGTGCCTGAATACCTTTAAAATCTAGGCTTTAGGCTCCAGTGTTTCACTGAAAGCCTTAAGTGCTCCTAAACCCTAGTCATAAATCCTAAGCCTTAGGATTTAGGCTTTTTAAATCACTTAGGTAAAATTTTCAGAAGTGCCTATGTTCTTTCACTCTCTAGGCACTGGCTTTTTAAGGGTTATCCATTTGGGCCCCTTTGGTTTTACAGGTGGACTTAAAGCTCAGGGGATCCTTTTTATAAAAACTGTAGCACATATTAACTTTCATTTTGTGTGTACATTTTATAGTATCTTCTCTACATATAGTCTAATTTTAATAGTATTTAAAGAAACTATAATGCAATAGTAAAATACAGCGACAATATGTGTTTTGTCTGTGTGACAGACTGACAAGATCCTGCAATATCGTGAATACTGAATTAAGTTAAACCTTATTGAAATTGAGTTAATACCGTTGGGATACCTTGTATTAGAAATGCAAATGTTTATGTACTACTGTGACATTGTATGGAATCTCTTTAGCAGACAGGCAAGATTAGGCAATCTCTAGATGTTATGAGGAAGTTCAAAGATCTTTGGCACAATACATGTGAATTACCAAGAAGTACCTTGAGGTGAGGGGAATGCAAATTCTCCCCTATGAAGCCAACCTTGTGAAGATGTGCCCTGGGCAGAGAGACGCATTGTATACTAATTACCTGCTTCTGGAAACTCCAGATCAAAGACTCCTGATCTGTATAAAAGGGTGGACTAAATTTGTCATGCATGTGCTTGTTCTGAACTGAAGCTGTGATGAACTTGTAACCACAAAGAAACCCCCTAGGGAGGGTGACTAAGTGAAAGACTGCTCTGCCAGAGCTCATGATGGAGTTCAGGTGAACTCTGGTAAGCTTATTAGCATAACAATAATTATTGTTTTTAATATGTTTTCTGTGTAATGCTGTTTACCTTAAGAATGAAGTCGGCTTGAATAGAAAGAGCTGTGTGGTAATTTATATCGGTAGCAATCACTCTGTTATCAGACTCTGAAGACAAAGCAAGGTCTGTTTAGGCAGATTTTCTTTGCTGGGATTAACATAGTGAAGGCAGGGAACGGCGTAGCTTGGAAATACCCCAGTGATAAGAAAGGCAACAGGTGCGGAACTGGAAGCCTGAGGTTGGGTCTTCTTGCTGGACCACTGAAGGGGAAATACAGGTACAGTTGCTCTGAACTATGACAGTCTGAATCCACTATGAACATCAAGCCAGGGCTGGAGGAAAGCACCCAACCTCTCGCAGGCTAATGTATCTCAAATCGGTATATTAAGAGGAAAATAATCATAGTTCTTCATTTGTTATATGTTGAATAAACTATTTTGTGTAAGGCTGTCAAATTATTAAAAAAATTAATCACAATTAATCACGAGGTTTAAAAAACACTGTTAATTGCAATTTTAATGGCACTATTAAACAATATTAGAGTACCATTTATTTAAATATTTTTGGATGTTTTCTACATTTTCAAATATATTGATTTCATTTACAACATAGAATACAAAGTATCAGAGGGGTAGCCGTGTTAGTCTGGTTCTGTAGAAGCAGCAAAGAATCCTGTGGCACCTTATAGACTAACAGAGGTTTTGCAGCATGAGCTTTCGTGGGTGAATACCCACTTCTTGCATCCGAAGAAGTGGGTATTTACCCACGAAAGCTCATGCTGCAAAACCTCTGTTAGTCTATAAGATGCCACAGGATTCTTTGCTGCTTCTATAGAATACAAAGTGTACAGTGCTCACTTTATATTATTTTTATTACAAATACTTGCACTGTAAAAAAATAAAAGAAATAGTATTTTTCAGTTCACCTCATACAAGTACTGTAGCGCAATCTGTATCATGAAAGTGCAACTTACAAGTGTAGATTTTTTTTTTTTACATAACTGCACTCAAAAACCAAACAATGTCAGATGCTTGGCTCTCTCAGGCAGAAGCAGCTCCGTCCTGCTCCCCACCCAGTTGCCAGGGAGAGCAGCCAAATGTGTGGTGGGGAGGCACAGGGAAAGAAGGACAGAGAGCTCCCGGTCCCGCGCCTGCTGCAGATAACATGGGGCAGGGAGAGCACTGCAGCCCCAGGCTGGGCTCAGGGCAGAAGGGGTCGCTGGGCAGGGGAGACACGTGGGGTGGTCACATGTCCTCCCCTTTAGCTTGTGCCTCCCACTGGGAAGGCACCAGTCATGTGTGTGCGGGAGTAAGGCAGGAGCTGGGAATAAGGTAGGAGCCAGGAGCAGAGCAGGAATCAGGAACAGGTTCATTCATTCATTCATTAGGACACAGGAAGCAGAGTCTAGTGCAGCCACAACAGAAAACCTCCTTGTTGCTCAGACAAGTTCCTGTGCAGCCTCCTGGCTTAAACAGAGTGATTGGACCAATCAGTGAGCTGATCAATCCTCCAATCAGGGCTTCTGTGGGTGGTGCCTTAGCTGAGGCTGTAGCCCTACTAGCTTCTAAGCCCACCTGGTTTCTTCAGCTATTGAGTGGAGGCCAGGCTGCGGCACCCAGGTCTGGGTTCAAGACTGGGAATATCACAGTCTGGTTCACTGATAAACAGGAAGTAAAATTAGGATTAGTCCTGCTCAAGAACGTGGGAGAAGGGCATAAAGCTCTTAATGCCTGGAAGAGCAAAGGGTCAGTCCTTTTTCCCCATACAAAGGGAGTCTGGTGGTGGGATCCTAGCTATAGCTGTTAGCCCAGGTTAAAGGGAGGGCAAGGAAATGTGGGCAACCCTCCCCCAGCTGGTATGGGTTTACACAAGGGAGGTTGGCCTGCACTGGGTAAGTTGTTACTGGCTAGTTTCCTTGATGTGTTCAGTTAATTAAGTTGCAGCCTTGTTAAATCACATTCTTGCTGTCTTGTCTTTTCTCCTACTCCGGGATAAATACTTCTGTGGGCCCATCCTGGGGCAACTATGCATCACCCTCACTCACAGCAAATTAACTTACAGTCTGTCCTCCATGTTTACCTATACATCTTTAAAAATATTATAAACAGGAATAATTTTAATGTAATGTGCACAATAATTATTTCAGTGATCAAAAATGAATTAATAAGATGAAATGTGTTCTCTGTTCTATCCAGATAAAAAATACAAGATGAACACAGTAGAACTCATATCAGTCCACCATGTCATTTTATTTGGAAGAATAAGATATTCTAACACATCAGTGTGAACATGAACAATAAGAATAGCTATCTGTTAAATTTCGGATATACCTGAAATGTGAGTAGTATCAAACAAGCATAGATAGCATAGACCTGACTGACACCAGCGCTATAGCTTAAGCATGCTTAAGTCAGGTGAGAGACAATCATTAACCTTAGTTCCTGATCACTCCTCCTGTAATTCGTATTTAAAGAAAAAACGCATTAGTAGCATATCAGCTATTTTATTCTATACTCTAGAGAGATGGTTGCATTCATCCATTTCCCTGTTCTAGACAGGTTCTTAAACTGCACCCATCAACATGGTACCTTTGAAGCTTTTAGAATCTCGCAGCATCCAAAGCATTCATAATAGAAACATTACAATGAAAAAGTCTTTCTAAGTAAACCAATCCATTAAGGTGATTTGCAATACCTCATTTTTCATTATTATGAAGCTTTTAGTATTAAATAATCCACTATTATATTGTCACCATTTGAAGCACTTATAGTTGAGGTGTGCCAACAGTATTTTATTATAAACCCCTGTTTCCAGGAGTTTATAAATAAACTGTAAAAATTTGCTTTGGCCTGAACTGTGAAAAAGGCAGCCTGCAATCAGCTTACATCTGTTTGACTGTTAAATTCAGGTTGGCATATCTCACATGAATAATTTGCTGAGTTTGCAGGTGGTTGGCATTGCTGGACCTCAATCACTCATCTCTACTTCCATGTTGCTATTTTAGAGGTTTGTGACATTATAGCAGGTATGCTGAGTCACACACATTTCCTGGGCTTATCTGTTGTATTTTTCAGCCTCCATTGTGTTAGTCCTGGTTGTCAACTAACAGCATGCTGCTGTTTCCAGTGCCTAAGGCCATGTCTACCCTACCACTTTTGTCGGCAAAACACACCCATGAGCAACATAAATTTTGCCAGCATAAGTGGCGGTGTGCACAGCGCTGTGTGCGCACAGTGGCAGTCCCGCAATCTCCCGCCGACATAGCTACCGCCACTCGTTGAGGTGGCTTTATTATGTCAATGGAAGAGGTTTCTCCTGTCTGCATAGAGTGGCTACACAAACGATCTCACAGCATTGCAGCTGCACTGAGACAGCTGTGCTACTGTAAACTCACTAGTGTAGACGTGGCCTATGATCTATCTTCACTTCAGCTCACTTTTCCATGAGACATACTGGAGTCTCCACCTCCAAAATGGAAGAACCCATTGTTTGAAATTAAATTTGAAATGATGTATTCAAAAGTTAACATTGCACAAGGTTTTTCAGGAGATTTATAATCTCTCTTGGAGCTCACAAGGGAACACAATACGTGCATGGAAAATAAAATGGGAACATTTTCTAAAAAGCTGGCTAAGCCCATCATCATATTTGAGGGGCATCTTGAAGTTTTGGATAAACAAATACATATGCAGGATATTGGCTGGAATGAAGCCGTGTGAAAAAAAAACTCCTGGAAGCAGATAAAGGATCCCATCTATGTAAAACGTTAACTATCAGTTACTATAGAGAATGGAAGTGCCTAATAGTAAACCAGGGAGCAATATAATTACAACCCTTTCTGGTATTTCAGAGCAAGAGGTAGGGATAAATCTTAGCTCCATTGAAGTAAATGGGAATTTTGCCATTCACTTCAAAGGAGCTGGGATTTCACCCATAATCCCTAAAGCAACTAGCGAGAAGACACAAGGCAACACAACCCTCTATCTGTTTTTTTCCTTCTGATCTAAGTTTCACCACTGAGAATAGGAGGAAAAACTTGGCAGAACTTTGTTAAATCTTTTAAGAAGAAAAAATCGAGGTGGAACAGAAAAAACAATTCAAGAAAATATTACTTCTCTTATTAAAATGGGAGTAGTGGAGTGACGTGAGTATAAAACTGGGGTTAAGAGAGTGGAGAATGAGGCCTTTAGGTTTTAAGGGTTCTACTAAGATAAAATTGTACTAGCTTAACGTAAGGTGTGATTTTTCTTTTTTAAGGTTAGATAGTTAAACCAGTGCAAAAGGCTGTGTGGACATTCTTATTTCACTTTAAATGTGACTTATTTCTGAAACCTATTCCTGATTAACGTAATCTACTGTATGTCTATGGGTATGTCTACACTACGAAATTAGGTCGAATTTATAGAAGTCTTTTTTTAGAAATCATTTTTATACAGTCGATTGTGTGTGTCCCCACATAAAATGCTCTAAGTGCATTAAGTCAGCAGACTGCGTCCACAGTACCGAGGCTAGCATCGACTTCTGGAGCATTGCACTGTGGGTAGCTATCCCACAGTTCCCGCAGTCTCCGCCACCCATTGGAATTCTGGGTTGAGATCCCAATGCCTGATGGGGCAAAAACAGTGTCGCGGGTGGTTCTGGGTATATGACATCACCCCCCCCCCCCCCGTGAAAGCAACGGCAGACAATCATTTTGCACCTTTTTTCTTGGGTTACCTGTGCAGACGCCATACCATGGCAAGCATGGAGCCCACTCAGCTCACCATCACCGTATGTCTTCTGAGTGCTGGCAGATGTGGTACTGCATTGCTACACAGCAGCAGCTCATTGCTTTTTGGCAGCAGATGGTGCATTATGATTGGTAGCCGTCATCGACATACTCCTGGGTGCTCTTTTAGCCGACCTCCGTGAGGTCAGTCAGGGCCTCCTGGGCAGACATGGGAGTGACTCAGCCAGGTTTCAAGTTTCCCTTTTCAAGTTTCATCTCATGGAGACTCAGTCCTGCCGGCAGTCGTACTGCACCGTCTTCTGGAGAGCAGCCAGGAGATGACGATGGCTAGCAATCATACTGCACCATCTTCTGCCGAGCACCCAGGAGATGACGATGGCTAGCAGTCGTACTGCACCGTCTGCTGCCAGCCTATGCTGTATAAGATAGATGGAGTGGATCAAAACAAGAAATAGACCAGATTTGTTTTGTATTCGTTTGCTCCCCCCACCCTCCCTCCCTCTGTAAAATCAAAGGCCTGCTAAACCCAGGGTTTTCAGTTCAATCCTTGAGGGAGCCATTCTGTGTGACAGTTGTTTGTGTTTCTCCTTGATGCAAAGCCACCCCCTTTGTTGATTTTTATTCCCTGTAAGCCAACCCTGTAAGCCGTGTCGTCGGTCACCCCTCCCTCCATCAGAGCAACGGCAGACAATCGTTTTGCGCCTTTTTTTCAGTGTAGACGCCATAGCACTGAGAACATGGAACCCTCACCGTGGCAATTATGAGCACTGTAAACACCACATGCAGTATATGCAGAACCAGAATCTGCAAAAGCAAAACCAGGCAAGGAGGCTACAGCAGCGTGGTGACGAGAGTGATGAGGACATGGACATGGACATAGACTTCTCACAAAGTATGGGCCCTGGCAATGTGGACATCATGGTGTTAATTGGGCAGTTCGTGGTGTGGAACACCGATTCTGGGCCCAGGAAACAAGCACAGACTGGTGGGACCACATAATGTTGCATGTCTGGGACAATTCCCAGTGGCTGCGAAACTTTTGCATGCGTAAGGGCACTTTCATGGAACTTTGTGACTTGCTTTCCCCTGCCTTGAAGCGCCAGGATATCAAGATGAGAGCAGCCCTCACAGTTGAGAAGTGAGTGGTGATAGCCCTGTGGAAACTTGCAATGCCAGACAGCTACCGGTCAGTCAGGCATCAGTTAGGAGTGGGCAAATCTACTGTGGGTGCTGCTGTGATCCAAGTAGCCAACGCAGTCAAAGAGCTGCTGATATCAAGGGTAGCGACTCTAGGAAATGTGCAGGTCATAGTAGATGGCTTTGCTGCAATGGGATTCCCTAACTGTGGTGGGACGATAGACAAAACCCATATCTCTATCTTCGCACCAGAGCACCAAGGCAGCAAGTACATAAACCGAAAGGGGTAGTTTTCACTGGTGCTGCAAGCACTGGTGGATCACAAGGGACATTTCACCAACATCAACGTGGGATGGCCGGAAAAGGTACATGATGTTCGCATCTTCAGGAACTCTGGTCTATTTCAAAAGCTGCAGGAAGGGACTTTCTTCCCAAACCAGAAAATAACCATTGGGGATGTTGAAATGCCTATAGTTATCCTTGGGGACCCAGCCTACCCCTTAATGCCATGGCTCATGAAGCCGTACACAGGCAGCCTGGACAGTAGTCAGGAGCTGTTCAACTACACGCTGAGCAAGTGCAGAATGGTGGTAGAATGTGCATTTGGATGTTTAAAAGCACACTGGCACAGTTTACTGACTCACATAGACCTCAGCGAAACCAATATTCCTACTGTTATTACTGCTTACTGTGCACTCCACAATATCTGTGAGAGTAAGAGGGAGATGTTTATGACGGGGTGGGAGGTTGAGGCAAATCGCCTGGCCACTGATTACATGCAGCCAGACACCAGGGTGGTTAGAAGAGTACAGGAGGGTGCGCTGCGCATCAGAGAAGCTTTGAAAACCAGTTTCATGACTGGCCAGGCTACAGTGTGAAAGTTCTGTTTGTTTCTCTTTGATAACCCTGCCCCCTTGGTTCACTCTACTTCCCTGTAAGCGAAACACCCTCCCCTCCCCCTTTGATCACTGCTTGCAGAGGCGATAAAGTAATTATTCCTTCACATTCATGCACTCTTTATTAATTCATCACACAAATAGGGGGATAACTGCCAAGGTAGTCTGGGAGGGGTGGTGGAGGAGGGAAGCACCGGGTAGGTTGGGGGAGGAGGGAAGGACAAGCCTACACTGCACTTTAAAACTTATTGAATGCCAGCCTTCTGTTGCTTGGGCAATCCTCTGGGGTGGAGTGGCTGGATGGCCGGAGGGCCCCCCCCCCCCCACTGTGTTCTTGGGCGTCTGGGTGAGGAGGCTTTGGAACTTGGGCAGGAGGGCGGTTGGTTATACAGGGGCTGTAGCGGCGGTTTGTGTTTCTGCTGCCTTTTCTGCAGCTCAGCCATACACTGGAGCATATGAGTTTGATCCTCCAGCATCCTGAGCATTGACTCCTGCCTCCTGTCAGCAAGCTGACGCCACCGATCATCTTCAGCCCGCCACTTACTCTCTTCAGTACGCCACTTACTCTCTTCAGCCCTGCACCTCTCCTCGCATTCATACTATGCTTTCCTGCACTCTGACATTGTCTGCCTCCACACATTCTGCTGTGCTCTGTCAGTATGGGAGGACAGCATGAGCTCAGAGAACATTTTATCCCGAGTGCGTTTTTTTCACCTTCTAATTTTTGCTAGCCTCTGCAAAGGAGAAACATATGCAGCTGGTGGAGGGGGAAAAAAAGGGAGAGTGGTAGTTAAAAAGACGAATTTTATAGAACAATGTGTACACTCTTTCACAGTAAACCTTGCTGTTAACATTACATAGCACATTTGCTTTCGTTACAAGGTTGCATTTTGCCTCTTATTGAGGGTATGCCGGTTTGGTGTGAGAGATCACTCACGCAGGGCTGGGCAACAGAATTTGGCTTGCAGGCAGCCATGGTAAGACACAGTCTTTTGGCTTCTGTAACCTTCATAACATGTGGGAATGGTTTCAAACAGCAGCACCCTCATTTCCCATACCAAGCAGCCATTGGGTTGGCCATTTAAAATGGGTTGGCAATTTAAAAGGAGGGGCTGCGGTTTCCGGGTTAACGTGCAGCACAAACCCAACTAATCCCCGCCCCCCAACACACCCAATTCTCTGGGATGATGGCTTCACCCCTCCCCGCACCGCATGGCTAACAGCAGAGAACATTTCTGTTCAGCCACAGGCAAATAGCCCAGCAGGAACGGGCACCTCTGAATGTCCGCTTAATAAAACCACCCTATTTCAACCAGGTGGCCATGAATGATATCACTCTCCTGAGGATAACACATAAAGAATGGACGTTGTTTGAATGCCAGCAAGCACCGGGACCATAAGCTGCAATGCTTTGTTCTGCAATGACTCCCGACTATGTGCTACTGAACTGGAATGGTAAAGTGTCCTACCATGGAGGACGAAATAAGGCCGCCCTCCCCAGAAACCTTTTGCAAAGGCTTTGGGAGTACAGCCAGGAGAGCTTTATGGAGATGTCCCTGGAGGATTTCTGCTCCAACCCCAGACACGTTAACAGACTTTTCCAGTAGCTGTACTGGCTGCGAATGCAAGGGAAAATTAATCATTAAACATGCTTGCTTTTAAACCATGTATAATATTTACGAAGGTACACTCACCAGAGGTCCTTTCTCCGCCTTCAGGGTCTGGGAGCCCACCTTGGGTGGGTTCGGGGGTACTGGCTCCAGGTCCACAGTGAGAAACAGGTCCTGGCTGTTGGGGAAACTGGTTTCTCCACTTCCTTGCTGTGAGGTATCTTCAACCTCCTCATCATCATCTTCCTCATCCCCAAAACCCACTTCCATGTTGCATTCTACTCCATTGACGGAGTCAAAGCACAGAGTTGGGGTAGTGGTTGCTGCACCCCTTAGAATGGCATGCAGTTCATCATAGAAACGACACGTTTGGGGCTGTGACCCAGAGCAGCCGTTTGCCTCTCTGGTTTTTTGGTAGGCTTGCCTGAGCACCTTAATTTTCACATGGCACTGCTGTGAGTCCCTGTTATAGCCTCGTCCTTCATGCCCTTGGAGATTTTTTCAAATGTTTCGGCATTTCATTTACTGGAATAGAGTTCAGCTAGCATGGATTCATCTCCCTATACAGCGATCAGATCCTATACATCTCGTTCAGTCCAAGCTGGAGCTCTTCTGCGATTCTGGGACTCCATGGTCACCTGTGCTGATGAGCTCTGCATGGTCACCTGTGTTGATCAGCTCGCCACGCTGGCCAAACAGGAAATTAAATTCAAAAGTTCAGGGGACTTTTCCTGTCTACCTGGCCAGTGCATCTGAGTTGAGAGCGCTGTCCAGAGAGGTCACAATGGAGCACTCTGGGATAGTTCCCGGAGGCCAATACCATCGAATTGCATCCACACTACCCCAAATTCAACCCGGCAAGGCCCATTTCAGCGCTAATCCCCTCATTAGGTGTGGAGTAAAGAAATCAATTTTAAGAGCCCTTTAAGTCGGAAAAAAGTGCTTCGATGTGTGGACAGGTGCAGGTTAAATCGAGGTAATGCTGCTAAATTCGACCTAAAATCATAGTGTAGACCAGGCCTTAGATACAGAGACTATACCAACCTAGCTATGTCAACCCAGGGCCCTAGTGTAGACACAGCCTATACCAACAGGAGTTTTTCCTTTTGGTGTAGGAACGCCAATACCACCTCCCTGAATTATGTTAACTATGACACATTCTTCCATCAACACAGCTGCATCTATACTGGGGGTTTTGTCGAACTAATTATGTGCATCAACGGTGTTGTTTTTTTTCACACCCCTGACTGATGTAACTATGCCACTGTAACTTTTCAGTGTAGACCAAGCCCTAGGCTAAACTAAGCTTAGTTAAACTGAAATAGAAGTGGCTACACAGCTTTTTTCACCAGTATAACTATATAGGTTGAAAATCACACATTAAGTTAAATCTGTGTGTAGACATGGCTTAGTCTTTAAACATAGTGATAATGGAGACATCTCATGGCAGAAATGCCAGCAGGGAGATTTGTATATGAATGTAATCTATTAAAAGACAAATTGTGTGTGAATTTACTCAGTTTTCAATTTTGTTGCTCATCTTGGATTTCATTTCACTGAAATCTGACTGTCCTGACCAGATTCACAATGAGATTATTATTCATAATTTTACATATTTCTGTGGCATTTCATAGAATCATAGAAGATTAGGGTTGGAAGATTAGGGATGACCTCAGGAGGTCATCTAGTCCAATCCCCTGCTCAAAGCAGGACCAATCCCAACTAAATCATCCCAGTCAGGGCTTTGTCAAGCCGGGCCTTAAAGGCCTCTAAGAATGGAGATTCCACCACCTCCTTAGGTAACTCATTCCAGGGCTTCACCACCCTCCTAGTGAAATAGTTTTTCCTAATATACAACCTAGACCTCCCCCACTGCAACTTGAGACCATTGCTCCTTGTTCTGTCATCTGCCACCACTGAAAACAGCCGAGCTCCATCCTCTTTGTAACCCCCCTTCAGATAGTAGAAGGCTGCTATCAAATCCCCGCTCATTCTTCTCTTCTGCAGACTAAATAAGCCCAGTTCCCTTAGCCTCTCCTTGTAAGTCATGTGCCCCAGCCCCCTGATCATTTTCGTTGCCTTCTACTGGACTCTCTCCAATTTGTCCACATCCTTTCTGTAGTGGGGGCCCCAAAACTGGATGCAATACTCCAGATGTGGCCTCACCAGTGCCAAATAGTGGGGAATAATCACTTCCCTCGATCTGCTGGCAATGCTCTTACTAATGTAGCCCAATATGCTATTAGCCTTCTTGGCAACAAGGACACACAGTTGACTTATATCCAACTTCTCGTCCACTGTAATCTCCAGGTTCTTTTCTGCAGAACTGCTGCTTAGCCAGTCGGTCCCCAGCCTGTAGCAGTGCAGGGGATTCTTCCTTCCTACGTCCAGAACTCTGCACTTGTCCTTGTTGAACCTCATCAGATTTCTTTTAGCCTAATCCTCCAATTTGTCTAGGTCACTCTGGATGCTATCCCTACTCTCCAGTGTATCTACCTCTCCCCCAGGATTAGTGTCATCTGCAAACTTGCTGAGGGTGCAATCCATCCCATCATCCAGATCATTAATGAAGACTGGCCCCAAAACCGACCCCTGGGGCACTCTGCTTGATACCGACTGCTAACTAGACATAGACCCATTGATCAGCATCGGTTGAGCCTGACAATCTAGACAGCTTTCTATCCACTTTATAGTCCATTCATCCAATCCATACTTTTTTAACTTACTGGCAAGAATACTGTGGGAGATGGTATCAAAAGCTTTGCTAAGTCAAGATATATCAGGTCCACCACTTTCCCCATATCCACAGAGCCAGTTATCTCATCATAGAAGGTAATCAGGTTGGTCAGGCATGACCTGCCATTGGTGAATCCATGTTGACTATTTCTGATCACCTTCCTCTCCTCCAAGTGCTTCAAAATGGATTCCTTGAGGACCTGCTCCATGATTTTTTCAGGGACTGAGGTGAGGCTCACCAGTCTGTAGTTCTCTGGATTCTCCTTCTTCCCTTTTTTAAAGATGGGCACTATATTTGCCTTTTTCCTATCATCTGGGACCTCCCCTGATCACCACAAGTTTTCAAAGATAATGGCCAATGGCTCTGCTATCACATCAGCCAACTCCCTCAGCACCCTCAGATGCATTAGATCCGGACCCATGGACTCGTGCATGTCCAGCTTTTCTAAATAGTCCTTAACCTGCTCTTTCACCACTGAGGGCTGCTCACCTCCTCCCCATACTGTGCTGCCCAGTGCAGCAGTCTGGGAGGCAAAAAAAGCATTCAGTACTTCAGCTTTTTCCACATCATCTGTCACTAGGTTGCCTTCCCCATTCAGTAAGGGTCCCACACTTTCCCTGACCTTCTTGTTACTAGTATACCTGTAGAAACCCTTCTTGTTACCCTTCAAATCCCTTGCTAGCTGTAACTCCAAATGTGCTTTGGCCTTCCTGATTACACCCCTGAATGCTTGAGCAATATTTTTATACTCCTCCCTAGTCATCTGTCCAAGTTTCCACTTCTTGTAAGCTTCCTTTTTGAGTTTAAGCTCACTGAAGATTTCTCTGTTAAGCCATGCTGGTCGCCTGCCATATTCTGTATTCTTTCTGCACTTTGGGATGGTGTGTTCCTGTGCCCTCAATAAGGCTTCTTTAAAATACAGCCAGCTCTCCTGGACTCCTTTCCCCCTAATATTAGCTCCCAGTTGATTCTGCCCATCAGTTCCCTGAGGGAGTCAAAGTCTGCTTTTCTGAAGTCTAGGGTCCATATTCTGCTGCTCTCCTTTCTTCCTTTTGTCAGGATCCTAAACTAGACCATCTCATGGTCACTGCTGCCCAGGTTGCCACCCACTTCTACTTACCCTACCAATTGTTCTCTGTTTGTGAGCAGCAGGTCAAGAGGAGCACGGCCCCTAGTTGGTTCCTCCAGTACTTGCACCGGGAAATTGTCCCCAACACTCTCCAAAAACATCCTGGATTGTCTGTGCACTGCTGTATTGCTGTCCCAGCAGATGTCAGGATGATTGAAGTCCCCCATGAGAACCAGGGCATATAAGCATATAGATTGAATAATATTTGCATAGATCTGTCTTATTTAAAATTGTAATGGTGCTCCTTTGTGGTAGTTCTTTCTTATTCTGTTAGAACTGGAATATGCCCTGTCCTTGCACAACTGTTCAATGGGAAGGAGGTAACAGAGAGTCTCTTCCTTTATGCCAGGGGAGGGATAGCTCAGTGGTTTGAGCATTGGCCTGCTAAACCCCAGGTTGTGAGTTCAATCCTTGAGGGGCTAAAATCTGTCTGGGGATTGGTCCTCCTTTGAGCAGGGGGTTGGACTAGAGGACCTCCTGAGGTCCCTTCCAACCCTGATATTCTATGCCCCCATGCAGGGATTTACCAAAATTAGTCCTTCCACTTACCCGATGTAAAGAACTCTGTGAGGCAGCACTAGGAAGGAGGGAAGCACACTCTTGGGTTTGCCAGCTCTCACCGTGGCAAGTAATGTGATTTTGGTCCCAGCTGGAGCTGATCTGGCAATGACTTGAGAAGCCCCAGCCTTGGTGAAAATTTTAGCCCTGGCTGAGGAAAACCCCTCTCATTGGCTGCCTGCCCTCCCCTTTTCCACCTTCTGGAGAGTGCAGCCAATTAGGGCTGTGGCAGGAAGCTGGTAAAGTGCTCTTTCTCCCTCCCCCAGACATTTTCAGGTGAAGGGGGAAGAGAGGAGAGGGAACAGCCAACATTAGTCTTACAGAGGGAAGGAGGGAGCAGAAAGAGTCTGGCAGCTCCACTCCTTCCTCTCCTCCTGTGAAAAATGGGTCAGTCTCCCTTTCCATCCCAGCAACGTCAGGCCTTGGAAGGGGGAAGGTGTGAAGAACTGCCCCCACTAGGGCCTGGGAAAAGGGAGAGTGGACCCCACTGCAGCTGCCTCCCCAAGCCTGGGAGAGGGGGTGTAGAACCCCTGAAGCTGCAGGAGGAGCAGAGGGGCAAGGGGAAGGTGTGGTGAATCGCTGCATGGGGAAAGGCAAGGCTGGAGGACAGGCAGATGCGGTACTGGGAGGTGCAGAACTGATGTGAGCCTGTATGGAATGAAGCAAAGTTGATTTGCAAGCTCCATAATTAATGGCTGAGTGATGGGCAGGTGTGGAGGTTAGTGGGAAAGCTAATGTGGGTGTTTGGGAGGTACATAATTGCTGGGCTGGGGGACAGGCAGATATGGGCTGGTGGGGCACAGAACTAATTAGCATTTGGGAAGAAGCTGAAAGCTCTGCACTGATAGGCAGCCAGCAAAAGCCCCTGTAGTAAACACCAAAATCACCATACCCTAATGGTTTGGGAGAGCTAGCAAGACATGAGGAAGAGCATAGAGTGTTAGAAAGTAAAAGACAGACCAAAAAACACAATATAAACTTTGTCCCAAAAATTGAGATTTTTTTTTTAATCTCATCTTGTGGGGGGGCATCTTACTTACGATTTTTGAACTTTTGGGGTCAGCAATGCTGCACCTTCTTAAAGGTTGCTAGAATGTCTTAGCAGAGCTCCACCTCCCAGAGAGACCCACTCGGGTCAGTGCTGCCCCAATCCAGGATAATGCACAATTGTGCCCTAAATGCATAGCAACATGAACATATTTTTGTACTCTCATCCAGTGATATTCTTTGTTGAACATAGTTCATGTTTGCCTAGGGTGACCAGATGTCCCATTTTTAAAGGGCCAGTCCCATTTTTGGGGACTTTTTCTTATATAGGTGCCTATTACCTCCCATTCCCGTCCCATTTTTTCACAGTTAGGTAACCCTAAGTTTGCCCCCAACCTTCCATACCTCTTTCCTGATCTCTATCAGAATTTGTGATATCCTTCACATCTCCTTGAACTCAAGCACTCCTCCTCTGATCACTAGATTCTTCTCCCAAACCTCAACAAGCTCTCTGCCTCCCAGATTTCTCTCATTCGGCTGAAGTAGGCCTTCTACTTTGTGCCATCTTTCCTCTGTGGGGAATATTTCCTCTGATGCCATATCTGCAGAGCTCTGGTCAGTTGTATCCAGCTCTTGTGTTGGGGGCTTGTATTGTTCAGAGGTGCTGCTCCAAGATGCATTGCAACACACTGCCTTCTGTAAAGCTCTAGAACGTGTTAGAATTTTAGAGCACAAGTGATCCAGGGAACGTAGTCAATCCTGAGGAGACTGAAATGAACTGAGTAAAGGTAGGAAGCCTGTTGGCAATTGAGAAACATTGTCCATGTTGTTTGTAATATAATAATGCTTTTCAATTTGGTTCTGTATGAGATTTGGGCTGCTTCTTACTTTTGCCAAACTAATCCATGGTAATTATTTGGTCACTGGGTGCATATATTTAGGAATGGATTAAACATATAGAGGAAGTGGGCCCTATACCATCCATACACGAAAAAATGTGTGGGAAAAGTTGGCAATATATACAAAATTTTGCAAGCAACAATACCTGGAATTATTCTCCCCTTGACTTACTGGCTGTGCAAAAGGAACCAGGGCTAGGTCTTCAAAACTGTGCTATATACTGGTGGTGCTGAGGAAACTGGGGCCATGCTTATAGATATAGGGGTTTACAATGAAAGGGTCTGTCCCTACTCTTCTCTGTAGGCCCCTGTACTCTTAGGAGCATGGTTCACTTTTAGGAGCTGTGCTGCCACGGGGTGCCAAGACACAAACTCACTGAGCTGCAGAATAGAAGCACACATCTATACACACACTTTTGTGTCTCTTCTTCCCAGAATCATTAGCATGTGCATAGGATTCTGTGTAAGTTAATGCTAAATGCAAAACTAATTGCTTCAGTGTAGCTTTTCTTAGTAAATTCTTAACATACACACAGAGAGACATACAACCTACTCACATACACATAAATATACACACAAAACAAACCTCTTATAAACTACCCAAGCTATTTCTTCTATAAGATGTGAAGGAAGAAAAATAGAGAAAGCTAATGTTAGTTATTTCTGTTTTAAAATACTTGGGAAGCACACTCAGATGCTACAGTAATGAGTGGCATATAAGCACCTAGATTGATAGACTGGAAGGTAGGGTAGTAAATGTTATATCTGTCTTTAAAAAGGAACATGGAAACTGCAGACCAGGGAGCCTTACTACAGTACCAGGAAAAGGAGTAGAAGTGTTCATTCAAAACAGAATAATAAAACACCTAGATAAACATGATGATACTAGCAGCAAGGGGAAACTGCAGGGAGAGCCGTGCTTGAAAAGACCAGTACCGCTTCATTTAGAAAGGACACAGATGAGAGGGCACATGATAGAGGAATATAAACTAATGAATAAATGAAACCGGAAGATTACAAATTGAAAATTGAAAAAAGGAAACGTTTGTTTACATAATGCATAATTAATCTGTTGAATTCATTGCCACAAGATGGCATTGAAGGAAAGAGTTTAGTAGGGTTTTTAAAAATCAGTATTCCATAGGTGAAAATATCTGCAATTAGATACATATACAAAAAAAACCCAACCTCTTTTAAGGCATATAAACCCTTATGCTTTTTCAGAAGGGATATAAACCCTCATAGCATAAGCCAGCCACTAAGTGAATGTGGATGAGAAAGAAACTTCCCCAATGGGGCCCTTTATTCCATAATTATCCACTATGGGTTTCTTACTCCTTCCTCTGAAGTATCTGGTACTAGCCACAAGCAAAGATAGGATATGGAGTACACAGACTTTGTTTGACCTGGCATGGCAATTCATACATTCCTATACATAAATTTAATCTGAGAATCCCTGTGGTTTGAGGGAATGATACCTTTGATAGCAGCCATTCCTTTCATCTGCAGACCCCACCAGGGAGGGCCTTCTGTTGGATCAGAAAGTAGAGGAGAGAATGCTATGAAACTAACACACATCTATACACACACTTTTGTGTCTCTTCTTCCCAGAATCATTAGCTTCCCCTGAATAAAGAATGCAAAATCTGGCCTGAGGTATATTTTTATTTTATTAAATTAATGCAGGCTACCTCTTCTGGCCAATCATAACACTTTTAAATTCCCATGGCTGTGAACTAATGTCTGTGTAACATAGGGTCTGCCTTATGCTTTAAAGGTACAAAACAGAGTTCAAATCCTATTGGGGACTGTGTTTTTAAGATTTTTAAAGTCCCCTCTCTTCTGTCAGTGCCGTATAGCTCATTGCATTTTCACCATTTAATTATCTGTTCCACACCAAAATACTCTGGGCCAAATGACCTGATCTGACAGCTTCAGATCAGGTGCATTAGGGAATGGGTTCCAGAGAGGAGGAGTTGGCTGGATGAGGGGAAGGATGGTCTCTAGTGGTTAGGACACTAAGCTAGGACAGGAGAGACATGGCTTCAATCCCCTGCTCTACTATGAACTTCCTGTATGACTTTTGGCAAATCACTTAGTCTCTCTGTGTCTCAGTTCCCCATTTGCAAAATGGGGCTAATTGCATTTTCCTATTTCACAGAGATATTGTGAGACTAAAATATATACATTAAAGACTATAAGGCACTAGATTCCATGCTGAGGGGAGTTATATGGGTACTGCAGATAGACAGAGCACTGATAGGCTATTGCTGACACCTGCATAGAAAGCAGCCCTTATACTGCTACCTTATGCTCCCTTTCCACAAGGGAGCTACTGCTGGTGCTAGCAGCATTGCTCAGTATCCTGTGGGTCATGTCCAGATGAGGTGATGGAGTGACCATGGCTCAGCTCACCCCTCCACACAAGAGCTGCTAGGCTGTGCTTGGGGGGGGTACTAGCTACACATTTTACAAACAAGTAGCAAGGGCAATTGGTGCGTATACCTGCCCCAGTGTTGCTGAAGGTTAGGGTGACCAGATAACAAGTGTAAACACTCGAGATGGGGGGGGGGGGGTAATAGGAGCTTATATAAGAAAAAGACCCAAAAATCAGGACTGTCCCTATAAAGTCGGGCCATCTGGTCACCCTGCTGAAGGTACTGTGCCTTCCTCTGGTGGAGAGACCTCAATATCAATGCAGAAATGATAGTTATAAAATTATCACTTTTTAAAAAAATATAGGTCATTGCAAACTTGTTTGCACCTTTACTGAGTATTAAGATATATCTACAAGTATGTTATAGCCAGGGTGCTTGAGGATATAACAAAACCTGTGTATGTTTTAGTTAGTTATATTACAAAATGTTCAGGCTGGTTAAAGAAATTGCAGGAGGTTTCTACTTTCTGCCTCCCAAGGAGGAGCAAATGTAAGGAAGATAACCTCTCCTTAGCCATAAAACCATGTTGATTACCCCAAAGTGAGTTATACAAACCCCAAAAAGCTACATTTTAAACGTTACCTTGCTTTAACTTTTACTCTGTTTTCTTTTGTGCTGTGTCTAAAGATGTGTTGGTTATTGACATTTTTACTTTGTACAAAACAGCTAATAGAAATTTAATTACTATAACAGATTGTAAATCTAAGGAGCATGGGTCAAGAGACAAACAAACCAAAAGAGTCTTATCAAGGCCAGCACACCTCCCTTTATATAAGATATCAGTGTGGGATAAATGTAATACTTATCTCAAGAAAACAAGCCATATAAAACATTCATGTTTTTGGAAAAAACCTGATCAAGTGAAAAAAAAAGTGAGGATGTTCTTTATGCAGGATACCTCAATAAGGAATGTAGGAATGTGTTATCAGAGCAATAAATCTAGGTGTTAAAGTGGGCTATACCACCTACGCGTGCGCACACACACGCACGCACACATTTTTTTCCCCAAAGAACAACCTCTGCTTGTGTCTTTGAAACTCCAGGAAAACATGTTAGCTGGACATGGTTTTAACTTTTCGTTTCTTAAATGCTGAAATGGCAAATACCTTTGTGAAATGCGTACTTGCAAATATGTCAGCTCAATGCAAAGCTCCTAATATAATTTCCTAATATCACTGCTTGTAAAAGATAAAATGCTTTATGTACCAACATCGAATTTACTGAGTTTGCTAAACTTATTACTAATGTAAGAAACCATTTAAGGATAGAATATTTTTATTATTGGGGAATTAATTATTTACTGGCAGTGCTCAAGCAATTTCTTCATCCAAATCAAGAAGACAAGAAGAATCATCTTTCCAAAAATTGCCACGTAGAATCAACAACTTCTTTAATAATTATTTAAGCTGAAGACTCTCTTTAAGAATGACTTAATTTTAAAAATACGGTTTTGAGAACTAAAAAACTTTCTATAAAGTACAAGCGTGTTTAGTCTTTTTGAAAACAGAATTTCATTTCCTGTTGAAGTCTAGTAAAACGAAGGAAATATCTCAGAAATGTATTGAATAAAAAGGAGTTAAAACTCTAACTTTAAAGATGTTCTGGGAATCTTCTGCCACAAAGATAAAGGAAATGTAATCATCAAGAAAGAATTAAAACTCTATCACATATGTGCATTAACAAACTGCATATTGGTAAGATAAACAGGCACCTAAAGACAACCCATGATGACACTGAACCAGTGAAAGAAGGACAGCAATCAACTTGAATTTAAAAAAGCCTGAAAGAGGTGTGTTTTCTTGTAACTTCATGGAACTAGGAAGGAGAGGAGTATAAAAAACTCTCAAGTAAGCACCCCTCACACACACACTCCCTGCTACTCTGCTCAGCGAACGCACAGCACTCATCAGCTTATCCTGCCCATCTCTACGAACAAGCTACCACACAGAGCTAAGAAAAACAGAGAAGGCTCAGAAAGAAACCAACCGAAGAAAAACCTCTTGGCTTCCACATGAATTAGTGAGAGGAAGTTAACTAAGGCTATGTCTATACGCACAGCGATGCAGCAGTACCGATAGAGCTGAGCCGCTGCAGTGCGTCTGGTAAAGACGCTCTATGCCAATAGAAGAGAGCTCTCCCTTCAGCATAATAAAACCACCTCCGCGAGCGGCAGAAGCTATATCAGTGTAACTTATGTCACTCGGGGGGGGTGGTTCTGATGTGCCTCCACTGCTGTTCCCACTGCTACTGCGCTAGTTCAGTAAGAGCTAATGTGAGTATGTGTACGCAAACAGGAGAATCACATCCCAAGCTCATAGTATAGACATAGTCTAAAACAGTGGGAGTCACATCCCTGATTTAGTGATAAGAGAAACAATTAGTAAGAGCTAGCCTACCGTTTCTTGTTTCTCTGGGGTAAATATTTTTAGTAATTTTTTTAATAAAATTACTTGGCATCCAACAATTTAAAATTACCCCTTTCTATTCCATACTACTCATAGCTACTGCAGGCCATAATCCATCTAGCTGTCTCTGCTTGAACAGTGTTTCTTCTCCTTATCCTCTCCTAAGCATGGCACTGGCTCCAAGAGTTATAAACAAGCATTCTGCACTTAACAAAAATTTTTAAATCTTTGTCGTGAAGAAACAAACTCTTGTGCAAAGTATTAACACTCGGAGTGCTGGAACTTTCCAGACTGCCAGCTAAATGAATGCTTAGGAGGGCATTTAGGCAACCAAGTTTATTTTTGTTTTTCCCCCAGGAAATTGTATATAAGGGGAGCTTGTATCCAGAAGCTCATTACTGCACACTGCATCACATAGTATTTGCACTCATAGGAAAATAAAATGTATATTTATAAGTCTAAATACTTCCATTTGACTCATGTAACTGAGAGGGCTCTGTTTTCTCTTACTGGTTTTTTTTATGCCTTTTCATAGGAATGTTGCTACGGGGGAAAGTAGCACCACAGTTTTAAACCATCAGATGATTTATACAGTTCTACAAACAGGGCTTGAAAATACCTTCCACGAGGCAATTAGTTCCTTTAGTACTGCCCGCCTTATCAGTATATGTTTTTAATATTTCTAATGTAGCTAATGATTTTCATCCTGAAGGGTCTCTAAGCACTTTTTAGACTCTAGTCTTGATCCCACAATCCGATCTCAGACAAAATTCCCAGGGAATTGAGTAAGGGTAAGGACAACGCTCTTCACTCAGCATATGTACATCTATGTTCATGATCACTTTATGTACATTAATATCTTCTGTAATGTATTTCTTTCAGACACCATTGTTCTCATCGCTTCAATAGCAGTTGTTTCTGCAAAAACTCAGGGTAACATTTTTGCAACATCAGCACTGAGAAGTCTTCGTTTCCTACAGATCCTTCGTATGGTGCGCATGGACCGAAGAGGAGGGACTTGGAAATTATTAGGTTCAGTAGTTTATGCACATAGCAAGGTAACTTTCATTGAATTCGTCAGTGGATTCAACAAAACTCTATGAATCAACATCACCTTATATATTTATCAGATTTCAGTGAATACCTAAAACTTCCTAAAGTAATGTTGGCTATGTAATGCATTATCAAAAATATATCTTTTCATGTTCATTCAGATTTCTGAAAATATGCTAAAAATATTGGCCCTGCTTCACCACCAGTTGGATGCTGGTGTAATTCCATTGAAATCAGTGGAGTTACACAAGTGTCAAACTGAACTGGGAAATCAGGCCAATTGTTCAGGCTGGCCAGAGAACAAGAATTCTTTTTCATGAAAAAAATCTGAGATTTCAAAATTTGTTTTTGTTCCACACTGGCATGAAAATGAAGCCTTTCAAAACCTTTGGCGAAAAAACATGAGAGAGAAAGAGAGAGAAAGAGATCCACCCCACAATAGAATAGTCCAGTAGTGGATATTTGAGTCCAAAATACAGAACATTACCACATAAGGTAAAAAAGAATCTCTATTAGCTACAGTAGCATTAAAGCATATAATCTCTGGGGACCAATCACTAGACAGAGGGTAGCATGCTTGAAAAAATGTCAGAATATGTGACTAGCTAGCAGAAGGAAGGGGTAAGTACCCACATTAGCCATGTCGTTGCATACTCCCTTCATTTAGACAAAACTCCTGAGTTCTATCCTTGTTTACAACTTTGAGGTCCATGTAGTATAGTTAATGACCACGAAGTCAGTTTGTTCATGCAATCACAGGTATGAGCTGTTCAGAAGGAGATAGTGTAAATGAAAGAAAAATATCCCTTTCGCACAACAAATATTTAATGATCTGTACTAAGTGGAGCAGCTTCAACAGGAAAGACTGAGAAAGAATGACACTATAGCCCACTGGTTGGGGCCCTCACCTGGGATGTGGGACACCCAGCTTCAAGTCTCTCTTCCAAATTACGCTGAGCAGGAGCTTCAGCCTCAGGCTCCCACATAACAGATGAGCGCCCTAATCACAAGTCTATTGGCTGTTCCGTGTTGGCTCTTTCCCCGTCCTGGACCTGAGAAACCTCTTTGATGAATCAGCATTTTCCAGCATTCTTTTGAAAAATTGCCAATCACTTCTACCTGTTGTTTAGAGACAATTTATGTGAACTGAGAAGCATTTGATTTTTAACTGCTAAAATGCCAAAAAATATGGACAGTTTAATTATTTTTTCTTCAAATGCCACTCCACTCTATGTTTAATCTTTTTAATACAGTCTGATCTTTATTTTCTTTTATCTAGGAATTAATCACAGCCTGGTACATAGGATTTTTAGTACTTATCTTTTCCTCTTTCCTTGTCTATCTGGTGGAAAAAGATGCAAATACCCAGTTTTCTACATATGCAGATGCTCTCTGGTGGGGCACAGTAAGTATAGAAAGATCATTTGAACTATTTAGCTAATACTGTAGAATATTTAGCTAATACTGTAGAATATTTTGTATTACATGAATGCACATATTAAAAGATGTAAACTTATAGTGGTCCTGAGGTATCCCAGTGCCTGTGTCTTGAAAAGGCATGTACATCTGTGAAAAATTCTTCTGAATGCTACCCTTCCATCCTAATTTGGTAGCATTTTTACACCTGTTTTACACAGATGTAAAGCCCCAATTTAGCAAGATTCTATCAGGTGGATAGAAAGCTGGCTAGATTGTCGGGCTCAACGGGTACTGATCAACGGCTCGATGTCTAGTTGGCAGCCAGTATCAAGCGGAGTGCCCCAGAGGTCGGTCCTGTTGGTTTTGTTCAAGATCTTTTGTTCAAGATTTTCTTATGGCTGGAGCTCCCACAGTTCTGGTTTATGTACGCCAACTAAGATTAATAGAGAAGCAAGGTGGGTGAGGTAATATATTTTATTTGACCAACTTCTGTTGGTCAGAGAGACAAGCTTTTGAGCTACATAGAGCTCTTCTAGCGTCTCTCATATCCTGGGACCAGCATGGCTATAACAACACTGCATACAACTAATGATCTAGATGATGGGATGAATTGCACCCTCAGCAAGTTTGCAGATGACAGTAAGATGCGGGGAGAGGTAGATATGCTGAAGGGTAGGGAGAGGGTCCAGAGTGACCTAGACAAATTGGAGGATTGGGCTAAAAGAAATCTGAGGTTCAATAAGGACAAGTGCAGAGTCCTGCACTTAGGAAAGAAGAATCCCATGCTAGGACTGGCTAAGTGGCAGTTCTGCAGAAAAGGACCTCGGGATTACCGTGGATGAGAAGCTGGATATGAGTCGGCAGTGTGCCCCTGTTGCCAAGAAGGCCAATGGCATATTGGGCTGTATTAGTAGGAGCATTGCCAGCAGATCAGGGGAAGTGATTATTCCCCTCTATTCGGCACTGGTAAGGCCACACCTTGAGTATTGTGTCCAGTTTTGGTCCCCCAGCTACAGAAGGGATTTGGACAAATTGGAGAGAGTCCAGCGGAGAGCAACGAAAATGATCAGGGGGCTGGGGCACATAACTTAGAAGGAGAGACTGAGGGAACTGGGCTTATTTAGTCTGCAGAAGAGAAGAGTGAGGGGGGATTTGATAGCAGCCTTCAACTATCTGAAGGGGGTTTACAAAGAGGATGGAGCTCAGCTGTTCTCAGTGGTGGCAGATGACAGAACAAGAAGCAATGGTGTCAAGTTGCAGTGGGGGAGGTTTAGGTTGGATATTAGGAAACACTTTTTCACTAGGAAGGTGGTGAAGCACTGGAATGGGTTACCTAGGGTGGTGGTGGAATCTCCATCCTTAGAGGTTTTTAAGGCCCGGATTGACAAAGCCCTGGCTGGGATGATTTAGTTGGTTTGGGTCCTGCTTTGAACAGGGGATTGGACTAGATGACTTCCTGAGGTGTCTTCCAACCCTAATCTTCTATGATTCTAAGACCTTTAAGCATATGCTTAACTTCAAACTTCGGTACAGCTGCATTGTTGAAGTCCATGGGACTTGAGAACATGCTTGCGTGCTTCGCTGAAAGGGATAGGGTTATTCACATACTTAATAGTAATCATGTGCTTAAGTGCTTTGCCAAATTAGGGATTAAGTAACTATACATGGTATAAGAAAATGGAGAATCAGTTCTAGATGTTGATGTTTATTCAAATTTCTCTTTTGATCTTGAAATCTGGTTAAAAATCTCACCAGAACAAACTTTCTTACAAGATTCTGAATTTTTCTGTTTTCAGTGGGAATAGAAATACTATACAAATAGTGAGAGCTGCACTGTGCTGCTCAGACAGTTGGAAGGCTTCCCTAACAGGGAAGCTGCTTATTCACCTCCTATAGGTGTATCCCCCTCCAGGAGATAAAGCAGAACTCCTGTTCCCACTGGCATAGTAGAACACCTTGTGCTCCAGCAATCCCAGACAGTCAATGGGGCCATTAGTGTAAATATAGACTTAGAGCATCACTTAGGCTGATCAGGGGACTAAAAAGGTAATTTCCCCACCTCAGGTGTTGCGTTGACAGGAGCAGAACCGGGCCCAAGTCTTTCTTGTACTTCCACTCCCAGACTAGTCAAAATCTGAACTTGCTTAGAGAAACAACAAAAAACAAAATAAACTCCCAGACACTTCTGAACCCAAAAAGAATGTGCATTTGGGGTTTTCTTTACTTTTGGGGCAAAAGGTAGGTTTCCCAAACCTTTTTCTTTGAACCAGTTCGCTCATTCTTAGGCCATAGGTTACCCTTCCTCCTACGGGTTGTATTTTTGAACTATCAGTGAGTAGAAATGTGAGCTTTGAACATGTAGAACCCAAAGTATCTGTTGGTTGCACAGCAACAGTTATAAAAAATACAAAAGTATTTTGCCTAATTAGACTTGTTTTAAAATATCAACAAAAAATGTCTCATAAAATATTTAATATTTGATCCTTTAATCCTAATGCAGATAAGACTTCCATTGACTTAAAGTTAAAAAACCATTGTATCAAACTCTGTTCACCAACGTAAATTGCTCTGGATTTACTGCAGTGTATGTGAGAGCAGTTACTGCTGGCCTGAGTTAGTAAGAGTTTTGACTGCTTCACAGTTGCAGGACTGGGTTCATAGTTGAACCGTGGGGCTTTGATAAAGTCAGGCCTTGACCCTGTAGTCATATCCACAGATCCAAGCAGATCTAATTGCATGAACAAGAGCTTAGTTTTATACTTTGCTTCTCCCCTTCTTGATATTTTAGAAGGAAAAGCCCTGCTAGGAAACAATCCTTTTATAAAATGGTGGCTTAAAATACTTTGTATACAGTGAAAATGAAAATGTATGACTCATGGGTCAGATAATTTGTACTAACTGAGAAAACAGGAATTTTTTCTTGCTATCAACAGAAAAACAAATTATAATTAAAAACCTAAAAACAATTTTGTTTACTCTTTAGTTAACCTGAATATATTTAAATTCTTAATACATTCAGGTGCATAAAATTACTGAAATCAGCATATCCCCCTAATTCATTATTTTTGTTGTTTCCCTCTTAATAATGATAATTGCTGTATTATCTGTAAAACAGTATGTGGGAAATGTAGTATAGTTAATGACCAAGAAGTTAGTTTGTTCATGCAATCACAGGCATGAGCTATTCAGAAGGAGATAGTGTAAATGAAAGAAAAATATCCCTTTCGCACAACAAATATTTAATGATCTGTATTAAGTGGAGCAGCTTCAACAGGAAAGACTGAGAAAGAATGACACAGTAGCCCACTGGTTGGGGCCCTCACCTGGGATGTGGGACACCCAGTTTCAAGTCTCTCTTCCAAATCACGCTGAGCAGGAGCTTCAGCCTCAGGCTCCCACATGCATGGGAAATGTAGTCTTTTGATTGCCAGAATAACCCACATGCAGGTTTTGAAAAAGTCAGATCACATGGCATTCTAGGGGGCGTCTATGCTTAGTCTCATTGATTTGTTTATTTGCAGCAGTTATTCTAATTTACATTCCACTGTATACACCAAGTCCCAGAATGGTTTTGTGATGTTTCTTTTTAAAAAAAAGGGAGGGACTAGCCATGAATAATCCTCTGAAGTTCCAAGCTTCTAGAAACACTCATAACGCCTTCTCCTCATACCCAGCATGCTGTAATTAATTGACACTAGCACACTCATTCAATCAAATTATCTAAGGGCCATATCCTGTCATCATTCCATGTGTGATACTCTTATTGAGGTCAACGGGTGTTTTTCACTGAAATCAAAGGCAGGATATGACCTGTTATTTTAAATACGTCTAGATTTCCAATCTGCAATTCTAACATAACATAAATGCCATCAATGTGGATTTTCTTATGGCTGGAGCTCCCACAGTTCTGGTTTATGTACGCCAACCAAGATTAATAGAGAAGCAAGGTGGGTGAGGTAATATCTTTTATTGGATCAACTTCTGTTGGTGAGAGAGACAAGCTTTTGAGCTACATAGAGCTCTTCTTCAGGACTTAGACCTCATCCACCTAGTGTCTCTCATATCCTGGGACCAGCATGGCTATAACAACACTGTACAACCAAGATTAGCAGGTGCCATGCAGGGCTCAAAGAGCAAGAATACTTGGAGAGGATGGCAAATTAATTACATAAAATAATTATTTTAATAGACCATATAAAATGTGGGAACAGGAAGGGGAAGCATTCCTTGGCTTAAATATCTGTGTTCAAGCCCCGTGGGAGTTCCCTATCACTTCAATGCTATACTTACGTGTGTGCTTTTTGCAATTGCCATATATGGTGATTTGTTTTACCTGAAAACATAATTTAGTATGGTATATAAAAGATTCTTGTATAGCTGGCATCTTTTCAGAATTTCTCTCAGTAATATTGTCTTTTCCTTTTCTAATAATACATTGTCATTACAATCGAATAATGGAATATCTATGGACAACTATGTGACTACCAAATGAATTCATTATGGATAATGTTATTACAATGAATATGAAATACTGATGATAGTTTCCAATTCAACACTATCAGAACTTGAACACATTTAATTATTTCAATTAACCTCATAATATGTGGAGATTCAAAAGGGAATTATTTATTAAGAAACGTGTAAATGCATCTGATTAAAGAACAAACTATTGTAATGTGAATTAAACAGAAAGGAAATTCTATCCTTGGGACTCTTGCTTGGTCCTGTTTTTTCTTCAGAGAAATTCTGTGCTGAGTGACTTCTCTTCTCTCCAGAGGGCTTTCGGGTGTCAAGATTCATGGGGCTCAAAGTTTGTCTAACTTTTTGGGAATATTGTCACCCTACAATGTCACTAATATGCAGACAACACTAAGTTTGATGTCTTCTTTTCTGCAGCCCTACTGGAGACATGTCCTCATTCTCCAGTTTCTGGCAGAGACAGGAAAATGGATGAAAGCCAGTTGATTTAGGTTCATTCCTGAAAAAAGAGGTTGATGCTGATTGGCACTTTGAGGAATTAGCAAAGTAAATAATCATTCTGTCAATGGAAGGCATCTGCCCACCTTTTGTCAAAATGGTTTAGAATTTCAGGGTCTTACAAGCCTTGTAGCTGCTCCTGGCTTCCCATATGGCAACAGTCATTTGTCAGGCCAAGAAGCCATTCCTTTTGGAGGTAGACCCCATCACCGGCATGCCAACATTACTATGGATCACTCTCACAGAGGCTAGCCTTGACGGCCACTTGAATATTTCAGCTAGTGTAGTGAATGACTGCCTCCTTTTTAGCTCGCCTGCCTTTCTCTAAGACAGGGGTAGGCAACCTATGGCACGCATGCTAAAGGCGGCACATGACATGATTTTCAATGGCACTCACACTGCCCAGGTCCTGGCCGCCGGTCCAGGGGGATCTGTATTTTAATTTAATTTTAAATGAAGCTTCTTAAACATTTTAAAAATCTTATTTACTTTGCATACAACAATAGTTTAGTTATTTATTATAGACTTATAGAAAGAGACCTTCTAAAAACATTAAAATGTATTACTGGCATGCAAAACCTTAAATTAGAGTGAATAAATGAAGACTCAGCACACCACTTCTGAAAGGTTGCCGACCCCTGCTCTAAGACATCACACCTGTGCTTTGTCCTCAACAATGGAAGCAGTCATGGTACTGCTTACTATCTACAAGCCCTAAATAGCTTACATCCCATTTACTTAAGAAACTGTTTCACCACCTTTGCCCAGTGATGACCACTGCATTGAGCTGCACTGCTTTGGCCAAGAGTGACCTCTGAGAGAATAGTAGGCATTTTCCTTGGAAATTCACTTCTGCCAGACAACTGTCTAAGCCTGAACTTGGCCATATTTAGAACATTAAGTAAAATACTTCTTTTTGTCCAAGCTTTCCACTAATCACAAGCTCTGGAATCCTTGATATTTAGCCTATTCTTGTCCATCTTATCCTTTAAAATTCAGTTTGCTCTGTTCTGGATGTGAGCCATTCAGTGTTCCATTTAGAGTTAATAAATCCACTCAGTCCATAAGTGGGTGAAATTCATTCTACTTGCCTAAAGCTGCAGTATTCATTCCTCTATGCAGAGGAGATGCAATAAGGCAAAATCCCTCCACCCCAACCCAGTCCCAGGGTGCAGGGCTGCTACACAGCCCTTCTCACACTCCTTTGCCATGGGTTTTATTCCAGTGCAGGAATAACCCTTCCGTGCTGGTTTCCTGGGGTACTGGAGCACTGTAAATAGGTACCTGTGACCCCCTCCTCTGGCCATAGCTCCAAAGTAGCTTTTTTTGTGACAGGATATGGAGAGTTGGCATGGAGGTCATTTCCTTGGCATGGGGGAAACCCGTCCCCCCTACAGTCCCTGATACAGAGGTCCTGTTGCAAGACATTCTGCACTGGGATGAACTCTTCCCAGAATGAGCAATAGGTCTCTTCTGGAAATGATTTCTGTGATCTATTATCTCTGACGGCTATTAAACAATCTTTTCCAGATAGTGTGCCCCACAATGCAAATCTGTTCCTCATGCTCCATACTTAAGATACTACAATCTTTTGGCTTGTCCTGCCTTTGAGACATCTTAATAAACTGCATTAGATGGTGGGGCAACATCTGGGATACATACTGTAGTCAGAGGTGGCATGAGTTCAGTGACTGGTGGTAGCAGCTGACTTACATAGGCAGAGCCCTCCAGCACATATTGACTGAGCACTGCCATGATCTGTATTTGTGCTACATGGCAGTGACCCTGGCCTCTAGAATACAACTTGTTCTGCATATATACACACTGTCTTTGATTACCCTTTCACATTAAGGGGAGTTATGAAGAATGTTTTACAAATGCCATCCTTCACTTATACTATCCTCATGCATGTCTGAGCTGATATTACCTGATGATTTGAGCTACTTCTTTCATTAGTATAACAAGAATATCTCATTCCAAAGCTGAGTGCTACGACTAGGTGCAGTCGGCTGTGGGCTGAGTCTCACGGAGCCGTAATACACATTTTTACTTTAATTTTGACTTTCCCTATGCAATCTTTGCATTCAGAAAACCTATAGCCAATGATCAGTGTTGATGTGACAAATTCCTCTGAAGTCATTGGGACACTAAGGCCAGTGTCTGCACTAAAAACTTAGGTTGATCGAATGCTGCAGCCATGCTGCTGACATGTTTCTAGTGAAGAAACACCTATGGTGCTTTTTACAGTGCCTTGTTGCCATTCGTTTTTAATGCACCTCTCCACCCTATGTGCTTGGGGGTTTTATGCTGCAACAGATGACTCAGCTCTAATTGTCCAAATATGTTCACAAAAAATATTACTTCTTTCTGCACTTCCTTTGACCTTGTCCTTATCTATGAACTTATACTTCCCTTTTAATCACTGGAGTATTAAATCTTTGCATTGTAGTCCTTGGCACACATGTAGTCTGTTGTGCAAATTCCTTCAGTGTACTCCTGATTGTTACACTAAATAGTACAATTACATATGCACAAAAAATGACAATGCCTTCTGCATGATTTCCACTTGCTCAGATTCACTACTAACATCTTCATTGTCAGAGACGATGCATAACTCTTGATGAGAGAGACACAATTTAAAGGTTCTAAGGGGGCACGTGACTGCCCCACACATTGGCCTGGTCTACACTAGGGGGGCAGTCGATGTAAGATACGCAACCTCAGCTACAAGAATAGTGTAGCTGAAGTCGACTTATCTTATGTATACTTACCTCCCGTCCTCACAGTGTGGGATCGATGGCCACGGCTCCCCCGTCGACTCTGCTTCCGCTTCTCGCCGTGGTGGAGTTCCGGAGTCGACGGGGAGCACATTCGGGGATCGATTTATCGCGCCTAGATGAGATGCGATAAATCTATCCCCGATAGATCGATCGCTACCCGCCAATCCGGAGGGTAGTGTGGACATACCCATTGCCTCTAGGCTGAGGAGCAGCAGCAGAAAGTGCCAGGGCTGTGGCAAGCGAGTGCCTCAGGGAGCATGTCATGGCAGCCAGGCTCCACAGGGAGGGGCCAGCTCCGGAGTGCATCACCAGCTGGCGCCAGGCTCCTTTATGGGAGAGGCCCAAGCGGGCTGGGTGGCTCCCACCAGCTTCCAATCCACTGGCTCTTGGCAGGAGGTGATGGTTTTCAAACTGGGGGTGGGGTACGGGACATGACCTCTAGTTTGAAAACCTCTGTGCTTAATGCAAGGCAAAAATCTGGGAGGGCACATGACCCCTCATGCCCCCCACACACTGCCTCTGTTCATTGTTACAAAGTTATTGATATCCATTTATTTAAATAATGTTTTTCCTTTACAGGTGTGTTCTAAAATAGAAGATTGTGTTATAAGAGAAACATTTAGATTTTCATGTGTCTTGGTGAATGATTATTTACTGGAAAATTCTTGCGTACTGTGTATCTGACCTGTCGTTTTTCGCTCAGGTACTTCTATTGCACATGATATTTATTCATTGCTTTTTAGATCACATTGACAACAATTGGCTATGGAGACAAAACTCCTCTTACTTGGCTTGGAAGGCTGCTTTCTGCTGGGTTTGCTCTACTTGGAATTTCTTTCTTTGCACTACCTGCTGTGAGTATCTTTACAAAAATTAAAAAAAGGTAATAGGATCTTCAATAACTCCTAAGGCTGACATGATGTGAGAAGCTGCATGAAGCTTTCAGCATAAAGAATCATTGTTTGAATATGTAAAGCTCCTTCACTAATGTTAAAACTTTTCTAGAGTGCCTTTTCATAGAGTAAGGAAATCTGATCATGCAGTTGGATCATCTACCTAAAGCCCCTTTTCCTGTGGTGTTAGCCTGGAACACTGGGTTATTATGAATCAAATGTTTCTAAAACTGTACAGTTACTCACTTATGAGCTAGTACGTCAGATATGGCCATCTATTACCTAACCACAGAGTTTAAGTAGTACATTATTCAGTTAAAAACAAGTATAGGCCCGTATGGTCGGTTTTGAAGCAGAATTCTTCATTGGTTTAATTTATTCACTGTCAAAAATGTTGGGATGATATGGCCCAAATGAAAATGTCATTGCAAAGACTTATCATTGTATTTGTGTGGGGTTTGGGCTTGAACAAAACTGGAAAATATCTTTTTTTTCCAGGATTTACTCCTGTTGCATTTTGAAAAACAGAAATTCCTTTCTCTGCGTGTGAATTGTGCCTCATACCCTAGCAATACATTTCTCTCAGGGCTTTGAAATGATTGAGCAGATATATTCTTCTGGATTTATTGCAGTTGGAAAAAATAGGACATTGTGAGTGGGTGGTCTACAATGACCATGTCAGATCTATCCATTGACTGTAGTAGAATGCATTAAATCAGGCAGAAGCTGTAAACCATATTGCACACACAGGCTCCAAGCTGTTTTTTATCCATTGTGTCCAAGGATTCTTACTGGCTCGTTTTCCTCTTGTCTTGTTCTATTTCCTTTAACCGAAATAAGCAAAAGAAAATAATAAACCATACGCTTGTACTTTGCTCACTCATATTTGAACCTGTCATAGAGGAGATCCAGCATTTAACATACAGCTTCCAGCTTAGAGGCTGCCCCTCATTTTTCATAAAAACTTGAGTTTCAAACCTCCTTTTTCAGGGCGCCTCACTCCCTTATTTTTTTTCCTTTTCTCCTTGCATGGTGACTCTCGGTTATTTAGGATGGGAAAATTTGAGCTGGGATGTCTTAATATTTTCCCATTAACCCTAATGGCCCATCATTTGTCATGTCCTGGGTTGTACCATTCTTGGTACTTGGAGCTAGTCTCATCCAGTGAGGAGGCAGCCTCCCCTTGCCTGGCTGACTACTATCTTGTGATAGACTCATAGACTTTAAGGTCAGAAGGGACCATCATGAACTTCTAGTCCAGTGGTTCTCAAACTGTGGGTTGGGACCACAAAGTGCATTGTGATCCTGTTTTAATGGGGTTGCCAGGGCTGGCGTTAGACTTGCTGGGGCCCAGGGCCAAAGCCTGAGCCCCACCATCTGGGGCTGAAGCCGAAGTCTAAGGGGAAGAGCCCCTCCACCTGGGGCTGAAGTCCTTGAGCTTCGGCTTTGCCCCGCCACCACTGCCCCAGGTGGTGGGGCTTGGGCTTTGGCCCTCTGCCCAGGGTGGCAGGGCTTACGCAGGCTCAGGCTTTAGTCCCCTCCTCCTGGGATCATGTAATAATTTTTGTTGTCAGAAGGGGGTCACGGTGCAATGAAGTTTGAGAACCCCTGATCTAGTCTGACCTCCTGCACAGTGCAGGCTACAGAACCTCACCCACCCACTTCTGTAATAGACCCCTAATCTCCGTCTGAGTTACTGAAGTCCTCAAATCATTTAAAGACTTCAGATTACAGAGAATTTCAGATGGAGTTGAATGTTGCAGCACAAATTATCAGCACAGTTTTATAGCTGCAGAAATACATAAATTCATAACCACAGTCTGTATACATATCTCATAATGACGATCAAGTTCAGAATATTACAAGTTCTTATAGAAGGCCTTACTAGCATACTTTTATACACAATAACATTACACAACCGGTTGATTCAATTACTATGGGTACATCTTCACTACCCGCCATATCGGCGGGTAGCAATCGATTTCTCGGAGTTCACTATATCGCGTCTCATCTAGACACGATATATCGAACTCCGAACGCGCTCCCGTCGACTCCGGAACTCCACCACCACGAACGGCGGTGGCGGAGTCGACGGGGGAGCCGCGGACGTCGATCCCGCGCCGTGAGGACGGGTAAGTAATTCGAACTAAGGTACTTCGACTTCAGCTACGCTATTCGTGTAGCTGAAGTTGCGTACCTTAGATCGAACCCCCCCCCCCCCAGTGTAGACCAGGCCTTACTCTTGGGAGTTCAGCCCCTCTGTTCTCCCCTGAGGGTGCCTGCCCCCTGATTGTAATAGAAGTTCATTCTGTTAAATGCAAAAGTACATTTTATTCTATAAATGACTACTTGATAAGAAAGACACAAGAGTTTATGAGATTTACAGACATTAAAGGGACTTTAATGGAAATGAGAGTAATCTAATGAGTACTGGAGCTGGTAGAAATATCATAACATTTAACGTGTGTATACAAATGGTGCATTTAATAAGCTTGAATCCAAAGGGCACATTTACTACTTCTTGTATTACACCTGCCACTGTACATATGAAACATCAATATTTAAAAAATTATTCACTTGCAAATAGATCATTTTAAAAATTATTTTAATTGGCATTAGAATACTTTTATATTTAACCATATAGACTGACCAACATTAAAAAGTCAGCATTTACCAACAACATTGCAACATCTGAGATTCCGCAGTTATTTTCCTTGTTTAAATACAAAGCCCTACTGCATTATCTCAGATATTACAGTGAAATACCTATTGGCAAATGTTGACACCAATGGTACCCACTGTATTTGAATCAATGTGTTATATAGTGATCCCGAGCAGAAAACGTACTCTTAGAGATGACTAGGGAGTAAGATATTTATATCTGCAGATGAGTATATGAAAAATGAATACAACCTTAAAATACTTGAAATATCAGAAAATGTATTCCTCATGTCATATCCATGTAGCCATTCATTTTCTTCATGAGCAACATTTGTGTTTAGTCAGACTATGGAAAATATATTAAGATGTGTGTATCTTTCATGGATTTTCTTTTATTTTTCTTGCATAAGAGTCAAGTTGAATCTTTCCTCCTTATAATGCAAAATTATTCAGCGGAATAACACCTCTTGCAGAAGTTTAGGAAGCAAGCATCTTTGCACTTTTGGCCTGTTCAGCAAAAGAATGAATATTCTTACCCTGTAAAAAGCCAAAAGTGGTAAAGATTTAATTATAAACTTTGTTTCAAACCCGGTATTCCCAACCCCAAATGTTCAAAAATCATGAGTCAGGCTCACCAAAAATCATGAGTGGCTTTATAATCATGAGATTATGTAAAAAAAATAGATTTTGTGTTCTTTTGATTTACCTTCTGCGTTTTGAGCCTTTAGGGTTCACTGGGCTCACATATTGAAGCTTTTTCCACAGCCACAAGGACTAGAAACTTACCTTTTCATTAAGAATGAAGGCTGAAATCATCACATAGCCACTTGACTCCAGGAGCTGGGGCTATAAGGAAAACAATAATTATCATGAGACTCATGACAAAATCATGAGAGTTGGCAACACTGCAAACCCCATAGAATGAATACTACAGATTAATTAATTAAACTGAAAAACTTGCCATATGCAAGCTATTTTTGAATTTTCTAAATTCAAAAGTTACAACACAGGGTTGTGACTATAAGTGGAGTATATAAATGATTGTTTGGCTGCCTATACAGATACCTTATTTGGAATATCAGTAGCACACAGTAGCATGGTTTAGATGAGCAGACATTCATAACACTGCAAATGTTATTTCTTATGTAGGAATTCTCTTGTCTTCCTTAACAGTGAATGGACATTGTCTTACTGTTAAACTTTGTACTGTAGTAAATGTGGTTGTTTAAAATAATCAGACAAAACAATGCTAATTGTGAATGATGGTGCTTTATTTTTTTTATCACTCTCACAATAACTTCAGAGGTGATGTATTTAAACTATTTCTTACAATTACCTTCCTAATGATAAAAACTCTTGTGTTGTATTTTACTCTAGGGCATTCTTGGCTCAGGCTTTGCATTAAAAGTACAAGAACAGCACCGTCAGAAACATTTTGAGAAAAGAAGGAATCCAGCTGCCAGTTTAATTCAGGTAAATATCAAAGCAGTGAGAGGATAAAAATAGATATCTAAGTGCTTGTTAGGTAAATTTTATCTCCTGTATTATGCAAAGTTCTGTAGAAATATTGTTTAATTGCCACAAGTTGAACATACTGTTAAAATGAACAGTGTTCAATAAACACCATGTGTTTGTATAATGTTATATTCAGCTTTTCAGTGCATGGTTCATGCATTGTTGCATTTCAGATTAATATCCATGCCAAAATGGCCATGCAAGGATGCAAATTATGTGCAGTTCGGCTTGACATTTGATTATATAAATTACTTGGAAAAACAGATTTGATCACTAAAGGACAGGATTAAGAGATAGCACAGCACTCTGGCCCAGATTCAATTACTTTTCACTACTAGAGAGTTCACAGTGCTCAGATGAGTAATACGTTCCTTAAGAATTTAGAGTTTTCTGTCCAGAGAATTGCTTTCAATATCACCCAATCTAGGAGCTGGATATATGGAATTGATTAGTTCAGTGTCTTGAAATGCTGAGCATCTTTTCACCTGTTGTATTGAGGTGATGGTGCAGATCAATGTTTTAAAAGAGATAAAAGTAAATGAAAATGTTTAGTATATTTGATCATTTAAACTGTAATTTTGTACAATTATTTTAACTTTCTATCATAGTGGATTGAAATGCTTGCTGATGACTCTCATACCACAGGTCCCTAGCTCTAAACGTACGAAAAAAGAAAGAACAAAATCAGTTTCCTACTGAACTTTATTGTATATGATATACTGGACTGAAATGCAGATATCATCTTCCTTTACTTGTTTTGGAAACCAGCTCTTTTAAATGTGTACCATATATTGTCTCTTTTCATACTGGTGTGGCAAGTGAAAACAAAGAACTTGAGCAGTTCATATAACATTGTTTCACTAAGCTCAAGGAGATGACAAAGGTATCTTTGGAATGTTCAGGCAGTTAATAAATTATTAATTGAGAGCATGAATAAGTACTTTGTCATTTCTTTTGCACATACTGTAGGATGAGTGAAACTCTCCAAGATATATACATTCTGATTGCATTCTTTGATGAGATTACAAGTTTGGTTGATCAAGGTAACTGCATAGATGTAATATACTTAGACTCTTGTAAGGCATCTGACTTACTACTGATGTGTCAGGGCCAGGTCATGGACGGACAGCCTAGTGGCTGGAGCCAGAGTCAGACATCAGGAATCAGAGTCAGGAGGGATCAATCTAAGGTTAGGAGCTAGGAGTCAGCATCAGGAGTGGAGGCTAAGTCGGGAACCAGGAGTCAGAAGGAAGAGACAAAGCCAAGTCAGAAACCGGATATCAGAGGTAGGAGGTAAAGCCAAGATCAGGAACCAGAGATCAGAAGCAGAAGGCGTGTGCCTACCCAGAAACCTGATATCAGAGCCAGAAGGAAAAGCCAAGGACAGGAATCAGGGAGCAGGGTCTGTAGGAGCAGCTGGCTGGGGTTCCACATAGTTGCACAGACAAAGTTACTGAATCCTCCTCAGGAGATTTAATTAGTATGTCTGGACCAATCAGGAATCGGAAATCTCCTTCCAATCATACCCTCTGTGGGGGGATGTCCTGTGATGTGTGTGTGTGTCCGTGAGGCTCATGACCTGCTGAGTGTTTTCACTACCAGAACTGTTACGTGGTGACAAGGAGATGGTTGCTGTCCAGGGAGTTTGCAAGCCTACGTTGTAGTCCTGCTGCTCTTAAAATCACCTCCCTGCTCAAGAGAAAATCTGTGGCATCACCTGCCAAGGCTTTTTTGGAGTTGCCTTTGTGGAAAGCCTCTATAAGGTTGGGAACTTGTACATGGTGGGCTGGTTCCTAGGACTCTTTGGGGCCATACTCCTCCCAGTCCACAAGGTACCCTGCTTGATCCTGGAATCCAGTATGGTCTGGACTAGGTGTTCTTCATGGCACTGGACATGGATGGGTGGCAGAGGTGGTTGTGTTTGGCCCGGAAATGGGCCATTCTGGGAATGGCTTCAAAAGAGAGATTGGAAAACAGGGTGTGTTTTGAGTGACCTCTACAGGCAGAGTTTAACGGTGGCAGAGTTAATTAGTTGGCAGATCTGAAATGGTCCAACATATCAGTGATCTAGTTTATGGGGTGGTCTGGTGTGGAGATGTTTGATTGTGAGCCAAAGCTTCTGGCTTACCTTGAATTCCAGGTCATGCTGTCTCCAGTGATCCACATGTTGCTTGTAAGCACCTGCCATGGGGTCCACTCACCGCCTCCTCCTGACCACTATGGGGATTAGCTCCTTTCAGGTGGTGCGCCCTCCTTTGGCAGCCAGTCCACCTGTCTCTGCGACGCCAGGTGCTCCTTCGTGACTTGGCCCTCCAGTCAGGTCACTATGCATGTTTCTCCCTTCCAGTGTATCACAGTCGTTCGGGGCAAACTGTCCCAGGCAGTCCACTCTCCACTGCCTGGTCTGTGCCACTTCCCCAGTGGCTGATAGGGGAACCTGGGCTTCATAGTCATAACTTCAGATACACGAGTTTGGTTAGGGGATATTATGTCAATAAAGACCTATGGTGTGTGTGGGCTCATGAGTTGACTTTTGTTTTTCCCGGTGGGAGCTCCACCCCAGCTTCTTCTCAAGGCCATGCTCGGTCTCTTCTGCCGAGGCCCTGCCCCACCCTGCCTCTTCCCTTGCTTGCTCTGCCCACTCCCCGAGTGCCTCCCGCCCACTCCTCTCTGCACCCCCCCCAGCGCACCACTCACTCCTCTCTGCCCGGAGACATCGCCTGCCCGCTGCTCACTTCTCTCCACCCCCAAGACCCTCCTACCCACCACTTGTTCCTCTCTGCCCCTTCCCCCGAGCACCTCCCACTCGTTTCTCTCTGCCTCCTCCCCCGAGGCCCCCCTGCCCACCGCTCTCTCCTTTCTGCCCCCTCCTGCCTGAAGGGTGAGTGATGGGGGAGGGGTGGAGAAAAGTGAGTGGTGCGGGCAGAGCAGGGGCTGGAAGAGGCACAACACGGGTGGGGCACAGTCCATGGATGCTGAGCACCCCCTATTTTTTTTTCCTGTGGGTGGTTGAGCCCCAGAGCACACACGAAGTCGGTACCTATGTGTGTGGGTGCCTGTGACTCACGACCTGCCAAGTATTTCTGCTGCCAGAGCTGTTAGCTGGTGGCATAGGGACAGTTGCTGCCCAGGGAGCCTGCAGGCTCAGGTTCTGGACCTGCTGCTCCTAACACAACAATATTCTAATTAAAAGATTAGCACTATATGGTATCAATAAGGGACCCATTAAATGGATTAGGAACTGGCTAACTAACGGATCTCAAAAAGTAGTTGTCAGTGGAGAATAATGCTGAATGCAGATGTTTCTAGAGTGGTTCCACAGGGATCAGCACTAGGCCTGACACTATTCAACATTTTCATCAATGATCTAGACGTAAATATAAAATTACATCAGATAAGATGATGACACAAAGATTGGCAGAGTGGTAAATGTCGATGAGGAAAGGGAAGTCATGTAGCGTAGTCTGGACTTTTTTGGTAAAATGTGCCCATTCAAACAAAACGTGTTTTAATGCAGCCAAATGCAAATATTCATTTATGAAGAATAAATGCAGGCCATACGTGTAGAATGGGGACTGTATCCTGGACAGCAGCGACTCTGAAAAGGACTTAGTGAACAAGTAACCCAGTCCGATGCTATGGCAAAAAGGGA
Source organism: Mauremys reevesii (assembly GCF_016161935.1). Classification (NCBI taxonomy): domain Eukaryota; kingdom Metazoa; phylum Chordata; order Testudines; family Geoemydidae; genus Mauremys; species Mauremys reevesii. The sequence goes on along the minus strand of NC_052625.1, from coordinate 152,585,749 downwards.
TAATGTGATCCTTGGATTTTACCTCTGTATACAGTAATGGTGAGAATGGTACTGGAATAATGCATCCAGTTCTGGTGTCCACATTTTAACAAGGATACTGATAAATTGCAGAGAGTGAGGAAAAAAGTCACAAAAATTATTCAAGCACTAGAGATAATGCTTTACAGTAAGAGACTCTGTTTAGTTTATCAAAAAGAAGACTGAGATGTGACTTGATTGCAGCATATAAGTCAGGGGTGCTGGAATGGGGGAGGTTTCAGGGGTCCAGGATCCTCCCACCTCTTATGAGCCGTGACTTCTGTGACCTCCGTGCGAGAATCTCAGCCTTAATAATAAGGTATTCAAAAGATATTTATTTTTTCATACATTCAGTAGCAATAAAAAATGCACATTTGTAACTGAATAGCTGCAAAAACTATTGTTACTTTCAAGAGCCCTGATTTTTCAAGTGTGATGGCACAGGAATTAGCGTAGAGCAATGCAGCATTCAGATCCTCCACTGTCATGTCCCGATGTAGTAATTTACACATATGCAAAGCAAGTGCAAAATGCTACCAAATGAGAATGGTAGCATGTTACACCTATTTTGCATTCTCTTCACACAGACATAAATCTCTAGATGGGATGCAGAACAGCGAAGAATCAGGCTTAATATTTCTATTCTTTCACTCCAGTTGGTACTAAATATGTCTAGGCAAAGGGCATTGAAAGGACCATTTAGACATAAATTCTAAGCTGGTGTAAATTGGTGTGTCTCCACTGATGTCAGTGGAGACTGGGCCCATATTAGTATGGCATGACAGTACATATTGGAAATGATGGAACCAACATACAGGAAACCTTTTAACCTAACTGGCTAGATCCTCAGCTTGTGTAAGCTGGTGAAGCCAATGTAGCTACAATTTAACTACATCACCTTACACCAGCTGAAGATCTGGCTCTCCATTTTTGTCCAATTATAAATCTAAGAGTTTAAAATACTTTTGATACTGTGTATTTGCTTTCCACCCTCCAAATTATTTGTTTCATAGCTTTAAATAGTCAAAAATGCCTGAACCAAGGAGAATATTCTACCTTTCCTCTAATTTTTTTTGCAAACTATATTATGACTAGAGCTGGGTGAATATTTTTCAGTGAAAAGTCAAACAAAACTATTTGCACATTTGGATTGAATTGGGCAAATAGTTTCAGCAAAATGAAAAATGAAAAAAAATGGAAAAAGTCTCAATGGTTCATTTTGATATTTTCAAAATAAAACATTTTGACTTAATTTTGAAACGTGGTTTCACTTCTGAATGTTGCTAGGTTTGTTTAAAAAACATTTTAACGGGTAAAAAAACACCCAAAACAAAACATTCCCCTCACCTCCCCCAAAAAATATCAGGTTGAATGATTTTTTTGTTTGTTTTTTTTGGTTTTTTGTTTTGGTGAGAAAAACTGAAACAACTACATGAATTTTTGAACCTGAGACAATTTTTTTCTCATTTTTCAGTTTGGCCCCAAACCAAAAAATATTTATTTGCTCAGCTCTAATTCTTACGCCCTTCTTACTTCAATCTGCAGCTTTGTGTAAATTTCTCCTATGGGATTTTTACAAATAAATCACTGCACTGCTTACTATGCACCTTCCATTTACTAGTTGTATTTACCCAGAGATTATTAGCCATATTTTACCATGTCCTGATTAGCGATTTTTGCTAGATTTTGTTGGTATTAATGTTTATTTAGACAGCCTAACAGGTAATGTTCTTGGTTTGAACAAAGTCCAGACTTTCCATAAACAATATGGTGGCATTTTCATTTCACATATTGTTGGTTCCTTTGTGCTTTTCTATTGTTTCCTCATACCAGGCTGCTTGGCGGTTTTATTCCACTGATTCCAGCCGAACAAACCTGACAGCCACCTGGCGATATTATGAAAGTATTCTTCCACCCCTCAGGCATGTATCAGTGCTATGAATGATAAAAAAAGCCATGACTTGTATTGGTTTACTAATCTGCTTTTCAATTTTTGTTTCATCCCCTGCTCCCTCTTGCCTTGTTTTTCTTTTTATCATATATCCTGCACGTAGTGTGTATGGCGTAGTTATGCGGCTGATGAGAAATCGGTTTCCATTGCTACCTGGAAGCCTCATTTGAAGGCCTTGCATACCTGCAGCCCTACAAAGTAGGTACAAATATGGCAGCTGGTGCTGTTCTTGATGTCTGTTCAAGCTTATAGAAAATTAGTATTTCTGTTTGGTTTGTCTCTCTCTCTCTCTCTCTCTCTAATTCCTTTCATTAAGGTCTCAACTAACAAATCTGGCCAGAGACTCCAAACATAGTGGGGATAAATAGAATCCATTTCCATTTAGTTATGAAATATTACTATGCTAAAGTATTTGAAGCATTTTCTCATATGTAAAGGTTAATATTTTACTAGTAACCATGCACCGTGCCAGCTATGTTTAACTGTAATCAATACACACATTAATAATCACAGCCTCCATTTCCAAGTCACACTAATTCATCCTACTTACTATAGTAAAGACGTGTTAGTATTTATAGGGCTCATACCTATTGGTTTCCACAGAACGTGCTTTCTTCATAACTCAGCGTATGATGCTTACTGATTGAAGAACAAACAGCTACCCTGGATCTTGGAATTTGGGATTATGTACCAGCTCCTCAACTGGTGTAAATCAGGTTAGCTCCACTTAAGTCAATGGAGCTGTGCCACACCAGCTGCGGATTGGGCCCATCAAATTTTTGAAACCAGAATCAGATATATTTGGAAGCTCATGTAATCATTTATCCACTACAAACATTGCCTATTTCTCTAATTACATTGCTTTATACATAAACTACATTTCTCTGAGTAGAAATTTAAATTTCAGTTTGTTATCCATATTAATCTTCGAAATCAGCATGTTTACTTCTCCAGTGGCAAATCCTCTGTAGGGGAGCACAGGCAATATAATTAATGTAGTGACTGCTCTTTATTCTCATAGGCAGTATTATTCTACATTGCACTATGAGGCTTTAGAAACATCTGTGTTTCCAAAGTGGCAAAGAACTTTATGACATTCCACCTCTTCGGAATGTAGCTTTTAGTCGTAACTTCAGATACACTAAGAGTTTAGTTAGGGGATATTATGTCCTTGGATATGCACACATGTAATCAATAGAATAAAATCATATACTGTACCTCTAATGTAAGAATTTGGCCAACAGAGAGTACATTGATGTCACAACTTGGATGAAAATTCTCAATGCTCTGGCAGAAATTCACCTTTTAAGAGGAATGGTCCAAGATTGTTCAGTAGTTCTGAAAAATTTAACACAAGGCAATATGCCACTGCCCCAAATGTGGGGCATATACTTTGGAATGGAGGGTACTAAGTACAGCTTTGAAAGGAACACAGTGATAGCCTTGCATGAAAGGTGCAATAGATGTCCTAAGTATTATCGGTGTTGTTATTATGGCTAGTGCAAGAGACCATCTGTTCATCTCAAACTAGTGTGATGAACACCCATGCAACAGTAAAGAGAAGATTATGTGCCAGATAAATTTGGCCAAAAAGGGTTGGCTGACTACAGAAAGCTGATCTGTGAATTTCAAAGAGTTGAGAAGAACTGAGCCATAAGTGATCCATTACCACAAGTATTCATCCTGAATACTTCAAACTAAAAGTAGCTTTCAGATTAAAAGTTATCACTGAGTTCACATATATTGATTTTAATAAATGTGAAATATTGTTTGAGACAAATAGATATTCAGGTATAGGACAACTTTTGCATAGATGAATTAATATGAAGCTCTATAAATAAACTATATCCTATGTGAAATAGTCTTGAATACAATTATAGCCCAAGAAAAATAAAGCATAATAATCATGATTTTAAATAAATCCATTGCTGTGATCAGTCAAGCATGTTTCATTACTGCAGATAACTTTATCAAATAAAAAGTCTACAGCTTTCTGTTATATACATGTCACCAATGCATTTTGCCTAAGTAAGTGCTTTGCCAACTCAGTCTGCAGTGGTATGTATTAAGCACGTTATGCATGTATTAAGGTGACTGAGAAATTTATTTTTCAGAAATATGGTAGTTCTGAATGTTGCTTGAGTGTTTTGTGCTTGCATTATAACCTGTGTATTTCACATTAATTTAATTAACACATCCATTTACAATTTAGCATTTATATAACACCATCTTTAACTGAGTATTAACAATTACTATCTGCATAACAAATTTGTTTTTTCTTCCCACACCCTGACACCTGAAGGAAAGAACAAGGGGAAACTTCTAACAGGTTTGTGGTTTCCCTATTTTATATATTTTTAAACCTCCAATTTTTATAACGGGGTTTTGAATGTCTTTTGTACAGTTGATTCAAAATATGTTGGCTAACACAAAGTTGTAATAGTGGAAAATCTTTTCTGTAAACTTTTATTACTATTGTCTGAAATCTCATTTTTGTCCTACATTAGCAGCCTAATTTAGCAGAAATTTGCCTTCTAGTCTCTGTTTTCCCATGGGAAAATCTAGGGCACTACTAATCTTCATAGCCACAGAGCACACCCCTATTCTGAGGAAAGATCTCAGCTCTAGTTACTGCAGAATAATGACTTAAGCATTTTCTCCAGTTCAGAGTCTGTGGGCCAGATTCTGCCACAAGATAGATGGGCACAACTCCCATTAATTTTGGTGGAGCTTGTAGCTGCGTCTTTAAATCTCGCCTTCTAATTTCAGAGAATTCATCATCATTCTAACACCAAGGAGGGATCTTCCCTGGCTCAGTTGTACGTCAGTCAGCAGACACAACCTGTAAATACTGGTCTTCCCCTTACTGACAGCTCAGATCCAGAGAGCAGAGTCAGAAAGGGGCCAGGTGGCTGGAAGAGTAATTACATCAGTGGTTCTCAACCTACGGCCCAATCAGCACAGAGCTGCAGCCCATGTGATATCCTCAGGACCATAGGGGTAGTATTGGATGCAGCCCACATAACACATTGCGGGTCCCATATGCAGCCCACAATGGTAAATAGGTTGAGAACAACTGAACTACACCATCCCAAAAACTAGAAATAGGGTGTTCAGGATTCAATTCTCCAGTACAAAAGTGACCAAGGAAGGAATGGTGGAGCTTACCACCTGCATGACACCCAAAAACATTTTTTTAAAAGAAATAAAATATAGTCCAGAGCCAAACCAGCCCACAAGTGCAGCTGCACATGGGACATATTACAGTCCTGTAATACTTACAGGCTGTGGAGCCACATTTGAGGAGTTTGGACATCCCAACAGTCTAAAACATGAAAGTTAGGTGAACTTGTTTACAAGGGCTTGGCATCTCCCTAGTGGCCCTGCAGCTTGCCACTTTTCTTTCTCGCTTTTGAAGCTACAGAATTCTGATTCTTCTCTCGATGTGCATGTAACTCCTATTAACGTTACACACATACCTCTTGAGGTTACTAGATCCATTCTAAGATATCTATTACATCCACTTTATTTAGTCTGTCTTTCACACATAACCAGCTTGATATTGTCAAACTTGTGTCTTTTCATATATAAATATATTCCCTCATTGAGCCCGCTTACAATTTACCCTTTTTACACTGAACATGTCATCAAAACTTTACAAACACTATTCAAACTTCCTTTTTATTTTAACAACACTGTTCAAAAACTGATTTCAGATTTTATAAAAAGACATTAGTAGGTGTGGTTGGTCATTACTTAGTAGGTGTGGTTGGTCCCCTTACATTGTTTTCTCAAAAAGAATTATTTAGACAAAAGAGAAGGGAATTATTCCTACCTTAACAGGTGAGCATTTATACACACAGTTCCCTTTACCATAAATAGAAGTTACACATGTAAATCCCTGAACATCAAGATGATAGTATATCCTTTGATTAAGATAATGGTTCATATTTTTAAAGTAGTCTAGGGGATTTAACCATATATCTTCAATGACTTTTCATTGAATTAATACTAATAGAAGATGTGTGGCCATATCCCCTTTGAAAATCTCAACCAATATTTTCTGTTATTGCTGTATATTGAGTAGGTATCAAAATGCACTTTTTTGCATGGTATTAAAAGACTTTGCAACAGCTTACACACAATAGCATGTTAAAATTGAATTTTCCTAAAGAAAAAGAAATACAATTGAAAAGTTTTAAAGATTATCAATCATTTTTAATTTTTAACTGATATCTTTGACTTTAGTATAAACACTGCTGACCATGTAGTGCCTTTTTAAGTGAAGTTAAGTATTGTGTTGTTGTCAGTGGCTGTTAATAGTTCTTACAGTGTTGTATGGCTGTATGTTTACATCAGTTAAAATATATGTAATGAATGTGGTCTTTTGCATTAAATATGTAAATACAGTGTTCTGCAATGCACTTTCTAGAGTTAACTATCCTCTAGTCTTTAACTTCTTCTTACTGTGATGCTGAGTGACTTGCATGTGATGCTATGTGAACTAAATAAATGGTGTCTTTCTTATATTAAAATGTGTTTGTATTCGCACTGCATTGGATTGCTTTGTGAACATGCTCTTTTTTCTTAATTCTGTTTTAATAAAACAAACAAGAAATGTTAATCTGTTTATCTGAAAAATTATTTTAATTTCTTATCTATAAAAATAAATTTTGGACGTATTATGACATTTTTCATTCATTAACTCCTCTTTGGACCTAGAACCTTTCAGTGTGTGGCTAAGTTGTCACTCTGTGTTTGGAGGATAGAACTGAGCCTTTGAGCTATACATGAATATTAATTTTGCTAAGGAAATGCACAACAGTTTATATTTAGTATTTCTAAATATTATATAGAAGTGCTGTTTTGTTTTTTCTCTTTTATAAAATTAGACTATATTTTTCTAGTATTTTCTGTAAAATAAATTATTCTGTAAATCAGTGTTAGAATTCTGCTAGCCATTTTAAATCTGAATTCCTATACACTGCATTCATATATATATTTAACAATTTATTCATCATGAGTGAAATTCACCCCTGTGCAGAGAACTAGCACAAGGTCAGTGCAGAACATTTCACATAAGCCCTATATTCAGACCTTACAGGAGCCTCAAGTTGTGCATAGGCCTTGTGATAATTCTCTCTGCAGGAAAGTAAATTTCACTCAAGTAGTGTAGGTTTTTATTATTCTTTTAAATAGAAGTACTAAATAGTGGGCCTGATCCTGCATCCATTACTCTAGCAATACTCTCCATTACAGTCCATGGAAGTTTTGCCTGCATAGGAGTTCAAGGAAAGACTTATTATTACTACTCATTTTGATTGGTTCTTTCAAATGTATTATATTTTGGAATCTCCATATACACTATTGTATTTGTTTCTCGTAGCAGATTTAAAATTAAACTATTACCTTGTTTATTATCTTTGCCTCCACCACTGTGAAAAAAGAATTGTTAGTGATCTGGAACCTTTGTTGGCTTAAATGGAAAACCTAACTCCTTTCCTAGTAGTGGAATGCTTAGTAATACAATCCTCTATTTCCCCTCACTCCTAGTAAGCTTTGTAGTAATAAACAGAAGCTCTTCAGGATGTACAGCTCTCGGAAACATAGGTATCCAGCATCCTATCTATTCACATGATATTTGAGAATGCCACTAACATCAGGTGCATGATCAGTTTACTTCCCCTTCTTAGTGCTTTACAATTTCTTACTTCTCCTAGGGTCCTTTCTTGATTTTTTTTAAGTGCTTGTAATTTTCCCTGTTGCTTGTTGCCTGCAGTGCTGTATTAATACAATGGCAATGAAGTGTTGAATATTATAGTATAGTGTGTCAGCACCTCAAAATTCATGCAATTGACAACTGCAGAGTGCAGCACACATTGGCTTTTCTAAGCCTGGGTACCCTCTTCCTCCTGAGACTTGAACTTTTGGAATGTTTGATCCTATAAATAGCTAAAACAATTCTTCGAGATTTGGGATAACTACATTTTCCTAAATCCCAGAGGATTACTGCAACAGAGGAGGCTGTGTTCCCATGTCAAATAAACGTTCAATAGTGGGGAATACTAAAGTATCACACACTAGGCTATTTCAATAACTTAAATTTACGGTTGCTACTGAGAAGAATTCCCTTGGAGACAGTGCCTGAATCAGTGCATTATCTACAGTGTAGAGGACTGCATGCTAAAACAATGGTTTGCTTCAACTGGACTCTGTTGACCTTTTTATCTCTTGCCAAACATGGTAATTTCTAGCTTATGAATCTCAGGGGAGAATCCTCTGCTCTATGCCAAAAACTTGCTACATCAATTTTTTTTAAGTTTTTTTTTAATGATTTCAAAAAGTCATTATAGTCTCAGACTGAAATTATAAAATGAGCAAAAATATAGTTTCTATTTGTCCAGAGACTAATTTGAAATAAATGCACTATTTTTCAACACCATTCACAAAAAGCTTCAAATATATTCTTTTCAAATTCCATTACTGCATTGAAATCTAAACTAAAATTACTTCTTGGAATTCTTGCCTACACTCATAGCAGGTACAAGGTATAACATTACCATTCTTGGGTTCACACTTCTACCATGAGGCTGGTGGAGAAGTCTTACATCTTAAACTTCTAGGGCTGGGTTATCAAATATATGTGTGTGACTCAGATTGATTTCAAAAGGAGTCATGTGCACCCAGTTGGAGTAATCAGGCTCATAAAATCATTTGGTCCATTAGAGAATATTGTTCGCTACCCCTCCAGTGAAGCCACAGTGACCCCTAGGGTCTCCCTCCCCCCAGCAGTTCCTTCATAAGTGAAGGATAGAAAATAAAGAATTTGGGAAAAATTAAAAGGAGTACAGCCCTATGCAAGAGAACAATTCACGTGTATGTTGAGTAGCAGGGTCGGGCACTAAGTGGGTGAGATGTTATAACTAATGCCTTCAGAGTACAAAAATTAAAGAGAAGTAATTTTCTTTTTTCCAAAGGTTCCAGTTATAACTAATCCACTCTTAGGGCAGGTCTACATTACCGCGTAAGGGCTTGTCTTCACTATGGGGGTAAGTTGACCTAAATTACGTTACTCCAGCTACATGAATAACATACCTGGAGTCGACATAGCTTAGGTTGACTTACCTCGGTGTCTTCACTGTGCTGCGTCGATGGGAGACACTCTCCTATCGACTTACCTTAATCTTCTCAGGGAGCTGGAGTACCAGAGTTGACCAGAGAGTGCTCTGCTATCGATTTAGTGGGTCTTCACTAGACTTGCTAAATCGACACCCTCTGCAGCAGCACGATCTCTCCGTCGATTGCAGCAGTGTCGATCTCTCCGTCGTGAAGACCAGCCCTGAGTCAATCTAACTTATGTCACGCAAAGGTGTGAAAAAGCCCCTCCCCCAGAGCAATGCAAGTTTTGCGCTGTCCACACCAGCACTATGTCAGCTGGAGAAGCTCTCCCACCAACATAGCTTATGCTTCTCGCTGAGGTGCCGTCAGCATAGCACATCTTCACCAGACACGATACCATGGTGAAGATACATCAGTGCAGCTGTGCCGATGTAGTGCTGTAGTGTAGACTTGCCCTCCAAGGCTTTAAAGCTCCAGCACTATAGCTATAGAAATATACAGAATTCTGCAACAGGCAGCAAAAGAACACAGTAGGTCCAAGAAGATTACCATTGTCAAAGTCAACAAATAGAAAGGCATAAAAGATTGAACAGATAAAATATAAGCAACAAAGAACAGTGTCATCCCCCAAAAAAGAACAAAATTGCTATAGGGTAGGGGATAGTGGGGCTCAATCAGGTTCTGGACACTTGGGCCCTGATTCAGAAGACCACGCCTCTTCAGGAAAGCACTAAACCATTTGCTTCCCTGAATCAGTGCCCTAAAGCTTTTGCCATCTGGGTCAGCATTCAGGTTACAAAAACCTTTGCATGGAGGCTAAGAGGGCCCTCAAGCACTAATCCCAGAAAACTGACAGTCCACAGCAATGTGTGAGCACACGCCACAGTCTACCCCATACAGTTTCATGATGTCATGTTTGTCTCTACTGAACATCAACAGGATGGCTTTCATTCAAGGCACTACATCCATGACACCTTTTAAAAAAATGAGAGAAAAGAGATTTGTATTAGTTCAAATGAGTTGATTTAGCAGCAGTAATACGTACTCTTCATCTAATTTTTTTTGCTTGCATTTACTGGGGTAATATAATATAGTCCTTATTGATCCTTGTTATGGCTACCTTATCAATTTTCCAATCATTTAAATTAATGTAGGACAAAGTGACATGTCCATAAAGTTTTTGCTTCATAGGATTTCTCTAGAAAATAATCATTTGATTTTCTTGCTTGAGTAATAATTATTATTATTTTTTACCTCTGGGTACAGCAAATACAGTATATGGGGAGCATATGTACAGAGATAGTACCTATAATAAGAAATACATTTGCATTATGTAATTCATACATGCTAGTGTGAATACATTGTAGTGTGGCTATTAAATGACTGCCTCCTAGATTACATTCTCATGACAGTTTATAAACAAAAGTTACTGAGAGTTGAACGGAGCCTTGAACTGTAACTGTTACTGTAAAACAAACCTTAGAACTTGCTTTTCTTTCAGATTATAGGTTCTGAGGGTCTTTTGTATTCAGTACACTACAGGATTTAGTGTTCCAGGTGTGATTAATATTTTGCAATGGAAAGAGATGACATTTCCAGTATCATCCCATGTTTGTTTCAAAAATTGCTTACTTTGGGCAGGGGGAGAAAGGGATTAGATTGAGAAATTTCAGAAACAAGTATTCTTTAAAGGGATATAACATGCCATATTTGTCTAATGAAGATCTTTCTACTGATGTTTTATAGCATTCTTGAAACTGACCTCATTATAAGCTGCTCAGCATGTGCTTTGCTTGCCGCCTACTGCCTCTCAGCCAGTCTCAGCTGTATGAGACATAGTACGATGCATGGACAAAGATTGTCTGATTATCTGAAAATTTCATAACCTCAGAAGCTCATGTGATTCCATTTCATATAGTTACATATGAGAACCCTGTCTTTTCAGAATATAGTTTGTTAAGCAGATAGACATTGAACAGTACATTTTAATATTTCTTTTTAGTTGCAAAATACATTTCTGTTCAAAACACTTCTTTTTAGTGTCTTACAGTAAAACACAGGGACCACGAGGGAAGACGAATAGGCTGCATCTCAATGTAATGAACAACAAGCAGATAGTCTTTGCCATGACCCCAAAAAGGTTTATTGCCACTGGAGCACCATGTCCCTTTTGCTAGAGTCAATAAATTCACACGAGGCTCTCCTATGAGTGGCCAGTCATGGATTCGCAGGGTCTGGTCTATGCCTCAGCCTTTAACTGGTCTCCTTAGGAATATCCCATTAGTGTGCTTGACTCCAAGGATCCCTACTGTTCCACAGGAACAGACCAGTGGCCTCCACAACTCCAAAACTAGACCTTCAAGCCCCACCAATCCCTGTCTCTCGATGGCTGCCTGCAGCAATCCAGCCGAACCAGACTTCTGCAAGATACTTTCCCCCTGCTTCAGGGCACAGTGCTCTTCAGTAAATATCTGCAGCAGCACCAGGCAGACTTTTCAAAATAAAGTAACGATTTATTAGTGACCTGGAACACAGAGGCTGAAAGTCTTTGGGTTACCCTGAGAGAGGCAGATTTAGGACAGGTTTCACACTGGGGGGAGACAAGGTTTTGCCATGCCCTATTTCCTCCTATCTCCTCTGCCCCATTCCCTTTGTCTCTAAGTCCCCAGTGAGCTTCCTTGTGTGTGTGATCTCTGCTTTTCTTAACATAAACACCTGACACCTTTGTGTCTTTGTTCTCCAGATACAGCCATGCTTTGTTCACACGTCCAGCTACTTCTGCAGCTAGGAGTTAATCTTTGGTTGTTGAGATTCCCTTGCCTCAGGAGGATCTTCCATTCATCTAGGTTGAGTCCAGCCCAGTTCCTAATGACGCATTCCTACTACCCCAGACAGCTACACGGCCCAAACACCTCATACCTCCTGCTCAATTCCAGGAAAAGCAATTTAACCCCTCTATATCCAGTAGGTAACAATAGAAAGACAGATGGGGACACACATGTTGTTCATAAAAATATTACAGAAAATTCCCACATTTGTGATATAACCACAATACAATTGTGTCTGTCAACCCCATCCCTTGCAAGAATAGAATCATTGTGCAGGAAAACTCTCCCCTTGTATAGATTATTGAACTTAATCACATATATACAACACATCTTCATGCCTCCAAACTGCATACTCAGGTTCAAAGTGGATTACTCCTTTCCATTTCCTATTTGTATCCCATATGTAAAATAGTGACAATGAATAGTTCAAATTATAAATAAATAAAGATGGAAAAGTGTTACATGAAAACAGCCAGAATGATCAAATCATGTACATTACATAGCACATACAAACATGAACAAAGCTGGATTGTACATTTTGTAAATTAGGAGCTCCCAAAATCTTACCCATGGGTAAGTAGAAGAGAAAAGTCACATATGCATGAAGAAAAACATTCTTCCTGTAGCTCTCCCAATGTACAGGCCACCTTAGATCAAGCAGTCACAATCACTAGCATAGCCAGGCTATTGCAGCTGACTAGTCCTAAAGTACCATCTGCTAGTGGCTGTTCCAGCTGATCAGTTCCCAGCTCAAAGACAGGAAATTACTTTATTAAACATACAGTATAATATCACATTTTTGTGAATCAGCCATCACATCAATAACATTTCTGTGGGAAGGGTTGTTCATTTTGGTTTTTGTCTTGTCCAAATGAATGCTGTAACAAAGACTTTTAAATTTATGTGATCATTAATAATGTGTATGAAATGTTGGAAAATGTCATGTCTTGAAAATGCATGAACATAACAATAACATTAATCTTGCTTGTTTAAAAAACAAAAACTACATGGCATGCAGAAATAATAGAACAATTTGTCTTGTTTATCTGTAGAGATGATCAAAAATGCACTGAGCTGGGCTGTCTTACATGGAAATATATTTATAATCATCTAAAATTTAAGTCCTAACCTTAAATGTATGTCTGTAAGGTTAAACCATTATTACTGGATTACATTTTGTTAGATTTACTATACACTCTCACTGCAATCACTTTACACTATCAATGATAATGTCTCTATAGAATTATACTATTTTCAAATGAGCGTTATCCCAATGAATGAATATATTCCATGAAACACTGGTTAAAAATCTACATTGTGCTATCTTTAGTTTAGTTGCTGGAAATAAATATATCTATATGTTTAGGCATTACAAAGGAAATTGGAATGAATTAAATATGAAATAATACATCTTTCTCTCTTTCACAGCCAGAAGTTAAGTTTTAAAGAGCGGGTACGGATGGCTAGCCCAAGAGGGCAGAGTATTAAGAACAGGCAGGCATCAGTTGGAGATCGACGGTCACCAGGTACTGACGTTACTGCAGAGAGCAGCCCAACCAAAGTGCAAAAGAGCTGGAGCTTCAATGACCGAACTCGTTTCAGACCTTCACTGCGTCTGAAGAGTTCTCAGCCAAAACCAGTGGCAGATGGTAAGATATTTTTCATGTGTATTTTCCATTATACCTTTTCTCCATGTCCCCTTTACCACAAACCGTCCAGACTTCCATGACCATCCATTCTCCACAGTTCTAGGAAACCACTGCAGATACTCAAATTTGGAGAGGGGGGTACTGGAAAGCTGGCTTCCCGACTAGATTAGAGTTCAAGCTGTCGTGCTTTTTCTGTGGTGTACTGTTTGGTGGCAGTGCTAGTGGTGAGCTTTGTGTCTCTGAGCAGAGGAGGGAGATGTACTATTATATGCGTTAACTTTTCATTTTCTTATTTTTGTGATTTTATCTTAGGCAAATTATGCATAGACCAACTTTAACAGATAATAGATAAACAAGATCGTGGTTTTGTATAAGGACATTATAAAGTGTCAGAATTTCCCATAGAATGGAGATTTCAAGTTTCGTCCACATTGGCTCCTGTTTTAGGGAAGGTATAGGAGAGTCATAGGACCTGAGGTTATGCCTCTCCCCTTCTCCTTCAACCAGTCAAGCACTTTCACAAAGATCCCATTTCTCCACTAATGTAACCCTCACTTCATCAAAGATCTTCTTCTATGATGCCGCATCAACATGGACTCAGTGGCCCCTTTAGTCCAGGAGAACCAAGGATGCGGAGACCAGATGCAATGCTAGAGGACTAAGATAGCAAGGGAGCCTAGTGACAGCCAAGAATAGGGAGAGCCAGGCAACTTGTAGTCTGTCAAAATTCCACTGGAAATATAATCAATTTCAAAAAGTGAGTTAAAAGTAGTTTTTGGTATTACAGTTGCCTGAGTGTTCCCTGGCAATTTTAAGTTTCTATAATTTTCCTATTTTATAAAGATTTGACTTCCCCCTGAAAGGCCCACATGTAAACAATAGGATAGGGGAATACAAGGGAAGCAGCAAAATTGACTGTACACAAACTGCAAAAAGGAAACCAATTGACAAAAATAGAGAGGTCGCTAATCTCTTTTCATGACAATAATCATGTATGCAACTTCTAATAATTGTGGGTAATAAAAATAATCAGACAAGAGTGTGATTTAGCTATCTGCATCCCTTTAATACACCACAGACCACAACTAAGAGCCTCCTACTCAACAGACCTCTTCAGGAAAAGCCTCAGTAAATAATCAGGGTTAGCAACATTCCCTGCACGGCTGAAAACAAAACAAGCAGACCATCTGAGGCTCAGCAATCCAGAGACTAGGGTCCTTCTCTGAGCATCCTCAGATGTACAAATCCTGAGACTTTCAGCTTGGGGGTTGAGCCCCCCCTGCTGATCTCAACGGCTATGATAGAACAATGGAACAGAAAGGGGTCAGTAAGATACAAACCAGAAAGGTCTTTATAGGTAAAAAAAATCAGTACCATGAACTGCACCTAGACATAAACTGACAACCAATGCAGTTTGCTGAGCACAGTTGTAATATTCCTTTTAATTTTTACCACTCCTATCTTTCATTCTCTAGCCACATCACATTGAGGGATTAATTTCCTTTTTACCAGCTCCCCATGCTCATCGAACAAACTTTGCAAACATTGCCATATATTTTCCCCTAGACATACTGTAACTTATAGTCTTGAAGCCTCATCAAAATAAGTAGGAACTTCCCGTTAAGTCTTTGTTTTAGGGAAAAGATGCCATGAATTGCATCTGCAGGAATCTCTACTGATAAAAACTAAATATAGTTTATAATTCTTCACAATACACTTAAATACTTCCCAGTTCCTCAGAGTAACCACAGACTGTATGCATGTCAGCAGTTTCCAGCTGCACATCCACCATTATGTACAACAGCCAATAGATATGTCCATTTCTCTTCTGCGGCAGAAGGAGCAACAGCTGTAAGTGACTCCAGCTTCTTGGTAAAGTTTCCACTGTAGGATTCAGTCCAGCAACCTCTGGGATCAGTGTCATCAAACTGATGTCCAGCTTGCTTACTACTTATAGGCAACACTTAGCAACCTCACACAGTACATTCTTCAGCCTCACTTTTATCCCTCAGATAGGCACTACCAACCTTGGTGTGTTCAAAATTTTTCCTCCCTTACTATGGATTCCACAGTTATTAAATGCTGTCTCCAGGTGGATGTTCAATAGACTGTGTATAAACTGCATGTTTAGCTTAGAGCATTTTTTCTTCTTACTGAATGGAACAACAGCATTTTACTTGTTGTAGTAATGTATTCTTCCCTCCCATGTTTTTGCTTTGCTTCCAACCAAAGCAAAAACCCTCCCTTTCTGGGATAAACAAACGTCCAAACACAAAACACCACACATATTTGACCCCCCTTGAGCCATGCCTTTTGCCACCTATTAGTGTAGGACAGGGGTCCCCAATGTGGTGCCCGCGGGCACCCTGGCGCCCACTGGGGTGTCTAAATGCGCCCACATACTGGCCGGTGGACGAGCACCTGCCGAAATGCCACCGACAAGCTGCGTCATCCAGAGGCATCACTGCTGAAATGTTGCCAATTTTCGGCGGGATTTTGGCGGCGACGCCTCTGGATGACGCTGCTTGTTGGCAGCATTTTGGCAGTGATGCCTATTGACGTTGCCGCTTGGCGGAATTTTGGCAGATGCTCGTCCACCGTGGCTCGTCGTCTAGCGCGCCAGAGAAAAAAGGTTGAGGACCACTGGTGTAGGAGCTCAGTGGTCCATTTCTTGTATCAGGGTTTATCTCTTTTAATGCAAGGCAGGTACCAATGATTGACTGACCACCACCACCACCACCCAGGCTAAAGAATTTCTTCATCCTTCCAGAACCAAACAACTCAATAGTCCTTTCTTACCTTGCTCTTCCATCCTTAACACAAGGGAGTGAAAAAGGCTTCCTCCCACGTTTTCTTGCAAGCTCTAGCCTGGCATCCCTAGCTAAACGCAGCTGCTAACAACAGGTCTCCAGTCCACTGCACTACTGCATTGCTTCAGGCCTTTCCTTCACTTACTTTCCCACACATCTGAATCTTCATCCCCTTAGTGCAGGATTCACTAACAGTCTCTGATTCTACTGAAAATCTTATCCCTTATAGGAATGAGAAGCTCTGTTCTCTCCTGCCTCATCGGGCCTTGAACAACTTACCCTTCCCTGTGTTTCCTGTCTCTTCACAGAACCTTTCCACAGACTCTCCAGGGCTGCTTCCCCAGCTCTCCTGGTGGAAAGCCCTACTCCAGGTCTTGCTGCGTCTTTGGTTTCTGAGGAACAGGACTTATTCCTAAATAGTCTAATAATCACCCTTTCGCCCATTCTGAGATGAAATTAGGAACAGGCTGTAGCCTTCTATAAGGGCCAACACACCCTGTTACATTGTAGTCCACCATTTTATTCCACCATTTTCGAGCCTTTGCAGGAGATATTTAGCATTCTCTGTAACCTAAAGTCGTTGCGCAGTTTATTGAATAAAACATCAAAGTGTTCAGTACTTGAGAAATTACAGACATATTTCATTTGATTAATTGAAAAGGCCTCCCCAAGGAAATAGTTGATTTCTGTTCTTATCTCTAAACTTAACGGCAGAAAGTTATAAACTCACATGAACTCTCTGCCCTTCCATTCCCCTGAGAGTACTTACATTGAATCCTCAGGGTGAGTAGATTATAAAAATCATGGAAAGAATGCAAATGTATACTTCATCCCCCATATACTCAGTTATTACCATATAATTTATATATTGTAAAAATGACAGCTTTTTCTTTCAATAACACACATCTTGCCCTCATCTAGAGTTTATTTGATCTGGGGCAGGTCTTTAGTTTAATTGTTTTTAAGCCCTCATTAGTTAGCAATTACTGGTTAAGAATTAACCCGTTTGGTGTCTTTAGTCTCCTTACTGGATTTGTATGATCTAATACCTTGGGATAAAAAGCTGTTGTGCTGTTAGCAATATGTTAATTGATGTCAGTCAATAGGGTAATATTTCTGTGATTGTTTAAACCGATAACATATCTCCTCTAATTTTCATATAGTTTACACTGTAATTAATTAGTAAGATCTTATAAAACATAATCCACCATTCTAATTTGAACTCTGTGAGCCAGATCTTCTTCTGCTGTTAATCAGCATCGCTCCATTGGTTTTGATAGAGTTATTTCAATTTACATCAACTGATGGTCTGGCCCTGATTGTGCAAACTTTACTCATATAGATGAGTACTCAGTGACTTCAAAGGGACTGTTTAGCAGTATGAATAAGGGTTGCACAATTGGGCTCTGAGAGGGAGAGAGAGAGAGAGAATGCAATGTGCTGTGGTACAAAGGTTTTACTTAAATGAATTTCATATGACCACACACTCATGAGTGGTGAAACCATGAATTGAGTGCCGATTAAGCCATTATACCATATTGCACGGCATGTATTCTGCATAGGCCACATATATTGCTATTTTAGGAATGCTTTAGAGTTTTAAAAAATGTTGTTGATACTGTCTTTCATAACCTTCTGTGTTTAAAGCCAAGTACCCTTATTACCATTACCCAGCAGCTGGAGTCTCTGCTTTTTTAATAGAAAGGGAGAGGGAGCCAAGCCCAGGACGAAGTTGGCCCTAATGGGGTGAGTGCTTGCAGGGGTGAAGTCATTGCTACTGCTAACCCTGACCAAAACTGAGCATTTGGGCTGAAGACTCTCCAGTGGTGACCTCACCCCCAAGGACAAGGGGTTTGGAATTTCAGAGCTCACACCAACAGAGCAGTTTTGTGGGCAGAGTACAACAAATGATGCAGTCAAAAATGCATGATATTTCCCCCACAGCTCTTCACTTTATCACATAGCCTGCACTTCCTTACATGGCTATACCTTAACATGTGTGCTGTTTACATAGGTATGGGGTATGTTTGGATGTATAGCTATATCGATACAAATCAGTTAGATATAGATTTTTTAAATTTTAGAATTTTAAAAGTTAAAAAGAATCAAAACAAAATAATCCTCCTTTCTTACTCTCCTTTTATGGCAAGTTAATAACAGATCAGTTAGTGATTCACTATTATGATGTTATCAGCAGTTTTAATGGTAGAATTATGGTGTATATAATTAACTGTTTTTAGAAAAAATTCTGATTCTCTTATCATCACTCAACATGGAGGAACTCCTTTTTAATTAAGTATTGGGAGCCATTCCATGAAATATTGCCAGTATTTCTACAGGGCATTTTTCAGAAGTTTAATAGCAACTAAAAGCTAACTGATAATTATTAGATAGGATCTTTATGTAAAGTTCATTATACATGCAGAATTTTAGATTTTAGGATCATGCATGAATTATTTGATAACCAATAAAAATAAGGCTTCTTATCTTAAAGAAATATTGCCTAAGCCCCTCCCCTCAAAGGGAGTTAGGCTTTTACGAGGAGGTACCTCCCTCTACAAGGATTCTCAGCTGTGAACTATCAGCTGGAGTTAAGCACTGACAGTCCTTTCTCACAAAAATTGGCGAGGGCCCTCTTTTACACATAGGCCAGTGGCTAGCACACTCAGCAAGGATATGGGAGACCTAGGTTCAAATTCCCACTCTCCATGATGTGGAGCATGGACTTCAACCCAGTTCTCCCAACTGTCAGGTGAGTGCCCTAACCACTGAGCTAGGGGCTTTTCTGGGATGGGTCTCCCTCAGCCTCCCCTGTTGAAGGTTCCACTTTGTATAAAATACTGAAATGTTCATTGGAGTAGGGACTTGAAATCAGCTCTCACACATTCCAGGTGAGTGCCCTAACCACTAGACTATGGAGTCAAAAACTCTCTTTCCTACTTGCGCTCTCTCTTCCTCAGTACGCCTACTGAATTAAGGCCCACAGGTGGGCAGTGTCCAATCTGAGGCTCCCGCTGGGGTTTAGGCATGAGCCGGGCATCAGGACTGAGCATGTCCTCCAGCAGAAATGTTGGCACCTAGGGGACTTGATCAGCAGAGACGGCACCTGGGGAATTTAGGATTACAGGGTTTGCCTACAGGGTTAGGTGGCAACTGAGCAGAGAGTTTGATTTTCTAAACATTTGGATGTAGGTGCCTAAGGTGGCACCTAAATCCCTTTGTGGAGCTAGCCCTAAGAGTTACATGTAAGGGGAAAATAATCTCCTGCATATGTTTATGTATACAGACCACCTTAGAATGTACAAATGAATTCAGCAATATTGTAAAACTTTTGAAAGTAAAATTCACCATAGTGTCATATGACAATGAGAGACTCACAGAAAAAGTCATTCTTCTAACACTGAAAAAAGAATGTTATTTGAATAAGGAAAACAGTGTTATTCCTGAAACATTATTTGTCTTTCTATCTGTCTAGCGGTACAACTTTTGCCTAGAACCTTCCCCAGACCCAATACTGCTTCACGCCTGCTTCATGTTTGAGAAATAAAACAATAGCCACATCCTTGCACACACACGCGTGCACACACACACACATTTTAATTAAGTTTAAAATATTAAACCATATTTTTGCAATTTAATGTCTCTATTAAATATTTATTACCTCCATAATATATAGTCAAAAGCCTGGTTTAAACTGATAGGAAAGAGTTTCAATAATTTGTGTAAATATTTGGAACACATACTATGTTGTACAGTTGTGTGTGTGTTTGTTTGATCTGAGCATACAATACCTAGAGTAGTCTAACATAGTATCTAAGAGCAACATTGTGTAGTATTTGTCCTGATGCTTTCAGAAACAAGATCAGACTTTATTGTTCATATTATTTTGGGGGTTCAGAGATAGACAGACTGAGTTTCTAGACTTTGATCAATACTGGAATATTGTTACTAGCACCTGGCTGTTCCCAGGAAACAAATGAAAGGGAAGAGGATAAAAGCTTTTCATTTCTCTTGAACAGGCAGATATGCTTTGGATGTCACTAACATTGTTAGTATAGTGCTGTGAGGAAGATCAGAGCAGTGTCAGTTTTACTGTAGCCAAAGTACATTGCTAAACAACAGAAAACACATATGGCATTTGGAAAATATAAATCAAAACCAAGGCATAACTTGTGCACCAAACCATATGACATACAGTTATGAATGCATACATTTTTATTTGCAATTTCTGAGGTTTCACATCATACTTTTATCCCATATATCTATGCATAATCATAAATGGCAGTGAAATTCATAAATGGAATGCATACATGTCCATAAAATTCCACTGGAAAGTTAATCAGAGCATAAACTTCTATTTCATCAGGAATGCAAAGTGGAAAAATTTCCAAATTCTTCTTAATGCATGCTTCCCAAACTTTTTTGGACACAGCAGCAAAATGAGGACAGACATATGCATGGGATTACAATTTTGTTAAAC
The DNA here is from genome assembly GCF_016161935.1 of Mauremys reevesii. NCBI lineage: Eukaryota > Metazoa > Chordata > Testudines > Geoemydidae > Mauremys > Mauremys reevesii. The sequence goes on along the minus strand of NC_052625.1, from coordinate 152,564,894 downwards.
TTTAACACTGCCCATATATATATTCTCCTATACCAGGCATTTAATTGGTTCCAGTGTGGAGGTTACAGAGTTCCTTACCAGAGAACCCATTAACAGGCCCAGGGTTACAGGGCTTGTTACCATAAAATCCGTAACTAGCATCAGGTTTACAGTGCTACTTAACATATAACTCATAACACAGGGTGGCTCTCCTCAGCTTACACCCCAAGACTCAGCTCTATCTGAGTCCTAGCACCCTCTTTCCCCCTCCCCCCGCAAGGGGAACAGAGGGTGCAGCATGGTGGGACCTCAGTCCACAAGGGCTACAATGTCTGACCTCTGCCCATGAAGGCCACAAGGACTCACCGTGTCACATGAGCCCAAGGCTCATCACCAAAATCCCACGTCTTTTACCTCTGGGAACCATTCATTTTATTCTCTTAACTGCACTGGAAACCAGCCGCAAGTTCTGACGAATAAACACCACCACCCGAATACCTTAGTTAGGTACCAAGCGTGTTCCTACTCAGACCACTGTGGGTTGAAGGTACTGTGAGGAAGGCAAAAAACTCCCTGGTCCTTTGCCAATTGGCCCATGGGAGAAGAAATCCCTTCCTGACCCTGTAAATGGGCGATTGGTTAGACCTGTAGTATCTGTCAGGCCAGGTTCCCATTCCTAGTTCAGGTGGGAAAGGTGGGCAGCTGGAACAGAACTGAAAGAGGCTCCACAAGGGCCCTACACTGGCTAAATCCTGGGAGCTGGGAATGCTGGCCACTCAGCACCCTTCTCCCCCAACTGGCAATGGCTGCTAGCTCCTCCCCCGGGAGTCTCTACCTATTGTCCATTGGCAAACATCTCCCTTCCTTGCTGCTGTGGCTGTTTCCCTTTCACCAACAGCCCCATCAATTTCTCCCACCCGATGACGTGGGTGGGTGGCATTTCCAAGTCTCTAAGTATTATAAAGAAATAATCACATTTCTTATATAAATCAAATAAGGTTTATAGCTTTTCCTCAGCAGCATCATTGACATATTGTAGTGAGCTCCTACCATACTGGGAAACTCATGCTAATGGAAATATTAGAAAGAAAGAAGGCAGTTTATTAAGAAAAGTGCCTCTTTTTCGTGTTGGCTTAAATTTACAAGAACATTTTGTTGTGTATCTATAAATGTATTTTGAAGATATTTGTGTATGTGAACTGCCTGGAGAATTTCATAGATTGCACGAGTCTCATTCAATACCAGCTTTATGCAGATTTTTCTTTGCAATGTTCCACTAAAGGAGCTCTTTCATTAATTAAGCTACACTTAGAACAAGATCCAAGAATTTTATCATAGAGGCCACCATTTAGAAATGCACTTTATTTTAAACTGCAGAAGCCAGAATCTCCTCTTTCACTGGCTTTATACAGTTGTAATTTTATTGATTTCAACAGAGTTACTCCTGATTTACACCAGTGTAAGTGAGAAGAATCAGATTTTTAGCGACAATACCACTAGAATAAAGGGAGACTCATTTAGTGTGGTATTTAGGGATAAGGCAGGACATTCCAGAAATGGGGGAAGTTATTGGAAAGACTAAATCAGGGACAGAAGTGTGAAACACCTGGAAAGTTCAGCATTCTGTACGGTTTTCAGTTATTATTTTAATTATTAGTAGCTTTGGTGAACTTAAAATAATATAGCAGGATAATTACATAGTTTATTAAAACTAATTAATAATTTTGGCAAATGTATCCTGTAGCTGACACCACTCTTGGAACAGACGATGTTTGTGATGAGAGAGGATGCCAATGTGATGTATCAGTAGAAGATCTCACGCCAGCACTTAAAACCATCATTAGAGCTGTCAGGTGGGTGAAAAATACTTAGTGAAGAAATATTTGAGAGCTCTGTTATTGGCTATTGAAATTATTGTATGGCTATGTTTTTACATCACTAGTAAACATGCTAGTTTAATTCTCTCCCCACTGCTATTCAGCAATATGCCTACTAGAAGCTGAAATATTTCCACAGCTCTTTTCAACATTTCAAAAACATTATACAATATGGGTCTTATTTGAATGGGAAGAGAAAGTGAAGCTTGATTTACAATATACGTTCTGTAATTCAAAATACAGTCAACATACAGATGCAGCTTTACTGAATGTATGTCACCAGGTCTGGAAAAGTTACAATATTTCTCACTTTGCAGTGCTGTAGCTGTGCTGGTCCCAGAATATGAGAGAGTCAAGGGAGGATGACATAATATATTTCATTGGACCAACTTCTGTTGGTGAGAGAGACAAGGTTTCGAGCTAACAGAAAAGAAGAGCTCTGTGTAGCTGGAAAGCTTGTTTCTTCCACCAACAGAAGTTGGTCCAGTAAAATATATTACCTGATCTACCTTGTGTCTCTAATATTTCTCACTGTCAAATTGACACTGTGTATTGAATTTGCTTACTCCCAAATTTTTCTGCAATAGCATATTCTTTATGGTATAAGTTTCTTCTGGTGAGTTCAGAACACTTATAGTCCTGCAGCTAAGCAGAGCCTTGTTGATGACAATTCATTGATCTAGTTATGACTCCAACAGTTTTAAACTAATCTCAAATTCTGTCTTCTTTATCAAAGTGGCAAGCTGCACAAAATTACTTAAAGAGAAATATGCTCATGTAATGGTGAGTTTGGGAAGAAAAGAAGAAAAGAAACTGACCTAAACAACAGTGGCCACATTTTGATATCATGCTCACACATTACTTCTCAGGTAGTCCCATTAATTTCAGTAACAGTATCATAATATAACCCATGTTAACTAAGTGTGGGCCTTTTGCCCCCTGGAGTAACTGGACCATGTGTGAGATTTATAGTCTTCAAACTAATAGGCCTGATCCTTTCACTCAAGCAGTAGAGACTCATACATTTAGATCCAGAAATTCAGTCACTGCAGATTCCCCAGCTATGGGTACCATTACAGTCGCACAGAACTTCATACTTCCTTTACCAAATCAATTTTTATAGACAAGCACTGCCACTGAAAGATGAATTATTGGGGGAAATGCTATTATGAACTGACTGCAGTGTTTCTGAACAATGCACAGAGCTTATAATTTGCTATAAAACATTCTTCAGCCAATATAAGAAGTGGAAAAAAATTAAGTAGGATACCATAATTGATTTTATTTCACTCACTCTGTCATCAGCAAGTTGCAAAAGTTACATGAATACTTTTTAGATATTTTGGAAATTGGAAGTATTTCCCCTACAGATTGTATTTTTTCATGTGGTATTAGTAGAAAAGAATTTCTGCAGGGGAACAAAACTGTATATCACACTAACCATCCAGTATGTGACTGACCCATCTCTATTATCTAAGTAGTATTTACATGTGAATACATAGGGACAATCACATCCTTGAATGAGTGCTCCCACAGCTCCCATCTTGTGCATCTCCATGGCAGAATCTATCACTTTAGAGAAGAACATACCTCTGGCAGCAGGGGAGATCCATTGCTGTGTTTCAAAAGGCTATTCTCAGAAAGACAAAGTCACACCTCAAGTTTGTGCCCAAACTGCTGTAAAATGACAAAAAAAAAATTTGTTTTAAAATCCTCTGGAAGTTTTGAAATGAGAGAGGTAGTGCTGGTGCGCTGCAGAGGCAGTGGCTGCTGCATCTCCGGAGGCAGAAAGAACTAATGTGTTCTTCAGTGAAAGGACCTTAGCCAGCACCCATTGCTCACAGGTCTGACTGCCTCCAAGTAGCAAGGAAGACTGAAGACTCACTCAGTGGATCTGTTCAATAACAGTTCAAGCAAATTGGGCTCTCTTCAAAGTCATATACTTGAACTTTTTGGCTATAAGGGACATGGCTTCCTCTGCCCCACCTCTCCCAAGCTCCTATGCCAGGCCAGTTGAGGGAGGGAGTTACATGGGAAGACGGGGAAAGTTCTCCATAATGGTTGTATGTGTTTGAGGGGAAGTGTTAGGGCAATAGTGAATTAAGAGAAATGGTGCCATGTGCCTCAGTCAGGGCCAAAATAAAGGAATCAGTGTCCTGATTCCCCAGAGGATCATGCTATCACCATGGAGCTCTCAGTCAGCATGAAGCAGTTCATAATCCACACCAACCACCAGCAGAGCAAGAGCAGGACACAGATAACTAATATTTCAACCTGTGCATGGTATACTAGGCCCCTCTGTGGTGGCAGGATGGGCGGTATCATCTGAACCAGTCCTGGATCCCTGGACAGCAATTAGCTGTTAGTATCCTGCATTGAGAGACCTGCAGGCTCGACAGAAAGCACTGCAGTTTTTAACTATGGCCATTAACTCACATTTACCAAGCATGTAAAAGTCAAAAGGAGAAACTAATAAATTTGTTTACCATATAGTACAACATATCTGACTGTTTCCTGACAGTGAGAGCAACTAGGCTGCATAATATTGTCCCAATGGAAATGGTGGGATTCCTCCATTTCCTAGAACTTATAAAATCAGCGCTAAGAAATATGCAGTAGAGAATAACTGTGCAGTATGGCAGAGAAGTAAACTAGCTAACCTAGGAGGTCTTTTCTATCTCTAACTGCTGTATGTTTTTATACAGACATTTTCATTTGGTGTTAATATGAAATCCAAATAACATAGCTAAATGTCATGCAAAAAATAACAAAACATTTTTAGGTATTTGATTAAGATACTTACAAACTGCAAACAAAACAGTAAACGGACCCTGTTGATGGTGAATACAGTAGCCATTCGCGAGTGTATTTCTCACCATTCACTTTCATGCCGAAAAACATTTTTTTGTGGACAATATCTCGTTTGTTTGCCATTGGTAAAAGTCTGACGTGATTTCTCAAATGGCCCAGTGTGGTGTTGACAGTCATTTGGTCCACGATCTATCCAGTAAGCTACATCATCGGTACTGAAATCAACCGACATACCAGGATCTTTTCTCCTATTATTTACAGCATGAACAGGTTCAGTCTCTGACACATCCACACCATCTAGAACAATGTCTGTTTTACCACCAGGAGTAGGATGATCAGTTACAGTCTCTGATTTCCTCGCATTATTTCGATGTGCGTTAGTAGGACGCCCCCCTGGTTTAGGTGGGGATAAGTAATAAAAAGAGAACAGAAAAACAGGGGAAGAGTGTGTAGTGGAGTGTAAGGAAGTCTAACAAAGTTCTTATTTTTCCCATGATGACTACAGTACTTCGATGCTTTTTTTGAAATATCAAATATCAATTTTTTTCAAAAAAAATCTCATTTTTTTGGTGCCCCCTGCTTTGCTGGTGCCCTAAGCATGTGCTTAGTCTGCCTATTGGGTAATCCAGCCCTGCTTGAACACCCTCCTGCAGTGGCTTGCACTTCCCACAAGATCTGCCTCCCTGCTATTAGTTCCTGACCTCTTCTGCAGGCAGAAAACCAGGAGGGGTTCCTGAGGTTGGGGATGGGAAAAAACAGTCGTGGAACCAACAGTGTAGAAGAGCACTGTGGTAGAGCCAGCACCCTGGGCAAGCTTCATGGGGCTGCTGAATTGCTGGAAGTGGTGGGGCATGTTTTCACACTCAACAGTGAAGTTGTGGGAGTCTTGTTTAGTTGAGAGGAAAGCAATCTTCCTAGATTGTAATCTTCAAAGCAGGGACTATGTCATGATGCCTCTCAGACTAGGGCTCCAGTCCTTATTGAGGCTTCTTGGTGCTATGGCAATATAAACATTTTTTAAAATAATGACGCGAGAGCATCAGGGTCACTAAAGGAACTGACAATGCATTTGCTCAGCCCCAGACTCAGTAAAGAGCACAATGACTAGAGCCCTGCATGGATACAAAATTTGTATCTGCATCCAATCTGTAAAAATGGTCCATGGACATCTGCAGATTTGTAGGCTCTACTAAAGACAAGAGTATTTGTACGTAACACTATAACTGGCAACATGAATGGGGAGGGAAATGCAACATGTGCAGGGAAAGAAATACAAAACAAATGGGAAGCAAAACCTTGTACAAGAAGAATCTTCATGTCCCTGTAATCCTGAGTTTTGCTGCTCTTGCATTTGAAGTTATTGACATGAAGTGACTTTGCTAATATTGTTCTGTTTGGGCCTGATGTGCAGTCCTTGCTCATGCAAAACTTGTCTGAGCTTCAGGAGGAGTTTTGCCTCAGTAAAGATGCAGAGAAAGTCGTGTAGAGATTCTTGGGGTGTAAGTGATGCAGTTTGATACAAAAGTGTCTGAAATCATTTGGAGCTCAATTCAATACAAAATAATTTAGCTTCTGTTCTCTGCTGGATGATGAATTGGGCCATTATTTATGAATAATTCTTATGGTAAAGTTGCCTTACACCAGTTGTTTTATTAGATGAGGTTAGTATACAGGGTATCATTCATCACATTATATTTAAATTATAGAAAAATGACTCTGTTATACTTAATACAGTGACTCTGAGAAAAAATAATTAGCCTTTCAAATAGACAGGGGACTGCACTGTTTTGTTCGTTTTTGTTTGTTTTACTTTCTGCTTAGTCAGAATTTGTTGTGAGTGGACTCCATATGGTTCTACTCAGTTTACATACAGTTAAGGTTTATGGTGAGTCTTTTTTGCCCTCTTGTGGTACAAGTAGAAAACAAGCACTAAGCTGCACTTAGTGTGCCATATACCTGTTGTGTGCTTTCATAGAATCATAGAATCATAGAATCTCAGGGTTGGAAGGGACCTCAGGAGGTCATCTAGTCCAACCCCCTGCTCAAAGCAGGACCAAACCCAACTAAATCATCCCAGCCAGGGCTTTGTCAAGCCTGACCTTAAAAACCTCTAAGGAAGGAGATTCCACTACCTCCCTAGGTAACCCATTCCAGTTCTTCACCACCCTACCAGTGAAAAAGTTTTTCCTGATGTCTAACCTAAACCTCCCCCTCTGCAACTTGAGACCATTACTCCTTGTTCTGTCATCTTCTACCACTGAGAACAGTCTAGATCCATCCTCTTTGGAACCCCCTTTCAGGTAGTTGAAAGCAGCTATCAAATCCCCCCTCATTCTTCTCTTCTGCAGACTAAACAATCCCAGTTCCCTCAGCCTCTCCTCATAAGTCATGTGCTCCAGCCCCCTAATCATTTTTGTTGCCCTCCGCTGGACTCTCTCCAATTTATCCACATCCTTCTTGTAGTGTGGGGCCCAAAACTGGACACAGTACTCCAAATGAGGCCTCACCAGTGCTGAGTAGAGGGGAATGATCACATCCCTCGATCTGCTGGAAATGCCCCTACTTATACAACCCAAAATGCCATTAGCCTTCTTGGCAACAAGGGCACACTGTTGACTCATATTCAGCTTTTCGTCCACCGTAACCCCTAGGTCCTTTTCTGCAGAACTGCTGCCCAGCCATTCGGTCCCTAGTCTGTAACAGTGCATGGGATTCTTCCGTCCTAAGTGCAGGACTCTGCACTTGTCCTTGTTGAACCTCATCATATTTCTTTTGGCCCAATCCTCTAATTTGTCTAGGTCCCTCTGTATCCTATCCCTACCCTCCAGCGTATCAACCACTCCTCCCAGTTTAGTGTCATCTGCAAACTTGCTAAGGGTGCAGTCCACACCGTCCTCCAGATCGTTAATGAAGATATTGAATAAAACCGGCCCCAGCACCGACCCTTGGGGCACTCCACTTGATACCGGCTGCCAACTAGACATGGAACCATTGATCACTACCCGTTGAGCCCGACCATCTAGCCAGTTTTCTATCCACCTTACGGTCCATTCATCCAGCCCATACTTCTTTAACTTGCTGGCAAGAATACTGTGGGAGACTGTATCAAAAGCTTTGCTAAAGTCCAGAAATAGCACATCCACTGCTTTCCCCTCATCCACAGAGCCGGTTATCTCATCATAGAAGGCAATTAGGTTAGTCAGGCATGACTTGCCCTTGGTGAATCTATGCTGACTGTTCCTGATCACTTTCCCCTCCTTTAAGTGGTTCAGGATTGATTCCTTGAGGACCTGTTCCATGATTTTTCCAGGGACTGAGGTGATACTGACTGGCCTGTAGTTCCCTGGATCTTCCTTCTTCCCTTTTTTAAAGATGGCCTATTCTTCAAATACTTTAGCATATGAGTAACTTGACTTGTGGGAGTAGTGCCATTACATGCAAGTAAAGTCACCCAATGTGTAAGTGTTTGCAGGATCAGACCCTTAGTTTGTAGCACATGTGAACACACAAAATAGTTTAACATTTAAAACTAACAAATACAAGGAAATTCAAAGTTTTTGGAGTTGTGACATAATTCTTTTATTTTGAAAAAAGTCCATAAAATTGCTATCGTTAACCATAATGAGTGTCTACATTTATTCAAATCTATTATATAAATAGTTATTTCAGGACTTTTTAAAAAAACAGATTGACTTATTTTTTAATTGACAATTACTGAATCAATAGAATTTAACAACTCCAAAGGAACCCCTCAGTTCCATCATTTAAATAATCCCTGCATTTTTATGTTTCATAGTGACTGACAGGTTTTAATAACTCCATTCTTTTTACTTCTTTATTATTTGTATAGCTCATATATCTCCTTCTCCTCCTCCCTCCTGTAAGATATTTTACATGTATTCTTGGAATCCAGAAGAAAACTTCACACATCTGAGGCACAAGGGAATAAGGGCTAGTCCAAAACTCATTGAAATTAGTGGGAAAATTCCCATTGACTTCAATGAGCTCTGGATCCAGGCCTTAACTACTAACATTTTTGAGAACAGGACTTTACCAAAATTGACCCATTAAGAGCAGGTGCAATTACTATACAACCTCATGTCTGGAAAGAAATGGAAATAGACATCAAGGGTAGAATTTTTCAAATCAATGAGTGTTAGACTAATTCTGTTCCAACTGAAGTCAGAGGAGGCAAGGAAAAAGACCCTTGTTACATTAGGAAACAGATATATTAGAAGAGATTCTCCCCAAATAGCTAGAATCATCCTGAGTTTCAAAACAACATAGACCCTTGGTCAAGCTAGGAAAAATGTTAAAACAGCCTTGAATAACCAAAGCCCTAGTTTAAGCCAGTGAATTTAACAATTTACTGCTTCTAGACAAGGCGCTGATCTACACTTCAGATTTTTGTGTATGCTGATTAACCAGGCTTATGGCCCAATAATGAAAACTGACCTTCTGCCTCAATTTTCTTGTACATGCCACTCCTTAGTAGGAAATTCTGTTATTTCCCTATATAACGTACTACTTCCCTGGCTCCACACTTCCTGTTGAGTCTCATATTGCACTTCAGGAGAAGTGTGCATGGCAATGATGTATGGCTACCAAAACAAAGAAAAAAAAAGACAACCATATTTTTTCTAAATAAACCACCTTTGCAATGCAAGTTGTTTTGGAACAAGTCACATTAATTTTTCTTCATAACCTGAACGAAGAACTGGATACACAGGGATTAGATGGTTTTAAGAATAGAACATATTGGAGTCATTTGACAACTATGTGAAAAAATTCCATTTCCAACATTTTCCCTGCTTCAGGTGCCTCCGTGTTAGAAATGACAGTGAGATATTAGCTTGTAGAATTAGTCACCCAATGGAAGTTTGTCCCTTGGCATATTTAAAGCTATCCGTCCACTGTGCACAATGGAGATCAGTCCTGAACTGGCAGGGAGATGGAATAGTTGTCCTAATAAGTCTCTTCCGTTTCTGGACTCTATGACCAAGATTATGCTTCATCCATTATACCAGTGACACTCCACCTTATCTGAATTCACCATTTAACTTCATATTTACAATAACGTGACAAATCAAGAAACTAAGCCTTGTGGGAAAAGATCGATACTACTTAGAATAACAGGTTTTTACATAATCAGTAGGGGTCCATTCTAAATTTCAACTCTGACTGCATAGTTTTTATAATAATGTGGTAAAGAAATAATACAAAGTACAGTTTTCATGTAATTCCATTTAAAGTAATACTAATCTCTAGTTATCACAGAGTGATAACCATGGCTTTTTATCTTCTTGTTGGCTGTCTTATAGGTGAATTATGTAGTATAATAAAAATTGAATTAGCTAATATTATAGCATGAAATATTAGGATTAGGGATGGTGTGATGGGATATACAAACCCCACACTGGTGAGTAAGGAGTTTGCCAGGCAGCCCTGCCCAGCCACACCTGCAGGGCCTGGACAAGCTGGAGGTAGGACTTTAAAAAGGGGAGAGCAGCAGTTCAGAGCAGGGCAGTAGAAGGGAGCAGACAGCTGCGCGGAGGGGAAAGTACTGCCCAGGAGCCCGTTGCCTGAGACCTGACAACACAGACCTGTGCAAACCCACATAGGAGAGGCAAGTGACTGAGCGAGCAGGTCAGAGACTTGATTGGAGTAATTTATTCCGGGAAGTAAAAGGGGCTGGGGATAGGAAGTTGTCCGAGGGGAGCCTGGATTGGAGCCTAGTGAGAGAGCAGGCCCAGGATCCCCACCCACCCCAAGAGGACACTACAACACTAGGAATCTTCATCTAAATGACAGACCAGCTGGAAAAGGCATTGACTGTTCAAGGGCCCAGCCCTCTGACCCTCAAAAAATCTCTGGGCTAAAGGGGAGGACTGGAAATCATTGGGGCCAGGGCACTGAAGGACCGGACTGTGTTTCAATGGGGAGACGCCCTGCTAAAACCCTGCCTGACCACTAGGTAACACTGTTGGTGATTGTGCACATTCTACAGATGGGCCAACAGTTTTGTGTTCCCTACCTGCTTACTTGCACTAGAGTGACAGAGTGTCCTGTGGCACCTTATAGACTAACAGACATATTGGAGCATGAGCTTTTGTGGGTGAATACCCACTTCGTCAGACGCACTAGAGTGTAGATCTTACCAAGTTATGACTAGTGTCCTCCTTTTACTTCTCTTCAACACAGAGCAGTATGGCCAAACTTTTCAGACTCCCAAATATGCTTCCACAACTCCCGTTTAAGTCAGTGGAAGTTACAGGAGCTCACGTCACCTTTGAAAAATCTGATCACTTTTATTTAGGTGCTTAAAGATATATTCAAAATCTTTGGCCTGTATTTCTTCACAGTTATGACTTAACACAAAGTTTCCTGTTCTTAAAAAATACCCATTAAACATCTGATTGCCACACAAATTACACAAAATTGTGCAAAATGCTCTTTATGTGAAATTTATGTTTCATCATTAATTATTTGCTGTTGAACAGCACCTTTGATTGCTTTGCAGTAAAATCCAACAGTCATATCCCACAATCCTTATTCAGCCACTGATTTCAATTGGGAAAATGTCATAATTGTACCTGAATGGAAACTGTGCCTCAGTCAAATCTCTGGACTGCAGTGTTTGGTCCCAAAGCAGCAAAAGAAAGAATTAAAAATGGAAGAATACTGGCCTGCATGAAGAGACACTGGTAATCAACAAATGAAAAATTAATGAGAAACAAATTGGATGCACAATTAAAGATACTTACAAAATGGGAAGTGTGGTACTGTACTTATAAGGAACACAAGAAAGTGAATACTTATTAAATTATTTATAATGGTTTTAGCATCCTCCCACTAAAATCACTGGGGACTTTACAGCTGACTTCAGTGGGAGCAGAATCAAGGCCTTTAAACTGCATGCAAAATTGTTTGGTTTGATTCAAATTGTCATTCATACAGCCATCCACAGCAATATATTTATCTATAGGTATTAGAGAGACAATGCGGGTGAGGTAATATCTTTTATTGGATCAACTTGTGTTGGTAAGAGAGACAGGCATTCAAACCACACAGAGCTCTTCTCCGCTGTGGCTCAAAAGCTTGTGTCTCAGACCAACAGAAGTTGGTCCAGTAAAAGATATAACCTCACCCACCTTCTCTCTCTAATATCCTGGGACCAACATGGCTACAACTACACTGCATATATGTCTAGGTATAGCTACCTAGATATAGATGGATATACACTACTATTTTCTCAGTAGAAAATCAAAGCACACTCTTTTATGTGCACAGATTTGATTATATAAAGGAGAGTACAATTAGCATGGCAATTTTTATCATTTAAGTTATTCAGCACTGGCCTGAGTTAGATTAAAATTATACACATATAACTAGGAGGGCATTTGCTAACAAAATGTGATGCTTTGAAAAGAACCAATCTAGCAACAAAACAAAACTTTTGAATTGTTGAGATTTAGCTATGAAAGTTCCCTCAACATTAAGGTCCTGGTTCAAGAAGTTGCTGACGCACAAGCCTAACTTTGAGGACCTAAGCAGACTCATTGACCTCAATGAGACTAGTCACATGTTTAAGTACCTTGCTGAATTTGCACCTAACAGAAGAGAACACTTTGATGGGCACACATTTATAACTTTAAACAAGCTATTTAAAATCCGATGTAACAGGTCTTTAAGATGACAATTCTACACTTTCAAAATGCTGACTTCAGTGGAGCTGTGCTTATAAGCGCCATGAATCACCTTGAATAAGGAGGGTTTCGCTGAGTATAACTCATCAGTTCAGAAGAAAATATCATCAGCCTAGCTTCGGCTTTGTCTACACTATCAAATTTTGTCGACAAAAAGTGATGTTGACACTCAAAAATCAGCATAATAAAAGTCAGAATGTCATGTTCACAATCGCTCCCTCTGTCGGCAGAGTGCGTCCACAGTTGGGGCACTATCATTGACAGTGTGAGCAGTGAACTGTGGGTATCTATCCTACAGTCCAGCTCAACATTTTCTGTTATTAGGTGTTGTGGGAAGGCGGAGCGGATTGAAGTGCATCTTGGGACCGGGCTCAGTGTCCCGTGATGCATTGCTTTCTGTCCCAGCAGTCCGTGGGGTTCTTTTGCGGCATTTTTCAACAGCCATTCTTTGCTGTGCACCCCGGTATCTTTGTGAGAAGGGATGGATCCTGCACTGCTCTCCTATGCTCTGTTAGCTGTCATGAAGACATTGTGGATGGCAGTGCAGTTAATCGCAAAGTTCCTAACTGAAGATGCTCCTAGTTGTGTGACATGCTGTGTGATATGGATAGGAGCAACTTTAGATTGCTTTTGGCATTCACAGAACAGCTGCATAGGATAGACCATCAGTCTTGGGCTCAGGAAACAAGCATTGAATGGTGGAATCGTATCGTCATGCAGGTGTGGGATAATGAGCAATGGCTACAGAACTTTCGGATGTGGAAAGCCACCTTCCTGGAACTGTGTGTGGAGCTCAGCCCAGCACTGCAGGGCAAGGACACTACAATGAGAGCTGCCCTATCGGTAGAGAAGCGTGTGGCAATCGCTGTGTGGGAGCTGACAATTCCAGTTGGTGGCAAATCAATTTGGAATCATTGTCTAACTCCACTTCTTCATCAATGACTTTGTCCTTTGGATTAGGTCCTCTTTCCACCGCCTCCAGGCCCACCAAAGTATCCACAGGGCTCTTGGCAGTGGAGGTGGGGTCACCAGCAAGGATAGCATTCAGCTCTTTATAGAACTGGTAGGTCTTAGGTGCAGCACCGGAGCGATGGTTTGCCTCCCTCAACTTATGGTACACCTGCCTCAGCTCTTTTATCTTCACTCTGCACTGCAGCATGTCCCGATCATAGCCCTTTTCGCACAAGCCTCGAGAAATGTGCCTGTAGGTATCCCAATTCCCGTGGCTCAAGTGCAGCTGGGACTGCACAGCCTCCTCTCCCCATATACTGAGCAGATCCAGCAGCTCCGCAGTGGTCCAAGCGGGAGAGCGTTTGCTGCGATTACCTGCCATGGTCACCTGGGAAGATGCAATGAGACCTCTCCATACTGAGCAAACAGGAAATGGAATTTCAAAAATTCCGGGGGCTTCTAAAGGGGAGGGGCAGATGGTTATTTACCTGACTGCAGGGTAGTGGAGTTCAAACTGCTGACCAGAGCGATCATGATGGGCATTGTGGGACACCTCCGGGAGACCAATTAAAGCAATAAAATCAAGCATGGTGTCAACGCTGGCACTTTGTTGATGAAAATTTAGAGGAAAAAGACTGTTGTCTCTCTTTGGGGTGATTGTGTTTTGTCACCAAAACAGGGCATTTTTGCCACCAAAAGTCACATCGCAGTGTGTATGCATTCACTGTTTTATTGACAAAAGCTGCCTTTTGTTGACAAAACTTTATAGTGTAGACAAGGCCTTAGTTTAGCTTAGCTGATGTAACACTAAGCTGTCAGAATTATGAAAAGATAGACAGAGCTAACATTTGAATCAGTATTGATGACTTCATTGTTTTAGAAAAATGTATAAGGATTAATCTGGAAAAATGTTTCTTCCACAGAATCATGAAATTTCATGTTGCAAAGAGAAAGTTTAAAGAGACATTACGTCCATATGATGTAAAAGATGTAATTGAACAGTATTCAGCTGGTCACCTTGACATGTTGTGCAGAATAAAAAGCCTTCAATCCCGGTAAGGAAAGAATAATCCTTCATCATTGAAGAACCTTCCTGTGTAAAAATACCTTGAGCTCTTTTGTCATTTAGCACCAGAAGAGTTGTGTCTCTTTTACATTACCAAATTTTTTTTTGGCCCAAGTTTTCACCTGTGCTGTAGCTTGGTCTTCCTTTTTGTGAATGCAGTTAGGCCTGCAATTAAATTGTGGGTGGAAAAAATGTGGATGTAAATTGGGCCCAGAAAATTAAAAACCTTAGCCCCCCCCCCCCTTTTTTTAAAGTGCACTCATAAACTGATGGAATATTTAATACAGTGACTCTTTGAAAACTGTTTTCCCATCCCTTATATTCTCACTGAAGTTAATAGGAGCTGTGGGCCACTAGCACCACAATGGCCCGGATCCTATATTTTAATATTCTGGACTCCATACGGTAATAAACAGACAAATCCATGATACATATAGAGCCATCTTTATATTGCATTTGGGAAACACTTCCCGGATTTAGAAGCCCAAGCTCTCTGTTTGTGCCCAACCTTTCCAATGCAGAGTTTTGCAGTTCCCTCCACCTCTGGTTGGCCACTATGAAATGACATCTGAAGAACACTCAGAGGCGCAGGGCTCAATACTGCTCATTAGTTCTCAGAGACATTGATTCCAGGGCCACCCAGAGGATTCAGGGGGCCTGGGGCAAAGTAATTTCAGGGGCCCGTTCCATAAAAAAAAGTTGCAATACTAGAGAATACTATATTCTTGTGGGGCCCGGGGCCTGGGGAAAATTGCCCCACTTGCTCTCCCCCACCCCCCAAGTGGCCCTGATTGATTCAAAGCCTATAGCCCTTATTGCTGAACATTACCTTTTTTAAACCTTCTCTTAAGCAACTTTCCCCTGCTTCACATCACTCACTGGTTTCAGGGCCGCCCAGAGAATTCAGGGGGCCTGGCGTCTTTGGCGGCAGGGGCCGGGGCAGAAGGACCCCCTGCTGCAGGGACCCGCTGCCAAAGTGCCCTGAAGACCTGTGGCAAGGGGGTCCTTCCGCCCCGGGACCCGCCCCTGAAGACCCGGAGCGGAAGAAGCCCCGGGGGCCCAGGCCCCACAAGAGGTTTCCAGGGGCCCCAAAAAACTCTCATGGGGGCAAATTGCCCCACTTGCCCCCACCCCCGGGCAGCCCTGACTGGTTTAGAATAAGAACACACATTACAATAAATCTCTCCATACCACTCCCAACTTATTTTTTTTTAATTCTATGCTGGTTTAATACAGATACAATTAAGCATGAGATATATGTATTGGGCCCCATGCTTTAAAGACTTTGGGTCATATTTGACCAATGGGACTACTAATGGTAGTAAGCAATGTACCAAGTAGTAAATGTTTGGAGGATTGAGCCAATAACTCAAGACTAAACTATCTCTCACAAATATGTATCTATTATCATTTATTTATATGTGTAACAAATCTCACAAGTAACAGTAAATATAACTCCATTGCCATTTACCTTCACATTTTGCTCTCCCCAGATGCTTTAAAGATCATTCCATGTTCTTTTATAGTATTTTTGTGAACTTTGATTACTATTATTTTAACAAAAATAAATCTGTCCTTTTTCTTAGGCATTTTTCAGAAACTGTTAAATAGTTGTTGTAATTGTAATTTTCAAAAGATGTGAACAGTGGATACTTCCACAATTTCACCACTTTCAGGAATCATTATAGTCTCCAATTTCTTTCACAGTGTTGACCAGATTCTTGGAAAAGGACAAATCACAACAGATAAGAAAAGTCGAGAAAAGAATACTGCAGAGAATGAGACAACTGATGACCTTAGTATGTTAGGGCGTGTAGTCAAGGTGGAGAAGCAGGTAGAGTGACTGTATGAGACCATGATTTTGTTTTATTGCTTATAACTTTCTGTAATTAATAATGGATGTTTTCAATTTACAACAATTTGGCAAAATAACTTTATCTGGTGTCCGCACTATTTTAAATGTTGAAGTAAAACACAAATTATATTACGTTAAATGTGCTTTGTATACAGAAATGGAAAAACATACACCACTGAAATCTGCAGCCTTTAGTAGCTAAAACATTAACTTGATCATGAAGCATCTGTAAATACACCGCTTTTAATAGCTTTCTTTTTTTGATGAGTAGCTTTTTTATACAGAGAAACACACATTTCCCTTATATGTGGATTGTTCCTATTATCTGTTACATTTTCTCTTTGCTTAGATTCTAGAGAGGCTCTGGGGAAGCAAATATTTTTAAATAATATTTTGTACTTACTTTAACCTTTTTTTCCCAATCTGCAGGTACAATCCATAGAGTCAAAACTGGACAGCTTGTTAGATATATATCAACAGGTCTTAAGGAAAGGATCTGCATCAGCGCTCACTTTGGCTTCATTTCAAATGCCATCTTTTGAATGTGACCAGACCTCTGATTATCAAAGTCCTGTAGACAGCAAAGATTTATCTAGTTCTGCACAAACTAGTGGATGTGTATCCAGATCAGCTAGTGCCAACATGACTCGTGGCCTACAGCTTATACTGACACCAAATGAATTTAGCACTCAGGCTTACTATGCTTTTAGTCCAACTATGCATAGTCAAGCAACACAGGTGCCAAATGATGGACCTGCAACAGTAATAACTAATAACACATCAAACCAAATAAACCAGGCAACTAAGCCAACAACACCAACAACGTTACAAATACCACCTTTCTCCTCAGTCAAGCATGCCAACTGGCCTGAGCCTCTTCATATTATTCCTGCAACCACACAGGAAAATATTTCTGATGTCACCGCTTGCCTTGTTGCTTTAAAGGATAATGGACAAGTTGCACAGTCCAAAGTAACAAAGGATCTTTCCTGGAGAAAACACCTTGATACAGAAGGGGAACCCTTGGTCTCAGTTAAACCAGTAGTGCAAATGGATTTAGGAAAATCTTTATCTGTACAAAACCTTATACAACCATCGGAAGAACTGAATGTACAGATTGCTGGGAGTGACTCCAGTGGCTCAAGAGGGAGCCAAGAAGTGTACTCCAAATGGAGGGAGTCAAAATTATTTATAACAGATGAAGAGTTGGAAGCAGAGACAAAAACAGAGGCTTTTGAAAGCATCTCTCGCTCATTAGTGGAAACAACTCTTTCTACTGACTCTGTAAGGACTGGAATATCAAGATCATCTCAAAACATTTGCAAGCCAGGGGACAGTACAGATGCACTCAGCTTGCCTCATGTCAAACTTAAATAACAATTTATGGGTTTTCTTCATTGGCTGAGTAATTCCTTTAGTCATACATATCATAGCATGAACTCTTTTGAAAGCCTTTTTAATAAGATAAAATTGCAAGAATCAGGAAGAATCTGAAAGGCAGTTGTATGAGCCCATATCTTCTAGTTGCATGAAAATGCATGCTTAAGTGACAGCTAAAATTCAGATTTATACCTAATGTACATCACTTTTATGTAGTACAGTAGGTGTAAATAATGAGTAATCTACAAAGTTAATACTGCAGACTATCAGAAAGCAAAGATCTGAGCATTTAGAAATAGAGTTGTTTCTACAATACAAAAGTAAAAATCATAAGATTTAAAGCACTTTGCTTCTGGATTAATTAAAAATATATATGTCCTGAATTAGACAATAGTTTATGTTTACAAGAAAAATATTATCTACAGCTGCTAGCAAGGTACCAAGGAAACTAGTAATATGGGACTAGAAATGGCTGCTAGTTGCAAGATGCACACATTAACTCATCATTAATCAGTTATTTTAACACTCTCAGCTTTAGAATGTTAATTTCTGTAATATTTCTGGTGATTTAGTGCTGTGGCAAAGTACTTTGCACACCACTTTCAGGTTGTTCTTTATGATAAGAACCTTCTTTTGCTATGAAATGTACAAATTCAAAGGATAAGGGCTGGCCTTAGAGATGGATAATCTGGACTACTGCACCAAAAATTCAGGGGAAGCTTTCCTTACCCCAAACTTGCTGATATCACTGTTGTGCCCTTCCTGTGGATTTGAAGCATTCTGGAAGCAGAATCAACAGGAGAGGCGAGGGCGCTGCCTTTATTGTAGAAGCAATTCTTCTTTCTGCGCTGAAGGTGGCACTATGCTTCACAATTGCACCCAGATACTCCATGATACTGTGTCAGAAGTCTGTGAAGGAAGTGAAAGTGGTAAGGTGGGATATTGAAAGCAGAGGGGAAAACAAAGGGGATAAGGGAAGAGAGAGAGACTACAGAAGGGGTGAAGAGGAAAAAAAAGAGAGACAATATGATAAGCAAAGGAGAATATGAATTTGGAGAAGAAAAAAAGGGATGGGGGAAAATTGGAAAATAACAGCAGGGAGGCAGGGACAGTGAAAAAGATCTTTAAAATTCCAGCCTGTTGGTCCCAGACAGCTAGTGTTTCTTCCAAAAAGCCATGTCAGGAATTTGGAAATGGCAGAGATAATAGAGAAAAACAGCTGAATTGCCCAAATTGAAGAAGACTGATTTTTTAAAAACAGGATGAGGAGGAGAGAGGGAAGGGGGTCACATTCTTATTAGCTCTATAATGCCATTTTACAAAGGTGCCAAGAAAGGACCCTCAGACTCCTTCCCCATACCACCTCCCACCAAGTTTGGGGATTCAAAACCTGCAGCATATTGAGCATTCTCCCCGAGACCTCCTCTTGCTCTCATAGCCTTTCTACATCTCACTTCTGCAGAGGTGCAGTAGCAGAACTAGTGCCTACCTATGGGTCCTTACCAGGGCTTTGCCATGGAACCCTGTGGGAGCCTCCACCCTTCCCCACTGAACAAGATTTCTATTTGTTGCCTCCCCCCAAATTACAGCCTACATGTACCATTGACTCATGGACAGCCTGTTCTGGGCCTGGCCACCTCTAGCAACAAGAACTCCAAATGTATGGGAGTGCCAGTTCCAGCTCACTCAGAGCACTGTTTGATCAAAGCCCAGCCCTGCTGAGGATTTATTATACATCAGAAATGTCACAGCAGTCTTAATCATGGCTAAATGCTGTAGATTGTATTGTGAAGGACTTGAACTGTTTACTATGAATCCATTGTAATTTCTGCCTCCATATTTCTTTTACAGAAATATTCCTGGATGTTACATAACCTTATTATGTGAAAGTACATGCATACTGTAGAGTGTATATATTGTGTCAGTGATACAGGATCTATGGATGATAAGCTGCGTTCTATGGATTGTGCCAGAACAAAGCTCAGGTGGTAAATTCTGAAAGATGTCTTGAAGCACAATTAGCTATCACTGATTTGCCATCACATTCAGCCTTTACTACATTCTTTATGTGCTGCCTGATCATATTAAAGCCTAATTGCGAAGATATTTTTGTGATGATAAATAGGTTTTTCAACATCTGAGAACATTTAAATATTGACTTATTTGAATGTCTGCAGTTTGTCCAGCCAAATCTGTAAATTTAAAGTATTGTACAATATCTAAAAATGATACAATTTTTAGGATTTTCTTTTATTTTTTCCTAATGTTTTATGGTGCCTTTCTTGCATTTATATAAAATCTCATAATGTTCTAGATGTAAGTCTGTACTTAGGTCTGATGTAGGGGCAAGAGCTCGAGCCCAGGAAAGCTAACAGATGTGTCAGTAATTAGACTCACCTCCCCTTTTTCATTAAATATGAACACAACGGCATCCTGAATTGGGCCCTGATCTTGCAACTGCATCTGCTTGAGCAGACCTTTGCATCCACATTGAGCCTTAATGTGAAATCAGTGAGGTTCCACATGGGCACAGGCTCTGCCTGCACAGATGCAGTTGCAGAATCAGGATTTTGGTTTTTACTGATAATGTATGTCGCTGAACTTGGTATTTTTGGCTTAAATGACATGCCTGAGTTCTCCTAATTTTAAATTAATTTATTTAATACAATTCTGTGCACATAAATGAATTCTATAAATTATATATGAAAATGTAAATGTCTTTACAAAGATCAGATAAATCAGGAAGACCCTTATCTTTTTTTAAGTTGAAATTACTGTCACCATTACATCCTTCCTTTTATAGCTACAGTTCTTATCATATAGGAATTTACTTAACATTTTACTGATGGAAACTGCAAGAATAATTAATGAATCTGTGGAGATCTGGAGAGGTTTTATTATGTGTTTTGATTTTTACAAAGTGGGCTGTTCTGTCCTTTCCTCACCAGAAGTTTCCTGTGTCCACATTATATCTTTAATTACACTATAAGGACCAAGCCTGCTCCCACTGAAATCAATATCAATAATTTGTTCATGTCAGTGGGAACAGCATTTGGCCTTAAGGGTCTTGTCCTGAACTACTTACTAAGTCAAAGCTCCCATTTTAGTCAATAGGAGTTTTACATGAGTAGGCAATAAGGACCAAATTCTGCCCTAATATGCACTCCATTGGAGGCTTGCGCAGGGTGTCAAACGGGACAGAATCTGGCCCTAAGTAAGGGTTTCAGGACTGGGCCTTACACAAAAAAATGTTTTCTGATCAGCATGTTTGTTGTACCTGATTGAAGAGAGAACTTAAAAGAATAGTTTTTGATGATTATTTGTTTTACAAACTCTATATACTCCTGACTTATGTGAGCTATACTTTTTATTTCAGTATGGTTATAGTGTTTTAGCCTAGGGTTCAAGATTGCAAGGATCATACACTTTTATTCACATGCCCACAGCTGTTACATGTGTTTTTGAGATAATCCTACTTAAATGACTGCTCTCATTACAGTCTGCTGATAGGTAATTCACCTACTCTTCTGTGATAAGTCAAGTCATACTGAATTATTGCTGTATTGAGGAACACCTGATGTACAGTACTATTTATGGGTCTGGGCCTGCAGTTCTTACTCAAGCAAAAATCCTATGGACTTCAGCAAGAGCTCTGCCTGAGTCAGGGGGTCCAGATTCAAACCCTTATTTTGTTGGGCATCTGTATAAAGTGAAAATGATAATATTCCAGTTATTTCCTGAGGAAACTAATGCTTAGCTGAATTAACCCATATGTCACATTGACTTTATAAAAAGTAACGCACAAAGTAGTATAAAAAGGGATGAAGAGAAGGGAAATTTTTAAAAAGCACAGAGAAAAGTAGGTCAGTAAGAAAACAGAACAAAGCAGAAAAAGAAAATGTAAGAGCAAAGGAATGAAAAAAGTGATTAAACATCTGAGGACAAATTCATCTCTGTGTGGCTGACTTCACAGGACAGCATAAGTGGGCCATATTCAGCCTTCTTTGGTGTAATCAGGCTCAACTCCATTGATCTCAGTGGGATTACACCAACCTACACCAGGAGTGAACTTGTCCCACTGGGACAATTTTTGTCCTGACTCATACCTTGTGCGATCCCATGGAGTTCAGTAGGATTGAAGGAGGTGTAAGTCCAGAGAGAATTTGGCCATCATATTTCTGCTTCACATTTTTTTCAAGCATGTTAATCAATTTAGTTCAAATGAATTGCAACATCAAACAAATTACTATAATTATCCAAAAAGGTGAATCAGTTTTTAAATCTAAACCAACTCCTGGAATGTCAAAGGAAGCATATGAGGTGTTGCCATTAACTCAGATACATATGGGACACTTCCATAGGCACCAAACATCATCTGCTATTGAATGTGTTCTGAGACATTTCTGCTAGCCAATATGGGAGGGAACAGTGTTAAAATATCAGTTTTATAATGGTTATGGAAAGTACAAGGGACACTTCCACTGATGCTGCAATGGCTTTAGCCATTACATTATAATACAATGTTAATTGTAACTTCATGACAAAGGTAAATCCATATTGTTGTTAATAAACATGGTTAAAAAGTAGCTACTATGTATACTTGAAGTTTTTTTGTTGGTTGGTTGATTTGTTTTGTTTTTGATTAAAGATTAATATTGATGTTGCATGTCAATACAGCTCAGGCAGGACTGGGCAGAATTGTGCACCTGAAAAATTCCCATGATGTGCTAATTTTTTTCTTTAACATTTTATATGGCTTTGATTCAACTTGACAAAGGTATCACAAAACAAGTTTATTTGTCCAAAAAGTCCATACAACATAGGCCAGTGTAACACCTTCTGATGATTTCTAATGATGGTTAATCAAAACCTGCTTTACCTTCACAGAATACAAACCCGCTATGAAAGTGATTTTGGAAGCTATTAAGAGCAGTGCTAAGGAATTTCGAACATCAGTTGTGGCACTCAGTTTAATTTTGGCCAGTGATTAAACAGGAATTTTTGAGGAGAGGGGAAACCATAGTTCTTATACACCTGTGTGGAACTAAACATGCCATAGGAGCAGGATTTTTAGGAGGAGGCCACCAGCATCTAGTGCTGTGCTATCAATTCATATGGCCTGGTTCAGGACTTCTGTTCTGCCCTCAGAAACCGTCATGGGTGGATCCCTGCTCCCATGTGGAACCCTACTGAAGTTAATTTTCAGACTTGGTGACTAAGGGTATGTCTACCCTATGAAATTAGGTCGATTTTATAGAAGTCGATTTTTTAGAAATCGATTTTATACTGTCGATTGTGTGTGTCCCCACTAAGCGGATTAAGTCGGTGGAGTGCGTCCACAGTATCGAGGCTAGCGTCAACTTTCGGAGCATTGCACTGTGGGTAGCTATCCCACAGTTCCCGCAGTCTCCACTACCCACTGGAATTCTGGGTTGAGCTCCCAATGCCTGATGAGGCAAAAACATTGTCGCGGGTGGTTTTGGGTACATGTCATCAGGCCCCCTCCCCCTCCCTCCATGAAAGCAACGGCAAACAATCGTTTTTCGCCTTTTTTCCTGGGTTACTTGTGCAGATGACATACCACAGCAAGCATGGAGCCCGCTCAGCTCACTATCACCGTAGGTGTCCTGGGTGCTGCTGCAGATGCGGTACTGCAGTGCTACACAGCAGCATCCCCTTGCCTTGTGGACGGCAGATGGTGCAATACGACTGCTAGCCGTCGTCATCGTCCTGTGGATGCTCCTGGCCAGCCTCGGTGAGGTCGGTCGTGGGCGCCTGGACAAAAATGGGTATGACTCCAGGTCCTTCTCTTCTTTAAGTTTCATCTAATGGAGATTCAGTGCTGCCTGGAATATCATGCCAGCTGGAGGCTTCTGCCTCAGGCTGGTCTCCCAGTCGGCAGCACCATGCGGTCGCACCTATCCCAGCCTACCCCTTGCTCCCATAGCCCATGAAGCCTGGACAGTAGTAAGGAGCAGTTCAACTATAGGCTGAGCAAGTGCATAATGGTGGTAGACTGTGCCTTTGGATGTTTAAAAGCGCGCTGGTGCAGTTTACTGACTCAGTTAGACCTCAGTGAAACCAATATTCCCATTGTTATTACTGCTTGCTGTGTGCGCCACTATATCTGTGAGAGTAAGGGGGAGACGTTTATGGTGGAGTGGGAGGTTGAGGCAAATCGTCTGGTCGCTGATTACGCGCAGCCAGACACCAGGGTAGATAGAAGAGCAGGGCGCGCTGTGCATCAGAGGAGCTTTGAAAACCAGTTTCATGACTGGCCAGGCTACAGTGTGAAAGTTCTGTTTGTATCTCCTTGATGAAAACCCGCCTCCTTGGTTCACTCTACTTCCCTGTAAGCCAGCCACCCTCCCCTCCCTGCTTTGATCTCCGCTTGCAGATGCAATAAAGTCACTGTTTCAAATTAATGCATTTTTTATTAATTCGTCACACAAAAGAGGGGATAACTGCCAAGGTAGCCCGGAGGGTGGGGAAGGAGGGAAGCACAGAGCTGGGGTAGTTGTAGGGGAACCCCCTAGAATGGAATGCAGTTCATCACAGAAACGGCATGTCTGGGGCTCTGACCCGGAGTGGCCATTTGCCTCTCTGGTTCTTTGGTAGGCTTGCCTGAGCTCCTTAAATTTCATGCGGCACTGCTGTGGGTCCCTGTTATAGCCTCTGTTCCTCATGCCCTTGGAGATTTTTTCAAATATTTGGGCATTTCGTCTTTTGGAATGGAGTTCTGCTAGCACGGATTCATCTCCCCATACAGCAATCAGATCCAGTGCCTCCCGTTTGGTCCATGCTGGAGCTCTTGCGATTCTGGGATTCCATCATGGTCACTTCTGCTGATGAGATCTGCACTCACCTGCAGATTGCCATGCTGGCCAAACAGGAAATGAGATTCAAAAGTTTGCGGGCCTTTTCTTGTCTACCTGGCCAGTTCATCTGAGTTGAGAGCGCTGTCCAGAGCAGTCACAATGGAGCACTCTGGGATAGCTCCTGGAGGCCAATACCATCGAATTGCAACCACACTACCCCAAATTCGACTCAGCAAGGTCGATTTCAGCACTAGTCCCCTCGTCGGGGAGGAGTACAGAAATTGATTTTGAGAGCCCTTTAAGTTGACAAAAATGGCTTTGTCGTGTGGACGGGTGCAGGGTTAAATCAATCTAACGCTGCTAGATTCGACCTAAACTCGTAGTGTAGACCAGGGCTAAGTATATAAATATATGAGGCCTGATTCTCCCCTGTGTTGCATTTTGCATAATCATTAACATCTGTGCAAAGGGAGCAGAAAACATCATCATTCTGATCTGGTAGCCTTTTATATCCACTTTGCACAGATATCAATGACTACACAAGGGAGGGGAGAATCGAGCTGCAGATATTTTACTATTTTTCTTTGCATAATTGTTTCATAATTTCTTGAAGAGTATTAATTTAAATTAATCAATCTCCTATATTTTATGAAATTATTTAGTGATTTTTACTGTAACACAGGGACTACAAAACTTGAAGTAAAGTCCTTTATGATAAGTGTAAAAATATAAGAGCCAAGTTGCCTCCCCTGGATACCTTTCATTCATACTCCTAAATCATGAACTTTTAGAAGAACAGTATCTTTTACCATAGTCTGTCCCCTTAGGATTAGATTCTGTCTCAACCTTATGTGAGTACACAGGGGAAAGGGAAATGTGCAAGGAGATACAGTTTGTGCAGCTAGGCAAGTTGTGGCCCAAATGAGGTTGGGAGGGGGCAGAAGAAGACACCATAAATTGCTTCCCTCATGCTGCACTTGCTGTAGATCAGGCTGGCTATACAAGGATAGTAACCTGCACCCATAAATAGCTGCATACATGTTTCCCCCTGCATGCCAGGGAGCTGAGAATGCCATTTGGGGCAGTGCTACTCCATTCTGCCTCTAGTGCAGGGCTGTGTCTACAAGGCACTTTTAAACCCTCAAATACTTAGCAGATTTGCACTGTTGACTGAAAGGTTTGCAATACTGTGTCTGTTTTAGTACACCTCTACCTCGATATAATGCTGTCCTTGGGAGCCAAAAAATCTTACCACGTTATAGGTAAAACCTTGTTATATTGAACTTGCTTTGATCCACCGGAGTGCACAGCCCCCTCTTCTTTCCCCCCCCCCCCCCGCCCCGGAGCACTGCTTTACCAATTTGTGTTATATCAGGTGGTGTTATATCGAGGTAGCGGTGTACAGTGGGCCAAATCAAAATCTTCATTACATTAATGTGAAAGTATCAGCGTTATAATTTAAGATTAAGACAACCCTCCAAAATTCCTATTAAAACAAACTAGTCTGACAAAAATTCAGTAGCCTGACAAATGAATCAGTTCTACCTCCATCCCCAAGTCTATTCAGTTCTCTGTTCCCTTCAATGATCTTTTTCTGGTCTCCTCTTCCCCAGTTCTCTGCTCCCCATGCCCGCATCCCTGCGCTGCTGATCGCAGAACTTTGGTAGCAGTATCAATCCAGCCCGCGCATGCATTGCTCCCCAGCATGCATAGGCAATACTTCCTCAGCTCCTTCTCTACTGCAGAGTCAACTACTAGAACTCCAAAATATAGGTAATCCTGGTGGAATTCTACGTCAAAAAATTAAAAATTCTGCAACAAAAAATTAAAAATTCTGCATAAAATATTTTAAAATTCTGTGAAATTGTGCATATTTTATTTGTCAAAATAATACAATATAATCACACCAGTTTCAATTATTTTTGGTAATTTATTTCAAAATACCTGTCAGAAAGTATGTCTGTAACAATACAAACAACAAAAAAGCTTCAGGAAATGTTTTTTGACAACTAGATTCCTTACTAGGCATATTAATACAGAACTCTGAGTAATAATTCATTTAAACTACAATACAGAACTATATTTCCTGCACCCCCACAGAAGCAGTGCAAAGGCTTGGGGGAGTCATGGAGGAGGTGAGGGAGAGGAAAGTAAATTGCTGGGAAGGAGCCTGGGTATGCACTTAGAAGGTTGATGGGTATGGGTGAGAAAAGTATGGAACAGGTTTTATTGGTGTGGCGGGAAGGGATTGTTAGAGAGCTGCCCCCATGCAGACCCTGGCTGACCCCTAGACTCTCCCATGCAGTGAGACACATCTGCCCCTGTCCCCGTGTCTCTGTGCCCCCACCCAGCCACCTCCATCCCTGTATCCACATACCCCCTCCCCGTCCCCATGTGTCTCTGTGCCCCCACCCAGCCATTCCCCTGCATCTCCCTGTACCCTTTCCCCATGCGTCTGTGCCCCCACACAAAAACTCCCTCCATCTCTGTCTCCCTGTACCCCCCCATCCCTGTGTGTGTCTGCACCTCCCCGTCCCCTGTGGCCCTATATCTCCATTCCCATCCAGCGCCTGCCCCGTCTGCCCTCACCCACTAGCCCTTATGAGCCCCTGTCTGCCCCCCACCCCCAGCACCCTATGCTGTCTGTCTCCTCATAGCCCCTGTCGCTTGACTTGGCCACAGGCGCTGTGAAGAAGGCAGACTTTCTCTTCCTTAGCGGCAGCTTTGTTCTGCCACCACAGCACCCTCTGGTGGGCAAAAGGTGGAACTGCAGAAGTTATTTTCTGCTGAGAGCTGCCGCTGTTCTTGCGCCACAGCACCCTCTGATGGGCAAAAGGAGAAACCGCAGCATTTTGGCAGAAGCTTTTTTCTGCGCAAAAAAATAGAAATCTGCAGGGGTCATTAATTATGCACGCAGTATTCTCCCAGGAGTATATAGGGGAGGAGGCCTGGGAGGAAGCCATGGCACCCATAGGGGGACACATATCAAAGAACCATTGTTACTGCACAGAGTAACTTCTGAGAGTGACAGAGCAGAGAAAGCAGGAAGAAGAGAGGATGGGAACTAGAGAATCTGCCCCCTATGTGGCGTGTATAGAGAGAACTCTGGGGAGCATCTGGGAGATGGAAGAACCAGGGTGACAGAGAGGCTCTGGAGGAGTAGCTAGTGGGTTTGAAGCCGTCCTCTCCCACAGCCATCTCCAGTTTGGAGAAGGAGATTCTCTGTGGTTCTTTCCTCCTAGAGCATCCCAGCTGCTGTGAAGACTACTTTATATCTTCCCAGGCCTCCTGTCTGTAGTGATGGCTGTTTGTTTCTTTGCTACGCTACTCCTCTCTTGTTTTTTTGGGTGGTGCAACAAGAGTATTTCTGCCATTCTACCTTCTCCCCAGCCCTGACAGGGAAATAGATTCAGTGCTTGAAGGTGCTGTTGATCATAGCCTTCCCTGGGTGCAACAGAATGCCATTTATATAACTCTTCCCAGTTTCCCTGCTGCCCACAGGAATCTGAAAATCAGTAGTGAAAACAATCACAATTGACTGGTTTTCACTATTGCCACTGGTGGAAGTTCCAAGTTTGGCAGCAGAGATGAGTGAATCTGTCTGAGGATTTAGGAAGACAGCACTGCATAGACTTAGTCTTGTTTGCATTTGGAAAGCTAACTGCAGTCATTCAAGCTAAAAACATACAGTAAGCCTCACTTCACGTTGTAGTTATGTTCCTGAAAAATGCAACTTTAAGTGAAACAATGTTAAGCAAATCCAATTTCCCCATAAGAATGAATGTAAATGGAGGGGAGTAGGTTCCAGGGAAATTTTGTTTTGCCATACAGTACAGTACTATAGTTGGGAGGTGCCCCCACCTTACCCCACACAGGCACAGCCCACTGGCACTGGAGACAATGAGGCAGGCAAGGAGGCTAGGAGAAGCAGATTGCTGGTTTGCAGCATTCAGGAAGCAGGGGAGGGAGGGGGAGTCTGTGCGCTGTGTCCCGCTCCTCCCCCATCCCCGCTGAATGCCGCAAGCCAGCTGATTGCTGCGGGCAGGAGACAGGGGGAAGAGGATGAAGGTGCTGATCCGCAGGGTCTGCCGGTGGGCGGGAGGTGCTGGGGGGGAGGGCATAGGGGAGCTGATAGGGGGACTGCCAGCTGTGGACAAAGCAGGCAGCCAAACAACGTTATAGAGAAGCATTGCACAACTTTAAATGGAGCATGTTCTGAAATTGAGGTAAGATCTAAACAATGTTAAGCGAGAGGACGTTAGGTGGGGAGTTACTGTACTTTTTTTCTTAATGAAAGCTTTTGTTCAACAGAAAGCAACGGCAGTCACCTGGGAAATATTTGCCCTGGACATATGTGAGACTGGATTTTGTCAACCCTGATGAGCCTAGTGCCGTGAGTAAAAAGCACCGAATAAATCAGACCCTAAAGGTAGGTTCAAGCAAATATTTATTTATTTGTATTACTGTAGCACCCAGGAGCCTGAGTATGGAATAGGATCTCACTGAGGCATTAGGATAAAAATATTTATTTAAACTGCTCCCTAATGTCCCCGCTTCTCTGCTGTGCCAAACAGAAGCTCAAATCTGACCCAAAGTTAGTAGTTATGACAGTGGAGGGTTTTGGGCATAGGAATGGAGCTGGTTGTTTTTGTGGGGACACTTCCCAGTTGGGAATTGGGCTGATGCCACCCAATTCATTTCAAATAACAGGTGCACCACTATACTAGCAGCACCTGGCAGCATGTACAGACCCACACAGTAAATGAACATGCAGTGTAAGTATCCTGCTTAGTGGCCGACTGCATAGCATGTTCTGTGGGGAAGTGACACAAACAGTGGCTGTTGCAGAGATGGGACTCCTGTTAATTAACACCTGACATGACATAGGGCTTCATGTGTTGTGACTGCACAGAACAGATCGATATCACATCCAGCGGCCCTGGGGCATGCACGGGCTCTTCAGACGCGATGCAGAGTTGCTGCTTGGCGACTACCCGGCCTGTTCGTGACACTCCATAGTTAGAGACTGGGTGGTGCAGACCCAACTCCTCAAATGCGATGAGCGTGTGGGGCGAGCAGCAGCGGCTCGGCTGCCAGTCGCCCATAGCCCTACCGGGGATATTCACTCTCATTAGCCTGCGGCAATGACTGGGGCCAGCCTCACCCCACCACCGCGAGCAGGCTGCTGGGACGCGCAGCGGCGTAGCCACGGCTCAGCTCCGCGGCTCGCAGCCGAGCCCTAGGGCGTGGCCCCTCCCCCCGCGGGAATGCCCGTCGCTTCCTGAGGCCAATGGACCATCACTCGGGCCCAGGCTAGCCAGCCAATCATTTCGTAGAGGCGAGATGCTGTGGCCAATCAGAGCGCTTCCCGGCCTAACGCTGTTGGGCGGGGCTCTGCACGCGCGTGGCGACGGTTGGAGAGCACGCGCTAGGCAGCGCGAGCCTGGCAGGGGCGCCCGGCGTGGCCATGTCGGACTGGGAGGCGGACAGCGACGAGGAGTTCCGCGCCGGGAGCCGGCCGCCAGCGCCTCCGCTGCCCGAGTGGCAGCCGGCGATGGCCCCCGCCCAGGGCCGGAGGAGCCCAGCGCCGCCGGCGGGCGGCAGAGGGCGAAGCGGAGCCGCCGGGCCCTGGGCTGAGGAGCAGGAGAAGAGGTCGGCCCGGCGAGGCAGCGGCTCCCAGGGCGGCTGGAGGAGGCTGGAGGGTTCGCGGCCGTTCCCCGCACCCCGGGATCCCTGCCTGTCGGGCCCCCTGGAATATCGGCCCCGCGGCCCCCCCCGGGATCGGGGCTTGGGGGTGCCGCTCTGCTTCCACCTGGACAACGCCATGATCGGGCCCATCATCGGTAACTACCGGGCGCTGCCGGGTGCCTGCCCCTGGCACTGCTGGACCCGAGTCGTTCCGCGCGGGGGGGGCTGTGAGGCGTGCCAGGGTGGGGGGTGACAGGCCTCGTTTGAGTTCTGCATCTGGGGGGACAGAGGCAACGTCAGGGAGCGTGTCAAGGTCTTGTGCGCCCCCGGATTTCTGCATCCCATTTAGCATAGAGGTTTTCAAATTGTGGGGTGTGCCCCTACCCCAAGGGCATGGAGGAACATTGCGAGGGGGGGGCGAGTGGTGCTGGCAGGCGGCTCGGGGCAGGAATGCCACCCTCCCCTCCTGATTCATCTCCCTGAGACGCGCTGTGCAGGACTGGCTCAGTGCTCCTCTGCGCTCTCACAGTTTGAAAACCTCTATGCTAAATAGAAGGTAGAAATCTTGGGGGAGGGAGGCACCTGACCCTGCTTACCCACCCAAGTGTTGCCCTTGGTGTGGGGGGGGGGCAGGCAAACACTCAGTATGCCCTCCCAATAGCCACCCCTGCCAAACGTGCTCAAGGCACTTAGTGGGCTGCTGAGGTGCTGATGGGGCCTGGCTGGGGTACCTGCTTGGCCCCTTAGATCTCTAGTTGGCTCTTGTCTTTGCTGAGGCAGGGGGTTGTGCACATTCTGCGGTGCCCCTCTCCCTGACGAATGCACGGTAGCCTGGAGAGGCCAGGTTGTGTGCACAGCGGCTGCTTGCCTGATTTTCCATTTGATCACCTTGAGGGGACATTTGCTTGCCTGCCTGGCAGGGGTAAAAGTAACTTAGAAGTCTTATTGGTACGGGGGCTTGGTCAGAAGGGGTGGGCTGGGGGTCAGCCTCCCCCAGCCAGCCCATCAGCACCACACGTTGCTCCAGCGGCGATTTAAAGGGCCCCCAACTCCAGTCGCTGCCAAATTAAAATCCCGGGCCCCAGGGCAGCTGCCCTTTTTGCTCCCCCTCGGTGGCCCGGGCGGGGTGGGCAGTGGTGTTAATGGGCTGTGTACGGGCCTGGTCCTGTAGCCACTTCTTACTGGTATGCCATACTGGCCCAGTTTCACCTCTACGGCATGGGAGGGGTTCACCACAAAAGGCTCACTCAGGTTCTGTTGGCCAGCCCCAGTGGATGTGTGTGTGTGTGCCTTTTAGCTAGAAGAGGGGGCTATGGGGACAAAAGTCTTGCTGGCCAGGGAAAGAACCTGAAGTATCTCCCTGGTACCATGATTTCTCAATGGGTCCCCCCACACACACACTTTCTTCTGTCTTGGTTTTGAATGATCACAAATAATCCACCTATTTTTTTCCTGCGTTTTCAAGCCACGATTTCTTGTTGTTAAATGCTCCTTTTTGAAGAAAGCAAAGGCTTTCTTATTTGATGACTCTGTAAATAATGATAAAGTAATGATCAACAGTAGTTTATTTCCAACTCTTGGCACAAGTTGGTCTGGTCAAGATTTGTATAATATCTACAGTGCATTTTGTAACAGGTCGGGCTGGAACTAAAATAAGAGAACTTGAGGATTCTTCAGGTTCTAAAATACAGGTAAAGTGCACTACATTTTGTCAAGAGCTTATTGCTCAGTACTCTCTCCAGGACTTGCTACTTCTGCTTCTATATAGTCTAGTGAGTGCTCCACTGATACAAGAGATTCTCCCCTTTCATCCGTCATTTCTTTAACTTGAGGTTGCATGTGATGCCTTTACATTTCTCCTTGTCCCTATATACATGGAGAGTAACTAAACAGAACTAGGATGTTAACATATAGTTTGCTTGGGGTGTAAGACAAAAGTTTGGTGATGTAGGGTTTTCTTTTAAAACAAAAAAACCCAAAAAATGGTAAGAACATACAAATTTTTCCTTTTTTTTTAAATGTAGCACAAGGGCTCAGAGCCACAAAGATACTTAGGTGCCAGCCTAAACCCCAGTTTTAAGCACCTAAATGCTAGATTTGTCTCCACTGCAATCCACAGAACTTCCACCAAATCCTGTAGATGCCTTAACTCAGTTGGCACTTAAGTTTTCAATGTAAAATGTCCCTAGGTGCCTGTGTTTCATGCTCTGGGCATGCATACTGCTGCCTCCCTCTAGATGTCTGGATGCCTGTCTCCCACTTAAGCCCCAGAGTGATTCAGATAGGCATTCAGCCTAAGCTGAGTGCAGGGCCATATCCAGTAAGCATGCTCAGAGGCTTCCTACTGGATCAGGTTCCATTCAAAATCTGTTGGGGAGAGAGAATAGAAGGTAGTGGTGCCCACCTTATAACTTCTATCCCAGTGGTTAGAGCACTTGGTTGGAATGTGGAAGGCAAAGGTTTAGTTCTTCCCTCTCTGCTAAAGGTGGAGAAAGGTCGCAGACCCCTGTTCAAATCCTCTCAGGGAAGTGCTCCAACCACTGAGCTTTGGGATATTCTAACGTGGGGCTTACTGGAGCTGTTTCTCTGTGGATAAATAACAAAAGTGCTTGGAGCAAGGGAACTGGACTCTGGGTCTTCCACCTTCCAGGTGCGTGCTCTAACCACCAGACTACAGAGTCATTCCATCTTTCTCTCCCTCACCCAATGGCTGTTCCACTGTGGATAAAAAGTTAAACAGACATTGGGCCAGAGAGTAAGAATGACTCTGTTGGCTGGTAGTTAGGGCACCAACCTCAGAGGTGGAAGACCCTGGATACAGTCACTCATTATCCCGTCTTTGTGTACGGCGCAAGGCAGGCACCTAAGCTTGGTCTACATACTTCGGTATAATTATGTCACTCAGGGGTGTGAAAAATCCACATCCCTGAGCTATGTAGTTGTACCGGTCTTAATCCCTTTGCCCCCTGTAGACAGAACAATGTTGGCGGGAGAGCTTCTCCCACTGACGTGCCTACTGTCTTTTGTGAAGATGGCATTATTAAGCCAGAGGGAGAGTTCTCTGAGAGAGTTTGAGTGTAGGTACATGCACAGGTAGGTCAATGTAAGCTGCCTGCATTGATCTAACAGTGTAGTGTAACAGCGTAGACCAGGTTATAGGTATACCTGCAGCTGAGGCTGCAGGGCGGTTATACCGACCTAACCCCGATGTAGACATATCCTTAAATCAGTGGTTCCCAAACTTTAACAACCTGTGAACCCCTTTCACTAAAATGTCCAGTCTCGTAACCCCCCTCCTAAAAATGAATATGTTCACCGTTAGGGAATTTTTTTCCCGAGAACCCTGTGTAACATTTCACGAACCCCAGCTTGGGAACCACTGCCTTAAGTGTATACATACTCTTAGGTGTTTAGCTCTCCCTATTCATTGTATAGGGAAGCTGATGCACTTAACTGTGGCTTTGTGGATTGCAGTGTTCTTGTGACTTTTCTAGGTGGCCAAAAATTAGGCATTATGATGTCTAAGTCCTTTTGGATAGCACACCAAAGGGCCTATGTTAGGCAGAGAAATTATGAGACTGCATAAAGAAAAGATCAAGGAGTGGGATACCTGTGTATATTCTAGTATATTAAGCTTGTACTATATAAAAACTTAATTAGGCTTTCTAAATTTAGGTTATAAGAGGAACATATGAAGCTGAAGTAAAGATTTTTGGCAGTAATGATACACAGAACAAAGCCAAAATGTTGATAGATGATCTTGTTAAGAGGTATGGCCAAAATTACCCTGGAGACAGGACTGAGAAAGGTAAGAAATTTACTGTGGGGGAATTGTTGGGTCTTTGACTTGTGTTCTTTTATAACATTTGACTTGTACTTAACATTTTGACATGTACAATATGCCTCTGTATATATGCTGTACCACAGAGAGAGAACTTTGTCAAAAAACAGTTTAAATCGCTTCAGGAGAATACCACATACAAATCCTTAAACAAAGAAATAGAAGAGGATACATTTACCACTTGCACTGACAGACTTAGTGCCCCTCTGTAAATACATCCCATATGCTTCCAAATGCGTCAAAACAATATACATCATATTACTCACTGTACTGAACTACAGCTCTGACCTCAGCATACCCTATAATTTGCCTGTTCACTAATTCTTAACAGAAATGTATTTTTCCCATGAAGAGAGTAAGAGGTCTGTTAAGTTTCCACATAATAAAGTGTGGAATGTATTGGGTGTTACTGTATATGTTGTAGGGATACATAAGCAATGGCTACATTTTCTGTTCTAACATTTTGCTTGTGTTGTCTGTTATTATTTGTTTGGTCTATTTATATTGAAAGCCCTTTGGGGCAAGGACCATGTATGTCTTCAGACCTGGACTAAGGCACTGAAAGGGAAGAAAGGAATTAAACTCAGAACTGAGAGTTAGGTTCCACATTTCCAAGAGAGGAGGAATGGAGCATGGAGTGTACCACTGTGGTGGGAGGGGCAGCTGTGAGATGCCTAGCATGGTGGACTAGCAGGTATCTTTGAGGAAGGAGCAAAGCTGCAGTCAGGAATACTCAATAGTGGATATCTTAATATACTTTCTGAACGTATCATTGCTAAGGGGGAACTGAAAACTGCTGTTTAGATGCACAAACAGACCAGAGCAGCATAAGAATGAGGCACACCACTACATTTCCTCCTATGCTGTCCCAATTTATCATTGGGACTCACTTCATGACTGTCATCATATGTAGTATGTATTGCCTTTGTGAAATGGTTAAATCTGCTTTCTGAGAGATCCTAATTTAATTAATCTCTTTTAAATGTACTGTACTATCTGTGCATTGGTATGTATGTTTTAACCGTTATATTATCATCTTGTGTTGTAGAAATACCCTTCTCTCCTTACAGTTGTTGAAAATAGTTTTCTGCTTGATCCCTGGGGCTCTGAGAATTTACCTCCCATTTTCCTCCCAGTTTACACCCAGTCCCCGAAGAACCCATATCACAGCAAGCCTTCCTTCTAGTTAAGGGAGCTGCTTGAAGTTCCCTTTGGTACCTGTCAGTACTACTCCTAAGTAGCCAGAAATTGCTGAAAGCACTCTTTATTCTCTCCTTTTCCCAACAATGCATCCACACAGTTTCTGTAGATCTTTCTGGTCTATAATAAGACAGGATCGGAAGATCAAACCAGGCCTCTAACGATAAGCCCCAAGAAAGAAATTTCTGTTTAAACATAACATCTCTTCAGAATTCAAATGGAAAAGGTTTTGTTTGTTAAAAATAAAGCAAAGCTACTGTTTCCCAACAGGTTCCCTCCAACACAAGGATTTTGGCACTAGTTATTCCACTGAAAGTCATCGTGATCTTGTCAAGTCTGGAAATGTCCCACAGAAATCAGTGATTAACTGGGCATCTCTTCGAGAAAATAAAGCTAAATATGAAGCTATGAAGTGGGCAGGTTAGTGTACAGGCTTTGAAAAAGTGTGGTGTGCTAGTCTTGAATATAAAGTCTTGATAGCCTGTTGCAGATTTTTAAAATGCAGAATAGAACATTTTTAGATCAAAGTCTGTCTGTGTTGAAATGAATGTGTATTTTTCAGTGTCTGAATTATTAATTCCAGGTAGACTCTCTTACTTTTTTTAGATTCAATTAAATATAACTGCTTAGGCACTGTAATTTTCTAAAGTATAACTGTCTGCATCATATAATCTCTGTTAGAGGAATAATTCCAATTAGCTTAGACTGAAAATTTGGTGAGGTGGATTATTTAGTTACTTAAAAAAAATTGGGTTTTATCTCTTCTTCAGCTTTTAGTTGTTTACATGCTTCTGACAAGGAATCTTCGCACTACTTATAATAATTTTTTTACTAGGGAGTGATGTGAGGATTCACAATGTTATGTGGGTTTGGGACTCTTCCTTCTTAAATCCTGATCATAGTTTTGGCAGGCTTCTACCAGTAACTGTTTCTGTTTAAACTATATGTTGTAATTCTGAATAAGCACGTCTCACACCAATTTGGAAAATTTCATTTTTAATAGCTTGCTTTTTTCCTAATTGTTTAAGATTTGCCTCCAATTGAGAGAAACTTTTACAAAGAATCACAAAAGATTGCTTCCATGCCACAAGAAGAAGTGGCGAAGTGGCGGTAAGATCTTTGTATAAGTAACTGCTTGTTTTGGAATGGTAAATTCTTTTATTGTAACATGGAGGTTGTATAAATGTTAAAATTTTGTTTTTATTAACAGTTTTGTAGATTTTTATTTGGGCTGGAGCCAGGGTAGATTGATCTTTAAATCAAAGCAATTTAAATCACTGATTTTAATCATGATTTAAATCAGCAGTCAGGAATCCTTGATTTAAATATCAGTTTTCATTGTTTTTTGCATTGTTTGTGTGCATCAGTTACACCTCTACCCTGATCTAACGCGGTCCTCGGCAGACAAAATCTCAGCGCGTTATAGGTGACATTGCGTTATATCAAACTTGCTTTGCCCGCCCTGTTCTCTGACTGCCCCCTCCAGAGACCCCTGTCCCTAATCACCCCCAGGACCTCACCCTCTACCCAGGAGCGGCGCCAGAGTTTCTGGCGCCCGAGGCAGAATCCGGGGGGCGGCATTTTGTGCGCTCCCCACGGGGCGCGCGGGAGCTTCCGGTTCCACTCCCATCGCGCCGCCGAGGAAGGACCCTACGCTGAAATGCCGCAGGCGACAGCGGCATTCATTGAGCTGCTCAATTGCATGCTGCTGTTTTCCGCAGCACGTAGGCAGAAGGTCCTTCTTCGGCAGCGAAACGGGAGCGGAACCAGAAGCTCCCGTGTGCCCCATGGGGAGCGCACAAAATGCCGCCCCCCCCAAATCCTGATGCTCTAGGCGACCGCCTAGGGTCGCCTGATGGAAGTGCTGGCCCTGCCTCTACCCAACCCCCCTGTTCCCTGACTGCTCCAACCTCTATCCACCCCGCCCGCCCCCTGACAGGCACTCACTGGCAGCAGCGGGAAGCAGAGCAGCCCGGCCCCAGTCTGCTCCACTCCACCAGCTCCCAGCGCCGTGGTGCTCCGCTTCCTGCCGTCGGTGAGTGCGGGGAGGTTGGGGAAAGGATCCCCGCCGTGCTCACCTGCCGCAGGAAGCGGAGCGACACGACCCCCGCCCACTGCGCTTTCCTTGCCCTGGCCCCAGCTGTGTTGCTGGGGTGCGGCTGGGGAAAGGTCCTGCACTCACCTGCGGCGGGAAGTGGAGTGCCATGGCTGGGAGCTGGTGGAGTGGAGCTGGCTGGGGCTGGGCTGCTCCGCTTCCCACCGCTGCCAGTGAGTGCAAGGAGGTTGGGGGAAAGGACGTCCTCCGCACTCACCGGCAGTGGGAAGCGGAGCGACGTAGCCCCAGCCCGCTCCACTCTGCCACCTCCCAGCCGCAGCGCTCTGCTTCCTGCCACAGGTGAGTGCGGGGAGGTTGGGGAAAGGACGCCTCCCGTACTCACCTGTGGTGGGAAGCAGAGCGCTGCAGCTGGAAGGTGGCGGAGTGGAGCGGGCTGGGGCTGGGCTGCTCTGCTTCCACCGCTGCTGGTGAGTGTGGGGGGGATCCCTTCCCCCCCAAGTCCCCTCCCTTGAGTGACACAGCTGGGGCTGGGGCAAGGGAAGCAGAGCGGGCTGCTCCTGGCCCCCCACTAATCCCCCAGGCCACTCTGGGACTGCAGGCCCCCCAAAAGTGCCCTCCCACAGCTCCTGCCCCCCAGACCCTGGAGCAGGGAGCCCCTGACTGCCTCCGAGACCCTCTGCCCCTTATCGAACCCCTCGGCCCCAGCCTGGCCCGGCACCCTTAACACGCTGCTCAGAGCAGCATGTCAGAGCTTTACCGCCTTGTATGCGAACCCGCCTTATATCAGGTCGCGTTATATCGGGGTAGAGGTGTATTTTCATGAAGAAAGATTGGTTCTCATTGTTTGGTAACCATTAAAATATATTTTTGCTAAATTTGGTGCAGCTTTTTGCTAACCAGGACGAAACAGTATATCATTACGCACTGAAGTAATTATATAGCTTTATCTTATATTTATTCAGATTCTTAATTTTTACACTTACTATGTTGGACAATGATAAATGATGCGGTTTTTATTTACTGGATTAATTTTTTGCTTGTGATTGTGTCAAGCTCTATTTGGCTGGAAATTATTATTCAATTAAAATGCACAAAAACAAATTTTTATTTTTTTATTCAATAAAACTACCTTAAATATGCTGGATACGTAAGAAAAAAGTTAATCAAGACATGTTTTGCATTTAAACTCATTAATTAAACAAAAGTATTATCTGTAGTTAGCTAATTGAACTAATTGTCTCTGATCACCAAGTCCTTCAAAATTTTTAGAATTAGCAGAACTCATTCTCACACACATAGCTTTTATTCATAGATTAGAAGACAAAAACACACTTTCCTGTTTTTCAACTCCCAGTTGGGTTCTTTACTTGGCTCATTGAACTGAACTGGACGGAAATTAAGAAAACTGTCTCCCATGCAGAAGAAGTTACTACTGTCAAAAGCTGGTTTAGCACTTCAGCAAGCTCTGGAGGCAAGTGCTTAGCCAGTGTCTTCCACCAGTCATGGGTTTGATTTTCTTTAAAACTTGGCAGCAAATGAACTGCTTAAAATTTTTTGTTTAGTTTAAATTATTTTAATACATCATGATAAGTTTAGGCCTTAGCATAGGTTGTCAATTACAATTTTAATTTTAAATAGATTTATTTTTTAAAAAAGCCTTCTTTAATTTAAATTTTCAAAATATCCAATTTTTTTAAATTAAATCAATTTTATAGAACATGGGTTGAGCATTATGCAAGCAGACAGTGCTTGTTCAAGATGCTAGCAAATGGTGGCTGTAATCTCTGTAAAAGGCAAATGGCCACAGTCTGTCTTTTTTTTTTTCTTAAATGTCAGAATCTCTCCTTTTGTATTACAAAAAGATGGTATTGGAAGTGTAGTTGGTGCACAAAACCCTTCAGTGTGTCTGCCTACTGGAATTGAGCATATTGTGAGATAGTGGATTGGAGTTTAATTCCTTCAAGCTATAATCTTCTGAACATTGCGTCCATCTTAAATGACCCCTGAACTCCCCCCCTTTTTTTTTTCATCAAAGCCTTATTCAAACATCTTCTAAGCAGTTAGAACTTTGATTCACTGCCATCCTACCCTGTCCTTGCCCGTAGATCCTGGTAAGTCCCAACCTGGTTAATCACTAAGTTCCAATCACTTTGAATCAAGTACACAGAGCATCCTACTTTTCAGTCACCTCATGTCGACGCTAGTATTCTCTTTCCAGTAGTAATGGATTTTACAATCCTCCCTTGCTGCCCTGGCTGCTATAATTTTTCCATGTATGCTGCCCGAGCAGCTTTATCAGTGTCTCTAACATATGTCTCTCTTTTAAGAAATATAACCTGTAATCTAAACTGGGATTCTAGTTATTGTCTTTTGGAGGTATGTGCGCATGTTTCTACTTGCCAGTTTTCCATGCTGTATGGAACTTTTCATAGGATCAGAAAAGAGAATCTATGGGACAACAGCTATGGGCGAGTAAAAAATATTCTGTAATATTTCCTCTTCGCCCTTCCCATCTTCTATATGCTTATCCATAATGTTTCTGTAATTTTGTTCATTACTTTTTTAAATAAGTATAACTGAGGGAAATGGGGAGATTGAAAGTGCTTTTCTCTTCCTCCTCCCTGGTTGAAGCAAAGATGTTGGTTGAATGGAATCTTGTATTTAGGCTGGGAAGAGAAGAAAAAACTAAGACAAACCATTGATAACATATTTCTTTAAAAAATAGTCCCTTTAAATATCTCAGTGCTTGAGTGTGCTGTAAAGCATGTTAAAGTAGGTTGCAGATCCTTAGAAACTGTAGACCTTTCTGTTTGTTAATATGGCATAGGTGGTTCTATTATTCTTTTGTTTTGTGACCTTTTGTGGTTGTTTTGTTCATATGGAGTGCTATGGACCCACACTGTCACAACCACTATTCTGGTGAAGGCCTAGATAGGATGCCATTTAAAACTAGTCAGTGGCACTCTCCAATGACTTTTGGATTGCAATAGGACACAAATATTCTCAGCAAATGTATTTGTTAATTCAGGTAGAGTGCAATCAAGGTCAGATGTATGACCAGGTGCATAGTCATATCCATTTAGAGTATCTACAAGTGAAAGTGAGAACTGAAGGATGTGGAAGAGTGTCTCCCAAGTAATACCCTTTGTGAACATAAGAGTGATCATGGCTCTCTTTTTTCCCAAGAAATCTGTACTCATTTCTTACAGACTGCACAGTTTTTCTTAATTTCTAGAATATTTTTCTGTTTTGGTTTTTAAATTATTTGATTTTTCAAGCTACTACATTAATATTTTTAAATTTTATACAGAAAAGAAAATAATAATATCATTTGTGATGACTTGAAAGAAGGTGAGAAGCGCCATGTTCCCAATCCTGTTTGGAAATTTGAAGATGCATTTCAATATTATCCTGATGTTATGGCAAATATCAGAAAAGTTGGCTTTGAGAATCCTACGCCAATTCAGGTACTGTGTGGTATCAGTTCTGGCAAGTTTCATAGTTTAAAGAGAAATTTGCAGTCCATATGTTTAGCACTTATATTGCTTTATTTCAGTCACAGGCTTGGCCAATCATACTCCAAGGAATTGATCTCATTGGTATAGCACAGACTGGTACTGGGAAGACATTAGCTTATTTAATGCCTGGATTCATTCATTTGGATTCACAACCAATGTAAGGGCTTGATGGAGCGAAACTTTTTGAGTTTTGTATTGCCTTATTAAGTTTTTGTTTTGTTTTGGTTTTAACTCTAAAACACAACTTGAGAGAGTGCAATCAATAGTTCTAAAATTAACTGTACTGGTTTAAGAAACTGGTAGCCCTGATCTGTCTGAATAACACAATGTGGCAGTATATTGAGAAACTCTAGAGCAATATTACATTAAAACATTTTAATATCTAATGTGGGTGTACTCAATATCATGTTTTTCTGTAGCCTAATAGAACTACTGTATAAAGCATTTTTTAAAATTTTGTTTAATTCTTTCTTAAAGCCCAAGAGATCAGCGAGGTGGACCAGGTATGTTGGTCCTTGCTCCCACTCGAGAACTAGCTCTTCAGGTGGAGGCAGAGTGCTCAAAGTATACGTACAAAGGAATTAAAAGGTAATATTTATTCTGCCAACATTTGTATCTTTAATATTAAGAAGCTGGTGAGAAGTCTTGTATTACAGCAAGTCCTGTCACTAAAATGCTAAAGCGTTATAACAAATATAAAAAAATTGAATTATCCTGTAGCCTTTAATATATCTGGTATTCTGTTTGTTCTGTCAATAGAAGGCAGCATACGTGTGGTCCACTTTGTTTGGGCCATAGATTGCCTTCTACGATGAGATAACTGGCCCTGTGGGAAAAGGGGTGGATGTGATATACCTTGACTTAAGCAAAGCTTTTGATACAGTCTTTAACTTGCTGGCAAGAATACTGTGGGAGAAGTATGGATTGGATGAATGGACTATAAGGCAGATAGAAAGCTGGCTAGATCATCAGGCTCAACGGTTAGTGAGCAACAGCTCGATGTCTAATTGGCAGCCAGTATCAAGTGGAGTGCCCCAGGGATCGGTCCTGGGGCTGGTTTTGTTCAGCATCTTCATTAATGATCTGGATGGTGGGATGGATTGCACCTTCAGCAAGTCCACAGATGACACTAAGCTGGGGGAAGAGGTGGATACGCTGGAGGGTAAGGATAGGATCCAGTGTGACCTAGACAAATTGGAGGATTGGGCCAAAAGAAATCTGATTAAGTTCAACAAGAACAAGTGCAGAGTCCTGCACTTAGGACAGAAGACTCCTGTGCACTGCTACAGGCTGGGGACTGACTGGCTAAGCAGCAGTTCTGCAGAAAAGGACCTGGAGATTACAGTGGACGAGAAGCTGAATATGAGTCATAGTGTGCCCTTGTTGCCAAGAAGGCCAACGGCATATTAGGCTACATTAGTAGGAGCATTGCCAGCAGATCGAGGGAAGTGATTATTCCCCTCTATTTGGCACTGGTGAGGCCACATCTGGAGAATTGCATCCAGTTTTGGGCCCCCCACAACAGAAAGAATGTGGACCAATTGGAGAGAGCCCAACGGAGGGCAATGAAAATGATTAGGGGGGTGGGGCACATGACTTATGTGGAGAAGCTGAAGGAACTGGGCTTCGTTAGTCTGTAGAAAAGAAGAGTGAGGGGGGTTGATAGCAGCCTTCAACTACCTGAAGGGGGGTTCCAAAGAGAATGGACCTGGGTTGTTCTCAGTGGTGGCAGATGACAGAACAAGGAGCAATGCTCTCAAGTTGCAGTGAGGAAGGTCTAGGTTGGGCATTAGGAAAAACTTTCACTAGGAGGGTGGTGATGCACTGGAATGAGTTACCTAGGGAGGTGGTGGAATCTCCATCTTTAGAGGTTTTTAAGGCCCATCTTGACACAGCCCTGGCTGGGATGATTTAATTG
Source organism: Mauremys reevesii (assembly GCF_016161935.1). Classification (NCBI taxonomy): domain Eukaryota; kingdom Metazoa; phylum Chordata; order Testudines; family Geoemydidae; genus Mauremys; species Mauremys reevesii. The sequence continues at coordinate 152,522,230 of NC_052625.1, read as the reverse complement.
GTGTTGGTCCTGCTTTGAACAGGGGGTTGGACTAGATGACCTCCTGAGGTCTCTTCCAACCCTAATCTTCTATGATTCTTTGTCTGCCATATTCTTCATTATGAAGTCACTAAATAGGACTACTTGTCTTTTCCTCTGGGCTCCCTTTCAGTACTTGGTCAATAGTTGAGCTTTCCATTGACTGAACCTCTTTCTCCTGTGTATTCTAAAGGCAAGATATTTTGTTGGTAGTGTAAAGTCTAAAGAGGTCCTTAATTTGTACCTTTTATATTTACAGCTTTTCCTTCTGGCTTGAGTCTTTTGAGGCCATATTTCTCCATATTTCTTACTTTTCTTCCTTTATCCAGTCTGTGGCTTCAGATTGCTATTGGTTGTTCTCTCTTGACCTGCCTTTGTACCTCTTAGTAGTTCTGAATTGACATCCAGGCTCCACCACCTGTTCCTCCAGAGGTGAAACAAAATTATAATAATTTCATTTATTCTAAACAAAACTCTCTTTATAAAATAGGATACTGTGCATGCTCCACATTCTGTCAGTAGTTCATCTTTATTGCAGTTTACTTCAGAATCTCTTCTCACATGTTGAAATGTGTGAATGCTAAGGTGCTGTGGTACCCGAAGAATTCTAATTCCCTTGTTCGCTGCTAGGTGAATTTTTTAAAAGTTATGCATTTCCTTCTCTGATAATGCTTCTATGTGCTGTAATAGGTGGTCACATAACTTGCGCTCATACCTAAAATCCTTTTTCATACCTACTCCGTGGTCTTTTGTCATTAGATTGGCATCCCACTACCTGTTGGTTACTTTAGATAGCTTCTCTCTTTGTCTGTCTGGATATGAGTTGAGAAACTGAAGCAGCACATTCAGTGACAAATTGTTTGGGATGTGGTTTAATGTAGTCAACTCCTCAGTGACAATTTTATTGTTAAAATTTGTGTCCTGTTTAGTGTATCTGAACTTAAACACATTAGTTGTGGCAGATAATGTAAAATAACATTTATTTAAAGTAGAAAATGTATTTAAATCATTTGTGCTTTTTGATCTAATCTTTCCTCTTGATAACTTAATACAAAAAATACTCTTTAAATATTGTGGGACAATGTGATGGTATTGTTTTCCATTTTGAAAGATTGATTTTTAATTGAACTATACTCCTCAACTTCTGGAAAACTTTTATTTTTTTTAGTATTTGCATATATGGTGGTGGGGACCGAAAAGGACAGATAAACATGGTTACCAAAGGTGTGGATATTGTTATTGCTACTCCTGGTAGACTGAATGACCTTCAAATGAACAACTTCATAAATCTGAAGAGCATAACATACTTGGCAAGTAGTCAACATTGAAAAGTAATGCACTTATTGGGGTGGAGTTGGATTAATCTGAACCAAATCTTTGTTGTTGTTGGGTTTTTTTAGTGAATTAAATAATTTTAATTGAATTGATATTTTTAAGGCTAAAATCTGGAAATCTGAGTACTGTTAACTGAGTATCTCTGCTGAAGACACTGAACACCACCTTGAGAAAACTAGACTCCTGGTACATGTAATCAGTTTTCTTAAAATGGAAAATAGCTTGTGGCCCACGTTTCTAAAGGTCACTTGAAAAAAAACAACTTTAGATAGCTATTGTGATGCTAATAGTATCATGTACTGAAAGCCTTAAGTCTCCCTGGCCATTTTTTACAAATAGTGAGCTAACAGTCTGACTTCAGGACATAAAAATGTTAAGTAAGAAATTTGTTAGATTACTTAAGTGCATAATGTCCTTATTACCCTATATTCAGTTTTTAATACTATAGGTCAGTGGTTCTCAACCTATTTACTGCTGTGGGCTGCATATGCAGCTTTCTGTTATGTGGGCCACATCGACACAATACGTATACTGCCTGTATGGCCCTGAAGATGTCACATGGGCCACAGATATGTGTTGATTGGGCCGCAGGTTGATAACCACTGCTATAGGTATTCTGTTCTCTCATGCTTACAAATTGTCAGTGGCCTTTTAACCTTTAGGACACTGGTTAATCACTAGGGATAACAGTTTAAACTGGCCCTTTCCCAGGTGAAATTTATGAAATACTTTAATGAATAAACTAGAACTGTTAAGAAGATCCAGTCCTGAGCAGCTGGTAAAGTATCATACCATGCTTCCCTTGATGCCAGTACCTGCCTATACTCCACGTTTAGAAATAATAGTGGACTTGCAGACCCCAAATATGGAAGGATGGTAATAGACAGCAAAGAGAGATGAGCATCACCAGGATTTTGACCAGCTGAGAGAGAGAATAGTAGTGGAACTAGAGAGTAGTCTTATTTGATTGTAAAATAGGAATGAAGGCGTCTGTAGTAAAGAAAAGAATTGCTAGTTTTTAGTGCACTAACAGCTAAATATTGTATTCAGCTTCATGCACTTTCGCTGTCCTTAGAAAATAAATGATGTGGTGCTGGCTAGAAATAGAACAAAAGTCTATAATTGCTGAAAATAACTTGATAATTATGTTGCATGTTAATCAAAAGGCCTTAACCATCATCTTTCTGAATCACATAAAGGGAGAAAATGGTTCTCCTTGAACTTCAGTCCAGGCACTTAGGTAAAGTTCCACTTTTCCAGTAGACGGGAGACATGCACAGAGGACTGAATTCTGAAAGTGATCAACTATTTTAGGTACCTGTAGACTGACTTTTTTTTTTTCCAGAAATGCTGCACACCCTCTACTCCAGTCCGTAAGTATCTAAAGTTGGACCCAAAACTGAGATCATGCTTTAAAATTTGCACCTGTGTATTTGTCGCCGCCACCTCCTCCTCCCCTCCGCCCCCCCCGCCAATGTGTAAGAGGCTCGCTGCTTCCCAGAGCTCAGTTGTGTCTTCAGCAGGCAGAGAACACAATACCTTTGCTGGAGAGAAGATCAAAGAGCATTGAACTTCAAATTCCCATCATTCTTTTGTATGTAGCTACGCACACAGTTTCCATGTAAGATGCCAAAGAACTTGTGAATTTTCTCCCAAATACACTGGACTATCTACTTCCCGGCCCTGCTGCAGATCTCTGCTTTGGGCTCATCCTCTCTAGAACAGTAGAGGAACCTGAGATAGGAAATGGTAAGAAGAAAACAGAAAACTCTCTCCATAAAACACACAGCGCTGCCCATTTCAGCATGGTGCACAAGATGGATCAGCACCTCCAGATGGATCAGATATGCACAAAATGAATTAACACCATCCTCTCAGCACAGCCACATCTACTTTTGGTTGCTCTGCAGCCTAGATCTAGCTCAATTCTTCTTTAGTAACCCGGCCATCCCAATTAGCCTTCCACATTCTTCAAGACTTTAACGGAAACGAGCAATTTTGTCACAGATGGCTTCTGTGCTAGTCAGATGCATGTCCTCAGTTGAAGCCACCATTCAGCTCTGCCCTCTCTGTTATAAAACAATTGTATGCTGTTACCTGGAATTCTGCATTCACTTTTGACCATACCATATCAAAAACTGTATAGCAGAAATAGAAGGTAATTTAGAGACATATGATGAGAATGATTAAGAACATCAAAGAAACCTGTAGAGAGGAGACAAGAGGACACAAATGTATACAGATTAGTTAGTTACCTTCACTATTCCGTTCAAGTGCTCCTATTACCCTCTCTCAGAATACAAGAACAAGGAAACATACAATAAAACAGAAGAGAGACAAATTTAAAACTGATAAAAGTTGAGACTTCTCACACAGTGCCCAACTGGCCTGGGAAACTCTGTACCACAAGGTATAACTTCAACAAAGATATTTTAGTATTCAAAAAAGGAGTGGATGTTTATATGGATAGAAAGAATGTCCAGAAGGTGGTGTAGTGAATATTAATGTTTTGAAAATTATATTAAATCTTATGCTTAAGGGAATAAACAGATATCCAACTATTGGGGGTTTGGAAGAAACATTAACAGGAGGTTGGTTATCCTATCTGGGAGATGGGATACTGAACTTAGACCACAGGTCTGATCCAGTATGGCTATTCATATGTTCTCTCCTCTCCTTCCAGCTACAGGAATAGTTCATTTCCTAGCGAAGGCAGTACCTTCTGTCCTATCAGGAAGGACACTGACCTACAAATAGCTAGCGGCTCTCTGTAACCCACAATAGAGATTCTAGCCTTTACACTCCATTGGAATATGTATAATTAGTGAAGAACAATCTTAATTAAGTCTTTTGGACATGAAGGGTTAATCAGAAGATTGAATTCCCCTCCTCAATCTCTCAGATGAGAGATTATTATGGTCATACTTATGTTTCAGGGAATTCCAATGGCACTTCAGTTTTGATGAGTCGCAACTAGACACTAGGACCTCTAAAAAGGAGAAAACAGGTATGAAGATAATCAAGGGAATGGCCAGAAAATCTCTGATCCTCCTGTATAAGAGAAGAGAGAACTTGGCCTTAAAAAAAAAAAAAAATTACCTCTGAGCCTATAACTCAAACCTGAAAATTAAAGGAGGAAAGTTCAGTGGACCTGGTTCTTGTTGGCTTAATATTTTTACATTTGTATAGGATTCTGAAATTCTCACAGGTGTGCCTACATTTCAGAAATGGAGTGGATCAAGAGTGAGACTCAGATTACAAAACTGTTCCAATTAATTGAAAATCTTGTGCCCCCTTTCCAAAGACAGATATTTTAAAAGCAAGTTGTTAAGTAGATGAAGTCACTTCACAGTTGGCCAAACTAATTCCAATTCCCATGGTAGGGGGTGTATCCCTAAAGGACTCCGTATTTCAGTGCAACACTTAAAAAAAATCATCAGGTCTCTGTTTCCAGAGCAGATTAGATGGTTAAGGGCCAGGAGATTATAAAATATTTCCAAGTCTTTGAAAGTCAAAAATGTCCAGTTAGCACTTAAGATACTGCTCTGTTTAGGATATTACTTTGGAACCTTGACTCTTTGCAGGGGACATGGTTTGACCATTGTTTGGCCATTACAAGTTCTGATTCAGAGACTTAGGCCTCAAAAACTAGTAATTTTTCAGGAGTACTAGGAAGGGTCAAGTGCACTTTATCTAGTGGTTAAGAGAGAGCTGCGCTCAGAATTGGCAGACCCCTTGAAAATGTTGTGATGAAATGTCTTTCTGCTCATAGTGAAGAACAAAATTAATATTTCTGGACTGATGTAGAAAAGCTCTAATGAGTAAAATAAGAAACCCCACTTTAAAGTTTCTGAAGAAACCCCCTTGATTAAAATGGTTGCAGGGTTGGGGTTTTTTTTCTGTTTTCTGTTACATAATCAAAACTTCTATTTCAATTTATATGCTAAACAAATTGGTGGGGTGGGAGGGATATAGGCAAGTGAAAACTGTTCAAAATCCTGGTGTTCTCTGGCTTTTGTTCTTGGGGGTATGGTTAAAAGCATTTTTTCTCAGAGAATTTTCCTGTCTAGAAATGTGCAAAGTTTGCCTTTTTATCAAGGAGTGGCACCAGAAACAATTTAGATGGTGAAAACTTGAAAAGGAGTTAATAGTTTTTGGAGTGGAAATAAATAGATTCTAAAATGGGTTTTAAGGGTGGAGTGTGAGAAATACGTCTTAAGGAAAGTCTGCTGTGTAGTGTCTTGCTGAAAACTTAAAGAACCATAGGAACTAACCTTGTTTTGCACAGGTTTTAGATGAGGCTGATAGGATGTTGGATATGGGATTTGAACCTCAAATAATGAAGATCTTACTAGATGTACGCCCTGACAGACAAACAGTCATGACTAGGTATGTGAATGTTTTCAGTAGCTTAGAATTAAGGTTGGTGTCATTGTAAACTTGTATAGTTATACTTAATTTTAATGGTTCATGTTAGCACTTTTTAATATAAAGCTCCTAAATAATTACTGTGCTCATATTTATGGGACAGTGGATACCTGCTATAATCATTTTGATTTATCCTCTTGATGTCAAATTGGTTACTTATGAGACTGAATTCAACAAGAGAACTTTCAGATACTCTTGAATACTGACTAGTTGGATAACAATTGGTAACTACTTGGATCTTAGACTTCAGACACAGTCTGATAGATTGAAGAACTCCCATAGGCCTCTCTGTCTAACTTAATCAGTGATAAATCTTGGACTGAAGAATTTGAGGGTATTTAAAGAGAGCCTGCACATTTGGATTTTTTAACTAATTAATTATGTACTATATGTCTCCAGGTAGGCTAGGAGAGGCATTCAGTACACTAGTAACTTGAAATTTTAATTTTTTTTATCTGTTTGTTTTTGCAAGCTTGTGATGCACATATCCACTGCAGATTGCCAGCTGCTACTCAGTGTGATATACGAGTATGCACTCTGCTTATATCAGCCTCCCCTACCCCTTAGCTATCCCAATGGTCTTCAGTGGTAAGTCTCATTCTTCTCCAATATTTGACTTCAGAAAGAAAAATATTTTATCGTGTAGGGCACTGATGCAGAATCTTTGCAACACAGAGGACTTCATGGTAACCTAACAAGATTCCAAAAGCTGTAAATAATTTTACATAGGATTATTCAGTTAAAAAAGAAGTAAAGTGTACGTTGCACAGCATCACTGAATGTATGCTTTGGGGGCTTCAGGGGAAGGCATATCAGCGGGAAGTCTGGAACTGCTTTGAAACCAAATTCTTGATGTCTGACTTAGAAGTGGTTGTGCACATAATGATATGGAGACTTGCCCATTGTTCAGGGTGTGGCATTTTGATTTATTCCAGTGCATAGATCTTTTTCATAAACAAGTACTTCAGAGAAGATCTTTTGTATAACTAAATAAGTCAAGTGGAAAGCATTTATAGAAATTCATTGTTTCCTTCATGACATTTGGACTGAAGCTTAGTAAATCAGTCAGTTCTAACTGAATTTGACATCTCTTTGGGGTCAGGTGAAAAATGGGTCTGCAAATAACTTTGAACTCTTGTTTTACCTTGAAAGTCTCTTAGCTGAAGCTCAAACTTACCTTGAAGATTTTTGATCCTTGCACTCTAAATAGAACTGTCACTCACTTTTTAAGAACTGTGGTATTGAGTGAGATGGAATAAATGGGTGGAAGGTGTTAACATAACCTTGTCGCTGTCCAACACTAAATAGTGGGGTTTGGTACTAAGCAGACTGAGGTCTCTGTATACCATGGCGCAAGCACCATTAAAAATCTTTTCAACCTTTTATTAAAGATACAGAGAAGAAGGAAAAACAGTTGACACAATTGAAATGTAAAACATTAAGGCTTTTATTTTAACATCCTGTTTTCCCTTTAGCTGGAGAGAGTTTTAGAAGGAAAACAGCTCCTTGTTTGATAGTCTCTTGGATGGTGGTAACTGTGCTTTTGGGGAAAATAAGTTAATTGAGATGAGCTAGAGCTGCTGTTGCTGTTAAAGTCCAATCTCATTTCATTTCACGTGGTGGTTGGGATTCAGCTGGATTTGGTAGAGATGGTGGTGATATCTGAGTCCTCTCTCTGGCCTGGTCTGGTCAGAACATCTCTCAGTATCAGGGTGATGAAAACCTAGGTCCCATGAGATGGTACGGGTGGCAACCATGATGGTGACTATTCTTAGGCTCATTGCTGCTGAAATCTCAGATCACCTTAGCTAGCAACAAGAGCTTTCTATTTTCTGCTTCTTAGGCCTGGTCTACACTACGCGTTTAAACCGGTTTTAGGAGCATTAAACCGATTTAACACCACACCTGTCCACACTAAGAGGCCCTTTATATTGCTATAAAGGGCTCTTTAAATCGATTTCTGTACTCCTCCCTAACGAGAGGAGTAGCGCTAATATCGGAATTGCCATATCGGATTAGGGTTAGTGTGGCCACAAATCGACGGTATTGGCCTCCGGGTGGTATCCCACAGTGCACCACTGACCGCTCTGGACAGCAATCTGAACTCGGATGCAGTGGCCAGGTAGACAGGAAAAGCCCCACGAACTTTTGAATATTTCCTGTTTGCCCAGCGTGGAGCTCCGATCAGCACGGGTGGCAATGCAGTCCGAAATCAAAATCCAAAAAGAACTCCAGCATGGACTGTACGGATGTGATTGCTGTAAGGGCAGGCAAATCTGTTCTATCCGAGCTCCGATACAGAAGACGAAATGCCAAAGCATTTTAAAAAAATCTCCAGACAGACGCCATAGCAGGGACTCAGCGCACTGCTGCGTGATAAGCGTAACGGAAAGCCAAAGAATCAAATGGACACTCATGGAGGGAGGGAGCGGGGACGGACTCAAGCTCTCCCGCAGTTCCTGCAGTCCCCGAAAAGCATTTGCATTCTTGGCTGAGCTCCAAATGCCTGTAGTGTCAAACACATTGTCTACGGTGGTTCAAGGCATAGCTCATCAATTTACCCCACCCCCAGAAGTAAAAGGGAAAAAAATCTTCTCTTGACTCTTTTAAATGTCACCCACTGTCTACTGAATGCTGCTGATAGACGTGATTCTGCAGTAGCGAGCTGCTGTATCCTCTCCCCCCCTCCTTGGTGGCTGATGGTGCAATATGGCTGATATCCATTGTCATCATCAGCCTTGTGGCAGAGGGTGCAGTGCGGTAGGACTGCGCTCCCATCCTCCTCATCAGCCTTGTGGCAGATTGTACAGTACAGAAGGACTGGTATCTGTCCTCATCATCAGCCCATAAGTAGACGGTCTGGTAACCGTTTTCATCATAGCAACAGGGGGCTGAGCTCCATCTGCCCCTTCCCTTCATGTGTAAAGAAAAGATTCTGTACTGCCTGGACTATCATAGCAGGATGCTGGGCTCCTGTCCCCCACACTGCTTAATGTCTGGACTATCATAGCAGCTGGAGGCTGCCTTCTTTCCCTTATTTTATCTCACTAACAAGTCACTGTTTCTTATTCCTGCATTCTTTATTACTTCATCACACAAGTGGGGGGACACTGCAACGGTAGCCCAGGAAGGCTGGGGGCACGTATGACAGCAGCAGAGGGTACAGCACAGAAGGACTGGTAACTGTCATCATTGCCAGTTTACAATGGCAAGGTAGACGGTACAGAATGGCTGGTAACCATCTCTGCTATCATGCAAAAGCAAGTGAATGCTGCTGTGTAGTGCTGCTGAATCGCCTCTGTCAGCGGCATCTAGTACACATACGGTGACAGTGACAAACTGCAAAACAGGCTGCACGGTTGCCATGCTATGGCGTCTGCCAGGGAAATCCAGGGAAAAAGGGCGCGAAATGATTGTCTGCCGTTGCTTTCCCAGAGGAAGGAGTGACTGACGACATTTACCCAGAACCACCCGCAGCAATGTTTTTTGCCCCATCAGGCACTGGGATCTCAACCCGGAATTCCAAGGGGCGGGGGAGACTCCGGGAACTATGGGATAGCTGCAGAATAGCTACCCACAGTGCAACGCTCCAGAAATCGATGCTAGCCTCGGATCGCGGACGCACACCACCGAATTAATGTGCTTAGTGTGGCCGCGCGCACTCGATTTTATACAATCTGTTTTACAGAACCGGTTTATGTAAATTTGGAATAGTCCCGTAGTGTAGACGTACCCTTATGCTCTTGGTCTGCTCTTGGTATGTTGCCTAACACCAGAGAAATCACAAACTTGGCAATAACATGGATGTTTCCTACACTGCACAACACATATCCACTGGGTCTCATCTAGTTTGTTATATCCAATTTGTTTGGATATTTGAGCTAAGATGAGTTGGGAGTAAACTAACAGTTTAAATAACATTTAATGTTACATGCTGGAGTGACTACCTGGTGAGAGCAATGAAGGTAGCTTACACTTGTGTCATAGGTCTCACCCCCACTTAGAGCTGTTGGGTTCCAAAATGGGGACCTGCATTGGTTTTCCTAAACTAAAATCCTAGTTTAGATCTGGTAAAAGCTGCCACCACCCAATAATGTACGTGTATTGGGACACAATCCTTCCCCAAAATCCTTGGGGATCCCAAGAGCCCCAAATCCATGGAGTTCTTACACCTAGGAGAAATAAACCATTCCCCCCTGCTTCCTTCCTCCTCCCTTTTCCTAGGAGAGATACCGGAATCCAACTACAGAGGGATGCCTCCCTCCTCCCCTTTCCCTAAGAATCCACCCAAGGAAAGATCAACCAAGTCCTTTACAGAAAAGATTTATTAAAGAATAAAAAGAAAGTAACTGTCTCTGTAACCAAGATGGAACAATACACAGGGTCTAAACTTATCAATCTCTGGAGAGAATTCCCCCTCCTTTCTTTCTCAGTAAAAGCAATAACAGTACAGAATTAAAGAAATTCTATAGCAAAACACAGAATTGCAAATACAGAAATAAAAGTATAAGAATACTAGTTCCTTGCTAATACTCACTAGCTTGAATAGAAGAATTTATTGCAGAAACCTGGGAGGACTTGATTAAGATGTCTGGACTCCCTCAACTCCCAAGAGAGACTCTAAACACACAAAGAACAGAAAAAAAAAAACTTCCCTCCACGGGGATTTGAAATTATCTTGTCCCTGATTGGTCCTCTGGTCAGGTGTCCGCAGGTACTGCTTGTTAACCCTTTACAGGTAGAAAAAAACCTTAACCCTTAACTAACTGTTTATGACAACTTCTGTTAAAGCATTTGTTTTCACGTAGAGTATCTCCTATCTGAAGAAAACTTTTTGATTATCAAAGTTTTTCTTTGCAGTCGTGGAAGAAACCATTCTTAAGTAAAAGTTTAAATTAATTTTAGAGGGCCACAGAAAACATTGGACTGCATACTCAGAAGTTGTGCACTACAGCCTTAGGATATAAAGCAGGGGTGGGCAAACTTTTTGGCCTGAGGGCCACTTCTGGGAATAGAAATTGTATGGCAGGCCATGAATACTCACAAAATTGGGTTTGGGGTGTGGGAAGCCGTGAGGGCTCTGGTTAGGGGTGCAGGATCCAGGGTGGGGCCAGAAATGAGGAGTTCCGGGTATGGGGGGAGGGGCTCTGGGCTGGAGTGGGGAGTGGCCTCTGGCTGGGGGTGCAGGATCTGGGGTGAGGCTGGAGATGAGGAGTTTGGAGTGTAGGAGGGTGCTCCGGGCTGAGACCGAGGGGTTCAGAGGGCGGGAGGGGGATCAGTGCTGGGGCAGGGGGGTTGGGTGCGGGAAGGGGTGCAGGCTCCGGGCGGCGTTTACCTCAACCGGCTCCCGGAAGCAAAGGCATGTCACTTCTCTTGGTCCTACACAGAGGCCCAAGCAGGCGACTCTGCACGCTGCCCCGTCTGCTGGCACTGCCCCTGCATCTCCCATTGGCTGCAGTTCCTGGTCAGTGTGAGCTGCTGGGGCAGCGCTTGGAGTGGGGACAGCGTGCAGAGCAGAGCCACCTGGCTGTCCCTGCATGTAGGAGCCAGAGAGGGGTCATGCCACTGCTTTTGGGAGCCACGTGGAGTGGCCCCCGACCCTGCTCCCCAGTGGGATCTCAAGAGCCGGATTAAAACGGCTCGCAGGCTGGATGTGGCCTGCAGGGTGTAGTTTTCCCACCTCTGGTATAAAGTATTAAGTGTCATTGAAGAAACTGGATTTACCTATAGACAAACTCCCCTTTCCAGCAGTCTTCAATTGACTGTGATATCCTTAAGAGAGTGCATACTGGGACATCACATTGAGTAGGAACTGATAATCTGCAGCAAATATGTACTTGGTACTTTTGCATTCTGTGGGTTTATCAATGGGTAATGAATGGAATGTCCTCTTACCTTGTTATTGAGACAATTCTAGAATTCTGGTATTAAGTGCTGAATGAACTTCTAAAGGTGATCCAAGAATCCAGTTTCTGCATAAAAAATTTAGTACCTTCTGCACAATGTTAAATACTTAATAATAAAAATAATAATTGGAGATATACCAATCTCCTAGAACTGGAAGGGACCTTGAAAGGTCACTGAGTCCAGCCCCTTGCTTACCTTCACTAGCAGGACCAAGTACTGATTTTTGCCCCAGATCCCTAAGTGGCCCCCTCAAGGATTGAACTCACAACCCTGGGTTTAGCAGGCCAATGCTCAAACCACTGAGCTATACCTCCCCCCCACTTGTTCTATGCTTTTGCTTTATGCCTGAAAGTTGGTTCACAGTAGATCAAATGTGAAAATAACTTAAACAACTCACATCCCTTGATATTTAGGTGAACACAGACTACAATGGTAGTTGTGACTTTTCCACGCTGCCAGTATTTCATTAAGTTCTTATTGTCCCCTTGTCCCACTTCCATACTTTCTGTGTGCTGTCATCACCTTTCATTTGCTCACAGGAGGGCCTGCCACTGCAGTAAAATATGGCACCAACAGAAATCTTGCAACCATTTTGGCCTCACTGAATGTATTTAAAATCTGGGTCTAGTTTTTAAAGATGAGTTATTACACACATAATTCAAAGCTGTGAACTGGTATTTTACGATAACTATAGTTAAGTAGTAATCACAATCTACACAAGATAAATAACTTCATGACACAGAGGTTGAGTTGAGTGCTGATATTTGACCCGTCTAGCATCAGATATTTAACCTTAAAAAGCTGTGTGTCTTAGCAATGTACTTGCTTATACATTATCTGCTGTTTAAATAGCATGTAAGCATCTGCACCCTACGCTTCCTCATGCTCTGGACTGAGAGTTTCAGCTTCCTCTGGCTAGTGATGGAGTGTCTCAGTGTATACCTGACTAGCTTACTGTTTTTCTATGTTTTATTCCTTGGTGGTTCATTCTGCCTTGGGACCTTTAATCTAGTTCTCAATGTCTTGAGGAAACCACCTTTTGATCACATTGGTAGCTGCCATTTTCTCCATTTAACCTTTAAAACTTCATCTCTCATAGCCATCGCTTTGGCCAGGAGGGTAGGGGAATTGGGAGCATTTATGGCTGATCTACCATACAGGATAATCTACTGAGACAAAATGACTCTGTCCACATCCTCGCTTCCTGCTTAAGATCTCATTGGACTTCCACATCAACAAAGACATTCAGTAAACCTTTTTTTTAACCCCAAGCCTTATGCTTCAAGGGAAGAAGCCAGCCTCCATACTCTAGAGGTGAGAAGAGCGATTGCCTTCTATCTCAACAGGACTAAACCCTTTTGATTGTCCCCCAGACTCTGTGAAGGAGACAGAGAGGATGAAGGGAGCCCCTATTTCCCTATTAAAGTGGGTATCGGTATGCATCTTAGCTTGTTATAAAGCTTCTAAGTTGCATCCTCTGCCTAGGATGATGGCCCATTCCACCAGAGCACAGTTCCTCTCTGTAGACCTACTTAATGTACCCATTGCAGACATTTGCAAAGCTGCCACATTGTCTTTTGTGCACACCTTTCACCAGCACTATGCCAGCGTTTGTTTCTAGAGCAGATACAGCCCTTGGTGAGGCTATTTTCTAAACTGTACTGACTTTCTCCTCAGCATCCTCCTCCATAATCAAGGCACTGCTTGGGAATCATAAGAACATAAGAACGGCCATACCAGGTCAGACTAAAGGTCCATCTAGCCCAGTATCCTGTCTACGGACAGTGGCCAATGCCAGGTGCCCCAGAGGGAGTGAACCTAACAGGCAATCATCAAGTGATCTCTCCCTTGCCATCCATCTCCATCCTCTGACAGATGGAGGCTAGGGATACCATTCCTTAACCATAGCCATTTATGGACCTAACCACCATGAATTTATCCAGTTCCCTTTTAAAGGCTGTTATAGTCCTAGCCTTCACAACCTCCTCAGGTAAGGAGTACCGCAAGTTGACTGTGCGCTGTGTGAAGAACTTCCTTTTATTTGTTTTAAACCTGCTGCCTATTAATTTCATTTCATGACCCCTAGTTCTTGTATTATGGGAATAAGTAAATAATTTTTCCTTATCCACTTTCTCCACATCACTCATGATTTTATATACCTCTATCATATCCCCCCTTAGTCTCCTCATTTCCAAGCTGAAGAGTCCTAGCCTAGAATATCAGGGTTGGAAGGGACCTCAGGAGGTCACCTAGTCCAACCCCCTGCTCAAAGGAGGACCAATTCCGAGACAGATTTTTACCCCAGTTCCCTAAGTGGCCCCCTTCAAGGATTGAACTCATAACCCTGAGTTTAGTAGACCAATGCTCAAACCACTGAGCTATCTCTCCCTCCCATCTTTCCTCATATGGGACCCTCTCCAAACCCCTAATCATTTTAGTTGCCCTTTTCTGAACCTTTTCTAATGCCAGTATATCTCTTTTGAGATGAGGAGACCACATCTGTATGCAGTATTTGAGATGTGGGCGTACCATCGATTTATATAAGCGCAATAATATATTCTCAGCCTTATTCTCTATCCCCTTTTTAATGTTTCCTAATATCCTATTTGCTTTTTTGACAGCCTCTGCACACTGCGTGGACATCTTCAGAGAACTGTCCACGATGACTCCAAGATCTTTTTCCTGACTCTTTGTAGCTAAATTAGCCTCCATCATATTGTATGTATGTGGAGCATCCATAGAGACAATAACTCGGAGGAGGGGAGATTATTTACTTGTACAGTAATTGGAGTTCTTCTAGATGTTTTGTCCCTATGGGTGCTCCACTACTTGCGCTCCCCTTCCCCTCTATTTGGAGTTCTTGCTGCTGGAATTCATGACTGAGAATGAATCGGAGCAGCTGCAAATCTGCCTCTCCCAGTCCTGAGCACAAGGATGAGTAGAGTGTGGGCACATGGACTGCTGACAGAAATCTGATTGAAAGCACAAGGTCATGCACAAAGTGGAGCACCCCAGGGACAAAATTTCTCACATTCCAGTTACTGTACATGTTAGTATCCTCTTCATATTCCACTCTATATGGTTTTAGAGTGAAATTTTATTGCATTTCTTGAAGCTGTGGGCAAAGATTCAAATTATATGTGCGCAAGAGGGTTTTGGAGCAAGGGTATTAACTATACTTCATTACAACTTTAGCATGTTTATAAAACGTGCTCTCTATATCCCCACCCACATTCTAAAAACTGTACTTGAAAATATTGAATGTTTTAAAATGACTTTGCAGATGTAAAGAGGTAAATGAATGCTTATTGCATAGTACATCATACATTTCCTAACCAGATGCAGGATTATAAGGGACATAGTTCAAAATACATCAGAGTGAATTATTTTGTGTCTCAAGTGTTGGTATAAATCTTTTTTTATATATTAATATGAATATCGGTGTATGAACCTTTCAGTCTCTAACCACCAACCCCCTGCTTCTGTGAATTCTGGCCATTGCATGCCACACCATAACTAGCCACAGGAAGATAACCCTATTGTAGGAGAATCCTCTGAGTTAGAGAAAGCGTGACTGCTTCTGTGTTACCCCACTTTCTGTGGCTAGCCAAGGTTTGTGAAAGGGAGAATGGGGACATGGCTGGGATTTTTCTTTGCCTCAGAGATCTCTAGATACTTTAGTAACACCTTAAGGCTTTTAACAGCCTGTGTACTTTAGTGAGACAAGGTGGTGTGAGACAAGCAAGTGTGTAGTTCTTCTACTGAAGAACATACTTGCAGTTCATATATGGAGTGATAAGCCAGAAGGAAACACTGTCATCATCTAGTGTGACCTTATGTATAACACTGGCCATAAACCTTTCCCAAAATAATTCCTAAAGCGTGCCTTTTAGAGAGAGATTAAATCTTAATTTAAAAATTGTCAGTAATTAAGAATCCATCATGACCTTTGGTAAATTGATCCAATGATTAATTACTCTCACCTTTAAAAATGTACATCTTATTTCCAGTCTGAATTTGTCTAGCTTCAGCTTCCAGCCATTGGATCATGTTAGATTGCAGAGACCAATATTAAATATTTGTTCCCTTTGTAGACTGTAGTCAAGTCTCCCCTTAATCTTCTCTTTGTTAATCTTAAATTGATTAAGCTCCTTGATTTTGGTCGCCCCATCTCAAAAAATATATTTTAGAATTGCCGAGAAGGGCAACAAAAATGATTAGGGGTATGGAACAGCTTCCATATGGGGAGAGAGTAAAAAGACTGGAACTTTTCACTTTGGAAAAAAGACAACAGAGAGGATCTGATAGAGGTCTATAAAATCATGAATGGCATGGAGAAAGTGAATAAGAATGTTTACTGCTTCATGTAAGATAAGAACCAGGGGTCACCCAATGAAATTAATAAGCAGCAGGTTTAAAACAAACAAAAGGAATTCTTCACACAATGCCCAGTCAACTTGTGGAACTCATTGTCGGGATGTTGTGAAGGCCAAAAGTATAATGCGGTTCAAAGAATTAGATAAGTTCATGGAGGATAGGTCCATCAGTGGCTGTTAGTCAAGATGGTCGTGGATGCAACCCCATGCACTGTGTCCCTAGTGTCTGCTGGAAGCTGGGAGTGGATGACGGGATGGATCACTTGATGGTTACCTGTTCTGTTCATTCCTTCTGAAGCACCTGGAATTGGCCAGTGTCGGAAGACAGGATCCTGGGCTAGATGGACCATTGGTCTGACCCAGTATGGCCATTTGTATATTCTTAGTCTGTCACTATAAAGTATGTTTTATAATTCTTTAATCATTCTTGTTGCTCTTTTAACCCTCTCCAATTTGTCAATATCCTTTTTGAATTGTGGGTACCAGAACTGGGGACACAGTTCCAGCAGGGGTCGCACCAGTACCAAACATAGAGGTAAAATAACCTCTGAGATTCCATTCTTTATGCATCCCAGTATTGCATTAGCCCTTTAGTCACATCATTGCACTGTGAGCTCATGTTCAGCTGAATATCCACCATGAACTCCAATTTTTTTTGGAATTACTGATTCCAGGATAAAGTTCCCCATCCTGTAAGTACGGCCTACATTCTTTGTTCCTGGATATATACATTTGCATTTAGCCATCTTAAAACATTAATTTGTTTGCTTGATCCTAGCGTTCCAAGTGATCCAGATCGCTCTTTATCAGTGACCTGCCTTATTCATTATTTACCACTCCCCTGTTTGTGTCATCTGTAAGTGTTACCAATGATGATTTTGTTTTCTTGCCAGTCATTGACAAAAGAGTTAAATAGCATAGGAGCAAGTATGGGATCCCCTGTGGAACTCCACCAGAAACACACCTGGTTTCCCTTTCATAATTACATTTTGAGACTTTCAGCCAGCTTTTAATCCATTTCAAATGTGCAGTGTTAATTTTGTCTTTCTAGTTTTTAAACAAAATGTCATATGATACCAAGTCAAATACCTTATAGAATTTTAAGAATATTACGTCAACAGTATTACCTTTATCAAACTTGTAATCTCAAAAAAAAAAAAAAATCAGGTTAGCTTGACAGGATCTATTTTCCATAAATCCATGTTGATTGGCAGTAATTATTATATTATCCTCCTCCTTTTATTTTTTCTAATTGAGTCCCATATAAGACACTCCATTATTTTATCTGGGGTGATTGTCGGGCTGACAGGCCTACATTTACCTTGGTCATTCCATTTACCTTTTAAAAAGTGGCACAACATCTCTTCCAGTCTTCTGGAAATTCCCTGGTGCCCAAGATTTATTGAAAATCAACGTTCTTCTTCGAGTGATGGTCCCTATTGTATTCTGCTATGGGTTACGTATGCACACCCTACGTCTGGAGTCAAAGAATTTGAAAATAGCATCCGTTGGTCTGCACGTGCGCCTTGCTCCCCTCATTGCTCCAACAAAGGGGATAAAGGACAGGATGGTCTGACCACCTCTCCAATTCCTTCTCATCACTGCATGGTTCAGGTTGGAACCTTTAGTGTCCGCAGCTTTGGCTTCATTCTACAGAACAAGAATCATCTAATTGTGAAGAGTTTAATAGTTTTTAAAAGTTTTACTGTTTAGCATTAGATTAGTCTCCTGGGGGGAACAACCCCATCCCCCTCCAATGCCTCATTTGGGTACCGGACTGTGCCCAAGACTCCAAGCTTCTGACTCTGTGCTTCCTGCCTGCGATCCTTTTTGATCAGCGACAATCACCAGCCCCATCGCTGGAGATGTTTGAGGAGCAGGAGGCCAAACACACATTTCATCCTCCATCTCCAGTGGAGGTAGTTATGCCTCAACCCCTTCGATAGTTGATGACTTCTGTCAATTTCAAGACCTCATGAAGTGGGTAGCTGACACTATTCGGATTCCACTCAGAGGTCAAGGATTCACAGCATAAACTGTTGGATCTCCTGCAGTCAGTAACAACTCCAGGATGGCCTTACCCATTAATGAGGCATTACATTATCTTAGCCAATTCCAGTCTCAAACACCTGCTACTGTTCCACCAACATGTAATTTGTTCCCCCTAAAGACTCTGGGTTCTTTTGAGGTAAATGAGTGGGTAAGCAACACTAGTTTTTTTTTATCATATGGGGTAGAATTGGACAAAAGACTGGACCTTTGTGGATGGAAGCAAAGACTGAACTATCAGGATCATGGCCAAATATAATTTTACAAACTATTGTAGATTTAACTGCCTTTATTGAACATCTGCCACAGGAACATAGGAAGTAATTCTAGTCCATCACCTCAGAGGACCAATTATTGGCCAGGACTGCTCTTCACGTATCCTTGGATGCTGCAGATGCTGCTGCCAGGTACATCTCTGCGGCTGTAGTTACGCTAAGGGCATCATGGCTCCAACTCTGAGTTTCCAAGGGAAGTACAGAATACTATTGAAGATCTCCGCTCCGATGGTTGGAAGCTTTTCTCAGAGACTACCAACAAGTCCTTGTACACGCTGAAGGACTCTAGGGCTCCTTTGAGATCCCTGGGCATATACATACCTACAATAAGAGAAGATTTAGTAGGTCACCAACTACCCAGAGATTGCATCTTTCTAAATTCTCTGAATTCCATAGATCCACCAAAACCGCTAGAAAAAGACACACATTCCTGAGAGAGAGAGAGAGGGCCACTCATCTGCTCTGCATGACCACTCAGTCATCTTCAAAGCAACAGCTTTGATGGGTTGGTCAAGGGTTAATATCCTCCCACACCTCTGGTTTTACAGCTGTCCATTTGCTCACCTCCCCACCTTTGAAGACCCTCTTTCCTGTTTGAAACTTGATTGGCGTGGGATCCCTACAGACAAGTGGGTCATAGAGGCTATACCATTTTATATCACACTCTCCCTTCCAGCCCCCTTCTCTATCCCTCTTAACGGACCCCTCTCTTAAGCTTTTGAGATAAGTGAATATTCTCTTTGATTAGGAATGATAGAACTGGTTCCATCTCCTCACAAGGGCAAAGGGTTTTACTCAAGATATTTCCTTGTGCCAAAGAAGGGCAGAGTGTGGAGACTGATCTTGGATCTAAGACAAGTTTGTAAAGTCTCAAGCTTACAGTGATGACTCTGGCAGCTATAATTCCTTCACTGGAGGAAGGGGATTGGTTTTCAGGCCTCAACCTACAAGATTCCTATTTCCATATAAAGATACACCCATCCTGCAGGAATTACCTACATGTCATTATAGGCCAGGATCATTTCCAATACCAAGTGCTTCCCTTCAGCCTTTCTTTAACCCTAAGGGTGTTCTCAAAGGTTCTTACATGCAACAAGAAGCAATCCTAGTCTTCATGTACCTTCACAACTATCTACTCAAGGAACATTCCTACGAAGCAGTGCTGTCTTCCACTGACACAGCCTTTGATCTGTACCAGGAGTTGGATCTTCAGGAAAAGGTACAATAATCCATGTTAATTCCCTATACGGAAGATACAGTTTATAGGGGCATCACTGATAACCAGGACCTACCTTACTTTAGACAGATTCTTAACTCTGTCAAGTCTGGCACATGCAATTCAGGAGAGCACAATTAGGAACTGTCTTCAGCTCTAGAGACCCATGGCAGCTTGCACCTTTGCAACTGATCACACAAGGCTATGGCTCCTCTGCTTCCAGGGTTGGTTCAGAATGATCTGTTCTTGAAGTGATGGTCCCATGTGTATTCCACACCTGGGTGCACGTGTGCTTAGTTGAAAAGTTTTCTCCAAGCAGCGTCCATTGACCTGTACATTCTCAGTATGTCTCCTTGTGCTCCCGACCGAGGGTATGTGGGGTGGCGCAGCTTGATGTCACTCCAGTTCCCTCTTACCATCTCATGACCTGAGTCAAAACCCTTTTCCTCCTTCACTCTTCTTTCGATAAGAGAGTTGTTGTATAATTGTGTAAATAGATTGTTTGTTTTTCATAGTTTAGTATAGACCCTCCCCAGTTTGGGGGGACATCCCCTCGCTATCCAGGGACTATGCCTAGGATCCCAGGCATCAAGAATGGTCTCCTGCCCTCATTCCTTTTTCATCAGCATCGACCATCAACGGTACTTCTACTGTCTGGGCAAGGCGCACGTCTTGGTGAAGTGCGGCATCTGAAGTCCTTCCTGCCCAGAACTAGAGAGGCCCGTGAGCTCAACTCCACAAGTTCCTGAGGAAGAGGCACTAAGGCCCTGGATGCACTCTGATCCTGGCCAGGAGGACCCCGCCCCTCCTCCCCCCCACTGTATAGCAGCCTCTACTGACCAGTAGTGCCCCTCTAAGCATGAGCTATGGTGCAGAGCTGCCAGCCCCAAAGGCCTGCTACGAGATTAAGAAACACTCATAGGAATAAGAGCAGATTCCTGCATCGGACTGCTCCATATAGACACATACCCAACCTGGCATGGCTCAGAGAGGGAAAGATGTCGCTTGTGGATCCAGCGGAACTACCATCAAAGGCCCCCCGGCTGGAGGGTAAGGCAAAGAAGAAGCGGGATCCATCCCTACCACTTGGTGACCTTGGTACTGGGGGCATGTAGAACGTCCCTCTACAACTATAGTTCTGGATGCTCTGTTGCTTCTGTCTGACCAATATGCAGACCAGTTGGCTCTGACTACTGAACCAGGTACCTCTGAAGTCTCAGTGGGCACCCCATGGACTCAAGAACGTACAGAGACATTCCTGACACCAGAGAATGTGTTCCTGCCATATCTACAGTCTCTGCTCCTCTCAGGCCTATCTATTCTCCAGGACATCCCCACACCTGAGGATGAGCTGCTGCTCCTGCTGCAGGAGAGGGGTCTTCCCCATTCATTGGATTGGGGCCCACTGTTTCCGACAGAACCGTCATCCGACTCACAGGAGTCCCAGGACAGACAGCATCTCTACCGCTGCACAGGAGCCCAGAGAGACAGCCAAGGCACCCTTATCCACATCTATAACGTTTAGAAATTCCAAGAATGTTTTAGTCGTGGCAGCATGAGCCCCCCAGCATATGTCACTCCAATTGAAGTCCCTCATGATCACACTGTTGTTTTTTCCTGCACATTGTAGATAAGCATGTAAGGAAGTGTTCATCTTCCCTAGTGTGATTTTTGTGATCTGTAGCGGACACCAGCTAGTACCCCATCTTATGTTTTGTCTGTTAGGACATTGATTCAGAAGCCTTCAAGATGACTTTCTTCCGAGTTATCAGTGACTCGGAAACAGGTAATGCCATTTTTGACAGAGTGCCACTCCTCCTCCCCTTTTGCCCATTCAGTCCTTCCTAATAAGTTATAACCATTGATTTTAATATTTCAGTTGTATAAATCATCCCCCCCCCAGGTTTCAGTAATACCAACTGGATTGAATTTATGCTCAAATGAGCAATTCCAGTTTTTCTTATTAAGATTAGTACATATGCATGACAGCTATTGTGGGTGTAAGACCTTGCTGAAATGTATTGGGAATGTGGGATGGATGAGAGGAGCGTATTGAAGACCTCTTGCACTTTTAAAAATGTATTTTTTTTTCTTCCCTCCCACCAGTGCTACTTGGCCAGATGGTGTTCGCCGCCTTGCAAAATCGTATTTGAAAGATCCTATGATCGTATATGTCGGCACTCTTGATTTAGCGGTAGGTTGGGTTTTTTTATTTTTTTTTTAAGTTGCATTACTTTTTGTAGTTGCACATAACTTTGAATGTTTTGGAACATTCAGATAATACTTCATTTAGTTAAAAGCATAACCCAGTCTGGTCTTTCACAACATACTCCAAGTAGGCAGAAATCAGTGGTATTTTAAAAGCTTCAGTAAAAGCCCAGAGTGCATCTTAGAACTGTAAATGAAAAAGAACTTTGTGATAAGAATATGAGACATGCCAAAGAGCATTTAGTCTCAGCTTTTGTAATGGACAAATGATTAAATAAAATTTATGAAGTCTCTAAAGCATTGATTTGGTTAATAGTAAGGTATTTCTCCACCCATAAACAGACGACTTCAATAGTAAATATTTCATCCAAATCTACCTAATGGCCAAGGGCCCGTGTATAATATTATGTAGCCACACATTGCTATGTAAGTTCCCTTTTTGATTATGCTATATAACTTTCATCCAGAATTGAAGTTTTTGTGTTTAAAAAAAATTCTAGCTTTTTTGGTTACAAAAATGAACTTTAAAATGTGAAAATGATGTAAATGCATTGCTCGGAATATACAGACAACCTGTCATAGCTCTCAGAGGTGTAAAGTTTCCCCCTTATCTCTGTTTTTGTATTGACTTTGAAACCCAACAAATTTAAAAGTCAACTGCATGAGTGCTTATTTTAGCAGAAACATCAAACTGGAGTATTTAGACATATTTGGATGTAGCGTCAGATACTGGGTTGGGGTGAAATTTATTCAAGGAAGAAATTTATGTGCCATCTCCCTAAATGTGAAGTCACCTCTACCCCTGCCAAAAATCAAGAGGGAAAGATGCGCTATTTCCCTAATATCAAAAGCCTCAACTGGATGCCTCAAAAAAACCAACATTGTTTCCCGATGCCAAAAGGATTAATTACCCCTTATATAGTTGCTATATCTTCCAAAAGCTTCTACAATGCACTTTTAATTTTTGGACTGACTGGTTATAGATTGAAATAACATTGTACTGAAATGTTGTAGCAGCTAATGGTTTGTTGTTTTTTTTAACTCCTGTTTTATAACTTCACTATAACTAATAAGAAATTTGTTCGAAAGCATTTTACTCACAATTTTATATAGTATGGGTGTTCTGAAATTTATCAAACTTGCAAATAGTGCATATGCTGTTTCATCCCTGCTTCAGCCTGCATGCATTAGTGCCATAAAGAAATTAGTATTTCTCTTTTCACAACCAGTTTTGTTATTCTGACAGTGAGCATTACCTTCTGTAGATCAGACTGTAGGCAGGACCTGGATATTTTGTCTATCAGAACAAGACCTAGTTCAGTTCTTTATGTGATTCCACTAGTTCCCTCCTGCTTCCAGGCAGTTTTTTCAGCCCTCTTCCTTCTACAATTCAAAAAAGCTGTCATCCTCAGTGGTCTGCCAACTTTGTTTTGATGAGTAATGCCCCCTTTTATCTTTTAGAGGTTCAACAATGACAACTCAATGTCTGATCTCCGTGTAGCAGATTTTGCTCTCTAGTTACCATGTAAATATCATAATAGCACAGTCATAGGGTAAAAGGGAAAAAAAAAAGATTTGTCAATAAACCTTTATAATAAAGTAAAAATTTTGTATTACCACCTGCCTACCTTCTGGTTTGTTCGTCTTTCCCTGTCCTCTGTCGTTTGTGTGTGTGTGTGTTTGTGTGTGTTTTGTTTTAGTGTAATTAGTATTAGTCATGCCTATTGGCCCCCAAACAAGATTGGGACTTGCATGTGCTAGTCACTGTGCAAATACATATTAAGAAAAGTCCCTGCTTCAAAGAGCTAAGAATCCAAAGAGCTAATACAGAGAAAGGGAGAGAGTATTATCACTGCCAGTTTACAAGCAGAGAACTGAGTCACGGAGTTTAAGTGACTATAAACCTTTGGGCTAATCCACTAGCCCGATGAGATCATGCTCCAAACAACTTCACTATTTCAGTTCCTCTGCTCAGGACTTTTCTTAACTTAGAAAAAGACTTTAAAACAAAAGCTCCTCAGGGTATTCACTTAGGCCTGGGCTACACCGGGGAGGAGGGTATGGGGGTATCAGCGTAAAATACACAACTTCAGCTATGAGAATAGCATAGCTGAAGTTGATGTATCTTAAGTTGACTTACCTCGTGTCCTCACAGTGCGGGGTCGACTGCTGCCGCTCCCCTGTCGACTCCGCTTCCATCTCGTGCCGTGGTGGAGTACAGGAGTCAACGGCAGAGCAAGCGGGGATCGAT
Source organism: Mauremys reevesii (assembly GCF_016161935.1). Lineage (NCBI taxonomy): Eukaryota > Metazoa > Chordata > Testudines > Geoemydidae > Mauremys > Mauremys reevesii. Next base: position 152,498,167 of record NC_052625.1, on the reverse strand, counting down.
TTATCACGTCTAAACTAGAAGCCACAAATCGATCCCCAATAGATCGATCACTACCCGCCGATTTGGCGCATAATGTAGACGTATCCTTAGTCCTTCTCTAGGGATTCGCAGCTCTTTGCAGATGTCTCCTATTCTGGTCCTTCTTTCTGATAAATGCAGAGAGATCCCTCCAGGGTCCTTCCTTTAACCCCTGTGTCTCTCCTGTCTGGTCTTTTGCTGAAGGAGCAGGAATTCCCTATATGAAATTTCCTGTAGGTACATGACTAGGGTGAAGCATGTGGCCTGCAACTACAGCTCCTAGTTTTACAGGGCCCACAACTGTAACAGGGGCAATAGGATGCATGCATGTTCCCAGAGGTCCAGTACCCTATTACATTGATTTGCTCAAGGTCATACAGGAAGTATGTGGCAGAAGTGGGAACTGAACATAGGTCTGAGTCCAAATCCAGTGTTTTAATCACAGGATTCTTTTCTCTTTGCCATGTCTTTTTTTTTTTCTTTTTTTTCAGTCCGTAGTATCTTTGGGTAGGGAATGTGCCTTTCCACTTGTATAGCAACTAGCACAATTTGGGTGCAACCAGAAACTACTAATAATTACAAAGGTAATGTGGCAATCACCACTTTTCATAGGGTTGATTGCCACATTACCTTTGTACAGGGGGGAGGGATAGCTCAGTGTTTTGAGCATTGGCCTGCTAAACCAAGGGTTGTGAGTTCAAATCCTTGAGAGGGCCTTTTAGGGAACCGGGGTTTTAAAAAAAAACTGGGGATTTGTCCTGCTTTGAGCAGGGGGTTAGATTAGATGATCTCCTGAGGTCCCTTCCAACCCTGATATTCTATGACAGGACATTCCTTCCCAAAGACAGCAGACTGGAATCTGTACTCTTAATGTTACCAAACTTCTATTGCATCTCTACAGGCCTCAGATATTCATCTCCTTTGCAAGAGCCTTTCTTGCTTGGAAAGTTAGCCTCCTAGACAATGGTCCCATATGGAGAAAGGGCTTAATGTCAGTACTACAGAAGAAATCATTTAGCGACTGTCTATGTGTTTGGCTTCCCTCTTAGACTCTAAATTTTGTGTTGAGCTATGGCTTATAAGGCAGTGGCCTGAAGACATGTTTGCCTAGCAGCGTGGACTACAGATGTGCAGATCAGCCACTTTATGGCAACTTCCATATTTGTTGGAGGAAAGTTATATTTTGTTTTTTGTTTTGTTTTTGAGTTAGTGAGCAGGTCTTTTCCCTCTCCTCTTCAGTCAAATGACACATAAAAGTCATCCTTTTGGAAATACTTTTTTCCCCCCCAAGATTCATCAGATGAGACAATTAGTCAAAAGGATGTTGAAACAATACAGAAGTAGATCTAGAGCAAACTGCTCCAGACTGCCTCTCACTAACAAGACATAAGCATGTGCCTGCCCTCTGAAGCTTACAGTTAATTTGCTTCTTCCCAGTTCTGCTTAGAGAAGAATAGCAAACTTATCTTTCTAGAGTTTGACATAATCACCTCATAGGAAAATAGACTATTTAAGAGTCTCTCTTGGTGTCATTTATTGACAAAATCAAATATATCCGTTTTGAAGTCAGTGGCCTGAGGTATTGTAATGTGAGAATTAATTAACTGGACTGAAATAATTTTGTTCAGATTTTGTTTTTACTTACCATCAGTTTTTCATATTTCACAGGCAGTAAATACAGTAGAGCAGAAAGTTGTTATTATCCCAGAAGAAGAAAAGAGAGCTTTTACACGCTACTTCATTGATACTCTGAAGCCTAAGGATAAAGTCATCATATTTGTGGGAAAGAAACTTACGTATGTAATTGTTTAACCAATATTACATTTGTCTAGTTTGCTGTCAACTCATTATTTAGAAATTAATCAGTTATTCTCAGATCAAAATTACTAACTATGACACTCAATTACTTTCAACCACATTGTAGTGTTAATATTGACTTACTGTATTTCACCAGCACTATACATGACCATTATATTTTACGCAAGTTCTCTAGTATCATAAAACTAATATGCATTGGAATGTGTCTGCACTGTGTTTACTTAAAACGGGCTTTAAGATTTTCTATACTCTTCACCAGCAGTTCCCGTCAGGCCACACTTGCACACGCCCCTTTGTGACACTATACGTGGAACGTACACATAGCACTGTAAGGTCTGACTGTCCCCAGTTCTTTCTCTACTGTCTTTGGTCTGGGATGGAATCTGCTAGCAGAGCCCGCTTTTCCTAAGGTTCATCTTTGAGTGATTACTCATGTCCATTCAACTTAGGTGTGCATGCTCGCCATGCACCAGTGCCGGAATCTTTCCTGAACTCACTCAAAATCCTATCTCTTTTTGTTAATAAACTTAAATCAACCAAGTGCTGTTTGAATTGAAGTGATTGTTAACTCAAGTTAAAGTATTGAGCTGTGTAGTTTGTCTCTCTACAAGACTGAACAAACCTTATTTTTCTGAATGGTCCAGGAACATAAAAACGGCCATACTGGGTCAGACGAAAGGTCATCAAGCCCAGTATGCTGTCCTTTGAGAGTGGCCAATGGCAGGTGCCTCAGAGGGAATGAACAGACACACAATCCCAGCTTCTGGCAAACAGAGGCTAGGAACACCATTCCTGCCCATCCTGGCCAATAGCCATTGATGGACCTATCTTTCATGAATCTATTTAGCTCCCTTTTCAACCTCGTTATAGTATTGCCTTTCACAACACCCTCTGGCAAGGAGTTCCAGAGGTTGACAGTGCATTTCATGAAAAAATACTTTTCTTGTTTGTTTTAAACCTGCTACCTTTTAATTTCTTTGGTGGCCCCTTGTTCTTGTATTATGAGGAGGAGTAAATAACACTTATTTACTTTCTCTATACCACTCATGATTTTGTAGATCTCAATCATATCCCCCCTTAGTCGCCTCTTTTCCAATCTGAAAAGTCCCAGTCTTATTAATCTCTCCTCATTCTATACCCCTAATCATTTTTGTTGCCCTTTTCTGAACCTTTTCCAATTCCAGTGTATCTTTTTTTTTTGAGATGGGGCAACCACATCTGCATGCAGTATTCAAGGTGTGGGCGTCCCATGGATTTATATAGAGGCACTATGATATTTTCTGTCTTAAATTATCTATCCCTTTCTTGATGATTCCCAACATTCTGTTTGCTTTTTTGTCTGCTGCTGCACATTGAGTGGATGATTTCAGAGAACTATCCACAATAACTCCAAGATCTTTCTTGAGTGGTAACAGCTAATTTAGACCCCATCATCATATATGTGTAGTTAGGATTCTTTTCCAATGTGCATTACTTTGTATTTATCAACATTAAATTTAATCTGCCGTTTTGTTGCCTAGTCACCCAGTTTTGTGAGATCCTTTTGTAGCTCTTCGCAGTCTGCCTGGGACTTAACTATCTTGAGTAGTTTTGTATCAGAGGGGTAGCCGTGTTAGTCTGGATCTGTTAGTCTTAGTTGCTCGAATAGTTTTGTATCATCTGCAAATTTTGCCACCTCACTGTTTACCCCTTTTTCCAGATCGTTTATGAATATATTAAATAGGACTGGGCCCAGTACAGATCCCTATATTTACCTCTCTCCATTCTGAAAACTGATCATTTATTCCTACTCTGTTTCCTACCTTTTAACCAGTTACCAATCCATGAGAGAACCTTCCCTCTTATCCCATGACGGCTTATTTTGCTTAAGAGCCTTTAGTGAGGGACCAAAACTCCAATACACTATATCCACTGGATCTCCTTTGTCCATATGCTTGTTGACTCCCTCAAAGAATTCTAGTAGATTGGTGAGGCATGATTTCCCTTTACAAACCATGTTGACTATTTCCCAACAAATTATGTTCATCTATGTGTCTGACAATTTTGTTCTTTACTATAGTTTCAACCAGTTTGCCCGGTACTGAAGTGAGCCTTACTGGCCTGTAGTTACCAGGATCACCTTTTTAAAAATTTGCATCACATTAGCTATCCTCCAGTCATTTGGTACAGAAGCTGATTTAAATGATAGTAGTCCTGCAATTTCACATTTGAGTTCCTTCAGAACTCTTGGGTGAATACCAGCAGGTCCTGGAGACTTATTGCTGTTTAGTTTACCAATTTTGTTCCAAAACCTTCTCTAATGACACCTCAATTTGGGACAGTTCCTCAGATCTGTCGCCCAAAAAGAATGGCTAAGTTTGGGGAATTTCCCTCACATCCTCAACAGTGAAGATCAATGCAAAGAATTCATGTAGTTTCTCCACAATGGCCTTATCATCTTTGAGTGCTCCTTTAGCATCTTGATCGTCCAGTGACCCCACTGGTTAGTTAGCAGACTTTCTGCTTCTGATATATTTAAAACAAATTTTGCTATTACTTTTGGAGTCTTTGGCTAGCTGTTCCTCAAATTCTTTTTTGGTCTTTCTAATTATATTTTTATACTTCATTTGCCAGAGTTTATGCTCTTTTCTATTTTCCTTATTAGGATTTATCTTCCACTTTTTAAAGGATGCCTTTTTGCCTCTCACTGCTTCTTTTACTTTGTTGTTTAACCATGGTGGCTCTTTTTTGGATCTCTTACTGTGTTTTTCAAATTGGGGTATACATTTAAGTTGAGCCTCTATTATGGTGTCTTTAAAGTTTCCGTGCAGCTTGCAGGGATTTTACTTTTGGTACTGTACCTTTTTAATTTCTGTTTCACTAACCTCATTTTTGTGTAGTTCCCCTTTCTGAAACTAAATGCTACAATGTTGGGCCACTGTGGAGGTTTCCCCACCACAGGGATGTTAAATTTAATTATATTATGGTCACTATTACCAAGGAAAGGGTTGGACATTGCAAACCACATGGTTTTGGGAAAATTCAGCACAAGGGAGTGTTGGGCTCATTTTTCCAATCATAACCAAGGCTGGTAGAGACCGGAGTGTGGTTGTGGTATAACAAGTGGGTTGCTGGAGTCAGAGCTGCGAAACCAGGGTGGTTTATCACATAGCTACTCATTGCATGCTTGTGTGCTGTGTGGGAGCGTCCAGATAAGGGAGGTACAGCTGTGGAGCGTTTTAAGGCACTTATATTTTCAAGGCAAGTGATGACACAACCCCTCAGTGGACAAGGTTACACCCCAGAACATGACAATGAATGACAACTATTTACGTGTTGTAGCATGTAACACCCAAGACTACTATAACAAAATTAATGAAAAATGTTTCTCTTCATGTTATGTGCATTGACAGCATTTTCTAGATGCAGTGAAAATGACTATGGTCAGTTTTCTATTAGGCTAAATCTTTTACAGAATAATAGGGGAGAGGAATATTTTCAGGCATCAGAATATGTGGTTGTTAAATTACTAATTGACTGGACTCTGCCGGGCAAAATAGTTGAAACTACTTCTAAATTTTTTAATTAAAATAGATCTCAAATTGATATACCTCCTAAAACAGTGGTCCCCAACCTTTTCGAAGGACCGTGGTGGTGGTGGAGCACCTGCCGAAATGGCGCCAAATTTCTGCGGCATTTCGGCGGCAACGCCTCTCGATGACGTCGCTTGTCGGCAGCAAGTGATGTCATTGACAGGCATCGCTGCTGAAATGCCGCCGAAATTCGGGGGCATTTCGGCAGATGCTCCACCGTTGGTCAGGATGTGGGCGCATTTAGATGCCCCCGCAGGCGCCATGGCACCCGCGGGCACCGTGTTGGGGACCCCGTCCTAAAATAATAAAATCTTAAATTATTTCCAATACTTTTAGTCAGTTCGGGTATTTTTTGTCTCTTTTTGTATGTTATCACAGTTTTGCTTACATATTACTAAAGTATCACTTTTAAATGTGTTAAAAATCTGATTTCCCTTTTTAGGATACTCTATTAATGTAGTCATTTACTATTACAAGACTATATACTTTCTCTCTTGACTGATGTATACTAGAATCAATATTGAATGTAGACATGACAAACCTTTTTATCCAACTATAACAGTATAAGATATTTACTGGGGGACTATTATATGAAGATGCTGTGTCCTAACTGAATATCATAACTAAGGCTAAGATTGTCACAGATTCTGTGACTTCCAAAGACATCCACGACATTTTCTGCCACAGCCCGAGGCACTGGGGCTGGAGCTGTCAGCCAGCGGGGGAAGCTCTCTCTGCTGCTGGGGGCAGAGGCCCCTGTAGTTCTCGGCCGCCTCTACGGCAGGGCTCAGGCTCTCATTTTCCTGCCCTCTCAGACTTCAGTAACCCCACCCCACAGCCTGCAATCTGTCCGTGACTTTTACTAAAAATAACTATGACAAAATCTTAACCTTAGTCATAACTAGTTTTCTTGGGGCAGTTTTACCTTGTTCAGAAGCTGTTCAGTTCTCCACACCAGAAGTGCAGTTTCTTATCTTGAAACAAAGCTAGAGGTGTGAGTCATTTTTGAAAAGACGGTATGAATTTTCTTTAAATTGGTTTTAGCACAACCTTTATTGTAAAACAATACATTATGTAGAATGTTGACTGAAGGAAGTAAAAATGGGGCATGAGCTTTCCTCAGTATATGTTCATTTAGAAGTAGAAAACATTTCACTTGCACATATTCTTTGTTCTAATTAATTGATAGGGGAAGTATCCTGAGTAAAAGATACAGTATCATTTAGTTAGATCTCTTCATTAGTAGGTAGCATTTTAGAGCTGAAACCACTTTATTTAAAGCAAGTTCTGTTATAAGAGGAAGTCTATGGTTTTTGTTTACTCTCTGCATAAAGGTGTGCGGCAGAGCATATAGCACTTTCAGTTCATAATAAATGACCTGTAATAAGGCTAAAAGTATTGTTTTTCCTGAATTCTTGGGAAGGTATTTTGGGGTGAGATATATTCTCTGACCAGGGCTTTCTATTTGGGGAAAAACCTCATTCTCTGATTAAAAGTTAGTAAAATCTATCCAATTGATGTATGTGATATGAGTGTACATAAAAGATTTTTCAGTAATAGATGACTTTCCTAATGTACCTGCCATTGAAGTAGAGCTACACCCCTGGACTGGTAGGGAAAACACTCCGGCCAGTGAGCTCTCTTAAAGATGTTCACTTGGAATTGAGTTACTGGAAATATGAAACTGTTTTATCCCCATGAGGAATATCCCAATAGTTATCCTTCAAATACAGAGAATAAAGGTACTTTCTGTTAAACATATTCTAAATACTTTGAAACATTTCCATTATTTAACAAGATATTAAGCTGAAGCTGAAAGTAGCAAAAGACCTTCACAATACGTATTCATGAAGTACTTTGTAGAAAGAATATTAGTGTACACTCTGGCCCAAAGAAGCATTTTCTACCATTAAAGGATCAGGGAACCCATTAAATGGTCTGCATGTGTGCTAAAAGTGAGAAAAAATTTAAAATGGTATCTGCTTGTTTTTAGTATGCCCTTGAGCTACTAAAGGTGTGAAGTAGGCTCCATTAGTTTTCTCTTTTCACACGTTCTTTAAAGGTGATCACAAGGAAGGATAGTCTTGTGGGTAAGCCATTGAATTGGAGTACTGTTGTGGTTCTGCAACAGACTTCCTGTGTAGTATTCAGAGAGTCCCTAAATCCCTGTGCCTCAGTTCTTCCCCTGTAAAATAGATACGTTCTTTTCTGTCTTCCAAGGGTATTGCAAGGATAAATCTATAAATACACGTGAGGTTTTCAAATGCTACTGTGATAGGGACCATATGAGTATCTACAGTCACTCTAGTTTGTCTCCCAAGCTGCCCCTCAAAACTTAGGCAACAACTCTGATCTGAATGAGCATTCTGATACTGACATTTGAAAGAGTTCACCAAATGTATATTTGCGTAGGTGTGCTCACTTCCAGTACTGTCACAATAAGTCTCTTCTTATCTAGAGCAGACTAAGATAGTTATGAACATAAGCATTCCTATTTGCTAGTGGTTCATTCCTCATGCATTTTAAAGTATTCAAAGGTACCTCTATCTAATTTTAGAGCTGATGACTTATCAAGTGATTTTAGTCTCCAAGGAATTCCAGTTCAATCTCTTCATGGCAACAGAGAACAGTGTGATCGAGAACAAGCTTTGGATGACTTTAAGAAAGGCAAGTATTGCCCTTGAATGCTATTCAGTTGAGCCTGACAGTTTCAGAATATACTGTATAAAACTTAATATTCACACCAGTAGCATAATGGTTTTTGTAACACAGAGCAGTTAAAAGTAAAATTACTTCAATGTTAAATGTGTGGGAGTAAGTCTCAGAATATTTTTAATTGTATTAATGTACCAAATACTAGTGCTAGAAAAACTGGTATGGAAGAGGAGATAAGTTGTTGCTTTATCTGTTAAAAATTGAAATGGCCATGAGTGAAAATGAGATGTCAGGTTAAAGTACTGCTGACTTCTCTCTTATATTTAGGAATTAAAAAACAAAACAAAAGAGTATTTTGTTAGAATGAAGGCTATCTGAGTATGAAATGTTCGTTGGGTGGTGGTTTTCGTGTAGTAAAGCCCACCTGGTCCATGATTGTGTCCTACTAAGGAGAATGGCATTAAGATGAAGACTAGTCCAGTTGTTGAGATGCTCACTTGAGACTTGGAAGATCTGGGTTCAGTTTGCTGATCAACTAAATTTCTTGTGTGATGGGCAAGTCTTTCTGTGCCTCAGTTCCCCATTTGTGAAATGGTAGTAATAGGAATTATTTTCATTACTTGGTGCTGTGAGGCTAAATACGTTGGATTGTGTAGTACTCTGATATTAGGGTAATGGGGGCCATATAAGCATTGAAGGTGGATAGATTAGCAAGATAAAAGACCAATGTATATTTTCCATACATGCTTATTGCAGGAAGAGTGAGAATACTTATAGCTACAGATTTAGCATCCCGTGGGCTTGATGTACAGGATATTACTCATGTTTTCAATTTTGATTTCCCTCGGAACATTGAAGAGTACGTTCATAGAGTAGGTCGTACTGGACGAGCAGGGTAAGTGGCTTTTCTACGTATAAACTAAATTCTTTCATCTTTTAAAAATGATATTAAAGCTTGCTACTTAGGATTACTCACATTTTTATTTAATGTATATTTTTAATACATGGTTTCTAAGATGTTAGAGCAATAGATAATATAAATCTTACTGCTGATGCAATGTGAGATCAACATAAATGATGCTTCCAGAGTATGATGTGTATACCAAGATACGTTTCAAATACTAATGTTCCATTTCTGGCATTGTGTGTTTTGAAATCAATTAGCAAAAGGCACATCAGGGTTCTGGTGTGAAGTTGGTAATTACTTTGGTTATAAACAAAAAATGAAAATGGGTTTAAACCTGAGTAGGGTCATATTTTTTAAGATGTTATTTTATGATTAATATTTCCTTGTCTTAAATCTATTCTACAGTATAAACTACAGTATAAAATTCTCAGTCAGCTCCCTAGGAATTCCCTCAACAAGTACGCTTTGAATGTCAAGAGTTTCACCTTACTACAGTCATACAGCTTGTTGGCTTCAAAGAAAGGTTTGAATGCCAGATTAACTCCAGAAATTTAACAAAAGAAATAAGATGACGAAAAAACATATTTTCTATATAGCCTTCTGTCAGCATTTGGTGATATATGGTATTTGTCATATAAAGACTGCAGCTAGTTTCTGATTTCTTCTTAGCCTTGAGCCATAAAAAGTGTGCCAATAATGCCTATAAAACAAGTGCCATTTAAATTATTACTCTGTATACAGGAAGTGATTAAGTTCATAGGGAAACTCTCTCCATTAAAGATATATTTATGATTTTGAAATAAGTTTAAAATTAAGACGCCAATTGTTCTTACTGCAAATGATACTCCTTAGGGATTTCTGCGGAAGTGTAGCATTCCTCTGACTCGCTTAAAAAAAACATTTTGCCCAAGTTCGGCAGTTCCGCTTTTTCCCACCTGAGGCCACTGTGGCGCCAGAACAGCCAGCTGCATTCATGCTGGCTGTTCTAGTGTCACAGCGGCCTCTGGTGGGGAAGAAGGCAGAACTGCAGCACTTAGGCAAAATGTATTTTATGCCCAAAAATACAAAATTCTATGCCCAGTGCTGCAGAATTCCCCCAAGAGTAGAAGTTCATCACAGCACCCTGCCTGCGGAGCCAGGTTAGGACAGAGTGGAGCACACGTTGCTGCTGGGGGGTCACAGACTGGGATTAAGAATGGCTAGTGGAGGGGGACAGACTGGAGCATGGGCTCAGGAGCTAGTGGGGTGACAGTGTTGATGTGGCTGACTGAATGGGAGAGGCTTGAGGTCAGCCAGGATCTGCATGGGGGAGCTTCCCAACACCCTAACAATCCCACACATACCCCAAAGAAAAACCTCTCACCCACACCCAACACCCTCCAAGTTCACTCTTAGGCTCCTCCCCTCTCCCTCAGCTACTCTGTTACCTCTGACTCCCCCAAACCTTTGCACTGCTTTTGACAGGTGCAGGAAATACAGTTCTGTATTGTAATTTAAATGAATTATACAAAGTTCTGTATTAATATGCTTAGTGAGGAATCTATTTGTCAAAAAAACATTACCAGAATATTTTTTTTTGCTCTGTACTGTTACAGACATACTTGCTGACAGATATTTTGAAATACATTACCAAGATAATTGAAACAGGCATGATTATATTGTGTTGTTTTGACAAAATGTGCAGAATTTTTTGGTGTGGAATTCCCCCAGAAGTAAAATGAAAGATCACAAAGTATTTGTCCCCATAGTAAACTGGGAGTTGGAATTTGAAAACATAATTGGTATTTCTGAACTTCTTGCTGGTAGTGGTAGCCATTTTGCTCCAGTTTCATGACTGTCACTGGCAGTACAGTAGGGTTCTAAACCTGTTCCCATTCTACCTTAACCAAATAATAATGATGGCAGAGAATATTATAACTTTACATTTATATAGTATTATTAATCTCAAAAGAAATTGTGGGGTTGTGACCTTCATTATGGCAGTCAGTTTGGGGGAACAGTTGAACAGGTGCTGCGTACAGCCAAATCCAAGGAGCCTAAAGAAGCTTAAAAGTCTAGACGATGGACAAATGATTCCATTATATAAGAATGAACTCAGCAGTTCCCATTTTCCTTACATAACCTTGTTTTCATATGTATTGCTTCCCCAGACAGCCTGGAGGACGCCATTTAAAAATGGCATCCTCTCTGCAGTGTGACCTCATGCACATCGTACATGCAAGGTCACATCACATAGAGGATGTTATTTAGCTCTGCAGAATGGCACTCTCCACACAGTGTGACCTCACACACATACGGAGTGTGTGAGGTCACACTATGGAGGATGCCATTTTGCGGAGCTAAAAACATCTTCTATACGGCGTGACCTTGCATGTGTGGGGTCACACTGTGTGGAGGGGACCATTTTGCAAAACGTCAACCTCTGCATACTTGGGATTGCTGCAACCCCATCTGCTGATGGAGTTACTCCACTTGGGGTTGTGATCCAGTTTGGGAACTTCTGTTCCTTTTTGTTAAATCAGCCGCTGCTAATGAAGATGCTTTACTGAGGCAACATAAGACAGGCGCAGGTTGCCTAAGAAGGCTGTACTGAGCCTCTGATGGGTCGGAGCTTTGTTGATAGATATTTTCCTAATGCTTCTATATTAGTATGTTTCTTGAATTTTATTCTAGGGAGTTCATTTTAATGTATTGTACAGGTTTGTTCTTATAAAATAAATATATATTCCATATCTGTATCTCTTTATATATGGAAATTGCACTGCTTTTATGCTATTGATGTATATGGTTACAGTATTTCAGTGTCAGAAAAAACACTTTACTATGTAAACATTATCCTTTTTAAAGTAGTATTGGGCAGAATGAGAACTGACTGTAAAGACTTTCATATTGATTTTCATACTTCAAATTTCATAAATGACATTCTCTAGCAATAAGAGGAAGTAAAGAAGTTTGAAAGTAGTCAATGTGTCTTGCAGCACGGTCCAGTGGATGAGACATGGACTAGGAATCATGGGACCAGATTTCTGATTTCAGTTCTGACATTCAGTTGCTCTTTAACATAGGGCAAGTCATTTAACCTTTGTGCCTCCATTTTCCCATTTGTAAAATGGTGATGATCTACCTGGTTAATTAGAGTGCTATTAGATCTACAGATGAAACACATAAGTGGTTAGTAGTAAGAGTGTTTAGGGAACATTTAATGCATCACTACTGTTGTAACCCGTAAAGGTATGGTCTTCTTGCAAATTGTTTCTTATGGACAAGACATGAATGTAAAATGTCTAACTCATTTGTGCCTAATGTGGATGAGACTTAGGAGTGAGCTCTTTAAATGTATATATGTTTCTGCTCTGTACAGCCAAATCCAAGGAATCTGAAGAGGTTTAAAAGTCTAGAAGCAGGACAGAAGATTCAGCAGCACATTGCCAAAACTGATTGCATAGCTGCAGACTTCTTTTTTTTTTTTTTTTAAATGTACCAATTCACTGCAGTTGCTGCAGAGGAGTAACTATGAAGCTAGAAAACATTTTCTAGGATCTACAGGTGAAGCAGAGAGAAGTCCAGTCTCTTCCTCTGCAGTGTGACAGTAAATGTCTGCTTGGAAAGCTTGTGCACAAATTCCATTCTGTGAGGAAAAAACATATAGGGGTCAAATTCTGAAAACCAGTGGCCAGCAGCACGAGAAGGCACCAATCACTAGTAGTGCCTTGGAGCTATTGTAAATTGCTCAGAGAAGTTGTCTGCTCTCTTCTTTGGCTTCGGGCCAGTAGAGAGGATACTCCATAAAGTAATAGCGCTGACAGGAGCAGGATGGAGGCTGGGTTGTAGTACCCCGTTTATGGGTTTATTACCATTTTTCACCCCCTAGGATTGTCACTAAACACATCATTTTCCCCAAGAGATTATTCCTGCCTCTGACTGGAATAATTTGTTGGGAGAAGGGAAGAGATCCTTTCAGGCTAGACAGAATACAAATATGCAGGCTGCTCTTGCAATGTGTGCATTCACCCAACCACTTGCGGGTCCATTTTGTGCTTTTCTGAGTTTGGCTTAATGTGCTCAATGTTTAGTTTTCTAGAAGACTTCAGATTAGTGTTTGTTAGTGTTGTACTAAATGTTAACCTTTTTCAAAGTGGTCCATTATAGTTATAGACATACCATATTCAGAAATGAATTGTTAAATGAGTTTTCTACATGAATGAATTAAGTACTGGGCCTAAAGATGTTAATGAGGCAGCAATAAATCAGTTCACATAATAAAAGCAACACCATCAAGGAGTCTAGCCTTTCTACCAGTTCTGTTAATGAAAACTTAATTTACAAATTGCAAAGTTATTTCTGAAATCTCAATACTTTGCGCTTCTGACTTTCTCCTCTCCTTGAACAAGTTTAGCTTCTTATGCCTTTATTCTAGTTAGCTGAAGTTTTACACTCTGTTTCTAAGCAGACATCTAGTCTCCTTCAAAATGGACTGGCATCAGATTTTTTTTTTTATTTTTTTTTTTTTGGCTTGGCTTTAGTTTGCTGTAGGAACAGGTGTATCCTCTGAAGTTAATTCTGTTACTGTTTCAAGCATATACTGGTAGGAAGTGTCCAACAATGTAGTTTTCTCTTCTCTTGAAGAGTAAGAATGTATTTTTCTCTTAGACGCACAGGGGAGGCTGTAACACTTGTCACTAGGAATGACTGGAGGATTGCGTCTGAGCTGATCAGCATTCTTGAAAGAGCAAATCAAGTAAGAATATTTACCTTAGCAGGGCAATGTGTACATAGCTCTCAATTGTTTAAATATGACTAAATCCCATTTGAAATGGTATTTTAGCATAGGGGAGAAGCTTACTGAGAAGCCTGTTCTTACTGTATCATTTGTAGTTTCACTGGGAAAATTGGGAGCTTGGGCCCTCCAGCCTTCAAAAAAAAAAAAAAAAAATCTTCAGAGATTGGATGTTCTGGCAGTGGTACTTTATCTCAGTTGTAAAAAGAGAAGCCAAAAGACAGAGGCTGTTGCCATTCAGTATGGCAGAGTCTGCCTAACCTCAATTAAGCCCTTCAGCTGAGCAATGAAAAAGGACTATACAAGGGAGTGGACTGGGTTTTCCAAAAAAGATTTGTTACATGATTGTCCATATGTTATCCACTCTTGGTATGTATGTGCCCTGTCTTTTGGCCAGCAGCATCCACTAGGGCCCGTGCATACCTGAGTGTCCTTCTGTTCAGTTCACAGGCTTAAAGAGTGAAGTGGGCTCAGCTGTCTCTAATTTCCTTCTTATTACTTGTGGCTCTGAGACAAAACCTTGGCAGTGTCCAGGCCTTAATGTGCTTGTGTAAACTGTTTTCCTTGTAGGTACTTGTAAATATGTGTGCAAGGATTATGATTATGATGAGGAATATTAGATATAATTATTTTTCTTCTTCAAGGGAAAATATTTTCCCTTGATACAGGGAATTACTCATAACTGAATTAAGTCTCCTGACTTTAAAACCTGTCCCTCCTCCTCCATGCTGCTTAATGATGTCCACACAAGATGTTTATTTTTCTCAGAGAAAGGACATAGACTCGGTAAGGTTTTCCATCTGTAGTCCTCTTCAAAAAGGACCAGAAGTTGAGAGAGGCTCACCTCAAACTTCCTTTTAGACTGCTCTGTAGCCTGCCTTAGATCTGTGCAAGCAAAGAAACTTCCCTGTCCCCCCCACCCACAAAAAGCTTACCCTAGGTCCAGAAGTGCTCTAATAAAGCTTTAGATCAGCAGCTAATTCCTGAGCCCCATCCTTCAAGAGAATCCTGGCTGTGGACTCTGGTAGGACTGTTTAGATCCTCAAATAAACTTTGGATGGGGTAGAAAGGATCATCATTTCTCTGAGAAGCATAAAGGTATTTCACCTGCTGCAGACCTGAGTAAAGTGGTTGAAATTGTCTTACTATTCCCAGTCTAAGGGGGCTTTGTTGCCTGCATCAGGTACTGCTGGATCCCCAAGGGAGCAGTGGTGGACCCTTTGCACCATCTTTGGGTGGTACAGAGAGTGCAGTACTAATGATTCATCAGCAGAGTACACCCTGGTGCTATAACCCCCTTCTCCACTTCTCAAGGCAATATTTTTTGAACTGAGATCATTTGCAGTAGTGGGAGACCATCACCAAGTATCAGCTGAACCAGACTCACTGTTGCTGTCCTTGGTCCTGAATGTCTCCTCTACAGCGCCAGCTACTACTGCTGCTGTGGATCTGAGTACTTCTTCAACACAGGTTGAGCCACATCTAGGGGTGGATTCTAAGATACCCAAACAGGGTAACCCCTCTTTTGGATGAGGAGTGCTTGGTCTCTTTATCTGATTCAAATCAAAATAAAGAAGAATCTCCTGATTATTCCCTGAGGTCATATTCATATGACCCTTAAGACTCAGATTTGAGAGCCTCTGTCAAGATCTAGGGGTTACAGAGACAGGCAGTCGTTTTTGGTGGCATCCACCTTGTCTCTGGGCCTTTTCCCCTATAACAGACTGCTGGCCCTACTGGAATGCTGGGTTCACAACAACTGGGACAACCTGCATCTGCATCCACTCCACAATTAGGACCATTTCTCCTGTACCATGTTAAGGTATTGTTTCTCAAACTGCACTGCAACATACTGAGTATCTACCAGAGATATCAAAAGAAAATTATCCTTCCATGGGCGCTCAGTCTGTCTGTGGGTGCTGCTACCTCATCACCAGGTGAGGCAATGGTTCCTTAAGCTCCCTCTCAACCAGTTATAAAAGTTTCAGGACTTGGTCCACCATATAGAAAATTGAATAGAAACTCCTGTGGAGGTGGTACTGGAGAGCTCCTGCAAGCTCTTAGATATAGCCCATGCATAGTTGCCAGGATTACTTATTAATGAAGCCTTGTTGGAACTGGCGGAGGACATCTGGAACATTCAAGCATCAGTTGCACTGACATCTAAGAAAGCAGATAAACTGTATTAGATATTCTCAGAGGGAGGATGGTACCCATAATACCTTGTGTACCAGATTCACTTTCTTGTCACGGTGGCCAATAAGAGAAATAGAAAGTAGCAACCAAAAATTACACCAAAAGGCAGGAGGCCAAAGTGTCTCTAATTACTGATCAATTAGCCTGCAATTAAAAATTGCCATTACCCTTTGTTAGTAAAATATAATTACTTGAACTGGTGCAGGGTCTTAGACTTTGTTAATAACGTCTTCAGGAGAGCAAGAAAAAGTGCAAGTCAGAAATTTTCTGAGGGGCAGTTGGTAGCCCTAACATCTTTCCAGACCACTTTGGATGCCTCCAATACAACAGCTAGATACATTGCAACTTCTGTCACCATAAGGATAGCATCCTAGTTATAGTATTTGACATTGCATAGTTGGGGAGGCGAAGACAGCAATTAAAGATCTCCCTTTCAAAGGCTCTGCACTCTTCATCACAAAGGCAGCTGGTGCTCTGCATTTTAGAATCCCAGCCCAGGTTCCAGTTGCTAGGCATATACACACCAGCTGCTAGAGAAACAGGGAAGACAGCAATCTTATACCCCACAAAGATCATGGCCGAGCTTCTTTTTCAGGCAAAGATGCTTGGAATCTCAGGAGAAGAGACATCTTCCAGAAAAGGAGACCTTCAGCTTCTATATACACTGAACCCGATCTTTGTCCTGGATATAAAGAACATTACAGTTCAGCCACAATCTTGGACAGAGCATCACTTGATTAAGGGCGTGGTCAGAGACTTTCCAGCATCCAGGCAATAAGAAAGACAAATGATCCTGATTCGACCACAAAGTCTTGTGGACTCCAAATTCTAAAGCAGTTGTCCCTAAACTTTTCATGGTCATGACCCCTGTTACCCCTATCCACACCCTTCTCAGGGGCCAGGAGCAGGACCACAGCACCCAAGGGGGGTGCACAGACAGGAGTAAGGGGGACAAGGCTGGGGCTGCAGCTGGGGTGGGTCTAGGTCTGAGAACTGAGCCGTGACTGGTGGGGCGGGACCGAGGCCAAGAATGGACCTGCAGCTGGGGGACGGAAACGGGCCAGGGCTGCGGTCAAGGGGCCAAGGCTGGTGCTGGGAGTGGAGCCGGGGTCACAGCTGGAGTTGGAGCAGAGTTGGCGGTGTAGAACAGGGCTGGGTGGTGCTCTCACCCCGCCCCTCATGGGAGCTGGCCTGGATCCCTCCATGCCCCCCCAAACATTCCTCCATTTTCCCCCTAGGGGGGCACGCCCCACATTTTGGGGACCTATGTTATAAAGCTTGGTGAGGGGCAACAGCACCCCACTCACGGGATGAGGAACTGAGGATTTGATGAATCATTACTAAGGCTAAAATGTAGTCATGTTAGTCACGGATTCTGTGACTTGGACCTCTGTGACTTCTTCGGCATCAACTGTCAGGGGCTGAAGCTGGGACTGCACCCCTGCACTGCAACTGGGGATAGAGCCAGGACCTTGCGGCAGGGACTGTGCTCCCCCCCCATGGCAGGGGGCTCTGCCTGTCGGTCTTTCCCCCTCTATGGGACTCCAGCTGTCATTCCTCCCCCCTGCCTAGCCCTGCCCCCCCATTTATTTTTAGTAAAATCATGGACAGGCCACAGGCTCCCATAAATTTTTGTTTATTGCCCGTGACCTGCCCATGACTTTTACTAAAAATAACTATGACAATATCTTAGTCTTAATTATTACTATTCTGTGCTGGTCTTGGCCATTGACACACTGGCCCACACAGATATTCCTGGGTTTTCAGACACCCTGCACTGGATGAAGAGAAAGAGGCAGAAACTTGAGCAGCAATGGTGGAAAACAAAGGTTGATTCCAACAGGACGAAACATAAATTCTTAAAGCTTATGCTGAGGCTATATTACGGGCCAAAAACCTTCATATCAGCCTCCATTGAGACTGCCAAACACTACCCCAAGGTGGTAAATCACTTCATCAATCCTAAATGCCTACAATCTGCATGAGAGCTGAGCAACAATTGTTGCAAAGAATGATCATCTGAATTTCCAGAAAAGATCTCTCACATTTAGAAAGCCTTCTCAAACCGCATGGATCCACTCTGCCTGCACCCACCAACGAACATCCAAGCTACATTCCCAGAGTTCATTACACTCACTCTTCAAGAAGTTTTAGGTACCCTAGAGAAGTCTCAATCTAAGATTTGTGAATCCCAACCCCCTACCCTTGAAAAAGAATCAAGGGTACCACTCCTGTCTAAAAGTGCTGACACCTCATTCAGAGATACTCTTCTTTCAAACACTCAATAATCAGACCGGCACTGAAGAAACCCACCCTGGATACTTCAGTTCTTGCCAACTATCGCCAAGTGTCAAACCTCCCATTCATGAGCAAGCTCCTAGAGAAGCTGGCAAAAGGCCAATTACAAGCTCATTTAACTGAAGCTAACATTCTAGACATATCTGTGTGGATTAAGGCCTGAACATCAAACTCAAACTTATTGGCACTAATGGATGATCTGCTGTCAGTGGACAGACATACATTCTCATCCTGGACCTCTCTACAGTATTTGACACTATTGATCATGAGATACTGCTGTCTCACCTGAGAGTCGTGGCAAGAGTCCAGGATAATGCACTAAAATTGTTTGAGTTCTTCCTGGAGGGACACACCCAAAAAGTAGTGATGCTTCTCCACCACTAAACCCCTCACTTATGGGGTTCCACAAGGATCAATTCTCTCTCCTGTCCTTTTCATCATCTACATTTTTCTACTAGGTAAACTGGTCAGACATCGACTTAAGTGCCAGCAATATGCAGATGAAACACTGCTCTACTTATCTTTCACAACATGAACATACCATTACAACCAAGATGGCTCAGTGCTTGGATGAAGAATACCTGGATGAAGCTGAACCTGAGTAGAACAGAGATGATGCTGGTGGACAGAGGAAAGTATTTTGAGGAGTTTGCAGTATAGTGCAGTCTCTCTTTGGTTGAAGGTTCACATTCAGAATTGGACAATTCAGTCTATAGTCTAAGTCAGTGGTCACCAACCAGTTGATGGTGATCAATTGGTTGATCCTAGAGGATCTCCCAGTCGATCGCGGGCTCTGGCAGCAAAACGGGGCTGCCACTAAGACAGGCTTCCTGCCTGCCCTGGCCCCATGCCACTCCCAGAAGTGGACAGTGAGCCCTGGGGGCGGAGCAACAGGGATCTCCCTCTGCGCGCTGCTTCTGCCTGCAAGCACTGTCCCCGCAGCTCCCATTGGCCGGGAATGGGGAGTTGTGGCCAATGGGAGCTGCAGGGACAGCGCTTGCAGAAAGGGGCAATGCACTTAGCCACATGCCACCCAACTCCCCACCCTCGGGCTGCTGGGGCACGTTGGCCCCTTCTGGGAGCAGCGTGGGGCTGGGGTAGTCAGGGAGCCTGTCTTAGTGGCAGACATGCTGTGCCGCCAACCGGGAGCCGCTGGAGGTAAGTACTGCCTGGCGGAAGGCTGCACCCCAACCCCTGAGCCCCCTCTTAGAGCTAGCACCCCAAGCCCCCTCCTGCACTGCAAACCCCAGCCCTGACCCCCCCGAGCCAGCACCCCCACCCCCTCCTGCACCCCAACACTCTCTGCCCCAGCCCAGACCCCCCGCTTGCACCCCAAACCCCCGCCCCGGCTCAGCCCAGAGCCCTCTCCCACACTGCAAACCCCTCAGCCCCAGCCCATACCCCCTCCCGAACCCCAACCCCCTACTCCAACCCCGTGAAAGTGAGTGAGAATGATGGAGAGTGAGTGACGGAGAGAGGAAGGAATGGAGTGAGTTGGGTGGGACTTTGGGGAAGGGGCAGGGTAGATCCTCGGTTGCCCTTAAAGTCAAAAAGTGATCTTGGGCATAAAAAATTTGGAGTCCACTGATCGAAGTATTCTTGGATTCATTGCTGATGCTGAGCTCTCACACCCAACAGCTGTGAGTAATGCTTTCTACCATATCCAGAACAGGAAATGTCATCTGTTCTGCTCATTTCAGGGGATCGAAAGGAGCTCCTTGTCAGACACCTTCCTGCTCCCGTGGTCAGGGACTCTGATGTACACTTTCCCACCAGTGCTGTTGCTGCACAAAGTCCTCATGAAGATCAAGCAGGACAAAGCCAAAGTAATCCTGATAGCTCCACCTTGGCCTCACCAACACTGGTTTGGCACGCTGATGGTTACCTGTCATATCAGCCTTTCACCCTCTGTTCCAGGGCAGGTCGGTCTTTGCTCATTACATGACAGGCCGGTTCTTAAAAGGTCTGGAGCAGCTCTACCTCCAAGTACCCTCCGTGGGACCTGAATCTGGTGATCACGCAGCTCATGAAAGCCCCCTTCGAGCCCTCGTTCTGCTCTCCTGGAAGGCATCATTCCTGGTGGTGAAAACTTCTGCCCGAAGGGTTTCCGAGATTAGGGCACTTACATTGGAGCCACCTTATATGGTGGTCTTCAAGGACAATGTCCAGCTGCGGCTGCATCTGGCTTTCCTACCCGAAGTGGTTTAGCAATTTCACATGAGCCAGGACATATTCTTGCCAGTCTTCTTCCCAAAGCCTCATAAATCTGAGGAGGAAGTGGGTTGCACTCCCTGGATGTCAGGAGAGAGCTAGCCTTCTTCATCGAGAGGACCAAGCCATTTTGCAAGTCAGCGCAGTTTGTCACGGTAGCAGATAGGATGAAAGGTAGTCCAGTGTCCACCCAGAGAATCTGGTCTTGGATCACCGCCTGCATCTGATTTTGTTATGATCAGGCACAAGTGCCTCCACCAGCAATTGTAACCACCCACTCAACTAGAGCACAAGCCTTGTCAGCTGCCTTCCTGGCCCAGGTGCCAATACCAGATATCTACAGGGCCGCCACCTGGTTGTCTATTCACAAATTCACATCTCATTGTGTGCCTACCCAGCAAGCCCAGGACAATGCTCGCTTCAGTAGAGCAGTATTACAAGCCACACGTCTGTGAACTCAGAGCCGACCTCCAGGGATACTGCTTGTGAGTTATCTAGAATGGAATAAACATGAGCAAGCACTTGAAGGAAAAAAGTTACCTACCTTTCATAACTGTTGTTCTTCAAGATGTGTTGTTCATGTCCATTCCATTACCCGCCCTCCTACTCCTCTGTCGGAGTTTCTAGCAAGAAAGAACTGAGAGGGCATAGGGCCAGCAGCGCTTGATATATCAAGGCATGAGTGCGGCACTCCAGAGGGAACCATAGCCAACCCTACGGATACAGCTAAGGCAAAAGTCTCCAACAGCTGTGCACATGGGCATGCACACACCTAGAATGGAATGGACATGAGCAACACATCTCAAAGAACAGTTACGAAAGGTAGGTAACAATTTTATCTGATGCTGCTTCTGGCAGAGCAGTGCTATAATGTTCTTTAAGTAGACTCCAAGCACCTGTCTGTCTTCAGTTCACTGTTTTGAGCTACCAAGAATGGAATATATATGAAGTACTCAAAGAAGAAATTCACCTTATAGAAACTTGAGTTCTTTGAGATGTGGTGGTGTGTATATATATTTCACCACCTGCCCTCCTTCCCCTCTACAATGGTATCTTCCGTATCTTAAAACAAAAACAAAAAAAACCTTTAAAAATAATGTCCATTTGAAAAGAAAAAATCAACCATTTCATATTCTGAAGATATTGAAATGGGACACTTTGAGATTATTAGAACTTTTTTCTTTTTTCTCCCGAACAAAATTTTAGTGAAATTGACACTATTTTACAAAGCATTTTAGTTTAGCCAGACTTGCCTTTTTCTGACAGAAAGCTATTCCATCAAAGATGTGAACCATTTTCATTCATGAAGGGTGAAATGTATTGTGGATAGGAAAGCTAAGATTTCCTCTATCCTGCAATTGCATTAGAATGAGGTGGTTGATCTTCACTAAACTGTGGTGTTTCTTTTTTAACAACTTTAATTCTTGGTCTTTTCATAACCAACGTTCAGTGAACTCTAACCTGGTGGTCTGGTACTTGAATGAAGAATCCTAAGAGAATGCCAGTCACCTTTAAAAACAACATTTTAAGAACTAAACATGTATAGATAAGGAATTTAACTAACCAAATCGCAGGTGTAAAATTTGGGTGCAGAAATGCAGTAAACAGCATAACATTCAAGTAGATTATTTAGGGCCAGATTTTAATCTACTTGAATTTTGCTTTTTCCCGTAACTTTTTTTTCAGGAGTTTAACTCCAAGGCAGAAATCTTTGAAATACATCATAGCGGTTTTTTAGGTGAAGATACGGTATTGGTTCATCTACTTACACTGGAAATCCAATGACATAGCACCAAAGAATTTATCACTCAAGCTACAAAGATTTTTCCTAATTTTTAGATTAAAAAGCCATAAGAGTTCTAGAATAATAGAAAATATTCTGGATAAATACTTATTTGTTGATTTCATTGACATATGACTGCAAAGCTTAGAGAATCACTTAGAATAAACTGTCTCCATAACATAACTTTCTAATTATCAGGCAGTTCCTGAAGAGCTTATTTCAATGGCAGAAAGATTCAAGCAATTTCAGATGACAAAAGAAATCAAAAAGGATTTAGGAAGACCTCGTGGAAAGTCCCAGAGAGGTTTTTAATTGCCTGGGAGATATTTAAACAAAGTAAGTAAATTCTTGTAATAATAGTGGTATAGATTTGAATTTAGGGCCAGATTTTTCAAGTATGTGTACTTTTGTGCATGCTTGTCTTCTATACACTAATTAGGTCTGTGAACTTCTTTGAAAATCTGGTTCTCCTTACATTTAACAATGTGTTGCAATGTTTAGATGTCACTCTCAATTATTCTGTAATTCACACTTAACGCAGAAAAAAATCAAGGTTAGTAATTGCAAGTACATCATTTTTAAAAATTGTAAAAATGCCGAAGAAAATTAAGAGTCTGCTTTTAATTTGACAAACAGCAGAATTTTTTAATATACAAGAATTTAAAAATTAACTTCTCTCTTATATTTTCAGGGAATCCGAGTGGTGCATACACCCAACACTGTCAACATTGTTTCAAAATAACTTACATGCCTGATGGTACCACCATTTATGTCAGTGGAGTGCCAGGAAGATGTTACATCTTGGGACAGATAAGGATAAAGATTCATTGTTGGAAAATGAAGCATATTCTTACAGTAATAGCTGAATAAATCTCGGAACAAATATTTCACCAAGTCTGTCACACTGAGTGGATGGAAACCCAACCAAATGATAAAACAGTACACAAATTTTGCGAGGCTCCAATCTTTTTTTCTAATAAGATTATATGTTTTCTATTTTGATTCTTCTGGGCCTCTTATTTTCTTTTACCTTAAGCTTATATACATATATACAAAACTCCTGTTGACTTCAGTAGGGCTAAAATTTCATTCCTATTTATTTTGATGTTTTTGACCTTTTTTAAGAGAATAAAGGAATCTAGTTTTGTACAGCACTGAAGTTTTCAAATGCTGTAAGATTTTTGCATTTGCTAAATAAAAAACTTGAAAATGTAATAGCTTTTCCACTGGCTGTACCTTTCCTATGTGCTCTTGTTTCATAGAGTCTCTTCAAGAAAGAAGAATCAAGTTAAGTTCTGTCTGAGCAGATATAATAGATAAAGTCTGTTGTTGCTGCTGCTTGTACTCTGACATCCAAAAATTAAAGTGCAACTATAGTTGTTATCACTTAAAAGCAGGATCAGTAAAAAGTATAATTATCCTTAAGCACATTTCTGTTTTGGAATATTCAATACTCAAGTATCCAACGAAATACCTCAACGTGAGCAAAGTAACGGATGAAAGAAAATCAGAACTGATTTTGGTTTTTTGCAAGCTATTATGCAGTGTTGCCGCTTCGGAATAAATATAGAGGTGAGTTATGATTGTTGTCTGTAAATACATATGGAGGATACTCAGCAGTGTTTATACTGGTGCAACTCCATTGACTTCAGAACTGCACCAGTATAACTAGGAGTATAATATGGCCATTTGTCTGTAAATTTGTTTGCCTGTTATTGTTCTGCATCAAATCTATATTTTGTTTTTACTACTGAATCACTGCTGCCTTCTTAGAAGCACAGCGCTTGTCTATAGTGTGTGGCACTGTGCACTACAAGGGGCGTAATTTGTAAAGTGCACTGTTTTGTGCACTAATTGGTCCACGTAGACCCTGTTGGTGCACACTAAAAGTTCCCTAGCACTTTAGTGTAGAACTGTATTGTGTTACTGTGCATGAGGGAGCTTTTAGTATACGCCAGCAGGGACTATGCAGACTAGTTAATGTGTAACATGGAACTGCACTTGAGAAATCACACCCCCATAGTATGCATTGCTGCACTGTGTAGATAAGTGCATAGAAGTGAGAGCAGGAAAGTATCGGTTATAGCTAATTCTCCCCCACCCCACCCCATTGAAAGTAGCCTGGCACCAATCAGACTTAAAATTGTGGAAAAACTTGTCCTGTTGTCCTTTCTCCTCTACCACTAAAATAGCATAATTTAATTTAAATGTGCAAGTCTCATTTATTGACCACAATTACTTTACTACCACTTTTCATAGCACCAGAAATTCCCAAGGAATATAACTTCAAATGTTGATTCTGTATTAGATATGCTGATTTATAAAATGTAAATGAAAATTTTGAAAAAAGCATAGAATATTTCCTTAATTCTGCAGTTCAAATATTGGAAATCTATTGTTTATTTCATATTTAATTTCCTTTGAAAGGAAATCATTGCTTGCCTTATCAATCAATCGTCTACTAAAAAGGTTGTGTGTAGGAATAAAAAAGTGTGGAAGGTTTGCGTTGTTGAGGCAATCCAGAAAGTAATCCAAAAATTTTTGAAAACAGCTCTCAAGGTCTGTGAACAGCCATTGTTTGTCATCTGGCCAAAGGACACATGCCTGGAAAAAGGCAGTTTTGGCATGGTAGGAACAGAATTTGTCCAGCCCCCGTCTGTTTCCATCTTTTGTTTTAAGTTGATCCAGAAGATGCTTCAGAAGTTTCAGACAGCTTTTCCTGTTGAACAATAAGATGTTATTACTGAGAAATGCCTTATGTATGCCAAATAAGTGTTTCTGGAAATATTTTGCTTTCATGAGGCATTTGATGTTGATCCCAACAAGTGGGATAAAAAATCTTGCCAGTAATATTTTCCTATGAAGTATGAAAACCCATTGCATTTTTGTAGGCCAGATTCATCCCAGTATTACATTAGCTTTTCCACATGGCTCCCCACATTGAAGGACTGTGCCCAAGGGAAGTTTTAGTGATGCATTATAGTAGGAACTTCCTTCCACTGGGGGGAGTCATAACCCAGAAACTGAGTAGTGTTGGCCAGTCATATGCTCCATTTAGTGCACTCCCCGCAGCAGTTACCAACAGTGGGCAGTTTTGGAGACCGCTGCAAATTAAACCTGCCCTTTTCTGACAAACTGAGGGATATATCACTGCCTTCCCTCGGACAGAAGGAGCCAATGGCTATGGGAAGATGCAATTTACGTGTGCTTGCACCAATAGCAGTGAATCTGGCCCAATTTTTGAAATTACTGTTGTTGCCAAAAATAAAATGATTCTCCTAATAATTTGATGTCTTATGTGTCAAATCTAGAGAACTGACAAACACGAGGTAGACTGAAGGAGTCACACACCTACTTGATTACTCTGTTTTTCTCTCTCTTCCTATGCTTAGAATTGTTAATGAAATTCAGAAGGGTTCATGATTTGTAAAACTACAGAATGCAAAATGGGTTATCTGTCAAAATCAGTTCCTTAAATTATACTATTTAAAACACCAAATGATTCTTCATGTATTTCCCCTCCCCCCCCCCCCCAAAAAAAACCTTATTAGCTATTTGAGGCAATTCATTAACTTATTTAGTGCCCAGTATCTAGTATAAACCAGGGGTCCCCAACACGGCATCTGTGTGCACCCGCCTACTGGCCGCTGGGCAAGCAGCCGCCGAAATGCTGCCGAGTAGTGGCAACATCAAGGAGCGGCATTTTGGCGGCAACGCCTCTTGATGACGCTACTTCTCGGCGGCATTTCAGCAGCGATGCTTCTAGGCGTTGCTGCTTCTTGGCGGCTGCTTGTCCAGTGGCCACAGTCCTCGGCGGCTAGTCGTCCGGCGCCCACCCACACAGAAAGGTGGGCGGGCGCCGGACCACTGGTATATACAGTGGTAAATTTCCTAATGGCTGAGTCAATTGACTTCCCAATCTAACAAACTGGGGCTAACTTTTTTTTATCAGACTTAGGAAGTGTGTGGGGGGGATTGTTTTGTTTTTTGACAGATTTCATCTGTTTGCTTTGTAATATGAAAATAGGATGTGAAACTGATGTAGTATGTCCCCATCTTCCTTAAACTTCAGTGGAAGCCAGACATACTCAGCACTGCACAAGATTGTATTTATTTGCCTACAACAGAAGGGTGTTGTGACTAGTAAGTGATATGCATGAAGTGTTTTTCAAATATAAAGGCTTCATAGAGGCTCACTATTATTCCTTAGTATGGGTTCTTGTTCTCTCACACCACAGATTAAATTATAAATTTAGAAAGAATTAAAACACTTGCTAGACTGATATAGTGGCTAAAAGAGACTTCAAAAAAGACATACAAAAAGACATACTAACCTACAACACTTTACTCCCTTAGATTCACAACATGTTTTTGTGTTGCCATGGTTCTTTATCATATCCTTTTCAATGTGTGAGAAAGAGAGTCGCCAGGTGTCTTCTAAAGATGTATTAAAAGAATACAAACATTTAGTAACACTTTTACCCACTTATAATATGAGTCTTACACAGTTTATGTAGCTAAAGAAAAGTCATCCTGAAGTGAATTTATTTGGAAATGTCTGCAACTTTTTTTTTACTTTAAAAATATCAATTTAATCTAATCCACAAAATGCTAAAATCCCCTAATTGTATGTTTTTTGCATGATTTTCCCTAAAAGACAGCATTACGGTTGTCTGGATATTTTAACTGCATTTCCATACCTAAATATGTTTGGATTTCTTTGAAGTATAAACTTAACACTTAATTTCCCGGGTTTATAATGTGTGGTTTTGGGATAATTACAATACCCCAAGAAGCTTTCCATCTTTGAAAGTACATATCAAGTAATTTTAATCTTAAAACAATTTTTTGTTTTGGGATAAGCTAATTGTGGTGGTTGGCATAACTTATTTTTAAGACTTTTTCCACGGTCTATTGATTCTGACATGATCTTGTTTTAGGAGTACGCCTCTGTTTACTCTTGCAATAGTACCCTGTTTTCCACCCATGGCAAGGCATTCAGTTTGAGTAAATAAGCACCCATGAAGAATTATATAAATTATTTTTATAGCACTGACACAGGGCTATATGCTTTCCACACCGCTACAGATCAGCTTTCTGCCCCACCAAGCACATTGTCACTGTTCACATTTAATTTTCCTATTACAGGAGATCAACAAGACAAGGCAATACTACTCTCAAATAGCATTAGGTAAAATCTGTGCTGAGATTTTAATAAAAAAACAAACAAACAAAAAAACTTTAGCAAAGCCTTTCTTTAGCGTAACACTTTCTTTTGCTGAAATATAATAGAAAAAAAATGTCAGTTCCCCCTAGATGTACTCTACTGCCACAGATCATGATTGTGATAGCCAAGTTAAATAAAAATAATGGTAATGGTGCACTTATGAAGACCTGAACTTGATGGGGAAATCTAGTAAATTCCCCATACAATGTAAAACTGTGAAGTTTTAGATGTATTCTTGTGTAGACTAAATCACTCAACTTCACATGCAGAAACTCATTTTGATGTTCTATTTGTGCAGAAGCATACTTTCCTTCACTGGCAATAGGTTTCTATTATATAACAGAAAAAGGTGGTAAAAATAGCTCTACCTGGCCATGGTTGGAAAGTAGTACAATGTTCTAATATGGGAGGGTCTATCTGAAATTACTTCAGCATCAGACACTTTGATGTAAGAGCTTCAGGGTAGGGACGGTCTTTGTACAGAGCCTCCACAATATGAAGAATAGGACAAGTTTAATAATTCAAAGATAGGGTTTTCTTAGATGATGGCTCTGATCCAGATGTAGCCACGGAGAAGACAGACAGAAGAATAACGTTGGCACCTTAAAGACTAAGATTTATTTGGGCCTAAGCTTTTGTGAGAAAAAAACCCTTCTTCAGACCCTGGAGTGAAAATTACAGATACAGGCATAAATATATTTTGGCACATGAAGAGAAGGAAGTTACCCTACAAGGGGAGAACCAGTGTTGAAGGCCAATTCAGTCAGGGTGGGTGTGGTCCATTCCCAATAATTGGTGAGGCAGTGTCAATACCAAGAGCGGGGAAATTGCTTTTGTGGTGAGCCAGCCACTCCCAGTCCCTATTTAAGCCCAAATTGATGGTGTTAAGTTTTCAAATTAATTGTAGCTCTGCAGTTTCTCTTTGAAGTATGTTTTTTTTTTTTTAAATCTGTTATTGAAGGTCCAGGGAGACTGAAGTGTTCTCCTACTGGCTTTTGTATGTTACCATTCCTGATGTCTGATTTGTGTCCATTTATCCTTTTACGTATTGGTTGACAACACTGGTTCATGCATCTGAAGAAGTATTTGTTTTTTACCCACAAAAGCTTATGCCCAAATAAATCTGTTAGTGTTTAAGGTACCACCAGACTCCTCATTGTTTTTGTGGATACAGACTAACATGGCTACCTCTCTGATAAGAGAAGAATACTGCATGCCCTGCTGACTAACAAAATCAAAAAGTAATATGTAGTTTCCCCTTACAGCAGTTGGGTGATTACTAGCTGAGCAGAAGGACCCCTCTCACATTTAAAAAAAAAAAAAGTCTGTGTTCAAAATAAAAACAATACCTTTTAGTGCTCTTCCATCCTTGGCATGTTTGGGTACTAGGTATATTGGCTTCCATTTATATTCTTGTTTCACTTTGCTTCCTAGCCATTTTTCAATTTTTAGGCCCTCCTGTGTACTGGCAGGCCAGCTCTGACTTCGAATTTCCAAAGCCAAGATTATATCCACCGATATCTCCATTGGAGGATTCCCAATGCGAAGTGTTATTGCAGGACTTCCAGCCTTTTTTTTATCCACAGTGACTTTCATTTCTGTTCCTATCAAAAAAGTAATGAATTTTCTTTAATAACCTTAACTTTTTAATATTGGAAGAAACCATTTTTGAATGTTTTTGTTTATTTAACTAGAATTTTCAGCTATATCATGTCATATACAAAGCTTCAGTCATTGACTATTAGAGAATATATGAAGAGACTAAGTATTTTTAAATCAATTTGTATAATGCAAATAGTTCTTTTTTTTTTTTAAGGTATGTGCAGAAAATTGACCAAGTAAACAAAGGAAAAATGCATGAAACTACTTAGAACTCCATGAGGGACAAATAATTGCAGGTTGCCCCATCGAGAACAAATAACCAAGCCATTTTTATAAGTAGCTTATGTAAAATCATAACATCAGATTTCAGTATTTGACTAGCTGCATTAATATGCTACAATGAAATGAAAAGAAAGTGCCTTTCAAGGTAACATAACTGAAATTAAGGTGCTTTGGAGAGACCTTGTGTTTGCAGTGAGAACTGATTCTAAAAGTGGAATGTTCTTGTCTTGTTTAGGAATATTTTTATGCATTAGACCCATAGAACCCAATGTATTTTTATATTTAATATTGTAAATGTTAGTTGAAAATTGTGGCCACAATTTTCAACACACACAACTGTCAGCTAAAGGGGATTATATATTCTCACTTAGAGTATATTGTTAGTGTTAAATATGACAATTTATTTCCAAAACAAATAAAACATTTTAATGAATGAAGGCCATATTCTCCCCTAATCTCTGTATTACACCCCCACTTCTGACATCAGTGGGCATTCCATTATGTATAATGCTTACTTTATATCTTGGGCTACAGACCATAATTCAACACAGATTTACCCCTCTTCTCCATCTGAGTATCCCCTGATTATTTCACCATATTCTTGAGCAAAAAATACACTGAAAAGCAAGACACGGAATTTTTCGCAAGATCCACATCCATTGAACTGGTCTATTATGGACAAGGTTATTTGAACAGTTTAATGCTGATGTAAAAGAACCTCAGACATCAAAAACCATATCAGTCATTTCAGTGCTACAACAAGCAGTCTCTTGAGTTATTTTAGAAACTTATAAGATTGAATGTTTCTAGCACCTTGCTGGAAGAAAATACTGCTTTGTTTTAAGAGGGGTGTGGGATAAGTTTAGAAACTACGGAAAACTTACTTCCAGTAAATTTAAGAACACTTGGTATAAAGCAGAAGAAATTGAGTCCGTATGTGGCATAAGGATTTTTTCAAATATTTCTACAAACTTGTTGAAGCCATCTGTCGTTTTTGTAATGTGACTGGCCTGACCGAAACCTGGCCTTAGACCGTACCCTGAATGTCCTTTGTTTCAATGTGCAAAAACAGCTTGTTGCATAAGAATGGAGTGGAGTGAATCAGGCCCTGTATGTTTGTGGTTGCTCTTCTCTTGTTGCTCTTGCAACAAGAAAAAGCACAGACATGTATAGCTTTTTCTAGCATTTTGTGCACACATCTATGAAGGCACTGCTAACAGGAACATAAGTTGTATGTACAACACTACTTCCACTGATTTATATGTACAGACATTAATGTGAACAGTAACACCTGTGTTGGAAAATATTGTCCACTGAATACTTACTTGTCATGCTCTTTACAATTTCTTTAATAATGTTCCTCAGGGCAAAAAGCATCTTACAAGCCGCTAATGTTCCATCTTCCTGTAAAAATTTGTCTAGCTCGTTTCCTTGAGGATTTCTTTTAAGTCTCACATAATAAAAGGCACCAGAGGCATCACATTGTTCCAGTTCAACTCTAGGAGCTGGCATCGTAAACATGATATCGAACTCATTTGGTGCAGAAATCTATGAATCACAGAAATACAATGCTTACTGTTTTGTTATTACAGGTAAGGTTTTAGCCTGCATTTCCATTATAAATGCCTCTATGCAGTGGTGAGCTGGAGCCGGTTCGCAGGAACTGGTTGTTAAATTTAGAAGCCCTTTTAGAACAGATTTTTCCGGGACAACTGGTTCTATAAGGGCTTTATTTAACAAAAGCTCTGGCAGCTGTCCACTCTGCTCTGGCCCCAGCTCACTTCCCCCTCCTCTCCTGAACACTCTGCCCCTCTTCTCCTCCCCCTCACCTGCTTCCCACGAATCAGATGTTTGCGGAAAGCCTGAAACAAGCAGCAGGCACGCAGGTAAGCTGGGGGAGGGGAGGTGTGGCTGGCCCAGCCTAGCCAAGCAGCTCCCTCCGGCCTGGCTCCTGGTCCCAGACGACTGGCTCCCTCCAGCCTGGCACCCCTGGCCAAGTGCCCCCAGCCCGGTCCTGGCCCCAACCAAGCACCCCTGGCTCCAGCCCTGCGGCTGCCTCTGGCCCAGCTCCTGGTCCCAGCCGAGCAGCCCTAGCCCAATCCTGGCTGAATGCCCCAGCCCGGCCCCAGCCAAGCGCCCCCAGCTCTGGCCCCGCAGCTCCAGCCCGGACCTGGCCCCGGTCAAGCAGCCCCGGCCCCAGTCCCGGCTGAGCGACCCGGGACTCAGTCCTGGCCAAGCGGCTCCAGGCAGTGCGGTAAGGGAGCAGGGAGGGGGTGTTGGAAGAGGGCAGGGGAGTTTGGGGGGATGTAGGGGCGATGGACGGGGGTGGGGTGGTCAGAGGGCAGGGGAATTGAATGGGGGCAAGGGTCCTGGGGGGGCAGTCAGGAAGGAGCAGGGGTTGGATGGGGCGGTGGGGGGCAGTCAGGGGCAGGGATAGTTGGGGACAGAGAGAAGGGGTGGTTGGATGGGGCAGAGGTCCCGGGGGGCCATCAGGAATGAGAGGAGGGGTTGGATGGGGCAGCAGGGGGAAGTCGGGACAGGGAAGGAGGTTGGATGAGGCAGGAGTCCCGGGGGGGCGGCCACAACCCCCTCGTGGGGTGAGGAGGAGGGAATCTGTAGTTAATATTTTGGCAGCTCATCACTGCCTCTATGGACTTTATTCTCCTGTCCACTTCCATGTGCAGAGATGAGGGGAACAAATGTATGGTAATTTGCAGTAAATTAAGACCAGGGAACTCTCAACAGGAGAAAGACAATACAACCCAGTCAGGCAGCTACTCTTATCAACTCTTACTGGAAGTTTTATTTTTGGATGGCTGTGGATTAGAAGTGATTTAATCATCCTGTTAAAGAGTGGGGTAAACTACACATTTCATAAAGTGAAACTAGAACAACTTACACAACATAGATATAGAAGTCCCAAGTGCAGCAAGACAGACCCACATTACACTGCTCGATTCTCCCTCTGACGACAGATCTGACTCTTACTGAAGTTAGTAGTAATTGTTCCTCACGTAGGTACTTACAAACTGTAATCAAGTCACCCCTATACCTGTGCTTTAAGATAAATAGATTCGAGGAACTCAATCTTTGAGGCATGTTTTTCTAATTCTTTAATCATTCCCATGATTCTCCTCTGAACCCTCTTCAATTTATCAACATTCTTCTTAAATTCTGATAACATCTACAGAGTTGAACTTCCCCAGTGCAATGCTGAACATCTTACTTCACAGCATACAGCTACCAACCAAACTAATCTATGGAGTCAAATGGAGAAAGTTTTCAGTATGGGCCACATAGCACCTGGTATGGACCATCTATTGTCCTTAAAACACTGCACCTGATGGCAGTATCCTTTAATCACCCTCCAGTCCAGGAATATGCAGTCTTCCTAAACCCTCTGGGATCAAGGTTCCCTAAGGAGTTTCCTCCCAGTTTGGGAATCCTCTTTGTTGTGGGACCTTAAACTAGTGCTGTCAAGCCTGATTTTTTGGGGAGGGGGGCATTTGAACTCCTGGCCACCTCTTTTCTATCATTTGTCAGTGAAAACTGCCTTCCTTATGGCTATCACATTGGCTAGAAAAATTGAGTAGACTCAGGCTCTGAATGGGCCTATTGTAAAAATTTCCAACAGGACAGCCACCTTCAGGCCTCACCCCAAGTTGGAACCCTCCTTCCAGATGATGATGTGGTATCCTCTCACACTGAGGATACCTCTCTGGAGGAAGGAACTCCAGTTATTAGGAAGAAACAGGTTATGGGGGATTCAATCATTAGAAACATAAATGGCTGGGTTTATGATGACCAGGAGAACCGCATGGTGACTTGCCTGCCTGGTGTGAAAGTTGTGGATCTCTCGAGACATTTAGATAGACTTGTGTAGTGCTGGGGAGCAGCTGGTGGTCATGGTACATGTAGATACCAATGACATAGGGAAGGATAGGAGAACAGACCTGAAGCCCAAATTTAGGCTGCTAGGTAAGAGACTGAAGTCTAGAACCTTCATGCACATTGGAAAACATAATCCCAACTATACAAATAAAATGTTGGGATCTAAATTGGCTGTTACTACTCAAGAAGGAGATCTTGGAATCATTGTGGCTAGTTCTCTGAAAACATCAACTTAATGTGCAGCAGCAGTTAAAAAAAAAAAGCTAACAGAACGTTGGGAATCTGTAAGAAAGGGATAGAAAATAAGACAGCGTATATCATATTGCCTCTATCTAAATCCATGGTATGCCCACAATTTGAATACTGTGTGCAGACGTGGTTGCCCTGTCACAAAAATGATATATTGGAATTGGAAAGGGTTCAGAAAAGGGCAACATAAATGATTAGGGGTATGGAGTAGCTTCTGTATGAGGAGAGATTAATAAGGCTGAGACTTTTCAGCTTGGAAAAAAGATGACTAAAGGTGGATATGATAGGGCTCTATAAAACCATGACTGGTGTGGAGAAAGTAAAAAAGGAAGGGTTATTTACTCCTCATAACACACGAACTAGGGGCTCATAAAATGAAATCAATAGTCAGCAGATTTAAAACAAACAAAAAGTATTTCTTCACACAACGCACAGTCAACCTTGGAACTCTTTGCTGAGGATGTTGTGAAGGCCAAGACTATTACAGGGTTCAAAAATAAAATAGATAAGTTCATGGAGGATAGGTCCATCAATGGCTATTAGCCAGGATGGGCAGGGATGGTGGCTCCAGCCTCTGTTTGCCAGAAGCTGGGAATGGGTGACAGGGGATGGATCACTTGGTGATTATCTGTTCTGTTCATTCCCTCTGGGGCACCTGGCATTGGCCACTGTAGGAAGACAGGATACTGGGCTAGACGGACCTTTGGTCTGATCCAGTATAGCCATTCTTATGTTATCTGACCTTCATGTAATCTGTTTATCTCATGGTCCTCTGAAATCGCATTCCATCCCAAGACAAGTGAGACTCCATACCCTGGATGTTGTAAGAACATGCTTTTTATTTAGACAGGACTAAACCATTTGGATACATGCACAGGCTGTTTGTGATATGTGCTGGAAAAATTAAGGGATAACTAGTGTCAGCTCATACTGTGTTAAGACTTGTTATGCCCCAGCCATGAGGGATCCACCGCGACATGTTAGAGTTTACTCTACCTGTCCCCACCACTCCCGGCTTTCTCATATATAAAGACTATGCACAATGATCAATACCCCTGTCGGCTGCAACCTGGATAATTGTAACTGACTGTATCTACACTTGAACATCAGAACAATGTAAAAGCTTCAGCTAGTGCAAACCACAGCTATCCCCTGCCTGTGTGTTTTAGGTCACCATGACTAAATCAAGCCTGTGCTCCAGTTTCTCCACTTGCTCCCAGTCTAAATCGACTAATGGGGCTGGTCTCAACTACATTATCTTAATCTATATAAACCATCAGGACAACTATGTTCCTCTAGTCTAGAACAATGCAGAGCACAACCTGTATGAGATCTGGAGCTGTCTCTTAATCAACGGGAACTAATTCAACAAACTTCCTGAGGAAATTAGAGTAAGCCAGTTTGAATATATTTTGTAAAATCTGGGAAAATTTTATTAAGGAGGAAAGCCTCTGCACCCCTATAACAAAATTGTTTTTACATCAACCTCCCTCCCTCCCAACTAGTCCCCACTATCCCTGTAACCCCAAAGGGAGACAAAAAAGATTTCATGAAACCTGCTAGGAACCTGGGGGTACTCAAATCTATGGTTATGGTCACCAATACAAACTGCATAGCTAGAAGGAATGTAATTAGCCATTATGGGAAAGAGTGCAGCGAAAGGGTCCCTGTAAGATAATGTGCTGTACCTGAAAGCCACAAAGAGCTTGAGCCACTTGCATCTGAAGAAGTGGGTATTCACCCACGAAAGCTTATGCTGCAGAACGTCTGTTAGTCTATAAGGTGCCACAGGATTCTTTGTTGCTTTTACAGATCCAGACTAACAGGGCTACCCCTCTGATACTTGAGCCACTATAGTTTCAGAAGCTGCTGCAGCAGAGGCAAGGGCTGCGCCATGCTGGGACAATTTGGAGACAATTTTAAATAAGAATCAGGGACAGAAAAGGACCCGGGAAAGTGTCTGAAAAGCAGTTCCAGGGAGGGAGGCTGGAGGTGGCAGAAGATAAGGAGTCACATCACAGCTGGAAGTGCCACAATTATGGTAGGTCCTACATTAATTGTGTCCGATGGAGATGTGCTTAAGCCCCTGCCCGCTTCTCCTCACCTTGACATGCTCGTAGTAGCTACCGGTGCCCAGGATATCAATTGAGCTGAAAGTGCTCTCCCGGGCTCTGATCGCTGACACCAACTTGCGGATGAGCTGGTTCACAAGCTCCGCTGCCTCCGACGTGTCCTGCCGGCCCAGGCTCAGTGTCTTCAGCACATCCCTGAGCCGCGGGGCTCCCACTGCACCGGACTTGACCCCGCCGCTGCTGTCCGCCCCCGTGCAGCAGTAGGACGCTACAGCGGGCGGTCCCCTGGAGGGAGGCTCCTTTGTCTTAGGGACAGCGCCCGTCTCCCTGCGGGCAGAGTCTTTCCTAGCGGGGACTGGCTTCCTACCGGGGCCAGCATTACTCGCTCCCTTCCCGGTACGGCCAGAGCCCGGCTCGCTGGGAGCAGGTCCCTTCTCTGCGCGGGAGCTGGCAGATGTGGCGCCCTGCGGGTCAACGCGAGAAGGGGCGTCTCGGGGGTTAATGGCTTTGGCCTGCTCACCAGGAGGCCGAGCGTCCCCTCTCCCTGCCCCAGCTCGCCCCCCGCTCCGGGCAGGGGGCTTGGCGCTGTGGCTCGGCGCGGGCTCCGGAGCGCTGCTCTGACTCGGCGCCTTTCTCGCCCCTCTGGCTCTCCTCGCTGCGGCGCACTGGTCCCCCATGGCTCAGCTCTCACCGCCTCCCTGGCTCAGGGCAATGAGGCGCCAAGCGCCAGACCCGGCTCAGGCAACTTCCTTTCCGGGACCAGGGCGCGCAGCTGGAGAAACGAAACTCAGGGAGGAGCATGACCCCGTTCCCGCCGCGGCACCGGCCGGGCTTTCCGGGGCGCAGTAGCAGCGAGGCCAGCCGCGGGGCGAGGTGTTGTGAGGGGAGTTTTGTAAACACCGCCCAGTCCCAACCCCTCCGTCCCCGACCTCCAGCCAGAGCCCCCTCCTGCACCCCCTGCCCAGAGCCCCTCTTGCACCCCAACCCCCAGCCCAGAGCCAGTACCCGCTTCTACAGCTCAACCCCCTGCCCCAGCCTGGAGCCCCCTCCTGCACCCCCTGCCCAGAGCCCCTCCTTCACCCCAAACCCCAGCCCTGAGCCGATCCCCACTTCTACACCTCAACCCTCTGCCCCAGCCTGGAGCCCCCTCCTACACCCCCTGCCCAGAGCCCCTCCTTCACCCCAAACCCCAGCCCTGAGCCGATCCCCACTTCTACACCTCAACCCCTTGCCCCAGCCTGGAGCCCCCTCCCATTCCCAACCCCTCGGTCCCCAACCCCCAGCCCAGAGCCAATACCCGCTTCTACAGCTCAACCCCGTGCCCCAGCCTGGAGCCCCCTCCTGCACCCTAACCCCCAGCCCTGAGCCGATATCCCCTCCTACACCTCAACCCCCTGCCCCAGCCTGGAGCCCCCTCCCATTCCCAACCCCTCGGTCCCCAACCTCCAGCCCAGAGCCCCTCCTGCACCCCAACCCCCAGCCCAGAGCCAGTACCCGCTTCTACACCTCAACCCCCTGCCCCAGCCTGGAGCCCCCTCCCATTCCCAACCCCTCGGTCCCGACCTCCAGCCCAGAGCCCCCTCCTGCACCCCAAACCCTGCCTCTCCGGCCCCACCCCGGAGCCCGCATCCCCAGCCAGAACCCTCACACCCCAACTCCCTGCCCCAGCCCGGAGAACCTGAGCGAGTGAGCAAGGGCTGGGGAGAGCGAGCAATGGAGGGAGCGGGGATGGAGTGAACGGGAGTAGGGGCTCAGCGAAGGGCGGGGCAAGGGTGTTGTGTTTTCTACAAAGAGAAAGTTGGCAACCCTAGAGCCCCCGGCCCCCTCTCCCCTCTCCCCTGGAGGGCAAGCGGTGTAACGTTAAAAACTGCGGCTCGTCAGCATTGGCTGTGGGATGGACAGAGCCTGTGCAGCGGGGATACTGACTGCACAGGAGGGTCAAACAGGTGGAGGCAGGAGCGGGGCCAAATCAGAGAGGAGCCTGTTCCAGACCAGGGTTGAGGCACTCTCAAAGAGGGGCAGAGGGGAACCCCCAGGCTAGGACAGGGGTAAGCAGCAGCCGATTACTGTTTTGTGGGGCCGAAGGCCAGAGCAAGTGGGCGTCCCTCCCCCCCCTCCTCACTGGCAGTCCCCCGGCACTCCTGCCAGGGAGCGGGGTTTTGCAGGAGCACTGGGCAGAACGGGGGTGCCCATTTTTCCAGGGCCCTCCAGTTGGCTGAGGCCCCTGGGCACAGCCCCATTGGCCCAGTGGCTAATCTGCTACTGGGAAACAGTCACCTCATACTGCATGACCCACATGCACTGACTGCCAAAATAGAGTATTGTGGGGGCAGAAGGGCTTTTCTTCTCCACCTATTTCCCAGGGCTGTGTTGTTAGAGGCACAGTGCATCCAAGTGTCTAGACAAGACCCGTCTGCTCTGTGGGTTCTGCTGAGCTACTAAAGGAATCTTGATTCAGAAATGTTTTTAGTGTTTAAAAGAATCCCTTATCACTTTATACTTCTGTATTAAGACTCATAGCCAATGTGTCTTAGCTGCTGTTCTCATTGCCTGAACTGGACTGCATTTTTCTTGCCATCCATGGTAAATGGAGTTTTACGCCTTTACATTATTTACTTTTTTAAATGTTATTTTTATTACATCATCATTTACCTTTGTTATCATTGTGCAGAGGGATGCCATTGTGCTATTTAATTGGTTTTTTTTTAAATAACAAATGTCATTGAAAACATTAATAGTTGCAACAATCTTCAGCAATCACCTCTCAAAGTGTTCCTAGTAGAGCCCTTCCTTTTGTATGGCAGCATTAGTTTTTTATTTTAAATTTTTGTTGTTTTTTTTATTTTTTTAATACACACGTTTAGTCTTTGGTCTCTTGTATCTTTAAGGCTGACTGATTTCCTGGGTTGGTGTCAAAACTACTTCAGTTTCCTTTACTCCACCAATGGGGATTGCCTTTGTCAACAGTTAACTTGCTCTCTATCCAGCACCCTAGTGCTTTTTCACATGTCACCACTTGTTTGTAGAACTTGGTTCCCAAATATTCATCACAAGCCAGATTTTTAAAGGGTGAAAGCACTTAGATGCTTTTGAAAATGCCATTAGTTGCCTAGATACCTTTATAAATCTGGCCCAAAGGGCACTATACTATCTTGTATGAAATCCTTCTCAAAGGCAAATGTCTCCTGTAATATTTACTAAATATAAATATATAATCCCGAGATAGAGTGACAACCACAAGTATTCAAATATCATGTTTTACACCCAAAAGTAATTAAATATAAATAAATAAATAAATAAATAAATAAATAAAAACATTTGGGGTTCTTCTAATTTGCTTTTTTGTTCATGAGCCTTTAGAGTGCATTAGCTTCATAAATTTTACTGTTACCTCTGTCAAAGACTCCATATACATAAAATGATTATACATTCCTATAACCGTCAATACTGTTTTCGACTTCCAGTAATATGTGATTCCCCTCTCCCTGTGTCACTGAAAACTTATTAAAAATCCTTGTTTCTGTAAGAAATTCCCCAGCCTGAAAACTATGAAGTACATGCTTTGCTTTTCTATTACTTCATTTGTTGCATACATAAATGTTGATTTTTTTACTGAATTGTTTATACTTCTAATTGTATATTTTAATTCTGTAGTCTTTTATGTATGCTACATATTTTGTTATGATACATTTCAGTGATGTACACAATTTTACTGCTCTGTACAGGATTTTTTAAGCTGAATCATCCTGTTATTCCTTTGTATTAGTTGCCTTTCAGATAAATTAAAGTGCCTTGTCTCCATTATGTTTTCACAGGGAGATAGCTAATGCTAGTTATCCCATGGTAAAAACAAATGTTTTCTTAACACTGAGGACACAGATTATAATGCTGAGTCAGATGTTAAATTAACCATTATCATTTAGAGCTTGACAACTCTGATTACTGATTGTGTGGCTAAAACTGCTTCTTTGCCATTTGCAACAGAATGTCTGCAGCCTCCTCCCTCAGCTTCCATTGTGTGGGAGTCAGTTAAAAATAGTTAAAGCCAGAGGTGAAAGTAACTTAAAGGACTTGCAGTACTCCAGAGTCCTGTGGAGGGGGAGGGGCCTCAACCGGAAGAGGCGTGGCCAGGGCGGCTCTAGACATTTCGCCGCCCCAAGTAGGGCGTCATGCCGCGGGAGGCGCTCTACTGGTCGCTGGTCTCACAGCTCCACTGGACCTCCCGCAGGCGTGCCTGTGGAGGGTCCACTGGTCCCGCAGCTCCACCAAAGCCGTGCAGGACCAGCGGACCCTCTGTAGGCATGCCTGCAGGAGGTCCACCGGAGCCACCTGCTGCCCTCCCGGTGACCGGCAGAGTGCCCCCGCGGCATGCTGCCCCAAGCACGCGCTTGGCGTGCTGGGGTCTGGAGCCGCCCCTGGGTGTGGCCTCTATCGGAAGAGGTGGGGCCTTTAAATCCTGGGGTTTTTAAATCAGGATTTAAAGGGCTCGGGGATTCAGCTGAAGCTAGGAGCTGGGCCCTTTAAATCACCCCAGGAGCTACAAGCTGCAGAGGCATCTGGGAGCCCTGGGGTTTGGGCAGGGGTGAAATTAATTTACATTTCTTACCCATATGGTAACTCCACCAGAGAGGTCCTTTGGGGCCATCTGCCTGTCCCAAGTCAGGGTAAAGGAGGAGGGTTGGGCGTGGGGCTAGCAACTCCACCCTGTAAAAATCAGCTTGCTACAGAAACGCCAACAATAGAGTTAACAGAGACTTTTAGCCTGGAAAAAGAAGGGTCTTCAACTCGAAGATGCATGACGCTGGGTGGTGAAAGCCGCGAGGAAGCCACTAAGCCGATCACCCTTCTTGCAGCCAGGAGGATTACCATCGGCACATGGAACGTGAGGACCATGTACGAGTCAGGAAAGACGGCGCAGGTTG
This sequence comes from Mauremys reevesii, assembly GCF_016161935.1. Taxonomy (NCBI): domain Eukaryota; kingdom Metazoa; phylum Chordata; order Testudines; family Geoemydidae; genus Mauremys; species Mauremys reevesii. The sequence goes on along the minus strand of NC_052625.1, from coordinate 152,457,687 downwards.
CAGCAGAGATGAGGAGCAACAACCTGACCCTACTAGGCATTAGCGAGACAAGATGGACGCAAGCTGGACAGAGACGACTGTTGACAGGAGAGCTGTTGCTGTATTCAGGACATGAAGAGAGCGACGCACACCACACACAGGGAGTAGGCTTCATGTTGTCCAAGCAGGCACAGAGAGCACTGATTGGTTGGGAGGCACATGGTCCCAGGATCATCACAGCATCCTTCAGAACTAAAATGAAGAGGATTAAGATGAATGTTGTTCAGTGCTACGCTCCAACCAATGACAGTGAAGAGGAGGACAAAGACTACTTTTACAACAGACTCCAGAAAATATTAGAGACTCTCCCAGACAAAGACATTACCATCCTTATGGGAGACTTTAATGCCAAAATTGGACCTGATAACACAGGATACGAACAAGTCATGGGGACCCATGCTCTGGGAGAGATGAGTGAGAATGGAGAGAGATTTGTGGATCTGTGTGCACTTAACAATCTGGTCATAGGAGGCAGCATCTTTCCTCACAAGCGGATCCACAAGAGTACCTGGGTATCGCCAGCAGGCATGACAGAAAACCAGATCGACCATGTCTGCATTAGCAAGAAGTTCAGAAGATCCTTGCAGGACGTTAGAGTTAGAAGAGGAGCAGACGTGGCGTCCGACCATCACTTAGTGGTGGCCAGATTGAAGCTGAAGCTGAAGAAGAACTGGATAGACGCGTCAGACAGAAGAGCGAAGTACAACGTCAACCTTCTGAAGGACCATAAGACCAAGGAAGATTTTGGATTGACGCTGAAGAATAAGTTTTCAGTACTACAGGATCAGTCTGAGGAAGAGGAAGACAGTGTACTCAACAGATGGCAGAAAGTGAGAGACACACTTAGGTCAGCATGCCAGGAAGTGCTTGGAATTAAGAAACACCAGCAGAAAGAGTGGATCACAGCAGAGTCCTTGACAAAGATAGAAGACAGAAAGAAGAAGAAGGCAGCAGTCAACAACAGCAGGACTAGAGCAGCAAAGGCCAAAGCTCAAAAAGAGTATGCTGAAGCCCACAGAGCAGTGAAGAGGAATATTAGGAAAGACAAGAGAGATTATGTGGATGGACTGGCAGCAGAAGCAGAGCAGGCAGCATACAGCGGTAACATGAAACAGCTGTACGATACTACCAAGCGACTGTCTGGAAAGTTCAGCAAGCCAGAACGTCCCGTTAAAGACAAGCAGGGAAAGTCTATAACAGGAATAGAACTACAGATGAACAGATGGGCGGAGCACTTTGAGGAACTCCTGAACAGACCAGCACCACCAAATCCACCAGACATCGACCCAGCCAACGAGGACCTCCCAATCAATTGCGATAAACCAACCAGAGACGAGATCAGAAAAGCCATCACCATGATGAAGAACAGGAAGGCGGCTGGACCTGACGATATCCCAGCAGAGGCCCTGAAAGCAGACCTGGATGCCTCAGTGGAAATGCTGTACCCCTCTTTGAGAAAATATGGTAAGAAGAAGTTATTCCGTCTGACTGGAAAGAGGGATATCTAATCAAAATCCAAAAGAAAGTAGACCTCAGCAACTGTGCAAACTATAGAGGAAACACACTCCTGTCGGTGCCAGGAAGGTCTTCAACCGAGTCCTCTTAGAGAGAATGAAGGATGCCGTCGATCCACAGCTACGAGATGAACAGGCAGGTTTCCGGCAGAACAGATCATGCACGGACCAGATAGCAACGCTCCGCATCATAGTCGAGCAGTCTATGGAGTGGAACTCCTCGTTGTACATCAACTTTGTTGACTATGAGAAAGCATTCGATAGCGTGGATCGAGAGACCCTCTGGAAGCTCCTTCGCACTATGGCATCCCAGCAAAGGTGGTCAACCTGATCAATAATTCATACGACTGCATACACTGTAGAGTGATCCATGGAGGTCAGCTCACAAACAGCTTCCAGGTGCGAACCGAGTCAGACAAGGATGCTTGTTGTCACCACTTCTCTTTCTTCGTCATCGATTGGATTATGAAAACATCCACTTACAAGCGTAGGAATGGAATCCAATGGTCATTGTGGACCCAGCTTGATGACCTGGACTTTGCCGACGACCTTGCACTCCTTTCGCACAGTAAACAGCAGATGCAAGAGAAGACCAACGTAGTGGCAGCCACGCCATCACAGGTTGGCCTCAACATCCACAAGGACAAGACCAAGATCCTTAGGATCAATTCCATCAGCAACGACCCAGTCACACTGAATGGAAGCCCCCTGGAAGAAGTGCAGTCCTTCACCTACCTAGGTAGCATCATCGACCAGCAGGGTGGCACAGACGCAGACATCAAAGTAAGGATTGGTAAGGCAAGAGCAGCCTTCTTACAGCTCAAGAACATCTGGAGCTCCAGAGAGCTGTCTTTGGCAATAAAGATTCGACTGTTCAACTCCAACGTGAAATCAGTCTTACTGTATGGAGCTGAAACCTGGAGGACAACCAAAACAACCACCAGGAAGATCCAGACCTTCATTAATAGCTGCCTCAGAAGGATTCTCCAGATCCGCTGGCCAGACACCATCAGTAACATCCACCTCTTGGAGAGGACCCATCAACTCCCAGCAGTGGAAGAAATTAGAAGGAGAAGGTGGGGCTGGATAGGACATACACTACGCAAGCAGCCAACCAACATCACCAGACAGGCACTGCAGTGGAACCCCCAAGGCAAGCGGAAAAGAGGCCGCCCAAGAAATACCTGGCGACGCGACCTTCAGGTTGATAGCAAAAAAATGGGCTATACCTGGAACCAGCTAGAGCGAATGGCCCAGGATAGAAGACTATGGAGATCTGTTGTTGGCGGCCCATACCCCGGTTGGGGTGACGGGCATGAATGAATGAATGACCCATATGGTCCAATCGCAAGCAACCCACCTCTCCTACGTACTTCATGGATCCCTCCCATTGCATGACATAGATAGAGAAAATAAAGCTACTATTACTACTACCAGTACTGTCTGTAATAAAACTTTACTATTGGACTAAGCCTGAAAAAGTGAAAACTCACTGTCACATTTTTCTCCGTGTCTTCCCTCCTCCTCCAGCCAGGCTGCCAACACTAGGCTCCATGCTTTTTCCCTGCCTGGCACTTAGCAGCTGCAGGGGCTTCCCTCTAGCTTGCAGCAGGGAGACTGGCTGAGGGAGGGAGAAGCCTGCCTCCTGCATAAGATCAGTTTAACTCATCTGTTCCCTGAGCGGGTCAGTAACATTTCAAAGAGGATCTGCAAGCAGTTTGGACTTCACAACCATGATTCTCTGCTGGGGAGGGAATGAGATAGATTTGAACTTGGAAATGGTTCCTGATTTTGATTGTGTTTTTTGTGTATAGGAGATCCCCTCATCCCGGTGGCAGAAATAACTGCCCCTGCCATGGTCTCACACACACACTCCCCGCCTCCCCGCCAACAACAACTGGGAGTGAAATTAACAAGGATGCCAGAAACGGCTTCTAACTCTGGGGGCTGAACTGCGCAGGGAACAGCTGAGTTTAAACTGTTTTTTATGCAGGCAGCAGCAGCAGGCATCTCAGCCAGTGTCCCTACTGCAAGCTAGAGCCTAGAGGAGAACCCCTGCTGGGAAGGGGGAGGAATGCAGAGCCTTGTCAGCAGCCTGGCTGGAGAAGGGGGAGGGAAGAGATGAGAAACCAATGTGACAGTGAGTTTCTTCTTCGAGTGATTGCTCCTATGCATTCCAGTTAGGTGTGCACGCGCTGCGTGTACGGCTCGTCGGAAGATTTTTTAACCTAGCAACACTCGGCGGGTCGGCTGGCGCCCCCTGGAGTGGCGCAACTATAGCGCTGGATATATACCCCAGCCGACCCGTCCGCTCCTCAGTTCCTTCTTACCGCCTGTGACGGTCGTTGGAACGGTGGAGTGCTCCTTTGACCTCCATAGCCCTAGCTTCTCTCTGATTTCTTCTTTGTAGTTATTGTATATAGTTCTTAAAAATAGTTAGATTAGTTCATTAATTAGTTAGTTAGGGGAAATCGGGGGGCCTAACCCTTCTTTTCCCGAACTGGTGCGGGCTCACGGCCAAGGCACCGGGATTTAAGCCCTGCTCGGCCTGTCAGCAGCCCATGCCGATTGGAGACCCTCACGACTCCTGCCTGCGGTGCTTAGGAGAGTCTCATCGTGCAGATAAGTGCCCTATTTGCAAGTCTTTTAAGCCGAGGACAAAGAAAGAGCGAGACTTTCGTTTAAAGCAGCTCTTGATGGAGTCGGCACTTAGCCCTGCGGTACCGACATCAGCCGCTCCACAGTCCTCTTCGGTACGGAGCGCCCCAGCGGTTCCTGGCCGGTCCGATACCGAGACTATGAAAAAACAGCAACCGGCACCGACGTCCCGGCACCGTTCCCTCTCTCCTGCGAGGAAGTGTAAGCCGGCGCAGACGGCCTCCCAGGCATCTGCTCCAGGGCCGCTTGTCCAACCACCGGCTCCGACACCCCCGGCACCGACTCAGCTGGCGCCCAAACCATGCGCCGTACCGTCGACTCCAGCACCGCAAGAGCCGTTGAGTCCGGTACCGCCTTGCTCCCCAGTGCAAACCGTGGTCGAGCTGCCTCTCCCGTCGACACCTGAAACTTTTTCAACGGCGAGAGAGCTGATAGCGCTCACCGAGCCACCGCGTATCCAGCCCCCGGCACCGCCGGTGCGGGCTGTGAAGTCAGTGGGTAAGCCGGCTATCATGCGGCCTCCTTCCCCTGACAGACAAGAGAGACAGTACTCCAGGTCCCGGTCCCGATCCCGGAGACGTTCTCCTTCACGCCATTCCAGATCTCGGCGCCGGTCGCAGTCCTGGTACCGCTCTCCATCGTGGTACCGGTCGCACTCCCAGAAACGATCCTGGTCCCGCTCTCCTGACCAGTGGTATCGACACAGATCCGGATCTCGGTACCGTTCCCGGTACCGTTCATCCCGCAACCGCTCCCACCGCCGGGAATCGAGATCCCGGTCGACCTCCCGTCACCGGCACGGTCGATGGTCCCGATCTCGCTCCCGGCACCGTGACGACCAGTACCGTTCCCCGGTACCGTCCAGAGACAGACCAGCAGCGTCGATGGCGCAGTCCCACAGTCTCTCCGCCCCACCGTGGCCTTCGCGTCAGCCGTCTGTCTCCTCTCAAGCGGACAGTGTAGCCGATCCACACACCGACCCTCAAGGGCAGGACCAGGGTCCCCCCCAATGGGGCTTCTGGACCCCATGGGCCTATCATGAGGCTCAAGGGGTACCCCCCTCTCAGTGCCCCAGAACTTCCGACCACAGGACGCCTGAGGCTACGGTCAGCCGACCTCCTCCCTCATCATTGGTAGAGGAACCTCTGCCACCTGTAGTTGCGGAGCATCCCCCGGTCGCGGAGACCTCGCAGCACATTGACGAGCCCCCACCGGACACCCTAGTTCCGGGCCTGTCCTCGTCTTCCTCGCCGGATGAGGCGGTGGCGGGGGCGTCATCATCGGGCCCTCCCCCGATTGACCTCCGAGCTCACCAGGACTTACTTCGACGGGTGGCCCAAAACATTAACCTGCCCGTTGAGGAGGTGGCAGAGGATGATGACCCTGTGGTCAGCATAATCGGGGCTGATGCACCTCTTCGGGTGGCTTTGCCATTTATTCGCACAATCCAGAGAAATGCAGATACTATTTGGCAGTCGCCGGCTTCCATCCCTCCCACTGCTCGGGGGGTGGAAAGGAAATACTCGGTCCCATCCAGAGGGTATGAGTATCTGTATATGCACGCGGCTCCAGACTCGCTGGTAGTGCAGTCCGTTAATAACCGTGAGCGCCATGGGCAGCGAACTCCAGTGCCGAAATCTAAAGAGGCGCGACGGATGGATCTTTTGGGATGGAAGGTCTATTCAGCCGGTGGCCTCCATCTGAGGATTGCCAACCAGCTGGCTCTCCTCAGTAGATACACCCATAACACCTTGGTGTCTCTGTCAAAGTTCACTGAGCTGGTGCCATCAGACTCCCAGCCTGAATTCACGGCCCTTATTGAGGAGGGTAAGAAAGCCTCCCGGTCGGCACTCCAAGCCTCTCTGGACTCTGCGGATTCAGGAGCCAGGACTTTGGCCTCTGGGGTGACCATGAGGAGAATTTCATGGCTGCAGGCCTCCACGTTGCCGCCTGAGGTCCAACACATGATCCAGGACTTACCGTTTGATACCCAGGGTCTATTTTCCGAAAAAACAGACTCAAGGCTGCAGACCCTCAAGGATGGTCGAGTCACTATCCGCTCCCTGGGCATGTACACGCCAGTTACCCAGCGGAGATCCTTCAGGCCACAGCCATACCGCCCGTTCAACCAGCCCAGACCGCGCCCCGAGAATAGGCGCAGGGGCAGAGTGAATCGGCGTAGACTGTCGGGCAACCGGGGAAATCAGCCCCAAGCGCCCTCCAAGCCCCCCCGGGGCCTAAACAAAACTTTTGATGGGACGCCCGAGGACAGCCCACCAGTTTCTTTACCGGATCCTTCCGTCTTTCCCACTTCCTACCGGCGTGGTCCCAGATAACAACAGACAACTGGGTACTCCACATGGTGCAGTTTGGTTACCGACTCCAGTTTGTTTCGCCCCCCTCCCCATCCCTCTTCAGGGACCCCTCTCACGAGCAGTTCCTCTTACAAGAGGTCGAGACTCTGTTGAGTTTGGGTGCCATCGAGGAGGTGCCGGAAGGCATGCGGGGCAGGGGATTTTATTCCCGATATTTCCTAATCCCCAAGGCGAAGGGAGGTCTGTGACCAGTCCTCGACCTCCGAGAGCTCAACAAATTTCTGGTGAAGCTCAAGTTCCGCATGGTAACCCTGGGGACCATTATTCCCTCCCTGGATCCGGGAGACTGGTTTGCCGCCCTCGACATGAAGGACGCGTATTTCCATATCGCGATTTACCCCCCCTCATCGGCGCTACCTGCGCTTCGTCATCAACAGCATGCACTACCAGTTTACGGTGCTCCCCTTCGGCCTCTCCACGGCTCCGAGGGTCTTCACCAAGTGCATGGCAGTGGTTGCCGCGGCCCTTCGTCGTCATCGCATACATGTTTACCCGTATCTCAACAACTGGCTGGTCCGCAGATCATCCTGCCAACTGGTAACGAGTCAAATGGCCGAGATCCTAGGCCTGTTTCAACGGCTAGGCCTTATGATCAACGCCAAGAAGTCTACCTTAGCGCCAACACAAAGGGTGGAGGACAAGGACCGCTACATAAGATCTGTAACTGCCCTCCCCCGCCACAAAGTCACGTACCCCCCACCCACACAGAACATGAAAACCACCTCCCAGACCGACCAGGGTGCCTACTGACTGCACTATGTGTGTGACCTGCTGCTGATCCTGCCCCCGTGTCTGTACCCTGGTAAAGATGACTGTCCTATGCAATTACCAACCCCCTTCCTCCCCACTTCAAACACAGTCTTCTGTACAAGAACATGACGGAAACAGTAATTAACAGCAAAGTATTTTTAATAATCAACTAGACAGTTAGGGGATGAAACTGGGATTGGGGCTTGGGTGAGTCAGGAAGGGAAGGACTTCTCAAAATTTAGGGAATGAGAGCTTTATGGTAATTGAGCACTCTGCAGGGGTGGAGTGACAGTTTTCACGGCCCCTGGCACCCCTCCTTCTTGTTACTTTGGGTGAAGGGGGTATGGGACTTTGTGGCGGGGGGAGGGCGGTTGCAGATACACTGCAGGGGGGCTTTGTCCTCCTGCCTGCGGTCCTGCAGAACATCCACAAGGTGCCGGAGCATGTCCGTTTGCTCCCTCATTAGTCCAAGCAGCGTTTGAGTCGCCTGCTGGTCCTCTTGATGCCACCTGTCCTTCCGTTCGCTGTGTGAGCGCTGGTACTGAGAGAGGTTCTCCCTCCACTGGCTCTGCTGGGTCGCCTCAGCTCAGGAGCAGCCCATAAGTCCCGTGTCCTTTTCTTTCGCTGCCTAATCTGCGCCAGCCTCTGTGAGGGGGATGCTGTGGCAGGTCGGGAGACAGTCGCAGCTGTGTGATGGGAAAAAGGGAGTGAATTCCTTACAAAGATACATTTTTGCGAACAAAGAACATAGTCTAGTCTGTCTCTGTGAACAAGACCATGCACAGCACCTATCTCATGCGCACTCAGGACAAGTTCAAATTTTCGGCCTTCGCATTCATTGCCTGGGGTCTTGCACTGGAGATCAGACAAGCGGGGCAGGACAGCAGAATCCATGGAGCAGGCAGGCATGGTAAGCCGCAGACTTTTGACTGCTTAAAACTTAATGTATAGCAGTGCCCTCCTGCTGCAGGCAATCCGGAAAGCAACCTTCGAACCGCTCAACTGGTGGCTGAACCCAGAGGTAGTGTGTGCCGGAGTTCCATTCCGCCCACCCCACCCCTCCGTCACCCTGACCACGGATGCCTCGGCATTGGGGTGGGGTGCGCACCTCGACAACCTGCACACCCAGGGTCTCTGGTCGCCCCAAGAGCTCTCCCTACATATCAATGTCAGGGAGCTGCGGGCGAGTCGCTTGGCGTGTCAAACCTTCCACGCCCATCTCCAAGGGCACTGCATGGCCATTTTCACGGACAACAAGACGGCGATGTTTTACGTCAACAGACAGGGTGGGGCTCATTCCTCCCTGCTTTGCACGGAAGTGATGCACCTTTGGGACTTCTGCATAACCCACTCTATTCACCTGGTAGCTTCGTTTCTTCCAGGAGTGCAGAACACGCTGGCCGACCATCTCAGCAGGTCATTCCTCTCCCACGAATGGTCGATTCGCCCAGATGTTATCCACACAGTTTTCCAGAGGTGGGGTTTTCCCCAAATAGACCTGTTTGCCTCCAAGGAGAACAGGAAATGCCACCAGTTCTGCTCTTACCAGGGTCGCTCCCAGGGCTCCCTATCGGACGCATTCCTCTGCTCCTGGACGGGTCACCTGCTGTATGCCTTCCCTCCGTTTCACCTCGTACACCAGGTGCTACTCAAGCTCCGGAGGGACAGGGCCCGCCTCATACTCGTCGCTCCAGCCTGGCCGAGACAGCACTGGTACACCCTGCTGCTCGAACTCTCTGTACGGGATCCCATTCCCCTCCCCTTATGGCTGGACCTGATAACGCAGGACTTCGGCAGGCTTCGCCACCTGGACCTGCAGTCCCTTCACCTTACAGCTTGGTTCCTACGTGGCTGACCCGAGCGGAGCGTGACTGTTCTGCTGCGGTGCAGCAAGTCCTGATGGAAAGCAGGAAGCCTTCCACTCGGTCGACCTACCTCGCGAAATGGAAGCGTTTCGCACTCTGGTGCGATCAGAAGGGTCTCAATCCTTTTGTGGTCCCTATTCCTACGATCCTGGACTACCTCTGGTCTCTCAAGGAGCAAGGTCTTGTGGTCTCCTCCTTGAAGGTGCACCTGGCGGCCATTTCCGCCTTTCGACTTGGTGTAGGAGAACGGTCCATCTTTTCTAATCAGATGGTTTCCCGCTTCCTTAAGGGACTAGATCGCTTGTACCCGCCGATACGGCGTCCTACACCTTCCTGGGATTTGAACTTAGTTTTAGCCAAGCTTATGGGAGCCCCCTTTGAGCCCTTGGCCACGTGTTCCCGTCTCTATTTGTCATGGAAAACGGCCTTTCTTGTCGCTATAACTTCAGCAAGACGAGTTTCCGAGCTTCACGCACTAACGGCTGATCCACCGTATACCATCTTCCATGGAGACAAGGTGCAGCTTGGGCCACACCCGGCCTTCCTCCCTAAGGTGGTGTCGGCCTTCCATGTGAACCAGGACATTTTCCTCCCGGTTTTTTTCCCGAAGCCGCACGCCTCACGTCGTGAACAACAGCTTCACAGCCTCGACGTCCGCAGGGCCCTCGCGTTTTACATAGAGCGAACGAAACCCTTCCGGCATTCGCCCCAGCTATTCGTAGCGGTTGCCGATCGCATGAAGGGCAAGCCAGTCTCCTCTCAGAGGATCTCCTCCTGGGTGACATCATGTATCCGGACATGCTACGAGCTTGCTCGTCTGCCAGCTAGCCGTCTCACCGCTCACTCTACGAGAGCGCAAGCCTCTTCTGCCGTCTTCCTGGCCCATGTCCCCATCCAGGACATCTGTCGGGTGGCTACCTGGTCTTCTGTCCACACCTTTGCTTCCCACTATGCGTTGGTGCAACAATCTAGAGAGGATGCAGCCTTCAGCTCAGCAGTCTTACACCCTGCCACGTCTCACTCCGACCCCACCGCCTAGGTAAGGCTTGGGAATCACCTAACTGGAATGCATAGGAGCAATCACTCGAAAAAGAAAAGACGGCTACTCACCGTTGTAACTGTTGTTCTTCGAGATGTGTTGCTCCTATCCATTCCAGACCCGCCCTCCTTCCCCACTGTCGGAGTAGCTGGCAAGAAGGAACTGAGGAGTGGACGGGTCGGCTGGGGTATATCTCCAGCACTATAGTGGTGCCACTCCAGGGGGCACCAGCCAACCCGCCGAGTGTTGCTAGGGTAAAAATCTTCCGACGAGCCGTGCACGCGGCGCGCGCACACCTAACTGGAATGGATAGGAGCAACACATCTCGAAGAACAACAGTTACAACGGTGAGTAATCGTCTTTTTCCCCTTCCACCTGCTTTTATTAGCTCTGGATTTAAGCTGTGCAGCCAAATGCTTGTATTTGTTGTGTATATTAGTATTGGAGACAAGATCCCCTTATCCTGCAGGCAAACAAGGACTGCCCCTGCCATGGTCAAACACACCCTTCCCACTCCCCCCAGATACTGTGAGTGAAGTTAGCAAGGATGCCAGAAACAGCTTCTAACTCTGGGGGCTGAACCATCAGGGAACAGCTGAGTTTAAACTATTCTTATGAGGGGGCAGGCTTCTCCCTCCCTCAGCTTGTCTCCTTTTCTTACCGGTCCTCCGTACTGGCGCGTACCGGCTTACTTTCACCTCTAGTTAAAGCATTTTAAACTAAAGGAATGAATAGGAACTCCCCCCCCTCCCAATTTCCCTTTTTCCTATCCCTTATGAAGGGCATGTCTTGATGGTGTGACACTAGAGGTGTGAAGTTAATGCACCCACACTACAGCATCTTAAACCCCTGTGTGGACACTTTCACTCAAAAGTAAAGTGGCCTTATTTTTGACAAAGTCAGTCAGGGCAACCATAGGAGATTACAGGAGTTCTTCCCCAACACACTATTAATCATCAGGCCTTTTACCTGTGTTGAATATTTTAAAAATTTTATATAGTCAAGCTGTAGCCCACTTTTGATTTTTGAAGTCCAAAGAGAAGACGTGAAGTAATGGAGCACTCATAAAATCACAGAATTATAGGACTGGCAGGGACCTTGACACGCCATCTAGTCCAGTCCCCTGCACTGAGGCAGCATTAAGTATTATCTAAAGATTGGTCGCCAATCTTTTTATGCACAAGATCACTTTTTGAATTAAGTGCAACCCAGGATCTACTCCACCCCGTCCCTGAGGCCCCACCCCTTCCCCAAAGCCCCACCCCACTCACTCCATTCCCCCCCTCATCGCTCGCTCTCCCCCACCCTCACTCACTTTCACTGGGCTGGGGCAAGGGGTTGGGATTCTGGAGGGGGTGCAGGCTCTGGGCTGGGGCTGAGGGGTTAGAAGTGTGGGAGGGGGCTCTGGGCTGAGCCTGGGGCAAGGGGTTGGGGTACAAGAGGGGGGCTCAGGGTGCAAGCTCTGGGAGGGAGTTTGGGTGCAGGAGGGGTCTCTGGGCTGGGGCAGAGTGCTGGGGTGCAGAAAGGGGTACAGGATGCAGGAGGGGTATGGGGTGCTGGCTCCTGAAGGGGGATCAGGCCTGGGGGTTGGGGTGCGGGCTCCCACCAGGTGGCACTTACTGCAGGCGGCTCCCAGGCGGTGGCACAGCGGGGCTAAGGCAGGCTCCGTTTGCCCCGGCCCCCCCCACCACTCCTGGAAGGGCCCCAGCCCCACACCACTCCTGGGTTGCACCCCAGTGGTCCGGGGGGCGAGGGGGGACGTGGCTCTGCATGCTGCCCCTCTCTGCAGGCACTGCTTCTGCAGCTCCCATTGGCCGCAGGTCCCTGTTCCCAGCCAATGGGAGCTGAAGGGGCGGTGCTTGCAAGCAGGAGCAGCACGTGACACCCCTGCCCTCCTCCACCCCCTAGAGCCGCAGGAGTGTGCTGGCCGCTTCCAGGAGCAGCGTAGGGCCAGGGAAGGCAGGGAGCCTGCCTTAGCCCCACTGCATCACCGGACTTTTACTGGCTGGAGATTGTGATTGACTTGGAAAGGCTCCAGGATCGTGAGCGACTGGTTGGTGACCACTGATCTAAGCCATCCCTGACAGGTGTTTGTCTAACTGTTCTTAAAAACCTATAGTGACAGAGATTCCAAAACCTCCTGAGGTAATTTGTTCCAGTGCTTACCTACCCTTACAGTTAGGACAGTTTCACAAATGTCTAATCTAAGGGTATGTCTTCACTACCAACGTTAAAGCTACTTTAATGTAGCTGTGTAGTCATGGCACCAGCGCTGTAAAAAACCCACCACCACGAGGGGAGTAGCTGAAACTTGCATTCCTCGGGGGAGGGAGGGTTCACCCCCCTCAGCGAGAAAGTTTCAGCACTGTAAAGTGGCAGAGTAGACAAGGCCTAAATCCTCTTGCTACAAATTAAGTCCACTACTTCTTGTCCTGTTCTCAGTGGATAAGAAGAAGGATTTATCACAGTCCTCTTTATAACAACATTTTACGTACTTGAAGGCAGTTATCACGTCCCCTCCTCCACACCTCCATCTTTTCTTCTCCAGACTAAACAATCCCAATGTATTCAATCTTTCCTCATAGGTTATATTTTCTTGACCTTTCATCATTTTTGTTATTCTCTCTGGATTTTCTCCAGTATGTTCACATCTTTCCTGACATGTGGTGCTCAGAACTGGACATAATACCAGAGTGGTCACCGTGGAGCATTGTGGGACACTTCCTGGAGGCCAGTTAGGTCGACATAAGCAATGCAGTGTCTATACTGCTTCTAAGTCGACCTATAAACATTGAATTAAGCACTAAACCTCTTGTGAAGGTGGAGTAATTCATTCGCTGTAGCAGGCAAGTTACTGCAGTGGGACCTGGTAGTGTAGAAACAGACATTATTAGCTTGACATAAGCTGCCTTATGTGGACATAACTCCATAGCATACACTAGGCCACAGAGAGGAGAAGGCCTGAGAAAACATCTCTGGATTAGGATCAGAAGGCAATATACTGTTCTTCTTCGAGTGCTTGCTCATATTGATTCCAATTAGGTGTGCGCGCGCCGCATGCACGCTCGTCGGAAGATTTTTACCCTAGCAACACTCGGTGGGTCAGCTGGGCACCCCCTGGAGTGGCGCCGCTATGGCGCCGGATATATACCCCTGCCGACCCAACCGTCCCTCAGTTCCTTCTTACCGTCCGTGTCGGTCATTGGAACAGTGGAGTGCGGTTTACTGACCTCCACTTCCTTAGCTACTCATAGTTTCTCTAGTGTTTTTTGTGTATATAGTTCCAAGTTTTATAGTTATAGTATAGTTAACATAGTTCATAGTTCATTTGTATAGTTAAGAGGGGTTCGGGGATTAGCCCCTTCCCCGCACCCGGTGCCGGGGCCTATGCCCGGTTCACCGGGTTTCAAACCGTGCTCAGCCTGCCGCAAGTCGATGCCGACAGGAGATCTACACGACTCCTGTCTTAAGTGCCTCGGGGAATCTCACCTAACAGATAAGTGTCGCATTTGCAAGGCCTTTAAGCCTCGAACAAAAAAGGAGCGGGACTCTCGGCTAAAACAGCTCCTTATGGAGGCGGCTCTTACCCCGCCCCATCTTCGGCACCGAGTGCTGGTCAATCGGCGGGCAGAAGCGCCTCCTCGGTACCGGACTGCCCCGGTACCGCCAAGACCTCTCGGCACCAGCCGTCGCCATCAGGACCTCCTCAGGAGGGTAGCGCTTAACATGAATCTCCAGGCGGAGGAGGTCCCGGAGGTAGAGGACCCAGTAGTGGACATACTGTCGGCGGATGCCCCCACTCGCGTGGCTTTACCGTTTATTAGGACCATCCAGGCCAATGTGGACACTATATGGCAGTCTCCGGCCTCTATCCCTCCTGCGGCCAGGGGAGTCGAGCGTAAATATATGGTTCCCTCTAAAGGGTATGAGTACTTATATATCCATCCTCCTCCCTGCTCACTGGTCGTCCAGTCTGTTAATGAGAGGGAATGCCATGGCCAGCAGGCGCCAGCCCCGAAATCGAAAGAGGCCCAGTGGATGGACTTACTCGGCTGCAAAGTTTACTCTGCAGGTGCCCTACAGCTCCGGGTGGCAAATCAACAAGCCCTGCTTAGCCGCTATAATTATAACACCTGGGCGGGTGTGGGTAAGTTTACGGAGCTTCTTCATCAAGACTCCCGCCAAGAGTTCGCTGCCCTCTTGAAGGAAGGAAAAAAGGTGGCCAGGACTTCACTCCAGGCTTCATTGAACACCGCCGACTAAGCAGCCAGGACTGTGGCCTCGGGTGTTGCCATGAGGCGCATCTCATGGCTTCAGGCTTCAAGCCTCCCACCGGAGCTGCAGTATACCATCCAGGACTTGCCTTTTGATGGTAAAGGCCTTTTCTCCGAAAAGACTGACCCCAGGCTGCAAAGCCTGAAAGACAACAGGGTCATAATGCGTTCTCTGGGCATGCACCGGCCTTTCCGTCCCCAGCCTCACCGCCCATTCTCTGTGCCTAGACAGAGACAGGACTTTAACAGGCGGCACGGCCGAGGTGGTCGCAGGCGACCTTCAGGATCCCAAGCGGGCCAAAATCAAGGTCCCTCGAAACCACCACCGGGACCAAAACCGAACTTTTGAAGGTGCGCCCGGAAGCGGCGTACCAGTCACAAGCCAGGACCCCTCTCCTCCCTTCTCCAACCGTCTCTCCTACTTTCTCCCGGCATGGTCCCAGTTGACTTCAGATCGCTGGGTCCTACGCACGGTGGAGTATGGCTACCACCTCCAATTTATTTCAACCCTGCCCTCCCATCCTCCAACCCCGTCCCTCTTCAGGGACCCCTCTCACGAGCAATTCCTCTTGCAAGAGGTGCGGACGCTCCTTGCCATGGGAGCTATAGAGGAGGTACCAATGGACGAAAGGGGCAAGAGGTTTTACTCCCGTTATTTCCTAATCCCCAAGTCAAAGGGAGGTCTCAGACCTATTCTAGACCTGCGAGGACTCAACCAGTTTATGGTAAAGTTGAAGTTCCGCATGGTATCCCTTGGGACCATTATCCCGTCATTTGATCCTGGAGACTGGTACGCCGCCCTCGATATGAAGGATGCGTACTTTCACATCGCCATTTTTCCTCCGCATAGGAGATTCCTTCGCTTCGTAGCCAACCGTCAGCACTTCCAGTTTACAGTCCTGCCGTTTGGCCTTTCTACAGCCCCAAGGGTCTTTACGAAGTGTATGGCCGTAGTCGCCGCTTACCTCCGCTGACGTCGGATACACGTGTTTCCGTATCTGGATGATTGGCTCATCCGAGGGCCCTCCGAGACACGAGTTACTCAGCATCTGGGCATTGTCAAGGACCTATTCGCCCGCTTAGGCCTGATGATCAATGTGGGAAAATCCACTCTGGTTCCCACGCAGAGGCTGGAATTCATAGGAGCTATCCTGGACTCCAATCTAGCCAGAGCCTGCTTGCCACAGCCGTGGTTTCAGGTGATGGCAACAATCATCCGAGGTCTACAGAATTTCCCAACGACCTCGGCTTGCATGGTTCTCGGTCTCCTGGGTCATATGGCTGCCTGCACCTTCGTAACCAAATATGCCAGGCTCCACCTCCGCCCTCTCCAAGTTTGGCTCAACTCGGTAAACCGCCCAGGCAGGGACCCAATAGACACGATAGTCACCATTCCCCCGAGCACCCTAGGCTCCCTAGACTGGTGGCTAACTCCCTCCTTGGTGTGTGCAGGGCTGCCGTTCCATCCGCCCCAGCCCTCAATGTCCCTAACGATGGACGCGTCGTCTCTCAGCTGGGGTGCTCACCTCGGACGCATTCGTACTCAGGGCCTCTGGTCACCAGAGGAGATGGCATTACACATAAATGTCCGAGAACTGAGAGCAGTCTGCCTCGCGTGCCAGGCATTTCAGCATCATTTACAGGGCCGTTGTGTCTCAGTGTTTACAGACAACACAATGGCCATGTACTACATAAACAAGCAGGGAGGGACACGATCCTCCCCCCATTGTCAAGAGGCCATGCACCTTTGGGACTTTTGCATAGCCCACTCGATAGACCAGGTAGCGTCCTTTCTCCCAGGGATTCGGAACACTCTGGCGGATCGACTCAGCAGGTCCTTCCTCTCTCATGAATGGTCGATCTGTCCAGACATTATTCGTTCCATTTTCCAGCACTGGGGATTTCCCCATGTAGACCTGTTCGCTTCCCGCGCGAACAGGAAGTGCCAGATGTTCTGCTCCTTTCAAGGTCTCTCCCTGGGATCGATCTCGGATGCTTTCCTGATGCCGTGGAAGGGCCAGCTCCTTTATGCCTTCCCGCCATTCCCGCTGATTCACAGGGTCCTGCTAAAACTCTGCAGGGACAGAGCGCACCTTATCATGATCGCTCCAGCGTGGCCCAGGCAGCATTGGTTCACCATGCTGCTCGACCTCTCGATAGCCAACCCAATTGCCCTGCCACTCCACCCAGACCTCATCACTCAGGACCACGGCAGACTTCGTCACCCGGACCTGCAGGCCCTACACCTCACGGCGTGGCTGCTGCGTGGCTAAACCAGTCAGAGTTGCGTTCCTCTGCGCCAGTACGCCAAGTTCTCTTGGGTAGCAGAAAACCTTCCACCCGGTCAACATATCTGGCCAAGTGGAAGCGTTTCTCCTGCTGGTGCGAAACACATAATCTTACTCCCACTGAGGTCTCGATCCCCTCTATTTTAGACTACCTCTGGTCTCTCAAACAGCAGGGCCTAGCAGTATCATCGCTGAGGGTACACCTGGCAGCCATCTCTACCTTCCACCCAGGGGAAGGTGGCCGTTCCGTGTTTTCACACTCTATTGTTTCAAGGCTCCTCAAGGGCTTGGAGCGCTTGTACCCCCAAGTACGCCGCCCGGCCCCGACCTGGGACCTGAACCTGGTCTTAACCAAACTGATGTCTCCCCCATTCGAGCTGTTAGCAACCTGCTCGCTGCTCTACCTGTCTTGGAAGACAGCCTTCCTTGTAGCCATTACATCGGCCAGACGAGTCTCCAAGCTTCGGGCTCTTACACTGGACCCCCCGTACACTATGTTCCACAAGGACATGGTGCAGTTGAGACCACACCAGGCATTCCTCCCTAAGGTGGTCTCGGCCTTTCATGTTAACCAGGACATCTTTCTCCCGGTGTTCTCCCTGAAGCCACACTCAACGCAATGGGATTGGCAATTACACTCCCTGGACATCCGTAGGGCGCTCACTTTTTATATCGAGCGGACAAAATCCTTTCGGAAAACGCTCCAACTCTTTGTCGTGATAGCAGACCGCATGAAAGGCCTACCTGTTTCCTCTCAGAGGATCTCATCTTGGGTGACAGTGTGCATCCGCACTTGCTATGGTTTGGCTCATATTTCTCCAAGCCACATCACCGCGCATTCTACCAGGGCTCAGGCTTCATCTGCCGCCTTCCTGGCTCGTGTATCTATCCAGGAGATATGTCGTGCAGCTACCTGGTCTTCGGTCCACACCTTTGCCTCACATTATGCACTGGTCCAACAGTCCAGAGATGATGCAGCCTTTGGTTCCGCAGTTTTGCATTCTGCAACATCTCACTCTGACCCCACCGCCTAGGTAAGGCTTGGGAATCACCTAATTGGAATCGATATGAGCAAGCACTCAAAGAAGAAAAGACGGTTACTTACCTTTGTAACTGTTGTTCTTCGAGATGTGTTGCTCATATCCATTCCAAACCCGCCCTCCTTCCCCACTGTCGGAGTAACCGGCAAGAAGGAACTGAGGGACGGTTGGGTTGGCAGGGGTATATATCCAGCACCATGGCAGCGCCACTCCAGGGGGCGCCCAGCCGACCCACCGAGTGTTGCTAGGGTACAAATCTTCCGACAAACGTGCACGCGGCGCGCGCACACCTAATTAGAATGGATATGAGCAACACATCTTGAAGAACAACAGTTACAAAGGTAAGTAACTGTCTTATCTGTTTGTGCTGAAGTAGAAAAGTGCAAATTTTGTTTTGAAAACATGATTGCTATGTGTAACAGTGACAACAGGGCTTGGGGTGGGGAGGCTCTATGAGGAACAATGGTAGAGTTTCTGCCTAATACCTTGCATTCATAATGTTACCGAAATGTCTGGTCCGCCTAGCTGAGAGCCAATGACAGCCAGACAGGGATAAGGAAAGGTTGCTTTATTCTGCAGAAGAAAGGAGAGCTTTGTACCTTGGTACAAAAACTCTACTCCATACAAAAACTAAGAATCTTTTATACACACTCACACACAGGCTTTGATTGTGTTAGCATTTGATTGGTGGTTAGCAAACCCTGCACTTCTGCAATCTGCTCAGCAAAAACCAGCTTAGGACCAGCTTCAACGGCCTCAAGACCGATAAGGGAAGCCAGTTCAAAAGTTCAGGCTACTGTGTCCGTGAGGTGTCCAATTTCCCCTAATGGTTGCCAGCTATTATAAGGCTACTAGCTGTTAGGGGGCCGCTGCTGACTGTCACAATAAATATTGCAAATACAATAGTTTTGTTGGTGACACCGGACATTAACAGAAGGATGGAAAACGACAGTGCTAACAAAGCATCCCTGTATCAGGCCTGAGTGAACAAAAGTAAGCTTGCTTGCCCAAACCGCTGCCATGTTTAAACTCTAATTAACCCCACAGGCCAGATGGGAAGAATGGAATGTATAACAGCTAGTTCAACCCTGGTACCACCGGGAGATAAGGGGGGCCCCTGCTTGCACCTGGTTTAGGAGGTAGAGTAATAATTTAAACAGTGAGACAAGATAAAGGTTCAAAAGTAGGCACTAACGAGATGATGTATTTTCTGCCAAGTATGATTTAACCTGTTTAGAGTAATTGCTACTTTATAATGTATCTGCTATATGGGAACTAGAAGGGAGGGAAGAAGAGGGGGGAAGGGGGGAGCTGGGCAGTGGGGGTAATAGAGATGCTTAGCTGAAATCATGTATAAAGAGAGAAAGCTGCTTGTATGGAGTGTGCTTGATCTGAGACGTGTCTGTGTCTCCAAGCACCGCTTTGAGATCTCAAATAAACCTTTGTTTGCTTCTCCACCTTGGTGTGTTTATTGGAAGCGAAGCACACCGGGCAACGAACCACTGTTGCTGTCGCCTCGGGCCTTTGTGCCGGCAACAGTTTTGGCGTCCCTGGGTGGGCTCGAGGCTAAAATCTAGCCTTGCCCGGACCCCTCCTGGAGGTCGACGGATTGCGGCGGCGACCGACGCCCAGCGCGCACCGGTGACTTCATCGGGGGCCTCGGTGAAGACGTGGTGTGGTCGACCCCGGAGGGCACTACGGTGCAACGCGCTCAGATAGTGGAGAAGCAGCTGCGGGCAACGGTGGGGAACCGGTCTCGTGGATAAGGTAGGAACAGTCCAGTGCTGTTAACCTTTTGTTTGCCTGTTAAGACCTGGGGACGCCCAGTGTCTTCCCATAGGTATGGGGCAGGGACAGAGTACAGGCAGGGTACGGTGTACACCCTTAGAATGCATTCTGATGAATTGGAAAGTGTTTGAAAAAGATCCATTGACTAAAAGTAAACTGAAAAGATTCTGTACAGTAGACTGGCCTCAGTACCAGCTAGAGGGCCAGGAAAGGTGGCCACCGGAGGGATCACTTAATTACAACACGATCCTTCAATTAGCTTTGTTTTGTCAGCGAATGAATAAGTGGAATGAACATATGTATGCACAGCTGTTTGTGTTGTTGAGAGATAGGTCAGATCTGTTGCAAGAGTGTAATTTGACTCCGACAGGCTCGGTAGTCACTGCTGTTAGCTCCCCGAACCCCTCCCTGGTTGTAATGGCAGAGTCGGTGTCCCCTTCGGCTCCTACACCCCCACCATATAAAGACCAAGTGCCTCGGGTTCCAGAGATTGCTCCTTCAGTGGGACTTTATCCGTTGATTACTGAGACCGTGGTGGCCCGCCCAGGAGCAGAGGGGCGCCGGGCCACTACTATGCTAGTTTACTCGCATGTGCCTTTTAACCCAGTGGACCTAGCAGCCTTTAAGGCACAGGCAGGGGAATTCTCCACGAACCCCAGCAAGTTCATTTCGGTTTTTGAGGGATGTTTTGCCAGCCACAAGCCTGACTGGGATGACTGTAATATCCTTATGAGGACCCTGTTATCTGAAGTGGAGAGGAATCAGGTTATAGCTAAGGCAAGGGAAGAAGCACAAATAAGGCATGATCGGGATCCGGCTAATGTTGCCACTCCTGCCAATATGGTCCCCTAGCAGATCCTAGGTGGAATCCTAATGATCCTAATGGTCAGACCCGCCTCACCGTGTACAAGGAGCTGTTCTTGCTCGGACTCCGATGCTCAGCTGTTCGCCATAACAATTGGGCCAAACCTTACGAGCTCATACAGGAGCCTAAGGAAAGTCCGGTCGCTTTTCTGCAGCGCATCCGGGATACCATTTGGCAGAACACTAATGCAGACCCTGATAATGCAGCAACTGAGGCGATTATAAAAGGTATCTTTACCAGCCGTGCTGCCCCTGACATTAAAAAGAAATTGCAGAAAAAGGAGGATTTAATGGGCATGTCTGTGGCACAGATTTTGGAAACTGCAAACAAGGTTTACAGCCTCAGGGAGGGAGAGAAGGAAAAGAGGCAAGTGAAGATGATGGTTGCAGCAGTACAGGCCAGTGACAAGAGGAAGTTTCAGGAAGGTGGTGGAAGGGGCCGGGGAATGAAAGGCCGTGGACGTGGGCGCCTTGGCTCACAGGAAAGGCGTTTGGGTCGCAATCAGTGTGCCATATGCCGGAAGGAGTGACACTGGAAAAATGAGTGCCCCGAGAGGGAAAATACCCCTATGATGGCAGCAAAGAATCGAGACTAGGGGTGTCAGGAGAGACGGACTATCCTGCCCCCGGAACCCCGAGTAAAAATGCGGGTGGGAAATTCGGAAATAGACTTTTTAATAGACTCTGGAGCAGCTCGAACCGCTGTAAATCAACCCCTTCAGCTGCCCGTGGCAGATTCCCTCACTGTGGTCGGTGCTACAGGAAAAGGAATTAAGTGTCCAGTGTATGCCCCAGCAGAATGTGCTTTGGGAGACAAAACTCTCTCCCACGAGCTGGTTTACCTCCCCGACTGTCCAACGCCTCTACTGGGACGGGATCTGCTTTGTCGCTTAGGTGCCACCCTGCACTTCACCCAAGATGAAATCACTCTCACCCTGCCCCCAGAGAATGCCTGGATAGATGCCAACAGTTGAGCCCTCAGCAATGCAAGCCCCAGAGTGGAGCCAGTGGGAGGACCAGGTTTTTCCTCTAGTATGGGCATCGGGGGTCCCAGGAAAGGCAGCACATCACACCCCCATTAATGTTCAGCTCCTGCCAGGAAAAGGTCCGGTGCGGATCAAGCAGTATCCGATCAAGAGGGAGGCCAGAGAAGGGCTGCAGGAAACTATAAATCAGTTTCTGAAGTACGGGGTACTGTGAGAATGCCAGTCAGCCTGGAACACCCCCATCCTGCCTGTTCGGAAGCCCAATGGCACCTATTGGCTGGTCCAGGACCTGAGGGCAGTCAATGAACAGGTTAAGACTCTGCACCCCCTTGTTCCAAACCCATATACACTGTTGGCATCTATAGGGGGGCAGTACACCCACTTTTCGGTCCTAGACCTGAAAGATGCTTTCTTCACAATTCCGGTCGACACACAATCTCAGGAGATTTTCTCCTTCGAGTGGGAAGATGAGAGAAGGGTTAAAAGGCAGCTTTGCCGGACTGTTTTAGCTCAGGGGTTTAAAAACTCCCCCACCCTTTTCGGCCAGGCTCTGGCCAAAGACCTGGAGGAGTGGAATACTCCGGACGGGATCCTCCTCCTGCAGTATGTTGACGACTTGTTAATTGCAGCTGTGGGTCTAACTCCATGCCTTAAGGCTACTGTGAGCCTCCTGAACTTTGTTGGGCTCTGAGGATACCGGGTAGCTCGGAGCAAGGCTCAGATTGCCCTCTCAGAAGTACAGTACTTAGGATTTCACATAAGACAGGGGGAAAGGCAGCTTTCAAATGAAAGGAAGGAAGCTATCTGTCAAATTTCTGTCCCAAGCAATCGTAAACGGCTCAGGGCTTTTTTGGGCATGGCAGGCTTTTGCAGAATATGGATCCCAGAGTTCGGACTGTGGGCTAAGCCCTTGTATGAATGTGTTAAGGGAATGGATCACGACCCCTTTCACTGGTCCTCAGAAGCCGACAAGACATTTAAAGTGTTAAAGAGAAAGCTAATGGAAGCCCCTGCACTCGGTCTGCCAGACCTCTCTAAGCCGTTCCAATTATATGTGCATGAAAGAAAGGGAGTGGCTCTAGGGGTGCTTACTCAATTATTAGGCAACTGGAAACGTCCTGTGGCATATTTCTCTAAACAGCTGGATCAAGTTGCCAAGGGTTGGCCAGCATGCTTGCGAGCGGTCGCAGCAACTGCCCTGGTGCTTGGTGAAGCGAAAAAACTGACTTTGGGGGGAACTGTGCAGGTGTATACCCCTCATATGGTTCAAGCCCTGCTGGATACTAAGGGTGGTCTCTGGCTCACGCAGGCTCGGGTAGCTCGGTACCAGGCTAAACTCCTAGAAAATCCTGAAGTTACCCTGCAGACCTGCCCCTCTCTTAACCCAGCCACTATGTTGCCAGAAACAGAGGAGCAGGAACACGACTGTTTAGAAATCATAAATGCCCAGTACTCCAGCCGTTCGGACTTAAAAGATCAGCCACTCCCCAATGCAGACTATGAGTGGTACACTGACGGCAGCAGCTTTGTTACAGACGGGCAAAGAAGGGCGGGCTATGCTGTTGTAACTCTCCACGAAACTGTGGAAGTGGAGGGTTTGCCTGCCGGAACATCAGCCCAGCTGGCTAAATTGGTAGCTTTAACCCGTGCACTCGAACTGTCAAAAGGAAAAAAAGTTAACATTTTTACTAATTCCAGATATGCCTTTGGAGTGCTACATGCTCATGCAGGTCTCTGGAAGAAAAGAGGAATTCTTACAGCTCAAGGGTCGTCGGTCAAGCATGGGACCCAGATTCTCCGGCTTCTGGAAGCGGTACAGCTCCCCTCAGAGGTAGCAGTGGTGCACTGCAAAGCCCATCAAAGAGAAGACCAGGACGTAGCCAAGGGCAACGCCAGGGCCGACAGGGAAACCAAGCGAGCTGCCACCCTGGAACCACTGGAAGCTGAGGAGGCCCATGTGCATGCCCTCATCCCATCAGTGGGTGAGCTCCCAGCCCCTCAGTACTCTCGTGAAAAAAGGAATCTGGCCGACTCACTTGGGCTCCAGGAAAAGGAGGAATGGCTCCACTCCACAGAAGGAAAAATCCTCCTACCTAAAAGCCTGATACGGCCGGTACTACAGAAACTACATCAGACCACTCACGCTGGAAGGGAGGCTCTCACCCAGCTTATGAATAAGTATTTTCTAACCTCTGGGTTAAGACCCCTGGCTTCCCAGGTACAGGCTGAATGTTTAGTCTGTCAAAAGAACAACCCTCGACCAGGAGTGTCAGTGCCACCAGCCACTCTGGAACCTACTCCAGGGCCGGGATTGGTGTGGCAAGTAGACTTCACTGAGTTCCCCCGGACCCAAGGGTTCAGATACCTCCTCGTCATGGTGGATCGATTCAGCGGATGGCCTGAAGCCTTCCCATGCCGTAACAACACTGCCAGAACGGTAGCTCTCAAGTTTGTCAAGGAGATCATTCCTCGCTTTGGACTCCCCCAGTGGATGGAATCTGACAACGGAACACACTTCACATCGCAAGTCATTCAGGGGATTTCGGATGTTCTACAGATCACCTGGAAGCTCCACACTCCATGGCGACCACAGGCCAGTGGAGTAGTGGAACGCACTAATCAGACACTCAAGCGGCATCTCTCAAAGGTCTGCCAAGAGGCTTCTCTTCGGTGGCCTGATGCCTTACCCCTTGTTTTGCTCCGAGTTCGTGCTCTCCCAAAGGGCAGGTTAGGGCTTAGTCCCTTCGAGATTATGTTTGGGAGGGCATGGCTTATGAATGGTACACCGGTTCTGTTAGGGGAGTGGGAGGTAGGCTGCGGTTTCTTATCTCAGTACATGTGCTCTCTGTCTGCTGTTCTCTGTTCTCTCCACAGGTATACCAAAGATTTGCAGCCTCTTCCGCTGGATGCCCCTGTCCACTCCCTGCAGCCTGGTGACTCCGTTCTCTTTTGTACCTGGAAGGACGAGCCTCTCCAAGAGAAGTGGAAGGGACCTCACACCGTCCTGCTGATCACCCACACAGCAGCAAAAGTCGAGGAATACAAGAACTGGATCCACTACTCCCGTCTGAAAGCAGTGCCAGCTCCTGAACGGTGGACCGTCCAACCTGCGGAGAAGACTGCCAACGACGATCTGGGACTTAAACTGTTATTCAGGCAACAGTAAGGCCTGCTGGAAATGCCCTGTGGCCCCTTTGGACAGTTACAGCGCACTCCCCGTGAACACTCTGAACGTTGGCTGTGTCTATTTTCACAGGGCCAGCCTAACCTGTGGGCTTGGTCCCTTTTGTTTTTAATCTGCTTGTTATTAGTAGTAGTAATTTTGTGGGTATTTGGGGAATTGTAATTGTTAGGTCTTAGGATCACTTGCCCAGTATGTATCCAGGCCTAAGGTTTGCCACAATGTTACTCTTTGCTATAGGAACACTCCTCTCGTTAACTCCCGTTTCTCCCCAGGCACATACGGGATGGAGGGGAATCCCTAACAAATTAGAGTCAAATACGTATGAGAACCTGAAGATCTGCTTTGCCCAAGAGTTTAATCTCTCTAACTGCTGGATATGCTCCCAAATCCCGCACCACGCAGCTGGGTTGCCCTGGAGGGTGGTTCCCCAAAATTGGTCAGATCTCTGTTGGGGATGGTTCAGTAGGGGAAAGAACA
Organism: Mauremys reevesii; assembly: GCF_016161935.1. Classification (NCBI taxonomy): domain Eukaryota; kingdom Metazoa; phylum Chordata; order Testudines; family Geoemydidae; genus Mauremys; species Mauremys reevesii. The sequence continues at coordinate 152,432,546 of NC_052625.1, read as the reverse complement.
TCTTGGGTACCCTCTTGTCACAAAACTGTACTATTAAATCCCAGTATGCATTGAGGGATGACCCCTGGGAACCACAGGCCAACTCGACACGTATTCCTACCCCTATTAGGCTACGGTCAGTGGACCCCGGGTTATTGTGCTATCGACAGTTCCAGTCCGACAATCACACTTGGTCCGCTGGAAATAGCACCTGTCAGTATTATTTCTCCCCTGACGATAATGATTCTCTCCCAGTCTATGTTAATGGCAAATCCAACTCCACCGCCCGCTTTGGAACTCTCAGTGGTGCCAAAGCAAGACAATGGAGAAGTGGGAATAATGGGTTAGTAGGAAATGGCCACTCCTTTTACGTTTGTGGTACCTCTGCCTATAAGTGGCTCCCGAATCGGTGGTATGGAAGCTGTTATGTAGGATATCTTGCCCCTCCCCTTCGAGTGCTCCCTAAGCTGCCCCCTGGCCGCCCCAGGCAGCGCAGGTCATTGTCTGACATCCCAGAACCCATTGGCGAGGGAGACAGACTTGGCATGATCCTCCTCCCATCTTATGGGGTGGGACGGCTGGCTAAACTTTACCGTCAGCTCTCTATGTTTCTCACCAAGTTTGCCAATGACACCCTGGCCATAGAGAAAAGCCTTAACTCCGAGCTTTATCAGCTCCGGCTGCTGGCCCTGCAAAACAGACAGGCCCTAGATTATGTTTTAGCCTCTCAGGGCGGGGTATGTGCCCTTATTGGGAATGAATGTTGTACTTATGTCCCAGAAAACGCACAGGACATTAACAAACACATCCTGTCAGCCGAACAGGCTTTCGAGCAGTGGAAGGCCCAGGAAAGGGAACCCACAATTTTTGATTCCCTTTGGAGCTGGTTGCCCAACCTAGGAGGACTGGGAAGTGGCCTTGTGCGTCTCCTCCTCACAGGTGTGGTACTGTGCCTGGTCACCCTCCTCCTGCTTGCTTGTTTTAAACTGCTCCTTCGTAAACTTTGTACCCCCCGTGCCCCAAAGGTCCCTATGTACCCCCTCAGTGACAGCCCCAGCTCCATAGAACTCAACTACATCTTGTCCACAGTATATGAGAACACTCAGCCAAAGGTTCGTTGAGTATTCTCAAAGGAGGGAATTGTTGGTGACACCGGGCATTAACAGAAGGATGGAAAACGACAGTGCTAACAAAGCATCCCTGTATCAGGCCTGAGTGAACAAAAGTAAGCTTGCTTGCCCAAACCGCTGCCATGTTTAAACTGTAATTAACCCCACAGGCCAGATGGGAAGAATGGAATGTATAACAGCTAGTTCAACCCTGGTACCACTGGGAGATAAGGGGGGCCCCTGCTTGCACCTGGTTTAGGAGGTAGAGTAATAATTTAAACAGTGAGACAAGATAAAGGTTCAAAAGTAGGCACTAACGAGATGATGTATTTTCTGCCAAGTATGATTTAACCTGTTTAGAGTAATTGCTACTTTATAATGTATCTGCTATATGGGAACTAGAAGGGAGGGAAGAAGAGGGGGGGGAAGGGGGGAGCTGGGCAGTGGGGGTAATAGAGATGCTTAGCTGAAATCATGTATAAAGAGAGAAAGCTGCTTGTATGGAGTGTGCTTGATCTGAGACGTGTCTGCGTCTCCAAGCACCGCTTTGAGATCTCAAATAAACCTTTGTTTGCTTCTCCACCTTGGTGTGTTTATTGGAAGCGAAGCACACCTGCCAACGAACCACTGTTGCTGTCGCCTCGGGCCTTTGTGCCGGCAACAGTTTGAACTAGTTTCAGTGTTTTGCATACGCTAAGTTCTTGTTTACTGTAGGCCCTACAATTTCTATTCGGCCAGGGAAAGAGACCAGCAGCGAACAAAGCAACAGCTTCCCTCAGGGCTCGGCAGAGGGCAGCCCGCAGTTGAATTCTCTACAGCGCTTTTCCAAATTACAAAAACACCCGGCTGTTTGCGTGCCCATGTAACACAGAGACACACACACACACCTCCCCGCGGGGACAGCGCGGGGACCCCAGCCACCGCGGCTCCACTGCTCCCCAGGGGGCAGGAGAAGAGGCGGGGCAGGCGAGCCACCCCCCCCATGAGCTACCCCGGGGCCTCGGGCTGGGAAATCGTGACGGGGCAGCCACAAAGACCAGCCACTGACGTCACTTACGGCCAGCGGGGCAGCCACGGCGTGCGAGGGGCGGGGCTCGGCTCCTCTCCCTCCCCGGGGCCGCACGCACGCGGGCGGGGCGGGGCACGTGACTCGCGGCCTGGGAAATTCCGCGGGCGGGGGAGGCCGCGCAGCCGATCCCCTCAGTCCTCCAGTGCGGGCGGGGCGCGCTTGCTGCGCCTGGGCCGCCGCGATGGTGCCGACTTCCTGCTCCGCCCTCGCGTTGTCGGCGACCTTCCAGGGGCGGGGTCAGGAGGGCGCAGACATGGCGGCGCCCAGAGGGAGCGTGGAATGCCGGGTCCGCGGCTCGTTCTTCCGCTGACCCCGCGGCTGATCCCGCGGTCTCGGAGCCGCCCCCATGTTCCTGCTCCGCCGCCGCCGCGCGCTGCCGCCCGCCCCGCTGCCCTGTCGCCGGCGCGCGGGGAGCGACGGCACCGCGCCTCGCTGGGACGTGCTCGTTATCGGCGGGGGCCACGCCGGGACGGAGGCGGCGGCAGCGGCGGCTCGGAGCGGGGCCCGGACGCTGCTCGTCACGCACAAGGCCGACACCATCGGTAACCGCGTCCTCCGGAGCCCGGAGCCGCTCCCGCTGCGCTGTGACCCCGCTGTGCGTCGCGTGGGCTCCCGGGCAGCGCCCGGCGCAGAGACTCTCAGCCCCCGGCTGATCGTAGGCGCCTAAAGGGTCACAGCCACCGAGCCGCGGAGAGCTGCGCACGTCTAGGGTCCAGCAGGCCTCGTCCATTACAAGCCCTAGGCCTGGTTTATGGGTACAAGTTAGACCGACAAAGCTGCATCGCTTGGGAGTGGAAAATTCACACCCTGAATGCAGTAGCTAGGCTGATCTGTGCCCCCCTCACCCTTTTCCTCAGACGCTCCAAGGCGGAAGGAAGAATGCTTCCAAAAACTAGCTACCACTGCTTGGGAGGTGGAGTTTGTAAAGCATTGGAAAAAACCCTTTCATCAGCCTAGGATGTACACCTCTACCCCGATATAACGTGACCCGATATAACACGAATTTGGCTAATGCGGTAAAACAGCTCTCGGGGGGGCTGCACACTCCAGCAGATCAAAGCAAGTTCTATATAACACGGTTTCACCTATAACGCACAAAGATGTTTTGGCTCCCGAGGACAGCATTATATCAGAGTAGAGGTGTCTCTATTCTGTACTGCTATAATGGCATAGCTACAGCGCTGTAGTACCCATAACATGGATGTGGCCATAATCACAAAAGGTCGATGCCTCTCATTGCTCTGAGATGTCCCTCTTATGTCCTTCACTCAATTACAGTTACTTCCATCTCAGGGTATGGCTACACTTACGGTTTGCAGCGCTGGTGTGTGGCCACATTTGCAGCATTAGCAGCGCTGCTGGGAGTGATGCATTATGGGCAGCTATCCCAGCATTCAAGTGGCCGCAATGTGCTTTTCAAAAGAGGGGGGTGGAGTGGGGTCTAGTGTGACAGGGAGCGGGGGGGGAGAGAGAGTGGATTTTTGGAGCCAACACTGTGTGTTTAGCTTCCTGACTTGAAAAATCAGAACATGTTTCCAACCCCTTAGTCTTAACTCTTAATTGCAAACAGCCTGCAGCCAACACGACTCCCCGCTGTTTCATTCCCTCCCTGCCTGCAATCTCATTTGATTGTTTACAGCCAGGTACAGATGATCACAGCAAACAGGAGCTCTGTTTGTTTTTTAGATCAACGGCAACGGAGCTCTGCATGGAACTCATTCACAACAAAACAAAGAGAGGCTGCATAACAAAACAAAGAGAGTAATTTATAAAAGCATTCTGGGATACATCCTTATACCCTGGAGGCCAATCACAGCACTGGTGTGTGGCCACACTTGATGACCAGCGCTGCAGCACCAGCGCTGGAATCCTTATTCCCCATGCCGAGAGGGGTGTTCGGCCAGCGCTGCAGCCAGGGAGTTGCAGCGCTGGAAGTGCCCTGCAGGTGTGGCCACTTACTAATTGCAGCACTGGTGGAGGTTTTCCAGCGCTGCAAATCGCCAGTGTAGCCATACCCTTAGGAGCAGGCACTTAAAGCTCTGCACTGGTGCAGCTGTGCTACTGTAATGCTAATATGAAGACGCTCTTACTCTGACGGAAGAGAACTCTACCATCAGTGTAGTTAGTTTAGCTCCCCAAGAGGTGGCAGCTATTATCAACAAGAGAAGCTTTCCGCTGACAGCACTGTCTACACCGGCCTGGGCGGGGAGGTTGGTATAACAATGTTGCACATCGGGTGTGGATTTTTCACACCCCTGAGTGACAGTTATACCAATGTAAATCTGTAGTGTAGACCAGAGCTCAGGTTGAGTGTCTAGCTAGCTAGCTGTCACTGAAACACTGTCCTTGGCTTGACACTTCAGTAACTACATTGCCTTTCTATGATGTATATGAGAAACAGCTGAGCTTCACCGGCATACTTGTGGAGCACACAGTCTGTGTCCCCTAGCAGCTTTGCATGTGTGGCCAAACCCAGTGGATTCTGTGGCCACACAGCAATATGTAACTAACCTTTTAGTAGTTTCTGTGATGTCTCAGAAGCAGCATAGACGTATAGAATGAGTATGAGGCTAGGAGCCAAGTTCCCTGGTCTAATGGCCAGTTCTGATACTGTGGCCTTGAGCTACCTTCTTGTTAAACAGTAGTAATAAATGCTAGGGTTCAGAAAATGCAAGGCTGCCATTAGCTGATGATAAAAGGCTCTTGTGTTTTCTCTAGGGCAAATGTCATGTAACCCTTCCTTTGGTGGCATTGGAAAGGGGCATCTCATGAGAGAGGTAGATGCCCTGGACGGGCTGTGTGCTCGGATCTGTGATCAGTCTGGAGTTCATTACAAGGTGCTAAACCGGTGTAAGGGTCCTGCTGTGTGGGGTCTCCGAGCCCAGATTGATAGGAAGCTCTATAAAGAAAACATGCAGGTGAGAATGACGTGGGGGAGAAGAGACGTAATGGGGCAAAATGGGACAGGGAAATTTTTGATTGGGTCAAGGGAAATGGGAGAGAAGTAAAACCTGGGTCTAATTAGAGAAACAAATAACCCACTGTGGTCCTGGTGTCCACATTTTTAAAAGGATGTTGAAAAATTGAGGGGGTGCAGAGAAAAGACAAAACTAATTTGAGGCTGGAAACTGTGTCTTACAATGTGAGACTGAAAGAGCTCAATTTGTTTAGCTTATTAAAAAAAATCTAGAGGTGACTGAATTATGGTGTATTGTGGGGAGAAAATACTAGGTACTAAATAGTTCTTTAATCTAGTGGGAAAAGACATGACAAGAATCAATGGCCGGAAACTGAAACCAGAAATTCAAATTGGAAATACGCACAATTTTTTTAACAGTGAACGTGATTAACCACTAGGGAATAGGAAATGATGAATTCTCCAGCTCTTAAGGCTTCAAGATTGGAAGCCTTTCTGCAAGATACTTTTGTCAGACACAAGTTATTGAGCTCAATGCAAGGTAACTGGCTAAAAAATGTCTGGCCTGTGTTGTACAGGAGATCTGAGTAGATGATCTAATTGTTTCTTCTGGACTTAAAATCTATTAGTCCTTCATTTCCATTTAATAAATCCCAAACAGTGCAGTAATTGGATGTCCTGGACAGTGAGTTGGATCACAAGTACAGTGAAATGACCTGATGACAGAATGGGAAAGCAATGGGGTGAAGGAAAGGAAGCTCTGTGTATCCAGGAGGGAGGCTGTTGCTGAATGTTTTGGGGAAGAGGTTCTGAGATGTTATTTTGAGGGGACAACAGGCCCATCTTAGTGATGTATGGACACTCAGTACTTCCTTTCATGGCAGAAAGAAATCCTTAACACTCCACTGCTGACTGTTCATGAGGCATCTGTGGAGGATCTTCTCCTGATGGAACCAGAGCCAGACCGTCCTGGGAAATGCCAAGTCAGTGGGGTCATTCTAGGTACGTACTGGAAGCTCAAGGTGCTTCACTAGGTTGGTTATGTCTTGGTCCTAAGTGGGACCATGAGAGTAAACATGTCTGATTCCTCAAACTGACTTGTGCTCGAAGTTGGGACTGGTAAAAGGATAAGGAGTCTTTCATTAATCTGCTTTAGGTTAAGTATGAGCGAAAGCAGTGTGGGTGTGAGAACTAGGTGATTTGGGGAACAGATTTACAAAGGTTTATCTCTAGACCAATCGTTCAGAATATGTCCCAGGCTATATGAGAAGATTTTGTTGGGTTAATCAGGTGTGCCGAAGACAAACTCCTTTCCATGTAACTAGTGTTTGATTTGTGAAAAAGTATATTTTTCTTTAGTACGGTTTCTAGTGAGTGTTATCCACATTACAGCCATCACCATCACACGTAGCACTAACTGACACTCTTGCTGACAGTCTCATCGAGATGAAGAACTGCATGGAACTGGTCCCTAGAAGTGGATTTTTCAGGATAGCCATCAGGCATGAGAGAAGTGTAGAAGAAATTGTTCGTAATGCTTATTTTGTGGTTATCTGGTTGTCATCCTATCTCAGTAGAAGAACTTCAGCCACCATTGCTGCCAGACCAACACCTTTCCCTGCATCTGACGAAGTGGGTGTTCACCCACGAAAGCTCATGCCCCAAAACTTCTGTTAGTCTATAAGGTGCCACAGGACTCTTTGCTGCTTTTCCCTAGTAGTAACATGAAAATAAGCAGCTTTGCACTGATGAGGCCTTTTACTTTAACTGTTTCATGTTAAATGAATGCCCCAGCAATGCCCCTCTGCCATGTACATTGGCCAAACCGGACAGTCTCTACGCAAAAGAATAAATGGACACAAATCTGACATCAGGAATCAATTATAATAAAAAAAAAAGGACAGAACACTCAACCTTTCCTAACCACTCAGTGACACAGGTGAAGGTGGTGCAACAAAAAAAAAAAAAAAAAAAAAAAAGAGACAGAGAGACTGAAATGAATTTGAATAATTGATACCATTAATACCATTAAACTGTCTAAATAAAGACTGGGAATGGTTGGTACACCAATTGATTCTATTTCTTTTTATGTTCTCCTCTCTCACTCTCTCTATGGGCCATCTTAATTATCACTTCAAATTTTTTTTTCCTTTCCTTTTTATAGCTCATCTCAATTGATTAGACTCTGCTGTGGTGTATACTTATGCCTTTTCATTTTCATGTTCTCTCTCTGTATGTCTGTATATGTGTCTGTTGTTCCATTCCATGCATCCAGAAAGTGAGAGCAAGCTCAGCTCAGCTGCTCATAAAACAATAAATTTGTTTGTTAGTCTAGTGTGCTTTTCCTTTTTTTTTTTTGTTACAACTGTTTCATGTTTGTAAGTTCTTGTGTTTCCTCTGTCACTTTACTGATGAGGACCTAAAATCTGTGGATAAAATTTTAATTCTTCCCATCAGAAAGAAATTCTAAGCACTCAAGGACCCTCCAGCTGTCTCTGTCGTTAGTTCTTGGTGGGGAAGGAAAGGGTCTCTTTCATTTCATTGTCACATGTCATCAAAATGTGGGTCCACAACTTATTGTGTTGTAGGAGCAGCAGTGATCTGTATGCTCTGTATAACTATGCTTTGTATAACCTGTATGCTCAAAAGGTCTGTTATACCCCCCGCCCCTTTGTCTCCTCTCCCTCTCTGAATACCTTTGAAGTGGCTTTCCCCCTCCCCCTCCCTCTCCCTCCTGGAATGCTTGTGGGATGAATGGGCTGGTTGAACAGCTGGAAGATGAGAAGAATTTCCAGGTAGACAAGGTGTCTGGGACTCTGATTAGGCGGCGATCACACATCCAGTGCATGGACACTGCCCGAGGTGGAGTGTGACCAACCAGATGCGGCCAAGTCATCTCTAGTCACAGGCCACGAGGAGCAGGTCCTTAAAAGGGGAAGGGGCCATGTGCCCCAGGGGGCACTCACAAGCTTGTACCTCCTGTGAAGGCCCTTTGTCCAGACCATCTTGGCCAGTGGTTCACTGCGTTGCACTCAATCGTGCCTCGGGAAGACTTCTCTTCATCGCACCATCCATCACTGCACTGTGGGACACTTACCTTCAAGGATTCTGACATCTCCAGTGCTGTGCCTGTCCCGGGAGCGTGAGTATGCGAGTGTGAGTGTAACCCCTTCCCCTTCCTTTGAGCTTAGCTATCAGTATAATAAACATGCTGCTTTCTGCCAAACTCTGGTAGGTCATTAGTCCTCCCTAAGCTTACTAGCTGGCCCAATTTCAGGTAACAATTGGGCTTTGCTCTGGTCACTGGCACTCGCTCTTGTCCCCTCAGATGAGGATGAGACAGCGTACCGGGAAGGTTAAATTACACCTGGTTTTGTGTCTCCATTAGTTTTCTCTGTATTGACAAGAGGCACACGCAAATTCAGTGGAGAATGTGGGCTGGTGCTAGGTAACAGCACCAGAAACATCAAGGGCTTGTTAATATGAAATGTGCTTATTTCTATAAACTGATTGTATTCCAGGGGATGGAAGCAAAGTCCACGCTGGGAGTGTTGTCCTGACTACAGGCACGTTTCTGAGGGGGATGGTCTTCATCGGCTTAAAGATGCATCCCGCTGGGCGATTAGGGGATCAGCCTTCCATTGGGCTGGCTCAGACCTTGGAGAAACTGGGATTTGCTGTGGGAAGGCTGAAGACTGGGACCCCCCCTCGACTGGCCAAAGACTCTATTGACTTCAGCATTCTGGAGAGACACATGGCTGACAACCCTCCTGTGCCATTCAGCTTCCTCAGTGAGGCTGTGTGGATCAAGGTGGGATGGAATGCTGACAATACACATGCAGTTGGGGTGAGCTGGGAGAATGCTCTCAGGGTGATCCCTATACTGCTGTGATCAGTACCATCAAGGCAGTGTGTGGGTGGGGTCTGCTGGCTGAGGAAGTGGTCTTGTCAGTGCTTGACTCGTTCAGTCAGAGGGTGTCCAGTTACCTCACCTTGATGGCTCAGAATTCAGCTTCTCTGAGGCATCAGCTCTTAGCTAGGAAGGCTAAGGCCAGCTGGAATGCCACGGACCTCCACCCATATCCATCACCTTCCTTGGGATATCTGTGCTGTAATTGGGTAGGTAGTGTATTGATTAGAGCAGAGGACATGGTTTCAAGGCTCCCAAGGTTTTACTACTCTGCCACTGATTCACTCTTCAGCTTGTTATTTAACATCACTGAACATCTGTGCAGCGGGGATGACAACGCTACCCCCTTTCAATGCTATTATGAATGTTAGATAATGTTTATAGAGCCTTTTGAGGTCTTTAGAAAAAAAGTGCTAAATAAGTGCAAAGTATTATTGTTGGATTAAATCCAAGTGATTCTTGACCTCTGTCAGCCAGAAGATCAGCTCTCATGCTACCGGACTCTCACCAATGCCAAAGTGGACCAAATCATCCACGATAACCTTCACCTGAACAGCCATGTACGGGAGACAACAAGAGGGCCCCGGTGAGTATGGAGAGATCCTGGCGAGATCTGTGTGTAGTGATCTGATTGTGTATCTGAAGCCCTCTGGGTCTCCCTTGTGTACCTTCTGGGAGGGCTGTTGTCAGAGATTGCTTCTCTCCAGGTCAGTGCTCTTGTCCTGACGGCTATTCCCTGTTGCAGATACTGTCCCTCGCTTGAATCCAAAGTTCTGCGCTTTCCAAACCGCATTCATCAGCTGTGGCTGGAGCCTGAGGGTCTGGATTCCAACATCATCTACCCCCAAGGGATGTCAATGACTCTGCCGCCGGAGCTCCAGGAGCAGGTCATTGCGTGCATCCGTGGCTTGGAGAAAGCCAAGATGGTGCAGCCAGGTAAGTGAGGGCCAGATCACTCCAACCAGTGTGAGCTGGCCCTTTCCAGACCAGCTTTCCACAGAAGGGGGTGGAGGGGAGTCTACATTACATCTACTGTACCCAGAGGCTGAGGGTGTGAAAAAAACCTACATGCCGTTGCACTTGGGGGTGAGTGGGGAGGTGTAGTATCATGCTGGGCTCTCAGTGGGAATTCCGACACCTTTATTCTGTGGAATGGGGCAGGAGTGTTTGAATTTCTTCCCTGATGACTGACTGATTTTGTCTGTCTGGTTTGCTTGTAATAGGCTATGGGGTTCAGTATGACTTTCTGGACCCCCGTCAGCTCAGTGCTTCCCTTGAGTCCCGTCTTGTTCAGCGACTCTTCTTTGCAGGACAGATAAATGGCACCACAGGCTATGAAGAAGCTGCAGCCCAGGTGAGCAGATCTGGGAGTGCATGTTCCACACTCAGAAGGGGAATGGATATAACCTGAAAGGCCTTCTCTGAACTAGCAAGCCTGGTAGATGTAATTCACCTCCAGTGCAACCCCCAATGGCAGTAACAGTGTAGTGCAGCCAGGGAACAGCTTTGCCACCGTGTTATCCAACACTACTCACAGCTCACCTGCATCCTGCCTGCATTTTGGCTTCCACCTTGATTACCAGTGCTGGAGTCACACTAGTGATGCATTACAGCTACAAAGTCTGTTAGTGTAGACACAGCCAAATGGGCAGTGTGGAGACTGCACTCCTGATGGGCATGACTGGGAGCACATGTGAAAAGTCTCCAACGGCTACATTGACTGAAGGTGTCTTAGAACTCAAACCCCAATCAGCAACTGCAGCACTGGACTGTGAGTGGAGAAGCACTGACAGTAAAAACCAAACCAAACCAAACCAAACCCCCACAATCTAATGGTACTGAACAGCACTGCAAACCATATAGTACTGTGTCAGACAGTGGCTGCCTTGTCACTCTTCCTCCTCCTGCAAGTGATCCCAGTGCTGTTCCCAGCTGGGCACTGCCTGAGTTGTGGATATGGTCTGGGATTATGCGCGCATGGCCGTCGGAGCATTCAGCAGCAAAGGCCCTGCTAGTCTCAGGAACAGCTTTCCTACAACGTAGTTTTAAAAAATACCAAGGAATCCTAATGTCAGCCCAAGAGGCTAGTTCCCTTGTTACAGGTGTGATTATTGGTAGCAAGGACTAAAGCAGCTGGAAGATCTGCAGAAAAAGAATTCTCAGTGGACAGACAGACAGACAGGTCGCTCACCAGTTAGCCCCTCTGAATTGATTAAGTAGCAATGATGACTAACTCCAAGCAGCCTGGCCTAGCATTCAGGTTGAAAGAGAGTCAACATGAGACATTGCTTTGCGTTGGGGGAGAACAAAGAGGGGATCCTCAGAGCTCTGGAAGGGATGTGGAGAGCCTCTTCTTTCCCAATGTGGGAATAAAACCACTAGGGCTGTTAAAGCATCACAGACCGTCACACACCTCATGTGACACGGAGTATGCTACACGGATCTAGTGGCTTGTATTTGGCCACATGTGTGGATCAGGGAAGTGCCATTGTGCTGGCTTCGCAGCAGCTCCTGTGACCATTTTGCTCTCTGGCAGGGAGTGATTGCTGGGATCAACGCTGGCCTGCGTGTCAGTGGCAAGCCCCCTTTCATCATTAGCCGCACAGAGGGCTACATCGGAGTCTTGATTGATGACCTCACCACCCTGGGCACCAACGAACCATACCGCATGTTCACCAGCCGAGTGGAATTCCGCATGTCTCTACGGCCCGACAATGCAGACAGCAGGCTCACCCTCCGAGGTAGGCAGTCGCTTCTCCTGGTGATGTTCACAGCCCTGTCTGTGCACCCTCTCTCACTCACGCACACTCTCTCTACAAAGGTTTTGAGGAAGCTGGCTGTGTGTCCCAACAGCGATATGCACAGACATCTCGGCTGAAGGCTGCATTAGAGGAGGCAATAGCAGTGCTAAAATCTCTTCAGTTCACCGCCACCAAATGGTCCAGGCTGGTTCCAGAGGCTCCCATAAGCACCAGTCGAAGCTCACTTACCAGGTAAAGGCTACAGCTGATCCTTTCTTGTCTGTCTAGTGCGTACTTCTGCAGAAGAGGCCCTTCCTTTTCTCTCCTCTGCTTTCTAAAACTCAGTTAGTAAATCTAATTCTGTGGAGGTGGTGTGGTGGTAGACAGACAGCCTGTCTTTAGCCACGGAAGAGGCATAGCACTGGCTGCGGCAAAGTAGCACTTTCTATGTAATGTGCCTCAACCCTGCTCTGGAGCGACTGTCTCCCTGGTTGTGTGAAAGGCACTCCACTCTTTAGCACTGGTCAGCCTTGGTGCCTCTACTGAGACTTCTGACAAGGGAGGTGATGGTTGGACGATGTGGGCCTAGGAACTAGACTGAGACCACCAACTCATTTCAGCTAGGCCAAGTGGTAGCAGTTCTTGGTCACGGTGGCCCTAGTCCCTCCATCTCTCCTCATCTTCCCTCTCTTTACCTTCCCTTTTGTTGTTTTTCAGGTCAATACCTGAAAACTCCCTCGTGAGGTACTTTCCAGTTTCAAGGTTCCTCAGATGCCATTATGTAGCCACCTTCTCCCTATTTGCCTACCCAAATGTGCCCTCCTCTCAACAAAGAGCTGCTCTCCCTTACTCATCTGGTGGTGGCAGCAAAAGGGGATAGGTTCTGTGATCATTCATCTCTGAACTGACCTTGCCAAAGCTAAATTCAGTGTCTCTCACCAGGAACAGCTGTTAACCTGTTCTGGGTAATTCTCTGACCTTGCTATCATGTTCTTGTTTTCACAGTGCCCTTGACATCCTTCAATATCCAGAGGTCACTATGGAGCTTTTGGCAAGAGCTATCCCAGAGCCCCTGAGAAAGTTTGCTGAATGGAGAGAACTGGCAGAGAGGCTGAAAATAGAAGGTATAAGAGTCTGCGAGTCCTCCGTAACCAGATCTGCTCAGTGGCTTTAGAGCTCATTCAGTGGTGAAGGAGCACAGAGCAGAAACCACAGTCATCTCTGCATGGACTTGAGTGGGGAAAGAACTATTGTCACCAGAGCACCAGACCCATTCATCTCTGGCCCCCAACCCTCCACATGAGGCCCCTATTCTCCTCTTGGGGTGCGAGAGGAATTGTCTCATTGTTCATTCTGTCCTGTTTTTTCCCACCATACCACTCCACCAATGGCTTGCAAGCTGCCCCAGAGGACCAGCCTCTCCTTGGGGGAGAGGAACATTGTCTGTGTTTATTCATTCCCATTGCAAGCTGAGTTGGTGAAACTTTCCAAAACACCTACAGGTGTTAAGCTCCCTAGTCCCTGGCAGTCAGAGTCTTAATGCTCTTAGGTACTTTTGAAAATCCCACCCAGAAGTCCTAGTTCTGGGGGCAAGAGTGCCTGTGCTGTAAATGTATCTTTATTATTATTTTCTCTGTACCCCCCACAACTCCCACTGCAGCTGTTTATGAGTGGCATGTAGCCAGCCAGCAGCAGGAAATAGAGGAAGTACGTCGAGATGAAGCTCTCCAGCTGCCAGAGGACCTAGATTACTTTGCCATTGATGCATCGTTGTCCAAGGAAGTGCGAGAGAAACTAGACTCCAACCGCCCCCAGACGGTGAGGCACTGGGTCAGGGATGGGGATGGAACAGTGATGGAATCCCATCTAAACACCAAATGCTTCCATATTTGTCCAAGGGACTCTGTACGGGTGTCTAGTCTCTATTTGGAGTTGGGCATCACTGGCTGGAATAAGGCTCATTGGAAAGCTTCAGAGACTCGGGTGTTCTCCAGTTGATCTGTTACTGTTTCTGCCTACAGATCGGAGCAGTCAGCCGCATTCCTGGAATTACACCAGCCGCCATCGTTAACCTGCTGAGATTTGTGAAGACCAATCAGCAAAGGACAGAGCACATAAAGCACTCTAGGATTGGCAGAGCCTCACCAGAGGGAAATACATTTGGGAAGAGTACATTTCAGAACTCAAGCTTGAGCTGTGCTTCATGAGGAGGAACCAGAAAATAGCTTTGTTAGAATGCCTTCGCAAGGAGGGTACAAGACATTAGACAGTACACAGATGGGTATGCTACACCTAAAGCCAAAAACCATTGTACCTGTCTTCTGTGGCTTATGTCATCAGTTTAATCTGCAGTCAGCATACCCAGGAGCTTTTGTAGAGTGACCAGGAGTCTAAGTAGCTCATCAGTGTCTCTTGCTCCTCTTAAGTTAAAATAAAATTATGATGGGGATGTCAGTCAACCAAGCACCTATTAAAAAGCATTGCTGAAAAAACATCCCTTCTGTCAAAGGTGTTGACTAAGGAGGAACGTATCGCCCTGTTGAGCAACATGAGATGCTAGTGAGAACTAGAAAACCAAGATCCCAGTAACTCTCTGCTTATTGTCTTCAGTAGGACTTGGATTTGTCCCCATCTCTGCAGTGGCTTGTGCTGCCTTTGCTTTTATGTGATTTCAGCCAGCTGGAAACATTCCTGGTTGTGGAAAGAATTTATAAATACTTGCCTTATAGTATCTCTTTAATGGGCTGAACTTTGGAAGGTAACTCAGTTGGGAGGGCTGGCTTCCAATCTGATCAGGAAGAAATGTTAACTTTCAATGTAGATGAACCTTTAGGATTGTTTTGTTTGTTTATTTATTTTCCAGAAGCCGTTAACTTAGGCCCAGCATATAGAGTGAGAAATGGTGACCCCAGAACACGGTAGGATGGGAAGATTGTATGTTTGGTTGTACTCGATTAATTGTTATTACTCAGAAAAGTGATCCCACAGAATGGCACCTTCACTCAACAAACTTGCTCGTTTTAGTGACAAAAATAAGCGCTCTGCTCCTGTTAGCCCTGCAGAGTCAACAGAGCTAAGGCTGTGGGACCTGGAGTCTGTTTCTTCCTATGCACCATCGATGGAGTTGTGTATTAGTTTCCTGTCAGTTACACCTGTACAGCCCAGCGAGACAATGAGTTTGTATGGGCATCGCTGAAGGACTGATTTGGCATTAATACTGGCGGGCAGGCATGAGAAAGAAAGAACCCAGCTTTACTCTGCCTCTAGGTTGAGTTTGCAGGGCTGGCATTTAGGAGAAAAAACATCTTTTTACTTTGTAAATATGAGACACATGCACAATCATCAATGCCATTTTTGCAGGCATCTTTCAGAGCAGAACTACGTGGAACAGCTTTGGAGTGACTGCTCTTTTATCTGTGCTTGGCTTTGTGGGAAACTGAGTGGAGTTGCCAGTCCTCTGTCTTAAGCCTGAATTCACTGATGTCAAAACAATAGCACAAATGTGTCTTTTTGCCTGTTTGAAAACATAGAGGTAGATCACTTATTTATTGCAAAAACTAAATGCTGGGAATGGGGAATATATTTATAATGTTGTTTGGGGGGATTGCAGTTAGTTTTAGAATGCTGCAACACACACTTCTAATGGATAAACGTAGCTTAAAATACTCATTATCCATGGAACATAATACAGAATTAATAGTGCTACAGAGATGCATGTGAGAGAAACTGAATGCCAACAATGATTTCCTGTATGCCAGTCCACTTAGTGGTTTTACCATATAAGTCTTGGAAGGACATAACTGTTCTTTGTTAGCGAATATTTAGCACTTGAAGAAACTAACTGTGTAGGGTGTTTCTGGCTATAGACCTTTCTCTTTTCCCCTTCCCTCCATGTTAAAAAGATTGTGCCTTTTAAGCAAAAAAAATTGCTTAAGTTTCAGGAAGTATCTTAGGGATTACCAGTCCTTGGAATTAACCAGGATGTCTAAGCCTGTGGGTAGGAGAAGTCTGAAATGGCATTTCCTTTCAAGTATGAAAGCAGTGAGTGAACAGGCTTGCCTAAGTATCCCTGGTATCCAGTGCTCTGTCAGCTCTTCAGAGGAGACTCACCCCTCTCAGTTGCCACAAGAGATGGGAAAAGGTAAGCTGCACAATCCTAGGTAATATGAAGAAACTCCTAGGTCTCTTCTAAACTCCAGCCATCGAGCAGTGGGATAGTCTGCATCACACATATTTTACTCTGATATTAACAACTCAAAATAGGAGCATGTAATAAAGTACATCATAGCTGTACTTCACTTAAAAGCTGAGATTGACATTTCCTTCAAACTTATTGTAGCTTTTAAAAAGATTAAATGTGAGCAAATGCCAACAAACATATGAAAAAGCAAATATTGCAGCTTTGTCTGGCCCAGGGGCTTGTACGAGGTTTATAAGGGTCCAGAACCCGCTACAGATTGAGATTGTGTGTATTACTTAATCTGTAAACTGTTCAGGGTAGGACTGTCTCTCACTATCTGTATGTACAGTGCCTAGCCCAATGGGGTTCCCATCTCTGCTGGCATATCTAGGTGCTATAATAATACAAAGTAATAATGTGTAATAATAAATAAACTTTTAGTCTATATTATTGCAGCCTCAGTTGGTGAGAATAAGCCAGTGTGGCCTGGATATCCTTTATAACAGGGGTGAGCAAACTACGGCCCCAGGGGCCGCATCCAGCCCTCCAGCCGGTTTAAACCGGCCCTCAAGCGCCTGCTGGGAAGTGGGGTTTGGGGCTTGCCCTGCTCCTGCACTCCAGTCGGGGAACGGGGTCGGAGGCCACTCTGCGCACTTGTGCCAAGGCTCCCAGAAGCAGCAGCATATCCCCTCTCCGGCTCCTATGTTTAGGAATAGCCAGGGGGCTGCGTGTGCTGCCCCAACCCCAAGCACCACCCCCGCATCCCCCATTGGCCAGGAACTGCGGCTAATTGGAGCTCAAGGGGCAGTGCCTGCGGACCGGGCAGTACGCAGAGCCGCCTGGCTCCACCTCCGCATAGGAGCCGGAGCGGGGACATGCTGCTGCTTCCAGGAGCTGCTTCAGGTAAGTGGCGCCCGGAGCCTGCATCCCTCACCTCCTCCCATGCCCCTGCCCCAGGCTGATCCCTCTTCTGCACCCTAGCCTGGAGCCGCCTCTGAACTCATTTCTGGCCCTACCCCATAGCCCGCACCCCCAGCCAGAGCCCCACCCCCGCCCCCATTCCCCAACCCTAATTCATGGCCCACCATATAATTTCCATACCAAGATGTGGCCCTTGGGCCAAAAAGTTTGAGCAGCCTAGAAGTCCAATGGCTAGGGCACTAGTCTGGGACTCTGACACTAAGCTGGGGGCAGGGGTAGATACGCTAGAGGGTAGGGATAGGGTCCAGAGTGACCTAGACACATTGGAGGATTGGGCTAAAAGAAATCTGATGAAGTTGAACAAGTGCAGAGTCCTGCACTTAGGAAGGAAGAATCCCCTGCACCGCTACAGGCTGGTGTCTGACTGGCTAAGCGGCAGTTCTGCAGAAAAGGACCTGGGGATTACAGTTGGACTAGATGACCTCCTCAGGTCTCTTCCAACCCTAATCTTCTGTGCCTCAGGGGAAGCTGGATTCAATTCCCTCTGCTGCCACAGATTTATTGTGACTTATGGCTTGTCTACATTGGCAATTTACAGCGCTGCAATTTTCTGGCTCAGGGGTGTGAAAAAACAGCCCGCTGAGTGCAGCAAGTTTCAGCGCTGTAAAGCGCCAGTGTAAACAGTGCCCCACTGCTGGGAGCCATGCCCCTCAGGGAGGTGGGTTTTTTTTAGAGTGCCATGACCCCACAAGGCATGTTAAAGTGCTGCTGCTGCAGTGCTTTAGCACTGCCAGTGTAGACTAGTCCTTAGACCAGGGGTAGGCAACCTATGGCACGTGTGCTGAAGGTGGCACTCAAGCTGATTTTCAGTGGCACTCACTGCCCGGGTCCTGGCCACTGGTCTGGGGGGCGGCTCTGCATTTTAATTTAATTTTAAATGAAGTTTCTTAAACATTTTAAAACCCGTATTTACTTTACATACAACAATAGTTTAGTTATACCTTATAGACTTATAGAAAGAGACCTTCTAAAAACGTTAAAATGTATTACTGGCACGTGAAACCTTAAATTAGAGTGAATAAATGAAGACTTGGCACATCACTTCTGAAAGTTTGCGGACCCCTGCCTTAGACTATGTGAATTACCTATCTCACAGGAGTGTTGTGAAGCTAGCTAACGACTGGTGAGGCGCTTGGCAATTATGATAATGAAGGGGGCTGTTATGGTAATGATTATGGTAATAAAGAAGTACTTGAGAGAGGTGACAAAACACCCAACCACTCACTGATTTAAATGAAGTAGTGTCTGTTCAGTGCTGGAGAATACACCAGAAATAGTGACTGACTGATTTATAATCTACACACTAATTAATGCATGACAATTGGGGGCACAGAGGGGGTTGTGTTCATGGACTGGAAGGCAGAATTTGGAAGCAAGGTGTTCAGAAATAAGCTGCTGTGAGAACAGAGACTTGGCAAGCAGGCAACCTTCATTAGAAAACCAGTAATCAAAGATCTGCTATTGCGGACACTGTTATCCATATGTTTAGTTATAGAATGAAATTACATTAGAAATGGGGTTTAGGTACTAGGAAATATCCTTTCAAATGTGTCCCATAAATAGGGAGTGAAGAGACTTGAATCCTGTCTGCGCTAGGAGTGGGTGGAAACCTGGGTGCTCTGCAGTTGAGTATTTTTATACAGAATCTGAATTTAGTAAATCATTATTTTGCACTAAACTATAAACACACTTTCTAAATGCTTTTCTAAGCCAGTGTAGAGTGGCTCCTGATCTAACATTGCAGGGAATGTTTGTTTCCCTTCCAGCACAGTCAGTCACGTCAGAGCAGATCCTTGTCCTCTCCATTTGCAGTAAGAGCCAAGTCAGGGGCCAGGAGTGCAATAGTAGGGTTCGCAGGCTGTCAGCTTGTGTGGGTTAGTATTTTGGACAGCCCAGCTGTAGACTGGCCTTTGATTCCCAATGGTTTGGAAAGTTCAGAGGTTTCTGCACCTCTACTTGTAAGACTGCTGTTCAGCGCATAGTCCTGGCAAGCATTTCTTTGAACTTCATTGTTATAGTATCAGTTTCCATATCAGCTTGAGAGTCTTAAGTTTTACCCTTTTGTTGTGTAAGTTGCATACTGTACTCTCAGCACTTATAGAAATTGACCAGTAACTAGATTGGGATGAAAGCAAAGGGCTTTGTTGTTGACTTCATTGGCACTATACCAATTTACACCAGCTGAGTTTTGCTGTTCTGTGGTTCGCTGGAGAAGGAACATGTCAGTTCCCTGCTCCTGCTCTCTTTTTAATCAACAGTTTAGCTAAAGCTATTGTAAAGTTCAAAAGAACTCCGGCTGATATCTTCACCCTCTCTCTCTTTGTTGTTGTTCCTGGCAGACAACATATGCTTCTCGGAGTTCTTCCTTGTTAGTTGTCATTCAGTAAGAGAATCCTTTGTATCTCCTTCCTTCAATGGAGTACATATTAAGGGCAAACTACTGCTACAAAGGCAAACAAGAGTGTTTGCCAATAAAATAGCTGGAGACCAGAAGAGGTGAGACGGGCTATAATGCCACCACACTGAGCTCCTACATTTTCTTACGAGGTGCAGACAATTCAGTTTCGCAGAACATTGGAACCTCCAGACAAGATGTTGCCCCAAACTGAATCTGGGATGGGTTGATGGTAAAAGGAAGGGGAGAAACATCTACAAACTGGCAGGTACTGTGGCTTATTCAAGGTGATCTGGCAGCGAAGGTCGCGCACAGCTTGAATGTTTTGTCATGTCTGTAACTGTTGAAACAACAGTTCAGCTATGAAGGAGACGCTGCCCTTTCACCAAGACTGTTTGCTCTCCTCTTGTCCACACTGCTGCAGCGTGCTCTGTTTTGGGGAGAGGGAAAACCATGCCGAAGCTGTGCAGGACGACGCAGAGGGGGGAGAAGTGAATGCAGCATGCCATGCCAGGTATCACAGTTAGGGTGACCAGAGATCCTGATAAAAGCAGGACTGTCCTGACTTTTAGATGTTTATCCCCCGTCCCGATTGGTGTTTGGTCAGGACGGAATTTGTCCCGATATTTCGCACTCCTGTTTTGTTTTATTCTGCTTTCCTTTTTTTTTTTTTGTTTTTGTTTTTTTGTGCTGTGCTGGTGGAACTCCACCTCTTTTTCTTCACCCCTCTGGTCACCCTAATCACATTTGGTCAGTACTGGCTCCCCATTCAATTTCAGATCCATTTCAATATCCTTCCCCGGAGCTTTAACACCCTCAATGAGCCAGGCCCGCGTTGTCTCAGAGCCCCGCCTCTTACTCCAGCCTGGCAGCTATAATTGATTCTGCCTAAAACTATTGGTGCCTGGCAGAATGGCCTTTTTGAGGACAGGCCCTAAGGCTTAGCTATGGAACTTCTCTGCCAATTGCAATAAAGCAGCATCAGCTGTGTGCTTTCGGGTTCGTTTGCTCCGAAATGTCCGTAAGCAGAAAGAGAAGCTGCTATTCCGCATTCCACGTTTTATTACACACAGGGCTAGCGAATGCATTCTTGCTGCAAGGTCCTGGCCGCCCTTTGTTCTTCAGTAAGACTTTGTAATCAGTTTCACAAAGCGCTGAGATGTGCCACTGGGTGGAGCTGAATAACCACTGTGCTATCCGAGCAGGAGCAATAGCTCCAAAGTCTTACTCAGCATTTGTCCAGTGATTCCTGGTGTAAATAACAGCAGCTGTGTAGGGAACCAGGCTGGACTGGTAACAGATTCCAACCCAGAACCCACAAACAAAAACAAAACAAAACCTCACCTGTTTTTCACAGCGCACTTAATCTAAGACCATGTAAAATTGATGTTTTTTTAACGTCACCCTCTTGTGGGCTTGCTAAGAAAACATTATTAGAAGCAGGGACTGGAGGCTGTCAAAATGGATTATTTTGGGTAAATATTTTAATAATTAAAGCCCAAGATGTAGAAACAGGAATTAGGAAACTGGGTCACATCGGATGACAGTTATCCAGACCTGCAGGTAGGAAACGCGAGACTCCTTGGCATTGTGTTTGTTAAAGGCAGAAGTGGAAGTGATGGTGAGAAACAAGGGTGGACAGATCCTTCAGAAAGCAATGACTGGCTGTGTGAGAATGCGTCTAACTTAGCCAAGCAACAGGCCTCTTGTTAGTTCTTTTGCCTCCTGTATGTAGTGGCGGATTAGCTACCCAGCATCAGGTGGGACAAGGTCTTCCCCCACCTCCCCCAAACACACATGCCCCCCAGCATCCTCTGATCCTAGTTCCCTACAGAAGCATGGGGCGGGGGGAGGATCGTCAGGGGAAGACCCCGGTTCCCCACTGCAGCCCTGGGACTGGTGGCGCTCTCAGTCCCTGCTGCAGCCCCCAGGCTGTGGCATGGAGACAGAGCTTCTCCGGGCTGGGGGGCCCAGTGAGGGAGGGGGCACAGAAAGGAACAAAAGAGGTTGGAGGTGCAATGGAGGGGGAGGAAGTGTGTGTGGAACAGGGTCTAGCCAGGGGGAAGGGGCAGAAAGGGGTGGGGCTGCAGGCAGAAGGGATGGAAAGTGGGCAGCCACCTCCCCTCCCCCTTGCTCTGGCCCAGGGCCCCAGGAAACCTTAATCTGCCTCTGCCTGCATAGTGGAGACAAGTGTCACAGCCCTCAGGTGCAAGAGGCAAGTGAAGCAGCAAATTAAGGGAGAAGCAGCCCGCAGCATAGACACACACAATGAGACATGGAAAATGGTGCCAGCTTTTTGCTCAAGGAAGCAGACCCGTTTTGCAGGGCTCCAGCCTTTTGCCACCACTCAGAGCTGTGCCTGTTGGGAGTGAGGTTCTCTTTCTAGGACTGAGAGCAGTTTCCTTGCCCTGCATTTGACTCCACCCCCCGCACCAGGGCAGTATTGCCAACGGGGAAGTGGCTCTGTGCTCTGTCTGTGCTTACTGTGAACCCTGCTGTAGAAGGTCAGTTGTCATGGATGGGCTCTGGGCTTCAATCGGTTATCTGAAGCACTGAGGCTTCAAGACAAGCTTTTTCTTAGTCTCACTCCTATAACGTCACCCCCGTCTCAGACAAAGCAGCTTGCCTCACCCTATGCAAAGTTTGTCAGCCTTACAGCGTCTTGGGTGCCTGCAGGTATGTAGGCCCAGCTTCACCGGGGCTGCTTCTACTCAGCAGCCCAGAACACAATCCAAAGGGAAAACAGGGCTAATGCTTAGCTGGGTGGAGGGGGAGGTGTGTGTCTCTGCGCCACAGTCTCAGGCTGCCTTACAAATAGCAGGAACCCAGTTAGCATTCCACACACGCGCCTAGCTTAGGACGGGGAGGTTCTGAGAAAACCAGACGTCACCTTTCCCAGCAAAATGACTTTTTAATTAACTGGATGGTGAAAAGGCACCAATGTTCGCACTGACGTTAATGCTTCCACCCGCTCACTTTGAGGAGAACAAACATCCTCAGGCGACAGAGAAGCGACAAAGAGGGAAAGAAAGGACACAACAGGCCAGCCAACAACTATTGCCTCCAAGATTACACCTATCACAGCTGTGGGGAAAAAATCTGCAGGGCACCAATTGGGCCCCTCAGCCACCTAAAACCCCACCAATGAACTCCTTGTCAGACAGCATCCTTGCATCAAGGGATAGTGAAAGAATATAACTTTCCTCATTTACAGTTCATAAGCAAAAGATGACACATTTATAGGCTCAGCCAAGGTGGCCATCAGCAGAAAGGTTACCTGGCCTCTGGAAAGTTTACATCTGCCTTGGATCTTACACGTGCGAGCTTATCCTGTGCCCTAGCCTATTATGGTAAGGCAGCCGCTTTCAAACTTTTTGAGCTGAGTCCTCCCTCCCACTGCTCCCCGTTTGAGTTACAATTTTTGGTTGTCTCCCTCCCTCAGGATTTCAGGGTGAAGACAGGCACATGAGCCATGGTCCCTTCGGGGCAGAGCTAGTACTAGCTGCAGAAGCTACCAGGAGCGAAAATCAGTGCATGGTCATGGCGGATGTTGACACTGACCCACAGCACCACCTCTACCACTGAGGTGAGTTGGGGTAGAAGTGGTGAGCCCTCCGCGGGCTGCCTGGCGTCCCCACCCTGAACATTTTGCTGAGCCCTCTCTGCCCCATACTTAGAAAATCTCTGCTTTAAGAACTATATTGGGAAAAAGTTAATCTGACCTTTTGTTTATAACCATGATGAGCAAGCTGTGGCCCGTCACGGTAATCCACTGGCGAGCTGTGAGACAGTTTGTTTACATTGACCATCCACAGGCATGGCCGCCCACAGCTCCCAGTGCCCATGCCGGTTCACCATTCCTGGCCAATGGGAGCTGCGGGAAATGACGGGGGCTGGCCATTTAACAGCGATGTACAGACGTGTTCCTAACTGAATTAAACTAAACTTTTCAGTTTAAACCACTTACTTTAGCCTTTCACTAAAATCTGTTTCAAATAACACCTTCGGTTAAATAGCTGCAAGTCAGCTAGCAGTCAAGCCATAACCAAGATCATTGCTAATTGCCTGCCATAAGTAGAGAGAAATGTAAAGCACCCCTTCCAGATCCGCATCCCACCTCAAGTTTTCTAACAATGACCTGTTTTCCCATTTTTGGTGCTTCATGCCCTCATTAGTTAAAACTGTTTTATAGGGATATGGCAGTTAGGGAGGCACCAGCCTGCGGTTAAACACAATACCTGATGCATAGGCTTTGGGGATTTTTAAAAAAATACTTATAAACATGTAAGTTTGTTTCTCTATTAAAAATTAGTAATTTAGGATGTGCCACAGAAATTAGAAAGAGCACTAAGGTCTTCTAACTTGATCTCTAGTTTCACTCTTCCAGTGTAGGTCAGTATCCAAGAGTTATTTACTACTCTGACCATTCCAATTTAAAATAAATGTGACAGGGGGCTTCTACCACTTTCCCCATAGGCTATTGTAATGTTTACCATTTAAAGAGGGTTATCAAAGCATCACACACAAACAAATCCCACATACTGTGGGATAATTTGAATATTAAGTTATTTATATTAAGGACTGTGACAGCTGGGAAGAACACATCTTGGGAAATAAAGAATCAGAGATCAGATGCAGTTCTCAGCTATGGAATTTATTAGGTTGACTGAAGTTGTCTTAAGCCCAAAATTTTGCTTATAAGATCTGAGATGCTTTTACACATGTTCATAGATTTGTAAGTGTCCCCCACAGCAGTGTATTAGATCATAAAAACCAGAAAGCAAAACTAGCCTAGTTACACTGTCAAATCTGAGTGCTCAAAAATAAAGTCCCAGCATAAATGGCGAAAAGTTAAACTGTAAATTGTTTTTAATAATCAAAGGTGACATTTTAGTAACACAGGCAGAAGGACCTACAGTTAGAGTTTGGAGAATTCAGACAATACATACAAAAATGTATTAGGCTATTGCCTTTTGACCTAAAATTCATCTGAAGTTTCTTTCCACACCCATACACAAAAAATTAACAATTAACCAACTTTGGGATTTATTTTTGGCAGTTTTTAGCTTGTCAGATTTTTTCTGATTGAAGTCTCTAGTCAGCTAGGTTTTAGGTCTGAATTCTCCTCCTTGCATTCCCCTCATGCTGCAGCATTTTCTATTTGAGGGAAATGACTTATTTCAGAATTTACAGACCATATGAAAATAGCATCCTAAAAAAAAAAATTCCACAGCGAGCATTTCTGCCCTCTTTCTCTGCCAGTTGTTCATCAGCTAGCCACATTTAATCGGCCAGCACCTGCTAGGCTACAAGCTAAATCTCTTGGCAGTCTTCTTGCCTCTAAAGAAACTTTTGATGTTGAATCACCTCCTTCCCCCACACTCATTTTCAAGCCCCTATGCAGCACAGACTCAGTTTTTAAGGGCAAGGTTTGTAATGGAAAACCCAGCTTGGTGTAAACTAAGCCTTCAACATGCAGAGAAAGGTGACTGTACAACAGCATGACATTATATTGGTACTTTGTCCCAAATTGGTATCAATGCAAAACCAGTAGCTACTCCCTAAAGGCTGGCTGCATATTCATATTATAAATTCCTATCAAGATCTTCCTTCAGAAGTCTAAAAGAAACATACTTTGAAGATAGTTCATTGGCACTGCGGTGGTTTTACTAGGCTTTTCATTCTAATTTAATAGGATCCTATTTTTTACCTGCATCAATACTTTTATCAAATTAATTACAATTCCTGAAGTGTCATGGCTGGAGGACAATTCAGAAAAGTTATTTTAGGCAAAACTTTGTACAGTCATCTTCTTAAATATTGCAACAGCTTATGGGAAATGTATACACTACCTAGAATTTTACATTTGTGTTTAAAATTATCTTTCTATTAGAAATACATTAACCTAAGTCAACACTGAAAATTTAGAGACTTTCATTATTACTTTTTAAATACCACCATCTTCCTGAAGGAGGAAGGAATAGAAGATTCCTCACCTCTGCAATGTATGTCAAAGCTTCCCCCTTTCCCCCCCTAGTGGAGTGGTTTATTGGATTAAAGACTATGTGAAAATAAACTGAGGTTGGCCAGCAGAAGGGATGGGGTTAAGACAAAAAGGTATGAACAGCTTGGTATTATCCAGGAAATGTATCTTAAGCTATGAAACTAGAAGTTTATCCAACAATTTGATTAACTGAGGGATGGATGGGGAAAATGAAGTCAGTACAGAAACATACTAGCCTTTCACTATCTGCAGTGGCCCTTACAACTTGAAATGTGGTAGTAAGGGGAAAAAAAAAAAAGTATGTTGCAGATGAAAATATAGATCTGACTGAGAAGTTGGTGCTAGTAATCATTTTTAGCAATACTAACCATTAAGCCACAAAGTTGAATCATCTTTGCTACCTTGTTTGTGAAGGCTGTGGAAAGAATGTATGAGATTGATATAGTAATTTTGGATCACTGTGCAACTGAAACCTCTTGATTAACTTGCAGACAAGTACTGTTCATGCTTTACAGGCACTCTGGCCCTGCCAAACTAATTGTAACTTGAATCTTGTTGCCAGTTTGTATTTTAAATTTGGGGTGGGGGGAGGAAGGTCTGGTAATAGATTATACAGCTACTAGTTAAGAGTTAGTTTTCCCAATCCCCTTACAGTGCTTTTACAGAGAACTAGGCCAGATTCAGACCTTATGTAAACAAGTCCTTTGACATCAATGAAGTTCTTCCCCAAGTTTAAATTTGGCTCCTTTGGCATTTTAATATCCAATTCAAATAGACGGAAAATCAGTTCAAGCTTTGTTGAAGATTTCCAAGCCCCAGTAGGCCCAGACTTATTTAAGTATAAATGTGCCTTCAAACATTTAAGTTTGTTAGTTCTTAAGCATTTTAATCACTTGTTTTAGATCGAAGTACTAGTTCTATTCTCCAAATGTACTCATGAGTAAGATTTTGTAATTAGTGGCTTCCAGTGCTTTTCTCTCAAACTTCAGGATGTTAAACAATTGAATTTGTTAGTTATACTTAACTAGTGTCACCTGAGATGTGTAACAGGCTCACAGACAAAAGTTAAATTGCAGGACATCATGATTTCAACGCAACCTCCATGACTTACTTTTGCTCTAGTTTCCAAGTGTCCCAAATCTATGGTACTAAAATTAAAAAAAATTCTATCTTCCATTTCTTGGAAGTTCAACAATTAAACAGTTACTTAAATTTAAAAATCTGTCATTTATATGGGTTGATTTAAGTAGCAAAATGTATAGGTCTGAAAGCTGCAGTAAACTTAACTATGCGAGTCATCTGGACTAGATAGAATTCAAACTACTAAATGACTTAAGTAAACGCATGAATAATGTTTACACACTTATCCATTTAAGTTAATGGACAAACTAGAAAACAAAGTGGAAATTGAGCTCAAGTGTGTGCAAGATGTCCCAACTAATCTAGTTGTACTTGGCAAAGAAAACAAGTTTACCCTTTGAAGTTACTGTCCACCCCACCTTCCTCAGTAAAAAACCCACAAACTTGGTTTACTGAATGTATTGTAGAATGCACCACTCTGCAATACATTACAGAATCTGATTTGTCCAGCGTAACATATCTTTAGTCAGTCAATGAGGAAGTGTTTAAGGACTTGTAAAATCCCACTGTACTGTTAAGGGACATTCAGCAGAGACTCAATTTTTATTTCACCTTTAACTCAAGCAAATATAGAAATATTTGAATTTTACTCTAATAAATTGGATATAGCTTTCCTATAGTCAACATTAATCCAAAGAACACACAAACTTAGCATTAAAACTTTGTTTTTAATGGTCTCAAATTCTGTGACAGATTTTTGGTCAAGTTGTTTCCATTAAAAAATTTACTGGTTTAAAAACTAATAACTTAAACTGCCACGAAACAAATGGTCCACAAACATTCCTTTCCTTCGGAAGCTTTTACGATGCATTGTAATCATTAACCAGTCTTTTACTATTAAACTTAAATGGCCAATTGAGACAAACAGTTCTGAGACCGTTCCACCGATTAAGACTGAGGTGGCAGCTGATGTACAGAATTTTCATTTAGCCTTCTGAGCCTTCTGGGCGGACTTTGTGACCTTGCCAGCTCCAGCAGCTTTCTTATCAACTGCCTTGATGACACCAACAGCAACAGTCTGTCTCATGTCACGCACAGCAAAACGACCTGGAAACAAAATGACAACATTTTATAATTTTGTATGTGAGTATACAGATGCATACCCTGACTGAGACAACCTCTGCATGGCAACACCACACGGGATATGGCAGGAAGTAAAAATATAAAACTGAAACTGCAAGTGATATTGGAAGTATCTGAATGTAAAATGGAATTTGGCCTACACCCATTTTAAAAGGGTTATGGAGCACTGCGCAAAGTCTTATAGCAAGCTTAAAGTTTCAATGACACCTCACAAAGTAAGGTGGATGTCACCCAAGAAACAACTAAAGACAGATTTCTAGAAGAGCATGGAACATAACATGAATTTACAAGTAGTTATTTTAGAGGACCACTTACCCAGAGGAGGGTAGTCCGAGAAGCTCTCGACACACATGGGTTTGCCTGGGACCATGTCAACGATGGCAGCATCTCCAGATTTCAGGAATTTAGGACCATCTTCCAATTTCTTACCAGAACGACGATCAATCTTCTCTTTCAGTTCAGCAAACTTGCAAGCAATGTGAGCAGTGTGGCAATCCAACACAGGGGCATAACCAGCACTAATTTGGCCTGGGTGGTTCAGGATGATGACCTGTAAGGAAAAAAAACAGTAACTTTTCAAGCATAACTCATGGTTACTTGTTGGGTTGAGCTGTTTAAAAAGCCAGAAGTACTTTATCTTCCAGGGATGAACTTCAAAATATTCACTCCAAACAAGATGAGCAGCCAATATTTGCATCAATCCATAACTAAAGTTTCAAAGATCTTCA
This sequence comes from Mauremys reevesii, assembly GCF_016161935.1. Taxonomy (NCBI): domain Eukaryota; kingdom Metazoa; phylum Chordata; order Testudines; family Geoemydidae; genus Mauremys; species Mauremys reevesii. The sequence goes on along the minus strand of NC_052625.1, from coordinate 152,404,310 downwards.
AATGGTTCTGAAAAGTACCTGGGCAGTGAAGCCAGCAGCTTCCATTGGGGGGTCATTCTTACTGTCACCAGCAACATTACCACGGCGAACGTCTTTCACAGACACATTCTTGACATTGAAGCCAACATTGTCACCAGGCAGAGCTTCACTCAAAGCTTCATGATGCATCTCAACAGATTTTACTTCAGTTGTTACGTTGACAGGGGCGAATGTTACTACCATGCCTGGCTTCAGGATGCCAGTTTCCACACGACCAACTGGAACAGTACCAATACCTGAAAAGAAAAGAAAAAAAAAGCAACTCTAGGATGTTTACTCCTAATTTACCTAGGCAATTTCTGCTTTTTAAAGCGATACCATCACTATCAATCTGACAGATTTTAAAATACAACAAAGCTTACTATTGGAGGAAAAATTACAGAACTATTCTTCACAAAAAAGTACTTACCACCAATTTTGTAGACATCTTGCAGAGGCAAACGCAGAGGCTTGTCAGTTGGACGAGTTGGTGGCAGTATACTATCCAAAGCTTCTAGCAGGGTAGTTCCACTGGCATTGCCATCCTTACGGGTAACCTTCCATCCCTTAAACCAGGGCATCTAACAAAAGGCAGCACAAATGTAACTTGTGTTTAGCAATACTGGGATGCAGAAATAGGAAGGATAATTACATTTCATCCTTGATATCTTAAGGTAATTTGTGACATGAAACCTGATCTTGATCTGAGTTTTAAATAGATATAAACGCCATTCAAATGCATTGTTTCTTAATCCTGCCAATTCATCCTGGCAGTCCCTCCAACTTAATTCTGATATACAAGGTAAACAAACTTACGTTAGTGCTAGGCTCCAACATATTGTCTCCATTCCAACCAGAAATTGGCACAAAAGCTACAGTGTCTGGATTGTAGCCAATTTTCTTAATGTAAGTGCTGACTTCTTTGACAATTTCTTCATATCTCTTCTGGCTGTACGGTGGCTCAGTGGAATCCATCTTGTTCACACCAACGATCAGCTGTTTTACACCCAGTGTGTAGGCCAGAAGGGCATGTTCACGAGTTTGCCCATTCTTGGAGATACCAGCTTCAAACTCACCAACACCAGCAGCAACAATAAGGACAGCACAGTCAGCCTTTGGGGGAAAAGGTAGGTTAGTGGTTTTTTTGCATAGACCACAAATACACATCAGAAAATACTAAAGCCCTCAACTGAATTCATAGTGTTTACATACTTGGGAGGTGCCAGTAATCATGTTTTTGATGAAATCTCTGTGTCCAGGAGCATCAATGATGGTGACATAGTACTTGCTTGTTTCAAATTTCCACAAAGAAATATCAATTGTGATACCACGCTCACGCTCAGCCTTCAGCTTGTCCAAAACCCAGGCATATTTGAAGGAACCTTTGCCCATCTACAGGTGTTTAAAAAAAAAAAAGTAACATTTGTTAGCTTTCTAAATGAGTTTAACACAATTTGTATGCAGTGAACAGAGAAAGTTCCTAAAATGGTACAAGGCATCTTTTGCAGTTAGTTTCCTGTAATGCTAATACTGCTTTGGCTCGAACGCATTTGGCGCAACTGGTGAGAGATTCCATCTCTTTTCTCAGTTATTTAACCTATGACACTTTAGCCTTCAGTCTGTTAATTAAGTTAGGCTTTGCAAAGACAAGCCCTCATATCAAGTGTCCACTGCAAGTTCTTGTTTTCATACCACTGTAATCTCTTCCACAACTAGAGTATGTGCTATTCACCCACAGGCTATTTTTATAGCTAGTATAATATTGTCACTCAATGTATTTTTTGAGATGCAGTCTCTTCTACTACATGGAAATGAAAGTACACCAATGAACATATGGAGCAAGCACATACAGTAACAAATGTTTTTCAACTTGATATAGGAAGAGCCATGTATTCCTCTACCTTTAGAGAAAAAGCCTGAATGCAGCAGTTGCTTACACAGAACTGTTTTGCATTTCCTGTCTGATTGAACACCCAGCCTGAAGCTGGGAACGCTGAAAATCCCTGCTGTTGAAGTCACTGGATAAAATCAGATATTTTCTCCCTGTTCTGACTGATGGGTGGAGATCTAGTGTCTGCAGAGTAGTTGAAAAGCGCTGCTTAAATAGCGAACAAGGTGCTATTTCACCAACCCAAGCGGCTCTCTGAGCCTCCATTTTGCACTTAAACCAGGCTACTGGGCTAATTAAATCTTTCGGGCCAGCGAAGGTACCTCCGCAGCTTCCTTCTCGAACTTCTCGATGGTCCGCTTGTCGATGCCCCCGCACTTGTAGATGAGGTGCCCGGTGGTGGTGGACTTGCCGGAGTCGACATGGCCGATGACAACGATGTTGATGTGGGTTTTCTCCTTGCCCATGACGGGTGGCTCGCGGCGTCCGGCTCTTTCGGTAGAAAATCAACACCTGCGGAGGAGAAAACCCGTCAGGGATCACGCCGGGCCGGAGCCTCGCTAACCGGGGAGGCGCGCGCGGCCCAGGGCGGGGCGGCCTCGAGGCCGTGAGTAGGCCCGGGCGGTGCTCGAGGGCCGCGGCTCCGCCCACCGCGGGGGGGCGCCACAAGCGAGAAGCGCTCCCCCCCCCACCCCGCGGGCGCGAGGCGCTGCCATGCGGCCGGAGAGCGCAGAGCCGGGGCCAGGCCCGGGCGGCGGGGCGCGGCTCCTTTGTGTAACTAACCCGCCGCCCGGCCGCCGCGTCCTCCATTTTGTGGCGCTCGCGGAGAAGGGGAGGGAAAGGAAGCGGCCATCTTCGCTGAACGGGCGCCGGGGAACGGGAGCGGCCCCATTCCCCACCCAACCCTTGGCGCGCCGCCGGCCGGCCCGCACCACCAGGCCGGGGGATCCCCCCAGCGTGGCGATGGGCGGTTCCAGGGCCCCGCATGTAGCAGCTACTCCCCTCCCCGGGGCCCAACCCCCCCAAACAAGCGGCAGCGCGGGGGACACGTCGCCATTTTGTGGGGCCCTCTCCCCCTCCCCCGCCCGCAGGTGGGGCCGCCGGGGCGAGTTCCCGACACCCGCCCCCCTCCCCGCGGGTCCCTTCTCCACCACCAGCCCCGGACCCTCGCACGCGCCGCAGCTTCCCCGCGCGTGGCCGCACTCACCCACCCTGACCCTCGGGCCCGACTGTTCCAGTCGCACGGGCCCGCCCCTCCCCCACAGGCCTGCGCCACGCGGCCGGCTCTCACCTGCGAGGCGTCGGCGAACCCGTTGCGAAAAAGACCGACAACGTGAGCCGCTGCGCTTATATATCCTGCGCGGGGGCGGGGCGTGCGGGACACGTCACCGCTCCAGCGTTCGACTCGCTCCTCCCCACCGCTCGCAGCGCCCCTAGCGTCGGGCCCGGCAGGGAGCTGGGACAAAGTGCTCTGCGCGCCCCGAAACGGGGGCGGGGCGGCTGGCCACAGCCCCGCTACCGGCCGCAGGAGGGGCAGTCCCCGCGCTGCGCCGCTGGGGCTCCCCTCGGGGCGTTTGGTGACGGCCCCGTCCGCCCGCCTGCCCAGAGGGCGGACTCCGGCCTTCGCCTGAATCGCGGCAGAACCACCCCACCCGCCCGCTGAGCCTGGCTCGCTCGCTCCACCCCCGGGGCCGAGAGCTCGAACTCTCTGCCCCTCCCGTCCGATCCCCGGGCCCCCTCGGCCCCCCCCCCCCACCCGCTGTGTGCCCCCCGCCCCACGTGCCTGTCCTGCCCCCACAGCCAGCCCCGGCCACTCCACATCTCTTCCATACAGCCACATAGCTGCCCCCACACCCCATGTTCCTGTCCCTCCCCCTACAGCCAGCCCCCCAGCATCTCTTCCATACAGCCACACACCCTCTGTGCCCCTCCGTGTACCTGTGCCTCCCCCCACAGCCAGCCCTCCCCGCCCCGGCGACTCCGCATCTCTTCCATACAGCCACATAGCTGCCCATCCCCCATACAGTGCACACCCTCACCCCCGACCGTCCCTCTCACACAGCCAGCCAGGCCCTGGGCACTTTGCCTCTCCCCCATCCATCCCGGCCCCCACCCCACACCCTTCCTCAACAAGCCTGTCTCTTTCTCACACCACCCAAACTCATGGGCCCTTTTCCTTTCAGGAGCTTAGTCCTCTTGTCTAAGCACTCTAGATGCTGGCTTTCCCCTTAAAACATTCTCCATTTCTTCCACCCAGCATCTGTACGTACAATCTACCCCTCATTTTCCCACCTACTGCCCCATCCCCCCCCTAAACTGCCCTCAGCTACCCATACACCCATCCTCCATCCCACACAATTCCTGCTCCCTGTTAATCCTGTCACTTCCATGTTTTCAAATCACTTCCACCACCACCTGTGCCACTCTATCATTCTTTCTTGACACAGCTGATGCAAACACCATATGGCTTTAGCCCCCTATGCACCTGTGTGCACACACCTTTTCCCTCACAAGCTCACACAAACTGCCTCTGACATCCCAAGTGCTCAGAGAGCAGGAGGTGAATTTTTGTTCTCTGTAAGCCAATGCCAGCTCTTGCCCTGCTGTTTGGCCCACAGAGAGTAACTCTAGTCTAGTCCAGGCACACACACTTCACTTACTGGTAACTGTTTTTGTCCCCGGTTATTCATTGTAGTTGTGCTATAAGAGTGTTACTCATTCAGAAGACAGTGAACAACTTGGTTTAAAGAGGCTGTCTTGAGTTTAAAGTGTGATTCTCCTCTGAAAAAGCATTTCTGTAAAAGGAGAAACAAGGTGGGTGAGGTAAGTTTATTTTATTGGACCCAGTTCTATTGGTGAAAGCAGCTTTCAAACTTACACTCACCAACAGAAGTGGGTCCAATAAGAGAGATCTCTTATCTCTACTATCCTGGGTCCAACATGGCTACCACAACATTTCTATAAAAAGGACATCATAAGGTTCCATGTTAATTGTCTCTCTCTATCAAATGTGCCTACTGGAGGGCTTGTCAACATTTGAAAATTAATTTGGATTAAGAGAAGGTGTAAATTTAAAACCCAATTTCTGAGTAAATTCATGCATGCACATGCTTACTCCAGAATACATGTGCCTTGTTTCTGGTTAGTGCATGAATTGAGCTAAAGTGGAATTTCAGAAATTCAAGTGTCCGCATGTGGAATTACTCTTTCAAAATAGTAATTTCTGAACAACTCCATGTGTAGACAAGCTCTTACAAATGAAGAGATTTTTCTTAACAGTCTCCCCTCATTCAGAGTCAAGATGAGCTTTTCTCATGCATCACCATCAGTAATAAGATTCTGTAGACAACATTATACTCTGTGGTGCTGCATCCATGTCATTCTCTTCAATGGGGTTCCACAGGTGGAATTTAATTGCAACTTAGCTGGAGCCTATATATAATAATCAAGAGAGCTGTTTACTAACTCTCTCTTAGCAACCAAGGCATTATACCACTTTACCAGGGTATCTGAGCACCTAGATGTTATAAATTTGAAGTGCTACTTGGAGCAAAGATTTAATTTGCTCACTAAAATGAACAGATGTGACTGAGTACTCATCAGGTCTGCTCCCCATGTTTAATGCAGGGTCATTTTAACATACCCACTCTTTAAATTGGAACTTGGCTCTAGTATGGTTGTGAAAGCTGTTCAAGAGTGTTATTACCCCAGGGAATCAGATGATACACTTCACAGTATATGGAATTCTGAGATTGATGTACATTGCATTATAATTAGGATTCCCTGCCCACAAAGTAAAGCAGATTAGAAATTAGCAGAGCACATGTCAAAATAAAGGTACAGCTTCATGTCACTGAGGACATTCAACAAATGGACAGTTAAGGTTTTGGGTAATCACAGGAATTTTCAATGTACTTATAGATATTAAAAGACATGACCAGATTTTGGATGATAGATTTTTAGATGACTGACTTGCATGGTATATGTACAGCAGTATATTTGAATAATTACAGTTTAATTTAATAAAACTGAGGTGTGTAACATTGGATTATCCCACATTCAAGGGTATGCAGTCATTTGAATTGAATTTGTTATCACTGAGATTATGACTAGTGTATATATTTCAGTGTGTTATACTAAAACTGCATTTAATTAGTTTGGAAACACACTATTCAACACTCACAATGTTGGTGCTGTGCTCAGTTGTGCTTGGAATGACCACAATGCATGGATCTGCAGAAGATTGCACATATCCACACTACAAAATCATTTTCTAAACAAACCTGGGGAAGGGAGTAAGACAACTAGGCTTTCTCCATACTTGTCTTTGTTTTTCCTTAAGATTTCCCATGGTTGTCACCATCAGTTCAGTTCCACAAGAGCTTGAAACTGCAAGAGCGCTAGCATAAACAGCTACTGGCTTTTTAACTACAGCCATCTAGACAATCTCCAAGTAGGGCTAGATGACATGGTGGTAAAAAAATGCCATTAGCAAGTCTACACTAGAGTTCCTCCCATTACTACTGCCGGTGGGAATTCTATGAAAAAAAAAATCAAGGCCAAGTTTTTTTAAAAATGAGTGTTTAAAGTCCATAGTTAGGCACCCAAATAAGTCACCTAATTTTCAAAAGTAGTCAGCACCGGGTAGTCCCACATAGTGTTGACAAAAAAAATTAAGTTCCAAGAAAGCCTACCCAACTTATTTCCACACAAGCCAAATAGACAATATTTTCTGAATACTTTCAACCATCAGTCTGGAGATGAAATGCCTCTCCCCTTGACTGAGTGTGTTTCTAACACACTCACAAAGGCCTCTCACACTGTAGTGGCGGTCAGTACGTCCCTTGGCCCGTGCCACTTCCAGCAGCTCCCATTGGCCTGGAGCAGCGAACCATGGCCAGTGGGAGCCACGATCGGCCAAACCTGCGGACGCAGCAGGTAAACAAACCTGCCAGAGGCTTTCCTTGCACAAGCGGCTGAATAAGTTTGGGAACCACTGGTCTAGATCCATCCTCTTTGGAACCCCCTACAGGTAGCTGAAAGCAGCTATCATATCCCACCTCATTCTTCTCTTCTGCAGACTAAACAATCCCAGTTCCCTCAGCCTCTCCTCATAAGTCATGTGCTCCAGCCCCCTAATAGTTTTTGTTGCTCGCCACTAGACTTTCCAATTTTTCCACATCCTTCTTGTAGTATGGGGCCCAAAACCAGACAGTACTCCAGATGAGGCCTCACCAATGAGGAATAGAAGGGAATGATCATATCCCTCGATCTGCTGGCAATGCCCTTACTTATACAGCCCAAAATGCCATTAGCCTTCTTGGCAACAAGGGCACACTGTTGACTCTCATCCAGCTTCTCATCCACTATAACCCCTAGGTCCTTCTCTGCAGAACTGCTGCCTAGCCATTTGGTCCCTAGTCTGTAGCACCATGTGGGATTCTTCTTTCTTAACTGCAGGACTCTGCACTTGTCCTTGTTGAATCTCATCAGATTTCTTTTGGCCCAATCCTCCAATTTGTCTAGGTCCCTCTGTATCCTATCCCTATCCTCCAACGTATCTACCACTCCTGCCAGTTTACTGTCATCTGCAAACTTGCTGAGGGTGCAGTCCATGCCAATCTCCAGATCATTAATGAAGATCTGGAACAAAATGGGCCCCAGAACTGGCCCTTGGGGCACTCTGCTTGATACGGTCTGCCAACTAGACATGGAGCCATTGATCAGTAATGGAGCCATTGATCCTTCTGACTGCAGCTTCCATTTGGGGGGAGAAAGAATAGGGAAAATTAGTAGAAAAGTTAATACAGCATTCACAATAGGGATGAGGGGAATTTAAAGAAACATGCCCAACCCACTTTCAGTAATTTTCCCATTTGGTGGGAGTAGTTATTGCAGCACTTGCTGTTCCCCACCCATAACTATTCTTAGGTGACTTTAAGCACCTATATTAGAAGTTCATTCAAAAAAACAAAAACAAACCCCACCAATGCAGCAAAGCACTTAAGCAAGTGTGACTCTAAGCACGAGTAATGTCCATTGAAGTCAGTGAGACTGCTCATATGCTTATGAGCATGTGCCTACTGCACTGCGGCTATAAAACAGTGGAGTAGCATTGTGCTACAAAGAGAACTGTCCATTTTAAATAGTCATCTTTGCACTTCAACCTTACTGTAAATTTCGCCAATTCAGATAGACCCAACATAAAATTCACTGCAAGCTTTAGTGTTGCATTTTTTTTGTTTTATATTAAAAGGATTACTGGTCAGAATTTGATTCTAACATGTAAGTGAAGTTCACATAATTTTTGATGTGTTTGCCCCAATTAAATGCATCCAGTGCATATGTGTAAAAATATTTTACACAGTTCTCGCCAAAATTAAAGGAGTTTAAAGTTTGAAAGCATGTTTTTCCCCAAAAAAGTTAATTGATTTTAAAATATTTTTATTTAATATAGTACATAATTGACTACACTAAGAAGGAAAAAAAAGACAAAGCACACTACATAAAAACCTGTAAGAGATTCAGATAATATTAAATTAACTCATTTATAGGAGGGAAAGATAAATGTAAAAGGTAAATTTCCATTTTCTCAAAAAATGTATACAAAGAAAAGCAGGGATAATTTAAATGCAGTTCAATTATTTTTCAGAATGTTGATATTACATATCATACCACAGAGGTAAAAATCATTCACATGAAATAATCACTTAAGAGCACGTGCAATATGGGGAGAGAGAAATGGATGATGTCCCTGAAATGAAATTCTGTGCCTTTTCTAAACAAAAAGATAACACACTTTATTGTTAACAGAGGCAAAGGTTGAAATCTGGGTTGAGAGGGTAATGTTTGGTCAGAAAGCTGAACACCATTTCTAGCCTTTACTTTAAAAGGAATCTGAAAAAGCTTTATTAAAGATGATTTAAAGACAGTTTTTTTGTAAATTCAGTCTATTGGAAACACTTTCCTGTTTGTTTTTTTATACTATCTTTCAGTTCCTGCTATCCATCTGATAACACATTAAAATGATAGTCGACAAAAATTCTAATTGACAATAAAACTAAGCATTATCTTTAAATGGGTAAAAGATTTACGTGATGTATTTTCACAAATGGAACACTTTTCCTCCTGTAGTGGACATTGTAGGTAGAAATTGGCATCTTCCCTTCCAAGTGAACCAGTCTGAGATTGCTGGCAGGAATTTTCACAAGCCAGAATATTTGAAGCAAGTGTTAATTTGGATTGCAAACAGTTCATTTTCAATCTTTCAAGGGATAATCAGTAACTTTTGTTTCACACTAGGCAAAAAAACCCCTCGTTTATTTCTCTGTAGCCCCCTATAAATCAAACATCTCCAAGTTTTATACCAAAATTATAAAGGCAGTTGTATTTGGAGCAATAAAATCATTTTGAACTAGAAATCATATTCCTGAAGACAGCAACAACTTCTGCAATACAGCTGAAGGTCTGTGGATTCATGGGAAACATCTATTTAACTGTGGACCTGCCTGAATGAGTAAACAGTAGTCTTTCCAGTTACCTGAAGGTAGTTGTATCATACCCTATTTAAGAAGGGCAGCTGCCACTCAAAACAAAGGGCCATTTCATAAAACATTGGCTACAGAAGGCAATGTACACATAGAAGACGACTCAGAAATTGCTTTGTGTACAAGGGCAACCAGGAATTGTGACACAGTAGGTTTTGATAGGCATACTTATGTTTTCTGGATGTTACTGGATGTTTTCCAGGCTAAATGGGATACCACAATGGAAGGAAAGAATTAATTATAATCTTCATAGCTATAAAGTTGCTAATGCTGGGATGCTTTGATAGTTATGTGACTCTGAATCTGCCAGTGGATAAATCCATGAACTTTAACCAATTCTGAGCATTGGCTGAAGCTCTGGAATGAGCAGCAGAACACATTTTTTAGAAGTAGCTTTGAAGCCGCTTTCTGGGACGTTTGCAGAAGGTTTAAGCGACACATGCAATGCATTACCAGCACTGCTTTGGATGACCTTTATGTTCTGTATCAGAGGGGTAGCCGTGTTTGCTGCTTTTACAGATCCAGACTAAGAGTCCTGTGGCACCTTATAGACTAACAGACGTTTTGGAGCATGAGCTTTCGTGGGTGAATACCCACTTTGTCAGATGCATCCAAAACGTCTGTCAGTCTATAAGGTGCCACAGGACTCTTTGCTGCTTTATGTTCTGGAGCATCATCATATGGACAATTGCTTGGGCAAGACTAGAGGTGGAGATGAGCAGTTCTCATCCTGCATCATTTAACTGAGACTAGTATGAACAGATGTAGTAGTACAGAATTACACAGGAGGTGGTTTTCTACACATAAATTATAAAACATCCAATCATCCCAGAAAGGAGATAATGGGCAGATATGAAATATGTCCAGTCTAAGGCACCCCAAAATGTTTGCCTCCCGCTCAACATGCACCTAAAATCCATCTAAGCACTTCTATGGCCCACATTGCTGTGGTATCTGAGCACTCACAAACGTTAATGGTTCATCCCCTCACATTACCCCCAATCTTCATAATAGGGAGATTAAGTGAATTGCCCACAATCACAAAGGAAATCTGTGGCAGAGTCAGAAACCAAATCCACATCTCAGGAGTCCCCGTCCAGTGCCCTAACCACAAAAACATCCTCTCTAAATTTTTGTTAGCTGCATTATTTCAATTACAGAAAATATTTTATTTTAGAGTGTTAGCTCTTTGGGAAAGGACCTTGTATTGCATGTCGACAGAGTACCTTGCACACTTACAGCACTGCACATGACATGCTATGAAACTGATCAAAATTAAGTGGGTTTTGCCATCCCCCCTCTCTCTCTCCCCCGACACTCTTATTAAAGTCTCTCAGCTACCCTTGGATCTTCCATTGCCCAAAGCGCTACCAGATCTTCCCTATTAAGGACTCCATCCAGCAAATATTTTTGTAACTAGGTAGTTTCAGGCAGATGAGTAGCCTCACAGAAGTCAATGGGACAACTCACATGAGTGAGATTATTCCTGTGTGCAAATAGCCTCAGGATGAGATCTTAAGTGATGAACACTGGCAGGTGTTGACAAGACTAATTCCTTCATCTATAAACCTGACTAGTAAAAGTTACTGCAAAGTTTTGAACCTTGTTTATTAAGGTAAGAGATGAATGTGTAGAATTACTTTCCTAGGGGGCTGTCTTTAAACATCTAGTTTATTCCTTGATAGAGTGAAGAGATTTTGCAGTATAACTTTGTAAAATCCAGTTTGATCTCTAAAGCAATGAGATTTTATTTTGCAAGAACAGTTAGTCCTCCATTGTGCACCTGTGAGAGAGAGAGAGTGCACATGTAAGGTATACATATGAGTACGGTGTAAGAGAACATAGATACATCTTAGAAAATGTTCCTGTGTTCTGGAAACCTGTGGAGTATGAGACATTTTACAAGAGATCTTTCATTTCCTATCAGATCAACCATTTTTATTTAAAGTGACATGTGTCACCTCAGGTTGACAATCAGAGGGAGTCATGAGGGAGGATACATGCCCCCTTGCCCAGATTGGCTTCTTGGCTTGCTGTGAGCATGCTCACACAAACTAACCATGCTCAGTAACACTGCTGAAGCCAGCTACCCTCACTCTACTCCCCGCCCCCCCCCCCCACACTGTTGGCAGGCACCAGTTGTCTGTGCTGTCAACATATCTAGATCAAATATTTGACTGACCTTAATTTAAAAATCAGGCTAGTCTTCCCCCTCCCCACAACTAGTTCCTGCAGTTGCACTTTTAAATTCATGAGTGTCATTGTAAAATAAAGCAACTGATTTTATATAAAATCCACCCCAACTCTAAACACATTAAATTATCAGACACACACCAGAAGATAAAGATGAATTCACATATTCATTCTCAGCACTTCCCCCCCGCACCAAAAAAAAATTACCATACTCCATTCCACCATGTATGTAAAAATGGCATAAGTGTTTACTGGATGGACCCTAATGCACTTAAATTTTACACATGGTAAGTCCCTTTGAAGTTAACAGGGCCACTCACATGCATAAGGGCAAATACAGTCTTCACAGGCTCAGGGCCTCAGTAAACTATATTTATCCGATCTCTGTATTGCCAGAGGTTCCCCTTACCCCCTCCTGTATGTAAATATTTTAGTTTAAGTGTTAGTATCGACTGAGAATGGCTAAACTTGCATTAAAAATATAACTAATACTGCATGTTCAAGTCAGAAATGTATTTTAATTGGTTAGTTCCTGGGAGAAATTAAAAACTTCACACAAATGGATGAACTATTATAACATTCCCTCTTCCCCCTTACAGGCACATATCTTTGGAATTGCACATTCTAATGAATCAAATGTGTGGAACTTTTAATAGACTCATTGGGGCTATGCAAGCATCAAGAGATTAGATAAAGAGAACTTGCTTCTGACAACTGGTTTAATTTAACATGGTTGAATAATTTAAGCTACTTTAAAAAAAAACTGATTGTTAACTTGTTATTGTTTAGATACATCCTGTCCACACTAGAACAATGCTAAAGGTCCTTTCTCTGAACAAAGGACTAGAAATTACATTTTAAAATGACTTCTGGGATATTGCAGATCTAGTCAAAATGGCAGACACACCCAAGTTATGATGAAACACCCAGGACTAGGCCAAGTGAGTTGAGATAATGTGGAGTGATATCTATGGGAAAGAACCAACAACTTATATATTTTTAGATGCAAAGTGGGAGGCATCACAAAATAAAGCCACCTAAAAATATAGTAAAATATTTTTAAATAAGTCCTGAATTTTTTCCCAAAGCACTTCAAGTTTAAATAACTTCACTTTGGTGCATATAATTTTATACATTGGCCATGTACAGTACCAACAATGCTATAGGTATTCACCAATTTGGTCTCATCCTTGACAGAAATATTAAGAAAAAAGTCATTTCTAGAAAACGACAGTCAGATTTCCAGATGTGCTGAGATCTTGTAAATCCTACTGAAGTCTGTAGAAACTGTGCATGCCCAATGCCTCTAGAAACCAGGCCCTTAATCACAGACACATAGGACTTCAAGGGACCTTCATAGCTCATCTAGTCCAGTCCCCTGCAGTGAGGCAGGACTAAGTATTATCTAGACCATCCCTGACAGGTGTTTGTCTAACCAGTTCTTAGAACTCTCCTGTGATGGAGACGCCACAACCTCCCTAAGCAATGTATTCCAGGGCTTAACTACCCTGAGAGTTAGGAGAGTTTTCCTAATATGTAACTTAAATCTCCCTTGCTACAATTTAAGCCCATTGCTTCTTGTCCTGTCCTCAGTGGTTAAGAAGAAAAATGTATCACCCTCCTCTTTATAACAACCTTTTATGTACTTGAAAACTGTTTTCATGTCCCCCCTCAGTTTTCTCTTCTCCAGACTAAACAAAACCCATTTTTTTCTTCAAATCTTTCCTCATAGCAGAGCTGTAACTAGGCAAATATACATGCACCCCCTACCATTTCCCCCTCCCCCATCATCCCATTCAGAGGCAACACAACTGTTGATAGCAGGGTTGGGGAGCAGAATGTAAAGGCTCTGGGAGGGGCACATGACCGCTCCATGGAGGTTTTAAAACTGTGGGGACAGGGAGCCCCCCTCTGGATGGGTATGGAGGAACATTTGGGGAGGGGGGCAGCCCGTCCTGGAGGCACTCAGGAAGGGAGGGTAACCTCCACTCCGACTCACCTCAGCGGGCCACCCAGCCTGTCTGGGGGAGAGTGGGCACAACCAAAATATCTGGGGGGCATGTGACCCCAGATGGGTCCCCACACTGCTGGCCTCTCACCCCATTTTGCTTTGCATGCTGGGAGGCTGCCCTGCTCACTCCGCCCTGGTTATGGCCCTGCCTCATAGGTCATTTTCTAGACCTTTAATCATTTTTGTTGCTCCTTTCTGAACTTTCTCCATTTTGTCCACATCTTTCTCAGAGTGTGGTGCCCAGAACTGGACACAGTACTCCAGGCCTTATCAGTGCTGAGTAGAATGGAAGAATTACTTCTTGTGTCTTGCTTACAACACTCCTGCTAATACAACCCAGAATGTGTTTGCTTTTTTTGGCAACAGCATTACACTGTTGATCTATATTTAGTTTGTGATGCACTACAACCCCCAGATCCTTTTCTGCAGTACTCCTTTCTAGACAGTCATTTTCTATTTTGTATTTGTGCGATGTATTTATTTATTTATTTCAGACCATTTCTCCAGTTTGCTAAAATCATTTTGAATTTTAATTCTAACCTTCAAAGCGCTTGCAACCCCTTCAGCTTGGTATCATCTGCAAACTTTATAAGTGTAGTCTCTATGCTATTATGAAAATCATCTATGAAGATATTGAATAGAACCAGACTCAGGTTAGACCTCTGTGGGACCCCTCAATATGCCCTTCTAGCTTGATTGCGAACCATTGATAACTAACTACTCTGAGTACTGTTTTCAGTCAATTGTGTATCCTCCCTCCGTTTAGTAAGTTTGTCTAGGCTGTATTTCCCTATTTTGTTTATGAGAAGATCTTGAGAGATAGGATCAAAAGCCTTACTAAAGCTGAGATGTGCTATATCTACTGCTTCCCTTCTATTCACAAGGTGTATTAACCTAATATCCTTCTTGGGTTATTTGACATATTTGTTCTTGACAAATACATGTTGATTGTTACTTATCACAGTACTCTCTTCTAGGTACTTACAAATTGATTGTTTAATTATTTGCTCCATTATCTTTCTGGGTACCAAAGTTAGAATGACTAGTGTTTAATTCCATGGGTTTTCCTACCCCCCACCCCCCATTTACACTGATGTTCACCATGTTAGTTGTCGTTTTGGTTAAAGCAAACAAAAGGGGCATTAAACACTACCTTTTGCCGTGTTTTCTGTTCATGTTTTTCCCTCTTCATTGAGTATTGGGCCTACCTTGTTCTTCCTTTTGCTTCTAATGTATTTGTAATTAGTGTGTTAGCCAAACATATCTGAAGAACCATTTTCTCCTTTTTATTCAAGATATTGTTGCAGCCAATGAAAGCTAATAATGTTTGAGGCAAAAGATCCCTTCACATGTTGGCAGTGTACAAGAACATCAGACTTTCTATAAACTACATTTTTCCATTTACTCTGACTTGAGCACAAAAATTAGTCTCTGTTCAGCCCATTGTTTTAATGAGTCATAAGAAAACCATGTCTTATAGTGATCTTCCATTTATCATAACCACATGTAAACCAAATGTTAAATATGGGAGCATCTACCACAATAGCCAATAGTACTATTACATACAGAACAATTTAACCATATTTTAACATTTTTGATTCAAAGTTCATTAAAATAATGTTATGGTTGCAAAGTAAAGCACTTAGAAATGAAATGCCAGAATTAAAGTTGCCTGTGCAATCTTCATTCTGCCCCTTTGAGAGCATGCATTATGGCACAGCCTTTAATTACATGACCACATACTAACTATTATTCCAGAGGACCCTGCCTCTCTGTCTGAGGCAGGTACCCAGTATAGTAAGTTTCAGCCAAATGGTTCAAGTTTGACAACTGAAAACAGGATTTTATAGTGGGAAATGTCAGGCAACCTTAACTATGGAAAGCATAAGCAGCTCTGCCAATAATAAGTTAGTTTTGACAGCTGCAGGACTAATGTTAAATCTTTGGAAAATATCCTACTATGAAGTTCTCCTGACAAACTTCTGTTGCCTATTTACAGAACAACATTACTGTGTCAGGGAACCACATAACACAGTTAGTATGCCCACTATTTTACAATATGGTTCAGTCTTGCTTGGATGAACTGGACCAAATCATGCTCTAATCACGGTACAACCTGGTCAGAAGTCCAAGTCTCTACAGAATTGCAACTTACTACAGTATTCCTCCCATCCCCATACACATAGCTAAGATCAAAGAGTGTCATAACACAATATGGATACTAATATGATTATTGTTTGTCATCTAGCAGCACTAGGGTTGCCAGGTGTCTGGTTCTTGACTGAAACGCCCAGTCGAAAAGGGACCCTAGTGGCTCCAGTCAGCACCTCTGACCAGGCCATTAAAAGTCTGCTTGGTCACAGCAGCCAACCCTGCGTGGCTCCCGGAAGCAGTAACATGTCCCTCTGACTCGTAGGCTCAGGGGCTGCCATGGGGCTCCGTGCGCTGCCCCTGCCCACGGCACAGGCTCTGCCCCGAGTGCCAACGCCGCAGCTCTCATTGGCCGTGGTTCCTGGCCAATGGGAACTGCAGGGGCAGCACCTGTGGACAGGGCAGTGCATAGAGCTCCCTGGCCGCCCATGCACCTAAGAACCAGAGAGACATGTTGCCACTTCTGGGAGCTGCCTGAGGTAACCACCTCCTATGCTCCAACCCCCTGCCCCAGCCCTGAGTCCCCTCCACAACCAGACTCCCTCCCAGAGCCCACACCCGCTCCTACACCCGAACTCCCTGCCCCAGCCCTGAGCCCCCTCCTCCTTCACAGAGCCAGCACTCCCTCCGGCACAACAAACCCCTGGGCCCCAGCTCAGTGCCCCCTCCCACTCTCCAAACCCTTCATTTCCATCCCCCCCATAGCCTGCACCCCCAGCTGAAGCCCTCATAAGAACAGGTATACCGGGTCAAACCACAGGTCCATCTAGCTCAGCATCTGGTCTTCCAACAGCCAGGTGCCCCAGAGGGAATGAACAGAGTAGGTAATCATCAAGTGATCCATCCCCTTTCACCCATTCCCAGCTTCTGGCAAACAGATGCTAGGGACACCATACCCGCCCATCCTGGCTAATAACCATTGATAGACCTTCCTCCATTAATTTATCTAGTTCTTTTTTGAACCCTGTTATAGTCTTGGCCTTCACAACATCCTCTAGCAAAGAGTTCCACAGGTTGACTGTGTGTTGTATGAAGAAATACTTCCTTTTGTTTGTTTTAAATCTGCTGCCTATTAATTTTGTTTGGTGACCCCTAGTTCTTGTTTTATGAGGAGGAGTAAACAACACTTCCTTATTTACTTTCTCCACACCAGTCATGATATTATAGACCTCAATCATATCTCACCATAGCCATCTCTTTTCCAAGCTGAAAAGTCGCAGTCTTATTAATCTCTCCTCATATGTTCTGTTCCATACCCCTAATAATTTTTGTTGCCCTTTTCTGAACCTTTTCCATTCCAATATATCTTTTTTGAGATGGGGTGACCACGTCTGCACACAGTATTCAAGATGTGGGCGTACCATGGATTTATAGAGAGACGATATTTTTGGTCTTATTATCTATCTCTTTCTTAATGATTCCTAACGAGCCCTCACCCCCTCCCACATCCCAACTCCAGCCCGGTGAAAATGAGCGAGTGAGCAAGGGTGCGGGAGAGTGAGCTAAGGAGGGATGGGTGATGGAGTGAGCCGGGACCAGGGCCTCAGGGAAGGGGCAGGGGTGTTTGGTTTTCTGCAATCAGAAAATTGGCAACCCTAAGTAGCACCACTTTGACTCCAACTGAGACAGTGGCTTCATTGTAGACCCAGAGTAAGAGACTGTAAATCTGTAAGGGGAGGGACTATCTAAATAGACAAGAAGAAGGACAAGGGGAAAGAGAGGCACAGAAAATGATTCATCCAAGGTCCTAAAGCAGATTGGTGGTGGAGCTAGGACAAGAATCCATATCTCCTGACTCCTAGTCCAATGCCATATCCACTGACCCATGCTGCACCTCTCAAATTATGGCTATAGGTCACTGTAGACAAGCAGACTCACCCCTGTGGTGCCTCCTGCTGGTGACTTCTGGGAATTAGCTCGATTCATCTCCAGAACGCCCCCTGCAGGCTGGTGATCCACTTGTCCTCTGGCCCCCATGTCCCTCCCTGGACCCAGTGCCCTTTTACATGGGGTGCTGCCCCCTGGCAGTAACCCCTTTCTCTCAGGGTCTCCCCTCCCCAGGGAAACCCCCACCCTCTATCCCCACCTTGCCTCAGTATATAGCTAATGCCAGTCATTGTCTAGCCCCACACCCTGGGGCAGACTGCAGTATCAGCCTACTCATCACTGGCAAGGAGGGTTTGGACCTGCTGCCTCAGCCTACCCCTGGGCTGCCCTCTGCAACCCCCAGTACCTTTTAGCCCAATGCTAGGCCATAGCCTGGGTCTTTCCAGGCTGGAGCTCCCCAGCCTTTCCTCGGCCCCACTTCACTCAGGTACCTTGTGTCTAGCACCTTGCAGCTAGGCCCATCTACTTCTATAGCTAGAGAAAGACTTCTGAGCTCTTTATACAGGCCAGCTGTGGCCTGATGGGGCGTGGCCCAGCTGCAGCCACTTCCCAATCAGCCCAGCTTAGTAGCTCCTAGCCACAACCTTCCCCCAAGGCTGTTTTAAGCCCTTCAGGGCAGGAGCAGGGTAAGCACCCTGCTACAGTCACCATGTGTCATTGTGCAGATAGGACCTCATCTGTACAGGCCTTTTCATTGTATTTAAATGTGGCTAATGACTATGGTTCCAGTTAACCCAGCCCTTGAAAGCTTGGCTAAAGCATAATCAAGTTAAAACACTATGCATGAAACTAGGACCACAGTGGCTAGTCAAGCTGTTAAGAAATTGATTTGGCACAAACTATGTTTAAACAGTTCTTAACTGGGGTAAAAATCTTACTGTGTATGTTTCACGTCTACTGTATATGTTTAAGCACTATTGCCGAGTCATTCTGCACGTACTTTTGAAGATTATTCACACTTGCTAAATAAAGTCAGCATTAGTCTGCTTCGTGACATGCAGTCCCCAGTTCCTACAGTGTATGTGAAGAGCATGTTTTAGAATGGTGATCCTTTACATCCTATGTTTATGTCACAGTGAAAGTCTTACCGTTGAAACCAAGGTGCTCACATTTTGGGGATGTGATGGTAGGGTACATTACAAACAAAAGTGGATTGAACAAATCAAGAAGGAAGCAGTTCTGTTTCTACTTGAGATAAACTGTTTCTGTTAAGTCGTTGACATAGAGAATTAAAGATCAGATATTTTATTATGCAAATGGCATTGCCAGGGCTGCCATGGAGACAAAAAACCTAGACTGCTAGATCAGCTGAACATTTATGTACTTTAGGAGATTAGTAAATTCATTTTCCATACAGTCTATCAATGCCAGAATAAGTAAATCTCTTAGGAGCAGAATGAAAATGTGAGTTGATAACCTCGCATTTAACACCAGCTCCGTCACACAGTACCTACTACATTAAATCTCTTGGTCTTCTGCCCATGCCACTCTCCCCACTTCTGCTGCCAGAAATTTCAGAAGGGGAAGCAAAGTGACAGTGGTAAAGGCCAAGGTTTCCAAGAGTGATGAGTGATTTTAGGTGTCTCAATTTTTCAGCATCCAACTTGAGAGACCATGAAGAGGCCCAAAGTCCAAATAAATATGTTATTTCCATGGCAAGTCTACCTGAAATTACAATTACCTGTCCCCAGTTACATGCTCTTCTATGAGACACCTTTATAATTACTCAAGGTAGGTGTTACAAGATTGAGGGGGAAAAAAAAGTCATAGGAACAGCATTGTGCTCCATAAATTCTAAGTTAGGTGCTTACTGTACAATGAATGGGGAGAGATGGACACCTTAGAATGCAATCCACAAAGCTAGTATGTTATCGGTGAGGTGCCTAAGCTAGCCAATGGGAGATGCTGACCAGAGGAATATGTGCTAAACCCCACCCCCTCACAGAAATAGGTGCCTAGCTCTGCTTGTGATCAACGAACCAAGGGAAGAGGCATTGACAATTACCTAAGCTGCATGTGGAGCCCAAAACAAACAGCTGGAGAAGCAGCAGCCTCCCTTACAACCTTTAGTTTGGCCCAGTGCTTGTCAACCTGTGATCCACAGATCCTGGGGCTCCACAGAATATGTATAAAATTTCCAAAGGGGTCCGCACCTCCATTTGAAATTTTTTAGGGGTCTGCAAATGTAAAAAGGTTGAAAACTACTGGTCAGGATACTCAACCAAGATTCAGGAGACCCCCAGTACAAGTCCCCACTACTCTGGAGTGGGAGAAGGGATCTGAACAGGGATCTACAGTCTTTCAGGTGAGTACCCCAATCACTAGGGAATAGAGCCAGTCTAACTCTCTCTGGCAGAATTGGAATATGCAGGCCATCTATCACCCCTCTGCAGTTAGGGAAGCCCATTTGTGCAAAGCCAGCCACAATGTCACACACGTTGCCCAGAGTCACAGTCTTTGGGAGCAGGATGCGATTAATAGCCCTGCACATTTCCATCAACACAAGTCCAACAGTTGACTTTCCCACTTTGAACTGGTTAGCTACCGATCAGTAGCAGTCTGGAGTAGCCAACTTCCAAAGTGCAAACACCACGCTTCTCCAATGGCAGAGCAGCTCTCATTCTCATGTCCTTGCATCGTAGGGCTAGGGCGAGCTCATCACACAGTCCCATGAGTGTGGCTTTCCTCATCTGAAAGTTCTGCAGCCACTGCTCGTCATCCCAGACGTGCATGATGATGTGATCCCACCACTCAGTGCTTGTTTCCCGAGCCCAAAAGCTGCATTCCACTGTTGTCAGCACCTCCATGAATGACACAAGCAATCTCTTGTCGTAGCTACTATGCGTGGTGAGATCAATGTCGAACTTCTCTTGCCTTTGTAGTTTAATGAATAACTCAACTGCCACTCGTGACGTTAGTCAGACCGAGCAGCATACTGGTCAACAGTGCGAGATCCATTCCTGCAGACCAAAGAGGCAGAGCACACAGTACACAAACAGTTGAAAGATGGCGTCAAATGTGGGCAGAAGCACAGGGATTGCTGGGATGTGAAGCAATGCATCATGGGGCATTGGGACAGGACCCAGGATGCCCCGCGACCCCCTCCGCCTTCCCACAACTCTTAGCGGCAGAAGAGGAAGAAATGCTCTGTGGGATAGTTGTCCAGAGTGCACCGCTCCAAATACCGCTGCAAGTGCCACAAGTGTGAACATGCTATTGTGAAGGCAGCTGACAGTGTGAACACGCAACAGCGGTTTCCCTTCAGCGCTCTCTGAGTGGTGCTGAACCTCTGCCAGTGAAGACATACCTTAAGCAAGTAGGTTAAACTGATCAGGTACAAGGCACTCTTATAAGAGTGTCCACACATGAAGTTATTCAGGAACAGCTGTTCCTGAATAACTCCATGTGTAGACAAGCACTTAGATTGATGAATAGTGAGGAATATAGGTTAAAGAGATAGGAAACAGTTTTTTTTCCCCAAAGACTTAAAAGGGACTTTACTACCTAGTGCTTTGGAAAACACATGATCCATACATTATATTGATTCTTGAGATTTTCAGCTCAGTTATGGTGTGATTTATTCTTCATTATTAAACTGTTAAGCCAACCTGCAAGTTCATTTTAGTCAGAGACAGAAGCTACCCATTCTACCTGCTCATAAAACTCAGGAGTATGAATTCAGGTCATGCTTATATATCTAATATCAAATCACAGGGAAGTTTAAGATCAGTGAGAACAGCCTCTAGCTGAGCAACTTATTAATAAATCCCAGAAGTTATCGGATCGAGGCATCCTGACTTGATTAGCGACATAGCAGCAGGGCATAGAATGTCTATACTTCCCAATAAACAGGATTTTACATATGTGAATGTTTTATTATTCATAAAAGTGGACTAATATTGGTTTAAATCAGAGACAGTATGCTGTGTTTTGGGGAGTTGTGAATTACAGAGTTAGAAGAGGGAAATATGTAATGTGTAAGCTACTTGATGGAAGCGTCTTAGACTGTCAATTCCTGGTAAATGTCCCCAGTATGATCAAAAGGCAAAAGCCAGTGATTAGGAAAAATAAGGCAAGGAATGTGTGTGTGGAATGATACTCATTGATGCTGAACTTCTTTCAATGTTTCTATAGCTCACCTATGCTGGTGAGAATAGTGCGGGGGGAGGGGAGGGAGAGCCGGAGGGGAACAGCTTGCCCACTCCCATTTAAAAAAGAAAATAAGGGGCTTGTAGCTTGTCTCTACTACGTGTCCCAAGTCAGCATGGGAAATAGAGTTCCTGCCTAGAGGTGGCCATTTTAGTAAGTTAGCTCTTCTGGAGCAGGATAGAGAATCGGGAAGAGACAAGGGATCACTATAGGTGACTTTAGTAGAACCTCTTCCATCCCAGAATAGTGGACCAGCCCCTAGATCTTCTGCTGCTATAAACTGACATAGGTTCATTTACTTCAGTGTTGCTAAATCCACTGGCCACATGGCCCCAGGCATTCAAAGAATGATCAACCACCAATGGGAGGTAAAGAAGAGGGGAAGTTGAGGAATAACCACTACAGTATAATTTATTAGTGTTAAACTGTTCTGTGGTTTTGCCTAACTATTTTGGTGTGTGTGTTACAGCATTCTCCTGTCTCACTCTCTGGTGGATATATTTTGTGGTGAAATAAACACTGATATTTTATTTTACCACTTTCTATGGAAATCAGAAAGGGACCCCAAAATACAGACACTGCATGAACCCCTTATTCAGTGTAAAGAATATCCAAGGCACTCATCATAAAGATATGTTCCTTCACTGTGCACAATGACAGACTGCAGTGAATGTGTACAGAAATCTGCTGGGTGGAGTCAGTCTGGTTGATTTTTCTGTTTTTTAATCACGCATTCTCTCACCTCTGAAGTGCATTTTAAACAAAATGTTTAACTCTCTTGCCTCTGATGTTGTTAAGTAATAATTAAGGCTGTCAATTAATCACAATTAACTCATGCGATTAACTCTAAACAATTAACTGTGATTTAAAAAATTGTGATTAATCGCACGATTAAACAATACAATACCAATTGAAATGTATTAAATATTTGTGCATGTTTTTCTACATTTTCAAATATATTGATTTCTATTACAACACAGAATACAAAGTGTACAGTGCTCGCTTTATTTTATTTTTTATTATAAATATTTGCACAATAAAAATGATAAAAGAAATACTGTAGTATTTTTCAATTTACCTCATACAAGTACTAGTACTGTAGTGCAATCTCTGTCGTGAAAGCACAACTTTAAAATGTAGATTTTTTTTGTTATGTAGCTGCACTCAAAAACAAAACAATGTAAAACTTTAGACCCTACAAATCCACTCAGTCCTACTTCTTCTTCAGACAGTTGCTAAGACAAACAAGTTTGTTTACATTTATGGGAGATACTGCTGGCTGCTTCTTATTTATGGGGAGAGGGATAGCTCAGTGGTTTGAGCATTGGCCTGCTAAACCCAAAGTTGTGAGTTCAATCCTTGAGGGGGCCACTTAGGGATCTGGGGCAAAAAACAGTACTTGGTCCTGCTAGTGAAGGCAGGGGGCTGGACTAAATGACCTTTCAAGGTCCCCTCCAGCTCTAGGAGATTACTATTTACAATGTCACCTGTCAATGAGAAGAGGCATTCACGTGGCACTGTTGTAGCCAGTGTTGCAAGGTATTTATGTGCCAGATATGCTAAACATTCATATGCCCCTTTATGCTTCAGCCACCATTCCAGACGACATGCTTCCATGCTGATGAGGTTCATTAAAAATAAATAAATAGTGTGTTAATTACATTTGTGACTGAACTCCTTGGGGGAGAATTGTATGTCCCCATCTCTGTTTTACCCACATTCTGCCATATATTTCTTGTTCTAGCAGTCTCGGATGATGACCCAGCACATGTTATTTGATTTATGAACACTGTCGCTGCAGATTTGACAAAAAACACAAAGAAGGTACCAATGTGAGATTTCTAAAAATAGCTACAACAGGTTTAAGAATCTGATGTGCTGTCCAAAATCTGAGAGGGACGAGGTATGGAGCATAGTTTCAGAAGTCTTAAAAGACAAACACTCCGATGTGGAAACTACAGAACCTGAACTACAAAAAAACCCACAACAACCTACTTATGGTGGCATCTGACTCAGATGTTGAAAATGAACATGTGTCTGTCCGCACTGCTTTGGATTGTTATAGAGCAGAACCCGTCATCAGCATGGACACATGTATTCTGGAATGGTGGTTGAAGCATGAAGGGACATATGACTCTTTAGCACATCTGGCACATAAAGATCTTGCAACGCCAGTAACAACAGTGCCATGTGAACGCCTGTTCTCACTTTCAGATGACATTGTAAACAAGAAACGGGCACTATCATCTCCTGCAAATGTAACCAAACTTGTTTGTCTGAGCGATTGGCTGAAGTAGGACTGAATGGACTTGCAGGCTCTAAAGTTTTACATTGTTTTATTTTTGAATGTAGTTATATTTTTGTACATAATTCAACATCTGTAAGTTCAACTTTCATGATAAAGCAACTGTACTACAGTACTTGTAGTAGGTGAATTGAAATACACTATTTCTTGTTTTTTACTGTGCAAAAATGTGTATTAAAAATAAATAGAAAATGAGCACTGCACACTTTGTATTCTGTGTTGTAATTGTAGAAGCAGCAAAGAATCCTGTGGCACCTTATAGACTAACAGATGTTTTGCAGCATGAGCTTTGATGTGTGAACCCTTTTCTTCAAGCAGAGAGTCTATAAGGTATATAAGGTGTGGGAGGGATTCTTTGCTGCTTCTACAGACACACAACTACCCACTACCCCTCTGATACTTGTGTTGTAATTGAAATCAATATATTTGGAAATGTAGAAAACATCCAAAAATATTTAAATAAATGGTATTCTATTATTGTTTAACAGTGAGATTAATCACGATTAATTTTTTTAATCGCTTGACAGCCCTAGTGATAATTTAACCAAGTGATTAACCTTTTCCTTCCAGGAAAGTCTGGTAAGGAAACACTACGCCAAGCAGCTTGCTCAGTTCCAGTATTACCTCTGAGCTTTATTCAGCCTGTCTTGAGGCTGTGGTACTGTATAACATTCAGTCTGCCAATCGAATACTACTGCAATTCCACTGCCTGCCTGCCTGCCACCTGAATCACTTTAGTAACCATGGTTACCACATGAAGCCATTTGCAAACATCTAAGAGGATGCTGGAAAATTGAAAAGGATTCAGAGAGCCATTGTGGGAACAGGTCAAGGTCTGGAAAACATTCCTTCCAGTGACTTGAGGTGCTCAATCCATCTAGCTCAGTAAAGAGAAGATTAAGAGGTAACCCAATTATAGGGTACATCTATGCTACAGAGGTACAACTATAGCATTGCAGCTTCACAGCAAAATTTTTCACAGCCTTGAGTGACGTAGCTAGGTCGACCTAAGTTTTAGGTGTAGATCAGGCCACAGTCTATAGGGACCTACACAGGCAGACTGTACCCTGTACTAGAAGAATTTCATCTAGAGACAAAAGGATAAGAAGATTCAATGACTTGAAGTAGAAGCTAGAATAATTCAAACACGAAATAAGGGCCAAGTTTTTAACAGCGAGTAATTAACCACTCCAACAGCTTATCGGGGGAAGTGGTAGCTTTTCCATCACTTGGAGTTTTAAAATCAGGAATGAATGTCTTTCTTAAAGTCATGCCATAGTTCATCCAGAAGTTATTCAGCTTGAAGCAGGAATTCCTGGGAGAAATTCAATGGCCTGCATTCTGCAGGACGTTAGACTAGATGATCATAGTGGCTCCTTCTGACCTTAAAACTATGAATTTATAACATGCTGCAACACCACAAAAGTCACTAATAGCGTAGAGGAATCCCATGCTGCTGTAAAAGCTGTCTTGCTCCCTGCATGAACCCCATTTTTTGCCATATAATGCAGCAGCAGCATCTCCCCAGCATGTAATACTATTCAGAATTAAAAAAAATTGACTCTACATAAACATAAGACGTGGAAGGGAACCACGGTTATTCTGTTTCAAGCTCTAGCAAAGGAAAGGTTAGGACTGTATTTTAGAAGGGGGAGAGGAGATGAGGAAAAGTCTGTGCCAGGAGCAGCTTATTCCACAATTGTCTATTATGGAGTTCTTTGCATCTTCCTCTGAAGCATCTGGTACTGATCACTCTGAAGAAAGGGATGCTGGACTAGGTGGACAGCTACAATAATACATGATAACTCATCTGGCAATTCCTATGTCCCTGAGGATCAAAAATGTGTTCACAACAACATGTGTGATTTCCCACAGAAGGTAGTAAATAGACATAGCTGTTGGCAAAGTATTTTGAACTGTTAAATAACGAATCACGGGAGTGGATTCATATATAAAACTTGCCTGCCTGGCAGTGTTTCCCCCCAGAATTGAAATGGGAGGGGGGTGTTCGAATTTATGGGGGGAAGGGTCAGGGCCAATGAGGGGTGAGACCGTTAGGGTGCAGGTGGGCTGTATGGCACCATAGTAAAAACTGAAAAAATGTTTCATGACCATTTTATTAGATTTAACTCATGTTTTAAAATCATCACACAAATTAAAGTTGGCTACTCAAGCCTTCTATGAAGCACTACATCTACATCCTTCTTGGTTTCTTGTTATAATTCTGCACAACTCTGTTAATGAACTTCTTGAATGCAATGCATTCATTTTTGGTGGGTGGAGGGATAGCTCAGTGGTTTGAGCATTGGCCTGCTAAACCCAGGGTTATGAGCTCAATCCTTGAGGGGGACTTTTAGGGATCTGGGCAAAAATCTGTCTGGGGATTGATCCTGCTTTGAGCACAGCACTGGACTAAAGGCCCTCATGAGGTCCCTTCTAACCCTGATATTCTAGTTCAGCTGAGCTGTCAGTGGGGGAACCTTGCTTCTAGTGCAGACTGTGCCATCTCTTCCACAGAAACACTGTCCCACAGCAGGTCTAAGCACTAAGACCTGGTTATCAGCCTTGGTCTACACTACAAGTTTAGGTCAAATTTAGCAGCATTACATCAATTTAACCCTGCACCCATCCACACAACAAAGCCATTTTTATTTTTTACTTAAAGGGCTCTTAAAATCAATTTCTATACTCCTCCCCCAACAAGGGGATTAGCGCTGAAATCGAATTTGCCGAGTCAAATTTGGGGTAGTGTGGTTGCAATTCAATGTTATTGGCTTCTGGGAGCTATCCCAGAGTGCTCCATTGTGACCGCTCTGGACAGCGCTTTCAACTCAGATGCACTGGCCAGGTAGACAAGAAAAGGCCCACAAACTTTTGAATCTCATTTCCTGTTTGGCCAGCATGGCAATCTGCAGGTGAGTGCAGATCTCATCAGAGAGGTGACCATGATGGAGTCCCAGAATTGCAAGAGCTCCAGCATGGACCAAATGGGAGGCATGGGATCTGATTGCTGTATGGGGAGACGAATCCATGCTATCAGAACTCCGTTCCAAAAGATGAAATGCCCAAACATTTGAAAAAATCTCAAAGGGCATGAAGGACAGAGGCTATAACAAGGACCTGCAGCAATGCCGCGTGAAACTTAAGGAGCTGAGGCAAGCCTACCAAAAAAACCAGAGAGGCAAACAGCTGATCCAGGTCAGAGCCCCAGAAATGCCGCTTCTATGATGAGCTGCATGCCATTCTGGTAGGTGCAGCCACCACAACCCCAACCCTGTGCTTTGACTCCATCAATGGAGTAGCACGCAACAGAGATGTGGGTTTTGGGGACGCGGAAGATGAGGAGGAGGAGGTTGAAGATAGCTCACAGCAAGCAAGCAGAGAAACCATTTTTTCCCGACAGCCAGGAACTGTTTCTCACCCTGGACCTGGAGCCAGTACCCCCCAAACCCACCCAAGGCTGCCTTCCAGATCTGCCAGGTGGAGAAGGGACCTCTGGTGAGTGTACCTTTGTAAATATTATACATGGTTTAAAAGCAAGCGTGTTTAATGATTAATTTTCCCTGGCATTCGCAGCCAGTACAGGAAAAGTCTGTTAACGTGTCTGGGGATGGAGCGGAAATCCTCCAGGGACATCTCCATAAAGCTCTCCTGGCTGTACTCCCAAAGCCTTTGCAAAAGGTTTCTGGGAAGGGCAGCCTTATTCTGTTCTCCATGGTAGGACACTTTACCACGCCAGGCCAGTAGCACGTAGTCTGGAATCATTGTATAACACAGGGTATGGTCCGGGTGTTTGCTGGCATTCAAACAACATCCATTCTTTATCTCTCTGTGTTATCCTCAGGAGAGTGATATCATTCATGGTCACCTGGTTGAAATAGGGTGATTTTATTAAGGGGACATTCAGAGGTGCCCGTTACTGCTGGGCTATTTGCCTGTGGCTGAACAGAAATGTTCCCTGCTGTTAGCCACGTGGTGGGGGGAGGGGTGAAGCAATCATCCCAGAGAATTGGGTGTGTGGGGGAGGGTTAGTTGGGTTTGTGCTGCACGTTAACCCGAAAACCACAGCCCCTCCTTTTAAATTGCCAACCCACTTTAAATGGCCAACCCAACGGCTGCTTGGTATGGGAAATGAGGGCGCTGCTGTTTGAAACCATTCCCACATGTTATGAAGGTTAAAGAAGCCAAAAGACTGTGTCTTACCATGGCTGCCTGCAAGCCGAATTCTGTTGCCCGGCCCTGCGTGAGTGATCTCTCACACCAAACCAGCATACCCTCAATAAGAGGCAAAATGCGACCTTGTATCAAAAGCACATGTGCTATTTAATGTTAACAGCAAGATTTACCGTGAAAGAGTCTACCCATTGTTCTCTAAAATGCATCTTTTTATCTACCACTCTCCCCTTTTTTTCCTCCACCAGCTGCAAATGTTTCAATGCTCACACTATCTTCCCGTTGCCAGAGGCTATTGAAGATTAGAAGGTGAAAAAAACGCACTCGCGATGAAATGTTCTCTGAGCTCATGCAGTCCTCCCACACTGAAAGAGCACAGCAGAATGAGTGGAGGCAGACAATGACAGAGTCCAGGAAAGTGAACAGAAATAAGTGGCGGGCTGAAGATGATAGGTGGCGTCAGCTTGCTGACAGAAGGCAAGAGGCAATGCTGAGGCTACTGGAGGAACAAACTGATATGCTCCAGCGTATGGTTGAGGTTCAGGAAAGGCAGCATGAGCACAGATTGCTGCTACAGCCCGTTTAACCAACCACTACAGCCCGTTTAACCAACCGCCCTCCTCCCCAAGTTCCATAGCCTCCTCACCCAGACACCCAAGAACGCAGTGCGCGGGACTCCGGGCACCCAACCACTCCACCTCAGAGGAATGCCCAAGCAACAGAAAGCTGGCATTCAATAAGTTTTAAAGTGGGAGTGTGGCCTTGTCGTTCCCTTCTCCCCCACCCCTCCTGGGCTACCTTGGCAGTTATACCCCTATTTGTGTCATGAATTAATAAAGAAAGCATGAATGTGAAGCAACAATGACTTTATTGCTTCTGCAAGTGGTGATCAAAGGGGGGAGGGTTGGGTCGTTAGCTTACAGGGAAGTAGAGTGAACCAAATGGGGGGGGTCATCAAGGAGAAACAAACAGAACTTTCACACCATAGCCTGGCCAGTCATGAAACTGGTTTTCAAAGCTTCTCTGATGTGCAGCATGCTCTGCTGCACTCTTCTAATCGCCTTGGTGACTGGCTGAGCGTAATAAGCGGCCAGGTGATTTGCATCAACCTCCTACCCCACCATAAACATTTCCCCCTTACTCTCACAGATATTGTGGAGCGCACAGCAAGCAGTAATAACAATGGGAATATTGGTTTTGCTGAGGTGTATCCGAGTCAGTAAACTGTGCCAGCGCGCTTTTAAACATTCTACCACCATTCTGCACTTGCTCAGCCTATAGTTGAACAGCTCCTGACTACTGTCCAGGCTGCCTGTGTACGGCTTCATAGAATCATAGAATCTCAGGGTTGGAAGGGACCTCAGGAGGTCATCTAGTCCAACCCCCTGCTCAAAGCAGGACCAAACCCAACTAAATCATCCCAGCCAGGGCTTTGTCAAGCCTGACCTTAAAAACCTCTAAGGAAGGAGAATGGCACAGCAGAATGAGTGGAGGCAGACAATGTCAGAGTCCAGGAAAGCACAATACTGAATCTCCATTAAACTTTTCAAGGTACCCCTGACAGACCTCACTGAAATGATTGTCAGCTGTTGATTTCACGAAGGGAAGGAGTGGGGAGCAAATGAATACAAAACAAATCTAGTGTCTTGTTTTGATCCGCTCCATCTCTCTTATACATCTTAGGCTGGCAGCAGACGGTGCAGTACGACTGCTAGCCATCGTCGTCTCCTGGCTGCTCACCAGAAGATGGTACAGTATGATTGCTAGCCATCGTCGTCTCCTGGCTGCTCACCAGAAGATGGTACAGTTTGATTGCTAGCCATCGTCGTCTCCTAGCTGCTCGCCAGAAGACGGTGCATATGACTGCAGGCAGGACTGACTCTGCAGGAGACGAAACTTAAAAAGAGAATGACCTGGAGTCACTCCCATTTATGTCCAGGTGTCCCTGGCAGACCTCACTGTGGTCTGCCAGGAGCACCCATGTCTGCTCAGGCGCCCCTGACCGACCTCACCAAGGTTGGCTAAAAGAGCACCCAGGAGACGACGATGATTGCTACCAATCATAATGCACCATCTGCTGCCAAAAGGCAATGAGCTGCTGCTGTGTAGCAATGCAGAACCACATCTGCCAGCACCCAGGACGCATATGGTGACAGTGAGCTGAGCGGGCTCCATGCTCGCTGTGGTATGGCGTCTGCACAGGTAACCCAGGAAAAAAGGTGAGAAATGATTGTTTGCCATTGCTTTCATGGAGTGTGTGTGTGTGGGGGGGCGGGGCTGACAACATGTACCCAGAACCACCCGCGACAATGTTTTGCCCCATCAGGCATTGGGATCTCAACCCAGAATTCCAATGGGCGGCAGAGACTGCAGGAACTATGGGATAGCTACCACAGTGCAACGCTATGGAAGTCGACGCTAGCCTCGGTACTGTGGACGCACTCTGCCAAGTTAATGGTCTTAAGTGGGGACACACACAATCGACTGTATAAAATCGATTTCTAAAAAATTGACTTCTATAAATTCCACCTAATTTTGTAGTGTAGACATACCCTCAGTGATTTCAGCTGTAGTAGTCACTTAACAAAACAAAATACTATCTATGGAGCCTAATCAGCTCTGTCTTTAAACAGTGGAGAGGGGCAGGTCAAATAGTACTTGTGAGTCAGGCAGACCATCAAGCAAAACACCTGTCCCCACCCTTTCTCTTGATGCCCTCAGTCAGCACAGGCTAAGTACAGTTCTACTGCCCTTTACTCAGACAATAACAACATTTACCCCCCCCCACCCCCACATTCAGGTGATTTGTAACCCAACCCCAGCCAAAATCTATCAGTTGGGCAACACAGCTGTTTGCTGGATACCTAGGTAGATTAGGTGTTAATGTAAATACAACCTGGTCCTGAAGACTTTCCCCCCAGCTCCCAAATCATGATTAGCTGTCAGGGAGAACTCATTTAGACTTTGCTTAGAAATCATAATTTGAAATTATTAGGTTTGCCAACATCACTGAAATGAATGCACTGACATTGTCATAAAAACAAAAGCTGTATAAGGAAGCTAGTCTATGTTCATACTTTTCAAATCTATTCTACTTTTTCAGATACACGTATTTTATCATACACTTTATATGCTTTTAAAGTGTGTATTCATGTTTCAATATCAATTCAAATTTCCAAACAATCACTAAATTGGCAACACTGCATGTAACTAGTTCACAAAACTGGTGGGGAGAGGGGGTGTTGAGGAAATTCGGTGGGGGTGGGGGGTAGGGAAATCCCTGCTTCCTGGTCTATTTGGTTTTAATACTTGTGGACAATAACAGCCATGCTTGCGTGGAGGAATGGCACTTCAGACGTAAAAAGCCTGTATTAAAGGTTGCAAAAAGTAGACTTCAGCCGCTTTAAACTGTGAAATCATGTGAGTCAGCCCCATGGCATTCAAGCAGAATTCCAGAATGAATGTCAGCCAAGCCTGACATGCCGAACTGTCAGACTCTGCCACGCTCTAATGCCACAGGGAGGGAGGATTTAGAAGTTGGGTGAAGGAGGAAGTGAGAGAAATGAGCAGTGCTGAGAGAGACACGGAATCATTACACAAATCAAACATGCCCAAGGGCAGTGGTTTAGAAAGAGGCCAGCTGGTAATAAACTGCCTTGTGAGTCATGTGTTATTACCCTCTACTGGCTGGAATTGGAACTATTCCGCTGTGTATAGTACTAATACTGCTACCTAGAATCAAGGTTCTACTTTAGTGTAAATGGTAGGGACAGCAGGAGGTTATAAGTTCTATCCTTGCTGGATTCTCAAATGTGACACTTTCTGCACCACAGTGAAAACTGAAGTCCTAAAGCGATCATAGCTTGAAGCTCCTTGATGCATATTGTTGAAGCTTCCGAGGTACAAATAATTAGTAATCAAAATAATACTTTGTTCCAGTACCAACACAATTATTTTTAAAGGTGACTACAAATGGGTAGGCTTAGAACTGATTGAATTCTTTTATTCAAAGCTCCCACTGCCTGTTAATTAAAACAGGACTTTTTATTTTTTTATTTTTTTTTGAGGTAAGAGGTTGTATTGAAAAGCCAAACACTCCAAAAATTGTCAGTTTTTGGCAACTGAAAAATTTCATCTTGTGCGCTGTAAGTTTTCAGTAAACCCAAAAACTTTTACCAGATGGGCCAAAGTGTTTTGCTTGCTGAAAAATGTTTCATTTTTGGATGAAAACAAATTGTTGAAAAGATTTCAGCAAAAACTCTTTTATAAAGTTTTTGTCAAAATTATTGGGGGTGGGGGAAAGGGGCAGGAAAACAACATTCCTGATCTGTTCTATTTAAGATCACAGAGCACACTGAAACTTAGAAAAAAATGTAGGATGTACCAAAGTGTCAAATACATTTAGAAATTTTAAGTTATACAAATCTCGACTGATTTAGGAGCATAAAAAATTTAAACTTTAGACATGTTTTACAGTTCAGCTTTAAACCCAAAGATTGCGCTATTTTTTATTACATATGCACTAAAATTAGAATGGTTCTTTGGTGAAAAAAGGGGAGAAACTGATAGAGTAAAGTGAATACTTTGATACAAAATGTTACCCTACATGAGTGGTCTCCAACCTTTTTACGCCCAAGATCTTTTTGAATTTAAGGGCAACCCAGCGTGATCTACCCTGCGCCTTCCCCAAGGCGCCGTCCCGTCCCTTCCCACTCACTCCACCCCCCCATCACTCGCTCTCCCCCACCCTCGCTCACTTTCACCAGGCAAGGAGCCTGTCATAGCAGCAGCTCCGCTGCGCTGCCGGAGATCGCAATCGACTGGAAGATCCTCTAAGATCGACGGGTTGGTGACCACTGCCCTACATACTATTTTAAGATACTTTAGACTTCATCATTAAGTTCAACATTTCTGAGTCACAAAAGGTGATCTGAAGGGAAATGGCTTATATTTAATTTGTAGGCTACTGCATTGACAAACATTTACTTCATAGTGCTGTACAGAGAGTCACCTAGCCTAGCTATGCTTTCACTCCTAAATCAGATAGTGAAGTGGAAACTGTTTCTCACTTGCCATCATATAAAGAGGGGGGAAACTTTCTGGGGAGCAGTGTTGGCCAGCAATAGCTCAGAATAAAGACAGTCCCAATGAAGTACTCTATAGAGGTGAAACTAGTTGCAAAGATTATGTAAAACAATTTATAATTGATTACCTTCACCCCTGTCAAAGGAATACTATCAACCACCCTCTTCCCCAACCACTAACACCACATTTAATAAAAGTTGTAGTAGGTGATTCCCATTTTCAACTATGGGGTAGGAGCTGTTGTATATACATCACTCAAGTGTCACTTGTCTTGGTATTGACTATCTCTTAGTATAGTGTGGCAACTGTAAGCCAATACAAAGAGGAAAGACAGCAGAATTAGCAAAAGGAAAAGTGACAGTGCTATTTGGGGTGTGTTTTGTTTGTGTTTTTCTGAAAGAGTAAGGGCTTGTCTACTCTACAGGTTATGTTATGTCACTCAGGGGTGTCAATAAGTCACTCCCCTGAGTGACGTAAGTTACACAGACCTAAGCATCACTGTGGACAGCGCTATTGTCAATGGACAGCTTCTCCCACCAACATAGCTACTGCCTCTCATGGAAGTGGTTTTATTATGCCAATGGGAGAGCTCTCTCCCGTCGGCATAGAGCATCTTCACCAGACATGCTACAGTGGTGCAGCTGCATAGGTGTAGTGTAGACTAGCCCTACGACTGCCTCAAGCATGATGGGTTTGGCTGAATTTCCACTGTACTGATCCTGCAGTTACTCTTATAGTTTGCAAAAAGGGATCTCTTAGCAACAGATTACATACTATGAACTACTTAATTTAATGAATACCATTTACTGTGTAAATTCTGAAGGGCAAAAACTCATCTTCTTTGCTTATAAAACATTTAAGGGCAAAGGGAACAGGGAAAAAAGTGATCTGGGGAATTACAGTCCTGTCCATTAGACCTGTCCACTAAGGACAGAGGAAAATGGGAATTGGAATAAAATGCAACATGGTTTTACAAAAGATAGATCAGGCTGGTCTGCCATGATCTCTTTTTTTAAGAAGATAACTGATTTTTTAGACAAAGGAAATGCCGTAGATCTAATCTACTGGAGTTCAATAAGGCATTTGATAAAGTTTCACATGGGAAACTATTAGTGAAAATGGATAAGATGGGGATTAATATGAGAATTGAAAGGTGGACAAGGAACTGGTTAAAGGGGCAACTACAACCGGTCATACTGAAAGGTGAACTGTCAGGCTGGAAGGAGGTTCCTAGTAGACTTCCTCAAGGATCAGTCTTGGGACCAATCTTATTTAACATTTTTCTTAATGACCTTGGCTCAAAAAGTGGGAGTGGGCTAATAAAATTTTTGGAGGACACAAAGGTATTGGCAATACAGAGGGAGATCGGAGTATCATACAAGAAGATCTGGACACCTTGAAAACTGGAGTAATAGAAATGGGATGAAATTTAATAGTGTAAAGTCATGCCCTTAGGGATTAACAACAAGAATTTTTGCTATAAACTGGGGACATACCAGTTGGAAGTAACAGAGGAGTAAAAGACCTAGATGGATTGGTTGATCACAGGATGACTATGAGCCACCAGTGTGATGCGGCCATGAAAAAGGCTAATGCAGTCCTAGGATGCATCAGGCACGGTATTTCCAGTAGAGTTAAGGAATTTTTATTACCATT
Source organism: Mauremys reevesii (assembly GCF_016161935.1). Taxonomy (NCBI): domain Eukaryota; kingdom Metazoa; phylum Chordata; order Testudines; family Geoemydidae; genus Mauremys; species Mauremys reevesii. Next base: position 152,369,247 of record NC_052625.1, on the reverse strand, counting down.
ATACAAGGCACTTGTGAGACCTCATCTGCAATACTGTGTGCAACTCTGGTCTCCTATGGTTAAGGCTATTTCAAACTGGGACAGGTGCAGACGAGAGCTACTAGGAGGGTCAGAAATGCAAAACCTACCTTATGAGAGGAAACTCATGGAGTTTGGCGTGTTTAGCTTAATCCAGGGATCGGGAACCTTTGGCACGCGGCCTACCAGGGAAATCCACTGGCGGGCCGGGACAGTTGGTTTACCTGCAGTGTCCACAGGTTTGGCCGATTGCAGCTCCCACTGGCTCCGGTTTGCCGTTCCAGGCCAATGGGGGTTGCAGGAAGCGGCGCGGGCTGAGGGATATGCTAGCCACCACTGAGGGAAGATATGATTGCTCTCCATAAATACGTCAGAGGGATAGATGCCAGGGAGGGAGAGGAGTTATTCAAGTTAAGTGTCAGTATGGCCACATGAACAAATAGATATAAACTGTCCATCAACAAGTTTAGGCTTGAAATTAGACAAAGGTTTTCTAACCATCAGAGTAATGAAATTCTGGAACAGCTTCCAAGGGGAACAGTGGGGGCAAAACACCTAACCGGCTTCAAGACAGAGCATGATAAATTTATGGAGGGGGTGTGACAAGACTGCCTAGAATGGCACGATCTGTAATTGCTAGTAGCAAATATCCCTGACAGCCGGTGATGGGACACTAGATGGGGAGGGCTCCTAGTTATTACAGAGAATTCATTTCCTGGTGGCTGGCTGGAGGGTCTCGCCGAAATGCTCAGGGTCTAACTGACTGCCATATTTGTGGTCAGGAAGGAATTTCCCCCTGGGTCAGATTGTTCTTTGTCTTCGCCTTCAGCTGCAGCATGGGGTAGATTTAAACTAGTGGAAATGGTGGGTTCTCTGTAGCTTGAAGACTTTAAACCATGATTTGAGGACTTTAGTAACTCAGCCAGAGGTTAGGGGTCTTTTACTGGACTGGGAAGGTGAGATTTTGTGGTCTGCATTGTGCAGGAGGACAGACTAGATGATCATGATGGTCCCTTCTGGCCTTAAAGTCTATGAGTGTCACAATAATAGATAAATGTGCTTTTTGTAAACAGGAGTGATGTCTGATTCTGCCCTCCCTTCCTCCATCTCTCTGCTTACTTCCCCCTTAACACTTATGCACCCAAACCACAAGATGACTGAGTCCAAAGAAACTGGAATGGAACAGCAAGCCTATAGGATAGCACTCCATCTTCCTACCCACCAATCATGACCTGACCTTAAAGTTAATGTAATCACCTCAAAAATTCAATGTAGTGAGCTGTTCTGACAGGATAGTGCAGACAATCCAGTAATCCTCATCACGAACCAATAGAGTAAAGGGTACAAGTTACCCCACAGTAAACTTTTTGATGTCACTTTCTTTGTACCTAAATCTACAAATTCCATAGCATTTTTTGTATCATAGATTTTGAAGTGAAAATTAACTCTTATGATCATCTGACCTGTGTATCACCCCCCGATTACCGCCTGTCATCCACAGGTCAGACAGAAACATGTTTCTGTAAAAAAAGTCAGTTCAGTTCAGAACTGAATGCTTGTGCCTTGCAAAAATTTATTCACTTTTTCAAAGGTCTGAAAATTATAACTCTCCAGAATTTCACTGGATCTCCACTGCCATGCCTTACGTAGTCATTTCACCTGTGCAAAGTGGATGCGCAACATGCAAGTTGAGGATTCTAATTTGATAGTTTTTACACTCACTTCTCCCAGTGTAAGCGTCTGAACAATATGCAAGGCACCATAACCTTTACTGTTACCCTGTGTTGACACCCTCACCTTGTCCTTTGACTGTTAGCTCTTTGAGGCAGGGTCCTTCTTTTTGTTATATGCCTTTTCAGTGCCTAGCACAATGGGGCTGGGACTTACAAGCACTACCGCAATACAAATAAGTAACAAAAGGGAGTAGAGAGTTGGACCTTTGAATTATGAATTATGTTGCTAAAATGCAACATAATCATAGTGATGTCCAATGGTTAGGCCAGTCACTGGAGACATGGGAAACCCCTGTTCAAATCCCTTTTCCTCAGGCTGAGGGGGGGAAATTCAGCCAGGGTCTCCTACATTCTGGTTGAGTTCCCTAGCCACTGGGCTAAAGGTTACGAGGGATAACTCTGGTGCCACCATCTCTTCCTTCTCTCCTCCCCCATCACCCCACGGGCTGTTTTATGTCAAGTTCCGCACACCTGGCCACTGATCTTGTAAGAAATAGCTTTGACAAGAAATGCAAAAAGGGACTATGGATCCCATGTGGAGATAGAGGCCTAACTTCAGCCTGGAAGGAGACACCTAAGTCCCTGGAAGGGGTGGGGCTTAGGACAGACGTCTTTTCTCAGCATCTGCTATTGGTTAGTTTATGCGGCTGGCCACTTAGCATGCTGACTTTTGGGAATCCCATTCTAAGGTGCCTCTTTCTCTCCCCGCCACCCCCGGTGCATTGCAAGTTATGGATTCCACTGGGTGACTGGGTGCCTAAGGGCTTGTCTACATGTGCTGCTATAGCATTTCATAGCTGCTGCTGCCCTGCTGTAGCACTTCAGCGTAGACACTATCTGCACTGATGGAAGCTGTTCTCTCATCAGCGTGGATAATCCACCTCCTGAGAGGTGGTAGCTAGGTGGTTGAAAGAATTCTTCCATTGACCTAGCACTGTTCACACAGGGACAGTGGTTGGCTTAACTGTGTCGCTCAGGGATTTTTAACACCCTGGAGCAGCATAACTGGGTCAATCTAATTTTAAAGGCTGGTCTACACTAGAAAGTTAGGTTGGCAATGGTGAGTATTACAATGCTTAAGTCCCTTTGAGAATCCCGGCCCAGGGAACTGGGTATTCTGGGGTGTGGCCCTCTCAATCTCTCCAGTTGAAGCTGTTCCACTCTGCCATTAATAAAATATATATTGGAGCAAGGATTTGAACCTGACTTTCCACATCCCAGGTGCATGCCCTAATCACTGGGCTATAGTGTCCCTCACTCCCCCTGCTCCCCCCAACCCAATGAATATTTAATTATTCATACAAAGTGGAACAGCTTCAACAGGAGATAGTCCCCCTCCCTAATATCTAATACCCTGGTGTGGTTAGGGCACTCACCTGGGATGTGGGTTTGAGTCCTTGCTCCAAATCAGATAGAGCAGAATTTGAACTTGGGTCTCCTACATCCAGGTGAGTGTCCCAACCACTGGGCTATTGGCTATAATGGAGTTAGTTATGGGACAGCTCCTACTCCAGTTTTTCACAAGAAAAAGCTGACCTGGCTGAGTAGCCTAATTCCAGGAGATGGGTTACAGCTCCCAAGCAGAGGGAGGTGCCACCCTCCAGCCAGTCAATCAGGGACCTTCTAACTCTCCCCATACAACACATGGGGAGCCCGCCTAGCTCTGAGGAAGGAATTTCACTAGACCGCAGGGCACCTAAGAGTTAAGCAGTTTAAATGCTGAGCTTTGCAATGCATAAGCCCCTTTGTGACTCTAGCCCTAAGTCCCACTACATTTCACTTAGGGGCTTTTGAAAGTGTTACCCACATGCTATAAGGTGTTTGTATACAGAATTCTAGAATAATGAGAGAAGGCTTTGGGGTTGCAAAGAGACAGAGCTAATAATTTATGTATCCATGAAGCAATACATTCATTGTCTTTGAAGAGAGTATTAACTATATCAGCTACCACCTAACCACATCATCCCCTTTTCTTTTGAAAGTCGCTCCTTTCCCCATGATTAGTCCCTCTCTGTGTCATAGGAGATGGTTTGATATGCAAGGCCAATAGAGAATCTTAGCAAGGAAATTCCATCCCCGTCCTCAAACACACACACCAGAGCTTGAAAAGTGAAAGAACTGATTGCCTTGTCCCCTCTTTCTGAGGCATGAAGATTAAGACTGTCCTTAGTTAATCAATTATTCCTCACTTAACCTCTGAAGACCTCATGCAATAATCTTAATGAAACTGACCAAAGAACATACTGAAGTTAGACAATAACCAAATTGCTATGGTTATGGCCAGTCTCCTAGCAGGGCTGTTGCTGCCTGAGGTCTAAAAGGAAGCAGTTTGGATACAAAGTATTCAGTGTGCTTCACAAGCAATGGCTGGCTGTGTAAGTCTTATCCCCAGTTCAAGTTTCCTTACCTTATTGAGTGCATTGTCCAGACGGATACATTTTGAGGCTGAACAACAGTGCCTAAAATAAACTGGAGAATCACTGCATGGAAGAATATAGCAATGATGGCTCTGGACACCACCACCAGGAGCTTCGGGCTATTTTAAAACACGATGTGAAAATGCCTAATTAAAACACATGGCACTTCAAAGCCTTGTCTATTACAGGGAAATTTTGCAATAATTTCACAGTAGTACTAGTACCACTCCAGTTCCTCCAGTGTAAGCAACATTACAAATGCTGGCATTTCAAGCACGGTCATCTAGGTGTGCTCAGCGCAGGTCTAACTGACTCGGTGCTTTAAACAATGCCAGTTAGGGTGACCAAATGTCCTGATTTTCTAGCGACAGTCCTGATATTTGGGGCGCTGTCTTACATAGGCGCCTAACAGACCCCACACCCTTTCTGGCTGTTTCACACTTGCTGTTTGGTCACCCTAATGCCAGCAGTTAGTGGCCCATCTAACAAGGGCTCCCAGAATTGTCAAATCCAGTGGCGTTGAACCAGTATGAGCTACAGTGGGAAATCCCTGCAATTTCTTCCAGTGCGGACAAGGGAAATGCTTTTCATAGCGTAGAGAAGGAGTATGCCATAGAGTAGAAAGATGCGTTTGTGATTAAAACTGTAAGACTGGTAACAGTAAGAACCAGGGTCTTATTCCAGACTACCATAGACTTCCTACATGTCCTTGGGCAAGCCACTCATCTTCACTTCAGTTTTCAAATGAGGATAATGGATACCTCACATTAATTGTTACTGTTTGTAAAGTGCTGTGGAAGCACAAAGTGTTATTTTCAACTTCAAAACTACAGGTGCCTGTGAAGTGGAAAACTACCATTCTTGTTTGAAATATGGGAAGACAAAAGGCAGAGAGGCTAGTGACTCTACCAAAGCCACAGAATCAGTGTGAAAACCGGGATTGGAAGGAAGAAATATCTGGCTCCTAGTCTCTGCTCTGAATACACCTCTCTCCAAACCAGTGCACAATTTGAAAGTGTTTTGTTTCATGTGATTGTACTGAAATCTCTGCTTCATGGTGACTAATAACTGCACATATGATAATGTAGTCTAATCCATTTAACAGGAACAGACATTGTCTTTAGACTAAATCAATTCTCCAAGAGAACGAATAGCAAGAATTTCTGCTAATTCAGCACAGAATTAACACAAGTTTTGCTTAACAGGGATGCATTGAACCAGTGCCAAGGGGTTAAGAGGCACTTAACCAGTTATTAAAGAGGTATGTCTTTCTAAATTCTGTATATTAATACAGAAGCTGCTAGAGATAAGAGGAACAAATAAGGCAAAAGGCAGAGACCATTATAATATCAGCATGTTATGCAGTACAAGTTTAATGTCCTTTTACATTTTTTTTAATATTTAAGGGCATCTATTTAGAAGCTCCTCCTCCCTCATCACCATGGTGTTTGAGCATCTTCCAGACACAAATGTATTTATTCTCATATTACAGGTGGGGAACTGAGGCACAGAGACACCAACAGGACATACAATACCAGACCTGAACGCAGGTCTCCTGAGACCTAGTCCAGCGCTTTAACTGCAAGAAAATCCTTCCACCTCTTTATGAAAAAGGGCAGCAGCTTGACTCACCATCCACCAGCGTATGTCAATTAAGACGACTCTGTTGTATTGCCAAGTGTACCATGATACCAAGAAGTTATCACCAAAGTGCTTACTACCTGGCTTCCAAATCATCTCTCCTTTGGCAAAGACAGAATAAATTGACCTTTTGTGTAGGGGAAACTCTGGCCATGGAACTCCAGCAAAGTAACTCCATAGCAGTTACTACAGCCCATTATCTGCAGAGGCTATTGCTGGCAGTGTCCGTCCGTACAGCAGAGTCTGAGTTAGACTTTCTTAGGACTATCTTCCCTGAGGCACCACTCTATGACATGCAGGGCACTATAGCTCTCCATATGCATCCTCGCATATCAATCCACTCAACACACCTGAACCACTTCCACTTCAGCTACCTTACAGCACTCAGGCACTCACAGGTCAGGCTTCCAGGGCTATGACTAAGCTTGTTAATGAAATATTGGATCACGAGTAATAGTCACAGTCCACACACAGCTCTGCCCCAAAGAGCTCACCTTCTTTGGAAAGTGAACTCCTCCCTGTCTTTACTAGTCCAGCGAGTCTAACAAGTGCGCTGCACCATTCTTGTTTCTCTTCTAATTATTTTGAAATAAACAAAATTCCCAGTGGATAAAATAAGCAGACCCCATACTATAGCAGCTGAGGTTCTACAAATGCTTCATTTATAGAAGTGCAGAACATTCGCCTTCTTTTGTTAATTTGCAGTCTATATAGAACGCAGAAGTGGTAATCATGTTTGTCATGAACATAAAAGCTACAGAGTTATAGAACCATCTTTATTTGGCTAAGAAAACTGAATAACTAGACTTTCTGAACACCAGTCTCTTCCATTAGAGAAAAAAGAAAAATAAAAAAAAAGAAAAGAATGCAGAGCAATGCGGGAAGCATGAGCTGCCAGAAAGTCATTCATTTCAGTGAATGTGAGATCAAAGGGAGAAGATATAAAAATAGAGCCAGCTGCAGGTGTGGTGACATGAAGTTTCTCAAATTAGTAGCTCTGTCTGGATTGGACTGACAGCAGGTTTGATCACTGGGACTAGATGGCAAAAGAAGATGAAATGAGATAAATATGCAAGAGAAACTCATTCCTCAGCTCCTGAATTCAGAAATCTACACAAACTCCTCAAGCAACTCATCATGCATTGACTGTGTAGGTGGTTTCTACATTGGGAGCAATTCAGCCTATAGTCAGTGTAATGCACACTCTCACCAGTGTCCTTTTTTCCCTCCTTGTTAATGAGAAAGCTCAGTCTACTACAACTGTATCTGGCTTTTTCTAAACCTCCTTGCCTTTGATCTCCGAACTTCATTATGAAGTCTGCACCCAGCATGAATCTGCTCCAGAGACTACCCCTCGGGACCCTGCCTTTACAAACCTGTCTTTAAAAAAGAAAATCTAGTAAAATTCTCAGTTGCAACTGTGAGAGTTATTATACAGATGCCTTTTGCCAAAGAGTTGCTCCACATACTTAAATATTTGTCTTTTTCAAAGTATCAAGCAGAACTAGAGTATATTAGGGATTCAATAGTTGCCAATTTTTCTCTCTCTTTTTTAAACGTCATACCGGTATCTTCACTAATTCATCTTCTTTAGCTCAGCTACAAAGAGTGTGAAGTAATTTTAACTTTGGCACTTCAAATAGCATTGCAAATTATCACAACCTTTGTTGGGGAGACAGCGTTGTCTGGTGGTTTGAACCTGGGGTCTACTTCCAGCTCAGTCGCTGACTTAGTTTCGAGCAAATCCTTTTGTGTCGGTGTGCCTCAGTTTTCCTCTCTGTAAAATGGGTTCAGGATTCAGCCTTTGCGGTACACAAGTTTTCCAAGCTGTAGAATCCTCTAGTGTCCATACTTACCATAGCTCTGAAAAGGTGGAAAGCGTTTAACAGTTTTCACTGCACAGACTATCTTCAGAACCTGAGCAGATGGCTGAAACCGGAAACATACATGCCTCCTGACAATCAGGAACTGGTCACAGTCCTTCCTAAAGCTTTTTTGGGGCAAGGAACCAGGAGCTACTGATCCACCATTTTGATGGGCTGTGTTTGATTTAGAGGGGTGTTAAATAATTATCATATTAGCCTTCCCCAAACTCCAAAGGCCAGCCTTGACAGTTAGGGTATGCCTACGCTGTAGTTAGACACCGGCAGTTGGCCCTAGCCAGCTGACTCAGGCTCACAGGGCTTGGGGTAAGGGGATATTTAAGACTTGCCATACTGGGTCAGCCCAAAGGTCCATCTAGCCCCGTATCCTGTCTTCCTACAGTGGCCAGTGCCAGGTGCCCCAGACAGAATGAACAGAACAGGCAATCGCCAAGTGATCCATCCCCTGTTGCCCACTCCCAGCCTGCCCCTGCTCAGGTTGCAGCCCATGCTTGGGGACCCTCAACCCTTGCGGGGTCCTGGAGTCCAAGCTTCAGCCTGAGCCCAAACATCTACACTGCAATTAAACAGCTCCTTCACCCAAGCCCGAGTCAGCTGGTAGGTGTCAGATTGCCGTGTAGACATACACTAACTTCCCTTCCTAACAGAAGTGATGTCAGCCTGGATGTTTGTAACTTGCTTTAAGATCCTCAGACAGAAAGCACTAGATGAGCGTAAAGCATGTCTATTCATGCTTTACCATCACATCATTAATAAGAGTTATACTTTACCTACAATTACATTCCCGGTCATTGCCTTTTTCAGAGAATCAAGTAGCAGTTAGTCAAACTCTTTGCAGGCCAGGCTCAAAGGTTTTTTTTTGTCAAGTCTTACATAGCCTTTCCAACTTTGATCTTGAAGGAAGGGGCGTTAAAATTCAGCCTGAAGCCATTATGCTTTAAAACCTAACAGTGTAAGGTGCTAATCATGCAATGGGCTGCATGTGGGTACAGGGGCCCTCCCAAGGAGAGGATTGAGACCAGTTTGGAAAGTCTTGAACATTCTTTTAAGGATAGCACTGAAATGAAAATCAAGTGCTGTTATGGTGCTATACACATCATGAGCTACAAATAATAATACACTTATTATTGAACTAATGTATGATCCATTCTGCTGTTTCATTTTGACTCAGATCCCAAAATCCTTTAATGGATCAGTGTTTTAACAGCCTTTGTAATTAAGTCCAAGTGTTTTGCACCTTGAATAACTGCATGCCTGAAATTCCTATAATTCTCCACCATATGCCTTCTTCTTTGCCTCTGCCAATCTATCGTAATATGCCATTCTGAGGGAGGGGAAGGGGCACTGAGTGTACTGCAAGCTTTTCTATATAGCATGGGGCACCGGCCAGCTCTCTCTATTGTTCCACAGGCATGCACCAGCTCAGCAATGTGGTTTCAGTCATTCTAAATCCCTTCCTTTGTGTTTTCCAGCGAACAGGGACAGCGGTTCTAAACAGTAACCTCCTTGCCTAGTGCACTGAGACAAAGAAAAGTACAACTACATAGTTATGACTCATGACTCAGCTAAAAAAGATACGTATCAAACGAACTCTCCTGAGAGAAACAGGAGCTGCACATTAACCGTGATATCTGTTTGGCTTGTTTGTGTTTTTCCAATAGGTTCTCAGTCAGAAGTGAAGCCAGCTGCTCCTTATAATGAAATGTCAGTGATTCAAACCGAATGTTGGTGGTTTGACCACTTGCTTAACAGAGTTGGCCTTTCAATGGCCAAGAGGAAGTTTTGAAGTTAGCACTCTGTGAAGGAGGAGTATGGGGGGAAAACCACTGTTCAGCATCAGGGGCGGCTCTAGCCATTTCGCCGCCCCAAGCACGGCGGCACACCACGGGGGGGCGCTCTGCAGGTCGCTGGTCCCACGGCTCCAGTGGACCTCCCGCAGACGTGCCTGCAGAAGATCCGCTGGTCCTGCGGCTTCGGTGGACCTCCCGCAGGGCGTGCCTGCGGGAGGTCCACCGGAGCCACCTGCCGCCCTCCTGGCGACCGGCAGAGCGCCCCCTGCGGCATGCCGCCCCAAGCACGCGCTTGGCATGCTGGGGCCTGGAGCCACCCGTTCAGCATCCTTGTGGTTTCAGTCTGTTCGTATGTAGCTGAAACAAGACTGATGTGCATTGATTTTCTATTTTTGCAACAAGAAGGTACCCTAAGCACTTGTAGAATGAAAATGATGAACCTGCAGAATGTAGCCAACATCTGCAAAAAATATGTTTTGTGTCTTAATCTGAGCTAACAGCATTTCATGCCATTTTTGCCACTCCATGATTCATAAAACCAAGATTTTTTTTCAAGGAGTGAGGAATGGAGCAGTTTCTGGCAGCATACTGCTAGCTTCCTTACTGATATTGCTATTGCTATCAGCACTGCAAACATTCAAAAACCATGAGATTGGCTAAAAATCATGAGCTTTTTAAAACTAACATTTGGGCCTTTTATTTTTCTGGCTTCTTTGATTTTTGAACCATTATGGTGATAAAAACTGGACAGGGGCTCAGAAGACCCCATTTTTATTCTACCGGCTTGCTGAGTGAACTTGGGCAAGTCATCCAGGGCTCTGTGCCTCAGTTTCCCCATCTGTAAAATGTCCATAATGATAGGGACTTCCTTAGTAAAGTGCGTTGAGCTCTACTGATGAACAGCACTCTGTAAGAGCGAGGTGATATTATAGCATTATTATTGATGATTTCCTTCACAACCACAAGGGCTAGAAACTTTTAAAACTGATATACTCAGATAATCCAAGGATTCCAGGAACTGGGACTTTGAGAAAAATACCAAATATCACAATACTTGCAATATAACTACACAATTGTTGTTGTATGTGATATTTTATCTGAAACCTGATAAAGAGCAAAGCCTGACAGTTCTGATTTTGTAAGCACTTAACCACATGAATAAATGTATTCACATGAGAAGTCCCATAGGAGTCAATGGCTAAGCAAGTAGTCTGGGGCTTGCTTACATGAGAAAGTTGCACTGGTTTAAGCTAATGTATGATTTTAAACTGATTTAATTAAACTGGTGCAAACCCCTTTGTGGACAGTCTTATTTCAGTTTAAGAGAGTCTTATGCAGTTTAATTTATGTTGCTTTGGAGCAGGTTTAAGCTAAACCAAAAATGCCTCTTTGAAACTGAAGCAGGGGTGTCTACACAGGGGTGTGCACCAAGTAAACTACATTCAAATAAAAACTGATTTAAGTTAAACTGATGCAACTTTCCTGTTTAGGCAAGGCCTAGGATTCATGAGATCTGGGTCTGATTTCCAGCTCTCCCATAATTTCCTATGTGACCTTTCCTTATGGGGCTGGAGTAGTTAAGCCAATGGGACAGCTCTCTTCCATTGGCTTAGAGCAGCTACATTACAGAGCTTACAGTGGTGCAGCGGCATTGGTGCAGTGTAGCCAGGCCTTTATTTTTTGTGAAGGGCTCTGAGGAGCAGGAGGGGGCTGCACAAGTAGCTAGAGAGACTGGCTTACCTACAGCTGATGATCTTTAAAGCACTCTGGGACTACTGAGTCATACTTGTCCTTCCATAGTTTAGAGAGACAAGGTGAGTGAGGTAATAATTTTTATTGGACCAACTTCCGTTGTTGAGAGAGACAAGCTTTCAAGCTTACACAGAGCTCTTCTTCAGGTCTGCATAAGCTTGAAAGCTGGTCTCTTTCACCAACACAAGTTTGTCCAGTAAAAGATATTACCTCACCCACAACACTGCAGACTTGCATACATTTGATAGTTACCATCACCCCTGTGTGAATATTTCTCTACATTTGACTCTTTTCTACTAATATTTCTTCAGTTCTGTATTGGCACTTGTACATTTCCTGTGCTTCACTTCCCTGCTTCTCCACCAAAAGTATTCAGCAATCCCATCTGCTATGTAATCGTATCACTGAAAGCAATTGCTTGACATATTTTAGTCTCCCACTCTTTACCCGTAGAAGTTTTTTTTTTTAACAGAAACAGGGTTTTTTTTGTAGGCTTGTATAACCATGAATGGAATATTAATAAAGATTATGTAAAAATACCCACATTATGTAACTAAACTTCATGATACAAAAGCCAAAAAACACTAACAAAAATATTCTGGAAAGTGACATGCATTTTCATGAACATTTCCAAAGGATTTATAGAACAAATTACAGACTGTCTCTCTTCTTAGTCTAAATCCTCAGTTGTGTGCACAGGCAGACGTCCACTGACTTTAATTATCAGGGGGTAGCCATGTTAGTCTGTATCCACAAAAACAACAAGGAGTCTAGTGGCACCTTAAAGGCCAACAGAGTTATTTGGGCATAACCTTTCGTGGGTAAAAACCCCACTTCTTCAGACTTTAATGGAACACTGGGTGCATATAAGGGTCTGCCCACTGGAGGATCAGGGCCTAAATGTACAAAAACTGTTACTGACAGTAGTGGTGAAAGGCAGTGAGTGACAGAGACTTGAGGTAAACCAAGAGGAAATTGGATTCTAGTAAATAACCAATTTCTCATTACTCCAGGGGCTGATTTGGGCTGCCTTAATTATGTCAAGTAGTGCCCTACTCTGACTATTTCCTTTGGGGAATGTAACTCTTTAAGGTATATACTTTTCCAGCCGAGCAAAAACAAAACAAAACAACCTATGCAAAGTGTACTGCACATGCACATTTGAAAGGGTCAGACATTGGTCAGATAAAAACCAAATTTTACTTGAGTTCTTTCTGTACCAAATCTCAGTTTTTACTCCTAGCCATTTTCCCTTTAGAGCTGTTCAAAATTTTTTTTTAAATGATACAAAAAGAAACTCCCAGTCCCCTTTACTCAAATTAGCTGAAGTGTTTTTGCTTAATCTTTCAAAACAAAACCAAAAAAAAGCACCACTGGATCACTTAGGCGGTTTGAGTAAGAATGGCAGAATGAGGTCTGGAATTCAAACAAGTACTCAAAAGCTCTTCATTTCATTTCCCTTTGAAATATGCAGTTTCTAAACAGAGTTCACCATAGCAGCAATTCTTTGCCTGTTGTCCTTTCGGATGTGAATTGTAGCACAGCAATGAAGGAAACATTTAGTAATCATTGGCTTATCACGTAAAGCAGGATGGTCCCTTGGCCTCACACCTTTACATAGATAGGTAAGCCCCCATGCCCCTCCTTACACTCCACATAGACTTTGGGGCTGGGCTTGCAGAGGTAAGTAGGTACTATTCACTGACTAGTCCCTATGGCTGTCAGGGGGGATGGGGAATGAGCAGAGTCCTAGTTCTGCCCAATAGGCACTGGCCAGTAGAGCTGAGCCAGCAGGGGAAGGTTAGTGATTTGTTTCTGGTACAGAACAGCTGGCTGAAGCCTTTGATGGAACCATATTCTACTGGAGTGCACAGTTCCACCAAAACTGAAATTCTTTATGACATCGGGTTGCTTGGGTCAGAATTTCATTTTGGCAGGAACCCCCACCCCCAAATTCCAACAATGTTCCCTTTCATCATTGTTGGAACAAAAGGTATTGTTTTTAATTACTTCTCAATTGTTTTACTGTTGCTTCTATTATATAGAAGAAACTTACCAAAACAAAACAAAAAAACCTAACCCCCCCAAACCTCAAAATCAAAACAAAACATTTCAACTGACCTATTTTTTTATATTTCCTTTGCCAAGAGATTTTAAACATTTTTAGTTTTTGTTCCAATTTGGAGCTAAGCCAAATTTCAAAACCTTTCCCAAAACGGAACTTATATCCTTTGCACAGTTCTAGTCAGCAGCAAATTACCGTCCCTTGGAGGAAGGTGGAGGCAGGAAGGAAATCTGGCTTTTGAAACCACACTTCATTTCCCGAGATGCTCCTGGGGTGACACAGCAAGTGCTGCTCCGATGACAGGCATATTCCAGCAGCCCAATTCCTCTCATACATACAGTAGGAACTGCCACTACCATTAAAGCTACGGTCACATGCTTGCATTAACCCTGCTTTCAGTAACTCACACCTACTTGATTTTTCACCTTTCAGGCTGAAGTTTTCCAGGCTTGGACACTGCCAATGTGAATATTTTTTGTGCGCCTACACTTGTGGGAAAATTTAAGCAAACGATTCAGCAATTTTTAAGTTCCAGAGGAGTAAGGGGGAAATATGTTTCTCATTATAAAGTAATTCTTATGACTTTTTTTTAAGCAGCCCTTCTGTTGAAATGGCTAGAGATAAACAATTGAAATTCACCATGGAACTAATTCTCCCAATGAAATTTGATTGTACCAAGTTACAACCCTTTGAAGATTGAATTAGCCAGGCATGTAGGAGTGTTAGTGGGGGGAAGGTTACTGAGTGTTGTATTAGACCTGACCCATTGTTTTAAACATAAGAACTATTTTCTTTTATACAACTTTAGGTACAGGAATGAGATGGAAAACACCCACTAGGAAGGAAAAAAATATCTTTTGAGAACAGGAGCTCCAGCCTGGGAGTAACAGCTCAGCCCCTGTGGGGAAGATCCCCTTGTAGCTAGTCACCAGGCTAAGTAAGGTGGGGCCCAGGGAAGCACAGAACACCATTACTTGTATTATAAATAGAAGCTGACCAAATGAAGTAAGGAACCAGTTACACAGGATAAGGAGGAAAATGAATAAATACAAAATGTAAACAGATACAATTTTTTTAAAACTAATTCTTCATTTTAGGTGTCCAACTTGAAACTTCTTAACAGGGTCTGATTGGATGTTTCAGAAAGTGCTGGACACCCAAAGACCCTTTAAGGTATCAAGCTGGGCACCCAAAACATTCTGAAACAATACAAGGAAGCAAGTAAACAGATAAATTGAGACGGGAGAGCGAGCAGCAGCAGGTGAAGAGGCAGAAGTGCAATAATGATTTCAATTAGTTTTGACATTTTAATATAGTTTTTTATTCTATGGGCTTGATCCTGTAAAATAAAGTTAAGCATATGCTGAAATGCTTTGCTCGATTGGGGCCAGAGTGCTTAACGCCTTGTGGATCAAACTCTATCATCAAATGTTCTGGTTCCTTCAGAATAAGAATCCCAGCTAGTCTTGGTCTGCTTTCTAGAAATAAACATGAGACCTACTGTAATTTTTTGTCCCTGCTTTCCAGCCAAGCTTTTCACTTAAAAATAAATGGAACACAGAGCACCTGTGTCAATTATGCATGAGATTAGAGGAAAAAAATAGGTATGAAAATCAGAAATTCCAAGACTCCTCAGTCTGGCCTGGATAACTCAAACAGAATCAGTGACATTGGATCTATTTAATGTTTACTGTCTTAACTCACAGATAAACAATCAAAATAATACTCTGATTCCATTTCTCTTCTGGAAATTCAGTGTTAGTGGTCACCAAGGTACCAGACTGACAACACTGGAATCTAAAGCTCTGTCTACAGAACAGTCAATTTAAAAAAAAAACAAACAAAAAAAAAACGTAGTGGCCACGCAAGCCTCTCCTCATCCTGTCGCACCTCTGACCGGGAGCATGGTCCCAAGGTGGCAGGGGAAGTGGCTAGTTCAGTCTATGTCCAAACAATCCTTTGGACTATTTGGCACCATTTTTGCTGAGACCAGTAAAAAAGCCCAATTACTTTGTGAACAGAAAACGCAGCTACCGCTTTTCATACAGACAGTACTCACCCATCTCTGCTAGATTTGAAACTGCTGCAGTGGTTAAAGGTTCAGAAGCCCATTCACAATCCCCTAATCCATCCACCACCCACAGCTGGGACATTCTCTGTTTAACTGGAGGCTACAATTCTAATTTTTGGGAAGTGATCATTTCCAGTAACAGTCACATGTGCAAATATTAATTCCATATGAATCTGGCACCATTTATTGTAGAAACAAATTGATGATGCAGCACAGCTTTAACATACTTCCATAGTAAGACAACATGACACTTCAATGCAGGTGAAAACACAACAGTTCTTAAAGCTGGTAAAAGAGAAGCAGTAGCCATTTCCTAGAAATGAAGTCAGCCAGACTCCCCCGGAGCACCAGTAGGCAGGTGTGCCAGGCTTCTCTTTTTGTAGTGTTGGTAGGTGGAAAAAACAAACCAAAGTGTCCTGCACCAACCTGTTCCTCTCCAGGAATGTCTGGAAAGGGGATTTTTACCTGCGCTACATGATGAATACTCTAAGTTGGGTCCCTCTGATTTTCAATCACCCATTCCTTCTAGACTATAATTTTCACTCATAATTGGGTTTAATCAGGTGTGTAGCAGCCACGTGTACATTTATAATAAAAGAAAGCTCCAAGCGTGAATTCTGTACTCACAGCACAATTCTCTCAGACTCAAGCGCCTGGGGCAACTTCCAAAAATGAAGTTGCGCTGGTTCTTTTCCCAATATCTCTGATTTTTAACCTGTGAACCGGGCTAAAGTAACTGTAGAAGAGAACTAAAAACTATTATCCTCACTTTCTGCACTGGCCTCATCTTAGTACATTTCTACTGGCAAATTTACAACATGAGCAGAAGAATCTGAGAGTTCCATTGCTTTGAATGCTTAACGGTCATAAAAAAAAGGTTGTCAGATTGAAAATCATTTTAATACATACACCCAGCCATTCCATTTCTAGTGCAATCTTCACGTTGCTTAGAATTCAAACCACAGCGACGTACTCCTTTGCCGATGCACAGGACACTGAATGGATGGTATGTCAATATCTTACCCCACTGAGAAAGGGGGGCGGGGGGAGGGGAAAGACTCCTGTCTGTTTGTCTCATATGTAAGCTGCTTGTTGTAAATTTGCTCTCTAATTACTCTGTATTAATTGTGAAACCATGTTCTTGAACATAAAACATTTACATATTGGAAACGTGTGTAGAAGAACAGAGCCCGATAACACCAATTAAAATATTGGTAAAAAGAAAAATTAAAATATAATAAAAACCTCTAGAAAACCAGGACGTTCCTGGACATTAAAATTGTAGAAGCATGACAACTTCATCATAAAAATTAAAAAAAGGTTCCTTATTACATACCATTCCTCCTCCTCCTCCCAACACCACATATAATCCCTTCTCTCCCCTATGCCCTGTCAATGATAGACATCTTCCTACCCGTTTTAATTCAGAAAATATTAAGAGGTGCAGAAAATAGTGCCCAGCACACCGATTTAAAATTCTAGGTTTTAGATCAAGTATCTGATAAAGTCCTAGCATGAGGCTATTCTACTAGAGCTAAGTAGTTTCTTGTTACAGAAATAACATACATGCACTGTCAAGTGACTTCCAGTACAAACAGTACACAGATAAAATGGTTAAACTGAAAAGCTTTTGTAGCTTTCTGGGCACCAATATGAAAGGCACTTTTCAGGTCACATGACTTTAGTACAGTGATTCAGTATAGCCTTGATATCTCAATAACTCCTTCAGTTTCTATGCATGTGGCGGCCATTGATTGCCCAGTCCTGCACTTCTCCACTGCCAAATAATGCAAAGAAAATTGCTCCAAATAAGTTAATAGAAGCAGCAATATAGAAAACAGTCTGCCATTCTCCCACAGTATTCTGCCAAGAGAAAAAAATAAAAGCAATCAGTTTACAGCATCATATCTTAGAATGAAGGGTTGCTAAAAAGACATGCTCTTTCTTGTCAAATGAAAATTCTACACAGTGCAGTTTCATGTTGACATCAAAAGCATTACAAACACAAAACGTTAACTTAAATAGCAGTATGAGTCAAATGCATTTTAAAACCATGCAATTTAACATTGCGATAAGGGCTGTTCCATCCAGTTTGTCATTTAACAAAGTGAAACAAAGTCCAAAAGTATTGTCTCAAAATTGTATTTGGGCTAAACCAATGCATGGAAAATGAATCTAATGGAAAAGACTATTCAGTTTTCAGAGCAGCACAAATCTTTCCTATGCTTTATGGGTAATCAGTTTTATTATTTGTTACTATATTACTATTCCAGCCATGGGTTTTACATCAACATTTCAGCCCTGGATAGATTTTGGCCCACAGAGAAGTTAACTATTGGCAGTGAAGGGATGTCACTGAAACAAGGATTAAGGTTTATAGTCTAAAAAAAGTCTAGGATGCAGTAATGACATTGGCTAATACTTTTCTAAGAAAATAAAAATAAATACTGAGGTTTACATATATGTAGATGTTTTAAGGTTAAAAAGCCATCTTTAAAATAGCAGGTGACTATTCAAACAAGCTTGCAAAGTGTCTTTACTGGTAAAGAAAGGAAAAGGGCAGCTGAACGAGAATGTATTAACACCAGACTAAACAGTATAAAAGAGAATTTTTGTTAAGCTGTCCAGACAAAGCTGATCTGTTTGGACCCACAGCATTAAATAATACTTCAGTGTTTTTCAAAGCAACGGTTGGAGCGATTTATTACTAGGTTACTCAATTCACCAATTGTACTAGTAAAGTCACTCATCCCACTTGCCCTCCCTAAAGTATTCTTAAATAATTCTATCAATAATTTTAAAAGAAAAATTTTTTGGTTATGTACAGTAAAAGCTTTGTTATCCGGCACATTGGGAGAATGGGAGGTGCCAGTAAGTGAAAATTTCCAGTTAACTAAGAGGGAGGGAGTTTGGGTGTGGCAGGGGGCTCAGGGCTAGGGGTTGAGGTGTGGGAGAGGGTGCAGGCTCTGGGAGTTGAGGTGCAGGGGGGAGCTCTGGGCAGGAAGTTGGGGCACGGGAGGGGTTTCGGGATGCCGGATCCGGGCAGCGTTCACCTTGGGAGGCTCCCTGCAAGCAGTGACAAGTCCCTGCTGCTCCTAGGCGGAGGCATGACTAGGTGGCTCAGTGTGTTGCCTCCGCCTGCAGGCGCCGCCCCTGCAGTTGTGGAGCCAGGGCAGTGCACAGAGCCGCCTGGCTGCGCCTCTGCTTAGGAGCAGCAGGGACTTGTTGCCACTCGTGGGGAGCCGCCAGAGGTGAGCGCCGCCCAGAACCAGCACTCCACACCCCTTCCCACCCCACACCCCCCCCTGCTCTCGGAACCCCTCCCAGCCATTCCTCCGCCTAGAAGCAGCAGGGACATGTTGCTGCTTCCAGGGAGCTGCGCGGAGCCAGGTAGGGAGCCGTGCCAACTGGACTGTAAACCAGACTTTCAATGAAGATCAGAAATGCCAGTTAATAGAGCTTTCCGGCTGGTAAAGTGCCAGATAACACAGCTTTTACTGTACATGATTTCTTCTCATTTTATGACTAAGTAGTCCTGGGAATAAAAAGTCTCAGATTGGGTATCTAGATCACGTCTCTGAGGAACTGTAAAGTGTTTTATAATATACACTAAAATCCCAGGATACACATTACAAATAAATACAATTGAAAGGAGTTCCTTCCTTGTTTACCTGACAAGTTTTTAATTCAGGAGTCAAATGCCATCATTCTTCCATAACTAACCAAGGCAGTGTTTACCTCAACCTACTAACACGTGTTAAAATACACACACCTTTTTTTTTTTTTTTCCCCCCTTAGTGAAGACAAGGCCAAAGTCATTGACAGTAAAAAAGCTAAAGACCTATGTGGCTCTTTGAAATGCAATCTCACATTTTACTGCTAGTATAACAGCCACCAAAATAAAAGCCAGGGCCTAGAGCTTTATCACAACTTAAGAGTAAGACTAGCATATACATCACATGTTATCCTTATATAAAACAGCATCTCAGAATGGAGAGTGTCCATTAGAAGAGGGCAAATGAAATTTTATCAGTGAAACAAACTAGCAGTCTTACATGATGAGTCAGGCTTTTCGCAATGACTGGCCCCACCATTCCTGGGATGGTGGCAAATGAATTTGTGATTCCGAGCAGGATCCCAGCATACCTGTAGAAGAAATTGTTCACACTGCTTATTAACCTATTCCCATATTTGATGAAATGGTTTGTTATAGGAGCCAAACTACCTTCAGCTGTAGTCTCGTCAGTTCACATGAGCTAAACAAAGCCAAGACAAGTTAGTACTTGCATGGGAATGGCTCCCATTTCTTTATTTTAAGAGCAACTCAGTGTCACCTTAAAATGAGTTACTGGCTTAGGTGCTTCATGCTGGCCAGTTACAGGGTTGCCACCTTTCAGCTAGGCCAAAACCAGTGAACTGCAGAGTCTCACCCAGCCTCTTACACCAAGCCATGCCCTCTTTGGTAAGCCCCAACCAATTTGGATCCATTGGAGAGGTGAGGAGAAAAAGGGGTTGGAAGGTGGAGGTGGGTAGTGTGTGGCGCATGACAGGGTGACATGTGGGATAAACAAAGAAGATCCAGATGCCACTGCTAATAAGACAGGAGGCATTAAGGATTTCTCCATTTATCTTTTATTGCAAAGAATAAGTTCCACCAACAAAAGGCTTTCGAACACATGCTCCATTTGTTCCCTTCAGATTTGTATGGGTCATGGCTATAGCACACAAATGGTGGGTGGGTTTAACTTAGGCCACCCATCTTTCTGGTTGCCACACCTACTTTTTCAAGTCCATTTGCAGACATTTGGATCTCTCTGGGATTCCAGGGTGTGCTGCTCTCAACACACACAGCAGCAGTCTTACTTAGATGCAGACTTGCTCTGTAATCTCAAGAAACTCACTTAACCTCTTTGAGCCTCAATTTCTCCTCCCTGTGCCTGTAAAATGAATATATTTACCTCTTAAAGGGATGTTGCAAGGCATATGGACACCATGTTTGCAAAATGCTCTACAAGTGCAGAACATTAAAGCAAGTCAGTGGCAGAAGTGAGACTAGAACTAAAAATTTTATTCTTCCAGTTCAGAGCTCAAGGGATCACAGAAGCAGAAAGGGGTAACAGGGAAAGATCTGCAGGCTGGTTTTGCTGCCCCCAGAAGCCACATAAAAACCACTAACTAAAATCGGCCATGAGCTAATAAAAGGGAAAGGAGATATTCCTAATAGTTGTATTGGTTTAACTCACTGTTTAACACAAATGGGATGAAATCCTGGTCCCCCTGAGTACAATGGCAGAATTCCTGTTGACTTCAGTATTTCGCCCCATGGCACCTATAGCCTTCCTAAAGAGATACGCACAGCCCTGGCATTTTACCTACCGAAATAGGAGAATCCAGAAGGAATCTCACACTGGAGATAAAAGGCGATGATGCATATGTACAATAGGGGTTTCGGAACATTTTGTATAGTGGGGGTGCTCACAGCCATTGAACCAAACTGTAAACCCTGTACAAAATGGAAACCACTTCAAGCTCCCCCCGCCCCACGCACCCCTTGTTCCAGCACCTATGCGTACAATCAGATGGGGTTAGCAGCGTGTGTGTGTGTTCTCAATACAGCATTTAGAAGGGAGCTACACATTCAAGCATCGAGCCTATTGGCTGATTTTTATTTAAAGTCAACACACTTACCAAGCTTTATTAAGGCAGTGCACTGTATTTTACTTCAAACTTTGAAATTTTGACTAAAGTGATACTTATTTCTTTTAAATAAGGTATGTATTCACACTCCTTTGGGAACCTGAAAGTGCATAAAAATTAATATGGCATTCAGCTTCATAGAGCCCAAGGGTAAAAGCCTCTAGGGGCAGATAAGTGAATATAACAAGACACTATGAAGCCCTTAATTGACCAAAGTGCAGTATTTCTTCCTTAAAACATTTAAGCAGTGCAACAATATTAATATGCACTTTCAAAGCTCATCTAGGCCCCAGAGAAGCATTTGCAACTCATTCCTGACTAAATGTCTTTCATTTTTAGTGTTTCTGACATGGGTTGTGTACTTGATAACACATAGTCTGATGCACATAACCGTGGTGCAACTCCCTGTGCAATGTGAAGAATCTAACATGAAACAGAAAGCTAAATGTGACAAATCTGCAAAGCAAGACAGTCCAAATGACTAAGATCTTCTATAACATAGTAGGGGGATGCATGAATACAATGGACTCACGGATTAAGTAAGGGGCAGAATGAGGAGACAGGGCAAGATATGTGTAGTCAGCGCATCAGAGAGCCATGGGAACAAGATGAGGGGTCTATGATGAGCGAGATATTAAGAATCATCATCATTAAGGAAATATATTACTGTAATTGGTTGAATTAGCCAACACTTCAGGAAAGAAGCCAGAAGTGAATATATTTTCCACACACTGACAATTTTTTCCCTTCCCCAATAATTTCGAATGTTTACAACATCCTGGGAAGAGACGCCCTTACATTTTTATATTACAATTTATGTTTTCTACTTGCGTATGAACATTTTTGTTCATTTATGGAAATATTTCCTGCAACTTAAATTTATTATACGAATTCCTGCTCTGGTGTGTTACAATTTTTTGAATAGCAAAAGGCCCTTTGGTAATAGCCAACAAGCTCATCACTATGTTCTTTTATATGCCCACAGTAATCCCACAATTCATTTTCTCCCCCTTCTATGGCGGGTGTCTGCCTCAGTCTGAAGTTTTTTTTGGAAGATTTCAGTCAAATGGTTCAGCTGTCTCCAAGCATGACTTGTTTTTCCTGGGTCTCATTTTGCCCATGTCAAAAAATTCTGGCAAACTTTTCTTTGAAAAGTGCTAGGGCTTCCCTGCTTTGGAGCAGGGTATTGAAATGTGTCAGCGAGAGAGAGGGTACGTCTACACTACGGGATTATTCTGATTTTACATAAACCGTTTTTTTAAAACAGATTGTATAAAGTCGAGTGCACGCGGACACACTAAGCACATTAATTCGGCGGTGTGTGTCCATGTACCGAGGCTAGCGTTGATTTCCAGATCGCTGAATTGTGGGTAGCTATCCCATAGGTATCCCATAGTTCCCGCAGTCTCCCCCGTCCATTGGAATTCTGGGTTGAGATCACAATGCATGATGGAGCAAAAACAGTGTTGCGGGTGATTCTTGGTAAATGTCGTCACTCAATCATTCCTCCGTGAAAGCAACGGCAGACAATCATTTTGCGCCCTTTTGCTCTGGATTGCCCTGGCAGACGCCATAGCATGGTAACCATGGAGCCCGTTTAGCCTTTTTTCACTGTCACCATATGTGTACTGGATGCTGCTGACAGATGCGGAACTGCAGTGCTACATAGCAGCATTCATTTGCCTTTGCAAGGTAGCAGAGACAGTTACCAGCCCTATTGCACCGTCTGCGGCTTTGGAAATTGGCGATGACGGTTACCAGTCATATTGTACCATCTGCTGTTGTCATGGGTGCTCCTGGCTGGCCTTGCTGAGGTCGGCTGGGGATGCATGGACAAAAATGGGAATGACTACCCAGGTCATTCCCTTCTTTATGTTTTGTCTAAAAATAGAGTCAGTCCTGCCTAGAATATGGGGCAAGTCTACTAGAGAACCAGAGAGCACAGCCGCTCCGGGTCAGAGCCCCAGATATCCTACAGAAATGATGAGCTGCATGCCATTCTAGGGGGTGTCCCTGCAACAACCCCACCCGTTGCTTCCCTCCTCCCCCACCCCTCCTGGGCTACCGTGGCAGTTATCCCCCCATTTGTGTGATGAAGTAATAAAGAATGCAGGAATAAGAAACACTGACTTTTTAGTGAGATAAAATGAGGGGGAGGCAGCCTCCAGCTGCTATGATGTTCCAGGCAGGACATTTCCATTACTCATTAAAGGGTGGGGGTGGGGGGAGGAGCACAGCCTTCCGCTGCTATGATAGTCCAGAATCTCCATTAGACATGAAAGGGGGGGTGGGGAGAAGAGGAGCTCAGCCTCCAGCTGCTATGATGAGGACGGTTACCAGCCCTATTGCACCATCTGCCAGGACTGAATCTCCAGGACACAAAGCTTAAAGAAGGGAATGACCCGGAGTCATTCCCATTTTTGCCCAGGCGCCCCCGGCCAACCTCACCGAGGCCAGCCAGGAGCACTCACAGGATGATGACGAGGACGACTATCAGCAATTTTGTACCGTACCGTCTGCCACCGGGGAGGGGAGGGGAGAGGATGCTGCTGTTTAGCGCCGCAGCACCCCGTCTACCAGCAGCATCCAGTAGACATACGGTGACACTGAAAAGAGGCGAGAAACGATTTTTTTCCCTTTTCTTTGGGGGGGGGGGCAAATTTACGACATATTCCCTGAACCACTGGCGACAATGTTTTTGACCCTTCAGGCATTGGGAGCTCAGCCAAGAATGGAAATGCTTTTCGGAGAGTGCAGGAACTGTGGGATAGCTCGAGTCCTCAGCGCCCCCCCCCCCCGCGCTCCATGAGCGTCCATTTGATTCTTTGGCTTTGCGTTACGGTTGTCACACAGCACTGTGCTGAGTCCCTGTTGTGGCCTCTGTCTATCATAGCCTGGAGATTTTTTCAAATGCTTTGGCATTTCGTCTTCTGGAACGGAGCTCTGACAGAACAGATTTGTCTCCCCATACAGCGATCAGATCCAGTATCTCCCGTACGGTCCATGCTGGAGCTCTTTTTGGATTTGGGACTGCATGGCCACCCACGCTGGGCAAGCAGGAAATGAAATTCAAAAGTTCGCGGGGCTTTTCCTGTCTACCTGGCCAGTGCATCAGAGTTCAGATTGCTTTCCAGAGCGGTAACAATGGTGCACTGTGGGATACCACCCGGAGGCCAATACCGTCGAATTGCGGCCACACTAACCCTAATCCGACATGGCAATACCGATTTCAGCGCTACTCCCCTCGTCGGGGAGGAGTACAGAAATCGGTTTTAAGAGCCCTTTATATCGATATAAAGGGCTTCGTTGTGTGGATGGGTGCAGGGTTAAATCGGTTTAACGCTGCTAAATTCGGTATAAACGCGTAGTGTAGACCGGGCCAGAGAGTGTGAACGGGGGGTGGTGGCGCTGTTGCTTCTGGACTGATCATTTTGCCACCCCTAGGAATATCTGACCAAATATAACCTTTGGGTAAATAGAGCAGTTTTCACATGCTCACTAAAGACTTCTTAGATAGCAGCTAAATTTCCTGAAGAGTCCATCTACACTGGGCATATTCAGCAGGATGGGGAGTGGGGGAAAAGTAGGACTGAGTGGGCAAAGACACCTCATAGACTCTAAGGTCAGAAGGGACCATTATGATCATCTAGTCTGTCCTCCTGCACAACGCAGGCCACAGAATCTCACCCACCCACTCCTGTAACAAACCCCTAACCTATGTCTGAGTTATTGAATTTCTCAAATTGTGGTTTGAAGACCCCAAGCTGCAGAGAATCCTCCAGCAAGTGACCCATGCCCCATGCTGCAGAGGGAGGCGAAAAACCTCCAGGGCTTCTGCCAATCTGCCCTGGAGGAAAATTCCTTCCCGACCCCAAATATGGCAATCAGCTAAACCCTGAGCATGTGGGCAAGACTCACCCGGAGAGTCCAAAGAACTGAGAATAGGATGTGCTGGGCAAAGAGATTGGGAACAGAAGCCTGAGGAATGGAGACTGGGGCTGGCTAGGTGAGGAAGTGAGATTGGGACACGAATTCCGGGGTAGAAAGAGACAGGTTGGAGGGGATAGGGTAAAAAGGGTCATGCTTGGGGGGAAAATGAACAGAAGATTCTGTACCCATTAGTACCACTCCCTCCACTGTGCCTAGAATGGAACCCAAGGTATCTTAAATCTGATAATTCCTCTGCTCCCAGCAGATACCTGTGAAACCTACTGGCATCCCCCTCTAGTACTGGTTATGCAGAGGATGACAAACTACTATTACTCTGTTACGCCATTAGCTCAAGTGGCTGATATCTGTGTGATTGATCTAACAGTTCCAATCCTGCTGATGGCCCAGGTGGGGGTCAATATGATACTCTGGGTTTTTTTCCAGTTTGCTTTTTTTTAAAAAAACTTAGGAAGTCACACATACAAAAGCTACATTAAAAAACATTAAATTGCTAAGTCAAACACTCAAAACTTAGACAAAGCCAGAATTAAGAATGTCCGTGTAACCTTAATTCGGCCCTCTTGTGTGCACTATAATACAGTCTCTCATTATCTGATTACATAATATTTTTTGCAAAGGACTTGTGACTTATTCACTGCACAGGATGGACCTGCTTTGGGGATGAATCAGGATTGGGTAGGGAAGGAGATTGGTCTCCAGGACCCTAGCCTCACTTGTTGCAGAAATTGGAAGGTGTGTAGTGACTGTGGAAGGGGATTGCAGAAACAGAAAGAATGGCTCATGGTTAAGGCAGTTAAATGCTGCACATAATACATGGATTCTATCCCTGCCTCTTCCACAGAGTACCTGTGTGATGCTGGGCAAGTCACTTAAGCTAAACTTTCCACACAGTCACTCACTGTGATTTTAATTTCCCATTTTCTGGGTAACCCTGGGATCCGATTTGCAGAAGTGCTGTGCACTCACATTGAAGTCAACAGGAATTGTGCTTTCCACATACAAAATGCTATATAATGACAAGTTCTTTGTAAACTCAGATCGTAGGTACCTCTAATTGGGTACTCAAAATTTTTAAGTATCAGGGGGTATCCATGTTAGTCTGTATCCACAAAAACAACAAGGAGTCCAGACTCCTCAACATTTTTAAATACTTTAGACCTTATATCTCTGCGCCTTACTTCTCCATCTGTAAAATGGAGTAATATCATGCCCCTACCTCACAGGAGTTTTGCGAAGATAAAGTCATTAGCGTATGTGAAAAACTCAAACTGTACTGATGAGCACCACAGAAAAGCCCATGAATAAATTAACAATTCTGGAGCAGGGTTTGAATGGTGTGCTGAATATAAGGCCTGGGATCTTAACAGTGGGGACAAAACAAAATATTGAATAGCTGCTCATTAAGTGAACACTGTCCATTCTGTGGAACGAATGAGGCAGGGGTCCTGTGGAAAAGACAGTATAGTCTTTAATGACATGATCACATATAATACAAGAGGCCTGCACTATGGCTGTAGAGGCAACCTTAACTCTGTCATTGCCTATCTTGAGTGCCTTACTTTGCAATCAGGGCTGGCGGCCAATACAAAGGGGCTGCACTCCGTCCACTATTGGGGTGGCACGTCCGGGTCTTTGGCGGGAATTCGGTGGCGGTTCCCTCAGCCCCTCTCTTCCTCTTTGAGCTGCCACCGAAGAGGAAGAGAGGGAGTGAAGGACCTGCCGCTGAACTGCCGCCGAAGAATGGAGCGGCATGATTGAGCTGCCACCGAAGTGCTGCCGATCGGCTTTTTTTTTTCCCCGCCACTTGGGAAGGCAGAAAACCTGGAGCCGGACCTGTCTGCAGTCCTAATATTTTTAATGTTGTTTTTTGGTGTATATATATGGCAGCCAGCCATCTAGAAAGATGGTGGTGTAAGAGTGTGTGTATGTGTGTTAATAAATACTAGGCCAATGATTCAGGGCAAGAGACCTGCAGGATTGATCTGCTCATAGCCAGTGACTATACACTGCCTGCTTATGACACAGTAACATCTAACCAATTTATACAGCATGTTCTTCAAATCCAAATTACCTTTCTAAAAGGTTATAATGCTTCACCATTGTTAACATTTAACACTAAATGGAACACACCACTCAGCTTTAGTGTTAATTCATGAGGAAGATCATCAAAATGTCATCTGTATTAAAACCAGCTTTAGCAATACTTACGATGGTGCTATGTCCAGGTGGTTGATGCCAAAACCGGATGTACAAAAGCCTCCCAATGATGTTGATATGGTTAGGAATGCAACAGCCAATGTGTAGTCACAGCCTATGAATCCAGCTGCTACTAAAAATACTGCAGGCCCAATCATTCCTAAAAACAACAACATCATTTAGAAACCTCTAGACTCTTACCATCACAGAGATGCTTAAATGTTATTTATCATACAAAGAACCTAAAACTAAGTTATGTAGTTAGGTGTATTTTCTATATTACTACTGCCACCTAGTGCACAAAACATAGCATGGTACTATTTAAATTAAAATGGAGATTTACAATTTTATGGCTCCATTAGAAGAGAATCTAGGATGTCTGTGCTGCATGAGCCCATTGAAGTCCATACTGGTGGCAGATAGGAGAGCAAACTTTAATTGGATGAAAGGTCATCAGAAATGACACTGATCAGTCTAGTCTTATCAGATCAGGTCAATTTTATGTATATACTATGATAAAGTTAACAGAGGCTGCAATAGCAGATAAAATGGGGGAAGACTAGAGCTGCATGAATTATATATTATGAATAAGTTGTCTAAATTGAACACTTTTTTCTTTTTGATGAACTGATCCTGACTTCTGCAAGTGTATTCATTATCTGTAATTGTGTAAACAGATGATTTGCTCAACTTTCAGCCTCTGGGTGTTTGTCAGCTGTTTAGTTTGACTGGTCACTTAAGTCACATGTATTGTTTCTGCTCCCTCAGGGGTGACAAACTTTTTAAGACAGGAGAATAACGAACAACAAAAGGTGAATAATGAATACTGATGTTTGGGCACAAATAGCCTCATTCAAATGCCAATATAGCATTGTTCTCTTCATGTGGAGAACAGCCATTCCCCAACCATCTGAGTGACCAGAAACTCATTTGCATGAATATTTGCAAATAGGAAATAAGGGTGGGTATAAGTGAACCAAACCACCATTTGCATTCAAAGGAATGTCTTCAAATACTAGTCTTCAGGCAACTCTATATGTAATTAGTCAAAATAGTCTGAGCTTTGCAAACCATGAGATACCAAGCAGGAACAAGAAATTATGAATTCTGTAGTGGGATTCAGACATTATACTCTCTATAAGTACACTCTAATGGAACAGCTTGCTATTACAAGCCATTACTTTAGATCGTCAGTTTCAAATGGTGACCCCATAAGCTCCTCAAAAGCGTTAGCTTCAGAAAATTCTGATGCAGTATTTTGTCATAGCTCTTTCCAGTGGGCTCTTTACAATAGGTAAGTTCTGGAGCATCTTGAGACATACAAGCATGCAACCAAATCACAAGTTTCTGGATTTATGTGAGTTTTATCCATGTACTGATATGCCACAACACTTGGATACTGAAAAGATGGCAGCCAGTTGTAAATAAGTTAAAAACATATGCTCTAGCAATACATTTGGAAACTATGAATCCTTCCTTGTCCTCTTTACCACAGATAGATGCGGTTGCATAAAAGGATGAAGACTTGTCTTAATGTCGTCTTTTTCAAGCTAAACGTATCTTGTTAAGGAGTCCTAAGGAAAGCAGAGAATTTCTTTTTAAGATGCATATTTCTGGATTTTTCATTTTGAGTTTTGCTGGCCTGGATTTCAAAATGTCCTATCAGAATTTTTACTCCTTCCTCAGCTTTGTTAATTAGCTGTTTTTCCTCTAATTTACAGGCATGTACAAAAATTGCAACAATTACAGATTTTCTTGGGCATGGGTGACTAAAATCAGCCAGGTACTGCAACCTGGAAGATACCAAGATTAGTCTGTGACAACCACTTCATAACATTCTAAAGTGCACTGAATTACAGATAGTAATTTACGGATCTAAGGGCTGGTTTACACTTATAGCACTGCAGTGTTGCAGCTTAGCATAGTGAAGATGCTACCTATGGGCACTCCACCTTGCCGAACGGCGGTAGCTATGTTGATGGGAGAAGCCCTCCCATCAACATAGTGCTGTCTACCCCAGGAGTCTGGTTGGTGAAACTGCATAACTCAGGAGTGTGGATTTTCCATACCCTTGAGCAACGTAGTTATACTCATGTAAGTTCACACTGTAGACCATGGTTAAGGGCCTGTCTTCACTAGCAACGTTAAAGCGCTATAAAAACCCCACCTCCATAAGGGGAATAGCTCCCAGCGCTGATGCACTGTCTACACTGGCACTTTACAGCATTGAAACTTGCAGCGCTCAGGGGGGTACTTTTTCACTGCCCTGAGCGAGAAAACTGCAGCGCTGTAAAGTGCCAGTATAGACAAGCCCTTAGTCTCATAGGCGCCGACTCCGTGAGTGCTCCAGGGCTGAAAAATCCAGGGCCCACAGGGAAAAATTGGTGGGTGCCCCAGCTTACCTCCGCCTTGCTTCCTCCCCTGAACATGCAGCCATGTCCTGCTTCTCCCTCCTGCCTCCCAGCGCTTGCGCTGCGAAACAGCTGTTTTGCGCGGCAAGCCTGGGAGGGAGGAGGGGGAATGTGGCATGCTTGGGGGAGGAGGCGGGGCCAGGGCGGGGATTTGAGGAGGGGTCCAATAAGGCAGGGAGGGGCAGAGTTGGGGCAGGGACTTTGGGGCAGTGGTGGAGTCGGGGCAGGGGCGCAGAAATAAGTTGGTGCCTGTGCTTAGTCTCACCAGGGCCATCTCCAGGCACCAGCTTAGCAAGCAGGTGCTTGGGGCGGCCACTCCGGAAAGGCGTGGCACGTCCAGGTATTCGGTGGCAATTTGGTGGAGGGTCCCTCGCTCCTGCTCAGAGCGAAGGACCTCCCGCTGAATTGCCGCAGATCGCGATCACGGCTTTTTTTTTTTTTGGCTGCTTGGGGCGGCAAAACCCCTGGAGACGGCCCTGAGTCTCAGACTTTTAATGATTCCCTCAGTCACTTAGGTGACTGAAAATTTCACCCTTTGATGCAAGCACTGTAAAAGAAATTTCTACTCCAGCAGAATCTGTTTTTCTGAGAAATCAGATGACAAAAGTTGCTTTAAATAGATATTTTCATCTTTGCTTGTTAGAGGACAACATAATGGAATAATAAACTTTTTTCCCAGAAGACATTTCAGTGCAGATCAGTGGGAAAAAACAGCAGGTTTATTATTATTTAGAAAAAAGGTCTGACATTTAATTTCTTCAGTCATGTATACATAACGTACCCTCAACAGCACAGCAGACAAGAGTTTAGAAGATTTCTAAACTTAAAATGTGCCAAACACACTTCTTAACCCATCCGTTGCTGGGAACAATGGTTCTAATAGTTGAAGGAATCTGTAAAAACATTTGCAGCTCACCTTTTAAGAGCTCTGCTCCCCTGGCTCTCAAGCTTGGGGGAAGGAGGGGAACCGCCCCCCAGCACTCACCAGCGGCACGGCTGTGAGCCGGCGTGGGGTAGTGAAGTGGGCTGGGTAGCTCCATTTCCCGCCGCCCGGTGAGTGCAGGGCAGGCCCGACCCCTGCTGCAGTCCCCCAGGATGCATAGCTCAGGGGATGGGGTTTGGGGGGGAAAAGGGCAAGGGGAGGTAGGGCTGGGGGCGGAGCAGGATCAGAGGGGAAGAGGTGGGGCAGGGGCAGAGGCAGCTTTCCTGGGCCCTGCTGTGCGCAGCCCATAAGGGGCTGGCTCAGCCATCCGAGCGATTGGGCTGGCTGCTGGAGCTGGATGCAGCACGCAGCTGCGTAGGGCACCAGGAAATCTGGGGCAATTTGGTGCCCCACATTTCTGGTGCCCTACGCAGCTGCGTAGTTTGCGTATGGGTAGGGACGGCCCTGTTGGTCCATATCAAACCAGTCAAACTTAAGACATATAGGTCCAAAGGAATCCTAGGAAATAGTGTAATACTGATGTTTAGTCCAGCAAGCAAACACGTACATTTTGGTACAACTTCTGCATGTGCCCCACAACTCTTGGGGAGCACCATGATTACCAGCATTGAGGAACAGCACCCCACCCCAAACACACACATACTTGGACTGACGGCAGACCATTGTAAGGAGTCAAACTCATGATGCCTATGTTATCCCTGACTAGGCACCATTAAATGTTCTAACCTGAAGAAAAAGCATGCACATTATTCACCTAATTTACCTACCTATTAGGGTAAATGTTTTGCGCACGCACACAGTGGACAAGTTCTGTTTTTCCCTTAAGTAATCAGCCATTTGACCAGACATGATTATACACAGCCAGCACCCAAAATAAGGCAGTGCAGATAAAAATCCATTCTGGAGAGGAGACAAAAATAAACATAAAATATTCTGAAAAAGCACTTATGCTGCAGCGATAAGAAGATACTTTGCTCTACTAAAGATGTCAAGTGAGCCAACAGGATAGCCATCTGTTCTTTCATAAGACAATCAGATATCTGGTGATTAGGTAGGCAGATCATTACATTTTTTTACACAATTATTTTATTACATTTCAGACCGCATGAGTGCATGAATACTGCTCAGAGGCCACCACATACAGTCAGTCTGGTAAGTATTCCGTTTAACAAAAATGGGCTTGGAAATGATTGTGAGATGAAAGCCAACAACTCAATTTAAAGGACAAAAGAGAAAAGAAGTAGAAAAACTCTATATAGTCAGGCTAACATACACCAAATGGCCAAGTCACAATTCTTAAGGCTAACAAAATGTTGATAGTTATATTAAACCTCATGGTTCAGAGTTTAATCTAATATCTATTAGGGATCCACTTGAGACCTAATGTGGGCGGGTCAGATTATCGCAAATCTGCCTTTTGTGGGGTTTCTTATCCAATGGCAATTCCTACATCCTTACAGGCCCTTACAGTGTTGCCACTAAATAAACTGCAACACACACATATTGACTTCCACAGAAGCAGGATTGGGTCCTTAGTGTGCCCTTGTACTATTCCAAGTGGTTCATCTGATGTAGGAAATCTAAACTACTGAACTGTGATATATGGTTCCCAAATTAACTCAACCTTTTTGCCTTTGCATTTAACTGGAGGACTGATTATCTGTAGTGGAAGGGTAATTTGCAAGTATCCGATGTAGTCTGTGTGTGAAAACACACCCTCTCCAGCGCTGCAAATTGCGGCGCTGCAAAGCGCCAGTGTGGTCAAAGCCCCAGCGCTGGGAGCGCGGCTCCCAGCGCTGTCCGTTATTCCCCACAGGGAGGTGGAGTACGGACAGCGCTGGGAGAGCTCTCTCCCTGCGCTGGCGCTTTGACTACACTTAGCGCTTCAAAGCGCTGCCGCGGCAGCGCTACCGTGGCAGCGCTTTGAAGTGCTAAGTGTAGCCACAGCCTTTGACTTGAAGAAGCATTTGGATGTTCACTGGATGGGGGATATCTCTTAGCCATTAACAAAATGATAGGCCAAAAATATTATGTTACTCATTAAATGTAAAATAAATCAGGGAACAAGAGAAATTTCTGTATGGCATTTAATTTTAAATCAGAGCTTATTGCTATATTTGAAAACTAAAGCACAAGTCTCATCCCAACAGGATTCCTCCTAATCAACACTCAGAGATGCTACCCGTTGTTTTTTAAACTTCTGCTTTTCAGAAGAGGAATAAGTAAAAACACCTAAAATCAAGAGACAGTCTCAGCAATAAAGATCCCCCTTGTGAAGTGCCTTTCAAATATTTATCAGCATTTTAACAAATTCCTTTTTATGAGTTAGACAACTAATCTGATACCGGAATAGTGTTGACACTGTGTGGCAGCTTTGCATTTTAAATGTTAATGTAATTTCCAACTGAAAGTGTGGCAATAGGCTAAAACAGCACTCTTATGCAAGTGATTTTTTTTTTAAATGTCAAACATGTGGCAGTCTGAAGTCAACTTGCTTTAAAAACGCCAGGGATACAGGAAAGGTGCACTCAACACAGTACCTGCTAACATTTAAGCAACGGTTTTATACAAAGTAGCAAAATTAAAGGCTGTGGTGGCAGACACCTCTGTCATGTGCTTGCTTGAACAGCTCCCGAGTCAACCGCCCGCCCGAGTTATATAGGAAAGACACTAAGCTATGCTTTCCAAGCTCTTATTTAACTCTGAGCGCCTCTGAATTTGTTCCTTGCTTACTTCTCCTGGCAAACTATTTCAACAGTGATGCTGGAACTTTCTTCTTAATATATGCATCACAGTCAAGTGGCTGGGGCACCTGCCTAGGAATCAGGACACCTGGGTGCTGAGCTCAATCACTGACCTGCTGCATAAATATGGGCAAGCCACTTCACCTTTTCCCTTGGTCTGTCTCATCTGTTTAGATTCTGATAGACTTTTTCAAAGGTGCTAGGCTCTCATTTGTGGCTTTGAAAATTTTCCTCTGTAAGCAAAGTAGGCCTCAATCACAATTGAAACCTTTAGGTGCTACTGTAATACAAATAAATGAAATCTAAATCAAGGGTTCTCAATCTTTTTCTTTCTGAGGCCCTCCACAACATGCTATAAAAACTCCATGGCCTGCCTGTGCCACAACAACTCATTTTTTGCATATAAAAGCCAGGGCGGCCTTAGGGGGTAGCAAGCAGGGCAACTGCATGGGGCCGCACACCACAGGGGGCCCTGTGAAACTAAGCTGCTCAGGCTTCGCCTTCAACCCCAGGTGGGGGGCTCAGGGCCCTGGGCTTCAGCGTCATGCGGTGAGGGTTTGGCTTTCTACCCTGGGCTCCAGCAAGTCTAACACTGGCCTGCTTGGGAGCCCCCCAGGTGTCCCGTACCCCTAATTGAGAACCACTGATCTAAATTATAATTTTCCTGTTGTTCAACTTCAGCCAGTCAATCTTGTGAGAGGAAGAACATTAGACACTTCTTAAAACATCATCCTCATTTAGGTATTTACACAGCATAAGCACGTTTCCCCCTTTCAGGATAAATAATTTCAATAACTTTATCATTTTCTCTTATGTCCTGTCATCACATTCCTGAATTATGCTACATTTTTGGACTTCAGCTGGGCTGTAGCACAACTAAATCCTGTATTACAACAATGATTTGTATTTTACTTCTGCTGAGAAGAAGGAAAAAAGGAAAAGGAATACCATGTTTTAAAAGGGATCCCATCAGATTAAAAAACATTGCCTAGATTTCAGATAAAAGAGTTAAAACTAATTTAAGATGATAAGAATGGCCGTAGTACTGGGCCAGACTAATGGTCCATCTAGCCTTGTATCTTGTCTTCCAACAGTGGCCAGTGCCAAGTGCTTCAGAAGGAATGAACAGTTTCAAATACTATACCTGCACATCAACCCCCAATATTTTTGGTTTGATCATTTCTCTTTGTCTTTTTTTTTTTTTTGTTGCCAGGTGGAATATCCATCAACTCCTCTTCCCCCCGATGCTCCCCCCAAAACACTCCCCAAAACCTGCCAACTAGGCAAACAAAAAAACCCAATCCCACCTCAAAGAGAAACTGATTATGCTGAGGAAACTATGAACCTGACTGCACACAAATCATTAACAAATGCACAACAAAAATAAACTCAAAAGAATTCTGAGAAAATGTATTTTCCCACCTAATCTTTCAGTTAAAGTAATCTTAGATGTTCTAATAACAGGTAAAAAAAATTCCAACAGAAAAAGTGATTTGGTAGTAGGTGCCTAAGGTCCTACCAAATTCACAATCCATTTTGGTCAATTTCACAGTCATAGGATTTTAAAAATGGTCAGTTTCATGATTTAATCTATTTAAACCTGAAATTTCACAGTGTTGTAATTGTAGGGGCTGTTACTGAGGTTACTGTAGCAGAGATTTCAGTACTGCTGCTGGCAGCAGTGTTGCCTTCAGAGCTGGGCAGCTGGAGCCCAGCTCTGAAAGCGGTGCAGAAATAAGGGTGGAAATACCGCAACCCCCTGAAATAACCTTGCGACCTCCCTGCAACTCCCTTTTGGGTCAGGATCCCCAATTTGAGAAACGCTGGTCTCCCCTGTGAAATCTGTTTAGTACAGGGTAAAAGCAAGCAAGAGACTAGATTTCACGGGGGGAGACCAGATTCCATGATCCGTGACATGTTTTTCATGGCCGTGAATTTGGTAGGGGCCTACAGATGCCCCTTGAACTAAGTCCCTTGGGACAGAAAATATTACAGTGTAGACAGGATCTCAGATGTATCCATCTAATGTAATCAATCTACATTAGTCCTGTAGATACACATTTTATTAGCTGATACTTTACTATTTTCTAACTGCACTTGTAGCTTCCTCTTGTTCCTCAAATTTATGCCACTTTCAGTACACTGATTCTTCCTTCTTCTGAGACGTATTTATTTAGGAATTCTATTTTCTCCCCTTCCCTGTTCCACTATGCTCCTACTTTTTATGATTATGATTATTATTATAGAAAAGGACAATCTTTGCCAGAACACAAACAAAAACAAAAACAAAAAGAACAGTGGAGAGAGAACAGTGCAATTAAACAATGTTAGTAGCTATGGAATAATTTAATGGACATCAGCAGGAAAAATTCAATATGTGGCCACTAGTGATGACATGTCAATGACAATCTGGGGTAGAATCTGAGCTTCCTGACTGAGTACCCTGTTCTAAACACTAGACCATATCACCACTCTACTACACAGAGGAAAACTAAGTCATGAACTATAACAGGAAATGGATTAGAATATTTTCATTTTATCTCACCTCTTGTGCATCAAACCGCAAGATCTCCTTCATGTACGTAGGCAATAGTGTGAGAAGAGTGTAGAAAGTCCAGTTATAAGAAAAGTGTGCCACTACAATAGCCCAGAGTGGAACGGATTTCAGCATGGGTTCCCATGGTACAGACTTCTGAGTAGAAAGCTAGAAAAATGGAGGGGAATAATCAGGACAACGCCTAGGAATATTTATTCTAGATATTTTGAACCTTACCTAAATCTGATTTTGCATTCTGAAGAGCACATTCAAAGCCAACCTGAATCCTTAGATGTGTGTTGTTTATTGTTAATTATAGTAACTGAACTAAACAAAACTTGACAAATCAGGAAGCAAATGGAAAGTTAGAAATCTATTATGGAGTCAATTATTATGCCATATTTTTTGCCTTTTAATTTAAAAAGCTATTGCAGCTGAAACCCTACTGAAACCAATAATACAAAAGTGGGTTTAATTCCCTCAATTACTTTGGTATGTAGGTGTGACATTATCTGATTAAACTACGACCACGTAGATCGTTGCTACCACTGTTATACAATTGCAACAAAACTTGTTCAAAATGTGGCACGTAAGAGGTCTATGGAAACGTTATGATTCACTGAATATGATTATGCTATTTGTATGCATGTATCATTTTTGTAGCTGAAGTTAGGAATATTAACTATTACCTGTATTTCTAAGGTGTTGCTTCTGGGTAACACCAACAAGGTGTTTACCCAGAACATTGTGAAGGAACTATTCAAGTAGAATGGCCCATTAAAGAATACTTAACTTACAATGGAAGATGTCCATCTACTCTTAATGGACTCCTCCCCTACCCCCATCTCTAAGTGAAGTCATGCATGGACATGTGACTTGCCCATGTGACTCCAAACTCCATCTTTTACCTGTAATTTTCCACAGTAAGAACAATGGGATTCCCTTCCCTTGAAAGAAGTTACAAAAGGCACTGGAAACATCTCAATTTTGCCTCTTTCCTGCTCAAGCCTTTGGTCTATGGACTTATACAAATTGGAACATTCTAACCAAGGGACTGAGGACCTTCCAATGATTTGGAAGCAACCAGAGACTTGACTTAAGCCAACAGTTTATTCCATCACTGCTATAAGCCTGAAAGAAGAACTTTGCAATTATTGTATGTATTTGATTCCTTTAATCAATTTTAACTCTCACCTTTCTTTCTATAAATAAACCTTTAGATTTTAGATACTAAAAGGATTGGCAAAAGTGTGATTATTGCATAAGATTGAGTTATATATTGCCCTGGGTGTGTGGCTGGTCCTTTGGGATCAGAAGAACCTTTTATTTGATTAAATTGGTTTTAAAGAACCACTCATCTCTAAGTTTAGTGTTTTTGGTGGTGATACAAGGACTGGAATGCCTAAAGAAGCTGCTTTTCTGACTTCTTGTTAGCCAGTGTGGTGAAACAGAAGTTTACTTTTGTTGCTTGTTTGGTATATCCTATGGGAGAATAACCACCAGTTTTGGGGTGTGTCTGCCCTGTTTCTCAGCAGTTTGTCCTGAATTTGGTATTCTCAGTTGTGACCCATAAAGGCCCGATTACAGCAGGCAAAACTCTTATTTTTTGATGTGTTCAGGCTTCATTGAAAAAGCACTAAAAACATAGAGGAACATTTTTGCTTGTCCTATATTTGGTATGTTGCAAACGGACAATGATTTCAAGTAGGCTTGAAATCAAAAAAAATTTCTGAATGTTTGTACTCCTGTAACAACTCAATTACCCCCTCCTTACTACTATCAACAATTAGGGACTTAAAATCACTCCTCAAACACATGTGAACTGAATTTCTCCTATTCTGAGATCTTGAGCATTGAGAGCACCATAGACTCTCAACATATAATGCTTGCATGTCTTGTAGTTAATAATCATTTGAGTCCATTCATTTCTGAATTATGTAAGTGTTCCTGTATGCACCCAAATCACTTATCAAAATGTGACATATGCCAACAGGCCAAACAAACCTTTTTTTAAAAATGCAAAACATTGCGACTCCCATGTCTCAGTTTAATGATCTGCAAATAAGAGCTCCACTTTTCTTTTTTTAAAATCCATTTTAGTATGAAGTATTTTTGTCAATCACAGTATCTTTTATGCAAAATTAGACACAGAAGCAAAAATCAATGTCTAGAGAAGGGGTCGGCAACCTATGGCATGTGTGCCAAAGATGGCACACGAGACGATTTTTAATGGCATGCTGCTGCCTGCCAGAGCAGTGTGCCACTAAAAATCCTGCCCAGCCCAGCCCGCTCTTCTCCGCCCTCCTCCCATCCCGCGGGGGCAGGGAGCAGAAGCATAGGTGTGCCCAGGCACACCCTAATGCTGGGGTGGGCAAACGGCCCCACTCTCTCAGCGTGGCAAGCCATAAGGTCCGCGCTCCCAGGCCGGAGCACCTGGCCGAGCACAGCAAGCCGCCAGCCCCTCCCCCACCTTCCCCCCGTCCTGGAGCCATGCCACCGTGTGCGCAGCGCTCTGGTGGCCGGGGCTGCGCGCTTCCGCGGGGCAGTGTTTGGCTCTGCGGGGAGGCAGACACGCTCCCCTCTCCCCTGGAGCCATGCTGCCGCGTGTGCAGTGCTCTGAGGGGCGGGGCTGCCTGTTCCCATAGGGCGGCGTGTCTGGCTCTGCGCGAAGCAGAACATGCTGCTAGGAGCCTCATGGTAAGGGGTCTGGGGCCAGGAGGGTTGGATAAGGGAGGGATGGGGGGCAGTCAGGTGACAGGGAACAGGGTGGGTTGGATAGGGGGTGGGATCCCGGGCGGTTCTCTGGAGGGAGTAGGTGGGGTTGTATGGGGCATGGGAGTCCCGGGGTCTGCAGAGAAGAAGCGGAGGCAGGGCCTTGGGGAAGGGGGTGCGTGGGTGGAATAGGGGCATATCTCCTCCAGCCCCCCGCCCTGACCCCCCCCTCACACACACCCCAGCCCTCTGCGCTGAGCCCTGACC
Organism: Mauremys reevesii; assembly: GCF_016161935.1. Lineage (NCBI taxonomy): Eukaryota > Metazoa > Chordata > Testudines > Geoemydidae > Mauremys > Mauremys reevesii. Next base: position 152,330,420 of record NC_052625.1, on the reverse strand, counting down.
CCCCCCCCCCCCGCAGCCCTCTGCCCTGAGCCCCGCACACTCCCCAGGTCCCTGCCCTGAGCCCTGTACCCCGCTCATACACACCCAGACCTCTGCTTGACTCCTTCACCCACCTCCCCCGACAACCCCAGCCCTGACTTTGGCACCCCATACATACCCCGTCCCCCTCACCCTGACACCTGCACCCCCCTCACATGCCCCCAGCCCTCTGCCTTGACTCTTGCACCCCCAAACCAGGGAGAAGGTAGGTACCCACTGTATGTGGGCAGGGCCGGGACCCAAGACCGGCAGTGGGCTGAGTGGGTCTGAGGTCCCGGCTGCCAGCCCCGCACAGCCTGCTGCCGGTCTGGGGTTCTGGCTGCCAGACCCTTGCCAGCCGGGGTCCCGGCTGCAGGCCCCGCTCAGCCCACTGCCGGCCTAGGTGAACAGAACCCCAGACCAGCAGAGGGCTAAGCAGGCTGACAGCGTAAGATCAACATTTTAATTTAATTTTAAATTACACTTCTTAAACATTTTGAGAACCTTGTTTATTTTACAATACAACACTAGTTTAGTTATATAATATATAGACTTATAGAGAGAGACCTTCTAAAAAACATTAAAATGTATTACCGGAATGCGAAACCTTAAATTAGAGTGAATAAATGAAGACTCGGCACAGCACTTCTGAAAGGCTGCCGACCCCGGTCTAGAGTTTGCATTTCCCCAATTACTCTCCTTTAATTATACATCTCTACACTGTCCAGGCAGAAAAAGGTATGTTGTAATGCAAATCAATGCATTAACAGGCAACCCATGTTGCTAGAAAATGTGGATGGCATGCACCTGTGTATGTTGTCATACTGCATTCACCTTTTGGGGATATTTACAAAATTAACATGCATTCACATTACTTTTTGATTAAACATATTCAAGGGTAAAACTTGCTTTCTTTTTGCCAGGTATCTCTCTTTTCATGACTAATGATTGTTTCTCACTGATCTAACAGTCCAGTATCTTAACATCCTTTGTTTTATTTGATTTTTTTTTTTAAATTAAAGTTTGCTCAGTTGCTTCAAATTAAGAATGTTGATCTACGCTTCAATTTTTCCTTCAACATTATGGCGGGTTTGTCCCTCAGTAGCTCCTGCTCTTATTAAAACAAGAAAAGCTGCATCAAAGCTACATACCTGATCTTTGAGGGAAGAAAGAATATATTCCCTTTCAGTGGGAGAGATTCTTCTATGAGTTTCCGGAGTATCACTCACCAACCAGATCCAGAAGAGGAACCAGAATACTCCAAGTGCACCTTCCATTGAAAATAAATGCTGCACATTAAATTGAAGAAAGCCCTCAGGTACTACACAGATACAAACACTTAGAACCACAAAGGGGAAAAATGATTCTCTCAAGGAAATAAAAATGGCATTAGAATATTTGGGCCAAACTCTACCCTCATACCAACAGTCCCTGTTGGTGAGGACAGAGAATGGACCTTCACATTTAGTGTGGGCAAGGATTCATATGCAGGACCTAGCATGGCGACATCTTCAAAGTGACTTTATTTGCAATAATGAACCTGTTGTCAGTCCACTACATGGAACAGCTACAGGGCAAGGTGTCTGGATGACACAGGAAGGAAGCAACATATACAAAATTTTAATCTAAAAAATTCACAAGATGCGCAGTTTTGAAGAGCCCAAGTGACTGTAGTATATCTATTTTTTAAATATAAAAATAATAAACTATGGCTGTGTTAAAAAATGTTATTTAACAATAATAAAATTGGCAGTAGCAGCAATAAATACTACACTATAAATTATGGAAAACAGTTTCTGTGGTGGAATACCAGATCACAGCAGTACTACTCAATTGTGTTTGTTTTATATAATAAAAATGGTCTTCTCTTTCCACTAGTTTATCCATGTTTTTCTGCTTTTAACCCTTTGTTTTGCTTGGAGGTTAGGTTAGTTTTGTTTTTTAGGAACATGAAACCAAGAGCTGTTTAATACTTCATAATTTATTCCTGGTCTCCCCTCTCAAATAAGGTAGATTTGGAAGTAGGCCAGATACAGGGGAAGGGTTGTTGAAAGCAGCAGTTGAACCTGTGGTGGTCATTTCAAATACATTCTCTCTTTCCTTGAGAGCTATCATCAGCTTTTAGGATGTGATTCTCAGTAGGAAGTCTACATCCCACTTTTCAACGCACTCTTTAGTGAATCCCTAGCTCAACTCCTGTGGCTTTGCTAGTGAAACACTGAGTTTCACATTGTAAATGGAGAACACATGCAAGTTACTTTTGAGAAGGTCTTCAGATAAGAAGAGCATGTTTATTCCAGGGATCAAAGTTAACTCAATTTCACACAGCAAACAAGAAATTCAAGTGCTAGGTTTTTCTACATTGATTGACCTCAGAATATTTGATGGGTAACAGCATTTAGCCCAATTTAAGGACAAATTTGCTTACTGAAGGCATAGTTTACAGCCTCCTACAGGAATTTACCTTATATTAAAGGCAGCAGTTTCGCTGAAGAATCAAGCAACAATGGAAGCAATGTTTTAATGTTTTTGGAAATCTGGATCAGAATAAAACAATAAACCTTATATTTCTCCTGGGAAATATATAATAATATATATAATTACATTTTCCCTCAGGAAGTTCTTGTGAATCACTGTTCTTGTAAAGCAGGGGAAAGTGCCTTTAGATTTTCCATGACAGAAAACGTCACTGCATCAGCAGCTTCAGAATATGGACAAGCACATCTTTAGAAGTATTTGATCACTTATTTGCAATCCTATGGTAAGAGGTGTCATAGAAATGCAAAAGGAAATCTTCACTAGAGGAGTACGTTTGGAATTTAAAAAACCCAAATACTTACCAAATATGTAGAATACATAAATCCAGTTAACGTAGTAGCAAATTAAGCCAGACAATGGAAGAGACACAACTGTTCCTAACTGTGCACCTAGAAGAAAACAGTTTGTTTTTCAATTTACCAATGCACATTTAAATAGCATATGGGTTGATCCAAGAAAACATACAATGGCTGGAATTACCACTCGGATTTTGTTGTTGCTGCTATTGCTGATATACCATAAAGAAGTGTGCAGATAAACATTTTCACCACCACTAGAGGGCTGTCATTTCAGCTACTGGGAACAACAATCAAGTTCAACAGTAGTACTGTAACTGCTTTGATAAAATGAAAAAAAGGAATTGCAAAGTCTCATAACATTGAACGCTACCAATGAAAGATCTATGAAAGAGTTCTTGGCCTATTACCGATCTCTGATAAACTGGTGGGCTCCAAATGTGAAATGGAGGCATACTAAAAACACAGTTCGACTCTGAAAAGTGACAGCAAAAAAAGGGCACTTTTCTTAGTTCCCTACAAATCTTCTGAGTCACATCTACTGACTCCCCCACTCAGTTTTTACTGCTCTTAACGGCTGATAGCCACGCAAAGGCAGCACAGCTGTGAATGTGAAAGCTGGATAGTATTCCCTAGAACTGTTATCTAGGTTCCATTTGTAGGGCCACCATCTGCTCTCAGTTATGCAAGGCAAATCCTATTAACCTCAGTGGGATTGTATAGGTAACAGAAGAATTTCATGTGCAAAGCTATTACTGGTGATACTTCATAAGCAGGAAAGAACTTTTCTTGACTTTCCAATCCAAGATTCAAGTCGAAGAGATGGCAGTTAAGGGGGAAAAAGCCATCATAGTGCTTGTAAACTAAGGAAAATGATTCCCAGCTTAGATTAAACACAATCAGTACAGAATCTCAAAATGTCATTTTACAAAATCACTTTCCAAACCTAGTCTGAAACCAGCAGATATCACTGTGTTGATCTGTTGGTCAGATAGGTTCAAAAAGTAAAAACAGACTAAGGTGTCTGAACTATGTTCTGGCTGAAATAGGGCAATATGAAGAAATGTGATCACATTCAATTTGGGAGAAAGCTTCAATCACAAATTGGCTATTTAAACAAAACACAATGTTCATGTAAAACACACATCAAAATAATAATTCCATGGATATTTAAATGGGAACTATATATTACTTTAACATTAAGTGTTGACAAAAGAAAATAAGCCCAAAAATCACAGTACTGCCAAGAATGAAAACATGAACAAAGAATAAAAAAGATTGTTCTCTGAATTTACATTTAAGGTGTCTTATCTAGCATAGTTCCTGCCCACTGAACAGGGTTTTGGAATTGATAGACTGATTCTCCTCTCACTTATATACCTAGCTTATGCCACTGTAACTTTGTTAACTTCTTTGGACTCTATCAATTCTCTCTTTTTACTCTTGACTGTGACCATCTTTCCTCCTTGGTTCCTAAATGTTTTAGTTTATTTACTATACAGCATCTTTGCTGCATAATTTTCAGTAATTTGTTGCACCATCGTATATAACATAACTCTGTCAAAGTATTTTAGGACCACAGAGACAAGTTGTATTGCACTGTACTTTCATATGTGGAGCAGAGAGAAAGGAGAGTCTCTCTCTTGTTATTATGGGCTATTTTCCTAAGTCATTATCTTGAAGAGATATCTGAGAACAAACATTGAAACAGTAAACAATAGCTTGCATAATGAAGGTAAATTATGTTTTTAACTAGATACATGAATAGTTTTTAAAAGTGTTAATAGACTAAACATTTATAATCCTGTTATCAATCTGGACATTTCATTCTCTTTCACCTGCATACGAAATGCTAAGGAGCTTGCTGCGTTCCAGTGGTGGAGCCCAAGATGACCACATGGCATGCATAGCAGGAAAGGTGACACCCTGGAAAATAATTTTTTATTCTGTTGAAATATATGGCAATTCCAGAATTATCTACTCAAACTTTCATGCGTCAATTAAATCATATACTTCAGAACAGCAGCACAACCTATTAGTCTCATGAATCAACGAGAAACTGTTTGACAAAAAATGCACACGGGCAGTTAGGCAGAATTAATCTTTTGCTTGCGAATATGCCTTGTGCATGAAGAGGATGCAAAAGTACAAATAAAATAATTCTCTTTTTAACTCTTGGTTTCCCATATGCTAGACAGGGGTTCTCAAACTTCATTGTACTGCAACTGCCTTTCGACAACAAAAATTATTACACAACCCCACAAGGGGGTGGGCTGAAGCCTAAGCCCGCCCAAGCCCTGCCACCCGGGCAGGGAGGGCCAAATCCAAATCCCAAGAGCTTCAGCCTAAGGCAGGAGGCCTGTAACCTGAAGCCCTTGGGCTTCGGCCCTGGACAGCAGGGCTCAGGCTTCAGCCTCAGTCCCCAGCAAGGCTAATACTAGCCCTGGTGGCCCCATTAAAACAGGGTCCTGACCCACAGTTTGAGAACTGCTGTGCTAGAAGAACAAAACTATTTTGATACAGGAAATGACTCCAATTTGGATTAAGGGTAATACAAGACAACGTGGTGTACCTCTCCGAGCCCCTCCAAGACTCTGACTGCTATGAGGTATCCAACCCCCAAGTCCGCCGCTAAGGGGGTGAACAGAGTGAAGACAGCGGTACCCAGGATGCCAAACCCCAGCAACAGCTTCCCTCCTATTTTACGTGCAAAATATCCACCAGGAATCTGAGTAATGATGTAGCCGTAGAAAAAGGAACCAAGGATCCATCCTTGAGTATCCGCATCCCAAGAATACTTTTTCCCCTGAGGAAGGAAAATAGAAAAGGGCTTAACTAGGACTCTTTCTGCATCATGCAATATTAATATCAGACAAAGAATGTAATTAAACCATGGTTCGTTATTTAGTCCTGATGGCTAAACTTTGCAGGTCTCACTGCATTTCATCTTGGCTTTTACTCACTTGGCCTTTACTTAGGCAGACAGTTTTTGGAATAGGCATAGCCTGATGCAAGCCAAAAAGCAAAGAGAAAGAAGGAAAGGAAAGTAGAGGTGAGACAAAAAGATTATATGGGGCAGGATAAGCAGCAGATGGAAAAGCAGACAAATGTATATGAGAGCAGCAAGGTTATGGAAAGGAGAAGGTTGTGATTACATTAAATTCAAGAATAGACAGGGATGCACTAGTGTGTGTGAGAGAGATCAGAGTAACGGCATGGGCAGACAACCTTAGAAGAAGACTGGAGGACAGAATGGTAAAAGAAGAGACCAGAGGAGCGAAGTTTTCAATTATAAAGGTAAGAGATAGAAGGGCACTGACAGATGCAGAGGTGGTGGCTTTGGACAGCATGACACACAGAAGTTCTGAATCATCATTAATTATTTTCTGAGAATCCATGTGTGTGTCGGGCACTTCACAAGGACAAGGAGGGATCTGGTCCCTGCCCCAAACAGCTTCTGGTCTAAATTCAGACACGACTCGACAAGCAAGTTCTAAATGAGCCAAAAAGGTGAGTCAGGATGAGTTTTACACTAATAAGATGCACAGTTGTCAGTTAAGACATGCGCACATTTTTATGGGCCCTCAACTTTTTTATTTTTTTAAATCATCAACTCATTTTTCATAGGCAATATGACAAAGATTCTAGGAAGAGCTTCAGTGAAGAGAGATGGCTTGGCAAATCGGTGTTCCAGGGGAGAATGGAAAAAAGCACTGATATGGAAAAGAGTAGGAAACAGAAAGGAAAAATCAATGTGTTTGTTAGAAATGGATCAGAGAAGGTAGTTTCAAAGGTCAGAGAGAGGGAAGGAAAGAAAGGGGATGGATATGAAGGACCACCCAGAACTGTAAGAGAGATCACAAGTGAGTAGATAAAGAATATTATGTATGCAGTAAAGATGTAATGAAACTTGTCTTTCATTAAAACAAAATTTCATACAAAGTCAAGACTATGAAAAACAAGATGTAGCTTAATAATATGGCAGAGACATGGAGTTCTCAATTGCTCTGACGCAGATACAACAGGAAATGTCCACTTCACACATACAATTCAGAGTGAGTCATATTAGACCTACAAGGTCAGTGTAGCCATTTTGCTAAGTACAGTTTAGAAAGGATGTAATACAGCCTGTCCTTTAGGACAGCACATTATTCACCTAAGGTCTCAGAATAGCTCTAAAAGAGCCAATCTATATTCTGAGAAGGTCTGCTGGTAAAAAAACAAAAACAAAACAGTGCACTGCTCCTCTACTGTTAATAGAGCAGTTAAACATGAAACATCAAACTCAATCGCAGCATGCCGTTGAAAATAACATCACATATTTTAGAAAATATATATTAAATCCTACCGTTGTATTCCGAGGTACATTTAGGGCAGAAGAATGTTCTGGACACACTTTGGAAGTTGTATTCTTTGCTAAACTTGTATTAGCTTCTACCATGTCTACAAGAGCAACACTTAGATTCACACGTAACGCATACAACAGGAAGAATCCAAAAAAGGCCAGTAATGCTAAATTGTAGCGAGCGGAGCAGCATGTAGGCACTGAAACAAGAGATTTTAAAAAGTTAGATGCTGCAAAAAAGGACAAACAGCATTTTGGTCAGTATAATTTAGATATTTATGTATAAAAAGTGAGAAAACAAGTTTATTTACCCTGAAAAACATATTTTAGATATTGAGTGACTCAGTGGGAGTGGGAAGAAAAGTTTTTGATCTAGTTCCCTGCTGACATGCAAACCATACAAGTGTAGCAACTCTCCCAAACATATTGGCAGTTAAGAGCATATATACCTATTGGTCAAAGGGCTGATCCTCAAGCATAAATGTAGTGCATGATTTTTACAAAGGGGATTTAACAGTATGGTTACAAAAGTTTCAAGAGGTCTTTTGAAACATGGTGATTCAAAATGAAACTTCACAATAAAAAAACCCTAAGATTAGTGGCAAGTATGTTATACACTTGAAAATGTGTGCAGTAGCTTGTTTCCCTTTGTGACTTAAGAGATTTATAACTCTCCAATGAACTCAGCCTTGGATCTGGAAGTCAAGTGGGTTCTGCGTTTCACATCACCAGCACTAATATAGATTCTGTAGATAGAACATGGCATCATCAATAGAATTGAAAATGTGAGTCATGAAAGTCCAGCTCATGGTCTCAATGCTGATGGGACTGAAGAGCAGTAAAAATGTATCTTTTGGATCAGTAAAGTGACTAGATCTGTTTGCTACACCTGGAAAAAAAATCTTACCCTCTCCTTTACAGCCAGAGGGATAGCTCCAGCAGCTCAAATAGTGCAACTCTTAGACACTCAGCGTCAGATAAAATAATTTTTTGGCTCTGTACACTATGGAAATTGGGAACTACTCACCTTCCTTATGCCAGACAGATACTGCTAGGGGAATTCTGAACTACTGCACACACATACAATTAATGAGCAGTGCATATTTTTATTTTTTTGTGCAGAAAAAATCTTCTACTGAAATGTTAATGGAGTTTGGCCTTATGCCCACCTGAGGGTGCTGTGGACAAGAACAGTAGCAACTCCCAGCAGAAAATAACTTCTGCAGTTCTGTCCTTTGCCCATCTGAGGGCACTGTGGTGACAGAACAGAGCAGCAGCTCCTGGCCAGCTAGGGAAGAGAAAGATCCTGCCTTCATCACAGCACCTGTCAGGCCAGGTCAAGAGATGGGGGCTATAGGGAGATAGTGTGGGGTGCTGGGGGTGTGTGTCAGACAGGGGCTTATAAGGGCTAGTGGGGGAGGACAGACTGGGAAGGGGCTGAATGGGAATGGAGGCGCAGGGCCACATGGTGACAGAGGAAGTGGTGCAGAGCTACATAAAGACAGGGTGGCTAAGTGGGGGAACAGAGACACATGGGGACAAAGGGAAGGGGTACAGGGATGGGGGTGGCTGAGTAGGGGCACAGAGACACATGGGGAAGGGGTTCAGGGCCACATGGGGATGCAGGGGTGTCTGAGTGGGGGTGGAGGGACACGTGGACAGGTGGTACAAGGACACATGGAGGTGCAGGAACACATGGGGACAGGGACTGATGTGCCTGACTGAATGGGAGAGGCTAGGGGTCAGCCAGTATGGGGGAAGCTCCCTAACAATCCTTCCCTGCCCCCACAAAAACCTGTTCCATATTTTTCCCATCCATACCCAACAACCCTACAAGTTCATACCCCAGGCTCTTTCCCAGCAATTTACTTCCCTCTCCCTCAGCTCCTCCATTACCCCGACTCCTTCAAGCCTTTGCACTGCTTCTGAGAAGTGCAGGAAATACGGCTCTGTATTGTAGTTTAAATGAATTATTACTCAGAGTTTTGAATTAATATGCCTAGCAAGGAATCTATTTGTCAAAAAATTGTTTCTGAATCTTTTTTGTTGTCTGTATTGTTACAGACATACTTATTGACAGATATTTTGAAATAAATGACCAAAATAATTGAAACTGGTGTGATTATATGGTATTATTTTGACAAATAAAATATGCAAAATTTTAAAATAGTGTGCGGAATTTTTAATTTTTTGGCAGCGCAGAATTCCCCCAGAAGTAGACAGACCAAATGATACACAGTTATAAATATGAGAACATCTCCAATTATTTATTAGATTGAATACTTTAAAATATAATATGAAATATATTTTATTATACTAATTATATACTAATAAAGCCAGAATATTTAATTTCAATATACACGGCAATTTGATTTGTAAAATAAATATAATATTTACTCTCTCTCATTTTGTTCTGAGAAGCATTTGCTAAGTAGGCTAATTGCCTGGGCGTATTTATGATATGTAACTTAGAAATGAACTTGAACAAGTCCAGCTGGCTCCCCAGCTTTAGTGGAAAGGGTTCCTGATGAAAGCAGAACTTGCTGGAGACCATACAAATCAGAAAACAGCAAGTGCATTAATGCATTGGATAGCTGACCAGAGATGCTTTGCTGCCTTTTGAAAAATAGGCAGGGCTAAGAGAGGAACTTTACCAGCTCCTAAGGGAAAGGGGCACTGAGTCTTAGATGGATCTGGACACAAATTTGAGCTGAATTAAGGGACTGACGCTGAGACACAAATTCCAGCATTTGGCATCAGCAGCCAAGTGAGCAAGAAAGCTGGTTCTTGTCCCTGTGGGAAGACTGGTGGACTTGGATACCATTATGGCCAACTACTAGGGCCCTGAAGAGGACACCATGGCTCTGACAGTTCATGACACCAATACCAGCGAGGTAGCAGAATGACCAAAGATGAGCTGAACCCCAAAAAGGAACCTGAGAAGCCAGGCCCCTCCCAGAAGCCCAACTCCACCCCAATCCCTCTCTTCCCCATCCAGGTGTCCCCCACCACCCCACCTAACCACCCGACACTTCTCTTCCCAGCAATCCCAGCACTACCATCAGCCAGAACCACTCCTTTTCCTCCCAGGTTCCCCAACACTGCCACTAGTCTGACCTGCTAGTTTTTTTTTTCCCCCATTTGTAGCTTACAAATTTAAAAAAAAAATCACTAGCACCCTGAAACTGGCAATGCAGAAAACCGGCCAGGTAGTCAGGTGCCCTGTGCAAGTGCAACCAGTGTAGAATGGTTAATTCAGGCCTGCTAAACAGTGTGGAGCCTTGCTTTGTGAGGATTCCATGCCTGGTAGCGGACAACCCATAGGATTCCCTGTGATGTGGATCCTTCCCACACTGGAAGGCAGAACATTAGTAGTGGATGTGTTAGTGAAGCTTCAGGGGCGGGATAGCAGTTGAGGAGCAGCTCTGAAGCCTGAGCATATATATTAATCTGCAATAAACTGTACTAGGGCAAGCTGCGGCTCTAGGGTAGATGAGTCCTAAAAGAAAAAAGTGGGAGCATGTGTGGAAATTAACAGAGATTCTTAAAAGCAAATACTGAATCTTTGGACTTCTGGAGTTGGCCCTACACCTAACTCCTGGCTATTCAAGCTATAATCCAATCTGTATTTTCCCAATTTGTCTTTTATTTTAAGGTGAAAGCAATACCTGTTCTACATAGCTTGATTCCTGAACATGGACAAGTTGTAGTTAGAGAAATAAGATTTTAAAACTCCAGATAATGCAACAAAAATAATCTCTCAATTTATGAACTGGATAAGTACAGTAATAACAGTGCTAGAAGCTAAACAGCTGATAAATGCTGAGATAAAAGACAAGAATAAATACAATTTAAAGCATTCCCATGACAAGAAAACACATTCAAACAAGTATTTTTTGGTAAGAAATCCAGAAGACAGGTTTATGAACGACTGAATTATGGACCAATTAAAAACATACCAGATACAGGATAGAATAAATGTTAAGAATGAATTCTAAGATATACATCTTTAAAAGTAAGTTAAACTTATGCCTCCTGCCAAAATCACTAACATTCAAAATCATGGCCATTAGGCCAGAACATGGACTAATCAATCATAGAAAGAATGGGGAATACAGGTAAAAGTTGAAAAATCAACTGTTGTGTGGCTAGACCTTCAAAGCAACATTTACAGAATTAAAGGTAACAGAGGAAGATCAGGAACTGCACACCTGCTTACTCAAAAGCAATGGATTATAGTAGTGAATAACTAAAATTATACAATGAGCATGACACAAGGAGAAAATGATCTTCTCTGCAGACATACCAGAGCGTACACTGCTTCGTGGGCAGCGTTTAGTATTATAAGACAGGCTCATCAAAGAAATCTGAAAACACACCAGGAAAATATAATGCTACTTTGCTAGAGGAATCTGAACTGATGCCCAATATTTATAGATAGAAGTTTCAAGGAGTTAAAAAAAAAAGAAAAGAATTATGCTGAATTTGTAAAAGGTTGCAGGACAATGGGATTTCCACTACTGAGCTAAGTCTGGAGCTAATGGAAATTTTACCAACAGTGCACATGAAATGTAAGTGTAGATTGGTGACCACCACCTCAAAATGCTGTGACAGTGTATACTGATCACTTCTTTTTCTGCATATATTAAAAAATTAAATACAAAAGAAAAATCTAAAACTTCAGTGCAAAAGATAAACACAGGTCCATCTTTACCAGGATGTGATAATTCTGAAAATCTTGTTTTTAAACAGTATTTGAAAGAGGCACATCTCATTTTAAGTGAGATCAAGGGGTACAACTGAGATGTACTGGGTGTTTAAAAAATAATTGTTCAGGAAGTCCTCAGTGTGCAAAACTAGTCAAGCAACTTTATCTTCTCTCAAGTTGCTTTGGAAGCAATAGGTCCTTAATACAAATTGATAGATCATGACAGTTTCCAAAGAATGAGTACAATTATGGCTAAATCTGTTTAGACATCATGGTTAATAGAAAGGTTAAACAAATGAAGCTTCACATTTTTATGATCTAACACTCCCTTGGAAATGTAGATTAATTGGAATTTCTATTACTCTTCCTTTAGAAATAAAGTCTGGAAAATGAATGCACTATACAAAAATCTAATAAACATATGACTCCACCATACAGTTAAGTTGTAAACTTCTCACCATATATTTTGCTTAATGCATCTACCTATTGATCTAGATGTTATTTGAGAATGCTTGATCAGTCAAAGCACAGAAAGCTCCAGATTTACTTTTCTAAGATAAATCTCGCTCTCCTCCCACCTTTTAAAATGATTATGAATAGGAAGAAGGCCACTGCAGGGTCCAACACAGACACAGGGTTCAATTCCTTACCTTGAACAGTGCCTTCTGCTCCTACTTCTGTTGCTTTCAAAAACATGCTTTCCTGTCTTTCGGTTAGAACTGTAAATAGTCTGCCCTGCCCCCCCCTCTTTCTTTTAAGAGAAAGTCTGTATTGAAAGTTCCCTGATACTGTCCTTCTGCAGTTTAAGGATGTTGTTCTCTTGTATTTGTTCTTGTGGGTGAGGTGAGCCACTCAAACTAGAGCATGGCACATTGTGCAAGCTTAAGAATGTATTGCTTTAACAACTGACAAATAGAAAACCACAGTGTCTGGTGCTCCCAGGAACGCCATCATGCCTTCTTCCACACCCCCCTATGGTGGAACCACCATCACCCTTTGTTCCCCAAAAGCTGTAAAGCAACTACCATTCCTCCTTACAACTAACTTCTACCATGACTCCTGTGGAACACTGTCAGCTGATAATAGTTTAGGCAGAAAAATGAGTTAGGACTTAGTAAGCAAACCTATGCCTCCCCCACCTATATATCTACTTTGTACCTACAGGTTGTCTATACCGCTCAGCTATTAAAAGACATGGTTGTATTAGTATTACTATAACTGTTTAAAAAATCCCTTTAATTTGTTTTAAAAAATCAAAGATATTTAAAAAATGTTCAAAACTGAAACATTGATTTTTGTTAAACCTAAACATTTTGTTCAACCCATAACAATTTTTCTTCCACTTTCTGAAACTGCCAACAAACTGAAAAATCTATTTTTTGTCCAGTTCTGTTAACTTCCTCTTCTCTTGAAATCCATTTGTTTGCTTTTTCCACCAGTTAGCGTTTAGGTCACGAGCTGATCCTGCAAAGACTTAACTTTAAATCAACAGGACCACCCTTGTACTTGAAATTATGCACATGTGTAAGGCTTTACAGGATCAGGGTCCAAGATTGTATACTCTTTGGTGTAGAGACTGTTTTGTACCATATACTGGTACAATGCATAACACAAAGGCTGGGGCCTCTAGTGTGCTATGGCACTATTCATTTTAAATAAAATGAGAAATAATAATGAGAATGCTCCTCAAAGGGTCAGAACTGATTTATTTCTCCTGCCTGATTCTTTAAAATGACCCGTGGTTTAGAGTTTCCTCTGCCCTATTGATTTTTCTTCACCTGCATGCACAACTCACAACACAATGCTCCCCTAGCAACTAGTTAACAGTGCATAAAGGACCACAGATTCAGATGAAGATTAAAATACCGAGTGGAGAAATGCTCAAACCTTCACAAAGATCTGGGACACTGTGGAAAATTTCAGTTCCCTGAAAGTGGCTGTTAGCAGCAGTCTGCTGGGTAACAGAGCACACACCCCGCGTGATCCAGGACGGTCACCCATCCCCGTGATCACCCGTGTAGCCGGGGGGAGATTTAGAAGAGGCGCCCCCCTCCGCAAAGACACCTGATCCGGGCAGCGCCCACCCAGCCCAGGACACCCGGGCCAGCCGCGAGAGGATGCCCGGTCCCGGTGCACTGGGGCTGGGAGAGGGGACCGGGCATCCCAGCGGCGGTTCTCGGGGGCACAGGGGCCGGCACAGCAGGCTCAGGGGGACCCCTCACTCCCTGCCAGGAGAACTGGGCTCGCAGCCCCGCTGGGCCAAGCTGCTCCCGCTGCCACAGCCTTGCCGGGGCGCCCTGACCCCCGCACCCCGCCCGCCCCATAGCAACGCGGGGAGGCCGCCCCGCCCGGGGCAGCTGCTGGCCCATCCCCCCGCCCCGGCTCTCACCTGTGCCGGGCAGGGACTCGCCCAGCAGCGGGGTGCGGTCCGCCCCGTCTTCGGGCTCCGCCTCGCGGCTCGCCGGGGCCCGCATCGCGCCCAGCGTCAGCCCGCCCGTAGCCACCGCGAAGCGGACCCAAGGCCCGGCCAGGGCTCTGCAGCCAGCCCGGTGCAGCCGAGGGGGCCGGGGTGGGCGGCAGCGGCCACGTGACTGCAGCCGGGCGGAAGCTGCCTCCGCCGTGGCGCCGCCCGGCCCTGAGCTAGGCCTCAGCCGCCATCTTTGGTGCTGGCAGCGACCTGGGTTGGGGCTCACAGAGTCTTTCCCTCTGGCCGTGGAGAGGTTTGTGCTGCATCCATCTCCCACATTCCATTTGCAAGTCTCTCCTTTTCAGGCCCACGTGAAAGTGGTGTCTGTTGTGGGGGGATTAGGCTGAAATTTCCAAGATACCCCTACATTTACATGCACCAAGGGGCCCAAATCCCAGCCCCTTCTGACCTGCGCGCACAGATCATAGCCCCCCCACCCCACATTTGAGTTCAGTTGCAGACAGACATTTAACTTCTCTGTTTTATTGCTTTGGATTCATAAATAACTAAAATGCCTAATTCAAGGAGATAAAGGACAACCATGTGAAAACTAATAGACAAAACTTACTTGTAAGAGATGCTTCTTATTTAGACCTTAATTACCACAATTTATATCCACTAAGCAGCTAGTGGGAAGCATTTCCTCCAGCAAAATAAACACTAGCAGTATTAAACTTTCTCAACTTTGTCAAAAATAGTCTGCTATATTTTTCTTGTACTCATACTGATAAATTCATTTTGCATTAGGTTTGATAAGTACAGTTAGGGACCGTCGAATAGTGGAGGTAAATGTGTGGTTATGCAGGTGGTGTGGGAGAGAGGGCTTTGGATTCCTTGACGATGAGATGTTCCGGGAAGAAGGAGTGCTAGGACATAGGCGCCGAGTTATATTCTTTTGTGGTGCCCGGGCTCCAGGAATATTCAGGGCTAGGGGCCCTGCTCCACCAATACTTGGAGCTGGGTCTCTCCCGCAGCCCTGCCTGGAGAGGGCCCCAGCCCCCGCACACCTCCCCCGCGCCCCACCACGTCCCTCCCTGAAAGAAAGTGGCATGCGCCTCTCCGCTGCCGGCTTGTGCTGCTGGTGTAGCACATTCCTATGTGGAGCGGTATTCTACACTACACTGGCTCCCAGCATCAACTGGTGTCTGCTGCCCCAGGGTCTTAGTGTCCCCCTCTACTACTGGCAGGGCAGGTTGCCCTTACCCTGCCCTTCTGCCCTAGTCTTGAGCCTCTCCAACACCCCAAACCCCTCTTCCCCAGCCTGCATCCCCCCGCACCCTAATCCTCTGCCCCAGTTCTGAGTCCCCTCCTGCATCATGAACCCCTTATCTTCAGCCCCACAGCCCTAATGCCACAGCCCAACCCTCTGCCCTAGCCTTGAGCCCCCTCCCACACCCCAAACTCCTCATCCTCAGTCCTCACCCCAGACACCCCCTCCCACCCCCAAACTCCTTCCCAGAGTCTGCACCCCTCATCCCCTCCTGCACACCCACCCCCTGCCCCAGACTGGAGCCTGCATCCAGCACCCAAACTCCATCCCAGAGCCTGCACCCCAGACCCCCTCCCCCACCCAAACTCCATCCCAGAGCCTGCACCCTGCAACCCTCCTGCACCCTAATCCCCAGCCCAGGACCTGCACCCCAGACCTCCTCCCCCAACCCAAACTCCCTCCCAGAGCCTTAGGCAGGTGTAGGGCAGTGTTTTTGGGGGGCAGAGTTGTGGGGGTAGGTTCTGGGCACCACCAAAATTTCTACAAACCTGCCACCCATGCTAGGAAGAGATGGGATCGACCTAAGGAAGAGAGGGAAGAGTATCCCTGCAGGAAGGCTTGCTAACCTAGTGAGGAGGGCTTTAAACTAGGTTCGCCAGGGGATGGTGACCTAAGTACTGAGGTAAGTGAGGAAATGGGATACCGGGAAGAAACACAAGGAGGAGGGTGCAACAGGGGAGCCCTCCTGATTCATACTGAGAAAGCAGGGCAATCAGGTAGTTATCTTAGGTGCATGTACATGAAAGCAAGAAGCCGAGGAAACAAGCAGGAAGAATTGGAAGTCCTGGTACAGTCAAAGAACTATGATGTGATTGGAATAAGAGACTTGGTGGGGTAACTCACGTGACTGCAGCACTGTCATGGATGGGTATAAACTGTTCAGGAAGGACAGGCAAGGGAGGAAAGGTGGAGGAGTTGCACTGTATGTAAGTGAGCAGTATGTTTGCTCAGAGCTCCAGTATGAAACTTGAGAAAAGCCTGTTGAGAGTCTTTGGGTTAAGTTTTGAGGCGAGAGCAACAAGGGTGATGTCGTGGTGGGTGTCTGCTATAGACCACCAAATCAGGTGGATGAGGTAGACGAGCCTTTCTTTGGACAATTAACTGAAGTTTCCAGAACAGAGGCCCTGGTTCTAATGGGGGACTTCAATCACCCCGATATCTGCTGGGAGAGCAATACAGCAGTGCACAGACAATCCATGACGTTTTTGGAGAGTGTTGGGCAGGGCCGGCTTTAGCAAGAGCGGGGCCCGATTCCCAGGGGCGGGGCTTGTACTCACCGGGCGGCGCTCCCAGTCTTCAGCCACACTTCCGATTGCCGGCCAGGGGAGGGGAGCCGAGGGGCTTGCCGCGCTCTGGCCAGGGTTGCGGGGCTGCCATGCTCCAGCCGGAGCTCCAGCCGGGAGAGCGGGGCTGTGGGGCTTGCCGTGCTCCGGCCGGGGTTGCGGGGCCGTGGGGCTGCCATGCTCCGGCTGGAGCTCCAGCCGGGAGAGCGGGGCTGTGGGGCTTGCCGTGCTCCGGCCGGGGTTGCGGGGCCGTGGGGTTGCCGCGCTCCAGCCGGAGCTCCGGCCGTGGTCGCGGGGCTGTGGGGCTGCCACGCTCCGGCCAGAGCTCCAGTCACGGGGCCATGGGGCTGCTGCGCTCCAGCCGGAGCTCCGGCTGCAGTCACGGGGCCGTGGGGCTGCCACACTCCAGCTGAAGCTCCGGCTGTGGTCGCGGGGCCATGGGGCTGCCACGTTCCGGCTGGAGCTCCAGCCGGGAGAGCGGGGCCACGGGGCTCGCCGTGCTCCGGTTGGCACACTGGCCAGGGGAGCGGGGCTGCCGAAGACCCCAGCGGAGCGGACTGCTGCCGGGGTGAGTAAAAAAAATTAAAAAGGTGCCAAAGGCGCGGGGCCCTCTTAGGCGCGGGACCCGATTCTGGGGAATCGGGCGAATCGGCCTAAAGCCGGCCCTGGTGTTGGGGACAACCTCCTGGTGCAACTACTAGAGGAACCAACCAAGGGCTGTTCTCCTCTTGACCTGCTGCTTACAAACAGGGAAGAATTGGTAGGGGAAGTAAAAGTGGGTGGAAACCTGGGCAGCAGTGACCATGAGATGGTTGAGTATCCTCATAAAAGGAAGAAAGGAGAGTAGCAAAATACAGACCCTGGACTTCAGAAAAGCAGATCGACGCCCTTAGGGAACTGATGAGCAGGATCCCCTGGGAGGCTGATATAAGGGGGAAAGGAGTCCAGGAAAGCTGGCTGTATTTTAAAGAAGCCTTATTGAGGGCGGTGGCCAGCATGTCCCTTGGCCCGCGCCGCTTCCCGCAGCCCCTACTGGCCTGGAGCAGCGAACCACAGCCAGTGGGAGCTGCGATTAGCCGAACCTGTGGACCCGGCAGATAAACAAACTGGCCTGGCCCACCAAGGTGCTTACCCTGGCGAGCCACGTGCCAGAGGTTGCTGACCCCTGGAATAGTAACTATGGCAGATGACCAGCTTGGCTTAACAGTGAAATCTTCAGTGAGCTTAAATACAAAAAGGAAGCTTACAAGAAGTGGAAACTTGGTCAGGGATGGCTAGGGAGGAGTATAAAAATACTGCTCGAGCATGCAGGGGTGTAATCAGGAAGGCCAAAATGCAACTGGAGTTGCAGCTCATAAGGGTAACAAGAAGGGTTTCTCCAGGTATTTTAGCAACAAGAAAAAGATCAGGGAAAGTGTAGAACCCTTAATGAATGGGGGAGGTAACCTAGTGACAGATGATGTGGAAAAAGCTGAAGTACTCAATGCTTTTTTTGCCTTGGTCTTCACAGACAAGGTCAGCTCCCACACTGCTGGCCTGGGTAACAAAGTATGGGGAGGAGGTGAGCAGCCCTAAGTGGTGAAAGAACAGATTAAGGACAATTTAGGAAAGCTGGACATGCACAAGTCCATGGGTCCAGATCTAATGCATCCGAGGGTGCTGAGGGAATTGGCTTATGTGATTGCAGAGTCATTGGCCATTATCTTTGAAAACTTGTGACGATCGGGGGAGGTCCTGGACGATTGGAAAAAGGCAAAATATAGTGCCCATCTTTAAAAAAGAGAAGAAGGAGAACCCGGGAAACTACAAACTGGTCAGCATCACCTCAGTCCCTGGAAAAATCATGGAGCAGGTCCTCAAGGAAACCATTTTGAAGTACTTGGAGGAGAGGAAGGTGATCAGGAACAGTCAACATGGATTCACCAAGGGCAAGTCATGCCTGACCAACCTGATTGCCTTCTATGATGAGATAACTGGCTCTGTGGATATGGGGAAAGCAATGGACGTTATATATCTTGACTTTAGCAAAGCTTTTGATATGGTCTCTCACAGTATTCTTGCCAGCAAGTTAAAAAAGCATGGATTGGATGAATGGACTATAAGGTGGATCGAAAGCTGGCTAGATTGTCGGGCTCAATGGGTAGTGATCAATGGCTTGATATCTAGTTGGCAGTCAGTATCAAGTGGAGTGCCCCAGGGGTCGGTCCTGGGGGCTGGTTTTGTTCAACATCTTTATTAATGATCTGGACGATGGGATAGATTGCACCCTCAGCAGGTTCATGGATGACACTAAGCTGGGGAGAGAGGTAGACATGCTGGAGGGTAGGGAAAGGGTCCAGAGTGACCTAGACAAATTGAAGGATTGGGCCAAAAGAAATCTGATAAGGTTCAACAAGGACAAGTGCAGAGTCCTGCACTTAAGGTGGAAGAATCCCATGCACTATAGGCTGGGGACTGACTGTCTAAGCAGCAATTCTGCAGAAAAGCACCTGGGGATTACAGTGGACGAGAAGCTGGATATGAGTCAGCAGTGTGCCCTTGTTGCCAAGAACGTCAATGGCATATTGGGCTGCATTAGAAGAAACATTGCCAGCAGATCGAGAGAAGTGATTATTCCCCTCTATTTGGTGCTGGTGAGGACACATCTGGAGTATTGCATCCAGGTTTGGGCCCCCCACTACAGAAAGAACGTGGACAAATTGGAGAGAGTTCAGTGGAGAGAAACAAAAATGATCAGCAGCCTGGGGCACATGACTTACAAGGAGAGGCTGAGGGAACTGGGCTTGTTTAGTTTGCAGAAGAGAAGAGTGAGGGGGGATTTGATAGGAGCCTTCAACTATCTGAAAGGGGGTTCCAAAGAAGATGGAGCTTGGCTGTTCTCAGTGGTGGCAGATGACAAAACAAGGAGCAAAGCTCTCAAGTTGCAGTGTGGGAGGTGGAGGTTGGATATTAGGAAACACTATTTCACTAGGAGGGTGGTGAAGCACTGGAATGGGTTACCTAGGGAGGTGGTGGAATCTCCATCCTTAGAAGTTTTTAAGGTCCAGCTTGACAAAGCCCCGGCTGGGATGATTTAGTTGGTGTTGGTCCTGCTTTGAGCAGGGGGTTAGACTAGATGACCTCCTGAGGTCTCTTCCAACCCTAATCGTCTTATGATTACCTTTGTGGTACCAGCCTTAATAGCTTCCACGTGATCTCGCAACATGGCCTGGTCTACACTAGGAATTTACATCAGTATAGCTATGTTGCTCAGGAGTGTGAAAAATCCACCTCCCAGGAGAGACAGCTATATTGACCTAACCCCCGGTGTAGACAGAATTCTTCCGTTGACCTAGTTACCACCTCTCGGGGGGAGATGGCCTACATACGTTAATGGGAGAACTGCTCTCCAGTCAGGATAAGTATTGTCTATACTTAAAATGCTACAGTGGTGCAGCTCAGTAGCGTAGTGGGGGGAAGCGGTAAATACACAGCATTTATTGAAAATACAAGTTAGCATATGCTTTTCAGTCACACACACAGACACACACACAGAGTCCTGCCAGTGATGTTTATAGTTACTAGTCTGTTGTAGCTCAAGTCAATCTAATGGCCAGTTAGATTGAGCACGAGTGTGGAGCTGGGCTCTTGTTGATCATGATCCTATGCTTCGAGGCTTTGCAGGACTGAGCCCAGAGATCCATAGCAAAACATCCCAGCTTTATAGTTGTAAATTCCCATTTGAGTCCATGCATTTTGCAATGTCATCCTGTAATCATTAGTTCTTAAGTGGTGTTATCATTTGATGGTTATTATTGGGCTTCCCATCGTTATCTCCTATTTGTTGTCTCACCTTCGGGGGTGCCTGCCTCACCTCTGAGGTCGTCAATGCTGCTTACATGTTTAGCATCGGATACAATGGATGTTTTCTGATTGTCTTCTGGTCTTTCCAAGTTTCTCACTTCTTCTTGACCATCTGGACATTTGTGATGGCCTTCACACCTTATCTTTTCCTGATGCATGCATTACTCATTCACACAAACAATCTCTTACAGAAACCTTCAAAGGTATACAGACAGCAGTATTTTATATTTAGCAGAATACATTGTAAATCAAGCCTTGCTAAATCTTATAACTAAAACAATTCACATTGAGGCTTCAGACCCTCAACATTCCTCTAATCTCCTTAACATAGATACAATACAAGATCCTGTCTCTTATTTACTAAAACCTTAAAACAAAGAAATGTATATTTAACTAGAGTGCCTAATTTGTAATACATATATGAAACCATAGTAGACATTATAACTTATCCTAAAACAAAAAGGTGACCATAATCAGTCATAAGGATTGTTCTGGTCTGTCATTCCTTTCTGCTATTCAAAAAGGGTGGCTGACAGGATGAAATCAAATCATACATTCATTCTTATGGGACATTATAAAATCCTGCTCCTACATTTGCTTACCTGATAACTGTGCAACACTTTTCCAATTATTATGCAAGTTCCACCCAGCAACCAATTGCCTCCATGTGTTCCTTTGAACATTAATATGCAAGTATGCCAACACGAAAGTGGAAAGAGATAGTGACCCAAGTGTTATGGTTTGCAATGGCAGATGAGGAATTTGGATAGAAAAGCAAACAAGTTAAGCTGAAGGCAAGAGTTGAACTGTATTTTAACTAAGATTGCTGGTGTAACTCCCCAGTCTTCAGCTGACAAAGAACCATGATTTTAATACTTGCCTTCTGTTGTGTTTGCGAGGCTAAAGTCTTGTTCTAAATTAACAATAAGGCCATGTCTGCACTAGAGAGCTTACAGTGGCACAGCTGTACCAATGCAGCTGCACCGCTGTAAGATCTCTCATGTAACTGCTCTATGCCGATGGGAGAGAGCTCTCCCATCAACATAATTAAACCACCGCAATGAGCAGCGGTAGCCATGTCGGCGGGAGATGCTCTGCTCCCAACATAGTGCTGTCCACACCAGCACTTCTGTTGGTGTAACTTATATGTTGCTCAGGGGGATTTTTTTTCACACCCCAAGCAACATACGTTATACCGACAAAAGTGGTAGTGTAGACATAGCCTTAGATTGTTTTCTAGCAAAAAACAAGAAAACAGAATCCATCATTTGTGGTCAAGTAGCCGGATCTGTTTTGTCTAAGTCAAAATTCTGCCACATACTTTCGATAGGTTTCAAAGTAGCAGCTGTGTTAGTCTGTATCCACAAAAAGAACAGGAGTACTTGTGGCACCTTAGAGACTAACACATTTATTTGAGCATAAGCTTTTGTGGGCTACAGCCCACTTCATCGGATGCATGGAGTGAAAATACAGTAGGAAGATATATATATATACACACAGAGAACATGAAACAATGGATGTTACCGTACACACTGTAAGGAGAGTTATCAGTTAAAGTGTGCTATTACCAAGAGAGAAAAAAACTTTTTGTAGTGGTAATCAAAATGGTCCATTTGCAACAGTTGACAAGAAGTTGTGAGGAACAGTGTGTGTGTGTGTGTGGGGAAATAAACATGGGGAAATAGTTTTACTTTGTGTAATGACCCATCCACTCCTAGTCTTTATTCAAGTCTAATTTAATGGTGTCCATTTTGCAAATTAATTCCAATTCAGCAGTCTCTCGTTGGAGTCTGTTTTTGAAGTTTTTTTGCATGCATGTCCATGACTATTGCACTAGCACCCAACAGACCACTCTCTGTCCTGGAATCAGAGACACCAGGACCCAACAATTCAGCACCAAGTTTTGTGCCAGAATCAGATTTTGGCACCCAACAAGACTGACAAACCCAAATCAACATCCTCACTTGCTAAGGAAGGCTCAGAAGTGTGAGTAGCAGAACCATCTGCAGGTTGTTCACTAGGAACATGGTCAAATTTCTCACTTCCAAGAAACTTTGTAGATCACTCACATTTTTCTGATTCTGTTTTTTGTGGGCTTACTGCAGCTTGCACTTTTGAGCACCACTCGTGCTTGTAGGCACTTAGGGTGGAAGTCACAGTTGACTATAAAAATTCACCTACAAAGTTCTTCACCAAGGATTCTGAGGTTTGGAATGAAGGTGGTAGCATGTGGAAGAACTAACTAATAAGTCCTGGAAACTGAGAGAAATCAGATGAAAGGTCATAATATCTCAGTGAAATTCAGAGCCATAGCCGGTGCTTAAAGTGGGGAGGCCAAGTGTGGGATAGTGATGACCCCCCCAATTATTATTATTTTTTTAAGCGCAAGAAGGGTTGCTGAAGCCCATACAGAACTTCTTCTAGAGCTGTTGCCTCATACAACTCCCTGAGCTCCTTCTCCACTGCCCAATCATTGTCCCATCCCTCTGCACATAGGGAATGGGTGATGCCTGTGAAGCAACAGAGGTAGCAGCTTGGAGTGGGGGTGGGGGCGCAGTGCAGCCTGGAAGCTGGGGAGGGGCCGGTAGAAGCTGCAGGGGACATTGACCTTCCTGTGACAGCTGCCCAGCACCACGGGACAGTCTCTGAGCCAGGCCCTGAGCAAGGCCAGCATGTACGAGGCCAGCACAGAGGGACAGAGCCAGGAGAGCAAAGACAGGGTTGCCAAGAATTCTGAATGACAAGGGACATCCATTATTTCTTCATCTCCGTACAACAAGACCGGGAGCTGCTGAGTGCTGCAAAAAGCAACAAGAAATATGCCCTGGTGAATGTTGGTGAGTACTGCTTTTTATTATTTATTATTAGTATTATTATTAATAATAATGATAATAATAGTCTTGGGAGAAGGAGTGGTGCAGGGGTGCTAAGAAAACAATCCCTTATTTTTGAAATACAGTGTTGGCCACCCTATGTGGCACTAGGGTTGCCAACTTCCTACTCACATAAAACTAAACACCCTTGCCTGCCCTTGCCCTGCCCTTCCTCAGAGACCCTGCCCATGCTCTACCCCTTCTTGGAGGCCCCCCCCACTCACTCCATCCCCCCCCCCACATCGCTCGCTCTCCCCTCTCACTCCCTTGCTCATTTTTGCCTGACTGGCTCAGGGAGCTGGGGTGTGGGAGGGGGTGAGGGCTCCGGCTGGGGGTGCGGGCTCTGGTGTGGGGCCAGGGATGAGGGATTTGGACTGCAGGAGGGGGCTCTGGGCTGGGGCAGGGGTGTGTGAGCGCTCTGGCTGGGGGTGCAGACTCTGGGTTGAGGCTGGGGATGAGGGGTTTGGGGTATAGGAGGGTGCTCTGGGCTGGGACTGAGGGGTTCAGAGGGCAGGAGTGGGATCAGAGCTGGGGCTGGGCCATCGGGGTGAGGCCCGATAGGGGTTCAGGGGTGCAGGCTCCGGGGGGCGCTTACCTCAAGCAGCTTCCAGAAGCAGTTGGCATGTCCCCACTTCGGCTCCTAGGCAGAGGTGCAGCCAGGGGGCTCTGTACGCTGCCCTATCTGCAGGCGCTGCCCCTGCAGCTCCCATTGGCTGTTGTTCCTGGCCAATGGGAACTGCGGTCGTGGCGCTTGGGGCGGGGGCAGGGCGTGGAGCCCCATGGCTACCAGTATGTGTAGGAGCTGGAGGGGGGGACGTGCCAACTGCTTCCTGGGAGCTATGTGGTGTGGAGGCTAGCAGGGAGCCTGCCAGCCCCACTGCACAGCGCCGCCAATCGGACAGTCAATGGCCCAGTCAGTGGTGCTGACCAGAGCCACCAGGATCCCTTTTCAACCGGGTGTTCTGGTTGAAAACCGCACACCTGGTCACCCTACTTGGCACAGGCCTAGGGACTCAGAGACCCCCTTCCTCATCCCCGCTGTCACTGTGCCTCCAGTCCCAGAGAGATTCCAACCTCACTGAATCTCACTGTAGTTCCATCTGCAGAGAGACACTCCGCTGTTTTGGGGTGAATATCAGTGACATCTATAAAGCACTAAGCAGAGGCTGCTGCATACATCATTCAGGGTACTAAGCGGGAGCTTCCAAATGGTCAATTTGTGGCACTAAATAGAGAAGGCTAGGGCCCCATGACAGAAGGAAATAGCAAGAAATAACCCTCCCCTCCAAAAGGGCCCCAGAGCTTGTTCCACTGGAACTGTTTGAACCTCCCTTAGCACAGCCCTGCTGTGGCCTTCAATCTCTTTCCATAGGTCGAGGGAAAGGCAGGTCACACTGCTACCTTCCTCCTTCTGTGGCAGCTTCTTCTGACTCTCCATATCCTCCACTCACTCCCCCACACAATACCTTTTGAGTCAGAATTTGGCTGCACTAAGGAATGTGTTTTGTAGATAGGGCTTCAACATTAATTTAAAAAATAAGGGACTGTTTTCTTAGCACTCCCATCCCTCCTCCTCCCAACATTAATTATTATTATTATCATCATCGTTATTAATAATAATAATAAGCAGTACTCCCCTACATTCACCAGGGTGTATTTCTTGTTGCTTTTTTGCAGCACTCAGCAACTCCCGATCTTGTTGTACAGAGATGAAGAAATAAAGACGTTCCTTCTAATACAGGTGTGGGCAAACTTTTTGGCCCGAGAGCCACATCTGGGTGAGGAAATTGCATGCAGGGCCATGAATGTAGGGCTGGGGTAGGGATTTAGGGTGCAGGAGGAGTTCAGGGTGCGGGCTCTGGCCTGGTGCCGCTTACCTGGAGCAGCTCCAGGGTGGCAGCGTCACTCCTGGAAGTGGCTGGCATCTCGTCTCTGCAGCCCCTGGGGGAGGGGAGGCACAGGGCTCTGCACGTTGCCCTCGCTTGTGGGTACCTCCTCTGAAGCTCCCATTGGCCACAGTTCCCCATTCCCAGCCAATGGGAGCTGTGGGGGGCGGTGCCTGCAGGTGAGGGCAGCATGCGGAACCCTCTGCCTCTCCTCCCCCACCCCAGGGGCTGCAGGGACGTGGTGCTGGCCGCTTCCAGGAGCAGTGTGGGACCCGCAGGCCACAGGGGTGGCAATTCCGCCAGCTGGATCCAAAGACCTGACGGGTAGTTCGCCTACCCCTGTTCTAATAGTACTGTTGGCAACACGGGTGCATGACTCCCACATTTGGGGAGGCTGGGCCCGAGCACTAGAAGCACCTAGAAGTGTGGGGGGGCACCGGTGCCTGGACTGTGGCTCCTCACCCCCTGTTCCTCCCCAAGGCCCCTCCCCACTCACCCCTCCCAATGTTATACCAATATAATAAAAACCAGCAGGATCTTATTAAGAGGGATAAGGCAAAGATGCCACATTTATTGTAAATACCATAACAAAACAAAATACAATGTTTTTCTACTTGTTTCTATTACTACTTATTCCTTATACATACATACATACACACACATTCATTCACACAATCATTCATTCAGGTTCTGTATAGATGTTATAGTTACCAGCCTAGATGTTGCTCATGCCAAGTTACTGGCCAGGTATCTTGGTCATGAGGATGGAGCCAAGTCTGTGTCAGATGCATCTGATGCTCCTGGAGGCTGGCAGCAGAACCATAGACTCAAAGTCCTTATTCTTTAGGGCTTGGCTACACTTACAAATTTGCAGCGCTGCAGCAGGGTGTGAAAACACACCCTCTCCAGCGCTGAAAATTGCGGCGCTGCAAAGCGCCAGTGTGGTCAAAGCCCCAGCGCTGGGCGCGCGGCTCCCAGCGCTGTCCGTTATTCCCCACAGGGAGGTGGAGTATGGACAGCGCTGGGAGAGCTCTCTCCCAGCGCTGGCGCTTTGACTACACTTAGCGCTTCAAAGCGCTGCCGCGGCAGCGCTACCGCGGCAGCGCTTTGAAGTGCTAAGTGTAGCCACAGCCTTAGAGTCCAGTTTTATAGGGATTTTCCCCTATGTTAGTTCATAGGAGTTGCTTCATTCTGCTGTTGCTAAATCAATCAGCAGATGGCTGGCTCCATGTTATTAGATGTTTTGTTTTTCCTTCCTTTGAGGTGTGGTGGGTGGATTCCAGTTTGCCCTCCGGGGGTCATCTGGTTGATCCCACTTGACACCTTCTTCAGCCGACACTGAATTCTTCAGGCTGGTGACTCCCTAACCATTCATTCATTGTTTAAACTAGGCATGCATTCACATACATTCTCTATCTTAATCACATCTATTTCACTGTCTCTTTACCTTTTGGGGTGTTACCAATTTATGTGAGACTCCCTGTCTTTTAACAAGCAAAGATAAAGTGAGATGAAAACTTACAGAGGGTGGGGGTCTCTATCTATACACTATAACAGCTACTGTTTTGGCTTACTTAGAGATAATTAATGTTTAACAAGTTTTATACAAAGTATTTCTTTGAGCTTAACAAGTTTTATACCAAGTATCTCTTTGAGCAGGCTTTACACAGACACAGCTGGTGGCTTGCAGGTTAGAAGCTAAATGTTGGGAATCACAAATTTACTTCTAACATAAACCTTAAGTTATAAAGTATTAATTAACAATAAATCAATAAATCATTTCTCATATAAACCATGTTTAATATAAACCTTCTTTAATATCCCTACACCAAGACTCCCCTGCCAATGCCTAGGCCTCTCAGGGGGTGAAGAGGCACAAGAGGTGGGTGGGTGGGTGGGTGGGGCTGTGGGGGAAAGGGGTGGAGAAGTGCAAGCGGTGGGCAGGGAGTGGCTCTTTGGGGAAGAGACAGAGTGGGGATGGGAAGAGGAGCAGTGTGGGTAGGGCTATGGGGTAAGAGCGGGACATGGGAGTGGGACCTCGAGGTGGAGCCAAAGGCAGCAGCCTGGCGGCGCATCTTTAAAGGGAGGTGTGCCACATCCTGTTTGGGGAGGCTTAACCTCCCCAGGCCTATTATATCCGCTGCCCATGGTTGGCAACCCAATGGTATAGGTACCTGATACCTTGTTCAGCTTTGAAAGATCTAATTGGGTGAGAAAGGTTCTTTATATCTCCCTCTGCTCAGCACAAGCACACAATCTTATGGGGCCTCAGTAAGTGAGTAGTACCTTATGCAAGTAATCACACTGAAATCACTGGGACTATGTACACCGCAAATTACTATTCCACATGAGTAAAGGTGGCATAATCTGGTGCTGTCATTTCTTTCTTTTATATTTTAGAGCTGTAGGCTTGATCCTGAAAGATGTTTAGCATCCACAGCTCCCACTGAAGACTAGGGGCAAAATACATCAATGGCATAAAGCTGCACAATTCCATTGATTTCAGCATATTTATTACAGGTGTGTATATAGCCCAATGGGAGTTGTGGGTGATCAGCACTTCAGAAAATTAGGCTCTTTGTGAACATTGAAATATGTATGCAAATATGAGAGTAATCCTTATTGAAGAAAAATTGTGACTATTAAGATTTAAATTTCAGGGGTAGACAAAAAAAATACACCAACACAACCCAAAAAACCTTTTAGAGGACTGTGCCCCAAACCTCTCAGGCTTTATAAAAATCTGACTGGAGCAAGTCACTTTGCTTGCCAAAGTTGCACAATTTCAAATGGATAAGAAAATAGCATGAGATCATGAAAATGCATGAGCCACACTTCTCCCCTTTGGAAGCGAAAAAGAGCTTGCTCAGAAACCTGTGGCTGAATACATCACACAAGACTGCAGATTGCAAGAGGAAGCTGATGAGACCACATCTGTTCTTCTGTGCCCTTTGCAAGGCTGGAGTGCTGCTGAGTCAGACTAATGACCCCATATTGGTAATCCTTTTAGAACATCCTGCTCTGCCGGCTGTCCAATGCCCTTACCTTCATAGCTATGTAAAAAATAACTGCCTGGAAGATCTGCAGTACTAGCAAGTGCAGGGTGAATCAGAACAATCCTGATATTGCTGCCAACTGCATCATCACATACAAAGTTGAGCTTGCAAGTGTCAGTGGAATAACAACAATTCTGTTCCACATTGGTGTTAGAGTAGTCCAAGAGCATGAAGCAAACTAGAAACACATTTGGGATTTGTTCTTGATCTTGTGCTTAGGACAAGAGGAGCAATTATATTTCTATAGTTATAGAATCCTTCCTGTCAGTTTATTTAGGGAAACCAATCATCATGCTAGGAAAGCATTAGACTGTTGATTGTTCCTGTCACAATGCACGCCTGCCCTGTAGCACCCCCTAGTGCCATAGTGCTGCCATAGTCCAATAGCATATAAGACAAAATTCCCTTGCCTGGGTTGTACTTTAATAAATACAGATAAACGTGAAGAAAAAACCCATGTCTCCCCTTGGGCTCAAGAGCTGCACAGCTCTCATCCTTGGAGCCTTTGGTTTCTGGAGCTCCTCTTCCTTTACAGAGCTTCTCTTTCTGTGAGCAGCACCACTGTCTTCCAACTGAGCCCCAATGGCCTTTAGCAGGCCCAGGGGCTTGTTACTCAATTAGCTGCCTAAATAAGCTCCTTCCCCTTAAGTTAGCTCAACATGGGTAGGTTGAGCCCAGACTCCCCTAAAGGGGCCTGCAACCCGTGACAAGTCCACATTGTTGCCAGTATGCACTTGTACATAGTGCTCACCTCCTAAGTAGGAACAAGTTATGAACACACTGTATCAGTGATCTGTAAAGGCTACTCATTTGCTTCTGAATGCAGTTAAAAATATTGGTTATGCTCTAAAAAGCCCTAAAAGGTGTATTCGTTGCAGTTGAGACTGAGTTGTTTCCTATTGTGAGTTTCTTGAGCTGAATTCTCCAGGAGCAGTGGCAGGGCATTCCCATTAGCGCTCTTACTAGTGGTCTGCCAGAACCTGAGTTTGATGAGTTTAAGGTCAGAGTAAAAGACTTTTATCTGGGTAGGTATTTGGTTGACTCATGAATAACTGCTACAGCTATTTACATGACATATTAACACTTTTTTTTTTATTGTTGAAGACCACTAATTATTATTGGACCACTGGGTTGGGCACCATTTACAAACTCGAATATGTAAATACAATAGTATCTCATGAGACACATTAAACTTGTGTGCCAGTCAAGAAAATAAATTCAAAGAGAGTGGGAAGGTTTCTATTCTGTTCAGATTCTTATATTGCCTTCATCACCATAGTATGTGGTTGCTCTCCAGTAAGCAACATGACTAACATCTATCTTCCATGCATGTGTAACCCACACACTTCTGGGTATGGTGCTCTGTCCCATCTAGTGGCATCGAGACCACTTAGGGCATGTCTACATTACCTGCTGGATCGACGAGTAGTGATTGATCCAGTGGGGTTCGATTTATTGTGTCTAGTCTAGATGCACTAAATCCACCGCCGAGCACTCTCCCATTGACTCCGGTACTCCACCAGGGTGAGAGGAGCAGGTGGAGTTGATGGGAGAGCGTCAGCTGTTGACTTACCGCAGTGAAGACACCGCAGTAAGTAGATCTAAGTACGTCGACTTCAGCTACCTTATTCACATAGCTGAAGTTGTGTAACTTATATCGAATATCCCCCTCCCCGCCCCCCAGTGTAGACCAGGCCTTAGAGAGAGTTAAATGAGTCTGCTCTACAGCTTTAGTTAAGGAGCAGTTGGCTTTTAGCTTATTCAGTAGAGGCTCATGTATTTAGCTCCAGAGGTCCCAAGCAGGGGCGGCTCCAGGCCCCAGCACGCCAAGCGCGTGCTTGGGGCGGCAAGCCGCAGGGGGTGCTCTGCCAGTCGCCGGGAGGGCGGCAGGCAGCCAGCCTTCCGCGGCATGCCTGCGGAGGGTCCTCTGGTCCACGGCTCCGGTGGACCACCCGCAAGTGTGCCTGCGGTGGGTCCGCTGGTCCCGCGGATTCGGTGGAGCCGCAGGACCAGCGGACCCTCTGCAGGCATGCCTGCGGGAGGTCCACCAGAGCCACGGGACCAGCGACCAGCAGAGCGCCCCCCGCGGCGTGCCGCCCTGCTTGGGGCAGCAAAATGTCTAGAGCTGCCCCTGGTCCCAAGTTCAATCTCTCCTGCTGATGACCGGGGTCTGTCAGTGTTACAAGTGGGGGCTCATCCGGAATTTCCACTGGGAAGTCTCTGAAGTTTGGGATGTGCTTCCTCAGCTAGGGGAAGTATGTAACCCACACACCTTCTGGGTGTGGTGTTCTGTCTCATCTAGTGGCACCAAAACCACTTAGAGAGAGTTAAATGAGTCTGCTCTACAGCTTTAGTTAAGGAGCAGTTGACTTTTAGCTTATTCAGTAGAGGCTCATGTATTTAGCTCCAGAGGTTTGATCCTGCCTGCCGACGACCGGAGTCTGTCGGTGTTACATATGCAGTGTAGTTATAGCTGTGTCAGTCTCAGGATATTAGAGAGACAAGGTGAGTGAGATAATATCTTTTATTGGACCAACTTCTGTTGGTGAGAGAGACAGGCTTTTTAGCCACGTAGAGCTCTTCTTCAGGTCTTCTGTCACCCCTGGTTAGGTACACCTGGATCCATTGTTGGCACAAGATATTCCACATTTTTCTGTCTATTTCTTTGTAATGCCGTGAAGATTATTTAACATCATTCATATTTAAGGTTTCCTATCACAATTGCATTATACTTCTACATACGACTAAAAAGACATACTTTATTGACATACCTTAGATAGAGCAGCAGGTGGCACTGTTTCATTTAAAGTTCTAATTGGAAAAAAGGATTGCATATTTGAGTCTTTCCTGGGCCAGAGAAAATGTGAAATTGTTGCTGTGTTGTCTTGTATCCTGTTGGTCTCACCTTAAGAAGAGCTCTGTGCAGTTGTGTAGTTACACATCATGAACAAGGCTCCATTGCAAGGCTCCATTGCATAGGCAGATGAATGCTTTTCTTTTTCAAAAAACATGTTAAGCACTGCCTGTTTTAACTACAGTGTATTGTACAGACGGTGCAGAAGTGGGTAAAATTTCAACTTCAGGCAAGGGAGGATTTCTTATCAGGGAAAAGCAGTGCCAATCTAATTTTCAAATTGTATATAGTACTGTAATAGCTTTCGCTCAGGCACTGGAGTTTTATGAAGACATAATTTAAAATGGTCTGTCTCTTAGGATTTTCCATGTAGCCACAAGTCTCTTTATTTTGATCTTCAGGCACTCATATTACAGAATAGTCATGTTTACTATGTCCTTAGAGAAAGCTTAACTTTTGGGGTCAGATTTAATCAAGGAAAACAGGAAAGGGACAGGAAAACATTGTGTATTTGAATAAAGTTACAAAACTTATGACTTCGCAGTAATGGAAACAGCCAGGCATCTCAGAAGAACCAGATAAATAGTAAAAAGATATGAGACCAAATAAAGATAAGTATATCTGCTAATAAGACTATTTAAATGTACCTCATGTTAGAATGATTATACAGTTTTGAAGAGCAGACAGACAGTTACCTCCTTTGGGCAGCATCGGGGGTGGGGAGAGAAGAGTCAAGATAGTAAGATCATTAGGCGAAGAAAGGCAGTTATGAGCAGGGCTGAATTTCCAAGTAGGCACAGCAGGTACATGCCTACGGGCGCTGGGTGTGCTCAGAAATTGCCAAGTATGTGATTCTAGCACAGTTGGACTATTTTTAGCTGTCAGTTGCCAGTTTTTTTTTTTTTTAGCAGTTGCGAGTTTTGGGCTATTCTGCTGCCCTGCTGCTGCTGGCTTCACTGCTTGGGAGTTCTCGGGAGGGAGGAAGCCTCCTGATCTGCTCCATGTGCTGCTTGTCTCACATCGTGCCCTCCTCCCATGTGACGTTTGCAGCAC
Source organism: Mauremys reevesii (assembly GCF_016161935.1). Taxonomy (NCBI): domain Eukaryota; kingdom Metazoa; phylum Chordata; order Testudines; family Geoemydidae; genus Mauremys; species Mauremys reevesii. The sequence goes on along the minus strand of NC_052625.1, from coordinate 152,297,930 downwards.
GCGCAGAATTCTTGTCTGAGGCCTGGTCTACACTACGAGTTTATATCGAATTTAGCAGCGTTAAACCACATTAACCCTGCACTCGTCCACACAATGAAGCCCTTTATATCGATATAAAGGACTCTTAATACCGGTATCTGTAATCATCCCTGACGAGGGGAGTAGCGCTGAAATCGGTATTGCCATTTTGGATTAGGGTTAGTGTGGCCGCAATTTGACGGTATTGGCCTCCGGGCGCTATCCCACAGTGGACCATTGTGACCGCTCTGGACCGCAATCTGAACTTAGATGCACCGGCCAGGTAGACAGGAAAAGCCCCGCAAACTTTTGAATTTCATTTCCTGTTTGCCCAGCGTGGAGCGCTGATCAGCATGGGTGACCATGCAGTCCCAGAATCAAAAAAGAGCTCCAGCATGGACCGTACGGGAGATACTAAAGCTGATCTCTGTATGGGGAGATGAATTGGTTCTATCAGAACTCCGTTCCAATAGATGAAATTTTTTTTTGAAAAAGTCTCCAAGGCTATGATAGACAGAGGCCACAGCAGGGACTCAACACAGTGCTGCGTGACAAATGTAATGGAAAGCCAAAGAATCAAATGGACGCTCATGGAGGGAGGGGGGACTGAGGACTCGAGCTATCCCACAGTCCCCGCAGTCTCCGAAAACCATTTGCATTCTTGGCTGAGCTCCCAATGCCTGAAGGGTCAAAAACATTGTTGTGGGTGGTTCAGGGTATATGTCGTCAATCTCTCCCTTCCCCCCCGCCCCGTGAAAGAAAAGGGAAAAAAATCGTTTCTCGCCTTTTTTCAATGTCGCCGTATGTCTACTGGATGCTGCTGGTAGACGCAGTGCTGCAGCGCTGAACAGCAGCATCCCCTCTCCTTCCCTTCCTGATGGCAGACGGTGCAATAGGCTTGATAACCGTCCTCATCATCCCGTGAGTGCTCCTGGCTGGCCTCAGTGAGGTCGGCCGGGGGCGCCTGGCCAAAAATGGGAATGACTCCTGGTCATTCCATTCTTTAAGCTTTGTCTCCTGGAGATTCAGTCCTGGCTGGAATATCATAGCAGCTGGAGGCTGCGCTCCTCTCCCCACCCCGTTTAATGTCTAATGGAGATTCAGTCCTGCCTCGAATATCATAGCAGCTGGAGGCTGCCTCCCCCCCCCCCCGTTTTATCTCAATAAAGTCAGTGTTTCTTATTCATGCATTCTATATTACTTCATCACACAAATGGGGGGATAACTGCCATGGTAGCCCAGGAGGGGTGTGGGAGGAGGGAAGCAACGGGTGGGGTTGTTGCAGGGGCACCCCCTAGAATGGCATGCAGCTCATCATTTCTGTGGGATGTCTGGGGCTCTGACCCAGAACGGCTGTCCTCTCTGGTTCTTTAGTAGGCTTGCCCGATATTCTAGACAGGACTGACTCTACCTTTAGACAAAACGTAAAGAAGGGAATGACCTGGGGAGTCATTCCCATTTTTTTCCATGTACCCCTGGCCGACCTCACCGAGGCCAGCCAGGAGCACCCATGACAGCAGCAGACGGTACAATAGGACTGGTAACCGTCATCGCCAATTTCCAAAGCAGCAGATGGTACAATAGGATTGGTAACCGTCTCTGCTAACTTGCAAAGGCAAGTGACTGCTGCTGTGTAACACTGCAGTACTGCGTCTGTCAGCAGCATCCAGTACACATACAGTGACAGTGAAAAAAGGCTAAACGGGCTCCATGGTTGCCATGCTATGGCATCTGCCAGGGCAATCCAGGGAAAAGAGCGCGAAATGATTGTCTGCTGTTGCTTTCACAGAGGGAGGATTGACTGGCCCAGAGTACAATCTGTTTCTAATTACCGGTTTCTGTAAAATCGGAATAATTCTGTAGTGTAGACATACCCTGAGGGAGTCAGAATTTATTTTCAGCAGAAAATGTGCTGCAGTTCTACCTTTTGCCCACCAGAGGCCGCTGTAGGGCCAGATCAGCCTGAGCTAGCTGAGGCTGAGTCGTGTGGCCAGCAGTGGCAAACAGGGAGCAGGAGGGTGGCGGGTGCATTTTTTCCTCAAGTGAAAAAAATCACAGCAGCCTTCTTGGAACTAGGTTAAGAGGCAGAGCAGGCCACACAGGGCTGCTGGGGGGCACATGGGGACATGGGAGGGGGGCTCCAGGCAAGGCCCTATGGGAGGCGGCGGGAGGGGGGGCACTGAAGATGCTGTGCCTAGGGACGTGTTAGGTGTAAATCCGGCCCTTGTTATGAGGCATGTTCCCTATGTAGGTGCCAGCAGTCCCTGTGCTCAAACAGTGATGGTGGGGTTAAGGGGAAGGAAGAGCAGAGGCAATCAAAAGGAGAGCAGAGTTTGAAAGCAATTGTCCAGTGCAGCCTGCTCACATCAGAAAGCAGCATACAAAATATTACTAAATCATGCGTAAGGTAATGCTGACCAAGTTAGAATTGGCTTATGTGGCTCTGGCAGTACAATGTGTTTTCCAGCTGTCTGGAGGCATTCTGTCTGCTCCAGATGACTCAGGGCTCCCTGTCACCATAGATTTTGCTACTTGTGGATCTAGGCTGGGAAGGGAGAGGATGCCCCCAAATCCACTCTCTCTGCTCTTTGATTGCAGAAGCACAGGGCTCCCACGCAGGGGCGGCTCTAGACATTTCGCCGCCCCAAGCAGGGCAGCATGCCGCGGGAGGTGTTCTGCCTGTCGCCAGTCCCGCAGCTCCGATGGACCTCCCGCAGGCATGCCTGCGGAGGGTCCGCTGGTCCCGCGGCTCCACCGGACCCTCCGCAGGCACGCCTGCGGGAGGTCCACCAGAGCCGCCTGCCGCCCTCCCGGCAACCGGCAGAGCGCCCCCCGTGGCATGCTGCCCCAAGCACGCGCTTGGCGTGCTGGGGTCTGGAGCCGCCCCTACTCCCACGGGTTCTGTGTCAATGTTGTCTTCTATAAAGTGCTGAGGCAGAGTCACCTGGTTCTTCCAACAGCTCATTAGAAGGAAGTCTGTATGTGGCCATCATGGTGTGCCTACTTTTTTGTGCTTCATGTACTCTCTACAGCTCATTTTAATGGCACTCCTTGCATTCCTCTTCATGCAGGGAGTGGCAGAAACGTTAGTGGCATTGCTTGGGGTGTCAAAAAGCTTGGAAAAGAGCCCCCTGCCCTTACCCCAGTCAGCAATGCTGGGATGGGGGATAGGGAACATACACAGCACCCTCTCCAAGATAGCGCAGCAGCAGTGCTCCCCTGGAGTCCCTGGAGACATTGTGCTACCTGAAGCACACCACTTTCAGGAGTTACCACTGAAGCACTGCATCTCCTAACTATCCCCAATGCATTAGTGCCTTATTTGAACTACTACGTAACACTGATGTCACTGCAAGTCTTTGGCAAAACAAAATAAGAGTAAGTCACAGTAGAATACATATTATTATAATTAAAAACAAGAGTGTGGGGACAGTGGGGCAGCCCTGCAAGTTCTGGAGCACTGACGTGCTGCTGAGCGCCTCAGAAGGTATCTGAATAGATTTTCTCTTTCTTCTTGCTGGGAAAGCCTGATGGGAGCTGGGATAGGAAAATGAAGATGCCAAGGACTGAAAATGCCCAACAACAAGTTGCAGCTGCCACTTAGGACACTTATGTTGCTCCTAAAAAAGAAGCTCTGCTCAAGTTAGAATCTTCAGTGGGAGTGGCTGTTGCTATTTTGAATTCTCCCAGCTGAGAGACAGTTCTGTTTAATCTCAAAAGAGCTGTTATGTAGAATATGGCCATAGTGTAGAAGAGGTGAGACTCTGTGTCTGCTATTGCTAAGAAGAATCCTTTTTGCAGAGACTACAGGAGGATGAATAAAAGATGACAGCTGTAAATTTGCCCCACAGGGCAGGATGGCACATCTAACTATCTCAAGGAAGGCAGAACAATGCTGTATATGAAGGATTAACTTGTGAATTAGGAATCTAAGCACTGTTTCACTCCTAGACAATGCTGAATCCAGGAAACTTGAAGTCTTAGGGTATGTCTACACTACAGGATTATTCCGATTTTACAGAAACCGGTTTTTGGAAAAAGATTGTATAAAGTCGAGTGCATGCGACCACACTAAGCACATTAATTTGGCGGTGTGCGTCAATGTACCGAGGCTAGCGTCGATTTCCGGAGCGTTGCTCTGTGGGTAGCTATCCCATAGCTATCCCATAGTTCCCGCAGTTTCCCCCCGCCCATTGGAATTCTGGGTTGAGATCACAATGAATGATGGGGCAAAAACAGTGTCGCGAGTGATTCTGGGTAAATGTCGTCAGTCAATCCTCCCTCCGTGAAAGCAACGGCAGACAATCATTTTGCGCCCTTTTCCCTGGATTGCCATGGCAGATGCCATAGCACAGCAACCGTGGAGCCCGTTTAGCCTTTTTTCACTGTCACCGTATGTCTACTGGATGCTGCTGACAGACGCGGTACTGCAGCGCTACACAGCAGCATCCCCTTGCCTTTGCAAGTTAGCAGAGACGGTTACCAGTCATATTGTACCGTTTGCTGCTGTCATGGGTGCTCCTGGCTGGCCTCGGTGAGGTCGGCCTGGGGCGCATGGACAAAAATGGGAATGACTCCCCAGGTCATCCCTTTCTTTAAGTTTTGTCTAATGGAGAGTCAGTCCTGCCTAGAATGTCAGGCAAGTCTACTAAAGAACCAGAGAGGCAAACAGCTGCTCCGGGTCAGAGCCCCAGACATGCCATTCTAGGGGGTGCCCCTGCAACAACCCCACCTGTTGCTTCCCTCCTCCCACACCCCTCCTGGGCTACAGAGGCAGTTATCCCCCCATTTGTGTGATGAAGTAATAAAGAATGCATGAATAAGAAACAACACTGACTTTATTGCCTCTGCAAGCAGAAATAAAAGGGGAGATGGGGAGGGAAGGCAGCCTTCAGCTGCTATGATATTCCAGGCAGGACTGAATCTCCATTAGACAAAGCTTAAAGAAGGGAATGACTGGGAGTCATTCTCATTTTTGCCCAGGCGTCCCCGGCCGACCTCACTGAGGCCAGCCAGGAGCACTCATGGGATGATGATGATGGATACCAGTCATATTGCACTGTCTGCCATCAGGAAGGGAAGAGAATGCTGCTGTGTAGCGCTGCAGCACCGCATCTGCCAGCAGCATCCAGCAGACATACGGCAACATTGAAAAAGGCGAGAAATGTTTTTTTTCCCTTTCACGGGGTGGGGGGGGGTGGCTGACGACATATACCCTGAACCACCTGCGACAATGTTTTTGACCCTTCAGCCTTTGGGAGCTCGGCCAAGAATGCAAATGGTTTTCGGAGAGTGCAGGAACTGTGGGATAGCTCGAGTCCTCAGTCCCCCCTCCCTCCCTCCATGAGCGTCCATTTGATTCTTTGCCTTTTCATTACGCTTGTCTCAGCTCCTTAAGTTTCACACAGCACTGTGTTGAGTCCCTGCTGTGGCCTCTGTCTATCATAGCATTGGAGATTTTTTCAAATGCTTTGGCATTTCGTCTTTTGGAATGGAGTTCTGATAGAACAGATTCATCTGCCCATACAGAGATCAGATTCAGTATCTCCCGTACGGTCCATGCTGGAGCTTTTTTTTGATTCTGGGACTGCATGGTCACCCGTGCTGATCAGCGCTCCACGCTGGGCAAACAGGAAATGAAATTCAAAAGTTCGCGGGGCTTTTCCTGTCTATCTGGCCAGTGTATCCGAGTTCAGATTGCTTTCCAGAGCGGTCACAATGGTGCGCTGTGGGATAGCGCCCGGAGGCCAATACCGTTGAATTGCGGCCACACTAACCCTAATCCGAAATGGCAATACCGATTTCAGTGCTACTCCCCTCGTCGGGGAGGATTACAGATACCGGTATTAAGAGTCCTTTATATTGATATAAAGGGCTTCATTGTGTAGACGGGTGCAGGGTTAATGCGATGTAACGCTGCTAAATTCGATATAAACTCGTAGTGTAGACCAGGCCTTAGTGCAGTGGTGTCAGGATCTCAAACTTGCCGGAGGAATGGCAACCTCTTTAATCTCTACCAAGAGACTTCCAGGGACAAAGATTTCAGATTTGAAGATTCTATAATCATCTGCAAGAGTCTAGCAAGCAGAAACAATCTTCTTTCAATTGTAAAAGAGATGACTCTTTTGATTATTTTTATTTCAAAATTGGGATTTACCCTGAATATTCTGCTCTTTTAGTCAAGAGATGTAATGGCTTTTACAACAGATGCAAGTCTCAGGCCCTCTCACGGGTCCAGAGAGGCCTGGGCCACTTCCAGCTTTGGAGGCCCCCTAGCCATAATAAAAATAAAAAATGACGACACATGGTCTATTCTTGTGCCATCAGAACCGATATATTTTTATTAATATTTATGAACATTTTAAACTCTTTAATATGATGAAATCTATATCAATTAACAAAAAAATTATGTCTTTTACCAAATCACAGCTCTTATTTGCTTAAATTTGCAGCTCTAAGCTGAGAGAGTGTGTCACATTTTGGTCTGATAGGGATGCACATAAAAACAAATTGCAAAACTTATCAAATGCCAAAAAATTAACAAATGTCTAAATTTGAGGCCCCCTTTGAGCTTGAGGCCCAGGCCAAGTGGCCCTCCTGGGCCCCCCCGATTGGCCCTGGCAAGACTTACAATTCCAGTTTAGCATGTTGCACTCAGAACTTAAGCATGGTTTCTGGTAATAATAATACTTAGCTCTTGTATAGCACTTTTCATCCATAGATTTCAAATCACTTTGCAAATGTAGGTAGTTATCACCCACTTTTTACAGATGGGAAAACAGACAGATAGGTAACTGACCTGCTCAAGGTTACATAGCAAGCCTCTGGATAAAACCCACCTTTCTTGACTTTCAGTCCAGGCCAAACTTTTTTGATCATGCACCCCTATCGGTAAAATTTTTTTTAGCACCTCCCCAATATATGTATATTTATTTATGTAAAAATTATATACATGTACTACTATACTAATATATCATGTACATTATAAAACATACAAAAATAGAAATTAAAAAAGGATGAGATAAAGATGAAATAAACAATATTTTAAAAATAATTTTTATTGTATTTTATTTATTAACGGTACAAAAAACCTTTTTGATCTCACAAAAATTATTATTAATAATTTTTTAGTGAGAGCAATGTGATTGAATATGCTTCATTATTTCTGAAAATCTTGGTTTAACACTTTGTGATATGGCAATTTGAAGGTCTGGATTAGGGTTAGGGTGTGGGAGGGGGCTCAGAGTGGGGGTGCGCGGTCTGGGAGGGAGTTAGGGTGCGGGAGGGTGCTCAGGGTGGGGTGTGGGGTCTGGGAGGGAGTTAGGCTGCAGGAGGGCACTCAGGGTGGAGGTGTGGGGTCTGGGAGGGAGTTAGGGTGCGGGAGGGTGCTCAGGGAGGGGGTGCGGGGTCTGGGAGGGAGTTAGGGGTGGGAGGAGGCTCAGGGCTGGGGCAGGCAGGAGGTGCAGAGCACTTACCTGGGGCAGCTCCTGTTTGGTGCAGGGGGTGTGCAGGTGGCTCTGTGCAGTGCAGCACTGCCCCCATGGCCACGATTCTGGGAGCATCTTCTCCCCCTCCCCCCCCCGGCCACCCGGAACGCAGGGGCTTTGGGCCCTGGGCTAAGGGGGCCCTGGGGCTCTGGGCTAAGGGGGCCCTGGGGCTCTGGCCTGCAGCTCTAAAGCCTCTTTCAGAATGTGGCCCTGCGAGCATGGGCTGGAGGACTCAGGAGGAGCATGGGCAATCGCACAGCCAGCGGCCGGAGAGAAGCTCCGCTTTCCCCTTCAAAGCATCGCTTCTCTCCAGCCGGCTTTGAAGGGGAAAGCGCCGCTTCTTTCCTGCCGCTGGCTGTGCGGCTGCCCCTGCTCCTCCACGGGCCAGAGGACTCAGGGCTGCATTCCGAAAGGGGCTTTAGAGCTGCAGACCAGGGCCCCAGGGCCCTCTTAGCCCAGGGCCCTGCAGCCCCTCCAGCCCCTGTGTTCCAGGTGGCCCTGCCTGCAGGGGGCGGGGCAGCTTCCCCACTTGCTCGTTGCCTCCCTCCTCCAGCCGCCCTTCCCCCCCACAGCAGTGCTCTGCCTGCCGTGTCCCCCAATGGATCGTCTTGCGCACCCCCTGGGGTGTGCGCACCCCACTTTGGAGACCACTGCACTAGACCACATTAGAGTCAGAGGGGTTTTCTGGGCAACCATGAGGAAGTTGGAATCTGTTTCAGAATCACTGCTTGAAAGTTTAGCCTTTGACACAGCCTGAGACATGAACTCTGCTGGGAATGTTTTTACTTAGGACCTGTGGCTCTGTCTTACTTCATTCAGCATCAGAGCCTGCCACAGCCTCAGGTTACGGCTTTCCAGAGGCAAACAAAATGGTCACAACTGGTGCTATGCGATGACTGGTTTACTAACAAAGGGAACAATTTAACTTCGAACTGGAAATTACCAGCCTCCGTATACAGGCCGGGAATCCATCAAGCCCCTCACGGGCTCCTAATACCCTTCTAAATGTTTTTGCTCTACCCCTCGGTGCATGTAGTTCCAGCCCGGCAGGGGTGAAAATAAGTTAAAGGACTTACCAGTACGCCCGAGTCCTGAGCAGGGGCGTGGTCTCAACCAGAAGAGGCATGACCTCAACTGGAGGAGGCGGGGCTTTTAAATCAAGATTTAAAGGGCCCAGGGCTCCATCTGCAGCTGGGAGCCCTGGGGCATTTAAATCACCCCCGGAGCTACCAGTTGCAGAGGTGGCTGGGAGCCCGGGGCTCAGGGGCGATTTAAAGGGTCCGAGGCTCTGGCTGCCGCTACCGCAGTGGCACTCCGGGCCTGTTAAATCGCTGCCGGAGCCCTGCCGCCGCTGCCCTGGGGTTCCAGCAGCGGGGCTCAGGAGGCGATTTAAAGGGCCCTGGGCTCCGGCCGCTGCAGGGAGCCCCGGGCCCTATAAATCACCAGCCTGGGGAAGCCGGTCCGGTCCGGTCCGGCATGGCATACTGGCTCTTGCCGGCTTACTTTCACCTCTGCAGCAAGGTCTTTTCCTCTAGCTGGTAGAGAGAGCTTCTTCCCCAGTCCTTCTTCACTCCAGGTACCATCTGGATTCCCCACACATTTCTGTCCTTCTTCCCCTTGTTTCAGGCCATCAGGTTTCTCTCCAGTCTGCAGAGCCCACTCTAAGGAAAACTGTTGAAGTCAAATGCCAGGTTTTGGACCTTTCCTAGCCCTGGGGCTCCCTCTCACTCTGAGAGCAGACTCCCTCTTATGGAAGACCCTGCCCAGGCTATTATGTGACATCTGGTCACCTAATCCAACCACAGGCTGGGCCTAGGCCTAAACCCAAATCCAACTCCTGGGAGTTGGTAACTAGTTACAAAAGGTGCTGAGCCCAAACCACTTTAAAAAGCCAACTTTCCCTCCACACCAGAGGGTCATTAGCTTTGTTCCCACTCTTTTATATCTTGATAAGATTTGCATTATCTTAAGTTTCCTTTGTTTAAGATTTTTACTATTGCACTGACAATTATGATTAGATGATTATTTATTTCCTTTATAAACGTCTAGAACTTAAGATGGCACTTTTGTATTACAGGTGCCTTGGGAGAGAGACTGTGGATCTGATTTTGACTTCACTTACACCAGTGTAAATCAGGAATAACTCTAGTGAAGTAAGTGGAGTTACACTAGTATGAAACAGAGGCCTGGTCTACACTAGGCGTTTAAACCGGTTTTAGGAGCGTAAAACCGATTTAACGCCACACCCGTCCACACTGAGAGGCCTTTTATATTGATATAAAGGGCTCTTTAAACCGGTTTCTGTACTCCTCCCTAACGAGAGGAGTAGCGCTAATATCGGAATTACCATATCGGATTAGGGTTAGTGTGGCCGCAGATCGACGGTATTGGCCTCCGGGTGGTATCCCACAGTGCACCACTGACTGCTCTGGACAGCAATCTGAACTTGGATGCAGTGGCCAGGTAGACAGGAAAAGCCCCGTGAACTTTTGAATATTTCCTGTTTGCCCAGCGTGGAGCTCCGATCAGCACGTGTGGCGATGCAGTTAAAAATCAAAATAAAGAAAGAGCTCCAGCATGGACCATGCGGATGTGATTGCTGTAAGGGCAGGCAAATCTGTTCTATCAGCGCTCCGTTACAGAAGACGAAATTCAAAATCATTTTTAAAAAATCTCCAGACAGACGCCATAGCAGGGACTCAGCGCACTGCTGCGTGACAAGCGTAACAGAAAGCCAAAGAATCAAATGGACGCTCATGGACTGGAGGACTCAAGCTATCCCACAGTTCCTGCAGTCTCCGAAAAGCATTTGCATTCTTGGCTGAGCTCCAAATGCTTCTAGGGTCAAACACAGTGTCCGCGGTGGGTCAGGGCATAGCTCGGCAATTTACGCACCCCTCCACCCACCCCCAGAAGTGAAAGGGAAAACAATCCTCTCTTGACTCTTTTACATGTCACCCTATCTTTACTGAATGCTGCAGATAGACACGATGCTGCAGCACTCAACACCAACATCCTTGCTCCCCCCCGCCATGGGTGGCTGATGGTGCAATATGGCTGATATCCATCGTCATCATCAGCCTATTGGCACATGGGGCAGTGCAAAAGGACTGGTAACCATGCCGACTAGCATCCGTGAGGTCAATCAAGGGTGCCTGGCCCTAATTTTTCCTGGTAGATGGTGCAGTATGGCTGGTAACCGTCCTCATCATAGCAACAGGGGGCTGAGCTCCATCAGCCCCCACCCTTCATGTGTAAAGAAAAGATTCAATTGCCCCTGGACTAGCAGCGGGATGCTGGGCTCCTCTCCTCCACGCTGCTTAATGTCCTGTCTGGACTATCATAGCAGCTGGAGGCTGCCTTCCACTTATTTCTCACTAACAAGTCACTGTGTCTTATTCCTGCATTCTTTATTACTTCATCACACAAGTGGGGGGAAAATGCTACGGTAGCCCAGGAAGGCTGGGGGAAGAACGGAATCAACAGGTGGGGTTGTTGCAGAAGCACCCTCTGTGAATAGCATACAGCTCATAATTTCTGCGGGATCTGACACAGAGCAGCTGTGCTCTCTGGTTCTATGATACAGTGGTTCTCTAGTACACTTGCCCATATTCTAGGCAGGACTGATTCTATTTTTAGATACCAAAAAGGAGGAATTGACTCAGGGAGTCATTCCCAATTTTGGTTTTTGCGCCCCTGGCTGATCTCAGCCAGCGGCACTTATGACAGCAGCAAATGCTGCAGTGCAAAAGGACTGGTAACCATGATCATCTTATTACCAATTTATGGTATGGTAGATGGTACAGTATGGCTGGTAACCATCTCTGCTGTCATGCAAAAGCAAAAGCATGCTGCTGTGTAGCGCTGCTGAATCGCCTCTGTGAGCGGCATCTAGTACATATACGGTGACAGTCACAAAAGGCAAAACAGGCTCCATGATTGCCATGCTATGGCACCTGCCAGGGCAATCCAGGGAAAAAAAGGCGCGAAATGCTTGTCTGCCGTTGCTTTCCCAGAGGAAGGAGTGACTGACGACATTTACCCAGAACCACCCGCGACAATGATTTTTGCCCCATCAGGCACTGGGATCTCAACCCGGAAATTCCAAGGGGCGGGGGAGGCTGCGGGAACTATGGGATAGCTACGGAATAGCTACCCACAGTGCAACGCTCCAGAAATCGACGCTAGCCTTGGACCGTGGACGCACACCACCGATTTAATGTGTTTAGTATGGCCGTGCGCACTCGATTTTATACAATCTGTTTTGCTAAACCGGTTTATGTAAATTCGGAATAATCCCGTAGTGTAGACGTACCCAGAGTTGAGAGCAGAATCAGCCCCATAGTTTTCTTTTATAAGCAATTAAGTATTTGAGCAATCAATTTGATTGCAGTAGAGTAGAGCGAAAAACTGATTTTTTGGTTTACTGGCAATTGCAAAAAATTGAAAATGTTTTTGGTTCCGGTCAAACTGAAACATTCCAGAATATTTCAGCAAATTGACCAACAACTTTTGCAAAGCTGTTCCACTATGCATAAATAATTAAATCATCAGTGGACTCGAACCTCCCCACTCAGTGCCCTAGTCACCAGACTGTTGAGTTATTCACACTCACTTGCTACTACAGTGAATATTCAAGTATTTTATACAAAGTGAAATTGCTTCAACAGCAGAGATTGAGAGGGCCCTGCCCTGGAATATCCTGTAGCCCAGTGGCTATGGCATTAACTTGAGAGGCAGAAGACCTAAGTTACAGTCTCTGTTCTACATCAGCTAAAGGTGGGAATTGAACCCACATCTCTTACACTGAAGATGAATGCCTTAGCTGCGGGGCTCAAAGTTGGGAGCGGGGAGACAACCCACCTCCTCCAGCCATTTTCTGAATAGCTGGAGAATCCCCTTGTGAATGACACCCTCTTTCCCAATTTTTTTTGGCTGAAACTATTTGGCAAATTAGTGTCAAATTTGCCAATAATTTTGGGTCTCTCGAAGCTGTATATTTTGGCAAATAAATGATTTATCTGAAAAATTTCACCCAGCTCTAGATTTCAGGGAAACAAAATTGATTTTGCTGTAGTAGAATTTAGTAGCATTGACTCCTATTCTGAAATTTTTGCATAGTATTTGACTTTTCTTTCTTTTGCCACATGGGCCAACCCACAAGGGTTTAGGCCATTGGTGGACCCGTGCCACAAAGATGATATTGTCCTGCTTGGCTATACCCTGAGGTAGATTTATAGGATTAGTATTCTCCCACAGTAGTTGTAAACTCTTGTCTTTGCTACAGTGGGTCGTGGCTTTAAATTTTTCATTTAGCATTTTTTTCCCCTGAGAAGCTGACTAGAATGTGACTCTTCAGTGACTCCTTACATGTCAGATTTGGATGAAGGTTGCTCAAATATAATACACAGCATACTCTTCTCTTCCCTTTCCCCATTTATGTTCTACTACTATATAAAGGTTCCCATGCAGGATTTAATGATGAACAATGCTACATATTGTTTATTTGATGTTTGGATTTCCTTCAGTAACCTTGTGAGAGAAGGTTTGTGTTCTGTTTATCTCTCATTGGAGCAACAGCTTCAAAACTCTAAATTTGAAGGTGCAACCATCTATGCTGAGGACAAAATCTGTGGAGGTGAGGACTGACAGGAGTGGATAATAAAACAACCAGTTCAGGATCAATCATAGCAGGTCCCAGGATACTAGCTAAGGTCATCAGAAATCCAGGGTATGCAGGGCTAAGGACAGAGGATATCCGGAATATCAGGAACAAAAGAAATCAATATAACAGTGGTATAGACCCGTTACTAGCTGGAGATGGCAAAATCGTTAATGATGCAGAAAGGGCTGATGTGTTCAATAAATTTCTATTCTGCATTTGAGAGAAGCAGGATGATGCATTCTTATCATATGAGGATGATGAAATACTTTACAGTCCTTTAGTAACAAAGGAGGATGTTAAATGTCATCTGCCAAGGATAAACATTTTAAAATCCACAGGCCTGGATAACTTGCACCCATGAGTCCTAAAAAGAGTTGGCTGAGGAGATTTCTGGCCCACTGATATTAATTTTTAATAATTCTAGGAATAATAGGAGAATTCCAGAAGATGGGAAGAATGCTAACAACATGCTAATATTAAAAAAAAACAGGCAAGCAGGATGACCTGGGTAATTATAGGCCAATTAGCCTGATATCCATCCCAGGCAAAATACTGGAAAGCTGATAAGAGATTCAGCCAATAAAGAATTAAAGGACAGGAATATAATACCAGTCAAGATGGTTTTATGGAAAATAGGCCTTGTCAAACAAACCTGATTTCATATTTTTGATGAGTTTATAAATTTGGTTGATAAAGGTAACTACACAGATGTAATATATTTAGACTTTTGTAAGGCATTTGACTTAGCACCACATGTATTCTGATTAAACAACGATCACTATACAATATCAAGAGAGCCCATATTAAATGGATTAAGAACTGGCTAATTGACAGATCTCAAAAACTAGTTGTTAACAGGGAATCATCACTGATTGGGGGTGTTTATGGTGGGGTTCCTCAGGGATTGGTTTTAGGCCTGATGCTATTCAAGGTTTTAATCAATGATCTGGTATACAAAATCACAGCTGATAAAATTTGCAGATGACACAAAGATTGGTGAAATGGTAAATAATGATGCGGGTAGGCCAGTCATACAGTGTAATCTGGATCACTTGGTAAACTGGGTCCATTCAAACAAAATGCATATAAGTACAGCCAAATGCAAGGTCATAACTTTAGGAACAATGAATGCAGGCCATACCTACAGAATGGGGGACTGCATCCTGGAAAGCAGCAATTCTGAAAAGGATTTAGGTATAATCCTGGACAAGCAACTGAACATAAACTTCCAGTGCAATGCTGTGCAAAAAGGGCTACTGAGATCCTTGGATAGATAAACAGGGAGAAGTGAGTAGAAGCAGGGAAGTGATTTTACCAATATATACAGCACTGGTGAGACCATTAGTGGAATACATAGAGTGTTGCTGTCCACAGTTTAAAAAGGATGTTGAAAAGCTGGAGAGGATGCAGAAAAGAGCCACACAAATGGTTCGAGGGCTAGACAAAATGCCTTCCAGTAAGAGACTCAATATGTTTAGTTTATCAAAAAGATGATTGAGAGAACACATGATTACAGTGTATAAGTACCTTTATGGAGAGACTATACTGGGTACAAAAGAGCTTGTAGAAGAGTGGACTCACTGCTGGAGTGTCTCCTCATGGCTAGGTGTGGCATCACTCTCCTCTCTAGGAACCCTGGCTGATGGTCACTCCAGCCCAAGGTCATCTGCCTCTTCTTGTGACTCATCCTTGTAGTCAGGTCACACTTTCCCCCCACAACCCCACAACCTTTCAGGGTAACAAATTCCAGCAAAAACAAATGTTCAACCTCTCCATTTAGTGTGCCCCCCTCAATTCTGAGCCTAGTGGTTTTGTATACCCCTTTCTCAGGGCTTCCAGTAGTCCGTATCCCCTTCTCAGGGACTTCATGCCACCTTACCAATGGCTGGTAGGGGAACCCAGGCTCACCCGCTACAATGGGTTCCAGTCCAAGGACCTAGGACAGGCAGTTAAGATTCACTCCATCAGACTCCTTCCTGTCACCAAGCTGGACTACTTCTTACCAAACCTAGAAGAACAACTACAAAGTTCTTCTCTACATCACCCTTCTGCTCTCAACATCCTCCATTTATAATATCACCTGGCCCCTCTCCAGATGGGTTGCATCATTAATTAGGTCTGACCTACCATCCAGGAGCTCTCTACTTCTGTTTACCCTTTGTTCACCTGTGTGGGGTAGATACCTCATCATAGGGCTCTTTAATCTAGCAAAGAAAGGCATAAGAAGAGCCAATAGCTGGAAGTTAAAGCAGACAATTCAAATAGAAATAAGACACACATTTTTAACAGTGATGGTAATTAACCACTGGGACAAACCACCAAGTGAAGTGGTGGATTCTCCATCTCTTGTTGTCTTCAGATCAAGACTAGACGCTTTCTGGAATATATGCTTTAGCCAAACACAAGTTATTGGTCTCAATACAGGAGTCACTGGGTGAAATTCTACAGCCTGTGTTACACAGCAGGTTAGACTAGATGATGTAATGGCACCTTCTGGCATTAAACTCTGTGAATTTCTGACACAAATCCATTAGATAGCTGCTGTTGAGTAGGGAGGTCATGATCACATATCCGCATAGAGGAATGTGTTGCACAAAGGACAGAGCCAGATTCTAGTCACAAGTAAACACACCAGGGCCAGCTGCCAAGATGGGAAGGGATGGGCTGACACTGATCTGAAACACACAGTTACTCTTCTGCTTTTCTTTGCTTGGATGCTCTGGGAAAGGCTGGTTGAAAAAATTCTGTGGAAACTTTTTCAGCGCATTATTGGATTTTCAATTTAATTATTTTTTTTTGCTGTGTCTGCTTTCTTAGAACACTTTCAATTTATTGTCAGAAAATGGAATGTTTTTGGCAGAAAATTGGTTGCCCCAAACTGAATTTTGTTGGTGTTTTGAGTTTGGAAAATGAGGAGGTTGTTCCACAAAAATAAATCAGCTTTTTGTTTAAAAATCACAAACAGCTGTACTCTGTAATCAAGGGACAGTGGTATGTGTCCAGGCCAGGCTGATAGGATAGTGGAACATCAGGAATCCAGGCACAGTTGTGATCTACTCCCTTCCATTCCATATGGCCTTTCATCTTGACAATCTTGTGAAGGACATACAAGTGTCCGTACAGCTCCTGCCCCTTAAGGTGTCCCTTACAGAACCATATCAGTCCCTGTTATGTCCAAAATGGCTATTGCACCTAGAAAACAATGATGCAGTCACAAAAAACAAACTATATCTATTTATTTTAGTCAGAAACCTCCCCACACAAGTAAGCATCAGTTTTCCCTGCTTTTTCTGAGATTTAATATCACTACTTGCTGCCTACAGGAAGGGAGGGTGGGCCAGTCCATTTTAAGAGAAGAGTTAGATTTTGGTGGTTCAATCAGGAGTAAATGTATCACAATCCAGGTCACCAACGGAAGGATATAATTTCTAAATAAACTAGGCTCTACACTAATGTCATTGTAGGTAACCCATTCACACCATTCAAACAGCAGCTATCTGTTCCATTGCTAGGAACTCCGGAGTGATGGCCACTTTGGCCAGCCTGGGGAGATAATAGATTCTGTTTCTCTGGCTTGTCAAATCCTGTTGTAAAACATCACAGAGGAGCAGAATGTTTGGAGTTGATTTAGTTCCTGTGGATTATTATTTTCTGTGTCAGAAAACTCCAGAGGCATTATAGACCCTGCTGTTGGTATGGGCTCACTCTCTCTGGCTTACCTGGCCTCTAGGCATATGTCTGGGAGCTTATCCTTTTTCTTTCCTCTGCTTTCTTCTTTACCTGTAGTTTACTCATGGTCCAGATAAATGATGGTTTCTATTGAATATAGACAGAGGAAGTGTATTTCTTTCCTCCTGAAATGGGGTTAGATGAACCAGACCTCTGGAGTCTATAGTTATGTTCCTTACTATTTTTGAAATACAGCATGTTACAATGTCCCAACTGTGCTTTACTTATCTGTGCTTTACTGCATTACTTTAAACTTTAATCTTAATAATAATAAATTCAACAATGACCACATTAATATCTGAATGGCTGAAGTAATTATTATGGCTTTTTTTCCCTCCGCTCCAGAGACCAGACACTTTGAGAGTGGGAGAAACATAATTACTTATATTATGCACCAATGCATAACATATGCATAGTATGCCTTGATCTGCACGGATCAAGCTATGAGGTAATAAAATGACATGTACGTCTGTTTATTTAATTGTGGATGTTTTGGGGAAAATTACAAAGTCAAAAATGTTGTAAGCTTATAATACCAATAATTCTACAGGAACTGAGTTTTTATAACTCAGTTAATTTCATTGGAGTTCTGAGATTTCCCAGCTATCTGATCAGAAGATGCTTGAGTTATGTAGGCTATTACAAAATGACTCACCTAAACTAAAATATAATGTCAACACCTCTCTCAGAGAGCCTCCCATTCAGGGACTCCCTTCTTCAGAACCTAATCAATGTATTTTGGTGGGGAAATGCAGATACTAATAGAAAGGGTTGCACTTGTTCAGTACAAGTATAACCCTTGTTGTGCTAGGCAATACTACATGCATGTATGTGGGGAGTGGGTTTATGGATTGGGGTGGTATTGATCTGCTTTATGTCATTTTTTGTATAATGGGAGCTAGATACAATGTCAGTCCTTAGTGGTGTCAAAGCACAGCGTGTCAGAGTCTGTGCTGCCCCTGATGTGGCAGCCCAACACAGTGACTATGCCAGGCAATTCTCCCCTGATCCTTTGTGGGCTTTTTATGGCCCTGGTCTATAGGGTCCAGACTAGGGAGCAGAATCTCCCGACCCGTGCCAACCTCTATCCTGCTCCTCTGACTCTCCATATTTCACTAAACTAACTCTAGCAACCTTCAGAAAATCCTGTCTGTCTCTTTCTCTCATGTGTATGTGTCTGGGAATCGTTACCCTGAAAACTGTTGGTTTTAAGCATGTAGAGGCTGTCAAGCAACCAGTGAGGGCTTGCTGCTTTGGGCAGCTGATCCTGCACCACTTTATTTAGAACATTCTGTTTGGCTGCCTATCACCTAGATTATACCCCCAACTAGACACTTGAAGTATGTTTACACTGCAATTAGACACCTGCAGCTGGCCTGTGCCAGCTGACTTGGGCTCTGGGCTATTTAATTGCAGTGTCAACCTTCAGGCTCAGGCTGTAGCCGGAGCTCTGGGACCCTCCCACGTTGCAGGGTCCTAGAGCCTGGACTGCAGCCTGAGCCTACACCGCAATTAAACAGCCCCTTAGCTAGGGCCCCGTGAGCCCAAAGCAGCTGGCATGGGCCAGCCCCAGGTTTTTAGTTGCAGAGTAGACATACCTTTGGGGTGCTCAAGCACCAGGGCATTCAGAAAACTTGTGTGCTCTCAGTAATCATCTTTAAGAATTCCCTAGCTGCCCCTTTCTTGCTTGCACCCTTAGATATACAGCAAAATGACAGACATTTTAAAATTTTGGCATTAACCTCTCCACTTCAGTTCACCTATCTATGAAATGTGGGTGTTAATACTTACCTGCCTATATAAAATGCTTTGAGATCTATGAATGAAAACTACTGTAAGTGATCAGTACTATCACATGGATGTCTGACTTATGTTTATGGAACTTTTTGCCCAAAGAGATCAAATTAAGCCCGAGCCTACCAGTAATTAGGTCTAGATTGCTTTTTCAGGAGAGCCTTTCCACCAGAAATAGTGCCTGTGAACAATAACTGAAAGACATCTCCCACCTATTAATTATAAATGAATAAATCTCAAACCCAAATTCAGACATTCGGTTTGATGGAGAGTAATAGCATCATTTTTTTAAGGACTCTGATCCTTCTTAATTTTGTAAGATAGTAGGTGCTTTAGAAATACCATATATAATAGATAGATAATGAGTTACACCTGGCTGTACTATGTTATAAGGACATATTGAGCTATAAAACAGGCTGTCTTGTAAAACGTGCCCATATTTCTGTATGAAATAATCTAATAAATAGGCTTGGCAGAATTTGATTTTTTTAAATAATTTTGATGGATAATATATTTATTTTTAAGCATTTTTTCAAGTTTTATTGATTTAAATTTTCACAGTTGTGCATAATTACAGGTTTGTAAGCATTTTTTCTAATTTTATCAATCAATATTTTTACAATTGCAGGAAATTTTGGAGCGGTCAGACAAAAGAGGGGTCGAACAAAAACTACTTAATGATAGTAAATGTTGAGATTCAAAAAAGTTAAAGCTTTATAACCATTGAAATACAAGTTGTCACCATCACAAAATATTCAGAGCAAATATCCTTAAATAAAATTCTAACAACTTATCCAGAGCATTTTTCTTTCTTTGCTTATCTGTAAATTTTGATTATGGAAATATTTTTTCATCAGTTTGTGCGTGTACAGTGAAATAGACGTTGACCAACATTTACTGATAAACATCTAATACTTCCAAGTCTAATAGTAGTTGTTAGAAAAACATGTTTTCATAAAAAATGTTTCCACCAGTTTTTTAACGTGTTTAATTGAAAGTGAAGTAATAACATATGAATGCATGTACTGCAAAAGGTAATAATGTATTTTATGACATTATGGAAACATTGAGTTTTGAAGTTTCTTTTTAACACTGAAGTCTAAATGAACACTTTAATTGTGGGATAAAGTTTGACGTCATTGAATTCTCAGAGAAGTCACATTCTTTATGGTGAATCAATACTAATGCACACTAAAGTGTTTAATGAAAATGGACTTTTCTTGGCTCTTTCTATGGTGTTCACAAACAAAGAGGGAAGAAATGATCTTATGAAAACCACTACAACAAAGGGAACAGAATTTAAGCTAAAATGAATATGTTAATATAACTTGGGGTAAATGGAATTTTATAAAGTACAATTGAAAGGAAATAAAAATAAACAATTTTTTGTTGTTGTTGTTTTATGAATAAATTTCAATGGCACAATTTTTTATGACAACCTGATACTATTAGTAAAATCTCTTAAAATCTCTTATCCTGATAAAAATAGTACACTTTTATATGATTTAATATTCCACTGTTGGAACAATTAAATATTTTGCAAACAGAATAAAACAGTAAACTCAAATAAAATGAACTTTAAACTTTTATTTTGCTGAATAGTTTTAATACATTCTTAGATTAAAAGGCCAGAACAGGCCACTATGATCATCTGTCTGATTTCCTGCATAGCACAGGCCAAGAGCTTCCCTTTAATTGAACCCAGACCTTTGAACACAGAGCACAATACTTTTAATGGGTCAGTAATTTGGTTAATGCCTAATCAGCCTAAATTCAGCTTCCAAAATTAATTTTTTGTCATGAAATCAGGATAGTTGGCAGTCATGCAAAGTGTATTGACCATTTGAATCCTTACAATATTTCACTTTTGCTGGCATTTCCCACAGGAATTCTAACTGTTGTAGCAAACATGTTTTTAGAATTACTGTACTGTGTTCAAACTTAAATTTTCTTTATTTCAGCTTCTACTATTTTACAGAAAAATAGATGTTCCTGCCATACTATCTAGAAGCTCCAGTCTAGTCTTTGCACCATAGCAATTCAGCATTACCAGGTATTATGGCTTTTGATGTTCACAAACCTTACTCATGCCATTGATGTCAATCGGACTGCTTGCCTGAGGAAAGTGAGCAGCATTTGGTTCACAAGCTGTATTCATTTAAATCCACAGGTTTTTCAGTTTCTACAATTTGTTTCCGGTTCACCTCTACCCATACCAGGTTTATGAACATTAAAAAGTTAACTGCAAAGGAACACTGAAGCCCATTAACCTGAATGTGTGCCAACCAGTATGCCCTCACTGACTAAAGGCTCAGTCACACTTGAACAGCTAAAAATTAACCTTGCCCAGAGTTATGTCACTGACTCCATCTCTGTTGTTACATAACAGATAACACAACTCCAATGGGGCATGGTGCTGGCACATAGGGTCTCAGGTACATGGTTTGATTTGTCAGAATCTCTTTTGGGAATAGTCATGTACGTGAAATAGCTGGTACTTAAGATTATGCTATTTCTATGCATGTATCATCTTGGTATCTCAAGTTATGAATATTAGCTATGTTTACTACATGTTTGCTCCTGTGGTAATACCCAGAAGGTATTTAGCCAGCATATGAAGGGACAAGTCAAGCTGAATGGCCCATTAAGGAACACTTAGCTCACAGTGGACCCTGGAAAATGCTTATCAGAGGGGTAGCCATGTTAGCCTGGATCTCTAAAAAGCAACAAAGAGTCCTGTGGCACCTTATAGACTAACAGACGTATTGGAGCATGAGCTTTCGTGGGTGAATACCCACTTCGTCAGATGCATGTCTACACTTAATGGACTTTTCCTGTGAACGCTCTAACTAGGATATGGGTGGGGGTGATGGACATGTAACTTGCCCACGTGACTCCAAACACCATCTTTCACAGTGAGAACAGATTTCCCTTCACTTGGCAGAAGGTGGGTCCCCGGGCTGGAGTCACATGGAGGGTCACGTGGGGAGATCATGTGCCCCCTCTTCTGTCCCTCCCTGAGTGCAGTACCGGCAAGAAATGATTTCTACTTGCACCACTGACTGGAAGGGACCTCGAGAGGTCATCTAGTCCAGTCCTTTGCACTCATGGCAGGACTAAGGGCATGTCTACACTTACCTCCAGAGCGATTGATCTAGTGGGGGTCGATTTATCACGTCTAGTGAAGACACGATAAATCGACTGCCGAGTACTCTCCAGTTGACTTCGGTACTCCACCGGAGCGAGAAGCATAGGTGGAGTCAACAGGAGAGCGTCAGCAGTTGACCTACCGCAGTGAAGACATCGCAGTAAGGAGCTCTAAGTACGTCGACTTCAGCTATGCTATTTTCATAGCTAAAGTTGCGTAACTTAGACCGACTTAGCTTGCCCCTCCCCCGCACCTTCTTCCCCCTCAGTGTAGACCAGGCCTTAGTATTATTAGACCATCCCTAACAGGTGTTTGTCTAACCTGCTCTTAAAAATCTCCAACGATGGAGATTCCACAACCTCCCTAAGCAATTTATTCCAGTGCTTAACCACCCTGACAGTTAGGAAGTTTTTCCTGATGTCCAACCTAAACCTCCCTTGCTGCAATTTAAGCCAATTGCTTCTTGTCCTATCCTCAAAGGTTAAGAAGAACAATTTTTCTCCCTCCTTGTAACAACATTTTATGTACTTGAAAACTGTTATCATGTCCCCCGTCAGTCTTCTCTTTTCCAGACTAAACAAATCCAATCATGTTTTCTAGACCTTTAATCATTTTTGTTGCTCTCCTCTGGACTTTCTGCAATCTGTCTACATCTTTCCTGAAATGTGGGACCCAGAAATGGACATAATACTCCAGCTGAGGTCTAATCAGCATGGACTGGTAGCGTTGGCCTGACCTGGTTGAACTCTAGGTATACTGCAGTATAACTGTTAAATACAATAGTCCTTTATTTATTCTTTTATCATCTGAGGACCTCTGAAGCACTGTTCTCTGCCCACACATCCTTCCTTGGGCACACACCTACCAAGTGTTCCTATATCACACTACCGTGTTTCCACCAAGTTGAGGTGCCTATGTAGGACAGCTTCATGGGCCCTTTGCACCACTCCATATTGGAGATGAAGATCCACTGTAGTAATAATAATACCTAGCATTTATACAGGGCTTGTCATCAGTAGACTTCAAAGCACTTTACAAAGAAGGTCACTATCATTGTCCAGATTTTACAGAGGGAGCAATGGTAGATAAATAAGTTATCTTTTATCCATGGGTTTGCATTATTAAAAGTCAAATGTACTAGAGCTGCCCAGCAGTAGCTAGGAATTGAAGGCCCTAGTTCAGCAGGAGACTTAAGCATGTGCCTAACTTTAAGCAGTCCCATTGGGAGCTTTTCAACTGCTCATCTTTTGTTTAGGCACCTAAATAAGGGTCTGATTTTCAAAAGTCCTCAGTCCCATTGTGACACTTGCTTGGATTTGCAAAAAACCCTCAGTGTCTGACATGCTTGCTGGTTGTTTTGAAAACCTGGTTCCTGTTTTGGTGGTCTAATGGAGCAGAGTTCATTTGAAAATCTGTCTCTAAGCATAGTCTTCCACACTGAGCAGCAATAAGTTGCAAACCTCCTGTGCATTCACTCCCTTATTTGCAAGTGCACATGGTAAAAATGATTCAGGATATGTGGTGGAAAATGAGCAAGTCCAGGACATTAGGGCTTAACCACTGTCCCCATTATGCTAATGAGGTACAAAACTATGTGTTCTGTTAGACTTAATTTCTGCTGTGGGTAAGAGTAAGTTGCCAGGGGTTCTCACAACAAATCTCAGAGTGCGGCCACCAACTCTTGCTCGTGACCACACTGACACTTTTTCCTAAAATATTTAATTAACTTTAGGAAAAACAAATACACATATCCAAATCATTGTAATTTATTTATGTAGGGTTTTTTGGGGGGGAGTTGCAGACTCAATAATAAAAATAATGCTGTGAAAAGTGACATTTGTATGTTTGTTAATATCACTTATCACAGCCTCCCAGTTAGCTACTAAGTGTGCTGTGAAAAGTGTGCTGTGAAAAGTGATACTTGCATCTTTGTTAATATCACTTTACTCAGCAAGCCACAGGACTAATTAAGTCTTGGATGGGGGGCTTTAGGGGGATGGAGTGGGGGCCTGGAGTCAGGGCCGGCTCTAGGCACCAGCATTCCAAGCATGTGCTTGGGGCAGCCCTTTTCAAGGGGCGGCATTCCAGCCCTTTG
Source organism: Mauremys reevesii (assembly GCF_016161935.1). Classification (NCBI taxonomy): domain Eukaryota; kingdom Metazoa; phylum Chordata; order Testudines; family Geoemydidae; genus Mauremys; species Mauremys reevesii. Next base: position 152,273,994 of record NC_052625.1, on the reverse strand, counting down.
CTGGCAGCACTTTTGAAAGGGTGGCACTCTAGTTTGTTTTTTTTGCTTCGGCGGTGGCACTCCATCCCCCTTTTGTTGTTGTTGTTGCTTGGGGCGGCAAAAAACCTGGAGCCGGCCCTGCCTGGAGTGATGGGAAGGGTGGTGAGCCCTACCGCAGCAGAGCTGGGGATCGGCACCCAAAGTTCCACCACTGTAGCTTGCAGCCCAACCAACCCAGGGCTGAAGCCTGAGCCCCCCCCCCACAGATGAATTGAGAACTCTCCTTGCTGCTGCAGCATTGTGCTCCACCTGTCTCCAAAGGCGGTGCACGATGGTGCATCCAGGAGAAATGGGGGGTGGGGGGTGGGGGAGGCTGCAGTTTTGCTTCCCCCCCAATCACTGCCCAGGAGGCTGTCGTGGCCGCATAAAAAGCCCCTGTTGGCTGCATTTGAGAATCGCTGAATTAGAGCACTATCAGGTTCCTCTGCACTCCCTCATCTGCTCATGTCTATTTTTACTTTGCAGTTAGGTTTTGTTTAGACTAGGATTTAAAGGTGTGTTGTTGAATTGTGTTATGCTTGGTCAACACTAGAGAGTTAGGTCAATGTAAGGCAGCTTACGTAGACCTAACTCTGTAAGTGTCTACATTACAACGTTGCTCTTGCCGATGTAAGTTGCCCACTACACTGACCTGATAACTGCACCTCCATGACAGGAATAGTGCCTAGGTTGATGTATTTAGGGTGATGCAGTGTCTGCATTACTTACATTGCCTGTTGGTAATGCAGTGTCTGCGTTACTTACTTTGCCTGTTGGCTGTCAGCACAGTTAAGTTGATGGAAGCTCCTGGAGGGGATACGCACCACCGACAGAGGGGGAATAGTGTGGACATGGCCTGTACATTGACCTAACTTACATCAACTTAATTTTGTAGTGTAGAAAAGGCCTTAGTTATCTTGATCTAGCTCAATCTAACATTTTCAAAAACTCTAGTCAAAGCAAAACTTGTGCTAAACTGGTCAAATTAAAGCTTAGGTGGGAACCGAGGCTTTAACTCAAATATCTTAACCAGTGCTAAAGTAAATCTTGCTGTGTGTTGACTAGCCAGTTCTACACCCACTTAAGTGAGAGCAGCCTCGTTTACTCTGGGCAGGTCTACACTACAAACGTGCATGGGGGCAGCTACACTGATGCAGTAGTGCTTCTAGTGAAGCAGTTATACCGAAGGAAGTGTGTAGTGTAGACTTGGCCTCTGTGAAATCTTCCACTGTGTTAACGGTTCTCATGGCAATAATCTGATGTAACTGATTATAATGGCCTTATTAAACTGCTAAGAGATTTGTGCTCACCCAAGAAAAATGTCTTAGCTAGTTTCCAAGACCATAGAAATACCCATTTGGAAAAGTGTCCATCTATAAACCAATTTTAAATGCTTGGCTCCTAGCAACACCTGAGAGATTAATTTGTGCATGCAGATAGAAGCTGGGCACTGCACAGCAAGTTACTGAGATCACTCTCTGAGGAAAGTTGTCCTGGGCCAGAACTCTGTACTTTTAGAATAATTTTGAAAGCACAGCATGCAACATGAAAGGATTTAATAATCCTCAGCTGCTTCAGCCCAACAAAGTGAACACACTGAGAGTTGCATTTGGTAGGTATAAGAAATCATCACTGCATTCAGAGCAGTAGGATTGCCAGCCAGCAAAACCAGTGGAAAAATACATTTCTGTTTGTTTTTGTGTTCTGGAGTTGGATACACACTAGTAGTATAGGTTTTAGAGTAGCAGCCGTGTTAGTCTGTATCCGCAAAAAGAACAGGAGTACTTGTGGCACCTTAAAGACTAACAAATTTATTTTAGCATGAGCTTTCGTGAGCTACATCCGAAGAAGTGAGCTGTAGCTCACGAAAGCTCATGCTAAAATAAATTTGTTAGTCTTTAAGGTGCCACAAGTACTAGTAGTATACTGCTCGATAGTATTCATCACCATGCCTTTTTTGACAGGTTTCCATGCCCCATTTGGGACTTATGTCCTGCCTTCCCACCCCGTTTCCGTTGGTGCCGAAGTTTGGAGCCGTCAGCCATTTTGGGAAAAAAATTGTGTGTGTGTGTTTGACTAGGGGAAGTATTGTGTGTGTTTGTGTTTGGGTACATTGAGAGAAAAAGGTTGAAAGAAGAGAGTGAGGGAGTTTAAAGATGAAAAAAGAAAGTTTGAGTAAGGTTTAGAAAAAAAGGAAAGAAAAGTTATTTGGATGTGATTGAGTAAGGAGAGAGGATGGTAAAGACCTAGTTTGGTAGATTATTCAAGAATAGAAGGATAGAACTTAAAGAAAAAAGGAAATTTTTGTTTTTAAAGGGTTAGTTTAAGAAAAAAGTTAAATAATATTGAAAACTAGGTTTAAAAAGGGAATTTACTAAGGCAAAGCCTGTTTAGTAAGCACATGGTAAAAAAGTGAATAAAAAACCATTAAACTATTCAATACCAGTGTAGCTTAAGGAAAAAGAGAGGTTAAAAGAAAGAACAGGACAAAAAAAATGGGAAAAGAGAGCAACTTTGCAAAGGGCAAAGATAGACAGCACATAGTTGATTCAGAATGAGAGAATGAGAGAGAGAGAGAAGCAGGCAGAGCCTGTTTAGTAAGCACATGGTAAAAAAGTGAATAGAAAAGCATTTAGTATCAGGGTAGGTTAAGAAAAAAAGAGAGGAAGAGAAAGAGTTAGAAAGAGAAAACTTCCTAACTGTCAGGGAGGTTAAGCACTGGAATAAATTGCTTAGGGAGGTTGTGGAATCTCCATCGTTGGAGATTTTTAAGAGCAGGTTAGACAAACACCTGTTAGGGATGGTCTAATAATACTAAGGCCTGGTCTACACTGAGGGGGAAGAAGGTGCGGGGGAGGGGCAAGGCTCTCACCTCCAGAATGTCTAAATGCCTCCTTGCTAGGAGGAGTACTCAGAAGAGCCAAATCTAAAAATGGTGGCAGATCATTAAGGGAAAAACTGGATAAAATTGGCTTGAATCTTCCAGCTGGTAGAAGGAAAGCTGCAAATGTGACATTATTGACATCTTTGGTGGAAGGTGAAGCTGTACATCTTGCTCATTTTTTGGGGGGAGGGATAGCTCAGTGGTTTGAGCATTGGCCTGCTAAACCCAGGATTGTGAGTTCAATCCTTGAGGGGGCCACTTTGGTATCTGGGGCAAAAATTGGTCCTGCTAGCAAAGGCAGGGGGCTGGACTTGATGACCTTTCAAGGTCCCTTCCAGTTCTAGGAGATTGGTATATCTCCAATTATTAAGTCGGTCTAAGTTACGCAACTTTAGCTATGAAAATAGCATAGCTGAAGTCAACGTACTTAGAGCTCCTTACTGCGATGTCTTCACTGCGGTAGGTCAACTGCTGACGCTCTCCCGTTGACTCCACCTATGCTTCTCGCTCCGGTGGAGTACCGAAGTCAACTGGAGAGTACTCGGCAGTCGATTTATCGTGTCTTCACTAGACGTGATAAATCGACCCCCACTAGATCAATCGCTCTGGAGGTAAGTGTAGACATGCCCTTAGTCCTGCCATGAGTGCAAAGGACTGGACTAGATGACCTCTCGAGGTCCCTTCCAGTCAGTGGTGCAAGTAGAAATCATTTCTTGCCGGTACTGCACTCATGGGAGGGACAGAAGAGGGGGCACATGATCTCCCCATGTGACCCTCCATGTGACTCCAGCCTGGGGACCCACCTTCTGCCAAGTGAAGGGAAATCTGTTCTCACTGTGAAAGATGGTGTTTGGAGTCACGTGGGCAAGTTACATGTCCATCACCCCCACCCATATCCTAGTTAGAGCGTTCACAGGAAAAGTCCATTAAGTGTAGACATGCATCTGACGAAGTGGGTATTCACCCACGAAAGCTCATGCTCCAATACGTCTGTTAGTCTATAAGGTGCCACAGGACTCTTTGTTGCTTTTTAGAGATCCAGGCTAACACGGCTACCCCTCTGATAAGCATTTTTCAGGGTCCACTGTGAGCTAAGTGTTCCTTAATGGGCCATTCAACTTGACTTGTCCCTTCATATGCTGGCTAAATACCTTCTGGGTATTACCACAGGAGCAAACATGTAGTAAACATAGCTAATATTCATAACTTGAGATACCAAGATGATACATGCATAGAAATAGCATAATCTTAAGTACCAGCTATTTCACGTACATGACTACAGGTCTGTCTCATCTTACACTGTGGTTACGTTCTGCAGTCAGCGCGTAAAGCGAAAATCACGTATAGTCAAAATTACATTGAGTGTAATGGCGGGTGGAATCGCCCACACTACAGAAACAGTATTTAAATTGTTATTTTTCTCTTTTTTTTTGCTTTTTTCTTGTTTTTGCCAACTGCGTAAAGCTGAAATTGTGCATGTTAAATGCGCCTAAGATGCGACAGACTTATATTCCCAAAAGAGATTCTGAAAAATCAAACCACGTATCTGAGACCCTATGTGCCAGCACCATGCCCCATTGGAGTTGTGTTATCTGTTATGTAACAACAGAGATGGAGCCAGTGACATAACTCTGGGCAAGGTTAATTTTTAGCTGTTCAAGTGTGACTTAGCCTTTAGTCAGTGAGGGCATACTGGCTGGCACACATTCAGGTTAATGGGCTTCAGTGTTCCTTTGCAGTTAATTTTTTAATGTTCATAAACCTGGTATGGGCTGAGGTGATTTAAAGCATAACACATTTGCAAATCCTAGAGATTTTATTATGTGTTTATTTATTTATTTTTGTTGCTGTTCATAATGTGGGAGGGTATCCTCTCCGCCCTCTGCTCATCAGGTTATGTATGTGTCTTGCAGTACTCTTCTGAACACCAGTTGGAAGGAATTTTTTTTTCAGTAAGTGTGGACTGATTTATTTTCTCTTAGAAGGCATGTAATTTTTTCAGGTACACACTGATTGACACAGAAAACAATTGGTGCTGTTAAACTTAATTATCTATGGAATTTGAAGAAAGTTTAACTATATTTTCCAGTACAGTGATGAAATGGGTGTTTGTATATACAAACATCAACACGCTTAACTACTCACTTTTCCTCCAAATATGTAGTATTTCTGTTTGTTTATATGGAATATGGGAGTTGGGTGATGAGCCGTTTCAGCATATATATAACTTATTAAAAGACAATTTTAAGTAGAACTGTATCCTAAACTGCATTATGGTATTGTATCCAAACATTGCATTTCAATGAGAGATTCAACTTCCTTTATAGGAGCAGAACAGACTCCTGAAACACTTACCACTAAAGTGGTCCATAGTCATGCAAATAGTCCCATTGTCTTCAATGGGATTGATCAAATGATTAAGGGTTTACAGGATTAGGTTCCAAGTTTGTAAATTGTTCTGGATGAAACTGACAATGCCTGAACTGTCAGATCAGAAGGAGCTTCATTCGAATAAAGGTGGGCAGATGTGTGATAAGTCTTAGCTCTGTTGCTAAGATGAGGAACCTATTTTCAGCAAAGTTCTTGGCAGATTCCTGAGGCAGCTGGTTTAAGGCCATCAGTGTCCAGCATTATAATCTTCACTTATAGTTCTCTCACCCAAAAAGCTGGAAAATGAGGCATGTGTTTTCTTTGTTTTTCTGCACCAGTTCCAATTAACAAAATTCATGTTAGAATAGTTTGGCTACAAAGAAGAATTCTAGGTACACTGGGGACAACATGTGATTCCTGTCAGGCTGCAGAACTGGGCTGATATCAGAATCCAAACATCCTCTTGTCAGTGCAAGCAGAGGCATCATCACATCAAGTCTAATGATTTGGACTTGATGTGATGCAGTATGAATGTCATGGATAATTCAGACCAATGGGGAGAAACAGAATAAAAAACACTGTTTAAACATCTTCCGTCCACCCTCCCCTCCCCTCTTGAGGACTCCTGACCAAGGTAACAGCACAATACGTATGCTAACAAACTTAAACAAAGCCTTTGTTTAAGTTTGTTAGCATATGTATTGTGCTGTTAAAGCCATAGAATGAATGCCCTCCCTAGCCACGTTCTTCTCCTTTAAGGAGCAGAGCACAGCCCCACCGCACCCCTCCAGAAGGAGGGGGGTGGGAGGGGAAAGTCCCAAGTCTTTCTGGTACCCCGTACCTGCTAAAAATCTCTTGCCGGTACTGCATACTGGAGGGTACCACCCTAATTGCACTACTGTTTCCAGTTCTATGAGTCTATGAATCAGCACAAGTTAAATTAGCCATAAAGTGGCTCTAATTTATGCTAAGGGACCCACTGTCTCCACGGCCAGATCCTGGAGCGGGGCTGGGACTGTGGAAAGATGACTTCCAGTTACTTTGGATCCCACTTGAATGCTGCCCCAAGCGCAGCTGGGCTGGACCTGAATGGATCCAAGCCCAGTTCACAGCTTCCCAAACAAACCAGGTGGAATTGCCAGTCACAGTTGTCTATTTAACATATCGATCACGATTCTCGTTGGTTTTTACATTCACACTGGAGTGTATGAGAATAGCACGAATACTGTTTCTGTCAGAAAGGGCAAGGGGTGGGAACTGTAGATCAGAACACAGCCCCTCAGCAGGGGCGGCTCCAGGCCCCAGCGCCAAGTGCATGCTTGGGGCGGCAGGCCCCGGGGGCGCTCTGCCGGTCGCCGGTCCCGCGGCTCCGGTGGACCTCCCGCAGATGTGCCTGTGGAGGGTCCGTTGGTCCAGCGGCTTCAGTGGAGCATCCGCAGGCGTCCCTGCGGGAGGTCCACTGGAGCTGCGGGACCGGCGACCAGCAGAGCGCCCCCCGCGGCGTGCTGCTGTGCTTGGGGTGGCTAAACGGATAGAGCCGCCCCTGCCCCTCAGACTAGCTCTGTGTGAAGAGAGAGAGATCGATCTATATCTGACACACGCCTTTAGGAAACGCCCCTGCGAAATGCCTGTTTGGTTGCCGTCTCTCTGAAAGACTGACTCACAGTCTAGAACAATGACTGCATGTTTTCCACTCAGCCGAGTTTCTTTCACGCTTGAACTCGTCTCTAACAGGGGGTGGCTGGGGCTGCTTAGACAGGGAGCGTGGAGAGGTGGGGCTGGCTATCGGGGCACCCTGGTGGTGGTGTGACCCGCTGAGAATAGCGCACTTTGGCTGGCAGGCTTCAAACGCCGCCACATCCCCTCCCCGCGCTTTGCAGCCGCCCCTGCCGGCAGGGAAGGGCCAGAGGCGGTGTCAGGGCGCGGGGGGAGCAGGTCTGGCTATTTTGGAGCCCGCAGCCGCCGCAGCGGGGAGGAAGGTTGTGAAGAGCGCCGTGGAAAGCGCGAGGGCGGGGTGGAGCCGCAATAAGGCGCTTCTGTCACTCCCCGAGCGGGCTTGCCCCTCCCTGCGGCCAGCTCCGGCGGGACGGGCGCCGGGCGAGGAGGCCAGCAGCGTCCCGCGAGCCGCTTCGCGCACTCCCGGAGCAGGATGCTGTTCCCAGGCTGGGCTGCACCGAGCGGCTCCGCTCCGCTCTCCTTCGTTCATCTCGTCTCGTGTCTCCTGGCGGCGTCGGCTGCCGCTGCGGCCGGGTATGAACGAGGGCGAGCCGCGGGGGGCAGAGGGGAGCTGGCTGGAGGCAAGGCGGAGTGCGCGCTGTGCTGTGCCCCACTCCGGCCTGAACGCGGGGCTGCAGCGGCTGGAGCCTCCCGTTTCCAGTGGAACAGGATCGGGGCCTCAGTCTGCAGAAAGCGCTGGCCAGTCACTGGCCTCAGCTGGGGCCGGCTGAGACGTTTTCTCCCAGGATGATCATAGCACTGCAAATAAACGGAGAAACTTTATAGCCAGCTGCATTTAACATGCACTGAGGGGAAAGTTAATGCCCCCCCCCCTTAGGCAGTGAGTTATGGGTAGGAGGAACCAGAGAAATCCCACTGCTTTTCTGTACTAGTGCGCTTGTTCAGTAACGTCCCAGCTAGGGAATGCGTTTTTAGATCGACTCTGTGGCCTTGGCTACAGTTGAGAGTTGCAGTGCTGGTGGTGGCTTTATAGCTCTGTAACTTACTCCTCGTCCACACTGGCAAGGCACACACAGCGCTGTATCTCCCTGGCTACAGCGCTGCTTGTACTCCACTTCCATGAGAGGAATAAAGAGTATAGCGCTGCTGCTGCAGCGCTGGGGCGCCAGTGTAAACAGGTATCAGAGGGGTAGCCGTGTTAGTCTGGATCTGTAAAAGCAGCAAAGGTGCTACAGGACTCTTTGCTGCTTTTAGTGTAAACAGGGAATAATCTTAGTACGCTGTAACTGACCTCCAGAAGCTTCCCATAATGCTTTTAAGTAAAGATAACTCTCTTTGTTTTGTTGTGATGCCTCTCTTTATTTTGTTGTCAACTCCGGGCTCCCGGAGTTGCTTATCTAAAAAAACAAACACAGCTACTGTTTTCTGTGACTGAGCAGCGGGGGGCGGGGTCCATTTCGGAGCGGCTGCTTATCTGGTCTGTGAGGGGAAAAAAGCTCTTTGCTTTCAGTGAGTGAGAGAAGGGTGGGGGAGGGGATCGGAACTTGCAAGGCAGGGAGCTGAGACAGTGTCGGCTCCAAAAATCCACTCTCTCTCTCCCCCACGCTCCCTGTCACACTCCACCCCCCCCTTTTGAAAAGCATGTTGTAGCCACTTGAACGCTGGGATAGCTGCCCATAATGCACCGCTCCCAATGCCGCTGCAGATGCTGCAAATGTGGCCACGACAGTGCACTGGTAGCTGTCAGTGTAGCCGGAGTGCAGCGCTTTCCCTGCTCAGCTATACGAAGACAGGTTTAACACCCAGTGCTGTACAGCTGCAAGTGTAGCCATACCATATGTTTTACTGTGATTTGCTCTCTCACATGCTAAATATATTGTGACACAAAATTACCTTACCCTGCAACATTGAGATGGCGTGTGGCTTCCCCTGTTTTCTTTCTTGTTTATTTTCTAGGAGTTTCACAGACTAACCACAGCATTTAGATACTCCTTTGGGATTTAAGTTTCATTTATTAAGCTTGGGGCCTTAGCCTCCTCCCACTGAAGTTGGTGGAGGAAGATGAGGCACAACAGGCCCTGATCCTGGCTAGGGTTCCATTGACATTAATGGGTCTCTGCCCTGGCACTGAGGTTTGCCTGCATGGAGTAACTTGTATGTTACCAGAAATTAATTTGTAAGTTTGCTTCTGGACTTGATTGCTGTTTACCAAAATGGGAAAGAACGAATGAGTTAAACTGGACACTGGCACTGACACTACCTTATCAATAAAGTATCTTCAGTGTAATTTCCCTCTATTAGAGGGAGGTGAAATGATTAGGCTTGTATAGTAATGCTGTTATGCTTATAAGAAGCACACGGAATCTTTTTAAAGGGGATAAGGCAATCTGCCGTGTTTATTGAGAGTATAATTTAAGCATTAAAATCAGCATATGCTTCCATTCGCTCTCACACACCCCCACCCCAAAAGGTTCTGCAGCCGGATCTTATAGTGTTGTTCGGTCAGTTCCAATGGCCTGCTGAAACTGCACACGAGGGAGAGGAGCTGGGTCTCCGGCGAACGCGTTCGAAGCTCCAGTGTTGATGCAGAATGAACCCAAGGTCCCATGGCAATACATCCTTCCTTTATAGTAATAAGTTCCCATACAAACCTATGGACCTTGCTGTGACACATCTGTCAGTCACAAGGTATTCAACGTTATTCTTAATCATCATTATTTTGAGTTGTTACCAGGAGATTCTGCAGCTGTTTGTTATCTCATCCATCTTGCTAAACTCCTTATATCTTGTCCTTGGGGTGTATGTCTTTGCTTTAGGGTTGTCAGTCTGCCATCTGGGTGATTCTGATAAAGTTGGCGCCTCTCGACTCCTCCCCTCCCCTCTTGACCATTTGGCCCAGCTGTCTTTTTTCAGTTAATTAGTATATCATACCTTATTTACTGATTGGTGTATGAGTGAAGAAGACAATAATTACAGCCATAAAACTTCTGTCTTTCTAAGAACAATCATTAACACAATCAGCAAAGAATAAACTCAGAACAATTTCTTCTTACTAATTCAAGACTAGCAAAATGGAGTATAAAGCAAAATAAGCAAAATGGAGTACAATTTACTTAAGACAATTTCTCCCAATTAAGCTTTTGGCCTACATTATTTGTATAAGCCTCTGCTCCAACATGCAGTAGGGTGAACATAAGAACAGCCATACTGGGTCAGACCAAAGGTCCATCTAGCCCAGTATTCTTCCAACTGTGGCCAATGCCAGGTGCCCCAGAGGGAATGAACAGAACAGGTAATAATCAAGTGATCCATCCCCGGCACCCATTCCCAGCTTCTGGCAAATAGAGGCTAGGTCCTTTGGGGCCATCTGCCTGTCCCAAGTCAGGGTAAAGGAGGAGGGTTGGGCGTGGGGCACAACTCCCACCTAAAAAAAAAAGCTTGCTACAGAAACAGCAATAGAGTTAACAGAGACTTTAGCCTGGAAAAAAAAAGAAGGTCTCTCAACGATGATGCATGGCGTGGGTGGGTGGGGAAAGCCACTGCTAGCCCACACTTCTCTTTTTACCATCGGAGGATTACAGAGGACATGGATGGTGGGGGACCGGACTGTGTGTAAAGTCAGGAGCAGAGGCGCAGCAGAGAGCAGGAAGCAGCAGAGACAACCTGACTAGGCATTAGCACAGACACAGCCAACCACAATCACCAGAGAGGCACAGCACAGGAACCCCAAGGCAAGCGAAAAAGGCAAAGAAAAGAAAATACCTGGCGCGACCTTCAGGTGTAGATAACAAAAAAATAGCACAAACCCTGGGCCCCAAAAGGAGAGGATATGGAGACTATGGATATCTGTTGTTTGGTTGGTTGTTGGTTGGGGGGTGGATGGCATGAATGATGAATGACACCATCCCTGCCCATCCTGGCTAATAGCCATTGCTGGAACTATCCTCTATTAATTTATCTAGATCTTTTTTGAACCCTGTTATAGTCTTGGCCTTAACAACATCCTCTTGCAAGGAGTTCCACAGGTTGACTGTGCACTGTGTTAAAAAAACTTCCTTTTGTTTGTTTTAAACCTGCTGCCTATTAATTTCATTTGGTGACTCCTAGTTCATGTATTATGAGAAGGAGTAAATACAGTTCTTTATTTACTTTCTCCACACCAGTCATGATTTTATAGACCTCTACCCTATCCCCCCTTAGTTGTCGCTTTTCCAAGCTGAAAAGTTCCAGTTTTATTAATCTCTCCTCATACGGAAGCTGCTCCATACCCCTAATAATTTTTGTTGCCCTTTTCTGAACCTTTTCCAATGCCAATATATCTTTTTTGAAATGGGGCGACCACATCTGCATGCAGTATTCAAGATGTGGGCATACCATGGATTTATATAGAGGCAATATGATATTTTCTGTCTTATTATCTATCCCTTTCTTAATGATTCCCAACATTCTGTTTGCTATTTTGACTGCTGCTGCACATTGAGTGGATGTTTTCAGAGAACTATCCACAATGACTCCAAGATCTCTTTCTTGAGTGTTAACAGCTAATTCAGACTCCATCGTTTGTTAGTATAGTTGAGATTGTTTTCCAATGTGCATTACTTTGCATTTATCAACATTGAATTTCATCTGCTATTTTGTTGCCCAGTCATCCAGTTTTGTGAGAACCCTTTGTAACTCTTCGCAGTCTGCCTGGGACTTAACTATCTTGAATAGTTTTGTTTCATCTGCAAATTTTGCCACCTCACTCTTCACCCTTTTTTCCAGATCATTTATGAATATGTTAAATAGGATTCAGTACAGACCCCTGGGGACACCACTATTTACCTCTCTCCGTTCTGAAAACTGACCATTTATTCCTTCCCTTTTTTTCCTATCTTTTAACCAGTTACCAATCCATGAGAGAACCTTCCTTTTTATCCCATGATTGCTTACTTTGCTTAAGAGCCTTTGGTGAGGGACATTGTCAAAGGGTTTCTGAAAAATCTAAGTACACTATATCCACTGGATCCCCCTTGTCCAGGTGCTTGTTGACCCTCTCCAAAGAATTCTAATAGATTAGTGAGGCATGATTTCCCTTTACAAAAAACATGTTGAATATTCTCCAACAAATTATGTTCATCTATGTGTCTGACAATTTTGTTCTTTACTATAATTTCAACCAGTTTGCCCGGTACTGAAGTCAGGCTTACTGGCCTGTAATTCACAGGGTCACCTCTGGAGCCCTGTTTAAAAATTGGCATCACATTAGCTATCCTCCAGTCATTTGGTACAGAAGCTGATTTAAATGATAGGTTACAGACTACAGTTAGTAGTCCTGCAATTTCACATTTGAGGTCCTTCAGAACTCTTGGGTAAATACCATCTGGTCCCAGTGACTTATTACTGTTTAGTTTATTAATTTGTTCCAAAACCTCCTCTAGTGACACCTCAATCTGGGACAGTTCCTCAGATTTGTCACCTAAAAAGAATGTCTCAGGTTTGGGAATCTTCCTCACATCCTCAACATGAAGACCGATGCAAAGAATTCATTTAGTTTCTCTGCAATGGCCGTATCGTCCTTGAGTGCTCCATTAGCATCTTGATCATCCAGTAGCCACACTGATTGTTTAGCAGGCTTCCTGTTTCTGATGTACTTAAATTTTTTTTCGCTATTACTTTTTGAGTCTTTGGCTAGCTGTTCTTCAAATTATTTTTTGGCCTTTCTAATTATATTTTTACACTTCATTTGCTGGAGTTTATGCTCCTTTCTATTTTTCTCACTAGGAATTAACTTCCACTTCTTAAAGGATGCCTTTTTGCCTCTCACTGCTTCTTTTACTTTGTTGTTTAGCCATGATGGTTCTTTTTTGGTTCTCTTACTATATTTTTCAATTTGGGTGTAGTCGGTTGCGCCGGGGCTCGACCCTCCTGGGGCAGGAGGGGAGCCACACCGACTCCTTACGCGTCCGCTATCACCGTGGGCAGTGCAGCAGAAAACGGTATAACAAGCTTAGGCCCTCTGAAGCGGGGGCTGAGCAGTACAATAGTTCAATAGGCTCAGGCCCTCGGAAGCAGGGGCTGAGCAGCAAAACAGTTCAATAGGCTCAGGCCCTTGGAAGCAGGGGCTGAGCAGCAAAACAGTTCAATAGGCTCAGGCCCTTGGAAGCAGGGGCTGAGCAGCAAAACAGTTCAATAGGCTCAGGCCCTGGGAAGCAGGGGCTGAGCAGCAAAACAGTTCAATAGTAGGCGTATAGGCCCAGGTCCTTGCACCTGGGTGAGGGGGAAAACTGCCACCCGTGAGTGGGGTGGCAGGGGGGACACAGGTCCGCCCACTCCACTGTGTCCCAGCCCGGGGCCCTAGCAGCGGCTATCACTGCCGCTGGTCAGTGGGGTCCTGACCGCAACACACTGACATCAGGACCTCTGCTTCTGTAGCCGGACAGGGGTCGGCTATCCCCGGGCTACTGTCCATATCCCCCTCGGGGCCTACCTCGTTGGTCGCGCCGGATGCAGGCCAGTCTAACTGCATAGGTTCCTCAGGACCAGGGCTTGGTGGCAGGTCCGGCAGCTCCTTCGGGAAGTCCGACCCAGCGCGGTCAGGCGGCTCCTCCGGGTAGCAGCAGGGACGGGGAAGCTCTGGTGGCTCCTCTTCGTACCGGGCGCGGGGGAGCTCCAGCGGCCTCTCTGGGTACCGGTCACGGGGAAGCTCCGGGGGTTCCTCATCGTACCGGGCGCGAGGGAGCTCCGGCCAGTCAGGGCAGCTGCCTCAGGCCCGGGAGGGTTCCCAATTGGGAGCTCCCACCGGCATGTCTGCTCTCGGCGGTGGCTGGCCTCTGACTGAGCTCTGGCTGCCAGCTTTTCTACTTCCTGTCCTGCCCCTTGACTTCGGGGGGGCGGGGACAGGTGGCGGTAGCTCCGCCCACTTGGGAGTCTGGGAGGGAGCTCCCTCTGCTGGGCAGGAGGGGAGCCACACCGACTCACTACATTGGGGTATACATTTAAGTTGAGCCTCTATTAAATGTATTTAAATAAAATCTATTTAAAAAGTTTCCATGCAGCTTGCAGGGATTTTACTTTTGGTGCTGTACCTTTTAATTTCTGTGTAACAAACCTCATTTTTGTGTAGTTCCCCTTTCTGAAATTAAATGCTACACTGTTGGGCCATTGTGGTGTTTTCCCTGCCACAGGGCTGTTAAATTGAATTATATTATGGTCACTATTACCAAGCGGTCCAGCTATATTCACTTCTTGGACCAGATCCTGTGCTCCACTTAGGACTAAATCAAGAATTTCCTCTCTTCTTATGGGTTCCAGAATTAGCTGCTCCAAGAAGCAGTCATTTAAGGTGTCAAGAAACTTTATCTCTTCATCCCGTCCTGAGGTGATATGTACCCAGTCAATATGGGGATAGTTGAAATCCCCCATTATTATGGAGTTTTTTATTTTAATAGCCTCTCTATCTCCCTGAGCATTTCACAGTCACTGGTCAGGTGGTTGGTAATACATCCGTACTGCTATATTCTTATTATTCGAGCATGGAATTGCTATTCATAGAGATTCTATGGTACAGTTTGGTTCATTGAAGATTTTTAGTTCATTTGATTCTACGCTTTCTTTCACATATAGTGCCACTCCCCCACCAGCACGACCTGTTCTGTCCTTCCGATATATTTTGTACCCTGGTATTACTGTGTCCCATTGACTATCCTCATTCTCCCAAGTTTCTGTGTTGCCTGTTATATCAATATCCTCATTTAATACGAAGCATTCTAATTCATCCATCTTATTACTGTATTTAGATTTCTAGCATTGGTACATAAGCACAGTAGGGTGTGTGGGTAACAGCAGAAAAACAGAATTTGTCACCAACGCAGTTATTGCCTTTTGTAAAACAAGATTTGATTTACTCCTCTTCCCCTTTTATGTTTTCCAGACCCACATTTCTGGTGACAGGTCCCCGGAACATTAGGCCTGGTGCAAATGTGACAATTGGGGTAGCTCTGCTGACAGACAGTCCTCCGCAAGTCACAGTGAGAGGTGAAGTGCTCAGAGGGAATGATACCGTGCTACATGGGGAAGTTATCTTTGAAAAAGGTGAGTTGGCAGGAACAGCCTAGAGCAGTGGATCTCAACCTTTCCAGACTACTGTACCCCTTTCAGGAAGCTGATTTTTCTTGCATACCCCAAGTTTCACCTCACTTAAAAACTACTTTCTTACAAAATCAGACAAAAAATTATAAGTGTATTACTGAATATTATTGCAAAATTGCTTACTTTCTCATTTTGTCTGTATGAAATTTTAGTTTGTACTGACTTTGCTAGTGCTTTTTATGTAGCCTGTTGTAAAACTAGGCAAATATCTGATGAGTTGATGTACCCCCTGGAAGATCTCTGCGTAACCACATGGATACATATACCCCGGTTGAGAATCATGGCCTAGAGAGATTTAAATGAAGATTATTCTTCCCCTCCTCCCCGAAATATCAGGGCTGTTAAAAATACATTAAAACATGAATTTTATTGGACCTGTTTTACCAAGTATGGTCAATCAAAGAAGAAAAATTCTATTTCAATCTAAATATAGTTAAAGGTGGAACTGTTTGCTGAATAGTTAATGGTTTGTATGTGTGTGTGCCCATTAACTCATTATAAGCACTTTGAAAATAATATGTGTAGTAGGGGAGTGTCATATGATATGGTAGCTGTCTGGATCTTAAAAGGACTCTGGACACTGGGGCCACATGAGTCCAATATAGAAACCTAGGGCCATCCCTAGCTATTCTGGGGCCCTATGCAGCCCCCCCACGGGGTGTGTGTTTGGGGCCCCAGGCCTCCACGAGGGTGGGGAAGCTGGCCCCAGGCCTTCATGGGGGGGCTGGCTTGGGGGGCAGGAGGGAACCACCCCCCAGCACTGACCGGCAGCGCGGCTGGGGGCCTGGTCTCTGCACTTCCCACTGCCAGTGAGTGCAGGCCCAGCCCTGCTGCACTCCTTAGGGGGAGGGAAGAGGCGGGGCTGGGGCAGAGCAGGAGCGGAAAGAGGCGGGGTGGTGATGGAGCAGGGCGGGGGCTTTGGGGAAGGGGTGGATTGGGGGCGGAGGTGGGGCGGAGCAGGGGCAGGAATAGGTGAGGCTGGGGTGGGGTAGGGGTGGGCGGCCTGGGGAAGAGGCAGGGCAGGGGCTGGAGCAGCACGCAGTTGTGCAGGGCACCAGGAAATTTGGTACCCCAAGTTTCCTGGTACCCTATGCAGCTGCATACTTTGCATATGGGTAAGGACGTCCCTGCAGAAACCCCCTCTCTTTCTTATGTTTACTGGGAGGATTCAGAAACCAGGCAGGAGCATGTGAAGTGTCAAAGCCACTCATAAAGCAACCAAGCCCCATTGCTTTAGGCAGACTGAGAAAAAGTGTGGGGCCAGTGTGGGGAGGAGGCTGCCCTGATCACATAATGAGGTGGCTATCACTCAGAAGAGTAGAGTGAGAAGGTTTCTCTTTGTTTTGAGGCTATGGCCCAGAGTCCGAGCTGCACGGCTCAAGGGGTGAAGGCCACCTTTGTGACCCCTGAATTCTGGTGCTGGCTGATGACTGCTCCTGTTTATATTGTAAGTTTAGAGTAGTCTGAGGTGGCTATAGCCCATACTGGCAAGTCTGGCAGCTAGGAATAGCTGGAGCACTGAGGTGCTTCATACCTTGGATCTGCTCCAAAAGAGCGTTATTATTGTTACATTATAATTGTCCACCTTTGGGCCCAGATCTGAAAGTTAATTGAAGTCAGTGGAAAAGCTCCCATTTATTTCAGTAGGCTTTGGATCAGGACCTTGAAGATGTAGAGCAGGGCACATATTTATTAGAAAATAGGCTGAACACCCAAACTCATTCAGTGAGATGGTGGATGAGAATAGCTGCCACAAACATGAAAGGCCCCATTCCACTATGAAGTCCCCAAATCATCCAATCCATTCTCCAAGATCATTTTGCTTAAAACTATAGCCCTGATTTCCCTCATTATAGTAACTGATTCTCCTCTTATTTCAAAACTTTCCTACACGCTACAATATGATATAGATACCAACCCATTCTGAGTAATATGACGTATGACATAACCACACAGAACTGCACAGTATAATGATGAGAAGTGGGATATTTCAGTTTGGGTAATAGGAGGCTGACTATTTTCTCCCCTCTCTTCACTGGAAAAATCAGTTGAGGGAATGTATAAGTGTGCAGTAATGATTTATGAGGCCACAATTTAAAGTATGAATTTGTCTACCTTCACTAGAGACTTCATCCAACTATAAATTGTTGGAAGTGCAGCTAACAAGGCTTTTAGAAAAGATTTATTGGACATGATACAAATGTTTGTGTAACACTGTGTAGTTATATTAACACAGTAAACCATTCTATTTTAATAAATACATGGCAAGTGTTGAAATAACAGATGATACACGCAGAACGTCTTTAAGACAGTTCAGCACTTTCTACTTTGCATTTCAACTTGTACAGCAGCTCGTTTCCCCTCCTCATTTTGTCTGAGGCTGAATATTCTTTGGCTCACAGTGCCCCTTCAGATGCTCTGCTATTTTGTTCCTGGAAGGAAAACAGAATGCACATTTATTGTAAAAGCTGCTCTCTTCTTCCCTTCCTTTCTCTTTTAACTTGCCAGCCTATCGTCCTCTGTCTCTGTTTCTCTTGACAGCAACTCTAGCTTGCCTGGTACGGGCTGTTATTGTTTACATTTGTTTAATGCCTAAGGCGACGCCAGGTAATTTACTGACATATGATCAAACAAGTTCCTGCCCTGAAGAGCTTATAATATGAGGACCTGGTTGTGCAATGTGCTAACATCAATGGGAGCTGTGAGTGCTCAGACTCAGGCTCTAAACCAGGAGTAGGCAATCTATGGCATGGGTGCCGAAGGCGGCATGCGAGCTGATTTTCAGTGGCACTCACACTGCCTGGGTCCTGGCCACCAGTCCCGGGGGGCTCTGCATTTTAATTTAATTTTAAATTAAGCTTCTTAAACATTTAAAAAACCTTATTTACTTTACATACAACAATAGTTTAGTTATATATTATAGACTTATAGAAAGAGACTTTCTAAAAATGTTACAATGTATTACTGGCACGTGAACCTTACATTAGAGTGAATAAATGAAGACTTGGCACACCACTGCTGAAAGGTTGCCGACCCCTGCTCTAAACAGACAACATATTGTTACCCCTTTTGACCTGAACAGCTAGCCATAGGTCAGGGTCTAGCAGGTTGTTCCAGTTAGGAGGAGAAATTGATGATGGGTATCTGTTTGATGCAATTCTCTTTATTTACAGAGACTATACAAAGTCCTGTTTCCCTGAACACAGGGCTTCTCCCAGGACCACACCATCCACCCACCCACACCCACTCACCCACCCACAAAATATCTCTGGTAAAAAAATGTCCAGTGGAACCCTCCAGACTTATGATGCTAATTTCTGGGCACACTCCATTGTGCCTTGTTTTAGGTGAGGCTCCTTAATGTCTCTTGTAGCTATCTTAAATGAAGGGTGCATTCACACCCATCAGTTTCAATGAGGTTTTAACCCAACTCATAGCAACTCAATTCATATATATATATGTAAGATATGATCTAATTCAAACAGAAATTATTTTGGGAAAGTTATATGGCTTGTGTGAACAGGAAATCAGCTTAGATGATCACAATGGACCCTTCTGGCCTTAGAATCTATGAATGTATAAAAATACCACATAGAGAAGAGTGCGGAAAAGATTTAACACAACATGGAAAAATTGTCTATTTAATTTTAACCCTGGCTTATATACCTCTATTTCTTGTCAGATTTTATATTTTTCCTGATTGTCTGTTTGATACATGGAAAGGCAAAGAGCCAGGCACTGGGGATAAAGGGTTGAGAAAGTGGCAGGGCCAGAAGCCAGCAAGCTGTACCAAGCTCTTGCTCTCACAGCAGGGCTTGTTGGGAATTGGAGGAGTTCTCTCCTGGCAGCACAGAAGACTATAAGTAGGGCCCTACCAAATTCATGGTCCGTTTTGGTCAATTTCAAAGTCATAGGATTTTAAAAATAGTCCGTTTCATGCATTTAGATGTTTACATCTGAAATTTCACAGTGTTGTAACTGGGTGGGTTCTGACCCAAAAGGGGGAAATAGGGTGGGGTTGTGGGATTGCTACCCTTACGTCTGCACTGCTGCTAGTGGGGGCACCAGCACAGAAGTGAGGGTTGCAGGGTATGGGGGGGTTGTCACTTTTGAGGGGGGGCAGGGTCGGTCTTACAGGTGGGCAACCGTCCAGGACCCCATGGTCAGGGGGATGCTGTGGTCCCCTCCCACAGCTGGCCAAGGTCCTTTTAACCCCCAAGCACTGGGCCCAGAGCTGGGGAGGCACAGGGCTGGGGATGCTCATATGCTGGGGGCTCCTACTGTATGCCGGGGTCCAGCTGCTAGTCCAGACTGGGCTGGGTTGGGACAAGACTTCCTCTTCCCCTGCAGGGCCCGTTCCTGGGGCTGGGTCAACCCCCCCGCCCCCTCCCACACACAAGGAACCTCCCCTTGCCGCAGGAAGCTCAGTGGCTGCTCTGCTTTCAGCTCAGCTCTGAAGGCAGCACAGAAGTAAGGGCAGCACACTGGAAGCTGGAAGCTGCAGCAGGAAGCTCTGCGACTGCTGACTGCTGCCTAGCTCTGAAGGTAGCACATCTGTGGAGCTTTCTGCAGCTGGGGGAAGAGGAAATCCTGTTCCTCCCCAGCCTGGCCAGGACTAGCAGCTGGAGCCCAGTGAACGGTAGATCCGCCTCCCCCACAAGAGCCAGATTTCATGGGGGAGATCGAATTTCACGGTCTGTGACATTTTTTTCATGGTTGTAAATTTGGTAGGGCCTTAACTATAAGTATGGAACTATTGTGATTCAGAGATAAAATAGCCTATCAGACTAAAACTCTTTAACTGCCCTCTGAACAGCAAAACAGTCTTGTGTTAAACTGTGTCACGGCTGAATATAGTGGCCTGAAATTGTTGCTTCTGTTAGTGGTGTTGATACATTGGATCCTGCCAACCAGCTGATGTGGTGACCAGGGGCGGCTCTAGCAATTTGGCCGCCCCAAGCAGGGCGGCACGCCGCGGGGGGCGCGCTGGCGGTCGCCGGTCCCGCGGCTCCGGTGGACCTCCAGTAGATGTGCCTGCGGAGGGTCCGCTGGTCCCGCGGCTCCGGTGGAGCATCCGCAGGTGTGCCTGCGGGAGGTCCATCGGAGCCGCGGGACCAGCAGACCCTCCGCAGGCATGCCTTGCCTGCGGGAGGTCCACCCGAGCCGTCTGCCGCCCTCCCGGCGACAGGCAGAGCGCCCCCCGCAGCATGCCGCCCCAAGCACGCGCTTGGCGCGCTGGGGTCTGGAGCCAGCCCTGGTGGTGACATCATTTTGAGATATACTGTTTCTATGGTGCTGTTACCTACAGTGATAGTGAGGTTGGCAGCTGTTGATATTCTACTCATGGGCAGGACAAGTATTGGTGGGATACCTGAAGCTATTGACCATATTATGTATCCCACAACCTGGGAGTGGTTCTCCACCTATTCATCAGTGCAATGTAATCTGAAGGCCCCAGTTCAGCAAGGAACTTAAGCATGTGCTTAACTTTAAACGTGTGACTAATCACTTCCTATTCAGCAAAGCACATAAGCCCATGCTTAAAGTTAAGCATGTGCTCAAATGATTTGGGCCTCAAGGTACTTAAGCATATGCTTAACTTTAAGCATCAATTTAATAAGCATATTTCTAAGTACTTTGCTTAATCAGGGCTTCAGTTTGCATGAGAATTTGTTCCTTATTTAACATAATTCTTGCTTTATGTAAGAAATAGAATATAGTTGTCTATTCTCTAATGGTTGACAGGTTTGCAATTTTAAATACACCTCTACCCCAATATAACGCTATCCTCAGGAGCCAAAAAATCTTACCGCGTTATAGGTGAAACCGTGGTATATCGAACTTGCTTTGATCCACCAGAGTGTGCAGCCCTGCCCCCCCCGGAATGCTTCTTTACTGTGTTATATCCAAATTTGTGTTATATCGGGTTGCATTATATCGGGGTAGAGGTGTATGTTATAATTAAAATTTTGATTCCGTAGGGATTTTTGAGATGAGACATGAGATAAATACTGTGGCAGTATAACTAGGTTTACATTTTGCCTTGCTTACTAAGTAATGTAACAAATGAAACAGACATATTCTGATGACACGCTGGTCTGTGATCCATGCAGAGAGACAATACAGAAGTGCTGATTACCTGAGCCTGGCTTCATGTACCAGAAGCAAAATATCAGACACTAATGCAGCAAGCGAGATTATTTAGAAGTGATGCTTCTATTTGGAGACCTAGCTTCCTGGTATTGGGGTAGAAAGGAACACATTGAATATGTCTGCCAGTAGAAATACATGGCTAGAGGAAAAACTTATATCAGTAAACAGGACAAAAACATGCCCCTGGGACAGGGGAAGAGAAAGAGCTTGCATTTTCTGCAGTAAAACTAAAAAGAATATAGGAAGATTAGCTCTGGAGAAGATATGACCACGCACATCCTCATAACATTAGGGCTTTGCTACAGGTTCTGGGTAACTCCATTATTAGAAGAACCTTCACGTTGAATGGAAGTGACTATAGAAGCATCAGTATTTCAGAAAAGGCGTATCTTCTAATCTACATGAATTGCTCTGTTGACATTCATGGGAGAACAAGTGACAATGATGGGGACTATAGACATGCAGGTTAAACTCCATGGTCAGAGAGCTCCAATGCCTCTGATTATGGTCTTTATTCCCATACATGAGAGGCCAGTGATGGATCAAAAAGATCCAGCTGAATTGGCAAAAAGCTCACTTGATGGAGTAAAGTAAAACCATATAGCTACAGTATTTCAGGAACATGCTTTGGTTTTCAAAGGAGAAACGGAGAGCATGTAATACTTCACTGTAAAAGCTATCCAATAAGCTGGGCAGCCCACCCAAGTGTTACAAGGAGAACATGAGTTCACGATATGCCATCAGACCTTCAAATCAGATCTGGAAAGTCTAGTCAAGACAGGAGTTGTGTCATGCACAGATAATGAGCAACTGCCATTGTTCCAGCGCTTAAAAGAGAATTTGGGATGATTTCAAAGTGACTATAAATCCAGTCTTACGTGCAGAACATTATCCTTCCTTGTAGTTAACATTTATTTGCTTCTTTACCAGGCAAAAATTATTGAAATTGAGTCCTGCCAAGCTTACTTACAAATGCAGCTGGAGAAAAAAATCTCAGGGGAATGCTAACAATAGCAGTGCCTAATGAGTTTTACTGACCCAAATAAGTTTTTCAAAATGTAAGCTCAACAGAAATGCTTCCATTAAATGCTAATTAAAGAAGAAGAAAATAAAAAAGAAAATAAAAAATCCACTGGAAACAAAAACATTCGCTTGCAGGGTTTGCCATCCAAACATTGTAACATGTTCTAGTGCAGGGGTCCCCAACGCAGTGCCCATGGGCACCATGGCGCCCGCGGGAGCATCTAAATGCGCCCACGTCCTGGCTGGCGATTGAGCATCTGCCAAAATGCCGCTGAAATTCAGCGGCATTTCGGTGGCGACGCCGCTTGCCGCTGACAAGCGACGTCATCGAGAGGCGTCGCCGCCAAAATGCTGCCAAAATTCGGCGGCATTTCTGTGGATGCTCGACCACCGCCATGGTCCTTCGTCTGGCGCCCGCCAGACGAAAAGGTTGGGGACCACTGTTTTAGTGCATGAGAATTGTTGTGATAATCAGGCCTACAAGTTATGAGCTCAGCTATAGCAAATACATCTAAGTTAATATGAGGTCACAATAGCCTATAACAGGGATTGGCAACCTTCGGCACGCGGCCCATCAGGGAAATCCACTGGCAGGCCACAAGACATTTTGTTTACTTTGACAATCCGCAGGCATGGCCCCATGCTGCTCCCACTGGCTGCGGTTCGCTGTTCCCACAGCTCCCATTGGCTGGGAACGGTGAACCGCGGCCACTGGGAGCTGTGCCTATGGAGGGTCAACATAAACAAAATGTCAAGCAGCCTCAGGGATGCAACCTCTAGTGGATTACCCTGATGGGCCACATGCCGAAAGTTGCCGACCTCTGGCCTGTAATAACAAATGTTGATCGGAGAAGGTATGAAAGGGAGACAGACTTAATTAGTCCAAACAAAAAGGCCTACCGATATTCAGGGACCATGTTAAGATCATGCTTGGCAAACAAGAAAATTGTGGAACCAGAAATCAGTGAACCAAAATTGGTGTGTCAGAAATGAGGCCTAACTGGTCGACATAATAATGAGAGAATGGGCTATTCAACCCATCACTTCCTTTTGAGTCTATGATGGGGTGGTCCACCCCACACAAGTTTTGAGCAGGTTAATATGGGCCAGAAGAGGCCAGTTAACTTTATATGCTGCACCTGGAGTAAAGCCAGGGCTTGATAAGCTTTAATGGCAGATGAAGCCCAGCTGGGGGAGAAGTTGAGATAGGAGAATAAAACCAGGAAATGAGAGCACAAGAAGATCTGCGGACACCCCCTAGGGGAAAAGGGGGTTGGCTAGAGTCAAGGAGGAAATGCAGGGGGAGAGTAAGCTATGGGTCCAGTCCTGGACAAGGTTGACAAGAGGCCTAGTGATGAAGAAGCCACAGGGAGTGGAGGAAGCTCTGGTGCAAAATTCAGAGCTAGGCAGTGAGATAGAGAGATGGGGTAGGAAGGAGCCCAGAGAAAGAGCAATAGGGTCTGAGACTAAGGAGACCTATACTGATTGTCATAGTGTCTCTGGGTTGGATCCCGGAATAGTGGGTGGGCCTGGGTTCCTCTACCAGCCACTGGCAAAGTGGCACAGAACTTGGAGTTGGAATAGAAGGTTGTTTGAGATGGCATATGGACAGCTTGTCCCATGGGACTTTGTTACCTCAGAATGGCGGGGTGGGGGGACGACTATATAGTGACCTGGCTGGAGGACTGAGTTACGAAGATGGAGCACCCTGAGTTACAGAGAGAGAGGGGCCACAGCATGAGTGATGGACAGAAGGTGGTGCCAGATGGGGTGAAAGCTAATTCCCAGACCCAGCCAAAAGGAGGTGCACCTGCGGTGAGTGGAACTGCTTTATTGGGTCCTTAAAGAAAGAGACTTTGAGGGAAAAAATTGGCTACTGGAGTAAGCTTCCCCATTGTGCCTGCACCCTCACCATTTCATGGGACCCTGGGCCTTTGTCATTCTGACCCTAAGAGGTGTCCTGACCACCTGGGCCAGAAAGAGGGACCTTGATGACATTTTCACATCTGCTGGGTTTTAAAAATACTTTTACTTGTAATAACATATGTTAGAATTTAAGGAAACTGGAAAAAACATTTTGATTCATAAAATATGATTTAGGTTAACCTTTATTTGTTTAAGCCAAAATGAAGTAGAGCTGCTTTATCAACCGAGGACCATACAAAATACTGGGGCATCTAAATTAGATGTTACGGCTCAAGAAAGAGTCATTGTGGATAGTTCTTTGAAAACATCTGCTCAATGCAGCGACAGTCAAAAAAACTAACAATATTAGGAACCATTAGGAAAGGTATAGTTAATAAGACAGAAAATATCAAAATGCCACGGTATAAATCCATGGTATGTCCACACATTGATTACTACATGCACGTCTGGTTGCCCCATCTCAAAAAAGATATATTAGAATTGGAAAAAGTACAGAGAAGGACTACAAAAATGGGAACAGCTTCTCTATGGGGAGAGGTTAAAAAGACTGGGACTGTTCATCTTAAAAGAGAGATGACTAATGGGGGATATGATAGAGGTTTATAAAATTATGATGTGTGGAGAAACTGAATAGGTAAGTGTTATTTACTTCTTCACATGACACAAGAACAAGGGGATCACCAAATGAAATTAATAGGCAATAGGTTTAAAACAAACAAAAGGAAGTACTTCACACAACACACAGTCAACCTGTGGAACTTGTTGCCAAGGGATGTTGTGAAGGCCAAAAGTATAACTGGGTTCAAAAATGGATTAGATAAGTTCACGGAGGACGGGTCCATTGGATGACATTAGCCAAGATGGTCAGGGATGCAACCCCATATTCTCGGTGTCCCTAAATCTCTGACTGCCAGAAGCTGGGATACGATGATGATAAGGGATGGATCACTGAATAAATTGACCTGTTCTGTTATTTCCCTCTGGAGCATCTGGCACTGGCTAACTGTTGGAAGACAGGACACTGGGCTAAATGGACCACTGGTTTGATCCAGTATGGCCATTCTTATAATCTGGTTGAATAGCTTTCATTATTTGTATGCGTTAACTGTAAATTTCTTGGAATAGTAAATTAATTTATATGCATTGATTGTACATCTCCTCTGTAGTGAAAGAAACTACTGTTAATAGAATTAACTTTGAACTACAGAGCTGTAAAAATGATCTTCCAAACGAATATTTGCTAAACATGACAGAGGCCGTGAGAATGACTAGCAAGCTCAAACAAGTACAGTGATCATCCATGTCAATACTGGAAAAATTGTTCTTGCCAGAAGTTGTTTTGCATACTTAATAATATGCCTCTGACGTGAAACAGTGGAAAACACTGATGAATGGTAAGCTGTAAAAGAACAATTTACTAAGGATGAAAATACTAGATATGCTGAATCCCTTGTGTTAACATAAACATATCACACTGTTTCTTTTTAGTATAGCTAATAATCTTCAGCTGTGCCAAGTGACTCATTGATGGTTGCAGAGGATATACTTGAAAATCTGAAATGTGGTTGCTATGAAATTGTGAGGCAACGGCAGCTGGGTAGGGTGACGTGAGACTCATACAGCTTCAGTTCTCTGAGTGCCTGTGGTTTAAAACAAAAATAGAACAGGCGAGAAGTACTTCCAGCTCTTTAAGAAAAAAAAGTACTACGGGATTGTACAGTTGTTGAACACCCTAAAGCTAAATGATAATGGACCCTTATGATTTTTTTGCAGAAAGACAGGGGTAACATTCCTGTGCAGTACTCCAACTGTGCAGTGCAATTAGAATAACTTCTACCATGCAGTCATGAACAAAAGGCAGGTAGCTTAGAATCATAGAAAAGCAGGGTAGGAAGGGACCTCGAGAGATAATGTAGTCCAGCCCCTGGTGCTGAAGCAGGACCAAGTACACCTAGGACATCTTTGACAGGTGTTTAATCTCTAACCTGTTCTTAAAACTTGCAGTGATGGGGATTCCCCAACCTCCCTTGGTAACCTGTTTCAGAGTTTAACTACTCTTTTAGTTAGAATTTTTTTCTTAATATCTTAATCTCTTAATCTCTCTTGCTACAGCCCATTAGTTATTATCCTTCCTTCTGTGGGCATGGAGAACAATTGATCATTGTCCTCTTTTAACAGCCTTTAACATCTTTGACACCTGTTATTAGGTCTCCTTCTCAGTCTTCTTTTCTCATGACTAAACATACCCAGTTTTTTTAATCTTCCCTTAATCAGTGCAGACTGAGGGACCCCAGTGAGAGACACTATCAGAGTCTAGCCTGGAAACCTGCAAGCCCCTGTTTGAACAGAGACTAGATTGGAGAGGGCACTCCAGGCACCAGGCCTGAAGAGACCTAACCCTTGACTGGACTGACCCAGGGGCTCAAACAAGAACCACTATTGCTCACTTTGAATTATAACTGTTTAAACCTCTGTATCTAGGGTATTGGCAACATTTCTTGCCAGCCCTGGTAAAATAACCTTCCCCTTAGCCATAAGTCTGAGTGGTTATTGGGACCCACCAGGGCTAGCTGCCTACAAGGCCTAGCTGCTGAAGCACCTACAATGCTTGCCTCCAAGTCATGGTACGCCTGGCATGCTACTGGCACCTAAGGGGTTGGTGTACTCCAGCACTGAGCAGCTGCAATAATTACACAGATAATGCGCTCCCAAGGTGCTGCACCACTACTTCCCTGGTTTACTTCCTGCCAGACCACTTCTCTCCAAGGAGAAAGGGTGAACAGTAAACAAAATAAATCCAAGGTAAATCTCACATTTTCTGATTGTCCAGAGGTCTTGTGTCCTCAGCAAGTCTGGAAGTCCCAGACAGCTGAACCTCTCACAGTTCTCCCTTCAAAGAGGTAAGAGTGTAGATCTGTTCACTTCCACTGTCTGCCAACAGCTGTATATTCTTAAGAAGGTGATGTTTGGGGCTTCGAGTGGAAGAGACCTGTATATGACTGAGAAGTATCCAATCACACATCACTCTGTCCAGGCTGGCAACCTATCCTCACTCCCTGGCCTAACATACACCCTTGGTAACAGTTATGTAGTCCTACAAGTGTTACTAGAACGTTGTCTCAGACTATTGGAGAGGGAATTGAATATAGAGGAATTCAGCTATGGCAGAAGGGATGATGATGTGGCACAACCACTAGCATGGTAATGGCTGTTATACAGCACTCATATATAGGGCTTTCCAGTAGCTCTGTGACCAGCATCACCATCTCCACACCCACTCTTGGTGAACACACAATACCCACTGCAATGACTACACTTCTCACACTGGGTTGACATCAACCACACTGTATATTTCAGGTCCAATGTGTTCACAGCCTTGGGCATTTTGACTCAGCTGCTGCAGTTGAGCTGTTTGATTCTAGTAAACTGGCCATTGGCCCATGCAGATGAGGTGAGAATGGATCCCATCACTGTCCGGTGTGATGTCCTTCATGGCTCTGTCGAATGAGAGAGAAAATAGCAGAATTCTGAAGCCAACTCTGTTTCTAACCTGTTGTTCACCCTCTGAGACTGGAGTAGTTACTGCTAATCCCTACTGCTTTTGCTACACCCTCATTTGTTCTGGTCATGAATGTGGAACCACAACTTCTTTTCTCCCTAACCCTCCTCCCTTTTTATCTGACTCATGAAGATATCCCCTAGGCAGCACACACAGGCTGTGCAGCTGGTTCTGCAACCATGTGCTAAATGTAGAGTTGCTTTTACTGTCTATTGAGAAACACACTGCTTGGAAGCAGAGTACATTTGCACTGCCTCAGGAGATGCATAGGGATTTTGCCAGCATGTCTCAATATTGCAATGGAAAAATCTGTGGCTTCTTGAGATTAATTTCACCGGGTATTTCCCCTGGAGGTACAGGATTAGTGGTTGGTCAAAACAGGCAGGAGACACATCCCTCCACTTACATCCTGAAGTATTAGGAGCTATAGAAATACCTAGACAGCTAGCAAGTCATCAGAAAACCCAGGGAACTCCAAACATACATGGGTGTCCTTGCTGCCTTTGTGAGACTCCTAGAACCACATCCAGCATTTGGCAGCATGGATGACTTCCATGCTCTACTGCCATTGGTTCCTTACTTGTGGAGGCATCCATGTGACCTATTCAGTTAGGGTTAAAGTGTGCATATCAGAAAATGGTGCTGATTCAGCCATGATGCATTCCATTTTAGATTAAGCATTTGCATGGGGAAATGTGGTATATGATGGCTATCCCTAAGTGCTTCCTCCCATTTCCCGTTTGGTACAGATATACTGTGAATATGTCACGCTGTTGTGTGACAGGTGCTTATTTCCTGTGG
Source organism: Mauremys reevesii (assembly GCF_016161935.1). NCBI lineage: Eukaryota > Metazoa > Chordata > Testudines > Geoemydidae > Mauremys > Mauremys reevesii. Next base: position 152,245,453 of record NC_052625.1, on the reverse strand, counting down.
GCAGGAAGTTGATTAGACTTTGTTGACCTGTGTAAGGGATTCCCAGTATTTTTTTAAACCATCTCTAGATTATTATATGGCATCTCCCCTGTAGTATCTGAGTGCCTCCCAAATAATTAAACAAGACCGATACAAAAGAAAACACTCTTGTTTCACCACCTTTAAGAGGAACTTGAATAAATATTTGGATGCTTTGTTTTTTTAAGTGAGTGAGTTTAAGGAGTGAGTTGACTTGTCTATACTGGAAATATACCCATTACAGCCAAAAGTGGCCAGCCACCTGTGTAGCTGCACCAGAGCAAATCATGTACAGGCTAAGCCACAATTTATACTAGTGCATTTTATTCCAGTTTCAAGCAGGGGTAACTGCATTAGTAAAAAGAACAGCAAATAGCAGCTTTCCCTGTCTATGCTAAGGATTCACACTAGTGTAGCTAAACTGATGGCTGGTCACCAGTGCCTGAAATCTTTGGAGATAAGGCCTGAGTGCAAGTTTGCACGTGTTTGTCTAGTCATTGAGGGAAAGGTGAATCAAGGAAGTGAGTTTTGCACCCAGGTTTGAAAGTGATGAGAGCTGTAGTGATTCCTGTCTCTTGCAGGAGTGAGTTCTACGTCTGGTGTCAAGAAACTACTGTTTCCGGTGCCTGTAGGCCATTCTCTGTAAATTGATAGTTTCGTTATTTCAGTGAGACGTGGATATAGAGGAAAGTAATGCACAGGGAGGGCCAATCATGCAGCAACCTGCATGGAACTTGGAGGGAGGAGCACAGGTGGCAGGAGGGAAGAGTTTGAAAGAAGAGACACTAGGCAGCCAGGGAAAGAATTCTCTGTAGTAATTCAGCTCCCTCTCCATCTAGTGTCCCATCCCTGGCCACTGAGGATGTTTGCTACTAGCAGTCAAAGATTGGTCATATGCCATTATAGGCATCTCATCGTACCATCCCCTCCATAAACTTATCTGTTGCGTCTCATGCGGGCCGGATAAAGCACAACAACCAATATGATTGCAAGCAGAATCATTTATTGTGTACAATGCATCATATTATATAGGCTTCTCCATGTTAGCAAACGTCAGACACACCAACATCACATTGCTGCTGATTGGTTCTTTGTCCGATACACACGCTTTTCACATGCATGGCCCTTTGCTCACTGGTTCCCCATTTCCCATGCAATCCATCTAATTATGGTCTTGTTTATCACCTTGAAACCGATCCCAGCCAGGCCATCTGGCGCCTGCCTCCTCCTGGCTAGCTCCCTACTTTCTCACAACAACTTTATCTAACCCCTCTGTCCTTGTGGCCTGCTGCTGTAACTTTCCACCAAGGCAGCATAGGGATGATATATCCCCACACTTATCAAGCTCAGTCTTGAAACCAGTTAGGCTTTTTGCCCGCACTGCTCCCCTTGGAAAGATATTCCAGAACTTCACTCCTCTGATGGTCAGAAACCTTTGTCTACTTTCAAGCCTAAACTTGTTGGTGGCTTTATATCCATTTGTTCTTGTTTCCACGTTGGTGTTTAAATTAAATAAATGTTCTCCCTCCCTGGTATTTATCCCTCTGATGTATTTATAGAGAGCAATCATATCTCCCCTCAGCCTTCTCTTGGTTAGGCTTAACAAGCAAAGATCTTTGAGATTTTCCATTTCTCTGATCATCCTTGTAGCCCTTCTCTGTACTTGTTCCAGTTTGAATTAATCTTTCTTAAACATGGGAGGCCAGAATTGCACACAGTATTCCAGATGAGGTCTCACCAGTGCCTTGTATAATGTTATTAATACTTCCCTGTCCCTACTAGAAATATTTTGCCTCATGCATCCTAGGAATGCATTAGCCCTTTTTTACGGCTGCATCACATTAGCAGTTCAGAGTCATCCTGTGATCAACCAATACATCCAGGTCTTTCTCCTTCTCTGTCATTTCCAACTGATAAGTTCCCATCTTATAGCAAAAATTCTTCTTGTTAGTCTCTAAGTGCATGACCTTGCACTTTGCACTGTTAAATTTAATCCAATTTCTGTTACTCCAGTTTTCAAGGTCATCCAGATCTTCTTGTATGATATTTCAGTCCTCCTCTGTATTGGCAATACCTCCCAACTTTGTGTCATTCACAAATTTTATTAGCACACTTTTGTGCCAAGGTCATGAATTAAAATGTTAAATAAGATTGGTCCGAAGACCAATTCCTGAGGAACTCCACTTGTAACCTCCCTCCAGCCTGATAGTTTACCTTTCAATGTGACCTACTGTAGTATCCCCCTTAACCAGTTCCTTATCCACCTTTCATTTCTCATATTATTCCCCAGCTTCTCCATTTTAACTAATAATTTCCTATGTGGATCTGTATTGAATGCCTTACTGAAATATAGGTAGATTAGATCTACTGCATTTCCTTTGTCTAAAAAAATCAATTATCTTCTCACAGAAAGAGATCAGGTTGGTCTGGCATGATCTAACTTTTGTAAAACCATGTTGTATTTATCCCAGTTATTGTTTACCTCTAAATCCTTAACTACTTTCTCTTTCAAAATTTTGTTCCAATATTCTGTATACAATTGAGGTCAAACTAACAGGCCTGTAGTTTCCAAGATCAGTTCTTTTCCCTTTCTTAAAAAATAGGCACTATATTAGCAATTCTCAAGTCATAGGGTACGACCCCTGAGTTTATGGATTCCTTAAAAATCCTTGGTATTGGGCTTGCAATTTCATGTGCCAGTTCCTTTAATATTCTTGGATGGAGATTATCTGCCTCTCCCCTCCCCTCCTCTCCCCCAGTTTCGTCCCATTAAGCTATTTGAGTTTGACTTCCACTTCGGATGTGGTAATTTCTACTTTGATATCCTCATTTCCATTAGCCACTCTGCTTGTACCCCCAAACTCCTCATTACACTTATTAAAAACTGAGGCAAAGTATTCATGTCGGCATTTGGGCCATTCCTTGATGATTTTTAATCTCAACCCCATCCTCAGTGCTTAGCGGTCCCACTTCTTTCCTTGTTTTCTTTTTATTTACATGGCTATCAAAACTTTTACTATTGGTTTTAATTTCCTTTGCAAGGTCCAATTTTGGTTGACTTTTGGAAATTCTTACCTTTTTCCTACACTTTCTGACTTCCAGGAGGCAGCTTTCCTTTGCTGATCCTTCCTGTCTTCCATTCCTTGTAGGCTTTCTGCTTTCTCTTAATAACCCGTTGGAGAGGCTTGCTCATCCAGTTTGTTCTCCAACTCTTCCCTACAATTTTTTTCCTCTTGTTTGAGATGCAGGCTTCAGATAGCTTCTGCAACTTTGACTTAAAGTAATTCCAAGCCTCCTTCACATTCAGATCCTTGAGTTCTTCAGTCCACTCCATTTCCCTGACTAATCCCCTTAATTTTTTAAAGTTTGCTCTTTTGAAATCAAGGCCCTAGTTGCAGACCTTTGTTACTTTATCCTTCCATTTAGTTTAAATGAATTAGCTCATGATCACTCAAACCAAGGCTGTCCTCTACAACCAGTTCTTCTATGAGGTTCTCGCTACTTATCAATACTAAATCTAAAATAGCATCACCTCTTGTTGGTTGGTGACTACTGTATTTGGTGAAGAAATCTGTCAGCTATCACATCCAGGAATATCTGGGCGCTGCCATTATTAGTAGCACCTGTCCTCCAATCTATACCTTTTGAAATTAAAGTCTCCCATAATCACACAATTCCTAGTAGAATTTATTTAATTAAAAATATTAAAGATATGGTCTCCATATTAAAAGTCTTTATCCATATCCATATCCTTGCAGAGCCTCTGGGGCTTGGGTCCACAGTGTTAATTCTTCCATGACTTAACCTCAGTGGCAGAAAACACAATACTATAGTTATGTTGTATAAGCCTGGTACAATTTCAGTTACTATATATGATAAGAATTTTAACATACTTTAAATAAAACTACAAAATCAACATATCAAAAATAATTTTCTAGGTTTTCTTTCACAATGGAAAATTAATTTCCTTTTTGTAACTATTTTAGCCCCTGCTCTTTGTTTGCGCTGTGGAATCTTTATAGGGGATGTGTCATAGCAACTGATGAGGATTCGTTCAACGAGGTAACAATAACAGTAATATAGGTTTTGTGGAAATACAAAAACCAGGAGAACTTTGCAGAACAAATTTTCTTGGTTTCTCTGGTATTAAGCTGCTTTGAAACATGCTGTTCAGGAAAAAGGGTTTTCATCTATTACGCTGAAGAAAAAACTTGTAAATATGTCCTGAATAAGAATATGTAAACACAGCTGCCAAAAGAAAGAAATGAAGTAATTTCAATCATTTCAACCTGCAGGCATCCTATGTTTAACTTTCCCTAACAGGATAAAGAAAAGATGAGGACAGCTGTTAGGGAAAGTTGAGTTGAGAGACTATTTTTAGCAACACCTTCCAAATTAACATGAATATAAGGTCAACTCTTTGCTGGTATATAGATTAGCTATTCACTTCAACGGTGGTACACTGATTCATACTAGCTGAAGTTCGGTTCCATTGGGCCAAATCACAAAGTCTTTAATGAGGGTGCCATGCCCCCCTTTAGGCGAGACAAAATAGTTACAGGAATGTTCTATATCTGTGTATATGTAAATAGGTAACTAATAAGGCAGAGGCAACATGTTGGGGGTGGGGGGGCACATGAGGTCACCAGTTTCCGCAGACTCTGCCCCATAGGGCAGTGGGGGTGGGCAAGTACTCGGGTTGCCTCTTGCTGGGATGCCCAGCAGTGAGATGGCGGCTCTCACCATGTGTCCGTGCAGTGCAGGGAGGGAAAAAGCAGCAGGGTGCCTGGCTGTGGGCAGAGTTCCCCCATAGCTACATGAGGCTGCTTCTCCTTCCCTGCTGCTGGAGTGCCAGCACTTCCCGCTGCCTACTTTACAGACTGCCCTGGGCTGAATGCCCTGTGCCTTTTCCCAAGGCAGAGGCCACTCTCCCACTCCTACAGTGGGGGCTCTGCTCAGGGCCTCGCACTGCATCGGGCTTGCCCTATCTTCCATTTAGCAACAGCTTCTAAGGTGATTTGGGATGGAAGTGGTGCTCTCTCCTGGAGCCCCACTGGATTGGGCTCATCCAAGCCATCTGGTGTCACCTGCCCCAGCTTCCTGGTGTCGCTCACTCACCTGAACACTCCTCCTGCGCGCCCGACAGCTGGAAAACCTCTGTTCTAGATCCAGAGCCAACGCATAGGATAGTCACACGCCCCCCCCACTATCAGGAGTTACGCGTTGCCTCTGTATAAGGTGCCATTTAGAGGTGAGCAAAAATGGGAATTTCCATCTCATGGGAAATGTTGATATTTCAACATTTGTGTTCATCACAAATTGGGATGAAAAGTTAAAATATTAAAATTTTTCATGGGACAAAAAATTAAAAAAAAATTGCATTCAGAAATGATGAAATGTTTTCTTTCAGCATTTTCAGTCAAAACAAAATAGTTTGATTTTCCCAAATAAAAATGTTTTGCTTCCATTTGTTAACTGACCTAAAATGCTTTGTTTCAAGTCAGTTCAACACTAAACTCTAGTGTCCTATTGTGGTGCATTGCCTCATGAGAGCTGTAGTTTGGGTTGCCTGATGCCCCTTTTTTCCCTATTGACCAGGCACCCACCAGGCCATGCAGCACACCACTCAGTCAGAGAAAAGACTGATGTATCCTGGGAGAGGTAGTCTGGCCTGGGAGCCAGGCACATAGGAGATAATGGAGTCCTGAACTACAACTCCCATGAAGCAATGTGACACCAGAGGGAAATGGAGTTTAATGCTGAGCTGAGCTGAAATGAAACATGGAAAATTTTGATTTAGCAGAAACTGCATTTTCTGTTAGAAAATCATTCTGACAGAAAATTCCCAACCAGCTCTAGTGCCAGTAGTTGGGGCTCAAGAATAGGTAACATAGGCTCCTGGGGGTTCTGTAGGACCATGTAACAGGTTGCACCTCTGCTCCTGTCTTCTTGCCCCATGGAAACTGTGCAGATTCCCTTAGTTTTACATTCACAATACCATTTATTTTGGCCCTCCATCAGGACCTGAGGGGAACAGAGATCTTCCTTCCGTGAGGCCTCTGTGTGACTGAGCTTAGCTAGCCCTGTTCCCCCCGCTCTTCCTCTTGGCACTTCTTGTGCCTCTTTGTCAGTTTTGGGCTGATGGGCTAATTTGCTCGTTATCCTATCCAGCCCACCAGGCTGATTATGTAATTACTTCTTTCATCTTTCTCTGGGGATGTCATAAATAAACAGATCAGGGTTAAGGTCTCTTTTACCTGGAAAGGGTTAACAAGCTCAGTAACCTGATGAACACCTAATCAAGGGACAGGATAATTTCAAATCCCTGTGGAGGGAAGGCTTTGTCTGTGTTCTTTGTTTGAGTTGTGTGCTCTCTTTGGATCTAAGAGAGGCCAGACATGTCTCCAAGTTCTCCTGGAGTATTTCCTACTATCCAGTATAGTGAGTATTAGAAAGGTGAATTAGTCTTATAATTTGATTTCTATATTTGCAATTGTGTGTTTGCTGGAAGAATTCTTTATTTCTGTTGCTGTTACTGATTATTCTGAGGAGGAGGGAGGGGGAAGTCTCTCCAGTTTTTATAAGTTAGACCCTGTATTTTTGCATCCTGGTAATACAGAGAGAGTGTACTTTTTTTTCTTTCTTTAATAAAATCTTTTCTTTTTAGAACTTGATTGATTTCTTCCCTTGTTTGGATTTTCAGGGGAAGGGGAGGGGGAAAAGTAAATCCCTCTTTGTTTGATTCAAGGAGTTTGAATCAAGGTATTTTTCCCAAGGACTAGGGGAAAGGGAGTGGGGGATAGGGAATCCCTCTTTGTTTGATTCAAGGAGTTTGAATCCAGGTATCTCTCCTAAGTACTAGGAGAGGGGAGGAGGGAAATGGATTATTTCCCTTTGTGTTGAGATTCAAGGTGTTTGGATCTGTGTTCCCCAGGGGAAGTTTTTGGGGGAACAGGGAGTGTGTCAGACACTTAAAACTTGACTGGTGGCAGCGAGAACCAGATCTAAACTAGGATTTTAGTTTAGTGGAGTCCATGCAGGTCCCCATCTTGTGAACGCTAAAGTTCAAAGTGGGGAATAAACCTATGACAGGGGAACTAGTTGGCATCTAAGTAATCAGAGTGCGGAGCTCACCCGTTCACTCTCTGCATTTGTCACAGACCAATGAAACCTGTTGAAGTGCACTAAAAATGACTTTCCATCAGCTCTAACAGAAACTCCATGAGGTTCCCCCTAATTCTCCTCCTAAGAACAAGAAGGTTGCCCACCCCATTCTGCCCTACAGACATGGTAGGGTGTTAAAAGCTGCCAGCAGTAAAGGACAGCTGCGTGGAGACCCCTTTGTTCCATATTGCCACCCCTCCACCTTGCCCCCAACCTTCCTGCCATCTTGTATCAGCTGGTGTGGGAACATGCTGCCAGGGGCTCTCCTGAATGCTGATGCCTCAGAACTCATGGAAGAGAGGGGGATCTTGTACTGCTTTCTGAAGACAATGGGCCTCATTTGTACGTTGTGTACATCAGCACGGTAGCATTTTATATAACTTTTGTATAGGTGTAAGTGACTGCACAAGGTGCAAGGCACTGGAGAATCAGGCCCACTACCTATGGTAATGTGCACTGTTTTGCCTTAGAGGTTTGGGTATCTGTGAGTTTTGGTTCCACCCTGTTTACAGCACAAGGTCCTCAGTTTTTAGTCATTATTACTTTTACAGAACTTTCCTTGGCTTCAATATGAGATTTGATTGAGTAAGAGATTTAAGATTTGGCCACTGAAAATGCTGATATCTCTAGTCATATTCCATAGTTGCATAAAGGGCCAGGTCTTCAACCGGTATAAACTGGCATAGCTTTATTGGAAATATGCTGATTTACACCTGCTGAGAATCTGGCCCAAAATGTTCAAGCCCCTGAAGAAATCACACTAATCTTTTAAAGCCAGAAATAAAGCCATCATATGTGTCTACAGCAAAATTCTATTGCAGTTTCATACCAGAGCAGTGGCTGTGGGATTGTTGTTAACTCCGTCTGCAGAATGTTGTTACTTAATTAAATAAAATTTTGTCCACAAGCAAAGCTCCGAAAAAATGTGTAATACATGTTTTAGCAACATACTAGCATACAGAAGAACTTTTGAATCATAATCTCAGTTGAGAAAGTCGTTAGCTCATTCTGGATGAAATTTGGCTGGAGTTTGAAGGGATTACTATTAGAGCAGTGAGAATGTGGGAAAACCTTCCTGGCAAGGCAGCTCACATTAACACTTAAAAGAGTAAAGTCTCAAATTTGGCTGTGTTAAGTTCCTAACAAGATCATTATGCAGTGATCAGAATCTAAATGTGACCTAATGCTGTAGATGGTTTATTTATGGTTTCGATTCGGAAAAATTTGAAGTTAACATTTTCAGTTGTATTCCTTATGGTAGGAGGGAACATTGGATAGTAGGGTAATGGTCCTGGTAATAAGAACTCCTAAGCAATGGGTACATTAGAGAACTTCTACAAAAATTATTCACACTTGCTAACACCAGTTCAGCTGCAACATTGTTAGCAATGCTTCTGATCATTGTGTGGATGGATTGCCAGGGTCAAATCAGTTAAACCTGCTTAATGAGGCTAATCAACATAGTGCTGAAAATAGGTGCTGGAGCCGGGGAGCCATCTGCAGTAGGGCTCTCAAACTGCCAACATCAGTGCAGATGAAATGGTATTGGTAACAGTAAGGACTCGTTGTTTAAATTCCTTAGTGTGGACAAGGTTCCACTGTAGTTTCTGCTCCTGACTTGATGTGACACTGATTTGATGTGACCCTCAGTGAATCACTTACCACCTTGTATTTCAGGTAAAACATATGTAAAGTGGGTGTATAATGAGGCTTAATTAATTAATGTTTATAAAGGCGTTTGAGATTCTTGTAAAAGGTGCTACATACATAGCAGTTATTATCATAACGGATGTATTTGGGCATGTGACGGAGAAGCACTGTCCTTGCTGACTCCGGGCAGTGCTATGCTACCTGTCAACTTACAAGGAGTCACTCACATACAGAGACAGGAATGAGTCACAAGGATGGAGACAGAAGACACAGCTAGGCTACATTACAGCCGTTTACTTTATAAATTATTTCTTGGTGTTAGTTAAATACATGTATTATTCTAAAACCTGCCTCAGTTATCACTCAAACCAGGTTCCATGGCTAATGTCAGGAATAGATCAACAGAAAGGCAAGGTGGGTGAGGTAATATCTTTTATTGGACTAACTCCTGTTGGTGGGAGAGAGAGAGAGAGAGAGAAAGAGAGGAATATATCAATGAATCAGAAGAGAGGCTGCCCACTCACATGTCAAGTACTTTGAAGGACTCCCTGAAGTTCCTCCCATATATGGCAACCAAGGAGAATGGCAGGCTTCCAGCTGTAGTGAGGTGGGCCAGAATGCTAAAACACTGTGCTCAGCAGTTGCCAAAGAGAAGAAAAATATTTATTTGCTTATTGCCTGGAACTCCTGAAGCCTCTGTGGCTGTGAAAACTGGGAGGCCAGGGGAACGTCTGTGTGTCAGCAACTGCATAAACTACTTTTCAGCTGATGAGAACTCTGGAGACATTAAGAAAAAAAGGTTGTCACTCTAAAGGTAGAACAAACACAACACTGAGAGAACTTCTAAGTTGCTTGAGGCCAAATTCTACCCACAGATGCATATAAGCAGCTGCCATTAAAACCTGGATGCTTTTGAAGACTTGGCTTTTGGAATGTGTTTCTCTGCAAGAAAGCCTGTGGTTATGAGTCATGTGGCTGAACTCATGTTTAAATTCTAACGGGTGGCATATATTAGGTGGGGTTTTTTCGCTGCCCATCCCAGATCAGCTGAGTTATTCTGGTTTTACCTTGTGAAGACTTCTTTTTATTTAAAAAAAAAGAATCAGGAGAATTCACACTGTATCTTTTTAAAATATATATATATATTTATTGGACTTGGGTGAATGTTTGTTTTTTTCATTTTGTCCAGGAGCTCAATAAGGAGAAAATTTAATTTTTGAAATATAAGGAAGCACAATACTTAAGTACTTACTTCTGGCAAAACTCCCATTGATATCAGAAGCATATTTGCCTGAGTAAGGACTTCAGGACCTGAATTTATGTTTCAGAAGGGAGAAGAAACAAATACAATTCAGTCAAATTAAGTTTTTTCCCTTCTCATGGTCACCACCGCTAATAAAGGTTCTTCAGGCCAAATTAAGCCATTAGCTATGTCCATGCAACAACATTGTTCTAAAATTATGCTTTTGTGATACTGCTTCAAACTCATTGTCTTTAATAAGTTTACACAGGTGTAACTGTATAGAATTTAGTGAACAATTCTGTTGATGTACACGAAAATGTTATCCATTTCTCTCTCTCTCTCTAATGGATATAAATTGTGCATTGCTAATAGGAAAAAAGTACTAAAAACTTTTGTCACTAAAATCAGCCCATATGACTCAATACACACAGGATGCAGATGTTATGAAGGAGGTACCAGTTTTATAAAGTTGTGTTTTCAGTGTTCATAACAAAGAACAAGCAGATGACCAATGAAATTGATATTCAACACATTTAAAACTGATAAAAGAAACAATATAGAACTCAATGCAACAATATATATTGAGCCCAAGAACCTAGCAGGATTTGTAAAATGACTGAATGCTTATATGGATCACAAGAACATTCATAGTCCCATTATTTAGGACAATATTTTAAAAATGAATGGATATAAACCTGCTTCAGAGCTCATGCCAACCACTAACTCACAGAGATTAGGAAGAAACTTTCCCTCTGGACAGGTTATTCTATAGTTGTCCACTACAGGGTTTCTCACATTTAAACTATACTGTGCCTTGAGTAGTTTTAGTTACATTAACTAACTTACATTTAGTTACATCAAAATCATTCTTTTGGCAGATTCATGGTCTGGTTTCCAAACAGTCCATCCAGATTATTAGGGTCCCTCAAACAAGGTCTTGACTTTAAATATATATAAGTACTAAAATATTGTATGACTTTATTTTCAAAACTGGACTTCCATCTAGTACATAAAGAGAATGCGCAAGGCTTTTGGTAATGTTGTAATGGGGGATGAGTTCAACCATGACCTTTGAAATTGGGCTTCCTCGATTGCTGGAATCAGACTTGTGAAAATCATGTAATTGGTCTTTTGAAAGAAGGGAGGAGAGAATATATATTAAATATATATTTCATAATTTTGATAACAAAGGGGAAATTATCTTTAATCTACTAACTTTTATGGCCCTTAAAGGCAAATTTATTTTGTTTGTTGGATCACGTTATAATACGCCTATCAGTGTTTCTAAAATAATATGCTTATGCGGCAGGGTGTCCTGCGTCAAGCTAGGGTGTCCCTGTCAGCCCGGTGTGGGGGTTGGTGCACCCCATCATGTAGGGGTCCCCCCGTTAAGCGGGTGATTTTGGCCAAGTGGGTCCTGGCCCCAGGCGGAGTCACATAGACAAATAGCCCATAGTCTTTGGGCAGGGAAAACAAACAAACAGTCTGGAGCCCTGGAGCCTCCTGGCTGGGGCAAAACGAACAACCAGTCTAGAGCCCTGCAGTCTCCTAGGTGGGGCAGGCAGCAACACGTGGGGAATTAGCCCCCTGGAGGGGCTAAGCAGTAAGCAGATTTCAGCCCCAGGACGGGCAAAGCAACCAACCAGTCTATGGCCCTGCAGCCTCCTGGCTGGAGCAGGCAGTTGCCCTGGGGGAATTAGCCCTCTGGGCAGGGCAAAATATCAATCATTCTACGGCCCCTGGGTGGGGCAAAACAAACAAACCGTCTATAGGCCTTACTACCCTCTGGGCTGGGACATAGAACAGGCAGCAGCTTCCTCAGCGGGCAGTGGCTTGGCTTCCCCGGCGGTATCCGCAGTCAGTGAGTCGCCTGGAGCGTAGTCCAGGTCTTCCGGCTCTACTGCCAGGAGCATCACAGGAACCGGCACAGTACGTCCTTCTTCCTCCATTGCCCTCCCACTCCCCGACTCAGCTGGGCAGCCTCCTTTTATCTGGCTTCTCCACCTGGAGCACGCGTAGCAGGGGAAAGGGGGCATGGCCTTCTGGGCCCACAATGATTGGTCTGTCCCCAGAGGCCCAGTGTGGGGTTGGTACACCCCATCACAGCCTATCATAAATAATCTCCCAACCATACTATAAAGTGGAATAGTCTTGCTTGCATACACATTACTAAACAGTGTTATAAACATATTACTGCATTATGTTTTAGACAACTGTGTATCGCAATTTAGTAACATGTTTCAGTCCCAGTTACAAGGCAAGACTAGACCCTCTTATAACACAGATGGGGACTATTGTTTTATAACCTAGTCCGTGAACAACTTAGATTTGAATGTGTAGACAGGTCCATAAGGGCCTGATCCTGTTCCCATTGAAATCTGTGAGAGATTTGTAACTAACTTAATTGAAGAAAAATCCAGAAGTAAGTAATGAAGGTGGATCAATAGTAGCACGAGTGTTCTTTGAATTCCCCACATATTCCCATTGTTTTCTAACTGATTTATGCTGGGAACCAGAAATGATCACTCTGTGGTCACATTGCAATTACCTGACCTCCTTCAATCAAATTAAGTAAAAGATTAGGTACTAAGCAGAATTTTGCACAGATTAGAATTTGGTTTTCAGTAGAAATTTCCTGTCAATAGTGGAAAATTTTATGGTTAAGATGATGGACTAGGACTCAGGCGTCAGTTCCTGGCTTTGCCACAGACTTTCTTTGTAATTTTAAGAGAGTCAAGCTGTAGCCCACGAAAGCTTATGCTGAAATAAATTTGTTAGTCTCTAAGGTGCCACAAGTACTCCTGTTCTTTTTGCGGATACAGACTAACACGGCTGCTACTCTGAAATCTGTGCCTCAGTTCCTCATCTGTAAAAATTCAAACAACACTTCCATACTTCACTGGGTGTTGTGAGGACAAAGTCACTCTTATTTTCAAGGCCCTCAGATATTATGTGATAGGGCCCACATGACAGATGGGTGCATAACAAAAAAGTAGAGAATATTTTTGATTATGGAATTTTTTCCCTTACTGTATAGATCACTCATTTATAATATGATTTTATTCCTTTCATAAGCAATGCTGATATGGGAATAGGATGATATCTCAATTTATTGCAGTAAGGTCAGTATCTTGATAAGGTAAATTTTTACTTTTTTAGACTAACCACTGCAACGTTGGATGAGATGAGGAAGGGGCCTTACATTTGAAAACATACAGAAATGTAGAAATCTAGAAAATGTAAAGACATTGTTTCCAGGGATAATTAGATTTTTTTTCTTAATAGAGGTTTAGCCTACTCTGATGTCTGAATAACAGGCATTGCTCCTGCTAAGAACAGTGTAGGAAGATGTAAGACTGTGTGTGCGCATAAGAACATAAGAACATAAGAAAGGCCGTACCGGGTCAGACCAAAGGTCCATCTAGCCCAGTATCTGTCTACCGACAGTGGCCAATGCCAGGTGCCCCTCAGGGAGTGAACCCAACAGGCAATGATCAAGCGATCTCTCTCCTGCCATCCATCTCCATCCTTTGACGAACAGAGGCTAGGGACACCATTCTTACCCATCCTGGCTAATAGCCATTTATGGACTTAGCCACCATGAATTTATCCAGTCCCCTTTTAAACATTGTTATAGTCCTAGCCTTCACAACCTCCTCAGGTAAGGAGTTCCACAAGTTGACTGTGCGCTGCGTGAAGAAGAACTTCCTTTTATTTGTTTTAAACCTGCTGCCTATTAATTTCATTTGGTGACCCCTAGTTCTTGTATTATGGGAATAAGTAAATAACTTTTCCTTATCCACTTTCTCAACATCACTCATGATTTTATATACCTCTATCATGTCCCCCCTTAGTCTCCTCTTTTCCAAACTGAAGAGTCCTTTCCTCATATGGGACCCTCTCTAAACCCCTAATCATTTTAGTTGCTCTTTTCTGAACCTTTTCTAGTGCTAGAATATCTTTTTTGAGGTGAGGAGACCACATCTGTACACAGTATTCGAGATGTGGGCGTACCATGGATTTATATAAGGGCAATAATACATTCTCAGTCTTATTCTCTATCCCCTTTTTAATGATTCCTAACATCCTGTTTGCTTTTTTGACCGCCTCTGCACACTGCGTGGACATCTTCAGAGAACTATCCACGATAACTCCAAGATCTTTTTCCTGACTCGTTGTAGCTAAATTAGCCCCCATCATGTTGTATGTATAGTTGGGGTTATTTTTTCCAATGTGCATTACTTTACATTTATCCACATTAAATTTCATTTGCCATTTTGTTGCCCAATCACTTAGTTTTGTGAGATCTTTTTGAAGTTCTTCACAATCTGCTTTGGTCTTAACTATCTTGAGTAGTTTAGTATCATCTGCAAACTTTGCCACCTCACTGTTTACCCTTTTCTCCAGATCATTTATGAATAAATTGAATAGGATTGGTCCTAGGACTGACCCTTGGGGAACACCACTAGTTACCCCTCTCCATTCTGAGAATTTACCATTAATTCCTACCCTTTGTTCCCTGTCCTTTAACCAGTTCTCAATCCATGAAAGGATCTTTCCTTTTATCCCATGACAGCTTAATTTACGTAAGAGCCTTTGGTGAGGGACCTTGTCAAAGGCTTTCTGGAAATCTAAGTACACTATGTCCACGGATCCCCTTGTCCACATGTTTGTTGACCCCTTCAAAGAACTCTAATAGATTAGTAAGACACGATTTCCCTTTACAGAAACCATGTTGACTATTGCTCAACAGTTTATGTTTTTCTATGTGTCTGACAATTTTATTCTTTACTATTGTTTCAACTAATTTGCCCGGTACCGATGTTAGACTTACCGGTCTGTAATTGCCAGGATCACCCCTAGAGCCCTTTTTAAATATTGGCGTTACATTAGCTAACTTCCAGTCATTGGGTACCGAAGCCGATTTAAAGGACAGGTTACAAACCTTGGTTAATAGTTCCGCAACTTCACATTTGAGTTCTTTCAGAACTCTTGGGTGAATGCCATCTGGTCCCGGTGACTTGTTAATGTTGAGTTTATCAATTAATTCCAAAACCTCCTCTAGTGACACTTCAATCTGTGACAGTTCCTCAGATTTGTCACCTACAAAAGCCAGCTCAGGTTTGGGAATCTCCCTAACATCCTCAGCCGTGAAGACTGAAGCAAAGAATCCATTTAGTTTCTCTGCAATGACTTTATCGTCTTTAAGCGCTCCTTTTGTATTTTCATCGTCAAGGGGCCCCACTGGTTGTTTAGCAGGCTTCCTGCTTCTGATGTACTTAAAAAACATTTTGTTATTACCTTTGGAGTTTTTGGCTAGCCGTTCTTCAAACTCCTCTTTGGCTTTTCTTATTACACTCTTGCACTTAAGTTGGCAGTGTTTGTGCTCCTTTCTATTTGCCTCACTGGGATTTGACTTCCACTTTTTAAAGGAAGTCTTTTTATCTCTCACTGCTTCTTTTACATGGTTGTTAAGCCACGGTGGATCTCTTTTAGTTCTTTTACTGTTTTTCTTAATTTGGGGTATACATTGAAGTTGGGCCTCTATTATGGTGTCTTTAAAAAGGGCCCACGCAACTTGCAGGGATTTCACTTTAGTCACTGTACCTTTTAACTTTTGTCTAACTAACCCCCTCATTTTTGTATAGTTCCCCCTTTTGAAATTAAAGGCCACAGTGTACTCTCTTGACTCATATTTAGCTTGTGGACCACTATGATCCCCGGATCCCTTTCTGCAGTATTCCTTCCTAGGCAGTCATTTCCCATTTTGTATGTGTGCAACTGATTGTTCCTTCCTAAGTGGAGTACTTTGCATTTGTCCTTACTGAATTTCATCCTATTTACTTCTGGCCATTTCTCCAGTTTGTCCAGATCATTTTGAATTACAATCCTATCCTCCAAAGCACTTATAACCCCTCCCAGCTTGGTATCATCCACAAATTTTATAAGTGTACTCTTTATGCCATTATCTAAATCATTGATGAAGATATTGAACAGAACTGGACCCAGAACTGATCCCTGCGGGGCCTCACTCGTTATGCCCTTCCAGCATTACTGTGAACCACTGATAACTATTCTCTGGGAACTGTTTTCCAACCAGTTTTGCACCCACCTTATAGTAGCTCCATCTAGGTTGCATTTCCCTAGTCTGTTTATGAGAAGGTCATGCGAAACAGTATAAAAATTGTTATTAAAGTCAAAATATACCACATCTACCATTTCCCCCCTATCCACAAGGCTTGTTACCTTGTCAAAGAAAGCTATCAGGTTGGTTTGACATGATTTGTTCTTAACAAATCCATGCTGACTGTTACTTATCACCTTATTATCTTCTAGATGTTTGCAAGTTGTTTGCTTAATTATTTGCTCCATTAGCTTTACAGATACAGAAGTTAAGATGACTGGTCTGTAATTCTTGGGTTGTCCCTTATTTCCCTTTTTCTAGATTGGCACGATATTTGCCCCTTTCCAGTCTTCTGGAATCTCTCTCATCTTCCATGACTTTTCAAAGATAATCACTAATGGCTCAGATATCTCCTCAGTCAGCTCCTTGAGTATTCTATGATGCATTTTATCAGGCCCTGGTGACTTGAGAAATCTAACAGGTCTAAGTAATTTTTAACTTGTTCTTTTCCTATTTTAGCCTCCGATTCTAGCTCATTTTCATTGGCATTCACTATGTTAGACGTCCAATCACCACCAACCTTCTTGATGAAAACTGAAACAAAGAAGTCATTTAACACTTCTGCTGTTTCCACATTACAGTAACTAAGCCAATCACAAAATGTGTTATGCAGTGTATAGTTAATGCAATGAGATGTGTAAATGTATGTGAAAGGGAGAGGTTTGCTGTGTAACTTTGGATGTGTGGTATGCGCTACCCCCGGGTCTCCCCATGCTTTAGTCTAATCAACTCAGAGTAGCTTTGCTGTATGCCAAATAAAGGAAACTGAGTGATGAGACTGGAGTCAAACTGAGTTCTTGGGGAACTGAGTGGAAGAGTCTCAGGGAGACCCCAACACACACGTACTGGCTGGCAACATGAACACCAATAATTTTGGAAGCTCAGTGTTTCACTTCAGGTCATATTTGTTAAATGTTTCTTTTCTAGCATGCATGAAACATTCCAATACATTTCTTCATGCACTAGAAGTAAAAATAGATTCTCTGCTGAAACAGACGTGTGTGTGTGTGTGTGTGTGTGTATGAAAATGTCTTTTATTTTACCAGTGCACAAAAGCAGAATTTTAGAAGTTTAGTTCTCAACTAGCCACATCTGGCTGGTACATTTGGAACATCTCAGTACATCCAGTTTGAGGCTCTTCCCCGGAGGTCCTATTGGCAGCCGGTTGGCCCACTGGCCCTAGTTAAGCCATCAGCAGGAATGGGAAGCTGTCCAAGCAACGGGGATCCAACCTGCTCTCACTCCCCTGCCTTGACTTTCTGGCATCCTGACCTGGCTTGACTCCTGGTGTCTGACTTGTGGTACCGATCTCGTTTGATTCCTGCCTCTGACCCTGGTATACTGAGTGGCCTGACTTTGGTTACTGACTTGTGGTTCTGATCCCAAGTTTGTCTCCTGCTTCTGATGTCCCAGTGTCCTGACCCAGCTGACTCTCAACTCCTGTCTTGTGACTGAGGGCTCTGGCTCTGACCACTAGGCCTGGCTGCTCATGACCCAGCCATGACATAGTGTTGGTGTGCTGGTTTAAATTCTTATATGGCACCCTCGCCATGGCATCTAAGTTATCTAAAAGTATTGTATGAATACTGGATTTGACCATCACTAGAAGGCGATTGTCCACCAAATGACACTTGTCATTCAACAGTAGCTCATTTTCAGTGATATCAAAGGCAGATGAGAGATTACCTTGGACATTTGATTTTTGTCCGCCAGAAGGAAATGAGTAATAAGACCAGGGCAGACTTCATACCATACCTGGGCCTAAAACCTGACTGACAAGGATCCAGGAAATCTGAGGACTCCAGGTGATGCCAGAGTGGCTTTACCTCCTGCTTTTCTATAAATGTGTCAAATAAAGAGAAGACCACAGACAGGATAATAATCAGTTAAAACGCAACATCAAGAGATTGACCAGTAATTGCTATCCTTTAGATTGTAAACTTTTGGGGGGAGGGATTCCCTTATTTTTAGCACAATTTATGCATTATACAGTTCTAAATAAGTCATAGCAGTCCTGTTTGGTAACAGGGTGCATGTTTAATTATACCTGGAGGGATACATCCAGAAATAACTTAAGGGAAAAGTCAGTTGCAATTTCTGCCCCCTTACTGGTGAGGAAACATTGGTGCTGATTTCTGCTACATGCACCTTTTAATGCACAGGTGACTGAACTGGTCCTAAGTCATGTTATTTCATTAGAAAAAAGTAGATCTGGTGAGATCATTTTAAGCATAAGTTAATTGTTTCCTTACCTTAAATAACGTTCAGCTTTTGCAGCTATTTAGTCACTAGGGAGGGGCCTGGCTCCATGTGCCTTTGTGCATCTGTCAACTAAATTAGAGATCTAAATGATAAAACTAGCATTCATGAGAATTATGTGCATTTGGGACACTCCCTAGATGACTGTATGTAATAAACACATGAATGGACTAGAATGAAATACTGCATGTTCATCTTTGACAGATATAATTCTGCTCCAATGTAAGGAGGCCTTTGTCTGCAGCCATATTGTAAGGCCTAAAGCCTAAGGCCTTTGTTTGCAGCCAGATTAAAAGAGCAGCTGAGCAGCAGCCATTAGCTGAGAACCAGGAAGTCACATCCTCATGTTCCATCTAAATTCCATTAAAACAATGTAATATAAGGTTGTTAAGAAGGAGACCCCGTCCTAATAGCACTCACTATCACCAGATAAAGAAACAGATCTTAAGATGGTTAAAGAAAACTTAGTTTAATAGCATCCTGTCTGGCAAGAAATCACGTATAAATAGCTGTGGTTGTGAAATCCTCATTTCTTTATTGTTTTGTCATTATGGTCCCCGTTTCTCTATTGTTTGTTTATATGGTCTCTGGTTCTTTGATTGTTTCTGTCTATTACATAATTAATTTTGCTAAGTGTAAATTAATTAAGGTGGTGGGGTAGGATTGGCTAGAGAATTTTGTTTTAATATGTTAGCATTGGTTAGTAAAATTTTAGTATAATGATTGGTTAAAGTATAGCTAAGCAGGGCTTGAGTTTCACTGTATAAACTGGGTCCAAAAGAAAGTTCTTTGGGAAGCAACTCCAGGACACAGCTCCAAAGATCAGAGCCACCAGATCTCAACACTCTGCCAATGACAGCGTGCAGAAACTAGAGTCCTCCCAGGTGGACTTGATCCTGACTGGCCAGCAGTGGAAAATTCATCTGTTTTATTGGGAGTGGTGAGCATTGTATGTGTGGTGTGTGCATTCTCTTTTTGGTGATTGTTAATATATAGAGTTTATGTAGGATATTACTGTGTAAGGCTCTTTCACTGGTAAAAGACCCCGCAAACCCGCAGAGTGTAAGGTTACGCATGAGCCCACAGAAGGGTGAGGGTAGGTACCTAAATTGACAGGGGTACACCTGAGCCCTAGGGACGGGGTAAGGGTGGGAGGCCCTAGAGTGTGTGAGTAACAGAGAATTTTGTGTGGGTAACACCAGTTCTATTCACATCATATAAAGCAAAACTGTTCTCATTTTCCTCAGACTTGCCTGCGCCAAATAATTATGTTACAGGGAGTGCCACTGATGGACCTCAGTCCTTTCCATCATCTTCTGCATTTCCATGCAGTAACCAGACTACAAGATGATGATGATAATGTGGGAGAGAATAGTGAGCTCTGTTGTCATCAGATGAATTCAATAACCTCTGTGACTGCTTTAGGCCCAAACCAATGGCTGAATCAATGAGGGTGCAGAGAGGTATTCCTGCTGCACCCTCTTCCACAGAAATCCTGCCACTGCAAGACAGAGCAGGATTCCCCAGGATCCAGGCCAAGGTGATGCTCTTTAAGGGTCACTTTGCTGCTCTACTTAGCAGGATCATGGTGCATGCTTATTAGATGCGGATGTTGCTCTCTGATCTGCTGGCCATGGCCCCTTAGGTTGGTGTACCACTGAGTGCATTCCTGTATGCTAGAGAGGGATGCTACCTAACAGTTTGTGTGGGTGGGAATCTCGTCCTGCCTTTCCCTCCTTTTGTGTATTAGCCCTTAACTGGCATGCTTCTTTGCTTACTTTTTAGCAGACAAGATGTGTCAACTCCTCAGTTTGGGCAATTTGTTTTTTATTTGTTGGTTTCTCTGATTTGCTTTTTGTTAGAGAGACAAGGTGGGTGATATAATATCTTTTATTGAACCAACTTCTGTTGGTGGGAGAGACAAGCTTTCGAGCTTACAAGGAGCTCACTGTCTTATTAGTTTCGATGATCTATGGCCATTATTAGGACAGAGCTTTTTTAACTGTGCAAAATATGAGTAGTGAGTTAGTTTCACTATGGGATCAGTTGAATGAAATGCTTGGAGGTGATTCTTCTATCCAAGAGAGAGCTCACCAGTATAGAAAGCATTTAAAATACTTTTATAATGGAACTAATGAAGTGCACTACACATTTGGCACAACACTAAGAGTGAGATTTTGTGCCTCTTAGACCACCCTATGGCTGTCCCTACTAATAGCTGTTCAATTTATCATTTTTTTTCCAAACTGATACACGAGAACTAAATAAAGAAATGAAGCATTTGGAAGAAAGAATATTGACCAATAGCTGTTGGTGTGCTAGAGCAGTGGTCAGAACATCTGGAGAGAAGAGATGGGATTACATGCCACCTTTCTGCTCTCTTGGTCCTGGGACTTACGAGGGCCTGAATTTGGCTTGGCACAAAGCTGCTCTAACTTGCAATAGTAGATATAGGCCTCCAAGGAGCTGCTTTATTGGCCAGTGCATGGTTTTGTGGTCCTGCCCCTTCAAGCTCCCCAGCCTTGAATGCCACCTATTCCGGGTCAGGTTCGGGAGTAGGAACTGCAGGAATGTGAATGCTCTGTGAGGATTGTTAGTTAATTGTTGCTGAGGATGCAAGTCACTAAGAGATACAATCTTTTTAATGTTGATGTTTTTGATAAAATGAGGCTTGCTGGCAGAACTTTATTTTATTTTTCTCTTCCCTTCTTAATTTAGGTTCCTTTGGAACTCTTGTTCTTCCAGCAGTAAGTATTCTTTTCTGGTGCTACTTGACATTCATAGCAAATGTTTATGTTGGATAAGTCTCTCAATGGTTCTTTTACTGATTTAGGTTGATGACACGATATATTTTAGTGTTGTGCAAGATGCAAATTATTTTCATACTCATAGAATGGATGCCCCAGCTGACCAGTGAGCCAGGGAGGTCCAAATCCAAATGATTTGTAGCTTGTTACAGAATAATTGAAGGGTTTAGAAGGCAAGTCCCAGCATCAGCTGGCATAGGACTCTAACATCTGAACAGCCTTTATACTGCTTAGTTTATGATTGGTAGACATCATTCTTCCCAACACACTGTGAATGCTAGGTGAATAGTGCCAAAACCCCCATCCACAAATACTAGATCAAAATTTTAAACAATTTCACCTTGATGGTGTTCATACACAATACCCTTTTGGAATTGCATTCTCTAGCAAACAAATTTTCCAACTTAAAACAATATGTTAATCAGATATTGCAAAATGTATATGGAAAGTGAATTCTGAATTTGTAATCATAAGTATTCACATTGGAAACCTGATCTTGAGAGTTATGCTAGCCTATCAAGGAACACGTTTTACCAAGGGCTAGCTTTCAAAGCTTCTGAGCATCAGCAACTCCAAATGAAGTCAATGGGAGATGCAGATGCTAAGCATCTTTAAAATTCAGACTCCAAATAATGTGTGTATTCAGTCAAAACAATTGAATGGGACTGACAAATATCAAATATTTGAAGCAACACTCACAGTGAACAGTTTGCGAATTTTGAGAAATCCATAGGTTGCAATATATTTGCACAAAACATTCATTCAGCGAACAGACTAAGAATTGCAGCCCATTCATGGATACTGCATGAACAGAAAAGAGTTTAATTCACCACCTATATTAATTATTACAAATTATTTGCTCACTTCTTAAAGAACCACTCCCATCTTAAACCCCATTATTTCCCACAACCTCTGAAAGGAGGTAGTTGCTGTGATTACTAACGTATTTTAATACGTAGTGAATAACCACATAAAGCAAGAGATGAAAACTGATTTTGAGCCAGATTCTAGCCTATGAAAAGGCAGCTTTGTGATGCTCCAGTGCCACAAAGCAGCCTTAAAGCTGTTCTAACAGGCCAGTGGGAGTCTTTCCTGGTGAAGGAATCCCTACAGCAACTCTAGGGCGCCCCTTCCAAGCTCTACTGCTGAAGCCTGGGTTTTGTTGGGGTAGATATGAATGTCCCGCCTCCGCCTCCTGAAGCATAGAAGTCACGGAGGTCTGGAAAAGTCACAGAAAAGTCACAGAATCCGTGACTGCCATGACCTCCGTGACTAAGTTGTAGCCTTAATGATAACTAATTCATTATTTCAAGGGGAATTTTTTTTTTCATTAGCATGGCTAGAATAGTCAACCATATTACCTACAGTGTAATTGTCTGGTAATGCAATCTACATAATGTGTTACTGTGAGTTACTATTTTTGGTTGTCATGTTTTCCTGGGCTGAGATGAGAGCTCAAGACAGTAACTGATGTGGTTTACAGCTGTACTTCTTTTATTCATAGCCCAACTATTATTATTACTGTTATTGTTAAGAAAAAGAAAGCAAGGGCAAGAATACCATTGTGAGCAAGAATGATTTTTGTCATGGCTGGGAGAGGAGCGAGTAATGAAAAAAGATGGAGTGTGTAAGTGGGAAAACACATAAGCTCCTACTGGACACCACTCAAGAGTTGACTAACTTCTATTTGGTCAGGAAATGCCCTTTTTAGAGTATTTTTTTTATGGGGCTGAGGAGTTGGAGTGAATGGCTACCATTATTTTAGCAGTGACTTCCTGAGCTTGTGGTCTCTGTCAGCTGAGAAATGTAGGCAAGCATTCAAGTTACTTTTAGCAAAACAGTTATGCTGCCTCGTTTCCCTATTGCTGACTTCACAAGCCTGATAACTTCCGACATCAGCATCAAGAAGGATGAAATAGCCAGGGTAGTGACAGGAAGAAAAAATGATTTTTTTTTTCAGGATGTGTTAGCATTATTAGGAAGTCAAAAAGTGATAGAGTAACCCATTTTGGCTGCCATTATTAATAATAATAAAAATAAATGAAAAATATATTTGAGAACTGCAAATAATCAATGTGGATTTTTCAGTAAAAAAAATCAAACCAAATCCTTGCAAGTGTGCTCATATAATAATTAGAAATATTTTCAACTGCTATGATCAAAAGGAGCAAGTTCTTTATTTGTTTTATCCGTTGTTTTGAATGCTCTTAATATTTCTTGGATTTTTTGATAGGGGATGTTGCCTGTTTCCACAATTAATACCATATCATTAAATACATTAAAATGGTCATGATTTTAACTTACATTTTTTTTTACATATTTAACAAATTTTTTGACAAAAGTTATAAATGGGGCTGTGTCCCTTTAGTTAACATTTTCTAGAATATTTAGCCATGAAGTGTGAGAGGCTTAGAAGACATGAATCATATGTTCTTGGCAGTGTCTCTACTAAAGACTCCAGTTTAAAAAAAAATCACCAACTTTAGTGCGGCATTCCTCCTCAAAGATTTAGTTTGGTAAGTCCTAATTTGAATGATGGTCTTGGTTTCTGTGATAAATGTGCATTTGGCATAGGAAACATAAAGATATAACTAGAGAGAGAAAAGACCAGACAGTAGAACCTCGGAGTTACGAACACTAGAATTATGAACTGACTAGTCAACCACACACCTCATTTGGAACCGGAAGTACATAATCAGGCGGCAGCAGAGAGAGAGAGAGAGAGAGAGACAGAGAGACAGAGAGACAGAGGGAGGGAGAAAGCAAATACAGTACAGCACTGTGTTAAATGTAAACTTCTTAAAAACCAAACAAACAGGGGAAAGCAGCATTTTTCTTCTGCATAGTAAAGTTTCAAAGGTGTATTAAGTCAGCATTCAGCTGTAAAAGTTTGAAAGAACAACCATAATGTTTTTTTTAGTTACCAACATTTCAGAGTTACGAACAACCTCCATTCTCGAGGTGTTTGTAAGTCTGAAGTTCTACGGTATATTTTAAGATATTTTCCTGCATGCTGTACTACTGATTTTCACTTTTTTCACTTGCTTATGTAAATAGAAAATTTACGAAGGAGAATAAAAATTCTTATTGATTTCTGTGTGCATACACATTCTGTATAGACATATGATTTAATCTGTATAGTAATTGTATGGCATTTTTCCCACTCTGGAAATTCCATCCACTTGTATGACCTTAAAACAAATTTTAAAAGCAAGAGAGAGTTTATTTACAGAATATGGTACAATATTTTTCAGTGCTGGCCCTGGTGAATTAACAGATGCAATTCTCATTACCAGTTTGAGGTGTGCGCTTAATTTCCTGTATGTTTAACTGAAAAATGTCTACCTATTGCATTTAAGTTGATTTGATTTCAGAGGATTTACTCCAGATTTACACCATTCTAACTGCAAACAGAAGGCCATGTCACACCATCAGTTTTTTTTTAGCAGAAATCAGTTGGGTGTTTTGTTTAAAAATCTGATGGCACAACACAACCCAGAATTTGGGTTAGCATGGGTCAAGGATTCACAGTACCCACTCCACGGGCTCACTTAGTATGTACCACTGCCTTATTCAGGGTGAAACTCCCCTGTGTACCACCTGACTCTCTACACTACTCAGGCCCTGTATAGGGCCTGCATACCTGCTAGGCACTGCTGAAAGGTTTTCTGCACTGGACCCGCATAGAAAGCTATGATGTCGGCCAGTTGGGGGCAGAGCCTGGAAATTCACATTTAGTATTGTTTTTCCTTAAAGTATTGGGGGGAGATAATTATTTTGAAAAGTATTATTAGAAAAATTATAGTGTGTGCACTACTTACAAACTCTTAAGCCACTGTAACATGGCCAAATCAAACCCAATTTTCCCTGAAAGGCACTCTTCCTAGAGTGATGGCTCAGTTCCTCAAAGGTATTTAAGTGCCTAATCCCCCTCCCCCATCCAATCCTGCATACTCTCCTTATCAGGCCTTTTGTTCAAACTTTCCAGGAAAATTTATTAGCAGACAGTGACCAAATCAGGAAAATTTCAGCCCCCAAAGTGAAAATTGCGGAAATTGCTAAGTAACTGAACTAAAAAAAAGGAGGGTTGGGCAAGTTAAGTGGAAATACTTAGGCAATTTTAACTATACATTTTTCTCTGTGCTCCAGATATATATATATATGTGCATACATAGAAACTCTCCTGCTTACATTTTGGTGAGTCTGATTATAGGCAGGAATAAGATTAAAATGTTTCAGAAAGGCACATCTGAATGAAAGTTCTCAGACAACTAGCGGGTAATTGCAGGAATGACACTTTTAGAGTCAGACTCCTAGCTAGCAAGTGCAATGTTTTTTCATCCTGCTGGGGCATGTTTATGGAAAACTATGGGTGTTGGTTCCATAACAGGCCAAGCTACTCAGGAAATAGGTTGGCTTGTTATGGAAGTCCAACAACCAACTCTGCGTCCAAACAGCTAAGGATTTCCATATGGGGAGGAAAGGTCACAGAGATGGGGATGATGGTAGGGTGCTCATCACCATCATGTCATGATTTTGCTCACAATGGAAAAGTACCTCTGTGCAATCAGAAGTAGTCCAAGTGGTTGCATATCCCAGGCAGTCTGCAGAGCTACTTACTGAGGAAGTTGCTTTCTTCTGGAGTGGGCCATTTGTTGCAGATTTCTCCAAAATGATATATTTAAAGGCCAAACTATCTGGGTGGAAATGCACCTAGCAAAGCACTATCCGAAAACAGGAGGCCTCTCAAAGAAGTACTTATTCACAAGAATGGTACATTTTTCACATTGAAAACATATTTCTCTTTTTGTGAACTAAATCAGTTGACTTGCTCCTAACGGTGTCAGGGTATACATGACATGTATTTATGAAACAAGCTTCCCTTCATGTTTACAAACTGCAGTACATGAGACTGTAACAGAGATACTCTTTTTTTTCTTTCAGCTGCCTTTGAACAGCAGGGCTGGCAGTTATGAGTTACTGGTGAAAGGCCATGCCGAGGGCCGGCTGTTATTCTCTAACAGCACCAGCCTGTTATTTGAGCACAAGAGTATCTCTGTCTTCATCCAGACTGACAAGTCTCTGTATAAACCAGGCCAAGAAGTGAAGTTTCGGATTGTCACTGTTGATCCTGATCTCAAACCTTTCAAAACTTCTCTAAGCATATACATCCGGGTGAGTACACATTGGAAATGTAGCAGTAAACTGGAATCAGCTTGACATTTGAATTTCCAGTCAAGTCATGCTCCTGAGTATGCTCACATTTAACATGCAGCATGGGTTTTACTTTAGGACCCTCGAGGGAATTTGATTCAGCAGTGGTTGGCAGAGAAAGGTGATTTGGGTATGGTTTCCAGAAGATTTCAATTATCAACAAGCCCTCTACTTGGAGACTGGTCCATACAAGTACAAGTCAATGTGAGTATTAACACTGTTGAACTGTATAGAAGGTTAGTTCCTCCTACCAGACAGTGAAATTCTCCACAGTTTAAGAATGAAATTTAAGTTTTCAATGAAGAGACAAAACAGAAACAAGTATAAGCCCTGATCCTGCAATGAGGCTGAGGCTTCTTGAAGCCAGTGTGAGTCTGCCTGTACAGAGCTCATTGCAGGACTGAGGCTTTAGGCTGGGAAAACTAACAAAATCTAGGTAAAGGTTTTAATAGTATATGGTTTTGTAGCAAACTAGAACTCTGGACATTCTAAATTAAGGTGCATATTTCATCCTAAGCTTTGAGTTTTGGTTTTGACAGTTAACGTTACAACTTAAATGTTGTTTAAAATTAGTTAGGTTTTTATAAATATTTCTTTATGAAAGAAAGAAGTCATGGGAGGTTGCAAGCAGACTGTTCTGGTGTCTTGAGAAGAGGCACACTTAGATTTATTAATGACAGACAAGTTTACAAAAAATCAACATGGTATGCAGCCAGTCACTGGCTCAAGAGGCCATAGACTCAAACACTGGAGCTGTAATTTTAAAAAGGGCTGGATAGTTTTATTACATCAGAAGCTCAGTAATTTACACTAGTGACTGGGAGAGCCATTAAAATGACTGAGTTATGCACAATAGCAAATACGTGAGTAATAAAGCAATGATAAGGCATCTCAACATGCATCACTAAACTTTGTTTAGTTGGTAAGTTGTAATTTATAAGAGTTTCTAACTGTTTATGATATTTCTGCACAGTCCATGAAATGCTGATTTTCATAGGGCCGTATTAATAGGATTCTATATGACTGCAGGGGTTCATCCCCTAGCAGCTTCCAGTGCAGGATTGGGAGCTTCTACAGTACACCTTTAAGAGAAAATATACTTCATAATTATAATAAAAACAAAAATGATTTTTTACAAAATCATAAAATGTTATTATAAATTCACTCAGTCTAGATAGGTTTCAGAGTAGCAGCCATGTTAGTCTGTATCCGCAAAAAGAACAGGAGTACTTGTGGCACCTTAGAGACCAACAAATTTATTTGAGCATAAGCTTTTGTGGGCTACAGCCCACTTCATTGGATGCATAGACTGGAACATACAGAAAGAAGATATTTATAAATACAGAGAACATGAAAAGGTGGAAGTGGTGGAAGCCATACCAACTGTAAGAGGCCAATCAATTGAGATAGCTATCATCAGCAAGAATAATAAAAAAAAAACTTTTGAAGTGATAGTTGAGATGATCCATTCTGTGTGGACTCCTCCTGAAGGTCGAAACAACAGACTGGACTTCTATCTACTTCTACATAGATTGGTTCTGTCGACGTGCATGGGCTGAAATTGTGGAAAAGCGGCATCACTTGCCCCCTAACCTCAGGCGTGCTGAACACAACGCCATCAAGAGCCTCAGGAACAACTCTGACATCATAATAAAAAAGTCTGACAAAGGAGGTGCTGTCATCATGAATAAGTTGGAATATGAACAAGAGGCTGCTAGGCAGCTCTCTAACTCCATATTCTACAGGCCATTATCCTCTGATCCCACTGATGATTACCAAAAGAAACTACACCATCTGCTCAAGAAACTCCCTGAAAAAGCACAGGAACAGATCTGTACAGACACATGCCTAGAACCCTGATCAGGGGTATTCTATTTGCTACCCAAGATCCATAAACCTGGAAATCCTGGCTGCCCCATCATCTCAAGAATTGGCATCCTAACAGCAGGATTGTCTGGCTATGTGGATGCCCTCCTCAGGCCCTACACTACCAGCAGACCCAGCTATCTTCGAGACCCCACTGACTTCCTGAGGAAACTACAATCCATCCGTGATCTTCCAGAAAACACCATCCTGGCCACTATGGATGCAGAAGCCTTCTACACCAACATTCCACACAAGCCATCAGGAATAGTATCCCTGATAATATCACGGCAAACCTGGTGGCTGAACTTTGTGAGTTTGTCCTCACCCACAACTGTTTCACATTTGGGGACAATATAAACCTTCAAGTCAGCGGCACTGCTATGGGTACCTGCCCCACAGTATGCCAACATTTTTATGGCTGACTTAGAACAACGCTTCCTTAGCTCTCGTCCCCTAACACCCCTACTCTACTTGCACTACATTGATGACATCTTCATCATCTGGACCCACGGAAAAGAAGCCCTCGAAGAATTCCACCATTATTTTAACAATTTCCATGCCACCATCAACTTCAGCCTAGACCAATCCACACAAGTGGTCCATTTCCTAGACACTACTGTGCTAATAAGCGATGGTCACATAAACACCACCCTATATCAGAAACCTACTGACCACTATACTTACCTACATGCCTCCAGCTTCCATCCAGGACATACCACATGATCCATTATCTACAGCCAAGCTCTAAGATACAATCGCATTTGCTCCAATTCCTGAGACAGAGACAAACACCTACAAGATCTCTATCAAGCATTCTTAAAGCTACAATACCCACCTGCTGAAGTGAAAAAACAGATTGACAGAGCCAGTAGAGTACCCAGAAGTCACCTACTATAGGTCAGGCCCAACAAAGAAAATAACAGAACGCCACTAGCCGTCACCTTCAGCCCCCAACTAAAACCTCTCCAGCGCATCATCAAGGATCTACAACCTATCCTGAAAGATGATCCCTCACTCTCACAGATCTTGGGAGACAGACCAGTCCTTGCTTACAGACAGCCCCAAAACCTGAAGCAAATACTCACCAGCAACCGCACACCATGCAACATAAAAACTAACCCAGGGACCTATCCTTGCAACAAAGCCCGATGCCAACTCTGTCCACATATCTATTCAAGTGACACCATCATAGGACCTAATCACATCAGCCATGCCATCAGGGTCTCGTTCACCGGCACATCTACCAACATGATATATGCCATCATATGCCAGCAATGCCCCTCTGCCATATACATTGGCCAAACCGGACAGTCTCTACGCAAAAGAATAAATGGACACAAATCTGACATCAGGAATCATAACATTCAAAAACCAGTGGGAGAACACTTCACCCTCTCTAACCACTCAGTGACAGACTTGAAGGTGGCAATTTTACAACAAAAACACTTCAAAAACAGACTCCAAAGAGAGAATGCTCGACTTGAACTAATATGCAAATTAGATACAATTAACTTAAGTTTGAACAGAGACTGGGAATGGTTGCACCATTAGACTAATTTAATCTATTTCCCCATGTTAAGTATCCTCACACCTTCTATGGGTCATCTCGATTATCACTTCAAAAGTTTTACTTTTTTTCTCTCCTGCTGATGATAGCTCATCCCAATTGATTGGCCTCTTACAGTTGGTATGGCTACTTTCACCTTTTCATGTTCTCTGTATGTATAAATATCTTCTTGCTGTGTGTTCCAGTCTATGCATCGGATGAAGTGGGCTGTATCCCCCAAAAGCTTATGTTCAAATAAATTTGTTAGTCTCTAAGCAGGGCCGGTTCCAGGCACCAGCTCAGCATGCAGGTGCTTGGGGCAGCCAATGGAGAGGGGCGGCATGTCTGGCTCTTCAGCGGCGGGTCCCTCAGTCCCTCTCGGAGCAAAGGACCTGCCGCTGAATTGCTGCCAAAGAATAAAGCAGCAGTGGTAGAGCTGCCGCAGATCACAATCGCGGCTTGCTTTTTTTTTTTTTTGCGCGCTGCTTGGTGCGGCAAAAACCCTGGAGCCGGCCCTGTTTCTAAGGTGCCACAAGTACTCCTGTTCTTTTTTCAGTCTAGATGAATGCTGGATAGTCAATTGCAATGCAAAAGAAGGGGACTTTTTTTTTAAAAAAAATGTTGCCCACTAGATGTCAGTGAAACCAAGGAAAAGGCTTAATACAAAACTAGGGTAAAAGCACTAAGCATCACTGAAACCTGCATGCTTTAGGCGTTGCAACAGAAAAGTTCTGTGATGTTCTTTGCACTAATTCAGGGCTTTAGCATTATTTCTCCTTGACAGCAGAGACAAAATTTTAAGTGTACATTTGATTCCCACAGAGGGAAACAATATACAAATTTGTTGTATTCTGTATTCATTTACTTATAGTGCTGATTTGAAAATTTTTCAGCAAAATATTTTTCTGTTGAAAATGCTCCTTTACTGAAACTGAACTTCTGTGGGAACCTGTCAATTCTGATGAAATTTTGTTTAGAAACAAAATCAAAATGAAATGTTCGTTAAAGTTGAAACATTCCATTCCAATAAGGTCAAAACAGAACATTTCAGCCATATCCAAAATGCTTAGTTTCTATTTTTTCTAAATGAAATTGTCAAAATCAACATGTTCCCATGGGAATTTTTGATTTCAATTAAATGATTCAGTTTAAATTAAATGGAAGGATAATCAAAACCAGTTAGTTAATTATGGTTTTTGATTTCTAAAGGGCAGACTTTGGGAAATTTAAAGAAATTAGTTAAATCAACTAGACTGAAGAGCTCAAGGACTTAAATGTGGAGGATGCTTGGAATTTCTTCAAATCAGTTATACAAAAACTATCTGAAATTTGCATCTCCAGCAACAGGAAAAAATTGGTAGAGAAGAGCTCCATACCCAGCGGGATGAATAATCATCTCAAAAAAAAATATTAACAGGAGTAAGCAAAACACCTACGAGGAATGGAAAAAAGGGCTGATCCGCAAAAAAGCTACATCATGTAGGTTAGAAAATGTAGGAATAAAGTGAAAAATGCTAAAAGTCAAGCTGAATTAACTCTTGCCAAGGAAACTAAAATAAATAGTTTTTTTAGTTATGTACATAAAAAGAGAACACGGAAGGATGAGGATGGGCAATTGGGCAGTGTAGATGGGAAGGAGATTAAAGATAGTTTAGGTATGGCCCAAAACCTAGATGAATACTTTTCCTTGTCAGTACGGCTGATGGAATGGGTGTCTAGAAATGGAAATTAGCACATCCAAGGTGAAAGAAAAACTTTCAGTTCAATGCGCTCAAATTGAGGGGCTGAGTAATTTCTATCCCAGAATACTGAAAGAACTGGCACATAAGATTGCTAGTTTGGTAGCGAGGATTTTTAATAAATCTATCTATTCATGGGTAGCACCATATGACTGGAAAATAACTAACGTTGTACCTATATTTAAGAAAGAGAAGAAAAGTGACCTGGGCAATTACAGAGCCATTAGTCTGACCTCAGCAGTATGCAAGGTTTTAGAACAAATTGTGAAGGAATGAATAATTATATTCAGAGAGGTAAATGGTAAAGGTGACGTAATGCACCATGGGTTTACCAGAGGTAGATCATGTCAGGTTAACCTGATTTCCTTCTTTGAGAAAATAACAAATTTTTTTAGATAAGGGAATTGCATGTAGTAGATTTAATATACTTGGACTTCAGTAAAGCATTTGACACAATACCACATGGGAAATTAGTAATTAAATTAGGGAAGATGGGGATCAGTACAAGCATTGTAAGGTGAATAAGGAACTGGCTAAAGGGGACAAGGCAACGGGTTGTGCTGAAAGGTGAATTATCACATTGAAGGTAGGTTACTAGTGGAGTTCCTCAAGGATCGGTCTTGGGACCAATCTGAGTCAATATTTTTATTAAAGACCGTGGCACAAAAAGTAGGAGTGTTCTAATGAAGTTTGCTGATGTTACACAGTTGGGAAGCATCATCAGTACAGAGGAGGATCAGAATATTATACTGGAGGATCTGGATGACCTTGAAGACTGGAGTGACAGAAATGGGGTGAAATTCAATAGTACAGGAATGCAAAGTAATACATTTAGGATTAATAATAACAATTTCTGCCACAAGCTGGGGGCTCATCAGTTGGAAATGGCAGAGGAGAAGAGAGGTCAGGGTGTGTGGTTTGATCACAGGATGACTACGGGCTACCAGTGTGATGTGGCTGTGAAAAAGGCAAATGTGATACTAGGATGTATCAGATAAGGTATTTCCGGTAGAGATAGCAAAGCATTAATGCCATTGTACAAGGCACTGGTAAGACCTTGTTTGGAATACTATGTACAATTCTGGGCACCCATATTCAAGAAAGATGAGTTTAAACTGGAACAAGAGCAGCTAAGATGATCAGGGGAATGGAGGGCCTGTCTTAGGAGAGGAGACTGAAAGAGTTTGGTTTGTTTAGTTTAGCAAAAAGAAGGCTGAGAGGGGATATGGCTAAAGGACAATGTTGGCACAAGAACAAATAGATATAAACTGGCCATGAACAAATTCAGACTGGAAATTAGAAGATGGTTTCTAATCATTGGAGAGAGGGATGAGGTTCTGTAACAGCCTCCCAGTAGGAGTTGTGGGGGCAAACAACGTAATTAGTTTTAAGAGAGAGAGCGGGACAGATTTATGAGTGCAGTTGTATGATGGGGTTGCTTGTGATGGTAGGGGACAGGGCTCAGCAGTCCTGGGGCTCACTTTTGGATTATGTTTTATGTTCCTAAACCTCATGCTTCAGGGTTTCAGCTGGCCACTTGCAGGGTGTTCTGGGAGGATATTTTTTTTATCTCCTTCCTCTGAAGCATCCGGGATGGCCATGGGCATAGGCGCCGACTCCATGGGTGCTCTGAGGCTGGAGCACCCACAGGCAGCTCCCCGCCCCGCCCCTCCATTCCAGCTCACCTCTGCTCCACCTTCTCCCCTGAGCGCACTGCCACGTCCTGCTTCTCCACCCCCAGCACTTGTGCCACAAAACAGCTGTTTCGTGTGGCAAGCCTGGGAGGGAGGGGGGAAGAGGGGGAACGCAGCGTGCTTGGGGGAGGAGGTGGGGCCAGGGTGGAGATTTGGAGAGGGGTCCAATAGGAGCAGGGAGGGGTGGAGTTAGAGTAGGGCCTTTGGGGCAGGGGTGGAGTTGGGGCGGGGCTGGGGCCGGGGCTGGGGGCACGGGCACCCACTAGAGAAAAAAAATCTTGGTGCCTGTGGCCATGGGTGGTGATAAAACATTGGGTAGGGAAGGCCAGGGCTATGAGGTGGCTGAGTATTCTCTCAGGTGCTTGGCTGGCTGGTTCTTGCTCACATGCTCAGGTATTTGGGCTTGGGAAGGAATTTCCCCCCCAAAGGCAGACTGGCTGTAACATTGTTGTTTTTTTCCCCTTCCCCTGCAGTGTATGGGTATGGGCCACTTGCCAGGATTATCTGGGAATATCTCACTTAATCATTTCCCTGCGATTGTAGGGGCCTCAGTCCCTTCTATTGTTTACTAGTGGCACATAATAGTCTGGTCTCCTGTGGGCTGTAATACTTTGGCCTAATTTTGGTTGCTAGGTTTAGTATGTAGGTACTGAGTGGTGTTGGTGACCTTGATATACAGAAGGGCAGACTAGATAATCTGGTGGTCCCTTCTGGCCTCCAATGTTATGAAATGGCATTTACTGACTGAAAAAGCTTTTCGAACAGCTAGGCATTCTGCTGTGTTTTGTTGTAGGCTCCTGTATGCCTGACAGTTTATATAATTACATTCATCTGACTTCAGTATCTACAGTCTGAAGCTCTTATGACAGATATTACATTGCTGTCAAATTATTCATGTTTCCCTAAATTTGTTCTAAGTTTTTAATGCCAAAATCTATCAAGAAAGTAATTAATCACTTAGATTTCACTTTAGTCCTGCAGTCCTGTCTTCTCTCATAGGTGTTCAGATCCTCTACCATGCCCTATATCCTAGATGTTTCTGTGTATGTTATTAATTAGTGGTATTATTTTATTCTAATTATCTTTGGTTAATGTTTGATTTGCATTTGATTTAAGAAAGAGAGGTGGGAGTGTGATGCCACAATAGCTACTTGAGTTAGTGGATGCTCATCTGTGTGAAAAGACTAATCTTTATTTCCCAGTTCCAGTCAGATGCTATGGGTCAAGGATCTGTGGAGGGGATATGGAAGGAGAATACCAAAACCAAAATTTAGAAAATATAATAATCCATGTCCCATTTAAGGAGGCTTCCAAACTGATTCCACCTGGCAGAGAGCCTAGATCTCTCATTGTCATTAGGAGGCAAGCAGGCTTTCTTCCTTTCTCTTAGGTGTTAGGTTGGGGAAGGAGCATCTTATTGAAGTTCACAAGGCCCTTATCTCAGCACCACCAAACATACAATCAGAAGAACAAAAGTCTCTAGGGTCCAGATCAGGCTGGTGTCCTGGTGCCTGAGTGAATGTGCTTGCCATAGCTGCCGGCATTGTTGTTTTTTACCACCACTGCTGCCCCTCCCATTAACAAAAATTACCCATTAGAATAGAGGTTTTCAGACTTCAAGACCAAGCCTACTGTATCTAAGGGCTTGGCTACACTTGAGAGTTGCAGCGCTGGTGGAGGCTTTCCAGCGCTGCAACTTAGTAACTGTCCACACCTGCAAGGCACATCCAGCGCTGCAACTCCCTGGCTGCAGCGCTGGCTGTACACCTGGTCTGCTTGGGGTATAACAAGTGCAGCGCTGGTGATGCAGCGCTGCTCGTCAGGTGTGGCCACACACCAGCGCTGTTATTGGCCTCCAGGGTATTAGGAGATATCCCAGAATGCTTTTAACTAAATTACTCTCTTTGTTTTGTTATGCTGCCTCTCTTTGTTTTGTTCCCGGGGCTCCGGGAGCTGCTTATCTAAAAAACAAACACAGCTCCTGTTTGCTGTGATCAATCTGTAACTGACTGTGAACAATCAAATGAGATAACCCACTACCTTGCTGTGAATGAGGCAGGCAGGGGGATGAGTG
The DNA here is from genome assembly GCF_016161935.1 of Mauremys reevesii. Classification (NCBI taxonomy): domain Eukaryota; kingdom Metazoa; phylum Chordata; order Testudines; family Geoemydidae; genus Mauremys; species Mauremys reevesii. The sequence goes on along the minus strand of NC_052625.1, from coordinate 152,209,995 downwards.
TTTGCTTGAGGATAGAAACAGCGGGGGCAGGGAGGAGAAAGGGAGTCCATTGGAGCAGCTGCTTATCTGGTCTGCAGGCTGTTTGCAGTTAAGAGTAAGGGGTCGGGAAAATTTTCTGATTTTGCAAGGCAGGGAGCTGATACACAGTGTTGGCTCCAAAAATCCCCCCCCTCTCTCTCTCCCCCGGTCCCTGTCACACTCCACCCCACCCCCTTCTTTTGAAAAGCACGTTGCTGCCACTTGAATGCTGGGATAGCTGCCCATAATGCATCGCTCCCAACAGCGCTGCAAATGTGGCCACACTGCAGCGCTGGTAGCTGTGAGTGTGGCCACACACCAGCGCTTTCCCTACACAGCTGTACGACCAGCGCTGTAACTCCCAGCGCTGCAACTCTCAAGTGTAGCCATACCCTAAGACTCAAAAGTACTTGGTGCCCAATCTTTGTGGTTTTAATCAATGTAGTTATAATGGATTCTTGTTTTGACACTATACTTTTAATTGACACTTGTACCATCTCATTGTGGGCTGCACATTCCTAGTGCTACACTTACTACAGTTTGAGAACTGATGACTGAGAGCAAAGCTCACGTGTACTTGACTTCTCTCCCTCCTTCCCTCTTATTATCACTCTCTCATTACATCTTATCTCAAATTAGATTATAAATTCTCAGGACATTTACTAAGAGTTATCACATAATGGTTTCTGAGGTGTAACAATTGTTACTCAGAGCAGGATTATAACTGTAGTAATTCAATTTTTACTTTTGGTCAATGCTAAGTTTAAAATTGTGACCAAAGCACCAGAAGATTGGAGAAAGACAAATGTTACACCGATTAAAAAAAGAAAAAAAGAATGTTTGGCATTTATTTCCCCACAATTCTAACTTCTGTCTCAAGTAAAACAATGGAACACAAACATGAACAGTAGTAAGAAGCATAAATTAAAAAAACAAAAACAAATTTTATGGGAACAGAATAAAAATTTAGTGGAAACCCATAGATGTAATATTGGATATCAGCAAAGCAGTTGAAACACTGTCTTCTGAAATCATGTTCTCACTTATTTCAACCTAAATAAGATATGCACTTTATAATAAATAGAAAACTAGCTGAGGGACAACAAAATAAGGATTAGGATAAACAGCAAAATATTGGGTCGAAAGGAGGTGATTAGCAGGGAACTGTAGGGTTCTGTGTTAGGCCCTGTCCTATTAAATAACATATGAATGACCTAGAAGAGTGAGCAGACATAATGTTAATGACATTTGGAGATATTACTGAATTGAAAGGAGATGCAGACACTACAGATAATAGAAAAGGACCTACTTAGAACAAGCTGTAAGGTGCTGTTTCCCTACCCTAATCCAAACAGCTCAGCCCTCTTGAGTCTTGTTTAACACAACTACTACAGTCTCAAAGTAAAGTCACCACTATTACAGTCTGGTGCACAACATGCAAAGTGAAATCCTGACACCATTGAAATCAATGTCAAAACTCCCATTGATTTCAGGGAAGCCAGGATTTAACCCACAGTACTTACAGGAAACCCTTCCAGCCTGAAGCTTTTCCTTAGGGTTACACAGAGAATACCTCACCACTAAACAGATCTCTAATCCCTAGCTTCCTCTATCTGAGGGGTGTACCCTGATATCAGGTACACTAGCATCAGCTGCAGCAGTCAGCTCTAATTTATTTCACCTCTCTTTAGCCAGGTCATTCCTTGCTAACACTGCCAGCCTGTTGCAGGCAGAGAATAACAAAATGGAATTCAACTTTGAATTATATTTCCCAATATGTATCAGCTTGCATGTTTTACAGCAAAACACAGCTATGCAATGAAGAAAGAAAAAATCTGGAAAGTTGTAATGCTGAAAGAGAAGTAGGGATGCCAGTTGGTAGTGCATCATTACTATGATTGTTTTGTTATTGATTTGTATTATAGTAGTGCCTAGAGTCCAGGGCCCCATTGTTCTAGGCACACTATAAATATATGTCAAAAGAGACAGTTCTTGCCCTGAACAATTTACAAGATATGAGCCTGCAATATGGTATGGTAGGAGAAAAAAAAAGCCAATGCAGTTTTGGGTTGCATGCACAAGGCAAGCAGTTTTGGGTGAGGGAAGTAATAATTTCTCTCTGTAGCCGTGCTGAGAGTACACCTGGAATATTGTTTATTTTTGTACATCTCATTACTAGAAACAAATTAAATATGAAGGAATTCAAAGAAATGTTAAAAATATCCCTAGTGGGCTGGATGGAATCTTTTAGTCAGTAGGTTTGGGGCTGGAAAGAAAGATTATACTAGCATTACTAAATAAGATATATTTAAAAGGAATAAACATAAAAAAAGGAATAGGAATTTTTAGCATAGTTTAAGGTGTTTTAGCTAGGAGTAAGGTAGTGAGATTAAGAGAAAATGCATGTGATTATGAGGAAAATTTCCTGACAGTAAGTTTTATTAGTTTATGAAATAGCCTCCTAAGGAAAGTGATGGAAGTGCCTTTGCGTGGCATATTTAAAACTAGATTGGACAAATCACTAGTAAATGCACACTAGGGAACAATCCTGCTATGACAGACAGATGGACTAGATGACCTAGTAGGGTCTTTTTCATTCCATGAGTCTATGAATCTATGACTTTTTCATATTGCCAGGGAAGTTGTCAACTTAAAAAAATTGCTGCCAAAAGCTCTAAACTCAGTTTAATCTATGTCTTCTGCTGCTAGCAGGGACAAATAACTCTTTCAGTCCCATGCAATGGAGTGCACAGAAAACTTATTTCAAGAAGGAAAATACCTCCCCTTTCCCAGCTATAAAAGCAGTGAACTGCTAATGCTTAGCTCAGCAAAATCGACTGTTTTTGTGTAAAATTTAATTTAATTCCTAGAATAGGTATAAGCCTTTAATAAACATAGATCTGGCATACAGTAAAATGCAGTATCTATCATTTCTTTACCTAATACGGTGGAAATCGTAGGCCGTGATAGCACCTTTTCAAACTTACATGGAGTGTTAGTAAGGTATAAGGCAGTTATTCCACTGGTCATTGCTCTGAACATAAGATTGATTGCTCAGAATTCAGACAATCTGAGTTTACTTTGTGCTAGAAATAACTCGCTAGGAAAAGTAAGTATTTATATATAAAGATACACCAGACGCTTGCTCCTTGCTGGGGCTTGGCTTTATTAACAAAGAAATTAACAATAAGATAACATGATTTCACCTGGAATCTATTAAGCAGTAGGGGTGTAAGACCTTTAAATCAGGCCCCCTCTAGCCTCCATATTGAGAGCTGGAAACTCCTTTGGTCACCCGTCCTCCTCAGCCCAGCCGAGACTTTCCACATGGAGTCCTGTAAACTGTTGGGGGTTTGCCTTTTAGTTCTCCCCTCCCCTGCTCTACTTAGCATTTGAGACTTTTGGGGCAGCCACTCCATTGTGGCCCAATATCTTCACCCATATTCCATCAGACAGTGAGGATTTAATGAACTACTTCTAGATGAATGCAGGAACTCATATAGCTATTGGGACCACTTCTCCATTCAGTCCAGATCTGACCTTCCTTTTTAGATTCCACCAAATGAAAAGCGCTGTGGAATCCATTCAGATAGGCTCCAACTCCCACTAAGCTTCACAATCTTTGAGACTGACTCTTGAGATTTCATATAAGGCAACAACATTATCTTGAAATCTTACTTCAAAGCCATCAAAGCCAAGCCTTGGACAATTAGTTGGACAGAACAAATACATACATTTGTTTTACATTTTCATATGAACTCTGGCATTACTATTGTATATTAACCAATGGCTTCTTGGTATACTTTTGCTTCAGATAAGACAAATTAGGAATATTTCGTTTCACACATCATGTTTTAAGCCTCTTTCCACAATAGCATCTGTTTATTGGCTCTGGTAAGCCTAACGGATCAGTGAGATCCAGGCTACAAGACATATTAACGTAACAATTGTTTTAATGTTTCTTTAATTGATCTGTTGTTTATCACCAAAGAATGCTCATTAATGTATCCCATATGGTTTAGAAAGGAGCAAAGAGAAATATGAGTGATTAATGCATCTGCCTTAAAGGAAAGTTTAGTCATGTTATTCCATGTGTTTGTTTGCAGGTCATCCTGAACTTTATAGATTGTAAGTCACCACCAGTAAATCAGCAGTCAGACCATTGCAATGTTGGCAGTGTCTTTTAGCGTAACAATGCGCAAGTTAAAAGTTCCATTAAGGGTTATGTGCACAAAGAGGCAACAGACATTGTACTATCAGCCACAATGACTTTCATTTAGATTAAGAGAACAATAGAATAAAAGAAATCAAAAGTCTCAGAGGGAGAGCACAGACTGTATGTCTCTTTGGACAGTCTGCCCTAGTCTCTGAGAACAAAAATGGCTTTTGAATTCTGAATACCAGAACAGAAGTTTAAAAGTGCAGTACACAGAAAACTGAAACATTACAGTCACATAGCTAAATGTGCCACATAAGGGTTACTTTTTAAAACTGTGATTCTGGAGAAAATCAGGAAGCAACAGACAGAATTAGAAAGACGGGAAATACAAAGAAGAGGCCTTGAGCAATTTTATATATTCTATAGAAAACTTAGTTCTTCCATCCATTTGTTTTAATTCAATAACCAAAAGTAATTGAGCTAAGTTCAGCCCTGATGTATCTCCACTGAAGCCAGTGGAGATGTAAAATGATACTGGCCTACTTTGTAAAGCGCTTTGCGATCCAAAATATGAACAGTGCTATACAAGAGCAAAGTATTATTATTTATTAAGGAAACTAAGCAGTTCAGGATATACAAGGCTAACAGAATCTTGCAGATTTACTGAGTAAATGAAGAACTTTAAGATTACTTGTATACCTCTGCTGTCTTGTCTTATAAACTCTTTGGGGCAGGGATAATCTTTTCATTATGTGTATTTACAGCGTCTAGTGCAGCGATTGGCAACCTTTGGCATGCAGCCCACCAGGGTAAGCCCCCTTGCGGGCTGGCCCAGTTTGTTTACCTTCTGCGTCAGCAGGTTCAGCGGATCGTGGCTCCCACTGGCGGCAGTTTGCCACTCCAGGCCAATGGGGACTGCGGGAAGCAGCGCGGGCCAAGGGATGTGCTGGCCGTCGCTTCCCGCAGCCCCCATTGGCCCGGAGTGGCGAACTATGGCCAGTGGGAGCCGCGATTGGCCAAACCTGCCGATGCAGCAGGTAAACAAACCGGCCTGGCCCACCAGGGGGCTTACCCTGGTGAGCCGTGTGCCAAAAGTTGCCGATCTCTGGTCTAGTGTAATGGAGCTTGTGATCCTTGACTGGTGGTCTCTCTGTGGTAAATAAATAAATAATGCTTATCTTCACTGACATTATAAATCAATATTTAGTTCTTTGTTATGTCATTTAAAATGACATAATTTCAATGACTATAACTTAACTTGTAGGCTGAAATCTAGCTTTCTTTTGACTTAAATGAGTGTGGGACTGGGCCAGAGTAGATATAATGTACCAAATAAGCTAAGCACAATTTTATATACCTTGTTCTGTTTTTCTGTAGGATCAAACTCATTATCAAAGATTTACTGTGATGGAATATGGTAAGTGAGTTCCATGTGCACTCAGACACAGAAAATTGTAATCCTTCTTTTCTGGGAATGGGAAAGTGTTATACTGTGTCAAGATGACAACGGAGCTCAAATACTACATTGATGGGTGTCTTTTTTAAGTGCACATCACAATAATTCCCATACTCCAAATTGATTTCTGTGGAAGAGAGTCATTCGATTCTTCAGGTATCAATATCTGGCATTAAACTCTTGGAGATAAGCAATTACTTGATGACATATGGACATGAATGAAACCCCACTTGCATCTCTTACGTCTCTGAGACTGACCCACAACTTGCAGGATCAGGATGTCATTTAGCAGTTTAATCAATGATATTTTGGATAAAACTAGAAAAGTGGTAGAAAAAACAGTGAGGACTTCGGTTTGCCAGTATCTCACCAACAGCAATTAGAGGATATAGATTGTGCGGGATGTTCCCTGGTTATCTGAATGGACAATTCCTGCTCTGTGCTGTGAATGAAGGCAGTAACTCCAACTGAAGTCACTACTAATATGCCACGAAGAGGCATTCTTAACTTTGAAATGATGATCAGTGTGAATTGAACTAGAGCAAATTAAATCCCATCATCTGTGTAGTCTTTTAAGTTCACTGATAGTAAAGACTGAATTGATTGAGTAGTTTTACTTTTTCAGGTCTGACCTGAGAGAGAAAGGAATGATGTATTAGTTCTCAGTCCTGCAAATGTCTCTGCACAAACGGACCTCCATGTCTGCTTGGAGTCTCATCAAAGTCAGTTTGGCTCTGTATGGGTACAGCAGTCTATGTGTGGTTCTCAGTGCAGTATCAGCCTTAGATGCACACCAGTTTTGGTTTAAAAAAATGTGTCTTACCTCACGTCCTTTAGGAAGCTGTAGTAATGCAGTCTGTATGACAGTGAAATCACTTGTCCATCAGAGTGGTGGGAGAATCCATCATCATTACAGTGAAATACCCCTATTACTTAAGATTGATACTTGCTCTCCTGAGTATGAATGTAATACTTCTGACATGTTTTAATCTTAGTTTTTTATTTTTTTGTAGTGTTACCAAAATTTGAAGTTTCTCTAACAACATCATTATATTATCCTTTGAAAGACAAGGACTTTACTGGTATTGTCACTGCAAAGTAAGTAAATCATAAATTTACACAACTTTCTCACTCGATTAATATAATTCATATATATTCATGTTACTTTATGTTCTAAAGTAGTTACAAAGTTATAAATCAATCATAATATGGATTTTAAAAGGTGACAAATGGGTGTTTCATCCCATTTCTAATTTAGATATTATTATTTATTGAACATGAGAGTGTGCTTAGTGTGGCACAAACATGGTGTATGACCAGAGAATTTAGAATTTAGAACCTACTTTTAAAAACGGCAGATTACTTCTCCAAAGGTGGGAAACGGAGATTAAAGGAGAAATAATGTTCATGTATAGCTCCATTTTATTTGAAACAGTTCAGTCTGGATTTCAAGAGAACTGAAATTGCAAGTGATCAGGGAGGAACTGAAATGTAATTAACATTTGTAAAGCATTTTGAAATTCTTAGATGCATGTTGCCACATTAGTGCTAAGTATTGTCACTGTTAAAGATTTATAAAGTTTTATTAATTGCAGCTGATTCTCTTTTAATTACTTTAGAGCGTTTAGCAGTGTGTGTTGTTATTATTATTCATTATTTTAAATCTGTTACAGTGCACGGTTGGGCAGCCCAGGACAGTTATGCACTGTGACAGGCTCTTTCACTGATCTGTGATAGTGTCACTGGGCTGTGGGAGTGAAAATAAGATCTAGTCCTCCCATCCCTCTCAAAAACCCTCATACTAAAACATCCCAAATAGAGCTTTCTGCAGTCCCCAAAGGCAGATGAATCAGAGAGTCCATGAAGTTTACAAGGGACTTTGCTGTTGCCAGTCTACGTTATATGGAAGGCACTCTCATACTACGGAGCTGAGTGGACTTAGAAACCCATAAGAAAGATGGCAAAGATTCTTTGGTGTCTAGAATTTGCCAGTGTGAGTTGGGGTTCAGTGGTATGCATATAGGTTTACTTAACTTTTCCATTTAATCGTGATAGAATGGTGACAGTTATGACTGATGGTTGCAAGGTAATCAGGTTTGGATGTCATAGGATTCTGTGAATTTGAATCCCTTGCAGTTCTGAAGTTTTTTGGTCCTAGCTGTATACTGGGCATGGCTTACCCCCCAGTGATATTTTTATGATAATTCAAGTATACTGTCTTTGGATAAAAAAGCATTGAGATTTACACTATCTTCAGATTTGTCAGTGTTTCTTTTTATCATGTTTGTAATATTACCAGATTGAGATATGAAAGACACAGGGATATTGCCCAATGACTTTGTCATTTCTAGGACTGATTATAGCGAAGGCTATGTTTATGTCACGGAGGTCATGGAAGTCATGGAATTCGTGACTTCCAGAGACCTCCGTGACATTCTCTGCTTCAGCCCCAGGAGCTGCGGACTCTGGAGCTGGCAGCCAGCCCTGGCAGGGCTCCAGTGGCAGGCTACAGCAGTGACAGGGCCCCCCCCTGTGATGTTCCAGCGACAGGAACAGACTCCTGAGGGGGCCCTCCTCAGGGTTCCAGCCACGGGTGACAGTCTTACAGCGTGGATGCTTTGGGCAAGCGGCTGGGGGTGTCCCATTTTCTCCTTGGGAAATACGTTCACTCTGCAGCTCCCAGCTGCTGTGGGCGGAGGCCCCCCCCACAGCAGCTTCCAGATGCCACGGGTGAAGGGGGAACCCCACAGCTCCCAGCCACCCTGGTGGTGGGGGAAATCAGGGAGCTGCAGCCGCAAAAGCCACAGACAGGGCATGGCTTCCGTGAATTTTTGTTTATTTCTTGTGACCTGTCCCTGACTTTTACTAAAAATAATCATGACAAAATCTTAGCCTTAATTATAGCTGATTAATGTAACTTGTATTTTTAGGTCTTCCAGCCTATCCTCTAAAAGACTGCAGTTGCTGCAGAATGCTGTTGTGAAAGTTTTTCCTGGAACTAAGATATTTGATGATATTTTTCCGGCGTCTCTGTTTTAAAATCTTTGTAACAGTTGCCAGTGTAATTCCATATTGATTGTACAGTACTTAAAGTTCTTACTTGCAGGCTTACTAACAATATTGGTCCAGAGTCACTCTTTGATTTGCTCTTTTTAATTTCCCTTGCTGTTGTTTGAGGTCTGAGTCTGATGAGCTATTGGTTTTCCTTAAACATAATCTGGAAGCATTTGCGGCAAAGCAGTTTAGTATCTGTGCTTCACAATAATTGGACTAAGCTTCCCAATGACATTCAGAAACCTGAATTTGTTCTAACTTTCAGATTAAAATTGAAAAGATTTGTTTACTGTTTTTAATTATGTTTGCATTGTAGGATGCCTGGGGACTTTTTTTTTGGAAGAATGCTAGATCAATTTATTACTTTATGGTTACTCTTCCAGGCATATTTTAAAAATTAGGTCTGAATAAATTGGGGTCTCCTGGTCTGTATTAGCTCCATCTGGTAAGATTAGTGCAATCCTCAAAGGACACACAAGTTCCTCCCTCATAGCCTTTAAACTCTACTGCACTAAAATTGTGCTACATTCACATTTTGTTCAATAGCATTTTAAAAGGTTGACATTTTCTTATTTCTTGTGAGTCAATGTCATAATTATTATGAAATGATAAAATGTAAAAAGTCTGACCAATTATTGTTTTTCTGTAGTTATTTTGATATTGATTGTACAGCACCTTGTGATGGATGAACAGTGTTTTATAATAATAATGGACTTCCAAGTGGCTGTGGGGGAAAAGAGCAGCACTTTCCACTTCTGTGCACATTCCCCACCTGCAATGTGTGGGCTCATGCCCTTGATGAATTTCAGCTGATACCAGCTTTAAAAGCTTCTCATCGTTTCAAAGTACAAATGTGCCATAGTTTTATTGAATGCCATCAAATATATTTTTTATTTCTTCTTCGGTCTTGTAACTTCTTCAGAAATCCAAAGCCATGTGATAATGGTTCATATGATCTCGCTTGTCATGTTTCAGGTATACTTATGGAAAGCCAGTGAGAGGAAGTGTAACAGTCACTTGCATTCCTATATCCTACTGGGGGAGCAAGAGAAATGTTACTAAAACATTGGAGGTGGGTCTTTGTTGAGAATTTGTAGAGTCTTTATGAATGTAAGAACTTTACTTCTGCATCCATTTAACTGTCAAGATGAACTATTGGAATAAACCCTCATCAACAATTATAAACACACATTCTATCCCCATTTCAGAGTAGCAGCCATGTTAGTCTGTATCAGCAAAAAGCAGGGCCGCCCGGGGGGGGGGGCAAGTGGGGCAATTTACCCCAGGCCCCGGGTCCAGCAGGGGACCCCACGAGACTTTTTCGGGGCCCCTGGAGTGGGGTCTTTCACTCGCTCCGGGGGCCCCGGAAAACTCTCGCGGGGCCCGGGCCCCCGGAGCGTCTTCGCTCCTGGTCTTCGCTGGCGGGGGGTCCTTCCTCTCCGGGATAGAAGGACCCCCTGCCGCCGAATTACCGCTGAAGCGGGACCCGCCGCCGGAGTGCAGCCAGGTCTTCGGCGGTAATTCGGTGGCGGGGGGTCCTTCAGTTCCGGGACCCACCGCCGAAGTGCCCCGAAGACCCGCGGTGGGGGCTGCACTTCGGCGGCGGGTCCCGCTTTGGCGGTAATTCGGCGGAGGCGGGTCCCCGTCGTGGGTCTTTGGGGCATTTTGGCAGCGGGTCCCGGAACGGAGGGACCCCCCACCGCCGACTTACCGCCGAAGCGGGGCCCCCCGCTGCCGAAGACCCCGGGCCCCCGGAATCCTCTGGGCGGCCTTGGCAAAAAGACTGAGGAGTACTTGTGGCACCTTAGAGACTAACAAATTTATTTGAGCATAAGCTTTCATGGGCTAAAACCCACTTCATCGGATGCATGCAGTGGAAAATACAGTAGGAAAATATATATACACAGAGGACATAAAAAAATGAGTATTGCCATACTAACTATAATGAGAATAATCAATTAAGGTGGGCTATTATCAGCAGGAGAAAAAAAAAGCTTTTGTAGTAGAAATGGGCCATCCTAATTATCAACAGTTGACAAGAAGATGTGAGTAACAGTAGGGGAAAATTAGCATGGGGAAATAGGTTTTACTTTGTGTAATGACTCATCCACTCCCAGTCTTTATTCAAGCCTAATTTAATGGTGTCCAATTTGCAAATTAATTCAGATTCTGCAGTTTCTTGTTGCAGTCTGTTTTTGAAGCTTTTTGTTGGAGTATTGTGACTTTGAGGTCTGTAATTGAGTGACCAGGGAGGCTGAAGTGTTCTCTGACTGGTTTTTGAATGTTATAATTCTTGATGTCTGATTTGTGTCCATTTATTGTTATAGCTAGTATGGCAACACCCATTTTTTCATGTCCTCTGTGTACATATATCTTCCTACTGTATTTTCCACTGCATGGATTCAATGAAGTGGGTTTTAGCCGACGAAAGCTTATGCTCAAATAAATTTGTTAGTCTCAAAGGTGCCACAAGTACTCCTCGTTCTATCCCCATTGGGAATCTTTTCTTCTGTTGCCTCCTATTGTGTTGCTCACACACTGCTCTTGGTTGATTCTCCTGTTCTCTTCTCATAAGCCACTCCAGGCCTTTTTTCATATCACCCTCTGTACTTGAAGCATCTTCCCTGACTCTGAGCCAATCACCCACATTTTCCTTCACACCTTTCATCTAAACTCACTTCTTCCTGTTAATCTTCCATTGCTGGTGTCCATACCTGCCTGTTTTTCATCCAACATTTTAATGCATTCAATAAATTGAAAAGAAAAAGCCAACAGAAACATCCTCACCCTTATATGGGACTAACAAGATGTATGTATCTTGTGTCAATTACGTTATGTTCAGCAGCCAGCACATCGGGGCCCCAGCCATAATCCTACAGCTGGGTACTACCATCATACAGGTATTAATAACTAATAAGCATATCTCAGTCTTTCACAATTGTAACTTTTGTCATTCTGGTAATCTCTGCTCACTTTTTGTTTACTATAATCTCTCACTATGCTATGACTCAGTAGATGCTCAGTACTTTATTCATAGATTTTGAGGCAAGAAGGGACCATTATGGTAATCTAGTCTGACCTCTTGTATAACATAGGACAAGTATTTGACCTAGTAATTCTTGCATCAGGCTGAGCTGGGTCATATATTTTAGAAAGACATCCAGTCTTGATTTAAAGACTTAAAGTGATGGAGAATTAACCACATCCTTTTACAGGATCATATTCTCCACTTCTAAGCTTCTTGGGCAGGGACTTGGTATTTCACTACACAACACCATGCACTAATATTCTGGCAGTGTATAGATAATGAATATTCATAATAAAACATCAAAATTTGCCAGGATCAGACCCTATTGTTGCTTATAGTTAAAATACTGTTATTGATGATAGAATGATAGTAAACAAGAATGATGATTACCAAAACAAAGTATTAATATCTTAATTCATAAACTGTAATTGTAATTTTTTATTGAGGGAACTATCTGATTTAACTAGAAATAATGGATAAAAAAAGTTGTCCGGATTTTAAGTGCTTTGAGTTTTGATGACTCCATTGGAAAAAATCCAGTCAAACAAATTAAGATCTTTTTTTTCTCATTATAGATCAATGGATCTGTGAACTTCACTTTTAATTACTTGGAGTTTGAAAACGTAACTACTGTCCAACATGCACAGTATCAGCGTGATATAGTTTACAGAGGGCCAACAGAAATTATAGCTGTAGTTACAGAATCACTTACAGGTATGTTACTTACAATGTGATGTTGCTATAGAAAACAAATGATTGAGCCATATCCTAGCAGTTTGTTTATATGCAGAAGGGCTCAGAAAACTGTACCCTTCAAATCATGGGAGAGAGTAGGGAGGATGGCAATGTGTGGAGTGTAGCAGTGTAACCCATAGAAGCACTGTGCAGCCTCAGGGATCTGGTGCTGAGGGAAAGGGTACCAGTGCGTATGCCTGGATTGTCGGGGCACTGGAGTCCCCACTGGGAAGGATAGTGACAACAGTAGAAATGGGGGTGATTGGAATTTATGTCTGAAATACAAGAGAGTTCCTCAGTGTTGTGAAGAGCTGAGAGAAGCCTTTCAAAAGGATTATATATGAAATCATGTCTTCTGAACACTCATGATTACTCCAACAGGAATCACTCAGAATGCAAGCACCACTGTATTTCCAAAGCAGAATGACTACATCATTGACTTTTATGACTATGCTAAAACTCTAAAGCCTTCTCTGAACTTCACAGCTACTGTAAGTTCTTCCATTTAATTATGGTTTGTTCCTCAAGATAGTTCTTGTGTAAGAAAAATAATCAGTGTTCCTTTTTGGTTCTGCTTAGCTAAAAATGTCTGCTGAGGGTTAGGGGGAATTTACAAATTTATTCTAAGGACACCTCTTATTTCATTGTATTTGTGCCAGCAATTTTAGCATGAGTGTCATTTGAGTGATATTGGCTCAGGTACCTGGGATATATTTGGAGATGGTTGGTGAAGGCTCTTGAGGAAAAGAGATTTTTCAGAGTCTTTAGGATTTGCATCAGGGCTGATTATTTTCCATTTTGATACCATATTTCTGTTCAGTCAGAACATTCTATAGCTAGTCTGGATTTTTTAAATAACTCTGTTAGCTAATGAATCTCGTGCTTTTACTAACATACGCTTATTACTTAGCTGTTTTCTAGAATCCTATAAAACTTGTTTATCCAAAACCACCTTATGTAAAAACCTCTGGTTTTTGAAATTGGGTTATGTCCTCTGTGTTTTTCCTTTTATCTAAAACCCTTTCATCTAACTAAATCTCATGTTCCCAATTTTAGACAGATAAAAGGGTTTCCACTCTATGACAATGTCAGCATTTAACAAGCAATCACAATTGCGCCATGTAAAAGGGAAACACTTTAAACCCTGTTGAAATGAGCCAAGTGAAATTTTTGTTTGCTGATGCTGTGAAAAACTTGATCCAGATAGATAAATGGCAAGTGCTGAATATGGGCATTCACAGCAGGCCAGCCTAACCTCACCATTTAGCTGAAGACTATGGCCTCACAACAGGTGTCTTTGGCTTTTGGTTCTTCTCCCTTCCCTTGCCATCCTCTCAGCTTGCTCCCAGTCCTCATCCACTTTATCCTCCAAAGCAAGACACAGTGGGAGGTATTGGAGGAAGCTGGTACCAGTGCTGAGCAGCTGACAAGCGAAGAGAGGGATTGTCAGCTATCCACACATATGGAACAGCTACTGATAAGTGGAGCTCTGAATATGAGATATACATAGAGAAAGGCAAATTAATGGACGGAGGGGTAAGGGAGAATTAACAATCTGGTGGAAGGGATAGACTTTAGATTAGGGAGGGAGAGAGAGAGATGAACTGTATTTGTGTGGGGGATGAATTTATGGAGTGTGGGATGGAGAGGAGACTGGATATGCTACGGGGGAAGGGATTGATGAAATGTGAGAACTGATATAATCTGTGACGGTAACTGAGGGATTTGAAGTGGAGAAGTTGTGTACTGGGGGGTGCTCATTTTGGGACGTTTCCTCAGGCTTTTTGATGAGCTCATGTCTGAATCAGTTCTGTTCCTCCTACACGTGACTTAGACATTGGACTAACCCTTGTTGCTACTGGCGCTCAATGTGCATACTTAGCTGTGGGGTGCTGCGGTGGTTTCACAAGAACACTAGTAATCTTCACAGTTGGAAAGGGGAAGGTTTCCCATTGTGCCTGCTTTGTCTTGCTTCCCATTTCATTTACCAGTCAGAGTCAGTATCATAGAATCGTAGAAACACTGGAAGGGACCTAGAGAAGTCCTCTAGTCCAACCCCCTGTGCTGAGGCAGAAACAAGTAAACCTAGACCATCCCTGATAGATGTTTGTCCAAAGTGTTCTTATAAAGCTCCAGTGACGGGGATTCCACAACCTCCCTTGGAAGCCTATTGCAGAGTTTAACTACCTTTACAGTTAGAAGTGTTTCCTAATATCTAACCTAAATCTCCCTTGCCGCAGATTAAGCCCATTACTTTTTGTCCTACCTTGAGTGGACATGGAGAATAATTGGTCACTGTGCTCTTTATAACAGCCCTTAACATATTTGAAGACTGTTACCAGGTCCCTTCTCAGTCTATTTTTTTCTCAAGACTACACATGACCAGTTTTTTAACCTTTCCTCATGGTCAGGTTTTCCAAACCTTTTATCATTTTTGTTGCTCTTCTCTGGACACTCCCTATATGAAGTTTCAGACCTGGAATTTGACGTATGGAGTTGAGGTGTCCTGATAGACATATTACAAACCTGAAGATAACTGTTTTTGAAAAATATAATCATGTCATAAAAATGAATGTATGGTTACATCTCATGAATCCTGGATTTATGTTGTAGCCTGTCTTATGAACACTTCCTTGTTTTTTGTTATTAGCTAAAAGTAACACGTTCTGACAAAAATCAGCTGACGGCCGAAGAGAGACAAAATTATATCACAGTCACTGCAGAACAGTCAGACACAGTTCCTCACCATGCTGTGTTCTCTGTATATGAAAATGGAGCTGTGCAGCAGAGAAATGAGACAGTGCATATCCTAAATTATACTGTCCCAGAAAATGGAATCATTCACCTTGAGGTCCCGGTTCTGACTAATACGATGAGTCTGCTCATTAAGGTATTGTTTACATCATGAAAACTCAAAGCATTAATTCAGCACAATTCAAAGAATGAGACTGTAGTGGCTTTTCAACAGTACATTGCCTCTGACTTATGCAACAGCAGGTGTGGGGAGCAATTATTTATTGTTTGTATTACAGTAGCACCTAGGCCATTTTCCTAGACACCACATAGCGAGAGAGACTGCCTGACACTAAGTATACAAGGCAGACAATGGATGGGAAAGGAAACAGAGGCACAGAAAGGTGAAATGGCTCACCCAGTGTCACACACGAGGTCAGTGGCAGAACCAGAAATAGGAACCAGGTCTTCTGTTGTGCAGGCTAGTGCCTTATCCACTCGTCTGTGCTGTCAGAATTCTGGCCCTCATGTGGGAGCTTGAAGATATTGGTGATTAGCCCCGGAGGAAGACGAGGGAAGGTATAACTCTAGTTGTACTTCAGGTGATTCCCTGTCTGTTTGTTTGCGTAGCTCACTTGATGAATGGCATAGAGAATGCTATCCCCTCTGCGGAGGGGAAGGGAGAACAGGGGGTTAAAATAAAAAGTAGGATTAATATTCTGAGATCTTTGGAAAATTGTGATTGTACCTGGTTTGAGTTTGAGCTCCCTCACCAGCTGTTGCTGTTTCTAGATGAAATTCATGGGGCCAGGTTCCTCTCTAAATCATACCAGTGTAAATCTAGAATAATTCTATTGACTTCAGTAGAGTTGCTCTGGATTTTAAACCAGTAGAACTGAATAGAAACAGACCACAATGAGAATAACTGTAGTTGATATAAACTAATGGGAGATATGACCAACCAAGGAATTACTAATGTGATTAATGATAGTGCCTTAAAAAAATCTGAAAACTAATCACCACTCAGTTGCTCATTGACTTTAAGTGACATGCCGTACATGAGTACTATGAGAATGGCAACCACATGGCCCTGAATGTCCTTTTTCAAGGGCCTTCCTAGGGTCCCTGAAGTTTTGGTGAAAAAAAAATGGTGTTATGTAACCTCCTTGCAAAACCTGACCACCTGGTCAGAGCCTGTGGGCAGCTGGACTGATGAGAATGACAGCACATATGGGGATCATGGATCGATGCATCTCAGGCCAGTCTCATGTTGCCACTTTCCCCTTCCCACCGCTTCAGGTTGGTTGTCCCCGAAAATCAGGAATCTCCCAGTTTCTTAAGGTTGTTCCAGGCTTGCAGTAAGGTTGTCAAAAAATCTTTCCCCGTTTCATAAACTTGCTTCAGAGCTGTGCCAAGCTCTGCCAAGCTCTGCTGAGCTGCTACAGAAAGGGAAGAGGCACCTTCATGCCCTCTCTCTAATCTGCCAAGCCAGTCCCAGGTGTACCTTCCTGCCCACGCTCTTCACCATGAATTCACCCATCCACATGCCGCATGTCTTGTTTTTTCACTTGGATAATCTGGCCACCCTAACTATGTTGAAACCATATGTATATAACATTTTTAGTCTGTGTCATACAGTATGTAACGATAGTATATACACGAGCATTAAACAGATTTTTATAATTCTAGCAACAGCCTTTTTTGTATTGTCTTACAGGCTAGTTTCCTTGATAGTGAAAGTAACATAGCAGTTCACGGTGTATTCAACTCCCCCAGCATGACTTACCTCCAGATAAAAAAACCAAGACAAGATGTAAAGGTAACACATGTTCATATGAAGCTATACTTGCCAATAAAACATTACTGTCAGATATTCATCATGGACACCTATTTAGTCCTGTCATGTTATTTCTCTAGGTTGGGATTCCTTTTGAGCTGAGTGTTGCAAGCAACAAGATAATAAAGGAGATCAGTTATTTGGTAACGTACCAATTTTACATGTGTATGACTTGAGGTGATTGTTACCAACCTGAGATGAGTCAGATGAGTAAAAAAAATGTGATTCAATATTTAAGAGATTTGATTATTATTGATTTGCTCGGTAAAAACAGTGGATCCAATTCTTACTTTGTATTTGCTCAGTCCTTACTCAGAGGGAGTCCCATTTCTGTCCCCTTGGAGCTGTATAGGAGAGGCCGCTCTGCCATTCTTTTAAAGGGAGGAGTGTGTTCCCCTCTATGTCAGGCCATCTCTGTTAGCTGATGAGCCTTAGCAGCAGTGCCAGCTCTCACCAATTAGATTGTGCTCATCTACTGGGCAGGGGTGCATTTCCAGCCCCTCCACCCCAAGAATCCACATGGGGTCACAGCACATTCTAACCCCTGATGATCAAGATGCTTGCTGTTAGATGGATAGATTTCTATTAACAGCAAGCTGACCAAGTGTGACCTTAGAATCTCACATTTGACCTGAAATAGGGCACAGATCTATTTTTTTCTTTTTTTATAATGTAAAAGAAGACTGCTTTTTTGAAAAAAATGAACAGTTTGGAAGTCTGGTGGTTCTCCTTGTTTTTTATATCTTAGGAATAACAGGAATGTTAAGTATGGTCTTTCGTTGGTTTTGTTGGGATTGGAGGTCTGAAATGTATATTCGGTGATCTTTCTCGGCACTGAAGTGAAGAATGGTGTTGATTTGTGATTGTAATACAGTTAGTATCTTATTATAACTTGGATATTTTATTTTCCCTTTCAGGTGGTAGCTAAAGAACAGATTGTGGCTGTAGGCACAGAGGTTTTGACAACGTTCACTTTAAAACCAGAAAATTCCTGGGCTCCTGTGGCGTGTATAAGTATCTTTTATATTGATGAGAATGGGGAAGTTGTAAATGATGCCCTGACTCTGTCTATTCAGCCTGTTCTTGAAAACAAGGTAGTAAATCAAAGACTGAGTTTGCAATGACTTTCTTTATATGTCTTACATACTAAGTAATAGTTCAAAATGGAAGATTTGCAGATATAAAAATCCTCCTCAATGTAGGTCTGATTCAAAGCTCACGGAATTCAGTGGAAAGACTCGCACTGACTTCACTGGCAGTTGGTTCGGGCCCTATGTGAAAGACTGTTTGAGGAGACATTGGGAAGACACTGGTATCATAGAAAACCAGGAGAGAGTTTCTTCAACTATGATTCCCCCAGAACTGGACTAGAGAAAGATTCAGAAAGGCCCTACTCAGAAAATACAAGTGTTGTCCTCTCAGAGGAGCAATACTCCCAGCTGTGATATGAATCTGGAAGGCAGAAAACACAATGAAATGAACATGTTTCTGCTGTGTGGAGAGGAACCAAACTGGAGAGACTGCATAGAGGGACTGTTTACCCCTTCCTCCATGAGTACTGCCAGTTCTCTTTGTGGCAATACAATAGTGGCATCTGGGACAAGGTTGGCCAGTGGGAATTTTTCTCCTGTTCAATGGAGTCAAACGCATTATGGCTAAAAGGGCTAATGTGATCCTTAAAATGTGATCCTTATGGTCCAATACGTCTGTTAGTCTATAAGGTGCCACAGGACTCTTTGTTGCTTTTTACAGATCCAGACTAACATGGCTACTCCTCTGATAATGTGATCCTTGGAAACTCGAGTAGGAGTAGGGAGGATATTGTACCTCTGTATTTGGCATTGGTGCAACTACTGCTGGAATACTGCATCCAGTTCGTTGTCCAGAATTCAAGAAGGATGTTGTAGAGGGGCAGAGAAGAGCTATGGGAATGATTAAAAGATTAGAAAACATGCCTCATAGGAGCTCAATATATTTAGCTTACGAAAAGAAGGTTTAGGGGTGACTTAATTACAATCTGTTAGTACCTACATGGGGAACAAATATCTGATAATGGGCTCTTCAATCTAGAAGATAAAGGTAGGATACAATCCAGTGGCTGGAAGATGAAGCCAGACAAATTCATACCTGAAATAAGGTGTACATTTTTAACAGTGAGGGTAATTAACCATTGGAACAATTTATCAAGAGTTGTAATTTTAAAATTGGCAATTTTAAAATTAGGATTGGATGTTTTTCTCAAAGATATGTCCTAGGGATTATTCTGTGGAAGTTCCATGCCCTGTGTTATAGATGATCACAATAGTCCCTTCTGGCCTTGGAATCTATGAATATGCTGAACAATTTTCATTGGAACCATCCTTGGGAGCTGAGGATTTTTTGTGGTGTTATAAACAGGTTGTGTGGCAAGGGGGTCAGAAAGCTGCAGTTCATACCCCATATGTGACACATTCCTGCTGTGTTGCATATCTGTGTTTTTTAAAGTTCAATAAATTAAAAATAACAATCAGTAAAGGTAATGTAGCTGAGAGCTAAAACTCAGAAGTTTAAGATCAGAAACAGGAGAAGATATTTGTAACAAAAAAGCATATAAGGCCTTATCCAGCTCCATTGAAGTCAATGGGAATCTTTCCATTGACTTCAGTGATGCTGTATTAGGGTCCTAGTGAAGATTACAGTATATTTCATATTATAGAGATAGGGCCTGTTCTTGCAAACCTTTGAGTAAAGACTAGTCTTGTGAGCATGGGTTTGTGGGAACAGGCCAAAATATAAGTATGTAATTAAAGAGCAATTTAAAGATGAGAAAACCAGGCAATCTTAAATACAGAGATAATGGAAAATTGGGAAGATGAATTAATGGCAATTAAATATTAGCCTCATGATTTGAGCCACTGAAACCTTCAGATTTAGAAACCAATGGGATATAATGAAAGAATTGATCTTCTTCAAAGCTAAAAAAATTCCAGGCTATTTCTACTTCTCTTTGTGAGAGGTAGCTATTGAAATTTCCTAAGTGCAGCAGAAACGTAATCAGTTACTTTTGGGAGTAATTTATTGCCTGTTCTTGCATTTTATTTCAATAAATAACTCAGCAACTGTGTTTTAAATGTCATTTAATCCAAACCCAACTCTCTTCATGAATCAGTCTGTTGTCTTATTTACAGTATAATAAGCAGTGATAATCACATTTACTTCAGCCATTGATAGTATGTTTGCCACTGTCCCAGACTTTTCACAATGAATGTAGTGCTGTGAAGACCTGTTTCTCTCCTTCAATTCATTTTTCCAGTCAAGAGTTTAGAGTAAAATTTGGTTCTCCAATTAAGAAAAGGGCAAAATTATTAATCTGAAACAGGAGTACTGAACTGGCATCTGTTCCTCAACCCCTTATGCAAGTACTGGAATAGCTGTGGAAGGGCCATTTGGAACCTGTGGGGCTGGTTTGCAGATTGAAAGTATAACCCACTGGTCAGAGTATGTTACACAACCCCCTCTGTGCCCAACCCACAGAAGATGTAAGTGTGACTGCTCCAGCTACAGAACCTGGCGCTTTAGCTCAGACTTGGCCTTTTAGCTCTAGTGGTCCCTTCAGCACTCGTTATTGGCCAAGATAGTGGCCATCACAGAAACAAAGGATGTTCATGGGGATGCTGGTGCTTACCAACTACAGATCTAAGGAATCTGAGGGTTAAGGGAGCCCCTTCCAAGAGTTGGTGGGAACCATGCCTTCCCCAGCGAAACCAGATTCTCAGCTACAGCTAATTAAAATAAAAAGCTCATGATTGAAAGCTCTTGGCCGACCCTGAAATATTACTATTTAATTTAAACCAACATAATTTTCTTCTTTTTCTTAGATCAAAATATCTTGGAATAAAGATAAAGTCAATCCATCTGAGAAAGTCTCCCTTAAAATCAGTGTAACCGAACCCAGATCTGTAATTGGACTTTCAGTTGTTGACAAAAGTACAAAGCTCCTGGGAGAAAGTAGTGACATTACAGAAGACAGTGTAAGTAAAAGAAAAAAGCTTTGTATGCAGTGTATTTCTGAAAAGTATAAGATTATGGAAATGTAACAGTTTTTATGTTTTATTTTATATAGATATAGATAGGTATAGAATGCAACTTTGGGACTGATCTTGCAACCTTTACTTGTGTGAACAATTCTTACTCATTCAAGTAGTCTATCAACATTAGTGAGCTGCTTATGAATATACTATTTGTAAGATGAGGCCCTTTATTTGGAATTAGACTTGTTCTGTCCTGTAAGTTATCATTCCTTAGATATGCTAGAGGACTAATATTCTGCTCAGCATTTTTTTCCAACACTTTTGAACTTTGTCCATCAAACTGCTCAGTTTTCACAGTCAAATAATTTTTCTTTTAGAACCAAATAACGTAGGAAAGCTCTTCACACATCCCGCCCCTTCCCGCAGCTCCCATTGGCTGGGAATGGCGAACCGCGGCCACTGGGAGCTGCGGGGGCCATGCCTGTGGATGGTCAATGTCCACAAAATGTCTCGTGGCCCGCAATCAGCTTACCCTGATGGGCTGCACGTGGCCCATGGGTCACAGGTTACCCACCACTGGTGTAAGCCATTATTGTCTAACCCCATTCATCTGGTAACTCCAATATTCCAGAGGCAAGAGATATACTGTTTGAGGGATAGCTCTGCAAATTAACATCCTGTACAGTATATTTTATCTAAAGAATTGCATCCTGCTTTCACAATTTGCATTATTTTCTTTTTCTTAGGTGCTCCATGAACTACATTTGTACAACACAGCACAATATTTTGACTCAATTAGAAGTCCTCTCAGTGTCTTTCAGGTATCATTTTTAAATCTAGAAGTTGGATTTTTTTCTCTTTAATTGTTTGTACATCCTCTGCAGAAGGAAAATATATTAAATACTCCTTGTAAAGTTTGAAAACTGTAGACAATGCGCTGTTTTCATGGTTTCTACTGTGTTTGTCAAGAGGGCATTAAGTTGTTTTTGGGGAGAATTTAATTTTGTTTTACAAAAGTCTAAAAATGAAAGTATTCACAGAATTTTAATAGATAATAGTGAAATTCATCACTATTTGCCCATTTCAAAATGAAAGCATGCAGATGAACTATCAGTCCCATGAAGTCTTTGTACTTAATTCTTTTTTTCCTTACTCTAAAATGTCATGCCACCCTAAGTGATGTCTGATGGCATGGTAAGAATTCAAAGTCAGAAAATAGCATTTGTTGTGGCATGCATTTGACTTGCTAAAAATGGACTTGCATTTAAAAAAGAAAGACATTTAAAAAGAATGAAAGAAACAAAAAATAAGATAATGAGTACTTTGCATGTCCAGTACTGAGATGGACTGTATGGTTTTTTTTTTACCCAGAAGTGCAACCTCTGGGTATTGACTGATGCAAACCTTCCAGAAGACAAGAATGATGTTCTCTGTAAGTAATAAAAATTGGCATAACCAAACCATTGTTATCTGCTAGGTCCAGGAGAATTAAAGATAAACAAACAGGCCAAATTCTGGTTAGTTACACCAGGAAAAACCCAGAGTCACTCCACAGAAGTCATAGACTTACCTGTACGTAAGCTGGTGTAATATGGGAGTATTTGGCCTACATGTTTTATCTTTGATTTGAATCACTTTTTTTAACAACGCGTATTTTGAGTATTTGTCAGGATTATGTTGTTGTCTGAGGTGACAAAAGATCCATCGGGGCTTGAAGACAAATTCCTGAAATAGATATTTCAAATACAGACCCTTCCTCCACAGCTGGAGAGGGTTCCTATCCAGCGGAACCAGTGTGGTTCAGCTGTGCAGCTTGAGTGACTAGATTTGTGTGCAATGTACTGGAGGTGAGTTGCACTCTTCATGAGCTCATCGCATCAAGCCTGCAGGGCTACTAGACAGATCCTTTCGCCCTCTGTCTTATGTGTGTGGGTACATAACTGTGGAGCACCTCTTCAGCTATTTTACAATCTAGGGAGAAGAATTCCTGTCATTTACGGTGCACTCAGCCTGGCTAAATCAGATTCTGGGCTCAAGATTAAACCTTAAGAGTCTGATCTTGTAAATGCTTACTGACATGAGCTGTCTTAACTACTGTGATAAGGCCCATTGGTTTCATCCCTAATGACTACCCTCATGAATAGGTGTTTGCAGGATTACAACCTGAGATGCTTGGAGAGTTTGGGGTATAAATATGAGGTAACGCTTTCATAAGTACTTAAATCAATTGATGGGACTCAGGCTCCTAATCAACTTAGGTTGATCTGAACATGGGACTTAGGCTATTTTGCATTTTTCCCCCATGGAATCTGTGGTTTTTGTCCATGCTACTGCTGTCTTGACACAAAGTGGCTGTAAGAGGCCTGAACCTGAGAGGTGCTTTGTGTTTGCAACTCCCATTGACTTAAACAGCAATGGCTCAGCACCCCTGGCATAGCGCTATTCATACACTATGGAGTATATGTATACCCCCAAAGAATAGGGTATGTCTACACAGCATTTGGAAGCAAGCAGGAGTGAGCCCTTGGGCTAGAGGGGCTCACACTAGTGCTCTAAACAGCGCTTTGAGGTTGTGGCTTGGGTGGAGCTTGAGGTCTGAAGCCCACCCCCCGCCCCTAGACTTCAGAGCCCGAGCACCATCCCAAGCTGCAGCTTCAAAGTACTGTCTATACAGCTACGTTTGGAGTGTAGCACAAGACCTGCTAGCCCAAGTCTGATGACCTAGCTGGGAGGCTTGCTCCTGTTTGCTCCAAAATGCTGTATAGGGTAGGTCTATACTTACTGTCCGGGTCGACGCGGTGAGTTCGACTTCTCGGAGTTCGAACTATCGCGTCTAATCAAGACGCAATAGTTCGAACTCCCCGCGCGCTCCGGTCGACTCCGGAACTCCACCACCGCGAACGGCGGTGGCGGAGTCGACCTTGGAGCCGCGGAGTTTGACCCCGCCATGTCTGGACGGGTAAGTCAGTCGAACTAGGGTACTTCGAGTTCAGCTACGCTATTCGCGTAGCTGAACTTGCGTACCCTAGTTCGACCCCCCCACCCTTAGTGTAGACCAGGCCATAGAGACCTGTCAAACTTAAATTTCGTGTGCAATGCTTTTGTGTTTTTAAGTGAAAATAACAGTGCAATAACACTAAATTCAATTCAGAAATACCATGTGTACTGTTACCAAACTTCTTGTGAGTTTGTAAATAATTATACACGAAACAAGGTGCTAATTTTATTTTTTTTTGCTATGTAGAGTTTTTTCTGATATTTGACAATAATTTTAACTTTGTAGATGATGAGATGATACCCTACAGTGCGGATTTCAATGACTATCTAGATTCTGCAGCTGGATTTCCTGCTTTCAGTAGTCCACATGTAAGGAAACATTTCCCGGAGACTTGGCTTTGGATTGACACTAATACTAGGTAAACGCTTAGAGGAAAACAGAGATTTTTACACTTACTTGCTCTGGATTTCTGACATATTTTAATTATTTTCTAGGGGCATGTTGCACTATTACATTCTAAATAGTATTCTGCATTGATCCCTATTACTATTTATATTACAGTACCACCTAGAGGCAGTAACTAAGATTGGAGGTCCACTGTGCTAGGCATTGTACAAATACATTTTAAGAGACAATCACTGTCTGAAGAGCTTACAATCTAAATAAACAACACAGAGAAAGGTTGGGGAAAGGGAAGTAGTATTATGTCCCTTATACAGATAGGTAAATGAGGCACAGGGAGATTAGATGATTTACCTCAGGTGACACTAAAGTCTGTGGTAGATGCAGAAATTAAATCCTACTTTACTGAGCCCTAGTCCAGTGTCTTAACCATGAGATCATCCAAAACTGCTAAATTGGTGGCACAATCTGACCTGTATTGTACATGATACTCATTTAACTAAGCATCAGTATCAGGAGCTTTAGGAAAACAGCTGACATCTGGTCAGTATTTCTATAGAATATACAGGGATTTATTGTTTTACAGTGAGTAATTTCTAATTCACCATTTAATTATTACTTTGGGGTCTAACAAAAACATAGTTACAGAAAGTCGGGAGAAGAAGAAAAGGTAAACAACAATCTTTCCTGTTAAGAATTCAGACTACATTTATGATCTATCTTAAACATTTTATTAACTGAGTATTAAATTAGCGCTTTTGAAATTCGGATGTGTTTTTCTATTATTAGATCCAACAGAGACACAACAATGGAAGTTACTGTACCTGATACCATCACTTCTTGGGTAGCCAGTGCTTTTGTAATATCTGAAAACCTTGGACTTGGAATTACAACTGCTCCTGTTGAGGTAACATAGTACAATATAGTTCCAGTTTATGTTAGAGGTAACACTCCAGTTTATTATTTTCAGTTTTATATTGTAACAAGAACAGTAGCAACCTGATTATTTTAATAAGGAAAACAAGACTTATTAAATACTATCAAATTTTAAGCAGAGCTGCACACTGAAATCAGTGGGGAGTTCTCCTTTAAAATCTATGGTACCATATCCCTCCCTCCTCCTGTATGCATAAATAACTTTAATACTGAATAATGATATACAGTGATTCTGTGTCTTTGGGTGTATGTCTTTGTTGGAATACAAGTGCATCTGCTTGCTGCCTGCTTTTGTTTCTTTATTTCACAGCTTTAGTTTAAAAATGTTGTATTTTCAAAAATATACCTAATATAGATCATTCTTAAAAATACAACCCCCAAATTACAGCACTTTCAGAAAGCAATACATAAAGAAGAAAAAGTAGATTATTAGACGAGCCCATTATTTTGCATTTTAATATATCCTTCCCCACTGGTATGAAGATAGGGCCATGGAGAGACACGTTTTTAAATCATCCATTACTTAAGCATCCAAAACAGTTGAAAGTCATTATTTAACAGGATCCCAAATGATGGAAAAGGTCAAAGCTTTCAAACCTGGATGTCTGAAGTTAAAATTTTAAATCATTCTAGGCACCTAAGATATGAAGTGCCTTTCTTTTCAAAAATGCCAAGAGCCCAGCTCCTCCCATGTGAACCGGGCTAGAGGACATGTCTATGCTGCAGTAAAACACCTGTCGCTGGTCCGAGCTAAGGCTCCAGCCTGAGCCTGAACATCTACACTGCAATTTTATAGCCCTGTAACCTGAGCCTGGTAGCCCGAGTCAGCCACAGTGTTTTATTGCAGTGTAAACATGCCCAGAGAGTCCTCAGAAAAAGGCATTTGCTATTGTACTAAACAGTGGTTCTCAAACTTTTGTACTGGTGACCCCTTTCACATGGCAAGCCTCTGAGTGGGACCCCCCCTTATAAATTAAAAACACCTTTTTAGATATTTAACACTATTATAAATGCTGGAGGCAAAGTGGAGCTTGGGGTGGAGTCTGATGGCTCATGACCCCCCATGTAATAACCTCGCGACCCCTTGAGGGGTCCTGACCCCCAGTTTGAGAATACCTGTGCTAATAGTTGCTTTGGCTCATGCTTCAGTCCTATCATATTACTAGGGCTTCTGTTTTTCAGAGTTTGTTAATTTTATTTTTTGAGGCTTATTTTTAGCAATTTTTGAATTCTATGTAGATGTCTAAAAACTGGGTTTTTTTGGGGCTCTCTCTTTGTACTGTACTGAGTAGTCTCTTTGTAATGTTCCCTAGTGTGCTGTAGTGTCACACTGTTTCAAACAGCACTATGTTAAAGCTCACTAGAGAATCTTTAGTGTGCATCAGCAGGATCTACACAGTGTTCAATTAATGTGAAACGCATGAGTGTGTTCTGGAAATCAAGCCCCTGTAGTCCACATTACTGCTCTGCATAGACAAGCCGTTAACTACAAGTAACTATTTCTGGTGTTTGTCTGGTGATTTTTGGATAAACACTGTTTTCATTTTTTTATTGTGTGTTTTACTGGTGTTTATTGGTTAAAACCAAAAATCAGAAACAATGCATATCACCTAATGCTAATTGTCCAATACAAGTAACCTTGTTCTCTAATCCAGGTTTACCAATGGGAAAGTCTAATTAGAACAGATCTGAATCTAAACCGTCTGTAGCAAATTTAATAGCTAATATATGACCACAGGGGTTCACTGTTGTATAATGATTTTGTTTTCCAGTTAGAAGCTTTTCAACCCTTTTTCATTTCCTTGAACCTTCCTTACTCGGTTACCAGAGGAGAGCAGTTTATTTTGGAAGTAAACATCTTCAATTATTTGAAAGAAGCAACCAAGGTAAATATAGGCAAACTCTTTTTTGTTAGTATTTTTCCCTTACCATTTTGCTATGCTCTGAAGTTTGTCAACTCTTTTAGAGGCAGTCTTTAATATATGAATTATATTCTACAGGAGTCAGGAAAATCTAGTTTCCTACATGTAAATTATTGCACCCAAATTAGTCAAATGGACTATTTATTTTTGGCTTCCTCTGAATGGGATTGGCCAGAATATGATTCTGGGTTTGATGGTTGGATCTGGTATGACATATAATGTGTTCCTGAGCCCTACCATTTGGTGAATGGCAGTTCCTGTGAAGTGCTGAGATCTTTAGTTCCCATCGACTTCTAGTTCTTTCTTTGCCTCTTGTCCATGTTTTCTTGCTCTGATTCTTGGATGTTGCCCAGACATTGCAAGGCTTACACATACTATAGTGATCACACCTCCTTGAGATTCTTACTGTTTCTTCAGTGAGTAGATGGTACAACTAAAACATATTTTTAAATGACAGTTTATAAAAGGTAGTTCCGAAGATTAACACCCTTTTTCCAACTAAAAATATTAATCACAATATTTTTATAGGTTATGGTGACTCTTGACCTCAGTGACACATTTGAAATTCTTATCACATCCAATGAAATAAATGCTACAGGAAACCAGCAGTCTGTGTTGGTACCAAGTGAAGATGCAAAGACTGTTAATTTCCCAATCAAACCAAAACAACTGGGAGAGATTTCTATTAAAGTGACAGCAATATCACCCACGGCTTCTGATGCCATCCTCCAGAAAGTTTTAGTGAAGGTAAATATTCAAAGGCGTAGGTCATTTCAAGCATTCAGAAATGTTATCCCCTTAAAAAGGAGAATGTTGTGAAAAGGCAAACCAAAGGAATATTTATTTATTTGCATTTTGACCTGAAGCTTTCAGAATGGGTGAATGTTAGCAGAAAGTTTATCTTTTAAAGAACTCCTTCATTAACATGTTTTAGACTGCCTTTTAAGAAATATAAACAAAAAAATTGCTAAATTTTACAAACCCTTGATTGTGTGACTGGGTGAACATGGGTGAGCGTGGGTTTTCAGGACTGGGTCCATGGATGCTACAACTATATTATAATCCAGCCAAAGAAAGTAAAATAATATTGCTGTGAGAAAAAGTTTAATGGGTTTAACTGCACAATTGACTTTATTTCAACAGAGCTTTAACATCACAAATTCTGCATTGTGGGAGTGGGAGAAAGTTAGTTTGACTGGACAGCAAATGTGAAAAATAGGGATGGGGGTAAGGGGTAATAGGAGCATATATAAGAAAAAGACCCAAAAATCGGGACTGTCCCTATAAAATCGGGACATCTGGTCACCCTAGAGAAAGTTAGCCAAAAGTTATTTGTAAATAAATTAAAGAAACTAACATTCCCATCCAAATTCTGTGTTTTACACCAGTGTGACCCTATTTAAGTTAGGTATAAGGACCCAATCCTATATCGTTTGCTCAAACAAGTTATTTTCACTCTCAAGAGTAGTCTCTTTAAATTCAGTGAAATTTAGTAAAGGTTCATGCTTGGACTCTAAGGGTGAAATTTACCGCTATGTAGAGGACAAACACATCATCCTCTAAACAGACTTGTGCTGGCACTGTCTAAGGATATGTCTACATTGCAGCTGGGAGCCAGCCTCACAGCCCAGATAGACAGACTCGTGCTAGCTCAAGCAGACTCGCATGCTAAAAATAGCAGTGGCTGGAACTAGCCACTTGAGTCTGGACCTGTCTGGTCCCCTGAGTCTAAGCTCAGGTCTCTAGCCTGTGACACCAGTCATGCTTCAACGTGCACATTGCCATTTTTAGTGCGGTAGCTTGACCAGAGGTAGTGCGAGTCTGTTTGGGAGTCATGCTTGCAACTGCAGTGTAGACGTACCTGAAGGTACTTATATGACCCCTGTTACTATAATGTCTTAGCACCTCACAGTCTTTAATGTATTTATCCTCACGACACCCTGAGAGGCAGAGGAGTACTATTATCCCCATTTTACAGGTGGGGAACTGAGGCACAGAGAGGCTAGACAACTTGCCCAAGGTCACATAGGAAGTCTGTAGTGGAGTAAGGACTTGAACCTGCGTCTGTGGCCATCTCCCTAACCATTGGACCATCTCCTTCCTTCCTCCCACTACTTTGTCCTCTGCACAGGGTGAATTTCCCCCTGAGAGCAAAATTTCATTCTTTGAGCATTACAGTGTTGCATTTGTGTGAAAGAACACACCTTTGTCCTAGAATGCTCTGCTCCATGGTCCTGATCCAAAACCCTTTGAAGTCAATGGAAAGATTCTCACTGACTTTTGTGGACTTTGTATCAGGCACTGTATATTATTGTTTGTTATTAACAATTCATCTTGATAAGCCATTACTACAGGTGGAAGTGCCTGCTGTTTTTAAGAAACACATACATCTGCATCAGCTAAGATGAGTCAATAATCTACTTCTTGCTGTGTTAGCAAGTAGCAGAAAACATTTGTTAGCAGCAGTTTAGATCTTGCGGTCCGACAAATACTTTTGTACTAGCACAAAGAGAAATCTAAAGATAGCACATAAGGTTTTTGAGATTAAAGTGATCCTTTTTGTTTATTTTGATAGGCTGAGGGACTGGAACAGTCTTATTCACAGACACGTCTTTTAGATTTGACTGGGAATAACCCACCAACTGTATCAGAAACTTTGGATTTCACCTTCCCTCCTGATGTAGTAAGTGGCAGTGAAAGAGTACAAGTCACTGTTATTGGTAAGGATTATTTTATCCTATTTACACCTTCATTTATTTTCTGGCAATCTGTCTTACTCTTTTGCAGACTGTAAATATAAAACTGTCTGCTGGGCTTGTGTTGGATTTACATTCAACTTACATAGCTTCCAAGATATGGTATGGTGTGACACTGTATCATTACAACTGCTTTTGAGATGACAGTCTACCCAATTCCCCTACAGAACTAGCAGAGGGGTTCTCCATATAGCAGGTCTGCTCTCCTATGTCACATGGTTAATCTCACTGAAACCAGTGCGGAGGTCAGTGTGAGTAAAGTGAACAAGATCCGGTCCCAGGTGGTTGCTGATTTGTGGTTTTAATGACACTGTGTTTATACTCATATTGGCTTAATTGTAATGTTAGACTGTTGGGATGGATACTGCCCTGATTAGCTCCCAAAGTCCTCTCCCATCATCCACTGGGCTAAGAATGAGGTTTCTATGGAGCCTGTTTAAGACAGAGGAATTTGAACCTTACTTGGATATTATGGTAGTGTTTTCATCATGTAGGAGTCTCTTTCATATGGTTAGAGATCCAGCTTTTAATAAGAAAGCTATAGGCCAGTATAATTCTGGGACAGAAATTGCAAATGTGTACAATTAATGAAACATAGCCCGGGGTGGGAGGTTCTATTTTGTTTTTGAAAACAGTGACTGCTGAGCAGTTTGAAATCTTAGAATAAGTCCCTGGGAAGATAGGTGAGTGGGCAGTGTGCAGATGAGACGGCTAGAGGGACAATAAAAACGCAACATATCTCATGCTTCCACAGTGTAAGTAACCCCACCCTCTATGTGGTATGCATACATTTATATGCACTGAACTTTAATTTTATCTTTCAGGTGATATTCTTGGGCCTTCTATCAATGGCTTGGAATCACTGATTAAGATGCCTTATGGCTGTGGTGAACAGAACATGATAAATTTTGCTCCTAATATTTATGTTTTGGAATACCTGACTAACACAAGGCAATTGAAGGAAGATATTAAACTGAAAGCTACATCATTTATGAGAGAAGGTCTGTAAACTTTCAGGAAATATCCTAGATTTTAAAAAAATATCATACTGGTAGAAAATACTTTATTTGTGGCCCTGCATTTGGAATTTGATTCACCATTCTTTTGATGATGTGTGAGCTAGACAAGGAGCCCACTTATTTGTAGCTGTGTTGGTTCTCCAGGGCTGACAGTATTAAAAAGTCAGATAATTTTACATTTGTCCCTAAAGTAAGATCTGCTGAGTATGAAGATTCCATTTGTGTATATTAACTTTCCAGGGTAAAATTGCCCTGTAAAAGGTGACCCATATCATCATTTTTGGAGCTGGTTATCTTTTGCCAATAAAGCAGCACAAGTCTGAGTATTTCTAACTGCTCCTTGCATCATAAAGGGTTGCAAGTTAGCTAGAAACACAGATTAATCCCTGATAGAACTCCTTAGACTACAGTAGATACCAGGTCTAAATTTCATCTTGCTTCCTAGACTGATTTCCCCCTAGAGGGAGAAATAATCCTGTGAATAGAAATATTCTCAGTGGTGTAGTTTCCAGGAGTTCTTCTTGGCCTGATGATTAGACTTTGGTCACCCCAAAGCTACACAGCAGAGCTTGTCAGAAGTATTCTTTCCTGCAGAAAGTTTAGATGAAGACAGTCTTGTGTTTGTTTTTTGTTTTCAGCAAAATTTTTCATGGACTTTTTTTTGTTTTTATTTTCAAATTGAAAACTGAGAAATTTTAGCTGAAAACCAATAATTTTAATTTGGAAATACTACTGCAGTGAAAGTTGTACTCTGGGTGCCTCATGCTCCCATTCTGCTCTATGGCTCATGCTACAACTCCTAGGATGCACCACAATGTCCTCACCTGTTTAGCCACTGTAGTGCATCATGGGAGATGTAGTCTGCCTGGGGAACCTGGCCTATAGAGGATAATAGGGGCATGAGGTACTACAGCTCCCTTAAGGCATTGTGGTGGCATTTCCAAATGTATTTTTTTTTTGTGCTTGACCAAAATTCTGTGGTTTTCCAGTGTTCAATTTTTTGATGAAAAAGTTGAAAGTTTTCCATGGAAAGTACACTTTTCACAATACATTTTGTTTTCTTAAAAACCCAATTTTCTGTCAAACAAAAGTTGGATTGAAAATTTTCAACCAGCCCTACTACATAGTTTGGTTGCAAAATAAGAGGGGGAAGAGGGAGAAAAGAGAGAGAGCTGTTATTTTAACAGCTATTCTCAAGTTCATAAGCAATTTCCTGAAGTGCTCTTAAAAACAAACAAACAAACAGAAAAAGGCACTCCTACAGTGGAATAAAAGTGTCCACAGAGATGGTTAAGAGAAAAGGAGGCACTATTATATCCATTTTACAGATGGGATAAAGGAGGTTAAATGATTTCCTGAAGGTCGTACACTAAGTCAATGGACAGGTAGTGATAAAAAACACAGCAGTAATGTTTAAATCTGTAAGACTGTAGAATACCACTGGAGAAAATGCAGTGTTCCATAAGGGTAGTTTTATTTTCTGGTTATTAAAATTGTGCTGTCAATATTATAGTTTATTAACCATATCATACTTGGCTAGCTCACCAAGCATGTATTCAAGCTGATGGACATATCCCAGTGGAACTAATATATGTATCCAGACCTCTGTATACAATATATGTTGTCATGGTGCCATTGAAAGAACTGTGCCAGTCCATTGTATTCTTTGCAAAACCCTGGAAGATATTTGCAGCAGTGACAATAACATATTTTTATTAATCTTACTGTGCAATAAATATTATTGATGTGGCTATACAGACAGCCAGGATGGGGTTTTGCATAGTGTTCCTAGCATGTGGAATCTAGGACAAAAGGTTTCAGAGACACTAAAGAGTCAGTGGAGAAGCAAAACAGTTCAACTAAAAGACTCGTTTCATTTTTTAAAATCTATGTAAATTGATTTTGCATTGTAGTTAAAATATGAAGAAAAGGATGTTGTACTGCTATTAGTGGTTGTGATGGGAGACTAAACTCAGTAAGTGGTTGATATCAAACTATACCTGAGTTTTTATTAAAGATACATATTATCAACAAAAAGACATACATGTGTCAAACACCAGGAAATATCTTGGAAAACCTTGGAAATATCTTTCAACCAGAGCCTTCCTCTAAAACAGCAGTTCTCAACCAGGGTTTTGGGGCCTCCTGGGGGGCCGTGAGCAGATTTCAGGGGGTCCGCCAAGCAGGACCACATTAGAGTCAATGAGGCCCAGGCACGAGGCTCTGAGCCTCGACACCTGGAGCTGAAGCCAAAGCCTGAGCAACTTAGCTTTGCAGGGCTCCCTGGGTGTGGGGCTCCGGGCAACTGCCCTGCTTGCCACCCCTAACACTGCCTCTGACTTTTACATGTAGAAAAACAGTTGTGACTCAGGTGGGCCGTAGAGATTTTATAGCATGTTGCGGGGCCTCAGAAAGAAAAAGGTTGAGAACCCCTGCTCTGAAGCACCTGTCTTCATGGCTGGCTGGTCACTGCTGAACCACCTCATTGTAGGGCCACTTTTTCCGGCATGTTTTTCTGACAACTAGCTGGTCATTTAAATTTGGCAGAGACGAGAAGCTGCAGCTCTAACGTAGCTATATGGCAGCTGCGACTACTTTTTGCTGCATCTTCTGCCTTTCTAGCTGATAAGTATTTTCCTTTCCGCTTTTCTTTTTTCCTATTATTTAGAAGATGGTACATCTCATTGTGCCTTGAATTCATTCTTAGGTTTAGGTACTGCAGCAGTGGAGTTATGTGAAAATGTAGAGTTGTGTACCAATCTGACGTCTCTTGATGACAGGAGGATTAAAGATGGAGTGGGAGCCATGCACCTCAGTTTCCATAAACAGATCCTTCATGTTACTGCAACCTAGTTTGTTTGTTTCTTGTATTCTCTCACTCATATTTACTCCTGCACTTTTGGCAGAAATATTTTGAAACATGAGATTTAAAATCTCCATAAATATATTCTGCTGGAGCAGTCTGACTTCTCTTTCTCTGCTGTCTGACAGCTCCTTTCCTGAAGCCCCCAGAAAGAAATTCCAGTTTGAATCTACTCAAGAGTAATTTATACAATACCTGTCTTTGCTTTGGTCTCTTCAGGCTACCAAAGAGAGCTTCAGTACCAAAGGGATGATGGCTCTTTCAGTGCCTTTGGGAACAGTGACTCCTCTGGGAGCACATGGTAAGTAATTTTGCCAGAAAAAGAAAATACTCAGTTTGGAATTTTGTCAAATATTTGCATATTTCACTGTGACTAAAACGTTTGTGAAACTGGTAAAAATGCCCAGATATGGTTGCAGTCTGGTTTTTGGTATGTATTTAGGCCAACTTGTAAGATTCTCTAAGAGATGAGGTGGGTGAGGTAATATCTTTTATTGGTGAAAGAGACAAACTTTCAAGCTTACACAGAATTTACTGAAAGAGCAGCAAAGAGTCCTGTGGCACCTTATAGACTAACAGACGTATTGGAGCATGAGTTTTCGTGGGTGAATACCCACTTCATCGGATGCATGCCAGACAGAATTTACTGTCTTTTTAGCTTAGATGTCTAAGGCCATTATTAGGACAGAGTTTTTTAGCTTCACAAAAGATGAGTAGTGAGTCACTTTCATCAGAGGATTTGTTGAATGAAATACTTGGAGGTTATTCTTCTATCCCAGCTAATAGCTCACTAGAACAGAAAGCATTTTATAATAGAACCAATGAAGTACACTGCACATTTGACTGCTAGACACAACACAAAGGGTGAAATTTTGTGCTGTGAAACCCAGAATTTCCTCGGCCTTAAAGACACCATTGCGTTCTCTCAGTTCCAGGCTGCTTTGGGGCTGGATTAACCCCCAGCATAATTTAGGGAGCTGTTTTAAATTATGGCAGACCTGACTGGGCTGACACTGAGGAGCTTCTTGGTAATCACAGCTGTTCAGAATGGCTGTAATGCTGCATGCCATAGTGCCACCCTCTTCCATTCCCAATACGTGCCATACTCCACAGCCATGGTTCTCAACCTATTTATCATTGTGGGCTGCCACGTGAGGTGGCCAGGCAGCTGCGCGGTCCGGTGGCCTTTAGCACACATCTGAGCCACAGCTGTGTGCTAACTGGGATACACGTGATCTGCGGCCCACATGTTGAGAACTGCTGCTCCAGGGCTTGTGAGGGACACTGCAGCCTGTTGTCCTTCACAGTGCCTTTGCTGGGGGGTGGGGGGGGGGGGAAGAGGTTCACCCCAGCAGGCTGAAGTGTTTTTAGGATCCCTGTTTGCTCCTGCAGCAGTGTATAAGAACTGGAGCAGGAGGGAGAATCCCTCCCAAAGTCTTGTGGTAAAGATAATTTCATGCTATTACAAAAAATAGGGCTAGCTCTGAGGATTGTTCTGTCCATGCTCAGCAAATAAATCGTAGCTGTGCTGTTGAGTGACTCATCAGCCTTGAAGCTGTTCAGATACATTTAGGAGTATGTGTCATCAAATTTCTGAACAGCTTTTAA
Organism: Mauremys reevesii; assembly: GCF_016161935.1. Classification (NCBI taxonomy): domain Eukaryota; kingdom Metazoa; phylum Chordata; order Testudines; family Geoemydidae; genus Mauremys; species Mauremys reevesii. Next base: position 152,174,461 of record NC_052625.1, on the reverse strand, counting down.
ATCTTTCTTTACTGAAGACCCATAGGATGAACAGTCTCTCTGAGGGTGAAATTAGACCCTGTGCAGAGGGCCAGCACAGGGGCTATGCCCCACTCTGAATAGGTCCCCTGTCAGCTCCTGGAGACCCCAGCTGGTAAGCCCTCTAGGCAAACCGAACAGCACACACAGTTCACCAGGGTACCTTCACCAAGTGTCTTTATTATTGTCTTCTGCCTTGTGTTCCAGGTCCCACCAACATAGCAGCAGTTCCAGCTCCCTGGCTCAGCCTTTTATACTATTTGCCTTCTCCCAGCTATCCAGCCAGTGAAATAATTACTGCATTTGCTCATCAGGCTCTCTATAGGTGCAAGTGATTCCTTCTCCACCATCCAAACCTGCTCCTACTCTAATTACACCAGTGGTTGTTATAAGTGACCCGGGTTCTAGCTTGTAAAAGTTCTCTTTATAGCTGCTAATGGCACCATGTCACACACTTCCCCCTTTATTTCTCCTAGCTTAGTTAGGGCCCCCTTTTCCAGGGGTGATCAGTTTTCTCCCTGATATGTTTGATCTTCCTTATGGGGGTGATTGCCTCTGCCTCATTGCCTCTGGAGTTCTCTTAGTCTGACTTTCTATGGGCCAGCTCTGGGGAGTCTCCATCCACAGAATAAGAACTCCTTAGCTGGGGGAGTACCCCACAATTCCATTTCATCCCACAGGTCATTGCAACAGGGATGAACTCAGACTTTGGCCCTGGATCTGTCCCATCCTTTGTAGAGCATTCTCAGTCGTCATCCTCCCCCACCAGCACCCCACTGTCTGATGGCCTCTCCTCCCCCTTAGTTGTTAAACTCTCAGGGATCTTCTCTTTCTCTGGGGTACATTGGATTCACCTCTCACTCTTTCTTCAGGTTGTCCTGGTACAGGTGAGCTCTGCTCCTCCATCCCCTTTTCCTGCTTCTCCTCTACCCCAGTATTTCTTACCTCGATCCCATTTTCTTGTCTTGTTGGTTCCCATCTACGGTTTACTCTTATCCACCCTTGTGGGCCTGGGGTCCCCTTTTTCCTACCATCCAATGAGGTTCCTTCCCCTGGTCCTTTCTACTTAAAGGGAATAGGTTCCAATCCATCCCTAGGATCACAGGATGGGGCAAAGTTCCCCCTACTCTGACCCTTTTCCATCAGAACGTCCCATGTACCTCTAATGGGACTAGTACCACCACCTGTGCACTCTATGCCTAGAGCATTCCCTGCCTGAACACACTGTGATTTAACTAGCCTGCTCTGCAGGAGTGAGCAGTCAGCTGCCAAATCAATAATACCCATCTCTGGTCTTTGGTTAACGCTTCCAGGAATTGTTTTTACTCCCTTCTGAGAGCTTCAGATCACCCCAGTCCAGCTGCAATATTCCTCCATTCCAAATACAGGCAGTCCTTTTCTGTCTCATTGGCAGCAGGTGATATCCTGGCTGGCTGAATGACCTTCCTTTCATCCTGTCTTGCACCTGCAGGTCTTACTGCCTAAGCAATCACACATTATTACCCCCCTTCTCCTACCTTTTAAAAAAAATCTGCTTCAACGCACTCGGCCGGTTTTACCGCTGCCTCCATTGTCTCTGGTTGGTGTCTCCTCACCCAGACTTGAGTGATACCTGGGAGGTTCTGCAAAAACTGCTCTAATATCACACCTGCATTACCACTGCCATATCTTGCCCCCTTGGCCTTCTGCATGACTGTTCTGGGCCCTACCTCAACAGTCCACCTGGCCATCCTAAATTTCTGTCTGCATTTTTCAGCTGACAAGCCTACCTGATCCTGCATAACAGCTTTTAATACCTCATAATTCTTGGCCTGCTCTTTGTTCAATGCTATATAAGTGGCTTGGGCTTCTCCTGCCAGATAAGGTGCTAAACTGTGGCTAGGATAAAGGATTAGGGGCCTACACCATTAGCAGTTCTTTCAAAAATCAATAAGACTGCATCAGGATTATCCTTGGGGCCCATTTTACAGTGTCACAGCCCCCTGACTTCCATGCCTTGTGGCAGGACTTATCACACTGTGTGCTAACTGCTACTGTACCTGAAACACTCACTGTTGCTCCACCTGCCATCCCAGCAGAGCCTGTTTCTTTGTCTGCTGAAATGCCTGCAGCATCTTCTGCTTCTCCTTTTTTTGCTCAGTCACAGCATTAGCACCTCCATTTCCCCCCTAGAGTCAGCCTATCCTCACATAGGCTGCCTCTCAACCTTCCTGGCTCTGGCTGACCAGCAGATCCCAGACAAGCCCCTGCTTGTAAACAGGTGCCCCCTTCAGCACTCGGAAGCCCTAGCTGGTAACCCATCTGAACAAACCAAAGAGCACACACAGGCCACCGTGTGTGTGTGTGTGTGTGTGTGTATATATATATTTTTTTAAACTTTTTTTTTCTGCTTTGTGCTCCAGGTTTACCACCACCAGAACCTCCCCCCATCCTGCTCCATGGCTCAGCTTTTTATACTGCTTGCCTTCTTCTCCAAGCTAGCCATCTGGGGAGCTAAATACCTCATTAGCTCATCAGGTTCTCTACAGGTGTGAGTGATCCCTTCTCTCCTACCAAACCCACTCTTGCTCTAACCGCACCCTGTACCTTGCGTGCTCTAAGTGATGAGGGTGCTGGCTTCCAAATGCTCTCTTGATAGCTGCTAACAGCGACCTATCTCATCCACTTAGATCCCAGTTATCTCTTGAGGTCTTAAATGGGATTGAAGTGGTACATAGGCCTTGTTCTAGCCCTCTTCAAGGGACTGAATTTCCTCTTGAAGTGCTCGGCTACTAAGATGATGGGTTCTGTAAAAGTACCTTGATAGATGAGCTGCATGAAGCAGTCACTATCAGTCTAAGTCATCTAAATAAGAATGATTTAAATTACTGGCCTGATCCAAAACTCCCTGAAGTCAGTCAGTCTTTTCACTGATTTCAGTGAGCTTTGGATCAGGCCTAATATTGATAGAATGGAGAAAATAAGATTATCTGCATGGTGCTATCAAGACTGTGAACCTTGGTACATAAATAGTGCAGTATCAGAATGTACATATGGCATAAGAAGAGGTCAATGAAAAGTTTCAAAATGTTCACAGTTAAGCCACAGAAGGTTGTTCTGACATTATGATTCTGTGGGCAGGGTGTTTTGTTAAAATCACATTTATTGCTGTTCTACTTCATATAATATAGTTATAAAGTTCCTTGACAAACTTAGGCCCCAATCCTGCAAACATGTACACACGTTTAATTTATGAGCAACAGCTGACTAAAAGTTAGCATGTGCTGGCAGAATTGGAGCCTCTAATATGTATTTAGTTTTGAAATGCTGAAGAGATAAAGTAAGTGTTGTTTTATGGACAGGAAAAATAACGATATATTTCTTTGGTTAGTGGTTCTTAGCTGTTTCTTGTCGATTAATGCTCACTCTTCAGGGTATGTGTCTTCCTCTGTATTTGGAAAGTGTTTAGCACACTTAGGGCACTACAGCAGTCTGAATAATAAAACATGTTTAATAGAAGAAGTTGTAATATATCATTAATTCTTTGTATGTGGTTAACCTTTCCCCCAAGGTTGTCAGCTTTTGTATTACGATGTTTCCTGCAAGCTCGTCCATTCATAGATATTGATCCGTACGTACTGAAGAAAACAGCTGATTGGATTGTCAAACATCAGAAACCTAATGGTGAATTCTGGGAACCTGGAAGAGTGATACACAGTGAACTTCAGGGAGGCAGTAGTAGCCCAGTCACTCTCACAGCTTACATTATGACAACTCTATTTGGGTACCAAAATGATGAGGTATTAGAATACTTTGGTTTTGTTTGTAGTTAACAAAATACCTCCTAAACTATCACCGTCATTCTTAATCATTTTGCAGTTTTTAAAGAAATTGAGGGATATCATAACAAGGACAATAACACATGATTTGGTTAAACTTTGCTACACTTTGGCCTGATGGCATTCTTCCTGTCTGCCGGTAGTGAGGAGTTGTATTAAAACCGTGGATCATCCAGTCTCACTGGACCTTTCCAAAAACTTAACAGAGTTTGGGGAAAAGTGGCAAATATATCATAGTTGAGGCCCCAGACCCTTCACAGCAGATAAGCATGTGCTTAACTTTAAAGGTGTGAGCAGTCCCATTGACTTCAACAGGAGGGCTCACGTGTTTCAAATTAAGTAAGTGCTTTGTTGGCTGAGGCCTTAATACCTCTAGTGGTCATGTCTGTGACCCTGAAAGAGATTTTCTATATTTTCTTTTATATTAAAAACATGTTATTTCTCTTCCTTAATACATATTTCTTATACATTCTAATGTTGCAATTTAATGTTGCTGTTGTCTACATTCATTCTTTTGTGAACTGCTTTTTAAAATTCATGGTAGCATTAAATTAACATCTTTCAATACAATCTTTATTTCCAGAATGCCCTTGCTGTAGCAAATTCTGTAAACTTCTTGGAAACTAAATTAGAAGAAGGAATTTCAGATAACTATACACTGACACTTGTGACATATGCATTGTCATTGGCAAAGAGTATAAAAGCAAAAGAAGCCCTGGATGTACTAAACCAGAGATCAGAGCGGCAAGGTACCGTAAGAAGCTCTTTCTGCAGTAGTATGAATGGATTTTCTTCCAACTTAAAAAAAAAGAAATCCCTGTTTGGCTGCATACAGACATAGGTTGTTAGTGCAGCATAGGGATCCATTTAGAATAAAATAGAACCCTAAAGGGCAATGAAAACTATATGCAACTGAATAGGAGTTTGTTATGAAGGTGGGGTTTCAGCCTTAATGACAGTGTTCACTAGTGTGCAGTGTGATTATATTATTGCAGAACATGAGCTTGCTGCCTTCCCACCTTGTTATGAGTGCCCGTCAGATCTCACTAGCTAAACAGGGTCAGGCCAGGTCAACTATTCTGATGATAAGCCTCAAAAGAGCCTGGCCCAGCAAATTCTTACTACCAAGCATAATGCTTACTAGTATGATGGGTCCCATTCACTTCAGTGGGATTCTTTCTGGTACTAAGCACTATGCCTCTTTAGTAAGTGTTCTCTGAATTGGGTCTTTCTATAATTATGCCTAAAGGGCTGATCCAAAAATCCCTTGAAGTCAGTAGGAGTCATTGTGTGGACTCTGGTGGGTTTTGTATCTGGTGTTCAGCCCCAGTTCAGTAAAGCATTTAAACACATGACCAAGTCCATCTCTAACCAGCCAAGCATTTAAGCACATGCTTAATTTGAACCATGTTCTGAAGTGCCTTGCTGGATCCTATAGGTAAACATAAATAGGCAGGTTTTTCCTTAGCTATTGAGCATTTATTCATGTCTTCGACTCTGACATCAGTGATGATCTCTTTTCCAGGAGACATTCGATTCTGGACATCTCCAGCCCCTCAACTGTCTGACTCATGGCAGCCACGCTCCATAGACATTGAACTTGCAGCTTATGCTCTGCTCTCTCACTTTCAGCAAGATAGATTATCTGAGGGGATCCCTATTATGAAATGGTTAAGCCAGCAAAGAAACCATCTTGGAGGTTATTCATCGACTCAGGTCAGACAGTCATCTTGATGCTTTGCTATATATAAATGTACTTTCCTAATATACACGTACTTTCCCAGATGCTTAAAGATGTTTAGGTGTTGCTGCACTCAGCATTTTAATGCTTAAGTCTGATTTCAAAAGTGATTTAGGCACTTAGGATCCTAAATGCCATTGATGGCCAATGGGATTTAGGCTGAAGTGCCTAAATCACTTTCGAAAATAAGTCTTAGGCGCCTCAGTTAGTCCCTGCAACTGAGAATGGCAACATCTAAATACCTTTAAACATCTGGGCCTTCACTTTTAATTGTTTTTAAATGTTTCTGTAGCATATATTGATTGTTTCTTATTCTGTAACAAATAGTTCTCATTAAGCACACGCTTAAAGTCTCTGCTGGATTAGGTCTTAAACACAGGCTATACATTTTATCTAATAAACATATTAAACAGAGAAAAAGAAGAGCAGTTCAAATATTTTTAAAGGGAAAATATTAAAAAGAAAGCAACAAGAACTGAAATAAAGGGGAGGAAGTGATATTTTCAGCTAACAAAAAATCACACCTGCATTTATATATCTTTCTTATTGAGGATGATATTGAAACAAAATCTGTTATTTTATTTAATGATTGCATATTGTGCTGCATTCTGCATCTCACACCATATCTGCACCCTATTTTGTTGGTAACATCTTTGAGATCTCTCTTTTTTGGTCTTCGTAGTATTTCTCAGGGTTGTTGTGAGGCTGAACTCAATTAAAGTGTTTGGGACCCTCAGATGGAAGATGTTCTCTAAATGCAAGAGGTCACTATTAGGCCAGGTCACCCCTCCTGCTGAAAAAGCCACAGAGGAGAGTTGGGGGGAAGCTGTGGGAGAGCCCATGGAGGCTCCCCTTCCAGGGTTTCCTCTGTATTTGTCTTAGGGATAGAGGTGAGATTTGCCCACTGAATGGTAAGAAGGGGTTGGCCCTTGAATGTTGCTGAAAAGTATGACATCCAGTGGCTTTTGCTGTCCTGCAGATTCCCCAAGGTTTGTGGGGAGAATGATGAATGTCTGCCCTAGCCTTGCTCCTGACACTTCTTCCCTTGGTCTTCCCCTCTCTGTGTGTGGGGTCCTGGACCCTTGGACAGGGTATCTGTGGAAACAGGCCAGAAGAGACGGTGCCGGGTAATCAGCTGACTCTACCTTCCCACTGGCAGGGCTCACTTTATGTATAAATCAATGTGACATGGTCTGATCCTTTATTGTTTTTATTAATTACTAGCAACAGTAAGGGACATTTCACACTAGTGCAACTGCCAAACTCTCTTTGAAAATTGTTACTGTTTTTGGAGTCAATGAATAGTCATGAAGAATAGCCAGTTGTCATTGCCAAATTACAGTTGTTCTTAACTGCATCTGTAGTACATACCCAGTATTGTCAGAATTTCTAAATGCCCAGTAAATATGGAAGATCTTCTGTACCTCCAGCAGGTATCCATTTTACTGAGATCACATCACCCAAGTTGTGTTGGCATCCAACAGGATCTATACAGTACTTGAGAATGCATTAGTTTAAGCTAGCTGTTTATTGTAAAATGTGGTCTCAGTCAAGTACAATGTCTTATCTCGTTCTCATTGCCTTTTACCAAGGTTCATATTCAATTCATTTTTTCAAATTTTGACAGTAATGTGAGAGATATTAGTTCTGTTAAATGAAGAATAAATTTGTGAAACCAGTACAGTTTCCCACAGATTCCAGGATGTTCTTTGTAACACATTACTTCTATTATTATTAATTGAAAGACTGATTAAAGCAATATCTCAGTTGCAAATAGCTTTCAGATTATTTTCCAGATGGTATTTTTATTTTGGAGTTTGAAAATCTCACAGCATGTCACTGTAGTACCATCATGATAAAGCTCACCAATGAATTTCATCCATCCTTTTATCTATTGTTTCTCACAATAAAGGGTAGATTCATCTATTTTAATTTTGACATTTCTCCAAAGAAAATAATGTTTTTATAGTTTGTTCTTACTTAATTTTTGTGTGTGACCCCAAAGCATCTTTGTTACATTTAAAGAGTGAATTATTTTATATTAGCTAGAGTGTTTCCCTGACTTGTAAGAGATTTCCATATTGGAGAGTTTGCGTCATTATCAAACAGTGAGGTTAGACAGCTGTTGGCTGTCTGTGTCATACTTTTCTAACTTAAACTATCATAAACTACTTTCTAATTTGTATGTCTGCAATACATAAAGTATCAGAATGTTTTATTTTAAAACATTTTTAATTTGTGTGTTTAAAGAGTAGTGTGGACAATTTTATAAAGGAATAATGCTCAATTCAACCAAAGAATAATGTATTTATAACATCCCTCATGGACATCATGCTCCAGGTTTGATATATGAATTGTTGAAATTCTGTTAAGGGATTAATATTCTCTTCTACTATTTTCCCTAGCCATTTACTTACAAGTAACCTCAAATATTTCATATCCTTGTTCAATCTGCATGGCATCACAATACCAGTTCATCCATGTTGACATGAGGGCTTGTTTGAGTAACAGTGTGTTTGCAGTTGCATTCAGGATGGAGTTTATGGGCTTGATCCTCTAGTCCTTAATACGATGTGCAGTTCCATTCACTTCAGTTTGAGAGAGGTCTTGTAAGATCTGGCCTTCAATCAGTTTGGTTCCCAAACACCTGAAATTTGAGTAGAGTGGTGACAGTTATCCCATTTTTTGTTATTGATTGCTCTCCTACTATAAAGGGACCATCATCTTTAAGTATGAGAGACCAGACAGTGTTCTTGTAGGGTAAATCTTGGTCCTCTCCAGAGAAATGTCTGCCAGTTGCAACCTACCATTGATTTTCTTCTGTAGTCGATAATTTACATCTTCTCTACCATACCATTTCATCTAAGTCTTCAGGCTGGAATTCCAAGTGGTAGTGATTCAGTCCTCTGTGAACTGCAACAACTTCACCACTCAGTCTGGATTTCCCAGATTTTAAGGAATCAGTGAAGTAGATAATTTGAGAACATGGCTAGGACCAAAAAAGATATAGATTTCTGATGTTCCTGATTGACTAGTCAGCATGTACTATTATATTTATGACTGGCACAGTCTGATTTTGCATTGTTAATGAATGTTTGCTGTCATATTACAATTTTCCTATTACTAGAAGGTGACCTAAGATTGAATAATTAAAACCTCTGTGTGCCAAACCCGCAGAGCCCAGTGTTTCTATTACCAACAGCTAAGAATAAACAATAAATCAAATAACTGAATTATGAAAAGGTCAAAGAAATACAGCTCATCACCATATTTTTCAGAATATGAGTTATTAAAATTCTGATAATCATGACACAATTATAATGAGAACAGGACATTACAGTTCATGAATCTGTTATTGTTGCAATAATTGCAAAGAGAATAGCAAATGCTTTAAACTTAATCCATTATCTGACAATGTGAAGACTCAAATTAAATCGTTGTCTTGTTCGGATCCCATACTAAACTCAAGAGGGCCAAATTTTGAAAAACTGCCTTTTAACTTAGGCGTGTACTTTTGCACACCCAGATATTTTGCACACGCAAAAAAAGGAGAATTTGTGTGCCTGCAGAATGCTGATGTACAAACACATACTGTGTTTCTGGGTTCAGATGATTGCACAAAATGTTGAGAGCAAAAGATCTGTAGAAGCTGGTTGTAGAAGCTGAGGGGAATTCTCTTTGAAAAGTTGGCTGTAAGACTGGGCAAAAATTATTTTTACATTTTCTGTTTTTTACATCTGCAGTGTCTCAGAGGTACAGCTTTTTGATCAAGCCACTGTGGAAGCCACTGTGGAAAAGTGCTGTAGAATGTCTGATATTTACAATTATTTCTGGTTAGGCCAGATTGTGGCTGGCTCATGTCCTCCTACTGGCCAAGGCCTTTATAAAGGTGTGAGCACGGTTCAAAATGCCACAGACCTTCATGGCATCTACAAATAAAAATCAAACTGCAGTCCAGAGACAGCCCCAGAAGAAAGTTCCAGGAGTATCTGGGACTGCATTGCCTTTACTACGACCTCCCTCCCCTTGCTCTGATGGGAGTCAGGCCTTTCAGTAGAGCTGTGATGCCAGAGAACATGGCAGGGGAGCACCAGAGACCCACAACCCGAGCAGAAATACAGGATCTCCCCATGGATGACCCTGGTTATCTTCATATCTCAGGGGACCTGGAGTTGGGGGGGAAATCCCAGCCCCCATGACAAAATGATGTGGCAGTAACTGTGAGGTAATCCTCACAGGACTTTCCTCTTTCCTGGGTTTACTATGGGAGGGGTTGATCTGGCCCTGAATAAGGACTTTGGGATGTGGCCCATTGTGACTATCACTAATATCTCATTTTATCTGTGGAGGAAGCAGTAGTAATATTCCAGCAGAAATGGTTATCATTACCAAACTGTCAGCTAGATGGTGTGAAAGTAGAATGAATTATATTGTAAAAATAAGAATGGATTAAAAAAATGTTGTATGTACCTTTAAGCAGAAATAAGAAATGTTGAAATACAGGTGCCAGGAAAAGAAATATTAGGCATAAACAATGGTGCTAATGGCAAAACATTAACAGAAGATGGGTGATAGTTAGTAAGGAAATAAGATATGCATGCCTAGCCCAGGTAAACTTATCTGATTTTGCTTCCTTTGTTATCTTGTTAAGTTCTCACCCTTTTATCTGTACAAATAAGATAGTTTGTGTCTTGCATGGTGCTCACATTATCTGGGTGTCATTAGCAGAGCGCTGTGCTAATAAAACAGAGTGGTCTGACAAACTGTGAGTCCTGAGTCTAACTTTGACAATGGACAGTGCAGTCTACACAGTAAGGGTTAGAAAGCCCCAATTATCTAAGACCTAGCCTACATACTGACTTAACTGAATTAGTTAGGAACTGATTATTTTATTAAATTGATGCAGCCTTTATGTATATACTCTTAAATCAGGTTAAGAGTGTCCATGCTAAGAGGTCGCATTTAATTTAATGCAACTTTTGGGTATAGACAAAGTTTAACAGATCCTGGCGCTCACCTAGTTTGCAGGCTTTTATATTTAATATAAAAGCATTTGTTTCTCTCAACAGGACACCATCGTGGCCCTGCAAGCCTTGAGTATATTTGCAGCTCTCATTACTTCCCGAAAAACAAAAATTGATCTAACAGTGACTGGACCTAGTCTGGAAGCTCCAGTAACGTTTTCAGTTGATACTCAAAACCGTTTTCTTCTTCAGACCAAAGAGGTACTGTAGAAAATGAGGAAGAATTCTAATCAATCCTGTCACTGGAAGGTTTTTTTAATATGTTTAAATCACCATGTCATTCTTTCAGATTGCACCTATGCAACCGACGGCTGTTTCAGTTTCAGCAAAGGGTGTCGGGTTTGCCATCTTTCAGGTACGCAGGAAGATATTTTATACTTACTCTTTTTTTTAAGATCCTTTTTAAACGTGGTTTTTGAAGAAAGAATGTTAATAGGAAATTTCATAAAACTAGATAAATAAGAAGAATCTTGTATTTATATGACAAGAGACAAAGCAGGTGATGTAATACTTGTCTCTCTCATCAACAAAAGTTGGTCCAATAAAATATATTACTTCGCCCACAGTGTCTCTCTCATATCCTGGGACCAATATGACTGCACAAAACAACATTGCACACAACTTGTATTTATATAGCACCTTAAATGAACTCCAAGGCATTCTACTAATTGCCAAAATGATGTGGGTCAAATTCTGTGCAGACTTTTCTCCTGCACAATCACTGAAGCCAGTGTGATTGGATAGGTTGTAAATCAGTGCAGAACATGGGTACACTCTTAGTAATTTATAGATTACCTTTCCCACTTCTGAACTGTCACAGTTGTTTAAATACTGTACAGCAACCCTTCCCTTTCTGCCCTAAACAGTTGTGAAGAAGGCCAAGTTCTCTTTAGCAGGATTTAGCCATTTTGTGCTACTCTGACAACACAAAGAGGTCAGAATCTGCCTTCAATCTGCCAGTAGGGAATTCTTTGCGCCAACCACCCATACCCCAGTATAAAGGAAATATGAGGGAGGAGGAGGGAAGGAAAAGAAGTGTAGCGGAACTTCACTTTGCCAAACCTCTGCTGGGATCCAGAGGACCTTATGGTATGAATTCAAGCAGCCCTAACTTAATTTTTGTCTTCTCTGTCTTAAACTAGGGCTGGCACCGATTGGTCCTCAGAGGAACCAGTAACTGGCTCCCTTATGCTTCTCAGTCTCCTAGCTAGCAGAGCTCAGCTGCCAAAGGGAATCTTGTTCATTATGCTCAATCACATTTCAGAGGCAATTTATGTAGGGAAAAGTAGGAATATAGGAACTGCCATTCTGAATCAGGCCTCCCGTCCATCTAGTCCAGTATCTTATATGACGGTAGTCACTGCGAGATGCTTCAGAGGAAGGAGCAAGAAACCCTGTAGCAGACAGTATGGAAAAGCTAGATCTTATCTAGCATTGGGATTAAGCCCATTCTTCTTTATTTAAAAATAGAGATCACTGTATATCTGGTAGTTATAGCCTATTTTACCACAATGCTTGAAAAGGCTCCCACCGTTACTATGCCTACTCAAGGTAAATTGAGCTTAATCTATCCTGGCCATAATTTTTAAGTCATAACAAATTCCAATTCCAGTTTCTTATAATCTGTTTGACCTTCTCTTCGATGTCCTGACACAGCTGGGAGACCACGAAAGAGAACTGAGAGCTTGTTCTTTTAAAATGATAAATATTTGGATAAGTGACATTTACAAATAAATTTGCATGACTGGACATTATCAAATGAACAGCAGTTAAAGATATGTACGTTGTTCATTCAGCATCAAGCTCCAATGACTGCAGACTCATAAATCATCAGTCTTTTTTATGCATTTACATAAATGCTAGTTGTGTTTACAACAAAGTTCCAATATGTTAGACAATAATTTTAGATTCCACACAGTGGGCCAAGATGAGAATGAATATCTCAGTGGGGTAACATTTGCTCATCCATCATATCAAAAGGGCTGGGAGAGGGGAACTTAGCAGAGATGGTTTCCAAAAGCAATGATATTACTTAACTTTCACCATTAATGAGAAATACTGTATAATGTACATTTTTAATAGACTACTATGATAACTAAGGTTCAAAAACCAAACAGATGCACAATGGTCTACACTACTAGATCCAGTTCATCTGCTTCATCTAAATCAGGGGTTCTGAACCTTTTTTTATGAGGCCCCCCCAATATGATATAAAAACTCCAAGGCCCACCTGTGCCTCAACAACTGGTTTTCTGCATATAAAAGCCAGGGCCAGCATTAGGAGGTAGCAAACAGTGCAACTGCCCGGGGCCCCAAGCCACAGGGCTCCCACAAAGCTAAGTTGCTCAGGGCCCCATGCGGTGGGACTTCAGCTTTCTGCCCTGGGCCCCAGCGAGCCTAACTCTGGCACTGCTTAGCGGACCCCCTGGAACCTGCTTGTGGCTCCCCAGGGGGCCCTGGACCCCTGGTTGAGAACCACTGATCTAAATCACCCTTTGGTTGTATTTCTTCTTGTAGCTTAGAGGCAGAGATGCTGCAATTTTATCCTTACCCTTTCTTTGGAGTAAGGCATTTCATCCAATAAAACTATTCTTAGGTGGGACCACCTCTTTCCTCCTGCTTCCCTTGGTGGGGTTGCTTTTCAGGAAGGAGCTCTGATATTGTACAAATCAGATTTCTCTTTTTCCCAGCTGCAAGCAGGAACTGGATCTTGTCTGCTAAATCAGATAGCATATGACAGCATGATCTTATTTCTTCAGCTGGGTTCCACTGTCCAAGACCTTATCGGAGTTCAGTAGTCAGACACTCTATTCCGCGGATCTGACTTTACCTCCAGACGTAGCATGTCACACACTGATTCATTTAAATACCAGAAAGTACCATGCTGTCTCCTGTTGGGATCTCAAGGACTGACCATTATTGGAAGAGCCTTAGTTCTCCACAGGATAAATTCTTAGAAAAACCTGTGTAGTTCTTGATGACTCTGCTAGTTACTTTGTAACCTTCTCTGACATTGGTCTCAGTGGGCTGTAAATGAGTTTCAGCTGCCTCTTCTCCAAACCCTCTAGGTTGCCATGAAAATTGCAGGGGCCGACATTTTTCTTGTAGTTTCCTGGTCTTGCAGTTGATAAACTTGCATAGCAAGCTATTGTCCTGGCTTGGAGAGGAGCAGGATTAGTCAATCCCTACATTTTGAAAAGGAAGGTAGCTCTGGCCTGGTATGGGCAGACAGTGTGCGTGTCCTAAAGAAATTGATCTTTCCTCTCCTTAAGCATTTTGGACAAAGGGCCAGATCCCCAGTTGACGTAAATCAGGCTATCTCCATTGAAATGGAGCCACAGTGATTTACACCAGTTGAGGATCTGTTCGGAGATGTGCATTTTCCCAACATGTTTTCACCCAGGATAATAAATAATTAAAAGAGAGAAAAAATTAATTGGAGATAGAAAATGCTGCAAATACGTCCTTCAACAAATGCCCTCAGCCAAATACATATTTATTATGGTGATAGTTTAAGAATACGAAAGGAAGGAAGTTGTCCTTGACTTTATGGAGACCTTCAAAATAATTCACATTTTTTGGATGCGATACCATTGAAGTTATTTTCTTAAAGTTCTTTTGGATGCAAAATATTAAATTTCAGTTTCCTCTCCCTGCCCCTCTCTGGTATTCTCGTGTTACAAGAAGAGTGGACAAGTCTGCCTTTAACTGATTCTCTGCTATTTAGTTAGGCTGCATCAAGGAAGGTGGCTTCAGTTAACCTTTTTATATTAAGAACTGTTTCCATTCCTGTGCGAACCTCCCCTCACCCATGAGAAGGGAGGAAGGGAAAGTCAGACCTTAGCAGCAGTAACTCATTCCAGTAAAATGTTTGCTAACTGACCTGTTCAGTATGTTGCTTCAGATGTCCATGTGCTGGTGGTAAATTCTCATGCATTTGTTTTTCCTGGCAAAAGCTAAAACAACTTGTTCCTGTGATGACAAATTGCTGTGTGGGTTCCAGCTTGATTATACCAAACTTACAACACGTCTCCAATAAACTGACCACTCTATCCTCTGTGTTATTCCTGAACTTGTTCAGTTGCCTCGGGACACGTTATTGTTCAAGAGAAGTTTTCATTTCGGAGCCAGTGGTGGTTTGCCATCTTTGTGGTGTCTTTATTGAATCATCTCTATACTTGAGTGCTAAATTCAGAGACGCTATACAGAGTGACAGGAGTAAGCATCTGTAAGTTGGAGTACCTGGTGTAACTTACACAAGGGGTCAGAAGATACAGCAGGAAAAGCAGCTCACAGAAAATTAAAGGGCCCTCTGCTTTTACTGATTTACTTGTACCACGCTTTGTGGTACCTTTTGAATTTAGACTAACATCTTTTCTTTGCCTGGCATCATGCTAAATGATTGTATGGCAGTGGAGTACAATTTCCTACATCCTCTCCTATTGTACTGTTGTAGTGAGGTATATAGTGATGTATGGCAGTTTGTTCATCTTTTCAAATACAACTAACTCTCGGCTATTTTCATATAATAAGCAGAAAGTAAAGTTCTCTCTGCTGTCCCCAGAGATTTATCTGAAAGGCTAAGAAGACAAGGAGGGAGTATTGATTTGTATATGAAAACTATCTAAAAGCTGACTTTCCTTTTGTTGGGCATAACCACAAGTCTGTCAAACCAATGTTTATTAGCACTTAATAGTAAATTTTCTCACCATCTTGTAGTTGTTTTTGTCATTCTAGGAATTTCAAAGTTGAGCTTTTCATTGTAGCACGTGCTCTTCTCCTTGAGGTGCTGAATTATAAACTCTTCCTCTGGTCCCTTTCCAGATACCCAACCATGCTTGTGTACTGTGTTTCGGTGGGAAGATATTGCCATTATAATTCAATATCACATGGCAAGTTTCTCAGTCTTAAGGCATCTGACATTTATGTCAAACTCTCAGCAACTTCTAAATGCTTTGTGTCTGGCATGTTTGGTCCACTATGCCACACCAGCTGCTTCCCTTCCTTGGTGAATGTTCTCTAATGACTGGCACAAGAAAGTGCTCATGGTTGTTTAATCCTGACCTCAGCATCTTGGGTTTGGCTGTTCACATTTATACTTTCCTGAAATGTTGTGATAATCAGATCATCATCTAATTAGTCAGACCTTCCTGAAGAAATTCTTGTTCTACAACCCTTTTCCAGCTGTTTAAAGCTGCTGATGCACATTTCCTACACTAAATAAATCAGGAATCCTCTGCCGGGGTGTCTAGTGTATTGGCTTGTTTTATATGTATACCTCTGTCCTCTGCTAGACACACTGTCACATTTCCTTGTGTAGATCACCTGGCAGAGGCCTGCATTTGTTGAACAGGCAGATGAAAGCTCAGTCACTGATATTTCTGATTTGTGTTTAGCTGATGACTGTCATGGTGTCTTTTTGTTACTGAACTAGCTGATGTGATAATTAAGGTTTAAATAAATATCTCTCTCTGTTGTACTGAGCTTAGAGTAAAATGCTAACCATAATCTATTTTGAATGTAGAATTGCTATAATATATCACACCTCACACATAAGATCAAGGTAAATTCCATAAATAAAACTATTTTGTGAGTAAAAATTCCTATTTGCTCTCCTTCCATATTCCCATGTACATGAATGTTTTTCCTTTCTAACTCTGTTAGTGTCATTGTCCAGAGTTTTCTTTCATTGCATTTCAGAATTGACAGGAAATATCTGCAGCAGTGCACATTATCAAACAGCGAAAGCTAGTTAGAGAATTCCTACGTTTCACAGAACTCACACATTTTCCTCAGTCAGGCTCTGCTAAGGTTTTAGTGGATGGCACTGTATCATAAGACATCCAGAGTGTTGCACTTGTAGTTTTCTGACACTTCCTGTATTCCTTTGAATATCACATACTGATCTGTCAACAAAAGGTATTCAGTGGCTACTGATGGCTGACATTGGACCACAAACAGAGAATTTTTGAGAATCCAGATTTTAGACAATCGCTACACTTAATATGACCTGTTCTCTGGAGTTCTACCATTATAGACTTTGAGATCAAGCCAATTGTCTTATTGAACTCATTTTTGCTGTACAGACGTCATCTATGTTTTTGTGTTTGTACTCCCGTAGCTCAACATTATTTACAATGTGAAACATTCAGTCACTGGTAGAAGGCGCAGATCTATCCAAAGTCAAGAAGCTTTTGACTTAGATGTTGTCGTAAAAGATGACAAAAATGACATAAACCATTTTACCGTAAATGTATGTACAAGGTAAGTAACTCATTTGGTGCTTTTGCTGCTTATCTTGATCTGTACAATATTGATACTATTTAAGAGGTGTGAAGTATGTATTCTTTAATGCCTGTGATTTAGATGTATATCTACTACAGAACAAATTAATGACTTCATAGAAGGAACCAATTATTAAATTCAGAAGCAAATATTTAAACCACCAAAGAGAGAGAGCTTATTAGATCTGAACAGATTATTAATTGACATAATTATAAAAAGCAAAGCTGCCATTTGTCATCTCATTTTTTCTAAGTATGAGGGTTTCAACAAGGTTAGAGATATATGGAAGTATTTATATGCACAACAATATCATTTGACATTTCAAAGGTGTTCTGGTTATCTGTGCTGCTCAGCAATAGCAGGTCTGCAGGTTTTATCACCGAGCAATTTGTGAATAAGTAGAGTTGGTGCAGAACATTTTTGTCTGAATGAAATTTCGTCACAATATGCTGTTTTGTTGAAATTGAAACATTTTGTGGAGACTGGTTTTGAGAAAAACTTTGGTAGGTGAGGGGAGAACAAGGCTGTCATACTCTGTAGCCTGGTATGTCTGAGACCCAATAGTCTCTGCTCTGCTCTGCCTGATTCAGAGTTATCTGCGATGAAAAACTCTCTGCTCTGAGTCAGACAGAGCAAGAACGTAAACCCAGGTCTCCCACATCACAGTCCAGTGCCCTAACTATCAGGCTGTAGAGCATGACTGACGCATACACAGCCCCTTCCCATTTTGAAAAGTGCTCTGGTTCCAGTATGAAAATGAACATTGTTCTTGCAAAAACAATCAAAAGGTTTTGTTTTCATTCCAATATGGATCAAAGGGTACCAGCTGTGATAGTGTTTTTTTGTGATGTGAATATATGTCCACTAGAAGTGGACTGAGATCACCAAACTCAGTTCCTAAAGGCCACTGAATAGCCATTGGATATTATCAGTTTTTATATTTGGGTTAGCAGTGAACAGGTGACACAGAACCTCCATATCTCATTAGTTACCTCTGACCCATCCAGTCAGACAACAGAATTTTGTTATTAATTCCTTTGCTGGCTTTCTTTGTTACTTGGCATGACATTGAATATATATATATATATATATATATATATATATATATATATATATATATATATATATATATATATATATATATATATTAAAGGGAAGCGTTTAAGAAAACATCTTTCTGTAGCCGTTTTCTCATTAGACACATCCTGTTGTGGTTAAAGAGCACCGGATACTTCACAGAAAACCCTGAAGGACATTGTGCTTGTATATTATATATTTACATTTTTCCCTTCTTTCTGTGCTTTACTACCAAGGACACTGGGAGAAAAACAGTCTTTAAAAGCTTATCTGTTCCTGTTGAATATTTCCTCCCTTGAAATCGCAGCTCCCTTCTTGTGACATTATAATCATTTCCATGCAAATATGACCTTTGCAAGCCATCACATTGTTCACGCTCCTTATTTTTTATATCCCTTCTCTGCACACTCTTTGTATGTTATTTATTTAAACTGTATATTCTTCAGGGCAATGTCTGTGTGTCACTATGTTTGTACAGTGCCTAGCACCATGGGGCCCTAATCACAGTTGGAACTTCTTTCTTCACCATAATACAAATAATAATATGTGTGTATATATATGTATAATATATATAAATATAGCCAAATGTGAGGTCAGTGCATAGACGATTGACTTCATTGGGTAATAACCAACAGGAGCATATAAAATCTTGAAAACAAAAGTCCTGATTACATGTATATGTCTCTGGTAAAAACCCCAGTGATACAGGTAGGGGTCAGGGACACTGTAGCGTATAAGCAGAGCTGGCTGTAAACAGGATGTTTTTCAAAGTTTTCTGTGAAATGAACTCCAGCACAAATTGTAGACACTTCAGTGACAAATTCTGTGCTAAGTTACACCACTGGCTTGAGGGTAATCTTAGCTGGATGTCCCCATTTTCTTTCCCTGGCTGACATATCTGATTCAGAGCTTTTGGCCAATGATACAGCCTGGAGGGACTCCATCTCTCCTCTCTTCTGGGATGCTGAGAGGCACTGCCACTTTTGACATCTTTCTCTGTGTAGTCAGTTCAGAATGGTACATGGTCATTCAGGACCAAGCTCAATCAGTCTGGAGCCGAAGGTGATCCACATGAGTCCTGGTGGCTCTGTGCCAATGCACTTTGGGCAGGATTTGACCCTTAGAGAAATGGAACTGTGCCTGGATCTGATGATCATACTGTTTTTCTCTGATTAATGGGACACGTTCATGCCACGCGTACTGAATGCCTAAATAATTTTACTGTTAGTCATTTTGGAATCCATATAACATGATGTGATTTTCCATTTCAGCATAATCTAGAAATCATAGCAAGATGCAGGTTGTTAGTTCAGAAGCATTCCTAAACTGTGGACTGGTTTGAGTAGTTACCGGTATGCATCTATGGCCAACGGCTGCAAACACCTCAAAGTTTTTCCAATACCAACTAGCAGAAATTCTGTCTTGCTTCAACCAGCTCTTGAGCTGACCTTGGCCAAAAGCACTACGTTAACAGAATAACATTTACCCACCATGTGTCATCTGCATGCTGTTGGTCTTTGAGCCTGTGATGTCTCACAAAATCTACTAGTGGAAACTGTGCCAGACTGACAATATCCTGCAACCTCCTGGACGAACTGCACAGAATTAAGATAAACTATTGAATTAAGTTAAACCTTATTGAATTAGGTTAAATTTTTTGGGGCCTATTGTACTCAAAATGCTACTATGTCTGTTATTGTGGCACTGTATGTAACTCCTCAAGGAGGAGAGAGATGCTAATGTAATTCTTTCAGTTATCAGACACTTTGAAGCCACCTTCTGGAGAGGTGCCCATATATTAGTTCAAACTAGATTCCCCAGGGACCAAGAGACAAAGAAAGGATTTTTGGATAAATAGCCTGTTTTACACAGGCTCATTGCCTTCTTCCTGATCCAGCAAATGGACAGGACCCGTGGTCCACAGAGGGCCCCAGTCCTTAGGGAACAGTTGGAAGGACTGGGCCCACTGAGGCCCCACAAGACTGGATGCTTGTTCTGAGCTGAAGCTGAGATGAATAGGTAACCACAAGGAAACGCTGTGGGTGGGATGTTGAAGAACTGCTCCTGACAGAGCCCATGTTAGTGCTGTGTGATCTCTGGTAAACTTTATTAGCATGCGTATAGATTCTTTCATTGTAATATGTTTTTTCTGTAGTCCTACCTTAAGAACAAAATAGGCTCGCATAGATGTGGTAAATATAAATATGGGCAGTCCCACAGTTAACCATCCCTGAATAGACAGCAAGCAGGCCTCCTTGGGCAGCCTGCCTCTGCTGGGAATAACACAGTGATGGCAGGAAACTGTCCAGCCTGGCGATCTCCAAGTCCGAAAGGAAAGAGAATTGTGTCTCCACCCCAGAGGGGTGACGGAAGCCTGAGATTAGGTGCCTTTGTTTGACCATACAAGGGGAATACAGGTGCAGTTTTCCTGAACTTTGACAGTGGCATGATGCATTTTTGGTTAGAAAACCTGCAAGATTGGTAGAGGAGCATGTGCTGTTGTTTCTAATTCTGGATGGCCTTGCCTCTGCATGCAGTAGGGTGTCCAGACAGCAAGTGTGAAAAATCGGGGTGGGGGGTAATTGGGACTGTCCCTATAAAATCGGGACATCTGGTCACCTTAGCATGCAGTGGGATTTCTGCTGTCTCTAAGGAATAGGAAGGCATGCTCCATTAGCTCTATTCACTCTGCCCTCTGTGCTTATTGGCTACATATGCTTGATGTCTGTGCTCATTTGCTGCCCTGTGCTGCATGATGCAGAGGAGAGCAACAGCTCCTAGACTGCTGGAGGAATGATCTCACAACCCAAAGTTCCAGCTCAGGGTCTCCTTAACTCAATTTAGAGACAAGTTTTTCTTCTCACTTCTTTCCTTATATCACTAGCCATTTTCTTAGCTGTGTGTATGTGTGTGTGTGTGGTTTTTTAAGGGCCCATGTTGCAGAGGAGACAATAGCTGGGACTATCCCCTGCCTCTTTCTGTTTTTTGGAGGAAGGCGCATGTGTAATTGTTAGAGGGTAGATCTGACTCACTTTTTTGGGGGGTAGTACCAGGTTGGTTGGGTTACCCATTGTTATTTTAGTGGTACCCAGGCTAGTTAGATGGCTTGGATGTTTCTATATCCTCTCAGCTGTAGTTATAAACACAGACCTAATTACATCCAGTTCCAATTCAGTTATTTGTTTTCAATAGCAGCTACTTTGGCACAGTGCCTCATCCAACAGATGGTTTCACTTGTTTCTAATCTCATGAGCCAACCGAAGTCAGCAATGGTGCTGTATTTCTTTCAAAGTCATATCTGTGTTCAATCAGCCATGCTGTCAGGCTTAATAGCATTGCTTTGAAAAGCAAGTCTTCCCCTTTTTTAAACCATCCAAATCTACAAAGAAATAGTTTTTTATTCAATTACTTTCAACTACTGTCAGGCATTCAAAATGCAGATTAGAGACACGTTCCATCCCCGATAACAATGGTGGTTTAGCCTCAGTCCCAAGGAAACAGCTTGTGCCACCTACTTTATTTAAAGAAGCATCTTGGCTGGGCATGGAAGTGTTATATGTAGAAGATAAAGCCATACAAATATTTTGATAGTTCCATTGTGGACCACAGTATGTTAGAGTCCTGCTATAGAGAAAAGCTTTCACATCCAGCGTATGAGTCTCAAACTGGCAGAAGATGCAATATTGGGGGGAAAATGGAAAAATTCAACTTGCTAAACTTTCCCTTTCCAAAACCAGATGGATAATATGTAATGAGCATTTTAAAATTGTATTGGAGGTTGGAGAGGTAATCAAGTGATTCCATTAAGTGAATTATGGACCCTTTTTGGAGAAATAGGGAGGAAATTCAATAGACTCTTCAATCTATAAATTTACACAAAAATACCAGAAAATGGTAGCACCAAGTGATATAGTTTTTGAATCCCAGAAATGTACAATCTGTTTTTTCATGCAGGCCCCCTTTCAAATTTGCACATAATTATATTACTACTCTGCATTTTTGGGGCCCATGTCTACTTACTGCAGCCAATGGTAAAACTCCCTTTGGCTTCAGTGGGATCAGAATTAGGCTCCTGTATATTGCAAATAACTGCAATACTTTTCTTTGCTCAGAGGTAAATCTACTCCTTGGCCATGAGGTTGCTAGGGGGAATTGAGATATAAATGTTTGTCTAAGTCGTTAATTTTCAGAGTATGTTAAATGATTCGCTTAAAATCTTAGAAATTCAACATCTGTTCTCAAATATATCTTCTTTCCTTCATTTCCCAGATACTGTACTTTCTATATTATAATGTGGAATGTAAATAGCAGAGTATTTTATTTCAATGTTAGAATATTTGATTTCTATTAAAAGTTTTCCTGTCTCCATTTTTTTTTCAAAGGTACTTGGGGTCCGGTGCATCTTCCAAGAGTGGTATGGCCCTCATGGAGGTTGACTTACTTAGTGGCTTCTCTGTATCACCAGGTTTCATTTCATTAGATGATCCAGTTAAGAAGGTGGAAAAGGCTAATGGGAAAGTCAACCTATACTTAGACTCTGTAAGTTGGAAAAAAACAAGAAAATACATTTGTAATGGCAGGTGCTAAACTCAACTCACCAGTTATTTGATTTACATTCAGAAGGACACCTTTATAAAAATCATATTTACATCTTTTGGGGAGTCAGTAAGGCTAAACCATTATTCACAATACTGTTGTCAATGGGACTGCATGTGTAGGTAAAGACTACTTAGATCAGTATGGGTTTGATGGATTGAGCCCTTAGTAAATTGTTTTTTTACTTAAATAGTCTGTGCTTTGGCTAAATTTCCTCTAAAGAGATCAGTTTAATGACCTAAATTCAGATTCTGGTCTTTAGAGGTGAGTTTTTAGAACATTAGCCAACCATCTAGTCCCCATCCCTCCCCTCACAACACCCTATCTAGAATTCTCTGAATGTTTTTTTTGTATTTTTCCAGCTAAATGAAACACAGGTTTGTGTGGATATTCCTGCTGTGAGAGACTTCAAAGTAGCAAATACTCAAAGCGCCTCCGTGACTATAGTGGATTACTATGAACCCAGTAAGTGTCAGTCATTCTTGATAGATCACTGTGATTCACAAGCTAAAAAATGCAATTATTGTATTCATGAAAGCAGAGAAGATGTGAAGATCAAGAAAAAGCCACTTGATAAATGCCATAGGTTACTGTCCAGTAACCTGCAAATGTGTCAAGAGTTATATTAATGGAGAAGTTCTCAGGTGGTGTAGATCAGCATAACTCTTATTGAAGCCAATTTATACCAGCTGAAAATCTGGCCTAGTGTGTTTCCAAAACTACCAGTTACCAAGTTAATGTTATCTTTCAGGTGGCCCTTCCATCTGTTTCTTATTTAAAGTCAGAGTTCCTTAGAGGGGAGAATGCCAGTATTTTTATTTCAATAGTTATGTAAAAGATGTACATGCAGAAATATTTCCCAGGTTCTGTTTTTGGTGTGGCATGTGTTTTGAAGAAATTCAGCAATGTATGAAACTCTTGGGTAAAGTTGGAGGCAGTGGGGAATCATTGAGGGTGGGGAAAAGGAGGGGGAGGAGGAGAAGAGATTAAGATAGGCCAGAGAACATGGCAGAGGGCTGGGTCCTCCTATTACAAACTGACCTAAACTTTAATAAAGATTTGGGTTTGGTTTGAGGAATGGGGGAAAAGGTTGTGCCAGTTATTGTATCCAGTTTTTATTGTCTATCCTTTAGTAGACACATAGGAAATCCAAATACTCCATGGCACAGCAATGCATAAATAAATTGTAGACTTATACAAATGTAGGGCTGAAAGAGAACTCAGCAGGATGTCAAGGCTACTTGCCCACCCATGCTAGACCATCCCTGACAGGTGTTTGTCTAACCTGTTCTTAAACCCCTCCAATAACAGTGATTCCAAAACCTCTCTAGGTAACCTGTTCCAGTGCTTAACTATCCTTACAGTTAGAATGTTTTCCCTGATATCTAACCTAAATCTCCCTTGCTGCAAACTAAGCTGATAACTTCTTGTTCTACGCTTAGTGAACATGGAGAGCAATTGATCACCATTCTCTTTATAACGACCTTCTACATATTTGAATACTGTTATGTCCATCTCAGCTTTCTCTTCCATAGACTAAACATGCCCAGTTCTTTTAACCTTTCTTCACAGGTCAGATTTTCTAAAACTGTTTTTTGTTGCTTTCCTCTGGATTCTCTCCAATTTGTTCACATCTTTCTTAAAGTGTGGTGCCCCAAACTGGACACAGTATTCCAGCTGATGACTCACCAGTGCTCAGTGGAAAAAATACCTTCTGTGTCTTCAGATGCCACTCTTGTTAATATGTCCCAGAATAACATTAGCTTTTTTTGCCACACCGTCATACAGTTGACACATATTCAATTTGTGATCTACTATCACGTCCCTGTCCTTTTCAGCAGTACTGCTGCCTAGCCAGTTATTCCTCATTTTATATTTGTGCATTTGATTGTCCTTCCTAAGTGCAATACTTTGCACGTATATTTACTGATTTCAGACCAATTCTGCAATTTATGAAGATAATTTTGAATCCCAATCCTGTTCTCTAACATGCTTGCAACCCCTCCCATCTTGGTGTCATCTGCAAATTTCATAAGCATACTCTCCATTCTGTCCTCCAGGTTGTTAATGCAAATATTACAGACCAGAGCCCTGCGAGACCCCACTTGATATGACTTCCCAGTTTGACAGCATAGCACTGATAATTGCTCTTTGAGTATGCTCTTTCAGCCAGCTGTGTGCCCACTTTATACTGATGTCATCTACACCATATTTTCCTAGGTTACTTATATGAATGTCATGTGGGACTATGTCAAAAATCTTGACAAAACCCAAATGTATCATGTCTACTGCTGCCCTCCTATGTGGTAACCCTGTCAAAGAAGGAAATTAGGTTGGTTTGCCATGATTTGTTCTTGACAAATCCACGTTGGCTATCACTTCACTTATTATCCTCTAGTCTAGGTTTGAACACACTGACTGTTTAACGAGGCATCACTTAGAGGCGTAAAAAGTGAAGGTGTAATGTGCAATTACATCTTGTACTGGTTTATATTGTAGTTTTATACAACACAAATACTCCATAGTTGTAACCCTAAATAAAGAAAAAGATTGCTTTGCATATTATTTTACAAGCAGGCCATTTTGAGTGCTATGTAGGATAGCCAATATAAATTAGTGAAGCAGAAATTTTGCCAATGCATGTAATTATAATCAAAGTAATATTGTCCACGGTGTTCATTAATCAAGTATCTTAGGCAGTACAATGGCCTCTGTGCCCGGATTCTGGCAAGGGGTTTTGTGAATCTTTCCCCCTGCTGTGTTAATAATCAGTGATCTGGAATTTTCTGTCATCACCTACAGTTGCTGAGAGAAACAAGTTGGATGTGCATGTTGGTTGTAAGGGTGTGAGCAGAACCTTGTCTAATCCGATTAACTGTCTCTATGCCAGGGCTCTGATGAGGAGTTTGGAGAGCTCTTATCTCCTGGCTGTGTCAAGCAGTGTTTTATCTACAGCTGGCCATGAAACTACATTTCCTTTCTGCAAAAATTTTTTTGAGGCTTTGGAAAAATTTCCATCCTGAATCGGGATGAAAAGACAAAACCTTGACATTTTCTGCAGACATGAAATCCTGCAGCATTTCATTTCAGAATTACTGAAATGGTTCCACAGCAGGTACAGTTTGCTGTCTCCAAAACAAAATGTGCACCTTGGGCTCCCCGGGAGCCTGTGAGACCTGGCTCTGATGGGCTGCAAAGGAGCCTGGGAACCTGGTTCCCAAGCTCCCCATCACATGGGTTGCAGCCTGGCAGCCCAGCAGGAGAGCTGCCAAGGAGCCAGAGTGCTTGGGAGCTGGGGTCCTGGGGCTTTGAGGCTCCTGCTTGTGAGCTCAGTGGCCTGCTAGGTGGGTTGCCTAGGAATCAAAACGTTCTGGCAGAATGTTTCGATGCTGATAAATTGGCACTTTCCAATGGAAAAATATTCATTCAGAAGATGTCCAATCAACCGTAGTTTTCTCTGTGACTGTGGATACCTGAACATGTGCAATTCAAACTACCTTTTTGTAAGTGTTCATGCAAGTATGTTTCAAAAACTTCAGGGATGGCAGAAAGTGAACATAAAAAGGGGCAAAGATTCATGTCTAATTTTTGCAGTATTTGCCCAGTCTGCTTTAGTGTTTGGTTGTATCCTTTCGAAAATCCTTTCTCTATTAAGTTAAATAATCTTTTTGCTGTTATTGTTTGTAGCTGCAATATACAGCTGTAAGTTATTATTTTTTTCTGAAGCATTGGCCAACTGCTGGTGATGGATTTGAATTAAAAGCATTGTTTTCCTCTTGCATTCTAGATTCCACTAGAAGTCATAGCATTTCAGTGGCTTGGTTCATCCCAAGTATTTATTTTAAGAAACATGAACAAAATATCTCAAACGGCTGTGAAAATACAGACTAAATATTTGTTTGTTTGACAATGATTTCCATTAAGATCAGAAACTGATGCTTACTAACCTCTTTGGACAGGGAGAAGAGCAGTGAGAAGCTACAATTCAGAAGTGATGCAAGGCTTGACATGTTGCGTCTTCTGTGAAAATGACTGCAGTCGTTGCAAAAGAGATACAGACTCCAGTGATGGCTCTCCAGGATTGCACCAACACTTTTCAGCGATTTCCCTGTTCTGCTTCTTGTTTGTAATCCAGGCAGGTTTGCTGCAGAGTTTGATGGTGTAAGAAGACACGTTTATGTAGCAGTTCTGAGATTTCCATAAATCACCCAAAGAAAGTTTTATATTAATAAGGGCTGAAACATCACCCGGAGATATCTGAGACTAGCGTCCCATTGTGTTCAGTAGAAGCAGGATTGGACCTATAGGCTAACTCACTGGGTCAGAAAATGTTGTGTGTTTCTACTGGACAAATTTAACAACTTCTTAAGTGCTTTTTTCATGCTATAGTTATTTACATTTTCTAAAGAAATACAGAATTAGATTAAGTGAGAGAACAATTAAGACTAACTTTCTATTTTCCAAAGGTTCTTTTTCTCCTTTCAGCATTATTTTTGTTTTGCTTATGGTTTATGGATGGGTATTAAAAATTAAGGAATAATGTTAGTTTATGGAATTATTCTGAAAAATTATCTACCTTTTGATTTGACTTTCAGTAAGCATAACTCTGGGTTTGTATCAGTACCCTGCTCAGTTCTGCTCTGCATACCTAAGGCTACTTAACATTAATACTGAACTCCATTGTACATGTTCATGATTGGACAACAGGAAAAGTAAATGGAGCTATCTTCAAAGCAGTTATGGGAGCCAGGAAGTGATGCATTCACAAGTGGATGATTAAAAAAAATCATATCTTTTTATCATTACAAAGAAGTGAGCTTTTGCCAGTTTGTAAGTTACATATTTTTTAAAAATAAGCTGTTCAAAGGTTTCAGAAATTTTTAATATTCTTTACATTGAAAGATGGCTTTGATTCCTACAGTGAAATTTGGCAAGCAGGGACTCTATCCCTGGGACTTTATTTCTGAATATCCTAAAAAAATAATAATAAACACAACTTCCCTCCTCATAGTGAATCATCTAGCCACTGAACTCTGGGAAAGCATTGGCCTGCTAAACCCAGGGTTGTGAATTCAATCCTTGAGGGTGCCATTTAGGGATTTGGGGATTTAGTTAGGGATTGGTCTTACTTTGAGCAGGGGGTTGGACTAGATGACCTCTTGAGGTCCCTTCCAACCCTAATCTTCTATGATTCTATGATTCTAAGTGGCAAAGAAATGTGATTGATACACAGGTGCCGACAGGCAAACCTGTGGCTAGCAGCAGGAGTCCAGGATCAAAGTTGGCTTGACCCAGTTCTGGTGTCCTGGAGCCTTGTAGAAAAGCCACTCTGGAGGACCTCTGTTACAGGAAGCATTGGTGAACTGAACAGGGTCAGGGTCAGGGCTGTGTTCCTTATGATAATGATATAGGTGTCCTTAGCCGGCAGCAGCTATGCAAAGAAACACCTGCTGCTGCACAGTTTTAGGATCTAATCCTGAAAACCACAGTTCCTATTATTGACTGCAGGAAGGGCTTGTAGGAATAGATTAAGTGGAGTGTGTGTGTGTGTGTGTGTGTGTGTGTATGCTTATCTTTAAATATATAAGACCATGCTTCAGTTCTTTACTAGATTGGGACTCCACTCCTTATTCCAGATTATGGACCTGCATTTAGGCCTAAACCTGCACTCCACACTCAGGTAGAATCCAGTGTGTAATCTTTGAAAGTTCTGCCAGAGTTGGAGGATAGGATCGGGAGCTGTTTCTGCTTTTGCAATGACTGTGAGCACCTGTTTGCTGGATAGTTATGCTCCCATCCCATCCTTAACAAAATTGCCCATAGTATTTTAAAGCAACCAAAATGATAACAGTTACTGTAAATATAGAGCAACTGCAGTTGTGACAGAAACAGAAACACGACAAAATGTTAACGTTACTGCTATTATTTTCCCTTCATACACACCCTTGTGTATTGTCTCTGTGTGTGTAATTAATTAACAGAGTCATTCTGCCTTTCTTGAGTACTGTTTTCATCCAGCTTTGCTATTGCTTGAAATGTATATTTTTGTAATATTTTTTTAAAGAAAAGGGATGAGTTCAGAGCCGCATTGTGTAGTTGAAATAATAGTAAAGAATAAAATTGTCAGACACATAGAAAAACATAAACTCTTGAGCAATAGTCAACATGGTTTCTGTAAAGGGAAATCGTGTCTTACTAATCTATTAGAGTTCTTTGAAGGGGTCAACAAACATGTGGACAAGGCGGATCCGGTGGACATAGTGTACTTAGATTTCCAGAAAGCCTTTGACAAGGTCCCTCACCAAAGGCTCTTACGTAAATTAAGCTGTCATGGGATAAAAGGAAAGGTCCTTTCATGGATTGAGAACTGGTTAAAGGACAGGGAACAAAGGGTAGGAATTAATGGTAAATTCTCAGAATGGAGAGGGGTAACTAGTGGTGTTCCCCAAGGGTCAGTCCTAGGACCAATCCTATTCAATTTATTCATAAATGATCTGGAGAAAGGGGTAAACAGTGAGGTGGCAAAGTTTGCAGATGATACTAAACTACTCAAGATAGTTAAGACCAAAGCAGATTGTGAAGAACTTCAAAAAGATCTCACAAAACTAAGTGATTGGGCAACAAAATGGCAAATGAAATTTAATGTGGATAAATGTAAAGTAATGCACATTGGAAAAAATAACCCCAACTATACATACAACATGATGGGGGCTAATTTAGCTACAACGAGTCTGGAAAAGATCTTGGAGTTATCGTGGATAGTTCTCTGAAGATGTCCACGCAGTGTGCAGAGGCGGTCAAAAAGCAAACAGGATGTTAGGAATCATTAAAAGGGATAGAGAATAAGACTGAGAATATATTATTGCCCTTATATAAATCCATGGTACGCCCGCATCTCGAATACTGTGTACAGATGTGGTCTCCTCACCTCAAAAAGATATTCTAGCACTAGAAAAGGTTCAGAAAAGAGCAACTAAAATGATTAGGGGTTTAGAGAAGGTCCCATATGAGGAAAGATTAAAGAGGCTAGGACTCTTCAGTTTGGAAAAGAGAAGACTAAGGGGGGACATGATAGAGGTATATAAAATCATGAGTGATGTTGAGAAAGTGGATAAGGAAAAGTTATTTACTTATTCCCATAATACAAGAACTAGGGGTCACCAAATGAAATTAATAGGCAGCAGGTTTAAAACAAATAAAAGGAAGTTCTTCTTCACGCAGCGCACAGTCAACTTGTGGAACTCCTTACCTGAGGAGGTTGTGAAGGCTAGGACTATAACAATGTTTAAAAGGGGACTGGATAAATTCATGGTGGCTAAGTCCATAAATGGCTATTAGCCAGGATGGGTAAGAATGGTGTCCCTAGCCTCTGTTCGTCAGAGGATGGAGATGGATGGCAGGAGAGAGATCATTTGATCATTGCCTGTTAGGTTCACTCCCTCAGGGGCACCTGGCATTGGCCACTGTCGGTAGACAGATACTGGGCTAGATGGACCTTTGGTCTGACCCGGTATGGCCTTTCTTATGTTCTTATGTTCTTATGAGATATAAGGACTTTCTGCACAGGGTATTGCCTGCTGAGAGTTTTTCTTTTCTTTTAAATCAAAATGTAGCTTAGCTATATTCCAAAATTGCCTAAAGCATGTGTATGTGTAAATCTAGATATATCTAGATATATATAGAGAGTTAACTTTTTTTATTATTTTTTTCATAAATGTGGGATCTCATTTTGGGTGTGATCCCATGCCCATTGTAGTCAGGGTGTGCCTTTCCATTGATTTTGATGTGTGTTGTATCCGGCTCACTGAGTAGTTGAATAGTATTTTACTCAGAGCTGGATTGTGTCTCACTTGTCTCTTACCCATTGAAATCAGTGAGGCTCCTTCTGAGTACAATAGCATGCTCCTGGATAAAGGTCTGGAATCTGCCCCTCTGGGAGTAGTTCCATTGGTTTAGTGGGGCCCAAAATTAAAAGGAAACCAAGACCCCACTATAAATATCCTTCCTCCTCCTATGCCTACCAAGTCCAGTTTATCAGTCAGCTCTTTGGTCCCATGTATAGAGCACGGGCAGTCACAGATAGCGTATGCTGTGGAAGTTATTTTTTTACTTTGTATCAGAAGATACTGACTCGTTGGTGAACTTTGAGAACACTTCTTCTTTCACCTCTGGTTCTGGTGGGCAGCCATCAGGACTGTTGACAGATCACATTCCTCGGATTTATTCTAAATTTCCAGAACACAGAGGCTACTTTTGGCTTGTACTGTACATAAAGCTATCAAGAGGGAAATTGATATGTGGTTAGTATTATGAGAATGAGGCTTGTTTTCCAGTGGAAATGCACTGGAGATGAACTACTACTTTCTATCAGTAGATGGTGGGGAAAAAAATCCCTGAATTTTTTGCAGCTAATCGTAGCTTCCCAAATACTGCCCAGAAACAGAGGTTCAGATTGCTTTTGTCTAACTTTTGTGCAGCGTAGCTTGGATTAGTGTTCACTTAACTTTGTTTTCTCAGAAACAATACACGTTTTAAACAATTCTTGGCTGTCTAATGAACAACACTAAGAAGCATCAGTCATATTGCATCCTGTCATGAAAAGTGTCATGATCAGTGGACAGTCCTTTTTTATGTACAGCAGGGACATCATTAAAAAAAATCCAAAGCTGTCTCCACACTAAAGCATATTGAAGGGGGCATAACTATGCACAGCATGAGAGAGATCTAGCTGAAAGGTACAATTTTGAAAAGTGCCTAACTACCACTGACTTCCAATGGGACTTGCTCCTAAGTGACTTATGAAAATGGAGCTTATGCTCCTCAGTCATTTTTAGACACGTATTAAATTCTGCTCTTGGAGCATGTTCCAAAACCCATTGACTTGAATGGATTTAAACAGGTCCAAGGACTCTGTATGTGTATACAATGTAACTACAGTACAGTGTAGGAAGAATAGTCTGTTAAGAATATGTAATATATTAATAGGTTTAATTTGCAGAATTCATAAAATGAGAGCTAAGTTTGAAAAGGGTTGACTGTCTGAAAAACTAAAATCACTAAGGTCATTGATGGCTACTTTGCTCCCTTTTCTATCTCAAACTCTGAGGAGAGAGGTCAAACTCACCCATATTGTATTGTGTTTAATTTGGCCATCATGCTAATTTATCCTTTTCTAATGTAGCCCTTACATTTTCTATAGATACCTTCTCCCTTTACACAGGGCACTGTTTATGTTTTTCTCCTGCCTGTTTTGGAACATGGTAGAATATTATTAACTACAGCATTATGGAAAATTGCTATAGAATTTAAAAGAAAACAATGACCGTTGTATAATCATTTTGAAGCTATAGTATTTAATAGAGAATTATATCCTATTAAAGAATTTATATAGGATGGTCCAAAAACATATGGAAAGGATTTTACTTGCTAGTCAATTTAATTCTGTAGACTTATAATTTCTATAGAAGCCTATTGTTTTAATCCCTATTAAATTACATAGCATTTACCCATAGCCCTGATTTCAAGGTTTTCAAGGACTATATATCTCCAGTAATTTATGGATGAGAATACAACAGCAGTTATTGTCTACTTGATCCATTCTCTTGTTAGTTCCCCCCTGGGTAAAAAAGCTATTAGACTCCATATGTTTGATTTCAACAGTATTTCTTAGAGCAAGTGTATTCTGATTTTGTATGCCATTTTGCAACATCATTGCACTAATATTTTATGCAATGAAGTCTGATA
Organism: Mauremys reevesii; assembly: GCF_016161935.1. Classification (NCBI taxonomy): domain Eukaryota; kingdom Metazoa; phylum Chordata; order Testudines; family Geoemydidae; genus Mauremys; species Mauremys reevesii. Next base: position 152,142,158 of record NC_052625.1, on the reverse strand, counting down.
ACTTTAGTGTATCTGACTATTCCAAATATCTTATTCTTTCTTGTCACTATTTGATTTCTGATATGTAAAGTGTTAATTTGTAACTGTATTGTAGAGTACCATATATGTATAACCAGAGATGCTGAATGAAGAATTCTCTTTAGTTTTACATAATGCATTTGTTTCTATATTTCTTAGTACTTTCACAAAATCTTAATTAACAATGCTCAGATCTCATGTCAGGCATTTTTTTATGGATCAATTTTTATTGTGGTTTGTAATATTTTAGGTGAGTGATGCTAATGTAAATAAGGAACTATAAAAGCACTGGCTAAGGAGCAGCATAGTATAGGCAGATGTACTATATGTTTCTTCACAGCTTTGTTACTGCACGTCAGTCCTGGTCTATTGCATCTCTACTGATTTAGGTATTGAGGCCATAGCCAATTGTTCCAGAATTCTTGTTGCTTTGAGATATGGGAAGTATCTGCTTTGATCTAGACTGAGGTCATGTGCATATTTTCACTTCTAATTAAATCATAGATTTCTAAAAGAAAATCTTTGCTTTTTTTAACTATTGTGCAAAGACTGCGGCCAATTGGGTTTTGAAATGTATATGTTCTTTATGGTGAATGTTATGGGATTAAATATAGTCTAGTCTATGTAAGAATTTTAGAGATTAAAATTGCTTTATTTTTATTCAGATACAAATTGTGATGCCCATTGGAAATTCTATTAAAGATTACATTAATTTTTGACAAGTTGTTTGCCTAGTTATTCTAGCCAAAGACATTCTGCTAGGGTGACATCATTCAACAAGGATGTGATCATGCTCACACTGAAATTAGTGGGAGTGTTGCCATTGTCTTCAATAGAAACAGACCCACATGCAGGGAACTCCATATGGATCTAAGTGCTAATAATGAGCCCCATGAATGACACTATTTCTTTGAGTAGGTGCAGGGACTTTCCCATGCAGAGTTTATTGCAGACTGGGGCTTAAGCTGACAGCAAGGGAACACAATTCAATCCTTACACTGTACTACAGTGTTTTATGAAATAATAATTGAATTAATTCAGCTGAATTTTCAGATTTCCCATGCTTTAGAAAACTTTTTCTCCATGGGGAATTACAACCAGTTTGAAAGCAGTCCTTAGTTTTGAAAGTAGTTAAAACTTCAGGTTGTTAAAGTTGAAATGTACTGAAGGTAAAAATCAGTGAATCCACCAGATCAGTTTAAAGCTTTCAAAAACACAGTGCTGGGTTTAAAACAATACCTGGAGCATTAACCGGGATAATTAACAATTTACTGAAAACATAATTACCACCAGATGGCAGTAGATGACTAGAGAAACTCAGAATATGTCAAAATTATTTCTTGCATTTTCATTCCATGTGTATAAATGTTGTAGGGCTGAAGATATTTTCATCCAGTAAGAGATTACTAATAAAGTAATTAAAATATTGTGCTTAATCCTTTCCCCATATGTTTTTTAGTTGTGTTCTTATCCTTAACACATAACTTATGCTTACCAATTTGTTTCTTATAACAGAGAGAAACATCCCCAGAGTGGGAGATGGTTTCATAGTTTTCTGTTTCCTAAAAATATTTTTTTATCAAACCCAAGAGAACCATTGTCTTTACAGTATTTTTCTATCCTTCTAATGCCAAATGTCTGCCTTTTGAGTTCCCCCACCACCCCCGCCTAAATGTTCCTCATTACTAGTACTTTGGGAAGTAAACAGTGGTAATTTTTAAGGTCAATGAGAAATTTAGCAGACAGTGATCTAAGAATTTGTGGAATGTTTATTTTCTAATAATAAAAACAGTGGATACCATATTTATGCATTAAAGTGCATGTTCTGCAAATCATCTTTTTTCCTGTTTTAGTTTGTGTACCTGTAATTTTGATTTTGTTCTCTGTCTGTGTTGTACTGCTTTATATACAGAACTTGCTTTGTGTTTATGTTCATGCTTGCAATTTACATTGCTTCTAATTTGTATCTTGTATTTTACATACAGCATGCTGCATTTGGAATCTAGTTTTTTCCTCATTTGACTTCAGTTTGTTTAACTCACCTATAAAATCTATATAATTGATTCTTTTAGTTCCTTCCAAGTTTGACTTCAAGCATTTTATATTCTAGTTAGTTGTAGGTCTGTTATTAGTTCTATTACGCCTCATTTCACTCCTGTACCATCTAACTATACTTACTTCACAGATGGGCAAGCTGAGGTAAAGAAAGATGACCCAGGTGAGAGAGAGAGCGAGTAGCAGGGCCAAAATAGAGCCCCAGATGCCTTGCATCAGACTCTAACCATTAGACTTCACTGCTTTCCATTGTAAAGCACAATGATATTTGTGAAATGTGCCCTAAAAATCTAGAGCAGCTATTGCTTCTCAGCTTGGTGTTCGAAAACAAGGAGTATTGTGGCTTATGTGCCCGGCCATTGCACAGTGCAGAAATGGGGAAGGAGGGTATAAGGAGCCAGGCAGAATTAAAGTCCCTTTGAGTAAAAGGATTGCACTGGGGCTCTGACCAGCCTAGAGACGGTAAGGAGAGCTTGTAGGCTTAGCCTCATCCCCTCCGGCCTGGCCAGGATTGGTGGCTGGCTGCAGAAGGGAGATGTGTGCTGCACACACTTCTAATCCCCTGTATGCATTTGAGCTATTGCCCACATTGCACCCCAGCAGGATCTGCAAGAAGGTATCGCTGCACCGTCCCCATTGCAGGCCTGTGCCTTCAAGTCATATTCTGACCCTTTGCTTTGTTTTTGTTGACGGGCTTGTGGTTTAAAATAAGTGCCTGTGATTGCTGCAGGAGCCAACAGAAGAGCCCTGTTTTATTCAGCCAGCACGCCAGCTTTCTGCAGCCATTTTTGGTATATTTTCAACCAGCACTCTGGGTTTGTAAACAAGCCTGCATCTGTATGAGGATCAGAGTGACTAACCCTGTTTATATGGTTCTAATTCAATAATAAATCACCCTTTCCGTTTTTAAATCCGTCTGTGTTTTGCTTGTCCCCTTTCCTCTTAATGGACTTTCCAGCTCAGAAAAATACCAATCTAATTAGAAAGATAAAAATGGAAAACAATGTATGTTTTTCCTAAGAAATATGTGTTCATCACATTGGTAAATAGGCACTCTCTCAGCTCCCCCCTCCTAGTCTATTAAAGTTAAGCATATACTTATGTGTGTCCTTGTATTGGAAGGAGTGTATTTTTGGTACTGTAAATAATAATTAGGAGAGCTGCTAATCAATTTACATCTTATGAAACTGCTGTAAATAATCTCATATTTACAATTACTGGGCCCCTACTTCATGAGTTAGGACACATTACTGGCAGTATCTCTGTACCATTATGTAACACTTTTATATGATTTCACAGCCTGCTTTAAAAGTAACTCACAGCCCTAAACTGTTGGATCTGAGGCCAGTGATTGAGTACTTTGTGGAGAGCTGTGTTCATTTCAGAAAGTGTAATTCTAAATAGCCGTGGTTGGAATATTCAGACCAAACGACGTTTTCCTGGTGATGTATGTGACTTTTTTCCTAGAACTGAGTGTGCATCAAGGGATAGAGAATGTGATTGAATATATGAGGCACTTGTACAGGAGAAAGCAATCCACAGATTGCTTCATATGGTAGTATATCATCAAAACCCTCAGCTAAGTTTGACCAGGTTAAGTTATGTAGCATATCAGTATGTATCCTTTAGGCCACAATGTTTTCTTACCATTATTAAAAACTCAATACAGCTGTCATAACCTGATTGAACACAGATATAAAATCATGTCTGGTAGCATTTTCAGGTGACCTGAAAATGGCTGGTGTGTTTGGGCTCACTTGAACAAGATGTGTTTTAATAGACCCAAAAGCAAGGCCAGACATCTAGGCATATTGAATGTAGGCCAGCCCTTTCGGGATGGGGACTGTATTTTGGGAAGCAGTGATTGTGGAAGAGTCTTAGGTGGATAACCAACTGAGACCTGAGCTCCCAGTGCAATGGGGTAGCTAAGAGAGCAAACACAATCCATGGATGTATAAACGGGAATATCAAATAAAGTAGGGAAATGGTATTAACACTGCATTCAGCATTAGTGAAACCATTACTGGAATACTGTGTCCAGATCTGGTATCCACGCTTTAAAGAAGGTGTTACCTAATATGACACAAGTCAAGAAAGAGCTACAAGAATGATTTGAGGTCTAAAAGACCGGTCTTACAGTCAGCAACTGAAGAAGTTCATTTAGCTTAGCCACGAGAGGGGTAACAGATGACTTGCTCTACACAGTCTATAAGTCCTTACATGGGAAGCAGATTCCAGATAGAGGAGGGCTCTTCAGTCTAGTAAAGAAAGGCATAACAAGAGCCAATAGCTGGAAGATGTATCTAGACAAATGAAGACTAGAAATGAGGTGCAAATAACAACATATGGCAGGCTGAGAAGGGGCATGATTGGAATCATTTTCCTCAAGATGGGTTCACCTTGCAAAAGTTGGAGACACATTGCTGTACAAGGAAGGGTTTGTAAAGTAAAGTTTCGTTTGTATTGCAGACACAAAACAAAACATATACTTTCAGTCTGGATGGCTTACATTTCAGAATGTGGACAACAAAAAGCAAAGAAAGAACTCAAGGAGAACAAACAAAAGTTGTGTGTTACTAATTCAGTAACAGTGTTTCTTGCTATCTTGAACGTATTCATTTCTTGCATTTAAGGATGACACACATAGAAAACAGATTCCTAGTAACATAAATGACTGCATCGCACCCTTAAGCATGGGGGTTGTTATGGTGAGTAGGAAAGGGAGTTAGACTATGGTGTCGCAGCTTGTTATGTAAGTGTGGGGAGGATTCCCAGGGCAGGTACGCCATAGGGAAGGGATACACTGACCAGATAAATTGCTTGGCAAAGGACTTAAAAAGGAGGTGTTGGTTAAAAGAGCAGAACGGGGCTCGTGGTTAGGGCTCCTGTGACTGGCATGGCAGTGAGCCAATGCCCCTTTCTTATAGCCCCCCACTTCAACCTTCATTTGGGGGGGATGGTAAGGTCCCAGCAATGGGTTGGCTGAGGGAAATGGATGGAAAAATGCAGGTGGGGAGAAGCTGTCAGAAGCCCCCTGGCTAGTTGACTGAACTTGGAGTTACCTGTACTGTACAGGTTTATCTGTGGATAGTCCCAGACATCTAATAATAAAGTTGCAGCCTGATTTAAACCATCTCAAGTGTCTCCTATCTGGTTCAGCTGGCAACACAAAGTTTACATTAATAGCCTGGTTTTCAATCCTTTGGATTAGTTGCATGATATAAATATATGATGATATTATAATTATTATTATAATTATAAATGACTGATTATGCCATAATTGCCAGTGGAGCTTGATTGTGAAAATGGAAAGACTATAAATAGCAGCTATTGAGCTGAAGTGCTGTTTCCATATTACTTGGAGTTCTATTATTTTGCGTGAAAATGCAACCATAGCGCACCAACACCATCACACAGCCCTTGATTGTGCAGTGTTTTAGACTGTTACTGCACTTCTGTAGCTAAAACCCACAGGGAAGCCAATCACACTACAGCAAAGCACGTACCACTATCAAGTTGCAATTACTTTGGCTGAGGAAAAATTCAGCAGAAGAAAAGGGAATTCCTCCGGATGAATCCAAATTCCAATTCAAATCTCTACTGTGAGCACAGTAGGTCCCCTCAGAAACCACTATGTCCATTGGCTTGTTTTCAATTTGTTCCAAACTGTGGGCCTGATCCCACCCACTGGCTTCAGTGGGAACAGGAGTAGTGCTGCACAGTTCTTTACTTTTCACACAGTGGTTGTTGTGCTTGGCTGGAGGAGAGGACTGAAACAGCAGCTGTTGCCCTTGGTTCATTTTTAATTCTGGACATTTAAAATACAAAGTGCAAACATGTCAAATGTTTAAAGCCTTACATGTGTTAAAAATGAAACACTATTGTTATTGCACATGATTGTTGTTCTGCAGCAGAGTGGGGTTATGGTTAGATTTCATTACTACCATGAGATGGCTTCCTTTATGTAAACCTTATTATTTTCCAAGTACGTCAAGGTGCCATTTTCACCTTTAAAATAACATACCTACAATATCTATTTTGCGGGTAACCTTCATTTTCAATTTTACAGAGTTTTCCATACCATTCTCTTTCAAAATGCATTAAATAAAACATAGAAAACAGTGAATGGAAAGAATTTGTGATTGGAGAAACTATGTTCCCTGGACAGCTGGCTGGTCACACGGTGCTGACTTCTCTTCTTCATTTCCATCAGCTAAATTGCATGAAAAGATAGCTTAAAATGCATAAATATTTCTACATACTATTATTTCGTGCATCAGTAGTGGTGCTGTTATATATGGTCTTCAAAATTCTTTTTCTTAACGAGTGAGCCAGTTTTGACTCTCAGGAAGACATCCATGCTGCGTTGTGGTTGGTTTTGGATTATGCAAGATTTTTTATCTAGACTAAGCAGCCTGGGAAGAAAGGGAGTTCTGTGAGAAGCATGAGTGCTTGTTGTCTCTCTTCGGTTCTGATCAGAGTCCAACTTGAAGCACAATTGCTTCCTGGGAGCCTGGCATTGGTGCTGGGCTGAAATTCCTAACAGATTGACCTGCATGCTGTTTGACCAGCTCATTACAGGACTGGTGTACGTGTGTAAATGAAGGAAGGTACACATAAAAATATTCTCATACTCAACATCACTGATTTCTCCTCCACTGAGAAAGCAACTTGCAAGGCCCCGGATATCTGCTATCATTCAGCAAAAGAGGTGACACTGGTATCAGAATGAACAGTGGTGTCAGATTGGAATATTTTTCCATATAAGCAGTTACTGTAGTTGCCACAAAATTTGTTTGACTGCAAATTGGAGGGCAGATGGTCTGTATGACCCTGAATAGGAGGTGAGATGAATATTCCACAAGATAAGCACTCTGTTTAAATGGGATCCACATTAAGAAAACGTTTGTAGGACCCGTCTAATGTCTCCAAAATGGGACAGGTTTTGCTCTTCCATCTATCCATCCAAAAAAGTCCTTTTTGTTGCATGTTTATTAAAAAGGGTAGAACTGGGTGCATTATGCCATCTATGCTCACGACTTATTTATTTATTAGAACATAAAAACAACCATAATAGGTCAGACCAATGGTCCATCTAGCTCAGTATCCTGTCTCTGACAGTGGCCAATGCCAGATGCTTCAGAGAGAATGAACAGAACACAGCAATTTTGAGTGATTCATCCCCTGTCATCTAGTCCAATCTTCTGGTTTAGTCCAGGAAGCCTAGCGAATGGGGTTGCATCTCTAGCCATTGATGAACCTATCTTCCATTAACTTATGTAATTCTTTTTTGAACCCCGTGTACTTTTGGACTTCACAATATCCCCTGGCAATGAGTTCCACAGGTTGATGGTGTGTTGTGTACAGAAATGTTTCCTTATGTTTTTTTTAAAACCTGTTGTCTATACATTTCATTGGGTGACCCTTAGTTCTTTGTTTTGTGAACGGGTAAATAACACTTCCCTATTCACTTTCTCCACAGCCTAGATAGACCTCTATCATATCCCCACTTAGTTATATCTTTTTTAAGATGAACAGGCCCCAGTCTTCTTAATCTCTCCTCTTATGGAAACTGTTCCATTACCCTAATACTTTTCGTTGCCCTTCTCTGAACCTGTTCCAATTCTAATGTATCTTTTTTGAGATGAGGCTACCAGAATTGCACCCTGTTTTCAAAGTTTGGGCTTACCATGGATTTATAGAATAGCATTGTGAGATATTCTATTTTATTATCTGTCCCTTTCCTAATGATTCCTAAAACTTTGTTAGCTCTTTTGACTGTTGCTGCACACTGAGTGCATGTTTTCAGGGAACTATCCATCATGACTTCTTGAGTGGTAACAGCTAATTTGGATCCCATCATTTTGAATGTATAGTTTGGATTATGTTTTCCAATGTGGATTACTTTGCACTTATCAACATTGAATTTCATCTGCTATTTTTTCACCCCATTAATTGAGATCTATTTGTAACAATTTGCTGTCAGCTTTGGATTTAACAGACAGACCTCAGCATTTCATTTAATGCTGAGGAGACCTATTTACATAATTTAGCCTATTCTCCTTGATGGAACTTCCAGCCACTGAACAATGTTAGATTCCATTACAGAAGTTTTACATCTTCCTAGAAGGCATTTGGTACTGGCTGCTTTTAAGTAGTGCTCAAACTAAACCCACCATTTTTTAAAAATTGAAAATAAGGCATAAAATTCATCTGAAGAGGTAATGGATTTTATTTAGAAGACACTTCCTGATTTTGCTTCAGCGGTTCCCAGGGTGACCATCTATATATGGAGGAGTTTGAGTGTAATTTTGGCAAGATGATGTATTGAGATCTTCACCCACTATCCACTGTGGTAGTGATTTCCTTCATCTATAGGACAGACAGAAATCTCCCTATCAATATTCTTCTTGATCCATGACACCTTTTTCATCTGTTACAACTTGCAGATTATATCAAATCAAATTAATTTAGGTGATAACCACTTTTAGGTCTGAAGATCTTTGTTCCTTTATCACACAAATACATACATGCCTCACACCCAATCAGAATACTCATACCCTGAAAATAGGCCTATAATAGTCATTGCTATTTAGGACAGGAAGGGCTATTAACCGCTGAGGAGGAAAATGGAACTTTGTATATCTGGTAACCAAGAAATTAAGGAGTTAAGGAAAAGGGCCTGATTTTGTTCTGATTCACAACTTTACACAAGTGGAACTTCAGTGACTTCAGTGGCAGTACTTCTGGTGTACACTGGTGTGAAAGGAGGATCAGGTTCAGAGACACTTTTATGCAAGAGGATAGATATCTTACCAAGAAATGCTTATTAAAAATCTGGTTAAAAGGGAAAGGATAGTAGTATGTGCACATATGGAAGTAATGTACTGAAAAATCTCTGTGGTTTTGCATGAGGAAAAAGATGGCAGCCACCCTTAGCTCAGCGGGATAGTAATGAAGCCATAAGTTTTACAGTACATTGTGTTCTCAGGTTCAATATCAGGGGATGGCGTCACTGCCATAATAAAGATGTATTTTTAACCCGTGAGAGCTAAAATAGCAGTGAGGATGTGGCAACTTGGGTTATCAGCTCAACCTCAGGCTTCCTTATAAACTTGAACTCAAACTGCTAACCAGCAATAAATCCTGTGTTACTTTGTTTTCACTGCTATTTTAACTTGAGTTAGCTAAAGTGGGATAGCTCGATGGCTCTCAACCTTTCCAGGCTACTTCACCTCCTTCAGGAGTCTGATTTTTCTTGTGTTTCCCCAAGTTTCATCTCACTTAAATAACACTTCCTTACAAAATCAAACATAAAAATGAAAAAAAAAAAGGTGTCACAGCACCCTATTACTGAAACATTGCTGACTTTCTCATTTTTACCATACAGTTGTAAAATAAATCAGTTGGAATATAAATATTGTACTTACATTTCACTATATAAAGCAGTATAAAAAAGCCATTGTCTGTATGACATTTTAGTTTGTACTGACTTCACTAGGGCTTTTTATGTAGCCTGTTGTAAATTAAGGCAAATATCTAGATAAGATGATGTACCTCCTGGTTGAGAACCATTGAATTAGCTAATCCATGTTAAGAACAGGCCCCCCCCCTTTTTTTTTTGGCAGTGAAAACACACTCACAAAATATGTATAACTGAGATGTCATATGATTTTCAGTTTATATTTTGTAATTTGATTTCAGATATGATTTTAAATTTGATGTAATGGTAATTATATTAAAGAAGAATGAGTTGATTGATTTTTAGCTGAGCGTCATTATGATTAATGAGTCTTCCTCTTCACTTCCAGCTTAAGACTATTGTTTCTTCTAGTTTATGTTTAATTGGATTTCAGTTAAACTTGGAAAAATAAAAAGCATGCATTTTTTTATCATTAGTATGACATTAAATTATGTTAAGGGTTGACTGAACATACCAGTGAGTTGTAAAGAGTTTTGCAAGGAGTAAGTATGCCGTTGAAAATTTTGCTCATTCTAGTCAGAAATGGGTGCTGGATTTTTTATGAGTTTTTCCAGTGTTTTCCTATACACAAAGAGCAACCACATGCAATCAGTCTGAATGACTTTTATTATGGGATATAGGAAACAATACAAAAAAGTACAAATGTAAGGTTCTAGGACAGCGTACAGTGTATGTAGCTTCTGTAATATGATGCATCAACTCTGAATCACAAAATGGCACCTTTAACGTGGAGAGGTTTAGAAATTTAAAGAGGCAATACACTGAAAAAAAATCATAGTTAAAAAGCTACATACATCACTCCTTTTTTCCCCATTTTCAATCTTTTGTCAGTTCTTCATTTTAAACAGTGACATTATTAATATAACATTACAAAAAATAGAAGTGCAGTGACATTAATAAATACACAGCACCAATGTTACACTTCATGTGTCATTTTTGTTTCCAGGGATGCTTTGTTTCTGTTTTTTAATTCAGCAGATATCAGTTGTGTGTCCAAATTTCCTGGGTTCATCAGTTAATGAGATTCACTTTTTGTATAGTACATTATTTTTCTGGTATAGTCAAAAAAAACGAATTTGTTTAAGTTTTTAGGCCTAGAAAAATCAGTGTAATTCTGCACTTATTTTTCAGATTTACTTTCTTCTTGTGGTCAGTCTCAGGGTTTCTGTATTTCTATATTGGTGACTCACCAGGACAGAGTACATACTTCTCAGCTACTCCCCAAAGATGCTGTTTTCTTCTTTTCCACTTACTGAGGAGGAAAGTGATAGCACCTACTTCACTCCTGTATACGGACCCATAGAATGAAACAGACAATAAAGTATTTTCTATCATAGTTTGCTTCTTGTTTGGGGACTAATACACAATGAGTGTATCTTATGAATATTGATCTGGTAGGTGATCACATATCTGAATGAGCTTCTAAGATGTCAAAATGCCACAAATGTTATTGCCTGAATTCTCAAGCACTCTGGGAGCACCATTAAAAATCAGTATTAGTCACAGTTAGAGTGCCACATTTCTGAGATTACTACAGTTTCCCCTAAACATACAATGGAAAATATCTATGATACTTTTGTGGTAACTGTTGGCAAATGATCAGTTTCTAATAGCTTGTTCAGTATATATTGTCCACAATTTAAAGCTAGTGAAAATGAGGCACAAAGAAGTTAAATGATTTGTACAAGGTGGCACACAAATCTGTATCAATTTGGGAATAAAACCCAACTCCCAATCCTGTGCTCCAGACCAATATTTGTCTCTGTCCCACGCATATATTGTATTATCTATCAACGGTGTTGAATTTGGAAACTGATATCCGTTCCAGGCCAATGGGGGCTGCAGGAAGTGGCGTGGGCCAAAGGATGTGCTGGCCAACACTTCTCGCAGCCCCCATTGGCCTGGAACAGCGAACCGTGGCCAGTGGGAGCTGCAATCGGCTGAATCTGCGAACGCTGCAGGTAAACAAACCATCCTGGCCCACCAGCGGATTTCCCTGATGGGCTGTGTGCCAAAGGTTCCCAATCCCTGTCATAGAAAGTATTATGTCTGTTAAAAAAATAAACCCATATATCTGCAACACTCATATTAGTTTATTGGGTTTCTCATTGCATCATACATCTGATTCTTGGAAGTTTGAGAGCTGTATGGTATATGTTTAAGCTTATAAAGATTGAAGATGTCAATGGTCTTTGCTGCAGGAACAAAACATAAAGCTATATTTAAAGGAGACATACATATCCTAAACTCCTGTGATTTGCACTGATGTAAGTGTTAAGTAACTCCTCTGAAGTTAGTGGAGTTACACCAGGGTAAAACTGGTTTAAATGAAAGACGAATCAGGCCCATGGTTCCCAAGGTAAATGAGTTCTGGTTCTTTAAATCATTATTGGACCAGATTTCCAAACACTGGTTTGTGAAGAGTCTCACAGTATTTGAAGAATGATCTAATCATTACTGAGAAGGCCTGACGTACCAGAAATCTTATCAGAAACCCGCCTAAGGGCATGACCTGAACCAAACAGACTTTCTGAATCTTTCAATGTTCACCCATTCCTAATGAATATTTGTGTGCAATATAAATGTGTGCAGCCTTTTTCTGAGTTATCTAAACATACACCTGATGCCACTTTCCCAGGTTATATGTAGGACCAAGCCAAATCTCATCATAGACTGCTGTAAAGTTCAGTTCCCCATCATGCCTTTGTTTGAATGATCTCTTGTGGCCTTGCTGGTTATATTTGTGCTGTTAGATTACAGTCTGTAGAATAGCCACTCATAGTACGGACAGACTGCACAGTGGGCATTCTTATCAGTGGCTTTCAGCTACGTGCCAAACTTTGTCATTAGTAAGCATTCTGCACTCCCGCTTTTTGTTCCTCCTCCCCAACAACTCAAGATTTTTTAAGATTTATTTTTCAAGAGTAAATCTGGAGGATTAGTGTACCTCTACCCCAATATAACGATGTCCTTGGAGCCAAAAAATCTTACCGCGTTATAGGTGAAACCACGTTATATCGAACTTGCTTTGATCCACTGGAGTGTGCAGTCCTGCCCCACCTCCTTCCCCCGGAGTGCTGCTTTATCACGTGATATCTGAATTCGTGTTATATCAGGTCGCATTATATCGGGGTAGAGGTGTATATACAACAATAGAAAAATAATACAGTGTATACTGTGCACAAATGACAATAATCAAACAAGCTTGTGACTATTTCCAGGAAGGTGTTAAAGGAGCACTCAGGGAAGACAAGGCCATTGCAAAGAAGTTAAATGAATTATTTGCATCAGTCTTCACTGCAGAGGATATGGGGGAGATACCCTCATCAGATGTATTATTTTTGGACAACAAATCTGAAGTACTGTTCCAGTCTGATCGGTCAATAGAAGAGTTTTTAGAACACATTGGTAAACTAAACAGCAATAAGTCACCAGGGCCAAATGGTATTCACTCAAGAGTTCTGAAGAAACTCAAATATGAAATTAAAGAGCAACTAACTGCAGTATGCAACCTACCACTGAAAACAGCCTCTGAACCAGATGTCTGGAAGGTAGCTAATGCAATACTGATTTTTAAAAAGGGCTCCCAAGGCAATCCTGGCAATTACAAGCTAGTGAGTCTAAATTCAGTAGTTGGCAAATTGGTAGGAACTATAGTAAAGAACTATTAGACACATAATTAAACATGATTTGTTGGGAACAAGTCAACATGATTTTTGTAAAGGGAAGCAAACCTCACCAATCTATTAAAATTCTTTGAGGAGGTGAACAAGCATGTGAATAAGGGTGATCCTGTCAACATCGTGTACTGATTGCCTTACAATTATATTTGAAATTAACACTAAAATCTCAGATACTGCAGCCATTTCTCCTAGAGAGAGACAGAGCAAGGATAGAATCCCTGGACTAACACTTCCAGGTAAACTCTTTAGTTCCTGAAAGTGTTGTGGGTCTCTGAAAAAGCCAGTCCATAAATCATAATGGGAAGTGAAGGATACGCAGCAGCTTGCTGAGGTTGTGTATAATGAGCTCCTGTTAATACCATTTCCAGACCATGCAAAAGAGAGAAGCGGTATATAATTCAAAATATTCTGTGGCTGGGTTGAACTGCATCTAAGCATCCAGACCATGCTTTCTGAGCACATCAGCATACTTACACACTGACAGCAGTAGCTGTATGGAAAGCTTTGGGCCCTCTGCAAATTACCAGTAGTAATGCATATCCATTTCTGTGAGGCTTTCACATCACCACAGCAGTGTGTTGTTTTTGTGTGCTACAGCTTGCAGCCGCATGGATAAACACTGACTGTACGCTTGAGATTGTTCCGAGCCCACATGAGTGAAATGAAATGACAGATGGTTCTGGGTTCTATATTCTGGCTACAGCGCCAATGAGCTTTGATGAGGTGTGGGAACTCATCAATTACTTTTTTTTTTATTATCACTGTTCTGGGATGCAGATGCCCTTGAAAGAAACGTAAGCTAGAGAACATGCCAGAGGAGTTACTGCCCTGGAGCCATTTTAACCTTCCGAAAGCTGGGAAATGTTTGATTACATACATTTTAAAAAAACATCAGGGTTGCTTATTCATTTTAATTTTTTGTGGAAAAATAGCAAGCTGTCCACTTTGTAGGTAAAAGAATGTCTACAAAGCCAGCCTTAGAATTTCTTTGCTTGTCCTGGAAAATATTTTAAACTGGGGCATCGAGACAGACATTCCTAAATGTGGATGTATGAAGCAAACAGCTGGATGCACGCCACCTGATTTAGGTGTGTTTACTTCAGAATTTAGACTGAAATTTTTACAGATGAGTGAGGCTCCATAGAAGCCTGACTTCAGGCCCCCTTTTCGGAAAATCCTGGAGTCAGAGAGCTATATGTGTTCTGCTCCTTTGAAAGTTAGCCCACTGCTATATAGCTGCCTAAATAAGGCTTTAGTGGTCTAACTTTATGTGTTCAAGTTTGAAAAGTTTAGACAATAATCATGGCCCATATAAGAATTTAGACATAAGTTATTGATATAGGTTGGCCAGCATAAAATGAGCCTTTAAAGAATCTGGCAGCCAGATTCCAAAAGTTTTTGTCAGCTTTCTCCTGATTCCAACAAATAGCATGATGCAAATCTATTTTTAAACAGTAGAGCAGTGTTCTTGATTTTATCTGGCCATTACCTGGGGACAGTTGGAGTGGTTAGTTAGTTGTTTGTATGAGCTAAACATGGGAATTTAAGCACAGCAGATAAAGGACGCAGATGGTTTCATTTATACATGATGATGTTAGATTTCTCTTTTATGACTTACAGATGAGTAAATGAAACTGGTGTACTGTAATGTTTTGTGAATGATGCAGATGATCAAGAAGAAGAGGTGTAGGTGTGGTTAGTGACTGAACATGTTGCTTCTTAGCTTTGATGTGAAATTTCACTTAGATCTATAGACCTCATGATTCCTTTTTGTTGGATTCATAATCCCCCCAGCAACAAAGTCTCAAATCCACTACACACAGGAATTTACCAAATTTTCTCCAAGTTCCTAATGATCTACCAGTTTTTCAATAATTATCCTGCAGGCAAGTGAAAACAAATGGAGATGCTTGAATTAAAAAAAATGCTTATGAGATTCAGCTGTCTGAAAAGTCACATTGACAGGACTGTAGTATATAGTTTTGTACTTTTAAAGGCAGCTATAAATACTGTTGGTAGCTGGTAGTGCAGAGCAAGAGCAGCAAGTGCTCCTAGTATTCCAATAAAACCTTCTAAAGAAGGATATTTTCAAAGACACAAACAGCAGTTTGGTCCCTCACTACCACTGGAAGTGAATGGGTATCCAATTGCCATTTGTGCCTTTGGAAATCTCTTCCAAGATGGTCTTTAGTACAGATTTTCTGAAAAGAACCATTACCTCCGCTGGACCCCACTCCTGCACCTTACACCAGGGGTTCTCAAACTGTGGGTTGGGACCCTAAAGTGGGTTGCGGGGGTCACCAGGCTGGTGTTAGACTTGCTGTGGCCCGGGGCTGAAGTTGAAACCAGAACCCCACCATCTGTGGTCGAAGCCAAAGCCTGAGGGCTTCAGCCCTAGGCAGCGGAGCTCAGGCTTCGGCCTCAGCATTAGTTCCTCCTGTGCTGCTGACCCATCTGGCACTCTAGTTCCTCCTTTGATTACAGTCACTAATTGTGATACTTCTTCCCAAGTGATGCCAGCACATTCAGTATCCTCTGTCACTGTCTTCTACTGGCTTTTCCATGTCTTCCTTGCAGTCTCCCTCCCTTTGGTACCCAATACAATGCTTATTTAGCATGTCTCCCATCTTTCATGCAGTGTACATGTCCAAACTACCTGAGCCTTCTTTCCTTGATGATATTTTCTAACATGTTCTGCTTTGTCACTTCCCTCGCTCTCGCACTTATTTGGTCTCTCCATGAAATCTTCCTCAACCATCTGTTATGAGCAGCCTCCAATTTCTTTTTTTGTTAGCCACTGCCAGTGGCCAAGTCTCTGCTCTATACAACATCATGCTCTGTACAATCACATGGTATAATCTGATTGTACAGAGACTTTAGTTTGGTGGGGAGATCTCTACTTGACCAGATGTTGTTCAATCTTCTAAAAGGGGTAATTGCTTTTCCTAATCTTATATGAACATCTTTATTGCAGCCACCTTCAAATGTGCTCACATGGCAGAACTCTTCTATCTGTTCAATTTCTTTTGCATCCACGTACACCTTTGCATCTGTTATCCAGTTTCCTACATTCATAATCATGGTTTTCTCTTTTACTTTCTCATTTACTTTCAATCCAATTTTCACAGCATCCTGTTCTACTTCTGATGTAAGGGAAATCATTCCAGTCTATGTCATACTTAGTAAAGCAATGTGGTCAGCAAAGGCAAGGTCACGTAATTCATCTTTGCTAACCTGTTTTACACCACACATGATGTCTTTTGTTGCTTCATTAGCCAGTCTGTTATTAATGCAAATAGGGCTGGTGATAACACACACCCTTGTCTAACTCCAGTCATAGAATCTTTCCACACACTCAGGTCTGTATCTGATCTTACTGCACATCTACTTACTTAATATGTAGGTGTAGAGTGAATGATAAATGGCAGTTGCGTGGGCTCTATCTATCTCAGGATGTGGTCCATATATATTATTATTATTCATTTGTATTATGGTAGTACCTAGGAGCCCCAGTGAGGGACAGGATCTCCATAGTGCTAGGTGCTGTACAAACACAGAACAAAAAGATGGTCCCTACCCAACCCCCCCCCCCCCCGAGCGCTGCAAGTTTCAGTGCTGTAAAGTGCCAGTATAGATAGTGCACAGCGCTGGGAGCTGCACTCCCAGTGCTGGGAGCTTCTCCCCTCGTGGAGGTGATTTTTTTATAGCATTGAGAGAGCCGCAGCAGCACTTTAACATAGCTAGTGAAGACTTGCACATAAGACTAGAGACCCAGAAGATGGATACAGACAGACTGATGGGGGAGTATAAGGAAACAATGCAATAAGTACAATGAGAATATCAAATTATGGATTTAGATTTCTAGTATGTACCTTTAAGGTGGGAAACTGAGTTACAAGTCCACCCAATGTGGGCTTAATTACTTTGTACCTTTATTTTTAAAATTTTAGACAAAATCAGGTAGGGTTGCCAAGTTCCAGGGAAGCTCTTCTTCACTTTATGAGGGTCAGTTCAGCTTCTGGCTTTGATCGTGTCCTCCAGTCTTGTTCCTTTAGTTTCAGATCCAGTATTTCTCTGAGTTGGCCCCTTTCTTCACTAGGTTTTATACCTTTTCATATTATATATTCATTTGCTTTTTTCCAATCAGTGTTAAGCATTGAGTGTTACATAACCTGTACAGTCCGAATGTGCAAACTTTAATTTACATAACTTTTGCTGTCTACACTTTTTTCATGTCATTATGTCTTCATGGTACCTTACACCTGTTTTTACCAATATGTGGATTTTTAGCATGACATTCTGTGTATTTTATTATACTAATTAACTTCCTCTTATCTCAATCCTCCAGTACAATAACAAAATATCACCTCTGTCCTGTCGGCTTTAAGTGTTATTTAAATTAGTCTATATAAAAAAAAAAGATTGGCAGGACAACACTCATGTGAGGCAACAGCTAGGCCAAAGTCTGGCATAAGTATTATCCCTTCCAAACTCATTCACTATCCGTAATTATGAACTATTAGATTAAAATAACAAAACCCTTGTTTTTAACAAACAATTCCTCATCTTTATATTTCAGTATCAAAATTCAGTATGTATGTATGTATGTATCATGTATACCAGCCTAAATTATTCATTAACCTTTATTTTTTTTATTTAAGCAGGAGAGTAATGGAGAACATCAAGACCTTTAAGGTCAACATTTCTTATCTTCTCCAAATATGAGTTTTCAGGGACTTTTTGCTCAAATTTTAGCATCATGCTTGTAAATTATTAAAAAGCCTTGTCAGTAATTTTGCCTGTTGCATTTTTGAGGTTATTTTTTAGTTTAGGGCCTTGGTATTCAGTTGTTCTGCAACATGTCTATCATAAGCTCCAAGCGTACATAACAATTTGGAATCAGATTCACCACTGTGATGCATTCTTTTGCATCACTTCAGTGACCCAGTTTAACCAGGCAGCAATGTGGTCATAAACCTTTCTTAACTGCCTGGTTAAACTGGGTCTATGGCTGCTTTACATTGCTGGAGCAGAGCAAAGCAACTGGAATTAATTTGGCCCTCAGGATTTAAAAACACATAGAAGAATATTGCAATTGACTTGAATTGGGCCCTTAAAGAATGGGAACCATCCCTCAGGAAGGAATCATCTTGTACTTAAATATGGTTTAAGTTTGTAAATGGTTGTGAGTTTTTGGGTTATAGTCTGCCAGGTTGTTTGATTATTTTTAAATTCTTTTCTTCCTTTGTTGTATTACTTGTTCATGGAACTGAACTAATTCTGTAAATAATAATTAAATATATATTCAAAAAGAAATGTTGGCCATAGGAGAAATTTCATCTTACTCATTTTTTTCTAAGGAAAATAATATACTTTTAATTTAATAACATGGTAAAAGATCTGCAGCTGTATTCATTGTGCCTTTTAGTAAGATGATTAAGTAAAATGGCTACTCTTCCATTTAGCTCTCCTCCCTTTTCAGACGACTCCTAATCCACCCTCTGTGAGGAGAACTGTTCAGTGGAAAAGCAAGACACAAAACAAAGAAATGAAAGAAATTAAAAACACCCTAAAATTGTTGGCTCTGTTTCATGTTCAGCAAATGCTGTGTGTGCAGCTCATATATAGAATGGATTACCATTAGCTTTTGGCATCATTCTGCTATGCAAAAGGTAATTCAGAAACAGACTAGGGCCAAGAGAACTATTTGGGGAAAAAGAGAGCGAGGATTCCAGGATTTAATAACATTGGAACATCTGAATCAAACCTGAATGTCATTAAAGTTTCCGAGTTTCTTTCAGTATTGTACACTTCCTCTAGTGGTTTAATACTTGACTTTTCACAGCATTGGGAGGGATAGTAAAGCAGCTCCATTCAGAGTCAATTCTAAGGAGCTCCCAGGCACACATGCTGCTGACTACTGTATTAATGCCAGCAGTTTTATACCTTCAGGAGATTGACTTCATTGCAGGGGTTTGGGAAACAAAGTGTGTTTTAGGGCTGGGAAAATCTTTGTGTCAGCCAACTATACTGGGAAATGTGTGGGTCTGGATGAAGAGTACATCTGGTTAAGGGTAAGAAAGATCTATATAAAACTGACTATTTATTCAAAATTCTGTATCCACTCCTTTTATTTTATCTGGCTGTGACCCTAAGAGCCCCTTAATCCCAATTGGTAAAGGGCCCACCATACTGTAACACATACCAAGTCTGAGAGCCTTGTCACCCCCAGCAAACTGTTGTTATAATACGTATCTATAAGGTGTCCTGTAAGGTATCATTTGTAAACTGGTAACACACTGGTCCTGAAAATCATTGTCTGGGTTGGGTACAAAGACAATGTGTGCTGGGATGTGTGCTGGAAATATGTCTTTAAAATGTGTTTGTGTGGCAGTGAGTACACCCAGCCTGACCAAGCCTAGAGAAAGGAATATGAATTTGCCTGTCTGACTGGCTTGATTACAGGCACAGGACAATGAAAGTACAATTACAAAGGTGAACAAAGCCCTTGAGCTAATAAGCAGAGTAAACAACTTAGTAAGTACGCTTGGGTCAGAGCCTGCACCAAAACTGACCTCTGAGGAACTCCACTAGAAACCTCCCTCCAGCCTGACAGTTCACCTTTCAGTACGACCCACTGTAGTCTCCTCTTTAACCAGTTCCTTATCCACCTTTCAATTTTCATATTGATCCCCATCTTTTCCAATTTAGCTAATAATTCCCCATGTGGAACCGTATCAAATGCCTTACTGAAATCGAGGTAAATTAGACTCACTGCGTTTCCTTTGTCTAAAAAGCTTCATCTCTCTCTCTCTCTCTCTCTCTCTCTCTCTCCACCTTTGATGCTGAGCCTGAACTTACAAATGTAACTGTGTTAAAAGGTTTCCATTTTGACAATATTTCACTGCATTACATTTCTTTGTTGTGTCATCATAGAGTACTCTATGTCAATGATTTCATTCTGTAAAAGCTGTACATTGTTATAAAGTTAGGGAAAATATCAGAAAATGCATAAATTGTAGAACTTTTGGTTTTATTGGCTTACCCAGCTGAAGTTTGGAACTTTTAATAATAAAGTTCGGGTTTGATTAAAGCATTCCAGAATCATTAAGCTGTGATCATTTTTCCTAAATGATTATCCTAGCCTGAGTTAATAAAACTCTTAAATCCAATATTCATTCAGGTTTTGAAGCATCTTGAGGAAGTTTGGGTTGCCCCTTTGGGTGGAATGGGGAGCCTCTTAACTCTCAACTACTCTGATGCTTCTGTGAGAAAAGAAGGACCTGGGTTATTTTTATTATGGAAGTTTTTTGAGCCCCCAGTTGACGTCAGAGCCCCATTGTGGTAGGCATAGCAAGAGACAGTCTCTGACTCTTAGGAGACAAGACAGTCAAAGTGTGGGAGAAAGGGAGTATTTTGCCGACTGGGAACTAAAGAACAGAGAGGTTAAGGCTTTGTCTATTTTGGGGCTTTTGGTTTCAAACCAGGGTAAAACTGCTTCCGTACAAGCCACTTTTTACACTGGTACAGTGCATATACACTGGGGGTTTGCACCACTGCAAAATACCCTACTACTGTAGGAAGACACAGTTTAAGTGATTTGCCCAAGGTCACAGCTGGGAATTGAACCCACCTCGCAGATTCACTATGCAGTGTCTTAACCAGAAGACCATCTTTGCTTTCAAATGTTTAGAAATACTTTTTTGTTTTAACTCAGGATCGGCCTACGGCGAAATCCAGGCTTCAAGCTTTGGATAGGTTTGAATTCAGATCTGGATCTTAAATTTACAGCACCTCTCTAGTTTTCACCAATATTTTAAATAGTTTCTAAAGGAGGGACCCTCCCTGAGGGGAGTGAAGAGAAGCTGTCTTCTGTAAACATTGCATTAATCTTCTGGGAAAGAAAGAAAACAGATAAACGATATAATCTTCAATACAGGGGACTTTTATGCAAGTGATTATAGAGAAATTTGCTTTATCCCCATATATAGAAAGGACCATGTTCCTCCCACTTCTCTGCTGGCTGATACTGAAGAAAATTCTTTATCTGATGTGGAGATAGTGTTTTGCGATGAGCACTCTGCCCCAATACATCAAAGGCCTACTCCTTTGCTTAATGCTAAACAAATGAGTAGGCCTATTGACTTCAACAGAAGATGGGGAAATGACATCATGGGGAGATTAAAATAACTGAACACAGGCCTAGAAGAACTCTTAGAACTTGGGAAAGGTGAAGAGCAGAATTCACTGTGGACAATGTGTTACAGATCTTGGATGTGTTCAGCAGCAGTACAGTGATAAAGTGAAACCTAAGTTAGACAGTTGTCCCCTGCATATGTCCTGTCATACTGCTAGGTGCTCCTAGTTTAGGTGCCCATAGACTATACATTAACCATGTTTATTACAGTAATGCTTAAGGACCCCCTAAGAATGGGGTCCCATTGTGCTCGGTACTGTACAAAGACAGAGTAGTAAATGGCCCCGGCTCCAAAGAGCTTGCAATCTAAATAGACAGGTTAGACACAGGGTGGGGGAAGAGGTATAACAATCATGATGATGCATATGATGATGACAACAACAAAAGACATGTTAATTTCATAATTTTGCAGAGGGTTACATAGGAGAGGATATTATTGTTTAGTATTATTTCTATCTTCTTACTGGGTATTCTTAAAAAAAATCACTTGCAGGCTGAGACAACTATGACTTGTTTGTGAATAGACCTCAATGGGAGATGGCTAATGAGGAAAAACATGCCAATAATAGGCCTGGTCTACACTGGGGGGGGGTCAATCTAAGGTACGCAACTTCAGCTACGTGAATAGCGTAGCTGAAGTCGAAGTACCTTAGCTCGAATTACTTACCCATCCTCACAGCACGGGATCGACGTCCATGGCTCCCCTGTCGACTCCGCTACCGCCACTCACTCTGGTGGAGTTCCGGAGTCGATGGGAGCGTGTTCGGGGTTTGATATATCGCGTCTAGATGAGACGCGATATATCGAACTCCGAGAAATCGATTGCTACCCGCCCATCCGGCGGGTAGTGAAGACGTACCCATAGTCTATCAATATGTTTTCTATAGGATCTATAGGATGCTAAACATTCAGTCAGAGATGGGGACACCATCAGCCAATGGTTTGCAGTGACATTGGATAGGACAAGGGTGTATTATGTCCCCTCTATTGTTTGCACTGTTTATTGATTATGTAATGAGGAAAGAAACTCCAGAGATCAACCAAGGAATTTTATGGACAAATGATAAATCACAATCTGATGACCTTGTTTTTGATTATGTCATTGTCCTGCTTAGTTGAACACATCACTTAGTGGAAGAAAAGCCCCAGTTTTTGGCAGACACCACAAAAGAAGTTTGTTTGTTCATTAACAAAGGGAAGACAAAATATATAGCTATCAATGTCCTCAAAGCAACCATAAGAGTAAATGGAGAAATATTAGAAGAAGTAAAACATTTTACCTACCTAGGGAGTGAGATGTGCACTGACAGTGACACCATGCTAGGTGTCGAGCAATGAATATCAACAGCAGCAAACAACTTTCAAAAACTTGAAAAGATTTGGAAAAGTAGCATGATGTCACACTACCAACCTGACTTCCACATCAAAGGGTAACATGGACATCACCTGGAAAGAGAATAAGTGGGCGATCTAGAGAAACCAGCTAATTCCATCAGCATGACATTCAGAAGCCTGAATAAGCCAGCACAAGACCGAAATAAGTTGCAGAATCTGGTGGACACCCTGTGCACCTGAGGGTGCAGGAGAATAAAGAAAAGACAATAAGATGTTTTCAAAAGTATTCAGTAAGAAGAAATGACCAATAAAGAGTGTAGTTGGTGTCTGGGCACCTAACTAGGAACAATAAACAAGTAGTTGCCCCAAAAAGTAGAATGATATCACATATGCAGACTAACTAGTCTATACAAATCACATCCAGTAATTTTCTGGCTTCCTCTTTGGGACACTAGTTCCATAGCACAAAAAGTGAGTTTTATAATATCAGACACCAGAGAAATATGTGAAAATTTGTGCTTCACACATATGGAAATAAACAAAATGTCTTGATAATTGCTTACATAGAAGGTCTCTGATTTTGGACATGTCAAAATCCACCACCTCAAAGCCCACAGTGTCAAAGGCATTGATGGTGCTCATTTGTTCTCAGGATCAGGCCCTCTGTGCCTATGTAATTAACACCAGCAAACCCCTTACCGACATAGCACCACTGATTCAAGTTAATGGTGCTATGCCAATTCACAGCAACTGTGGAGCTGGCCCTAGGTGTTAGCTGGTTACCACCATTAACTAGCTAGTTCAAAGATCTGATAAGCTCTGGTAGCAAAGCCAATAAAGCTTGGAAGTGGTGCTTCATGCAGGGGCAGCTCCAGGCCCCAGCACACCAAGTGTGTGCTTGGGGCGGCACGCTGCGGGGGGCGCTCTGCTGGTCGCCGGGAGGGCGGCAGGCGGCTCCAGTGGACCTCTCACAGGCGTGCCTGCAGAGGGTCAGTTGGTCCCGCGACTCCTGTGGAGCATCCACAGGCATGCCTGCGGGAGGTCCACCGGAGCCGCGGGACCAGCGGACCCTCCGCAGGCACATCTGCAGGAGGTTCACCGGAGTCGCGGGACCGGCGACCGGCAAAGCACCCCCCCCGTGCGTGCCGCCATGCCTGGGGCGGCGAAATGACTAGAGCTGCCCCTGGCTTCATGGTTACCAACAGCTTTTCTTTTGTCCTTAAAAACCTCAAGGAAATTTCATTAATAAAGATTAACACAAGTATCAGGTTAAGATTGCAAAAGCAAGCACTTTAATTCAGGTAAAAATGTAGATTCTGATGAAAGACAATTGTCAATAAGGTTGCTGCAGAAGGAATCAGCTACTTGTTTGCTGGATTAGTCTTGTACCCTTATACCCAGACAGTGAATTCCCTTGTGCCGTGGAGCAGACACCCAAGCCAATGACTCATGGATATGTTAAGATTCCTTAGTTCATGTTTCAAGGCAGGTCCTAAGGATTTAGCTAAGGAAATTTGGCTCCAGCTTGTATTTTCTTAGGCAAAGTGGAAACTCTCACTTATCCCTGCATCATTATTTATCATTTGTTAAGTGCTGACAATGCACATGACACCATATAAGATAGTCCCTGCTGTGAGGCACTTATAGATTAAAACATAGACCTAGGCAGGATAGTATGTACTAGAAAATAAAAGCTAGCAACTCACGTCTCATGATCCAGGCAACCATGAAGTAATCAAGAACGTTTAAATATAATGCCAGTGGCAACAAATATCATGCTTGAATGCCGATGACTGTATTTCAAGCTTCTGTAAACAGATTTGATTATAGAAGTGGTTTGTAGCTTTGAGGTACAAACCGATCTGTTAACGCTACTATGTTATGTCAGCCAACCACCCTCTTTCTTACTTTTTCTTACTGCATTTGAAATGTATCACTACCCTCACAACAGAAAGTCTTTGCCTCACAGATTTTTTTTCTTTAACGAGCATCTAGCAATAAAACTTGCACAACAGATCAACTGGTCCCAGCATGTTAAATATCAGACTGGCCGCATTTGTCATTTAACCAAGTTGCCAGTACTTCCTCCAAGGGAAGATGCAGCTAAATGCTACTGTACTTGAAGGTTTGATTCTGAAAGGTGCTAAGCAACCCCAACTGCAAGCAACATCAACTGGAATTACGAGAACTCAGAACCTTGAAGAGTAGGACGCTGGTAGAGTAAACTTTTGATCTGTCCCACTGCAGAACAATCTGATCTATTTGCAGGCTGGTTCAGTGATGTGCTGGATGTAGAAGACAGCTGTTGGGCTGTCCTCTAGGTCAATATACATGTCCATCATTTTTTCCTGTCTCCTTGGTGTCATGCTACCCATCTAGAGTAGCAAGATGATAAAGCATTAGGTCTTCCTGAAGATGTTACAATTTTCATTCTGCAAAGGTGGTAACTTTTCTTTGCTGAATTACTGAGTAGCTAGACTAGCTTGGGTTGCCATGGAGAAAATACTGGGTTGGCATGGAACCAAAGGTTCCATTTCTCTCACTTTGGCCTTTTATTGCTTAAGAATTGCAAGACTAATTCCTTACATTGCCCTCATGTAAAAATTTAAAAAGCCACCAGTCAGCCAGGTGGAAGACAGCAGCAATCTGCCATGGTTAGAAAGGGAGATTTTGTCTTCCTTTTAGATCTCTTATTGCATTTAATATTGGAATTGCATTATAATGCACACAATAGTTAGAACCACAAATGCTGTCACCTTCCTGTCAATAAAATATTATATACAAATTGTGGAAGAGAGACATTTATAAGCTTCAGATGGAGGGAGAAATGTTGGTGTGTAGATTCCTGAGGGAGTGAAGGTTAATAAAAGGCTCTAATTCCTCTTGTGTGGAAATACATTTACTAGCTACTACGTAAGTACAACACCTGCAAGACTGAAAAGCACAAGTTTTGCCTGAGGCCACTGGCCCATTTCTAACCGAGCCCTTTCAATCTATGGACTTGTAAATAATCTAAATGTAACAGGCAGCTGACGAATGTTCTAAGCTCTTGTTAATATATTTCAGAATGAAAATCAGAGTCCCCCCTTCTGTGAGCCAAGGGTGGGTTTCATTGCCACCACCTCAGTCCCACCCTCTTCATTCACATAAAGCCAGAGTACTTAGGTTAAATTAATTTTATCCTAATAAGAGCAATTTCTCCCTCACCTCTTTTGTAGCTATTCTCTGTGTACAGACACAACCAGAATATTATTGCCATCTAATCTCCATTGGTCCAGGAAGCATATATTTATTGCCTATAATATTTCCTTATACACTGTTTCCTTCAACACTTTTGTCTTCTCAGTTCCTGTTCTCTGCCAGTCTTTTCAGTGTTTCTTTCAGTAACAACTGGGTGTATATTCTTAGCTTTGAGGAGGCCAGCACAGGATTGCTCCCTCCTATATTCCCCAGTGCTTTGTCCTGTTTGGTTTTAAATGACTAAGTATTGGGACTTCTACCACTTCCTTTGGGAGAACATTCTGGAGTCAAACAAATGTCACTGTTCAGAAATTATGCTTTTCCTTAAAGGAATTAGTTATTTCTTGAATCTACCCTACATGGTCAGAGTTATTTTAAGAACAAATATTCTGGCCTAGCTCCAGCGTTTTGTACTTTTTTCTTTCCTTTCTCTCTTTCCTTTCAATTTCACAATGTGGACCCTGTCTTTAAAATATAATCTGAAACCCCCCCCACTTCTATTTATCTCCATTGGTGTAGTTATTTAACTGGGTAAATGATATTGGAATACAGTGAATGTGAAAGATTCTATGCACAATAAAACTACTGTATTGTAATAATTTGTTTGGTGTCCAATATCTCCATTTTATTTTGGTCCATTTGGATACAGTTTTCACCTTTCATTGGTCTTCCTCATTTTGTCATCTTCAAATTTGTATTTCTTGATTCATGATCTTTAGGCGTAGCCAGTCTTAACATTTTTGGGGTAGGCCTATGAAATACTTTCTTTCTCCACCAACAAAAAACAACTTCTGTACACTGGGATCAGACTGCGATGCAGAGATGTGGCTTTAGGATTTTGGGAAGGGTCAACAAGATGATTCTTTGTTTCTCCTCCATCCCACAGCTCAAATGATTCATTTTATATAAAGAGGAGCTGTGGATTGTTGTGTTGTCACCAGCATCCTCTGCTGTAGAAGGAAAGGAGCCCAGCTAATGGTGTATAGTTGCCAATTTTGAAAAATGTTCTTCAATAATTCTCTCCCACATTGTTCTACTGTTTGCATCACTTATTCTAATACTTAGCAGCTATTCAGTGCTTTTCAAACATTAATCACCACAGCACCCCATGGGGCTAATGAGTGTTAACCCCACTTTACAAAGGGGGAAACAAAGCAGAAAGATCAAGGCTTAAAGGGGAGAGTAAGGGCAGGTCTACACTATGGGGCTAAATCAACCTAAGTTACGCAACTCCAGCTACGTGAATAATGTAGCTGGAGTCAACGTAGCTTAGGTCGACTTATTGTGGTGTCTACACCGTGCTGGGTTGATGGGAGAAACTCTCCTGTTGACTTACCTTGTGCTTCTTGTTCCAGTGGAGTACTGGAGTTGATGGGAGAGTGATCTGCGGTTGATTTAGCAGGTCTAGTAAAGACCTGCTAAATCGACCCCTGGTGGATCGATCGCTGCAACATCGATCCACGGTAAGTGTTTACATACTGTAAGTTACAAATGGGCGTTAGTTGCCCTGCTGGCTTTCAGTGGGAGCTGTGCACCTCCTGTTGGTGCCTTTGAAATCTCTCGCTAAGTTTACAGTGCTCACTCATTTTGCATGCCCAGAATTCAAGAATTCAAGACCAGAGTTTCAGGGGTGCTGAGCACCTGCAGCTTCCATGGACATCACCTAGGAGTCAGAAAGGAACTTGAGGTGGCCCCAAGACAATCCAGGCAGGCCTAGCAAGGGGTTGTGCACCAGCTTAAGGGAAAGGGACAAACGTGCCCTTAATCAGGATAAGACTGAGAAGCTGTTGATAGGTTGAGGAAAGCAACCAGAAGAGATCACAGCAATTATATCAGCCCCTCTGAGAAAGGATGTTCACCTACCAATTGCTTTACAAGTTGGCAAGTGAGGGTCTTGTTGGGTGCACAGCTGCAGTAAGATGACTAGATAGCGCTAGATTGCTCATTTCTGTTTATTTTTAGTCAGCAAGTTCTGCCCTTTGTTTTCAGATGTGACTGTACTTTTCATTATCAATACCACCAGATTAGATTACTGCAAATGAGCTTTATATGGAACTGCACCTTACAGCTATTGAGAAGGCACTGCAGAATGTGGCTGCATGCTTGTTAACTGAAGTGTCTTAACAGAGCACGATACACTGGTGGTTTGATGACTGTATTGGCTGCCTTTTGGTTTCTGAGTGGAGCACAGGTTGTTGGATTTGCTCCATAATGTCCTAAATAGAATCTTCCTACCTAAATGACTCTCTTTCTCTCCTGGTGCTGTATTGCTGCAGTTGCAATTAATTAAGGTGTAGGAGCTGGAGCCCTGTTGTTTTAAAAGAGACAAGGTTGCAGAAAGGGCATTTTCCATGAGGAGCCCTTGATTGTGCAACTTCCCTCCTTGCTCCAAGATAGCCCATGTGTATTGACCTTAAGGGCATGCTGTAATACCTATCTATTTTTTTCCGGCATTCGTTAGTGGACAGGGAGTAGGAGCTTCGTTGCTCTATTTTTTCCTCACCTGTTGTGTGTGCATTTCAGTTTTATTAATTTCCATTCTTCCCAGTCTGATGCAGACTTTAAAGCTGAAACATTAATGGAAAGATTCCAACAGAGCTCTAGTAGTTTTTTCCATTGAAATGGCATTTTATATTTGTAAAGATGTTTTAAATAAACATGATTATTAAAAAAGATAGTACACAAATTAAAACCATAAGACATTTTTTAAGAATTAGTAAGTACCATCCACTCCATCAAATATTTTCCCTTCTGCCTTATTCCCTGCACTGTTCTATCTGGTTGTTTCATGTATAGCTCTAATACTTGAGTCGTACCATTTATATCTATTATGCCATTATTTGACAGTGATAATTAAAAATGCATTCTTTTCATGGTTTAAGAATCTGAAGTTATGTAGGTTTAGCATAGCAACTAAACTGCTAATGCATTTAATGAAGAAGAAAAAATTATGAAGCTTTCATTTGAACAAGTGACTTCCTATTAATGTAGCTTTTTAAAATAAACAACTTTTGAGGTGAAATCCTATCCCCACTGCAGTCAGTGGATGTTTAGCCATTGACTTCAAAAGGGCCAGTTGTTCACCCTCAGTGTGTATTTTACTCTTAATGGGTCTAAAATCCCGACTGTGGATACATTCAAGCAACTCCCATTAGAGCACACAGGAGTTGTACATGCCTATTTGAAGGCATAACTGGCCCAGTGTGAACATGTAATATTTACTAACACCGATAGCAGCAAGAACAGAAGCCTAATTTGAATAGATTCCAAAGCCATAAGTGACCATACTGATCATCTAATCTGACCTTCTGTGTAACTCAGACCATAGAACTACCCCAAAATAATTCCTGTTTGAACTAGGTCATATCTTTTTTTAAATGATCCAAACTTGGTTTTAAAATTACCAGTGAAGGAGAATCCATCAGAAGTGCTGAGAACCCACATCTCCATTTTCCCCTTATTTATTTTGATTTATACAAACTCTGAGAAGAGAGCAGCCATCTAATGCTGAGTGCCTTTGACTAACACCAAAATATACCAAAATACAAAGGCCCACCATTCCCCCAGATCAACTCAAATATTCAGCAACAGCATAAATAAAACTGAAATGAATTCATGCGACACAAGAGAACCCCACTACCACTAAACAGACCTATCCCATACCCATCTCCTCACACGCAAGGAAGAAAGCTGAGCCTTGCAGTGAATCGCAGAGACTAACAATTTGGACTGTTATAGACTTGCGGGGGAAATGAGTCTTGGGTCCTCTTAGGGAATGTCTTATAAAGCCCTATATGGCCCAGGGCCACCCAGAGGATTCAGGGGGCCTGGGGCAAAGCGGGGGAGTGGACATAAAAAAAGGCACCACCCGCTGCGGCGCTTGTACTCACCGGGTGGTGCTCCAAGTCTGTGGCGGCGGCGGGTCCTTCGCTCGCTCTGCGTCTTCGGCAGCACTGAAGGACCCACCGCCGAAGTGCCACTGAAGACCCAGAGTGAGTGAAGGGCCTGCCACAGAAGTGCCGCCTAAGACCTGGAGCAAGTGAAGGGCCTGCTGCCGAAGTGCCACCGAAGACCTGGACCACCACTGGGTGAGTAGCCAGGGAAGGGATTCTTGGCCAGGGCTCGCGGGGCCCCTGCGGGGCCCGGGGCTTGAGGCAAATTGCCCCACTTGCCCCCCCCGGTGGCCCTGATATGGCCTGGAACATACCTAACTAAGAAACTGCCTTTCTCCCCATGACATACTACCAGAGTTAGCATTAGCAGCAGTTCCTGCTCAGAAGCCCCTTTGGTACATGAAAAAGGGGGAGCTTAACGTCGGTCAAGAAACCAACAGGCAGCCAGTTCAGAGTGTAGAGTGCAGGTTGGGTATGTTCCAGTGGAGAAGCACTGCTGAAGAAGCAGGATGCTGAATTCTGTGTCAGCTGCAGTTGCTGAGTCCATTTTGAATGGCGCCCTCAGTGAATAACATTGCAATAGCCTAATCTCCAGATGACAAAGGCACAAAGGACAGTTGTCAGATCCACATCCAAAAGAACATCCAACCTCCTAGCCATCCAAGGGGGAAAAAAGCGTATTTGGTTGTAGGTGTTTCTTGGTCATCTAGTAGCAGCCAGAAGTCTAACCAGGCCCCCTAGACCGCAAACCCAGTCCACAAAGGATGGGCAAACACCTGTAATAAAAGGGCAGAAATAACCACAATAACCTTGCAACAAACCAACATCAGCTAGTCTCAGATGGTTCACCCTCAGCCATGTGCCTACACATGGAGTAATGCAACTGACAGCTCCAGCCAGGTCAGAGGAGATACAGATATGGAGGAGTTGGTCATCAGCATATTGAAGTCAGTCCACACCAGGCATCCTCACTAATCTTCCCAGTGGCCCTATAAACAGTTGAAGCCATTGAGAGTTGCAGTTCTCTGCATCTCTGAAACTCAGAAATGAGGTGAGAAAGCCTGGCTTTGTTGAAGTCAATGGCCAAAGTCTCATTGGGCGTTTTGCCTGAGAAAGGACTGCAAGAATTAATACCTAAGCTCTTGTGGGTGACCACAGCAACATAACAGCTATGAAAAGCACATCCCATTCATTAATTATGAATAGCAAAGCCACAAGTGAGCAGTGTAGGCCACTCCAAATGAGCGGCAATAGAATCTTTAGCCCTTACCATGAGTAAAAAATGAGTGATCTGCAGTGGTGGTTCTGACTATGGTGACCAGATGAGAGAGCCGGCGGTGGAAGGAAAAAACAAAAAAACAAGAGCTGCTGGAGCGTAGGAAAAATTGGTGGGGACTGAGCATCCACTGGCAGCTCCATGCCCACCCCCCCACCAGCTCGTCTTAACTCTGCCTCCACCTCCCCTGAGCTGCCTGCCACGTCCTGCTTCTCCCCCCTGCACTTGTGCTGCCATACAGCTGATTTGCGCAAGCCTGGGAGGGAAGGGTGAGGAGGAGGAATGCGGTGTGCTTGGGGAAGAGGCGGGGCCAGGCGGGGATTTGGGGAGGGATCCGATGGGGGAGGGAGGGGCAGAGTTGGGGCGGGGGGGGCATGAGCCCTCTCTGTCTGTGTGCTGGAGCGCAAAATATCGGGACAATTCGTGTCCCAACCGAACATCAGTCGGGACGTGGGACAAACAAGTAAATATTGGGACAGTCCCAATAAAATTGGGACATCTGGTCACCCTAGTTCTGACATATGGCCTTGTCATAAGTAGTTAGTTAAGGGTTAAGTTCTACCTGTAAAGGGTTAACACAGACCTGGTGAAACACCTGACCAAAGGATCAATCAGGGAAGAGAATTTGAAAATCCCAGAGAGCGGGAACTTGGGTCTCTGTGTTCTTTGTTCTGAGTTCTTAGCCGTCTGGAACTACACCAGCCCAGACGCTTAATCAAGCCTGCTCATCTTTCTGAACTAATTTCTTCTATTCAAGCTAGTGAGTATTAGAAGTACTGGGTAATTTCATATAAGAATCCTGTGTCTGAAATTCTGTGTGTTTGTATTGATTATTCGTAATTTTGCCTGTATTGTTTGTACTGAGGAAAAGGGAGAAATTTCTCCAGGGATTAATAAGATTAGACCCTATGAATGTCTATCTTGGATTCATAGAGATTGTGTATTTTTTTTTCTTTTATTATTCTTTTAATAAACTCTTTTAGGTTCAGGACTTGGTTAAGTTCCTTACCTGTGGATTCAGGGGAAGGAAGCTAGGCGCCACTCTGTGGAGACAAGGGTTGTCTCCAAGCAGAGAAAGCAGGGAAGGGAGAGGGAAGTGAAAGGAATCTTTCTCCCTCTGTGATTTGATCTGTGCTTCCCCAGGAAAGTCTCTGGAAGGAGGAGGGGGGAACAGAGGGGTGTCTCGATTCACCGAATAATCGAGTGGTGGCAGCGAGAAGGAACCCTACCCTAAGGGTTAGGGTGGGGGGAGAATACCTGCGGGTCCCCATCTTTGAACTCACAAGCTCAAAGTGGGGGTGAGACCCTAGGACAGGCCTCAATGCAGACAGGGGTTGCCAGTCACTTTCTGTTTGAAATCTAACATTCTTACATTCTACTGCCTGCTCAAAGCTATCTCATAAGCCCAGTGTATCAAGGCTGCTTGGTAAGTAGGGCAGGGAGATGTGAGTATATAACACCTGTATTCCAGTCTCTCCCTGGCTTCCTTTTCTCTTCTAGGTGATATTTAAGATAATAATGGTGCTTTATAAAATCCTAAATACCTTGGGACTCAGCAGTTTCTGAAACTGCCTCTCCTTCTGCAGCTGCTGCACTTGGCTGGAGCGCTTTAGCTGTCTCCAGAGTTGAACTCCAGGTGTTGGGTGCTATTCCTCGTAGACAGCTCTCTTCTTTGGGACTTGAGCCTGCTTAAGGTGTGCCTAAAGCCAGAGTTTTAGAGCATTCGGCCACGGCACATCTGCTTAGTCTGGAATTTTAATCAACAGAGGATTTCTTTTCAATGTCAATAGGATGTAGGGATGTCAAATTTGTGTAGCCAGATTAGCCCTTTGCAAGTAAAAAAAAAAAAAAGCTCTTCGTATAATGTTACAGGCACTTTAAAATTAATAATTAAGTACTATATGTGTAATGTGCCATGGGTCTACATGTATGACAAAATACCATGCAAATCACACTTCTTTTTGGGTATTTTGCTTTAACAAAAAGCAATTGAAAGAATTTTCCTGCTTTTTGCCTATAAATGTGTTCATAAATAGGACACCTATTTTTAGTGTTAAGAGTTATGGAGGGGTGACTAATTCTGGGCAAAACTAAAAATATGCTTCATGCGGTTGGTATTTTCAAGGCATTAATGCTGGATTCCCCATCTCCTTGAACTCTCTTATTTGCATTGACTATTTTCTCAGGGATTTAGCAAGAAACTGTATCAACTGCAACATTTGCGTAGCCAGGGTATTTGCCCGCTTTCTTTTTCCAAGGCTTTAGAAAGATCCTTTCCTATTGGATGCCGGTGGGAGTGATTACTGGGAACTTATCAAGTAATAAAGGGGCTTGTGTTTAAACATCGACAACATTTGCCTTTGGGATAGTGGTCACCTGGCACACTGCCCATTGGTTAAATGGTACAGATTTACAGCAATCAAGACAATCTAAAGCGATGGCTGTGATTCACCCCATTTAAAGGTCCCTCATCATTCATTCATTCATGCCCGTCACCCCAACTGGGGTATGGGCCGCCAACCACAGATCTCCAGAGTCTTCTATCCTGGGCCATTCGCTCTAGCTGGTTCCAGGTATAGCCCTATTAGCCTCTAATTTGCAAATCTTGGTATGACACTGACTTCTGCACTAAGCTCTCTTTGGAAATGTGTCCTCAGAATGTTCACATTTAGCACCGTGAGAGAGGAGAGGAGCACACAGACAGTAGCCTCACTTAACCGGTGTACTACCCATCAATCAGTTTTAATAAGGCCTCTAGTGATGGCAAAATATTTTTGCTCTCGGTCTGCAGAAATAATTAGCATGCCCTGCTGTTGTAGGGACAGGAGCCAAGCAGCAAAGACAATCTGTCTTTGAATACTATGAAATGCAAGCTTCCTACTCTGAAGTCTACAGTGAAATTCCAAAGATGACAATTTAAGTGCAAATGGACTGTCTGGTGTAGCGGGTGGCCTGGAATACTGGAGAGCTTTCCAGCCTGTACTGATCAGTTTCAGACATTCAATGACTTTGTCCAAGAGAATGCTAGGTCTGGTACATTTTAAGGATATTTGTGAGCAAGCTTTTTAGGATCACTAGTATTTTAATTATAACATAATTGCTGGTAATAATAATAGGTGCAAATTTGAATTGGTATAATACTATGCCTGGAATGAACAGAACAAATGAGTGATGTAATGAAAAGCTGAGAAAATTTAGGTGTCCCCAGTGTGTACGGGACATCACATAAAAAAAAACTTGTCTCTCTATCATATTTACTTACATTTTCAAATAAACTCAGGACCCAGATCTTATTCACTTGTTGCCTTCCTTTCACAGAGAGAGAAATTCTACAGTTGCTCTGAGTTAGAGGCTGAGCACCTAGGGTGACCAGAAGTCCTGATTTTATAGGGATAGTCCTGATTTTGGGGTATTTTTCTTATATAGGCTCCTATTACCTCCCACCGCCTGTACCGATTTTTCACACTTGCTATCTGGTCACCCTATGAGCACCTGGTAACCCTCCTGCCTAGCTCAGCGCAACCCTTTGTTCAGTCTAACAGCTTTACCACAGCCAAATTCTCCTCAGCTACAGCGGTGTGAAGAATTGGTCCTCAGTCTTTTCTTTCCTGGGTTCAAATAAATTAAGCAACAAATGCACAACAGGCATTGACAAATATCACCCGGTATGGTTTTACATTTTTATAAGAATGCCCCTTCCCCCTCACTAATTCTTGTCCACAGACCTCAGGGAAACCATGTCAGAATCTAGCTAGCAGCAACCATGTTTTCACAGTTAGCATGTTACAGTTACAGTTAGCATGGTTCTGATAATCCCACTGTGAACAA
This sequence comes from Mauremys reevesii, assembly GCF_016161935.1. Lineage (NCBI taxonomy): Eukaryota > Metazoa > Chordata > Testudines > Geoemydidae > Mauremys > Mauremys reevesii. The sequence continues at coordinate 152,107,150 of NC_052625.1, read as the reverse complement.
GGCTCTAGATTCAATACTGTAACTCAACAAATGATATGTATGCTAAGTAGGGCTTATAGATATCAAAAGTTTTCACTGCAAGTAACAACTTCAGTGCCACTGGCATGACTGAACTTCCTACTAACCCCCCCCCCCCGATCAGATACAACAACATAACAACATACAGGACAACAACTTAATGCTCAGGGCTTGTCTAAATGGCCCCACAGTTTGGATCACTGTGTGAATTTCACAGGCGTTGTCCTAGGCCAGTGGAATTCAGCCTCAAAGCCTGTCTCCAAAGTGTAGTTGCACTGAACAGCTTACAGGAAATGTGAACACTAGCACATAAAGCCATTGTAGTCTCACATGAAAAATGAGGGTTTATCCCTTGCTGTGCACATTAGGCTCATGTCCAGCTTGTTTTGCTTCTTCTCTCAGATTATAGTAGTCAGGTGCAGGAGAAAGACACGGCTGACATAATTACTCAGCTCTCTGGGGTTGGCTAGCTTTAAAGCAGTCATGTAAAAAGCGCACAGGAAGTGGCATTTGTCTCAGAAGAAACACAGGGAGTGGTTGGATCTTTCCTTTCCATCTTTTCATGTCTAGGAAAATCACTAGTGGGAAAACTGCAGCTGGAAGAGGAAGATGGAGGAAGAAAAGAGCACTTTGTAAAGCAAATGCATTAATCTCCCCTAGGGATGGGAATGTGCAGCTCAGAAGGGGAGAGCAAAGGGAAAAGATGACTTTAATTAGAAATGGATTTATTAAATCATGGCTCAAAGGGAGACACAGTGCCTGGGAAGGAAATGTGCAGCTGTGAGCAGGCTGGCAATAGACGCTGGGAATTTTTATTTTAATATGTTTTTCTTGGGTCTCAAAAGAGAGACCCCAGTGATGAGGGGACATTAAACTGAAAATGATAGATTTTTGGGTCTGTCACTTTAACACTACTATTGGACGACACATTGGGTAGGAAGAAAAGCCTATCTGGAGGTGGAGTGTTGTGTGAGTCCAATTATAGGAGGCCCCTAGACGTTGGCACACAGAGTGATGATAACGATGGGGCAGGACCAGGGCATGAGGATCCTGGCAGAATGTGGAATGCCTCAACTGCTCTGCAACCTGCGTAGAAGGAGAAGTCCTTCCTTCCTGCCCCTGCATGACGCAGCAGCGTACAGTGGCTAACTCAGGATGTGTGCTGCTGACCAGGACTTGGACAATAGTGTTTTACATTAACTACTGTAATTAATCTCACAAACCTGCTGAAACTACACTTACACTTCAAAGCGCTGCCGCAGCAGCGCTGCCGCGGCAGCGCTTTGAAGCGCTAAGTGTAGTCAGCGCCGCGCGCGGGAGAGAGCTCCCCAGCACTCCACACTCCACCCTCCCTGTGGGGGGAACGACAGTGCTGGGGAGCAGCGCTCGCAGCGCTGGGGGCTGACCTGCTGGCGCTTTGCAGCGCCGCGCGCCAGCAGGTGAGGAGGTGTTTTGCCACCACCCTGCCTGCAGCTGCCAAAATTGTAGCGTGTAGCCCATAGACCTTCTCTACATTGGAAATCGCACCACTCAGCAATTGGTTTAATTGAACTGGTGCTAGCCAGTGTTTACCTAAGTAAAGACAAACAATGGTTAGCACTGTCGTGCATCAGCAGGCAATCTCTGTTCAGAGAAGAGGTTAACTGTCATTAGCTGAGCTCTCATTGAGCTTACATACTATAATGAGACTGGTTTACAAGAGCTTACATACTATAATGAGACTGGTTTATAAAAGAGAAGTGGTAACAGAAAGCTGTATGGTGTGGATGTCACTAGTATAGCTGGTTGCAAAATGGAGCCTTTTCCATAGAAAAAATTGACAAAAATGAAAAAAAAATCACGTTTTGTTGAAGAAATGAAAAGGAAAATCTGTTTGGTTTTCAACCAAAAAAGTAGGAAAGTAGACAATTTCCATAATTTTCTTTGTTTAGTTCAAAAACCCAATTTTCCATTGAAAAAGAGTTGAGATGGAAAATATTGGCCAGACTTCATCACTATTTTCCCTAGGAGTATAATATCCACTAGATGTCAGCATTTTGCCATAAAATGAAAAAAAGAAAACCCAGGAATTTCATCAGGAGTTTTCCAGGATGGGGATATTTCCACTTGAGCTGTCTTCAATCACAGATGCTGCCAATAACGCCTTCATTTCTATAAAATTCCTCAGCTCTAGCTTTCCAGAATTTTTCAAAGCGATTGCAACACATTCTATGGAATATGCCAGCCAGATATTTTTCCACTACTACATCTAGCCCCAGACTGACCTTCATTTCACCAGATCTTCAAGAACTTTTAAACAATGTCTTAATAGTATACAAGGAGGTTTTAACAAAAGCAGTTCATGGTATTACTTTTTCCCTAATCACAGAGAGAAGGAATTTACATGGGATCTTACTTAGCAGAAGTACATGCATACCTTATAAAACTGTTCTAAGATTTTGACATACTTGGAGTGAATCTTCATTGTTTCTCAAATCAGCAGCTGAATGACAATGACTTGTAGATGCCCCCAGCAAATGGAAAAAAACCATTAGTGGGAAACGTGTGTGGAAAATTATATTCTTGCCAGTAATTACATTTGGGACCGAATTCTCTGTTGCTGTTAATTGGCATAGCTCCATTGACCTACCTACATAGACTAGTAAAGAATGAGCCCTATGCCTCTAACTGTCAGTATACTTTCTGTGTGGCTAGACATGTTAATTTTTCCCCACAGTTTATTTCATCTGTTTCTCACTTGTGTCTGCCAGCAGCACCCTTTGTACTCAAAGCAAAATATAGAGAGCTTTTACCTCCTTGTACTGGACATTACAGAATAGATCAGTTAGGTCCCAGTTCAGCAAAGTAGTTAAGTAGATGACTAACTTTAACCTCATTATTTCAATGGGATTATTCACATGCTTTCCTTGGTTATGTAGCGCCTTAAAGTATTTCTGCATTTAGACTCCCTTCCACATATGCATGTAACTATCTGTGACACTAATAGAAATAATGGACCAGGGGATTTTCTGTAAGTATATGCATAAAATTTCCAGCTATCTAGGCTCCATGGCAACACAAATTCATATCCCACCAAGGACAACTCAGCTCTTCATACTTCTGAGCTACATAAGCCGAGTACAAATGTTCAGTGTAGAACATATAGGTAGTTGTGTAAGGTCCAGTCCAGTCATCATGGTCCAGGCAAGTTCCCTATAGTCAAACAAGATTCAGTCTATTCGCAGAAAACATAGTGTTAGTAGACTACAAAGATTGTTGGTAAATTTTTAGGAGAAGGCATCCCTTTTTGTAGCTTCAATTTGAGACATGAATTTTGCTTTTGAATTGCAGGTGCACATCTGAGTATTGTACCCTTAGATGCCTGATTGCAGCTTCAAACCAGGAAATCAGAGATACAGAAACTCACAGCTGAGATTTCAATTTATTTTTCAAAAGTGGAAATGCAGGCACAAATTATGTGGGTGAAAATTTGGCCTAGAAAAAGAATGTTTGGACTTCAACCTGCCTGAAAGGTTGAAGGCCAGTACAAATTCATAACCATGTAAAGATATACCTTTAGTCTGCAGAGGGAATACATTTCAGGTCCTTAGATTTGTCAGACATTCTGTCATTCTTCATATTATTGAAGTATCTGGAAAGTGGGTGTACAAAGGATGGGGGCACTGATTATGTGACCCCAAGGCATGCAGATAACCACAGAAGCCCAAGAAATTATATTACTGAAGCCCCAGCAAGCTACTGTGACTATTCTATGAACATTAAACAGCTTCCCTATTACCAAGAGATTTGGTTGGCACAAAGGGGTGGTGTAAAGAGGCAGATCATATACTTTGAGCCAGTTAGTAGACTGAGCTTCTCTGTGCAGATGGCAACTCATTGACAATAACATTTTTAGAAATGAAACGCAAGGAGCCTTAGACACACAGCTCACTAAGATGGAGCTTAAAGAAGGCAGCAGCAATGGCTCAGAAGAAAGAACTAGCTAAACAGTTGTTGCAACTTCTGAGTGCTAATTCTAGACATATTTGTCTTTCGTTTCTGAGTCTTGCTTTGCACATAGGGTCTGTTTCACAGGTGTACTGTGTTCCAGATGGCAGAGAGCAAAATAAATTAGATAAAACTGCCTATCGAGGTTTAACACACGATGTTCACTGGCAGGTATCATATGAGACCTTTGGTCTTCTCCAGTTATTATAAGTTAGAACATGTTTGTATTTAAAGAGGAGGTATATCCACTCGTAAGCTGCCATAATTTAATTTGTTCTAACCTACCACTTCCCTTCAAGCCATCAGTGTCTCCCCCCACATGGCATTTTCCCTATAATTGCAGCAGCTGATATGTGTTGTAACCTCACGAAAAGAGGTTATTAGTTGTTTAGGGCCCATGAACATTCGACTGGTGGTTGCTGTTGACTATATTTCTCAGTTCTTGAAACAGAGAATTACAATGATCAAACAGTTAAAACAATGTGTACTGTACAGTGGGAAAAATCTACTGTACATGTGTCCTATTTCTGTTGCATGATCATAACACCAGAAAACTTTCACTCCCTATGTCTGTGGGATCAGGCCTCAATGAGTTGGAAGCTTATAGCAGCTTTGGCTTCAGAAGTTTCTGCTACATCTGGAAGCAAGTTTCCCTTTAGTCAGCCAGCAAGGTTAGACTTTGGATGTGGAGTCATTTGGGATCAGACTTTCTTGACACAAGCACACTGGGTTCTTCCTTTGTCCAAGAATGTATTGCTACCATCTAAATAATTATTAATAGATTTGGCTGTGAGGTTGGGAATTAGAAAAAAATGACCTTGTTCTAGAAAACTTTTTATTATTATAATATATGATTTTCCCGCTTAATCATACGTGGATTATTCATTTCCCAGGGGAAACCAGCTAGTAGACATGCTGTAAATAGAATCCCATTCTGTCTGTCGGTTTTATGACATATTGTGCTGCCCTCTTTCATGTGGACTTCCCCTTGACATGGTGGGAATGCTTGTATGCTTCAATGACCCTGAAAACTATGTCAAAAGGAGTTTTAACTCTTGGTAGGATCAGTGAATCTGGACAGGTCAAAGAGTAGGATCAGACAAAAAGCAGCCCACTGGTCCTTCAGGTTGGGGGTTGAGTGATAGGCCAACAACCTATTCTCGAAAAAAAGGTGATGTTATAGAAACACAAGAAGATAGCTGTTCTGACAAAGAGTGTGTCAACATAATGGACTGTGGCTTGGCAGGATGTAAAGATTCATCCCTGAATTATCTCTGAGCTTGAGCCTGCTTAAGCTTGAAAGGACGTTTAGATCAACTCTCTAGTACGTCAAAGCATAAAGAGGAGCTGACGTTGGAAATGACCACAATATATGTATGAAGGAAGGTCAAACTTAAGAAAAACAAAAGCCCCCAGAGTACCAAGGAAATTGCCAGCAAAAGACTAACAGACCAGACATTATAACAAAATTTTCAAACTGAACAGAGGAACAGATTAGATGCACCACAAGAAGTCAACATTGACATGGCATAGTCCTTTCTATGTGACAGTATCATAGGTACAGCAATAACTGTAGTTGGCTTCCAGACAAGCAAACCTAAAGTTTGGATAAATGAAGGTACGTGGAACTGTGTGAAAAAAAGGAAACAAGCCAAATCAAACATCAGCTCTCCAAAAACACTTCCAGAAAAAGCAGAAAAAATTGATATAAAATAAAGGACAAGCCAGAAAAAAGCAGAGTGAGAAGAGACACAGAAATACATGGATAACATCGCCAAAGAAGCTGAAGTGGCTGCTGAAAGAGATGATAGTAAAATACGTTATCAACTCAACCAGGTTCTAACGGGCAAGTTTGCACCAGCCAAAGGATCTGTTAAGGATAAACAAGCAAAGATCTAAACAACAGAAAAAAGAACAAAGAGAGCGATGGATGGAAGCACTTTTAAGAGGTGCTAAATAGACCACCCCAAGAAACGAATGACTTTGACAAAGGTAATAAACTCTCAAAATTTGGTTTGGTCAACACTTGAAAGTTGTGCTGGCATAGCTACATTGCTCAGGGGTTTGAAAAACCACATCCCTGACTGACTAGCCATGCTGACACACTCAGCAGTGTAGATGCAGCTGTGTCAATGGAAGAGTGCTTCTGTCAATGCCTACATCTACACTACAGCTGGGGTCAATGCTCTGAGATTGATCCACCAGTGGTCGATTTAGCGGGTCTAGTGAAGACATAACTAACATTATAAGGGGAGGTCGTGTTCCTGCACCATCAGAAAAAAACCCTTCTGTTAGTGTTGGCTACATCTACACTATGGGGCCATGTGGGATAGCTATGCTGGTGTAGTTTCCATAGTGGAGACATACCCTATTGTAACATCTCACATCACAAAGAAGTGAAATAAAATAGTTAAAACCTGGGAAAGCTGTAGGTGAACAAGTCACCCATGAAATTTTGGAAGCTTGTGATGATCAGAGCATCAATTCAATCACCAAACTCTCTTCAACAAAATATGAGACAGGAGAAGCCTCCTGTGGGAAAATGGCATTGTAGTCAAAATACAAAAGCAAGGTGACTTAAGTGACTGTAATAAGTGGCAAATGATACACTTCTTTCAGTGATCAGCAAAGTTTTCTGCTGTTTCATCTTATAAAGAATAAAGGAAGAAGTTGATATGAAGCTAAGGGAAAAGCAGGTTGAATTTTGATCAGGAAGATTGTGTGGCATCCAGGTTTCCACCCTAAGAATAATCATGAAATAGAGGATCTAATAGCAAAAAACACTCTTCATAAATTTCATTGATTTTAAGAAAGCATTTGACAGCCTCCAACATAATTCACTCTGGAACATTTTAAAATGTTATAGTATGCCAACAAAAAGAATTAACATAATCAAAGCTTTATATCAAGATGCAGCTTGCACAGAATGCAGACATCAGCAAATGGTTTAACGTAGACACTGGTGTCACACAAGGATGCATTCTTTCAAATTGCCGTGACTTCTTTATGAGAAAAAGTGTAGCTGGATGAAAAGCAGGCATCACATGGCTCACCAGTACTAAAAGTACAGTACACTTAAATTTTGCTGCCAACATAGCCCTTCTAAGTGATAGTTCAACCAACATGCAAGCAAAAAATGAAAGACTGTCCAACATCAAACAAAACAGGGGTTAATAACTAGTTGTGAAAAAAAAATCTACTGAGAACTCCAGCAACTCCCAACTCCAGCATTATCTTAGCAGGCAAAGGAACACCAGAAATGAGTCAACTCACATACTGTGGTGGTAATGGGGCAAGCCACTGGAGGTATCCGGGAGGAAATAATGGCATGAATTAGAAAGGAGGCAGCTGCATTTACCAGCTTAAAATCTACGGTTTAAAGGCCAAACTACAAATCTTCAACTCATTATTTGTACCTTGGAAGCTGGAAATCCACCAGAGGTATAGACAGATGTCTAAATACTTTCAAAAAAAATGCCTCAGGAAAATACTAGGTATTAAATAGATAAGCAACTGCTTAGCTCCAAAATTATCCAGAAAAGATGCAAATATCAGCACCCTAGAAGAGTGGGGAGGCTTGAATAATATTCACTTGTACTTTGCCTAGCTTTAATCAATACTTATTAATTTCTCAGTTTCCAGAGCACCAAATCCAATAAATTTCAAATTTTGGTTGCCAGAGTTAGACTAAACTACTTCCACAAGTAATAAAATGGAGTGTGATACCAGGTGGCTCCATTCAGTAAGCTGACGGCTTTGTGTGCAATAAATTTCCTAGATATATCCTGCTTAATACACTGAATATAAAGTGAGGTTTTTTTTCATTTTTCGTGTGTGTAACACAGTGAACAATCCAGTCCATGATTACTTAATCTGGATCAGGATTCTTGCATAAGCTGCATTCCTGAGTCTTCAGTCAGAGCCAAGTTGCTGCAGACTCTGTGTGTCCAATGTCCTAAATTAAGGAGAGCCATTGTGTTTACTGCTCTGGAATCTTGACTCTTCTCCATTGTGAGGGACTGAGGAACTGTGAAATATGACTATACTGTGGCCCCACTGGAGTCAATGGGAATTTTGCCACTGACTTTGACGGGACTAGACTGTGTCCCTGACTGGTTGTGAAATGTACGAAACAGACGCTCCTGAGGCCAAGTGACAGATTAAGCTTCCTCACCAGGATGCTTTAACCCTAAGAAAGAGGGCAGTTCAGTTTTCATGTCCATTCACTCTTCTTCTCTACTGAGATTGGCAGTATGGAATTGAAAGTAAGAGAAAAGGTGGTGGTTTCTGTAGCATGGACATTTGTCCACTAGGAACTTGGTCTAAGGCTATGTCTACACTCTGAACTAATGGTGTGATTCCCTTGCTCGTATACACGTACTCTCACTAGCTCAGTGACAGCGAGTGCGATTGTAAATAGGACTATAGGCATGGCAGCATGGGCAGTGAGTACGTACCCATGGGACTGAGGCGGGTTTGTTCTGAACAAGGGTAAGCTGTGCCACCACTGCCCATGCTACCTTGGCTATACCACTATTTATCCTTGCACGAGCTCTCATTGAGCTAGCACAGCAGTGCTCAAATTTTAGTAACCCAAGGACCCGCATTTTGATTTAGTCCTCACCCCCACTCTACCCCTTCCCACAAGACCCCATCCCACCCCACCTCTTCCTGCCCCCCACTCATTCCGTCCCCCCTCCCTCCATCACGCATTCTCCCCCACCCTCACTTACTTTCACCAGGCTGGGGCAGGGGGTGGGGAAGCAGGAGGGGGTGCAGGCTCTGGAAGGGAGTTTGGCTGTGCAGTGCAGGGTTGGGGAAGGGGCAGAGGGTTGGGGTGCAGGAGGTGGTGAGGGGTGTGTGCTCCGGCCAGGCAGTGCTTACCTTGGGTGGCTCCCAAAAGCAACCAGCTTTGGGGGGAGGGATAGCTCAGTGGTTTGAGCATTGGCTTGTTATATCCAGGGTTGTGAGTTCAATCCTTGAGGAGGCCACTTAGGGATCTAGGGCAAAAATCAGTAGTTGGTCCTGCTAGAGAAGGCAGGGAGCTGACTCAATGACCTTTCAGGGTCCCTTCCAGCTCTATGAGATAGGTCTCTCTGGCAGCAGCTCCTTATCAGGGGGTCTCTGTGCACTGCCCCTGTCTGCAGGCATTGCCCTCACAGTGGAGTCAGTCCTCAGGGTGGAGGCAGCCCACACACACCCCCTTTCCCCCTCTGGGGCTACAGTGATCCACTTCCAGGAGCAGGGCAGGCAGGGATCCTGCCTTTACTCCACTGTGCCATTGGACTTTTAGCACCTAAAATCTCCTGATTTGGCTTCAGAAGCCTCCAGGAGATAGAGGAAGGGGGATAAGTTGATCTCCCTGGAGGACCCTGAGGGGCCCACCAACCCCAGTTTGAGAAACGCTGAGCTAGCGTGAGTATGTGTACAAAAGCTGGTAATCACACCTCTAGCTCAAGGTTTAGACATAGCCTAAAACTGACTCATTCCACGTAAGCTATTGAAAGAAGTTAATGAAAGGCTAAATTGGGCTCTTTTGAGAATTAGATCCAAGCAACATTAAATTTGCCCTCTCTTTGAAAAATTGTGTTTTGTGAGAATTCAGAACTATGAACTCTTAGAATTTCTGCCAGCAACAATGGCTTCTTCCTTTGAACATGGTAACATTTTCACAGACTTCTTTTCAGCGATGCTTATTTGCCCTATGCATAAAGAATGCATATCACTTTCACCGAAGTTGGTGAACTATTTGAGATGAAACCACAATATTTTGCAAAACTGTGAATTGATTCTTTTTGCTGCTTTTGCCACATTTAAGGATATTATGATAGATCTTTATAATATAATTAGATTTCCATACGTTATTAAACAATTTACCTATTACTCCAGGCTGTAATACCATCTGTACCAATCACCAAGCTGCAATATTGCAATTTTCAGCTCTCATAGACTTTAGGTTCAGAAGGGACCATAGCGACCATCTAGTCTGACCTGCCCATTGCAGGCCACAGAACCTTACCCACACACTCCTGTAATAGACCCCTAACCTCTGGCTGAGTTACTGAAATCCTCAAATCATGGTTTAAAGACTTCAAGTGACAGAGAATTCACCATTTACACTAGTTTAAACATGCAAGTGACATGTGCCCCATGCTACAGAGGAAAGCAAAAAACTGCCAGGGTCTCTGCCAGTCTGACCTGGGGGAAAATTCCTTCCTTATCCCAAATATAGTGATCAATTAGATCCTGAGTGTGTGGGCAAGATCCACCAGCCAGACACCTGGGAAAGAATGATCTGTAGTAACTCAGAGCTCTCCTCATCTAGTGCTCCATCTCTGGCCATTGGGGATTTTTGCTACTGGCAGTCACTGATGGGCCACATGCCATTGTAGGAAGTCCCATCATACCATCCCCTCCATAAATTTATCAAGCTCAGTCTTGAAGCCAGCTAGGTTTCATTGCAAGACTGGGTGAAAGCCCAAAGATCTACAAATATAAGCAAGCAAGCAACACATTGATTCCCTTATGCAGCTTTTACAGTGATGAAGCTGTGCTGGCCAAATGCACAAAATACACTTTCCCAAGGATTTTCCATAAAACGTTTCCTTAATTTACGGACCCCTTTCTGGTAGTTTACAGCAGCCAAACCTAACATTATAGAAAAGAGAACTGACTGTAAAGGTGAGAGAATTACGGAGTCTGGGAGTTTCCTTTAGGTTTAGGAATTTGTTCTTGATTTTTTGCCAGTTTCCAGGTTAACCACAAGATAAACCGATACATGTTCAAACAGCTTATGTAAAATGTCTCAGTACCAAGGGGAAATTTTTCTGACACGCTGTGAAACTCTTTTGGTTTTCTATTTTATGTCTTAATCGCATATAGTAAATACTGTCAAAAGGATGACATCTGTGGGAGATCAGTTTAGAAAATAATTGCTACCGATAATAACTTGAAGCAACAGAGAGAGAGAGGATGGGTGGGAATGTCCAATAACAGAGAAAGGATATTTCTTTAGACATACACTACACAGGTATATTGCTTCATTCAAAAAAATCCTTTGCTATTTGGTCACTAGGTGACACTATTGACTTAAATTTCAGCTACTGAAACAGATGTTATCTGGCAGAAGAGATTTTATTTCTTAATTATTCTTCAAGGTTCACTCTTCTCTGTCATATACACTATTGCTCTTACCATATAATCTTTGCCTGAACACTGCATTTAGACTGTCCTATCATTTTACTCTAGTAGACTGTGCCTGCTAGATCCCTGGTGCACTAACTAGTCTGGGTTCTGTTGTGCCAAACATTGAGTCTTGGTGTTTTCTGGGGTCCAGTGATTTAATAACACTTTCTGTTGCTCTAACTCAGGGGTGGGCAAACTTTTTGTCCCGAGGGCCACATCTGGGTATGGAAATTCTATGGTGGTCCATGAATGCTCATGAAATTGGGGGTTGGGGTGTGGGAGGGGGTGAAGGCTCCAGCTGGGGGTGTGGGCTCTGGGGTGGGGCCAGAAATGAGGAGTTCAGGGTGCTGGAGGGGGCTCTGGGCTGGGCGTTGGGGTGGGGGGGTGAGGGCATCAGCTGGGGGTGCGGGATCTAGGATGGGGCTGGGGATGAGGGATTGGGGGTGCAGGAAGGTGCTCCAGGCTAGTACCAAGGGGTTTGGAGGGCAGAAGAGGGATCAGGGCTGGGGAAGGGGCTTGGGTCCCGGGAAGGGAACAGAGGTGTAGATTCCAGGCAGCGCTTACCTCAAGTAGCTCCCGGAAGCAGAGGCATGTTCCCTCTCCGGCTCCTATGCAGAGGTATGGCCAGGTGGCTCTGCGTATTGCCCTGTCCGCAGGCTCCACCCCTGCAGCTCCCATTGGCCATGGTTCCCACACTTGGGGTGGGGGCAGCATGGGACTGGAGCAGGACAAGGCCTGGACTCTGTTCCCCGGCAGGAGCTCAAGGGCCGAATTAAAACATCTGAAGGGTTGGATGCGGCCCCTGGGCTGTAGTTTGCCCACCCCTGTTCTAACTAGTACCAAAAATGTTGCCCCCTGGGCTGATCCACTTATGAGTTGGAAGTACAAGACCAACACAAAATCACTTTCTCTACTCACTTTGGAGGCCGCCTAGTATACAGATGCCAAATATAGAAAACCGGGATGCCAGAAAGCATTGGACACATGCCCAAATGATTAGAGACCTGTGCAGTGGGTCCTAACTATAACGAAACATCTAATCAAAACTGAAAACAGATGTGGGCCATATTTCTGTTGCTAAAAATGGCTGTGAGGCACTAGTGTCTTGCCTCTGAGGTAGAACTTTGTGAGATCTGTGCTGATATTTCTCAAGCCTCAGTTCCTAACAACCTCTTATGCACATGCACAAACTGCTCATTTGAGACTGATGCAGTCAGAACTGATCATGGGTGGGACTTCCAAAAGTGCCTCAGTAACTGTGGGTGCAATTCCACTCCATGTTTTTAGAGTCCACTAATGTTGACTCTTGGGGAAGGCTTTGAGGAGCTGTTTCAGCAGGGATTCCTTGTCTCTTCAGGCATACAGTATAGCCAGTGCAGCCCTTGCCCCTAATGGAAAATCTCTCTCGCCTGATACTGTTATTTTGATGTTATAAAGAACGCCATAGGCTAAATCCCCAGCTGCAGGAGATCCTCCATGGAATTTCATAGATTTCATTTCATACAGCTAGGGCCAGAAGGGACCATGAGATCATCTAGTCTGACCTTAAGTTAAGGCAACTGAATTTACAACAGCTGAAGATCTGGCTCTGTGACTGTTCCCATACACATTGCTGCTAGTCTGAAGCCCTTAAAAATGATCTTTATGAGGACTGGAAGTTGTCTCCAGCCCTGATGTTCATGTAATTTATAGGGCTGGGGAGAGGAGCTCAGTTATATTTTATTTTTCAATGTATATTTTCAGTGGCAGCTTTTTTCCGCAGATGAGGCTTATTGCAGATCTGCCAGTTTGTTGGTTAGCGGCAAGTATTTATTCAGGATTTGTATGGGATAGACATTTATACATGTACTTGGTGCGCTGAATTTATGTATTTTAACAATGTGTCAGAATGGAAACTATATAACAGTACATAAGTGACTTGAATAATTGGGATTTACAAGAAATCAAGTGTAAATGATTTGGCTGATGTTGCTTTTATGCATCCACAGAGCAAAACAGAGCACCTTTAAATCAGATGCAGATATTAAGGCCATTTTTCTGACTGTCTTCAGTTATATATATATAGAAGACAGTCAGAAAAATGGCCCTAATATATATATATATATATATAATGGTCTTTATATCCTGATCCTGAAGAGGTGAATCAGGTGGAGAATGATTCTCCTTTATTATGGCCTGGCTACTCAGAACACCTTAGAATTCATGACAGTTGAATTTTCATTAAGTTCCATGTATGTACATGTAACCGTTAACCTATGCTTGGACTCTTCATTTAAACTTCATTTTTTTTCAACAAAAATATTAGAGTGACTAAGCAATCACAGTCCCCCTAAATTTGTCTAGCTGCATGATTCTAAATATAAACATTACAGAAGGGTTTGCTTATCTAAGAGGAAAAGTGGAAATTGCATCCCTGAAAAGGAAAAGCTCTTTCATTCAGAAGCTATCAATAAAATTTTGCATTATCAGACACTGAAGAACACTTAGGCTTGGACTGCTACTCAGAATGTGATCGAATCAGCCTTAAGCAACAAAATGGACAGCTGCCCTGAGAAATCATTGACTTTTTTAGGATTGGAATTTTGAACTCACAAGAGCGGGGTGGTCAAGTGAAGGCTGAACACCAAACACTACACAACAGCAGGGTGTTTATCCCTCAGCCATCCTTTACTCTTAATATGGAAGTCAGGTTGGCTTGGATTTCAACTTTTTTTCTGCAGACTTGTTACAGCAATCAGTCTTCTGGCAAACCGCCATTGCGGTTACTTCATTTGGCCAATATCTGAATGTCCCTATGTCCTCTGATTACTACAGAAGGGTTGTGACAGCTATATCACACATTCTGGGAAAAGGCAATGGGGTGAAATCTAAGAAGAAATGTTTATGGCTTTCCAAAAAAAAAAGTACATCTTTCAGTGCTTCCACGTAATTCCAGCTATGGAACAAAATAGAAAGGTGCTGAATCAGAGAATTCCTCTTTGGGCAAATTTCTCACACAAGGTAAGGAGGCTGATATATCTAGTAAAATATCTGGATTAATGAGTCTGACGAATGCTAATCCCTATTGTAACTGAATTTGTTGTTTCCTATTGTCATTGATTTTTCAAAGAAAAATCATTCATCATCTGTGACTCTCCTGGTGTCTGCAAAAATGTTCTGCTGTTTTATCTAAATTACCAGAGATAAAGGGAAAAATTTAAAAATTGCAAATTTACTGAAAATCCTTAGAATTATTCACTTTTATAATGCAAGCAGCATGTATTTTCTATTTGACATAACGTATAGTCCTGTCTTACATGATATCTAAAACACAATGAATTCTACAAAACAGAAGCTTTTTTTGATACAAAATATTTTAAAGCGAATTGACACAGCCTATGACAATCATGCAAGACATTTTGCCCTTCCCCTCCCAAGTATCTCTATTTCCTAGATAAAAATGTTTTTCAAGATGAATTGTTGACATTATAGGGCCTGATCTTGCACCATTAAAGTTAATGGGAACTTTTACATTGACTCCACTGGGCACACAGTCAGACTGTTAGCTATTTTATTATAAAATGCTATCCAAATACTGGGGGTCCCATTAAAATCTTGATATTTATTACCTGAGGTAGCTAAATTAGCCACATTATTAAATGCATTCTCCATTTTAAGTATAGTTTATGCTGCACACACCACAGTGCAGCAGAAGATTTTAACAACATTGACTGTATAAGGTTACTTCACAGACCTTATGTTAGTCTTCTTGAGTTAACTGTAATAATTATAGGCATTTTTTCTAAGCTATGGAATATATTTCAAAACTGTGCAGTGGCTTAGATCATGTCACTGATGCAGGGAAATCTGGGCCAGGGTAGGGATAGTTGAGTAATGTAAAAAATTGAATCACAAATATATTAATGAAAAAACATCTCAGATTTGATTCACTGATGTTCATGAAGTCAGAGTTTTCTGAATTTGCAAATATTTGAATGGCCACTGATACTGATTAAGGTTTGCAGGTTTCTGTTGGAAATGCATTGTTCATTGTATGCCATTTGTAATTTGTTATTTTATTTTTAAAGAGTTTCAGTAAACCAGTTGAAAACAAGAAAGTGACCAACTTCTATCTCAAAGACTGAATATCAATATAGGATGCTATACAATGACTTGCAGACTGCCAGTTGTTCAGTTGTCTTATTTATTCAGTATTTTCAAATACCCAATATGGTGTATTTGCAAAGCCAGGGACTGGTTCACAAATGACTTGTTGGACTCAAAATCTCAGTTTCCCTGAATTTCATTCAGCTAGTACTACCTTAGATTTCTTGCTTTCTAGCCTAGTGCATCTACTCCAGGGATATAAGCAAAAGCTTTTCATCTCCGCTGCTTTATCTTTAGTTTACGAGAAACCATCTTCAATGGATGAAGTTTTTGGGACAAGGTAGAAGAATTAAAGGATAGGATGGTGTTAAGCACTAATTTGTATTTTCTCTTTCATTTGAAAATCTCAAAGAACTATACAAACATTAATTATGTCTGTCAATACATATGTGAAGGAGGTTAGGTAACAGTTTACTCCCATTTTAAAGATGGGGAAATAGGCACAAGAAGTGTCTTGTCTAACATCACAAAGTAAGCTAAGCTCAGATTCCAGAATCCCTGATTCCCTGCTCAACCCACTAGACTATGCTGCCTTCCCATTTGTGTGCTATTTAGGAAAGGATGGATATATTGGACACTTGCAAACTGGGTACTATCACAAAAAAATCATAGATCAGTAAGCAGTTAAGATCTTGGACTTACAGTAATGTCAATCCATAGTTATAACAGCTTACTGTTTCACTATATGCTATATAACTTTACTGTTTACTTGTGTGAAGAAAGAGGCCTTCCATACTATTAAGTGCTTAGTAATATCTCCAACCCATTAAAAAAGCCAGTTTAGCAGATTTCAAAGGCTATCTTTCCAACTGTAGCACTTGTAAACAAAATCTGACACTTCCTGATTTCTGGTATCACTATGTGCTTTACAGCACTGGGAAACAGCAACAGATCCCCTTTCAAAGTGTGATATGGAGCTACACACACAATGATCAGTAAGACCTGTGCATACAACCAGTTACTCACTTGTAACAATTTCCTTCAAGATGTCATTTACTCTCAGATGCCATTTATTCTGAGAGCACCAGTCATAATTAACTTTAATGGTACATGGCTATTTTAACAATTTAGAGTCTACATTATACACTATTCTGTGTTTAGTAGAGGTAGTGCAGGTGGAAAAGACCTTTTTGAAATTAGCTCTTCTTTTAGGCTGATGTCAGTGTTTGTGCTTCATTGCCTTTCTAGTTCCTCTTTCTTCTGAATGTGTAGTCTATGTGCCAGAATGCAGTGAAAATGATTGTATTAATAATATTTTGTACATGACTGATAGAATTGTAGAATGTAGGGCTGGAAGGGACTTTGAGAGGTCATCTAGATTGTCCCCCCATGCTGAGGCAGGACCAAGTAAACCTAGACCATATATGACAGGTGTTTGTTCAACCTGTTCTTAAAAACCTCCAATTCCTCAATCTCCCTTGGTAACATATTCGAGTGCTTAACTATTCTTATAATTAGAAAGTTTTCCTAATATCTAACCCAAATCTCTCTTGCTGCACATTAAGCCATTGCTTCTTGTCCTACAGTGAGCATGGAGAACAGTAGATCATATCCTATTTATAACAGCCTGTGGTGTTTAGATGTTGCTTGTAATTATTAGAACTGGGAGCACTGGCTGTTGGGAGTCTGAAAGGACAGGAAACAGGAAGGAGGTGGGAGGAGTTGAGGAGGCAGAGTGAGAGTTACAGAGGGTGCAGCAGCAGCTTGGTACAGAGGTTTCCACTTTAAAAATAAAGTCCTGTTGAAGTTTGTTAGTACCATGCCTGGTTGATACAACACAGCCCTTAGCATATTTGTAGGCTATCAGGTGCCCCATCAGTCTTCTTCTCTCAAGACTAAGTGCCCAGTGTTTTAAACCTTTCCTCTTAGGTCAGGTTTTCTAAACCTTTTATACTTTTTTGCTGTCCTCTGGACTCTCTACATGTTGTCCACATCTTTCTTTATATGTAGAACCCAAAACCAGACACAGTTCTCCAGCTGAGGCCTCACCATTGCTGAGTAGAGCAGGCCAATTACCTCCTATGTCTTGCACATGAAACTCTTATTAATAAAGCTCTTATTAATATTAGTCTTTTTTGCAACTACATCACATTGTTGACTTATATTCAATTTGTGAACCCCTATAACACCTAGATACTTTTCTACAGTATTATTGCCTATTCCAATTTTGAGTTATGCATTTGATTTTTCCTTCCTAAGTGTAGTACATTGGACTTGTCTGTAATACATTTTATCTTGTTGATTTCAGAACAATTCTCAAATTTATCAAGGTCATTCTAAATTCTAAGCCTATCCTCCAAAGTGGCCTTTCCTAAATAGTTATAGCTCAGGACTGAATTATAGTATGCTGGGAAGATTTATTAATGTAATGTGGATAAAGTGGTTATGCCTGAATGTGGGCTTACTAGTGGATTCTTGGAGAGTTCATGTGACTTTGTTCCACTCATCTGCCATTCCATGGTTAAAAGTGAAAGATGAGACTTTAGTAATCATTGCCATTTTTCTAGAAGAGCTGTCAGGATCACTTCAACACTGCTGATGGATATCAAGCAGGGAAAACTGTCAAATCCCAAAAGGCTCTAACTTTTGGCAATCAAGGGCAATGAGAAAGTGTAGATAGAGTTGTGGTTACCCTGTTGGACAAAAAATGTTCTTCATGGTCTATGTTGATTGAACTACTAAATTGTTTGGAGAAGAGCACTGAATCACTACAAAGTGTTATTCTGTGGTATGCCTTATGTATGAGGGTGATAGGTGATTCTGTAAGCAGAAAAGAATCACATGTGTCAGCATGTTCCAGTTTTCATGTCTGTTTGTCTGTCTCTCTCTCTTTGTTGTTAGTTAAATGCATTCAAAAACCATTCCAATCTAGGAGTTCTGTGAGTCTCAGAGAGAAAGTGAGAGGGTAAGGAGTGTCAAAATGCAAATCTGTGAAGCCTGTTTTATTTACAGGACACAGTGATTTTGACCTGTAGCAGCTGTTAAAAGTCAAGTAGAAAAGAATGGCTTATCCACATATGCACAGCAAAGTACTGTAGAAAGATCAATTCACTGTTTATCAAAAGTGTTGATACCACCTTTGATGACTTGTTTAAATCATCAGTGTTGAAACTGTCATTTTAGTGGGGATGGTATGAGTTCATAATTTGGTAATATCATTGGCAGGGAGTATGGTGGCTAACAGCTTGGGCCTAGATCTTTGCTGTAGCAGAGCTACTCTCTTAAGGCTTCTAGTATCAGAGGCGTAGCCGTGTTAGTCTGGATCTGTAAGAAGCGACAAAGAGTCCTGTGGCACCTTATAGACTAACTGACGTATTGGAGCATAAGCTTTTGTGGGTGAATACCCACTTTGTCAGACGCATGTGGTGGAAATTTCCAGAGACAGGTATAAATATGCAGGCAAGAATCACTCTCTTTCTCAAGGATTCTGTTGCAGGGTTTCTGATGCTCTGGAGTGTGAAAGATCACTGCTCAATCAGATCAGTCTCAGGGGGCTGAATGCCAAATTGTATTTACTTATGTGGGACTAAAATTTAAATTAATAATGTCTTTTTGCATCAGACCAGATTTATTAATTTGTCTGCCATAGATTTAGCTAAATTCCTCTTATTTCAGGCAGAAACTTGTCTTTTCTTGCAAGAGACTTAATAGAAGAAGAAGAAAAGCTACTTTTGTCTCTTCTGTACAAAGTTCCTTATGATTAAAAACCTTTTGTTTTCATGTGAACAAGTGTCATGGATTATCTAAATGCTGCTGATTTGATTTGTTAGTGTGGGATGCAGCTTCATTTTCAGTATTCACTGACTGACTCAAGTCTCTTGATAAAAATTGAAAGCCATGAGTGCATGATTCTGAATAGTTACAAGGAAAGTGTCCAGAAAGTGTCATCTGGTGGTTACTAGTTCTATTTATCTGACTTCAGTTGAGAACAATCTTTAGTAAATTTGCTGAGTAGATGATTACAAAAATTACATTAATTTCAATATTACACTCTGCTCTTAGAGACACAATGTCTCAACGTACTCAATCATCAGTACTTGTATGACGTACCACAGTGTGTTTGATTATGGGATATTGAGTGTAGTGCCAGAACATTGGTATGAGGAAAGTTATGTCATAATATTCTCTATCCAAATACAAACACAACAAGGAGTCCGGTGGCACCTTAAAGACTAACACATTTTTTTGGGCATAAGCTTTCGTGGGTAAAAAACCTCACTTCTTCAGATACATAACTTCTGAAGAAGTGAGAGGTGAGGTTTTTTACCCACGAAAGCTTATGCTCAAAAAAATCTGTTAGTCTTTAAGGTGCCACTGGACTCCTTGTTGTGTTTGTGGATACAGACTAACACAGCTACCCCCTGATACTATCCAAATACAATAGCTCATCCAGGACTTTTAAACAGGCATAAGCAATCATGTGGTGTTATGGTACTGATTTATCACACCTGCCAGTGTTTAATAAATAGTTATTTCCATTTTTACCTAATGATGAAAAATAATAAGATGTTAGCAGGAGCTGAAAAGCTGCATATTAATAATAAGGGATATGGTTGCAATAAATGCATCCTCTATTGATTATAGGTTGCTCTTTTCAATTAAAATTACACAGTAAATACTACTTTTTTGCACCCTAAACAATGCTGCAGTATTTAAAAGTCAGAGCTGGCCAAAGGAAGTGAATACATTGCTGGCTATAACACTAAAAGCTATGGCTGCCTAAAGCTATGGCTGGATTGCTGTCATCTCGAAAAGAATATTACTGCATGAACTACACGCACAGTAGCTAATTAAAAGTCACATCTCAAGATAGTCAGTGCAAGATCTGCTAGTTTTAGAAGACAAAACACAACACAACATTTCACGCATTAGGAGATCCTTGTAGACAGAACACGTGCAAGTAAGGAAACAAATATAAAACAAAGTGAGTATCAATGAGTTAAAAGAATATTGCTAGGTCCATCTAATATTTCCCATTTCTTTGTCTCTTGTACTATGCTCGACCCTTATTTTCTCCTGTAATTAAGAATGTAATCTTACCTCTGTGGTTTTCTAAACTAATATTGACTTCATGATTTGCTAGGTATAGCATTAAGGTCTGAATCCAGCATAAGGGGAGGGATAGCTCAGTGGTTTGAGCATTGGCCTGCTAAACCCAGGGTTGTGAGTTCAATCCTTGAGGAGGCCACTTAGGGATCTGGGGCAAAAATTGGTCCTGCTAGTGAAGGCAGGGGACTGGACTAGATGACCTTTCAAGGTCCTTTCCAATTCTAGGAGATTGGTATATCTCCTATTACCTTTATAAGCCCATGCTCAACTTCAAGCATGTGAGTAGCTCCACTGAAGTCAAGTACAGAAATGTTTGCTTGAATAAAGACCTGCTTAATGTGTATAACCAAGAACCATTTTGTCCATTTCTGTGTGGGGCAAGACCTATGTCCTTTAGCTGTCAAGTATCTTTTTCTTCATGACTCTTTTCATGTGTCTAAAAGAGTATCAATTTCAGTGTTATTTGTCTAGTTCTGTCTATTTGTCCAGGAGATCCTAAAATAGGATTTCTGCAGCAAGGGCCAGACAAACCTATTCCGAAAAAAATAAAAGACCTTTTCTGAGACCTTCACACACAGCTGTAACTTAAACCAAACTTTAAGGCTGTGAAATGTCTCCTAGGGGCTTTTCATTTCTGATTCCTAGTCAGAGCTTGAAAAGCTAAAAGATTCTGTGAGAAAGAATGTTCCTGAGAGATTTCTAGTCTAATTTCACAGTTTCAAGCAGTTTGGACAGTCCCAATGCTTATCCAAAATTATTTGCAACTTTTGGATGCTTAAACAAACTGAACCCAACCTTTCTGAGATTTGGCCATGCCTACCAACACATCATTTGTAAGTTAAATACAAGGGCTCCCCACTGACAATATGGAAGGAAACAAAACCATAAGCAGAGAGGGCAGTAAAGAGAAGAAATACTTAGCCAAGCATTTGTGCTGCTCACTTTCTAAAAGTACTGAGGCCATTTGCTCTGTGTAAGCAGTGAAAAATGGCATTGCACTGTCCAGAGACAGCTGGTGGATACTTCTCCCCTGAGCAGAGGAACTCTTGCTGGTGGAAAGCTTGCAGGGGCAGCATTACTTACTGTATCAACAGCTCTCCTGCTCCTGATAAAGGAAAGGAGCAGCCCTAATTCATGCTGGGGGCATGAGGCTAGGGCAGCCCTGAATCAGTGGGCTACAGCAAGCTGTCTGCAGGCCCTCTTTCTCTGAGTAGAGCCTGGATGGAGTGAAGAATCAAGGCCTTGATCTGTCCCAGTTAACACAAAGTTTTATTCTGGCTGAATAAAAATGTGATAGCCTGAGGTAATCTTTTTAGTAGTGACCTTAGCTGGCCAGTAATGTAGGATGATTGTGATGAGACTCCAAGGACAGAACCGATTTCCCCAATGATATTCCCTTACATAAGACATTTATGGATTTGTTGGTTCAGACAAATCTTAGGAGCCTGTATGCTAAATGGATTAGTAGCCGGACATAGTTTGGCATGAGTTACAGTGAAGTAATAATATCTTAGGCTTTCAGATGATGTCATAACACATGGTTTGATTGGAGCAGATTAAAAGTTTTCAGAAGTCCTAAGTTGCTTTTCTGAGTTGGATACAGTTCAAGACAGCTATAAGATTCACTGCCCTTTATTAAATAGGGCTATTTACAGCTTTTTTTTTTTTAAAAAAAGAAGCCTGAAAAACGATAGCAGTAGGCACAAAGAAGATCAAGTGACACATAAGGGAAAAGCTCATCAGTGAGCGTTCTGCTCACTGATATGAAACGGGTCACATGTGTTAAACAGAACAGCACATAAGTCATAACTTCTCCCAAATTCGGTCATAGATCTATTGTGTTTACTGGCACTTGACTTCAGTGGAGATATGCTAATTTACACCAGCTGAGCATTTGACCTTTTGTCTTCTGTAAGAAACCAGAATGACCATTCATCTACTCCCATTCCCAATGCATGATAAAGATGCTTGGCTGGTGTACATCAGCTGTGGGCATGGACCACAATTTTTTTAAAAAGGGCATAGGGTTAAAACATTACAAAGCCAAGGAGAGTTATTAACTGTTGGGCAAAATTCCTGAGCACTGCTCACTATGATTAAAACTTGTAGGGTGAGATTTTCAAAAGTGTTCAGTCTTGCCCAATCTCTTCTACCACTAAGGTGAGTGAGAATTTTACCTTAGACTCATGAGAGAATATAGTGTACTTTACAAAACAGAGAAAGGTCTCAAGATCTAATAGCCTTTCCCCTGTTAAATGTCAATGACAGAATAGTGAATTTTCCAACATTTGTCCTCAATAAGATAAACATAAAAGATGGGACAATACAAAGTCTTTGATTATCACCAGTTTGAGAATATAGGATTCAAAATGGCATCTGTGAATAAAGCCTCTGTGGCAGAGTGGAGTTTAATAACCACCCAGATTGAAAATATAGCCTCTGAGAAAATCTATCTGACATTCTGTCTCTGACAACCACAAAAATTCAAATGGAATGTTACATAATGTATTTTCCCAGAGCAGAATTATAAAATGTCTGTCATCATAAAGTCATTATTTGAAATGGTTTTTTAAAAACAGGGAGAAGATTTGATTCTCATTAAGGGCTAATTGGCTGCTAAATTTGATTTTTAAAAATGGAGGTGTTTGTGTTATAGTGTGCAAGTGCTAAAAATTTGAAAACCATATAGAATGCATTAAACTTCATTCATCTAACTTAAAATTGCTTACTCCAAATTTTTGCATGGGTGTTCAAAAATGTACATTACATCTATGAGACCATGATTATAACTTACAGTGATTGGAGTATAAGAACAGCCAGAGTGGGTCAGACCAAAGGTCTGTCTAACCCAGTGTCCTGTCTTCCAACAATGGCCAATGCCAGGTGCTTCAGAAGGAATGAATAGAAAAGGGCAATTAACAAGTGATCCATCCTCTGCCATCCAGTCCCAGCTTCTGGCAGTCAGAGGTTTAGGGACACCCACAGCATGGGTGTACATCCCTGACCACCTTGGCTAACAGTCATTGATGGACCTAACCTCCATGAACCTGCTATACATTCTGATGGTTTCATAGTGTACATATTACCAACATTTTGCCTTTTTAGTTTAATTCATTGGCTGATCCTCAGAGAAATTAAAGTCTTATAATCACCCCATGCCTCTGCATTATCGTTTGTATATATTGCTGCCCTATGGACAGACTATCAGTTATGGAGTTTAGTTACAGTTCAACGGTATGTTTAGACTCACAAATACACTATGCTGTCTCTGCTCAGTACAAACAGAACTTTTCTCCCGCTCCTTGCAGCACAGTATGGTGTCTGGCAAATGACACAGCATATTTGAATGGGCTCATTGTATCTGACTGCTAAGAGCATTTTCCTACAAGATTTATTTATAAATGATAATGGATAGAGGCTGAACTTTTAATGAAGTAGATCACTTGGACTCTTGTAAACAATTTCCTCTTTCCTAAGAGACAATGTTGAAGAATTTCTGGTTGTTATCCCAGAAACTGGCAACATTTCAGCAGCTCTGGGTAACCCCTGAAGACATGTAAAGCTACCAGCTTCCATAGGCAGAGCTGAAAACAGGGAGCACTCTTCACTTCTCAGCATCTTCCCACATGTTGTCGTCTAACATAAATCTTTGCCATAGGCTACAAAGAAAAACTATGAATGATCCTCTTAGAAGATGCTGAGCTGAGGCCAAGTACAGATGGATCAGGACTGCCTTATGTACAAGCAACACAAATGGACTGCTTGGGGGCTTGTAATTTTGGCTCCACATGTACAAGGCAACTCCAAAGCTGACTTGACTTCCCTACTCAGGGAAGAGTGGTAGAGAGACAGAACAGGAGACAACTCACAGCCCAATTCATACGTCTGTCAATATTCTAATTTGCGGTTCTCCAAAGTCTAAATTCAGAGAGAGGGGTACATGCCAGTTTATTTATAGAAGACAGGTAGTCCATATAGCATAGTTATATGCAGAACCCTCTTACTTTGTAGACTTTTTTCCCCATGGACAAGCTAATTTTAACAGCCTTATAGCAACATGATGAAACATTTGAAAGCCTTCAAGTTCACTAAATTTCTTGCACTGAAGTTTTTTAGTTTGCCTTCAAACCCAAATATTGCTCTGCTTAAAATAAGCTATTTTGCAGTTCCCTTATCTTTCCCTTTCACTCATTTAGAAACACCGACAAAATGCTTTGGCCCCAAGTTTGAATTTCCCTCTATCTATTTTCTTATAGATATTAATGATTTCACACATATGTTTCTCTCTCAGATCAGTCACTGAAGCAGTGATTGGTTGGAAAGAGGAAATGTGATTTTTAAATGATTCACTGAGGGAATGAAAAAAGACCTAGTCTGTCCAACCTGACCAGTCTCTTTAAAAGGGCTTTTTGAGGTGCCAGCCTCATTCCCACTTTTGGTGACTGTCACCTTCTCTGTCTCACGTACCAGTGCTGGAAAGTGCAACTTTTGACCTCACTGGGAATTGAGAGTGATCAACACTACAAGTTTTGCCAATGTAACTCTGGGTTCATCACTTGAGGCCTAGAAAAGATATTTGACAAATAGTAGCACCAGATAAATGCCAATGATACCGATTAGCTCAGAAAGCGTTGAGAGGCTCCTTTACAAAAGAGGTAAACAGTTGACTGTCTTTCGTCCTTACTAATCGAAATCTATGACCTTAGTGCTTTGAAACAGCATCAAAAGATATTTATACCAATTATGGTTCATCGTTGCTACAGCAATTACTCATGGGGAAAATGTCTGCATATGTTGACAGGAAACTCATCTCTACTATAATTTAAATTTCTGAATAGGAATGTAACCCTATGATACAGGCAGCAGTGATTGTGATTACTGTTATAAGTAATTATTGTTATAAGAATTGGTTGTTTCTCATCATAGTATACTTTTTTGTGGTATCTTCCACAAAGTAAGTATAACTATAGCTTGTAATTTGAAAAATTACGTATTCAGTCCATTACGGTCCTGGAAATCATGAACACATTACACGGGCAAGCCTTCATATCTGTCTTTCCAACCGGTCCTTGTTTGATAAACTGAGGGGAAGTCATGTTGACCACTGATTTATTTTTAAAAAGACAATGCCACCATTTTTCTTAGCTTATCAGCTTGAATGGCTATAAGGTAAGACTCTTTTCAGCAACTGAAAAGAGGCCACTTTTTACTTTGTCAAAAATTATATCAATTTTCATCCAGTTGGCCACTTCCAACAGAATTAAAATTCTGACTGTAGCTAAAGGATCAAATTTCACCCAGTTTCATAAGTATAAATCCAGAGTAGCTCCAAATCCAGTTCTTTTCAAACACATATGAGAAATGCCTCTTGCCTTTTAACTGAAAGATTATTGGACTAAGCAAAAAAGGTCCAGTTTCCCTGTAGGTAAGATTTAAATTCACATATAATATAATAATAATAATATGTGCACAATTTTGCTGTTGAAGATAAAAATGCAGAAAGGGAATCACATGACAAATTCCAGTTACATAGTTTAATGCACTTCTGGAAGGTACTAAGCATGGTATAAGAATTTGAATAAAACTGAACAGAGACAAACAAGAAATCTAGTTTTCTAACTTGTAAAATCACTTGAATTGTGTTCTCATAAACCCTGTTGTAAATCCAGAATAACTTCATTGAATTCAGTGCAGTTATTCTGGTTTTATAGTGCATAATTGAGTGCAGAACCTGGCATTTGAATTCCAAAATAAATAGAGACAAATCCGTAATACAACTTTTCCCCTCCAATTTTTTCATTTTTATTTTTTTGTAAATTAGATTGGGGAAAATCTGCTCTTCTCTATAAATTCTTACTGAGTCTAAATAAGTTATTTTTACGACACTGGCAAGTGCTGTTTCTGTGACAATAGATTTTCTCCCTCTTCTGTTTGTCTGACTTTTGTTACCTCACCTCTGAACTTCCTTAATAGTTTCTGTCTCCTGCCCCGTAGCCTCCCACTTACCAACTCCAAGATATGTAGCTGCCCATATGGTCTTTTTCTTCTTCCATCTATTGTTTCTCTTAATGTTATTTTTAGAGCTGGTTAGGAATTTTTTGTCAAAACTTTTGTTTTCTTTGAAATGCTTATTCATCAAAACTGTTTGCATTCCTCAATAAAAAAAATTTGAAAAAATATTTTGCAATTGTCAAAACATTTTTTTACATTTAAAAATGCAAAATTCTAGCTTACAGTTCAAAATGACTTTTTATTTAAAAATATAAGCTAATTATAGTAAAACATAATTAATTAAAATGGTTGAAATTGAAATGAAAGATTTCAAAATTATTGAAACAAAAGGTTTTGACTGACCGAAACCATTTTTTCTGGTTCGTGAAATTTTAACTTTTTGTTCCAATTAAGGACAGGGCTCTTTTTTTGATATGTCAAATATTTTCATGAAATAGGCAAATTGTTTCCTTCCCAGCACTAGGGAAATTGTTTCTTCCCTTTCTTTCTGCCCTAAGTACTCCAGTATAATACAGAACGTGGTCAATTTCACTTTCTCTGAAATGCTCTATTTGAGTCAGATACATTTCAAAATAACTTAGTAAATCTCCACAACAGGTTTTTTTAAAAGTAGAAAAGACAACACAAGTTCAGCTCTATGTAACCCCAAGGTCAGTGTGTAATGCCTTCTCCTCTATGCTCAGTCCTCGGAGGCTATCAATCTTCTCTGACTCTTTAGCTCAAGCTGTGGTAATTCATGCTTTTAGCTCTGGAGGTACCCAGTTTAATCTCCAGTGTGTTAACAAGATGGCAACTGAGTCACATAGAGTGTGTTATCAGAATTTCTAGAATAGAGTTCACCATTGGCCCTGACTGTTTAAGCATCACAAGAGCATAAAAGCTTAGTTAAAGATAAAACAAGTATGGCAATAAGTTTCAAAACAATCTGTCAAATTTCTTATTGAGGCTTTAAGGAAAGAGATCTATTATTTTATTTCAAGTAAAAGGCTAAAATGTTGAAGAAATGACTTTTTTAATGAAAGGGCTTTTTCATTATGTATGATAGAATATGAAGATTTGAAAGATTTGAATTATCTGAATTCATAAACTTAGCTGGCCTCTGAAGAACTACAGGGACTATGGGACAGATCTTAAGTCAATGGAAAGACCCTCATTGATTTCAGTGGGCTTTAGGTCAGGCCCTTTATATACTTTGTGCTTTCCTCTGAATTCTAACTTGAATTTATTTGGATATAGTTAGTTTTGGAACTTGCTAGCAGCAAACTGGGAGCAAAATATCTAAACAAAAGTTTTTCTGTCTTTTTAATAAGCGTTTCTCTGGAATATGATTTAACAGCATTCTGTTTGTTACTCTGCTTCATACCATAATCCACCATCCAGATCTTAATAACTAGTTTACATCTAGTTGAGAGACTATAGTTGAGTAATCCAAAAATAAAATGAAAGTTATCAAGATTAAGATAAACAAGCTGAAGGCAATCTGGCAATATGATAAAGAACTGTCTTAATTGTATGGAATGACCAAGTAGATGAAAGGGGAAACCCAAACAAGGGTGAACACAGATGAAATGGCATCCTTGTTCATTCTGTTGTCAGAATGACCATTAATTGTAACTTGGGTATCTTTTGGTTAACGGGTTCCTGCAAACACATTAAATAAATGTAACTGATCAACCTTAAACATGATGGTGGAATAATGGGTTTCTTTTTGGCCTAGGATAATTTATCAGTGAGAATGCAGGTAAAGCCACTGAATAATCTTGATTGTTACTAGAAACAATCTTGGAAAAGCTCGGTTGAAGGTGCCTTTGACAACAATAGTCTGCCATGAGCTTCATATCATCATTCAAGGCCTTGTCAATTCCTGAGAAGGACTGAGCTTGGTAGCTGCAGCCGACGTCATTGCCACAGATAAACTTGCAATAGAGTGTAGCTGGCAGGTCGTTGATGTACACATTGAACAATAATCATTGAAAGAACTGAGCCTTGAGGAAGGCCATAGATCTGACATTTCTGAGAGCTGCACCAGTTGCCTATGTGTACTCTAAACTGCCTGTTTTGGGGAAAGAGCTCTACTACTTTGACCACCCAACATGGGGCAACTTGAGAGTTTAAACAAAAGGCCTCTGTGCCAAACTGTGTCATACATGGTGGTCAAATCCAAGAAGACAGCTCTCATCTTTAGATTTTGTTGAAAACTGTTGGTCAAGATCCATGAGAATAGTGAGCTGCTTTTGTATGCAGACCTCTTCAACCACCCACCAGCTCGCCTGTCTTCTAGACGCCCTTTATGGTCATTTGTGCCACCACAGGAAATGATGGTGGAATCTGCTTGGTACAACGAGTCATCAGCGACCACAGTCATTAATCACTCTCTCACTACTGACCCAACCATCTGTTCACAAGGTTTTGATTTGCCAAGGCTCCTGTGGTCACTTGTTTTGAACAGGACAGGGCAACTGTGCAACCACTCTCTTTAAATGGGGTTTTTCTAATGACCCACAATGCAGCTTTGGTCACCTTCAGACTATGTTGCATATCATTGTGCCCACTGACTTATTTAGAAAGCGGGCTACTGACTGCCCACCTGGCTGATGATGCCATCAAATGTCTGGGCACCCTGCTTATATGCTGATATATATTGTTACTAGGGGAATAACTGAACTCCATTCATATCAGACAAAAAATGGAGTCTGAGATTTACTTGCGCCTGCCACACAGTTGAAGAGTGTCCTACTGAAGCCAGGTAGCAGATAGGAGAGTAGGGCTCCTCCATTCGTCCTCCTCTTAGCTCACTTGCGATTGTGAAAGTAGCTGCTCCAGGGAGATACTGTCTCACAGCCTGCAGCAGCAGCCTGACTACTTTCACTTCATCTTTCCCTCTTCGCCTCACACTCCTGCCAGCTGCATCTTTGTCAGAGCTGAAACTGGCCCCTATTGGACCAGAGACTGCAAATGAATCGAGAGGCCACCTATAAAAGCCTCCAGACCCATTGAAGAACCACTCCTCCAACACCAGGATACTATATCATAGAGGCTTCATGTGTGCCTCCTACATTCTTTTATCATAAACAAACTGCATCTTGCCACTACTAAAAAAATGATTTGCTGAACACTATTAAGACACAGCATATTTTTGCAACTAGATAGGTAAATGGTTGATACTGGGGGCTGTGGAGATAGAGAGGCTTTGGAAGATACTACAAGAGGTTCAGGATTATGTTTAATGATGATAGATCTGACCTTGTGAACCTCCCTGTGTAAATTTCTGCTGTAATTCTCTGAAAAACATAATCTGAGAATCAAATGGAGAAATATGCTATGAAGGGGTTGGGCTGAGAGCTGGAGTTACAGCGATAGAAGATCTATAGTTTATTGCGATTTTGACATTATATCAGATAAATGACTGCTATTATCGCTCTGATGGTTGTTTACTCAGCAAAAGACTTTCATTCCAATTCATTTTATTATATTTCATGACTGGGTTGCTCAATTTTCTTAAGAAAGTAACTGGACTGATCAAGGCTAAATCATGTTCATTTTCAGATTTTTATAAAGGAAACCAAATTGATTGTTGCATATCTGGTGTAAACAGAATGTCAAACTGTGCCAAGCCTCTAGTAACATAATACAGATTACCATTTGGGAGCACAAGCTTTCTTAGGAATTTATGAGTTTGTAAAACCTTAAGGCTTAATCTAGGCATTGTATTGCTCCACATAAATCTGCTAATCTTTCCCTGTATTGGTTTTTATAACTATCTGACAATTGTAGAGGGAGATTACCAGATAAGAATGGCCATGTCTCCATAAACGTATTATTTTTATATGTCCACACATTTACTTTTAGTATAGCACTCATCATCCTTTTTAGTACCCTCTTGTCCCTCCTTGGGATCATCACTCTTCTTTCATATTTAACTTTTTACTGCAAATATTACCACTGGGGCTATTCATGGCAGTAAGTATTATGCTCAGTGGTAAGTGTTGGCAGGGATGAACTCTAGGCTCTTCTCCCATAAGCTCATAGGCATAGTTGAGCCCTGGCTTTGGCTGCTCTGACGTGTGCTGGGGGGCCTGGCTGCAAGGATCGGGAAGAAACCTGGGCCTCATTGAAGTCAATGGCAACAAGTCCATTGACTTTAGTGGGGCCAAGATTTCACTCAAAGGGTTTAAAAAGGTGGCATAAAACTTCTCTGCTTAAGTTGACCCTATTTTCTAAGTTAAATGTGAGATTTTTAGGGCCATGAAATTCTCAAGTATGCTTTTAAAATGTGTGGCTGTCACTACCACCAGCTCCTGTCTTAGGAGGGAGAATTTTTTTTCCAAGTAACTTAGGGTATGTCTACACTACCCACTGGATCGGCGGGCAGTGATCGATCCAGTGGGGGTCGATTTATCACGTCTAGTCAAGATGCAATAAATCAATCCCCGAGTGCTCTCCCGTTGACTTCTGTACTCCACTGCCATGAGAGGTGCAGGTGGAGTTGACGGGGGAGCGGCAGCAGTCGACTCACCAGTAAGTCAATCTAAGTATGTCAACTTCAGCTACATAATTCACGTAGCTGAAGTTGCGTAACTTAAATCGATTTCCCTCCCCCCTCAAGTGTAGACCAGGCCTTAGTATCTAAATAAGTTTACCATGGAATATGGAACAAGAGGGTTAGCTTTCTGGGGTGCTGGAACTTGGGGTGCTGGTGGTACGGCAACACCTCCAGGCTTGAAGTAATAATAGCAACCAAAATCATGTCTTCCACCCTATACAGGGGTTAGAGTTTTGTTCAATGGCTTTCAGCAGCCTCATCTGAAAAATTGTTCCAGTGCTCCTCCACCTGGAGCAAAAGAATAACTTTGACATTGTCTACACTCATTGACTTTACTCACACTGTTCATTTCCCTGAACTCATTCCACTGGACTGCTTGCTCCTGGTAAATACAGACAAATTGGGGCCAATCAGGTTACGTGAGCAGCAACAGGAAAACATTAAATACTTTAGCACAGCAGTTAGACACAAGTGAGAGCAAATTCTGAGGTTTTGGTGTTGAACCTGTTGGCTGACTATGTAGCAGTCTAGATAGACTGGCCAGTGCTGTGGACAGACGAGGAATGTGTGGATGTATCCAAGATCAGTACCTAGAGTCGCACTGAGGAAACAGGAAATTAGTGAAGGAGGGAATAATGAAATCAGGAAAATGTTCAGATAAGACTTTCAGGGGTACAGTGGTATCCTAAGTAGAAGTTTGCAAGAATAAAAATTAATTTATTTTCTTCTCTTCCATGGATAGATTCTTTTGTGTGTGATTCAAGTACACATACTGCATTCTGCAATATTTACAAACATCAGACCACCAGCTGTAATGGTGCAGAGTGGCTTCAAATCAGAGCTGCTGATGGTTTCAGTGTTTAATTTAGCTTTTCTTTATTTCAAAGAAATGATGCTCAATGAGCAGAACAAGAATTCCAAGGTTTGTTCTGAAGAGCCCATTTGCATCAAAAGCCTGCATTGCAATCCCCAGTCATTCATGTTGTCAGCACAATATTTCACATTCAAATCCCAATGGCCAAAATGATATTTTATTTGTATTGTTTTCCCCCTGAATCATGGCCACAATGGGGAAAGGCTGTTATGGGGAAGCATCATGTTTACATTCCTAATACAAGCCATTCATTAATATTATTTTTACTTATGGATGAAATGAAATAGGGTAACAATATGAGATGTACAGCTAAATCAATTGTGTTAACATGATTACATTTAACA
The DNA here is from genome assembly GCF_016161935.1 of Mauremys reevesii. NCBI lineage: Eukaryota > Metazoa > Chordata > Testudines > Geoemydidae > Mauremys > Mauremys reevesii. Next base: position 152,074,992 of record NC_052625.1, on the reverse strand, counting down.
TTTTACAAACACACTGTAGAATTATTTTTAATAGTGAGTTAGAGTGAAGCAGATTTTAGAAAAAATATGAATAATTTGATCATATTAAGACTGCCAGTAATCAAGTTTCTCTGATCTTCCTGGCATTCTGACTTTAGAATTTTACTGACCACACTTCTAACTGCATTGGGCAATTGGGGAGTAAGACTGAAGTATCTGCTGTGAAGTTTCTATAGTATGTAAATGACAGCAGTTAAATTACTTCAAGTGGGGGGAGTGGGGAAGGATAACAAACACCATAACAACTTTGTACAAAACATTTGTTGTATCATTCTGTTCTGTGTAAACAATGTGCTAATGAACTACTAAGTAAATGAAACATATGGGAATGGATCTGGTAACTAGCATCTGATGTTACTTTTAAATCTGTGAAATGTGCAAAATAGCTCCACAGTTCATTTAGTCTGTGTACTGTTCATCCAGTTTAATGCTAGTGAGCTTATGTGCATACCCACATATTACTTCTCTGTATTTCTTATGAAAATAAATTTCCTATTGTGGGCTGTACAAAGCCATAAAGGCTCTATACATATCACTTTCTGCAGCACATGGTGGTTAATGCTTCATTTAATTGTCCTTATTCATTTACACTTCCATATGCTAGAGCAGTACTTTTAAAACATATTTCTATACATTTTGTAATATATGTTCATAAATAGTCCTTGAATCAGTACCTAAACATTTCCTAATCAGGACTAAGTGCCCTTTGTCTAATGTGTCCTAGAAAGCCAATATTTGGTGTGTATTGGCAGCTTATTAAAGAAGCAATTGAATTTCACATATGAAAAGCAAGGGTAATCTCTACTGTGTGCATGTAAAAGTTATATGCTTGTTTCTGTAGCCCAGTGGAATAGAGAGGGATAGCAAACGTGCACTGTTTTTTTCCAACGCTCACAGTAACTCAGGTGTTACTGATCAGTCTGGACATACTCCCTTAAAACAATTCTCAGCATAAGTGAAATACAACCCATTTTTCTTCAAATAATGATAAATTTCACTAGATGTCTAACAGTATCTCTGAATGATTTATATTCAGTCAGACTCAGGTGATAAAGCACCAGCTCATTGTATCTGAGGAACCTTTAAGCACAAAAAAAGAGATTTGTATGCTCTCACATTTAGTTATGGAAAGGAATTTACAATCCCACATAAATCCCCTGAACACTGGACAAGCTTTCTCTGGAGACTGGGGTGTGATGGAAACAATCCAGGTTTGACTCTTCACTGCTTCTATGGCTGTGAAGAAACAGCACTATAATAGAATCGCTTTCTGGATCTCCATGTAGACAGCAACCTAGCCTGGGCAATGTCCCTCCAGCTGTCCCTCTCAGTTCTCCTGACCTTGAGAAACCAGTGAGGATGCTAGTGCTGTTCACACTGAACAGCAGGGAAGACTTATTGGAATAGCCACATAATACCGAGCAGTTAAAATAAACTGCTGATAACCAACACATTCATGGGTTCCACTGACACAGTACCAAAAACAAATGGAAAGTGGTTGAGGCCACGTTGAGAATGTTTGTTAGTGCCTGCTGAGCCTAAGATTCTCCACGTTAATATATGATGAACCAAAGCGAGAATCATGTCTGATAAATGTATAGCCCTATGACATACATCACTGTGCAGAGACATTATTAGTATAGCTGAGCTCTTCACATTGACAGTCTACGTGGCTGTCAATGGTTGATAACATTTCAAGGACTTATAAGCAGTAAAATTAAGCCCAAATACCAATGCTGGTTTATTGATCTGTTGGGGTGAGTTGCAGAGCACTCTTGTTCCAGGATGCTGTTAAAAGGTAATTAGATGTGCTGAAAGCTGAATTTAGTAATTCTACCACATGATTGGCTGGGGGTATGGAGTTTATATTAATTTGCTCCTGAAAGTGAATAATGCTGAAACATAGTGACCTACCTGTGGCATTATGATGCTACAGTCCACTCTACATTTCGTTTATTGTTTAGGGTTTTTAGCCAGTGCTTCACATTGACTAACTGTCACCTTTTCTGACCTGTACGGAAGCAATAGCTGGTGTAAATTCTTGTGTATCAGGATTGTAACATGCATATTTCTCTCTAATGACAGCAGTTTTTACTTCTGCAGGCTTTTAAAACCTTGCTGGGTACAGGAAATATGTTTCAAGATTTACCACTCTTTTTCACTCATTCTTTTTTACTTGTACACCCTACCTGCCCCTTTTGAAAGAGAATTCTGTGCAGTGACTGGAGTGACAGGTATGATGCTGTTAGTGGCCATCCCTTCTTGGATGAACTCCAGTAATTCAGCAACCAGTGATTCAGCTCTGTGCAGTCCGGCTGTCTGGGCCTGATCCCCACCACTAAATTCTGTGATAGTTTTTCAATTGATTTCAGTGAGTGCTGCAATGGGTGCACAGAAGGGATCTCTCTCTGTAGTCGGGGTGAAAGGTTGTGTTGAACCCCAGTGATACTGAGTACATGGGGAGCTGGTTCAGCCTGCCAATCTGCACTGGGTATCTTCAGCCTTCCAGCTGCATTTCTGTGTTGCACAGGTGTGCTTGTGCTGTCACTGTGACTGGCATGGCCATGGCATGTTAGCATGCCAGTTTCTCAGAGCAAGGTTTACACAATCTCTCCTCACTACCCTATTTCAAGTCAAATGAAACAATCTATCAATGTTATGGCATTACCTGATGAGCATGTACCATCAGTAAACTGTAGCAGTGGCTTTGAATTCCCATGCTGAGTCTATTTTCCTGTAACTGCTTCCCAATTGAAAGAGACCGTGGCACTTAGAGAAAACACTAAGTGAGGACAGTAAATGGTACCTCTACATATATTCACAGCTGGATCTTAAAGTTTGCCTATGTTGGATATGAGTCAACAGTGTGCCCTTGTTGCCAAGAAGGCTAACGGCATATTGGGCTGCATTAGTAGGAGCATTTCCAGCAGATTAAGGGAAGTGATTATTCCCCTCTATTTGGCACTGGTGACACCACATCTGGAATATTGCATCCAGTTTTGAGCCTTCCACTACAGAAGGGATGTGGACAAATTGGAGAGAGTCCAGCGGAGGGCAACAAAAATGATTAGGGGGCTGGGGCACATGACTTACAAGGAGAGGCTGAGGGAACTGGGCTTATTTAGTGTGCAGAAGAGAAGAGTGAGGAGGGATTTGATAGGAGCCTTCAACTACCTGAAAGGGGGTTCCAAAGAGGATGGAGTTAGACTGTTCAAAGTGGTGGCAGATGACAGAACAAGGAGCAATGGTCTCAAGTTGCAGTGGGGAAGGTCTAGGTTGGATACTAGGAAAAACTATTTCACTAGGCGGGTGGTGAAGCACTGGAATGGGTCACCTAAGGAGGTGCTGGAATCTCCATTCTTAGAGGTTTTTAAGGCCCAGCTTGACAAAGCCCTGGCTGGGATGATTTAGTTGGGGTTGGTCCTGCTTTGATCAGGGAATTGGACTAGATGACCTTCTGAGGTCTCTTCCAACCCTAATTCTATGATTCTATGTCCACTCAAGTGAGAGCAGTACTCACAGTACACTATTCTGAGTCTGAGTTACATCAAGGATTACTGCATGGTTTACAAAGGCCTGCAGATAACAAAAGAGTACATCAAAACACCAATGGCATTGTCACATTTCCTTTCCCCTCAGTTAGTGTCAATGGTTTATGCAGAGCTCTCTACTACTACAGGCAGAGTCCAGATTAAGGTTTATAAACCTGGATGGAATCTCCTTATAGAGAAGAGGATACAACTCTTTGATTTACTGATGAGGATTTTTATTAGGGAATGAATTTGGAAAATAAAGAAGATTTGGGAGGATGGGATATCAAATCTCAACAACATTAAAAGATTCAGACTTTCAGATTAGGAAGAAATCAAACACAGGTAATCCAATTAAATTGTGAGGGGCTATTATGGAATGGAAGTAGGTCACATTCTGGAGGGCAAAAATAAAAAGGGATTTAGTGATTTTATCCTAAACCCTAAATGAGTATTTGTACACATTGCAAAACCATCAAACACAATCAGTATGAGGGGCAGTCTCTGCTCCAGAGAGGCCAAGTACTGGAACAGTAAAATGAAAAAAATTACAGGCTAAAAATAACCTTTGCCCCAAATCCAACTGCATTCAAACTTGAGGATGTTTGAAATCAGGGTCCAAGTTTTGTGGTTTGTGTCCATTTCTAATAAAAATACACCACTATTTTTGCTACAGGCATGCTGTGGAGGTATTACAAGAGCTTCAAACAAAATAGCACTAAATTCCATTATCTACACCGAGGATCTTTCACCTGCACTGCAGACCTCTGTTGTGTGTTTCATTCTCCTTCTGGGTGCAGGTCTTTAGCTGACATCGATGGGAATTCAGTTTGCAGAATATTCAATACAAGCCTGTACTGTGGATCAGAGAAAATTTTACTCAGAGCATTCAAAATATCAGACACTGCTGGGGATCGTTTCCTTTCCTAAACAAACATCACAACCTGATCTGACTCTCAAAGCCTGTAAAATTCCATTTCTTCAGACATTCATCTTTAAGTAATATATTAAAGAAAGTAGTATAAAAACGCTGGAAGTAAGCGCCCTTTAGGGAGAAAGATGAACCAGCTAGACATTTTTGTGCAATTTGGTAATCCAGCCACTCCTATTTTCATATTTTTGGTACATCTAAAAGTGTACAACATTCTTAAACACCCAGGCCACAACAGAAACAACATGTGAAAACCTATAGTATTCTATTACTCTATCAATTAAAAAAATCAGGAGTTTTATTCTAACTTGCATTATTTCAAGCTCTTTGAGGGCAGGGGTAATGACTATTTCCATGTCTGTATGGCATCATGCACAGGGCCTGAAAGTGATTAGGGTCTCTGGGTGTGACAAGAATAATAGATAATCAAAATAAGTAGCAGTTCTTGGCCTCAAGGCTATCTTGTAGCAATGAGTCCCACGAGTCAATTAAAACACATTTAAATATTAGATGGGCATTTTTCTTGTTTTAATAAGAGGCCTGAATGAATCTAGATACAACCAGCCAAGCTGATCTGTGAAAGATGGTACTTGAGCTATCTCGTTAAAAGATGGCTATTAATCATTGTTAAAGGGTTTTGTATCCTCAGTGGCCCATTTCTTAGAGAAAGCAGGAAGTTAAACCTTATTATGTGAGTAGGTAACTGGGGAAAACTGGTTGGAAAGCGGGGTAGTAGCCATGAATTGTGGGGCTTGATTACAGGCAATCTCTAGATACTGCTAGTAGAGTTGTTTATAGACATCAGCGTGGTGCTGACAGGTTGACCCTAAGAATGGCCATACTGGGTCAGACCAATGGTCCATCTAGCCCAGTATCCTGTCTTCCAACAGTGGCCAATGCCAGGTGCCCCTGAGGGAATGAACAGAACAGATGACCATCTCCTGTCGCCCATTCCCAGATTCTGGCAAAAAGAGACTAGGGATACTATCGCTGCCCAATTGGTTTAGTCTTTGAATTTCCTGTGCTTAGTGGCAAATGAGGCAACTAATTTTTTCCACTGGTGTCTGTCCAGAGGAAGAATTTTGACACTATCATAAGGTATCTCCATAATGAAAGTATCCTTTCAATTGTCCTGCAATAGGTGTGTCTTTGTCCTTCACGCCTTCTCTTCCCTCCAGATGGAATCCAACTGAAGCATACCTTTGTGCTTTCTGCTTCTGTGGCCAACCCACCACAGTCACTTAGAGATGGATTGATTTCATGAGATGTAAGTTCTTCACTTCTCTGTTCTTGCTATCAGCTAAGCTGAAAATGCCTTATTAATTTAATTTTTGAAAAGTGTAAATCTAGCTATAGTAAGTAAACTATTTTTTGCTTTAATTACATTTTCTCTCTGTTTTTAATAAATCTTGCTTTTATTAAAATGACTGTTGTCTCCATAATTTTATGCAGAGACTATGAGAACTCCCTAACCTCAAAAGGAGAGGAGCTAAAGGTTAAAGAGTTTCTGGGGCCTACATCCCCTTGACCTCAGTATTGGTCTAGGGGTGTAGACAAAGGCTGCAATGGATGAACTTTGACTTTCCATGGGATTTAGGCTCCTAAATTATGTAGGCATTTTTGAAAAACATACACTTAATGTATCTATAACTCTCTAATGCAGTTTAGCAACTCGAAATAAGTGGGAGCCAGCATCATGTGATCAACCAGTTTTCCACGGACTACCAGCAAGTGCTTTGCACATCACAGTTTGGGAACATCTGCTCCATGCCTTTCAATTACTTTGTATATTTCTAACTTGTCCTCTCTGATTCATCTCCTCTCTAAATGTAACAGCCTCAATCTTTTCCGTCTCTCGCATACACAGACAAATACACACGAGATCCCAGGCTCATTTTTCCGTCAAAACTTACTGGGTAAAGTCATATTTTAAAAATTGTCATAATTTTGTTTTATTGCCTGGCAAATCTGTAGATTATTGCACATAATAAACTTTATACATTTTTATAATTTGATAAGATACCGTATTGCAGTGGCACGTTCCATTAAGTAGACCTGTTCTAATAAGATTTACTATTACCACCTTTCCCCCCTATAATGTTTAGATAAGTGTGAAAAAACAACTGACTTTTTTGTTGAGCAATAACAGTGTAAAATATTGCCCTGGGAATAGAAGAGCCTTCAGCTTCAGACATTCTATCACAATTTTAGCGACAGAGCTATATTTCTTGTACTTTAAAACTTGTTGCTATAAGTTATGAGCTTAATTTTCAAATGTGACTGTTTATGTTAGCTTGTGTATTTGGGCACATCAAGTCCCATTTCAAGAAGTATGTGGAGTTGCGGGCTCTGATTTAGGCATCCCATGTTGAAAATTGGTCTCTGCAGTACATATGGAAAAGGCTTTCCAAACGAGTGCAGGACAACTGACTTCTTGTGAAGAATGAAATTCTTACACATGGTGTGTGGATTCAGATAACTAATACCTCAGCCAGGTACTCCCTAGGAATGGAGTCATATAGACTGTTGAAGTGGCTAATGGAAATCCAGACTCAACAGCTGCTATAGCATTTTGGTAAGCAAGTTGCAGCAAGTAATTGTAAATCATCAGCAGAAGCCGCATGAACTGCAGAGGTGCAACTTCTACCCTGGTTCTGGCGGCATGTATTTCCTGCAAGTACTCAAGCAGTTGGTTTATATTTTACTTGTTTCATTCTTTGCAACCAATAGGTTTGCTTCAGTTTTCATTGAGAGAAGTGTAATGACTATGTTAGTTGTGAATGTCCTTTTTGTCATCTTGTGTCACAATACTACTGTTGAAATAGCACTTTGGGATTTAATATACCCAGCACTAGCAGAAATTCCTAGTAAAAGTTAATAAAATGAAAAATCTCCCCCTTTCTGACAAAAGTGAAATCTTGGAAAAATTGCACCTGAAGACTGGCATGCTTCCCATATTTGGATTTGAACAGAACATCAGTAAGTACATCTCCTCCCCACCTATTTTGAAAGTGAGAGATGGGATTAAAAAATAACAGAAATGTAAGATTCATAGTGTGCTCTCTGCTGAAATTATCATGGTCTGGCTGTGTGGTGGCCACTGAAAATGCGTTTCCAGCTGGGAGAAGCTTTGGATAATGCTTCTCAATGTTCTCCCACCACTTCCCTACACAGGGCTCTGATGTTTTTCATGGACAGCGAAGGACTGAGAGTCGCTCAAAGACATCTAAATAAAACATTTGGGCTGAGATTTATGGAGTTGTTCATCCACCTCCAACAGATCAGTGAAACAGCTGATGTTTGCTAAACCTCCAAAGGATGACATTCTATGACCCACAGCCTTTTGGGTTCCCGAATGCATCTGGGACCAATGGAAGGTCATTATTGACATTAAGCAGCTGGGCCTGTTGTTTTGAGTTTGTGGTCTGTGAGCACTAAGATAAACAGCAGCACAGCAGAGTTCTCCCAAAAAATAAATAGGATGCATGTTATCCCCAGCTTTTGAACAATTAGCCAATTATACCATTGTGCTTAACATGCAGTTTGCTACTACAGTTTCATAAATTCAGACCACTAGAAGGCCTTGATCTGTGGGAACTTGGTGTTAATCCAGGAGCAGAGAAGAATACTATTCAAATTGGTTAAGCTAACTATTCCATGGTTTGGGTAAGCAGCAAATATTTCCTCAGAAGGTACAAATATGAATGACCAGCTTTTACAAGAGCTCTTGGACCAGGGGTGTAATATGGGCCAAGCTCTACTTGGAAGGTTTCAAGTGCCATGTGTTGTAACTTCAAAGACCCCTGTGTCACTGAAAATTACTTTAAAGATTGCAACATATTTAAACATGTACAAAAATTGACAGGAACTTTTGATGTAACATTTTCATCAAAGGCTCCCAGTCATGTCTCTGGGTAAAGGCACTCATTGCTGAGCCAGCAGTGCTCTGGCCTTAAGCAGGAGATAAGGATCTACCGGAGCCTTGTGGGGGGCTTTCTAGGGGGATAAAGCTGGTTCCAGATTTGAGTGGGTCTGAAATCTAATGATCATTATTGATCATTTACCAGAAATGTGGACAGTTTGCAGGGCTGACCATGTACGCATTAGGGTTAACAGCACAGCTGATGTACATTACAATGTTTGCTATGAAAATGTTTCAGCCTTTCACTTGAATAAATTAGTATAAAAATGGGAATTACACGATGCCAATTTGAGAGCAGAGTTGGATGTCAAAGGAGTTACTTCAGATTTGTATTCATGTAGCTGAAAGCTGATTTGGCCCTTCGCTATTTCCAAACAAATGATGATCACATGTACTGCTGCATTTTACTGTCCTAGGAAACCTATTATGGCTGTCCTAAAGTGCTTTAAGCACAGCTGATGCAGAGCTGTGCCAAAAACCTGAATAACATAAGTGACCAAATTCCTTAAAGTATATGGGTTCCACTATCAGACTTCACTACACAGAACTCACAAAACAATTCTCTTGGCAGTTTTACTATGTATTAGTGATTTTCCTAATTGACCTTGTTTATTTTCTGCTCTTTTGAGCCAGGAACCCACACATCAGATAACAGCCACGGGGTGGAGGATTTGTAAGATTTTACTGGAGAGAAGCATTTCCAAAACAGAGTCATTTTACTAAAGTAAGAAGGAGCATTTTGTCTCTTTGAATAGAAAGAGAAAAGTTTGGAGAGAAGCAGAAAGCCTCTGAGGACTCTTCCCCTACATACATACTATCATGGCACTTATCTTTGTGTTTGTGCTACATAGTTCTCCTCAGCTAGTGTAAATCAGCACAGTTCCATTGACGTCAATAGAGCTATTCTAGCTTACTCCAGCTGAGGATCTGCTCCAGCTTCTTTTATTTGGAAGTTGGATATCTCTGTTAGTGCACCTTGAATTTTTTTCACCTGTTGTTAGCATGGGAACACATCATGCCAATGATAGAAGATATGGAAAAAATACTAGTGATGTTCTCAGTATGCCTGTTCTTCCCCTGAGAAAGGGAATTATACACACTCTTACCATTACACAGTGAGTGGGACTCCTCACAGTGCATAAAAAGCTAAGCATATTTGTAAGGGCTTGTCTACACAGGGAAGTTAGTGTGCAGTAAGCTAGGGTGGGAATTTAAAGTGTACTAGCTTCTTGTGTGGACACTCCTACTGTGTACTAGTAGTGCCCTGGTATGATTTAGCTTACTGCCCTTTGGAAGTGCACTATGGGTACACCTACACTGCAATAGAGGGCCCATGACAGGGCTGCAGCTGGCCCTGATCAGCTGAGTTGGGCTCATGGGCTGGGGCTGGGCTAAAAAATGCTGTGTAGATGTTTGGGCTTGGGCTGGAGTCCAGGGTCTGAAACCCTGTAATGTCTACACTGCTATTTTTAGCCTCACAGCCCAAGTCCTGCAAACCTGAGCCAATTGACCCAGGCTCTGAGACTCGACGCCACTGGTAGATGGACCCTAAGGCACTTTTAAGGTTTGTCTACATGGTCTATTGATCTGCACCAGAGGGGTATAAATTCTAGTGCACACTAGCATGTTATGCACTAACTAGCCTGTGTGGATCCTGCTGCATGCACTAAAAGTTCCCTAGTGCACATTAAAGTTCCCAAGTGCATGCCAGAAGGTTCCACATGGGCTAGTTAGTATGCGACTGTCACCAGGCCTCCCTGGGTCACAACTGAGAATACCAAATTCAGGACAAACTGCTGAGAAATAGGGCAGAGACACCCCAAGACTGGCAGTTATTCTCCCTTAAGATATACCAAACCAGCAACAAAAGTAAACTTCTGTTTCACCACACTGGCTGACAAGACGTCAAAAGAGCAGTTTCCTTAGGTATCACCACCAAAAACACTAGACTTAGAGATTAGTGGTTCTTTAAAACCAATTTAATCAAATAAAAGGTTCTTCTGATCCCAAAGGACCAGCCACACACCCAGGTCAATATACAGCACAAATCTTACCCAATAATCACACACTGTTGCCAATCCTTTAGTATCTAAAATCTAAAGGTTTTTTTATAAAAAGAAAGAAAGAAAGGTGAGAGTTAAAATTGTTTAAAGGAATCAAATACATACAATGAACATGCAGAGTTCTTGGTTCAGGCTTATAGCAGTGATGGAATAAACTGCTGGCTCAAGTCAAGTCTCTGGTTGCTTCCAAATCATTGGAAGGTCCTCAGTCCCTTGGTTAGAATGCTCCCGTTAGTATAAGTCCATAGTCCAAAGGTTTGAGCAGAAAGGGGCTTGAGTAGGAAAGAGGCAAAATGGAGGTGTTTCCAGCTCTTTTTATAGCTTCTGCCATGTGGAGGGAAATCCATTGTTTCAAATAAAGCCCTCAGCACAGCTAGTGGAAAATTAAAAGATGGAGTTTGGAGTCACATGAACAAGTTACATGTCCATGCATGTTTTCACTTAGCCATAGCAGGAAATTCCATTCAGAGTAGATAGGCATCTTCCATTGTGAGTTAAATTCTTTTAATGGGCCAGTCTGTTTGAATAGTTCCTTCACAATGTGCTGGCTTAACACCTTGTTGGTGCTACCCAGAAACAAACACCTTAGAAATACAGGCATATAGTTAATACCTCTAACTTCATCTACAAAAATTATACATGCATACAAATAGCATAATCATATTCAGCAAATCATAACCTTTGCATAGACATCTTCATGCCGCATTTTGTACAACATTAGTTGCAATTATATAACAGTGGTGGCAACAATGCTCTACATGGTCATAGTTTAATCTGTTAACATCACAGCGACATGCTAGTGTGCACTAGAATTTACACTCCTTATGTGGATTAATGCACCATGTAGACAAGCTCTTGGCACACAGAAAAGTAGCCACACAGGGAGTTAGTGTGGAGTAGCTAGTATGCAGGGACGGCTCTATGTATTTTGCTGCTCCAAGCACGGCAGTCAGACTGCTTTCAGCAGCATGCCCGTGGGAGGTCCGCTGGTCCTGGGCCTTCGGTGTACCCAATGCTGAATTGCCACTGAAACCGTGGGACCAATGGACCTCCCACAGGCATGCCGCCAAAGGCAGCTTGACTGTTGCCCTCACAGCAACCGGCACGCCGCCCCCCGTGGCTTGCTGCGCTGGTGCCTGGAGCCACCCCTGCTAGTATGCACCAGCTACTGAGAGCTTTTTCTCATGTAAACCAGCCCTAACTCTTTGCAGGATAGAGCCTAAATGAAGTATCTTTTCAAGCAAATCCCCGGGAAAGATAAGTATTTGCATTTTCACTGCTTGTGATCATAGCTGTACGTCAGCTTACACATTTTTGCGTGTAACATTTTCTGAGTGGTAATTTACTTTTTGTAGTTGCACCTCTAATTTAGAACTATAAAAGTTCCTTAGTGGCAGTGTTTTAAATGTTACATTAGCGATATGATATCCAAAACCAAACTGTGTTTTAAAAGCTGAGACTAAATAAAACTTAACTTAGGGGGACCCCAGGTTACAGATTTTTTTTTAGCCAACTTTTAATATGGGTTGCATAAAGCACTTAAAGTGTTTTCCCCCAGAAACTGCGGTATCTAGTCTTAACCAAGAAAGAAGAGCATTTCTAATAAAGGCAGCACGATTCTCTAATTAGACAAAAGGGAAATGAAGGTCAAATACAGATTCAAAAAGAACAGAGCCCAGTTCCCTGACACCTTGTGGGTAGAAGAGGATCTGTTGTGTGCAATGGGAGAAAATAAAGTGAGAAATGCCCCCATTCTTTACATAGCTTCGGTTCTGTTACTGTGTAACTACTGTGGAAAGGGAGCTGTGTTATAAGGAAGGAGAACATACTGGCCAACTGTCTTTGTCCCCCTGCTAGTGGTTGGTCCATGTAAGAGGTTTAAGAGTCCAATACTATCTCCAAACTAACAAACATGGTCCTCTAAGTCAAGCAGTAGAGGGTTGTTATTTTAGATCAAGGGGTTCCCAGAACCTGACAGATGACACAGAGGTTTATAGCAGTATCACAACCCCAGGCTTTAGTGCTGAATCTTGGTGTTTTAGTAAAAAATGGGGAAGGTCACAGCTGCATTGTGGCTAGGTGGAGCCTCTGCTAGGGAGCAACTTTACCACCAGTAGAAATCTAAATTGTGACTAGAAGCTTGATCAAAAACCCTCTGAAGCATGTAGAGGTACGTCTAATCAGGTCTGGGTCTAAGAATTTAGATATCTATATGCCTAGGTCCAGATCCAAAGGCCAATGAAATCTAAGGCTATACGTCAATGGTCTTTGGATCAGGCCCTAGGCACATAGAAATTCAAATTAGTAGAACCGGTCAAGAATCAAACATACCTGTTGACACATTACCCTCCTGGACCCCTGTAACATCCCTGCGTACAGATTTCAAAAATATAAGGCAACTAGTGGTGTGTGTAGTTATATGTTGTTTTATCATTATAATTTATCTACTGCACCTTTAAATGTCTAGAAGTCTGTTCTCTGCTGGAAGCAGTTGGCATTTTCTGTTCATTTCCGATGCAGCCTGGAACACAGAGGGAAGACCCTCGGCTTTCATTGTTGGTTTCCTTAATGTAAAATAACAATTTAGACTCACAATCAGTATGGAAAAATAAATAGTTTCCAGCCATTCAAGCACTGGATCCTCTTATGGTTTTGTCTGCCAGATTAAAGAGCTCTCTGCTGTCAGAAAAAATGTCCCCATGTAAACACATATGGACCATGATCAAGTCACCTCTTAGTCTTTTCTTGGCCAGGCTAAATAGATTTAGCTTCTTATGTGTCTCATTGTAAGATACGTTTTCCAGAGCTTGAATCATATTTATATCTCTTTGATGTACCTTTTCCAATTTATCAGTGCACCTTTTTAAGGGTGGACACCAGAAATGGCCACAGTATTCCAGTAAACATAGAATCATAGAACTGTAGGGCTGGAGGGGATCTTGAGAGTTCATCGACTCTGGCTCCCTGTGCAGAGGTGGGACCAAGTATACCTACACCATCCCTAACAGGTGTTTCTCTAACCTGTTTTTAAAAACCTCCAACAATGGGGATTCCACAAATTCCCTTTGAAGCCTATTCAAGTGCTTAACTATCTTTATAGTTAGAAAGCTTTTCCTAATATCCAACCTAAATCTCCTTTGCAGCTGATTAAGCTGATAGCTTCTTATCCTATTTTCAGTGGACAATGGAAAATAATAGATCACCATCCTCTTTAAAACACCCCTTAACATATTTGAAAGCTGTTATCAGTTCCCCCCACCCTCAGTCTTCTTTTCTCAGGACTAAAACTGCCCAGTTTTTGAACCTTTTATCATTTTTATTGCTCTCCTCTGGGCTCTCTCCTATTTGTCTATATCTTTTCTAAAGTGTGGTGGCCAAAACTGGACACAGTACTCCAGCTCAGGCCTAACTAGTGTCATGTAGAGTGAGACAATTACCTCACATGTCTTATGTCACAGTTCAGGGCAACTGTGTCTGTATTCTCCCTCTATGGTCCAGTTAGGGCACCCACTCTCGGGTTTCCAGCTCCCTAGATGGTGCTTTTGTTGGGTGGTCTCTCTCTCCCACATGATTGGAGTATTTCTGAGCTGACCTGTTCCCTGACTTCACTGTGTTATTCCTAGCAAAAGACAGCCTGCTTAAGCAGACCTGCTTCACTTCTCTCCTTGGAGATGGTACACAGTGTAATTGCTACAGTTATACATTATCACACTTTCTAAGCAAACCTATTTTATTCTTGAGGTAACAGCGAAAACCTTAAAAACAAGAAAAGAACCTACTCGTATGCTAATAAGCTTACCAGAGATCCATCTGCACTGGGCACTCCGGCAGGTGATTAGTCTATCAAATCCCACAAAGTGATCTCTTTTGTGGTCAAAAGTTCATAACAGCTTCAGATCAAAACTATCACACAGCCCTATGGGGCCTCAGTAGGCTAAATCCTTCCAACCCTTCCCTAAGGACTGTGGGACTCTGGAGGTCCTGTACATTTGATGGATCAGGAGGAAGGCATGAGTCAGATAAACTCAAGTGATTTTTCCCAATGTCCTTTCTTTGTCTATTGGTCTCTAGAGAATCCAGTTTGAACTTTTGAAGAGACCGTGGGTGAGTAATCAGCCAGACAAGGGGGCCCTTCCCTGGGGCAAAGCTTCAGACGGATGATAACCAGAGGAATTACGTTAGCGTCCCTCCTCCTAAAGAAGTTACATGCAACTTCACAATAACACTAACAACTGCATTTTGAATACATTGGGCTTCAAAGGTATTAAAATTAATTCAATAACATTTAACTGAATTCAATAAGGCTTATCCAGGATATTGTCATATCTATCACATCTCACATATGACACTCCTGTTAATATATCCCAGAATGATATTAGCTTATTTGCAACTGCATCACATTGTTGGTTCATATTCAGTTTGTGATCTACTATGCCCTCAGGCTCTTTTCAGCAGTACTACTGCCTAGCCAGCTATTCCCATTTGTGCATTTGAGTTTTCCTTCTTAAGTGTAGTACTTAGCATTGATGAAACCATTGCATTGCTAAGTACAGAGGCAATTCCACCTCCCTACTCCTACTTGATATTCCCCTGCTACATCTAAGGATCACATTAGCCCTTAGCTACAGCATCACACTGGGAAGTTTTATTTCAGTTTGAATTTTTCTGA
The DNA here is from genome assembly GCF_016161935.1 of Mauremys reevesii. Lineage (NCBI taxonomy): Eukaryota > Metazoa > Chordata > Testudines > Geoemydidae > Mauremys > Mauremys reevesii. Next base: position 152,059,838 of record NC_052625.1, on the reverse strand, counting down.
CATCATTGGATTATGTTAAAGCTTTGTCCTCTAGTTACATGGGAATAAGGTATCTGACTTTGGAAAAAGCATTGACAGGCATGGAAGAGAAAGACCTCAAAAGTTCAGTGGCAGTGTTTGCATGTAGTTTGTGAAACATTCTAAGACTCTCCTGGTTGGAAGATGTTCTATAAATATAAAATGTTATGACATTATTTTGAAATGGTGCTATGTCTTTCCCACTGATGGTGCATTCACACTTATCTAAGACTGATATTCTACATGGCTTTGTGCACTGTTTAATAACATTCTGTGTATGTTTAAAGCAACTTGAGATTGCCATAACCATATCCATTGCAGGCACTAAGTTCAGTGAGACAGTACAAGGCTTCTGTCAGTAGAGTGACCTTGGAAATACAAACACCACCCACTGAGACTGAATAGATCACTAGAGGAAACAGCTGCATACAAAAAATTCATGCAAATTGCAGGACACATTACAAAGATGAAGCTATTTGGAAACCTTTTCTTGACTGCCTCAAATACACTTCTTGAACAACAGGAATAAAATCCAAATATGCCGTATAAATGAAATATGATAGCATCTTTTACACACTCACTCTCTCCAATTTACCTGCCTGCTTTCTCTTTTTAGGGGAAATGTGGACTGGCGCTAAAAAAACAGCCAAAGAAAAGCTTTATTTGTAACTAGTAACCAGCATATACATCTAAACACATGGCACTTCTCCAGTGCCTTCCATCAAAGGATCTTCAAAATGTTTTTCAAACTGTGATGGAGCAAGGCTGGATGGCTACAGGAAAGTATTGAGGAGCAGGTATGTTAGCTCCAGGCTAAGCAAATCCCTAGTACCATGGGAACCAAAATGGCAGTTGCTCCAGGCTAATCAAGGCACCTGGGGCCAATTAAGAACTTTCTAGAAGGTACCGGAGAGAGCTACATTGATTGGAGCACCTGCAGCCAATCAGGACAGGCTAATCAAGGCACCTGGTATAAAAAGGGGAGCTCACTCCAGTCTAGGGAGGAGGAGCCAGAGGAAAGAAGTGTGCATGAGGAGCTGGGAGCCAGAGACACAAGGAACTAAGAACTGAGAGGGGGTACTACTGGAGGATTGAGGAAAACACCATACAATCTAGCAGCATCAGACACCAGGAGGATCCTGTGGTGAGGATAAAGAAGGTGCTTGAAGGAGGCTATGGGGAAGTAGCCCAGGGAGCTGTAGCGGTCAAGCAGCGGTTACAAGTAGCACTATAGAGACTGCTGCAATTCACAGGGCCCTGGTCTGGAACCTGGAGTAGAGGGTGGGCCCGGGTTCCCCCCTAGCCCCACTACTCCTAATCAGACATAGGAGTAGTTGATCCAGACTATGGGTTTCATCCAAGGGGAAAACCACTGAGGGGAAGAAATCTGCCAATAAGCGCAGGACCTACTAGAGGAGAGGAGGAACTTTGCCACAAAACATTAATTTATTAAGCCTTACAACACACCTGTGTGGTAGATAAGTTTCATTATCATCACTTCTGCAGCTGGGGAAATGGAGACACCAAGAGCCCAGGACCTATAGGGAGAACTGTATTTATGGGAGAACCAGGAATCTTCTTTCACTTTGACTTTGACCATGAGACTATTGCACTCCTCTGAAGGAAAGACAAGGATACAATTTTAGTAGCCTGTATAATATAGTAGCTGAACAGTTCAAAACACAAGCAAAAAAGTAAAATAAAAACAAAAAAAATGAATAAAAGAAGCAGCCAGTGAAGAGACACTTGTCAAGGTATACACCTTAATGTAAAAAAATTGCTTTTCTGAAATCTGTTTTTGAAAGTTGCTTCCAGTGATCTTGAGCTAGGCTGAAGGCTATACAGTAGGGATAGAATGAGATGAGATAAGAAGTGGCTAGGCCAGCCAGCTAGTGAAGGGTTATATTAAATGAGGAGTTTGTTGAGCCAAGGCAACAGTAAGTGAGGAACAATATCCAGCAGTCAGAGAGAGAGAGAGAGAGAGAGGAGAAATACACAGATGATCTTTCATATACTTGTTCTAGTTTTGAGTTAATTTGCTATGGGTCACTGCATGGCATTCTGAAATGGAATAAGTTGAAACTATTGCTAATTTTCTGAATGTAGTGCCAGATACCTAGGGAGCCTACAGGGGTTGGATCAGGGTCAAGAGCTTTGCTTCATGGACAAAAATGGCGCAGGCCAGAAGGCAACAGATTCCCCACTGCTGCACACCTTATGTAGTCATTTACATCTGTGCAAAGTGAGTGCAAATGGCATGTGAGATGTCGCCACATTGATCATCAAGTGTTTCATAGCCAGATAGCACTCACAGTGCACAGGTGTAAGTGACTAGAGAAGGTGCCAGTCAATAGAGAATCAGTCTTTGCCTAAGGTTGAAAAACGTAATCTGTCATTGATCTGGTATAAATAGCCACAGGCCTCTTCTCATTAGCAAGACCATAGAAAATGTGTATGTAAATAGCTTGTGACTCTCTTTATGTATTTAGTGTGCTAGTTTTTATTTCAACCACAGGACTGTTCCCCTCCTATATTTTAATTTGGAGCTGGAGTGCATCACATCTCTGGCTTCTGATATACCAGACAAAGCATCATCTTCACCCGAAGAGTGTTTCACATAAATGTAGTATTTCAGTCTCCTTTCTTGAATTTTAAAACTACTATAGCTAATCAGATTGATTCCAGACAATCAGGAGACAGAACTGATTTATAGTTCTGCTCCAGCATGAGCTGAGGGGGATCGGGCCACATCTGGATAAGTTTGAATTTTAGTAATATTGTCATTTACTGTTGACTTAAAAAAATTAGACTAGATACTTGTGTTAAACCAATAGCTATTGGGGAAAACAGTGGTTATTTTTTATAACATTTTGTAACGATGTTAACTTCCCATTCTAAATGATTATCTATCAGTCATTTTATAGCATGTCTATTATTGTGTCATCTGTTCATCTGCAGACACTAGCCTAAGAAATAGTGTAAATATCAGTGATAGTCATCCTGGCAATGATCTTTGAAATCAAATAATTAAAAGCATCAAGTATGCATCGCAGTTCTGCAGTCACCAGTGAGGAAAATAACACAATAAGAAGCAACATCTTCATAAAAGAAAAGCCTGCCCCATACTGTTAGTCTAAGAAAAACATTTGGCCAACACCAGGAAAGCAACTAAATAACAATACACAAGTGGATAGGCAGCCAATTTTTAAGTACTGTTTAGGTCTGCAAGGGATGTGGTTATGTGATTGATGACTGAAAATGTGGGGGTGAAGGTGGGAAAACACTTTTCATAAAGTTAATCTTCCTATTTTTGGCTGCCATATAATGCCAGTAGGAGATGGAGTTTCTGTCTTTGGCCTGTTTTTCTTAGAGCTGGTGGCTTCTTTGGATCATATCCTAGTTTGATCTTAAGTTCTGCCATTGGTTTTATTGGCACCAGGATTTAGCCATTCATGGCTAGATTTTTAAAGGCATTTAGGCAACTAACTCCCACGTATAATTGGTAAAATGTATTGACTTCCTCCTCTGGTTTAAAAGATGAGCTAAAAAGCTGAGGTGGTTTATTATTTTATCTGATTGGCTCATTCATCCATCCTTCCATGAACAAATTCAGGCTGGAAATTAGAAGGTTTCTAACTAGCAGATGAGTGAGGTTCTGGAACAGTCTTACACCAGGGGTTGTGGGGGGGCAAACAACTTAATTCAATTTAAGAGAGAGACGGACAAATTTCTGATCGTGATTGTATAATGGGGTTGCTTGTGATGGCAAGGGGTAGGGTTGTACAGTCCTGAGACTTACTTCTAGTTTATGTCTTATGGTCCTAAAAACTCGAGCTTCAGGTTTCACAGCCAGCCATCTGCAGGGCCAAGAAGGGATTCCCAATGTATTTTTTTGTCTCCTGTCTCTGAAGCATTGAAGATGGCTATGGCTGGAGATGGGACATTAATGGGGTGGGCCAGGGGCTATGCGGAGGCACCAAGCATTCTGTCTCTCAGGTGGTTGGTTGGCTGGTTCTTCTCATGTGCTCAGGGTCTAGCTGATGTGGGGTCAGGAAGGAATTTCCCCCTGGGTCAGATTGGCAGAGACCTCAGGGATTTTTTGCCTTCCTCTGCAGCAGGTGGGTCCAAGTCACTTTCCGGGATTATCTAGGTATCTCTTACTTAATCATTTCCCTGCCATTGTTGGGGCCTTGGGGACTGGGACACCTAGGTTCCTCCTATTCTCTCTGCTGTGGCACATAATAGTCTAATCTCCTGGGGGCTGTAATACTTTGGTGTCATTTCAGTTGTCAGGTTTAGTGTGTCGGTGCAGAGTGGTATTGGGTCATGTGATACACAGAAGGTCAGATTAGATGATCTGCTGCTTCCTTCTGGCCTTAAACTCTATGACTGTGTTTCATGGTATAAGAATCTATTCTCAATTGTGGTACCTACTGCCAGCATCACTTAGCTTCTCTTTGTGGTACTCTCCACCCTATCACTCAAGAGAAAATGCTCATACTCTATGAGATATCCTTGATGGCACATCTCCAGTTATAGCAAATTGGGGGAGAGGACACAAAGGATAAAATCTATACAGATCTCTGAATATGACAGTAAAAGATCAAGACAGTGTGGAAAAACACACACTATTAGAATATATTAAATATTGTAGATTACAATTAAGGCAGGGAGAGAAACGGAGAAAAGCAAGGATATCTTCAGCCCGTATGCTGCTGTTACTCACCTCCTGAGTGCTAAGCCATGGCAGCATGACATATAAGAACATAAGTGATTCATCGTCCATGCCCAGCTTCTGGCAAACAGAGGATAGGGACTAATAGCCATTGATGGACCTAACCTCCATGAATTTATCTAGTTCTTTTTTCAACCCTGTTATAGTCTTGGCCTTCACAACATCCTCTGGCAATGAGTTCCACAGGTTGGCTGTAGTTATATAGAGTTAATTATCCAACTACTCCATAACCCGAAAACCTACAGAGTTTCAAAATGCTGATGTATCTAGTCATCCTACAGTTTCGTGTAGGTTGAGAGAGAAATATTTTGAGCACTAACAGTGCAATTCATTTGTTAATAACTACCAAGGTGCAAATTCACTGCTGGTGTGTCACTGAATTCAGTGGAGTTGCATCCTCTTACATCAACAGTGAATGTGACTCCTAGTATATGTAATATATGAAGATGCCCTGCTGAAATGCCAGAGCATGATTAATATTATTTAAGGTGATCTCTGCATGACGTCTTCAAATGAACAGAGCACATTTAACATCATTATTGATGAAAGACCATGTCTGAGTATCACCATGCATTTTGCCCCTGAAGGCACTTTGCTATGGAGGCCAGACATTTGGCTGAGTAGCTCTCTGAGTTCTATTATTTGAAAGTACCACTGTTAACATGACCAAAGTATTAACGCTGTACATGTATTGACTACCTCACATTCACCCCTCCACTTGCCCTGCTTTTCTGGCACTTCCAAACCCATCTGATGCAGGGAGAGAGTCAGGTAGCTACTAAAAATGAATCTCCTTCTCTCTCACACAGGAATGTGGCAAACCGTAATAACATTAGACTACTGGGCTGGAATGACCACAGTTTTTACAGAGCTTATATTTAAATCTACAAAGCAGGATGTACGGTGCTTTATTTGACACAGTCACAGTTCTGGGAAACTGCACCTGTATTTTCCCTCAGTGGTCCAGCAAGGGCATCCATTCTCAGGCTTCTGCCTCCCCACCCCTGCACAATGTTGCCCTCCAAGGTGGGGGACACATGTCCCTTTCCCTTCTGATCTGGATATTTCTAGGCTGCACAGTTCCCTGCCCATGCCATGTTATTTCCAGCAAAGGACAGGCTGCCCAAGCAGAACCTGCTTGCTTTCTTCTTTAGAGACAGTTAACAGGGGCAGTTGCTACAGATGTAAGTTACCACCCAGCACTTCCTATGTAAGCCTATTTTATTCTTAAGGTAAAAAGCATTAAATAGAAAACATGAAAAACAATAGAAGAACCTAAACATGTGCTAATAAGCTTACCAGAGTTAGCCCCAGCCCTGACATGGATTCTGGCAGGGGAAGTCCTTCAACATCCCTACCCAAGGGGATTCCTTATGGTTACAAGTTCATAACAGCTTCAGGTCAGAATAAGCACACTCATAACATGTTTAGTTCACCCTTTATACAGTTCAGGGGTCTCTGAACTGGAGTTTCTAGGAGCAGGTAATTAATAGACAGTGGGTTTTCCTCCCCAGGCTGTAGCTTGAAAAGGGAGGATTTGAAGTGGGTCATTTGCATTCTCCAGGTACTAAAGTCCTTTGAAATTCTTTATACCTTCCAGAGAGTGCATTAATCCTACACAGGCCTGGCCTACACTAAAAAGTTAGGTCACCCAGCTAGGTCACTCAGGGGTGTGAAAAATCGCATGATGTAGTTAAGCCGTCCTAACTCCCAGTGTAGGTCAGTGGAAGAATTCTTCTGTTGATCTAGCTACTGCCTAGAGGGGTGGTGGATTTACTAGAGGGAACTCCTCCCATTGGCATTGATAGTGTCTACACTACACTGAAGCACTCAGCGGCAGCTGTGCCACTGTCGCGTTTCAAATGTAGACAAGCTCACAATCTCCTAGAGAAGGTATATACATACAATTCCACAATAACACATACACAATTGAATTTTAATACAATGGTCCTCAATAATGTCAATCATAATGCAATAAAGTTTAACTAAATGAATAAAGTTTATTCAGGATATTATCAGAAACTCCCAGGCACAACCAGACACAATGGAAAAAACACATTTCCTCTATCTGCTACATATATCTTCGAGAAACATGCTTTATTTTTGTGACTGCAATTTCTGTTCCTCAAATACATTCTTGTTTTCCATTCATTTGAAAGAAGAGTCCTTGAAAACTGATGAAAAGAAACATATATTGTCCTGCAAGAGTAAGGGAGCTAAAATATCCTTGCAATTACACCATAGTATACATTACGAAGGCAATTAGCTCTAACCAACAGAACTGCCAAGGAACTCAAAGAGAAAAACACGGGAGTTCTCAAATTATATTTGACTTCCCTCAATTATGTAAGATTATTTACAAATGCTTGGTTACCACATTAATTTCTGTCTGTTAGTAAAGTGCTTTGTGATACATCACATAAAATTTCTGAATACAAAGAAACTGCATAGATGTGAAATTGAATTACAAATTTATTTAAGCTTTTAAACAGATAACAATCAAATGAACTCTGCTGTTAATCCAGGCAATGCTTTAAAAATCATCCCTAAGGCATCTGCCATATCTTAAATCATTTTTAATGTTTTTAGAGAGTCTTCTAAGAGCGGCCTGGCATATTCCTCTATATATGAAAACCTGTAGTCATTGCCAATTTTACAATATGCAATTTCCAAGAACTTTCTCATTTCTTAAAATGGCAATTGTAATAATGTGGTAACAATGTAGATGTATTCAGATCTCCCAAGAAAGGGGTATTTTTCTCTTGTGTTGATGGAGGAATCTGAGTTAACAGGACTCATAAGTGGGTGGGCTCTGCCTTTCCAAAAATGGTTTAACAAAATCTCCTCTTTTTATCACAATTTCTTCAACACTTATCCCCATTTGGTCTATGTGAATTTTTTAACCAGAGGTACCATTGGTACCAGGTGTGAGGTACCACTGAAAGAGTATCAAAGACATTTTCTTTTATTGTACTATTGCTGGTCCTCTTTTCCACATCACAGCCCATTCCTATGGGATAATTTGTCTATCCAAATCCTTTCCTCACTGTGTCATATACAGACATTTCTGTGTTAGGAAAGGTATCTGCAAAGATTGATATAAATTACATATACTTTTTTGTTTCCTAGTTGACTAGAAGCCATCTCTTCTATTAAAGTGACCTTTCTGTATAGAATGACGGTGCTAGAAAGTTGAGAAACACAATGCTTAACTTGAAGATACTGCTACCAAGGGAGAGAGGGCCAAGGTTGCTTTTGATTTTTAAATAAGTTAGAACAACATTTTATTTCTGATGTTTATTTGGCCATGACCTGTAAACCTTTTAAAACTTCCTAAATAAACAGTACATTTTATATATTGATGATAATGAAGATCTTTCCTTTCTAGGTCATCAATATCATGCAGGATTCAAGACACAGACTTATAAATGCACCTGAAGTGTGACACACTAGTCACTGAAGTGGCTTGTGAAGTACAGTAGGTGTACCTGTTCAGCAGAGATGGTCTGAAAATAGAAAATATTTTTCATAAAATTAAAAAAAAACCAAACAAACCCCCAAACAAGCAAAAACGCAACAAAAACCATTGTCCATCTTTTCTTTGTTTGGTCAAAATTCTTTTCAATAATAATTTTCTAACCATTTTTTTCAATGCAGGAGAAAGATTTGAGTCATGAAGACATATACTGAATGATATTTAGTGGTCAAAATACTAAGTAAGGTGTTAGGTTGTATACAGTAGGATCACATACAGTATTATAGAAATATTTTATTGTTATTAATAATTATTTGTATTATTGGATTGCCTAGGAGCCGTAGTCATGAATGAGGACCCCTTTGTGCTAGGTGCTGTATAAACAGACAACAAAACAACAGTAATGGTATTATCCAGTATAAATCTCTTCCACATCCTCACCGTGAATAGTGAGCCAGCTCCTCAATCAGTGTAAATTGGCCAAAAGCAAATGGAACTAAGCTGCTCTATACTACATCAGGAATTGGCCTAGACTGTTCTGTTTTGGTCATGTCATCGCAAAAGGGTATCCAAAAGGTTTGGATGACTATCTGAAGCTTGTGGTTTTAGAAAGTAGGCTGGCAAGATCACAAGTTCAGACTCTCTCATGAGAATTCTGGTATTTCTGTGCTGCCATTGCTAGCCCTCCCCACTCTCAAAAAAAAAATTCTGAGGAGGGTAAAACAAAAATAAATGTAATCAAGCTGAATGGAACTTCAGAAAAGTTTTGCTGGAGTTTGGTTGGCGTGGTAGGTGAAGGTTCAAGTAGTGCTTCTTTTATAAGAACTGGTTTGTTACTAATTTGTATTGTATTAGCATCTAAAGAACCCAGTCTCTGAGGCCCCACTGTTCTACATATATATTCATATAAGAAAAAGACAGTCCCTGCCCCAAAGTGACTACAATCTAAGTACATGACAAGATGCACCAAGTGAATGCAACAAATGAATGTGGGGGTGGACCACAGGATTTGTTCATCCATTTGATATCTCCATTTATGGAGATTTATGCAGACAAATCCCATAATGCCTAATGCACATAAATATCCACTAATAAAAACAGATAGTCCCTCTTTTCTGAAGTTTTTCAACACTATGCTGCTGCTTGAATCGGTAAGACTTCTTCACAATGAAGCTCCAAAGCATCATGAAAAGTTTCTTGCAGTACTTTATATGTCATTGCGAATTCAGACTGTAGGGGAATTGCTCTTCATTTTTGAACAGCTTGATGAAAGCATTTCAACCCATAGTATTAGAAAAGCCAGTACAATTTGCTGTACATCCTTACTCAACTTCTCATAAATCTCACACTCAACATACTTAATGCTAAGGACTTTCCAAAGTTTCAGCCTCCAACCAAAAACTACATGTTACTAAACTAAACATTCTTGCCCTAGAGAAACAATAGCTACAGGCAAATTGTTTCAGTCATAAATCACACAGCAGGACACAATACAATCTTTTAAAACTAAAGGCAAAAAATGCCAGCATGATGATAAGAAATCCCATTGAACAGATGGCTAACTTGTCTCGGGAAAACTCAGGTTGAGGCTCAAAGGAAGGGGAAAGAGCTCTCAACATTGTAGTTGTCAAAATCAATTGTGATGCCAGTTTTGTTTTATTTCCTTATTATGTTTAAAATTAATTGCAGTCCTTTGTAATTGAGATTAAACAAATAAGAAAAACAAAGAGATCACAGCTGGATCTTTAAAACCACAAAAGAATGACACATTTAATACAAAACCTCATGTATTAATAACAAAACAAAACAAAAATAAAACAAAATGCAGAGCAGGAGTCTTATTTTAAAATAACCATCTGATAACATTTCATTTTAAGTGTAAACAAGTAAAACTGAGAGCAATAAACATGCAATTATAATCTAAGATTTTTAAATGGCCATATACTGCAGTATACTAATTGGTGCAATATATTGCAGAGAAAAATACAAAATGAGCTCTTTGTATAGGCCTTGATCTCATAAGAATCAACAGCACTTGTAAACACTCTTGTACTTTTCATTACTAAAGTGTGATGAAAGTTGGCTTGCTGCTCGTGACTGCATCCCCTTTCATTAAATAGCACAGTCAAATGCTTTTGTGAAAATTACTCTTAGTATTTTTACTTTACCATTAGCAAATAATAGATAGCAAAAGTTACATGTAAATCCAATAATTACAACAAATCTCACTTTTTATAGTGCCATTCATCTGAGAGGATCCTAAAATGATTCATCTGCAGATGATGGGACTGACCATGAATCCCTTATGTCCAGTATGATTAAGTCCCCCTCAGAATGTGAGTCAAAAATTGAGAACATGTATGTGCAAGAGTAGTTGAAAGTGTCCCCAAGCAAAGTGACCCTAGTATGTGTATCACCTATGGTAACTACTGAGAGTAATATTTCACAGAAATGTCTTTAGGGGTACTGAAAGGGCAAGCAGGTCACTGACAAACCACGGACCATGTGATACAGCAAAAGTGTTGGCTGCATTGTATTTTCTCTAGTTATGGACGTCTTCACCCTCTTTGCGTCTGGAATTGACTGTGATTATCACATTTTATTTTCTTGGATTGCTATACAGCTCAGAACAATGAAAAAGGAATGATTTGCATGAACTTTGCTTTATTTCTCTCACTTTCAGTTATTTTAATGTAATTTATTTTTATAACGCAATCGCTCCTTGTTTTCTGCAGACTATAAACCAATGAACTTTAGTTTGATTCTATTCCATGACCCTAATGTTATACCACCAGAGTTGACTAGTATAAGAGAAAGCATCAGGGGAGCAAACATCAACTACAGAGCAAGTTATTTAAGTTTACAAAGCCATTTGGCTTTAATAGAGCTCTACAGATGGACCCCAGCTAAGAACTTGGCCCTCAGGTTTTTGGAAACTATAGAGATGACAAGGCTTTTTAAATTGAACTTTGACACTGATTTGTACCCGCTCCCAAATACATAGTCTTTTAAAAATGTATCTAGTATCCCTTTATAGACACACTTTCTGTTTTAGCAGGCAGTTTTGTGCCTTCATGTATGAGTGGATTGTAATCATATGACAACAAAGAAATGAGGAATAAGTGACCACTTACCTACAGTACTCTACAATTTCCCATTGATAAGGGAAAAGAGGCTACAGCCAAGGGCAACAACCTGAGCACAGATGTTGGGGGTGAAGAAAAGGGCTGGTTGTACCACTCTGGCAGCACAAAGGGACCTCAGCAGAAGTCCTCTGTGTGTTTATTTGAGAGAGATGGCAATGGAGAAAGAGAGAAATTCTCACGTCCTCTCTATATAGGTAAATACTTATCTTGTCCTTTTCCTAAGGAAATGTCCTTGCATGGGAAGCAACTAAGCATCTAGCTACCTTGCTGAGGTCTTTGGAGTTGTATACAAGGTGCAGAGACAAATCACATAAAAATAATCCCACAAGATTAAGTACAACATCTCATTCTGGCAATGAAAGAATCTGAACAATTTCAATGAAGAGATAATAAAAGCACACCCATAATCCTTGATATCTCATCCAGTTAATAAGTGTTACATAATGGCATCCCAACAGAAGTGGGGTTGAAAATAATGCGATTCTGCTGGCTAAGTGTAATATTTTGTTTGAATTTGCTTGCTGTGTTGTGTCATCGTGGTAAGTATCATATTGGCCCAGTCCTCTGTGAGGGCAATTAGTAATAGATGGGCTCCTGGAATATACAGAACATTTCAAAAATTGTTTTAGCCACCACTTTGTGTGCAAAATAGGGACGTATTCTCTAAAATATGGGTTCCCAAAATTGCATTGTGGAACCATCATAGTTTTCTTTAACTGAAACAAATAAAATCCTGTTTGATATTTAATCAACAACTCAGGAAACTAGAGCTCAGGAACTAGGGGCTCAGGAAACCTCTTGGTGGAAGCTATTAATCATGCTTAACGCATCAAAAAACTGGATTGTAGGACGACTGGGATGTCTGAAGTCCAATAATTTGTTCTTGGGCACTTACTTTGTAAAGTCATCTATATTCCAGATTGTGAGAGGAATAGTTTACATGGGAATACAGATCCTATGTTAAATTTAAAATGTAGGTTTCAAGTGGGTTTCTTACTGATGGGCTTCAAAGTTTCCTCTGTCAAGATGAAGATTCTAGAAGATCCCTCTTTGACTTCTAGCCCAGAGAGAGATTGAGACTGAGCTGGAAAGTGGGGGCTGGAGGGCCAGGTTGTATTAGGCCTAAATAAATTGGACCCCAGGAGGGAAATGTTTTAAACTATCTTTGGAGTGGCAGGGAGCAGCTTTTAAAGAGCCATCAAAGGAGGTAACAGAGGCAGAGCACTGCAGTGACCTTTTGCCATCAGGGGGTGCTAAGAAGGTGTCTGAGCCAGCTACAGGCCTGATTTTTGTAAGTACTGAGCACCTGCATTGCCAGCTGACCTCAGAGAGCTGCATGCAATCAGCACGTCTGAAAATCAGTCCCAGTACAAGTATGTAGCTTCCTGAAAGATAAGCTCTTTCACAGGTGGAAAACACAATAATAAAGTCATGGCCTGAGTTTTCAGAGGTGTGGAGTAGCTGCAGTGACTTAGTACAGAGCTCTGAGTGCTTGGCACCTCGGCAACTTCTTTTGCACAGCCAAATGGATGGGTGGTGCAGGAGCTTGGTAAGCTGGTTCTATGCCAAATGAGGGCACCCTAAACTGGGCAAATTCTTAGCTGAGTAGAAAAGATTACTTTCAGTTACTTTGCACTGTTCAGACTCTGCACAAGGGCCAGAAGGCAACCATCAATCTGGCCCAAAATGTCTGCCCGCTACATCGGTACAGTGAGTATATCAATCCTATTAGAAACCTATATTTTGAAACGCATAATTGCACAACTAGTTGTATAGGAGACTTAGGTATGTAGCCAGAGGGAGGGCTATGGTGCTGAGAGTACCACCCCATCACAATGGACCACTGGGCTGACACAGTGTGGCCATTCTTAGGCTTCCTTCTCTCCTCTTCAGTTTTTGCTTCTATTTTTAAGAAGCTTTTTCTCTTGAGTTGAAAAGTGACTTTCAGTGAACACTAAAACTGTCAGCCTGTAGTTTCATACATTAGTGCTGATGACTAGTTTTTCAACCCTCAGGGTAATTCCCCTACAGTATTTATCTCTGCACTACAGCACTCAGTGTATATCTGTACTCTCTATTCAGTGAAAAGCTAACATGACTGTAGTGACGTGTCACTGTGGGATACATGATGCTTCAGACGTATTTTAATGAGAATTTAAGATAGAATTGGCAAATAATAATCGTGAGCTAGTTTGTTTTTAGCATTTCAATTGATACCACATATCCTATAAACAGTTAAAGTTTTATATCATATCCACCAGATATTACCAGCAGCTGTGTTATTTCCATTCACCAAACTATTTTTTTTAATCCCATGAGCCAATTTATTTGAAATGTAATTTACTATCACTAAACTGGAACCTTCTCAGAGCTATGGCTAACACAATATTAATCAACTATGCATTACTCACATGGAGCACTTCTAGGCTAATATGTTGTTGCTCTGAAGTGAAGAGGTCTTTGATAACTCACAAAGTCACCATTAATCAAAATGATAAATGAGGCTGGCTGTTTTCAGACAGAAAATGTGAAAGTCAAAGTTAAACATGAGGAAGGTAGTGGTGCAGAGAGAGAAGAGAGGTTAACAACATACATAGGACATTCCCTCTCTCGTGTAAAATGTTTATGTTAAGAGGAACCAGAGTTTTACCTTATGCATAAGCTGTCATGAATGGTAATGCTATGAGATGATCTGAGCTACTAAAGAATTTGCACAAACCATTTGCAAAGAATTACCAAACCCACACTTGAGAGTATGGAAGGAATTTCTTCAGACTTCAGCAAACTGAGAGCCTTCTCATTCATGACCCTAAAGGTTCTGTAACCTTAATGAAAATTGCATTCATTCTTCTTAATGCATAATGCTGGATTTTTTTAATCAGGCACTTCTTGTGGAGGAATAAAATATAGTGTTATATTTATAAGGGTTCCCTAATATAAAGCAATCTCAAAATATGTTGTATTTTTGCTCTTTACATAACAAGAAAAGCCTGAAGAAACCAGGCAGGCACAGCTGAGTTTCAAATAGTAATGTTTATTAACTATACACAAATCTGCAAAGCTTAACTATATACAACCTGCTGCTTTGCCTGGTTGCTGGTGTTTCGAAAACAGCCCACCACTAGAGGGTTCAACAATTATTAAAGGGATACAGCTCTTTTCCTACACAGTACAGTAAAGCTGGGTGAAGTTCAGTGCTTTCTGTTTGCTGATGGCTAAATAATGCAGGTGACTGCTTTAAGATAGATAATTAATCATACAAAAAGAAAATTTAACCATAATCTCTTTCTTTGTACTTTCTGAAGCAAAGGCAGATGAATAAAGTCTGTAGGTGAACTAGCTTTAATAATTTTGGTTGCTTCATCCCAAGACTTTCTATGGAAAAACATCAGAGACAACTGTGAGCAATTAAAATCTTTTGGGGGTAAAAAAGGTACATTACAACAGACAGAGAATCACCCTGCCTATGAATAAAGACAAAAGGCTATTTCAATATTACACAAGGTGGGGAAAGGCACTCTGGATCCTTTCACTGAGGAGACACCTTGAGGAGAGGGTATTCTCATGAAAAAAATTGGATGCTGTTTACTGTGAAGCCAGCCAGCTCTGCAACAGACTGATTTTTGGGGGAAGGGGTGGGGGGAGGAAAAACCATATTTAATTAGGTAGGAAAGGTAATTATGAAGTGTAAACAGGTTTATGGATTTACCAAGCATAAATCATGCCAGACCAGCTTGATTTCCTTCTTTGACAGGATAACTGGTTTGGTGGATAGGGGGAATGCAGTGGACAGAATATACCTGGACTTCAGCAAGGCTTTTGACATGACATTCTGATAAGTCATCTCAAGAAATGCAGGATTGGTGGAACCACCATTAAGTGGATACATAATTGGTTATACAACTGCAAACAAAGAGTAACTATTAATGGAATGATGTCAGATTGGAGGGAGGTCTCTAGTGGGGTTCCAACAGGGATCTGTTCTGGCTCCAGTGTTGTTTAAAATCTTCATTAATGACCTGGATATAGGAATAGAGCGCTTACTGATCAAATGTGCAGATAACACAAAGCTGGGTGGCAGGAGGGGTTGTCAATACTTTGGAGGGTAGAGCTAAAATTTAGAGGTATCTTGATAAGTTGGAGAACTGGGCTATAGACAACAAAATGAAATCCAACAAAGACAAATGTAAGGTGCTACAACTTAGGCCTGGTCTACACTAGGCGAACTGATTTAACGCCACAACACTAGGAGGCACCTTATATCGATTTTAATGGCTCTTTAAATCGGTTTCTGTACGGTATTAACATATCGGAATAGGGTTAGTGTGGGCTATCCCACAGTGCACCACTGACCGCTCTGGACAGCATTCTCAACTCGGATGCACTGGCCAGGTAGACAGGAAAAGCCCCGCGAACTTTTGAAATTCATTTCCTGCTTCAACAGTGTGGAGAGCTCATCATCACAGGTGACCACGCACAGCTCATCAGCACAGTTAACAATGCTGTCTCCTGAGAATCAAAGAGCCCCAGCATGGACCGCTCAGGAGGTAATGGATCTGATCGCTATATGGGAAGATGATTCAGTGCTAACAGAAAAAGACGAAATGAAAAAGTATTTGAAAGAATTTCTAAGGCTATGACGGATAAAGGCCACAGCAGGGACTCCGTGCAGTGCAGAGTGAAAGTTAAGGAGCTCAGACAAGCCTACCAGAAAACCAAAGAAGCAAACGGAAGGTCCGGGCAGGTCGAAAAACATGCCGCTTCTATGCTGAGCTGCACCTGACCGTGGATTCCGAGGTGGGGTTGTAATCTCTGCCATGTCTGAGGATTATGCAGACGGGAAGATGAAGAGGAAGAAGAAGAGGAAGACCCACAGCACTCCGTGAACCCCAGCAGCCAGGAGCTTTTATCACCCTGACGGAATTACCCTGCTCCCAGCCCTCACAAGCAACTATTCCAGAGAATGACGCCCTGGAAGGGAGCTCTGGTGAGTGTACCTTGCAAATAGCAAACAGTGTTTTTAAGCAAGCCTTTTTAATGATTGATTTGCCCAGAGGACTTGGGATGCATTCAGTATAGTTACTTAGAAAAGTTTGTTAACATGTCCGGGATTGAGAGGAAATCCTCCAGGGACATCTCGATGAAGCGCTCCTGTAGGTACTCCAGAAGCCTTTGCAGAAGGTTTCTGGGCAAGGCATCCTTGTTCCGCCCACCATGGTAGGACACTTTACCATGCCATGCATGTAGCAAGTAATCAGGTATCATTGCGTGGCAAAGCATCGCAGCGTATGGTCCCGGGACTGCTGGCATTCAAGAAGCATCCGCTCTTTATCTTGTTCTGTTATCCTCAGCAAAGTGATATCGTTCAGGATAACCTGGTTAAAAATCAGGAATTTAAGTAAGGGGGGTGGCCATTTTTCTACTGGTTTCATGGAATGCAGCAGCTTAAAAACACTTTCCTGGGAGGAGTGAAATGCCGATGATCTTTTCTGTTTGGTCACAGGTGGGTGGGGAGGGGAGGTTGTTGATTAGCAGGGAGCTAGCGTGGTATTAGCCATGCGTTGGGGAGGGGTAAATCACTGAGACAGTGGCTTACCATGGCCGCATGCAAGCTGAATTCTGATGCCTGGACCTGATGTGTCTGTGAGATCTGTAAACCCAGAGCTGCAAGTGGTCACTATTAAGATGAAAAATGCGACCTTGTAGGGAAATCACATGTGCTAGGTGAATAGTGATGTTCACTGTGAAACAGTATAACCGTTGTTCTGTAAAATGTATCTTTCTACATATTTATCTCCCTCATGCAGCTGCCCTCCATCCTAAAGGCTAGCACAGATAAGGCGGAGGAAAAAGAAGACGCGAGATGAGATGTTCTCGGATATTATGGAAGTTACACGCAATGAAAGAGCTCATCTGAATGAGTGGAAGGACGTGGTTTCAAATTACAGGAAAGAGGCCAGTGAACGTGAGGACAGGAGGGACAACCGAGATGAGAGGTGGCGGCAGGAAGACCGGCAGGAAAATCAGCGGTGGCGGCAGGAAGATCAGCGGTGGCGGGATGCAACTCTGGGGCTGCTGCGTGATCAAACTGACATGAGTCTTGTGGAGCTTCAGAAACGGCAGCAGGATCACAGAGTGCCGCTGCAGCCCCTGTATAACCACCCTCCTCCTCACCATGTTCCTTAGCCTCCTCACCCAGACCCCCGTGGACAGCCCAACCAGAAGGATGCCTTTTTAATGGCCTTCTCCATCCCTCCTTTCCTCCTCCCAAAGCACACCCTTACTTCTCTCCTCTTTTATAATGAATCAATAAAGAATTCATGCTTTTAAATATAAGTGACTTTATTTGCATAAGTAAGCTGTACTCGAAGGGGAGGAGTTGCTTACAGGGACTGAGTCAATCAAGTGTTCATCAACAAACACAGCAGTCACACTGTACCCTGGCCATTGATGAAGCTCGTTTTCAAAGCTTCTCTGATGCACACCGCTTCCTGGTGTGCTCTTCTAATCTCCCTGGTGTCTGGCTGCGCGTAATCAGCGGCCAGGTGATTTGCCTCAGCCTCCCACCCGCCATAAAGGTCTCCCTACTCTCACAGAGATTATGGAGAATACAGCAAGCAGCAATAACATAGGGGACATTGGTTTGGCTGAGGTCTGCAAATGCACATTCCACCACCATTCTGCACTTGCTCAGCCTGTAATTGAACAGATCCTGACCACAGTCCAGGCTGCCTGTGTATGGCTTCATGAGCCATGGCATCAAGGGGTAGGCTGGGTCCCCAGGATAACGACAGGCATTTCAACATCCCCAACTGTTATTTTCTGGTCTGGGAAGTAAGTCCCTTGCTGCAGCCATTTAAACAGAGTAGTGGAACCCTCCTGGCCATCCGATGTTTGTGAAACGTGATCCACCAGTGCTTGCAGCACCATTGAAAAGGTGCCAAGATAGGGATATGGGTTCCATCTATCGCCCCCACAGTTAGGGAATCCCATTGCAGCAAAGCCATCCACTATAGCCTGCACGTTTCCCAGAGTCACAACCTTCGTAGCAGCAGCTTAGTGATTGCCAGTAGATTTTCCAACTCCAAATTGATTCCTGACTGACCGGTAGCTGTCTGGCATTGCAATCTTCCACAGGGCTATCGCCACTCGCTTCTACTGTGAGGGCTGCTCTCATCTTGGTATTATGGCGTTTCAGGGCAGGGGCAAGCAAGTCACAAAGTTCCATGAAAGTGGCCACTGGGAATCGTCCACACCTGCAACACAATGCGGTCCCACCAGTCAGTGCTTGTTTCCGGCCCAAAATCCAATGGATAGAATCTGCCCCATTACCATCAGGATCTCCGGTTTGAGAGAATTCTGTGTCCACGTCCTCATCACTGTCATCGGTCCTGGTTCAGCATATACTGCACGAGTGCGCGAGGTGTTTAAAACATCCACGATTGCGGTATGGGGCTGAGCAGGGTCCATGCTTGCTGTGCTATGGCCAGTTGTCTGCCGCTGTCAGGGAGGGAGGGAGGTGAGGCTGTACCCAGAACCACCTTTTGCCCCATCAGGCACTGGGATCTCAACCCGGAAATGCGGAACTATGGGATAGCTACGGGATAGCTACCCACAGTGCAACGCTCCAGAAATCGACACCACCGATTTAATGTGTTTAGTGTGGTTTTATAAAATCTGTTTTACAAAACCGGTTAATGCAAATTCGGAATAGTCCCGTAGTGTAGACGTACCCTTAGGGAAGAAAAACCAAAGGGACAAATACAGAATGGGGGTGACTGGCTTAGCAGCAGCACTACTGAGAAGGATCTAGGAGTTGTGGTGGATCACAACCTCAACATGAGTCAGCAATGCAATGCTGTTGCAAAAAAAGCAAATGCAATTTTAAGTTGCATTAACAAAGGCATATCATGCAAGTAACAAGAGGTGATAATACCACTCTACTCAGTGCTGGTTAGGCCTCAGAGGTGGAGTACTGTGTCCAGTTTTGGTCACCAATATATAGAAAGGATGTAGAGAAACTGGAAAGGATCTAGAGGTGAGCAACAAAGATGATCAAAGGGATGGAATGCAAGCCATATGAGCAAAGGCTGAAGGAACTGGGCATGTTTAGTTTGGAAAAGAGGAGATTGAGGGGAGACATGATAGTGGTCTTAAAATACTGGAAAGACTACCATAAAAAAGATGGAGAAAAGTTGTTCTCTCTTGCCACAGAGATTAGGACAAGAAGCAATAGGTTCAAACTACAGCATAGCAGATTTAGATTAAATCTCAGGAAAAACTTCCGAACAGTAGGAACAGTAGGACAATAGACCAGATCGCCTACAGAGGTTGTGGAAGCTCCTTCGATGGAGGTTTTCAAAAGGAGACTGAATAGCCATCTGTCTTGGATGGCTTAGACACAACAAATCTTGAATTTGACAGGGGGTTAGACTAGATGACCCCTTGTGGTCCCTTCTAACTCTGTGATTCTATGCTTCAATTTTAATTTTGTATTGTAAACATTGTTTCCACCACTCTCTCTTGTTTCTAGTTAACTCTCTATTCCATCTTATATACAGGAGCGGGGATTTAAGATAAAACCGGTAAACTGGAGGTACATTGCTTCTTTCAGGACAGAAGATCTGGGACTTCTATGAGTAGCCAATGTCAAGAGCTGGATATCACAGAGGACTGCTTCAAAGGAACTCAGGGACTGGGATGCACCTATTGTAAAGGCTACCTCTTGGCAGAGGCAGGGGGTAATGAGGTGATTCACAGACCTGGGTATCTTGAGAACTATTACAGATGGTCTATGTGAAATAACCCATTTGTCTTCTAAACAAGAAGGTTGATTTATATAAAGATAAAATGGTAGAATAAAAGAATTGATTTGCATAACATATCTCATTTAGATATTCGGTGGGCTCCCAGGTTAGTTAAAGAACTCAGAGGGTTCCTCTTAGCTTAGTTACAGAATCAAGAAAACCTTACATCTCTTGGTCTGTCCCCTTCACTGTCCATCCCATCTGGTCAGTAGCCTCTCCCTACTCTGCCACAGGGTTCTTCCACACATAACTCAGGCTTCTATTTTTCAAGTATCTGTGTCCGTTTCAAGTCTTTGGATGTTAAAGGGTTTTTCCAGTTCAGTATTGTCCCAGACAGCCCCTCTCTTTCCCAAGTAGTCCTCTGAAGGGAAACACACACAGTAGGTGTTGTAAAAGCAGCAGAGTCCTGTGGCACCTTATAGACTAACAGACGTATTGGAGCATGAGCTTTCGTGGGTGAATACCCACTTCATTGGATGCACCCTTAACTGTCTGTTTATGACACACGTGCTCAACTTTAAGCAAATTATTAGTTCCACAAGAGTCCCAACTCAATGGAAAAACTCACATGCCCTTCAATGTTAAGTATAATTCTTTTTGCTGGATCTGGTTCTAAATTGCAATGACCTAGGTGAGGAGTTCCCAAACTTTACTAATGGTATTTCACTGGCTGGCCCCTTAGTTGACTTTTCTGTTTTCCAGATGTGGCTGCTGCTGTCTAGGCTCTTCATTGCAAGGAAGAGCCTGGAGCATTGGGAACAAAATGGATGAGCAGATCTAACTGCCTTTACCAAGGCCATTGCAACATAAGCTGAGGAAGAAAGGGAACTGTGAGGGACTGGAGCTACCAGTCATAAGTGAGTGCGGGGGCAAACATCAAGATAAGCAAAGAATAAGGCAACATGTCCACAGAGCAGCAGTAAGAAGAATACCAGATGGCTGGGTAGCATGTCAGGCTTGGGGAGTTGCTGAGAAGGGGAGCAGCTGGTAAGATGCACATTCAGGGAGCAGAAGGAGAGAGAACAGAATAGATGGACGGAGGAGAGAACAAAGAAAACCAAAAGCCATACAGTGTGATTTCCTTTTTTCAAGAAGGACATAACACATTGCACTAAATACAGAAAAAAATACAACAATCCTTTCCTAATCTCACATGTCCAGATCAGCATATGCTAGAGTCACCCTGGGGGTTTGCCACAAATGGGAGGTGAGGTGGTCTGCATGATCTAAATTGGTAACAATCTCTCTATTAAAATGGGGGTCTACATTATGAAAAAGTTAGGCAACTTTTGCAACAAGTAACGTAATAATACATCTTAGAGAAAATGACATAGCTGTGCTTTTTAAAGTGTGCGTGTGCTGTGCGTACACAGAGATTTTTACCCCAATACATTGCCTTTCCTATTTAGTCCCTCCAAAGTGCCTACAAGTGGGAGTTCCAAAAATATCTTAAAGCGAGTATAGGAACACACCTACTGAGAGACAGCCCTCTTCAGGGAGCCTTATGAGTGCCATTTAAAATAAAGAGTGGTACAGTCTCTTGCACAAGATAATGGGGCTTTCTGGTCTGTTTATTAAATTTTGCAAATTCTACAAATCTTAATATTTTAACTTTTTGGGTCACACGAGTACAGAACACAAAAGACTGTTTGCTGGTGTCTCAGGCCCCCTACATCTCTGAGACCCCACAACAAGGTCTGTTTTAGAGAGGGGTCATTTAGTACCAGAAGCATCCTACAACCCCCCTTGATTTACCTACTCTCTGCCCTATCAGTGTCTCTCTGCACACCCCTCCCTGGTGAACAAGCAGCTCTGAAGACTCCAGTTTCTCTGCACTTGTCTAACTAATTACCAAATATTTTTCTTTATCATTTATAAAAATAATGAGACAGTTTTAGTTCTTAATAAAATTTAAATATTTTACTTTTGCTTCAGATTGACACCACTAGTTAATCAAAACAAAGCTCTTGTGGAGATAAATTAGACAGCCCATCCAAGAGCTGTTAAATGACAGGTCTCCACTTTGGAAGAGTAAACATCTTCTGCTGGCTTTAGAAATAGCAAGAGCAGCATTTAGCTAGGCAGAGTTGCAAAGGACCTCCTGTCTGGAGAAAAACAGTCCAGAGGTGCAAAAGGAAAATGTATAGTGTGTGGCATGTAGGGGAAAAGATACATTGGTCTCAGAATCCTGGTTTATTATGGAATATTTAGCAATTTGAGTATGATTTGATTTATAGTGCAGTATAGATTTATATTTCTATACACTGTGCTATGCCCTCCCATTCCCTTTAACTTTGCTTTTTTTACAGTTAATTAATATCTTAGGGGCTAGTTCTTCCCACCTCAGCATGGTAGAAAACTCTCAGAAAAAAGTCATGAAGGGAAGAAAATCCCAGAAAGCATGGAAGAAACCTCTGTATAATCCCATAGGCATACTTAATCCTGCCTCAGTGTGTGGGTATAACCTAGATGACCTCTTGTCACGCCTTCCATCCCTACACTTCTGTGTTTGTTCTGTTAGAGGGTTCCTCCCTCACCAGAATAAGTTAGTGGACTAGGCCATTGGCTCTCATCCAGGGGTACGTGTACCCCTGGGGGTACTCAGAGGTCCTCCAGGTGTATTCAACTCATCTAGATCAGTGTTTCTCGTCCTGGGTCTTGCAGCCTCACATGGGATGGGTTTAGGGAGGTTGCAGATGCAGGGTTGGCATTAAGAAGTGGCAAGTAGGGCAACTGCCTGGGGCTCCCCACCACAGGGCCCCCCGCAAAGCTAAGTTGCATGCTTCAGCCCAGGCGGTAGAGTTTGGACTCCAGCCCTGGATGGCAGGGCTTGGGCTTCAGACGACGCTCACAAGTGAAAAAAAGGCTCCGTATCGCACTGAAATGTAAGTACAATACTTGTTTTCCAATGGATTTATTTTAGAATTATATAGTAAAAATGAGAAAGTGAGCAATTTTTCAGTAATAGTGTGCAGTGACACTTTTGAATTTTTATGTCTGATTTTGTAAACAAGTAGTTCTAAGTGAGGTGAAATTGGGGGTACTCAAGACAAATCAGACTCCTGAAAAGGGTACAGTCATCTGGAAAGGATGAGAACCACTGGTCTAGGCCATAAACCCTGTGGATTCCTCAGAATCTGCTGGAAGTCAGATCCATCTATGTGTACATACTATGCCTCTTTACAGGTAGTGGTGTGCTAGAGTAATCTTTCTCAGTGCAATCACACCACCAGCTTCTCCGCTCGCTGCCCCTGAGACCCTGGGTTCCTCACCGCAGAGGAAAGGTGAACAGTGTTGCCAATTCACATTTTTTTTCTTGAGTGTTATGATATTTGCTGTGTTTCTTAAAGCACTGTCTCTGGGAATCATGTGAGGCTCTCAACTTTCATGGAATGAGGAAGTTTCCAGCCCTCATGGTTGTGGAGGAAAGCCTTACTATGACCTGAGTGCAACCTGAAGGTTCAAAAATCAGAAGATAAATACAAAAGCCCTCAACATTTTTTTATTTTAAATCTCATTTGTTAGCCAATCTCATGATTTTAGAGGTCTCTTCAGGTATTCCATGACCCTCCTTCCAGCTGAAGTCAGGATGCAAAGCAGTTACATCCAATTCTTCTAAGCCAAAACTAAAAGACAAATTCTTCAGCTCCCTCCTAGCCCATGGGTAGTTCCAGTAATGCCAGTGGGACTGCCTGTGGAGTAAGATACTAGGAGTAAGGGTGGCAGAATCTGCCCTTTAAGGTCAGAACAATACACATTACAACAATCTTTTTAATATATAAGGCTCTAGAATTCTTATTCTAAATTCTCCCATCACTTCATTTATCAACTGTAAACATTAATCAACATAGTATTGATATGTCTCAGGAAAGGTAAAAAGATAAAGTTTATTGTCCTTTTAGCTTGAGCCTTCATATTCTAGGTCGTCCACTGAACATAGGTTTTCCCAGTATCCCTTTGTATGTACCCACAAGCTAGACAGGAGAGGGAAAGTGTTAATATATTTAAAAAAATAAATCAACATAGTTATAAAAATATTTCCAAATCACAAACAAAAATAGCAGCACTAATAATTTCAGGAAAAAAGAAAGTGGGAAAAGATTACAAGCATTGTCAATGGTTTTGGAGTTGCCAGAGAAATAAGACAGATAGTGTGACTTCAAAGGGTATCTTAAAAGTGTGCACAGTGACCATGTTAATCAGACAAGTGAAGATTCACCTCTAATTTTCTTCCTAGTTTACACCAAAAAAGGTAGGGACTGTGAGATATTATCTTTACAGAAGGTAATGATAGGAGAAAAGTCGACATCAGCATATAAGCTGTTTTGATATTTTGTTGGCAGTATACAGTTTTAAATATGTTCAAATAAGTATTTTATCACCAACCATTAGCATAGAGTTTGGCATTAGAATCAAAGTATTTGTAGTGGTGGCAGTATGATTTTAAAAAACCTTCTAGAGTGAGTGAGGGTAACTGTTTTGTAACTACCAATAGCTCTAAGTTTCTCTGGCTGTTGTATTTACCCACATTTTTTACTCAGTTGCTTGGAGTAAAACAATCCTTTCTGGAAATTTCTTTATTTAAAATAATTGTAAACCAATAAATGGAAAACAATGTTTTCTAAACAGATCCATGCCATTAAAAAGTCTCAACAATGAGGGGAAATGGGCTCACTCAGCTTGTGAGATTAAACTTGTAACTCATTACCTTCCAAAATGTTAATACAAGTTTTGATCAAAGCCATCTGTTAGTAGCTGCAACTGATAACTGGTTTCTTTTCAAGAGCAGTAAAAGTGCTATGGCTCCTTAACAAATCTGCTTTCCTTTGATTTAATTCTGAAGGTTAAACCTTCCAAGTGTTCCTGGAACACACACTTTTTAAAAATCTTGTTTTTAAATATTACTTACATTTATGGGTTGTGTGAATGTTCACTGACTAATTTTGGTGTCCTTCGGACAAAGATAGTTACAATACCTGTAAGAGTAACTATTAAACAGAATTTTTTACTTAGCTCACTGTCTTAAAATAGTAGCAGCTCATGTGCTAGCCCAGAACCTATATAGTTACTAGAGCTGCTGAGGCAGATTCAAACCCAGGTCAATGGGAGTTAGGTGCCTAAATACCTCTGAGGATCTGGACCACAGTGATTACCCTGATCCAAAAAGGTGTTAATGAAACAATGCCATGGGTTTGATTCGCTATTATGGAGGAGTGTATGTGTTCCTTTTGCTCTTTGCACTACAAACATAATATGAAAGAAACTACATGGACACAGCTACATACAACTTGGGCCCACGTACATACATACATGGCAGGGTCCTGGTGGCTTCAACATAGACCATGAGCACCACTAGAAGGCTTACAAACTATTTAAGGGGATACTACCCAATTCCTATACACTACAGTGGGGACTTATTTGTTATTGGCGAGTTTTCAAACTCCTCACAGGCATAATGAAGATGTTTGAATTTTATCACAGTCTGATCTCAGTTGTGGTCTCCAGGATCTATTGTAAAGTAAATACATGAAGAAGTAACAAACATACAAAACCCATAGATGTTCCTTTCCATTTATATAGTAGTTTTTGTAGTGTAGGTGGCACACATTCCCCTAGATAAAACTGAAAGCACCACTTACTTGAAGTCACTTATTTAAATGTCACGCCATACACAATGTACAAGGTGTATACTTTTAATTATGGCATCATGCTGCAAAGCTGGGGAAGAATCTGATTTGTGGCTTCTCCAATAGTTACAAAAGTACTAATGCAAAGTAATTCTCAACCTATTACACAATCTCGCTGCTCTGGGTGGCCTGTGGATTGAATCTCATACACTTCTCTGTATGCCCCATTCTACTCCAATAAATTATAGTGTTTCCTATTCATCTTACCAAACCCAGAAGGATGTATTTTATGGTAAATCTGAAGAGTGCAAATTACATTACATTGCATACATTACACTATGGCCTGGTCTACACTAGGCGTTTAAACCGGTTTTAGGAGCGTAAAACCGATTTAACGCCACACCTGTCCACACTGAGAGGCCCTTTATATCGGTATAAAGGGCTCTTTAAACCGGTTTCTGTACTCCTCCCTAACGAGAGGAGTAGCGCTAATATCGGTATTACCATATCGGATTAGGGTTAGTGTGGCCGCAGATCGACGGTATTGGCCTCCGGGCGGTATCCCACAGTGCACCACTGACCGCTCTGGACAGCAATCTGAACTCGGATGCAGTGGCCAGGTAGACAGGAAAAGCCCCGCGAACTTTTGAATATTTCCTGTTTGCCCAGCGTGGAGCTCCGATCAGCACGTGTGGCGATGCAGTTAAAAATCAAAATAAAGAAAGAGCTCCCGCCTGGACCATGCGGATGTGATCGCTGTAAGGGCAGGCAAATCTGTTCTATCAGCGCTCCGTTACAGAAGACGAAATTCAAAATCATTTTTAAAAAATCTCCAGACAGACGCCATAGCAGGGGCTCAGCGCACTGCTGCGTGACAAGCGTAACGGAAAGCCAAAGAATCAAATGGACGCTCATGGACTGGAGGACTCAAGCTATCCCACAGTTCCTGCAGTGTCCAAAAAGTATTTGCATTCTTGGCTGAGCTCCAAATGCTTCTAGGGTCAAACACAGTGTCCGCGGTGGGTCAGGGCATAGCTCGGCAATTTACGCACCCCCCCACTCACCCCCAGGAGTGAAAGGGAAAAAAATCCTCTCTTGACTCTTTAACATGTCACCCTATCTTTACTGAATGCTGCAGATAGATGCGATGCTGCAGCACACAACACCAACATCCTTGCTCCCCCCCCACCATGGGTGGCTGATGGTGCAATATGACTGGTACCCGTCCTCATCATCAGCCTATTGGCACATGGGGCAGTGCAAAAGGACTGGTAACCATGCCGACTAACATCAGTTAGGTCAATCAAGGGCGCCTGGCCCTAATTTTTCCTGGCAGATGGTGCAGTATGGCTGATAACCATTGTCATCATAGCAACAGGGGGCTGAGCTCCATCAGCCCCCACCCTTCATGTGTAAAGAAAAGATTCAATTGCCCCTGGACTAGCAGAGGGATGCTGGGCTCCTCTCCTCCACACTCCTTACTGTCCTGTCTGGACTATCATAGCAGCTGGAGGCTGCCTTCCACTCATTTCTCACTAACAAGTCACTGTGTCTTATTCTTGGATTCTTTATTACTTCATCACACAAGTGGGGGGACAATGCTACAGTAGCCCAGGAAGGCTGGGGGAAGAATGGAATCAACAGGTGGGGTTGTTGCAGGAGCACCCCCTGTGAATAGCATACAGCTCATAATTTCTGCTGGATCTGACACAGAGCAGCTGTGCTCTCTGGTTCTATGATCCAGTAGTTCTCTAGTACACTTGCCCAAATTCTAGACAGGACTGATTCTATTTTTAGATTCCAAAAAGGAGGGATTGACTCAGGGAGTCATTCCCAGTTTTGGCTTTTGCGCCCCTGGCTAAGAGCAGCCAGGGGCACTTATGACAGCAACAGATGGAGCAGTGCAAAAGGACTGGTAACCATGATCATCTTTTTACCAATTTATGGATTGGTAGATGGTGCAGTATGGCTGATAACTATCTCTGCTGTCATGCAAAAGCAAAAGCATGCTGCTGTGTAGCGCTGCTGAATCGCCTCTGTCAGCGGCATCTAGTACACATATGGTGACAGTCACAAAAGGCAAAACAGGCTCCATGATTGCCATGCTATGGCATCTGCCAGGGCAATCCATGGAAAAAAGCTGCGAAATGCTTGTCTGCCGTTGCTTTCGCAGAGGAAGGAGTGACTGACGACATTTACCCAGAACCACCCGCGACAATGATTTTTGCCCCATCAGGCACTGGGATCTCAACCCGGAAATTCCAAGGGGCGGGGGAGGCTGCGGGAACTATTGGATAGCTACGGAATAGCTACCCACAGTGCAACGCTCCAGAAGTCGATGCTAGCCTCGGACCGTGGACGCACACCACCGATTTAATGTGTTTAGTGTGGCTGCGCGCACTCGATTTTATACAATCTGTTTTACAAAACCGGTTTATGCAAATTCGGAATAGTCCCGTAGTGTAGACGTACCCTATAGTTTGCATTCCTGAGGACAGCCAATACTTGGGTCCTAAATCAAGGCCACATAAAAGAGCATATGGAAAGGAAATCCACTTATGTCTCATACTAGTGACTAAACTGCAGTTAAATGTATCATATTGTAGATATGAAAGGCTTGGGCTTCAGACTACTTTTGTGGCACACTTTACAGACTGCTTTTAAAGTATGTACTTCTATTCTAGAGTGTCATTTCATCAACTAAGCCACAAAAGTTTTTAATATCAATAAAATAACTGATTGTACTAAGTGGCTAAGGAAATCAAGAACTGTTGCTATAGTGAAGGGAGTTTCAGAGGCACAATGAACGTCATTTGCATTAACTTGTAACACTCCACCCTCTATGGCTAACAGTGACTAACTTCTTCATAAGCGTTTTCCTGTGGGATGAGAGATCTGAGATTAATTTTGAGTGAACAAGGCCAATATTTGCCATTGTCTGTTCATATACATTCTGTTTGTTTAAGTATTTATGTGCCCTCAGCATGATATGATCTGAGCACCTCACACTCATTAATTGATTTTATCCTTATATCACCCTTGTGAGGTAGGGAAGTATTTATCTCCATTTTACAGGTGAGGAACTGAGGCACAGGGCAGACTAAATTGCCACAGTGGATCAGACCCATGTTACATCTATACCAATAACCCTTCTCTAACAGTGACAAATTCCAGATACTTTAGAGGAAACTACAAGCATCCCACCCCAGGCAGATGTAGGATAATCCCCCCCATACCAAAAAGTCTCATTCTAATCACTCATAGTAAAAAATATGTTAAGTCCTGAAACACAAGGTTTTACATCCCTTTCAACATATTTTGTTCTTAAAACATTAACTATAACAGTTCCGGATATTCTTGTAATCCATATAAAATTTCCACTCTTTCCAGTATGGGGATAAGAAAACACAAGGTATATTTCATTTTCAAAACACTGACAAATCAGGGAAGGGGAAACCAAATGCAAAAAAAGTAACCCACAACTCTGGAGTCAGTGGTCTTGCTTAAATAAACATAGCAAAGCCCCTTAAAATTTATAGATACAGAACAACCTTCCTAAAACAAATCCCCTCTCATCTCAGGGCAATTGTAGTTCTTAATTCAGTGTACACCCACAGGAAAAACAGCATCCCAAAGTCTGCTTTTTATAGCTCCTGGGTTTCTTCCCCAAAAGCACAATTAGCCACAGCTGAATCCAGGACCACACTCACCCTGTGTTACAGATTTATGCTTATGAAACAGGGAGTCCCATAACATATTGAACAACCTTCTCATAATTATGGTATTGATTCCATTATTGCTTTCTTGGATGTGCTACTTGCTGAGTCAAAATATGAAGCAGAGTTATTGTAACTGTGGAGTAAACAGTGTTTCAAAGGTAAGCTGTAAAGGGTAGGTGGTTGAAAAAAGACTTAGATATATCGTTCACACTTGAGAAGCCTGCCCCATGGTACCTTCTGTCAAATGCTACACATCAGAGTGTGAGGGATTTTGTTTTATCCAAAGGTAAAAGTTTTGTCTTTCAATTTTTTCCCATTTGTATCATCTTAAAGAGATTGGGACATTGTTCCCTCCCATCCACAGCTGCTGTAGAGATGAGAATAATACAACCTCTCTTCCTCCTTTCTAATATTAAAAAATCTTTCAGGCCTTCTTTGTGGTATTATATCTAAAATTAAACATTCCAGACACAAGCTGTGCATAAAAATTTTATTGCCAAAACACCTTGCATGAATAATATTTAGTTGGAACATTAATGATCAGAATAATCCAGGAAAATGTAAAATGCTGATTTGATGCAAAAACCAGGAGATGAAGGTGACTATGTTACTTTTATATAAGAAATGTCTTTTTAAATTAAAAACTGAAGCTAGAAAGGAATTGAGGGCTCACTCCTTGAAGTAAATACATCTTGAAGTCAGTGGGATTGATTTGTGATTGCATGCTTTAGTGTTTTGCTGGTGATTCTGCACTTTGCAGCCCTGGCTTGGTAACTGCTAGCAGTATTCATATTTCAGATTTTTGAGTGGTTTCAATTTCATTTTATTTGACAAGAAAGTTAGATTTCAGATGTCAACCAGCTCTAGGGATGCTGTCCTCCCTATCTGCCGGTCACCTGAGAGACTCCTGTCTTGCCCACCTCCAACTCCCTGTATACACATTGCCAAATACGGTGGGGAAAGGGTAGAGTTCTGGGCTTCTCTCTGGACAGCACTATCTAGTATTCAAGGGACTGGACTGGGAGTCAGAAGATCTGTGTTCTGTTGCCAGCTCTGCTACCGACCTATTTTATGAACTTTAGGAGTCACTTGGCCTCTTTGGGTCTCATTATTTCCTCCTTCCCCATCCCCTCCCCCTGCCTTCCACTATTATTTGCCTGTCTTGCCTATTTAGTTTGTAAATTCTTGTAGAATTGCCTCTTACTATGTGTTTGTGTAACAGCACAATGGGACCTGATCTTCCTTGGGGGCTGCTAGGTGTTACTGTAATAATCAAACAATAACTGATTAAGGGGGTCATGAGGCCCAGGGGCCACAGAGCAGGAAGGGCCACTGTGGTGACGGATCTCCCCCTCAGGTTTCTTGCTGCAGGGCTTAGTTGCAGGTCAGGTGAGGTGTGTTTGCCTGGAAGATGATACTGGAAAAGTGCTTTGCTGGCAATGGAATCATATATCCACTGTATCAGTTTACAATGTGCTTTTTTTCCATTTTACATACTTTCTGCTCTTGGTGAAGTCTCTGCAGTTTTCTCCTAACTGGTCCCCTTCAATTTCCTTACAATTAGATCAGTTCATAAACTCTTAACCTAAATGGAGTCTATCAGCCCTTAAACTCCTTGTCAGTTTCTTAGAGGAAGCCTGGTATAGGGCCGTTGCCCTTTGCTATCCCAGGCCTTTCTGCCTCGCTTTCCCTCTTGGCTCTCTCTTCTTTATAGCGGGGCTTGTTTTTTTTATTGATCACAGCTGTGGGTGCATGTTTCCATGACAGGAAGTTCTGGCAGCTGTCCGGGAGTGAGGCCAGCCTGATAGCCTGTAAGATGGGAAGCCTAATTCCAGGAAAATTGGTTGAAACTATAGTAAAGAACGAAATTATCAGACATATAGATGAACATGGTATGTTGGGGAAGAGTCAACATGGCTTTTGTAAAGAGAAGTCACACCTCACCAATTTCTTCCAATTATTTGAGAGGGTCAACAAACATGGGCAAGGGTGATCTAGTTGATACAGTGTACTTGTGCTTTCAGAAAGCCTTTGAGAAGATCGCACACCAAAGGCTCTTAATCAAAGCAGGCAGTTATGGAATAAACAGGGAGTCCTTTTATGGCTCAGAAACTGGTCAAAGACAAGTAGGAATAAATGGCTGGTATTCACAATGGAAAGTGGCAAACAGTGATCTGTAATGGGACCCCCAAGAATCTGTAATGGGACCTGTGCTGTTCAAAAATATTCATAAATGATCTGGAAAAGGGGATAAACAGTGAAGTGATAAAGTTTGCAGATGATACTAAATTGTTCAAGATAGTTAAATCCAAAGTTGACTGCCAAGTGAACAAAAGTATCACTAAACTGGGTGACTGGATAACACAATGGCAGATGAAATTCAGTGCTAAATGCAAAATAATGCACTTTGGAAAAAATAATCCCAACTATACATACAAAATGATGGGGGTCTAAATAAACTGTGACCACTCAAGAAAGAGATCTCGGAGTCGTCGTGGATAGTTCTCTGAAAACATCTGTTCAATGTGCAGCAGCAGTCAAAAAAAGCTATCATAATGTTAGGAACCATTAGGAAAGGGATAGGATAATAAGACAGAAAATATCATAATGCCTATAAATATCTATAAATCTATGGTATGGCCACAACTTGAATACTACATTTAGTTCTGATGGCCTCATCTCAGAAAAGAGATATTAGAATTGGAAAAGGGACAGAGAAGGGCAACAAAACTGATTAGGGGTAAGGAACAGCTTCCATACAAGGAGAGATTAAAAGAACTGCAACTGTTCAGCTTGGAAAAGAGACAACTAAGAGGGGATATGATAGAGAGCTATAAAATCATGACTGGTGTGAAGAACCGATTAGGGAACTCTTATTTACCCTTTCACACAATACAACAACCAGTGGTCACTCAATGAAATTAATAGGCAGCAAGTTTAAAACAAACCTACAGAGGATATTGTGAAGGCCAAAAGCATACCTAGGTTCAAAAAAGAATTAGATAAGTTAATGGAAGATAGGACCATCAATGGCTATTAGACAAGATGGTCACGGACACAAGCCCATGCTCTGGGTTTCCCTAACTCTCTGACTGCCAGAAGCTGGGACTGGATGACAGGGTCACTCGATAATTGTGTCATAGGTATTGGAATGGGGAATATGGCAGCACCCCCAGCTTTAAGTGGTTTCCATCATATACGGGGTTTACAGTTGGTTCAATGGCTCTCAGCACTTCTATACAAATTATTCCAGCACCACTGAATTGCACTGTTCTGTTCATTCCCTCTGAAGCATCTGGCATTGGCTACTGACAGAATACTGGGCTGGATGGACCTTTGGTAGGACCCAATATGGCCGTTCTTATCTTCTTTTGATGTATAATACAGACCTTCCTGCCTTACTCTGCCTGACCTTCCTGAACAAGCTGAATCCCTCTATGCCTATATTTGAGTCATGAGACTTATCCCATCAAGTCTCCATGAGGACAATTCAGTCATAATTTAGCTCATGTCCTGATACTTCCAGTTCTTCCTGTTTATTCCCTATACTCCTTACATTTGTTTATAGACATATAAGATGTCGAACAGATCCCCCCACTGTTTTCCCTTTTGTTGCTTCTTTACCCCTATTGTAATTGTCCATGTTCTTCCTCCCCACCCCCTGCCCCGTTGTCACCCTTTTTATACTTTCCTGTCAGTTTTTGTCACCTGCTCCATTTGAAAATGTTCAGTAATAATTAGCCTGAAGCAGAGATAAAGCATATTTAATATTATAGCAGTTCCCCATTGTTAGCCATATTTGGACATAACTAAATGATTAAACAGTTTTGAAAGACATTTTGTTGTTGAGCTAAAGCACAACTGTGTTATAGAAGCTCACATAAAACATAAAGTTATTGTCTATATAATTCAAGTTTTTAGTGTTCCATTAGGTGACTAGCATGTGTGCTTAAGGCTCTATTGGCAAAGAAATGGCCAATGCATATAAACCATAGTCTGTAACATTTCATTGTGTGGCTTACTCCATTTATTATCATTGTTGACATTATTATAGCAACCCTGATCAAGATCAACGTCCTGTTGTGTTAGGGGCTATACAAACATAGAAGTAGTTCCTGCCCCAAGTATTCAATTGTTGTGCCAGTAACATGTTTTCTAGTATAGACTGTAAGTGGCTTTATGTGTCTTAGGAGTTTTGAATGCACTGTGGTAACGATGCACCAAAAATAATAGTAAGAGTCAATTTAAATTTGTCTGAAGAGCTTCTATCTAAGTATAAGATAACACATGTGCCAATACTCATTCTATCACTCTGATTCAATTGTGTAAGCGGATGTGTCTCACTGTGGGGGTACTGAGTTTGGGAAAGATTCTGGAATCAGGTCTTCCATGGATTCCTTTGTCTTTTTACATACCTCTTTTCAGACCAGAAATGGCAAATTCCATTTTAAACTCAGCTTCTAAAGTTTCCCAGACCATCATGCTAGCTCACTAGGTAGATCCTGTTTTATATAAATTCACATCTGCAAAGTGGATGCAACACATACAGCACAGAAAGTGACTGTAGGAGTCTGCAGAGCCGTCCCTTGGGCATGGCGAATCAGGGCGACCACTCTTGGCCATCTGTCATGCGGGGGGTGCTAGATTGGCCTGGGGTGTGGGGTTAGGGGTACCTGGGGGACCAAGCCGGTCCCAGGGGGTGGGGTTAGAGGTTTGGGGGGCCAGGCCAGCCCAGGGAGTTAGTGGGGAGCCTGGTGCCAGCAGCAGGGTTCAGGCCCACACTCACCAGTGGGAAGCGCGCGTTGTATGTATTTTTCGTGCTCGCCTGCTGCTGCACCGGCTGCCAGCGTCCTAGTACTGCCAGAACATGCCAGTGCCAGGCTGACCCTTTCTGCCCCGGGGGGCCCATACAGGCTGATTTGTCCTGGGCCCACACCCCCCTAGGGATGGCCCTGGGAGTCTGGCATCATGAGAAACATTCTCCATATGCTTTGGCATCACTTGTAAGAAAATTTGTTCATGGAAGACAGAGTCTCATCTTGCTGTTCCTTCCTCCATTCGGTTTATTGGAATACTGTAGACAATATGCTAGCAGTGGAGGGCCAAATGCTGACAGTTTTTGATTTTCCTCATTAATTGTCTTAATTAAAATAAATTGTCTTCTAAATTAACAGAAAAATTCTGCCTCAGTCCTAGATGTAATATACCAAATGTTGTGGTAGATACAAGATTTTTTTTATAATTATTGGAAGCTTGCCAAATTTAATTTTATAATCCAAATTCCATTGCAACCGTAACTATGGATTATTCTAGCCCCTTTCCCCTCCCTGCACAAATTTATCTTTAACTCCAGGCAGATACTTATATCTGGGATAGCTCAGTGCAGGAGGACTAACTCAGTTGGGGAGGGCTAGCCTAGTGGTTTGAACCTAGGCCTGCTAAATCCAGGGTTTATAAATTCAATCCTTAAGGGGGCTACTTAGGGATCTGGGGCAAAATCAGTACGAGGTTCTGCTAGTGAAGGCAGGGGGTTGGACTCCATGACTTTCCAGGGTCCCTTCCAGTTCTACAAGATAGGTGTATATATATAATTATTATAAAAAGGCACATCCAAAAAATTAAACTTCAAATAAAATTTAAAAACAGATTCAAATCTCTAACAACCTTAGGCAATGAATTCTAGGGATTAGCACCACTGTAACAAAATGTGCAATCTCTAGATCAAATTAGATTTTTTTGGTATATGCATAGCTGTGTCAAAATTTAATAAATGAAAACATATAACATATTTTTTGGCCTCTTTTCTGAAAGGCAAGAAAATAATTACTCTTCATTTGTGCAGTTTGCCTTAAGTGAACACAAAGGTTTTTTATCAGATCTCTGTGGAAGCTAAAGATTAAGAGGTGAATCCTGCCCCCCCACCCCCCAGTTAGATGTGTTTTTTTACTTACATTCTTACCGATATGATCAGCAATTATGAGATAGCTTAACAGAAGAGGTGGCTATGAGAGGCTGTTCATACAGGAATCATGAGGAAAGATCAAGAGAGTGACCAGTACAGTGAGTATACAACAATAAAGAATTTATGAATATACTTGCAATTAGAACCCACTGATTCTATTTGCTGGCATTTGTGACTCCTTTGTGGCCTATTCACAAACATTGAGATGGGCAGGTGTTTAGTCACAGGAATGTTTGTGGAAAGCCAAAGTGTCATGGTCACTAGCAAAAATAACTCCCCGTGAGACTATTTGTTATGGAACTGCTTTCATGGACCTTTTGGGAAGTTCTTTTTATTATACACACAAGATTTCCTGAACTACAAACATAAGACAAATTATTGAAAAGCCTGATCTATTTATGGGCAACTTGTGGAAAAAGTGACTCCTTTCACTTGTGAAAGGTAAGTGCAGACAAAAAAAAGGCAGAGAAATGAAGTGACCAATCACATGACACGGATAGCAACTCAAGAGTAAATCTTCAGAGCAGTTCACAAACTAGTAAAAAATTATGATCTGATTATAAAAAAAACAATTAACTAAAGATGCTTGACAGTGTGTTCTATTCTGTAAGTCTTACCTTAGAGGAGAACTGATCATGTGAATTGTGAGTGAAATTTAGGAACCTGCTATATCAAATGATTTGAGGATGAAAAAGGAAGCTAAATTTTGAGAAGTCACTGTCTTTGTGCATTAGTAGGGATCTGAGGCAAAATTCAGTTGAAGAAGCTTCAGTGCCACTGAGGTCAGTGGCTTTGAAGAAGGGAAGAATGGGTCTGCTCTTGCTTTAAATTATTATTTATACTATGAGTAAACTGTATCTTCAGGTTTGGGGAAAGAGCAAATTATTTGGGTTTTGCTATCATTTAAATTTTCTTGCTATTTAGAAGAACACTTGAGAATGAATCCAGACAGAGCAAAAGAAAGAATCATGGTGCAAACTATCTATAGCAATCACATGCATTGTGCCAACTCATGCTTTGAGTTGCATGTGTCAGCCCCACTGAAGTCAATAGCACTGTTTGGCGTAGAAGTACTCATTTGTTTTGCAATTACATTCACACAGTTAAGTATATAACTGCAAATCCAATGTGAGGGAGACCTTTCACTGTTTCCTTCACTACATCAACTACTTGCAGATGTTTTCACTGGACCTTTACTCTTTTGTCAGACAACAGTACTACTGCTGCTGCCAGCATTCCCCCCGTTAGTTGCTCATTTGACATTATTCAGCAAAGGGTGACTCAGAGAATGAGGGAGAAAATGGAGTCCCGTATAATATTAGAGGGGGACATGGTGGTGAAACGATGCAGCCTCTGGTGGGACACTACTGAGAGTATCAATTCAGAACAAATTGCTTAGAGCAGGGCAGTCACAGCCCAAGGCTGGGTATCCTTTATTAGAAAGGCACACCAAACCAGCCAAACAGAGATGACTTTGGTCTCACCTCACTGGCTAACCAGAAGTCATACAAGCAATGCCCTTAGATACTCCAGTTTCCCAGTATCACCACCAGCACCACTCTTTATGGGGATGAATGGTTATGAAAACCAATACCCCAGGAAAAGAAAAAGAGTTCTCCCAATTCAAAAGGACCAAGCCCCAGACCCAGGTCAATATACAAGTCAGATCTTACCCAGAAATCACGCTGTTGCCAATCCTTTAGAATCTAAAATCTACAGGTTTATTCATAAAAAGAAAGAAATATAGATGAATTGGTTAAATGGAATTAAAATTGGTTAAATGGAATCAATTACATACAGTAATGGCAAAGTTCTTGGTTCAGGCTTGTCCAGTGATGGAATAAACTGCAGGTTCAAATCAAGTCTCTGGAGTACATCCACAGCTTGGATAGGTCATTCAGTCCTTTGTTCAGAGCTTCAGTTTGTAGCAAAGTTCTTCCAGAGGTAAGAAGCAGGACTGAAGACAAAAATAGAGGGATTTTATATCCTCTGCCATGTGGAAGGACACCCCTTTGTACTTACTATGAAAATTCACAGCAGCAAGATGGAGTTTGGAGTCACATGGGGAAGTCACCTGTCCATGCATGACTCAGTTCTTTACAGGGAGAGCAGCCATTGCTCACATGCTACCTTGAACGTTCTCAGGAAGACTTCTCATGTGGATTGGAGTCTCCCAAGGTCCATTGTCAGTTAAGTGTTTCTTGATTGGGCACTTAATCTGAAGAGTCCCTTTTCAATAAGCTGGCCAAATGCTTCAGTGGTGCTACTTAGGCCTGGTCTACACTAAGGGGGGAGTGGGGGGTTGAACTAAGGTACGTGACTTCAGCTACGTGAATAGCGTAGCTGAAGTCGAAGTACCTTAGTTTGGGCTACTCACCAGTCCAGACGCCACGGGAACAAAGTCCGCGGCTCCAAGGTCAACTCCACCACCGCCGTTCGCGGTGGTGGAGTTCCGGAATCGACCAGAGCGCGTGGGGAGTTAGAACTATCGCGTCTTGATTAGATGCGATAGTTCGAACTCCAAGAAGTCAAACTCTCCACGTCGACCCGCGCGGTAAGTATAGACCTACCCTTAGAATCAAACACATTGAGATACAAGTACATAGCTAATATTTATAACTTCAAATACAAAAATGATACATGAATACAAGATTTGGTGCAACTATAGGACCTTGGCTGTGACATGAACGGTCACAGTTCATGTCAATAACGTCACAGGTGGGAAGAGCTATTCCTGAAGCTGCCATTACATCATACTGTGCTTCAAGCACCACTGTCTCTTATCCTTTCATAGGTGAGGTGTAGGAGATTGGTTGTGACTTGTTCATTTCTGCCTGACACTCTTCTTGTTCTAATTGTGAAAGTAGAATGAATTATATTGTAAAAATAAGAATGAATTAAAGAAATGTTGTATGTTCCTTTAAGCAGAAATAAGGAATGTTGAAATATAGTTGTCAGAAAGAGAAACATTAAGGTACGAAACAATGAGTCCACTTAAGCTAATGGTGGGACATTAACAGGAAATCAGAAATAGTAAGGAAATAAAATATGCATGTGTAGCCCAGGTAAACTTATCAGATTCTGCTTCCTTTGTTATCTTGTTAAGTTTGCACTCTTTTATCTGTATAAATAAGATAGTTTGTGTCTTGCATGGTGCTCACATTATCTGGGTGTATTAGCAGAGCACTTTGCTAATAAAACAGAGTGGTCTGACAAATTGTGAGTCCTGAGTCTAACTTTGCCATAATGTAATTGATTTTTTTCCTGTGCACACTTTTCTTGCATAACAGAAACAGAAAAAGTTTCCCCCTCAGCTCTTTCATTGAGTGCTTGATTCAAAACCCAACATCAATGGGAGTCAGTCCATTGAACTCAATGGGCTTTAGATCATGTCCTGAAAGCAATTGGACAAACTAGTCTAATTATTTTTGGATTTTTCTCCTGTCACACAGCAAGCACACCTCCCTTGCCAGGCTCTCCTTTTGATATCAGTGAATGCTGATGATAAATGGCCTGATCATTTGCCATTAAATTACGTGGCAAAAACTCTCATAGACATCAGTGGTGTAAGTGTCTGTTATGAGGAAGTAGGTGGAACTGTATTAGGTAGAAATAGATCGCTTCTATCTTGTATGAAAAATTCCAGTTGGAGCTTTGTTTTAATGTTGCTATCATAAATTCTTACCAGTTTCCAGTTGTATGTATCTCATTGGTAAAATTATATACAGCTTCAGATGAAATAAACTATAATCTTTATTGGCTTCTCTTATAGAACTGTAAAAGCAGCAAAGAATCCTGTGGCACCTTATAGACTAACAGACATTTTGGAGCATGAGCATTCGTGGGTGAATACCCACTTCGTCGGATGCAAGTGCATCCTTGCATCCGACGAAGTGGGTATTCACCCACGAAAGCGCATGCTCCAAAATGTCTGTTAGTCTATAAGGTGTGCCACAGGATTCTTTGCTGCTTTTACAGATCCAGACTAACACGGCTACCCCTCTGATACTCTTATAGAACTGTTTCTTTTGATGCAATACCCAGAGTTGACATAGTTAATTGCTGAAATAAATTCATATTAATTTTGTTCTTTACTGGCATCTTGTCAGTGCTGATTTCAGCTGTTAACAGTCAATTTGATGCTGCTTTCACTGCACCCCACAGACATTAACAATAAGAATTATGACCTACAGGTGTATTTATATGGAGAACTAACTTTTAACAAAGTGAAGCACATCAGAGTGAAAATGACAATTTGATTATTATGGAAATAAATTGTGTAATACCAAATTCATTCATTTGAGATTATTTGATATGTTTTCCAAGTATTAGTGCACTATAAAAATTCTGTATATCAAAGTTTCTGTTCTCAAAGATGTTCCTCCAAATGTAGTAAAAGTAATGGAGAAAGGGACATAAGTTATAGAAACATATGTCTTGGCCTTGAGTTATACTGTCTGTTTCTTGGCTTTCTGTGTCTATTCTTGTAGAAGTGTGTCATAGTTTCTGTTAGAAAGTGTAAAAGAAAACTGAGCAGACGATGTCAGCACAGACAAGGTGGCTCCTTGCAGCAAATATTAAATAATGGCTAGACTGATGTGAAATGAGACACTTAAAAATGAATTTGGCTGAATTGATGGAAGACGGGATTTGGTATTTAAAAGTTACTCAACTCACTATTTTTGGGGGGAAGGAGAAGTGGAGAAAATGGTCCTCCTCTATTCAAAAATCAATTTCAAAATTCAAAGATCAGCCCATAAATCATTTGGAGAGTTGATAAAATAATACTAATAGACTTATTTTGGCAGAAACATGGTTGTTAACACGCTGGCTTCTTTCTAATGTTCTCTTGCAATATTTGTATGGGGACTTGGAGTTGATGTCACGTCACTGTATCTGCGTGCAAGAAATGAACAAAAAATAATTTCTCTGTTTATCACTCACCTGACATTACATAAACTCACAGCTTCTGAGTTCTGGAAAGACAGGCATTCTTCAGAACTGAGAAATATTAGGACAGCATAGGCCAAATTCTGCTCTCAGGTATGCAAGCGTAAATCTGGGATACCATCACTGACTTCGATGGGGATACTTTGGATTTACATCAGTGACTGAGAGTAGAACTTGGATCTGTGTGTCCTATCCTGATGTTGGTGAAAAGTGTGGTCTTCATCTAGATATACAAAATAATCATAGGAATATGCACATAT
This sequence comes from Mauremys reevesii, assembly GCF_016161935.1. Taxonomy (NCBI): domain Eukaryota; kingdom Metazoa; phylum Chordata; order Testudines; family Geoemydidae; genus Mauremys; species Mauremys reevesii. The sequence goes on along the minus strand of NC_052625.1, from coordinate 152,019,139 downwards.
GGATACTTTCTTCCTTTTTTAGTTGCTAGAGTGAAGATATGCAGAATGATATCTAGCCTGATACAAGGGTAGGGGCCCTCTTTGATGCACCTGCTGAGAGTGGCTATTTACAGACAATAGTATACTATTCACATTAACACTTGCATTTCAGACCTGTCTTCCATGCAAGGATCTCACTTGCCTCTTGTGATATGTCAATGTGCTATAAATTAGAGAAGTTGCAGAAATAGTCGTCATGCTTTGTTTTGAAAAGTCTCTGTAGTAATGTGGCAGTCAGGCTAGAGCAGAACAGCCAATGGCCTAATCTTGGTGTCAGTGTTAAATGCTTAATTATAACCAAATGCAAGACTCGGCTGTCTGCACCTTTAACCTAATAAGCACAAAAAGGGGGCTGTTCAGTCACAATATTTAAGCAGAAGACCTGACCTGGCCCTGGAGTCCTGGGCTACTACTGAGGAGTTCTCCCATGTCCTGCTCACTCGGGACTGTCCTTCAAAGAAAGCAGGTAAATCTTTTTAAGTGGCCTCTGGGATCCTTACTGATTAGTGTCTCTCCCTGGCCCTTCTTGGCCTCTGGAGGACTAAGTCTCATTGGTAGTCTTGCGTAAGCAGGTGTTCTGTAAGCAGGGGTGCCAGGGCACCATTGCCTCCAGAAAAGGGCAGAGAAGGCCTGATAGAGCCTGTCAGAAGGGATGAATAACACAAAATAAGATCAAGCATCAGGAGGTAGTCGTGTTCATAGAATCATAGAATCATAGAATATCAGGGTTGGAAGGGACCTCAAGAGGTCATCTAGTCCAATCCCCTGCTCAAAGCAGGACCAATTCCCAACTAAATCATCCCAGCCAGGGCTTTGTCAAGCCTGACCTGTGTTAGTCTGTATCCACAAAAACAACAAGGAGTCTGGTGGCACCTCAAAGACTAACCGATTTATTTGGGCATGCGGCGGGCAGTCACCCCGCTCCTGCCCTGAGAGGGCTGTGGCAGGGAACCATTAGCCTGGGCTGATGGGGGAAGCAGCCGCAACTGGGCCACGCCCCAATCAGGCCGCAGCTGGCCCTATATAGGGGCTGCTAGGCTGGAGCTAAGAAAGGGGCAGCCCAAGAGTAGGCAAAGGCAGCAGGTTCAAACCCCCCTTGCCAATGATGAATGGCTTGTACACTGCAGTCTGCCCCAGTGAGCAGGCTAGATGGTGATTGGCAGTAGCCATGGACTGAGGCAAGTGGGGGATAGAGGGTTGGGGGTTCCCCAGGGTGGGGAGACCCAGAACCTTGGGGTTACTATGGAAGGCAGAACCGTGGTGTATAGGGGCACTGGGGTCCTGGAGGGACACGGAGGCCAGCGGAAGTCGAGACATCAGCCTGCAGAGGGCACTCCGGGCTCGGTGAGCTAATTCCCAGGACAACCAGCAGGAGACACTGTGCCGGTGAGTCACTGCATTGCTACAGGGCATAAGCTTTTGTGGGTAAAAAACCCACCTCTTCAGATACATGGAATGAAAATTACAGATGCAGGCATTATTATACTGGCACATGAAGAGAAGGGAGTTACGTCACAAGTGGAGAACCAGTGTTGGCAGGGTCAATTCAATCAGGGTGGATGTAGTCCACTCCCAATAATTGATGAAGATGTGTCAATTCCAGGAGAGACAAAGTTGCTTTTGTAATAAGCCAGCCACTCTCAGTCGCTATTAAAGCCCAAATTAATGGTGTTAAATCTGCAAATGAATTTTAGTTCTGTGGTTTCTCTTTGAAGTCTGTTTCTGAAGTTTTTTTTGTTCAAGTATGGCTACTTTTAAATCTGTTATAGAATGTCCAGGAAGATTGAAGTGTTCTCCTAGTGGCTTTTGTATGTTACAATTCCTGATGTCCGATTTATTCTTTTATGTGGAGACTGTCCGGTTTGGCCAATGTACATGGCAGAGAGGCATTGCTGACACATGATGGCATATATAACATTAGTAGACGTGCAGGTGAATGAGTCCCTGATGGTTTGGCTGATGTGGTTGGGTCCTATGATGGTGTCGCTAGAGTAGATATGGGGACAGAGTAGGCAAAAAGGTTTGTTACAGGGATTGGTTCCTGGGTTAGTGTTTCTGTGGCGTGGTGTGTAGTTGCTGGTGAGTATTTGCTTCTGGTTAGGGGGCTGTCTATAAGTGAGGACTGGCCTGCCTCCCAAGGTCTGTGAGAGTGAGGGATTGTTTTCCAGGATAGGCTGTCGATCGTAGATGTGCTGGAGAGGTTTTAGCTGGGGGCTGAATGCAGGGCCGCCCGGGGGGTAGGGGGGGAGGCAAGTGGGGCAATTTGCCCCAGGCCCTGGGCCCCACAGGGGCCCCCACGAGAGTTTTTCAGGGGCCCTGGAGGGGGGTCCTTCACTCGCTCTGGGGCCCCGGAAAACTCTCGTGGGGCCCGGGTCCCCGGAGCTTCTTCTGCTCCGGGTCTTCGGTGGCAGGGGGTCCTTCCGCCCCGGGGCAGAAGGACCCCCCACTTCTGAATTACCGCCGAAGCGGGACCCGCCACCAAAGTGCCGGGTCTTCGGTGGTAATTCGGGGATGGGGGTCCCCTGCCGTGGGTCTTCGGGGCACTTCGGCGGCGGGTCCCAGAGCGGAAGGACCCCCTGCCGCCGAATTACCGCTGAAGCGGGGGCCTCCCACTGCTGAAGACCCCAGGCCCCCTGAATCCTCTGGGCGGCCCTGGCTGAATATGATGGCCAGTGGAGTTCTGTGATTTTCCTTGTTAGGCGAGTCCTGTAGTAGGTGATTTCTGGGTACCCATCTCGCTCTGTCAGTCTGTTTCCTCACTTCCCCAGGTGGGTATTGTAGTTACAAAATAGGCTGTAGATAGTAACTACTTTGGGCTGGGCTGGAGAAGTGTAGAATAGCCAAAGAAGCCACTTTATCTGGATCATTTGTGCTTTCATTCTTTAAGTAAACACCACTTACAGGGTGATTTATTTTGCTAAATGTAGAACCCACTTGTAAACTGGGGGTTTAAATTTTGACCAGCACCTTCATTTTTTTTAGCTAAAACTTAATTGTTTTATTGCAGTGTATTGGTTGGAACATACAAAGCTTTACAAGCACAATAATGTTTTACAAGTCCTCTTTGTTAATGTCATTTTGAGATTTTTTTTATAATATACAGAACAATCATCTAGTTGCAAAGCCACATACAGTCCTAAATCTTTGAGGATTAGATTTCTTTTTGCAGACAAAATTCCACATCCTGGTGTTACTTTCTGGTTGTTTGCTTGCTCCAATGCAAGGATATCCTGGCTGAACTGTCTGGCTGTATTTTTTTTTTGGCTTGATAATATTGTGGATAGTGTGATTTAAAAGAGTGCAGAAGTGTGATGCTCACAATCTTTAAAACCATATAAACTTATTTCTATAGCTCATTGCTACTGTGGGACAGGTTCTGGGAGAGAAGGGAGCCCGTTGTGACCTTAATAACAGAAATAAAATCAACTGCACTTAAAAAAAAAACAAAAACAAAAACAAAAAACCCCTGGGAGATGAAAAGGAGACTCTCAGTGGGATTTTTCAAAGTAGGGTCAAGGAAGTTAGGAACCCAAATCCATGAACTTCCAATATCACTTGGGTGCCTAACTTCCTTATTTTCCTTTGAAAGTCCCAGCCTAAATGCTGAAAAACAAAAAGAAACAGAGGGAGAGAAGAAGAAGAAAAATAACTCATTTAGGGCCAAATGTTGCCATTGGACAGCTGTATGCAACTCCCATTGACTTTAATGGGGAAAGCATGTTCACAACATAAGGTGTATTTGTCCTAGAGAGAAAAAAGGATCAATAAGAAGGTCTATAACAGAATGTATATTTGCAAAAGTAAAACTTGGTATAAGAAATCCCAAAACTTTTTAGTTTTAGAAGTTCATAAAACACAAAGGATCTCTGCATTCTCCCATTCCCAACTGCTTAGCATTCATAACTAAACAATTACTTTACAGTCCAGCAAAACAATTAGCAGGTGTGTAATTCAAAGCACATGAGCAACCACATGAAAGTAAATGCCCTATTTAGGTGATTAAATTTATGCCCATGCTAAAATCCTTTACTGGATTGGGGCCACGGAAATCTTTCTTTTAGAAGAGATGATCAAAAGGAGTAGGTAGTACTGAAGATCTTTTAGTCCAGTTTATCCTAAGCCGACAAACAGACATTCAGTTATTTATTGTCTGTGTGGGTATTTCCATCGTCATTTTTCTATTATTTTTCCAATAGGTGGAGAATTGGGATAGCCTGACTTAATGATGCTGATTTCACTAACACTGACTTCTTTTGCAGCAATGAACAATCGTTTGAAGATATGAAACAGATGTTCCTGCAAGATCCATTGGGCAGAATGAAGACTAGAGCTCAAGCTGATGTCATTGTGGATGATGTATTCAGGGATAGCTACTTTCTAAAGGAGAATATGCTCAATCATATAATAGACACATGTGTTTTATATAATACCTTTCATGAGCTGTTGATGTGAAAGGACATTATTGTTCTGAATTCTGGAAATCTTCTTTTGGGCTTTTCAGCATTTGGTTGTTGGATGTACACCTTGAATTTGGTACCCAATATGATCAACACTCAACAGTCACTGTCAAAAACAATCCCTCCATGATCACATCAAGACAATGGGTGAAACCACATGTGAATGAGCTCAGAGTCTCAGAGTGATTTTTTTGTTCAGTTGTGGCATTGTCCATAGCCTGAGGAGACCCTCTGGGAAGATCCAAACAGTAACCAGACATGTTTTTTTAATTCTGTCTTTTTGTGGGAAATTAGCTATTTTTCCTAGTGTGCGTTGCTAGTGTCTTGGAGATGGTGGCAGGACAGAAGTGATGATCCCAGGCCAAGAAAGAAGTCTAGAAATAACTTTCCTTAGGCCTGTAGTGGTGTCTGTGCAAAATGAACAATTGTTTGGCGTATCATCCACTTGCCATTGATACAACATATGATTTTAATGCTCTTTTGCTCTGACTGTATGACTGACTTCGATGACTAAGCCATTAGAAATTTGAGGTCTAGAAATGGTGAAGAAGAATTTTCCACCTAGGAGGGAATATTGCAGTTCAGTATTCTCCTATAAATTTTGGAAACAAAATATAGCACCATACTGAAGGGCCAAAATCCATTTGCAGTGGATGTAAACTCTTAACTACAGTTTCTATTCAGAACTTTTCATATAGGCCCAGAGTCCACAGCTTGGCCTGAGGCATGGGGGCTAGCTAACAAAGAACAATACATGGCTAAGAGAAAGCTGGGGTAGATAGACAACCTTGTGTGTTTCAAGTCGGTGAGCGGAGTCAGCATGACTCCAGATGGTGAGTTGTAATTGGTTGTCCTTATTGCGAGTTATAGACACAGAAAGCACTGAGAAAGGCCTCAAAGTTAACTCCCTGGTGCAGGAAGGAGATAGAGGTACAATACTCCTCAGATGCCAGAACAGAGTTCAGGGAGAGACCTAACATGATTGACATGAGTAATGACACCCTCCCCTTTCAGATGTATGCCAATCCTAGTCCATAGAAATGCAAAGGTAAAACTATAAACAATTGTTATTGTTAAATACTAATTACTGCTTCTTTGCTTTAAATCTCCAGCAATGTACCTGTTGGTCAATGGGGAGAGCTGCTACCTCATTCCCCTGGACCCCAAAATTAGGATTTAACCTATATACTTTAATAGGAATAGTTTGAGGGTAATTACCTGTGTGTTAGCAATATGTTAATTTGAGCCATGGGCGGAGCCGTTATGTAATCTTTTAGACCATTGGCTTATTGTGCTTATCTTGTCTTGCTGCTAGAACCTACCCAGGGGCTTGGGAACTCCCCCACCATCGCTTCTCTCCGCCCAGAGAGCATCCTATATAATCTATTGTAATCAATTGTTTTGCAGTGTCTCTGAGCCTAATAAGCAAAGTGACACTCCACCAGTGCTGTGCGTAATAAACTCCTATGCTTGACTCTACATGGCATCCATTTCTGTTCCTTCACATACATTGGAGTATTTTCCTGTTTATAGACAGTGTGGTTTAATATCTATTTTTCTATTTAATCTTTTTGCAATAAAATATGTATTTTCCTATCAATATAGGCATTAAGTTCTTGATTGAAGGTAATAATTGTGCTGGTGGTAATGATCAACATGTGTGATGTTGATGGTAGTGAAAATCATGGTAGTGAAATCATGCTATATTATAGCAGAAGAGGGAGAAGCTGCTGAGCTCCTTCCTCCTTAGTCCTGTCATCTCTTTTAATACAAGATGCATTGTGCTGTCATTTACCAGCTAGATTAGGGGATATAAAAAGAAACAGAGCTATACATTTTACTTGAAAGATTATGTTTAAAATGTCCCCTCATAACTGTACATAGTATAGTTGTAGCCATATCAGTCCCAGGAAATTAGAGAGACAAGGTGGGTGAGGGAATATCTTTTATTGGACCAACTTCTGTTGGTGAGATGGACAAGCTTTCGAGCCACACAGAGCTCTTCTTCAGGTGTGGAAAAGGAACACCCAGCATCACAGCAAAATGCAAGGTGGAACAGATAGTTTAGCATAAGTAGTTAGCACATATTGTAAGGGACCAATCAAGGTAAAGTGGCCTGTTAACACCTCTGCAGTCATAGGACAAAAAGAGGGCAGTGGTACTCTTGGGTTTAGACTGTGTAATAAGCCATAAATCCAGTCTCAGTTTAGTCCATATTTTTAGTATCTAGCAGAGTAATGAATTTAAGCTCCCAGGCTCGTGCTATGCAGGTTTCCTTTAAGGATGAGGACTGATAGGTCAGACACAGAGTGATTGCCTTGTTATAACTGTGGTACCGAAGAGGCTGATTCAGAGCCCAGTGAAGTCAATGGAAAGACTTTCATTGACATGAACCAGTTTGGATAGACCCTAAATTACCAACAGGCCTCCTTATTCTGAACACAGGGCACGATCATCAGGGATGTGATAAATGTGGCAGACAACTGTTGATATCGAGTGTCTCCTCTACAGAGATTGCACAGGTAAGGACTATTCTGTACAAGAAGAAGGTAGGAGGGAAATGCCAGAGGTCAATGTTTTCTTGAATCAATCTGATCTTGAAAGAAAGTCCAGGAGTAGAATAGCTGAGAGAATGGATTCCTTTTGTTGAGTCCACAGTTGCTGAAGCCATCTACTCAGAAGCCACAAAGACTTGCCCCACCTCCTTTTATGTAAAAAGACTTCCTGCCATTCTAATATAAGATACCTCTCAGGCCTGGCCTACACTAGGACTTTAATTCGAATTTAGCAGCGTTAATTCGAATTAACCGTGCACCCGTCCACACCAGGAAGCCATTTAATTCGACCTAGAGGGCTCTTTAGTTCGAATTCGGTACTCCACCCCGACGAGGGGAGTAGTGCTAAATTCGACATGGCTGTGTCGAATTAGGCTAGGTGTGGATGCAAATCGAACTTACTAGCTCCGGGAGCTATCCCACACTGCACCACTCTGTTGACGCTCTGGACAGCAGTCCGAGCTCAGATGTTCTGATCAGCTATACAGGAAAAGCCCCGGGAAAATTTGAATTCCTTTTTCTGTCTGGCCAGTTTGAATCTCATTTCCTGTGTGGACATCGTGGCGAGCTCAGCAGCACTGGCAGCGATGCAGAGCTCTCCAGCAGAGGAGTCCATGCAATCTCAGAGTAGAAAGAGGGCCCCAGCATGGACTGACCGGGAAATCTTGGATCTGATCGCTGTGTGGGGCGATGAGTCTGTGCTTTCGGAGCTGCGCTCCAAAAAACGGAATGCAAAGACCTACAAGAAGGTCTCCAAAGCCATGGCACTCAGAGGATACAGCCGGGATGCAATGCAGTGCCGCGTGAAAATCAAGGACCTGAGACAAGGCTACCAAAAAATCAAAGCGGCAAATGGACGCTCCGGAGCCCAGCCCCAGACATGCCGCTTCTACGAGGCACTGCATGCCATTCTCGGTGGGTCTGCCACCACTGCCCCACCAGTGACCGTGGACTCTGAGGATGGGATAGTGTCGAGGGGCAGTTTCTCGGCGATGTTCGCCGATGGGGAAGATGAGGAAGGGTTTGTGGAGGACGAGGCAGGCGACAGCGGTTACAATACTGCTTTCCCCGACAGCCAGGATCTCTTCATCACCCTCACAGAGATCCCCTACCAACCCTCCCGGCCGTTAACCGGACTCCGAATCAGGGAAGGATCAGTCGGTAAGTGCTATAAACATGTAAACATTTATTTTTAACAAAACAGGAATAAAAACTATATAAAAGAAGGTCAATGCATATAGGGATCGAACAGAAATCCTCTTGGGACAGTTCTCTGAAGCTCTCTGAGAGGTACTCGAAAAGCCTCCAGGAGGTTCCTGGGAGAGGTGCCTTGTTGGGTGCTCCGTGGAAGCACACTCTTCCACGCCAGGCCATCCTGAGGTATAATGGGAGCATCGCCTCGACCAGCATGGCAGCATAGGGCCCTGGTCTGTGCAGGGATTCACGCAGCATTCGCTCTCTGTTTCTCCTGGAGACCCGCCTCAGGGTGATCTCGCTCGGGGACTGCTGCATCTAATTAGGGGAATTACTTTAATGTTACTATTGTGAATGCTTGACTTTTCCTTTGCATAACAATGACCGTCGTTTAACAGCCACGTGTTGTAGGCTGCAGAGGAAAAGCATACAGGGATCTTTCCCGGGGACAGCCGCGAGGGGCTGGAACAGGGTCAGACTTTATGCTTTCCAGATTGCCTGCAGCAGAAGGGCACTGCTATCCATTAACTGTTAAGCAGCCTAAAGTTTACGGCTTACCAGGCCTGGCTGCTACACGGATTCTGCTGTCCTGCTCCGCTTGTCCGATCTCCAGTGCAAGACCCCAGGCAATGAAAGCGAATGCCAAAAATTCGAACTTGTCCTGAGAGCACATGAGATTAGGTGCCCTGTATGGTCTTGTTCACAGAAACTGAGTAGACTGTGTTCAGTGTTCGCAAACATGTATCTTTGGAAGGAAATCACTTCCTTTTTCCCATCACACAGCTGCGGCTCTTTCCCGAACTGCCCCGGCATCCCCCTCACAGAGGCTGGCGCAGATTAGGCGGCGAAAGAAAAAGACTCGGGACGAGATGTTCGCTGAACTGATGGCCTGCTCTAGAGCCGAGGCGGCCCAGCAGAGCCAGTGGAGGAGACCTCTCTCAGCAGCAGCGCTCACACAGTGAACGGGAGGACAGGTGGCGGCAGGAAGACCAGCAGGCGACTCAAACGCTGCTTGGACTAATGAGGGAGCAAACGGACACGCTCCGGCGCCTTGTGGATGTTCTGCAGGACCGCAGGCAGGAGCAGAGAGCCCCCCTGAACTGTATCTGCAACCACCCTCCCCCGCCACAAAGTCCTGTCCCCCCCTCACCCAAAATCACAAGAAGGAGGGGCGCTAGGGGCCGTGAAAACTGTCACTCCACCCCAGCAGAGCGCTCATGTACCAAACAGCTTTCATTCTCTAAAGTATGAGAATTGCTTGCCTTCCTGGCTCACCCGATCTGAAATCCCAGTTTCATCCCCCAACTGTGTAGTTGAGTATTAAAAATAGTTTGCTGTTCATTACTGTTTCCGTCATGTTTCTTTGCAGAAGACTTTGTGTGAAGGGGGGGGAGGGGTTTGTTAATTGCATAGGACAGCCACCATTAACAGGGTACAGACATGGGGGCAGGATCAACAGCAGGTCACACACAGAGTGCAGTCACTAGGCACCCGGGTCACTCTGCGAGGTGTCTGCTGCCCCAGGTCAGTGTGGGACGTGTATGTTGCCCCAGGGTCCGAGCGCCTGGCATCCACAAATGGCAAGGCAGGCTGCCCTTACCATGCCCTTCCACCCTAGCCATGAACCTCTCCGATGTCCTGAGCCCCAGCCAGAGCCATCATCCCCCCACACCTACTCACCCTTCCCACACACCCCTCACCCCTTCCTGCAAACCCACCCCTTCCTGCACACCCTCCGGTAACCGTCCTCCCCCCAGAGACCGTTGTAGGAGCAGGAGCCTGTCAGTCCTCGAGTGTAGAAGCGGTCTGTACATCACTGCACACCGTACCCACCACAGTCTGCGTCCCTGTTGGAACCCTTGAATGAGAATTCGTTAGTAAAGAAAACTTTGTTAATTAAAAATGTTCCAATAACTTTATTTTTAAACATCTGTTGGAAGGGGAGAAACCTGGTGAACGGGGTATGTAACCGCTGAAAAAAGTCAATAGTAACTGAAACAGGGGCAGGTTCAGCTTCTCTGTAAAAAGACTGGACAGTCATAGGTTACCCTGCTCTCTGAGGAACCTAGCTTTCAAAGCCTCCCGGATGCACAGCGCTTCCCGCTGGGCTCTTCTAATCGCGCAGGTGTCTGGCTGAGCGTAATCAGCAGCCATGCGATTTGCCTCAACCTCCCATCCCGCCATAAAGGTCTCCCCCTTGCTCTCACAGAGATTGTGGAGCACACAGCAAGCTGCAATAACAATGGGGATATTGGTTTCGCTGAGATCCGAGCGAGTGAGTAAGCTCCTCCATCTCCCCTTGAGACGTCCGAAAGCACACACCACCACCATTCTGCACTTGCTCAGCCGGTAGTTGAAGAGCTCCTTGTCACTGTCCAGGGCGCCTGTATAGGGCATTAGCGGGTAGGTTGGGTCCCCGAGGATCACTGTAGGCATCTCCACATCCCCAACACTTACTTTGTGGTCCGGGAAGAAACTACCTTCCTGCAGGCATCTAAACAGACCAGAGTTCCTGAACACACGCGCGTCATGAACCTTGCCCGGCCACCCGACGTAGATGTTGGTAAAACATCCCCTATGGTCCACCAGTGCTTGCAGCACCATTGAAAAGTAGCCCTTTCGGTTAATATACTGGCTGGCCTGGTGGGCCGGTCCCAGGATGGGGATGTGAGTGCCATCTATAGCCCCACCGCAGTTTGGGAATCCCATCGCGGCGAAGCCATCTATGACGACCTGGACGTTTCCCAGGGTCACCACCTTTGAGAGCAGTAGGTCAACGATTGCATGGGCTACTTGCATCACAGCAACCCCCACGGTAGATTTGCCCACGCCAAAGTGGTTCGCTACTGACCGGTAGCTGTCTGGCGTGGCAAGTTTCCAGAGGGCTATGGCCACTCGCTTCTGCACACTCAGGGCTGCTCGCATCCGGGTGTCCTGGCGCTTTAGGGCAGGGGCCAGCAAGTCACACAGTTCAAGGAAAGTGCCCTTACGCATCCTGAAGTTTCGCAGCCACTCTGTTTCATCCCAGACCTGCAGCACTATGCGGTCCCACCAGTCCGTGCTTGTTTCCCGGGCCCAGAATCGCCGTCCCATAGCATGAACGTGACCCATTGCCACCATGATCTCCGCAGGATCCCGTGCTTTGTGAGAGGTCTGTGCCACTCTGACACTTCATGTCCTCACCGCGCTGCCGGAGCCTCCTCGCCCGATTTCTCAGCAGCTGACTGTGGAAGAGGTGTTCGATAAGGTGCGAGGAGTTGCATAAGTGCAGCGATGATCGCAGCGGGCTCCATGCTCGCAGTGCTGTGGCATCCGTGCTGTCACTGACCAGAAAAGTGCGCGAACAGAGTTCCCGCCGGCGCTTTCAAGGAGAGAGGGCGGGAGTGACGGTTGAATGACGACAGTTACCCAAAACCACCCTCGACACATTTTTCCCCCAGAAGGCATTGGGGGCTCTACCCAGCATTCCAATGGGAAGCGGGGACTGCGGGAACTGTGGGATAGCTGCCTAGAATGCACCGCTTCCAATGTCGACGCTTGCCCCGTTATTGTGGACTCACAAAGTCGAATTAGTGTCCTTAGTGTGGATACACAAATTCAAATTCATCAGGTCGAATCCACAAATTCGACCTAACTTAAATCGAACTACTCTTGTAGTGTAGACATACCCTCAGAAAGTTCCCTGAAATGAAGGTAACATTTTTAAAAGATATGAAAACATAGGCATCTATATGCTTAATGTTTAGAATTTGATTTCTCAAATCTTTAGTTCATAGAATGAATATACAGATAATAAGTATGTCTACAGGATTATATAAAGGATAAAACATTTATTAAAGTTTCACATTTGGATATGAAATGTTATTTTATTGTGTCCATTCTGAATTAGTACAGTGTATATAGTATCTTAGACATTCAACACTAATATTGTTGAAAAAAACATTCAAAATGTGAAGGTCCAAGTTTTATTCTAATTTACACATGCACAACTCCATTGAAACTAAAATGGTGTGTGGAAATCAATGGATTGGCATGTATATGAGAATGAGTGCATCCCTTATGCATGGGAAAAACTCCCTGACAAAATCTGAACAGTCATTACCTTTGTCCTCCTTCAAATATTTCCTTAAAGCTCACTTCTGCTGTGATGCCTACAAAACCCAGCCTGCTAATTATAGCTAGACAAGTGAGAAGTTTTAAATATTTCTCTTTCCCTTCTTCTCTTCTCCTATTCCCTTTATCTGTACCGCTAACCCCCATTATTAAAAAGTAAACAAAAAAAATCATCATCCAAAACTCTACAATCCATGTACATAAGAAAGCTCAGCCAATTCTTCGCCAGATTAATTTCTTTGTATGTCCTATCACCATATCATCCCACCCTTTCTTTGTTTGTGTCCTTAGTTTTAAGCCCTTCATAGCAGGGATTGTCTCTTTTCTATGTTTATATAATGCCTAAAACAATAAAAGGCACCACAATAATAGCTGAATTTCACCCAAAATGTAGATGCAAAATGTACGTACAGTATAGCCTAAGTTTACAAAATATTGTTATAGTTAATACAATGTAAGAGAAGTTCTCTCCACCTCCTGCTAACTCTAAACAAATGTTTCTGAATTTCTTTAATAAGAACTGCTATCCAATCAATTCAATCCCTATTCTGACAGCTCTCAAAGAAATACTACTAAAAAATTTAGCAATGCACTTTAATTTCAAAGCTTCAGTTGCATCTCCAGATGGAACTGCCAAGTTATCAACTCCTCTATAATTTATTGTATTGGCTTCTGAAGCCTTAATTTTTCCTTGAAGAGTTATGTATCCAACAATCAGTAAATAACAATGGGTTCTTTTTACAATCTTTTAAACTCTAAATAATGTTTGTTTTTATTGTTTTACATCACATATTCTCTCATGGCTGTCAAAGTTTCATGAGTTGTATTATTTCCAGTTAATTTTCTGTCTTAAACCATTCAGTCAGTTAATCTTATTCACCTTGTCTATATCTAACAGTTCTCTAGATTACAAAATATTGGAACTGCACAGTACATTCTGGATCACTGCTGAACCATTTTGAGAGATGAGATTCTTAACGTATAAAACTTGCCAGATCATATTACCTCAAGTGTTAAATTCCTTATAAATCCTACATGTTAAATTGATTGTCCTACAGCAGCAGCATAGTACTAATCATATAATATGCACGACTAACATATTAATTAACAAATGATTTTTTTAATTACTTTTTTTTCTAACCTCCTCTTATACAGCAGAATTCTAGACCACTGAGGATTCTCGTATCTATTCTCAGAAATTTGGCATCCTAATCACTGATTCGTCTCCAGAATGCTTTTAATATAAAAAGCTACCAACAGTGCACAATCAGTCACACCACCATTTGGCTGAGACTCGCTTCGAGCAAAGCTAACCTCTACCATGTCACTCACACTGGTGCAGTAGATGGTGTGATAGCCCCAGTGCTTAATTTGTGCTGGGGCTCGCCATGGCTGAGCCCTGGCCCTCTAGGCTCGGCAATTCATAGCCCAGGCATCTATGGTCTTGCTGCATCAGTTATCAAAGTAAAAAAATTGCTTGAGCCCCGATACCTCTTTCATTACAAATTAAGTACTGAATAGCCCTAAGGGAGCAGATAGTTCTCTCACTAGTGTCTCTTTTGTTGCTTATATTTTGTCTGTTTTACTTTCTTCACTTTACAGGGCAGGGCAACTTTCCTGAGGCCCTTTCAAATACTACTGCATCCTCAAGAGAACTCATTTGCACACTCTTTTGCCAACATCAACTTCTCCATCAGTGTTTTAATCCATTTTACTCCATTCACAGCATGCGTGTCTCAGAGGAAGTTTTCATGCATGTGTGTTGTCAGCTTGGATGAGCCATGCCACCTCATAGACCAAAATAGCAGAGGCGTGGGAACATTTTTTGAAGAGTCAAACATAAATCATAATTTGTCAACTGTAAAATTTAATTGTAAGAAAATGCACACTGGGCAATATGGGCAAAGCATTTAATTTACATTGCATCTGTTTGCCCATGTACCTAGTAGCATGCTGTTCTTATATAGTTGCACTCACATTTCATTCAGTATTTGTAGTTAATGCATGAAAACAACATAACAACCTTCAAGTACATAAAAGGTTGTTACAAGGAGGAGGGAGAAAAATTATTCTCCTTAACCTCTGAGGATAGGACAAGAAGCAATGGGCTTAAATTGCAGCAAGGGAAGTTTAGGTTGGACATTAGGAAAAAATTCCTAACTGTCAGGGTGGTTAAGCACTGGAATAAATTGCCCAGGGAGGCTGTGGAATCTCCATCATTGTAGATTTTTAAGAGCAGGTTAGACAAACACCTGTCAGGGATGGTCCAGATAATAATTATTCCTGCCATGAGTGCAGGGGACTGGACTAGATGACCTCTCCATGTCCCTTCCTATGATTCTATGAAAAACATACATGACAATATTTTGATATGAAATGAATATTAAATGTAACCAGGCCATGGGACATGGAGGAATAATTATATTATATATCTGGGACTTGTGCAGGTTGGTCTAATGAGAGAAATCTGGACAGTAATCTTGGGGGAGGCAGAGAAAGATACTAGTATCACAGCTACTATAGCAAGTCATAGGTGCAGAGTTACAGGATTGCTGATGAATGCCATTGTGGGAACAGAGAGGTCCAAATAACCTAAAGCAATGATGCAACCGTTACCATCTTATTTACTTGTGAAAAGTATCTCCTGCTTGATCTCCCATTCTGTGCCACAGTCTCATGCCACTGCTCCGCAGTTGGCACCCTGACCTGTAAATACATTCATCAACCTCCTTTGTCTTAGGCAAGAAATGACTCAGGGGAGATCGGCGCTGCTGCAATCAATGCAGTGGGTGTCGATTTAGTGGGCCTAGTGAAGACCCAGTAAATCAATGGCAGAGCACTCTCCGGTCCACTGCAGTACTCCAGCTCCCAGAGAAGAGTAAGGTAGTCGACCAGAGAGCTTCTCCTGTCGATGCAGTGCCGTGAGGACACTGGGGTAAGTCAACCTAAGCTATGTTGACTCCAGCTACATTATTCACATAGCTGGAGTAGCGTAACATAGGTCAACTTACCCCGATAGTGAAGACAAGCCCTCAAATGAGTTTGTGAAAATGACCCTGGGTGAAATCCTAACCTTACTGAAGTCAATGGCAAAGCTCCCCTTGACTTCAATGGATGTATGATTTTATCCTCTGTCTCTTAAGAGAGACAGTGACATAGATAACCATCTTTTTCCTTTAAGGAAAACACAAACAGATTATGCCATAACATTACCTCACCACTTTTATCTTAATAAATATATGCTTTATTTATTTACAAGGAGTAATACAAACACTAAGGTTGTCAAACAACAGAGAAACATTGGAAAAATTATAGGGACAAATGGGCTTACACAATACAGTTACTTAAATTCATGTCTCAGTCCTAATTCTTGCTAGGATTTTGTTACAATAAATACTAAGGAAGATAAATCGCCAAGATAAAACAACATCTCTTACCAATAAATACCTAGCTCACATATGCAAACAGTTAGGCAATCCATCTACTGTGCCAAGTGAAAAACACCTCTGCTTGGTCTTTCGGTGTTATTTCCAGAACCATCTTTGAAGTTTGATATGAAACAGCATATCTTCCCCGCAATAAGTCCTCAACCAAAACAAATAATTCAATTAACTGAATAACATTCCCTCTTGCCTCAAACCTATGTTCAGGGGATTGTTTATTCTGTTCTATATATTTTGATGATATGCATCTGAGTATTTGAAGTAACAGAGATCTCACTTAGAGCTGGTTGGGAATTTTCCAACTAAACCTTTTTTCATCAGAAAATGTTGATTTGTCAAAACTGAAACCATTTGTGAAAAAGGAGCTATATCAAAACCAACCCTAATTCAAACATTTTTTATAAAAAGATTTGAAATTAACTTTCAAAGTGTAAAGTTTCATTTTGCAATGCAAAATTACTTTTCTTTTGAAATTTTAGTTAATTTATGCTAAAAAGTGTTTTTTTAAAAGTTTATAAATGCAAGAAAATCTTTGAAAAATTATAAAATGCAAATGATCAATTAGCCCAATCTGAATTTTTTTATTATTAGTTGGTGAACATTTTCAAAATTTGGACTTTCCATCCTGTTTTGGGATGGGAATTTTTTTTGAAATCTCAAAAACTCTTATGGAATGGGAAAACCCACTCACATTTGTTTTCAATGACAATGTCTGTTAAATAAGTTTAAGAGCTACTCAAATAGGTTCTTCCTGTGATCAAACAAAACCAATAAATCCATAGTTACCCATAAATGTATGATACATGAAAATATCTGACAGACTGTGACATCTTATGATTTTTATTATTATTATTTATTGTGTGCATAGTCGTCTAACCAAGCAACGGCATCTTCAGTGGCGTGATGCATTCTTCTAGGCCACGGCTGAACCTAGTCAGCAGGCATTCATCGACAATGTGCGTCATCATCTGTGTTGCACTGCCGCTGCGCAAAGGGCTGTCATGAAGGCCCCAGAGATACTGGTGGCTGCACAGAGACCTTGCCCGGTCCAGAACCTGTTCAACAGGGACCATTGGCGATGGGGCAGGTCAAAACCAGGCGAGCAAATTGTGGGGTCAGTGACGAGGGACTGGTTGGAGATTATAACAGATATCCATTCCTCTCACCAGAGTGTTTCTGCCCTAACATCCTGGTGTCGTGGATGAGACCATAATGGGTGACATGACGGCAAAAGTACAGCTGGTGATTTAAAAAGGTCATTGTGCAGTGGCAGGCTTGAGTTGGTGCGTACTTTCTCCAGTAACTTGTCAGTGGCAACCTCTCATCTAATATGAGGAGGAGCAATATTGCTCAGAACTGGAAGCCACAGGAGTGGAGCTGGACGCAGGATGCCGGACATGATATGCAGGGAACTGAGTATCCAACAGTTTGGTGTGTGACAATCGACTTCAAACTGGTGCACAGTACTCCGCCACCGAATACGAGGTGGCAAGGGCTGACGTCTGCAAAGTTGGAGCACAAGCACCCCATGATGAACCTGCTAGTTTGCTAAGAAGATTGTTGCGCGTCTTAACTTTAACTGCTGTCTTCTTCAGGTGGGCATGGCAACTCAGTATAAGGTCTAAGGTCACACCTAGATAGATAGGTTCTACTTCATGCTTCACCTTCTGACCATTCGTCTTATGATGAGAACAAGAGATGCAATGGTCCTGGATGGAGAAGGAAGAACAGTCAAAAATGAAACTGCAGATAGACAATAGTCCACAATATAATGCAATGATAGGGTGTGAGTGGGTGATGCTCACCAAGACTAAGAGGGAACAAATATAGTAATTCTTAAAATAAAAGCCTTTATTAATATATAGAGTGACAGAGACATCAAAATGTTGCAAAGAAATTGGTCATCTGTGATTACTGAGTTCACTTGCACCATAAAAGGGAAGATGGTGCAGTTACCAGCAAGCATGTAATATTTTTGCAACTTGGCATTGCAGATAACACTAAAACACCACCAGAATAGAAAGAAAAAGAAAAGAGAAAAATGGGCCAGAAGGAATATGTAAAACCCATGAAGACAAATTGCAGGTGAATATACTGGACCATGCAAGGCACAAATTTCAAAGGAGATTTAAATAGAAATAGGACTCCATATTTCATAACATTTATCAATATTGTGTTGTACTTCTCGGACATGCACCTCCTCTCCTGTTATTGGTGACATGCTTGTCAGAGACTGATAGGGCATCTAGTGGCTCTAATGAGGCACAGTCTCCTAGAGGTAAGGACAGTAATTCCTCGCTTAACATTGTAGTTATGTTCCTGAAAAATGCAACTTTAAGCAAAACGATGTTAAGCGAATCCAATTTCCCCATAAGATTTAATGTAAATAGGGGGGTTAGGTTCCAGGGAAATTCCAGACAAAAAACTATATATTATATAGATATACACACAATATACGTTTTAAACAAACAATACTGTTCACAGCTATGATGAGTGTGAAGCTTGGTTGAGGTGGTGAAGTCAGAGGGTGGAAGAGGGAGGGATATTTCCCAGGGAATGCCTTGCTGCTAAATGATGAACTAGCACTCGGCTGAGCCCTCAAGGGTTAACACATTGTTGTTAATGTAGCCTCTCATCAAGGCAGCACGAACAGGAGGGAGGGGAGATAGCATAGCAAACCGAGACAGACACACACCTTGTATGTGGGAGAGAGAGAAATGCACACTGACCCTTTAAGTAAACTGACCCTCTCTAAAGTGCATTGTCTTTTTAAGTGGGTCAAGAAGTTGAGAAAGCAGCTGCTGCCCCAGGCTCTCTGTCCCCTCCCTGCTCTATATGGAGAAGGGGTAAGAGGGGTGCAGGAGCAGGGGGGAGGGGGACACCCTGACATTAGCCCCCCACTGCCCGCACAGCAAGTAGGAGTCTCTGGAAGTAGCTCCAAGGCAGAGGGCAGGAGCAGCACATGGTAGTGGGGGGAGGGACAGATGAACTGCCGATTGCTAGCCTGCTGGGCGGCTGCAGCACAGGAAACTTAGGGGAGCAGGGAGCTGATAGGGGGAGCTGGTAGGGTGGCTGCCGGTCCACCCTGTTTCCAAGCCCCCACCAGCTAGCTGCAGCGGGCTGCTCTTCCTGCAAGCAGCTGACAAAGCAGGCGGCTGCCAAACGATGTTAGAAGGGAGCATTGCACAACTTTAAACGAGCACGTTCCCTAATTGATCAGCAACGTAACAATGAAACAACATTAACTGGGATGACTTTAAGTGAGGAATCACTGGATTAAGTCGAAGAGTGATGAAAATCCTGATGAATGCAGTACCGCAGAACCCTCCTCCCAGATTTTACATCCTGTGTCTTGGCTTTCTGTGCATCACTTTAGGTGCCCTTTTCAAGGCTTGCTAAATGTTTGGCACTCTAGTCACTATTAAAATTAAAACTGCCCTTTAAGATTTCCAAAGTGGCATGTAATGGTTTTGTCACCTGCCTCAGCTGATGTCAGTGGGAACTGGGTAGATAAGCAATTCTTTGATATTCCCCTTTAAGTTTTTATAATTAATTTTTCTAATATTTTATTATTAATTTTCCTCCTAATGATAAAAATGATTGTCCTCTAAGGAGGGAATACATTCAGTTATGCTTGCTTGCAATGAACACTGAACAGGAGAAAATAATCTGCCCATTCTGTAGTGTTGAAAAGATTTTATACACTACACAGGCATATCGATATTTTTTATAATTAATGTTGATAGTGCCTAAAGATCACAAGCAGGTTGGGTCCTGTTGTGCTAGATGTTGTACAATCATTAATGAGAATCCATTCCTCAAAAAGATTGTGTTTTAAAAGACTGTACACTTTAAAGTGTAGATTAGAAACTGCAGATGCTGAAAATACAGAAATGTGCATGTGTGAGTGTGTGGGGGGGAAGCATCTGCAAAATATAACAATATAAAATCAAGGAGACAATGAATTTAAAAAGTCTTTACGCTATTATATTCATCAGCTTTACTAGTCTTAACTTCAGTATTTCATTCCCTTTGATGCCTATTGTAACAAGTTGCAAGATGCAAGAACTGATTAATTTCACTTCTTCTACCTGATAATTTGTCAAATTAAGATAAAAGGAAATGAAACTGTTTGCTCTGGCAAGTTGTGCAGAATCTGTTTTTCTTTTGGGATAGCAGCTAACCATTGTCATAGAACCAAAACTGTCTACATTTCTTTCAGACTAGGTTGCTGTGTATGTCAATTGTTTTTACGTTTCATCTGATTCTGTTCCAGTCCTGTGAAGCTGGTTACTCTCGTGCTTTATCCCATCAGCAAAGGCAGCAATATAAATTTACAATTCATGTTTTGCACTCTCTTTATCAGCTACTGTTCACCTCTCACTGACTTCAGCGGGACTCTGTGCAGAAATAGGGCTCTGGTCATGTGGATTTCTTCTCAAGATCTGAAGATCAGGGCTTTAGCAGTAAACTATCCTGCTCAGTAATCAAAATATAATATTTCTAAGAATGGATTCATAAAAGAAAAAAATATCAGAACTGAAAATTGGTCGAAGAGTGGCCTTATTTATTTGAAATAGATAATCATTCCTCAGATTTGAGTTAATCCCATGTAAAAATACGATTTAAATTTATGAGCCAGATTTCCAGAAAGTTGAAGCCCCAGGGTCAATCTGATGCATTCTTAACCTATTTTGTGTACACTGTTGCGACAATTACATCTGTAAATTGTGCATTTGCATGGGCAAAAGGGTATTTAGATGCATTTCACACATAAGGGACTACTTATACGCACTTGTCTTTCAGCCTTCATTTTCTGAATAGCAAAACAGGGTAAAAATTTGCCAAAGCACCTAGGGAGTTTAGTAGCATACATTCCATTTTCAGAAGTGCCTTAGGCAATGAGGAGTCCAAATGCCATTAATTTTCTTTGAGAGATAAGCTCCTAAGTCACTTTTGAAAATTTTACTCAAGATCCTTTAGGATTAATGCTTAAATGTAACACTGGTAAATATCTTATACATATATACGATAGACCAATAGATACGATCAAACTGGATGTCAATTTGTTTGATTTTTGGGGGTTATGTTTGTAAAAAAAATGTAAAAAAGCCTGAGTTGTACATACAAAATATGCAGTTCCAGGCAAAATTAGTATGTGCCTATACATGTACGCAGCATTTTGTAACATGTGGATTCACAAAACTTATTGTAGGCCCAACCAAAATAACAGAATGGGCCTGAGGGTGTGATTAGTTACTTGAGGTCACAAGGGCATTTTCGTAGCAGTTAGGGGCAAAATTTACTCCAGAACTTCCTTGCTATAGTTACATATTTTAAGGTACTATGAATTTAGCTGAGCAAAATGTTGTGTGCAAAAACTAAACATCATTTTCTGAATTACTTAGCAAAGCTGAATATAGTTCTCAGCTATGCATGACATTTTGTATTTGTAACATTGGTGCAACATATACTTAGACAATGCAGCCCTTACCACTGTTACATCATTCTTTTTATACTATACTTTGTTAATTATCCATTGACATGTAGCATTTATACTGTATTCTTAACTATCCATTCATCTGTATCTTGTACATCTTAATTATAATCCTTCCATGTATTATGTTATTCCTTTTGTTTTATTTAAAATGTATTAATGGTCAAACTCTGATTTTAGTTACACTGATACTAATCCAAATAACTCTGTTGACCTTAGTGCACTCATTTCAGATTTACACCTGTATTATTGAAAGCAGAATGGTCCTTAATAAGTGGTATGACTACAGAAAAGCTTTAGCAATATAGTAATGTCAGATTATAAACGGTTAGGTTAAGCAAACTGGGTACAACATGAGCATTGGTAAGCTGATTATTTTTCCCATTAGGACCTTGTGCTGTGAATTTAAATATCAGAGATGTGCAGCTCATGTACTGTTTTAGTCAGAGATCATTGTAAGCAGATTAAAATGTCCTTTGCTCACATCTGCTTCTTCCACTTCTTTTTGCCAAAAATTTTAGAAGAAATGATTTCCATCCAAGTAAAGGCTCACATCTCTTAAAAAAATAATTAAAAAATCTTTGCACATTAGTGATATGTCTAAACATGACACAGGCTATTATAATTCCAATAAAATGTATTTTTTATGATTTGTGTTGTATCATTTTAAAGTAATTTTTCGTGAAAACATAGAAAACTTTTAAAATGTTTGCATTGCTCACAAATGAGTGACTATCACAGATAAGGCTAGTTGTTTGTCATGGTAAATAATGGGAAAATCATGGCAAAAAATGCAAAAGTCATAACTGTAGTTAATAAACAAAGCAAAACAACAAACAGAACAACCCACTGGACATATCATTTCAATTAAGGTATTTGTCATGGGAAATGAATGATCCTAATAAGTATCCTTTATTTTACAATAAATGTTGTTTAAACCCATGTAATAATAGTTAACTAACTAGATACTGGCCATTCTCTCCTGCTGCGGCCAGCACATCCCTCGGCCTGCGCTGCTTCCCGCAGCCCCCATTGGCCTGGAGCAGCAAACCATGGCCAGTGGGAGCTGCGATCAGTCGAATCTGTGGACCTGGCAGGTAAACAAACTGGCCCGGACCGGCAGGGGCTTTTCCTGAACAAGTGGCGGCCCGACTTTGAGAAGCACTGCTCTAGATAGCCTTCCTACCTATGTTCTGAAAACATTTCTCAGTTTATTGTCCCCTCCCCTGCAAATTGCTTCTGGCTGCAGTCATATGAGGTCCAGGGTTAGCCATCTTGATGTCATGTTGCAAGATATTTCTTTAATCAGACTTTAGGTTTTTTAAGGCCAAAATTTATTAGTACTATGTGGGCATAATGTGGGGAGCTGTCTCTTTTCCGTAGGAACTCAGACATCACAGTGTTGATCATATTATAAATACCTTAATAGGTAGGTAGTATTAACTAACAATTCTTTTGCAATACCCATATATCATTACAAAGTATTTCAACAACTCTGTCCAGACTGCCTGTGCTTGCAATGTTAGTACCACCTGGCTGTGTAAGGTTCATACAACTCGGGCCAGGTCTGCAATTAAAACTTTTGCCAGTATATACATGCTGGTTAGAGGTGTGGGATTTTTTACATCATTTTTATGCCAGAATAAGCCCTAGTGTGGATGCAGTTATCTCGTGAAAAAAAGTGCTTTGCCATATAACTTAATTCATCTTGGAACAGGTATAAGCTATACCGGGAACAGCACTCCTTTGCTGCTGCAACCTGCATCTACACTAGAAAGGTTTGCCTGTTTAGCTATACCAGCAAACCTTTTCTAGTATAGAACAAACTGAAGTGGCTTTCTGATAATGCAGGACAGCAACTGAAATCTCTTTCTGCTGCAGCAAAAGCACTACTGTAAGTTTTGCTGAAGTTGCTGTCAGATTCAAATTTTTCCAAACTCTCCACTGCTACTCAGGGCCCCAGAACAAAGTGACTCTGCTTGTAACAGATCCAGGCACCACAGGCATATTTGCACTGGGTCAGCAGAGCCTCTCAGTGACTTCTTTGACAGCTTGTTGGAATATTTTTAAGTAGATGATTTTTTTCATTGCCCTTTGCCTCTTTAAACTTTGAAAAATAATGAATTGTTATAAAAATCATTAAGTTCCTGCTGTTCACCACAACAATTCAAATTGTTTTGAAGCTCATATGCTAAATTAAGTTGGTTTTATTGAGCTTTTAAAAATGATTTTGTACATACTGTAGCTTGAATAATACCACAATAATTCTAGGAAGCTTTTTTTTTTAATTGCCTTATGGTACTTTAAACTGGTTTTATGTAATCCATTAAAATATTGCTATATGCTGTAGATGGCAAAAATTTGGGTTGGGAGAGAAGTGGGAAAAAACAGAAAGATGGTGACACCCTTTGAGCGGAGAAATGAAGAGACATGCAGGGATGAGTGGGGAGGGGCAAGAAAAATGGAGAGTGCACTGGGAATGGAGGGGTTAGGAGGAAGATGGGGAGACATGAAAGGGAGGAAGAAGGAGTAAAGGAAAAGGAGACAGATACACCGTGGGGAGTGTGTGCTTGTGGTGGCGTACAGTGTATAACTCTGGAACTGTAGGACTTTGTATTCTCTCTGCTTCACCTTTAACTTTCTATCTAAGGCATCTGCTCTCTACAGGAGCAGCTGCCATTTTGTGAGGCAGAGTTATTGCAGCTTGTTACCCACTGAGCTCTCTCATGGAGATTTGACTTTGACTTTTTCTTGCTTTATTGTTTCTGTTAATCTGCAATAATTCATAAAGAACGTATGTGGTTGCTTTTTGTGAATGGAACATGTAAGAAGGGAGACAGACACAGGAAGGAGTAAGTTGTGAGGAGGAAGAAGATGGAGGGACAAACTAAGGGGGAGTGTGTATATGAGCACTCATAGCCTGTACATCTGATTTGCTCACACAAAAGAACTGATACCTATTTGAGTGTTATCAGTATCCAGATAATGGGGAGAATTCTGAGAAGGGCTGATTGAAAATTTACCATTGAAACTGGTTTTTGGAAAAAAAATTTTTTTTGACTACACAAAATGTTTTGTGGGAAGTGTCTGCTCTCCCCAGAAAGTTTCAGTTTTTTGTCAGAAAACAAAAGCCCTCAAACTGAAACATTGTGGTTTTCAGCTGAAAACTCTTATTTTGTTTGTTTATTTTCCAATGAATAGTCAAAATTTTCTGTGGATAATACCCACACAATTGCCTCCCATTTTCCAGCCAGCTCTAGCTAGTTATAACTATCGCTGTGGGAAATAGAGGGGAGTTCAAAGCTGAGAAAAGGATCAGGTGGGTTACAGAGGGACTCTTTACAATAGCAGCTTCCACCTGTAGTAGGAAGAGAGCCTGAGACATAAGCCCTTGTATCAGAGGCCTGGTATGAGGTAAGACCTGCTCACAGAATCTGGTAAGAACAGGGCTGATATTGCAGACATACACACATTCCTAAGAAGTGCTAGTCACAGAATACTCACACAAACACAAACTGATATCAAGTGATACCAGAACACCCTGCTATCAAGGATGGTACAAAAACATTCCCCAAGGATAATAGGAACACACTGACCCCTCCTAAAAGATAAGGTCAGGATGATAGTATGTAATAGAAATTGATTGGTTGACTCAGCATGTACAAGGTAATAACTAGCCAGGTCAGGGAGCAGTGCCTAACTATGTCAGAGGCAGTACTAACTTGTTTGTATCAGGGTATAAAGAGGTATCTCAGAGGGAGTATCATTGTCCAGGTGAGGGGGGGAAATGGAAAATCCTGCCATTCACTGAGCTGCGTCCATTGTCACAGGCATACATGTCTTAATATCCTCATAGAGTCATGCTTTGTCGACAATGAACCTGGCCTGGTGCCTTCGTATCTTAACAGATCTTGTGGTCATTGGGCAGTTCGCTCGAGATCTGCTGTGCCAGCTGTCTGTGCAGAGCTGGGGCAGCACACAGGGAGAACACACACATGCAGCCAAACATCTAACCACACCACCCAAAACACAGACACACCACTACCCAAAACAAGGAAACATTCAAGGCACATGGGGGTGGCGGTGTTTCATTGGGTACTGCTTTAATAGAGGTATGTTTTGTGTGTGTGTGAGAGAAGAAACACCACAGAAACAGACACAGAGAAGGATAAGAAAGCAAAGGACATAGCTGAAAAAACACTGAGGGCATCCTGAGAAAAGCCTAGAGAGAGAGAGCTTTTTGGACTGAGTCCTGGATGAAAGGGCTTGGAGCTGTGAGCAGGGGAAATTGTGGTTGTGTATGTCCTATGTTCAGGGAAATGGAACTTTGTACATTCCTTATAAATAAACAAGATTGCATCAGAAAACTCCATCTCCAATTTCTCCTTCTAACTGAAACAACCTGCAGGATCCCGAATTTTGGCTAACTGCTCGGATCAACCCTAAGAACTTAAACTATTTTAATGTTACATTAAAGGGGAACATTTAATCATATAACAGTGAGGAAATTTTGAGTTAAGTTGACATAACTTTATTCTGCTCCCTGACTTCACTGGAGTTGTGTGTGTGTGAGTGTGAGTGCATGTGGAAGTGGGCTGCAGAACTGGTTATTTCCAGTGATATGCTTTTATGAGAAATCAAAGGTGAAAAAAGAACTCTTGGAGAATTCTACCAAAGCCTTGTCATTATGTTAGGTATTATAGACATATGGGTATCATTTGAGTCCTTTTATGTGTTTCTGTTCTAGATCCAGTACAGATGAGAGATGGGATGTACAGTATGTGAACCAATCCCATTAGCAGTGTTCCAGTGCTTATGATTTTAGCACAAGTCTTGCAATATTTGAGGCTTTTTAAAGCCCCTCAGCTATTGGATTATTTGAAAATCTCAGCTTTTATAAAAAAAAGTTTCTAGTCCTTGTAATTGCAGAGAAAAGCTTGAAAACGTGAACCCTAAAGTCTACAACACCAGAAGACAAATAAAATGAACGCACAAGTCAGTATTCTAGAAAGCCATGATTTTTTTAAGCCAATTGCATTATTTTTGAGGTCTGACTCATGATTTTTGAATTTTTGGAGTTGGTATTATTGCATTAATCACACTAGGGGCAGTTTAAAATATGTACACTCCATGTCCCAGCAAACGGCTTTGACATGATTTGTGATTGTCTGCTGGGAATAATGAGGCTTTTATAAGAACCCTTAAATTACAATGACATGATCTTGGAAAGCGTTCTGCCCCCACTAGCAGAGACGTGTGCATGTCTCACTTAGAGGCTCCTCACAGCTGAGGCCTTCCTTCAAACCTTGTAGCAATAAGAAAGTAAAGCATTTCAAAAATTGTATTCTTTTTTATTTAGGTCTCATTCCATGCAAATGAATGAAAGGTTAATTGAATTATAACATAAACTAAGAAAATGTACACCACTGCTTTCCTTCTGCATGCCATCTGGTGTTGCTCTTATCATTTTCAAAATGCAATAGGCCTTATCCTGCCCTCACTTACAACAGTGTCAGTCAGGAGTAACTCCACTAAAGTTGGTAGAGTTCACATCATGGTGAATCTCAAAGGGATGTGGCCTTTTTGCTGATCAAGCACCTACCGGATAGATCTCTGGTAAGGTGCTTAAGGTGCTCTGGCTATATATTCAGTTTCTGTCCATCACTGACAATCTTAGCTTTTAATGCCCAGGAGATTGCTGGCCATGTAGCAGCATTCCTGGGTATACACACTTTGGAATTTGATGGTCTTCCATTCTAATAGCATGTAAATAGAGTTACACTGAAGTTACAAATAGTGTGAGAGCTGAAACAGATGCAGTATTTTGCTGTTCCTTGTTCCACATGTGTTTAAAGTGTTGTCATAGAATCGACAGGAACCAAAACATTAAAATAATTTCTTTGTTGGCACATCAGGGTTGGCACACCTGTCTTGACTAATATATGCTGGGCTAGTGTACATCACATCACCAATACATATTATTATCTGCTCCATACATATATCAGTACGTATTAAGCACATAATAGTAATAGCAGTTATATAGCCTAAATTGGCCTATGTTTTTAGTATATCCCCGCTGACTTGTGCTAAGTATCCCATAACCCCTTGCATTCACTGAAGAAAAGTTTGGCTTGAGTAAATAGGGGAGCTGTCAAGGTCAGGACAGATGAGTGCTTTACCGTTGCTATAGAAAGGGGGTTACTCTCACAGGCCTGTACTAGAATGTCCCCAAGGAAGAAGACAAGACATCTGAATGTTCTACCCTAGTTCAGACCTAGGAGGTGCCTTCATGCCCTTTGATACCTGGAAGGCATGTCTTCAGAACAAAGAGACAAGGGTACACCATGGTACCATAAAAACAATGTAGAAAGCTAACTGGTTAAATCTAGTTTCAGATGATATACACAGTACCGTTTGCTTGTAAACAGATGGGGTATAAAAAGATGCTTCAGGGTGTAGCTTTAGGAGCTTACCTTCCGTATAAGGTGAATGCAACAACACTGAATGAGATGGCTTCCCAGAGACTGGTATCGTATTGAACCTTTTTCCTGTACTATATTATTACTGGCTTATAGCAATAAACCTCACTGACATTGGTTATTTGGTTTCATGAATATATTTTGTATCAAATCAAAAGTGTGGTCAAGCAATTGAGTATACAATTTATCAACACCCGTATCTATAAAATGTGTAATAGTAAATCTCACATACAGTGCAAGTCCTGGCCTCTAACTCTTGTGAGTAGTCCCGCTGATGTCAACACGTCTTCTTGCTAGAGCCAAGGAAGTAAGACTGGCCCAAAACTAGTTTTTTTAGTAAAGGACTCCTTAGCTCCTCCAGAAACCCCCCTAAATAGTCAAATCTTGAATTGCTTCATATAAAAGTTAATCATGTGTAAATTTTGTTTTCAGAATTTCAAAACCAAAATAATGATTTTGGTTAAATAAGATCCAGAATCTTTAGAGCTTGATACAGAGGAAAAATAGTCTGAGCCATGAAAATGTCATGATGTTCTAGGCATTATAGTACTGCTGTCTGGTGCAAAGGTAAAGCGTCACATCTCTAGCAGCAGAAAGCTAAATCAAGCATTGTGCTGCTACTATCTTCCAGGAATGAAAGGCAGAGTTGGTGATTCTGGGTGTGGCAGAGTTTGTGACTCCACCCAGACTAGTCATCATGTATGACAGAAGTGTTAAAGTAGGGGTGTGAACTCAGATTGGCTTTTAGATTAAATATTTAATTATTCAAGTATGCTTGCAGTACAGTACCATATAGGATCCACTTTGAGCATTATAGTTATTAATTATACCATGTCATATCCATTTGTCTCTCTAAGCTGCTTCTTGAAATATATTTCTTCTTTTTCAAATGCTACAATATTGAAACAGGCAGCAATTTTGCTGAAAAGGAATTCATTCTTCACTAATAAGAAACATGATATTCTCCTGTGTATAATCTGGGATCATCAAAATTTATTATTTGGAAAATAATTTCCTTAAAGGACATTATAATGAAAACCAAAAATGCTGGCACATTATTGTTTCAAATGTGAATGTTTTAGGCCCCAAAAACCAAGTAAGGAAACACTAACAAAGAAAAATATAAAATAACACCAGAAAGGGAATTAAAGATATTGCACACAAGTTCAATGGCTGCCATTGTAGCTGGTAAAAGATAGCTAAAGTATTTGGCGAGGGAAATCAACTTCTAAGGCCAGGCAGAGAATGACTGTACAGATAACAGGTCATTTGTAGTAGCTGCACAAGTGTTATTCATGCTATAGCAGAAAAGGTACAGCTTTCTGCAATTATTATACCTCTGTGACTGAAGCATTTCAGGAGTGCTATCCTTTCTGGATGCCATTGCCAATGACTTGCCAGAGGATCATTCGCTGGCTACGGAACACAGCTAGACAGATACTGATGTGAGTAGAGATTCCATATGGTAATTTCCTCAAAAGCCTTTCAAATGTGTCCTTAATCTTTATGGAATATGTTCTCAAACCTCTTTAGAGAGTTTTTAGCAGCTTGATTCTCACTGACTACTTAGTGTGTTTCTTCAATGTTTTGGTGAAGTTATTTTCCTAGATATGATAATATTTAAGAATCAGGATATTCATTACATTATTTATACATATGTCAGGTGGTGGTTCACAGGGCTGGGGAAAGGTTCCCCAGTCCCTGCCATACACCTCTGCATGAACATCAGCTTTTCCTTGTGGGGAAGGGGGTGGGGTCAGAGTTAACCCCAAGTACCACACTTAATAGCACAACTTTTTTATCTAATCCATGGCAAAGCCAGGAGCAGACTCAGGTCAGGATCTATAGCAGGGGTTACTAGACTACCTCAGCCCTGGAACAGCATACAGCGAAACAGCTCTTCCGCTTCCCCTCCCCCTTGAAGCCCGGCTAGATACAAAGAGACTCTCTGCCCTGTGCCAATACAATCCCCTCTCTGCCTTGGCACAGTCCAACCTTTCTGTGCACTCTGCTCTGGTGCTGACGCGTGGTGTGAGATCAGGATGGTTTGTCGGTTATGTGGTCTCAGCTCCTGCCAGCCCCAGGCTGAGAGTTTACACAAGTCCCCTTTTGCAAGCAGCCAGCTCTCCTCCCAGCAGCTTCCCCTCTGCTCCAGCTCAGGGCTCTTGCTTCTTCTTCTTCTTCTTCTCCTCTTTTTTCAATTTTCTGGGCTTGTCTCTCATCCTGTGCCCCTCCCCCATTTGCTTAGCCCCCTAAAGGTCAGCGTTAATTTGCGTGTTTGACTGGCACTCCCTCTTAGCCAATCAGGTTTATGCAGAGTAGCAGGGAGGGAGAAAGGAGGGGGAATGAGAAGGAGCTTTCACTAGCGCCACATCTATATGTCTTAATAACAGTACTTCAGGGAGAATAGATGGCTCTAGGAATTGCATGAGGGAAATGGAGCCCTTCTCCTCTCTAGGTTGCCATTGTTTCCACTTGATCACTTTTTGGTGGGCTGTGTGAAATATATTGGTGGTTTCAGTCCATTTCCAATTAGACATGTGTACGTCATAACACCCCAACCTACTCCCACATATAACTATAACTGCACGTGAATCAGCTATGTCTCCTAGTCCATGGTATTTCAACTGGAGCTAAAAGAGCTAACAATATCGGCATGGGTATCTCATAACCATCTATCATTAGGAGATCATCAACCAGTATAACAAATGTTATTTCTAATAATTATTAATGATTATCGTAGCACACGGAGGCCCTAGTCATGGACCAGGATCCCATTGTGCTAGGGGAGTACAAGGAAACAATGAGACAGTATTGCTTAGCATGAGAGGCAGTGGTCTCAGCACACCAACAACCTCATGACGGTCACGCTTTTTGTAGGCCTCAATGACAAAGGAGAACTTTAAGGAGGGATTTGAAGGAGAATAATGAGTAAATTCTATGGATGGTTATGGCGGGCTTCTCCCAAGCATGAGGGAAAGCGCAAAGGTGCTTGTTTGAACATTTAACAAGAGGGTGATGGAGGGTAATGTCAGCCTCCATGACGGGCTGATCGGAGGCAGGATTCAATCTTTCAGTACTGAATGAGAGATGATAGCTGGGCTGGGGATACATTGTGAGGACCTTCTACATAGGTGCAACAAGCCAATGATCTCAGTGAAATGTCTACGTAAAGAACAAACAGACAAAATTCCACAATCAGAATAGGCAGTAATGTTGATAGGCTTGACAGATGGGACAAAGATTGAATGGGTATGCAGAATGAATTACCTTCACTGCTACATATAGAACATCTAAATCAGGATTTAACTGTGTTAATGGAATGGGCTGAAAGAGTGAATGAAGCTTGCACTGCTATTGTTCTATTGTTCTGTGGATAGTCAGTAGTCTGACACTTTTCACTAGCACTGAACTCACTTAAAATCAATATAATCAAGGTAGTTATTGTGTATAATTTGCTGAATGTGGAAGTGAGGGGCACATCTGTTTAATCTTT
Organism: Mauremys reevesii; assembly: GCF_016161935.1. NCBI lineage: Eukaryota > Metazoa > Chordata > Testudines > Geoemydidae > Mauremys > Mauremys reevesii. Next base: position 151,987,866 of record NC_052625.1, on the reverse strand, counting down.
TCTTTAGATTTAAGAGACTGTTACTTTTTGGTTTAAGCCAGTTTAACATGCCATGTATTATAAAATATTATGCAAAGGGCACTTCAAATAATACATCTGCATGGATTATTCAGTTTAAAATATATGTCTTCTTTTGATAAATCTAACTAGTAATGGTCTGACTCAGATTGAAGCATAAATGCTGGCAGCCAAGCAGCCTTGAACATCCGTAACTCTTTATCCTCTTTTCAACTCTGTGAAGCTTCCAGATGAGATAATAGTGATGAAATGCAGCTTTCTGTGGAAGAACTAAGCCCAGGCATGCATGTTAGAATGGGGAATGAGATAGTTTGCAATGACTAGAAAGGTAAGTAATACATTTATTGTGATGGACAATGAAGACTATTTTGAAAAGTATTTCTCAACTTGGAGTGGTGCGCAATGAAACTCCCAGCCTTTACGTTGCCAAAACTATTTCTCCTCTAGCATTTCCTGCACAAGAAGAGCAAGTGTTCCAACCACCATCTAGGCCCAAATCTGAGACATGTCACAGATGACATAGGCCAGACTATGACTGCTGATAGGGTTAGTGAAAAAGAACTTTTCACACACAAATTCTCTTACACAACTGAAGATGCATAACCTAATATAACTCATTGTAATGGGTTCCATCTATTCTATTGAGACTCAACATGCACAGGTATAAAACACCTACTAACAGATTAACATTTTCTGGTATATGCATTGGTGCATAAACACCAATTCTCTGTGTTGTAGTTTTTATTAAATGGTAATTCTGGAAATGACATTAAGGCAAAATTGTGTGCCAGCATCTTTCTGCCTTACATCCTCAGTGCCTGGCAAAAAAACTGCATGAAGACATTGCAAAGATAAAAATCTTTTCTCAGGCATCCTTAAGATACCCCCTGGGTCTTATCTTCTTCTTTTGGACTTCCTGGTGGTGTGTGTAGACCAGAGTTAAAATAACCACATCTCCCCGGATCTTTATCAGCCATCAGTGATATTTCTTGCCATAGTAAATGTGCTTAAATACATAGAGTGGGAGTTTCCAAAAATCCATTTATGATAAATGTACCGTGGGACTACTTACATCAGCATTGTCTATGCTACTGTCTCAATGCAAACCTCTCACAGAATATTATACTTTTAACAGTAATCATTGTTAACAGTAATAATTTTTATTATACTGTTATTCCCCTCCAATTGGAACAATTGTTTAGATCACCTCTCTTTGGTAATTTGATTATGATACCGACGATCCATTCTTCTGGGACTTTCTCCTCCATCCATATTTTGTTGCAAAGCAAACAGATGACTGATTCCATGTATTCACCTCCATATTTAAGCATCTCAGGACGAATGCTGTCCAAACCAGATGCCTTGTTGTTTTTCAGCTTCTGCGATGCTTTTTTTACTTCTTCAATTTTTACCTCAGATACATCTATATCTAGGTCTAATGGTTTATCATTGTTAAATTCCAGTCTTGTAATTGGTTCTGGTTGGTTTAGCACTTCTTTGAAGTGTTCCACCCATCTATTTTCTTGTTCCTCCTGTGTTTTCAAAATTTCTCCTTGTTTCCCTCTCACTGAGACACTTCTGAATTTTGAGCCATATCCTGTTAACGGTCTCAGGATCATGTAGACTGTTCTTGTATCATTTCTTTCCCCTGCTTCTACAGCTTCACTAGCTTTACTTTCTATCCAATGTCACTTATCTTTTTTGCATTGTTTCCTTACTGCTTTGTCAAGATTCCTGCAGGTTTGTTTTGTTTCTTCAGTCACATGTTGTAATACTAGAGCCTTTTATTTTCTTCTTTTTGTCTGTTAGAGCTCCATTTTGTTTCTTAAAGCTGTCCCCTTACTCCATTTTGTTCTTGTTCTCCTCTGTGGCCGCCCCTCCCTGGCTGTTAAGTTGTTTACCAGGGCCTCTGCCCTTCTCAAAGGGAGGGCCCCTTAAGTTGTTCAACAAGAGCCATTGCCCTTCTCAAAAGGATGGCCACTTGTGCTAAGTGGGACCACTGCCCTGTTCAAAGGGTTAGTCCTGTTATCACCTTGTTAAAACCTGGGCTTGGTGTAGGGTAGGCAATGTCCAAAGCTGCAAGACCTATTGTGTTTTTAAGATCCTGGGCATGAGTCATAGACCTCATGTGCTTTTGAGTCACCTATTGCACAGGACTTGCCCAGACAGGCCTGTGGCTGCCTGCAGTCTTCTCCCTGCCTTCTCTCCTCCCTGTAAGAGGGGGAGCCAATCAGAGTTACTGGCGGGAAGCTGCCCAGGTTTGCCTTTATAAACAGACATTTTCTGAACAGACTTTAGAAAGGTTCCTGCATTGCTGCCTGGTCTGATCAGCCAGGGGGTTCTGGGGGTCCTTTCTCTGCTCTCGTTTTATTTTTGAGCGTACCCCCGTTTTTTGAACCCCCCCCCATGAAGAACGAATTGCTGCCTGAGAGATCTCCTGATTATCTAGACTGTACCAAGCCTTCTGATGTTTTTGCTGCTTCTGCCTCTGCTGCTGCCTTGGGGGCTGGTAAGAATCCCTCTGTGAAACTTTCTGTACTTTTATTTTATTATTTTAGCTGCTGGCTCTGTCTCCCCAGCACACAGACTTGAGCTAAACCTTGGTCTGTGTTTTAAAACATCTCTCTTAAACTCCGTGGCACTCTGCCTCTAAAAGTAAGTTTGTGCTGCTGCTAAGCTCTGCTCCTGTGGGCTTTGCCTTGGACTCACTGTTTTCAGCTGTATCCACTGCTGCAGCCACCTCCCTTAGCTTCCTTGGGGGCTGCCTTTGGAGCTGTATTCTGGGCACATACCACTCTGCCCTCTGTAACTTCCCCATAGCATAAGATGCACCATAGGTTTTGTTTCTTTAGTTTAATAAGTCATAGTTTGTTAAGATTATAAAGCTTGTAAGTCTCACCTGCCTTGTTATAGTTCGTCATTTTGTTGCTCCATATAGCTGCTTGTTGTAGTTTGCTTAGAATTGTGATATTTGTTGTTTTGCCTAGTCATTGGTTAAGATAGATTTAAAAAGTCATTGCCTGATTGCATTCTGTACCTGTTTTGTTACTTTGTAGAAGCTGCTTGTCATTTTATGTAAATTTAATTAAGTTAGAGGATAGATAAGGTTCTTGCTGCTCCAATCTCCCCCTCTGAACTTCCCAAACCCCTTGCTGCCTTTTCCCCCTGTGTCTGCATCACCTCTGAATTTCCCAAACCCCTTGCTGCTTTTTTCCCCCTGTGTCTGCATCACCATCTGAACTTCCCAAATTCCCCCCCCCCCCCCCCCCCCGCACACAGCTCTGTTGTCCTTACCTCGCAGGGCTTCAGAGTCTCTCGCTGCTTGCAGCTGCATCTCTCATCAGTTGCCATTATCATTCCCCACCCCACCCCTGTTTCTTGACCCAGCCTTTGGGTACACTCTTGCTATCACAGCCTCACAAATTAAGTCTACACTGCATAATTTCACTTATCACCCATATTGTATTATTGCACTGTGATTCACATTTTACTTCCACCTTTCTGATATACTTTGTATTTGCATTAATACTATTGTGTTACATTGTGTATAAGGCCACCAACCACTTAATACATTCTATCTAAGATTGTTGACCATTCTATATAGAATTCCACACTGTATCTAGAGCTGTTCCTATATAAAGTTGAGTTGCTTATTAACTGTACTGTATCCCATTGTGCTAAACCTCACTTACTGTACCCCACTGTTAGAACTCCCTACACTGTTCAGTAAGAACCTCCTCACCATCATTGTCTATTGTAAATACCCTATACACCCCATCCCATCGTATTTCATTGTTAAATTCTCACCACTCCCTTTTTCCTTTAATAAAGAAACTAATTTGCACCCCACCCGTGTGGTAATTGCTCCCCAAGATCCCATATACCTGCAGGCAGGGACACTTTTGTCTATAATTTTCCATGTTTCATGTTGCAGCTGAAGAAGTATGTTTTTTTACCCAGGAAAACTTATGCCCAAATAAATCTGTTAGTCTTTAAGGAGCCACCGGGCTCCTTGTTGTTTTCATGTTTCTTCGAGATCCACTGTTCTTTATTGCTTCTTCTCTTTCTACCAATTATCCTTCAGCTGCTTCTAGCATAGCTGTTTTGAAAAGATCCCAGTATTTTTCCACTTCATTTTCTTCAAGAGCTTTAAGGGCCTCAAACTTATTCTTGACTTCTATCTGGTACTCTTTTCATATCCTGCAATCTTGTAGTTTCTATGTATTGAATAATCTGAGTCTGTGTTCTTTCTTTTTAAGTGCCTTAAACTTCAATTTGAGGGCAGGACAGTAGAGTTCAAACCAATGACCAGAAAGGTGAGAACAGGCATCGTGGGACACCTCCCAGGGGACAATCGCAGCACTGTAATCGACCAGGGTGTCTACACTGGCACTGTACCCCCGGCACAGAAAGCTGTATGCCTCTCACCGGGGTGGTTTTTTTACAGCACTGCAACTGTGCAGTTTCTGCACACTAAGTGGCTTGGCAGTGTGTACACCTCAGAAACTTGCCAGTGTAGACAAGGCCTTATTCTGAACTTGAGTGCACTGAGGAACTCTTGGTACATTTATCACTGTCAATTGCTATCTTGGGAAAACCAGTGATGATATCAATGAACATAATAAAAATGATGGATACTGTTCCCAGCAAAAGCACAACTGCACCCAGTGTGGCAAAGAGCTCAGAAATTAAATAGCTGATCTACAGAACATTTTTAACTACTTTGACTTTCTCATAGATAATTACCCTTTTAAATGGTGGGTACTCTCTTCTTTTTGAACACACAAAGACAAAGGTGGTTAGCAGATATTAAGTAGGCTACACAGGTTCTCAGTTTAAAATATAGACTTTTTTATGCTATTCCAATAGGTAGTATAGAAAGTTTACTTGTGCTTTACAGAAGAGCTATTTACAGAAGACGCCCGAGAGAATGACAGTGGAGAACTACCTGGGAAAATACAATCTTCTAGTTATGGACTCGTTAGCACTACAGAAGTAATTTTCCCTCTGATATTCGCCCCTTCTTGTCAACTGTTGAGAATAGGCCACTTCCACCTTAATTGAATTGACCTCATTAGCACTGACCCCCCCACTTGGTAAGGCAACTCCCATCTTTTCATGTGCTGTTATATATATATATATATATATACTGCTTAATGTATTTTTCACTCCATGCATCTGATGAAGTGGGTTTTAGCCCATGAAAGCTTATGCCTAAATAAATTTGTTAGTCTCTAAGGTGCCACAGGGACTCCTCGTTGTTTTTACTGTCCATACTGTAACTCTGCTGAATTCAATGGAATTGCAACAGAGACCTTTAGCCCTTTGTTCTGCTTTCTCCTCAATGCAAAGTTGATAAAGCAGTACCATAAATATTCAGTGCATGCTAAAGGAATTCTGAAATTGTAAGTAAAGATAAAGAAATATATTGCCCTGCTCTCCTTGCAAGGTTTCTGATAGGAAGATGGTTTTTATACAAGTCTATTGCATTACAATGCCTTTCAAGTCTGTTATCAGCACAACATTCTTTAAAGAGCTGTTTTGCAGTCTAGAATAAAATCTTTTGGCTTCTAAATTCAGCCATGGGCTGTCTTTCTCAATATTTCATTCTCTTTTTATTATTAACAATGGACATACTAAAGAAATATTCAAAGGAAAGCAAATCAGAACCATGGGGGAAAATGCATTTGTTAATTTGCCAGTTACACTGTTTATACATTTATAGTCTCCTTAGAAGTAGCTCTTTGGGGATAAAAGTGTTTCCATATTGTTTCTAAGTCTCTTAGATTTTTCTCCACCTGCATTCCTGAGGTGATGGAAGTATGGTGCTAAATATGAATGGCCAAAAAAAAAAAAAAAAGATAATGTATTTTGCAGGGCTGGAGGAACGTGCTTAATTTGTTTACATACTTGAAAAGTTCAGGATTTCAAAGCTTATATTGACCACAGCTTGTTAAATATTGCTGTGCTTGGCTTACGTAATTTGAAAACTTTTAGGAGTAAAGAAATAAACATAACAATAAATTAAAGTACAACTAATTGGTGAATAAATTATTTAGAAAAATTAATGATGGATTGTAATAGTTTATTCAGGGGCTCAAGTGGTCCAAACATTAACATATCTGGTATCCAGTCTCTTGCCCCAAAAGCGGGGTGTAGAGATGCCTACCCTTGCCCCTATGCCAGAGGCATAACAGTCTCAGCCTGTCTCAGGCCTAACTCTCAGGCAGGGCATGGTAGGGAGACCCAGGCACTCCTTCTCCGCTGGGTCCCATCCCAGGGCCCTGTGGAAGCAACACCAGCCAAGGCCTCCATGCCAAGAACCAAAGCCTGCTGTCCTGGGCCACTTCCTACCTCTATTCTCTTTCAGCTTGGGTTGTGATCCCCTACAGTCCAAACAATCTGGAATTTAACAGAGTTCAAATAAGCAGAGCCTGCTGGTTCTTAAGAAGGTGAAGGTTTGGAGAAAGCATTATTGTGGGCCTCACCAGTGCCATGGTTCCATCCTACGTTGAGCCGTCTGTGTGGCTTTTCAGGAATTTTTTCCTCCAGCCTGTTCTCTGTCACACATTTTCTTCAGATGTCCTTTTAACCTGCTCCTTCAGCTGGCACATGCACCTCAGATCCAGGTGAGACTACCTGGGCCCAGTACTGTCCTTTAACCTCTTTGGGCCGAGTGTGGGGTTTGTATACCCCATCATATGGATATAAAAAAGCACATTTTTACTATTAAAAACTTTCAGAAACCCTGCAGACATTACAAAAGTCAACTTTTGCTTAATGAACATCTGTTTCTAATAATTTCTTTTGAAATAATAATTTTGGAAAACCAACACCACCAGGCATTTTATGAATAGTATCCTAGAAATATAGACCTGCACATCATCTGCCTAATTGAGGGCTGGTGTGCTCTCTCATTTGGGAATAGAGCTTCAATACTGATGCTTCACAGATAGTTTTCGATGTATACTCAGCATAAGAACATAAGAACTATCACACTGGAACAGACCAATGATACATCTAGCTCCGTGTCCTGTCTTCTGACAGTGTCCAGTGCCAGAAACATTGGAGGGAATGAACAGAAAAGCGGAATTTCTAGTGATACACCCTCTGTGGTCCAGTCCCAGCTTCTGGCAGTTGGAAGTTTAGGGATACCCAGAATATGGGGTTGTATCCCTGACCATCTTGGCTTTTATCCTGAGCTTTACAAGATCACAATGGTCAAAGACATGATGGTGACTGCCCAGAGAGGATTCTCTAAAGTCACTAATTGCATCTCTAATTAGGAATTCAGTCAGGTAAGCATAAATTAGGAATGCATGTATTGATATAATACCAGTAGTACCGCAGAAAACAAACAGAATCCAATACCTTAAACACAGATAGAAAATAAAATGCTCACTGAGAATTTTCATGATTTTCAGTAATTATTTTGCAGTATGTATTAGGGCTAATTTTGAAAATGTTCAGCTTTTCATTAATTTGAGGTCAAAGAAATGCTGATATAGGAGAGGAAAAAATGGATTTATGAACATTTGCATCTTTCTCTAGTCCAATGTGAATCAGAGCATACAGGTGATAATTCTCTTGACTAGAAGTCCTCACAGTTCAATCCATGGACTATTGTTGCTCCATGAGTGGGCTGCTCACATGGCACTGGGTCTCTCCATTCCCAGCTGCTACATCACATTAAAATATCACTAAAATGTATTAAATTCTTACTTAACATTACATTTCTATGCAAGCAAGTACTATAGATATCACAGGGATGTTACATGAATGGGAGGATGATTGCCTTATGGACTATTTCCTTTCATATTTACACTTTCTGTTTCTTAATAAGACCTAGGGCAGCTTATGGAAAAGTCTGAGATCTCTTGATCTAGATATTCATCCTATGATGACATTTGGCTCCTCAGCAGATTCACAGACATCTGGAGCTATGTTTTGGTAACTTTCTTACAAAGAGGCGCCAATGGTCAATCAACTTTGCCTTTCCTTCTGGACAGAAATGCCCACATATGTATACATGTATGTATGTATTTTGTGCTGTTGCCATAAATACACAGAGCATTTTCCAAACACAAAGGAAGACACAGCTCGTGCCTCAAACAGTTTACAGAGTATAATAATGGTGAAAATGTTCCCCAATTGTACTAAGCCCCAGTTATGACAGCACCTGAAAATTTGCATTTGTATTTGCATAAATAGCACCAGCTAGTGTGACTCATGAAACACCACAACGATTCAGTACTGGCATAGAGGGAAGGACTGCTACTTATTGAATTACCAACAGCACATTTGTAACTGTGGAGCTCTTTCATTCAAATAATGACCCAGGCCCACACCACTTAGCTTGTGTGGCTGCTGGGACCACAGCACAAGCTATAATGGCTGCAGGTGTAAGGTTCAGCTTTGGTTTGCTAGATCTGGAGGGATGAGCCTAGTTAATGCCATTGCAGAACTGCTTTTGACAGCACATTTCTCTGTTACTCTGGTTTGTGAGACTTTGACTTCACTATATAAATCCGAGAAGATAAAGGTCCACAGAATTAGAACAAGAGCAGGGAAATGGGCCTGGAGAAAGCAGCACACAGAAGACAGGGAAGGACAGAAGGAAAAAGATAAAGTATAGTGGGAAGGAGATAAATGGAATATAAAATGATAGTCATGAGGGAGGTGTGTGTGTTAGGGAGAGAGAGACAGAGAGAGAAACACAAGGAAAAAAGATAAAAGGGAAAAAAAGGAGTAAAAATAATCAAGCAGAAAGAGTAGGAGTGAAAACACAGACATGAGGAAAGAATAGATTAACAAAACTAAAAACATACTGAGTATATAAAGCCCTACAGTGCCCAAAAAGAACAGGTAAATATCAGTTCCATACTGTAGCTTTAAGGACCTATGTAGAATTTCATCCTGTTATAATTGTTTATCACATTTCAGTAAATCTCATGCTTCCGAAAGCTTTCTTTGGAATCCATTTTGTCCTGTAACACCATTGCAAATCCTGAATAACTCTATGACTTCATTGCAGAATTACTCTGAATTTACTGTGGTAAAACTGATAGCAGAATTTTACCCAGAGGATTAATTGGAACAAATTATAGGAAACTTTGTTTTTTATGATTTTTTTCTATGAAATTTCACACTAACAGAGTAAGAGCTTTGGAAAGTGAAAGGAAAGAGGAATAGTGAATAACTTATTTTTTTTCTCCAGAGAAGCTCTGAGTTACAACTAGAAAACCCTGGATTTACAGAAGGGCATAAAAGATTAGGATGCCAATGCAAAATATTGCCTAAATAAATTTGCAATTTTCTCATTATACCATATAAAGCTCTCCTGCAATGTCTGGCCTACCATTTTGATTAGATGGATTTAAAGATTCTGAGATACAGTATTCTTGGTAAACGATAGCCTGAGTTATATGTTTAATGAACTGTGACAGGGTAGGTGCCCCACACAAGCCCTGGATGGTGTAATGTGGGCCAGCAAGGCCAGTTATGTAATCTGGCTGCACTTAGAGGGACAGCCCGACTTAATTAAACATGAGTCCCAACTGGGGAAGGAGCTGGGTGGTTCCAGGAAGTTCAGAGAAGAAGAGGGCTGCAGAGAGAGTATGCAGTCAGTCTCTGCATTAAAAAATAGGGAGACCAGGGATAGAGGAAGCTCTGGGATTCTTGTCTGAATAGATAGGCCAGAGAGGACACAGAGTAGCCACCAGTATGGAGCAGGGTCTGGTAGGAAGTCTTGCCACAAGGGCAGGAACTGGAACTCCAAGGAGAGAGCCCTGGGAGGTATTCAGTCAGGAAGAGAGCAGGAAGAGCTGTGAGAGGTGTAGGGTCAAGCCCAAGGACAGTGAAAAAGGGTTTAGATTTGTATTTTATGGTGTAGAAGGTTTTGTTGGGAGGAGTCCTGAGAGCCCTGGCCCTGAGATAAGGGTTAACGTAGAGGGATTTTGGGGAGAAGGTCTGAGAATGGCTGAGGAGGAAGCAGCCCAGAAAAGCAGGAGCAAGGAGTTGGACTGGGCAGATATTGGCTGATGGTTAAAGGGTCCCTGGGCTAGACCCTGGGATAGTGGAAGGGTCCAGGTTCCACAGCTAGACATTGGCATGTTGGTGTGAAGACCCCTGAGAAGGTCTGAGGACAATTCAAGCCCTGAGACACAAGCATGCAAGGGCCACAGAAGCCGGAGTCGGAACTGAAGGCCTTTTTGATGATACCAAAAGATGTTTTATCTGTTACCTCAGAAAGGGGAGGACTAAATTGTGACCTGGTCAGAGGGATGAGTTATGGTAAGAGAGATCACAGGAGCAACGATCCACAGGGGGCTCAGAAGGAGAGATCTGCTACGCCTTGTCTGGCCAGAAGGAAACACTCTATCAGTGAGTGAACTCCTTCACAGTATCAAAGCTCACTAATTCTAGGTATGGAGTTGATTTCAAAGGGATAATCTATTACAGGGAGAAAGCACTATATATCATTCATTTGTTTTTTTTATCACTTGTCCAAATTATTAAGGTTCCTAGCAGGGAGCTTTTTGGGGTGGGAGGGAAGAGATGGAACAAAAATGGGTCAAATGAACACCCTCCCCATTGAAAAAAATCCGGAGATCATAGTTTACATAGATGTTGGACCATATTTTCTCAATCTTTGCACAGCACTCCCATTGATGTCAATAGAAATTCCACTTGCAAAACAAAGACAGAACGTGGCCCTTTGTCATCATGCAGTAAAACAACGTAAAACATGCATTCTTGAAATATTTCCAGTCATAGCCTTGGCAGAATCCCCAATACTTGTTAGGCTTTCATGAAACTTGAGCATGGAGTTTCCCATTCTGGAAGACAGAATACAATGGAATATTTATATTTAGAGAGAGATTTAAATCCAGTGTACAGTGTATTTCTTCCTCACACTGGCAGTTTGGAATGTGCAGATGAAAGATGCATGTTATCTCTTGTTACGATTTCACCACATTATATTTTCAGTGTCTACATTAGTCATATCTATCAATAAATTATCTTAATAAAAACACAAAGGTGGCACTATCAGACACATCAAAGTAAGGAATTAGAGATATGGAACAGCTTCCATATGAGGAGAGATTAAAAAATCTGGGACTGTTCATCTTAGAAAAGAGACAACTAAGAGGGGATATGATAAAAGTCTATAAAGTCATGAATGATGTGGAGACAGTGAATAGGGAAGTGTAATTTACCCCTTCACATAACATAAGAACCCAATGAAATGAATAGGCAGGAGGTTTAAAACAAACAAAAGGAAGGACTTTTCCCCACAACGCAGTTAACCTGTGGAACTCTATGCCGGGCAATGTGGTGAAGGCCAAAAGTATAACTGGGTTCAAAATAGAACTAGATAAGTTCATGGAGCCAAGATGGTCAGGGAAGCAACCCCATGCTCTGGGTGTCCCTAAACCTATGACTGCCAGAAGCTGGGACTGGACAACAGGGGCTGGATCACTCAACAATTGTCCAGTTTTGTTCATTCTCTCTGAAGTATCTGGCACTGGCCACCCACGGGAGCCAAGCTACTGTGCTAGAGGGACCACTGGTCTTTCCCAGTATCGCCATTCTTATGAATTGCCAAATGTAAAGCTGCACTCTCTGTTAGTACACCTTCCTTTCAGCACTACCTAGAAAAAATAATAACGGTCACATCTTGGTTCCCAAATACAGTATACTCCAGTTTATTTGGAACCCTATTATCCAAATCTCCACATTATCCAAATCCCTTCCTTGTCCCTGCCCCCAAAGCAACTGCCTTTAGGCATCTCCTCAGTTATCCACCCTGGCCAGATGGTGCCATGCAACCCCTCCATGTGAAACTCCTGCCATCTATGTCCAGTAGGCTGCATGCACATACCCTTCCCTTCACCTTCTCCCCAGACCTCTGTGTTGCTCTTTACCTGATTGGTGTCATAGCTCTGGACCTTGCTGTTGCAGTACCAAAGGCTGCAGCACTGAGGTGCCCAGATCTCTCTTCAGCACAACCACCATGCTACGCCCCAGCAAGCCTGCAGGAGCCAGTGCTGGGTGCATGCCAAGCCGAACAGCCACAGGAGAAGCCCAGTGCTAGGGAGTCTGCTGTTACTATGCATGAGTAGTAACAACAACAAATCTATATCCTGTCCAGCTGTTTCGGACTGCAAGGGAGAGATCTGGAGGGACTGGGGTGAGAGGCTGCATGTTCAACAGCCTCTCGATTATCCCAACTCTCAATTATATAAATAAATATAAAATAAATAAAATCCATATCCCCAGGCTATTTGGGCAAACAGGTGTATACTGTAATACAAAACAGTATGATGCCTCCCTGTGGATATGCATTTTCATCTAGGCTGGGATTTTCAAAGGAGCCAGATCTACAAATCCCACTAATTTTTTCAATGACTCCCAATTCCTTGGGCAGGGTTGAAAAATCACAGCCCTAATCTCTAATAACATGACCACATGTTATTTCACAAAGAATATAATGTTACATGATTACACCACCTTAATTTTGCCCACTTGTGCATAAGCATAATAACTACAATATTTAATTAGGTTAGGCTGCTGATGTGCTTAGACCAGTGCCTCTCATGCTGACGTATATGTTTAATTGTTTCCTTGTACTCTACCATCTGTCTGTCTCCAGCTGTTGCCTCTTATATTTAGGCTGTAAGCTCTTTATGGCAGGGACCATCTTTCTGTTCTGTGTCCATACAGCAACTAGCGCAAGGGGGTCTTGGTCCATGATTGGGGATCCTAGACGCTAGAGGTAATGTAAATAATAATAATATAGTGAATTGTATTTCTAGTGAGATTTTCCTCAAAACAGAATTCAAGGTGCATCATATAACCCCCCACCCCCAACCCCACCCCCATATAAAATAGATAAATGTACATCATCACGGACAGCAATCAAATAATTATAAACAAATGACAAAAAAAAACATGGAGGATAGACCCATCAATGACGATTAGCCAGGATGGGCAGAGATGGTGACCCTAGCTTCTGTTTGCCAGAAGCTGGGAATGGGTGACAGGTGTGACAAAGCTCTGAGCCTGTACTGGTGGGTCCTGTGCTTCCAGGTGGATTCAGTGACCTCAGATGTCGCTAAGGCCCTCAATGTGACCTCCCTTTCTCAGTATAGTGGCAAAGGTCACAGCTCATTGAGCTACTTTCATCACAGGCCAGTATGGAGGTGGGAGGGTGGAATACCCACAGTCTCTGTTGCTCCTTAGAGCTCAGTAGGCGCAGTTTGGCCTCCTGCCTGGACCAAAGTCTGCTTCCCCTCTCAAGGGGATCTCTGTAGAGCATGAGGGGAGGGAGAAACCCTGGCCCACCCTCTACTCCGGGTTCCAGCTCAGGGACCCTAATGGTAGCAGCTTTTGGTGGTTTTCCCTCCACCAATGACACTGCTTTGATTCCCTGGGCCACTTCCCCATGGTCCCCTTTCCTAGCTTCACGCTTACTCAGGATTCAGCAATGCTGCCTCTCCTCCAGCTCCTTTCACCTGGGGTTTCTTGAGGGAATGCGAAGAAAAGCTTTTAAGCAGTATGAGTAGGACCTTGATTAGTTCCAGCTGTCTCCATTAGCCTAACAGCCTTAATTGACCCTTTGCCGGTTAATTGGAGGCGGGTGCCTGCATTAGCCTAATGACTTTAACTGGTTTATTTGGTGTCAGGTGACTTGATTAGTCTGGAGTAGCCTTTGTTTGGCTACCCAGGGAACAGGGACCTGCTCATCCTGACGCTGATATAGTTGCCTTCCACTACTCTTTTTTAGCCTTCTGGTTTGAGTCCGTCACATGGGATGGCTCACTTGAAGATTACCTGTTCTATTCATTCTCTCTGAAGCACCTGGCATTGGCTACTGTTGGAAGACAGTTAGATGGACCTTTGGTCTGAGCCAGTATGGTCATTTTTATGTTCTTATCATTCATTAATAAAGTCATTTTATCTTATGGTAGTGCCCGTGCATGTATTAGTTCCCACATTTCTTATTGGCTAACGCTGAAAATGTGAAGCGAGAGAGGGAGACTACTCAAAGCTATCTTCTTATAGTCACAGCCAACCCAAATCCAGAATGGAGCCAGATTTCATTCTTATATTGCCCCTGCCCCTGAGTTCACATTGAAAAGTATAAGCTAGTTTACTGAACTATTCATTTTAATTGTCTGCTCTATAGGCAGCTGAGCAGTGTGGAATGAAAGACACAAAGATATAGCTTTTATTTCCTTTAAGTTAGTGAAACTACCCTCCGTTTTTTACCACCAACATTGTTTCTATCAGGTAGTATGTTCATGACCTTCTACTGACCCTCTTTATGAAGGTCTGGTAAAAACACAAAGCCCCAGATGTGTTGCCAATTCACACACATGACATTGGAAGCAATGAGAACCTTGATGGACCAGTGATCAAGGGAAACTTTGGATCAGAGACAGTGTTGCTCCAGACAAAAGTGGTGCATCAGGCCCAAAACCTTAGGTATGTTTATAATGTGTTGGGACTGACTCAGGGCTTGTCTATGGAGTGTGGCAAAGTGTGCCAGAAGGGCGTGATTTGTAAATCACTCTAATATGCTGGGCTCAAACTGCTCTGTGTAGACCCCGCTGGCACACTCTAAAAGCTTCTTAGTCTACATTAATGTGACTACATAGTTTAACACCATTAATTTGGGCTTGAATAGGGACTGGGAGTGGCTGGCTTACTGCAAAAGCAACTTTCCCTCTCCTGGTATTGACACCTCCTCATCAATTATTGGGAGTGGACTACAGAATTGGCCTTGTCATCACTGGTTCTCCACTTATAAAGTAACTCTCTTCTCTTCATACGTCAGTATAATAATGCCGGCATCTGTAATTTTCACTCCAGACATCTGAAGAAGTGAGGTTTTTTTTACCCAAATAAATCTGTTAGTCTTTAAGGTGCCACCGGACTCCTCATTGTTTTTGTGGATAAAGACTAACACGGCTACCCCTGATACTAGTTGGGGACTATGTTAATGTGAACTAGGAACCTTTTAGAGAACTCCAGCAGGGTATACATGAGGCAGCTAGAGCCCTTTATAAATCACATCCTTCTAGTGGGCTTTGTAGGGGCCACTTAGACATGCCCTCAGGCTGCTTTAAAAGGAGTGGTTAAAAGAGGCACAAAATCCAAGTGGGTTGATGCTTTTGGTGGCTGAACAATCTGTTGGGAGTTAGTACCTCAATGGAATTCACTACAGCTAAAAAACAAACACAACAGGGAAGACTGATAATTAGAGTGACAGTTTAGATATCTCATCTGTGCTGACAAGAGTCTTCCTTTACTGGATATTACAACAGAGAGCTTTAATCTGAAAGTGTTCCTGCAAAGCCCATGTCCAGGGGTACGTAGCCCAAGATAGAAAGTCAGTTAAAATGGGTAAATCTAGAGGGGTTTTTCAGTGTAGTAGAATACGTTGGGGAGCAATATAATAATTTAAAGGAATTCAAAACAATAAGAAATTAATTTCTTAAATTGTATCATTTCAGTCCTTCATAGCATTTAGAGAGAAATCAGTAATGCTCAGTGGTGACATGGAGAGTATGGTGCAAGTTCAACAAGTGCTTGACTTTAAGCACTTAGGTAAAGGTAAAGTCTCACTTAGGTAAAGGTTTTGCTGAATCAGGGCCTATGTCTGCATATCCCTTTTTTCAGGCACTACGTAGTTGTTAAATTTACAATAAGAATATGAACTGTGGTGAATTTGAATTAGAATTTCTAGACTCTGGGAAGCTCATCCTTGTGAGTTCAGAAGGTTGAAATACTGGAAACACTGTAATTCATTTTCCTCTGTTACAGAGGTTTGGGTAACCAAGGAACAAATATGTAAATGCTCAAAGAATATATCATCTTGTGTTAGTTCAATTCCAGATACCAGAATCTGTCTTCAGGCTGAGGCTGTACTGAGCATTCAAAAATGTTAAGCAATATAAAAATTCAGTTACAATTTGGTGGAAATTAAACTATATGTAACTAGGTTTTTCAGTTTTCAGAAGAATGTGGCCTTTTTACTGACTGCATAGACAAAGCACTGGAAAGACCTTTAGCACATACTATGGAAAAAGAAGATGCAGAACAAAACAACAAATGACATGAAGTTGGGAGCTATTGCCAATACAGAGGTGGACTAGGGTATCATACAGAAGACTTTGAAAACTGGAGTAATATTGAAATGTGATGAAATGTAATAGTTCAGAATGCAAGATCATTCACTTATAGACTAACAAAAAGAATTTTTGCTATAAGCTGAGGACATCTCAGTTGGAAATGACAGAGGAAGAAAAAACCTGGGTGTATTGGTTGATCAGGATGACTATGAGTCTCCAATGTGATGAGGCCATGAAAAAGGCTAAGGTAATCCTAAGGTGCATCAGGCAAAGTATTTCCTGTAGAGACAGGGAAGTGTGATTACCATTGTACAAAGCATACCTCATCTGGAATAATGGGTACAGTTCTGGTCTCCTATGTTTAAGAAGGATGGCTTCAAACTGGCACAGGTGCAGAGAAGGACTATTTGTACGAACAGAGGAATGGAGAACCTACCTTATGAGAGGAGACTTAAGGAGCTTGACTTGTTTAGCCTAATAAAACAAAAGCTGAGAGGAGATATGATTGCTCTCTATAAATATATCAGAGGGGTAAGCACCAGGGAGGGAGAGGAGTTACATAAGCTAAGGGCAAATGCTGGCATAGGAACAAATGGATAGAAACTGGCCAGCCACAAGTTTAGGTTTGAAATGAGATGCAGGTTTGTAGCCATCACAGGAATGAAGTTCTGGAACAGCTTTCCAGGAGCAAAGTGTAGGCAAAAAAATCCCAACTTGTTTCAAGACTGATCTTGAGAAGTTTATAGAGGGGATGATATGATGAGATTGCCTACCATGGCATGGCATGTGGCCCACCCACAACTGCTATTAACAAATATCTCCAACATCCAGGAAGTCCTGCAATGGATTCAGTTTGTCAATTCAGAGCTAAACTGCCTTGCCAGTTGTGTACCTGCGCTATTTGCCCTCAAGACAAAAGGTTTTATTTTTTAAAAAGTGTTGCCAATGAATTAAAACTCCTGAGTGGACCTCAAAGAAAGAGTTTGCAGCAGGTAATAGCCACATGAGGTCGGCTGAATTTGAAGACAAAAGGAAACAGATGCTTTTAGAAGGCTGTAAGTGAACACTGGACATATGCATCACATCTGTAGTCCAAGATGTGTATATGTTTTTCAAATCAAGAATAATTGCTCTAATCTGGCCTTACATGGAAACATATCCGATGCTGAAGTGAACTGGACTGAAAGGCTGCATTTCAGTTTGGTCTCTTACGGTCCAGATTTTCAAACTCACCACTATTCATGTTGCCAATCACAACAGACTCAGCCAAATTCAGCCTCTGCTATTTTCTTACTTGCTTTGCCATAATGAAGCTGCTTGTTATTTCTCATACCTTCTTTATTTTATTTTTACTCTACTTCAGAAAATTTTCGTTTACTGTCTATTTGACTATGCTGAAGTCATTCTTAAATCTTTAACCAGACAATACATTTAAGGTCTCTGACAGTGACAGTGGTCTCCCAAAATGATCCATTTTCAGTTTATAATAGAGGAAGAAAATCTTTGACAAAGACAAATAACAACAGCAGTAACAAATGCAGCATCCTCTCTATTGTGCTTATGACAAAGCAACAACATTTATTACAAGGTGTTGTGGCTGTACTTGAATATGAGCAAGGGGCTTGTTTCAGGATGACTATTAGGGATGCAGTCATAGTCAGCCTGTTATACCAGTTACTATAAATTTACCTCCTCCTACAATGACATCTCCAACAATTTGGAGCCTTTATGGCATGATTAAGGACCTGAAGATGACCCATATTAAACTGAATCAAAACTTTTTCTAAGGTTTGGAAAAGTTTATTTTTTTTCCAACTTTTCTTCCTTTTTCTGGTTTTGGCAAGAAATATTGAGATGCTGAGAAAGAAGGGTTTTTTTTCCAGGTAATATTTCTGGCCCAGATGACACAAGGAAATACAGTCATGGAAACCTTACAAGAGAGTTTAATAATATTGCAAAATTTCCAGCCTCCAAGATTTGGAAAAGCACTTGTACATTTGTATTCTTCTCTAGAGCTCGTCAATTTTTGAAATTAGTTCATCATTATATTAGATTCAACCTCTTAACAGCATCAGCTATAAAATTCAGGCTATACAAATATGAAAAACTGCACAGGGCAGAGTTAATTTCTATGCACAGGTACTGACTTGTGCATACAAACTGGGCAATTAAATAAGCAAGTGGACAATTAAGCACCTAAATGCTCCTTTGTGTTCACAATTGACTAATTTCCACGATACCTCCTCACACAAAGGCAGCAATTTTATTGTGTCCAAGGTTTTTGATCATACAAACTAGGCTCTAATCTCAGTCTTGAGAAGCAGTGTCATGAGAGAGCTCAATTTCATTGTCATTTCCCCATCTCTTTTTCTACTTTTCAATCCTGTTCATGGTAGTGAAAGACTCAGATGGCCAAACATTATATAATCAACTCAGAGGACACTAAAAAGATAAAAGGGTAATTTATTGTATAGTCATATAACCAGTCAGACTAGGATTTAAAGTGTCCACGCAAGTCCAGATATAATTGACTCAGGATGCTGCTCACATCTGCAGCTCACATGAAAAAATGGTACAATGTTAGTTTGCCATAGTTAGTGCAAAGATCAGAAACAAAGATTGTGTTCAGATCAAGGATTATGTGGAAACTAATATTTTCCAATTGAAAAGCTTTTGTTTTAAGGTTTGCTTATGTAAATTAGGTTTTAATATTGGTGTCAGAATAGTTTATCTGTCAATTATTATTGTTTTTAAATGCTTGAAGTTGATTTGACAGAAATCTTTACTAGTTATGTGTTGTCTACTAATTTGCTCTACACATGAATGAAGTTTTGTGTGTGTGTGTTGAAATACACAGAGTGGGTATGTGAATGCACCTCTGAGCTCTGAGTCTTTGCTGACTAAGGACAATCAACCATGAGTGGGGTACAGCAGAGAGAAAGGGGAATGGTGTGTTAAAGGGACATTTGTTTGGACTTGCACACCTCAAGGTGTGAAACTGAGGCAAAGGACATAGCCCAATGCACTGTGGGGTGGGTGATTGCTCATGGTTATGTGCTTTTGAATCATGGTTGTTGTGTTTTCCCAAATGAATGCTGGGCTCCCTTTCCCTTTTTAATAAAAGTTTTCTTTTATTATACACAGACTCAAGGCTTGTGAGTGGGGAAGTATTGCCTCTTAGAGACGCCCGGGGTAGTGTTTAGTTTTCCCAAATTGCTGGGTGGGGACAAGATCCAGTTCTATTTTATATTGTAAGGAGGAACTCCTAGATATTGCACCTGACCTTGTTGCTGCCCACTTCATCTGGCAGAAAGGTAACACATACAACACTCCTGTTAATTCATTCCAGTACAATATTAGCCTTTTTCACAACTGCATCACATTGTTGACTCATAGTCAGTTTGTGACACATTATAACCCCCAGATCCTTTTTGGCAGTACTACCACCTAGCCAATGATTCTCTATTTTGTAGCTGTGCATTTCATTTTTTCTGCCTTAAGTGTTGTATTTTGCAGTTGTCTTTATTGAATTTCATCTTATCGAATTCAGACCAATTCTTTAATTTGTTAAGATCATTTTGAATTCGAAACTTATTTTCTGAAGTATTTGCAACCCCTCCTAGCTTGGTGTCACCTGCAAATTTTAAAAGCATACTCTCCACTCTATTATTCAAGTCATTATTGAAAATATTGATCAGTACTGGACCCAAGACTGACTCCTGCATGGCCCCACTAGATAGGGCCTCCCAGTTTGGCAGCAAATACTCTTCGAGTAGGTCTTTCAAGCAGTTATAAACCCACTTTATAGTAATTTCATCTAGACCATATTTCCTTAGTTTTCTTACGTGAATGTCACATGGGAGTGTGTCATGAGGCTTACTAAAATCAAGACATATCATGTCTACCTCTTCCCCTATGACATTACGTTTCTCGGGGGAACACCCTGCACCACCATGTTCATCCTTCTAATATGATTGTGTGGTACCCAATGCAAAGTTTGTCATGTTGGGTGTCTTCAGAAGGCTCATGATGCACTTAGCATTATTGTTATAGTAATGTTATCGGTTGTAATTTCATGTGTATAGTTATGAGGCTGAAAATGTGTCCTCATGGCTTAAAACAAGCCTAGGAAAAAACTCTCCAAGAGCAGAGGGGCAGTTCACACCTCCTCAGGGCATGTATGGGACAAACACAGCCCAGCCTGACAAGAACAAAGGATCTGTTGGACTCTCGAGTGAGTCACCCCCCCTTCCTTTGGTCAGTTTGGGACTACGATGAGGTAATGCTCACCTGACTCTGAAGGGGGGGGGCAAAGCCAAGAGGGAAGAAAGAACATGATAAAAGGGAGAGATATTAGCCATGCTCTTCCTCTCTCTTCCACCTCCAACTATAGACATCACCACCAAGCAACTGAAGCACTGGTCAAAGGGGAGAGCCTGGCTGCAGGGCAACCAGCCAGTCTGTGTTGAGAAGAATTTAAGTTTGTAAGGGCACTGAAAGTGTTAAGATCAGCTTAAAATGCATTTTGTTTTTATTTCATTTGACCAAATCTGACTTGTGCTTTGACTTATGATTACTTAAAATCTATCTTTGCAGTTAATAAATTTGTTTGTTTATTCTACCTGAAGCAGTGCGTTTGGTTTGAAGCATGTCAGAGACTCCCCTTGGGATAACAAGCCGGGTGCATATAAATTTCTTTGTTAAATTGACCAACTCATATAAGCTTGCAGCATCCAGTGGGCATAACTGGACACTGCAAGATGGAGGTTCCTACGGTTTTGTCTGGGACCGGAGATATTGGCTAATATCATTCGGTTGCACAATCCAAGCAGTTTACATGCCAGTGGCTGTGCGTAAACAGCCCAGGAGTGGGGGTTCTCACAGCAGAGCAGGGTAAGGATGGCTCTCAGATTCGAGGATTGGAGTAACCTAGCAGATCATCGGTCCAGATAACACCAGGGGAATGTCACAGCCTCCACCCCCATTCACTAGGCTAGTAACCCTGTCAAAGAAGGAAATTAGGTTGGTTTGGCATGATTTGTTCTTGACAAAACCATGCTGGCTATAACTTATTATCCTATAGTCCTCTAGCTGCTTACAAATGACTTATTTAATAATTTGTTCCAATATCTTTCCAGGTATTGAAGTTAGGCTGACATGTGGCAGAATTCCTTTCTTAAAAAAAATTTGGACAGATACTAGTTTATTTTTAAACATTTTTTCAATCTTAACCTTTTACATTTTCAAGTTTTGGGAAATTATGGAGAGGTCAAAAGACAGAGTGACTCAGACAATTATTTAATGACAGCAGATTTTGATTTATAAAAGTTAAATCTTTATAACCATTAAAACACAAATTGTCAGCATCATATGGCAAAATATACAAATAAATATCCTTAAATCAAACTCTAAGTTCTCAAGCTGCTTTTTTCTTACTTTGCCTATCTGAAAATTTTGATTATTATCAATGGAAATCTTTTTTTCATGGATTTCATGGATGTAAATCAACATTTACAAACAATTACTGATTAAAAAATAGAATCCTTCCAAGCCTATCTATAATTCCCCGGGTCCTCTTTGTTCCCCCTTTTAAAGAGAAGTACTATGTTTGTCTTGCTCCAGTCCTTTGGCTCCTCATCTGTCAGACAAGAGTTCTCCAAGATAATTGTTAACAGTTGTGAGGTTGCTTCAGCTAGTTCCTCAAATATCCTAGGATGAATTTAATCAGGCCCTGCCTACTTGAATACATCTAACTTATTTAAATATTCTTCAATCTGATCTTGCCCTATTTTGGCTTATGTTCCGTCCCCCTTGTTGTTAATATTGCACTGAGTATCTGATCATTATTAACCTTTTCAGTGAAGACTGAAACAAAATAGGCATTAAGCACTTCAGCTTCCTTGATGCCATCAGTTATGTTAGTTCTCCTTCCACACTAAGCAGAGGACCTACACTTCCCTTCATATTTCTCTTTTTCTTTCTCCTAATGTATTTAAAGAACCTCTTCTTATTGTCTTTCATGTCCCCGGCTAGGTGTAAGTCATTTTATGCCTTAGTCTTTCTGATTTTATCCCTACATGCTTGTGCTCCTCTTTCGTACTCCTCCTGAGCAATTTGTCCATGTTTCCAATTTTTGTAGGATTCCATTTTGATTTTCAGATCATTAAAAAAGCCCCTGATGGATCCATATTGGCCTCCTACTATTCTTCCTATCTTTCCTTCACATTGGGATAGTTTGAAGTTGTGCCTTTAATACTGTCCAGTCTTTAATTTGTAATGAAAGAGATGCCAGGGCTCAAGCAATTTTTTTACTTTCATAATTTATGCAGCAAGCTCAGAGGTGTTGGGGCTATGCACTGCCAAGCCTAGAGGTGCCAGGGCTCATCCCTGGCAACCCCCGGCACAAACTAAGCACTGATGTTGTCTCTTGAGAACCTGGCCAGAGCAAGTTGCCCTCTGTGCTCCTACCAGGGAAATGTGGTTGCCAGGTGGGCAGGCGGAGTGGGGCAAGTTCCCATGCTCTGACACCACTCCCCAGGAGGAGTGCCAGATGGAACATGTCAGGCAGCGGGGGTGGCCTTTTTTCCAGGGCTTCCCCCAATTGGCTGGGGTCCCTGGGCATGGGCCCAATTGCCCCAGTGGCTAATCCACCACTGTCTAGGACAGGGGTTGTCAAACTTATTGACCCTACAATCTGCATACAACAATCTTCAGAAATTTGAGAGCTGTGGCGCACCTGCCAGGGCTTGGGGCTTCAGCCCCATGGGAGGCACTTGATGGGGCTTGGGGCTTCTGTCCTGCTTCTGCTGAAGCTCCGAGGCCCAGCAGGTGCGGCCCCCGGGGCTAAAGTCCCAAGCCCCAGCAAGTGCACCCTGCAAGGTGAAGCCCCAAACCCTGGCAGGTGCAGCCCATGAGGCTGAAGACCTGAGACCCCCCACCCTCCGCTGGGCAGAAGCCATGAGACCCCCCTCCCCTTCCCTGCTGGGCAGAAGTCCCTAACCCACCACCCCACTGCAAGGCAAAGGTCCCGACCTTCCCCCCAGTTCTAGTAAGTGAAGAAATGTGTGGCGGGGAGTCATGGAGGGGTCCTCTGCGAACTGCACTTTAACAGTAAAAGAGCCGCATGTGGTCACGAACCACAGTATGGCCACCCCGGTCTATGATCTATCGTTTCATGATCATTTTCACCCAAATTGTCTTCTACCTTCAGGTTTACAACCAATTGCTCCAAAACCAAGATTTGATATTGAAATCATATGTGGCATCAGTTACTTGGCTAACTAGTATTTTGCATATATGAATTTACCAATTTGCCACTTGAATTCTGATGTGTATTTTAATGCACCTTGCTGTGTACAGAATTCTACATTACTGATATTTATTTACTCCTGGGGGAATTCTGTGCCCAAAACTTAAAAATTCTACGCACAATATTTTAAAATTCTGCATACTTTATTTGTCAAAATAACACTACATAATCACACCATTTTCAATTATTTTGGTAATTTATTTCAATATACCGGTCAGCAAGTATGTCTATAATAACACACACACAAAAATTCCCCCAGGAGTAGGGAGTTAAAGAAATCCTGATCACAACCCAGTTCCTGTTTCTCTGTCTTCTCCCCTGACCCACCACAGAACCCAGCCAGGGGGCCAGACACCCACAACCCCTCCCTCCCAGAGGCCAGCGCAGGACCCCCTGCCCAGATACTCACACCCAGTCCACCCTCAGAGCCCAGCTGTGAGTCCCCCCTGGCCCATACCTGCAGCCTCTTCCCCCCAGAGTCCAGCTGCGGGGCCTCCCTTCCCCAGACACCCACTCCCCTCTTCCCCCAGAGCCCAGGGATCCAGAGGGAGAAACAGCCTGCTGCTCAGTCCCAGGCTTGCACAGAATTTCTTGCACGCCGCCCAAACCTTCCCTCAGGACATGCTGGGAGCTGTAGCTGCCAGAAACCCTCTAGCTCCCTTTTCCTCCCCCCCAGCAGTGTCTTCTATGTGCAAGCTGGGCTCTGCCAAGTCCTGTGGCCCCTAGTGGTGGCTAGCAGCACTGCAGCCCGTTTCTGTGTGGGAAAGGAAATTCTTCATGCGCAACATTAAATTCTGCATTGCACAGTGGCACAAAATCCCCCCAGGAGTATTTATACTACAAATAGAAATTATATAGCAAATGTCATGTAACATTGCTGCCAGTAGAAATGGCTCACATTTCGGGCCAAATTTTGTTAAACTGAGGCTTGAGGTCTATTTGTAAAATTGTTCTAGCATTCTGCACTGCCATTTGCATGTTCATTTACTGTGATTATAATCAAAATGGCCATTTTAATTTGCAAATAACCAATTTTTATATGCAGGTGCAGATTAGCACCTACAAAAATAGTCATGCCGTTGCACAAAATGCTGTGTCCTTTAAAACTGTCTCTCTGAAGTTTATCCCAATTCTATGGCATATAAGGAAGAAAGGAAAGCAAAATTCATTTTCTGTGGCATTATTACATGTGTATTTTGGAACAAGATGATTCTACATGATAATTACATGTGTCGAAATGCCAGACAAATAATTTAAAAATCAATATAAGAAAATAAACTCATATAAGAACTTAAAGATCAAAAAGCTAAAATTTCAGCCCACCAATCTGGGCCATGGTGATGACAGATAAAATAAAGACAGAAGGCAAACCATAACAAAAAAAATATGAGTCAGTGATTCCTAACTTCATCAAAGACAAACAACACAGACAAGTAAAGAAACCAGATGCACTGTTTGATTCGCCATATATGGAAAGCACTGTATTTGTATAGTTAATAATCACATCACCAGGAGGCATAATGCTAAGAGAGGAGACATTTTAGTGGGACTGTACATTTAAGTATTCCTTCTAGTTGTTATCTTGGTCATGGGGCCTTTAACATCTGTTGTCTGTAGTCAGAACTGAAAACATCAGATCAAATTTTGCTTTTCTCAGCAAAGTACAGGCCAAATAAGGTGTGAAAACAGACAACAAAATGTTCAAATCCAGAGGATCCAATGCATACTTAACTTTTCTTTGTTGGCATCCTTTCGTCTGCGAGAGACAGTGGGAATTGCAGCTTATGACGTAGATGGTTTGCAATCTCTCATGTGACTGAATAGTCCAATCCGAGATTTGCATGATCTTTGGCAGTTATTGCAAATGTATGTATCTTGGTTGGGAGCTGCTTACTTCATATGGGCTCTTTTATCTCAAGTTGTAGGAGCCAGCTCCTGTCATGGATTTTGATGTCCTGATGGAGATGATGGCGCCACTTGTTATGATCACTTTCCAAGATTTCCCATTGGTCAGGATCAATTCCAAATTCTTTCATATCTTGCTTGCATGTGTCTTTATAGCGAAGCTTGGGACATCCTGTTGTTCTTGTTCCATCTGATAGCTCCCCGTATAGCATGTTCTTGGGTATGCATCTGTTTTCCAACTTACTCAGATGGCCCAGGCAGTGCAGTCATCTTTGCTTGTGCAGGGCTGTCACACTTCGTAAATTTTCCTTTCAAAGAACCTCTGCATTGATGACTTTATCCTGCTATTTGATGCTGAGTATGCGATGTATACTGTTTAACCTTTTCTCTCAGTGAGCATCAGGTGTCCATATTTCCCCATAATTCATGAGAGTGATGAGGATGCAAGCTTGGTTCACTAGCATTTTGGTCTTGATGGTAAGCTTTGAGTTGTTCCATGCCTCTTTTAGTTAGTCTGCTAAAAGTGGTGGCAGCCTTTCCAATACAAACATTTATTGGTGAGGGGTTGGTGGTCACTGTAGAACCTAAGTAGCTGACATTTTAGACTACTTCTAGCTGGTTTGTATTTAAGGTAATTGAAGGATCTTGTGGAACCTCCTGTCTTAATACAACCATTTTCTTGATACTGAGAGTGGGAGCAAATGCCTACAGGCACTTGAAAGGTGGTCCATGAGTTCTTGTTATAGATCTTCATCATGGGCTATGAGGGCAGCATCATCAGTGAATAGAAGTTCCCTGATTAGCACCTTTTTGACTTTGGTCTTTGTCTTAAGTCAGGACAGAACTGAGTGACTGGAATACCATTGTGTAGTTGGATTTTGCTACTGGTTTTGTACCCAGCTTCTGTCACTTTTTGTTCCACCAGTCAGTTAAAGAACTATAATTCTCTCAACCCTCTGCCTTCCAAGATCCAAGTATTTGACATATGACTTTTAAATGACAAAATTGGGAATGGAAAAAAATAATTATTTGAACATATGCTTAAAGGTGGCTCTCCCCACACCCTGCCATTTTCTCTTTTTTAAATAGAAAAGGAGTTAATCATGAAAATTTTGTTCCAGTGGTCTGAGCTCAGGACTGGGAATCCAGAAGTCTTGATTTCTAATATTGGCTCTGCCACTGATTTCCTATGTGCCTTCGGACAGGTCACTTAAAAATCTGAATCAATTTCTCCATATGTAAAAATATTAATAACTCTTGCCTATATCAATGGGCTGTTGTGTTTAAAAAGTACTTTCAGCATGAACAATAGCATATAGTGGCTAAATACAGCAGTAGGAATAACAAATGATAATCATAGGATAATGTGCTGAATAGTTCCAAATTGATATTTTAAAAAGAGTAATTGTTAATTATGTTAAATGTATTTTAGACAAATAAACATGAGTATATTTCATCACTTTCTTGTATGAAAATACTGATATAAGGTTCCCCATACAAGCAGACTAGAAGCAAGATATTCGGTAACTATTTGTAAAGACTCGTTAGGATGGACACTTTTCAGTTTGCCTATGGCAGCAGAACTCTTGAAGCTGATCCCAAATGAGGCGTAAACAGTAATTGTCTAATCTTTTAAACTTAAACTTAAAAAAAAATAACCTAAGCATATCATTAATACAATATCATGAATCCAATAATGGCTTTAGTCTCTGATTAAGAATAGTCCTTCATTAGATGATGGGGAGGAGGAACTTTGCTGTCCATATGCATGGAATCACTAGTTTGGCTTTGTATATTACAGAGTACATAAAAGGAGTTGTTAAAGGATAAACGTGTAGTGCAGTAATTACTATTGTAGAATCTTGAAAGACTCCCATGCAGTTATTGGTTTCAGTTATATAACAGTGTATAGAACAGGGGTCGGCAACCTTTGGCCGTCAGGGTAATTCGCTGGCAGACCATGAGACATTTTGTTTATGTTGACCATCCATGAGCACGGCACCCCGCAGCTACCAGTGGCCGCAATTTGCCGTTCTCGGCCAATGGGAGCTGTGGGAATCCGTGAGTCGCAGGGATGTGCTGGTTGCCACTTCCCGCAGCTCCCATTGGCCAGGAACAGTGAACCACGGCCACTGGGAGCTATGCGGGGCCGTGCCTGAGGATGGCCAATGAAAACAAAATGTCTTGTGGCCCACTGGTGGATTACCCTGATGGGCCGTGTGCCGAAGGTTGCTGACCTCTGGATAGCATGTTTGGATAAAACATTATAGTTAGAGATGTGGCCCTTCTTTTACAAAACTTGTGCCCTCATCCAGAGAACTGAAACTAGACCATATGACTTATCTGTCCAATCACAGCTAACCAATGCATCACATCTCATATAGTGACTTCTCACAGAAAACCATTAAAAATATAGACATTTAATTGATTAATATCAAATAAGAAATATGTTTGGGAATATCACAATCTGCTCCTTCAAATTCTATATTCTGAAACATTTTTCAATATACTTTATTCATTCATCAGTTATTGAAGCTTTGATCCAAAGAAGGGAATGCTGACTTTGCCCCAAAGTTTTTCACTGTAAACTTCCTAAATATTGCTACAACCTGATGGTCATTGGCCACTGATACCACAACCAAAATGTACAGATTTATAGATTCCAAGGCCTGATGAGACCACTGTGATAATTTAGTCTGATCTCCTGTATAATATATTTCCAGGAAATAATTCTTGTTTGAATTAGATAATATCTTTAGGAAAAACATCCAATCTGGATTTAAAAATCACCAATGATGGAAGATATACCACCACCCTTGATAACTGTTCCAATGGCTAATTACCCTTGCTTAATGTTAAATTTCAGCCTTATTTCCAATCTGAATTTGTCTAGCTTCAACTTCCAGCCATAGGATCCTGTTATACCTTTGCCTGCTAGCTTGAAGAGCCCATTATTAAGTATTTGTTTCCCATGTAGGTACTTACAGGCTGATCAAGTCACCCACTTAACCTCCTTTTTTATTAAACTAAATAGATTGAGCTCTTGAGTCTATCACTATAAGACATGTTTTCCAGTACTTTAATCATTCTTGTGGCTCTTCTCTGAACCTTTTCCAGTTTAACAGCATTCTTCTTGAACTGTGGACACCAGACATGGACACAATATTCCAGTACTGGTCACACCAATGCCAAATACAGAGGTAATAACCTCTCTATTCCTACTTAAAATTCCCATTTGCCCATCCAAGCATGACATTAGCCATTTGGGCCATTCTGATTGACCCTGAGCACAACAATTTGCACAGATATGGTCCAGTCTTGTTCCGACTGACCTTAGTGGAAACAGGAATAGTATTAAAAGCCTGTGCTTAATATTCTGAAATGGAATAGTGGAAAATACAACATTGCTACTTTACACATTTTAGAGTATCAAGATTATGCTTTTGCAAAAGCCATTCTAATGTCTGTAGTAACTGAATTATTGCTTATAACCTTGAATCCTGTATTGTTCATTCAGGCCATGCCCAACATAAACTAGATAGTACCTTCATGCCATAACCAACTGGCTGGTTTAATGACTTCAGATTCTAGCAAAGTCCATCACATTTTGGAAAGGGAGACTGTACTTCTACTAATTTTGGTCTAGTAGTCAAGACTTGCCCCATCTGCAAGTCAGTGTGGTATGATGTGTCTTTCTTGTACCAGCCATTCAATATGTGCAGCCAGTTCCATAGTCTAAAAGCCTCATAAAACATTTGCATATGCCCTTGGAGTGCTCCATATGACAGAATGATGCTATGAAGCCTGTAGATTCTGCTGCCAAGATTCCATAAGCAGTTAAGAGCTGGCTATGAGGGCTTGTCTGCTTTCTGAGCCAGGAAGTAAAAACTTTGCTACAGGAAATAAGATAATGCATGAACAGCTTAATTTATTTTCCAAGAAAAGTAGCCTTGGAGGTATATTTCATACCAGACAGTGTCCCTTGAAAATATGAAGTAGTTTCATTAAAAAAAATTATTCGGCAACATTGCTTACTGCTCATGCCTCTATTCAGCAAAACACTTAAACGTATACTTAACATTAGGCACATTAGTAGTCATATTGAAGCAAATGGGATCACATCATAGAATCATAGGACTGGAAGGGACCTCAAGAGGTCATCTAGTCCAGTCCCCTGCACTCACGGCAGGACTGAGTATTATCTAGACCATCCCTGACAGGTGTTTCTCTAACCTGTTCTTAAAAATCTACAAGATGGAGGTTTCACAACCTCCCTAGGCAATTTATTCCAGTGCTTAGCCACCCTGACAGTTAGGAGGTTTTTCCTAATGTCAGCCTAAACCTCCCTTGCTGCAATTTGAGCTCATTGCTTCTTGTCCTATCCTCAATGGTTAAGAAGAACAATTTTTCTCCCTCCTCCTTGTAACAACCTTTTATGTACTTGAAAACTGTTATCATGTCCCCTCTCAGTCTTCTCTTTTCCAGACTAAACAAACCAAATTTTTCAATCTTCCCTCATAGGTCATGCTTTATAGACCTTTAATCATTTTTGTTGATATTCTCTGGACTCTCTCCAATTTGTCCACATCTTTCCTGAAATGTGGCACCCAGAACTGTACACAATACTCAAGTTGAGGTCTAATCAGCGCAAAGTAGATTGGAAGAATGACTTCTTATGTCTTGCTTACAACACTCCTTTTAATACATCCCAGAATGATGTTTGCTTTTTTTGAAATAGTGTTACACTCTTTACTTATATGCTTAAAGCTGAGTATGTACTTATATGCTCAAAGAAAACAACGACAATAGATTTTCAAATATTTTAGGGAAAAAATCTCTAGGAATATAATATTGTTATGCTGGAAGGTATTACTGGCTTCCCTTAATCACAGACCTGGTTAGGATTGTTGGATGTACTAGCACTAGAACGGGTTAGAAATTTTCTGACTGTTTTTCCATTGGAAAATGCCAATTTGTCAAAATTGAAACGTTCCATGGGAATGTGGCAATTTTGATAAAATTCTGACAGAAACCAGGTGGACTTCTGAGGGAACACTGCTTGTCAGGTGGGTTTTGAGAGCTGCTCAATATCCGGCCAACTCGTCCTCCGCAGCCCACCTGCCAGGCTGCTGGGGAGCTCAAGCTTCTGGATCATCAGTAGCTTGCCTCATGAGCAGAGGGGAAGTCAAGAGTCTGGAAGCCCTAGGAGTCCCAGGTCCTGTGCACCTGTCTTCTCATTAGCTCTGGCTCCCCTGGCTCACAAGTTCCAATCAATGTATCCTCCTAACAGCCTGGCATGGCATTGAAATATTGGCTAACTGCTTGAGCCAAGGGGTAATAATGTGTGGGCTACACATAGATGTAGATCTCAGATCAAGTAATCTTTTTTATATGCCTGCATCTTAAAAAATTGCAAGCCATACAGTTCTCAAACACTTCCATACAGCTTACAGAATTCAAGGTTCTTGTATTGACATGCTAATTTAAATCTAATATTTCAGTTCAAGACATAAAAGTGCTTCTATTGACATGAATTTCAAACTTCCTTGGTGAGGTTGAACAATAGTTCTCATAAACTTATGTACTTCATCAGCCAAATCTGACATAGTTATTGCAGGTGATCATAAATAATTTAAAGAAAGGCAAGTTAGTGTCTGGCATTTACCTGCATATTAGTGGCTTTTGACAAAGATCAACATAAGAAACTAATAAGCAAATTGAAGTACTGTGTGTTGGAATCCAGGACTGTTGGAAAACAGTAACATGGATAGAAAATTGGCTGGGCAGAAAATGTAGATATTAGTAATAAATGGAAATAAATTGACTTGGAGAAAAGTAATGAGTGAGTGATGTTGGGACCAACACTATTATGATGAATGTAAATGACTTCATAATAGGAAAAAAACTATATCATATTCAAAAGCATTGATGTTATCAAGATAGGAGGAATAGTAGGTGCTATAAGCAGAAGAAAACACAAATGTAGGAAGATTTGGATAAACCAGGGTAGCAGGGCAAATGTCAGATAGAATTCAATGTTACAAAATAAAAGCTCATTTGGAGAAAACTAATTGCAAAAATCAAGAACAATGTTAGTGGATTACAACTGGAAGGAGCTAATGGGAGACACCTGAGGCTGCAATGATTGATAATATTGCAGTGCGCTGAAAAGTAGCTGCAAAGAATGAAAATAGGGAGTTGGAATGTGTAAAGAGGAGAATTAGTTCTAAAGTGAGGGAGATAATGAATCAGTTATATGTGACACTCCTAAGGGTTCACTGGAAAGTCGACTCTTTGGTTATCAGGCTTAATAGAGGACATTCAGGGCCTAATCCAAACCCTATTGTAGTCAATGGAAATATTCTCATTGACCTCAATGGCGTTTGGGGTCAGGATCTTGGATATTAGACTATGTCCAGAGCATGGCAACAAGGCTAATTTGTGATACGAACAAAATGCCTTATAACTAAAGGGTTCAAAAACTAAAATAGATGAATGGAAACTGCAATGGGAACTAATTACAGGCTAGAGATATCTGTGCAGTGTTACATTAATGTAACATTTCAATGGTAATACTTAGATGCATGACTGCATAAAAAGACATTTTGGATAGACAGAAGACCTCACATTTTCAACCAGAAGATCACTTACATTTGGAAGAGTGCTACTAGTGGCAAAATGGAGAACACGAGGGTTCCAGGTGACTTAAGTTTACAGTAGATTGGATATCCAGCTTCCAAAATTCTTCACATGTATATCTGCTGAGAAGCAGGTATTTAGGGTACAGAGGTTGGTACAGATGGATTTCTCCATCCAAATGTTTTTCTTTTACTAACAACAAAAGTACTTCCCTGTTTATATTGCTGTACACGAACAGTTCAAATGATCTGCTAAATATGGCATTTTCCCCTTGTTCTGCTCCTTGGCTCAAGTTACTTTAGATTCCACATTGCTGTTACAGTATATGAGACATATTGCCCAATGTTCCTCCTTTCTCCCCATCAGTGAGAACCTAAGCTCATTGTTGTTTTGTTTAAACAACATAACTTGTCCATGAACAGACCACAATTGTTATTAATTTATTCATTACTCCTAAATGTCGAAGGAATAGTTTTTTGCAAATGTATTTCAGCCTATGTGGGGTAGGCCAAGAGTTTCACAGTGAAGTTGCTATTTGAGCCATGTGCAGTGTTCCCTTTTTTCACAATGTTATCACGTGTGTTACAATATTTGGTGTTTCTCATAAAGCTCTAGGCCCTGGAAGCAAGTGATTAGATGAGAATCTCAACTTTCATTTTTTTTAAAAAGTATGTTTCTAACTTTCATGGAGAAAAACTTGAAAACGTGAGCTGAGTGTACCCTAGAGGCTCAGAAACCATACAGCAGTTATTTATTGCTGTTTTCTGAATTGATCCTCAAAACACTCATGGGAAGTAAGGTAAATATAATCTCCATTTTACAGATGGGAATTGAGGCGGAAAGAGATTGAATGATTACCCTAAGGTCATATGGGACATCTTTGTCAGAGCTGGGAAAACCACCCAGATCTTTTGAGTCCTAGTCCAGTGCCTCAAATACAAGACCTCATTTTGATGCTGAATATTTCAGGAAGAAGGCTGGGCACCTCTTAGAGAAAGAGTGAGATGTATGGAGCCCTACAGTGGCCCTGTGCCCTGTGCAAAGCTACAGCATAATTGTCCATGGGGATGATCCCCAACTTCAGCATTGCAGACACTGCAGACCACTGCAGGCCATACTGCAGACATGATGCTCTATGTTCTGAGGCTAGAATATGTCCATTGTCCATTGCTTGAGCATCCTCCCTCTTTCTCCCCAGGATTGCTGATGATGAATACAGAGGAGCCACGTAGCAGTGGAAAGAGACCTTGGAAGTATCATGGCTGAGTCAGTACCTCTGAGGGTGCAGTCCAGAGTAGCAGCTGCATCTTCTCTTTACAAGGGAGTCTTGCATCAATGCATAGCGACTGGGATTGTAGTTATCTCCTGCACAGGGTGGGGAAGGCTGTTTCTGCAAGATTGCACAACCATTCTGTGGCACTATCTGGCCTGTTTAATGTTCACAGAATAATATACCTTATGAAATTATATAACACTCTTAGACTATAGATTATTTTAATATCATTTTACCTTTGAACATGAGTTTCATTATTATATTTCTTAAATTTAGGTCTACACTTGCATTCTGTTACTGATCCTGAAACTATTTCCTCTCCAATTTTGAATGCATTTCATTTCACTTTAAAGTGCATTTGGCTTCCCTTTAAATTTTACCATGCATTTCAGAGTTGATTTGTGATGGAGGAATGCTTCTTGCCTTTCAAACTGCCAGACTAGCTGGACAAGTGACACGAGTTTTCCTTTAAGGTTATTCTTTCAAACAGCATTCAAGAAACTAGGATACAGTGTGAGAGAAAAAAGCATATTGGGAAGGCCCCAAACTAAATTTTTAACAATTTATTTGAAATGAAAACAGAAGTTCAGATTGCATTCAGGTGCCAAGCCTGAGCTAGGAGGTGCTGTTGTGGGAAGATCACCCTCAGCATAGTTGATTTTTCAGTGATATAGAACAGGTATAACAACACCTACACCTCTTCTTTGGGCTGGCACACAGCAGCTGCAGGGCTGCAAGAATGGCAAGGTGGAAAGGAAGGAACTTTGTATCTCTTTCCTGAGTGGCATGGCAGGCTTTTCAGTCACATCCATAGGGTGGGCCCTGCCAGTGAGAGAAAGATGGGAAATGTGAATTGAACAACATCCTTGTAAAATAACATTGACAACAGGAAAATATAATAGTGAGAGTTTTATTATGCTGTATGTAGTTAAACCAAATGAAAACTGATCACTTTCCTTAGAACAGAAAGTGCTTTAGGAATGTTAAGAACTGCAAGTAAAAAAGCTGCTCAGAAGAAGCCATTTACAGAGCACAGTAACAATTTCATTTTGCTTTCACCCATGTACTGGTGAAAGGGGTAAACATGAGGTGGCAAAGTTTGCAGATGATACTAAACTGCTCAAGATAGTTAAGACCAAAGCAGACTGTGAAGAACTTCAAAAAGATGTCACAAAACTAAGTGATTGGGCAACAAAATGGCAAATGAAATTTAAAGTGGGTAAATGTAAAGTAATGCACATTGGAAAAAATAACCCCAACTATACAGACAATATGATGGGGGCTAATTTAGTACCACAAATCAGGAAAAAGATCTTGGAGTCACTGTGGATAGTTCTCTGAAGATGTCCACACAGTGTGCAGAGGCGGTCAAAAAAGCAAACAGGATGTTAGGAATCATTAAAAAGGGGATAGAGAATAAGAAGGAGAATATCTCATTGCCCTTATATAAATCGATGGTATGCCCACATCTTGAATACTGCGTACAGATGTGATCTCCTCATCTCAAGAAAGATATACTGGCATTAGAAAAGGTTCAGAGAAGGGCAACTAAAATGATTAGGGGTTTGGAACGGATCCCATATGAGGAGAGATTAAAGAGGCTAGGACTCTTCAGCTTGGAGAAGAGGAGACTGAGTGGGGGATATGATAGAGGTATATAAAATCATGAGTGATGTGGAGAAAGTAGATATGGAAAAATTATTTATTTATTCCCATAATACAAGAACTAGGCGCCACCAAATGAAATTAATAGGCAGCAGGTTTAAAACAAAAAAAAGGAAGTTCTACTTCACACAGTGCACATTCTGTTGTGAATGGCTAGGACTATAACAGCGTTTAAAAGAGAACTGGATAAATTCATGGAGGTTAAGTCCATTAATGGCTAATAGCCAGGATGGGTAAAGAATGGTGTCCCTAGCCTCTGTTTGTCAGAGGGTGAAGATGGATAGCAGGAGGGAGATCACTTGATCATTGCCTGTTAGGTCCACTCCCTCTGGGGCACCTGGCATTGGCCACTGTCAGTAGACAGGATACTGGGCTAGATGGACCTTTGGTCTGACTCAGTATGGCTGTTCTTATGTTCTTATGTACTACAAACCTATTGTTATAGCAGGGATCACCAGGTGGCACTGTTGCTTATAGTCTTACAAGTTCTTTTTTTGTGTCAGGCAGGCAAGTTTTGAAGTCTTGGAAGAAATGCTGTTCTTTTGTTTAGATTTGTTGCATTGTTGGGTTTATGTTGTGGTTGTTTGGGGAAGTTGTGGCAAGCACCAAGAGAGTTTGGTCTTTAACTGGAATTAATTCTTGGGGAAGAGTTATTCCCTGGGAATTGGGCATGGTTGCTGGGCTGAGATACCTTAAATAGGAACTGAATGATGTTTGTGAAAATCTCTGTTCCAGGACTGGTTTATAAGTGTAAATAAAGAAGGAAACAATAATAAAATAACAACAAGAATAAACCCAGACTTTGCCTTAGCGATTTCTCCTCCAATAGAAAGCTGACCTCCAAAGTCCCAGCTTTTGCTACTGCTCAGCAGAGGGGTGACACTCAGCAGCAATTCTGCATATACATGCACTCCAAGTCGCAGGACACTTTTTCTTAACTAGCTACATACGTATATTTTGTAAAGCACACGTGTAACATCTCTCTTCCTATAAAGTAAACTGAAAAGTTTCAGTTATAATATAGTCTTTGAAATGACTAAGCAACTTGACTATTCTTCTACTTCATGTGCTTTTATTTTGAATCCCTTTCTTCTGTTGCTCTTTGCCTTCAGGAGATTTCAATGCTGCTAGACTTGCTGGCATCACCTCGGAAAACTCATGATGCTCACTTTTAGGAGGACTCTTTTAACAGTCTTTGCCAGTTTTCCCTTTATCTGAAGCCATGTGGATGCTTCATTTGTGTCTTCTCTTGGAGACAGTATGATCGTGATGCTACTTTACGCATACATGTCTATGCCCTTCATCTCTTGTCTCTGTCATTAGGTGCTGGCAGTATTCTTACTGGCTGTGCTATCTGAAGTTCAGGGAGTTTTGTTATCTCTGTCATAAGTGTTTGGCTTGCTGTTACCACTGTCTGCTTTCTGTAGGCAGTTCAGTCGTTGTGTAGCAGGACATTAGGCAGTCGACCGGGCAGCTTCCCATTTCTATGGTTGGTGCATTTCTCCAGTCCAGTAATGCTGTCCAAGAGGTGCTGAAGAAATTAGATTTTTCACAGATATTCTTCATTTTCCACAGATACTTTCAGTCACTTACATCCCAGCAGCAAGTGGAATGTTGCTCACAGCCATTGCCAAAGCAACTCAGTGCCTCCTGCTGCAGCTGCTGGCACAGCCATTGTTGCAGCTGCAAAAACTGCTCAGTAGCATTGGACTGAAATCCAAATCCAGAGCAAATTGAATGTGAGAAATCTAATGACCCCTCATCAGCCTCTGGTTGTCAGCATTGCTGGGGGATTGCTGTTCTGTCCATGCTGTCTGAAAATGGTTTAGCAGTTTGAAGATGGTGCTTTATCTCAAAATGGTGCTAACTTGCCCAAAAAGAGATGAATCATGAGACGACAGGAGCAGAATCATGGGAATTTGACCTGAAGTCCCAGAATTCCGCAGGCTTTAGCATGGCCTCCACCCTGAATCTCACAATGTGTGGAGGGAAAAGTCCCAGAAAGCATAGAGCCCAGTAGTAAGGCAAATGACTATAGAATATCAGAGCAGAATGCCACACGCTTACTCGCCATCAGGCCCCTGTTGTATACACAATAATACATATTGAAACAGCCCAGATGATGTAAACACAGCTGTGACTGCTGCTTAGGGTGACCAGATGTCCTGATTTTTTTCACACTTGCTATCTGGTCACCGTACTGCTGCTGCTGCTCTGAAACATTGGTGTTAAGGCTTCTGAAGCATTGTAGTTGCCAGCAACATAGTACCTCCCATATTGAGCCACAAAACCTTCTCTACGTGCTGGACTTTTTGGAGGCAAGATCCTCAGCAGTAACCAGTGGTTTTGGAGACCCCATTGACTGGCCTTCCTGTATTTGTTATGCACTGGGAAGCTTAAGAGGTGCAGAGGGCCTTGAGTTACTGTAGTTCTGCAAACCAGGTTAAATCCCATTCTTAACATATGCACATGTTGTTAATATCTGAGGACAAAATAGTTCCAGAAGAAGGCCAGCCTGACTTCAGACGAATTTTTTGTGCATTTCCTGTGCTAGTTGAGAAAATGGCTTGAGGATCAAACCTCATTAGGAAAGTGTTGCTACACTTTATTAATTACATCAAAAGTGTCCTCCTCCCAGAAGAGAAACAGAACAAAATAGTTCTTGGAAAGATTTATTAACCTTAGGATTTACATTTTGGCTGCCTCAAATAGTTTCCAGCCATCTAGTTTAAACATTATTGCCAGTAATCCTTTATTCAAACATAACTCTATGAAGAAAGAAAACTGAATTGTTAATCTGTTAGTGAATGTTTTTATGCAGCTTATGTGATATAATTATTTACTGGACTTTTCAGACCACTTACTCAAATATTATGTACATGCTACAGTTGTAAACCAAATACAAGATCATCAGACCAGATCTTCTGCTACACTATCTCAGGATATGTCCTTATGTGCAAAGAAGATTGATTGTTGTAAAGATAGAGATCTGCTAAACAACATCACAACTGCAATACAAAAGAAACTAATTGTATTGTGTAGACTATCTAGGCCAAAGTGATTATAAAGGAGAGAGCTAAATTTGTGGGCATCAAACTGAAATGAAGGTTGAAAATCATTGCCTTATTGACAATGTTTGGTATAAACAGTAGAGCATAAAAGGCTAAATAAAGGAACATGGTATGCAGGAAGACTATATTAAACACAGTGAAAAAATGTAACAGTTGCTATAATAAATTTACATCTTATAAATGAGTTCATTAGAATAACAAAGAATTAACTCGTACAAGCATCTAGAATAGCTACTGTGAATTGCAAGCCAAAGTACTATATACTATTTTCCTGGATAATATCCATGTCCTCCCACAAATTAAAAAAAAAACACTGTATTTTTTAAAATGTCAGCCTGTACATGTTCAGTTGGGCTGAATTATGTCAGGTTATAAAGTTTTATATGATGTAACATGCTTAAGAAAAATTGACTTTATATTGTATAAGAAACGGAAAGAAATTATTTCTGCTTTAGGACTACAGCAGCCTTCTTGTTGCCAATTATCAAATACAATGTCTGCATTAGGCAGGTAGGCCATATTCTCCATCTACCTGAAGCAACTCTTAGGCAGCTATATAAAAGATGAAAACAAAAAACTCTCTATCTGCAAGAAGTTTAGTGCACCAGACAGCATCTTCTCCAAGTGCTGCCTAAATACGAGACATATGTTGTGGCCCAATTAACACAAAGGGTGAAATCCTGCTCCCATTAACGTCAATGGGAGCTTTGCTATTGACTTCTGTGAGATCAGGATTTCACCCAGTAGCTCTTCAGATGACCACTTCAACAGACTCCCAAATGTGGAATAATATAGTAGATGCTTGAAAGATACAGTAATTACCTCTCATATTACTCACTTGTCTTCCCCTGATTCACAGTATGGTTGGTTGTTATTAAAGAGCCTGATTCTCTACTGTGGCCAGTATACACCTACTACAGCATGGAGCATAAGTGAGCTGCTTTGAGCTACCTGATCCTCTGCTCAGCTCTCTTCTGGTCCTGGCATATGCCAGCTGGGAATAGGTAGAGTACAGCTGGTAGAGACTCAGGCAGTTTCCATCTGTGTGGCCAACCAGGTCTGTGAATCTAGCCCTCAAAGTCTTCATTTACCCACAGTTACCACATAATAGTATTTGAGATTATACTCTGAGATTGTACGGTATTTCTTTATACTTAAAATATGAAATAACTGTGCTGTGGCAGATACCACTGTTGGCAAAAATTGATTATTTAATTGTGACTGTCGTAAGTTGGATATGGCTCATTTCCAGTATCTGTATTTTCATCTACACTTCAGCACTTGTTCCTAACTGAAAAGTAATCTTATTATTTATAAGTACACACACACACACACACATTATGTTGTTGCACAAATGGTGTAGCTAGTTCCTTTACACATCACATACTTCCACACAAAGGGATCCATTGGATTTATCTAAAGCAGATTTAGCCGCTTGAAATATGGTTTGAGGCACAACACAAAACATATTTCTTGTAGCTATAAACCAGTACAATAATTTAACGTCACAGCTTTTGTATTATCTACGTCTGAAATTAGATGACTATTATGTATGCTCTTCGTTATAAAACTTTAGACAGATGTTATATGTGTTACCCTTTAAATATAATCGTCATTTCTGTGAATGAAATGTATCTATCACAACTATAAATTGGTCTTTCGAACATGTCCATGGCTCCACAGTACCACAAGTAGCTGAAATCCCATATAAAGGCCTGATTCAAAGCCCACTGAAGTCAAAGAAAAGATTTCCTCAAGTTCAATATGTAAATTTGACTGCCATTCCCCATTCTTTAAAAGAACAGAAAGAGGAAAATATACTACACCAAAGGATTTATTTTCTCCATTTATGACAAAGGTACCGTAGTTAGTTCATTGTAAAGAGTTACCACAAGTCACTGACACGATCTAGTGCTTTTCAAAGAGAGACATGGAGACAGATTTTATTGTTGTAATATTGCATGCTGATAGAATATGGTAAAGGGTGTAAGAGAACAACCATCCTTTGCTGAACAGGATTTTTTTTTCCTAAAGAGTTTTTTCCAAATAAAAAGTTGGCTAATCTGAAACTGAATTTCAGAAGTTTTTCCTATTAGTTTAGGGACTTTCTATTTTAACCATGACAACAATAGCATAAGAGGAAACACTTGCAGGGACAAGTTGAAAGAAATTATGGATCTTAAAAAATGTGCCAAGATTGGCAAGGACTCTACCTTAAAAATGTGACTTGTAAATTCCTGCAAAAGAAAAGTTATACTGATATTGTTAAAGCTGCTAGTTGTGTGTACAGGACATTGACTTATGCCAGTGCCACATGCTTTGACATAAGAAATCTATTCCCACAGAGGAAAAAATTAGCATCTACTGTTTCAGTCTGCATAGGCAAAATCCCACCATTTTAGCAGCAGCAACAACCACATGGCAGAAGAGATAAGGTCTTGGCCTTCTTTGTCTTCTTCTACACAGGTCATTATATCCAAGGTCCAGGTAATATGGGAATGGGTTTGGAATGCCTTGCAGGATGAAAATAAATACACATATAATAATTGGGAGATATTTATAACATTGAAACAAAATATAACTGTGCTTATTATTATCTGCTGCTGAATCCAGCACATGCAGCACCATAGCATGAGTCTCTGCAACTTGAGCTAAAGGATTAACTCTGTTAGCTTGTAGCAGTAATGGGTTCCCATCCTCTTCATGGGTAATTTATCAGAGGGGAACACATGCCTTGATTCTGCTTAGGAGTAAGAAGCAGCACATAGATGTGCTGTCCCAGGAGTGAATCAAGGAGTGACTTGAGACTTTGAGTCACAATTTATTCCAGGGTTACTCCCTTGCTCCAGGGGGAAATAATCTGCTACTGTGCTTTGCCAACAGCATGTTACTCCTTACTTTGTATCAGCAAAGCTGTACTGGATGGTACATTGTGGGGAATAAAGACAAGACTTCACTCATTCCCTGTCCTGTCTGCCTTCATCCTGGATAACTGTGCATAGTGCCTGTTCTCATGCTGCCCGTTCTCCCCTTGCACTGTGGATCAATCTGGGGATTCCCTGTGTAGAGGAGCCAGGAGACATTCTACATCACCTTACACTCTGGCAGAGAAATGAGTGATACTCTTGTCTTCATCTGTTGTGCTTCATCTTTTTTCTGATGACCACAAAGTGTTAACTGAGCCTTATCACATCCCTAGGGAGGGAGGGAGATTATCATTATATTCAATTTGCAGACTGGTAAATTGAGACAGAAAATGGTTAAATGACTCACCCAAGTTGATGACACAAGGGACTTGAAAAGTAATGTAATGATAATGTAAACCTATGCACATGCTTTTTTTTTTTAACCAAAGTAAACTATGAAAAGGTAAATGTTAGAAGTTTCATTTAACATAATTTGTTCCAGGCTTTGCAGTGACATAGGATATTATCAGTGATGTTCAGAGAACTTCCATGGAAACTGAAATTTACTGTGCAGTAAAATTCGAAATGGAAATCCTGATGCTTTTTCCTCAGAAGTTCTGGAAAAGGTGATGTTGATGGTATGTTCTGAAACATCAGTGTACTGGAGTCTTCAAGTGGTAATTTGGCTCACAAAAATCTGTTTAGAGACAGATTAAATCACTTTTTTCTCATGTCAGTGGGAACCCAAATTATCCCTGATGTAAATCACATGAT
The DNA here is from genome assembly GCF_016161935.1 of Mauremys reevesii. Taxonomy (NCBI): domain Eukaryota; kingdom Metazoa; phylum Chordata; order Testudines; family Geoemydidae; genus Mauremys; species Mauremys reevesii. The sequence goes on along the minus strand of NC_052625.1, from coordinate 151,946,167 downwards.
GTCACTGAAGGTACACCTGAGGTTAAATTGTCCCCAACTATTTCTCCTGACAAACTAGTGTCTGTTGCTTCCTGGCAACTGTTTCAAGCTAACAAAAGTACTGCACAATAGAGAGACTTTCTCTCTTTCTATAAAATCAAACTACCCAAGTTATTTCAAGCTAATGGAACTCTGGGCTAGGACTTTTTAACACAAGATCTGGTCAAAGTTTAGGTGTTACCTTGTTGACCTCTCCCTCAAGTGGGGAAGAAGAAGATAGTATTTGCAGTTCATATTAAGTGACTCTGTACTACTTGCCACTATGAATAAACCCTAAATGAATATCACAGCAAAGGATTGAGAACAACTTTCTAGTTTCCAGAGAAGAAAAGGAAACAGTGTAAAGTAACAGCCTGACAAGTCCTCATCTTTCTCCACCTCCAAACCCTTAGCCTTTATAACTAAATATTATACACTTGAACATTATTGACTGCTCAGTTTGTGGGTCAAAACCCTGTAAGGGGTTTATTATGATAGATGATAGAATGTTTTACAAACTGTGACTCTCAGTAGGATGGTTTGCTTTATCACTGTTAAAGTGAATACAAATTTTTAAGGTAATAAATATTGAGCTATGAGACTCTCTTTAAATACCCACACTTTTCTAAGCCTAACTTAGACATAAGAAAAAGGCTCCTAAATTGATTTTAATTATTTTGAACAGATTTGTGTTATGCTCTAGTAAAATAAAGCCATTACACTAGCTGCCTTCCATGGAAACCTGCCTATTTTGTCATTAGCAGTATTCTATTACTTCTCTTTTTTAAACTCATTCTGCTCTATTCTTCAGCAAAGGCCCAGGCACTATGGTTTGCACTTCTGAATACTGTAGTGATTTTTAACAAGGATATTATTTCCCCCCTTTACAGTGGAGATTAAGGATGAATTTTGGCTCCTGAAAGCCTCAGTTGCACAGGGAGAGAGACAACAATGGTTCCTGGAGGCATAATGACTTCAGGCCTTGGAGGGAGGTGAGGGAGGCTCAGAGCACTGGGGAAAGACTGGAATGAGAAACTGGAGGGGGAAATGTTCAGATTGGATGAGGAACCTGGGGAGGGAAATAGAGACTGGTAGTCAGTGGGGATGAGGAATGTAGGTGGGAGAGGGGTGTGGTTGGGGGCCAGGGTGAAGGGAAATTACAAATTGAATGAGGAGCCAAGAAAGGAGAACTGGAACTGGCTGGGACAGTAGATTGGAATTACTAGGGGGAGACTGGGCTGGAGAGTCAGGGGGTGGGGGTGAGACTAAAATTTGCTCCTGAGGAGTGTAGACTGGGATGAAGAGTCAGAGGTGGGGAAGAGACAGGACTGGGACAAGGACAGGTTGGAGGGGATGGGGCAGATGGGCTCAAACTTGAAGGAATGTGCAGAAGAGTGTGTGCCTATTTGAGAACACTCCTCACCAGAACCTGGAATGGAACCCAAGATTTTGAGTATTGCCATTCCTCTGCTGTCAGCAAATATTTGTGAAACACTGGCAAAGTATCTTATCCCTCACTAGTGCTGACACACATAGAGGATGACAAACTTCTACTGCTGTCATTTACCGCATTAGCTCAAGTGGCAGAGTCTTTGTGATGGATCTAAAGGTTCCAACCCTGATGATGACCCAGGTAGGTGTCATTATGATGCCACATGATGGAATTTTTGTTTTTTCAGTTTGCTTTTTTTAAAAACCTAGGAAATTACTACACTAAATGACTACATTAAAAGAACATTATTAAGATGGCAAAGTCAAGCACTCAAAAGTCAGGAAATGCCAGAAATAAGATTGTCTGTACAGTCTCCTGCTTAAAGCAGTTGAATGCTGCTCTGAGAATAGGATTCTATCCCTACCTATCCCTATGGGATGCTGATCAAATCAGTAAAACCAAACTCTTCAGAGATGGTTACTAATTGGGTATTCCTCCCTTTCTGAAAGTTTGACTTGAGACCCTTGAAATCCTGTGGCCTAATTTGTGGAAATACTGAGCACTCACATGGCAACTGAAGTCAATGGGAGCTTTGCTTTGAACACATAGGCTATGTCTACACCATACACTACTAGTGGCAGCACATGGGGTATGTGTAGCTATATGTTGCAGTGAAAAGTCTGCTGTGTCCACACTGCAATATGTAACTACAGCTGTCTGTGAAAGGCTCTGGCAGTTGGGAGACCTGCCAGAAGCTGCTGAAGCTTTTCCCCATTGCTAGAGCCTTTCACTGTGGTGAGCAAAGTCTCCAGAGGCAGCAGGCACTCTGCTGCTAAAAATACCAGTGTAACTAGGGTGGCATAGCTTTGGCAAATAGAATAAAGACATTCTTCAAAGTTGTGGGTATGTATGTGAGTAGATACCCTACATGCTCTTTACTCACCATGTACTTGCATACATACCCACACCTTTCAGCCATGCCTCACCAGCTACATTGCTCTTTATACTTTTGCTAGGGGTGCTATGCAGGTATGTCCTCTACACGCTGCTGAAAGAAGCATGCAATGTAGACATAATTTTTAAGTGTTATATAATACTAAGATCTCTGATAATTCAACTCCTAGGTATTTCACATTGGGCACCCAAAACTAATGCACACTTTTGACTTTCATCTCTTCGTGCCATCTGTAAAATAGGAACAGTAATACCCCCTCATCTCATGAGGGTGCTGTGCAAATAAATTCATTAGTAATTGTGAAGCACTCAGTGATGAGTGCCATAGGAAAGCCCATGAGGAAATTAATAATTCTGTCTTCAGAGCCCGGTTTGAATAGTGTGCCGTAAAGACGGCCTGGGACCACACCTTGAACAATGAGGAGAAAAAGAAATATTGAACAGCTGATCATTAAGTGAGCACTATTCCATCCTGTGCACTGAATAAGGCAGGGGTCCTGTGGAAAAAAATAGTATGTGATCATGTGACTGAAGACTATTATAATGCATAAAACAAAGGGAGCAAATTTTGGTTGCCTGGGCACATTTCCTAACTTTTGAATGCTTGCCTTTGCAGCCTTAATAATGTTCTCTTAGCGTAATATCTGTATGTATATCACCTATCTGGTGGCATTCATTTATACCTCTGCAATGGCCAGCAGATCTAGCAGGCTGTACAAGGAGAGCTGGCGGGTCTCAGAAGGGTCACAGCCATAGTCTTTGTGCACCGAAACACTCTGGCTTGCAATGTGTATTCATCAGGCAAAATACCTCCCAGTGCTCCAGCAAAGGAACTGTTTCTTGTAATTTCATTTGAAAGTATGAAGATTGGCAGCATCAGAATTTTCTTTGAACTGGTGATTGATTAAACTCTTTCTTCAGTAAGTTGCATTTCATATATAAACAATTACAGGAAGCTTGCTGAAATGAACTGTTCTATTAAATGGGCTGACTGCATTCTCCCTGAAGTTAGTAGGAGGGAATGTTTTTTCTTTACTTTATATTGATTCAAATTAATTTTATAAACAGACAAAAATAGAAAATAACAACATCTAAATTTTGAAGCCTATGCTCTGAAATATATGGTACTGTACAGTAAAAAGATCTAAACAGAAAAGGAACGTCTTATAAATACAACATTAAGTTTAGTAACTAATCATCATTAATATCAATGAACTCTTCAAAACCACTCTTATTCTCATTTATAAAACTGGGTTTTCTTTCATTTGCCTTTTATTAGGCTTTTGACATTTTTCAAGTATATTGTTATTAGGGTGACCAGATGTCCTGATTTTATAGGCCAGTCCCGATATTCAGGACTTTTTTTTATATAGGTGCCTATTACTCCCCACCCACTGTCCTGATTTTTCACATTTGCTATCTGGTCACCCTAATTGTTATATAGATCACATGGCATCTCACTGGCTTTTAAATGGATAAATGTTATAGAACAATGATGAGTGAGGCAATATCTTTCATTGGACCAACTTCCCTAAGAGAAAGCATTGTACGTTTATTGTTGAGTTTTATGTGCCCACGTACTCTTGGAGACAGAGAAAGCGAGAACACTTGGGACTCAAATCTTTTCATTAGGAGTAGTTCTTATGTACTCACTATAATGGGAAGATACTAGCTGATACTGTAGGAAAACTCATTGCAGCTTTTAGTATTCTGATTTCCATGCAATAATACAGTAGTCAACCTATCTAGAACATTTATTATGTTTATCTCCTAAAACTGAATTCAAGAATTAATTATCTGTTAAATTTAGCTCTTTGTGATTTGTCTGAACAGACTGCAATTTTAATTAATATTTTTATGACAACTTTTTGTGCAAAATAAATCAGCCTGTGGATTGCTCATAAACAAGTTTCTATGGTTTACTCACAAAAACTTAGCTCACAGCAAGTATTCCTCTGGGAATTCAACATGCATGAGTTGCTGTTTCAGCAGAAGGTTTGTTCATAGATGTCACATGGCACTGGTCCTGTTTCTTGAGTTGATGACCTTATCTTTACAGAGTACTATCACTGCTGCCTTGTTTCCTCATTACTAGAGTTAGTTAACAAATTTTTAAAAAAATCACAACAAATTTCAAAATTGCTTCCATTTCAAAGGGTTTGAAAATAACCCATTTTTATTATTTTGAACCCCCCCCCAACATTTATCTATTTTTTAATGAAAAACATTATCAAAATTGTGCTTCTGTTAAATAACTACATTAACAATAAAACAATGTTGCTTATTCTTGGCTGAAATTATTCACAAATTGATATTATGGAAGAAGACTCTGCAATGAGCATTTACAGCCTTTACAATGAAATACAGAAACTTCTTAGCTAAAAAATATAATTTAAAAATATATTGGGAGTTTTGCCACTGACTTCACTGGGAGAATGAGAAGGCCCAAAACAGACCCCTTAACTTGTTTAAGATGTGGAAAAAGGATGTGTAAGGCCAGGAAAATGTCAAATGATTTAGCTTTAGTGTTCTCTTATCCTTTAGATTCTGTCTTAGAAGGTATTTATTGATCTTGCCTTTATCATAAAAGCATCAGCAAGTGAAGGAAGGGAGACAATGATATCAAATAAAATGTTTATGGAGACAATGTACACATGGAAGAGCTATTTTGAGGTTTTATTATTTTCTATTCATTTTTGACAGCTTGCCAGCCCCAAGAATTGTCAACCATGCAATCATTATCAAAGTGATAAAAATAGCATTTCTTTATTCATGTAAGGATTGTTTTGAGGTGTCAGATCCTGACCCCAGCAAGGGAGAAAGGTATCACTGAATTTTTCTGGAAAAAAAGGTAAACATCTCCCATTCTCTTCAAGGACATGTAGGAGCTTTCATGTCTCGATGGAGGGGCAGGCAGCTGGGAAGCAGACCTTTAAAGGAAGTGGTTGGGTTAAGGGAGAGAATCTACATTACAAACAAAGATTGGAACAATTCTGTTCAGATCCCAGACGAAGATAAGATTTTCCCTTAAGGTTGAACTGCATAAAGGGTTAGAGACAATGCATTTAGTCTACCTTGGACTCATAGTAGTAATTTGATGTAGCATTTCCAGGTGATTCAGGAGCTGGAATTGGTTGGTCCCTCCAGGGGGTGTGTAATAAACTACCTATAGCTGCACTGTGCCTGAACGTAGTAATGTTGTGCTATTCCATCTTAAGGTTGACTAAACCAAGGTGACTCTTCTGGAGCTGCCAGGTAGCAGAATGTATATATGAAAATGACATGCTCAGGCACGAGATTATCAGGATAAAGTCCTTTCTCTAAATATTCACTCATCCATCATTCCACCCTCATCCATGCTTTCACCCTGCTAAAGAAATCAGTGTTAAAAATAGGAATAGGGAAAAGGAAGAAAGTCCACTAAAAAGTGGGGGAGCGCAAAGAAAGAGCATGGGGGAGATATTAATCTCCTGCTGTACTATGCAAAAAAGACCCTTTGTTTAGGAGGGGAAAACCTTAAGCAAATGCTGCAGAAAAATAAAGAAATTTTGCTGAGAAAATGCAAATGATTCTACTGTTCAATATTGCTATATATATATATTTTTAAAATCATTATACAGCAAAGCTGAAAAACATCATGTCAGTTCTGCAGCCATGTTCTTGTGATCTCAGCAGACCTCTACATTTTAGACAATAATATGTTGGTACTATATCATCATCTGTGTCTCAAATGGGAGAATTGAAATAATTCTTCTACTTTGTGAATATAAACATTTGCATAAATAAATTGCATCTATGAACATGCAGCAATTGCATCAAGAATTCTCCCAAAGTGCCAGATGTTATTGCCCAGCAACCAAATCTCATGAAACAGAAAGAATCATAAGAATTATCTTGAGCATATGATGTAAAGTTCGATACAGCCTATGAACATGAAGACACTGTCAATAGTGGTCTGTAAAGTGAAAGGCATAATACATTCATGATTATTAATAATGACTATATATATTTTTTACTGACCACCACTGACCACCCCATGGTGACCTCACGTACCGCAGTCCTTCAGCCTGTCCACGTGCAGAGCTCCCATTAACATCTTTGGGAGTTTTGTGCACTCAAGTGCTCTGAGATTAGGTTCTAAGTTCCCAACACTATTGTCTGTTTTTACTGTGCATTCATGATAAGTCTTTTGTGGCATTTGGAAAGTTTACATCAGCATAGTCTCCCTCCATGGTTTTGTTTTCACAAACTAGAAAACAAACAGGTTTTTATGACAGTTAAGAGAAGACGAAGAAATAAGGGAAAACAGCCTCAATGACACAGTTAGCAACAGCAGAGAAAAACATAAATGCACCTGTACCTTCTTAGAGTATAGTAAAGCAAATGGATGTTAGCTTGGGCCTTTCCATCTCAGACCAGAATGGGGCAGCATTATCCAAGCAAATTCTAGTTGTGACTCTGCTAGAGAACTTTCAGGATGAAATATCAGTAGGAAGCACAGAAAACAAACTTGTTAGAATGTATCCGTAACCAGCTCAGTCAAAAAACTCGATGCTTCCAGTTGTTTAGTGGAGAAAGATCACACACTGCATCATAAAAGCTGGGAAAGATAAGGTTGTCATTGATTAATGACTGAAGGCCAGATTTGTAAAGGTGCTTAGGAACCTAGTAATTTCAATGGGAATTAGGCTTCTATTTGGTTAGTGAGATTTTCAGAAGTACCTTTAGGCACTATTATCTTTAAAAATCTGGCCCTGAATGCCTTAAGAAACCAGGAACCAGTGAAGGCAAAACTCTTCTCTGTCATTGTATTTAAACCACACTCGTCACTGTGGTACATACAGGTACATATAAAAATTGAGACAAATATAATCAGTTCTATAGGTGACAAAAGAGGACTGGATATAGGCCACTGTTACTTCTGTTGCTATGGAGCTGCCTACTTATTCTGAGAAGGTGTTTTCTCCTGAGGAGCAGCCACATAAGCCAGTTTCAGCCTTACAGGGATATTTATGCAATTTGTTTATTACATCTTTCAGCCTGGCTGCCATGTATGGCAACTGGGATCATGGGAAGGATAATATTAGGGGATACCCCATCATGTCTATTTGTACCTCATCATGATGGCCTAGCAGGGAACTGGGCTTTTCCTAGCAGACTGACGAACATTCAAGACGGGGAAAATTCTGAAAAGGGCTGTGAAGCCCAAAGAGAAAGCTCCCAGCTGACAGCCCTCTTAAGGATCTAGAGATTTCAGTTATGAAGTATTGGCCTTAAGATTTATCACTCCCCATACAATACTGATCACTGAGAGATAAGGAAAGAGGATGTGAAGGAGACCTCTGCTAGCATTTAACACTTCATTTCATCAGCTAGAAATAGATTTAAGGCACAGGGAAACCTACACAATATATTTCTCCCACACAGGAAGAAGTGAGATGGAAAGCGTTTATGATCTCCTCTCAACATTGTCAATTTTTCTTTTCATTTTCTTCTCTATTTTACAGTAGAAGCATTTGCAACTGAATTCCACTTTGTCTGAAAAGATTCAGTGCTTTGGGGTTCCCTGGTAGAATCAGAGAAAGTTATTAACAAATTTGTACTGAAATTGCCGATTAGGATGTTTTCTTTTTTGCTTGTTGAAATGAAATTTTAAAAAGAGACTGTCAGGTTTCAAATCTTATTTACTTTATTACACAAGAAGATGTGAGTTTCTACTGTTGATCTGATGGTATTAAAGTGGGTACTGCCAAGCTGACAAAACATCACTAATGGTTTTAAAAAAAAAAGGATAAGGCAATTTTTCTTCATGTCAGTCATGATAATACTGCTAGGTCTGGTTTTGATTAATAAATAGAAGTAAAAATGCCAAGCCAAGAGAAAGAGAATTGGTAATATTGATATCAAGGCACGTTTTGTTTGCTAGCAATCCTGTTGCCTGCAAAAGAAATGGCAAGGTGGAACATTGACCCACTCTAAAAGTAATGAGGGACATATACATGCAGAGCTGGAAAATTAACAGCTTTCATTAATAGATAGATCTATATACTTGAGATGTGATTGTATAACTGTGAAGGTAAAATGAGCTGGGAGTGTATCTGCATGGTGGGGTGGTGGGACAGAGGAAGCAATTAAATTGCAATAGCTTATTAAGGAACTAAAAAATAACTTTTGAGCTTAGAAAGAAAGAAAAAACTTAGCAGATTCACTATAATGTGATACAAACCCAAGAAACAAATACTTCCTGCCTTGTTCTAGCCCATAATCAAATTGCAAAAATTTCATTCATTTTCAAGTCATAAAGCAATGGCAAGAAATGTGTCTCTCTCTAGATAGTAAGACTCTGATCCATATTTAGTACATGAAAATGCTCCCTGTCCCCAGATCTTCTTGCTCCAGAAAAATAACTAAATTAAATCTCCATATTAAAATTCTTTTCAAATAATAATATTGCACCAAGAAGATTAGAAAATAAAAACTTTTAAAGTCACATTTAAAGGGGGGTAAATTTAAAACACTTGCAGCCTCACGTCAGGATATTCCAGAAGACAGGCCACAGTAGCAAAGAAATATAGAAAAACCCATTCTGCCCTGACACCCCCAAGGAACCAACCCCTGGCAGACTTGCATTTGTGGTTTGAACACAACAGAGTACATGGAATTCAAATAGTATGGGACTGTCAACTTCCAGAAAAACAGTCCATCTTAATTCAGCCAGATTCTGAAAAATAAATAAATAACTCCACAGTGTCAGAAAGGAAAATTTGTAGCTCAGCCTCTCAGGTCAAATTGCTTTTGTGCCATTTCTGCGGTACATATTTTCAGCTTAGCCTGAATTGCTTTTGCAGAATTGCCTTAGACAATCCATTTGTTTTAATGTACATTTAGGGCTGAATTAAAGTCTTAAGTGTTCTTTAGAAGAGCGAACACACAATGCAGTTTAGAGGAATGTTATTTAAAAATGCATTTGAATAGGACTGATTCTGCAGTCCTTACCTACATTGAAGGGTACTTAAGGTCTACATTGAGCATGTATTCAATTCCATGATTATGCAGCAGGTTGCAGTTGCATCTCCTAAGAAGGAGCCTCAGGAAGTAACTTAACTTACAGTCATAATTTCTCCCTTGCTTCCCCCTGGCTCCTGGAGGGGAGTAATTTGTTACAGCACTTTACCAAGTACAGCATATTTTCCTTCCCCCACCTTGAACCATTTCAGTTTTTCTAGTATTTGCTAGTATTCTGGGGGCAGAGCCAACACTCCTCACTCCTCTGGGGGAGATGGGGTGAGTACTGGACATACTGGGGATAGGACATGCTGCCCTGCTTTCAATTAGGTGCAAGAACTCAAGGTCTGGGGAGCGCTGTAACACAGCAGGACAGGGTGCTGGAGGAGTCTCACCCCTGTTTGTCCCCCGTGAAGAGGTATAGAAACCCCACACTGGGCCTAAAGGGGTTAAAAGGCAATACTGGGCTCAGGTAGCCCCACCTTGCCAGCATGCTCTGGTTGGAGTGGGTTAAAAGGAGCTCAGAAGCCCTGGCACAGGTTGATGGACAGACAGCAGGAGAGAGGAATCCTTCTCTGGGAAGGCAGACAAAAGGCTGCGCGTGAGAGTAGGCAAGGCCCACAGGCAGAGCCTTCTCCAAGCACCACCTGCTTTGAGAACCAGCAGATCCAGCAGGGCTCTGCTCATTTGCACTCTTTTTGTTAAGCAAGTGACTGCTTGGACTATAGGGGCCATGCCCCAAACTCAAGGGCCATAGAAGTTGGAAGTAGCCCAGGCCACTGGACTTAGACTTTCTGCAGTGAGGACCCTGCTGAAGTTGCTTGCCAAGGGGCCTGAGCTAGGATCTGCTGGAGAGGAAGGGTCCGGGTCCTCCTACCATACCCTCTTAAGGCTGAGGCCCAGATGCAGGTGGATGCCAGAAAATTCCCAGCTTAGGGTCAATAACCCAGCCATTTCTACCACCCTGACAGAAAGGTAAGGGGCTGGAGAGCAGCTGTGCTAACCACTAGGCATCCTGGCCCTCCGAGTGCCCTATCACAGTTCTACGATGGCTAGGCACAAGCAGGCTCTAAGTGAGTAGTCCCACTGAATGCCAATGAGTAAATGTGGCAGAATCAGGCTTTCTGTGATTAGATTTATAATTATTATTATTCATATAACACCCAAGTGATTAGTCCCTCAGAGAGCAAATACAAAATTTGTTCCCATTCTTGAAGAATTTACAATCTAATTTTACACAAGTTGTAAAAGGGTATTGTTACAAACAGCTGGTGGGAAATGTGTGAGGGTAGTGGAAGTGGACAGATGGGGAAACAGTAATAAGATTACAAAGATGGTTTTATTAGATTTAAAAGTTCCTTAAGTAACTGTTTATAGGCTAAGGTTTTGCTTTCTACCGGTGTAGTGAACAATAGAGGAGACACAGATCCAGTAATTATTGTAAAAGGAAAAGGTAATTAGCCTGGGATAGGGCAAGTAGAAATGGAGGTCTCTATTTATAATGATTCATCCTTAGAATTAAGATAAAGGAAAACATAAAAACATAAAAACATAAAAAGCGCAACAGGTCCAATTTCAAATACAGACATCTGACTTGGACATAGAAATTCTGTATTTAAATGCGCAAATCTACAGTTTGGTGCCCAAATACATGTTGTACATGCCCATGTGCTAATTTGCGTGATGAGGTCCTAATCAAGTGACATGTTCATATGTTGTGCATGGAGATTTGGGTGAATGACTCACACTGAAGTTATTGGGAAAGAAAGAGCTGAAGCCCTGTGGCTACTCTTTGACCATGTACGCCTATGTATTTTGGAGCAGAATAGAGATGATTTGATAGGATACCAAGTAATTATGCAAATATTTACGTTAGTGAAACAAATGGGAGAAGTGTAAGAAACAATTCGCAAGCAAAAATGTATATTAAAAATTAATGGCATATAATTTTCTTTTGTTTTTTCCTTGAGTTGGGTGGGATGGCAGAGGGGAAAAAAAACATGTTTTACAGGAGAGCTTTGATTGCTTGCAGAGGGCTTGATACAACGTGATGAGTCTTTCCAGTGACTTCAACGGGGTTTGGGTGATGTTTGGTGCACCAAACCAAGCTAATATGAGGAAAAGTGGTAGAATCAGCCCCCTCTAAAGCAGCATAATGCATTTTACTTGTTCATACTTTTATTGCATATTAAATTTATTAAATAAAACATGGGTAATTAAATCACCATGAGAAAATAATTAATGACTGTGAAGCTAAATCAAATGACCATGTAAATAGAGAATACAGGAATATAAGCACATAAATAAGCATATAATGGTCAGAAGTCAGTTTTACAAGACAATAATGCAGCAGTGGAGTGACTGAACTATGTGGCTAAATACAAGACTGTTTTTACCGAAGGGGGAAAGGGTAGAACTGGGTGAACAATGTGCATGAAACCTTTTCTTTTGCCAAAAAAATGCAGATTTGGGTCAACTGAAACAATTTAATAAATGCATGTAAATTTCAGAGAGTTGTTTTGGTTGGGGGAAAATATTGTTTGGAAATGTTTTTATGGTTCATTTTGGCATTTCTAAAAGAAAGTGTCTTATTTTGGAAAGATGTTTTTGTTTTGGAATTTTCCTTAATTTGATTTTAAAAACCATTTTAAACCACTTAAAAACCTCAAAATCAAAATGAAATGTTTTGTTTTGTTTCAGGTTGACTGACACATTTTTAAGTTGATTTGAAACAAAACTTTTTTGACATTTTGCTTTGCTGAAAATTTCAAAGCATTTTCATGCTGGGCCAATCCAAAGCAATTTTTTTTATTATTATTTTTCACGACATATTTAATTATTCGCAACTCACTTGGAATGGAGTTAGTAGCCTAGTAAACTGGCACAAAGGTGATATTACCATTGCTATGACACACATGCTTAAAAATATATTTCAGAAATGAATGTTAGAAAAATAACAGAACCCAAATATAAAGCTAAGAAGCCAAAATCAATTCTGAGAACCAAAATCAAAATAATCAAGCCAAACAATATCGAAAACTATGAGCAGTCTAACTTGATTTTGGGTCCAGAATTACTGACAGGTTCAAATGTGTCAACCCCAAGGGAGGCGTCTACAGAGTTTAGGTTAGTTTAGGTTAGCAACCAAAGCAATTTACCAGTGAAGAGGAAGTGTGGAGGCTTGTGGAGGAGGTTGAGGAGGGGAGGCACAAAACTGCATGTTACTGCCTTAGGGTTTTGAAAATTTGGAAAGGCCATTTAAAAAATTATATGTTTTAAAAGCAAACTTTGTTTCTGGTTGACCTATCAAAAGTATTGAAATTAAAAACATAGTTTGCCTCCTAAATCTTAATGCAGATCACTGGACATGAAACGAATATATCCAAAGCACAATTCATGCCAGATCACTAATACATGAAGTATTGAGAATGTGACATTGCTCTAGCACAGACCAGAAAGGGGTCATTACTAGAGCTGACCAAGAAATTTCCATCAAAATGAGAGGAAAAATGTAACAAACATTTTCAAAATTCCCCATCACCCTCCTCATTTTCTGACTCCCTCTAGTCATGAAAATAAAGAGTTCTTCCTCACCCCATCCAGGGAAGATGGGACAATCTTCCTTTCCGCCAGGGAGAATAGCTCAGACGTGAAACAGACAGGGAGTCATGTTCTGTGAGACTTAAGCAGGAGAGAGAATGTCAAGCAGCTGGGGAAAGATAATGGGGCCAGTAACCCTGGTTGATGCAATGGGAGCTCTGAATTAGTCCTGCACAAAGAACAGGGGCAGCTCCAGGCACCAGTGCACCAAGCATGTGCCTGGGGCGGCAAGCTGCAGGGGGCAGCCTGCCAGTCACTGTGAAGGCGGCAGTCAGGCTGCCTTTGGCGGCATGCCTGCGGGAGGTCCGCTGGTCCCGCGGTTTCGGCGGCAATTCGGCAGCGGGTACACCAAAGGCACGGGACTGGCGGACCTCCTGCAGGCATGCTGCCGAATCTGCATTACCAGTGGACCTCCTGCAGGCATGCTGCCGAAAGCCGCCTGACTGCCATGCTTGGGGCGGCAAAATACATACAAAATCTTTTATTGATTTTGTTGCTATCTTCTGGACTCCAACTTATCCACATCTTTCCTAAGTGTGGCATACAGACCTGGACACCGTACTCCAGCTGAAGCCTCACCAGAGGTGAGAGGGGCAATTACCTCTAGTGCCTTATATACAACACCCCACTTAATACGCCCAGAATGATATTACTCTTTTTTGCAACTGCATCACACTGTTGACTCATGTTTAATTTGTGATCTACTATAACCTCCCAGATTCCTTTCTGCAGTACTGCCACTACGCCAATTATTCCCTATTTTGTAGTTGTGCATTTGATTTTTCCTTCCAACAATAAAGACTTTGGACTTGTCTTTACTGAATTTCATCTTGTTGATTTCAGACCAATTGTCTAATTTTCACATTTGTTTTGAATTCTAATCCTGTTCTCCAAAGTGAAAACCCTCCCAGACTGGTATCATCTGCAAATTTTATAAGCATACTCTCCACTCCATTATACAAGTCATGAGTGGAAATATTGAATAGTACCGGACTCAGTACTGACCCCTGCAGGCCTCACAACATATGCCTTCCGAGCTGGACAGCAAACCATTTATATTACTTTTTGAGTACAGTCTTTCATCCAATTGTGCATCCACTTTATAGCAATTTAATCTTGAAAACATTTCCCTGGTTTGCTTCTGAGAATATCATGTGGGACTGTGTGAAAATCCTTACTAAAATCATGATGCCTATATGGCTCTGATTTCTGGAACACCCACATTCATTGACTTTGAGATTTCTGGCAGTTATGCCATGGTTAAAAAACAACCACATTTGTACAATATTGCCAACCCCAAGCATTCAAAAAACTTGAGTCATGATCCAAAATCATGAGATTTTCTTTAAAAAAATTCTAAATTATACATTTTATGTTTTTTTTATTGCCTTCTACTTTTTGAGTCTTTAGGCTTCATGTTGTTGGGATTTTTAAAAACATTTTCTCCACAATCATGAGATTCTCACCTGGGCTCCAAGAGCTGGGAATCTAATAAAAACTCAAAATATCACAAAATCATTGGATTTGGCAATGCTGTTTCCATGGGATTGTTCACATGGGATCAATCATACCCAAGAACAGTGGTTGTGGGTGGAGGATTTTCATTATGTTTGTCATTGAAACACCCATATTACTAGATTAACTGAATGCTAATAATTGCAAGAATTTTTCAGATACTTTTTTTTAACAACTCCAATAATGCTCCTGGATCTACAAGAGATGGAAATCAGGACTTGAGTCCAGCAGCCCCTGTATATATGATGTAGCCACTGAAAGATATCATCATGATCTGCTACCTAGATGATAGTTTGAAAATCAGGAAGTAAGACTGGCTTCTACAATGCTTGTGTTCTGAATCATCAGTGTAAATAATTGTTAGAGAGCAAAAGTGGCAATAATATTTCTTAAGATGGTGCCTGCTGTTGTAGTTACAGTTTTGGTATCCATACTACAAATGAGAAGATATCCTTATACCTTAAGACTCACCTACAAGAAGAGGTATTCATTTGCTTGCTTGTATAAATCATTCTCCAAGAAAAGAATGTTCTCATCAGTGTATCCCTAAAGAATAAAATTATTCAAGATAATGAGGAATCACAGTGATGGATTGGAGGAAATTTTTCAAAAGCCCATACAGGCTTTAGAAGGACAAGTGCCTCATGTGAAAGTCAATGGGACTTGTTCTCCGAAATCCCTGAGGTGTGTTTGAAATTTTTCCCCTGGGCTATTATGGCAGTGATTTATAATCTACTTCCTTGTACATAATTGTTTGGTTAATGTTTATAAATTGAAGTACGGAATTCAAATAGTACATCTGAGTCCTGTACAGATCCAAAACTTCACATATCAACAAAGTTTGGCTGCCCAAAAAAAGCTTAGTCCTAGACCTAAAGCAAATTTTTAAAAAATCCAATAGATGGACTTTGAAAGAGATATGAAGAAGGGAACTCAAGAACTACCCATACACTGGTATAACTCAGAATATGTTTGCCCAAGATGGAGATTTTTTTTTTAAACAATTCTTATCAACCACCAGGCAGACCCAAAATAAAGCAAACTTTATTTTAAGAAGTTTATAAATAACATTGGTTTTGGTTGAAGATTGTAGTTAATGTCCTGTGATGGAGGAGATGAAGCAGCCATGGGAATGTTGTGCTGTCTATTTGTGGTTTATTTGTTTTTCAGTGGGCAATTGTAAGCCTTACAAGCCTAATTTTTTGGACATAGCAAGAAACACTTAGCTGCCAGGGATTTGGGTGGGGGGCAGAGTCAAACATAGGATCTGAGTTGATGTGGCCTTCAGTTGTTCCTGTAAAGGTAAATACAATAATGCAGGGCTTGGGGGGGAAGGGGAATTTGTTTTTCAAACTTTGAAATATCTTCTAACCCTTCTGAAGGTATGCATGTGTGGCTTTCATGGTATTACCAGAAATGCTAAAAAATAAAATCTTTCCACGGCACGTCATTAAACCAAAATCTTCTCCATTGAAATAGGAGTATCCAGGGATGGCTGCATCAGAGTTTGTTATTTATGTGGAAAAGGAGAGAATGACCCCCAAGATGGCTAGTTGTTTGCTTTTCTGCAGAGATTGAAAGTGACTCTGAATTCTCTGACCACTCTGACCAAAATCTGACTAACTCTGTGTGAAGGTACAAAGAACACAGAGACCTGAACACACAGAGCAGCAGCTCATAAGCTCAGTAGGGAAAGTCAGGCCAGTAAAACAGACTGTTTATTGATGGGAAGCCCTGCAATTGCTAACAAAATAAACATTTAAATTATAATATAGAGTTGCTTGCAAACCAAATCCAGGAGAATCATTTCCACATTCTCAACTCCCCTCAATATGTTTTTGAGCACTCTCTGGAAAAGTTTTGATTTAAAACATTTAAAACAATCCTATCATGCTAGAGAGAAACTACAGAACTAATAGAAAGCCCCAAATACCCAGGGAGTGGAGAGGAAGAGCTGTGATCAGAAGACTTGGTTATTTATAAATAAAATAAATCTGCTCAGAGAATTGAAAACTTGAGGTATAAATATAGAAAGTTTTTCATTTTTTTCCTTGATTTGGAAAAATCAGTTTAAGCAAACAGGATATGGCTTATGCCTGACAAAAGAGCTTTTGTGAAGTGATATGTAGATGCTTCATTTATACATAAGAAAAAACTCTGGATAAAAGAGTTAATCTTCTGGGATGCAAAATCAGCAAAAGTCTTACTGAGTAAAATCAAAGCCAAGAAAACTTGGGAGTGAAAACTCACTCAGGCACCTGAAAATGAGAGCAACTTGTAAACATACTCTAAGATTGATAGACACTGTAGCTAACTATCCTTTAATGTTACTACATTTGGGTGTGAATTTTACTTTTATTGTTACCAATTATACTTCATTTTTTGTTTTCTTTCCTAAATTTGCATGGTTCTAATCTTAAAACAATGCAAAATCATTTTAAAGACCATTGAAAGGTTCTTTCATACTGAAACACTATGTAACATAATATAGCTTTTCTCCAAGTAGCCAATTATTGACATAAGAGGCTGAAAAATTGGAAAGATGTTAGGTTGGCATAAGGATATAAAATAGCTATACAAGGTCAGACGAAAGGTCCATCTAGCCCAGTATCCTGTCTTCCAACAGTAACCAGTGCCAGATGCTCAGAGGAAAAGAATGGAATAGGGCAATTTATTTAGTGAGCCATTCCCTGTCATCCAGTCCCAGCTTCTAACACTCAGAGGTTTAAGGACCTCCAAGTTGTGTCCCTGGCCATCTTGGCTAGTTGCCACTGATGTACATCTTCCTGAGTGTATCTAATTCTTTTTTGAACCCAGTTATACTTTTGGCCTTTACAGCATCCCCTGACAATAAGTTCCTCAGGTTGACTGGACATTTGTGAAGAAATATTTTGTTATGTTGGTTTTAAACTTTCTGCCTATTAATTTCATCAGGTGACCCCTGGTTTATGTCTTATGTGAAGGGATGAATAACAGGTTATAAAGTTAATACTTTCATGACAAACAAATTAACTTGGTGGGACTAGTCACTCTTATGTAAATCACTACACTTAAATAACACAAAAAGGGAACTTGATACTGAGGGCTGATAGGTCCTTTGTACACATGACTTTTCTATGGGAAAACATGTCAATATATATTTAGTTTCCTTACATCCAGAATCTTTCACTTGAAATAGCAAAAAATGCAAAATTCCAAGACACTAAGGATAATTTATTTTATTCATTACTTCAGATTTTTAAATACACATATAGGTGCCCATCCAGTGCCCTGGACACCACCTACCCCATACGTTAAAAATCACAACATAAACAAATAATTTACACCGGATTTATTGCGGGGGGGGGGGACATCTGTGATTTTAGTTGAGCTCCAAATTATCTAGCTATGAGATGACTAAAGGGGAGAAAATGTAACAATTTACAAATACTTAAAAAGTGTCAGGGTGAGGAATTAACTAACACAGTTAATTGTGTATAGCAAGGAGTAATGGAATAAAATGAAGAAAGGTGAAATGAACAGAATAAAATGGATATCAAGGGAAAGTGTCCTGACAGTACAATAGAATAATCTTCCAAGAAAAGTGATGGAAGCTCCATTAAGATGAGATTTTTGATACTATACTGGACAGTACACTAGGGAATGTATTGGAAGGAAGGATCCCACGATAGCAGGAAGATAGATGAGATCCCCCTGTAACTTCAGTGATTCTACAGTTTAGGAAAACTGACAGTCCTTAATCAAAGTGGCAAGAAGAACCTGCTACTATGATGGTGATGCCATTCCCAGAGAGGGCAGTACAAGTTATATTATTTGCTTAATTGTGCAGGTTGCACCTGGGTAGTGTCTAAACGATCATCTTCAGTTTCTTATCCTCTGAACCTTTCATTTCAGCACACCCTTTAACCAAACCTTTTCTCCCTTCTGAGGTTGTGCAATACATTTTGAACACTTTTGCTACCCTGTTAATACAGTATTTCAACAGACTTTGCATGCTATTGAGTGTTAAAAGAATGACTATTCTTTCCTATTTTCCCAGAGGATGTTAAGATCAGAAAATACTAAACTACCTAAGAACAGCAGGCTTGGTATAGTGATGCAAAGGGGAATATATTATTAATTATAATTAATCTATTATATTACACCTCTACTCTGATATAAGGCGACCCGATATAAGGCGGGTTCGCATACAACGCGGTAAAGCTCTGACACTCTGCTCTGAGCAGCATGTTAAGGGTGCCGGGCCAGGCTGGGGCCGAGGGGTTCAATAAGGGGCAGAGGGTTTGGAGGGTGGTCAGGGGCTCCCCCCCAGGGACTGGGGGGCAGGAGCTGTGGGAGGGCACTTTTGGGGGCCCCGCAGTCCCAGAGTGGCCTGGGGGATTAGCGGGTGGCCGGGAGCACCCCGCTCTGCTTCCCTCGCCCCGGCCCCAGCTGTGCTGCTTGGGGGAGGAGGCCTGGGGGAAGGGATCCCCCCACACTCACCAGCAGTGGCGGAAGTGGAGCAGCCCAGCCCCAGCCCGCTGCACTCCGCCAGCTCCCAGCCGCAGCACTCTGCTTCCCACCACAGATGAGTACGGGAGGCGTCCTTTCCCCAACCTCCCCGCACTCACTTGTGGCGGGAAGCGGAGCACCGTGGCTGGGAGCTGGCAGAGTGGAGCGGGCTGGGGCCGCGTTGCTCTGCTTCCCGCCATCACTGAGTGCAGAGGGTGTCCTTTCCCCAACCTCCCCGCACTCACCGGCGGCAGAAAGCAGAGCAGCCCAGCCCCAGCCAGCTCCACTCAGCCAGCTCCCAGCCATGGCACTCCACTTCCCACCGCAGGTGAGTGCAGGGCTTTCCTCAGCCTTCCCCCAGTGACACGGCTGGGGCCAGGGCAAGGAAAGCGGAGAGAGCTGGGGCCGTGTTGCTCTGCTTCCTGCCGCAGGTGCATGTGAGGGAGGCATCCTTTCCCCAACCTCCTCGCACTCACTGGGGGCAGGAAACAGAGCACTGCAGTTGGGAGGTAGTGGACTGCGGCCGGGCTGCTCCGCTTCCCACCGCTGCCGGTGAGTGCCTGTCAGGGGGCGGGGTGGAGTGAAAGGGGTCGGAGCATTAAAAAAGGTTGCAGAGCAGTTTTTAAACTAAGAGATGGGGGAAACCGACTGCTGCAGAGGAGCACGTGGATCGGATAGAGACTTCTCTTAGAGGAGAGTCTATTGATAGAGATTCTCTACGTTTTAGTCAGGAGCAGAGGATGGAAGAGGATAATCTAGAGGACAGATCAGACAAGAAACATTTACATGAAAAAGAATCGGACACATCAGAAAAGGGCAGACAAATAAACAGTGACATTTTTTTAAAGTGATTATATATAAATGCCAGAAGTCTAAATGATAAGATGGGTGAACTAGAGTGCCTTGTGATAAAGGAGGATATTGATATAACAGAAACCTGGTGGACTGAGTCATCACAGAAACCTGGTGGACTGAGGATAATCAATGGGACACAATCATTCCGGGGTACAAAATATATTGGAAGGACAGAACAGGTCGTGTGTGGGGGGGAGTGGCAATATACACCTCTACCCCAATATAACGTGGTCCTCGGGAGCCAAAAATCCCTACCGTGTTATAGGTGAAACCCCATTATATCGAGATAGTGGTGGCAGGGCTCCAGCAGTGATTTAAAGAGCCCAGGGCTCCCCACAGTGGCCAAAGTTCCGAGCCCTTTAAAGCACCGCCAAAGCCCCGCTGCCGGAGCCCCGGGGTAGCAGCGGCAGGGCTCAAGCGGTGATTTAAAGAGGTCCGGGCTCCAGCCACTGCACGGAGCCCGGTCCCTTTAAATTGCCAGCTGACCCCCACTGCCACAGGCCCGGGGTTACCATGCTATATGTGAACCCATGTTATATTTGGTCACATTATATTGGAGTAGAGGTGTATGTGAAAGAAAATGTAGAATCAAATGAAGTAAAAACTTAAGTGAATCCACATATTCCATAGAATCTCTATGGATAGTAATTTCATGCTCTAATAAGAATATAACATTAGGAATCTATTATCGACCACCTGACCAGGACAGTGATAGTGACAATGAAATGCTAAGGGAAATTAGAGAGGCTATCAAAATTAAGAACTCAATAATAGTGGGGGATTTCAATTATCCCCATATTGATTGGGAACATGTCATCTCAGGACAATATGCAGAGACAAAATTTCTTGATACTTTAAATGACTGCTTCTTGGAGCTGCTGGTACGGGAACCCACAAGGCGAGAGGCAACTCTCGATTTAGTCCTGAGTGGAGCGCAGGAGCTGGTCCAAGAGGTAACTATAACAGGACCGCTTGGAAATAGTGACCATAATATAATAACATTTAACATCCCTGTGGTGGGAAGAACACCTCAACAGCCCAACACTGTGGCATTTAATTTCAGAAAGGGGAACTATGCAAAAATGAGGGGGTTAGTTAAACAGAAATTAAAAGGTACAGTGACTAAAGTGAAATCCCTGCAAGCTGCATGGATGCTTTTCAGACACCATAATAGAGGCCCAACTTAAATTTATACCCCAAATTAAAAAAACACAGGAAAAGAACTAAAAAAGAGCCACCGTGGCTTAACAATAATGTTAAAGAAACAGTGAGAGATAAAAAGGCATCTTTTAAAAACTGGAAGTCAAATCCTAGTGAGATAAATAGAAAGGAACATAAACATTGCCTAATTAAGTGTAAAAATGTAATAAGAAAAGCCAAAGAGGAGTTTGAAAAATGGCTAGCGAAAAACTCAAAAGGTAAAACATGTTTTATAAGTACATCAGAAACAGGAAGCCTGCTAAACAACCAGTGGTGCCCCTGGATGATCGAGATACAAAAGGAGCGCTTAAAGATGATGAAGTCATTGCGGAGAAACTTAATGGATTCTTTGCTTCAGTCTTCACAGCTGAGGATGTTAGGGAGATTCCCAAACCTGAGCTGGCTTTTGTAGGTGACAAATCGGAGGAATTGTCACAGATTGAGGTGTCACTAGAGGAGATTTTGGAATTAATTGATAAACTTAATAGTAACATGTCACCGGGACCAGATGGCATTCACCCAAGAGTTCTGAAAGAACTCAAATGTGAGGTTGCGGAACTATTAACTTGTAACCTGTCCTTTAAATCGGCTTCTGTATCCAATGACTGGAAGATAGCTAATGTAACGTCAATATTTAAAAAAGGCTCTAGAGGTGATCCCAGCAATTACAGACTGGTAAGTCTAACATCAGTACCGGGAAAATTAGTTGAAACAATAGTAAAGAATAAAATTGTCAGACACATAGAAGAACATAAATTGTTGGGCAAAAATCAACATGGTTTCTGTAAAGGGAAATTGTTTTTTACTAATCTATTAGAGTTCTTTGAAGGGGTCAACAAACATGTGGAGAAGGGGGATCCAGTGGACATAGTGTACTTAGATTTCCAGAAAGCCTTTGACAAGGTCCCTCTCCAAAGGCTCTTACATAAATTAAGTTGTCATGAGATAAGAGGGAAGGTCCTTTCATGGATTGAGAACTGGTTAAAAGACAGGGAACAAAGGGTAGGAATAAATGGTAAATTCTCAGATGGGTAACAAGTAGTGTCCCCCAAGGGTCAGTCCTAGGACCAATGTTATTCAACTTACGCATAAATGATCTGGATAAAGAGGTAAAAAGTGAGGTGGTAAAATTTGCAGATGATACTAAACTGCTCAAGATAGTTAAGACCAAAGCAGACTGTGAAGAACTTCAAAAAGATCTCACAAAATTTAATGTGGATAAATGTAAAGTAATGCACATTGGAAGAAATAACTCCAACTATACATACAATATGATGGGGGCTAATTTAGCTACAACGAATCAGGAAAGAGATCTTGGAGTCATCGTGGATAGTTCTCCGAAGACATCCACACAGTGTGCAGCGGCGGTCAAAAAAGCAAACGGGATGTTAGGAATCATTAAAAAGGGGCTAGAAAATAAGACAGACAGTATCTTACTGCCCTTGTATAAATCCATGGTATGCCCACATCTTGAATACTGCATACAGATGTGGTCTCCTCATCTTAAAAAAGATATACTGGATTTGGAAAAGGTTCAGAGAAGGGCAACTAAAATGATTAGGGGTTTGGAATGGGTCCCATATGAGGAGAGATTAAAGAGGCTAGGACTTTTCAACTTGGAAAAGAGGAGACTAAGGGGGGATATGATAGAGGTATATAAAATCATGAGTGATGCGGAGAAAGTAAATAAGGAGACGTTATTTACTTGTTCCCATAATATAAGAACCAGGGGCCACCAAATGAAATTAATGGGCAGCAGGTTTAAAACAAATAAAAGGACGTTCTTCACACAGTGCACGGTCAACTTGTGAAACTCCTTACCTGAGGAGGTTGTGAAGGCGAGGACTATAACAGCATTTAAAAGAGAACTGGATAAATTCATGGAGGTTAAGTCCATTAATGGCTATTAGCCAGGATGGGTTAGGAAGGGTGTCCTTAGCGTCCGTTTGTCAGAGGGTGGAGATGGATGGCAGGAGAGAGATCACTTGATTATTGCCTGTTGGGTTCACTCCCTCTGGAGCACCTGGCATTGGCCACTGTCAGTAGACAGAATGGACCTTTGGCTAGATGGACCTTTGGTCTGACCCAGTATGGCCATTCTTATGTTCTTATGTTCTCATGTAATATAGCTCATTATTTGGTTTCTTGTAAAAGAAAGGGGCCGTCAGAATACCATCTGGTCCTGGTGACTTATTACTGTTTAGTTTATCAGTATTTAATATTCTGTTAATAAAACCAAAAACACAAATGAATTGCTCAGTCCTATAAAATATGAATATTAGAATTCATTTTCTGAGGTCAATTTCTGTGAATTAGAGCCCAGCCTTGCCATCTTTACTGACATGAAAAATCCCTTTGACTTCAGTGGGATAACTCATGTGAACAAATGATGTGGTACTCGGTCCAAAATGTGATAATCCATAAAAATAATTAATTAAAATAATAAAATCAAGTTCTCTAAAAACATGGTGAGGAGACCTATATGAGGTGTTTCCAATGAAATCTGAATATAGATGAAATTCAGGTACTAGTGTATTTTCTTATGACCTTGAAACTTGGGCTATACTTGCTAAGGTTTGTGAATTTGGGCTTCATTTTGAGTAAAATAAGCCAGTTTGTGATTTTGATGCAAACCTAGGTGAAACTCGATGACTTGGCCTGAGTTTTATTCTTCAATTTTGTGTTCATTTTAATCAAAGTGAAACTTTTGGAGTGCAAAGCTACCTAATGTAAGTCTGAACCAGAAATAGGCCAAACCTCACATCTTGGATCCAAACCCTTTGGAATTTTAGGTGTGGTTGGGCTGTTCAGATTCAGAACCCCAGATTCAAAGTTGCACCTGCTTTTTCAGTTCTGGATTAGCTCCAAAATTGGAAGGGGCTTATTTTCAGTTTATAAGTGACCAACCCCATGAATGTTCTCATGAGATTTTTGGCCCAAGATGGGAGAAATCTCATGAGAACCAACTGATTTTATGACACTGATGCAAGTTTGGGTTTAAATCTCTTTAGGACCGTGCAAGATTTTTGCACTGATGAATCCAGGCCTGAACATTGACCTTCCCCATATGATGGCAGCCAGTCTTGATGGTAGTAGGAGTGGAGCAGTTCCATGGGAAGGTGGTGAGCTTCCACTGGAAGTGGAGGCATTAGGGACCCAGTGCTCTTTTGCAGGGGGTTGCTGCATTAGGGCATGTGGAGGTTTTGAGGGCAATCCAGAAGAGTCGCAGACAACCTATGTAGTTGTGGATCCACTGACCTTAGTTCTCTTGTAGGGAGTAGAGGGCACACACACTGACCATGGGAGTTGATTCCAGTATTACCTGAAGCACCAAAGGAACTGCTCTCTTGCGAAAGGACTATTCATCTGAGTGAGCAATGCGTGATTGTCATTCCAATTCATGGACCCTTATTATTCTCCTGTCAGCAGGACATTATTTTTTTCCAAGCATTGCTGGCAGATGTATTAATTTAAGAAGTTAATACATTTCCATCACTGCAATATTTGGTTTTCTAACACTTAAATCTGCTGGCCTACCAGTTTATTTTAATTCTTTGGATCACACTAAAGTGATGAGTCTGGGATGGAAGGCTGGGATCAAATTTCACCCAGATGGTGCTATTTCAGGCCCATATAGTAAGAGTTATATAAGCACACTGCTTGGGGTGGAGTGGAAGGAGTCAGAATGAACTCTCTTTTTCTCAAGTATGTTAATATGTAGGAACACATTTCTAATTTTATCTTAGTTAAAAAGAGAAAATCAAATCACAGAGGTTACTGTGGATTTGTGTCTCATTTAAAATCAGTCTAAGAAAGTACTAACAGTGTATATTAATGATTTCAGAGGATTTTGTCTCTATTGCTGTAAGCCTTTACCATGTGTGATGGTTATCTAAAACAGACATTAGGAGAAACATATGGTGGTGGTGGTGGTTTTTTTTTTTTAAATCAGGAATAGGCTTTTTTCCAGAATAAAGGGTATAGAAACCAAGCAGAAACATTTTCTCTCTTGCACATGGTTTCTATACTTGGCCAGCTAGCCTACTATTTATGATAGTCAGACTTATGTCCTTTGAAACAGTAGATATGGGATCAAATACTTATGCTGTGAAAACAACTGAATGTTACATCAATGCAAACATGATTTGAACACCCTTGAAATTTCACAAGGATTTACACAGGCAACACTATTGCCTTACATCCTAACACAGGATGTGTTGCAAATGTGATAATTTGGAACTCAAATGGAAATATGCAATAGTTAGCAAAAAAGAGAGAAATATATCAAGAGATAGATTCTTAGAGAAAAACATCTTAACGGGTAGTACATTTTGATCAATCAGTAGACAAACAAAATCTATGCATCCACAATACTCTGAGGAACAAGAAGAATGATTTCAAAGTGACACAATTTTCAGTCAATAATGATGGAAAGAGTAAACTGTATAGCAGGTAAGAGCCTGATCATGTGAGGTGCTGACAGTCGTTTAGCACCCTCAGCTCCAATTGACTTCATTTTGAAGAGTCAAACCCTAAATTAGTTGATGGTAATAAAGAGAGAGTGAAGTCAAGAACACCACTGACGATAGATATTAGGACCAAAAGGTTAGAATGAGCAGAAAACAATAAAATGTTATTCAGTTTGGAAACATACAAGCTACTATATTTGGTGAAAAATAATACAAAACAAAGATATTCAATGGGAGGGGAGAAATCTGGAAAGCAGTGATGCTGGAAGAGGCCTTGAGGTGATAATGGCCAGCATCAGATATGCGCTTCCAATGCAATATGGCAGCAAACAAGGCCAAAGAGATTTTGGCCCACATACACAGAGAAATTACATCACAGAATAGGAAATGATACTGCATCTCCATATGGCTCTTTGGAGACCACATCTGGAATTCTGCATTTAATTCTGGACACCAGAAAGATATTGACAAATTGAAGCCTGTTCGGAGAAAGACTTACAAAAAATGATTATAGGACTGGTTTTCTGAGGAGAATTTTAAGCAGCTAGATATGCATAGCTATGTTAAGACACAGCTAGAAAAGAAGATGTTAACTGTAAAAAGTATTTGGCTCAAGTGTATATAGAGAAGAACAATGGTCTTAAATTAAGAAAGAGAAAAATTAGGCTGAATTACCAGGAAAAAACTCCCTAAGAGTAAGATACATTAGACTGAGGAAGAGACTATCAAGAGAAGTGGTGGATGTCAATAGCCTTCTACATTTAAAACTGTGCACAGCATTACTACGTGTAGGGAACAATTCCAAACTATCAGCTGGATTGATCCTTGAATGACCTAATAAATCACTTCCATCTGTAATTTTCTGTGATACTTTTATTCATCTTTAGGGGGGAGATTATAGCATTATGCAGTTGCTCTTTTGTTCTACTGCCAGTAGTTCAACTAGATGGAATCAGTATCAGTCATTCAGAGGGCTGAATTGGTCACAATTATTCTTTTATAAGAATGTAAACAAATAATTTTAGTCAGTGAAGACCACTGAATGGAAATATTTTCTTTGCAGTTGGAACTGATTTTCAACTTTGATTTGTACTATTGTTTATAGGTAGTTCCTTATAATAGAATGTGGGACATTTGCCCTTTTCTTCCTTTTCTCTTTCCCCTCTCTACTTGCTTGGTTTCACTGTGGTATCCTATGTGTACTTGGTGGGATGGGATTCATGCCCTCTGAAGAAGCCTCTTATTAATGCTGTTTAATTGATTGATTTGGAGGACCCCTATGGGTATGGTGTGGCTACCTTCTACTCCTCTGAATTGCAGAGACCCCGTTGATAGCTTCTGCCATATTACAGTTTCATTTGCACTAGCTACTGAATTAGATGTTCTGGCTCAGGTTGTTTCTGAACTATTGTATCTAGAGAAACTCTTAAAAAAGGAAATGTTTTGCAATTAGAGCATTTTTTACTGACTTCTTTATGACATTGTTTTTGGGGTAAAAACTCTGTTTCTGTCAAATTTAAGCTTCTGTTGCTGTGGCACTGGAACTAATATGAAATCTGATCTAAAATTCTGATTCAGCTATATAATACTTTTGCCATTCAACCTTGGTCTACTTAGATTTTTTTTAATGTTCGAGTCTCTGGAAACAGTTATAAATATCATTTTATGGAACAGAATGTTCATATTTCTAAAGCAGTAAATCTGTTTGCTGTATAGCGTCAACATTTTCACCATGACTTTTTCTCTTGTATCAATATTTCTAACAGAAACTATGCATTCATGATCACTCACACAGATGTCACATAGATCTAAGTTTTGTATAGTCCTGAGATTTTTTTGTAAGAAGATGCAAAAAGGATTTGTGATCATAAATAAAAAAGTTAGACCACACATATGATTTATATGTGGGTTGTAAGTCTTCATAGTATATGACTAGTTGTACTGGTATATTTTGTCTCTTTTGTTAAATACAGAGAGAATTATGGAGTAATATTAATAAAATATTATTGGTATGGTTCAATAGTATTGCATTTTTCCTCCTAAGAGGCCTATTCAAAACATTTGTATTTACTTGATATAGAAAAAATAAGTAATTTAATATTTGTAGAGTTGTAATATAAATCTTGGTTAAAATTTACCATCTTCACTATGTCATTTTTTGTTTTATATTTGTACTTTAAAAAAAAAGCAAAACAATACCTTTCAGTAGTAATCTTCTAGTAGAAGCAGCAAAGAATCCTGTGGAACCTTATAGACTAACAGATGTTTTGTAGCATGAGCTTTCGTGGTTGAACACCCACTTCTTCGGATGCAAGCAGTGGAAATTTCCAGGGGCAGGTGTGTATATATAAGCAAGCAAGAAGCAAGCTAGAGATAACGAGGTTAGATCAATCAGGGAGGATGGGGCCCTGTTCCAGCAGCTGAGGTGTGAAAACCAAGGGAGGAGAAACTGGTTCTGTAATTGGCAGAAGGACTGTCTGGATATGTGGACTCTCTACTCAGACCCTATGTTACCAGCACTCCCAGCTATCTCCGTGACACCACTGATTTCCTGAGGAAACTACAATGCATTGGTGACCTTCCAGAGAACACCATCCTAGCCACCATGGATGTACAGGCTCTCTACACAAACATCCCACACACTGATGGAATACAAGCTGTCAGGAACAGTATCCCTGATGATGCCACAGCACAACTGGTTGCTGAGCTCTGTGCCTTTATCCTCACACACAACTATTTCAAATTTAATGACAATATATATCTCCAGATCAGTGGCACCGCTATGGGCACCCGCATGGCCCCACAATATGCCAATATTTTTATGGCTGACCTGGAACAACGCTTCCTCAGCTCCCGTCCACTCACGCCCCTTCTCTACCTACGCTACATTGATGACATCTTCATCATCTGGACCCATGGGAAGGAGACTCTGGAAAAATTCCACCACGATTTCAACAGCTTCCACCCCTCCATCAACCTCAGCCTGGACCTATCTACACGGGAGGTCCACTTCCTAGACACCACGGTGCAAATAAGTGGTGGTCACATTAACACCACCCTATACCGAAAACCTACCGACCGCTATGCCTACCTTCATGCCTCCAGCTTCCATCCCGGGCACACCACAAGATCCATTGTCTACAGCCAAGCACTGAGGTACAACCGTATCTGCTCTAACCCCACAGACAGAGACCAACACTTAGAAAATCTCCACCAAGCATTCTCAAGACTACAGTACCCACATGAGGAAATAAGGAAACAGATCAACAGAGCCATATGTGTACCCAGAAGCCTCCTACTGCAAGACAAGCCCAAGAAAGAAACCAACAGGACTCCACTGGCCATCACATACAGTCCCCAGCTCAAACCCCTCCAACACATCATCAGGGATCTACAACCCATCCTGGACAATGATCCCACACTTTCACAGGCCTTGGGTGGCAGGCCAGTCCTCGCCCACAGACAACCTGCCAACCTGAAGCATATTCTCACCAGCAACTGCACACCGCACCATAGTAACTCTAGCTCAGGAACCAACCCATGCAACAAACCTCGATGCCAACTCTGCCCACATATCTACACCAGCAACACCATCACAGGACCTAACCAGATCAGCCACACCATCACCGGTTCATTCACCTGCACGTCCACTAATGTAATATATGCCATCATATGCCAGCAATGCCCCTCTGCTATGTACATCGGCCAAACTGGACAGTCTCTAAGGAAAAGGATAAATGGACACAAATCAGACATTAGGAATGGCAATATACAAAAACCTGTAGGAGAACACTTCAACCTCCCTGGCCACACAATAGCAGATTTTAAGGTGGCCATCCTCCAGCAAAAAAACTTTAGGACCAGACTCCAGAGAGAAACTGCTGAGCTCCAGTTCATCTGAAAATTTAACCCCATCAGTTTAGGACTAAACAAAGACTGTGAATGGCTTGCCAATTACAGAACCAGTTTCTCCTCCCTTGGTTTTCACACCTCAGCTGCTGGAACAGGGCCCCATCCTCCCTGATTGATCTAACCTCATTATCTCTAGCTTGCTTCTTGCTTGCTTATATATACACACCTGCCCCTGGAAATTTCCACTGCTTGCATCCGAAGAAGTGGGTGTTCAACCACGAAAGCTCATGCTACAAAACATCTGTTAGTCTATAAGGTTCCACAGGATTCTTTGCTGCTTCTACTAGAAGATTACTACTGAAAGGTATTGTTTTGCTTTTTTTTTTTAAAGTACAAATATAAAACAAAAAATGACATAGTGAAGATGGTAAATTTTAACCAAGATTTATATTACAACTCTACAAATATTAAATTACTTATTTTTTCTATATCAAGTAAATACAAATGTTTTGAATAGGCCTCTTAGGAGGAAAAATGCAATACTATTGAACCATACCAATAATATTTTATTAATATTACTCCATAATTCTCTCTGTATTTAACAAAAGAGACAACCACGAAAGCTCATGCTACAAAACATCTGTTAGTCTATAAGGTGCCACAGGATTCTTTGTGGCTTCTACAGAACCAGACTAACATGGCTACCCCTCTGAATCTTCTAGTACTAACTATACTACTTGTAAATCTAAACAGTAAGCCAAAAAAGCAGGTGAGACCAGCCCACCAGAGTGATCTTAGCTCTCAAAAGTAGTATAATATATTCAGCTGATATATCAGCCAAAATATATGTGATCATAACATTGGTAATAAACATTCCAAGAATAGTATTCACAGTTAACTAGTGAACTATACTACAGCATTACTGTGTTTCACCACTTTCTGTTATAAATTTCTCATCTGGTATACAGTCCCTTGGCAAACATTGCCAGCTGGTGTAAACTGGCACAACCCATAGAGGCCAGGTCTCCCTTACAACAACCCCCACCCCCACCCCTCATGTGCTGAGCAGACCTGGGTACAGGAAAGTATCTGGGTCATAATTTTTAACATTACTAGCACCAACCTGAAGGAGTGGCCTCCCATGTTCTGTTTTCTTTAAAGTTTTATTAAGAAGTTTTTAAGAGTTGTGTCTTATATTCTTTAGATGGGCTTTTGTTATCTGTTCCAACTTGATATGTAACCTTTTTGGTGCCTACCCTTTTGGTCCATCCAAGTATTGACTACTTGAAGCTCAGGTAAGTAGTTAAATTATTTATTAGAGACGCAAGGCTACAGACACCAATGCTCTACTGAGCAGGCAGAGTCATAGCGGGGTAGCCTGACCAGCAGAGAGCTCCAAAGAACTATTAACAACATACAGTAAAGTAACCAATCAACACACAGCCTGATGTGTTGTTGGGAAAACAAGTTAACCAATCAAGAGCTTTTGCTAGATAAACAGGTACCTGTCACATGAATTATAACCATAAAATTCTGAGACCTATGAACCTGAGGCCAGGAGTCCCCTCTGCACATGTGCAGACCCACTAAGGTCACACAATGGACACCTGGATTGACAGCCCTAGCTGCACTTACTTTGCTGGCTGTATCCTGGTAGAGCAGCCTACAACCTTCCCATTTTAGTTCCTTGTAAAATGTATTTAGTCTGACAGGTCTATGTTATTTTCCTATTGGCTGACATCACACTTCCCTCCAGGCTTGATACTTCTGATGATGGCCTATCAGAAATTTCCACCACGAGATATCTGAAGGGAAAATAAAACAAAACACAATTATTCTGTCAAAATTTAGGGCCTAAAAGTCAATTGGATTTTTTCCATGACTCCAACGAAAATAGGATTAAGCTCTTAGACCCAAATCTTGAGAAGTATGAAGATTCTGTAATTCCATCTGAAGTATATAGGCCCACTTGTTAGTGGAACTGAACGCCTCATGGAAGGAATAGATGTCTCTGAATTTCAATGAAGCTCTTGAGAGAATTTAGCACATTGAAGGAGGTACTCATCCCCTTCTAGAATTAGGCCCAGTAGCTAAAATTAGTGGTAAAAAAAAAAAGAAGTGGGTATATTAAACTAAACTAAATTTCATATTTCCCAAATGAAAAGTGGATAAACCCAGTTTACCTGTGTTTACCCTGAACTACATACTGGTTGCAGTTGAATAGCACCTGTCTGAATTTGTCCTATATATTTCTTTGATTAGGACCTGATCCTATGAGGTATGGAGCCCTGTCAACTCCCATTGTCTTTTAGCTTGGTCCAACATCCACTGGAGTCAATGGCAGAACTGGTTGGAAGTTTTCAAAATGATGAAAAAGTTTACTTAATCTTGAAAAGAATGAAGACCCATGATAAAATGTGTGTGCTATACTTGAATTACAATCTTTGTGCCTGCTTCTCAGTTCTTTACATATTCTCTGTGCAAATCTATGTAAGTTAGCCTGACAACACACTGAGAGCTCTGAATGGGAGCCAGAAGAAGGAAATTTTATGATATTTATTTCATTTTGGGAACATTATGTCTCAAATAAGAGTAGAATGCCAATGAATGTTAAATGAATTTTGTAAATATGGCGCACAAGTTAACATATAAGCTCTTAGTAGCACTTTCTTAGTAGAAATTGTTCTAGCATTAAAATAAATGTGTTTGTGGCTCACTTTCAACACCTATCACATTGTTATTTAATTTTTTTTGACATCAGATAAGACCCTCTACTATTGACATAATAAAATAGACATTAAAAAAGTGAACACAGCCCCTTCCCCAGAAGAATTAGACTAGATTCTAAATTTTCCAGAGGAGCCATGTCTAGCATTGACTTCAATGGGAATTGCAGGAACTCAACACTTCTGTTAGTTAGAGCACTTTAACTTAGATGCCTGTGTATTTAGATGCTGATTTTTAGAAACCTGAATCTGAAATCTGCTGAGATTTATGTTCAATGATTGTTATGGTTCTTTTAAAAATGGCACCAGAACCACAACATTTTGCCCTTGCATAGCCATTATTGCCCAGCCTTCAAGGGTCATTAATGTTAATGTTTATTAAAAAAGCTATTGATTGAAAGAAGGTGATTTAAATGAAGTTTAATGGAGTCAGGTGTGTGAATGTTAGCTTGTTCTGTCTGCCAGCTGCTGGGCAGACATGAAGGCACACCTAATAAAACAGCAGAGTTTCCCATTCGTGGCTGAACTTGCTTAGAGTGCATCCGGCATATTACCACATCTGAGGTCCAAAACGGGACCCAGGTGGCCTGTACACAGCAGCTCTTCCAGGTGACTCACAAGAAACACTTCCCCTGGCTGAGTCATTAGAAATTGTGGCAAGCTTGTCTCTGATGGAATTTGATCTTTGTGTATTTACAGTTCAGTTACTTTAGATGTGTGTGTGTGAGAGAGTGTCTGATGCACTAGGTATATTTAGTTGTGGCTAGGTATAGGGTACTGTCATTGTACTGCCTTCATGTTAAAATGGTGTTCAAAATACTTGTGTGTGATTCTTTGTATCGGGTATTCATGTCATTTGGTCCTTTTCACTTAACAAAAAAAGCTTTTTTTTTCTGTTTTGGGGCACAACTGAACAAGGAAACTGCAAAGGAGCCAGTCATAGCTTCCTAATCCTGGTTCTGGTTCTGCACCAACCCTAGTCCCACCATATTTTTACAACTTCTTTAAACTATGCGAGTTAGCAATGGGTGAGGGATGCCAGTGTGGCAGATTAACAGCTCACTACATCAGCTCTATGCTCCCTAAATTGTCCCCCAGCCTAAGATGGCTGTTTATGTCTGAACAGGGCGGAGGAACTGGCTCTCCATGTTTAGGAAGTCAGTGGGCTTGGCTACACTTACAAATTTGCAGCGCTGCAGCAGGGTGTGAAAACACACCCTCTCCAGCGCTGCAAATTGTGGCGCTGCAAAGCGCCAGTGTGGTCAAAGCCCCAGCGCTGGGAGCTCGGCTCCCAGCGCTGTACGTTATTCCCCACAGGGAGGTGGAGTACGGACAGTGCTGGGAGAGCTCTCTCCCAGCGCTGGCGCTTTGACTACACTTAGCGCTTCTGGTACCAGAAATAATTAGAGCTGGTCAGGAATTTCTCAGTAAAATGAATTTCCACCCAAAATGCCAAAAAATCTGTTTTTCAGTTTAAAATGACTTTTTATTTTGAAACTTAAATAACTTATAGTAAAATCCAAAAATAAAAATAAAAGAGGTCAAAATTAAAATGAAACATTTCTAAATTATCAAATCAAAATGTTTCAATTGACCTGAACTGCTTGTTGGTTTTTTTATTATTGGTTTATAAAATTTGAGATTTTTGTCCCTATTTTGAATGGGGAATTTTTTTGAAAACAAAAGTTTTCCTGCGCTTGAAATAATAGACTGTAAAGATCTTATGTAAAAACTTCCCTAAAAAGCACTTTAATCTTGATTTACAGTAACTAACTCCTGAATCATTCCTGAACAGGGGACTGTTAACTTTACCAAACTGTGGAGTGGCTTTGTTATATAAATTAAGATACACCAGAACTAGGCTGAACTGCCAAGGAAAATGTGGAGTTATGGTTAGAAAAGCAAATGATTGAAATTCAGGAAATTAGACATTTGTAGTTAAAAGAAAACCTAAATATCAAAATTCTGGACATTCTCAGATACATTTCAAAGATCTACTTTTACTGTGACACTTTATTCATGCATATCTTCCCCTTCCTGGTGGGAAAATGCAACCAATTGCTGCTTGTAAAAATCTTCTGTTTCCTGTTGCATGTATCAGTTAAACTATTATGGTGCTTTGATGAATGAATATAAGATGCATCCCTCCTTCTGCCTTGCATCAAGTACTTGTGGAAATCTCAGAGCTATCCCGTGAAGGCGTATTGGGGTCTATAACATATGTACTGAGTAGCAGGGATTTCCCTACACCACTCTGGAATTTCCCCAACATTCCCCCCACCCAGTTTTGTGAACTAGTTACATGCAGAATTGCCAGTTTAGTGATTGTTTGGAAATTTGAATTGGAATTGAAACATTAATACACACTTTAAAAGCATATAAAGTGTATGATAAAATACGTGTATCTGAAAAAGTATAATAGATTTGAAAAGTATGAAC
Organism: Mauremys reevesii; assembly: GCF_016161935.1. Taxonomy (NCBI): domain Eukaryota; kingdom Metazoa; phylum Chordata; order Testudines; family Geoemydidae; genus Mauremys; species Mauremys reevesii. The sequence goes on along the minus strand of NC_052625.1, from coordinate 151,911,611 downwards.
ATAGACTAGCTTCCTTATACAGCTTTTGTTTTTATGACAATGTCAGTGCATTCATTTCGATATTGGCCAATCTAATAATTTCAAATTATGATTTGTAAACAAAGTCTAAATGAGTTCTCCCTGACCGCTAGTGATGAGCTGGGGGCTGGGGGGAAAGGCTTCAGGACCAGATTGTATTTATATTCACACCTAATCTACCTAGGTATCCAGCAAACAGAGCTGTGTTGTGATAGATTTTGGCTGGGGTTGGGTTACAAATCACTTGAATGTGTGTGTGTGTGTGTGGGGGGGATGAAATGTTGTTATTCTTATTTAGAGTAAAGGGCAGTAGAACTGTACTTAGCCTGTGCTGATTGAGGGCATCGAGAGAGGGTGGGGACAGGTGTTTTGCTTGATGGTCTGCCTGAGTCACAAGTACTATTTGACCTGCTCCTCTCCACTGTTTAAAGACAGAGCTGATTAGGCTCCACAGATAGTCTTTTGTTTTGTTAAGTGACCACTACAGCTGAAATCAATGATAATCAAGTCTAAGTGCTTAGACCTGCTGTGGGACAGTGTTTCTGTGAAAGAGATGGCCCAGTGTGCACTAGCAGTGAAGTTCCCCCACTGAGAGCTCAGCTGAAATCACTGAGAGCTGGGTGGAATCTCAAGAGACCAACTTGCAGTGGTCACAGTGGCAGATGGCAGCAGAAGGGGATGGCATTCATCCTGGCATCTGCTACAACAGTAGTAGATCTTTGATCCAAATGTAGCTTCTATTGCTGGACAATCAGAGAGCTATCCACTGAAAAAGTACTGGAAAAAGCAAAGACTTCAGTCCAGAAGCTGACTAATGAAGGCATTTATATTGAATCCTTAAGTGAAGAGGACAAGAAGTGTTTCTTAAGACAACTGAAAAAGTACACAGACAGTAAAAATCTACAACAGTGACTTCTAGATTCTATTCATCCTCTATGTAGCTTTTACAGATCCCTGTCCTATAAAACACTGACAGTTGAGTGGAGTGAGGCACTACCAGTAAGGGGCCTGCCATGTGCTCAGGACAGAATAGAGAATTTGAACACAGAGTGGAATATCTTAAGACGAATAAATGAAGATTTGACTTCAACTTCTTTTTTATCATCACTAGCAGCTCGACCTGATCCCATGTTTCCTGGGATGAAAGAAGTAGGAATTCATCTCTTGCTACTCCCAGTCTCAAGTGTTCTTTTTCATCATTGAATAAAATTTTGTGTTCTGAAAGAAGTTACCTTCTGCCTGATCATGTGAATGAACTAATGAGCATATCAGTTGAAGGAATGGAAGTACCAGACACACGAGAAGCCAACAACAATGAACGTGTTGCATTCAAGAAGTTCATTAACAGGGTTGTGCAAAATCATAACAAGAAATGAAGAGGGATGTAGATGTAGTGCTTCATAGAAGGCTTGAGTAGCCAACTTTAATTTGGGTGATGATTTTAAAACATGAGTTAAATCTAATAAAATGGTCATGAAACATTTTTCAGTTTTTACTATGGTGCCATACAGCTCCCCTTTGCCCTCACGCAGGGCCGTCCTTAGGATTTATGGTGCCCTAGGCGAGATTATTAAACTGGTGCCCCTGTGCCTAATCTGCTCTTAGCAACACAAATATAAGCATACAGTATTGGAAAACTTGCCACATTCACGTTATTAAAACCAGTTTAACATAATTAAGCACACTGTAATGCTGATGCACTAGCACTAAAGAAGTAGCCCTATAGAAAAAATTCTGATTTGACAGAATGATGCAAATAATATAATTTTTTTAATTTGTCAAAATTTTATTGGAAATTTATATGAAGAGCTTTTGAAACAAAGATTTGTTTTTAATTAAAAGCAATCTTTCTGGCTTTTTTGGCTGCAAAATCAGTTTAATAAGCTGGGTTTCCAAACAGTGGGAAAATATAACCCTACTTTTACTGCTAGGTAAAGCACAAAGTGACCAAAATGAAGTCAGCACAGAATCATCTCATCTAGATTAAGGTAGCACAGAAATGTTACAGAAGTCCTATTGTGCCTTATTTTTGTTTGGAAAGACATTGGCACTAGCAGCACATTCACATGATAAAATACATGATAAATCACTGTCTCTAAAGTTCCATCAAAAACTGACATTTTCACAGCTCTAGCATGATCTGCTATACAGATTCTTCACAAGGAAGTGTCCCTGGCCTTTTTAACTCATATTAACTATGTATTTACTTTATGAAAGTTGGAGAAAACATTGTGAAAATGTAAAACATTGGCTGCCCAACTTCTGGGCTGGCAAAAGCTATACTGACTCACAGGAAAAAAAAAAGCAGGAGAATCTTAGTACAACATATGGTCAGTCTATAGCAGAGGTCGGCAACCTTTCAGAAGTGGTGTGCCAAGTTCACTGTAATTTAAGGTTTCTCGTGCCAGTAATACATTTTAATGTTTGTAGAAGGTCTCTCTCTATGTCTATATTATATAAATTCATCATCAAAACTACTGTTATTATCTGAGGTCCTGCTCAGGCCACTGCCAGCTGAGTAAATGAAACCCCAGACCGGCAGCGGGCTGAGCGGGTCTGGTGACTGGAACCCTAGACAAGGATCCCAGGCCCTGCTCAGCCCGCTGCTGGTCTGGGGTTCTGACCACCAACTCCTGCCACCCAGGATCCCGGCTGCCAACCCCCCTCAGCCTGCTACCAGCCTGGGATTCTGCTCACCCAGGCTGGCAGGAGGCAGAGTGGGGCTGGCGGCTGGGCTCCTGATTGGCAAGGGGCCGGCAGCCAGAACCCCAGAGTAGCAGTAGGCTGAGTGCTGCCGGCACCCCAGACTGGCAGCAGACTGAGCCACTCAACCCCCCAGCCCGCTGCTGGCTGAATGAATGGAACCCCAGGTTGACAGCAGGTTGAGTGGTTCAGCTGGCCTGCTCAGCCCTCTGCCAGTCTGGGGTTCCTTGGGGGTCCCCAGGCCAGCAGCAGGTGCTGAGTGGGGCCAGCGGCTGGTATCCCAGCTGGCAATAGGACAGCAGCCGGAACCCCAGAGCAGTGATGGGCTGAGCCGCTCAGCCTGCCGCTGCGTGCCATCAAAAATCAGCTCACCTGCCACCTTTGGCACATGTGCCGTAGGTTGCCGACCCCTGCTTTATACACTAGTAAGGAGATGAGCATATTACAGTTGTTGGAGGGCTCTTATCAGGAGTAACTGGCTATAGGAAAGTCAGTCAACATTTTTTGTTTCTCCGATGAAAACTGGCCCACTCCCTACCTCAAACCAAACCTGTCACTAATAATTGTCAACAACTTCATTTTCTGTTTTTGGCTAAGATATTTTTTTTTAAAATATTGAAATTGGATTCAGGATTGTTAGCAAGAATTTTTGGCAAACAAAGTTGTTAAATGACAATCTAAATGGCAACACAGTACTGCTTTCATGCTTGGCTCACCCCCCAGCCTGCTGGTCCAATAGCTGCAGTAGACCCCAAAATCCACCTCTTGGGGTGCAGAGTGGCAACAGCAGCAGCAAACCTCAGGTCCAATCACACGCCAATGGGCACCACCACCAGCCTTACGGACCATGGTGAAGTTAGCACAGCATCTGATCTCAGGGACAGGTCACCCATGGAGCCACAGCAGCTCATCCTGCCCAGTGCAGCTCCCCCCGGATGAGATGGATTGCTGGCAGCTGCCAGCCCAGGGGAGAGGCGCTCCCCAGCTAGGGTGACCAGATCCAGATGTCCTGATTTTATAGGGCCAGTCCCGATATTTGGTGCTTTGTCTTATATAGGCACCAAATACCCCCACCTAGAGTGACCAGACAGCAAGTGTGAAAAATCAGGACGGGGGTGGGGGGTAAAAGGAGCCTATATAAGAAAAAGACCCCAAAATTGGGACTGGCCCTATAAAATAGGGATATCTGCTCACCCTACCCCAATCCCCTGTCCTGATTTTTCACACATCTGGCTAACCCCAGCCCAGCCCTGTGTGACATTCCAATCCTGGCCGAGGAAGTGAGTTACTTTCACTTTCATTCCTCGGCAGGCAGCCAGCCTCCCCCCCACCTACCCCCCAGCACCTCACCCAACCCAGCCCTGACGAAGGGGAGGGAGGAGAGAGAGAGGGATGCTCCTGGGGAGGAGGAAGTGCTCCATGGGGCAGGGGGGAGAAGAATGGATGTTATGGGGGACAAGGATACTGGTTCCAGAGCCGCAGAGCCTGCCTCACCTCACTTCAGCCAGGGGGAAAGAGTCACACTCACAGGTGAGCTCCTTCCCCAACCCCTACCCCCTCCCCTTCCCAGAGACCCCAGCAGCCAATCCCCTCCCTCAGACTGTGCTGCATTCAGCTCTCTCTAGGACCCAGCAGCCTGCTCTTACATGCTCCACTGCTTCCCTTCTGTCCCGGCTCCCAGCAGAGTGGTGCCCCCAGACCTAGTGGTGCCCTAGGCGGCTGCCTATTCTGCCTATGCCTAAGGACGGCCCTGCCCTCATGGTCTCACCCCTCATCGGCCCTGACTCCCCACCACCCATAAATGTGAACACCCCCACGTAATTTCAATTCCTGGGGAAAACAGTGCTGAGTAGGCAAAGAAAGTCATTAACTCTAGCTTGTAGCCAGAGCATAAGTTCTTTGTTAAATATTGGAGGATGAATGATTATGGTGGGAAAGAGTTGGGTATCTCTCTAGACCGTAGTGGGGTAGTGAATAGGTGTGAGGCTTTGTGTACATGGAGACTAGACCTGATGGCTTGTGCTTTCTGACCTTCTCCAGTGCCTAGTTATTGGGTGGGCTTGCAATTCAGGATGCACAATTCAGTGCTCCTGTTCATCATACTAGACTGGAGGCATAATCCCTCTCTGAGTCCACTTCTGCATTGCCCCAATGGGCTAGTGGCTTAATGGCCCAATTTGACCTCAAACCTGAGCTTGCACATGAAAGATTACTGGGAGACTAATAAAAGGCAAAGAACAACAGATATAAAATAAGGCATTCCTGGAATTTGTTAGCCATTTAGTCCTACACAAATCTCAATTTCTTTGGTAAATTATTTGTTAGGAACTGCAATTCAGCCCTAGCTATGATATTTATCTTGCTGAAGTACTTACTAATTACTACCTGTTGAGATGCTTATTCACATATGAGCCTGAATTGCTACATACATAGACATTCCTTCCAGATCCTCAGGAGCTGATAATTTGTGTATCACTTCAGCAAGTAAGTATGTACCCAATGTTGCAATGGTTTCTCTAGATGCAGAACTCAGATCAGAGATTGCTTGTCTCTGCATAGTAGGAAAAAAGGGTAGAGTGGAGGTAAAGGGGATATGTGTTGGGACTAAGCAGAAATATCCTACTTCACCCCCAAGGCTGGGAGGGACAGGCTATCAGGTGTCAGCTGCAATGGACTCTGGGTTAGAGGAGGTTATGGAGGCAATGACATGGTTCTAACTGTTTTTAAAACTCAAGCCAATCTTGTGGTTTCCAGAGGGCCCTGGGACTCCTGGTTTGGCATTAGTGACTCTTATGGCTATAATATCAATTACACAAGAAAATGACACAGGACTGACAACCTAGGGTCCAGTGACTGCAGATTTGGCTGCTAGGCTCAACTGGCCCTGTAGTGCACATGATCATTTAAACAAAATATGGTTTTGATTGTAGCTGGTCTATGTTTTTGGAGAAGTTGATTTTCCAACATATGGGAATAATTTTTACCAAACACTGGACAGGAGTTAGATAGCTACACACACATGCTCTCTATTTGGGGGGCTGGTGACTATATGCATCTCTTCTGCCTGCACAGAGCTCCCCAAATCCTCCAATGGTCAGGTGTGCATCTGCATATTTTTGTTTGGCTAAAAGATGCAGTGTTGCTTGGGACTTACTAGTGTGCATTCTCTCAGTAGATACCAGTAAGCCTTGAGATTGTACAAAATTACAGGCAAGGGCCCTTAGTTGTTAACAGCAGACTGATAAAACCGTCCATAAACCTTGCTCAGTACCTAATGTATTAAAGGCCAAATTCTCTGATGTTGTAATTGTGGCAGCTCCATTCAATGCACGAGAATTTAGCCCTGTATTTCCTATCAATTCATTTCTCTATCTTCATGCTTTCTCATACTGCTATTATATTACTTGCATCCTGCACAGGTTCTAATGCTGTGTATATAGCTCCTGACAGAGACATATATGCAAAGAATATTTTAAATTAGTTGTGAGAATGGATAGGCTAATTTAAATCTTGTTTTGGTGGTAATAACTGATCCATATCTGAAAATTAAGCAGATGTCAAACAGAAACTATTTAAAAGAAGTGGATAATGACAGCAGAATGTTACTTTCTAGAACAAAGTAAGTCCTTATGTAACATGAGTATAAGTCCTATGTAATATGAGTATTATTTAGGGGAGATTTGTGTAAAATAAATAAGGATTGAACAAAAGTCTGTTTTGTTGTAGCAATAAAAAAAAACCTTCATGACTTTCAAAGCTCTTCTGCTTCCACCACTTTATTTTTCACTCACATTGTAAGAAAATAAAGGAAATTCAAGAAATGGAAGGGAGAGCAGCCAGATGAAGAAAACAACAAGATACATAACTTCAACAGATGGGTCCCCTTTTTGAATTTATACTTAACTTCCCTCCCATAAAAATGAATGGAATGTTCCATTTACAGGAAGATGTATACTGTATTTAGGTCAGATTAAGTAATAACAATTGTGCTCTGCATACTTGTACTTGTTTTGCAGAAGAATGTTAATACCCTTTGTCAGCAGTATGATGATGGACAGGACTGAAACTTAAATCATTAAAAGAAATAGCATGTGACAAAAGCATTTAAAGAAATGCTGGACATTTATTATTTATGTATATATACCCTCCACTCTGGTACACTCCATATGCAGAAATGTTCAAGACACTCTTCTCCCATATCAGAACATTCAGATCCATATGGAACCTCCTCTCTGGGTCATGTGGGCTTTGGAATGGAAGAAATTCCCAGGAGGAGCCAGCCCCAAAAAGCCAAGAAACTGAAGCGGTCAGGAGCACAACACCTGTCCCCCAGCATTAGTAGGTTTAGCAGCAGGGACCACTGGATATCAGAGAATTTTCTACAGTTTTGACTCTGAACATTCCCCTGTGCTGATTCGCTGTTTGCTCCAATCCTCTCATGCACAGTCTCCATACCTGCCCCATATACCCTCCTATTACTTCCCCTCTTCTCCCATGCTCTGGTGCCTCTCATTCCTCTCTCTTAAATATCCTCTCTCCCTTCCTTTGACTTTTTGTCTCGCTAATCCCTGACCAGTAAAACCCAGTATGGCCAATTTAGAACCAAATAGCCCAATAACAGAAAGTGAGCCCCAAATTGAGCAAGATAAAGTAATCCAAAATGGTATAAAAAGGATGCAATAAACATCAGAGATATACTAACCTGAACTGAAAGGCCATGCATGAAACTATGAGACAAGATTTGACTGTTTTTATATAGTTGCCATTGGCATGTATGGGAATGGGATTATGGAATGTTCAATCTTTAAGAGCCATTTAAAAAAATGACTACTGGCATATTCTCCATTTTTGTCCTTATTTGGCAGAAGCCATGAGAATGGACGTTCAATTAGGACCTTCAAAATCTCAAATATTTCTGGTCATGTCTTTCAGAGGCTTCCTCGGTGTAGAATCAGGAATACACTAAGTATGAAGTCTGTCACCTACTATAGACTATCTTATGACAAAAATGATTAAGGCCAAATTAGGAGGTGTAAAATTTTAAAAGATTCACCGTTAGAGGTTCTTGAGTATACAGATGATCATAGAATCATAGAATATCAGGGTTGGAAGGGACCTCAGGAGGTCATCTAGTCCAACCCCCTGCTCAAAGCAGGACCAGTTCCCAACTAAATCATCCCTTACTTGGTGAGATTACTGACTAACTACTGCTAATACTGGAAGAGCTGGAAAAAAACCCTGCAGAATATATGGGATTTAAGATTAATGATGGTATAAACAAAGGTATATACGCCTCCTTTAAAAACAGAATTACATCATCTGCTGATGCTGCATGTATGTGGCAATGATACTGACTGGGTGAACAGTTTTATCCTTGTGGGTAGTCAGTTGACAGCAGGAGGTTCTAAACTGGAAGAAGTCACATGTTGGTTTGGTCTTGTGTCAGTGGTATTTCAGCATCTTCAAAGGCCTCTGTTTGGGCAGTGGGATATCTGTGTGCCAACTAAGATATAAGTGTTCAGCCTGGTGGTGATGACAACTCTGTTATACAGAACAGAAACATGGTTGTTTAACAGATAAGGAGAGGAAACAAAACAGTTTTCAGGGTCAGAAATTACAATACCGTATTTTTCCGTGTATAAGACTATACTTTTTCCTAAAATCCTTAGCCTAAAAATTGAGGGTAGTCTTATACACGGAAGTAAGCCTCCTGTTCCCTGCCCTCTGACCCCCCCAACCCCTATCCACCCCCCTCACCCCGGAACTCCCCTGCCCTCTCTCCAACACCCCCTCCCTGCCCCCTTACCGCGCTGCCTGGTGGCGCTACAATCCATCCGCGGCTGGAGCTGGGAGCGCGGGGCCGGGCAGTGTCCGAAGCCGGGCATCCGGGTAGGTGGAGTCGCGGCCGCTGCAGTGCCCGGACCGCACTACCGGAGCCGGGCGGCCGGGGATGCGGGAAGCTGGGCGGCTGGGGAGCCAGGGAGCCGGGCGGCTCCCCAGCCGCCCGCTCCCCGTGTCCCCAGCTGCCCGGCTCCGGTAGTGCGGTCCGGGCACTGCGGCGGCTGGGGACTGGGGGAGCCGGGCGGCTGGGGACCGGGAGAGCCGGGAGGCTGGGGACCGGGAGAGCCGGGAGGCTGGGGACCGGGAGAGCCGGGGAGCCGGGCGGCAGGAGTCGCGCGGCGGGGGAGGGGCGCGGCAGGAGCCGGGCAGGGCTGCCGCCGGAGACCAGCCGGGCGCACGGCCCTCCTCCTTCCCTCTACCCCTACCTCCGCGTCCTCTTCCTGGGCCTGAGCAGCAAAGTCGGGGGGGACAGCTGCAGTACGGCTGGAGGGAAAAGAAAACAAAACAAAAAAACCTGGGGCATGGCCGGAGCGGCAAAGCAGGGGAGAAAAAAAAACAAAAACCTGAATTTGGGGTTAGGAAAGTGGGGGCGTCTTATACATGGGGGCGTCTTATACATGGAAAAATACGGTATATTCTAACATCCTTTGGTTTGATTTTGTCACAAACGAGGAGATAGGTGGATGAACGTGGCAAGTTACAGTCTTGCGCCAGTTAAGAACAAGGGGACTGCAATGGTGGGGTTATGTACAATGTGCAGAAGATGGTGTTATTTTACAGAAGGTTTATAGAGCTGAGGTTGAAGCCAGTAGAGCATGAGGCTGATCACAAATGAGCCTAGAAGTTGCAATGTTGAGGGATTTAAGAAGCCTAAACCCTCCCGTTCTGACTCTTGTAGAAGCAGATGACTTGCAAGAAGATGGCAGTCCATTCTACTTACAACTAAAACTACATCATAGTCATATAAATCTGCTGCTGTTGCTGGGCATGCATGAAGTCTACTAGGGACTTCACTGCTGCTACTGATTTTACTTGGAAGGTGCTCCGATTCTCCTGTGATGGGTGACAGTATAAAATCCTAAAATAGATAATGGTGCTTATAGATTTGTGAAGAGGTAAATTCCCTGCCCTGAGAATCTCATAATCTGAAATAGATGAATTATAGTCAAGGGAGCAGGATAAGGAATGCAACATGAAAGCAGATTGGTTAAGCACATGTTTTGGCCCCAATCATCCATCTGGATGCCTCTGCACCTATGAACTTCCATAAACAAAGATTCTACTTGCATTGATCTGATGGTAGGATGAAGGCCTTTGCTGTATGATCTGTGTATGGATTTGCATGCTGTGAGGTAATTCAAATGAGACATAAGCAAGGAAGAATCTCAGATAGCATGAGGATGGATTATATATAAAAACCAATACAAGAGAGGAGAAAGAGAGAGACTGTGATGTAAGGCTTGCCTAAAGAAGTGAGTTTGAAGGAGGAATTTGAAGGAGGAAAGGGAGGCTTCTAGGCCTAGAGGATAGGATAGCCGTTCCAATGAGTGACTATGATACCTATCCCTCAGGGTGGGAATTCCACAAATGGAGTCCCTGAACCAGATGGAAACTTGGGACAGAGAGCAAAGGCAAGCAGGCCAATCCCAATTGCCTTGGAGGGAGAATTGATTGCTCAAGTGGTGTGGGCCTATGACTGAATGCGGAATAAATAGAAAAAATAATAATTCAGACATGTTTTACCTTACATTTTAATAAAAATAAAGATCTCTTTTATTTGAAGGAATTTTCTTTATTAGAAAGAATAAATAAATAAAACCCAGGCAAAATATTAAACTCTGTTGAAGGAAACAAAATATAACAATTCCACATGTTTTTTAAGATTTGCCAAAAAATAATTGAAACTGCTCTAGTGAAAAATTTGTGTGTGCATGCTGAACATTGCTCAATATTGGGCTAATTCAATTTATTGTTGGTATTCTAATAACAAGCAGCCTTGTTAAGACTAGAAAACAGTGGAAATGCCAAAAGACAAGATAACTAGTTATGATTCCCCTTTTTAAATAAAACTTATGTAGGAACCCAAATTCATATTTAAGCTTGACTTAAATCAAAAGGAATGGTGGGTGTTTAGCACCTCTGAAAATCAAGACAGTTAATTAGGTGTTTAAATGTGTATTTAGATGCCTGTTAGACACCCATGTTTGAAAATTTTGGCCATTATTTTTATGAAATTACTGTAAGTTAAGAAAAAAAAGGTTAAAAAATCAGTTACATACACAGAGGACTGAATCCTCTAAGACATTGTCCTTTGAGCCCTCATCCTTTTATGCTGTTCTTTTACAGCAATCAGATCCTAACTGTTGATTTCTGGGAGATCAGTGTTGGATGTCTTAATGTCTTTTGTGATGCTTGTAAGCAAGGATCTAATTAATGAGGCTTCAGCTGTGGTGGGTATAGTCAGCACTTACTTTGCCCATTTGTAATAAAAACTAAATTAAAATGTGTATGTGTATATAAAATTGTATATTTTGATTATAACCTACTTCTTCCACTCTGAGTAGGTTATTTGTCTTCTTTCACAGTGATCCTTCAATGAGTTCCCATGAGGAGCATATTGTAGCACCCAGACTTTAAACTGTAAGCTCTTTATATGTATTTGTAGACATCTTAGCACAATGGGCCACTAATCCTGACTGGGGCATTTGGGTACTGCATTACTACTATTACTACTACATTACTACTGCTACTACTATTACTACTAATAGTAATAATTAATAGTTGCTTGGGGAAATGCCTGCCTACAACAAAATGATTTTCAAAGCAACTGTGACCCCATCAGTCAAAGAATTTGTGGCCAGTCAATGGAAATGCTCATCTCAACTATCCCCATCCTCATCCCTCAGAACAAAATGTGTCTCTTTATAAATATTTGTAAGTGTTATGTTTGAACACTGGGACAGAACAAGATTGCCAGGAAGCCTATTCACTTATCATTTTAGCTCTGGGTGAAAAATGTAGTAACTTGCAACAAGTGTAATAGTTTTGTACAATATACTGAAGCAACCCCAACGAAACCTTGTGCAAATGAAAGGAATGCATATTTTTCAAGATAAGAGGTGAAGTCTCAGTTTGGTTGTACAATGGGCTCCTGAAGTCTTGTGAATGGAACTCTCCTTGGACAGGCTTGTCTCTGAAAATACCTTGGGACAGGGGAAGCTCTCATGGTACCATAGGAATCATGGATAATTGCTGCATCAGTAGATCAAGGTGTAACCTTCTTCATGAACTGCCAGCTACTTTGGGTTACAGGCCTCAGCCACTTCCCATTCCGTGTCCCCATAGCCTCCTGGCTCTTTGAAAGGATGATTTGTAAGGAACTCTTAGAGATGCACTTGATGGAGGTTTTTGTTTTGCTCCTCTGATCCTCTCCCATGAGTTTTCTTCAGAAGGAGGAAATTGGGCTATAAGTATACAGTTCATACATTCATACAGTTGCTACTCAGGCAAACATCCTATTAGAGCCAAGTGGCGCTATGGCTAAATAAGTACAGAACTACAACTAAGGATAACTCGGTTTTTGCTTGAGCATCATTCCTCCACACTGCCATGTTTATTCCTCCCCTCCCCCGCACACCCAGTTCCTTACATCTCCTTGTCACTTGCTGGAAATGGGCCATTTTCATTACCACTACAAACAGTTATTTTTCTCTCCTGCTGATAATAGCTCACCTTAACTGATCACTCTCCTTATAGTGTGTATGGTAACTCCCACTGTTTCATGTTCTCTGTGTATATATATATATATCTTCCTACTGTATTTTCCACTACCTGCATCCGATGAAGTGGGCTGTAGCCCACGAAAGCTTATGCTCAAATAAATTTGTTAGTCTCTAAGGTGCCACAAGTACTCCTGTTCTTCTTACTGTCATGAGGGTGATTCAACTGAATTCATAGCATGAGTATGAACATGGTATCCTCACATTCATAACTTTAAAGAAAAACAACTTTTACACAAAGGAATTTCTAAGACTCAGATCCTGACATTGTTTCCTTAATATCCTTAAGTGGTCCTGCATAATGACAAACACTATTCATCTGAGTTGTAAGCAGGTGTGAATGATAATGGCCATATCTTTTAGGAGGAAGTTCTACTGAGAAAAGTATTGGGTTACCAAGTGTTTATCTGCATCTAAAAATGGAGATGTGGGACAAACAAGGAAAAATCAATTCATCTTAGAATGGAGGTTGAAAGAGCAGTCTGTTATCTTTAACAGCTTTTCACACTCACTGTCAGGGCCGGCTCCAGGTTTTCTGCCACTCCAAGCAGCGGGGGAGAGGAGGGGGGGAAGCCAGTTGGCAGCAGCTCAATCATACCACTCCATTCGTCGGCAGCAGTTCGGCGGTGGGTCCTTCACTCCCTCTCTTCCTCTTTGGCAGCAGCTCAAAGAGGAAGAGAGGGACCGAGGGACCCACCACCGAATTTCCGCCGAAGACCCAATCGTGCTGCCCCAATACTGGATGGAGTGCCGCCCCTTTGTATTGGCCGCCTCAAGCACTTGCTTCTTTAGCTGGTGCCTGGAGCCGGCCCTGATCACTATGGCCACTTTGAAAAGTGATGCCTTTTGGCCTAACTGTTGACCATTGGTGCCTGACCTGATCTTGGAAGCTTTATAGTTCCTATAGAACAGAATTCCTTTGCTAAGCATGTTTAATGGAAGTTATGAAAAGCTGCAACAACAAGTAGAACAGATAACTGAGTTATTAGATTTGCTAAGATTAAAGGCCTGTTGTGTTAGTATGGGGCCTTGTGGGAGTAGTTATGCTAAAGGCTGGATAGCGTAGGCCTAAAGGGAGAAGCTCAGGTCAGATATTTTGCATTCTCTTTCTGAGAGAAAAACAAATAACCACAAATATATATAGTACACGACAGGATTCCACAAGAAAAGAGTTTTGGAGGGCTTTAGCAATTAAGTTGCTATGCAGTATCTAAGTAGTTTGATCACATTTACATATAGGAATTAAGTGATGTAAGGAATTAAGTGATGTAACTTAATTATTGGTTATGGATCTGTAGCGAAGGGATGACTTACTGGTGCAGCGCCTCCTGGTGGTCATTTGGGAATCATACGGAGCGCCCTCTCAGGCCGATGTCTTGCCTGCTGCTGGCCCCATGTCCCTCCCAGACCCTGGTTCCTTTTATCTCAGGGATCTGCCCCACAGGGCTGCTGGGGGGGGGGGGGGCAAGTGGAGCCCTCGGCAGATGGCAGTCCAGGTCTTTGGCAACATTTTGGCGGTGGGGGGCCCTTCAGTGCTGCAAAAGAAATGGAGCGACTAAAGGGCCCCCCGCCATAGGCGGCAGGTTCGTATAATTTTTGGTGGGGCCCAAAATGGTGGTTCCCCCCCCCGCTCTCACCCTGTAAGCTGATATAAAATGAAGCTACAATGCGTCAGCACTACAAGATTACAAGGGTCAATTAAAAGTGGAAAGTCAGAAGCAGCACTTGCCTGCTTTAATATACAGTATTAAATTTTGTTGCACCTGTTGTGACAAAGTGGGAATGTTCTTAATGTTTTCTCTGAATACTGTGTGGGTGCCTCAGTTTCCCCTGCAAAGTGCCAACTGACGGTGTTGGGGACAAAGAGATCAGGTGGCCTCCTTGTCCGGAAGAGACACAAAGGCCAGATGAGGGAGTGTCAGTTTGGAGCTGGCTGGGGAAATCGGGAGAGGCCCAGAACTTGGGTCTGGGCTCCCCACCCCCCAAGATGGACCTGACTGAGGGGTCCTGTTTTCTGTACCTACAAGCTCTGTTTTAGACTGTGTTCCTGTCATCTAATAAACCTTCTGTTTTACTGTCTGGCTGCTGGCAGCCGAGGACCTGGAGAGCCCCCTGGACCTGCTGCTCTTCAGCCTCACGGTGCCCTGGCCCAGCCCCGGCAGGAGGGAAGGCAAGGATCTCCGGCTGCGGGGCTACCTGCTCAGCACCGACGAACCCAGCCGGCCGCTCACCTCCTCACACACTCCAGGAGCCCCTCGCCGCCATCGCAGCCCGGGCTCGGCTCCAGGGGACCCCGTTTCCGTCCCTCCCCAGCTCCTCACACACACTGGGTAGGGCCGCCCAGAGGATTCAGGGGGCCTGGGGCAAAGCAATTTTGGGGGCCCCTTCCATAAAAAAAAAGTTGCAATACTATAGTAACATGTATTTGGAAATGTAAAAAATAACTAGTGAAAATTAATTTGTAATAATTTGAAAATACACCAAATACATTATTTAAAAACATTAAATGCTTTACTGGTCTGTCTACATTTGCAATTACATAATGGGCTGTTGCTGGGTGATGGTTGGTGCCAATGGGCTGTCACTGCCTGGAGGTGGTGCTGCTGTTGCCCAGGGCTGGGTGGGGAGCTGGGCTCTGGGGGGTGCCTGGCTCACAGGGGCTGGGCTCAGGACTGTGGGGAGATGGGGTCGGAGGTTGTCTGGCTCAGAGGGGCTCGCCTCGGAGCTGGGGTCAGGGCTGTGGGGGGAATGGGTACAGGGGGGTGTCCGGATCAGAGGGGCTGGGCTCGGAGCTGGGGGTCAGGGCTGTGGGAGGAATGGGTACAGTGGGTGTCCGGATCAGAGGGGCTGGGCTCGGAGCTGGTGGTCAGGGCTGTGGGGAATGGGTACAGGGGATGTCCGGATCAGATGGGCTGGGCTGTGAGGGGGATGGGGCCGGAGGTGTGCCCAGGTCCGAGGGGCTGGGCTTGGAGCTGGGGGTCAGGGCTGGGTGGGGAGGATGGGTGTGGGGGGGTGCCCACCTCAGAGTGGCTGGGCTTGGAGCTGGGGGACAGGGCTGGGTGGGGAGGATGGGTGTGGGGATGCCCATCTCAGTGGGGCTGGGCTTGGAGCTGGGGTCAGGGCTGGGCCTGGGGGTAATGGGGTCGGGGTGCCTGACAACCACCTCCTGAGACCCCCAATCCAACCCCCTTCCTGGCCCCTGACCGCCCCCCCCACAGAACCTGTGCCCCCTCCCTGCCCCCTGAGTGTCCCCGGGACTCCCTGCCCCTTAGCCACCCCCCCTGCCCCGGCTGCTTACCCCCAGCTCATCGCGCAGCAGCCGCATGGCTCCGGAGGGGGCTGAGCTCTTCCCCGCTCAGAGCCGCGTGGGGAGGGGGCGGGGCCATGAGCTCCAGGCTGAGCTCAGCTGCCCCTGCTCGGCCCGGAGCTTGTAGCCCCGCCCCCTGACCACGCAGCTCTGAGCGGGGCGGAGCTCAGCCCCGCCCCCCCAGCCAAGCTGCTGCCGGGCTGTTTAGGACCCGGGGAACAAGCGGAGGAGGAGCGGCCCGTCCTCTGCAGCCAGGTGGGGCCGCGCTACCGGTAAGGGGCCATCCCTCTCCCCCAAGCGGAGCCGGGAGCACGGCCCTGCCCGGCTGCAGGGGACGGGCCGCTCCTCGGCTCGCAGTGGCAGGATGAGCTGGGGCCCCAGCTCTAGGCACCAGCTTGTTTTGCTGGTGCCTAGAGCCGCCCCTGCCGGGCGGGGAGGGGGGAAGCTCCAGCCCTGGCGACGGTGGTGGCGGCGGCGGGGGGTGCGCTCCAAGCAGGGGAGAAAACATTGGTGGGGCAGAGCCCCTGCTTGGGAATATTCCTGGGGCTAAAGCCCCAGAGCCCCATATAAGTCGGCGCCTATGCCCCCCGCCACCGAAATGCCGCCGAAGACCTGGACCGCCACCAGCACTGCAGCTCTCCCTCTTTGCCCCAGGCTCCCTGAATCCTCTGGGCGGCCCTGCTGCCCCAGAAGTACCCCCACAGTCTGGGTCTCCCCTCCCAGGGAAACCCCCAGCCCTCTAAACCCACCTGCCTCAATGGCTACTGCCAGTCATCATCTATCCCCCGCTCACTAGGGCAGACTGCAGTCTGTAAAGGCCACTCATCACTGGCAAGGGAGTCAGACCAGCTGCCTCTGCCTGAGCTCAGGCTGCACCTCTGTAATCTCTGTACCAGCTTTGGCCTTTAGCAAGGCCTGCAGCCTGGGGATTTCCCAGGCCGGAGCTCCTCAGCTCCCTTTGCCCTTCCCTAGCACTGCTCCATCTCAGGTACCTTGCTCCCAGGCAGTTAGCCCTTCCCACTCCAGGGCTAGAGTGAGACTTCTATAGCTTCTGACCCACAGCCTTCTTTGGATAGAAAACTGGCTAGATGGTCGGGCTCAACGGGTAGTGATCAATGGTTCCATGTCTAGTTGGCAGCCGGTATCAAGTGGAGTGCCCCAAGGATCGGTGCTGGGGCCGGTTTTGTTCAATATCTTCATTAACGATCTGGAGGATGGTGTGGACTGCACCCTTAGCAAGTTTGCAGATGACACTAAACTGGGAGGAGTGGTTGATACGCTGGAGGGTAGGGATAGGCTACAGAGGGACCTAGACAAATTAGAGGATTGGGCCAAAAGAAATACGATGAGGTTCAACAAGGACAAGTGCAGAGTCCTGCACTTAGGACGGAAGAATCCCATGCACTGCTACAGACTAGGGACCGAATGGCTGGGCAGCAGTTCTGCAGAAAAGGACCTAGGGGTTACGGTGGACGAAAAGCTGAATATGAGTCAACAGTGTGCCCTTGTTGCCAAGAAGGCTAATGGCATTTTGGGTTGTATAAGTAGGGGCATTTCCAGCAGATCGAGGGATGTGATCATTCCCCTCTATTCAGCACTGGTGAGGCCTCATTTGGAGTACTGTGTCCAGTTTTGGGCCCCACACTACAAGAAGGATGTGGATAAATTGGAGAGAGTCCAGCGGAGGGCAACAAAAATGATTAGGGGGCTGGAGTACATGACTTATGAGGAGAGGCTGAGGGAACTGGGATTGTTTAGTCTGCAGAAGAGAAGAATGAGGGGGGATTTGATAGCTGCTTTCAACTACCTGAAAGGGGGTTCCAAAGAGGATGGATCTAGACTGTTCTCAGTGGTAGAAGATGACAGAACAAGGAGTAATGGTCTCAAGTTGCAGAGGGGGAGGTTTAGGGTGGACATTAGGAAAAACTTTTTCACTAGTAGGGTGGTGAAGAACTGGAATGGGTTACCTAGGGAGGTGGTGGAATCTCCTTCCTTAGAGGTTTTTAAGATCAGGCTTGACAAAGCCCTGGCTGGGATGATTTAGTTGGGTTTGGTCCTGCTTTGAGCAGGGGGTTGGACTAGATGACCTCCTGAGGTCCCTTCCAACCCTGAGATTCTATGATTCTATGATTTTATCAGGGCCAGCTGGGTCCTAACTGAGCTGGCCATAGCTGTGGCTGCTACTCCAATCAGCCTAGCTTGGCTGTTTTAACCGCTGTTCTCCAGGAGTGGGGCAGCCTATGGATAGGGTAGAAACTGACATTATAATCAGGTTAAAGAGTCAAATATGGATCTAGCGCCTTACTATTACCGTAAAGAAGGATATACCAATTCCCACTTCTTTGGGTTCATTGAGTCCCCGAGACAATGTAAACTGAATCACACCTTCCCTTCTGATGGGCTCAACTTGCTTTCCCTTCTACCTTTGTTTCCATAAGTTGTAAGTATGCACAGTGCAAGTTGTAAGCATGAACAATACAGAAAATCAC
Source organism: Mauremys reevesii (assembly GCF_016161935.1). Taxonomy (NCBI): domain Eukaryota; kingdom Metazoa; phylum Chordata; order Testudines; family Geoemydidae; genus Mauremys; species Mauremys reevesii. The sequence goes on along the minus strand of NC_052625.1, from coordinate 151,893,474 downwards.
TTTACTTTCCTTATTTAATTCTTATATTTATGTATATTGATCCTTTCCCATTCTTTCAATTATAGTTGTCTGTACAAATAAAGTTTCTGTGTGAGTTTTGCCAAATTCCATCTTCTCAATTACCTCTAAGTAGCCACCTAGGGAAAGACCCTGTTATCTGTGACAAGTGCATGTTGCACCCCAATACATCATTTTGTAAGTGTAATAATTGTTCAGGCTACATAACACATCTACAACCTTTCAGCATCTAATTAATGATGTCTTACAAGATATGGTGGACCACTATGTGGTTGTCTACTTAGATGACATCCTAATTTACTCTGAAGATCAGTTTATTCACAACCAGAATGTGCTCAAGGTTCTAGAAAGACTCCACCAATACATGCCCAATGCTAACCTGGTTAAATGCAGCTTTCATAAGCCCACTGTGGAATTCTTAGGTTACATCCTGTCCACTCAGGAAGTCCACATGGGTCCCTGGAAAGTGGAAGCTGTTCATGGTTGGGCAACACTGTGAAGCATTTGGGAAATTTAGTGTTTCACTGGGTTTGCAAATTTCTACAGATGCTTTATACGGGACTGCTCCCAAATCCTGGCCTCTATATCCTCTCTGCTGAGAAAACTTGCCAACGTTTTTGCAACAGAGAGGAAAGAAGAAGTGGGAAGTGTGGGACTGCTAAACGCTGAGGATGGGGTGGAGATTAAAAATAATCTAGGCATGGTCCAACGTTTGCCTCAGTTTTTAATGAGGCTAATGAGGAGTTTGAGGGCAGTGGCAGGGTGGCTGATGAGAACAGGAGTATGGAAGTAGAAATTACCACATCTGAGGTGGAAGCCAAACTCGAACAATTTAATGGCACCAAATCAGTGGGCTGGGATAATCTCCATCCAAGAATATAAAAGGAACTGGCATGTAAAACTGCAAGCCCAATAGCAAGGATTTGTAATGAATCCATAAACTTGGGGTGTTGAATTGCAAATATAGTACCTATATTTAAATAAAAGGGAAAAAAGTGATCCAGGAAACTGTATCCTCAAATAAATCTTTCTCAACCCCCCTCTTTTGGCCTTCAAACAACCCCCAAACCGCACTAAATTCATAGTCAGAAGCAAGGTCCCTGCAGACCAGGACACACCAACTCAAAGCAGCACCAGACCTCGTCAGAACAACAGATGCAAAACCAGCTGATATATCTCCATTGCTACAATGATCAACACCCCCAACATCACACGTTTCAAAATCTATGGGCCCTACACATGCCTGTCATGATATGTCATGATACCTCATCCATTGCATCAATCCCTCAGCAACTATGTGGGTGAAACCAGACAATCACTATGTTCTCAAATAAACTCACATAGAAAAATGATAAAAGACAAAACCACCATATCATCTGTGGATGAACACTTTTTCATAAAGAAATCATTCCATATCTGACCCGTCAGGCTTCATTTTCAAAGAAACCTGCATAACATCTTCAAAGGATGAGCTTGGGAACTTAAATTCATAACTCTGCTAGACATTAAAAGCCATGGACTAAACAAAAACACCGGTTTTATGGTTCATTACATCAATTTGTAACACACCTTCCTGACTGCTAACCCTTAATTGATCCCTTTATTTTATGTAGTCTCCTACACCATGTATGACAAAGAGTCCTGTGGCACCTTATAGAGTAACAGACCTATTGGAACATAAGCTTTCGTGACTGAATACCCACTTTGTCAGATGCATAGGTGCCACAGAACTCTTTGTTGCTTTTTACAGATCCAGACTAACACTGCTACCCCTCTGATACTTTACACCATATGTGAAACCCTTATGCTTAACAATCTGTCCCAATTTGTAGGGCCGGCTCCAGCTTTTTTGCTGCCCCAACCGGCGAAGAAGAAAAAAACAAAAAACAAAAAAGAAAACATAAAGCCACAATCAGTGCCACTTTGGCGGCAGCTCTACCACACCGCTTCATTCTTCAGCAGCAATTTGGCAGCTGGTCCTTCCCTCTGAGAGGTGTGGCACATCCGGGTCCAAAGACCCAGACGTGCAACACCTTTCCATTGGCTGCCTGAAGCACCTGCTGCCTGCACTGGTGCTTGGAGCCGGCCCTGCCAACTTGTATTTAGCTCACACACTCTGACTACTTTTATCAGACCTGAAGAAGAGCTCAATGCAGCTCCAAAGCTTGTCCCTTCCACCAACAGAATTTGGTCCAATAAATGATATTATCTTATCTACCTTGTTTCTCTTATATAAGGAGGATCTCCTTCTCTATTAAAGTTTGAAGGTTTTAGAATAGTTTCAAGAGAACCCTATTAAAATATCAATAGAACTTTGTTGGTTTCATGCTTATCTTCAGTAGGACTTCTCCTTAAGGGAAATGTCACATCTGTAGTTAGTCCGGTGATAAACAGGAGGCATTAAATGCACATTACATTTAGTTCGGAAGTAGAAAATACTGCCAAGTCAGGATGATCTGCTGGAGAGCTCTTCCTATGAAAAGGAGTAGAGGCCTGGAGACCATCCAGCAGAGGAAAACTAAGGACTGAAGCCAGGTACTGTAAGGATAGATGTGTAGCCAGTGAGGTGTCAGTGCCATTGGTGTGGAAAGCAGCCACTTAAAGCTGTGACGTGGCAAGGGATCAGAGAATGCTGTTCTGCAACATGGGGCTGGGAAGAAGGCACATCAGAGAACAGTGAGGCTCTATCACGCAGCAGGCTTTCAAGATTGTTGTCAAGGTTGTCAAGCTTTTTAAAAAAGGGCCAGTGATCTTCTGCAGGGTGGATTTTACACAGATTTCACTGTTTGAAATCGACAAACATTTTCAGATGATGCTACATTCTTTCCTTTTTCTCCTTCAAGGAAAAATAGGAAAAAAGGACGATTTGGATGTTGCTCTCCAGAAAGACTTAGCAAATCATAAGAGAGATAATGCATATTGAAGGTGTCATCATTTATGTGTGTTTTATAATATCCATAAAATATGGATTAGTAATGCTCAGACTGTTCTTTACACTGAGTTCCAAAAGGAAGGATCCTTTGCCTAGTTTTATTAGTTATTTATCTATTTATTTATGGTAATCATTTCCTTTGACTTGCAGGTTTATTGTGCTTGAGCTTTTGTTTTGAAAGCCAGGATGAAACAGCTGACCCTGTGCTCTTGGATCTCTGTGTGAAATCCTGACATTTGTTTTTGGAATCTAACCCATCCTGCAGGGCTTCTCCTACTGTCATTTGGGACAAATTAGTTTTTTTTTCTTCTATTAAACCACACAGTAGGGTTAGATTTGGCATTTCACATTTTATTTGTACTCTTGCAACATAGTATCATTTGTTTATTTAATCATTCAATGCCTATTAAGACCTCTAAGGACCTGATCCTGCAAGGTGCTGAGTGCTCTTGATCCCCACTGAGGTCTATGGAGTTTAAAGAACGTACCTCTTTGCCACATCAGCCCCTGGAACATGACATAAATAAGAATGACTGAATGCCAAGACTTAAATTCAGCTGGAGCTGTCCGGAGAGGAACTCCTGTAATTTTTTCCAGCACCCCCTGACCTGCACGGCTAAAGCTCTGAGACCCCCATCCCCACAGCTGAAGCTTGGACCCCTTCAGGCCCAGAGGGCAGAAGCCCCTAGCCCTACCACTCTGCCACAGGGCAGAAGCCCTGAGCTTCCCCAGCCCAGCCTAGTGGCTGAAACCCAAAGCCTGAAACCCCCCAAGCCCCCCACTGCTGAGCTCTGGAGTTTTAATAGCATGTGGGGGGAGGGACGTGGGGGGATCTGGGAAATAATCTATAAGAATTTAAGACTTGCTGTATGGATTTCTAATCCACCCAGAACTTTAGCACTATATCTGGGTGACAAGACAAGAAGAGCCACAGATGAGTACATGCCAAACATGTTCACCAGTGATATCAAGATGTAGTCCAGAAATAAATATCCAGACATGAGTAATAATCAAAAGTACCTAATTAACTTAGGGGCCTAAGTCCCACTGCCAGCCTTTCAGTGGTACAGGCTCCTATGTCTCTGCAGAACTTTTGAAAAATGTTATCCCCTAGCTTAATTAGATGCCAAGCCTTATTCAGCATATTGGACAAAGAAATAATGTTGACATCAATTATTTCCCTGATGAGTAAATTAAATTAACTAAAAAGATATTTCCACCCTGAACAAGCTGACATTCAGCATCAATTTTATCTTCAGTAGATGTTTCTTTAAGGATTTAAGGCAATTTTTTAAAGGATATCATTTAGAAGCAACATAGGCACATGCAGGATAGGGACTGGTCAATTATATGACCAACATGGATTGCTTGGTAAGACTGACTCGTTTTAACAGCATGCATTTTAAAACACCCAAATGCAAACTCAAACTTCTAGGAAGAAAGAATATAGTCATGTTTATAAGATGGGGGACTGTATCATGGAAAGCAGGGGCTCTGAAAGGGGCTAAGAAATTATGGCAGGTAAACAACTGAACAGGAGCTCCCAGTGTGATACCATTGCTGAAAGGGTGACTACAGTCCTTGGATGTATACATACGGGAACATCAGCCAGGAGTAGGGAGGTGATATTACCCCTGAATATGGCATTAATGAGACAATTACTGTGTTCAGTTTTGGTGTCCACACTTCCAAAATGATGTTGAAAGGGTTCAGAAAAGAGCTACAAGAATGATTCAAGTTCTGGAAAACATGACTAAAAGTAAGAGACTTAAGAAACGTATTATTATTAATTCAAGTCATTACAATGTGTATACATCACTTCAGAGGAACAAAGGTTGCCTGAGGATCTGAAAACTCCAATATGACATATTGAATTTATTCCCCAAAATTGTTAATTGCTAACTGCTGTTTTATTCCACCACATATTAATTAGGTTTCACTTTAATGAATTTCTGGAGCAGGAATATACTGACTGGCTGGCACAACTGGCTAATGCTCATTTCTTTCAATCCAGTATATACCTACTGAGCCCATAGCAAAGGAAAATGCTGATTTTGAATGGTTTCCTATCTTTTTTGCTGCCAGAAGGCTGTACATGGGTTCCTAATACTTTTTCCTGTATTTCTGACTAGTTCAGAACTAGTTATGCTCTTGTGCACCTTGAACCAATAAAAACAACTAAATCTGGGATACATTAAGTATCTAAAGGGACAGGAACTTGAAAAGTTCTACCAATTATGCATGGCCATGTAGTTGAGCAGTATGGCTCTGGTCTTCCAGGTTGTTGTAAATCAAGTTATACTTATCATGCTGTGTATTAGATTACTTAACATAACTATATTAATTTATTAAACAAAACGAGAAATGATTGGTTACCTGTTCAATGGGTCTTTCTGCTATTTTTGTATGAATGTATGAATCAGTTTACCCAGTGTTTTTCTTACTAATGCAGCTTCTGTTGGAAAGTTTATTATTTTACTAATGCTAGAGTTTCTGGAAATTACTTTCCTATTTATTTTCCATCTAATTTCATAAAGATTATTTTCTAACTTAATCTAATATTTCTCTTTTTGGATTGGAAACAGTCTACTACTCTTCAAAAGAAGACCTTTTACTGTTGCATTCTTTTTCCATATTCTCCATCAGAATAAAGTGAGCAGGAGACGCACATCAATGTAACATGATTTCAACTTTGGATATAGGTGGCAAACAAAGGTCTGCAAATAACCCATTGTCTTTTAAGTTATCAAATAGTCTGCTCTTGACACACATGAACCAAATAGGTGAGATTTTAAAAGTTAGATCAAAATTAGGACTATGCTCAGTAGTCACAGCGGCAAATTTAGCAGATTCTATCTGCAACCTACTACTTGCATAAATATCATTGCCGCTGAAGTCAATGGGACTATTTGCAGGAATAAAGGTTTATGGGATCATACCATATAACATTAACAGCTTTGACCAGAGCTGGTCAAATTATTGTGAATAACAATTGTGAATGCAGGCTTTTTTTTCTGTTCACATAGCTGTCCACTTTGATTATCCATTCTTCATTATTCATGTTGCATCATTGGTTACCCAAGTCACATGGGATGGTTTCTTCTCCTTGTCTGGATGAAGAAAGCATATTAAATCTGAGGGACAGTAATGCCAAACAGGATGCAAAAAAAATGTATCATTCAATATACAATTTGTGACATTTTGGGGATTCCTGAACATTTTCAGAAATACCCAGCAATTTTCCCAGTCCTCATGGATAATGAATAATCTGACTCCCATGAGAAGTAGCAGTGTAAAGTCAGCCTGTTTATTCACAGATAAATTCACAGATTAGTTAATTGATTCAGCCAGCTTTTATATCCACCTTATGAACTATCAGAGGGGTAGCCGTGTTAGTCTAGTCTGGTTCTGTAGAAGCAGCAAAGAATCCTGTGGCACCTTATAGACTAACAGATGTTTTGCAGCGTGAGCTTTCGGATGCAAGTGGCCACTGCTTGCATCCGAAGAAGTGGGTATTCACCCACGAAAGCTCATGCTACAAAACATCTGTTAGTCTATAAGGTGCCACAGGATTCTTTGCTGCTTCTTATGAACTATGGATCAATTAATGTGTCAGTCAATATTATTAATTATGTTGATAGTGTAGGGTAAAAACCTATATCCAGTCTGCAAAGCTGTATAACCAGGCTATGAACTCGAGAGATCTTCCTTTTCTGTTGAGTGGCAGAGGAACTGGTGAAAAGGCCAGTAATTGGCCTCAGAACTTCAGTACCTCCCACGGCCTCTGTGCTCCTCCTCCCCCAGGAGGGAGGGAATAGCTGGTGGATAAGCTCCTCCCCACCTTCAAAACTCCATTACAAGTTGAGATTTTCAGTCACATCTAAACCAGTGAAGTGCCATAGTCCCATTGACTTAATCAGGTGGAAGCAAGTGAAGGGAGCCTTTCTGTGGTGCACTTGGAGGTCCAGACCTTCAGGATAGGGTCTCCAAATCCTGGCCCTTTGCTCTGGACAAAGGAGATGGAGATTTTGCTCCATCTTCAACCTTTGGCACCTACAGGACTGAGGGGAATAAATTCCTTGTTATAATTCAGTTACATTTTTATTCAGCTTTGTGAAGAAAAATACAAGTAGGAATTGTGATAGAAAATATTTGAGGGAAGATGTAGTCTGTGGGGGGAAAAAACCAGATAAATACTGCAATGAATCTACTGTCTGGTAGCTGTTTTTCCCAGTTCAACATCCAGTCAGTACAGGGCTCTGTAATCCCTCCAGTCCACAAAAGGGGAGTACAGCCTGAGCTCAGAGGATACCAGGTTCATAAGGGAGCTGGAAGATGCATGAAAGGTGGAGCAGCAGGCCAGAGGCAGCAGCCTGGGAAATGGCTTGGAAAATAAAACAGAGCCAGGCAAGAAAGCAGCCTCTTAGAATTCAGGGCCAAAGCTGTAACTTCATAACACCATCTATACAGCTACTTTTAGAGCATTAGCGAGTGCCCACTAGCCCAAGTCTGTTGACCTGGGCTGGGAGGCTTGCTCCAAAGCTGTGTAGCCATGTGCTTTCTGGCAAGGTGGGCCAAGATTGGTTTCAGCAGGTACCTGGATTGCAAACAGAACAACTGTGTGGATGGAACCAAAACAAGACCAGATAACTGAACTCTGGCCAAGACATCTACAAGCCAGTACGTGGCTGCTTCATGAGAGGGATGACATGGAGGAAGTATCCCTGAGAGTAGTCCTGAGGAGCCCCACCTTCATATATCTGCACTGAACTGCCAATAGGCCCTGGGTGGGGAGCTGTTGTGTTAATGTTTTTATTGGTTGGTTTTTAATAAGCAAAGCAGTTATGCTCAGAGTATTGGCACATCTTAGCTTCTGGAAGCCCTACTGAAATCATCTGTGTTACTTAAAGTGTGTGAGTGTTTATGGGAACCCACCGAGGCCTAGAACCTGTAGCCCCTCATGTTTGTAGTGACTACACTACTAGCCTACGTGTTCTGCATACTGCAGTACTAGCCTCCTAGTCATTATACCCAGGCACCGGTGGGTTTGGTTATAATATGTACAATACGATATTCAGGCAAGAAGTTGGATTTTAGACATTGTTATATTGCCAATAAAAAACCTTTGCAATGGATTGGCAACCAGCAACACCAACTCTCCATCCTGATTCCTGCAAACCAATACAGAAGAGAGGGAACATTTCCTGTAATGCATGTAAGGGCTTGCAGGATCAAGCCCTTAATAAGGACTATCCATATGTAGAATGAAAAAATTACATGCTTGTACCAGATGTAAATTTGGCACCTGGAGAAGCAGTCACAGTGGAGCACAATTCAAATGTATAGAACACTTGAAAGTGGGGAAAGTCTTGATATGAATTGTTGCACACATCCTTCCTGGATGAAAGGATACTCAGGTAAATTACCCACAACACTTAGAAAGAGTTTGTCAAGTGCACACACAGAAAACTAAGAGAAATAATATCCCCTAAGACCCCTTGTGTTAAAAACTGTTGCCTACTGTATAAAACAGGAAATCCTCCAGTCAAACTGGAGGAAAGGTCAGATAATTTACAGTAAGAGTGATTATTTCAGTGCTGCTCTAAAGCAGTGCAAACATTTCAGACTCATAAGGAAGTGGCCAAAAAGGTACCGGATTTGCTGTCCCCCACCTAGCACAGCAGATACTGTACTAGGCTTCCTCTTCCCTTCCCCAGTTTCTGATAAATTAAAGAGGTATTAAATCATAATCCCCATGGAGAGAAGCCCTTCTAGCAAGGTAAATGCAGCAAGTTGATGGAGACTTAGAGCAAGTGGAGGGAAGGAAGGAAACACAACGTGACTCAGTGAAGCAGAGTGCCACAGCATAGTGCCAGATAGAGATGAGCTCATTACCTACCAAGAGGTGAACTCACAAGCAGTAGCTGTGGAGGAGAAACATAACCACAGATATGGAGAAGAAGAAAGATATATTCTATGCTCCTGCTTTCTTATCTACCTAGGGCCTCCTGCAGTCAACCCCAAAAGAATCAGCCAAGTAACATCTGGCCAGAGATAACAGGAGAATGGTCCACAATAGTAGTTTCTCTACCTTAGAATCTGGCTTTGCTAATGACTCAGAAGTTGAAAGTAATAACTCATGCAGCTCAGCTCTGCTTCTGTTAAGAGAATTAAAACACCTAATGAGGCTTACTGCACTTTCAAGGCTCCTAGAGAAACCTAGTCCCCCTGAGCTTATGTGACATTCAAAGCTGTGCAAAACGTTGTCAGAAGAGTGTCTGCTGGTTGAAAATAATATGTACCTCACTTCCTCTGGTAGCCAAGGATCAGTCAATGGGAGAGAGAAGCACAGGCGATCCAGTGATGTAGACATTCTGGGTCCAGTTTATTTCTGAAGTACATGGAGTTATACCAGAGATGTGGCTGAGCTTCGTCTTTAATAGTTGGGAAAGGCAGAAACATATGAAAGGGAAAGTTGGGTCAATCTATACACATGAAAGCCTTAGGCTAAAAACATCTCCCATACATAAACACACACATCCACCCAACAAAACTATTGGAGTGTTTGTAAAATGGTCCTGCTGGTCACTTGAGAGATAACAGGGAAACCTTTATGATTAAACAAGCTTCTTTCTACAACATATGCACATATGGTTTCTAATTTTCACTCATTCAGACCTGGGTGTGCTAATCGCTTCTAAGTTTTCTATATTAATGTTTCCAAGGTTGACTATTCTACAGTACTGGGCTTGTTTAACTGATTATCCATACATGCTTTTTCCCCCACAAAGCTGCTGGCTGCCTTAATTTAAGGCTTCTACCTAAGGTACTATTGAGTTTCACACGTCTCCTTTATTTCCATTTTGCCTTACAAAAAAAAAAACCTGAAGGGAGGAAGCGACATCATCTGGAGGTTAAATGAGCTCCCCATGACTTCACAAAATGAAAATAACTAAATCTTTAGCCAAAATATGAGTACATCAATTTTTTTTAAAAAGGTTGAACAGGCCATGGCTATGTGGAATACGGACTAAATTTCCTATACGATGTGTTAGAACAAACCATGCACAAGGACATTAATGAAAAATCGGTCAGAAGTAAAACACCCTCGCGAGTAGCATGTGCATTCCTGTTTAGGATATCTGCAAAGTAGTAAGTTGATGTTGTTTATTTGTTGCCTGTGTTCTTCCTAAAGCAGGAATTCCTCAATCAATATCTTAATTTAGTCTGGTCTCTGCTGGCCACATTTACAATTATTCTAGATGACTGCTCTGATCAAGGCTGCTGAAGGTCGTCAGTGGAGGAAAAGAAGCTTGCAGCAATATTCTGAGGTTGTAGAACTCATTACTGGCGGTTTAGTATGAACCTGAATGAATCCCATGTGCAAAGGTAACTACTGCTTCTCCTTATCTTTTCACTTTTATTACCTTACTTCTCACTTTTTTAAAACCACCGTATATTTGCAGCACTTACTATGGAATAGATTCATGCATTTGAGGAAGATCAAAGGCAGTATTAGATGGAATGGTACTTTATAGATCAAAATGATTTCTAATGCCAAAATGTATTACACTTTACTTAGAACAAGAAAGCAATTTACTTTAAAGACAATAAAATATTTAATGTCCGCAGGCTGTATACCCCGGTGTTGGGCAATTCTATATAACCAAAATATCCAACTTGTTTTATTTTTATTGTTTTTAGGAAAAGCTGAGCAGTTTAAATCATTTACATAGTTTATTGTAGATCCAAGGAAAAATACTTTTAAGTAAAATCCTGGAACTCAAATATTTTGTTATTTAATGGCTCTCGAATTTTCTCTGTCGACTGAACTTGCCTGCCCAAGTCATTAATGAACCATATTCTCATTTTGAAATGCCTAAAAAGACTGTTAAAAATCAGTAATTAGCAAATTAATAAAATGCAAATGAGACTTTTTTCAATATATATTGAATAAGCTCCTTTGCAATGATGTTTCTTTCATCACTCTTTTTTGTGTCCACTAATACTATACAGTCTTGTTAAGACAGAAATAATTATGTTGGATATTTCAATAGTCCAAATAAATAGCAAGCGTGTTGATCAAATATATGCTTGAAGTGTAAAAGTAGATTTAAAGGTTTATAAAGACGTAATTTCTAAGTATTTTATAATTTAAAATAACATTGGACAGGTGGAAAATCTGGTTGATGAAGCAAATTTAGTTTCCTTCCAATACCTGTTCCTAACCAAATTGTAAAAATGTTGTGGTTTTGGCATCATTATGTGTCCACTGCCTACTGAGGAAAAGAAACAACAACAAAACCTGGCACAAGTCTACAATGCACAGCTCTGTTTACAATATTTATCTGCAGTCTTGGTTCTGCATATCCTACTTATTAGGTATCAGTTGCATTTCCCTGATCCAGGTAGAGCAACATGTATATTAAGATTTGACAAATTGTCTGCTAATAGATAACTCTCCATCCCCCTGGTGTGCATGGTGGACAGTGGCCCACCTGAGTCAGCCTCTTTTGGAGGTTGTTCTCCCCTTGTAAGCCAAAGGCAGTGTGTGTGGTGGGGTATTAAAGGAGCCAAGGCCTGTTTTCCATCTGTCAGCTAGACAAAGCCCCTCCACATTTAGGTTCAGTGAGTGAATTCTGTTTAGACTTACAAAGCTGAATTTGAAAGATATATGGAGAATACATTGGTGGCTATTCACAGGTATCCACATGATGCCTTTTAAGGAACGCAATAAAGATATAATAAATGCTGAAATATTAAAATGTCAGGTAGGGTTTCAAAAACAAAGAGATAGTCCCTGTTGTATGTGAAACTGTCAAAAGATTTGATTTCCTTGGTGAATACATTTATTTAAATACTTACATAGATACTTACTTGAACGCTTTACAATACATGTACAATTTACATTTTACCTCAGAAAGAGATATGTGCTGCGAAGAAAAATAAAACTGCTGAATACTGAGACTTGTTTAACTTTTTGTGTACCCGAGCACATTTATTTATATGTGAGCTCTTCCTTGTCTCCACCTGGGATAAAACTGGCCTCTTTGATGAACCCTGTGGATTCTTGATTGCAGATTTCTGTTTTGTCATTTCTCTACAATACCTCTTTGTTTTTATTCCTCCTTAAAACAAACTTCTGAAGGCTTTCCAATACTAATACACTAAATATAGTTTTTATCATAAACAAAAATATTCAGATACCAGCAATCGATCCACATGAACCAACAAGCAGAACAATAACAAAAAAACCTAAATATTTAACACAAAACGTGAGAAACAAATAAACTCAAATGATCTTCTTCCACAACAAAAATTAGAGCAGGTCTCCCCTTCCTGTGTACACTGACCACTATGGTTTGTTGTCATAATTTGTAGTCTTTTTGCTCTCTGCAGACTTTATGTTCCAAAGAAAAGGGATTTTGAGTTTCTATTAGCTTGTAAAGCTCTACACCCATGCACATTGTTAGTTAAATAGTAATTGTTCACTTTTTCCATAGGCAAACTTCAACTGTGGCCAGTAAGAGTTCTATGTTCAGAAGAAACATATGATTCTGCAACGTAAATCCACAATGCAGGTCAGAAACTAGAATGTTCCCCATAACTTTGCATACAAAAGCAGGAGATTTTTGTCTCTTAACTGTCTTATTGACTTGACCCAATTTCTCTCTATGCCTGGTTGGAAGAAGAAAAAGTAGTTGGTTCTCAACCAGAGGTCTGGGGCCCTCTGCGGGGCCACGAGAAGCTTTCAGGGGGGCCTCCAAGCAAGGCCAGCATTAGACTCGCTGGGGCCTAGGGCAGAAAGTTGAAGTCCCAGCACATGTGGCTGAAGTCTGGAGCCTTGAGCCCTGCCACCCGGGGCTGAAGCTGAAGCCTGAGCAATGTAATTTTGTGGGGGGGGGGGCCCTAACGCCAGCCCTGGCTTTTATATGCAGAAAACAAGTTATTGTGGCACAGGTGGGCTGTGGAGTTTTTATAGCTTGTTGGGGAGGCCTCAGGAAGAAAAAGGCTGAGAACCCCTGGTTTATAAAAAAGAGGGCCACATCAGTTACATTTTGTAGCTTTATTTACATTTCCCCAGAACAGAGGAAATGATGGCCCAAAGATTTGCTTATTGTGTAATTCTGTGGTACGAAGGTATAAGTGTGACAGGAATGTATTACAAAATTGGGCCAGCAAATAAACCTTTAACATTACAAAATAATCAGTTCAGTGCTAAACCTACAAAACTATGTCTGAAACCTTCTACTGAATATTATTATACTATATTTTATTTTACTAACTTACTTCATATACTCTCCCCATATTCTATGCTTTCATTACCATTAAAATTTTAATAGCTAAATCCTGCAGTTCACTTGGGCATGTCTACATGGGATGGCAGTATGAATTTCAGGGGTGGGATTTCTAAAGCACACTATTGTGTTGTGCATGAATAGGTCTGTGTAGGCCCTGCTGGTGTTAAAGTGCATGAGTAGGGCCCTACCAAATTCACGGCCATGAAAAACGTGTCATGGATCATGAAATCTGGTGTGCCCCCATGAAATCTGGTCTCTTGTGTGCTTTTACCTTATACTATACAGATTTCATAGGGGAGACCAGAGTTTCTCAAATTGGGGATCCTGACCCAAAAGAGAATTGCAGTGGGGTCACAACGTTATTTTAGAGGGGATCGTGGTATTGCCCCCCTTACTTCTGCACTGCCCTTAGAGCTGGGTGGACAGAGAGTGGCGGCTATTGGCCAGGCACTCAGCTCTGAAGGCAGTGCCCTGCCAGCAGCACTGCAAAAGTAAGGGTGGCAATACCGTATCATGCCACCCTTCCTTCTGTGCTGCTGCCTTCAGAGCTGGGTGGCTGGAGAGTGGTGGCTGCTGACTGAGGGCCCAGCTCTGCAGGCAGCAGCGCAGAAGTAAGGGTTGCAATGCCATATCATGCCATCCTTGCTTCTGAGTTGCTGCTGGTGGCAGCTCTGCCTTCAGAGCTGGGCTCCCGGGCAGCAGCCGCTGCTCTCCAGCTGCTTAGCTCTGAGGGCAGCACCGCCATCAGCAGCAGTGCAGAAGTAAGAGTAGAAGTACCACAACCCCCTCTACAATGGCCTTGTAACCCCTCCCCCCACAACTTTTTTGGGTCAGGACCCTACAATTACAACACTGTGAAATTTCAGATTTAAATAGCTGAAATCATGAAATTTACTATTTTTTAAATCCTATGACCATGAAATTGACCAAAATGGACCATGGATTTGGTAGGGCCCTATGCATGAGGTAACTTTTAGTACACACCAGCAGGGTCTACACAGACCAATAGGTGCACAACACATTAGTCTATTTGAGAAATCACACACCTATGTGCACAAAGCTGTATTGTGTAGATATGCCCTTAGAACTAGCAGAACATAATTAGGTTTGATAACTATTTTGGGCCAATCCTGTAAGCCTACAGCATTCAGCATCCCTGCTGTTTTTTTTTTTTGCTGATTGGGTCCTTTTAATATTTACACACTGATCTTGTGTTACTGGAAACATTCATAGATTCAAGTGACTTTTTAAGATGTTAACAAACAGCCTTTTAAAAAGTTCTACTGATGTATATTTTACAAGACATATGGATGATTTTTAATGTACAAATATCTAAAAGAGTGACTATGTGTGTGTGTTGATTGGGAAGGATGGTGGGGAAAGCTGGCACAGCTGAGGATTAAACCTCTTAAATGTATGTATAGTCACTTTCTATAGTAGCATTCTATAGTTGTATTCTATTTTGCAACAGAGGAAAACCCTATAGACAAGGGGGAATTCAAATAAAAGTAAGAAACCACACACACACAAAAGGAAGATGTCGACTCCTCTACCTGTTGACAGATGTGTTTGTTAATGCCAGATTCATTACCAGCATAAATGCCAACAGAAGGGTTAATGATGGTTTATGCCAGCAGAAACAGGAATGGGAGGTCCCTAGTAATAGAAACAGCACTGTGAAACTCAGTTATGAAGTCATAAAACCAGTGAAATTCCACATAGGTGGAAGCAAGAGGGAAGCAGCCTGAAGAGTATGCAGTCAAAAAAAAGTGGTGTGGCCAGAGACTTTCCTGTTTCAGTAGCTTTCTTCAGAGGCTCTTCTGGCAAAATTCCTATAGAGCTCTGTGAAACTAAAAGCTGCTCTTTCCACCTTGTATCTGTTTCCCCCATCTCTCCTGCCAAAAGGTAGAGCCCTGAAAAACACTTATCCTCCAAAGTGGTGATTCTCTGCTAGTGTGCAATGGGATTAGGGTGCAGAAGTTGCACCAGAGGTTTTACTATGTACCTTCCTCTGCCAGCTGTGCTTAATTTGGTCCATCGTGTGTTTTTAAGTAAGTGAGTAAATGATATTATAAAAGTTATATTCAAATGAATCTTCAAAAGAATAATAAATATTAGACATTTAACTTTGAATTATTTCCTGCCTTTCTAAGGGATTCAAATTTAACTCCCCCAAATTTCCAAGATTCATCATTATTTTTGAATATATTTCTTAAGCATATATCTGGAGTTAATACTCTTCTATGCTAAGGTGGGCGTCAAACATGTGCATTACTCCTGACCATATCCAGAGAGAAAGCCAGTCTTTATCTCACTTTCAGTATGGTAGAGAATTTTCCACTGGGCTGTTACACTTATGTGCATATACCCTGTTTTACTGGTTTAGCTTATTTTAGCTGTTCTGAGATCATTCTTCCTCATTTAAATATAATATGTCTCAAATAACTGAAAAGAGAATATTTTTCATCATGTGGTTTAATTGCTATAGTTCTAGACAGTCAAACAATAAGAGAACTAGATGCTGGCATGTTATCATTTAATTATAAGTAGCCAGCTGTTGAAATTTATTTACAAGCTTCCCATATTAGCCTCAGGACAACAACAAAAACTAAAAATATTAATCAGTTTTGAGAATTAATAACACCAGAATATTCTTAGATTGTAAACTCTTTGGGGGCATGGTCTGTGACTACCTCTGTGTTTACACAGCCCCTATCATACAAGGCCTTATTTCCACTTTAGATTATTCCCTGTTCTACACTACAAATGTATGTCCGTATAACTATGTCACTCAGGGATGTGAAAAATCCACATCCCTGAATGACACAGTGTAAACATGCAGACTCACCCCTGAGACACCTCCTGTTGGTGACTTCTGGGAATTAGATCGATTTCCAGCCCAGAGCACCCTCTGCAAGTCGGTGATCTGCCTTACCACTTGCTGTTGGGCCCCATGTCCCTCCCTGGACCTGGTGCCCCTTTTACCTGGGGTGCTGCCCCCTGGCAGGAATCTCTTTCTCTCAGGGTCTCCCCCTCCCAGGGGAACCCTCACCCACTAATCCCACCTCGCCTCAGTATAAAGCTACTGCCAGTCATCGTCTAGCCCTACGCCCTGGGGCAGACTGCAGCATCAGCCTACTCATCACTGGCAAGGAGGGTTTGGACCTGCTGCATTGGCCTACCCCTGGGCTGCTCTCTGCAACCCTCAGTACCTTTTAGCCCAATGCTAGGCCGCAGCCTGGGGCTTTCCAGGCAGGAGCTCCCCAGCTCCTCAGCCTGTCCCCAGTCCTGTTTCACTCAGGTACTCTGCTCAGGTCCCTGCAGCCAAGCCCATCTCCCTCTACAAACAGAGAGAGACGTCTGTCTGCCCCTGGCTTCTCTGCCTTTATAGGGCCAATTGAGTCTGTTTGGGGTGTGGCCCCAGCTGCAGCCACTTCCTCCAATCAGCCCAGCCTAAAAGTTGCTTTCTCCAGCCACAGCCCCCTCCCAGGGCTGTTTTTACCCCTTCAGGGCAGGAGCGGGGGTCCTTCCTGCTACACACAGATATGCCAGTGCTATGTCAACGGGAGATCTTTTCCTCTGAAGGAGGCTGAGTACCGACACTGGTGGGAGAAGCTCTCCTGTTGGCATGGGTAGCATCTTCACTAAGCGCAACAGCAGCACAGCTGCATTCCTGCCAGGGCCCGCTCCAGGGTTTTTGCCGCCACAAGTGGCGAAAAAAAAAGAAGCTGCGATTGTGATCTGCAGCTCCACTGCGCCGCTTTCTTCTTCAGCGGCAATTCGGCAGCATGTCTTTCCTCTGAGAGGGACCGAGGGACCCGCCGCCGCCAAAGAGCCGGACTTGCCGCCCCTTCCCCTTGGCCGCCCCAAGCACCTGCTTGCTGAGCTGGTGCCTGGAGCCAGCCCTGATTACTGCGCCTCTGTAAGTGTAGATAAGCCCTTAGGCACTATGACAATATAAATAATAATGCAGAATGGGAACAAGATGACAGATCTACACTGGATCATTATTGTTTCCTTGCTGATTTTGTTTACTTTTTTCATCATTATCATTTTCAAATTGGAAAAAATATAGTTGTTTTATAACAGCTACTCCTTTTTAATATTGAAAACAATTCTAATTAAAGAGAGGACATTTTAATAACCATTTGCCTCTTTAAAGCAAAGCAGAGATAATAGTACAGTATCAAATCTCCAAAGAATCAGAGATATTTTTAAGGCATGATGCTCAACATTTCTTAAACTACATTCTCACTGTGAGGTGTCTATGTAATAGAGTAATTTCCTTTGCAGCATTCATATTTTAAGAGAAGCATAATGTATTCCAGTTTGAAGCAATGCTCAAAGAAGCATTTAAAAAGTAAAAGAAAGGTTTTGTTCTGTGCATAGGAATGTTCTTTATTGGTATTTTCAAATACATCAAAGTAGTTCTTGTAGCTGTGGCTATTGAAATAGGAATCAAGATGGACTTAAATTGGACCATTCAAACTTAGTTGAATTTTGGGGAGAAGGTGGAAATCAGTTACAATGGGTCGGGGATCCAACTCACTTTTTGTTTTGGATTTGAAGGAAAACACAGTCAATAAAGTTTGTAACAACTAACATCAACCCAACACTTGCCCATCCTAACAAATTACACATTTATTGTAAATATTAAAATTGTGGGGGCATGTTAATTTCATTAGGTAATAGAAAAGAACATTGTTGGTCTTCAAGTGTAAGCATGTCTTCAAAAACAGGCAGGGAGAAAAATAGATTGGAAAAGAACAGAGAGAAATGAAAAAGAGAACATAGGGTTATGTGTGAAATTGTGATTGATAGCCTGATCTCAGAAAGAAAGGAATGCTTGATGGACTACATATTGATACTATGCTGTAAGTGCCATAGTCTGGATCCTGTGCACACCCAGAGTAAACAAACTTTGAAGAGGCTGGAGGAAAGGATAAATCCATGGCTGTTAATGCGCCCTGAGAGCTGCAGCTGCTCCTGTGGCTGTTATTAATCCCCTCTGAGGGAGGTTTGGAGGTGCATCCTTACAGTTCAGGATCAACTGTCCTTGGCTTCTAACTACATTACCACCCTGCATGCTAGTTGAATAATCCCTTCAGGGAGAAGGTAGACCATGGGAAGGCACAGACATGATTTTTAACAAGCTCTGTGCCCCCAGAGGGGACCAGGTAAAGAATAGCAGAAAATTACATAAGAAAATCTTCAGGAGCAGACAGCCCAGGAAGGACAGTTATATGAACTCCAAAATACTGTGATTATTCCAGATTGGGAGAACATGAATTTGGGTTAACTGTGTGTGGGGGGGAACTGAAGACTGCCCCCCAGGAAAAGGCAATCAGAGGCCTGAAAAGCCAAGTGCAGTGAAAGGGGATTGAAGAAAACAGATAAAAGAAACCAGCAATGCGGTTGATTGAAATTCTAAAAGGTGTCTGTAAAGTAATTATTAAGTAATCCCAACATGGACAGTGTCCATCAAAGGACATGCTTGGATGCCATCAGGCCCTCACAGGAGGACTTCCTAATAACCACACTCTATACTCACCAGAGAGGAAGGTTTTAGTGGCTAGATTTGGAATCAAGAAAGGTGTGTTCTATTCCCCATGTTCAAATACTTTGATGTTGACTGCCATAGAAAAGCAAAATCTTATACAAGCACAAACATATCCCTGAAATATGCATTAGTCCAGCTTGTGTTCAAAAAGTCATAAATTGTTTATAATGATCTGTTTAATTTCCACCTGGTCTACAATTTCAACTTTCTTGTTGATCTTTATGTATGAGCTGGCTCCAACAGCACTCTCCCTTGCCAATCAGGCAGCTGTTCAATCTTCTTATGGTGGTGGACAGAGGGAAACAGTCATATTAATACTGCTTAATCTAGCATTCATAATGAGGCCCTGCTCACCAGCCTATAAGATTTTTCAGGGATAGATAGAGCCACCTTAAATAGGCTTTGCTCATTCATCTCTGATAGATGCCAGGGGGTCATGATAAGCAATTAGTCTGCTCCAGAGAACTCTCATTTATGAAATCCCATATGACTCAGTCTTTTCACCAATCTATTCAGCATCTATGTGAAATAGAAAGGGGAGATCATGAAATGACATGGACAACAATACCACCAATGTCCCAGCAACATGCAGCCCGTGTATCTTTATCATCCACTAGGCCACATAGAAACTGCAGGTGGTTTTTATGTTGTGCTCCTTAAGTGGGATAAGTTGCCAACAGTCTAGTGATCCCCAGCCTGCACTAGCTGCCCAGCTGGTGTGCTGAGACCACTAGCTTCCAGGCTCACCAATGTTGCCTCATCGTTTCCTTGTGTCCCCCATCTGACTGCATCCACCTCTTGTTTATTGCTTATAGTTACATTATAAGCACTTTGTATTTGCATAGTGCCTAGCACAACGGACTCCTGGTCCATTACTGGGACTCCTAGGCATTACCACAATACATAATAAATAACAAGAACCGTTCAGTTACCTATCAGTTTCAAAGTTCTGGTTCTGATCTTTAAATTCTTCACTGGGCTATCTCAAACATTGCTTCTTCCTCCCTAAACCTCCATAACAACTATGATTGTTCAGCTGATGATCACCTGGGAAAAAATCTCTGGGGCTAGGGGCAATGCATGCCTGGGCGAAGACCCTCAAGCACTGACAACACTGGAAAGATTAAACACTCTCAGGTATGTATAGCTTTGTTAAGTGATAAGTACTGGAGACATGGCAATAATTTACAAATAATGAAGTGTGTAATAATACCACAGATGCAGAGGAACTACTTAGAATAATAAAAGTGGGCCTCACTGGGAGTAATAATAACTGGGAGAAATAAAGAAAGGGAACTTTTAGATGCAATATTAGAAAATAAAGTTGTGACAATAAGATTTATGATGATCCTATGGAATAATCTCCCAAGGGAAGCAGGAGAAGTCTATGATTTGGCACATGTAAAACTACAATGGTCAAAGTACAAGTAAATGTACAATAGGGAACAATCTTGGACTGGCAGGGAGATGAGTTAAAAGACCTAATTATTAGAGCCAGTTGAAATTATTCCAGTAGGATGTTTTTCTGTTGGAAAATACCATTTTATTGAAACTGAAACTTTTTGTATCAATGTCAGTATCAGAATGAAACATTTTGATTGACCCAAAAGAAAATATTTTTGAAAATTTAATTTTATGTGAAATTTCAATTTTTTTGTTTTGTTTTGTTTTCATTCTAATTTGAAATAAAAATAAATGATGAAACACTGGAATGTCATGTGGAATGGCACTAGAAAAGGTTCAGAAAAGGACAACTAAAATGATTAGGGGTTTGGAACAGGTCCCATATGAGAAGAGATTAAAGAGGCTAGGACTCTTCAGGTTGAAAAAGAGGAGACTAAGGGGGGATATGATAGAGGTATATAAAATCATGAGTGATGTGGAGAAAGTGGATAAGGAAAAATTATTTACTTATTCCCGTAATACAAGAACTAGGGGTCACCAAATGAAATTAATGGGCAGCAGGTTTAAAACAAATAAAAGGAAGTTCTTCTTCACACAGCACACAGTCAACTTGTGGAACTCCTTACCTGAGGAGGTTGTGAAGGCTAGGACTATAACAGCGTTTAAAAGAGAACTGGATAAATTCATGGAGGTTAAGTCCATTAATGGGTATTAGCCAGGATGGGTAAGGAATGGTGTCCCTAGCCTCTGTTTGTCAGAGGATGGAGATGGATGGCAGGAGAGAAATCACTTGATCATTGTCTGTTAGGTCCACTCCCTCTGGGGCACCTGGCATTGGCCACTGTCAGTACACAGGATACTGGGCTAGATGAACGGTACGGACGTTCTTATGTTCTTATGTTATGGAAATTCCTGGGTTCAGCCAGCTCTACTACTTCTTCCATGTTTAGATTCTATAGACTAGATTTACTATTCATGGACTTAAATGGATTTACACCCATTATGTTAGTGATAAATTGGCCCTATGATTCTATATCTTGCTAATGAAAAAGAAATAGTAGCCCTCAAATATCAACCAAATGGAGACATCTCACTGAAGGGAAGCTATTTCTCTTGTGAGACATATATCAAGGAAGCACATTTCTGGAGCAGTTTAAATGCCATGCTGGCAATCAAGAATCTGGGGATACTGTAAATACGCAAGGAACCTCATAAGAATGTGTCTACTGTAGGATTGGGGATCAGGAAATGTGAGACGTGGTTATTTCAGTTACAACATTTAAAATATGCACAGGGAATTACTGGTAATTGGAGTACTACTGTCTTGCATTGTGGCTATAGTCCTAGTGATTGAGCTATAGGTAAGGAGGCATGAGAATTTCTATTCTAAAATTCTGTTGCTCATAACTTTCTAAAACTTTTACCTTTCAGTCTGAAGTGTTCTGGTTTTGATCTTTCAGTGATGGCTAATTATTTTAGAACGTTCAGTAACATTTTAGAATGAGGAGTGAAGAAAAATACACTTTCCCATGGTAAAAAAAAATGGTGACACTTTGTGAAATTTCTAGTTATAATATGATCTGGAGAAGAATGCTGAAATTTGGCTGGAAGTACCCCTGAATATTCCAGTGCAAATTGTCTTTGATTTGGTTAAGTTATAAAGTTTTGAAAGCGGTAGCACTTTTAAGCATTGTTCTTTCACTGTTTGAAAGGAAATTAGACTGGAGTGCGTTTGCGTACCTGGTTACATTTGCTGCTCCGCAAAAACTGTAGTGAACTTGCACATTGGATGAGGCTGGGCCCTCTATCAGAATCCAAGGTTCCGAATCTCCTTCCAGGTTGGATCCCAAATCACAAGCTTATTATTTAGTTGGTTTGAGTTCAGATGTGGTCAAAATTCTTCCAAAAGTTTGGCCCAAGATTGCACAAGTCTTTCAAGCAGTCTGTGACCTGCTTGCTAGGGCCATAGTCTTTCAAGCAAAGTCGACAAGTGTCCAATATCATTGAAACAGAACTCTAGCCTTGATTCATCCTCAAACCCAAACCTAGCCTAATCTCAACATCCCTGGTACTTTTGGGGGTTCATGGTCTGAAATATATATGGATCTACTATATGCTGCTCTGAGCCATCCCCAGTTGGAGTAGTACAACAGGACCAAAACGTCAAACATCAAAGTAAGTTAGTAGTTCTATGAAACTTCCGCCATTTTCCCTTGACTCAGGCTCCACCCTTCCTGTAACACTCTTTATGTGTTGTGAGTGTTTATGCTCCCTACAGCTCTTTCCTTTAATACATTTCAGGGAGAAACTGTTATCTGAAGAAATATGAATAATTTCTGCTGTAGATAAGACATTGTGAATCCTTTAGATGGTAACACACAAAACATTTTCTGGAAATGTTAATAAGAATCCAAGCAATTTCTTGGTATCACCTTGAGAATAAGGGAACTATCATTCCAGTAAAGATGTAAGGAACAAAACAACTCTGACAATACACAGCTTGAAGAGTAAATGTGCAGCATATATTGATAAGAATTAGGCACACAAATCAACTTAACAGTAGTGGCAGATGGTTGCCTATTTCCCCACATGCATTACAAGAGCCGGGAATCTAAATGTTTTGTAGTTTCACAATTGATTCATATTGCAGCTGCTGCACTGGGTTGATGGCCATTTCTTCCTGAATTCTGCTATGTACTAGAGATTGTGGTGAAAAAGCAGCAATTAAACACCAAAGATTGTTTTCTA
The DNA here is from genome assembly GCF_016161935.1 of Mauremys reevesii. Lineage (NCBI taxonomy): Eukaryota > Metazoa > Chordata > Testudines > Geoemydidae > Mauremys > Mauremys reevesii. Next base: position 151,870,511 of record NC_052625.1, on the reverse strand, counting down.
CTGCCTATTCCCTAGGCTCTGATATGAAGATACTGGAGACAGACATATGAATAAACATGCTTTGAATCACTCTGGAATTAGTAATTTGAAAATCTTACATCTTTCCTATCTTTTCTAACCATCTGATTGGCTCTGTAATGAACTAAGAGGTCTCTTATGCAGTGGCTCCCACTGCTTAGAAATTAGAAATGTGCTTCTGTGATTTATTCCCAGAATGCAATAACAATTCCTCTGAATGAGCAGAAATATTTGATGTCATTGTGGCACCAGGGAAGCAGGAAGAGCCAAAAACCATAGATGGTTACAATTGTGTAATAGCTAATAACTATTTGGGAACATCATAAACATTAACTTCATGTTATCTTCCATCCAAATGTAGGATTAGTCTGATCCAAACCATATGAATGAGGAAAATAGCTACTGTTTTAAATAGTTCACTTGTACATTCTCCAGGCAGAAGACAAACTAGCTGTAAATCATAGTTGGTTGGTTCAACGTGGCTTTCATAATCCCACCCATAGTAAAACTGAACTCTGGAATCTTTAGAACACAATGTTTTCTGTGGCTTTGGTGTTAGCTCAAAAGGACAGACAGACACACACTTTGTTTGTAAGTGTAATTGTAGCTGATTCCACTATTTATTAAAATGTAAATATGTGGTTAGTTTAAAAACAGTGGTAATTACTTTATATTCAAAGGGACCTAGAGAAGGCAGGGTAGCTTGCCTGACAATGTAGACTATTATCACATACGCTGTATAACATTCAGCAAAGAAGATCATTTTACTTATGGATTTGATACAAAAAACAGTGAAAAACATTCAGTTGATCCATCCTTCCACCAGATGTTGGCTTAGCAAATGATTTTCACAATGGTGCATTTGTACAACATGAAGGTTTTCAACACAAAAATACTTGTTACTATTTGGCATAATTAGAGTAATTCATTATCCAGCATACACATGTCACAGCGACTGTAAAGTGATCACTGTTATCACATGTCCATGCAGTCAGGCTCATGACCATAACATTATCCCAGATGCTGCAATGAATAAGATATCAGATATGCAGAGGTTAGGGTCCCTGCCCAGGGAAGAACAATATGTGCTACCCATCCCTTTGTGTGCGTGGAGGGGTCTCCTCACAACTCATGAATGGCCCAGTTAAGTTGCAGGGGTGGGAACTAAATACCCTCCCCCAACAATCTCTGCACAAGTCCCAGTACAAGGCTACCAAGGGAGGTTGAGAAAACTGCCATCCAGGCCACAACAGGGAGCACCTAAGAGGAAGATTTCCCTGAGATTCGAGCCAAATCTCCCTCTTAGCAAATGGGAGGTGGGAGCTGTATTTCTATATAATTTGTTAATAACTTCATTTGATGACTGATTCACAGATTTTTATGGCCAGAAGAGACCATTCTGATCTATTCTGACTTCCTGTATGACACAATCCACCCAGTAATTCCCGCATCAAGCCCCTAACTTCTGACTGAGTTACACCATACTTTTTAGAAAGATAGCCAGTTTTTATTTAAAGACTGCAGGAGATAGAGAATCTACCCCATCTCTAGGTAAGTTGTTCCAATGACCCTCACTGTAAAATGTGCACCTTATTTCTAATGTGAATTTATCCAACTTCCTCTTCCAGCCACTTTCTGCTAGATTAAAGATCCTTCTTTTTTTAAAATCGGAAATCTTTTCACCCTGAAGGTAATTACAGACCACAATTAAGTAAACACTTAATCTTCTCTTGGATAAACTAAACAGAATGAGCTTCTTAAGTCTCTTACTGTGAGGTAGATTTTCCTGATTTCAGATAATTCTTGTAGTTCTTTTTGAACCCTTTTTTATCTGTCTGAGCACATTTTGCCAAGACAGTCCCTTAGTTCTCTTTACTCTAACTGTAGATTTATCGGTGAATAATTCTTGGATCGTTCAGGTCTCTGCACTTGTTATTGCTAGGAAGTAAAAAGTGATTTTTCTTTGCAATTTTATGTGTAGTTGTACATTACTGACATGGGAAATTTCAAGTTCAATTATCTTGCTTTGTGCTTGATAGTATTAATAGCATACTGGCCAAATTCTATTTTGTTATAGCAGTGTAAATCTGGAGACTCTCTACTCAAGTCAGCATTCTAAGTTCTGCCAATTCTAAATTCCCTTTGAATGCGAGATAAACACAAGTGCTATCTATCAGGCATTAACATCTTACTCGGCAGTTCATTAAATAAGAGAATCAGCTGGAATAAAATCCACAAGTTATTCTAGAGCTACACCAATTTAATTAAGAACATGTTGTGAAGTTGGTGTGTTGTGTTGGTTGCTCACAAAGTATCTCAGTGATGTCTCCAGGATTTATCTTCAGGGTCAGGTTTGGGAATGGTTTGACAAAATAATCTGAACTATGTTTTTTAAACTAAAATGATCAGCTCTTTTATATGGCTCAAATTCCAATTCTCTCTAGTAATATTCCACTCAAACTGTATAGTTATAATAGCAATACTTAGCACTTCAGTGATGTTTTTCATTTTTGCACTTGCAATGGAGGCTCAATCACACTGAATCAGGCCAGTAGACTCTCTAGTCTATTATCGCCTTGGACAGTGATCAGTTCTAGATGTTTCAGAGAATGGTGCATGAAACCCCCTGGTGGACATTTATGCAATAACTTGCCCACAGAGGATGTTTCTTCTGAATCCCCATCAGTTAGTGACTGGTTCATGCCCTGAAGCACGAGGGCTCATATACTTGTAACCCTTCTGCCTGTCTAAATTGGCAGCAACAAGGGCCAGGTTCCGTAGCTAGGGGGTCCATTTCAATAACACAATGCAAAACCATCTCGAGCCCCCACCCAGTGACCTGGGACAATTACATACCACCCCCCGGGTGCCTCTAGGAGGCAATACTTCCCCTCTTGCAAGCACAGAGTCTGAAGGTAGCAAAAATCCTTTTAATAAAGGAAGGAAACAATGCGGCATTATGTTGGGGAAACAACACAAACAGGATTCATAACACAAACCATGAGCAAAAGGCCCATCCCCAAGCTAGTTTAGCAGACCCTCAGGGTCTTAAGTCCAACCACCCAAAAGATCACCCCAAAATCCCAAAGTCCAACACCCCAAAAGTCCCTTGAGTCCAGCAACCCAAAAATCCCCCCAAAAGTCCAACAACCCAAAAGTCTTTGTCCCTGGTCAGTGCAGTCCCAGAGCTCAAAAGTTTATCTGCAGGGTTGTACACACACCCTCCTCCCCAGCTGGGTGGAAATGGGAGGGGAGAAAAGGGGCACACAGAGTGTTAAGGGGCACCTTACGTGGTCCAAGGCTGACTGCCCTGCCTCTCCATGGGGTTCTGCTGCAGCCTTCACCACGAATTGCTCTACTCCACCAACCGTCCTGTGAGCCGCTCCCGCCATCCCACAAACTGCTCCGCTCGCCGTCCCACAGGCCGCTCCAACCAGCCCGCAAAACTGCTCATCTCGGCTCAGCTCAGCTCCGCTCTGCTCACCATCCCATAGGCATCTGCTCCACTCCGCTCTGCTCTACTCGCCATCCCATGGGCTGCTCCAGCTGGCCCACAAACTGCTCTGCTCCGCTCACTGTCCCACAAACTGCTCTGCCAGCTACTTAGCAATATATCTTCAGGCTCCCCGCCTAGTCAACACACCACCCAATGATCTCAGCACCCAGCAATCTTAACACTTTAATGATTTCTGCTTGTAGTAGGGGAGCCCCAGTGCTGGTGCACCATTGGCCCAAAGTGAATTCAGTACAGCAGCCTGTAACTAGACCCTTAATGGAATCAAAATTAGCTCTGCTATTCAACATTGCAGAGAGAAGGAGGTACAATTGGTGTTTTAGGCCCTCAAAGGGGCCCATACAATCAAGAACAAATACCTATCCCTGGCCTCTCTCAATTCACTGGATTTTGGAACCCATGTTCTTTGTCTAGCGAGTGCTACTTAGTTGATGGTGAGACCCTCTGTCATAAAACAGTTTCATTATCCTTTATTCACATAATCAGGGTGACAACACTGTATTCCGCCTGCCCCAATAACAGAGAAACTGGGGATCCCACATCTGCCAAAGTGACCATTTTGGGCTGACATGGGCTCGTGCTAGGTAGGGTGGGTGTGCCTATGCAAACCAGATCAGCCCCTGAAGTTTTTTTCCACACTCACCACAATTCACCACCAGATGTCAGGGTAGAGCTCATCCTGACTCTGCTTACATCCTTTATTAAAAAAAAATCCTATCTAATATAACACTGGGTATCCACATAATGGACCAGACCAGATAGCCCAGGTTACAGTGGCTCTTCCTTTTGGATCAATAGATCCTGGGTTCAGTCTTCACAGAGTACCAAGCTCAAACCTTCATTGAATCCTACTAAGCTCAATGATATCTCATGGCAATGACTTCCACAGGTTAACTGTGCGTTGTGTAAAAGTATCTCTTTTTATCGGTTATAAATGTATTGTCTTTGGATTTCAATGAATGCCCCCTTTTTTAAATAAAGGAGTAGCTGATTGACTTTCCTTATACCATCCATTTTTATGCCCTTATCCTGCTTCTCTTACTTTCCTCCTCTGTAAACAAAACTTTACATGTATTTTCTTTCCTTCTTCATGCAGAAGTCTTTCCATGCTGCTAAGCATTTTCACCACCCATTTCTGAACGTTCTATTTATGCTATATCTTGGTTGAGAACCGGACAAGTATTCTGGGTCAAAGTGTAGTATGGACTTATGTAATGATTTTGTATCTTCAATATTACCTTCCATCCCATTCTATCTACCATTTTGATTGACTTCAGTGGGCTATGGATCAGTCCCTCAGGGACCATATAGCTGTTTTTCAATTCTGATTATAATTATAACCCATTTTTTTCATATTGGAATTAAGCTGGCTGGTCAGTAAACATTAGCTATTTAATTAACTCCCCATAATACCCAGGACAGGCATGTAAGCAATACTGTAGAACTGGTCATTTGCACTGTTAATTCATTTTTGCTGTATTTATGGGTTTGAAAAAAATTGTGAAACCTCATTAATAATTAGCAGTGAAACTTCAGATTTCCAGCCTGCTGCTAGCTGCATCTGCCGCCTCTGTATCTGCCAGTTCTTTCCCTCTCTTCTAAAAGGCCAGTTAATGCCTGTCTTCTGTGTCTGCCCTGCCTTTTGCTAGGTTGCAGGAACACACTGCAAACCTTTCCCTTTCTTCCATGCCCTCCCCCACTTCCTAAGTCACCCACTCCTTCCCTTCTGTCCAGAATATCCATCTACCCAGAATGATTATTCAGCTATTTTTATTGTTATAGCAACAAGAACAAGCCCAAAATGGAGGTAGTTGCTTCTGAGCTTCCACCAAGTGCATTTCAATAGCTGTTTTAAATAGCCTAAAACATGATTTCTCAACATGGCTGTCATGAAGAAATCTATGGAAGCATTTTACCAAAATAATATCTGTATAAATAGAGACTATATAATCATAAAGAAACCTATTTTTATACCCAGAGGCAGGCTGACAATTAAAAACAAACAAACAAACAGAAAGAGTAAATCCCATTGCTTATCCACATTAAGTCCTATAGCTGCCACTAAAAACTTTGTTCCAAAATTATTTTAAATTAGAAAAATAATCCGCATACAGGAGATTTTCCCATTTATTTCAAAGATAAGGTATTTCTTTTTTAAACAGACAATAGTCTTCCTACTACCAGATAATAGAACTAAGGGGCCTATTGCTACAGACATCATTCATAACTTTTAGCTAGCCACACAAGTTTCATACTTGGAGCTCTGTTCTGACATTATAGTGAATTCCAAGCCCCACTAAAATCAACAGGAGTGTTGGCATAGGCTTCAGTGAGGCTGGGATTTCACTCTATGTGTTTTTCTCTGTGCCTTTGGAAACAGGGGCACGCTACTAGCATGGAATATGTTTGACCCAAAGAGTAAAATCAGGACATCCTGCTATACCTTGATTACAACTACTGATGTCGAGGGGCTACACATATAAGCAAGGCTTTATAAAATCAGGTGCTAAACTCCAACATCAATCAATTATGTTCTTAATGCTCAAGGATTAAGCATAACAGTGCCTCTGGGCTAGTGTCTTCCCTATCACTGAGATGGAGATCAAGAGAAAGAAGAAAATTAGATTTTAGGATTATATCTCCTGGGTCTGAAAAAGAATATACATTAAGGCGCTGATCTACAAAAAAACGATACATATGCTTAATTAACATTGTCATGAGTGTTTAAAGGTTTGGGTTGATATTTTGTCCTGGTTGTTGCTAACTCTATTTTCTTTTGAAACTTTGCTGGTTATCACATTGTACCCGCTTTATTTTTAGAATTAAGAAGATGGTGGATAACACTTGCTTTATGTAACAGAAAAAAATGAAAAAAAAAATGGCCTGATTTATACTAAGACTCTTTTATACTGTTCCAGTGTATAAGAGGGTCTTCAAGTGAACCTTAAGATTCTTTTACACTGTGAATGTGGTGAAATATATGAAAATTAGGCTTTTAATAAATAATGAAGAAAGAAAAATTATAGGCCCAGATTCTTGGATGGTGTAAATCGGTATAGCTCTATTGACTTTAATGGATGTATGCCAATTTATTCCAGCTAACAATCTAGTGCTATAGGTTTTGGTTGCACTATTTTCTGTTGAATTATTATTTTATAATAATTTTTCTAAGCAGCTGAGTGGGTGATAGGAGATTTTATATATATATATATATATATATATATATATATATATATATATATATATATATATATATATATATATATATATAAAATCTCCTATCACCCACTCAGCTGCTTAGAAAAATTATTATAAAATAATATATATATATATATATATATACACACACACATATATTGGTTCTGAATTATTTATTTTAATTTGGTATGGAAAAATGGGTTAACTATACAAAATGTGTAACTGACCTCTTGACCTGGAAACAATGAGAGTTTCGCCTGAGCAAGGATGGTGGGATTGGGAATTTTGTTGGGTTTCTCCAGCCACAAGTTTCTTTTTAGTAAAAAATGAAGCATGGATTCTAAAGTAGTTTTATGTCTATGCATGGTTTTATTTTATTTTGAGGAGCAGAACACTGTAGAAATATGCTAAGTTATGCCCCTTTAACCCCATTGCAAGAACTATCAGAAAAAAACATTTTGTTCTCTCTCATCACAAAATGTGAAATCTCCCCACTATAGGTAGAATTCACCTCTATGCAAAGGGCCAACACAAAGTAATATGCACCTATAGTGGGACTGTAGCATGGTGTAAAGACCTTGCACTGGGGTAAATTTCACCCTATGTGTACAAACAAATAGAGGACAGAATAAATTGACATAATTTAAGTTTTACAAATTCTCAGGGAACAGAATGTAAAAACTACCAGTAAGATTCTCATGTATAAAGTCTGAAAACAAATAGGCTCAATTCTTTGGAAATATGTAATTTGATTAATTACTTTCAATACTCTTGACTTTCTTCTGTTTGCAAAAAAAAAAAAATCAAAAACAAAACAAAAAAAACTACCAACCCCTTCTGTACTAGATACATAACTTAGAACTCTCTGCACAGCATGATGCCTAGTAGCTAGTTCTGATAAAGTAAAAGGATTTTTATTAAGCTACCCTCCTTAATCTAAAAGCATAGATGTGATTACATTATTCTGCACAGTATGTTCTTTCTAGTACATGGCATATTTTCATCACTTATTAAAAGAAAAATGTTAAGGGTATCTTGTCTATAAATAAAAGGTTTTTACAAAAAATTCAGTAGAAGATTCTATATGAGTCCACAGTTATAAATAAACCAAAACCAGAAATAATGATCTTTTTGTCCTGCAGTATTGAAAACAGTTGTTAAATTGACATGGTTAAGTGTTAAAGGAAACGCCAGCCAGAGTCAATTCCAGAACAGTTTCCTATGCCCTTAGGAATGTAAAATCCATTTAGTCTATGCAAGTGGAAAATAAGATCTTTTTTAACACATGAATTTTTAAGGAAAAGCAAATAAATCTAGTTTGCCTAAACAAAATCATAGTCAAATCTCTGATACTTTCAGTATAATATATATTTCTTTTCTAGAAACGCAACCTTTAATTTGAAGGGAAGTACACTTTAAATAAAAAGTGGGTTTGAAACTTGGATATAACTCACACTCTCCATCTGCAGATATAAAGCCAGAGAAGAGCTAGAATTAATATCAGTCTTTAAGAACTTTGGTTTTAGTTGTGTGATATTCCAAAAGAAATTCTCTGACACCACTGTTAACCTATGTTTTCTTGCATGGGTTACCTTTAATTAACTTAAACTTTGTATTTACATAGTTACTTTCATCTTACAGAATATATATGTGTAGTTTTCACTCCTTGCTTAAATACAGCAGTCCCTAGGAGGGCTGCTTCTTATACTTATTCTGAATCAGAGAAACTACCCAACAGTTTTTGGAGAATGGAAATGAAGAGCAGGGGCGGCTCTAGGAATTTTGCCGCCCCAAGCACGGCAGGCAGGCTGCCTTCCGCGGCTTGCCTGCGGGTGGTCCGCTAGTCCCTCGGCTTCGGCGGACCTCCCGCAGCGCTGACAGAGCGCCCCCCGCGGCTTGCCGCCCCAAGCACGCGCTCGGCGTGCTGGGGCCTGGAGCTGCCCCTAATGAAGAGTAATTACAAGGAGAATTCAGGCAATCAGAATGTAAGTGTCCAAGCTGATATTTCACCAGAACACTGGTGTAAACACTATGAGTTTACCTTCGTTTTGTGAAAAATGCCACAAACTTTAAGAGCCACAAATCTCAGTTTTGCTTCTCTTCTGAAAGAGGCACTTCCAGTAGTGTGTCACCCATAGTTTGATGGTAGGGCATTGGCTCAGTGCTGATTGATGGAGCAAGAGTGCCATATACTGAATCCTAAGCATAACTTCCTGCAGCAGCTGTTTTTTCTCTGAAGATCTCCCATCTGAGTACAGGCCGGGTATTAACTAGTTTTGCTTGAGATATCACAGTTCAAAGTATGATGGTTATAACTACTTAGATATGTTACCTCTTTCCATTCAGCAGTTAAAAAAATGCACCATTGAGAGGACCAACATTTCAATGACTTATGTAGTAGTAAATCTAATTATTAATTGCTGTATCAACTCTAAGAGGCTAATTAATTAAGATAGCTCATCTTAATTAATTAGCCTCTTAGAGTTGGTATGGCAACTTCCACCTTTTCATATTCTCTGTATGTGTATATATCTCATACTATATGTTCCACTCTATGCATCTGATGAAGTGGGCTGTAGCCCACAAAAGCTTATGCTCAAATAAATTTGTTAGTCTCTAAGGTGCCACAAGTACTCCTGTTCTTTTTGCAGATACAGACTAACATGGCTGCTACTCTGAAACCTAAATATTAATAAGATTCCAGGGTCTGGACAGAAATGCTTTTACATAACAAGTGTTTCTTCTTTAGAGGAACATTCAGGCCGTTACAGCTGAAGCCTGTTAACCAACTAAGTATTCACAAGACGGGTACTTCTCTTTCAAATTTTGAAGGAAACACCCAATAGTAACTAACTATGGCTTTCTTAGTACACCTGAGTGACCTACATAGACATTTTATACATTATCTTATTCATAATTTACACAACACTTAGGTAAATGTAATCATAATGCAGTAAGATGAACTGACTTAATATCTGTTAATATAAACAACAGCATTCCTCCCATTTGTACAAGTGGTTTTAAAATAAAGATTATAAATTAAGGGCCTGATGGTGCAACCCTTACACTGTTAGTTCTTAGTCACATGAGAAGGGCTCTGGACACCAGTTTTACTGTAATATAATTGAGATCACAGCATGGCACATGTCTTACGGTATGGTTGAAAAAAGATTAATATTAACATTAGAGTTAATGTGCTGCTATTGGAAGGCCCTCTTCTAAAAAAGACACATTGGTTATTTCTGTATTTACTATATGTAATTTATACATTGTAAATTAAAGAGTTCTGAGGTTTTCCTTTTGTTTTAAATATTTACAGAGACAACCAAAATAGATGCCAAATTTTTGGTAAACCAGAAACACAAGAATAAAGAAGCTTGTAACAAAGACAGGCTGCAAACATGGTGGGGCGAGCAGGGCAGCCACCCGGGGTGAAAAGCCATTGGGGTGAAAAAACGGGGAGGAAAAATTATGAAAAGAAATGGTGAGGGTGCAAATATGCTTGCTCACCCCCGGCACTAAAATGTCTAGTTACAGCTCTGACCAAAGGCAGAAAAGGCTTTGTCTATTGGCCTGTCTAAAATTGCTAGGTAGAACTGGTCAAATATATGGTAATTTCCAGACTATTAGAGAGACATGGTGGGTAAGGTAATATCTTGGACCAAAAGTTGGTCCAATAAAAATATTATATCATCCATCATGTCTCTCTAATATCTTGGGACCAACATGGCTACAACAACATGTCCAGAATATGTTATTTGGTGAATTTGGCTGCTTTTTGCCCAATGATATATTCGATCAATACTTTTTTGCAGTATAGTTTTAGATATTATTTAATGAGAGGATTGACAAAGATGGTGAAGTATGCTTACAACTGAAGTGAGAAGAACACAGGTAGATCATTTTAACTGGTGAGATGATTAGCTGAGTCAGATTTATGAGACAAACGAGGCAGGTGAATCACTAACAAGAAAATGCTAGATATTACAGGAACTGTGCGATTTCAAAACTCTAAAAGGTTTTAGTGCTAAATTTTCTATCTGAAATCTATTTTTGCACTGACAGTTTTGGCTCCAAACACTGCATAGGCTTACTTTTGCACATGCATAATTTCATTGAAGTCACAGAGGTTTTGGAATACCTCAGCTAAATATAAATCCCTACACGGCACGTGCTTAACTTCATGTGTGTGAGTGCTCCCATTTACTTCATTAAGTGCAAGTGTATGCATAATTGGGGCCGTAGTGTTTAGGAAAGTGTTTTGCTTTGCCCTGTTCATGTTCTGGAATATATCTGAATAATTACTACTGACTGGTCAACTCATTCAGTGTTGATGTTCTGTCTCTACAAGCTGTCAACACTGAATTTTAAAACAGAAGCAGATACACAGGGCCTATCACTTAACTGCTGTACAAAATCTGTATTTAATCTAAATATTTAGTGTACTGTCCTTTTAGCTGACAATAGCATTGGCTACTGATGCATGTAAAGTTAGACGCAAGTGCAGGCATTTGGAGGATCAAGAACTATACGTGGCTTATATTTTCAAACTCTACTAATTCACCAGAGAAACTACAAACACTTTGTAATTATTTTGTTTTCTCAAAAATCAAACTGTTTCCAATCATTGTGCTTGGCAAGTTTTCTGTCTTTGGGAATTATTTTTGGCATCTCAAGATTTTTCAGTGTTAGAGATTAAGTAGCTCTGTATTCACATTTCAGGAGGACGCTTGAAGGTTTTTGCATATTGGTAAAAAGATGCTGGAATGGAAACATTTTGTGCATGTGGGTAATGAAAGATTTCTTCCTTCTATTTAAGAAGCCACAAATTAGATGATTTGTATCTGGTAGTTAATTGCCAAGGTTTTAGAAGGAAATCGGGCAAAGGATTTTGGAAGTCCTAGATTGGAAGAACTTTAAGTTGTTTATTATAAAATGACCAAATAGATTAGTGTACGTTATTCCCACAGGGATTGCAAAAGTACTGCAGGAAACTTACTGAAAAAATGTTAGGGCAGATCCACCCCCTCTCGAAGTCAATGGGAACTTTGCCATTAGCTTCACTGGGAGCAGGTTTGTGTCTATATTCAGCAAGTTTAATCAGCAAAGAGACAAAGCAAAAGAAAGGAATTATTTTATACTTCAAGTTAAAGTAAACTCTGATCATAAAAGTTCACATAACATAGACATGTAAGATAGGTCCAATGGTTGTGTTCATTTGGCAGGCCCGGAACCAAAAAGGTGTACTGAGTAACAGGCAAGCATAGCATGCAAAGATTTCATTACATGGTACTTGCAAGTAGTGGCTATTTGAACTGGAATCCACGTCTAGTGAAAATGAGCAAATATTTTTGTGTCAAAATGAAGTTTAAAACCTCACGTGTGAAGCAAAGCAATTATCTCTATCTTATGGGCTTCTACAGTGCCCATCCCTGTATATCTAACTTAATTTTATAAGATTTCTGTTTTCTGAACAAGTTGTTTGACTCATCTTCAAAAATTCAACAGTTGGGTCATATAGTGTTGTCACAGGGTGCCCTCCAGCGGCCAACCACAATGCAACAGGTGTGACCTGCCTCACTTACCTGAGAACCAACCAAGTTGCCCATCCCTTCCATCACAGACCAGACCAACAGCCATGTCACCCACCCAAAAAGGAATTATGTCTCTCTTAGATTTTGTTACAAAGCAAAGAAAAAGCTGTGGCTATCCCGTGCCAGCTAACTCAGGCTGGGGGCTCAGGCTGCTGTGGTTTCATTGCTGTGTAGACTTCCAGTCTCGGGCAGGAGCCCAGGCTCTGGGAGCTGTGGGGAAGTAAGAGGTAACAAGTTCAACCCCTTTCCATTAATCCTGTCCCCTTCTTCCTGGGCCATCACGTCATTGCCCATTCTCCAAGCTTCTTACAATGCTTCTGCTGTAACTTTCACCTCAGGTCTTCTGCAAGTGGGCTCTCAGTAACATCCTGCTTCCCAGGCCTCCCTTAACTATGAGTCCTACCTCAGCTGAGCTCCTCCAGAATCACTCTTTTTCTCTGTGTTCAGCCTGGCCCAGGCTGAGCTAGTTTTTGCCCTTTTTCTAGGAGTTGCCACACGAGTCTTCGCTTGGTAGAGTTCCCCAGCTCTAGCCAGTGCTGCCCTTTCCTGTTCCACCTCTAGGAGTTTCTCTAAACCAGCTCGGCCCTCCAGCAGCTCCCAACTCCTGCTCTCCCTCAGAAGGGTGTTAGGAGACTCATGCAGCTCTTCCCAATGAACTCCCACCAGTGCCTTCCTCCTTCTGCTGATGCCTCCTGTTCTTCCTCCCCCTGAACTTCTCCCAATTTTTATATAGAGACCCCGTTGGAAGGCAGCTAATTCATTACAGCTGAATTGGACCAATTCCCTTCTAAAGGGGTGTCATAAACAGATAGTTAAGGGTTAATGCCTCTTTTACCTGTAAAAGGTTAAGAAGTTCCCCTAGCCTAGCTGACACTTAACCAGAGGAACCAATGGGGGAACAAGATGTTTAAAAAAAAAAGAAGAAAGGTTTTTTTTGTTAAGAGTTTCAGTTTTCAGCCGGAGTAAAAAAAGATCAAAAAACCAGCCTCTTATCAGAGTAGTAAGTTTTAGAAAGGGATAAATAGGTTTATGTTTATTTTCTTTGTAACTTGTCTTGGTATTATTAAGGGAATTATCAAAATTGGGTATTTGGGTATTGTTGTGTAACTAAATTTGTGCCCAAGGGAACATCCTCTGTGTTTTGAAGCTGTTGTCTGTGAAAGTAGCTGGTATGCTAATCTCTCTCAGAGGGTTTTCTTTGACCTTTCTTTTCTTTAATTAAAAGCCTTTTTCTTAATACCTGATTGATTTTTCCTTGTTTTTAGATCCAAGGGGATTGGATCTGGACTCACTAGGAATTGGCGGGGGAAAGGAGGGGGGATGGTTAAATTCTCCTTGTGTTAAGATCCAAGGGGTTGGATTGGTGTTCACCAGGAACTTGGTGAAAAGTCTCTCAAGGCTACCCTGGGAGGGGAAAGTTTTGGGAGGAAAGGGGGAGTTCCAGACGGAGGGATCTGGATGGTGGCAGCAATACCAGATCTAAGCTGGTAATTAAGCTTAGAAGTGTCCATGCAGGTCACCACATCTGTATCCTAAAGTTCAGAGTGGGGAAGGAACCTTGACACGGGGCAAGTCACTTTGTGACAAATGTATATATTTGCACGTCAGTTCTTTGATAGAAAATACAAGATAAAGGATTGTGATCATGTTAGGCACACCAGGGCTCATGTAGTACAGAAGACTGCTGAATTCTGATGGGGAATGTGCCATTAAAACTAAGCAGTTTCCCTTTTGTATTAAATGAAACAAAGTATTTGTTCTAGTCTTTAAAGTCAGTACTACATTCACTATTTTATAAAATCATTTAGAAGCACAAAATTGTTTCCAACTTCTTACTTTTTCTTCATCCATTGAACATACATGCTTGTTTCCTATAGCTTATGAAAGCATTATTTTTAAATATACAGCATTGGTACATTTGACATGAACTCCCCTCCCCAATCATCACTGTGCAGTGAGTGATGTAGAGGGCAACATGTTAAGAGGTTAAGAATTATTTGCTTCAAAGATAGCTCATTGCACATGGATTTCTTAGTGTACATCAGCTAATGCTTAATATCCAAGGTTTCTTAGAAATCATAGTTGCGAGATATGATATTACTATATTGTCTCAGGATACCTATAAAATCCCAGTAACTCATTTTAAAATAATATTTATTACGCTTTCTGTAAATGAGTATATAGAACCATTACGTTTTTTTTTAATGTGGCGATATATGGTTTATAACAGGGGTCGGCAACCTTTCAGCAGTGTGCCGAGTCTTCATTTATTCACTCTAATTTAAGTAATACATTTTAATGTTTTTAGAAGGTCTCTTTCTATAAGTCTATAATATATAACTAAACTATTGTTGTATGTAAAATAAATGAGGTTTTTTTAAATTTTAAGAAGAGAAACTTCATTTAAAATTAAATTAAAACACAGAACCCCCAGAACCTGGGCAGTGTGAGTGCCACTGAAAATCAGCACACGTGCCGCCTTCGGCACACGTGCCATAGGTTGCCTACCCCTCGTTTATAACATGAAATTTCGTGTCACATCAGATGGATCTTTGCCCTTATTATTTTTACTGGACAGTTTACCTGCTGACCTGAGAGTGACTTTTTATGAGAATCTACTTTTCCCCCTCTTGAATGGAAGGAATTTCTTTAATCCTCTGTATAAGCTGATGTTCTGACATTTGGTCATTGTGAAGGAGATTGGTTTTGCTGTTAATCTCCAGAGACCAAATTCTGTCCTCAGTTACATACGTGCAATTTTCATTCACTTGAGTGGAAGATATACTTTAGGGCAGAATATGACTCCATGTATTTCAACCAAGGCTATGTAATAGTTTGGTTTTCCTATATAATATTTCATTTATTTGAATTGTACTTGAATTATTATTATATATTTTGAATAATACTCTGTATTACAAAACTTAACAAAAAGGCTGATGTGTTTGGCTTTTGTAGAATAAAAGAATTGCTATCAAGCAAACTGCAAAGCTCTCCACCAGTTCTGTGTGGTCTCCAAAGAACCTGTTTGGCTTTCCCATACATCACTACTGGGAATTCCTCCTGGAACACTGGTGTTCACCATCTGCAAGAAAGACTTCTTTCTATTTTGACTCATGGTCCCAGCCTCCTCAGCTCTCTTCTCCCCTCTCTCAGGACCTAAATTTCCTAGCTGTCTATAGCCCCTTAAGAATGTTGCAGATGAACTAGTGGCTGCTGGATTGTACCTAAACAAGTTACATTATTTATTTATGTGATATATTTCAACTTCTACTTTTATGCAACAAAAGAGCCCCCACTACATGGCCTCTAGTCCTTGGCCCTCTGTTGGTTGTGTGGCTGGTTTGGTTAATCCTCTTTTACAACTCTTGGGATTGTTACATAGAAGGGCAATAGTGAACCAGAAACTTTACTACACAGACAAGAGTAAATCTAATTGTGACCTGTACCCCTTCCAGCTCTCATCTCCTGTTTGGTCTTTCAGCTTCTCCCTCCACTGAGTTTGTCTGTGTGTGGGCAACACAACTCATATCAGTCTGTGCACCTTGTACAAGACTGAAGGGTGGTTCCAGGAACTCTTTTCCCTTTAGCACATTAGAGCCTAATATGGTTTTCTTCCACTTGGGGATGTATGTGTCAAATTAGCCACCCAATGGTAAACTTAATAAAAACAAGAGTTAATAAAATAGAGAAAATGGGATCAAAACAAAATAAATGGTTTGCTTAACATCTTTGGCTTTGCATTTCTCATATTCAAAACTAGATATGGGCTTTTTCAGCTTAGTTATCAGCTGACATCTCTTGAAAGCAATTCTCTCTTTGACCCGTGTTGTCCTTTGCTATATCAGCTCTTCATAGCTGTCCAGAGCTCTTCCTATTGTCTCCAGGACCCACTTCTGAAGTCCATGCATCTGGGTCAGCGCGCAAGGCTAGATATACCTTCCCTGATCCAGGGCAGCTACCCCTGCTCTCCAGACCAGTTTTCTCCAGTTACCTACACACCCAATAGAGATTGGGGACCTGGGCTCTTTGAAGTCTGGTCCTGAAGTTTTTTTGCTGCAGGATGGCCACCTTAAGATCTGCTATTGTGTGGCCAGGGAGGTTGAAGTGTTCTCCTACAGGTTTTTGTATATTGCCATTCCTAATATCTGATTTGTGTCCATTTATCCTTTTCCTTAGAGACTGTCCAGTTTGGCCGATGTACATAGCGGAGGGGCATTGCTGGCATATGATGGCATATATAACATTGGTGGACGTGCAGGTGAATGAACCGGTGATGGTGTGGCTGATCTGGTTAGGTCCTGTGATGGTGTCGCTGGTGTAGATATGCGGGCAGAGTTGGCATCGAGGTTTGTTGCATGGATTGGTTCCTGAGTTAGAGTTACTATGGTGCGGTGTGCAGTTACTGGTGAGAATATGCTTCAGGTTGGCAGGTTGTCTGTGGGCGAGGACTGGCCTGCCACCCAAGGCCTGTGAAAGTGTGGGATCATTGTCCAGGATGGGTTGTAGATCCCTGATGATGCGTTGGAGGGGTTTTAGCTGGGGACTGTATGTGATGGCCAGTGGAGTCCTGTTGGTTTCTTTCTTGGGTTTGTCTTGCAGTAGGAGGCTTCTTCAAAGAGAAACTGCTGAGCTTCAGTTCATCTGCAAATTTGACACCATCAGCTCAGGATTAAACAAAGACTGTGAATGGCTTGCCAACCACAGAACCAGTTTCTCCTCTCTTGGTTTTCACTCAACTGCTAGAACAGGGCCTCATCCTCCCTGATTGAACTAACCTCGTTATCTCTAGCTTGCTTCTTGCTTGCATATATAAACCTGCCCCTGGAAATTTCCACTACTTGCATCCGAAGAAGTGGGTATTCACCCACGAAAGCTCATGCTGCAAAACGTCTGTTAGTCTATAAGGTGCCACAGGATTCTTTGCTGCTTCTACAGAACCAGACTAACACGGCTACCCCTCTGATACTTGACACCATGCAAGGCACTGCATTTAGCCGTATGGAGTGGAAATCCATCAACCTCATGAAGAAACTTGCACAAATACAGACGGATATCATCTTCCTTTCCAAATGTAAATGGATGGACATCATACCTAATGGACTAAAGGTAAAAAATCCACTGCTATCTACATACTACACAGACCACAGTGAGAGATTATGCCATACTCTATCAAAGAAACTGAGCAACCACCTGATCAGCATCCTATACAGCAAACAGGAAAACATCAAAAAAGAGCACTCCAACCTGGAGACTCTCATCAATAACCAAACTTCCATACAAACGGACTTCACTAAAATAAGACAGGAGATCTACATTACTCACTTCATCTCTCTACAAAGGAAAAAGGACTGTAAGCTGTCTAAACTCCTACCTGCTACATGGGGCCACAACCGTGGTACCCCTAACCCACCCAGCAATATCGTCAATCTATCCAACCACACACTCAGCCCAGAAGAAACGTCTGTCCTATCTCGGGGACTCTCTTTCTGCCCTGCCACCCCCACCAACATGATACAGTTCTGCGGTGATCTGGAAGCCTACTTTCGCCGTCTCCGACTCAAAGAATACTTTCAGGACAACACTGAACAGCGCACTGATACACAGTTACCCTCCCACCAACAGCACAAAAAGAAGAACTCCACATGGACTCCTCCTGAGGGTCGAAATGACAGTCTGGACCTATACATTGAATGCCGACGTGCACAGGCAGAAATTGTGGAAAAACAACATCGCTTGCCTCATAACCTAAATTGTGCAGAACGCAATGCCATCCACAGCCTCAGAAACCACCCTGACATTATAATCAAAGAGGCTGATAAAGGAGGTGCTGTTGTCATCATGAACAGGTCTGACTACCAAAAGGAGGCCGCCAGACAACTCTCCAACACCAAATTCTACAGGCCACTTCCCTCAGATCCCACTGAGGAATACACTAAGAAGCTGCACCATCTACTCAGGACACTCCCTACACCAACACCAGAACAAATCAACATACCCTTAGAGCCCCGACCAGGGCTATTCTATCTACTGCCCAAAATCCACAAACCTGGAAATCCTGGACGCCCCATCATCTCGGGCATTGGAACTCTCACTGAAGGACTGTCTGGATATGTGGACTCTCTACTCAGACCCTATGCCACCAGCACTCCCAGCTATCTCCGTGACACCACTGATTTCCTGAGGAAACTACAATGCACTGGTGACCTTCCAGAAAACACCATCCTGGCCACCATGGATGTAGAGGCTCTCTACACAAACATCCCACACGCTGATGGAATACAAGCTGTCAGAAACAGTATCCCTGATGATGCCACAGCACAACTGGTTGCTGAGCTCTGTGCCTTTATCCTCACACACAACTATTTCAAATTTGATGACAATATATATCTCCAGATCAGTGGCACCGCTATGGGCACCAGCATGGCCCCACAATATGCCAATATTTTTATGGCTGACCTGGAACAATGCTTCCTCAGCTCCCGTCCACTCACGCCCCTTCTCTACCTACGCTACATTGATGACATCTTCATCATCTGGACCCATGGGAAGGAGACTCTGGAAAAATTCCACCACGATTTCAACAGCTTCCACCCCAACATCAACCTCAGCCTGGACCAATCTACACGGGAGGTCCACTTCCTAGACACTACGGTGCAAATAATTGATGGTCACATTAACACCACCCTATACCGAAAACCTACCGACCGCTATGCCTACCTTCATGCCTCCAGCTTCCATCCCGGGCACACCACAAGATCCATTGTCTACAGCCAAGCACTGAGGTACAACCGCATCTGCTCTAACCCCACAGACAGAGACCAACACCTACAAAATCTCCACCAAGCAGTCTCAAAACGACAGTACCCGCACGAGGAAATAAGGAAACAGATCAACAGAGCCAGACGTGTACCCAGAAGCCTCCTACTGCAAGACAAACCCAAGAAAGAAACCAACAGGACTCCACTGGCCATCACATACAGTCCCCAGCTAAAACCCCTCCAACGCATCATCAGGGATCTACAACCCATCCTGGACAATGATCCCACACTTTCACAGGCCTTGGGTGGCAGGCCAGTCCTCGTCCACAGACAACCTGCCAACCTGAAGCATATTCTCACCAGTAACTGCACACTGCACCATAGTAACTCTAGCTCAGGAACCAACCCATGCAACAAACCTCGATGCCAACTCTGCCCACATATCTACACCAGCAACACCATCACAGGACCTAACCAGATCAGCCACACCATCACCGGTTCATTCACCTGCACGTCCACCAATGTAATATATGCCATCATATGCCAGCAATGCCCCTCTGCTATGTACATCGGCCAAACTGGACAGTCTCTAAGGAAAAGGATAAATGGACACAAATCAGATATTAGGAATGGCAATATACAAAAACCTGTAGGAGAACACTTCAACCTCCCTGGCCACACAATAGCAGATCTTAAGGTGGCCATCCTGCAGCAAAAAAACTTCAGGACCAGACTTCAAAGAGAAACTGCTGAGCTCCAGTTCATCTGCAAATTTGACACCATCAGCTCAGGATTAAACAAAGACTGTGAATGGCTTGCCAACTACAGAACCAGTTTCTCCTCTCTTGGTTTTCACTCAACTGCTAGAACAGGGCCTCATCCTCCCTGATTGAACTAACCTCGTTATCTCTAGCTTGCTTCTTGCTTGCATATATAAACCTGCCCCTGGAAATTTCCACTACTTGCATCTGAAGAAGTGGGTATTCACCCACAAAAGCTCATGCTGCAAAACGTCTGTTAGTCTATAAGGTGCCACAGGATTCTTTGCTAACCCTTGGTAAGTTGTTCCAATGGTTAATTACGTGCATGGTTAAAAATGTACACCTCTACTTCCAGCGTGAATTTGTCTAGCTTCAACTTCTAGCCATTGGATCATGGATCAT
Organism: Mauremys reevesii; assembly: GCF_016161935.1. Taxonomy (NCBI): domain Eukaryota; kingdom Metazoa; phylum Chordata; order Testudines; family Geoemydidae; genus Mauremys; species Mauremys reevesii. The sequence continues at coordinate 151,850,266 of NC_052625.1, read as the reverse complement.
GTTCTAGCCATTGGATCATACCTTTCTCTGCTAGACTGAAGAGTCCATTATTAAATATTTGTTTTCCACGTACAGACCATAATCAAGACACTTCTTGACCTTCTCTTTGTTAAGCTAAATTGACTGAGCTCCTTGAGTCTACCACTATAAATCATGTTTTCAACATCCTTCCTGAAGTGTGGACACCAGAGCTGGAAACAGTAATTCAGCAGTGGTCAAACTTTCTACTCCTACTTGAATTTCCTATGTTTATGCATATGAGGATCACATTAGCCTTTTTGGTCACATCATCACACTGGAAGTGCATCTTCAGCTGATTATGCACCAAGAGCCCCAAATCTTTTTCAGAGTCAATGTTTCCCAGGATAGAGTCCTCTGTCCTATAAGTAAGGCCTACATTGTTTGCTCCTATATGTATATATTTACATTTAACCATATTAAAACACATATTGTTTGCTTGAGCCCAGACTACCAAGTGACAAGATTGCTCTGTATCGGTGGCCTAGCCTCTTTATTATTTACCATTCTCCCAATTTTTGTGTCATCTGGAAATTTTGTCACTGATGATTTTATGTTTTCTTCCAGATCTTTGATAAAAATTGTTCAATATTGCAGGGCCAAGAACTGGTCCCTGAGGAGCCCCACTGGTAACACACCCCACAACGATGACTCTTTCATTTTGAGACCTATCAGTTAGTCATCTTTTAATCCATTTAAAGTGCACCATGTTAATTTGATACTGTTCTGGCTTTTTAAAACTCAAAATGTGGTGGAGCACCAGGTCATATACCTTATAGAAGGCTAATATATTACATCAACACTATTACCTTTATCAATCAAATTGTGATGTCATCAAAAAGATATAAAATGAGTTTGACCAGATCTATTTCCCATGAACCCATGTTGATTTGCATTAATTATATTACCCTCCCTTAATTCTTTGTCAATTGAGTCCTGTATCAGCCACTCCTTTATCTTGCCCATGATCAGTCAGACTGACAGGCTTATAATTATCTGGATCATCCAATTTACCCTTTTTAAATATTGGCACAAAAATAACATTCTTCCAATCTTCTGGAATTTTCCCAGTGTTGCAACACATTTTTGAAACTCAAAATTAATGGACCAGTGAACTCCTCAGCTAGATCTTTTAAAACTCTTGGATGCAAGTTATTTGGACCTGTTGATTTAAAGCTGTCTAACTTTTGTGGCTTCTGTTTAACATCCTCCAGAGATACCAGTGAAACGAAGTGTTATCACCATAAGATGTGACTACATCATTGCTTTTTCCACAAATACAGAACAGAAATATTTCTACAAATACTTCTGCCTTTTCTGCACTATTATTGATAATTGTATCATTTCCATTGAGTAGCAGACCAATACCATTGTTTAGTAATGGACCAATAACATTTGTGTTCTTAATATACTTTAAAAACACCATTTTACTGTCCTTAACTCTGCTGGCCATAGATTGATTTGTGTCCCTTTGCTCCTCTTATTAATTTTCTACAATTCCTAACTTCTGATTTTTATTTATTAATATCAACTTCTTGCCTCACACTTTTCTCTCTTTATCAGAAGATTCAAAAGCAGGCTTATCTTTCACTGGAAGATATTTAATCAGGCAAATGTATTCTATAGCCCTCCACATTTCTACTCCTATCATGTGTCTCATGTATTCATTGATGTTTATGATGCTTCCCAGTTTGTGGAGTTCTCACTTCTTGTTTTAATGTGTGGATGGTTTAGAGCTATGTTTTTCTTCTAAAGAAGTTTAAGATTTTTATGGAATTGAGGGATGTCTATACTACAAGCGCTACAGTGGCACCATTGTTATGCTGCTATAGTGTAGACACTTGCTGCAGTGATGGAATTGATTTTTCTGTTGCTGTAGTAAATCCAACCCCTCAAGAAGCAGTAGCTAAGGTGTCCGTCAACCTAGTGATGTCTACACAGGGACTTAAGTCGGCTTAAGTATGTCTTTCAGGGGGGTGTGCATTTTTCACAACTCTGAGCAACATAATGAGGTTGATCTAAATTTTAGGTGTAGACCATCACTCAACCTTTACAAGGTTACTAAAATGGGTACTGTCAGATGAGACATAATACTGACATAATTCTTAACAAAACTCTGAACCAGCTTCTAAATGTATTTGCTATGTAAATTTACTCTATCAGCTTGTTCTAAAGAAGTCCCATGGTAGACTTTGTGCTCGATGTATTAACATATTGGTCACTATAATTCCTTTAGGAAGGAATCCTAATGATAAGTTGAAGCACATATAGTAAAATGTTATATGATTGTATGTGTATTATTTATTAAATGAATCTTTAGGTAACACAATCACTCTCTCTTATATTTTATATTATTAACTTTAACACAGTTGCAGCAATGTGCAGGGTGTAAACTGAGTGATAATATGATAAATGTTGGCTTTTCGATAACCACGGTCATGCTGTGCAGCAAAGAGCATAGCAGATAGCCCCAAGCCAAGTTTCAGCAATTGCAGCGATCATTCCTGAGGTACTCAGGATCTTCTCAAGTGTTAACTATGGGGCTTTCCTTGACTGGGCCGGTGTGGATATTAAAGTTCGCGAGGCAGACAGATTCTCTTTATGAGAAACCCACTTCCTGAGTATCCTCTTCATCTCTGTTACTGGCATATCTACACTGCAGCTGGTTCATTATATGCAGATGTGTAATAATTAGTTCCAGGCCTCTATAGCTCAGTATGTTTGGGTTCTTTTATTTTAAATGGCAAAATTTGTTCTGAGTAAAGGAGGAAACAGTCATCTACATTTAAGCTTTTTGTGAAGCAAATGGACCGTCAGAGGGTTTATGATTATCATTAACTTGTCTGGTTTTCTTCTTCCATAATGTTCCCTGCCACCCCTATTTTCTGTTATACCAGAAAATTGTTGTTTCCATGGCACTTTCCCAGCTCATTGAGTGTGGATTGACCCACACCCTAGCAAGGCCCGATCTTTCGGTTTCTAGTAGCATATTCCCTTTCCTCCTCCTCCACCTTAAATATGTATTGTTCAGATTCAGATTCCAGAGATACCCAGTGTGTCAGCTGCTCCTACCAGTTGTGCTCAGAGCACTGAGAAGGCCACATACATTCCTCTGGGTTACTCCTCAGTATGAGACACCTGACTTGGGTTCACTTTGTTGTACTCTTATATCTCTTTGAAGAGGGGAGAAGGAAAGAATTGTTTGCTTTCCCTTGCTGCTAGGCCAGTGAAGAGATCGCTCTTCCTCACTCTCTCCTACAGTCTGGGCACAGCTAACACTGTCCTCCTCCCTGTAACATGGCCTCTTGTCTTTTATCAAGCTAGTCAGCTGATTGACCAATTAATTCCTTAACGGACCCAGCCTTCCTATCTCCTCAATCAGCCCTTGCTGGGGAAACTAATTGAGGCTACAGTCATGAGAGTGCTGACCCATCTGTCAAGCCTTAGCAATCTGTCACAGGTTTACATCTGGATTTGCAATCAATGCTCTCTGATTTTTCCAAACAGCTCAGTAGCTGCTTGTTGCAGAAGAGTGGACATTTTCTTTTAATCGTGATCTTTTCCACACAAATCAATAACTCCCCAGGAATGCTCATGTACTTAGCTTTTACTGCTATATATGCCCCCGAACAGCACACAACACTCAAATTTAGTTTCCAGGCACACACGCTAGACTTTCCAAAAATGAGTACTCCTCTCACAGGGCCCGATGGAGCCACATTTACTCCCCTTGAATATTACTTTACTCTATGAAGTGTCTCATTATATGTTGTTTGAGGTGGGTAAAGATGGCAGAATTGGGCCCCCAATCTTTGATACCACTTGGCCCAAAATTGCCACCTCATTGAAAAATCAGCATGAGGGAACTTGGTGCAGGGGCAGTTCTGTAGGCCCCAGTCAAACTATTCAGTCAGCATGGGAACAGGTTTGTCCACTGCTAAAATGAGCTGCTGCCTTCAAATCCCAGGAGTATCCTAGGTCAGGCTTGACAAAGCCCTGGCTGGGATGATTTAGTTGGGTTTGGTCCTGCTTTGAGCAGGGGGTTGGACTAGATGACCTCCTGAGGTCCCTTCCAACCCTGAGATTCTATGATTCATAGGAGTCAAGGATCCTCCCTGGGGAGGCTCTGTACCCTTCAACTGGCTATGGTTCTATGTGCCCTTCCTGCCCCTTGGCATCATAACTTCAACTGATTCAAGGTAACAGGCTCTTGCCTGGTGGCAGCTGTCATGAAGAGCCACTTAGAGTGGAGCACACACTGGGCAATGGGCTCTACGGCCTGCCTCCAGCCTGAGCTCCACCCTCTGCCTACTTCCCTCTGCCAACTCCCAGAAGGGTGGGGTGTCATAATGGTGATGGACATCTTTCCCTTTTGCATAAGACAGGGGAAATCTGACTGTGGAGAGCCCCATCTGCACACAGTAACATGATCTCTGCTTTACAAAACATTCAAAAATGAGAGCGCGATTTGGGGAAGGAAAGGGAGGAGAGAGGGGGAAAAAAGGGCAGATGCAATTTTCCTGTCTGGTGAGCCTGCTGATACATTCAAAATTCATTCATAGTGTATGAAACTCCATTGAGCTCAACAGAGTCACATCCTGGATGAATTTGGTCCATATTGGTGGGTTTCTTTTTTCTAAAGTCTCATTCATTGCCTTAAAATACTAAACCAAGGCCAGCTCCTGCTCTCAGCTTCACCAGTGTAAATGTAAATTAATTCCACCAGTTTCAGTGGAGTGATTCTAAATATAGGTAAGTGAAAGCAGAATCTGGCCAACAAATTATATCCATGTTGAAGGGCAATTAGAGAGACCAGGTGGGTGAGGGGATATCCAACTTCTGCCAATGAAAGAGAGAAGCTTTTGAGCTTACAAGAGCTCTTCTTCAGCCCTGTGTAAGTTTGAAAGCTTGTCACCTCACCCATCTTGTCTCTCTAATATTTTGGGACCAACATGGCTACAATAGTACTGCATTGAAGGGGCAATAAAATAGATAAAGTAGACCCTGTTTTTCTTTGTAGGTGACTTGATCATCATCATTTCTAAGTATGCAGACTTATAGAGTACACTGTTGGCACTTAACATATAGGAACAATGCTAATAACAATAGTAATATACTTATGTACCATGCTGTAGCTATATTAAAATTGCCAAGAGCCATGACTATTCTTGAATGTATTCTTCTGAAAGATTAATTTTAACACTGCACACAACTTGAAAAAAAGTATAGAGTTATTAATTGGAAAGGTTTATTTGGCTATTATTTTGCTGTTTTCTTGTCAATCACTTTCACAGCATCCCATCTTTTTGCTTCTTCCAGCAATAAGTCATAATCCTGTGTTTATGGTTGCAGTCTGTCGCCACAAAAGGATTGGAAGGTCCCAAATTCAGCACTGTGAGTTGCCCATAGAATGAACTGCTGAGAGAAAATAGTTTAGGAGAGAGCAGGCACTTTTAAAACATAAATACTTTCAGTAATAAGTAAAGATGAAAAGCAAACAAGTAAAGAAATATGCTTATTGTCTGATGTATCAGAAAATACTTTTAGTCTGAAAGATGGATACAGGTAGGCATTATTCCAATAGGTTATAGTAACCTTTAACTTTTCAGCATGTGGATTTTGGAAAGTGCAACGTGCCTTAAAATATTTTAATCACCGAATGTAACCATCACTTGCATTATATAAGTTATACAGAAAACAACATGGGGTACATCTACACAGGGATAAAAAACTCACTGCTGGCTTGGGTCAGCTGACTCAGGTTTTTGGGGCTCAGGCTCTGGGGCTGAAAACTTGTTCTGTAGATGTTTGGGATTGGGCTGGAGCCTGAGATTTGGAGCCTTGAGAGAGTGGAGAGTCCCAGAGCTCAGGATCCAGCCTGAGCCCAAACATCTAGAGATTTTTAGCTCCCCTGCCTGAGCCCCGTGAGCCCAAGTCAGCTGACCCTGGTTAGCCATGGCCATGTGGTGGGGCTTTTATACTGATGTAGACGTACCCAGAGAGGCCCACATTTTCTAAAGTAGCCATACAAATGTGCATGTTATGCTGTGACTGACTTCTATGCATGTCATCCCCAACATGTACATGCGCCAAGGATTGGACGTGCATGGGTGAGGGCAAACGTAAGTACAGATACATTTTTGCACATGCACTTTTGAACATTTAGGTGAGAATATTTAGCATTTACTGTATTCTGAAATTCACAGCCTAGATTGATTCTTTACGTGAAGAATTCCGTGCTGAGAATCTCATGTCCATGCACCGCAAAATCCAGAGGAAGCTTGAAAAGAAGGGTTTCAATCAATGCCAAGCAAGGTTTCAATCCACATCAACAAGCCAGGACCAAATTTAAATAGATTTAAGATATATTACACCAAGTTTTTGAAAGAGTGACATATCCTCTCATTGAACAGTTTCCCAAGACTCGACAAGAGATGGAATCACGGGTGGCCCAGAAGTGGGTTACACTTGCAAAGGAGAGGAAGTGCAGAAAAAAATACATTAATTAAAATTTCTAATCTCTATTAGTAGATGAGGCTGAAAAATCTGTTTTAAATTAAAAGACCTTCTCGATTCCGCATCTGAATATATATATTTAGCACTCTAGTTCAATCTGTAATCTCTAAAAATAAACTTATCTTTAGCCAAAACAAAGGGAATTTTCTATTTGTAAATCAAAATCGCAGATAATGAAAAAGTAATTTTGATTCAATCTTATTTCTGAGAGTAAGACTGAAGTAAGGCGAACAGAGTTAACAAGGAGTTTATTTTATTTAAAATAAAAGAGAGTATCATTTTTTCATTTCCAAACACTCATCCATGTTGAAAAATTGTGAAAAAAAAAAACAAAAACAAAAACCTTGTATAAGCAAGCAAACAGCTTGCAAACACTTGCGTTCTTTCCGAAGCAGGAGTTAATGTGAGAATTGTACATAGTCAACAAAGTCAGACAAAAAATAAGGCCAGAATTTCAGCTGGAGTAAATCAAATAGCTCCACTGAAGTCATTGGAGCCATGTTTATTTAGGCCAACTAAAAATCTGGCCTATAAAATCTTCACTTTCAAAATACAGCACTTTTGTACTTCTTAGAAACCTAATCTCCCTTACTGTCTTTGATGAAGCAATGTGGAAAACTTAGTGACACCCAAAAGATTTTTTCTCCAAACTGATTATACATCATAGCATTTGTGATGTTCTGACAAAGTTGAAAATATTCTTTTTATGATCAGATAGGATAATAATATTCTGCTCATGTTCCTTGTTTGGGAAAAAAGCAACATCAGTTCTTTCACAAGACACATGTTAGTGGTTAAAATAATGGTCTTTGAACTTCTACAATCTTTATACATTTTGTTAAAATGAACATATGCAACTGCTTGTGTATTACAGTTTAGAAAAATGTTTTTATAGCCTCATTAACAGAGCTACAATCTCAATTTTAATTGCATTTTACCATTGTTTCATCAGTGTTTATGAAGATAGACAGTATCTTACTATAACTTTCTTTCCAGCAAGCAATGTATATTTTCATGAACATTGGACACACAGCATTTGTGGATTTCTATAACTCAGCAATTACAGAGCACTGGGTTAGAAAGGACCTCTGGTGAGTCATATAGTTAATTCCCTTGCATCATGGCAGGGATAATTTCATTATCCTTAAACCATCTCTAATAGATACATGTCATATCTAGCCTTATATATCTCCAGAGATGGAAATTCACAACCTCCCTTGGTAATTTGCTCCATTTTCTAACTGTTCTTTTTCCTTACTCTAACATCAGCTAATTTCTTCTTGGTCTGTCTTCATTAACTAATGATGGCCCAATTTAAGGGACAAAATACCACCTCTTTATTGGCTACAGATTTCTTACTTTTGACTTTGGCTGCAGTCTCCACACTGTTGAAATATATGAAGCTGCGAATCGTGAGGCTGAAAGGATGTGAGACATACACATACATGTAGTATTGAGACTGGTTGACTGTACAACAGCAAATGGATGCTGTCAAAAGCAAATCCATCACTAGTTTTTTCAACTTTTTTCTAAGCTTACATAAAAATGGGGTTGGCCCCAGAGGAATAAGTATATTTTCTTAAACTTGTCTAAATTATATGAAATTAACCCCAAAGCCATTACTATGCCTTATTTAGGCATATCTCTTTTTAAAAATACAGTGGATTTATTTGTTTTTGTTTGTTTGTTTGGATGTCGGACTGAGGCCACTTTGTCTACACAGCATTGTAAACCTAGGCTCAGACTTAGGTTGGAGCTCTACCCCTACTACCCTCCACACGCAAATCTTTTCTGACAGGTCAGCAAGCCTGCAGGAATCCTAGGAGCCAGGTGGATGGAACTCAGGTCCAGGCCTTGTTATTTTCCAGTGTGGATGCAGATCAAGGTGCAGACCTGAGTTAGAAGATCTGTGTAGTGCTGTATGGATGCATTAACATGGATGAGAGACTCAGGTTGAGCAACTGTAAACCCAGGTTTACAATGCAGTGTGGATGCTCAAGCTTAGGCTTGGAAATACCAAGTCCACAAGCCCAGGTCCCACAGACCTGAGTTTACAATGCATTGGAGACATACCCAATGTGCATTAATCTTATTTATAAATAACAGACACATTGATCCATTCACTGGGGTTGTGCTCTCATTATGACAATGCTCTAGCTCTCTCTTTAGCAGTCATTCTTTTGGGGCATAAGTAGAGGCAATATGTTTTACTTTCCTTTCTCTTGAAAAAGAGAATGGAATTTGATTTTATATGAAGTTTTCATACTGAGCCACAGGCTGTCCCAAGGACCCCTTCACAAACACAGGCATGGAGGGAAGGTTCTAGAGCTGGGGGTACAGCTACAGCACTTAGCATTGAAAAGATTCTGGGTAGCTCGGGACAGGCTGCCAAAACTTAAGCAGCGTCCCCCTTAGACTTTCTAAATGATGGTAGTGGCTGCTCCTGCCACTGCAGCAGGGCAGAATCAGGAGGGTACAAAGAGGATTTTAAATCACTGGAGCCTCATTGGGCTGTGCCTCTTTAAATGAAAAATAAGGACAGCCTCTTAGATGTGCAGCACAGAATTTCACCATGAGTGGCAGCATTTTACACTTCACTTTGCATTCTCATTCTCTTATTGAATTAAACGATTCAACTGAGTAGCATTTCCAGGTGTCACCGCTAATTGGGAATCCAGGAGCATTCCCAGGAACTCCAGATTGTGAATTAAAAACAACTCCACAATCCTAACAAAAAGGAAAAGCTGAAGACCAACATTTTCAGAAGTGATTAGTGGTTATGGGTACTTTCATTTTTGGGTATACAATGTCAATACCTTAAAGGGGCCTGGTTTTCACAGGGTGGGTACTTCCCCAAAAAAGGAGATGCTCAAAATTACTTGTCATTTTTTAAAATTTTGGCTAACATGATTCCTGTAGATTTATGAAACTGTTACCTCTGTTCAACTAAACAATCATCTAAAAAGATCAGTTGTGGAGGAGGAGTCTATCATGCCTAGCATGGATTAAAGGAACAACAACAACAACAAAAGCAGCAACTGCTATTCATAATCTCGAATAAGAGTCAAATTGCTCTGTGTTTTATTACTGGGGAAGGTTACCGGAAGGAAAGGTCTTTCTTTACTACTACAAGTGAAAAGTAGCCTTTGTACAACTTACATATGTTGCAAATGTTAGGGCAACGTAACATTTACAAACTGTGGCACAGACAAAATAAAAGGAGCAGTCAGGCATGTGCATGTGGCAACTGTTGTTGAATGGTTAGAAATTTAATAAACAATGAGCAACAATTACAGAAAAAGGACACTAATGAAAAGCAATATAGTGAATTATTACAAAGATACAAAATATATATACAGGAGACATTTAAATTCTATGTAAGTAGCTAAACTAAAACAAGACTGGATTTCAACATCTGCAAGACAATAAACTGATTTCATCCATATGGTTTTAATTTAAAAAATGTTAGACAATATACAGTACATAGTCAATCCCGCACTGGAAAAAAAGAATCCTCAGAGGGTAGATCAGAAAGAAAATCCAACTAATGTATTGAAATAAAAGACCATGTTTCTTGCTCTTATTTACATTTTTCATTAGAACCTAAAAAAGGATCTTTTTCACAGGCTCAAGCACACACTTGTACTTACACATTTTTAGGACTCCAGAATATTTTAATTCATATTTTAACACAAATCAAACTATAGAAATGCCCAACATTCACAACATTCGTGCCCATTTAAATGTTCACTTTACATCAGCAATGCGTTAGTAAAGCCTAGGTATTCCCCTTTTCATTAACATTTTCTTTTCTGTCTTATTCAGAGTAGAAATTCTAATTACTGTGCTTACTATTAAATTGGGCTGCTTCTTTTATTTCATATTCTCTTTCTGCTAAATCATTTAGCTCTTCAACCCCCTTTTATAAATATATGCATTCAACTTTTCTGCTTGTAGCTTGTGGAAATGTATATTACTTGTAACTCTATCCTGCAAAACACATCATGTCTTCCCCATATGTGCCCTTGAATCCTGCTAGATTTCGACTTTTGTAAAGCTGTGACTTTGTGCAAAGTTGTTTGTGCATTTCAATCTGTCCATATTTATAGGTACAAAATGATTTAGGGACATACTCTGCATATTTTTGACATATGTGCATATATCTTCTGTTGTCTGCAGATTGTCCTCTGTGTCAGGCGCAGTGCTTTGGCTGCCTCTTATTCTTCCTAAAAAACATTCAAAATACGTTACCACATACAAGCCTCTTGAGACTGTTAGACTGATAATTAAGGAGAGACCCCTGCATAGTTAATCCTGAAAGTTCTGCTGTACATTGTTCTAGAATGTGCAAAATCTGTGTGTTGGGTCAAATAGACCGTGGAGGCTTTATGTGAAACCAAGCATGGTTAAGCATTAGACATAGCCTTCCACACTTAAGCCTGAGGCACATTCACTCACTCACATACAAGCTCACAGGTAGACAATGGCTGGGGTGAGTGGAGAATTGGTGTGTCTGAGGAAATACAGACATCAGTGCAACCTTGTCATGGGCCTATAAGGCATTTATCCCCACATTCTCCTTAGACCTACCTCAAGTATATGAAAAACACTATGCAAAACAATGCTGTGTTGCATTTATTAAATGTGCTATGTATGTACTTCTTAAGAGGGTTTTCATAGCCCTTTATTTCTTAGTGCCTCACAAACATGAATGCACTTACCCTTACAACATTCCTGTTGGTAAACTTGTCACTGTGCCTCAGTGGGTCACAGCTGAGGATGTCAGATTCAGGACAAACTGCCGAGAAATAGGGCAGACTTACCCCAAACTGGTGGTTACTCTACCATTAGATTTATCAAGCCAGTAACAAAAGTAAACTTCTGTCTCACCACACTGGTTAACAAGAAATCAAACATACAGTCTCCTTAGGCATTCCAACCCTTGTCTCACCATCCAGACATTGGACTTTATGGTTAACTGAAAACCAATTTCATCAAACAAAGTGTTCTAATGTCAAGAGACCAGCCACATAGCCAGGTCAATATGTAACACAGCTCTTACCCAATGCTCACGCTGCTGTAGTAACCAAATCTAAAGGTTTATTTATAAAGAGAAAAGAAACAGCAAGTTAAAATGGTTAAGGAAATCATATGCATGCAAGTGATTGCAAAGTTCTTTTATCAGTTTTGAAGCAGTGATGGAATAAACTGCTATTTTGCAAAACTCTCTGGAAATTACCCAAACAGCTTGGGGGTCACCAGTCCTTGTTTAGAGCTTCCTTCAGAAAGCCAGTGAAGAGAAATAAAGCAGGAAATGAAGACAAGATGAAAACATTTCCAGGGTTTTTTATACCTTCTCCCATGTGGATGGAATTTTACAAACAAAGCTCCCGGTCTCAGTTGGTGGAAAATTACAGGCACAAGATAGAGTCCGGGGTCACATGAGTAAGTCACATGCTTTGATGACTCACAAGAGCAGCTATTTCCCATATTCTTTCTAAAGCCTCCACAGGAAGGCTCAGTGGGTGGGTCATATTTCATTCATACAGCATCACAAAGGTAAATAACATATTTCTGTACTACAGATAAGGAAACAGATGCACAGAAAAGGTAAATGACTTGCTCAAGATCACAAAGCAAGTCATATCAGAACTTGTAATAAAACCCATATCTGCTGAGTGCCACTCCAGGGCCTAATCACAAAACCATCCTTTTTCTCTTTTGGAAAAAGTCTGAAAGTATAAATTATTAAAAGCACTTTTATATTTAACCCTTCTGTCAGGTAGGGTTGGCAGCAGCAAGGGCCAGATTCAATATTTAGGGATCCCTTTTAATGTTACAAAAAGGAATAAGCTCAAGCCCCACCCCAGAAGTCTGGGGAAACTAACCAACCATCATCACAGGCACCTCTAAGAGGCAATACTACCCCACTCACTAGCGCTGAGCTTGAGTAGAACAAAAGTAAACTTTTATTAAGAAGGAGAGAGAACTCAGCATTAATTTGAGAAAACACTATAACAATGATTCAAAAGTATGCAAACCATAAGTGACTCGTGCCTCACGGGATCTTGGGGGTTGCCTTTGCCTCAGTTTCCCATCTTGTGCTGTGAAAGTCCAATGGCCAGATGTCACTCTAACACACCACTCCCTCGGCCCTCTGCTGCACCTCATTCATAATTGGTTGGCCAAAGTCAGTAAAGTCCCAGAATTCTGTGCATTCATGTTGATTCACCTCCCCCCTGAAGGGAGCATCTACAGCCCGCACCCTGGCTCACCACTGTTGCTGTTGTCTCTGCCACTGCTTGATGTTGTCACTGTGGCTGCTCCCGACCTGTTTCCACCTCTGCCCCAGCTGTGATGCCATGTTATGAGATTCCACTAGTTCTTAGTGATTTCAGTGCATAGTGGGGAACCTCACTGCTGCTTTATCCTCTGCATTGCCTTTCACAACACTGTCCCCACACCAAGCCTAAGGCTTTGCCACCTCAATCTGCTCATCGGTGATTTCAGCTCTAGTGATCACTGAGCTGAAACAAGGACTCTCCCATGAGTCTGATCAGCTCTGTCTTTAAATACTGGAGATGGAGGGGGGAGGGTGTCAAACTGTATCTAGAATGTTTTAAATAAGTCCACACAACCAAATAGGAGCACTTTCACTTGGATTTTGCATCATTACCCTCCACTCAGCATGTGAAATTAAATTTAGCTGACCCCTCAATTAGGGCATATTAAGTACAATTTTCTGGCCCATTAGTCATACAGTAAGAATAACAACATTTCATTACCCCCTGCATCCAACCTGCATCCTACACTAAAGCAAATTTTAATCCAAAACAGCCACAGCTAATCTCCTAGGCAAAGTAGGAATGCCTATGCAAATACAGTCTGCACCTGAGGTCTTTCCCCCCACTTCATCAAGAAAGGGCAGGGGAGAGATCCTTCAGATCCTGCTTACATATATACACCTTAAGCATGTTTATACTGAAGGTCTAGTCATCCTGGTCATATTTGAGAGAATTTCCCCATATTTGATGTAGCTCCCAATGGCTGGCTCTAGGGTTACCAGATGTCCCGATTTTTAGGTCTTTTTCTTATATAGGCTCCTATTACCTCTCACCCCCGTCCCGATTTTTCATACTTGCTGTCTGATAACCCAGCTGCCTCAGGTAAAAGTTATTCCACACTTCTTTGTTTTCTGCTGACATGGCAATAGAGCAAAGTTGAAGCTCAAAAGTGAGCACATACTTTAAAAAAATCCCTAAAGTGTGTCTGAAGAGGAGCTCAGAAAAGACAATGGTTTCTCTTCTCCCAAACCGCGCAAAAGATTTGTTCAAACTGACAGTTCATTAACAGAATCCAGTTGCTGAGCAATAGAATAGAAACTGGCAAATACATTAACTGACATATAGCTTGGGAACTGAAAGAAAAAATTGGGTGAGAACCCAGAAAAAATAATGTTTTAAGATTGACACAATAACTTCCCTTGAGTAATTTCTGGTCTATGTTAGTGAAGGAAGTGCCTCATAGCTTTTCAATATCAAGATATTATTAATTAGCTGTGACTGCAAAATACCAGTAATTCTGGTTACAGACAATCTTTCTGAGTGTATATTCATAGGCAATGAGATTTGTGAAAGGCTACAGATAGTAACTGGACATACAATAAGATAAATGGATGTCTGAAAAATATTTGGCTTATAAAGAGGCACCAAGCTAGATTGCTCAATTCCACGTGCTTCCAAAGCTTGGCATGGTTAATCAGAAAAGCTGAAGATACTGAAAATATGATTTATGGCATCCTAGTTCTCAGTAATGTAAGAATATTTAAGAATCGTGCACACTTCACTGGAACAAATCACAATCACATTAAGTGCTGAAAAGTTATCATATTTTGCTAACAGTGCCTCCAAACATGTGTCAGACCATATGTGTATCAAAGTTTCTATGCTCCCTTAAATTATGATATCACTTGGATTGCACTTGAGTTGAATATCATTGAGAAAGTATTCTCCAATACTTTAATTGTTCTTCAGTGTTTCTAAAAATGATTTCCGAGATTCCTCTGCTATGAAAAATGATTAATCTGGCCACTCTTAAAATCATATATTCATATCCTCAACTAATCAAAAAACATCAGACTGCTCTGGTCCCTAGGGATATGTCTACACTGCAACGAAAGCCCATGCTTAAGCTCAGGCTCAAGCCTAACACCCCTTGTGTCTACTGCAATTGTACTAACCAAGGCTCAGACCCAGGGTCCCATGAACCTGCAGGGTCTGAGCATGAGTCAAGTGGGATCCAGGGTTTGAGACCGATTGCTTTGCAGTGTAGATGCAGCCCCACTTGACTCATGTCCTGGGAGTCTGCCTACAATTCCATGAGCCAACATCCTTAGTCCTTTCTATCCCAACAATCTCCAATCCACTCTATTGAAAACAGAAGCCCCCCCTCCACCCTTTGGCGTACAACAGCAGCTCAGCTCAGCATTAAGCCATTCTCTTCTGATCACCAAACTGCAAGCACACTATCGGAGAGCATCCTGGATTTGCAATGGAGACCAAGTAGAGCAAGATTTTTGCAAAACGTGCTGCTTCATGGTCATGGAAGCACAGCCAGATTTTGGTGACTCTCTGGTGTGAGGCCAATAAAACTGTGAACTTCAGCAAAAACTCCAGGAATGACCACATGTGCCAGCAGATAGCTAAAAAAGCTGGCACTCTGAAGATTTTCTGGGATCAGTGCAGGAAGCATATTATGAGGCGGAAGAGCAAGTACCAGAAGACCAGGGACATCACATCAGCCAGCTCACCAACTATATGCCTATATGATAAGAAGTTTGACTGGGTGTGGGCACTGTGCCTAGCATGGAGCCAGCCATGCTTCATGACAACCTGGTCAGCCGGGATGGTGCCCTGATGGCCCCTGAATCCAGCCTGGGGACTGATGGGAGCCAGCAGCAGACTCCCAGTGAGGTGCATGGAGTGACTTTGTTTATGAAACCAGTCCTTGAGCAGGCTGTGGATCAGGATCAACAGCAAATTCAAAGTCCTTACTTGGAAGAGCTGTTTGATTCCCTCCCACCCTCTTTGTTACCTTGCTGAGGAGCAGCCCACTGCTCAGCTTACAGCAAACATGGTAGAGTCAGAAGCCACCTCAGAGCCCAGTAGGTGCATGACTCCAATTTACAGTTTATTACAGTAATGGGAAAGATGTCTGCTGTAAGCAGAAATGCAAAGCCTTTCTTCTTCAATCCCTCTCCTGTGGATACCTACACCTCCCTCCTACGTGCCAAGTGCATGGAAAACAGGGCCAGGAAGCATATAGAGGTAGGGGGGTTGAGTCAGGTTTGCAGTATTTCTAGCATTTTATTTTTATAAAATATTCTTTTGGTACTTGTTTTGGGGTGTTTTAATACCCACTGACAATTAAAACCTTTTAGGCCTTCAAGAAAGTTTATTGCTATCACTGCATCACTTGATACAACCATGATTTCAGATGACAAAGCTAAAAACATGATCAGGAGCAATTATACATTAGTAAACAAATGGCATTCTTCTGTTTATCAAGATACAGTGATTCACATTTCAATACATTCCATCCATGTTGCCCCCCAAATTCATTAGTCACCGTCATTCATAATTACATCAAATAGCAATCAAGCCCACACACCCTCTAAAGCACTAAATGCCCCATGCCAACATTTAACTAGCCTCCCTCCCCTCGCAAATGTGTATTTGTACAGGTACTATTCCTCCTCTTCCACTGGGCCAAGTACATAATGTGAAAACACAAAGCATCCCTGACTTCTGCTGCCCGGGTGCAACCAGCTCCTGCAGTGATAGCTGCACTTTCTGGCTGAGGGTACTGATTCAACGGAACCCGGCTGGTCCATTCAGGGAAATGGCTCGCCTCCAGCTGCACAAATGTTGTGAAGAGTATAGCAAGGCACTGTCATGAGGAGAGCATTAGTTACACTGGCATCCAAATGGGTCTGTAAACATCTCCAACGTGATTTTAATCTGCCAAAAGCACATTCCACAACCATTCTAAACCTGCAATTAAACTTTCTTTTGCCAGGGCCTCTGAAATCAGGGTATAGTTTCATAAGCCAAGGCAAAAAATGGTAAACACAGAGTCCCCCAGAATAACAGTGGGGTCAGTAACACCATGTATGTCAATGTCATTTGGTGGAAATAGTGTCCCAGCCTGTCCATGAATGTAGATTTCCAAGCAGCAAAAACTCTGGCATCGTGAACTTTTCGAGTACAGCCCATGTAGACATTCATAAATCAGCCTCTGTGGTCCATGAGGACCTGCATGACAATGGAGTAGTGCCCTTTGCAGTTTATGTGCTCATGTGCTCATTGAGAGCAAACTATGGGCATACAAATCCTGCCAATAGCCCCAACACAGTTTGGAAACCCCATTGTCTCAAAGCCAGCAATTACCTCAGAAATATCTTTAATGCCCACCACCTTGGGTTAAACCACACACCTGATTGCCTCAGATACCTCCGCCAGCCATTTACCCACAGTGGACTTTCCAGCTCCAACTGGTTGGCCACACCCTGTAGCAGTCTGGGGTAGCCAGCTTCCAGATGGTTATAGCAACTGACTTCTGGACCAGCAAGGGTGATCTCAGTTATGTCTCTTTATGCTGGAGGCATGGGCGGCAGGTGGACCTCCCCAGCCTTGCCCCTTCCACCCGAGGCCACACTCCCCCACGGCTGGAGCCCCAAAAACCCCCTCTGCCTCTCCCTGGCCAGAGCCCCAAGCCCCCCACCTCACCCAGAGGTGACTCCCAACACCACCCCCAGAGGAGCCCCAGGCTGGCCTGAGCCACCCCAGGTGTGCTGTGCCTCCCAACTTGAGACCCCAAGCTGCATGGTGCTTGTCTCATTCCAAAGAACCTGAGCTTTTATATGCCCCAGGCATGTTCCGGGGCAGCTGAGGAGGTGGTATGTTCTACTCAGGTTCCTGGGTTCATCAGTAATCTCCCTGGACTCCAGAGAGGTTACTGATGAACCCAGGAACTTGAGTAGCACATACTGCCTCCTCAGCCTCCCCAGAACATGAGAGAACATTTTAATCATCTCAGTAGATCTCAGCTCAAAAGAATTTTAGAAATAGCTTTATTGAAACTGATTTCTTTTGGTCGAGAGGATAGCTGCAGTGCCGAATGGGGGAGCGGGTGGAGGGGGGGCAGCAGGGTCAACCCGCGGGTGCCCACCCGCCATTTCTCCTGCCATACTCAGAGGAGACAGGGACGAGTAGCAAAGCGGGGGGAAGGGGAGAGCCACTCCTCCCCGCTAGGCTGCGGGCAGGGGAGGAGGGCACTAATGTGGGGAAAGGGGGTACCAAGATGCCTTAATCAGACAGGGAACAGGGGGGCACGATAACTGACACAGGATGGGAATACTGGCTCCTCCAGATGCACTGGGAGAGGAGGGCTACACTATCATAGGGGGTGTAGTGAATAAAGGGGTTCAACATAAAAGGGGAAGGAGCACAAGCGTGTAGGGGGAAAACATGGGTGCATGAAACGAGGGGGATAGACAAAGAGGGATAGTGGAAGGCAGGCTGGAAAATGGGCCAGGCAGAGGGACTGCCCAGGTGCAGAGGACCGATAGAAACCCTGCCCAAGCGGGGAGAGAGCAGGAAGCTCAAGAAGCTGAAGGGGCAAGAGGCAACGCCCTGACTCATCACACGAAGGAAAAGCATGGGACCCACCATAATAGTATTAGCCGTTTGTGACAGCCTGAAAACCCCAGAAAGCATACTTTGTCCACCCCCTGACACAGGAACTCCAGTTAGGACTCTAGGTGTCATACTGAGAGCTGCGCACAGAGGTATTCCTAGGAGAAAACCTGTCCCATGCACTGCAAGAAGAAACCAAGGAGCTGATTAAAGACTTTAGTGATGTTTCCACTACCAAACCCAGAAGAACTCATTTGATAGAACACAACATTCATCTTAAGCCATCTTGTGCCATCTAGAAGGGCCATTCCTGGATATCTGGATCATTAAGGGCCACCATAACGAAAGAATTGCAGAGCATGCCCCACAAGGGGTGGGGGGTAACTGAGGAATCTCACGGCAAATGGTGTAGTGTGATTGTGCTGGTCCTATGCTTCTGCAAAGTAGACACAATGTCTAAATTTGATACTTACCTTATACCTTGGATTAACAAGAGGCTGCATGGGCTGAAAAAGGCCTGCGATACAGAGGCCCACTGGTTCTCTGTATCAAATACTCCTCTCAGGCCTGAGAAACTCATTATGCCTAACAAATTGCTGTTGGAGTATTTTCCTATAAAGAATGATGTATGAGGTATCAAATGAAAGCTTATATCATACTGGTCATCATAAGCACTATGATGGCCAGTTTGCAAGGAGCTATGCATACCTACTAAAAATGTGTTTTAAACTATGCACCCAGGCAGAGTTGACAAACAGGCTTTTTTCAGACAGGAGATAAAAGGTATCTCTCTCTGGCACATGTAAATTAAGCCAATAACACTTGTATACACCTTTCAGAATATTTCAGGTGCAGAGGACCGAAGGAAATAGTATGGAATGTTAAAGAAAAATGGAAGTTATAAAGCTGCTTTCCAGTTTTTCTACATCCATTTTGAAGTGAGGGCACCAGAATTTCACACAGTATTTCGGTAGTTGTCTTAATGCTGTTAATATCACCTCCCTATAATATTATTCCCCAGCTTATGCATGCAAAGACCACATTTGCCATCTTAGCTACAACATGGCACTGGAAGTTCATGTTCAGCTGATAACCTCCCACAAGCCTTAAGCCCTTTTCAGTGTCATTTCATTCCAGGAAACAGTCTCACCGCTTGTAAGTGTGACCTATCTTCTTTGTTCTTAGATGACCTTTTAGTGGGCTTGAGTATTCTGTTCAAATGAGCTCAACATATGAAGAGATAAAGGTCAGTCTGTATAACTGACATGTCAGTATTTACCACTCTGCCAATCTCTGCATCATCCATAAATTTTACTAGTAATGATTTTATATTTACTTCCAGATCACTGGTCAAAATAATTGAATTCCTTTTATCAGAATGTCACATGGGACTAAGTCAAATGCCTTACAAAAGTCTAAGTATTTTATGTCAGCCCAATTAACTTTTATCAGCCAAACTTGTAATCTTATCAAAAAATGAGTCAGGTTAGTTTGATAAGATCTATTTTCCAGTAACTATGTTGACTAGCATCAAGTATATTCCTGTCCTTTCATTTTCTATTGATTGAATCCATATAAAATTGTCCATTATTTTTCAAAAAACTGATGTCAGGCTAACCAGCCTATAATTACCTGAGCCATCCCCCTTTTCCCTTTTGAATATTGGCACTTCTGAACTTTTCCAGCCTTCTAGAATTCCCCCAGTATTCCAAGACTTATTAAAAACTAACAAGTGGATGAGAGATCTGCTCAGCTAACTCTTTCAGGTCTCCTGGGTGCAAGTTATCTAAGCTGCTGATTTTAAAATGTTTATCCCTAGAAGATGTTGTTTAACATTCTCCTTGGTTATTAATGGACTGGATGATAGTTCATCAGCCTCATGTAATATGAATACCTCAACCTTGGGTCTGCCAGCCATGGATTTTTCCCCAATGTCTTTAGCTTCCTTATCAATTTTCTACACTTCATTACCTCTAGTTTCTATTGATTGCTATCTATCTCCCCTTTTTCATTTGTGTGTGTGAATATATATAATTATTTCTACCTTTGCTTCCCATCTTAACCAGGATGGGCTTTTAACCAAAGGTGTTGTCTTTAACATTGTGGAATTGTGACTTTTTGCGCATCTACTAGACTTTTCTTAAACAACTCTGGATTTCTATTCACATTTTTCTGTCTAATTTTTTTCTTCCAGTCAATTTCATTAATATTTTTCTGCAGCTTTGGGAAATTAGACCTTTTGAAGAACCAAATATATCAGTCATGGGTTGGGTGTGTCTTCTGTTTGCCTTTAATGAAAATAATCAGGTCATGATCACTGGTCTCTAGGCAACCGCCAACCTGTAGCCAGTGATCAATTCTTATTTAGGCATTACAATGAGGTGTTAAAATAGAGTTACCTCATGTTGGGTTACATTTTTAGACACTACAGTGATGTTTTACTAGTGACTACATGAAACTTCAAGCATGTGTGTCCCAGACTGAAGTCCTCCAGGATAACACAAATTTTCTTTCCACAAATTGCAGACAGGGTCTGAAGAAGCAACTAATCCTGCTCTTCTGGTCTTTATTAAAAAGATTTATTTTGAAAATTCCACCTCTTTCCTTCTTAGTCAAAAAGGTCTTTTAGTCTTTGTGGTGCTTAGGCAAATAATTGAATGATAGAGTAAGCATTATGCTTTTTTTTTAACCATTATGTTTGAGGAAAACAAACATTTTTAAATATTGTCTATTAGGAAAGAAAGCAAGTGGTGGTTAAAATGCTCACATCAGGTGCCACTTTTTTAGATCTAATGAAATCTGAGGTTTTTTGCAAATGACTGTGTGAAATATGCTTTTGGAAAATGTACATAAAAGTAGAACTGCTGCTTGTCTTCATATTCACTGTACAAATAATAGTACTGTACTTTGTTAGGTAATCAGGATTTCTGTTTTATGCTAATGGAAAACATGTGGAATGAGCTATGGAAATGAGTTAGTACAATCTCTCTCCATCTCAGGTTTTTGTATACTGTATAGTATTAGAGCTATTTTGACTACTCATGGTGGAATTAATGGGTAGCTGTAAGTCTATTTTTCTACTACTATTCTTTTGCGGAGGTAACACGAGTCTTGTAACTAAACTCTAAAACCCCCAAGGGTGTGATTAATGTTCATTATTTGCCAAAGTGTCTGTGAAAGTGTTGTGTATTTGGTTGTCATGGTTTTTGTTGCTATGGCAACTGAGTTAGATTATTATGGGTTAGCTCAACCGGTTTCGACCGGCCGAGTGAGCTCTCTGTGTCTGTAAATAAAATGGAGGTTTTGGTTAGCTGCCTGCTCTCTGGCCTCAAGTGATTGCTTCCTACACCTGCTGCCCCAAGGATTTAACACTGGCGACGAGGGTGGGATCCTGGTGCTGCTCCAGTAACAGAAGGAAGTAGAAGTCAAGGTAAAGAACAAACAAACAAAAAAAGCTGCTTGTTTGCACTGACTGTGAAAGTGAAACTAAAAATCATGGCTACTCTGACCAGGCCCCTGGAGCCTTTTGATGAGAATACAGAGCAGTGGCATGTGTATACTGAGCGTTTTGAGCTTTTGGTATTGCAAATGACATTACAGAAGCGAAGAAGGTGCCAATATTCTTAACTGTTGTAGGGCTAAAACCTACTCTCTGCTCAGCTTACTGCACCCTGTTAAGCCTGAGACTAAATCTTACAGTGACATTGTGGAAATCCTGGGGTCTCATTTCTCCCCAAAACCACTGGTAATTGCTGAAAGATATAGGTTCCACAAAAGAGACCAAAAGGAAGATGAAACAGTTGTACAATTTGTAGCCATTTAAAAAGCTAGCAGAACACTGTGAATTTAAAGAGATGTTAAATGATGCCCTGCGTGACAGGTTAGTGTGTGGCCTCTGTAGTGAAGCTATGCGCCTACTGACAGAGGCTCAGCTTACATTACAGAAGGCTGCTGATATTGCTGTCTCCATGGAACTGGCTACAAGGGAGGCACAATACATCGGTGCATCCCCTAGGGTGCAAAAAGTGTCACAAGAACTGACCCACAAAACGGTGCAGAGTCAAGAATGTTACCGCTGTGGTAAGCTGGGTCACCAGGCATCAGAATGCTGGTGTAAGGACCTGGTGTGTCGACACTGTGGCAAAAAGGGACACATTGAGTATGCCTGTAAACAAAAGAAAAAGAGGCCTGTGGTCTGGCCGACCCTAGAGCAGACCCAGGATGATCAAGGTGACACCTCCTCACAAGAGGAAGTGCCACTGCATGTTTTGTCTTTGGCAGCGGGCTCACATGAATACTGGGTAACCCCTTTATTGGAGGGCAAACCTATACGCATGGAACTAGACACCGGTGCAGCTGTCTCGCTGGTTCCTGAGACTGTGTATAAGGAAAAGCTACAGCATCTTCCGCTTAAGGCAACAAAAACTGTTCTGAAGACGTATACAGGTGAAGCTGTGCCCATGTTGGGCACTATTGATGTTAAGGTGGAGCTCAATGGACAGGCAGCTAAATTGCCACTGTTTGTGGTGAGAGGTGACTACCCAGCCTTAATGGGTAGGTCTTGGCTTGGGAAGATTCAACTGAACTGGGCAGAAGTGCACCGGATGACTAAAGAAGAAACCAGTCTAACCCTATTCTAAGGAAACATGCTGCTGTTTTTGGAGATGATTTGGGAAGTATGAAGGGAATCACTGTGACATTGAACATTAAACCTGACAGTCCACCAAAATATCTGAAAGCCCGAACTGTGCCATATGCCATCAGGCCAAAAGTTGAAGCAGACCTGGAGCGCCTGGTCACCAATGGAGTCCTAATACCAGTTACCCATAGCTCATGGGCCACTCCTATCGTTCCAATCGTGAAGAAAGATGGCTCTCTCCGGATTTGCGGTGATTTTAAAGTCACTGTCAACCCAGTGTTGTGTGCAGAGCAATACCCGCTTCCCCGCATCGTTGACCTCTTCGCAGGCCTGGCTGGGGGACAAAAGTTCAGTAAGATTGATCTGAGTCAAGCATATTTACAGATGCAAAAGTCCCAAGAGCTGTTGACTATTGTGACTCATAAGGGGCTTTATCGATACTGTCGCCTACCCTTCGAATAACATCTGCTCCCGCCCTGTTCCAGAGGGCTATGGACCAGATCTTGTGTGGCTTGTCAGGAGTTCAGTGCTATCTGGATGATATCCTGGTCACTGGAAGAAATGAAGAGGATCACTTAAAGAATTTAGAGGCTACCCTACAAAGACTGGAAGAGTATGGCCTACGAGTTCGCAAAGACAAGTATGAATTCTTCAAGCCCTCTGTTGAATATTTGGGACACATCATTGATTCTGCAGGTCTTCATAAGGCCCCTGCAAAAGTTAAAGCTATTGTGGAGGCTCCCCCACCTCGAAATGTAAGCCAGCTGCGCTCGTTTCTAGGACTCCTGAACTATTATGGAAAGTTCATCTCACAGTTAGCCACACTGCTAAAACCACTTCATGAGCTCCTTGGGCAGAACAAGGCCTGGAAGTGGACTGAAGCCTGTGATGTTGCGTTTAACAAAGCTAAGGATGCACTGCTAAATTCTGAAGTTCTAACGCACTTTGATCCATCCTTACCACTGCAATTGGCCTGCGATGCCTCCCCTTATGGAGTGGGAGCAGTCGTGTCACATATTATGCCTTCAGGAGAAGAGAGACCTATTGCTTTTGCTTCACGCACTCTAAGCAAAGCAGAAACTAACTACGCCCAAATCGAACGTGAGGCATTAGGAATTGTTTTGGAATTCGGAAGTTTCATCAGTACCTGTTTGGGCGAAAATTTACTCTTCTCACAGACCATCGACCTCTGACATCAATTTTGGACCCTACACAGGCATTCCCCATTAGCTGCTAGTCGTATGCAACGTTGGGCATTGTTACTTTCAGCACACACATATGAAATCAAATATCAATCCACTCTGCACGGCAATGCAGATGGCCTCTCAAGGTTGCCTTTGCCGGTCAAACACCAAGATAGTGCCCAAAAGGAAATCTTCTACTTTGAACAGGTAGAGAATACACCCATCACTGCTACTCAGATAAAGAAGGCAACTCGCATTGACCCGGTATTGTCCCACGTTATGGACCTGGTGATGCATGGAAAATCTCGACAAACCTCTCCGGTCTCATCCGACCTTGTTCATGTCCAACCGGACGGAGTTATCGGTCCAATCTGGTTGTTTGTTGTGGGGAGACGTGTCATTATTCCACCACCACTGAGATCACAGATGTTAGAACAGTTACATTCCGGTCACTGTGGAATAGTGCGCATGAAGGAAATTGCACGGTTATTTTTGGTGGCCTGGACTGGACAGCGCTATTGAAGAGAAGGCAAAAGCTTGTATGTCATGTCAGGGTGTGAGGAATGCACCCCAGTGACACCCATGGGACTGGCCTGAAAACCCGTGGCAACGTATTCACGTTGACTTTGCTGGCCCCTTGAAGGAAGCATGTTCTTGGTGGCAATAGATGCCCATTCTAAATGTCCAGAAGTCTCTATAATGCAGTCCACTTCTGCAGAGAGTACTATCCAAAAACTACGAGGACTCTTTAGTCGTTTTGGTCTGCCAGAACAACTTGTCAGCGACAACGGACCGCAGTTCGTTTCTCAGGAGTTTCAAAATTTTATGAAGGCAAATGGGATACACCACATCACGTCAGCACCATATCATCCGTCCACCAACGGATTAGCTGAAAGATTTGTGCAGACAATGAAAAACGCTTTGAAATCAGCAAGGGACAACACTCCATTCAAAAGCGTCTGGATACCTTTTACTTTCCTACAGAAACACACCTCATGCTACGACCCACGCATCTCCGGCCTTTCTAATGATGGGACGACAGCTGCGCACTTGCTTTGATCTGCTGAAACCTTCTGAACCCCGACAAATTGTGCAACATCAGCAGCAATATCAAGTCATCAGATGGGCACCCAGAGCAAAAGACCGAACCTTTAGCCCGGGACAGCCAGTTTTGGCTCGGAATTATACTTCCAGAGCTAAATGGGTTCCGGCCACAGTCATCACTCAA
This sequence comes from Mauremys reevesii, assembly GCF_016161935.1. Lineage (NCBI taxonomy): Eukaryota > Metazoa > Chordata > Testudines > Geoemydidae > Mauremys > Mauremys reevesii. The sequence goes on along the minus strand of NC_052625.1, from coordinate 151,824,985 downwards.
ACAGGACCTGTTTCCTACACAGTCCGGACTGCAGAGAATCTTACCTGGCGCGACATGTAGATCAGCTGTTGCCAGGTCATGCCAGTCCTCAGGACCCATCTGCAGTTGAGGGTCTGACTTCACCTCTTCTGGTGAGGGACCGAATCACGAGTCACCTGTTTCTGACTGTTCTCCTCCATTCGGCTGAGATATGCCCAGCACGAGCTGATACCACCTCCTCACCTGTTGGACCCTGAGCCCCTAGTGCTGTACAATAACACCAGAAGTTCGCCGTAATCCACCTAGAGACAGAAGCCCTCCTCATCGGCTGGATCTTTAGCTAGGGCGAACCCACGGTTATGGGGCAAAATAATCCCCAGGGTTTAGCCGGGAATGGAGGCAGTCTACCCTCCTTCTCTAGTCTAGTGTGTGTTTTATTTAGGGGATGTTCTTATTAGGGGGGGAGGAATATGTTGTGTATTTGGTTGTCATGGTTTTTGTTGCTATGGCAACTGAGTTAGATTATTATGGGTTAGCTCAATCTCTGTGTCTGTAAATAAAATGGAGGTTTTGGTTAGCTGCCTGCTCTCTGGCCTCAAGTGATTGCTTCCTACACATGCTGCCCCAAGGATTTAACAGAAAGGATATATCAGGCTATCACATTCCTTGCAGACAGGCTGATGCTATATTCCCTGTGCACTCAATATTCCAGCTGAAGTCAAAGACTCATAGAAAGTAGGACTGGAAGGGACCTTGAGAAGTCAGGAAGTCCATCCCCCTGCACTGAGAAGGGCCAAGTAAACCTAGATTAGCCCTGACTGGTGTTTCTCAAACCTGTTCTTAGAAACATTCAGTGCCAGGGATTCCACAACCTCCCCTGGAAGCTAATTCCAGAGTATAAAATACCCTTATAGTTAGAAAGCTTTTCCTAATATCTAGCATAAATCTCCCTTGCTGCAGGTTAAACTGATTACTTCTTGTCCTACCTTCAGTGGAAATGGAGAACAATTGATCACAGTACTCAACATATTTGGAGATTATTATCAGCTCCTCTTCCCACTGCAGTGTGTTCTTTTTCCAAGACTAAACACACACCGTTTTTTTTAACCTTTCCTCATAGGTCAGGTTTTCTAAATTTTTTATAAGTTTTGTTGCTCTCCTCTCGACTCTCTCCAGTTTCTCCATATCTTTCCTAAAGCATGGTGCCCAGAACTGGACACAGTACTCCTGCTGAGGCCTCACCATTGTTGAGTAGGATGGGACAATTACCTCCTGGATGACTGGAAAAAGGCTACTGTAGTGCCCATATTTAAAAAAGGGAAGGAGGAGGATCTGGGGAACTGAAGGCCAGTCAATCTCACCTCAGTCCCTGGAAAAATCATGGAGCAGGTCCTCAAGGAATCAATTTTGAAACACTTCAAGGAGAGGAAAGTGATCAGGAACAATCAGCATGGATTCAAGGGCAAGTCATGCCTGACTAACCTAATTGCCCTCTATGATGAGATATCTGGCTCTGTGGATGAGGGGAAAGCACTTGACATGTTATTCCTTGACTTTAGCAAAGCTTCTGATACGATCTCCAACAGTATTCTTGCCAGCAAGTTAAAGAGGTATGGGCTGGATGAATGGACTATAAGGTGGATAGAAAGCTGGCTAGATCATTGGGCTCAACGGGTATTGATCAATGGCTCCATGTCTAGTTGGCAGCCAGTATCAAGCGTAGTGCCCCAAGTGTTGGTCCTGGGGCCAGTTTTGTTCAATATCTTTATTAATGATCTGGAGGATGGCATAGATTGCACACTCAGCAAGTTTGCAGATGACACTAACCTAGGAGAAGTAGTAGATATGCTGGAGGGTAGGGATAGGATACAGAGGGACCTAGACAAATTAGAGGATTGGGCCAAAAGAAATCTAATGAGGTTCAACAAGGACAAGTGCAGAGTCCTGCACTTAGGAAGGAAGAATCCCATGCACTGCTACAGACTAAGGACTGAATGGCTAAGCAGCAGTTCTGTAGAAAAGGACGTAGTGGTTACAGTGGACAAGAAGCTGGATATGAGTCAACAGTGCCCTTGTTGCCAAGAAGGCTGATGACATTTTGGACTGTATAAGTAGAAGCATTGCCAGCAGATCGAGGGACATGATTATTCCCCTCTATTCGGCATTGGTGAGGCCTCATCTGGAGTACTGTGTCCAGTTTTGGGCCCCACACTACAAGAAGGATGTGGAAAAATTGGAGAGAGTCCAGCGGAGGGCAACAAAAATGATTAGGGGGCTGGAGCACATGACTTATGAGAAGAGGCTGAGGGAACTGGGATTATTTAGACTGCAGAAGAAAAGAACGAGTGGGGATTTGATAGCTGCTTTCAACTACCTGAAAGGGGGTTCCAAAGAAGATGGAGCTAGGCTGATCTCAGTGGTGGCATACCACAAAACAAGAAGCAATGGTCTTAAGTTGCAGTGGGGATGGTCTAGGTTGGATATTAGGAAAAACTTTTTCACTAGGAGGTGGTGATGCACTGGAATGGGTTACCTAGGGAGGTGGTGGAATCTCCTTCCTTAGAGGTTTTTAAGGTCAGGCTTGACAAAGCCCTGGCTGGGATGATTTAGTTTGGGATTAGGTCCTGCTTTGAGCAGGGGGTTGGACTAGATGACCTCCTGAGGTGTCTTCCAACCCTGATATTCTATGATTCTATGATTCTATGTCTTACATCCAACACTCCTGTTGATACACACCAGATTGATATTAGCTTTTTTCGCAAGTGTATCACACTGTTGAATTATATTCAATTTGTGATCCACTATACTCCCCAGATCCTTTTCAGCAGTATTATCACCTATCCAAATATTCCCAATTTCATAGTTGTGCGTTTGATTTTTTTCCTTGCTAAGTGAAGTCCTTTGCACTTGTCTTTATTTAATTCCATCTTGGGGAAGGCATATAGAAGAAATGCTAGATCAGGTCCATTGATTTTAAGTTAGAGCCTAATCCTGTAAACCATTACTCATGTGAGTTGCCCTGACTTCCATTGAGACTACTCATCTAACTAAAGATGATGTATATGAGTAAGAGTCTGCCGGATTAAACCCATAGTTATTATGTAAGCTTCCATCTCTGCAACTGATATCTCAGTGAAAAGAAGGCTGTTGTGAAAAACGTTTGTTCCCAGCAATACATTTATCTTGTCAAGACTGTCTTCACAAGGAAAAGGACTAGAAATATAACTGGCTAGACACCGACAATTCCATTATGCAATGGCTTTTGAGGTTATGAAATGTGTTTTTATTCTTCATTGAAAACAAAACCTTTAGAATGTTTTTGTGAAAAGGGACTTTCAAAATGTCAATTTTCCAACTGAAAAGGACAGGTTTTTGATACAGGTCTCTCTCTCTCTGGTGGTGACTTGAAAGATGATACTGGACCTCAGAAATCTACCCATCAAAATCAATATATCTCCACAAAACATTTCAATGTCAACAAAACACCGTAGTTCAATGCCAACGACATTTCAGTGAGCTCTAACTAGCTTTTTTGTTTTTTAAAAGGTAACTTAATATTAGCTTTGAGAGTTGGGTAATCTCCAGAACTGATGGGCATAAATGCGGAGCTATGACAATAGGTCCCAATGCCTGGCTTTGGAAAGCTGATCTCAGGCTGAATTTCATAACCCCGTACAGACTCATTGCCAGTGTATGCAGGCCTCACTGTTGTTTCTAACAAATCATAATTCCACTTTCAAGCTTTATAAGACCAAAGCATTGCAATCCATGTTCATTGTCCTGATTTGGTAGTACAGCTGAGAAGGAGAATGGTAGCCCCCTGGTATGGTTAGTAATAGTCCTAGAAAGAGTAGTTGGTGCTAAGCATGGGGGGAAATCTATTTTTAAGCATTAAAATACAATAGCGCAGATTAACTACGTCATTGAATTTTATTGGAAAATGTAAAAATCAGATTTACCCTGTGCTTGGTGGGGTAACACATTCTCCAATTTTATTGAAGCCTAGCGTTGTCCTCAACTCCTCATACACTGGGCATTTAAGTGGCCATTCTATTGTTCTAACCAGCTATCAGGAGAAATTGCTGGAGAAGAATGATGCAGCAGCTAATGCAACAGACATTCACACCTAAGTGTCTCAGCAGCTCTGTACTGAAATTGCCTCCTGCTAAATATTATGTGTCAATAAATACAATACCAACTCTACTGCGTTCAAATACAAAGAGCTGCCACAAGATAATAAATGTGCACTGAGCCTAACAAAACTATTGAAAGTGCTATAGTCAAATGTATAAAGTTTACAGTAAAATTCATTTAGTTAAATGTTAATATATTACAGGTTTTACTATATTACAGTGTTAAACTGTGTGCCTGTATTCCCCATGTTGCTATATGGAATTATAACAGGGACTTATCCATACTGAAATAACACTACTTTCTCGCTACTGAGCTGCAACTCCTGAGATGAAACAAAGTTGTTTGACTGTGTGCAAAAATACTACATGATCATTTAGGACAGGAAATAGACACCTTGTCTGAGACATTTTAGGACAGGGGAAAAACATCCATCTCTATAAACCTGACCTTTTCTGGATTACTATGAAGATCATGTTCCACAAATTATTCCTGGGACCCCACTCAGGCCCTGAAAAACAGCTTACAGCAATGAAAGTCATAACTCCTTTGTGCCGTGAGAGTCCCTATCAATAATAGTTTGTCATAACATGATAGAGCTCCTTAAACTCTAGCCATTTTATTGTGCCACCGTCTCAATGCTTCACTTTGAAAAGTTCACCATCCTGTGTCCATGCCAAGATTTTCTAGCTCTATGAATCCAGCATCTCTTTATCCTTTTCCATAAATCTTTTTCAAGGTGTATTTCTAATATGACTGAGGATAATAAATGATAAAGCTGTGGGTAGGGTTCTAAAAATGACTTCACAACTTTCTGCTCCACTTTGATAGCTCTGAATCTCAGTGTTATAAGCAAGGTTACAAAACTAGCTGCAAATAATGTACCTCTAGGTGAATCAATAGTATCGGCAGCTATCATACATACCAGTCTGAAGGAAATTGTGGGTATCCATCTATTTCTAGAGGTGGAGGTAGAGAAACATATAGAGACAGGCCAAGGGAATGAAAAAAATCACTGGATGCTATAAAAGAAGATGATACAGCAACATCATGCTAGCTAGTAGTGTGACTATTTCCCCCCAGGGTGCCACCTGGAACTGGAGTACCACTGAGCCCCCTTGACCCACCAGCCCTGGCTCTCTTTACACTGTATTGCTGTGACCAACCTGCCAAGACCTCTCCCAGGCTCCAGCCTGCACTTTTACCAGCACACATACAGGTAGGGACACACCCAGCTACAGTTACATATAGACGCTGTGATCAACTCTGCATGGGGAGGCTTCAGCTAAGGAACTTTCCAACTACTCAGGCATGCACCTCCCTCTGGGGTGTAAACCCCAAATTATATCATCTGGAGTTGCACAGGGAAGTGTACAGTGTAAGCTCATGAAATTCATCCACTCCCTCAATGTGGAGAGGAATACATAACAGCTTTCTGCCCCGAGTTATGACTCCCACACACTGGTTTTAGATAAAGTGAGTTTATTAACTACAAAAGATAGATTTTAAGAGATTATAAGGGATAACAAACAGATCAAAGCAGATTACCTAGTAAATAAACAAAACATACAAACTAAGCTTAATATACTAAACAGATTGGATATGAGTAGCAGATCCTCACCCTAAGTGATGATACCAGCAGGCTGCAGATTCTTAAGGGGCAAGCTGCACTAATTTACAACTTAAAATCCCCAGGTGCTCCATTGACAGGCTAAAAATCCCTTTAGCCTGGGTCCAGCGCTTCCCCCAGCTCAGTCTCTGTTGCTTAAGTGTTTCCAACAGTATCTCCCCTGCATAGCTTTTGCATATGGCAGGAACCCTTTGTTTTAACGCTTGGTTCTCACACTAGTCAGTGGAAAAACATTGACATCCCAAGATGGAGTCCAGCACCAGGTGACCATGTCACATGTCCCTGTAGTGTCACAGTGGCCATAACTTGAAGGCTGTCTGTAGCATCCTCAGGAAGACTCCCCAGGTCCAGGAAAGTATGCTTCTTCTAAGGCCAATTGTTTTCCTAATAACTCATTAACTTAGACCCTTCCCAGCCAGCCATCTACACTGATAGTCTTTTGCCTAGATGTAAACACATTTGTAATACAGATATATAGTCAATAGTTCTAACTTCAGATACAAAAATGATATATGCATACAAATAGGATGATCATATTCAGTAAATCATAATCTTTCCTGTATCTCACATGACCTATCTTGCATAAAACACATCAGAATTATGCCATAATCATATCATAATAACTTCTCTATGAAGAATATAGGGTGAAGTGTCATAAGTGGAGTAATGATAAACCCTAAAAGAAACTGAATGTTAAACACACCATTGTGATGGAACTCAGCCCGATGGTGTGGCATAAACATACGGCTAAAGAAACCCAACAGGTTTTAAGTCTACAGATTTTGCATGGCCTGGCTTTATATGGAAGGAATGCTTGATATGACAGCGTTTCCTAAACTTTGTGATTGGTTGCTATGTTTCTTGGAATTCTATAAAATGGTCCTACATGTACAACACAACAAGCTCCTCTCATGTGCTGCCACTGTATGGAGCTTTTAACCCACCATAAACAGGGTTTTCTCTCTGGGTGCCATCTCAGACCAAGTGCACATTCCCTTACCTGCTAGCTGACAGTGGGAGATACCTTGTTTTCTGTTTACACTAAGTAATCCAATGCATTCTCTCTCTCCAACTTTCTTGTTTGTCAGAAACCATGTCTGTAAATCTTTCCCCACCCCTGCCTTTCATCTTTCCTCACCAGTGCAAGGGCTTTTGTATTTATCAGTCAATTTCTTCACTGATGAAACTTGAACAGGTTGGAGGAATGAGAGGTACTATCAGATGACCCCTTGAAATGAAGTTCAGCTGCTTCAAAAGCTCATGGGTTTCTGAAAAACCATGATCAAGTGTTCATGACACTCCACTTCAAGGATCTCTTGTTGTATGAACCTGCTGGAAACTAGGGAATGGTAAATATCTGGCTTTGTGATTCCACTGAATGATGATTCAGCAGATGTGAAGTAGCAATAAACAACATAAATCAAAATTAAATTTCATTAGACAAACAGACCGCTTTTTTAGGGCTTGCTCAGAATCATGAGGGAGAAACAACCTTCCCACCAATATCCTCCCCCTTTTTTCCCAGCAGCCCTCTTTATAAGTCTGACTCCAGAGCATCTGTACAAAGGAAGGAGAAAATGAAGATGGAGTTAACCCCTTATGTACTGGAGACGAGTAGTGTTCCTGCCTCACTTTCATTAGAGTGAGATTCTAGAAATCATTACTGAGGCCAGCAGTTACATTAGTGTCAGCAGGATCATTTGTGAGTAATGATTTCTGGGATCAGGCCCAAACTATTTGGGAAGGAGAGAAGGGTGACTGCAAAATCAGTTGAAGCCATGAAAAGCAACAGGTATTTGAGGATTTCTCCTTCCATAAGTGGGATACTGAAGTGTCAAAAAGCCAACTTAGGGGCTCTGTGGCCCACTCCCTGTGATCCCTGGTACTGGAAACACTCCTGGGGAAAAGAGAATAAGGCAGAGCTGCCTCTGCCCTTCGCTATCCCCAGCTGCCATAACAATCCCTGTGGGCAACTGGGCATAAATACTGGATCAATCACCAGAAATGTACAAAACTGGTATAAAGCCTCTTTTGCTCCTCTCCCAAGCACTCAAGTGGAGCAAAGAATAGGCTTACGGCATTCCAGTGAGCTCAAAATTAGGCCAAATATATTTGCTCATCTCTACAAGAAAGCCCTAAAGTTTATCACCATCTTTGTGCTGTGTTTCTGGGTGGCAGCAACCTACGTTGTTGTATATACTTGTTTACTCAGTTATTCTATGTATGATTTCAAAACTATTATTCAATCATTTGAATTCCAGTGAATAGCAGAATTTGGTGGGAATATTCTCTTGCACAACTGGCCTGTGGAAGATCTTCCTCTACCTTACTTGCTATTCCCAACTGCTTTTCTTCACTAGATAGATACTATTTTGTAAATAATAGAAAGAGCAGTTACAATATTTGTAATAGATTTTTAAACAACAATAGTGTGTGGAAAGAAAATGCATATACATGTACATAAAATATACTGCATTGTATGTTTTAAAAAGTATTGTTTATTTTCTATAAACTATTCCTAATATACTGTAACTAAAATAAATAAAAAACCCACACACTGAGTCCTCTCTTGAAACATCAGAAAGACAAACAAGTAAGACATTCACTAATGAAATTTATTTGACCAAAGCGGAGATCAAAGGGGACAAGAGAAACTGGGTGTGTAGAATTCAGCCTTTATCACAGACTCCTGTGATGTGGTGCAAAGTGAGCAGAGAGCATGTTATTTGCCAGATGTGGAAGGAATGAGAAGGAAATAAATAGTATTAGTCAGACAGATGAATAAAGGGGAGCATAACTGTGTTTAACCTGTCCCAAATGAGGGGTTCACCCTCAGCTGAAAGGACCTTGTTAAGTCAGGGCTCATATGCTAGAGCCAGGGCTGGCTCTAGGTACTAGCCCAGCAAGCAGCTGCTTGGGGCAGGAAATGGTGAGGGGCAGCACGTCCGGGTCTTCGGCGGCAGGTCCCTCACTCCGTCTCGGAGCAAAGGACCAGCCGCCGAATTGCCACCAAGGACTGAAGCAGCGGCGGTAGAGCTGCAGATCACGATCACAGCTTTTTTTTTTCCCCCCTTCTTTTTCTGCTTGGGGCAGCAAAAACCCTGGAGCTGGCCCTGGCTAGAGCCCTGTCAAAGTAAGAGGGTGGGGACTCTCCCTAAGAGTCCCTGGTCTGGTTTAACCTGTTCCTCCCTACTATTCAAAGAAAGGGCTAAATGGGCTTTATTAGGAGCCTCTTTGTTATTTTAAGTGCTCAGTCAGAGCTTAAATCATTTGTGGTGGGACTGTGTTTCTGCCCAGTCTGCTAAGAGTTAAAAATCACTGAGAGCTGAACTCACCCGGTACACCCCTCACCTGGACCTCACCTGGTACAGCCCTCTTTCTCAGAATTTTCAAAATGACTCCTATTCCTCCACTGTGTTCCTATCACCCTTTTTCTTTTTCACTCTAGCTGCTTCACTGCTGTTGAAAGTAGGTCCCTTATTTTTGTGCCTAAATAGCTGCTGAGTTCTCTTGAAAATCTTACTCTTATTCTCGTTGTGCATCAGGTCTCCACATGTAAAAAGGGGCTAATGATACTTTGTCATCCCCCTCTTTGTCTGTTTAGGCCGTATGCCCTTTGAGGGTGGGTATGTCTCTTACTACGAATGTACACTGTGTCTAGCACAAGAGGGCCCCAGTCATAGATGCCACACTAAGCAGTACTGTAAGAGAAATAAGTACTGTGACTATTTATTATTATAAATAATAATTAATATTTTTTCCTCAACCTGCCTTGGTCCAGTTGTCTTGTCAGGTAATTTATTTGATATATTTATTGCACATTATATGAAAAACTCTGGCTGTAAACTTTATTTAATCCTTTTAGATTATAGGCCCTACTTTTTTAGCCCTTTTTACTGGCTCTTAATCACTAGCCGAAATCTGCATCAAACCCTGTGCCATTGTCTTTGCTATGGAATTTATTTTCCAATTATTGCCTGTAATTCATCTGAGCCTGGAGCTTTCATCATCTTTTAGTAATTCTGATAATCCCATTTTCTGTTCTCAAAAATGATAAAAGCCATTAAACATGCCATTTTTTACTTCTTGGAAATGAATTCCAGTCTTTTTGGGATATTATCCATTTCTCTGCTGAATCAATTAGGCGAAGGAACAATTTAAGTCCCAAGTAATATCAATATTGTCTAGGAAGTATTACACAATGAACCTTCTTATTCTGCAACATTAATAATTTATATTCATGCCTGTTATGTGTGTTACCAGCTCCATCTGCATACAATAGATTTTCCTTGGCACCCCATAGTTTCCTCTCTCTCTGCTTTTATGTTATTCCATTTGATTTTAACTATCATACCCTGCATCTTATCCATAATCGCCTCTTTCTTACTCTTCACATTGGAAACGAAGAAGGGCCCAAATCCAGCAATCTCTTCAATGGGGTGGAGTCCTGTGCCTTCACAGAGACTGCAGTGTGCATCACCCCATATGGGCACTGGAATCCACCCTGATGCTAGCCCTTGCCAGGGTTCCAGAGAAAGAAGACAATTTAATTTAAAAAAATAGGAACCAAAAGAAAGAACCTTGAAAATATCTAAATGTAAATATTTCTCCTAATATATTTACTGTAAAGTAATGCTGGTAGGTAAATAGCCAATAAGGGAGCCTATCCTGCTCCCACTGATATCAATAGGCCCAAAAGTGGACCCAAAGGAACTCATTGTGTGACAGATATGGTCTATCAAAGATATTGCAGGAAGTTGACCTACTGTATTAACTGTATGACTGGTTTATGTATCACTGGGGGCTAGGGGCTGCATACACTCCACAGGGAGATGGTTACCACAGCTCCTCCGGGAAGTGAAAGCAGTAGGGGATGATTAAAGCAAATCACTCAGGTTGTAACACTTCCAGAAAGGTACCACCTCCTGAGATGGCTCCTATATTCTGATTCAAACTGGATTCTCTGGAGACCAGCAGACATAGAAAGGATTTTTTGATGAACAGTCTGAGCTTTGTCCTGGTTCTTGACTTAAAGTCTCACATGAACCTGTAACCTGAGGAAAACCCAGTTGGGGGTTTGAAGGACTAACAATTGTTGGAGTTGGGAGTGACGTCTGATCAGCTTCTTTGCATGTGTGTAGGTTGTCTAATTGTTTTTATGTGCTTTCTCTATAATGCATTTTCCTTAAGAATAAATGTGCTTGCTTAAAAGGAGCTGTGTGGTTACCTGTAATTTCTGGAAATACACTGCTCACACCCTCAGAGAGAAAGCAAAGCACAGGAACTCGACTTTTAGGCAGACTGGCTTGCTGGGGATATCACAGTGTAGATCAGAATGATGTTCAGTCTTAAAGCCCCTGGTCAGAAGGGAGTGAGATGCTGGGTTCCACCCAAGAGAATTGACAGCTGGGAGCCAGAAACCTTTAAATGGGTGCCCTCAAGGGACCACTGACTGAGAAATACAGACACAGTTACCCTGAAACTGTAACGTTGCTCATTCCATCATGTAGTATTTCCCATTTCCCATTTAACTCTTGCAGCACTCCAGTGAGGAACCTGAATGCAAATTATTTTTTTACATTTCCTTTCAGACTCTTATTTAGATGCTTATTGCATTCTGCATCCTATCTCTTCAAATCAATTGACACTTCTTCATTTGAAATTCTAAACATTGCTTTTCCCATGTCTCTTTCAGGCATCTCCAAAACCACATTATCAGACAAAAGGAGAAATGAAGTTTGTGAAATAGAATATTTATTTATCTGAAGTCAAACAGTAAAGTGCAATGGTGACATCAGTAGTTGGCATAAACATGCCTCTTAATCAGGAAAGCAGCATGACTTTTCCTGTTTGTATGATGATAATGCCCCCAAGGCTTTATTTTTCAATTTCAAAGTCCCAGTTGCTGGCTTCTTAGTTTCAGAGATGCAGCCAAGCTAAAAAAAAAAAAGTTGTAAGCCATTAGTATTGTCCTTAAAAATAACCACTCAATGAACTGGCCATTGTACAGTGTCCCATTGTACATATTAACAGTGAATGATTGCTTACAATTAGGCTTGGAAGAATTCATTTTTTTGTAATTTTCACTAATAATATCTGTTTATTTTAAGCATTTTTTAAAATTTGCATGGATTTAAATTTTCACAGATGTGGGATATCAGGGGAGTGTCAGAATTATTAATGATTGTAGATGCTGGGATTCATAAAGTTAAATCTTTCTGAACCATCAAAACACAAATTGGCAACATCACATGTCAAAATATACTAAGTCAATATCCTTAAACAAACAAATCATCCCTGTTTTTACTATTCATTCACTACTCCATTTGTAACAAGCCTAATTCAAAAGTCCAAATCACTATATTTTGACTGTAATAAGTTCTCAATTTTTTTTCTTACATTGCTATCTGTAAATTTTTATTTTTATCAATGGAAATATGTTTGTGTGTGTGTGTTGAAATTGATGTTTACCAACATTTACCAAGGAAAATCTAGTCCTTCTAAGCCTACTTAAAATCTAGATAGCCATAGAGTACATTATGGTACATATGGTACCAGATTTTTATGGATTTTGAACCAGAGGATTTATTGTGCTAGAAAGTAATTCATGACAAGAACTCATAACTTAAAATCAGAAGGCATGGTCCCTGCACCAAAGACTGCAGATTCTGTACAAAACAACGAAAACGGCAAGAGAGAGAAACAGCAATAGCTAGGTTGGTGCTGAGTTGAACTCACTGCTCCTGATTGGATTATTTTTGTTACTCCATCTTCCTCACCTCTGTTCTGACTTGCTTGTTTGTCTCATCCACCTGTTATGTCCTCTCTAGTGGAGTGTTAGCCCCTAAGGAAAGAGACTGGGATATATAAGGTGCCATATTTTCAATGGCACATTGAATGGGCACATTCCCATAGGTTGGCAGAATAACAACCCATCAATTATGTTTGGAGATTTGACCTTTTTATATATTGGCATATGGGGAGATGCATAGGAAAAAGTCACATTGCATTTTTTTCATTATTATGATGACTATGGAGGTCCTTTTGTTGCATGTACCTTGAGATGGTCCAGGTATATTTTATTCCTGTACTCTTCCAGTTCTTTGGTCTATAGCAGATGTGTACAGCAACTTCTCTTGTGCTTTGTATCCCTAGAAAATACCCTCGCTTTTCTGTGTCGAATTATATTTTGTAGGTATTTTTGGCACAACACAATCCCGGTACTACCTCTACCCTTTGTGTATTTTGTATAACCTACACACACACCAAAGAACACAAAAGTGCAGAGAAAATGAAGAATATTTATACCACCTTGCTGAAGGTAGGATTTAGCTCAGTGGAGCTTTGTCTGATATTAAGGAGTACAGGTTCAGAATCATGATTAGCAAATCGTCTTCCAATTAATCACCAAGTATGCAAAATAGCATTCATGTTTCACAGGTGAGAAAATCGATGCTCATATGGAAAGAGCATGTGACAGTCATGCTCAGAGGATCCCAGAAACAGTGGGATTTTAGAAGAGAAAAATATTGTACTGGGAACAGTGGTGGATTCCTCTTTGTTAAGAATATTTTGACATGATAAATAACCAATAAGTAGGCAGTGTTACACCATAAAAAAATCTCAGAATTTATGGCCACTTTGTGTGCAGCCAGAATGCCTGGCCACATACATATATTAACTGTTCCATTACAAATTAATTTTATAGCTTCCTTGTGTTAAAATTGTTTCTTTTAAGCTGCAAACAACACTTGAAATATCCCCATTTGACAGAAACATAGACTTTAATTTCTGTTAAAAGCTCCCTTGGGCATGTGAACAAGTTTTGTAGGATATTTTGCACTTAACTAGAGCTATGCTAAAGAAAAATTGTGAATTAAGAGTATTTCCTAACACAAGAGTCTCACAGGCATATCTATTGTTATATCAGTCTACTTTTATGCTTTTCTGAGGACAATAACAATATGTTAGAATTACATGAGTAGAGTGGAAATATAGGATTTTTTTAAGCAATAAAGAAGTGAGGAAGGTCGGGAGGAGGTAATACCTCTGGTTTAAGGAAAAATGATAGTCATATTCACATTGGGGTGATAAATTATTGGAATATCCTAGTTAATGGAAAAATATGTGGCAAACTGATGTAGCCATCCAGCACCTGAATTCCAAAGACGGATCTTTCACAACAGTATACGCAAGTGTCTATGCTTAATTTGATTACAAAGATACAGCTAAGTATACTTTCTACCCTAACCCATGGCCTTTGTTAAATAGTCTTCCATTTCTGAAACATTTGGGCTAAGTAATGCTCCATCCCTCCTCCCTCCCCCTCAAAATAACTCACCATGTTTTGGTTTACATTGCAATAAGGGAATGAGCTACTTAACTGGGGTACTTAATTAATTATTTTATAGGATAAACACATCAGCTCTGGAGAGTGGCTAGAAAGAGGAAAATAACTGATAGTAACTCTAAAAGAAGAAAAATGAACAAAAATAAAATAAGAACTCTGTATGGTTTCTGGAGAACAAACAGCTGAATTTGTCTGTTAGCCCTCCACAAGTGGAAAATAAACAGTAACACCGAGAACAAATCAAGTGTAGAAACAATAATCCTGTATTCATGAAAATACAAAATGTGTTAATTGAAAGAAAGAAAATATATTTGTAAGCAAATTAGTCTCTAAAGGGAACGTTTTTCAAAAATTTCCATTACGTGTAAGTGGCTCTTGAAGATGGCTGCTTTCTGCTGTGCTATTGCTGACAGTAATATAAGTATATATAGTAATGTGTGAATGAAATGTACAATGCCTGCTGACACATAATAGATAGTATAAGAGCACTGTGTAGTCTTCTAGGAGAGTATGGTGTTGAAATCCAGAAGATATATAAAATGAAAAGTGAAGTTGCACATCTGAAGTATTTCAAGGGCAGATGGCATAAGTTGCATTAAGATAGTGTTATGGCATTTTGAGTTCAAGACTGTGATAATGAGGTGATTGTTGTTATCTAGTGAAGGATTTCCCTGTGTTTTTCCTGGTTTATCACTCAATTGTCAAAATCACATATGTATTCCTTCCCCAACATTTCTAAATGCTTCAGAATCATGTTACAAATCTTGTTAAAATATATTTTGTAAACTATCTATGGTATAAATGTGAACTGTAGTACACAATGGGGTGTGTGATTATAACATGAACAAACCTGATTTCAAGTGAGTTGCCAGGCATTTGGTTGAAAGGTGAGTAGCCTCCAGCACCCGAGAATCTTGTAAGCTCAACAACACTCTATCTGTATGACCCACAGTACAAGAGATGGACCAAACTTAAGCTATGGGTCCCAACACTTCCAAATGCCACATCTGTCCCTATATGCATAATGGGCAAAACCAAAACTCTAAATATGGATGTGTATAATGGGCTAAACCAAAATTGTAGCTACCAACACTCACATTTTGGGAATGTTCACTCCACGTTCTGGATTTGGATCCAAATCCTGTGGCATGAGTTCAGCTCTCTGATGGAGACTACATATTGTTGTGATTGCAAGTACCAACTTTTGGCAATTGGAATTTATGTTGGTATGGTTCCATAATTACACAGATCAGATTGCTTCCCACAAACCAAGAAACTTTATAATAAAAAATACTGGTGAAATTGAGTGTTTATGTCTTGTGACTCAAAGATTAATCAGCAAATTGAAATCATGTGAAAATATTTATTTAGAAAAAAGACTTGCCCCTGGAAACCTTCCTTCTGGGTGAATGATTTACATATTCTTCTGTGTATCCTTGCAATGAATTGGAGTTTGACACAAACCACTTAATGATTATTGATTACAGACCTTTATTAGCTAAGGCAGGCTCCAGAGGTCCCATGAAGAGTTACTTAATTGGATATTTCCCTCCATTGCATGGCATAGAGCAAGCAAATGTGCTGGGTGAAATGTGACTGAGAATTATATAAGAAGGGAAACAGCTGCAAGGTATATTACCCTCTGTCACATAGCAATTGGGGCAGGTCTCTGTGGCAATGCCTCCACACATATTAATTAAAATGGATAAGTGCCTGGTCACAGTATTTCTGGATTATTGCCACAGCCCACCCCACTGTCACAGAGTAGTGCAGGGAAAGCCAGCAGAGGAACAAGGACTCCATTCATATGGTAGGGAATTCAGTGAGGGAATCTACACAACAGCTTAGATGTTTATACATAAATGTAAGGAGTATTGGGAATAAACAGGACGAATTGAAAGTATTAGTACATAAACTGAATTATGACTTAATTGGTATCACAGAGACATAGAGGGATAAGTCTCATGACTGGAATATTGATATACAGGTGTACAGCTTATTCTGGAAGGACAGGCAAGGTAAAAATTGAGGAGGTGTGGCATTGTACATCAAGAGTATATACACTTGATCTGAGGTCCAAAAAGAGGTGGAAGACAGACCAGTTGAGAATCTCTGGGAAAAGATAAAACTGGCAAAAATAGGGGTGATATCCTGGTAGGGTCTACTATAGACCACCAAATCAGGAAGAAGATGTGAATTTCTAGAACAAATAACAGAAACATGAAAAACACACGACCTGGTAGTAATGGGGGACTTTAACTATCCAGACTTCTGTTGGAAAAAGAAATAGGGCAAAACATATTTTTTCCTGGAATGTATTGGAGCTTTTTTCCCCAGAAAGTGGAGGAAATAACCAGGGGGGACTTGATTCTGACCAACAGGGAAGGATTGGCAGCAAACATAAATGTGGAAAGCAATTTGGGTGAAAGTGATTATGAAATGATAGATTTAATGATTCTAAGGAAAAGGAGTGAGAGCAGCAGAATGACAGTGGATCTCAACCCCCCCCCCCCAAAAAAAAACCCACCACTTTACCTACCAGTTCTCTGAGTTTGTTAAGGTCGCATGGGAAGAAAATCTAAGCTTAAAAATTGGTCAGGAGAACTGGCAGTTTATCAAGGAGACAATATTAAAGGCACGACTGCAAACTATCCTGATGCAAAGGAAAGAGAGAAAAAATAGTAAGAGGCCAGGCTCCTTCAGGAGCTCTTTAATGACCTGAAGGAAGGTTACAAAAAGTGGAAATATGGACAAATTGCTAAGGAGTAGTAAAAAAAAAATAGCACAAGCATATAGGAACAAAATCAGAAAGGTTAAGGTACAAGATGAGTAGGTTCCTCTAGCAGGGACTATAAAAGGAAGTAAGAAGTGATTATTTAAATATATTAGGAAAAAGAGAAAAATGAAGGAAAATGCAGGTCCTCTACTTAGCAGGGAAGCAGGGCTAATAATAATGATATCAAGAAGACTGAGGTGTTTAATGCCTAGTTTGCTTCAGTCTTCACTTTAAAAAAAGTGAATATTGACTAGATACTCAACACTATTAATATTAACAACCAGAGGTGTAGCGAGCACCCTCTGTACCCTCCGACCAGAGGGGGCCCCACAAGGAAGGGGGCCCCTCAAAGTGGCAAAAAAAATGTAAGGTATAACTAGGTACGTGACATTTATTGACGCTATTGCACAATCCATGTCGGTTTTACTGACAAAACCTTGAAGTCATTATGATACATCATAATGCTATTGGCTACATCAGTTGTCTGTCGGTCAGTTTCGAATTTTAGTTGGACCCATTCAAAGAATGTGTATTTGCGTTCATAATGGCAGTCGGCGGATAAATGTTATTAATTTAGTTGTAGTAGAAGCGTGCTTTGTGATGTCTAAGAGAACGTATAAGAGCGGAGCTAGTAAACGAAAGGCAGCAAAAGATGCCGAGAAGGAACTTGAGAAAATTCCAAAGTTGTCAACGTATTTTGCGCTGCGATCCAACGTACAGGTACAGGCACATGAAATGGACAGCGCTAGCAGTGACGAATCGTATCCAGAAGTATCCAGAAGTGCTTCAAGTGAGGTCGAAGGTGAAGCCAGTTGTTCTACCAAACAAACTGTGACAAATATTCCAGCTGCTGCCGGGAAAGAAGTATCTGAGGGTACGTCTACACTACGGGACTATTCCGAATTTGAATAAACCGCTTGTGTAAAACAGATTTTATAAAATCGAGTGCGCGCGGCCACACTAAACACATTAAATCGGTGGTGTGCGTCCATGGTCCGAGGCTAGCGTCGATTTCTGGAGTGTTGCACTGTGGGTAGCTATCCCGTAGCTATCCCATAGTTCCCGCAGCCTCCCCCGCCCCTTGGCATTTCCGGGTTGAGATCCCAGTGCCTGATGGGGCAAAAATCATTGTCGCGGGTAGTTCTGGGTACAGCCTCACCCCTCCCTCCCTGAGCAGCAGACAACCGTTTCGCGCCTTTTTTTGCTTGGTGAACTGTGCAGACGCCATAGCACAGCAAGCATGGACCCTGCTCAGCTCCATACCGCAATCGTGAATGTTTTAAACACCTCGCGCACTCTCGTGCAGTCTATGGTGAACCAGGACCTTCAATCCGAGGCGAGGAGGAGGCGGATACGGCAGCGCGGCGATGACAGTGATGAGGACGTAGACACAGAATTCTCTCAAACCGCGGGCCCCTGCGCTTTGGAGATCCTGATGGTAATGGGGCAGATTCTATCCATTGAACGCCGATTTTGGGCCCAGGAAACAAGCACTGACTGGTGGGACCGCATTGTGTTGCAGGTGTGGGACGATTCCCAGTGGCTGCGAAACTTTCGCATGCGTAAGGGCACTTTCATGGAACTTTGTGACTTGCTTGCCCTGCCCTGAAACGCCATAATACCAAGATGAGAGCAGCCTTCACAGTAGAGAAGCGAGTGGCGATAGCCCTGTGGAAGCTTGCAATGCCAGACAGCTACCGGTCAGTCGGGAATCAATTTGGAGTTGGAAAATCAACTGTGGGGGCTGCTGTGATGCAAGTAGCCAAAGCAATCACTAAGCTGCTGCTACGAAAGGTTGTGACTCTGGGAAACGTGCAGGCCATAGTGGATGGCTTTGCTGCACTGGGATTCCCTAACTGTGGGGGGGGCGATAGATGGAACCCATATCCCTATCTTGGCACCGCAGCGCCAGGGCACCCAGTACGTAAACCGGAAGGGGTACTTTTCCATGGTGCTGCAAGCACTGGTAGATCACAAGGGACGTTTCACAAACATCCACGTGGGATGGCCAGGGAGGGTTCATGACGCTCGCGTCTTCAGAAGCACTACTCTGTTTAAACGGCTGCAGCAAGGGAATTACTTCCCAGACCAGAAAATAACAGTTGGGGATGTTGAAATGCCTGTCATTATCCTGGGGGACCCAGCCTACCCCTTGATGCCATGGCTCATGAAGCCATACACAGGCAGCCTGGACAGTGGTCAGGATCTGTTCAGTTACAGGCTGAGCAAGTGCAGAATGGTGGTGGAATGTGCATTTGGCCGTTTAAAGGCGCGCTGGTGGACATTACTGACTCGCTCAGACCTCAGCCAAACCAATGTCCCCTATGTTATTACTGCTTGCTGTATTCTCCACAATCTCTGTGAGAGTAAGGGGGAGACCTTTATGGGGGGGTGGGAGGCTGAGGCAAATCACCTGGCCGATGTTTACGCGCAGCCAGACACCAGGGAGATTAGAAGAGCACACCAGGAAGCGGTGCGCATCAGAGAAGCTTTGAAAACGAGCTTCATCAATGGCCAGGGTACAGTGTGACTGCTGTGTTTGTTGATGGACACCCAACCCCCTTGATTGACTCAGTCCCTGTAAGCAACTCCCCCTCTCCCTTCGAGTACAGCTTACTTATGCAAATAAAGTCACTCATTTAAAAAGCATGAATTCTTTATTGATTCATTATAAAAAGAGGGAGAGAAGTAAGGGTGTGCTTTGGGAGGAGGATAGGAGGGATGGAGAAGGCCATTAAAAAAAAATTCACAGTAACGACATCCTTCTGGTTGGGCTGTCCACGGGGGTGGAGTGGGTGGGTGCACGGAGCCTCCCCCCACGCGTTCTTACACGTCTGGGTGAGGAGGATGTGGAACATGGTGAGGGCTGAGGGTGGTTATACAGGGGCTGCAGCGGCACTCTGTGATCCTGCTGCCGTTCCTGAAGCTCCACAAGACCCCGGAGCATGTCAGTTTGATCACGCAGCAGCCCCAGAGTTGCATCCCGCCACCGCTGATCTTCCTGCCGCCACCACTGATTTTCCTGCCGGTCTTCCTGCCGCCACCTCTCATCTCGGTTGTCCCTCCTGTCCTCACGTTCATCCCTCCTGTCCTCACGTTCACTGGCCTCTTTCCTGTAATTTGAAACCACGTCCTTCCACTCATTCAGATGAGCTCTTTCATTGCGTGTAACTTCCATAATATCCGAGAACATCTCATCTCGCGTCTTCTTTTTCCTCCGCCTTATCTGTGCTAGCCTTTGGGATGGAGGAGGGATGGTTGAAAAATTTGCAGCTGCATGAGGGAGATAAATATTTAGAAAGATACATTTTACAGAACAATGGTTATACTCTTTCACAGTGAACAGCACTATTCACCTAGTACATGTGATTTCCCTACAAGGTCGCATTTTTCATCTTAATAGTGAGTGCTTGCAGCTCTGGAGTTACAGACCTCACAGACACAGGTCCAGGCATCAGAATTCAGCTTGCATGCGGCCATGGTAAGCCACTGTCTTTCGGCTTCTGTAGTGATTTACCCCTCCCCCCCAACGCATGGCTAATACCACGCTAGCTCCCTGCTAATCAACAACCTTCCCACCCCCCCCACCCCACCCACTGCGTGTCTGGTAGCTTGGGGAAGATCGCCAGTGACCAAACACAGAAAAGATCATCGGCATTTCACTCCTCCCCTCCCCCCGCTTCGCTACGTGCAGGAAAGTGGTTTTTTTAAGCTGCTTCAGTCCACGAACCCAGTAGAAAAATGGCCACCCCCCTTACTTAAATTCCTGATTTTTAACCAGGTTATCCTGAACGATATCACTTTGCTGAGGATAACAGAACAAGATAAAGAGCGGATGCTTCTTGAATGCCAGCAGTCACCAGGACCATACGCTGCTATGCTTTGCCACGCAATGATACCTGATTACTTGCTACATGCATGGCGTGGTAAAGTGTCCTACCATGGTGGGCGGAACAAGGCTGCCTTGCCCAGAAACCTTCTGCAAAGGCTTCTGGAGTACCTACAGGAGCGCTTCATCGAGATGTCCCTGGAGGATTTCCTCTCAATCCCCGGACATGTTAACAAACTTTTCTAAGTAACTATACTGTCTGCGAATGCATCCCAAGTCCTCAGGGCAAATCAATCATTAAAAAAGGCTTGCTTAAAAAACAATGTTTGCTATTTGCAAAGGTACACTCACCAGAGCTCCCTTCCATGGCGTCATTGTCTGGGATAGTGGCTTGTGAGGGCTGGGAGGACGGTAATTCTGTCAGGGTGATAAAAAGCTCCTGGCTGCTGGGGCTCACGGAGTGCTGTGTGCTCTCTGCTAGGTCTTCCTCCTCTTCTTCATCTTCATCTTCCCCGTCTGCATAATCCTCAGCCATGGCAGAGATTACAACCCCCACCTCGGAATCCACGATCAGGGGTGGGGTACTTGTGGCGCAGCCCCCTAAAATTGCATGCAGCTCAGCATAGAAGCGGCATGTTTTTCGACCTGCCCCGGACCTTCCGTTTGCTTCTTTGGTTTTCTGGTAGGCTTGTCTGAGCTCCTTAACTTTCACTCTGCACTGCACTGAGTCCCTACTGTGGCCTTTATCCGTCATAGCCTTAGAAATTCTTTCAAATACTTTTTCATTTAATCTTTTGGAACTCAGTTCTGTTAGCACTGAATCCTCTCCCCAGATAGTGATCAGATCCAGTACCTCCCGTGCAGTCCATGCTGGGGCTCTTTTACGATTCTCAGGAGACTGCATTGTTAACTGTGCTGATGAGCTGTGCATGGTCACCTGTGCTGATGAGATCTCCACGCTGGGGAAGCAGGAAATGAATTTCAAAAGTTCGCGGGGCTTTTCCTGTCTACCTGGCCAGTGCATCCGAGTTCAGAATGCTGTCCAGAGCAGTCACTGGTGCACTGTGGGATACTGCCCGGAGGCCAATACCGTCGATCAGCGGCCACACTAACCCTAATCCGATATGGTAATACCGATACTAGCGTTACTCCTCTCGTTAGGGAGGAGTACAGAAACCGGTTTAAAGAGCCATTAAAATTGATATAAGGTGCCTCCTAGTGTGGACGGTTGTGGCGTTAAATCGGTTTTACGCTCCTAAAACCGATTTAAACGCCTAGTGTAGACCAGGCTTCAATCTGAACCACTGACTGATGATCCAGGAGATTGGCCGTCTATAATATCGGACAGGCAAGTGTGTGACATTGTTGCACGTGGCCCACCGCAGCAGAATGAAAGTTACGAATTTCCATTTAACGAGGAAAGACGGAGGTTCACAAGTACTCATTTCTATCGAACCATGGCAAATGGCGAGAAAATAAGACGTTCATGGTTAATGTACTCAGTTCAGAAAGATGCCATTTTTTGTTTTTGTTGTAAATTATTTGGCACTGGCGACATACCGCTACTTCGTGGAACATCTGCTTGGAAAGCACTGTCGAAAAGACTTCAGCAGCATGAAACAGGCAAAGGTAATCAAGACTGTATGGTGAAATGGTTTGACCTTCGGTCAGGCATAGTAAACCGTACATCTATTGACCAACTCGAATTGCAGGCTTTTCTGAAAGAAAGAGATTTCTGGAGAAATGTTGTCAAACACATGGTTGATGTAGTTATTTTCTTGTCCGAAAGAAACTTGGCATTTCGAGGAAGTAATGAAAAGCTCGGCGATCCTTCGAATGGCAACTTTTTGGGACTGTTTGAATTGCTTGCAAAGTATGATACTGTCCTCAGCGAACTTTTACAGAGGACTAAAAAGGCAGAGACACATGTTCAGTACCTCAGTCCACAGATCCAAAATGAGCTGATTCAATTTGTTGCCAGTAACATTCAAGAGGCCAACATAGCGCAGCTTAAAAAAGCAAAATATTATTCAGTTATTTTGGACTGTACTCCCGACGTGTCACATGAAGAACAGATGTCTGTGGTGTTATGCTTTGTTGAATGCAACGGTGAAGATTGTGTCAATATTCGTGAAGCGTTTGTTGGTTTTCTTAATGTTCATGATACAACTGGCAAGGGCTTATTGGAAGCGTTTCTTGAAAAGGCAAACAACTTAGGAATAGACATTGCTGACATGAGAGGCCAAGCTTATGATAACGGCGCAAATATGAGAGGAAAGAATAAAGGAGTTCAAGCCCGCATGCTAGAAATAAATGACCGTGCCTTGTATGTACCATGTGGAGCTCACACTTGGAATCTTGTGATCTCAGATGCGGCAAAGTCATCGAAATATGCCGTTGACTTTTTCGGTCTGATTAACAGAATATACGTTATCTTTTCTTCGTCACCTTCACATTGGGATATACTTCAAGAACATATGCCAATATCTGTTAAAGGGTTATCGGACACTCGTTGGGAGTCGAGAATTGATGCTGTGAAGCCATTGCGTTATCACCTTGAAGAATTGTGCAATGCTTTGTCATCTTTGCGAGAATATGCGCTCGAAAAGAAAGATGGCAATACAGCAACAGAAGCCGGTGCACTTTTAGACCATGTTACTACGTGGCCTTTTGTTCTGACTGTGTACACGTGGTACGATATACTATTTCACGTCAATAAAACCAGCAAATTAATTCAGTCACCAGATGTGTCAACTGACGTACTGCAGGCAGAAGTCGGTGCTACAATGAAGTTTTTGGAAGACTATCGAAATACAGGATATAACTCTGTGGTCACAAATGCACGTGAAATAGCAGAGCATATGGGTATTGAGCAGGTGTTTCCAGAAACCAGGGTGCGACGTAAGAAGAGAATGTTTGATTACGAATGTGCTGATCATTCGAGTCGTCTTTCTGCCGAAGAAAAATTCAAATTGCAGTTCTTTCTTGTTCTCACTGATAAGGCCATATCTTCTGTTTCGTCGCGATTTGACCAACTCGTGGAGTGGTATAAATTGTTTGGATTTCTGTACAACGCTAACAGCCTGAAGCAGTGTCACAGAGAAAATGAACTGGAGAATCACAGCAAAAATTTTGAAAGAAAAATGGGAGACATTGATGCCAACGAACTCATAATGGAATTGAATCGTTTTATTTATGTCATCGAGAAAGAGAGAGGACTTGTCACGGCAAACAATTTTTTAACGTACATATACAAGAACAGCCTTCAGGAGATATATCCGAATCTTTGCATTTGCATCAGAATTCTTCTGACCACACCAGTTACTGTCGCCAGTGCTGAAAGGAGCTTCAGCAGAATGAAACTGATCAAGAATATCCTGCGCTCAACCATGACAGATGACAGGCTTTCTGCACTTGCAGTTATCTCAATCGAAAACAAGATTGCCAGATCTCTGGACTATGATGCATTGATTAACCAATTTGCGGAGAACAAGACTCGAAAGCAGCGCTTTGCGTAAATACGGAATACATGTACACTGTAGGCCTTTGTATACATAATATGAACCCTGTATATTGTATAAAATAAATACAGCATTCCAGTTTCTGCATTGTAAGGGGCCCCAGACATATGTTCGGAGGGGGCCACATTCTTTGTTGCTACAGCCCTGTAACAACAAAGGGGAAGGAAGGCAATTCAAAATAGGAAAAGAACAGGTTAAAGAATAATTAGATAAGTTAGATGTATTCAAGTGGGCAGGGCCAGTACCCATCCTAGGGTACTTTAGGAACTAGATGAAGCTGTCTCAGAATTGTTAGCAGTTCTCCTGGAGGACTCCATTGAGAACCCCTGGAGGACACATGAGGTCCCAGAAAACTTGAAAAAGGCAAAAATGGTACCTATATTTAAAAAGCGGAAGAAAGAGAACCCTTGTCAGCCTAACTTCAATACCTGGAAAGATATCCAGGGGGAGGGATAGCTCAGTGGTTTGAGCATTGGCCTGCTAAACCCAGGCTTGTGAGTTCAATCCTTAAGGGGGCCACTTAGGGATTGGGGGCAAAAATTGGTCCTGCTAGTGAAGGCAGGGGGCTGGACTCAATGACCTTTCAAGGTCCCTTCCAGTTCTAGGAGATTGGTATATCTCTTATTATTACCTTTATATGGGACAAAGTATTAAACAATCAATTTGTAAGCACCTGAAGGATAATAAGGTTATAATCAATAACCAGCATGGATTTGTCTAGAACAAATCCTACCGCACTCACCTAATTGCCTTCCTTGATAGGGTTACTGGCTTAGTGGATGTGGGGGGAAGCAGTAGATGTGTTCTATTTTGATTTTAGTAAGGCTTTTAACCCACATGGCATTCTCATAATCAAACTAGGGAAATGTGGTCTAGATGAAATTACTATAAGGTGGGTAGCCAACTAGTTTAAAGACCATACTCAAGTGTAGTTATCAATGTTTTGCTGTTAAAGTGGGAGGACAAATCCAGTGGGGTTCCACAGGGGTCAGTCTTTGGTCTGGTATTATTCAATATTTTCATTTATGACTTGGATAATAGAATGGCATGTACATTTATAAAACCTGCAGATGACACCAAGCAAGGGGAAGGGGTTGCAAGCACTTTGAAGATGAATATTAGAATACAAAATGACACTGACACACTGGACAATAGGTCTGAATTCAACAAGATGAAATTAAATAAAGACACTTGCAAAGGACTACAGTTAGGAGGCAAAAATCAAATGCACAACTACAAAATGGGGAACAGTGATAGTAGGTGATAGTACTGCTAAAAAGGATCTGGGTGTTATTGTGGGTCACAAATTGAATATGAGTGAACAATGTGATGCAGCTATGAAAAAGGCTAACATCAGTCTGGGGAGTATTAACAGGAATGTTGTATGTAAAACATGGAAGTAACTGTCCCACTTTACGGCACTGGTGAGGCCTCAGCTAGAGTACTGTGTCCAATTCTGCATGCCTCACTTTAAGAAAGATGTGGACAAATGAGTACACCCCCAAAAAAAGATAAAAGGTTTAGAAAACCTGACCTGTGCGACAAGGTTAAAAAAACAAGGCATGTTTAGTTTTCAGATCTGATAACAGTCTTCAAATATACTAAGGGCTGTTATAAAGTGGACAGTGATCAATTTTTCTTAATGTCCGCTGATGGTAGGACAAGAAGTAATGGGCTTTATCTGCAGCGAGAGAGATTTAGGTTGGTATTAGAAAAAACTTTCTAACTACAAAGGTAATTAAGTTCTGGAGTAGAACTTAATCCCCATTACTGGAGGTTTTTAGAAACAGGTTGGATAAACTACTGTCAGGGACAGTCTAGGTTTACTTGATCCTGCCTCAGTGCAGAAGGCTGGAGTTGATTACTTCTCAAAGTCCCTTCTAGCCCTACATTTTTATGATTCTATAGTCCAGATGCAGGGTTTAGGCCAGAGTTTCTTGTGGGTTCTATGGTCAACACAGTTGATAGGTCAGGACCTGTTGCCAGGAAGGGAAATATGAAGGCCAGGACCCCTCCATGAACCATTGCCAGGAAGGAAAATAATATGAAACAGTGTCTGAGAACACAACCTGGTATAATTTTACTTTTCCACATTAGGGCAGGATTCAGCTCTTTGCCTTCTGAGCACATTAAATAAACCTGATCTTGTGAGACTGTCTGCTGAAGCTGGACTTTTCTCTAAGTCAAGTCTGAGGAAAATACACAAATGGGATCTTACTTTTGGTTGGCTACAGCTCCTTATGATACCTAGCAATAATAGAGCCAAAGGTCTGTCATATCCTGCTCCTATATTATTGCCCAGGATAGTTGAAAAAATACCCAGGATGATATGTTTTCTGAAAATGTAATCAAACAAAAAAAAAACAAAAATCCCAGTTAGACACCAAACTATAGTTTGTGTCATGTTGCATGTAAATATTTTCCTTGTGAAGGTACTTTTAATAATTACAGATGTATGTTTACGAAATAAGAGATGTGTAAACTTCTGCATAGTTTTAAGATGTTAACATATAAAGATTTTAATTCAGTTCCCTCGGCATCCATTTGGAGGAGCCTGATCTCACTCTCATTAAGTGTAACTGGGAATTTTGTCATTTATAAGAATGTAAGAATATAGGACTGGAAGGCACCACCTGGGTCATTAAGTCCAGACACCTGCTATCCCAGGCAGCCATATCATGTAATTGCTTTCATAAACTTATCAAGCTCCAGCTTAACTCTGGTTAGGTTGTTCATCCCCATTACTTTGCCAGTGGTACAGGTGCAATGGCACACAAGCCAGGAAATGGAGCTGTAAACAGGGGATTTTGAGGGGAGTTCTGTTGAAGGAGAAGGAAGGAAGGAAGCAAGTCCCTGGTCCATAGGGGTCAGTGAGTGAGTTTTTGTGGCTGTTGTGGTTTTTTTTCTGTTCTGTGTTTTTTTTCCCTGTTCAGTTTGTAGAAACTGGTAGGGAGCAATGTGCTGGGACAGAAGCAGAGCCCTCATTAGGGGTTGGGGCTTCCCTGATTAGGGATCCTATAAAGGCAGTGATACAGTCAGCCAGCAGCACAAGAGCCAGGAAACAGAGCTCTAAACAGGGGAGTTTCAGGGGGGGTTCTGCTGGAGGAAGTGTGTGGTATTGTAATTTTGTTATGATGTTTGTTTGGGTTTATGGGTTTTTTTCCCCCCTTGACAAGACTTTAGGCGGGAAGGCTGTGGCAGATACAGAAGCAGCAGTGGTAGAGATCCAAGCAATGGAAGAGACAATGAAGATGACCAGATGTGGAAGCTGCAGGATGTATATGATCCTGGACTGGGTGCTTGAAAAGAGCTTTGTTGGTATGAAATGCCATCTGATGGAACTGATGGAAGAGACAATCTGAGGTTTGGAGATGCAGGTGGAAACTATGTTTGGGTTTCAAAGGGGATTTGACAGATAATGAAGGGAAGGCAAGAAGATGCTGAAGGGAAAACTCAAGACTTACAGATGCAAGCTGGCCTGAAGAACTCTGAGGGGAGATTGCTGGGTGAGGAAAGTGGCCAGTGGAAACATGTTACTTGAGAACCAGGTAGTAGAGAAGGCAGGCTAATGAAGGAGAAATAGAGCTCAGGAACAGATTTGCTGAGTTGGAGAATGAAGACGGGGCACAGCAGGCAGTAACTGAAGGTGGGAGAGCAACAAAGCAGAGAAGAGCAGCTACTCCTATAAGAAGAAGGGAAGAGTCAATGGAGATACCCAGAGTTCAGACCCCTGGGAGTACACAGGGTGACTCACAGAAGATTGCAAGAGAGAATAAAAGACAAAATGACTCTGAGCCAGAAAGAATAGGAGGAAGGCCGTAGAATGACACCAGGGAAAGGCAGGTCTACATGACTGGGAACTCCCTATTAAGAAGAACAAGATGGACTCCACCTGAGCGTGTGTGTGTGTTGGGGGCAGGGGAGGAATAGACTTCTGGGATAGAGGTTGCAACAACTGATTAAAAGAGCTTTAAACTAGAAACTTGGGGAAGACGAGTGAGATATGCTCAAGTAATCTCCTCACCTGATTTTAACATTGAGAGGGAGGAAAATCAAAAAAGAAAGGGTACAGCAAAGGAGAAAGGAACAGCAGCGTGTAGGAGAATGGACATTAAGAAGAAAGTGCCAATACCAATGAAGCTAACAGTCAGGTAGGTGATGAGAGCAGTAGAATGACTATACCTAATTGGGCAAGGAATGTGGGCAAAGCCAAGCAGCAACAATTAAGATGCTTGTTCACTAATGCAAGGAGCCCGGATAACACAGTGGAGGAACTAGAACTACTGATACAGGAAGTGAAACCATATATTATAGGGATAACAGAAAGATGGTGGAATAGTAATTATGACTGGAGTACAGGTATTGAAGGGTATGTGCTACTGAGGAAAGACCGAAATAAAGGCAAAGGTGGTGGAGTAGCATTATATATAAATGATGTGGTAGACTGTAAAGAAATTAGAAGTGATGGAATCGATAAAACAGAGTCTGTCTGAGCCAAAATCACTTTGGGGAAGAAAACTACTAGTGGTTCCCCTGCACTAGTGCTTGGGGTATGCTACAGACCCCGAGGATCCAATCTGGATATGAATAGAGACCTATTTAATGCTTTTAATGAAATAAATACTACTTGGAATTGTGTGATTATGGGAGATTCTAGTTTCCAAGATACAGACTGGAGGGTAAGTGCTACTAATAATAGTAGGGCTCAGATTTTCCTGGATGTGATAGCTGACAGATTTCTTCACCAAATACTTGCTGAACCAACAAGAGGTGATGCCATTTTAATTTGGTATTGGTGAGTAGTGAGGACCTCATCGAAGAACTGGTTGTAGAGGACAACCTTGGTTCAAGTGATCATGAGCTAATTCAGTTTAAACTAAATGGAAGGATAAACAAAAATAGATCTGCAACTAGGGTTTTTGATTTCAAAAGGATGTTAAAAAATTAAGGTAATTAGTTAGGGAAGTGGACTAAACTGAGGAACTCAAGTATCTGAATTTAGAGGAGGCTTGGAATTACTTTAAGTCAAAGTAGCAGAAACTATCTGAAGCCTGCATCCCAAGCAAGGGAAAAAACTATGGGAAAGAGTTGCAGACCAAGCTGGATGAGCAAGCATCTCAAACATGTGATTAAGAAAAACCAGAAAGCTTATGAGGAATGGATGGGTCAGCAAAGAAACCTACCTTTTGAGGTCAGAAAGTGTAGGAAAAAAGTGACAACTGCCAAAAGCCAAGCAGAGTTGGACCTTGCAAAGGTAATTAGAACCTATATTAAAGGTTCTATAGCCATATAAATAAGAAGAAAATAAGGAAAGAAGAAGTGGGAACACTAAGCACTGAGGATGGGTTGGAGAGTAAAGATTATCTAGGCATGGCCCAACACCTAAACAAATACTTGGCCTCAATTTTTAATGATGCTAATGAAGAACTTAGGGGTAGAGGCAGGGTGGCTAATGACAACAAGGATATGGAGGTAGAAATTACTACATCCGAGGTAGAAGTCAAACTCAAACAGCTTAATGAGAACTAAATTGTGGGCCCAGATAATTTCCATCCAAGACTATTAAAGGAACTGTCACATGAAATTTCAAACCCAATAACAAGGATTTTTAATTAATCTGTACACTCGGGGGTCGTACACTATGGCTGGAGAATTGCTAATATAGTTCCTATTTTTAAGAAAGGGAAAAAGGTGATCTGGGAAACTACAGGCCTGTTAGTTTGATCTCAATTGTATGCAAACTCTTGGAACAAATTTTGAAAGAGACTGTAAATAAAGACATAGAGATGAATGGTAATTGGAATAAAATACAACATGGTTTTACAAAAAGTAGATCATAACAGACCAACCTGATCTTCTTTGAGAGAATAACTGATTTTCTAGCAAAGGAAATGCAGTAGATCTAATCTATCTGGATTTCAGTAAGGCATTTGATAAAGTTCCACATGGGAAATTATTAGTTAAATTGGAGAAGATGGGAATTAATATGAGAATTAAAAGGTGGATAAAGAATTGATTAAAAGGGTGACTAGAAAGGGTTGTACTGAAAGATGGGAGTTCCTCAGGGATCGGTCTTGGGACCAGTCTTATTTCACATTTTTGTTACTGACCTTGGCACAAAAAGTGAGAGTGTGCTAATACAATTTGTGGATAACACAAAGATGGGAGGTATTGCCAATATGGAGGAGGACTGGAATATCATTCAAGAAGATCTGGATGACTTTGTAACCTGGAGTAAAGAAATGGAATTAAATTGAATAGTGCAAAGTACAAAGTCATGAATTTAGGGACTAACAACAGGATTTTTTTGCTATAAATGGGGGACGTATCAATTGGAAGTGACAGAGGAGGAGAAAGACCTGGGTATATTGGCTGATTGTGATATGGCCATGAAAAAGGCTAATATAGTCCTAGGATGTATCAGGCGAGGTATTTCCAGTAGAGACAGGGAAGTGCTAGTATCATTATATAAGACACTGGTGAGACCTCATCTGGAGTACCATGTGCAGTTCTGGTCTCCCATGTTTAAGAAGGATGAATTCAAACTGGAACAGGTGCAGAGAAGGGCTACTAGGATGATCTGAGGAGTGGAAAACCTACCTAATGAGAAAAGACTCAAAGAGCTTGGCTTGTTTAGCCTAACCAAAAGAACTCTGAGAGGAGATATGATTGCTCTCTATAAATACATCAGAGTGATAAATACCAGGGAGTAAGAGGAGTTATTAAGTTAAGTGCCAATGTGGATACAAGAATAAATGGAGATAAACTGGCCATCAACATGTTTAGGCTCAAAATTACACTAACATTTCCAACCATCAGAGGAGTGAAGTTCTGGAACAGCCTTCCAAGGGATACAGTGGGGCAAAAACCTAACTGGCTTCAAGACTGAGCTTGATAAGTTTATGGAGGGGATGGTATGATGAGATTGCCTACAATGGCATGTACCCAGTCTGTGACTGCTAGTAGCAAATATCTCCAGTAGTCAGTGATGTGGAGGGCTCTGAGTTACTACAGAGAATTTTTTCCTGGGGGTCTGGCTGGTGGGTCTTGGCGACAAGCTCAGGGTCAAATTGATCACTATATTTGCTGTCGGGAAGGAATTTTCCCATGGGCCCTGGAAAATTTTTGCCTTCCTCTGCAGCATGGGGCACGGGTTACTTGCAGGTTTAAACTAGCATAAATGGTGGATTCTCTGTAACTTCAAGTCTTTAAACCATGATTTTAGGACTTCAGTAACTCAGCCAGAGGTTGGGGTCTATTACAAGAGTGGGTGTGTGAGGTTCTGTAACCTGCAATGTGCAGGAGGTCAGACTAGATGATCATGATAGTCCCTTCTGGCCTTAAAGTCTGTGAATCTAAAACATTTATTGCAATCTTTAGGCCCAATTCCTTATGCCTTCACTCACAGCTGTGAAGCCACAATTCAGCACAACTGAGAATCTGAGTCTGGTTCTCCTCTCACACTAGTTTTTTTCTGGTGTAAATTCATTTGACTTCAGTGGAAGTTCTCCTCATTTACATCAATGTAAATGAGAGGAGTATTGAACATAGGGGAGCAACTTGCATGTATCAGGACTCCTTCCATGATCCAGGCTTACAAAATACAGCTCTATGAAATGTGCAAGGTCAAGTGTATGTATGGCTAGAACTCAGTGGAAATACTCATAGTAGTAAGTATTAATTTTGATAATTTGAGTTTGCAGGACTGACTCCTGAGATTGAAGATACAGAGGGCAAAACTTGTTCGTAAAGTGCCAAAGTTTAATATTAAATAGTAATAATCATTACCTATCAATGCCACTAATTTTTTATAACATTGTTTAAGTGACTAAGCATTATTTAAATCAATCATTTTTATTGTGTATATCTGTCCATAACAAACCAAACACATATTGCGCTCAATTCTGCCTTGGTTTTGCATCAGAAATTTCCACTGATTTTTGAACATGTAAGGAATACCAGATTAAACCCAAATAAATCCAAATAAATGTATTTATCCAAATAAATGTGACATTTTACACAGCATTGAAGAACTAAAGAGAAGTGTGATTTCTAGGAGTCTCAATTCAGTCAAACATGTGGCAACACTCTTACACTGCAAATGCCAGCTTTTCAGGGCTTCTGCAGCCTGGCACAGAACCTGGACATACTTTTTACTACATCTGGCTACTAAACTACTCTACATGGAGACTTTCAATATGTTGTAGACTCTAGGCTATACCTAGCACCATTGTATATTGGAGATGGTGATGTATAAACTTTCAAATAATTAAAATAAAATTATTGGCCTACAAAATCTCTTTAATCTTATTGGTGCCGTTTTTAGAATCTGCATCCCTGCCATACACGTTTGGCAGCTGGTTGATATTATGTCAGTCACAAAAGGGCGGAGTTTCTGGAAATTTTAATATACACACACAGTTCTCTTTTATACCTGGGCACCTGACACTGTTTCCCCCTTCTTTAAGTGTACTGCCAATGAATTTTAATGACTAAGTGGCTGATCCAGTGCCCATTGAAGTCAATGGAGAGCCTGCCATTGACTTCAGTAGATTTTGGCTCTGGTCCTTATAGCACAGACAGGTTCAGCTTTGTCATAGAGCTCTGCTTTTGCTTCTCATTCCAGAAGGGCCACATTCTTATTTTATTTCCAGACAGGAAATTATGTTAAGTTGGAGTTCAGGCTAATACTTGGAGTACATGGCAATAATTTAGGTTAAAAAGAAAATATTATAAGGATGTTGTAATTATCCCAAAACCAAGCACTACACACGCAGGGAATTCAGACATAAAAGTTTACACATAAAGGAAATCCAAATATATTAAGGCATGGCAATGTACAATTAAGATACTCAAACAACTTCACTTGCCCTGTAATTATAAGCACATAAACACTAAAATGCCATAGTCATAAGCAAATGTTCATTGCATGGTGCCATAACAAAAATGGTGAAGCCTTGCTTTAAGGGAAAAACTCAACTCAACTTAAACTATGGAGTCATTTCCAAAGCTTCCATAATTACTTCTCTTCAGCAAAGATTACTAGTGTGATAGCCCTTGTGCTGTTTCATTAGGTGATTTTGTTTTGTGGAGGACACAATGGTCTAACACATGGATTGTAGATTCAGATACCAAAAAGTGGAAAGAGGCAGAAAAAGACTCAGGAACATTACAAATGGGGGGAGGAAGGGAAATGCAATTAATGTTTAGCCCAGTAGGAACTGAAATAACTAAAGTTAAATAAATTACCACAGCAACTTCATGACAATGTAACTTCTAGCTAAAGTAAAAAAAAAACCCTTAGTATAAGAACAACCCTTTGTCTAAACTGAACAAAAATATTTCAGGGCTACTGTGGGCCAGGCTAAATGCAGCAGGCCTCTGTCTAACTCAAGCTCCTAGGTTAGACTAATTCTGTCAAAGGTGGGGCAAGATTTGTTGTTCCTGAGCCACTGAACTCCAGCCAATCAGCAACCACTCTCAGTGGCAGACCACTTTGTCAGAGTATACAGTTGTTCATGAGGTACTAAGATAAGACCATTAAACTCATTTTAATTGTCACCTAAAACAGGATTCAGATCAGTTCCCAGAGATGAAAGTCTTGTGTAGGAACATAACTTTGCCAACCCTCTCCTACCTAATGTCAGGAAATCCAGCCAAGGTACACCAAATATGGTCTCCCCTCCCTCCAGGTGGCAGCCTACCATGTCTCAAAATAAGCTTCTTCTTTAAAACAAACAAATAAAAACATATGTGCATCTACTGAAACTCCCTTTTGTAACCTAACCATCTCTGTTCTAAGGCTTCCCTGAGGGACATTTTCCCTCAAGGATGCAGCTGAGTTTTCAGTTAAGCAGGTTGAACAAATTTCCCACCTGTGGACTCAGTTCAATGCAAACAGTGCATAAAAGGTGCAAACTGCACCTTCCTGGGCTAGCGGGGCTGCTGAACCCAGGGCTATTCACCTCCAAAAGAGAAGAGTTCACACTGCTGTGCTCCCTCAGGGATTCCACCAAGGATGCCAGAGAGGTAGAACCAGTATGTCCGTTGGCTGCTGTACACCAGGCCACTTTGGGCATGCCAGGGAAGCTAAGGTTGTAGGTAACTTTTGTCACTGCCGTTCTCTCTCCATTTCCACTAGAGCTGGCCAGAAAGCAATAATTCTGCTTTGGAGAAAATTCAAGGTTTTGATTTTATTCTTGCTCCACATTGGAACAAAAACTAGAACTTTTGAATTAATTTATGCAAAAAATGAGTCTCTTACCCTAGAATAGCCAATAGCCATAGTGGCTAGGCTGCTCATCTGGTAGTGGGGAAAACCAGGTTCAAGTCTCTACTTTGCCTGAATGCACAAATGTTCCACTGAAAAATTCCCAACCAGCTCTCCATTCTACCTTTATATTAAGGCCTAACCCAGCGCTGATTGTAGCCTTATAGCTGCAGACACTTTGGTGGAACAAACCTCAGAAAGCTTTTCATAAAACCCTGCTGATGAACAGATAATCTTTTAAAAAGCTCTGTAAGTTAACAGTGTGTAAACAGAAGGAGAGGAAAAGCCCATAACTGAAGACAAGTGCCTTTTCATCACAGTGAAGAAATTACAAATATTCTTTAAAAGACATGAATAAGATTATTTTAAATTGGGATTAGCATAGAGCTGATTTTATGCTATGAGCTCTGCTGCTAACCTTCTTGCTTCTCATAAAACCATGTTGGGAAAGACATGATTCATCAGAATGGTGTGTGGAAGGAGGAGATATATTGGGTCAGGGCTCCTGGCAAGATAATTTATAGAGAGATATTTTGCAGGTGTTCTGCACTATATATTTGGATTTCCCCGCACATATATATATCTGCACATATTCCCCGCCCCCGCCCCACACACATTTAGTCCTGTCTTGAACACAGTAGATTAATCTTAATACAAGCCAAACAGAACTAGAAAAACATTTCAGGTTTTAGACTAAAGTTGGATATGAATTTTTAAACAGAGCATATGTTCATATTTGCTTTTACAGTTGGCACCATCACCACTACACTCCAAACATAACTTCTCTATTTATGGACTGAGAAAAAGATTAAACTGGATTCTTAAGGAAAACCTGTTTGCAAAGGTGTGATTGGGAGCCTTTTCAACAGATGTAGCTTTCGATTTCTACATTAAAATGAAATTTTAATTCATCTTTTGCCCACTAATGCTGAAAGAAAGAATATTGACCCAGGGAATTTCCCTTCTCCTCCAGTATTTTGCAGTGGAGACTCTAGCCCAAATTGAGGCATGGCACACTATAAATAGTGGTGTAAATTACTCATTAGGGAGCAGTGTAATGGTGTAAGTGTAAATTGATGGGTCTTCCATGCCAAAGGGACAGAAAACCAGGCAGGTAGCAGGAAAAGTAAGAAACACAGGAGTGGATGAAGGGAAGCTTGTTTTATCTTATACCTTCCTTTTGGGTCATTTTCCTGCTGTATCCTTGCCCTTCTGTTCCTTCAGCATATAAATTATTTCAGATGGGCCACAGAGGTGTTGTTTTGCCATTATCTTCTTTGGTACCAGTTTGCACCATCATTTTTGTTAGCTCTCTATCTGGCCCCAAGTATAATGTGAACATGTGAGCAACACATGGTAAAACAATTTAGAAATCTGATGTGATCACCTGCTCTTGTGGGGGGCCCTAAAGAAGCCGTCTAATGATTTACTCCCACTGCTGAATAGGCCCTATGGGAATAATCCCACCCAGGGGACCAGAAGGGAGGGAACAGTGCCATAGAAGTTGCTGACTCCCACTTCCAGGCAGAAGGGGTTTGATCTGTATGCAGAGGGAGCCTTCATGTGCAAATCTGATGGGGAACAATCCAGGCATCTGACTTGACAAACATTGTTATTGTAATTCTGATTTTGCATTCTGCTCCAGTATTTGAGGTGGCAAGAATCCTCTTATTATCACAGCTACATCTATCAACTATCACTACCACAGGAACTGACTGAGAATGACCACAAAACTCTGCTCCAAATGCAAAACCCAGTTCTGTGACCTTGCTTCCTAAAGAGCAGCAAGTAGAAATACTTGTGCATTAAAAACCATAATAATAGACATGTCTTATTCCACCTTAGATGAAAAGAGAGAGAGGACATTATCTGACAGATGTAGCGTGCTTATTTTGGTTTCAATCTGTGGAAGATGCTATTATGGTGATGCGCATGATACAAGAACTTCAGTGGAAGAGAGGTGGTGTCTCCTCCATGCCTCCACTTTTCATTATTGCAGGCTAAAAATAAATAAACAAAAGGAATAAAAAGATGATGAAGATGACACATCCCATCATGTACATCACCACTCCTTCCCCCAGTGGAAATCAGGGAGTCACAAATAAAGTGAAAGGAAGTGATTTCGGTTTCCATCTCTGGTGTGACAGCAGCTATAATATGTTCAGTTCTAGGCACCACATAAGCAGAAGGTAATGGCAAATTGGAGGGAATTCAGAGAAAAGAACCAAGATGGATCAGGAACTTGAGACTCTGATTTCTGAGGAGAGATTAAGAGACTGATGGGTAAAACCTTGCCCCAGGATGGCCATGGAGATTTTGCCATTGACTTCAATGGAGACAGAATTTCACCCTAAATACTTATAGCTTGACCATCAGATGACTAAAGAGGTGACTTGAAACCTGACAAATACCTGAATAATACAAAAAAAAGAGAGGGAGAGAAATTATTTAGTGCATGTTAAAATAATGAAATTAATAAAGGAAACAGAATAAAGGTAGAACTTCATAACAGTGCAGTGTATTTGGCTGTGGTACAGTCTCCTAAAATAAGGGGTGAAGGGCATCTTAGTTTATGATGTTAAAATCTAGATGGGGCAAAGTACTGAACAATCCTGCAATGGCAAGGAGACAAATTGGATGACCTAACAGGTCCTTTCCATCTCTAACTCCAATAAAGAGGGTGAGCTACACAAGCTTTCTGCTTCCTGGCATTGCAATTCATTATCTGAACATTGATTTTTGACCAGTTGTGACCAGTGCTTGATTTGTAACGAAAGAGGTGCCAGGGCTATGAACTGCCAGGCCTAGCAGGGATGAGGCTCTGCCCGGCAAACCCTAGCACAAATTAAGCACTGGTTGTGACAGGGTGAGTAGCCTAAGGTTGACTCACTGCTTTGTGCACTTTTTAAGCATCCCCACATGAGCCAAAGCGCAGTGATAAATGATTAAGCACCAGTTGATTAACCAATTAACAAGGGGATTCAGCTTGTCAGCTGAGGATGGTTAGAAGAGGGACAGGAAGAGGCAGGAGAGGAAGGGGGAAGGCTGGAAGCAAGGGCAAAGCAGCGTAGGATCTCAGAGTGAGATCTTTCTCTCCCTCCTCCTGTACCTTGGTAGCAGCTAAGGGCTTGGGGAAAGCTCTATGCTGTAGGACCAAACACTTGTACAGGTCATTGTAAATAAAGCACATAGTGTTAAAAGGTGCCACTGGTAGGCAGGAGGACTGTTTGCAACAAAGAATTCAGGGTAAGGGAACTCCTGTAGGATTTCTTTGGAAATCTGTCACTAAACAATACATAGCTGGCTTCTTTTCAATTTCTGTCCAGACGGATTTGGCCCACTTGGTGATGCTGACATAATGCACAATGCTCCAACCCTGGGATTAGGCATAAACAATAACATTAACATTTGTATTCAAGCTCCATCCTGAGGAAAGCAGCTATCCATGAGATGGAAGTGATATACAGTGTATGTCATCTTGGGTACCTCAAGCATGCACAGGACTGAGAATTTAGGTGACAACAACCTTAAATTATTGGTGTACAGAAGCATTTACTTGAAATTTATACTGCAGTGGGGCATATTTCTTGACCTGTTCTACTTTAGAGAGCTTGTTGGAGAATTAATGGACTCAGGATTATTTATTGGGAGGGTATAACATAAATTCTCTTAAAAAAAAATACATCCTCTAGGCCACCCTGGGCTTCTTCCCTTGAGTCATTACCAAGAAATTTGAAATAATCTTGATTGCCCAAATGGGAATCCTTCCTTCAGTCATGAAGCACTTGAGAAAATAAATGTATGATTAATTGCCCACTTTTATATGTTTTTCCCTCATTCTTTCATAGACATGGCATGTGGGGGAAGAGGGCAGAAAGTGAAATAATTCTTTATTAAAAACATGGAATTGGTTTTCATTTTGTTGTAAAAGCTTCTTGATACTAGAATATAGCTTACTGTACTTTTCCATCTGTGTAAATTGTACCTGTATATGTGCTCCATGCTGTTAAACACTCTCAGTAATTCACATCCCCACTGTATTATAAAAAAAAAAGCATATTGGCAGATCTGGAGTTGCAAACAGCAGTATGACGCACAGACAAGTGTTCCGTTATAATGAGAGTGTCTTTTGTCTCCTGTGCTTTCTGCAGGTTTGGCCCTGTATTCAGGTCTGATTCCTAGTCATAAAAGACATAAAAGACAAACTGAAGCAGTATGAGTTTTCCAAAAATTTGGAAGGAAATTTTTATTTTAGGTGCATTCATACCTGGACGGAAATACAAAGTATACCCGCCTCCCTGCACCAAGATTTTCTTTCTGTTTCTGTAAAAGCAACAAAGAATCCTGTGGCACCTTATAGACTAACAGACGTTTTGCAGCATGAGCTTTCGTGGGTGAATACCCACTTCTTCAGATGCAAGTGGTGGAAATTTCCAGGGGCAGGTTTATATATGCAAGCAAGAAGTAAGCTTTCTGTTTCTGTCTACCTGAGAAGAGAATTTTACCCAGTGCTCATAACTAATGTATAGTCTGTGAAGAAACTGGAGATTCCTACACTTGTTGGATAGCAAATGCTACTGCTTATTTAACCCTGCTTCTTTTATTTTTCTTCCAATCTCAGGACAGCCCATTCCTCCAGCCAAGAAAAGATTGTTTTAGCAACCAAAGTCACTTTTCATAACATTGGGTGAATGTTTTTAAAAACCACATTAAACTCACAAGCAGAAAAGTACTGCCTAACATTGTAATGGGGATGCCTCAGGACCATATTCTGCACTGTTGGGCAGACTCCTGTGCCCATGCAGAGCTCCACACCAAAGTGATCTGCACAGGTTCAGGAGTAAACTTGTATAATTTTCAGTGCAGAACCAGGGCTTAAGATCATAGAAATACCATATAAATGGTTAACTACTAGCAGAGATTTAGTAGAGTTGGTTGAGGATTTTTCCCAGAAACTCTTAAAATATTTCATTTTTAAAGTTATTAAAATTTCCCATAGAAAAGTGTCTTGTTCTTTTGACAAAAAACAAACACCAAAAATATCAGATTTTGAAAACAACTTCCAGTTAAATTATGATTATTAATTATTATTATTTATAACCACTTCAGTAAAAAATTTTAGGTTAAAGATTTCAGTCACAACATTTTGTTTTGGTAGGAAATTTTGTGAAATATTAGACTGAATTTTGGGAAATAATTACTTTTCATGGAAAATAAAATTTCAGTCATAATTCCATCTCTCTGGCAAAATTCTGACCAACTCTTATATTGTCATACATTTATATCAGTGTTTGTTTTCAGGGGACAAGCACAGCAACACTAAATGCTATCATAGAAGATGCATTGGGAGATGCATGGACCTCTGTGTAGGTGGCAAAATGGAGGGAGGCAGGGAGTCCTCTCTTTTGCCATAACTTGAGCAAGAAAAAAAGAGAAGTAGCACAGTAATGTGGTGAAAAACCCGTCACCAGTTTTTTAATAAAATCCCTAACTCAGCTCTTTGTGCGATGAGGTTTTGCTTCTAGTGCGGCTTCCTCTTCATGTCATCACATTCATTCCTCTCACTTTGACTGGAAAAAAGTGAGGGTTCTTTTTGTATGTTTGCTAGGGTATACATTGCTAACCATACAAGTTAGTATGTGTAAGTATGAGTATTAATGGTTGAAAAACATATTGTAATGATAAACTTTTATTGCAGAGGAACCTTTTTTTCCTGTTACATTCACAGTTGTGTCCTTCCCTTTAATTACTGCAAACATCTTCTTTTGGCCAAATTAAGAGGCCAATTTTAAGGGAGTCAGTATATGCATGACTCAAGGGTGTCAGTTTATACACACTTCTATGAGATGGGCATTCCAGATGAGACTTCCAGTACCCCTGGTTCCTCTCCACATATTACCCTGTATCTGCAGCTCCCACCCTCTGCACAGCTTAGGAGCAGCTCCATCACACTCTTCAGGTAGGACTTGGAATAGCTGCTCCACCTGAACCTCCAACAAGCATTAAGGACCAGCTCCAAAGCTCACTGAAGTCTATGGAAAGTCCCCCATTGATTTCAATGGGCTTTGGACCATGTATACAGGGGGTCATTACATTATTAGGATTTTAAAATATTTGATTAGGGGAAAGTTGGTGTGTGTGTCTGTGTGTGTGTGTGTATAACCCTGTACACTAGTATGTGCATAGTAAAACGCTTTGCACAGGGACTAATTGAAGTATGCACTAGTAACTGACAAAAGTGATCAAAACTGGTGAAAGTTTTTAATTTAATGTGACATGGATGAAGATGGCAGTGTTTGGATCTGGAGTCTAATGAGGTTTAGGTTAAAGGCTGAATTTAAGGGTGATTCAGGGTTTAGGTTCTAGTTTGGATTCAGATTTGAGAGCACAGAAATGATGGAAATTCGGCAAGATCAGTTGTTCTCATAAAACGTCTTCCATGTTATGCCAAAATCTCATGAGAATATTTAACTAATTATGAACTGGTGAAAATAGGTTCTCTCTGGTTTTGGCTTTAATATGAAAGGAAAATTGTAGGGTTTCAGTTCCAGATCTTAATTTAAGTATAAGTGCACCAGGTAAGGTCAAATCCTCCTAACACCAAATAACATGTAATTTGTTGAAGTTAGAAATAAAACCTATTCAGAGCACTTTAAGTTCATGTGCTTCCATCCAAGATATATCCCATGAGTCAATGGCTGCATGGGTTAAATGCTCCATGTCCACTTTAGACCAGACATTTTTCATCCATACATTAACTGTCAGAATAGTTTGGAAAGCCAGTTACCAGTAATGGTGTGTTTGGCAGCTAGTAACAATTGCATAATCAGCTCTCATTTTCCACAGTCCCGTGAGCTAATAGAACAAGCATTCGATTCCAAAGACTGTTATTTTTATTTTTTCTTATAGCCATTTGCAAATTGCTATTAAATTCAAAGTGCTATTAGGGTAGGACTAAAATATATGTAGTCTAATGCAGTGGTTCTCAACCAGGGGTACATGTACACCTAGGGGTACTCAGAGGTCTTCCAGAGGGTACTGAACTCATCTAGATCAATGTTTCTTGACCTGGGGCTTGCCACTCTGCATTAAGAAGTGGCAAGCAGGGCAATTGTCCGGGGCCCTACGCCATAAGGGCCCCCCCCCCATGAAGCTGTTACATGCTTCAGCCCTGGGTGGCAGGGTTTCGGCTTCAGACAAGGCTCACAAGTGAATAAAAGGTTCAGTATAACTCTGAAATGTAAGTACAATACTTATATTCCAATGGATTTATTTTATAATTATATGGTAAAAATGAGAAAATAATTTCAGTAATAGTGTGCTGTGACACTTGTGTATTTTTATGTCTGATTTTGTAGGCAAGTAGTTTAAGTGAGGTGAAACTGGGGGTCCTCAAGACAAATAGGACTCCTGAAAGGGGTACAGTCATTTGGAAAGGTTGAGAACCACTGTTCTAATGTACCTTCCTGACAACAGTTTGTTGAGCATTTTTTTTAAACAGTTAACAAAATGTATTAGGCCCACAAATGCTCATTTAAGTCTTACTGTGACTTTTTAACATATGACAAGAGAGCCCACCACAGACTGAGAATGAAGAATTTTACACATGACTTAGAGGACTTATGTTCTTCCGCTGGCATCTCTCCTCCTAATAGCCTCACCCACTTTGTTTTATGTTCACAGTGTTATTCTGATTTGTATGTAAATAGCAGGACTGCCCCAGGGACAAGAGAGTTTGAGTGATATGCACCAAAGGATCACAACTAAATTACATCCAAAGACAGGGGAAGCAATGGAAGCAGGAAAACAAAAAGAAGAAGAAATATTAGTAGAAGCCATTAGAGATAGAAAGAAGTAACAAGAAAATTGAACATACATCTGGAAAAAAGAAATTAGAACTGGCAGGGATTGTCCAAAACACATCTGCTTACTTTGGTAAATATGTGAGCACTTACCATATTCCAGCTGGAGAGGGGGCTCTGTACACATTTTTCTGCCATAGAGCAAACAGAATAAAGCTATCTCACTCTAATTTTTCCATTTCCTTGTCTTCCTTCAACCTCACAGTTTGCCTGTAGTCCCCTTCCCCTGCCCTCTCTTGGTTTTCCTCCATTCATCCTTTTTTTGGTCTTCTTCATACTCTTAGAGTGAGACTTCCCTGCTGCACATTCTTCTCCAGGACCTCAGTTCCAGAGTCTCTTTCCTCTCCTCCAGTCCTAGGCTCCTCCACCCTAGAATTGTAGTTCACCTCTCCAACCATAGTCTCTGGATCTTCAGAAGTACTCTCCTCCCATGTAAGCCCATTCTCTTAGCTTCAGCGATTTCCTTTTCCCCCTCCAACTCCAATCTCAGCAGTGACAGAATTTGGGTGCACAAGAAATGCATCCTGTATCTGAAAACCTCTATTACCTGAATGTAGGCAAATCTCCCAGCATGCACCAATTACATGAAAACTGAACTTCACCGTATCCAATTAAATTCGTTTCCTGCATTCCATTTAGATATGGAGATCTATTGGATAAGATTCATTGCTGTAGTACAAGTCACTTTGCAGCATGAAGAATAAGTGCAGCTAAGCCTAAAACAAAGCAGAAACAATCTGAAGAACCTTTGGTTGGCTCAGAGCGAACATGTTAATATATTTTTTGGATGCCACAACATAAAATAATTCCTAAAATCTCATTTCTTAGCTGCTTATCAGGCTGTGGGAAATAGACAAAAGAGTTATGTCTGGTGAAATATGCTTTTATTTCACACATGTTGTGGCTGGATTAGTTCTGGCCTGATGTAGTGATCCTGAGTAGACTGGAGTTGGGTAGATGGAACACCATGAAAACATTTTATTCAAACCACATAATTGTAAAAGAATGGGCTTTGGTTGTCTATTATTACAAATAACTTTCTTGTGTATACAAAAAATCAAGCATATAATTGAAACAAAGAGAAAAAAGCTTTTCTTTTTTAAAATAATCAGGCCGGACATCAGTCTAGTATTTTGGTTGCATAAGAAAAAATGAACAAGAGTGTAGTCAAATGCAAAAATAAACACATCTCTATATTACTTATTGATTTAATATGAATTCCAGAAGTGTACTGAAAAAAGAGCTGTATAGAAGATGCAGTATCTTCAATCATTGTGAGCTATAACAGGCATTCTCAAACTTCATTGCACCATGACCCTCTTCTGACAACAAAAATTACTTCACGACCCCAGGAGAGGAGACCAAAACCTGAGCCTGCCCGAGCCCCACTGTCCTGGATGTGGGAGGCCAAAGCCCGAGCCCCACCACTCTGGGCAGGGCGGCCAAAGCTGAAGCTCCAGGGCTTCAGCCCCAGGCAGGGGGCCTGCAACCTGAGCCCCGCCACCCAGGGCTGAAGCCCTACTGTTTTGGCCCTGAGCAGTAGGTCTCGGATTTCAGCCCTGGGCCCCAGCAAGTCTAAGCCAGCCCTGGTGACCCTATTCAAAGGGGATCGCGGCCCACTTTGGGGACCCGACCCACAGTTTGAGAACTACTGAGCTATAGCAATGATAGGCATTTTGATTTTTTGAAACAATGACAAAAAAAATCATTGCCCTATATTAAAGTTTCCAACAAGCAAATGCTTGATTTTTTTCAGCGTCTTAAATTATTATTTATTTGTATTACAGTATCACCTACAGACCTCAGCTGAAATCAGACCCTAGATGTGCTAGGTTCTATAGGTACACTTGGTATGAGACAAAGAGCTTATAATTTAAATAGACAAGACAGGGAAAGCGAATTATTATTATCC
Source organism: Mauremys reevesii (assembly GCF_016161935.1). NCBI lineage: Eukaryota > Metazoa > Chordata > Testudines > Geoemydidae > Mauremys > Mauremys reevesii. Next base: position 151,780,725 of record NC_052625.1, on the reverse strand, counting down.
CCATATTACAGATGGATGGACGGATGGATGGATGAAGTGCAGATATAAATCCAGAATATTTTTTACCCAATCAAATAGAAACTGCTATTCATCTCCACACTTTGTTTTTATGTTCAAAACAGGAGAAAATTTTGATCACAAATATCAGAAAGAGACATTACTACTGGCTGGTTTTGAGCTGCATGTTTCAACACATTTTTGTGGTTTTTGGTTTGTCTGATTTTGCAACTCCTGGGATTCACTTTAAGTTTCCAATTTGTTCAAACCCAATGTGGTAAAGGTGAATCTTTTAATCCAAACTGGCATTCTTCATAGAACTCTTTGTACTGTGGGTTCTGGAGGTCCTGTAAGCATTCATAAGGTTCCAGTTGACCCCAAAACCCTTACATGAGACCAACTAAGACAAGAGTTGTTGTAAAATCAAACTCAGGCTCTGATTCTGCAAACACTTGTGCATATCACTGGTCCCTTGGACGTCAGCCAAAATTAGGCACATGCTATGTGTTTGCAGGCTCAAAGCTTCAGTCTTTATAGGATAATCTTTTGCTTTGAATCCAACGACGGTTCACAGGCCCAAGAACTTTTCTCTGCTTTTTTTTTGGTTTTTTGTTTCCATGTTTGAATCTGAAATTACAGGGTTTCACATCATCTAGGTTTGAGTTTGATTGTGAAAATGTTCTCACCACTTTCCCTTTGAGCTAATAAGAGATTTGGTATCTTTTATATCATGTTCAGCTACCAAAAACCTAAATGAATTGATTAGTTGTTTAATAAAGTATTTCCTAGGTTTATATTTGGTGAGATTTTGAAGTATAAACTTCAGGTAAATATTACATATTCCTGTTCTTTTTACAGTTTTGAAAATGATAAAGGTTTCCATAAGTGGAGTGTGTTTTACAACTTGTTAATATCTTAAAAATGAAGGGCGACAACCTAAAGTTTAACATGTGGGCCAGAGTGAAGCTATTTGATTCACTTGGCTGTCCATAGGTCTCCAAAGACTCAAGCTCCATCTCTCAGATGTATTTTAAGGTTGCGGGGAGGGAGTGACATATTCATTCCATTTCAGATTGTCTCAGAGCACTGTGTTTGAATCAAGTGGATTAGCAATGGCATATTGTAATTGATGCACCTTTCAGCTTGTATTTTGGAATTAACTTCTAAAAGCAACAGGCAGGGCTGCCCAGAGGATTCAGGGGGCCTGGAGCAAAGCAATTTTGGGGGCCCCTTTCATAAAAAAAATTTGCAATATTATAGAATACTTTATTTTTGTGGGGGCCCCTGTGGGGCCCAGGGTCTGGGGCAAATTGCCCCACTTTCCCCCCCTCCCCCCCCAGGCAGCCCTGGCAACAAGCCACACTGGAGACAAAAGTTTAAAAATATCACAATTAGTTGCTTTCTTTCTGTTCCCAAAAATAAGAAATTTATCATCACAGGTGGAGATTTCCTATATTGAATCATCTATTTCCCACAGAGATATAAGGAAAGAAGGTCACCTGAATGGAGACGAGAAACAATGTCAAAAAGCATGACAGCAAAGAATGTTATAGCATATGGGCAGCATATGGCAGCTGTAAAAAGTTTATGTAAATCTGGAGAAAATAAACATGAAAGCATTTAAACCACTTTCTCACCAGATACAGACAATATGCCAGGCTTAGAAACATAGGAGAAAACTTTATATAACATAGCAAGTTATTGAAGTTGGCTTGCCTCATGTCATTCAACAAAATGAGGGAGAGGACACTGAACTGCTTTTATTGTTTCCAAAAATTCCACTTAGTCCATCCAGAACATGTAAACAACAAGAATAAACAATCCACTTTCCCTTGTATATTTTAGTTGGTAGGCCCATCAGGCCAGCAATTAATTACCTCTTTGTCCTCGATCTACCGCTTGTCCACCATGCTGTATATTTAAATCATATAAGTTATTATTCTTCCATAATACAATAGTTATATAATTGCATCCAGGGATCAGAATGCAACTGAAAAAGAAAAAAAGCCACTGCAGAAAAATGGCACTACTCCTGTTTAACAGTGTTAAATGTGCTCTACAGCTTATGTTTCAGACTTATCAAGTTGTCAAATCCATGAGCAGCTCACTCATATTTGGTTACTGAATGTCTCAACCATATTGATTCTCATTGATTTCACACTGTGTAATTATCATAGCTACCATCCAAAAAAAATTAAAGAGAGAAAGGCTATGACTTCCAGCATAGAAATCTTTTGATCATTATAATCTTGAGCCAAATTGGTGAACAAGAAGAAATGGTGTAACATCCTTAAGCCATTTCTATTTGTCTGTTGCGCTTCACTTCCTAACAACAGACAATTCCTCAAGGAGGTTGGGGACACAACCCAAATTAGTTAATTAAGAAAATAATTCCCAAAGAATAGTTTTTCTTCATAGGTATCAAGAATATGCCACAATAAGTATCAATATTATTTGGATGTTTGGTTCCCATTTCATACTTCCAGACTCATGCAAATGAACATTGGGGGGAGGGATAGCTCAGTGGTTTGAGCATTGGCCTGCTAAACCCAGGGTTGTGAGTTCAATCATTGAAGGGGCCACTTACGGATCTCGGACAAAAATTGGTCCTGCTAGTGAAGGCAGGGGGCTGGACTCAATGACCTTTCAAGGTCCCTTCTAGCTCTAGGAGATTGGTATATCTCCTATTACTATATTATAACATGCAAGTGCATCTTTAGAATAAAGGAATAAATGTTTTCCCAAGCACAGACATCACTAAATAACAGCATATGCAGATAGATACAGATGGGGTAGATTCTCCAATAGAACTATGCAGATTTACTCCAGATGAGGATCTGGCCCAACTGAAGCCATTACCTGTGCTGGAACAGCATTGATTTGCATCACCTGCTGATCGGGCCCAATATCCATTAGTGATCTTAACACATTTTTAAACTCTGCTAAATCAAGTAGGTCTTCCATCTGTGTTCAGGGATATGTCTATGTTTATTTTCACAGCCAAGTATGTTCCAATAAAATAATAGAATCCACCTGTGTTAAAGATAGTGTTACCAGATAGCAATTGTGAAAAAACGGGACAGGGGGTAGGGGGTAATAGGCATCTATATAAGAAAAAGTCCCAATAAATGGGACTGTCCCTTTAAAAATGGGACATCTGGTCACCCTAGTTAAAGAAAGGTAGGTAATCCTGCAAGAAACCATAATGAAGACAACCAAAAACGGCCCATTTGAAAATGTGAATGAAAGAAATGAGAAGCAGCAAAAAGAGGCCGGCAAGAGGCAGCTCAAATATCTGATATAAAAACTCATCTTTGGGGAACCACCATGGAAGAACATTAACTGAGTGAAAGCTATCAGTGAAATCAAAAAGGCTGCAAACACGGACACTATCCCAACAAGTAAGGGGAATATGAAGAGCTTCTACTGATGTATGGAAAGAAAGAGAATTACTATGGGGAACATAAGTCTATTAGTAAATGAGGATGGGATGAAATTAATGATGATGCAAAAATGGCAGTCTGTAACAAGAAAAATGTAGAAAAGAAGTCTGAGCAATTAGATCCAAATCCTGATGTCTCTGAGATCACTTTAGTGAAAAACAAACATCTGCTAGCAAAACTGCCTTGCCTTGCATCTCATTAGTTTCAATCCTTTTGTCCTTATAACATGAGACAAGGCTCATTTATGGATTAAGACTCCAATAAACAGCCTTAAAACTGAGTTCCCTACTCTAGTGTGGCACAAAATTTATGCTTCTCTCAGGAAATAAAACAACCTCTATATCTGATCAGTCTCTCATTTTTACCTTGCCCCTAAATATGAGAATAAGTGGGCACTCATTACATTAAAAGTATAATACATATTTTTAGAAATAGTAAAGGCCAAATACAGTCCCTGGTGCCCAATTCCAAGTTGCTGGGCCAGGCCTAGGTGAAATACATAAGTAGGGAGAAAGGAAAGGAAAAGGCTGTACAGCAAATGTGGATCTGCTTCAAAGAGACTACTCCAGCTTACCTTCTTGCCTCACCATGGTGTGTCCTTGCCCCATCCTGGGCATGGGTTTGCAGGGATCTCATGTGAAGCTGAGCTCTGCAGTCTACAGGGGTACAGCTCCTGCATGTTCTTCTATATCCTTCTTTCCACCACTGCCATGGGGACCTTTCCACCCATGGACAAGGGACAGGAGCACAGAATCATAGAAATGTAGGGCTGTAAGGGACCTTAAGAAGTCATCAGGTCCTGCCCCTGCACTGTGGCAGGACCAAGTAAACCTAGACCGTCCCTGACACGTGTTTGTCCAACTTGTTTTAAAAAGCTTCCAATAGTGGGGCTTCCATGACCTTCCTTGGAAGCCTATTCCTGAGCTTCACTACTCTTATAATTAGAAAGTTTTTCCTAATATCCAACCTAAGTCTCCCTTGCTGCAGATAAAACTCATTTCTTCTTGCCTTACCTTCATTGGACATGGAGAATAATTGATCACCATCCTCTTTATAACAGCCCTTAACATATTTGAAGATTTATCAGGTCAGCATATAACATAGTAAATGAGTGGATTCATATGCTACAGGGTTTTAGTTAAACAAATATATTGCCTGATTTTTAAAAACAATTGGATCATTTCATAACCACATTTTCCCATGAGGCAGAGCTGGTTGAAAAATGGTGACGATGATTTGCTTTTTTTCTGTTAGACTGGGCCTTGGTTTCTGTCATCGGCAGGATATCTGAATAGATCAGGCAATATATGATATAGTGCAGCACTCTGTATGTCTCTTGAAGGAAAATCAGAATAATCACTGAAAGGCCTGCTGGTGGTGTATTTGCTGGGTGGATTTATTAGAGTTTTCATGCATATTTTGATTTCAGTGGTTCTGCTGGCTACATCCGGTTTGCCCTGACAGTTAGACTTCTCCATGCCTTTTATGGACCAAAGGAGAAAGAACCGCACATTCCCGGTAGCATCTGTGCATACTTTTAAAGTAGGTTTTATTAATGAAATTAGAGAAGTATTTTGAATGTTTTATAACAATGAATTATTGCTATGGGAAGAAAATTAGAAAAAAGAGAAACAAAACAGCATGGGACTGCTTCCACTTAAAGAGGCGTCTACGACTCATGAAAAATATTTTACTTAGAGTCACTGCTGCATATCATGGAGCAGTCATAGCACCTCAGGGCTCGTTTCTTCCTGTCATTTTTACATATCTCTTTTAGGGTATTGTATTGCTACCCATCACCACAGTGGTGATGGTGTTGTCCTTTGTGATCAAGGATGACACTGATGACGCTATTACGTCTCATGAGTATGGCTGTGGCTAAAAAGGGCGATGCGTGAGCAGCGGTCCTTTCGGCACGAAGTGCATAAGTAGCTCGATACCAAGGAAGTCCACACCTGCGACTTAGCCTCTGTGCCTTGAAATCCATATGGTGGTTAATCCTGAAATGATAACCCCATTGTTGACTACAACTTGCCAATGTGATCTATCTGTTGCTGACGACTCCCAGCTGTCAACAGCAACATTGCACTGTTTCAAGTTATGCTTCAGTGTGTCCTTGAAGCATTTCTTCTGGCCGCCTTGTATGTGGTTGCCCATTTTATTTCACCATACAGCAACTGCTTTGTCATTCTGGTGTTGGCTAGCCTCAGCTTATGACCAGCCCAGTGTAACTGTAATACAATAAGCCTGGCTTCAATCCCTGTGGAGTGGCTACATCCCAGAACCTCATTATTGATAACTTTATTATGTCATTTGATGCTGAGTATGGCCTGCAAATGGTGGAAATGGAACTTATCTAGCAGCTTAATGTGATGCCTGTAGCAGGTCCAGGTCTCACACCCATACAACAAGTTGGACAGTGCAACCATTTTATAGACTTTTAATGTGGTTTGAAGTTTAATACCATGTTGCTGCCAGACTCATCAACAAAGCCAGTTCATCATTTGGCAGGCTATTAGGCAATAACTTGTCAGCTCCTTGTCTATAGTAAGATCATTTGACAATATACTACTAAGATAGCAGAAGTCTGTAACAACATTCAGCTGTGTGTTACTGATGGTGACTTGTGGCTTTGTGTAGGTTTCCCTGGTGCAGGTTGATACATGACCTCTGTCTTTTTCCGTGTCAGCCCATTCCTTTCTGCAGCTTCGTGAATCAGTCTGTAATCAATTGTATTTCTTTTAGAGTATGTGCCTCTAGAGCAGTCATCAGCATGCAGCATGAACAATTACCTTGAAGACCTTTGTGAAAGTTTGTAGCCTGTTCAGATTAAATAATTTTCCAGAGGATCGTACACCTATCCGGATACTGGCATTCAGGTCTCTTGTAGCATCACCAAAGATCATTGAGCATTGCTGTCTAGAAGACATATTTCAGTTTTGCATATCTCTTTTAGGGCTTTGCACTGCCACTCATCACTGTAGTATATAAATAGGGATACATCCATAAAAGTTGTGGGCCAAGCATCCTCTGCAATCCCAATGATGTTAATGGGACTTCATGAGGTATAAGATTTTGACCCAAGATCTTTATTAAGAATTCATCTGTTGGTGCCAGCTCTTGTCCATTCACTGAACAGAACATAGACCATTGTCCAGGATCAAGTGAATCTGGGTAAAGACTCAATTCTTTTCTGCCATATTCTCTTCCTCTTCCTGATTCTTAGCAGGGAGTCCCCCTTTTCTCTTCACTCCTTTAGAACATAAGAACATAAGAATGGCCATACTGAGTCAGACCAAAGATCCATCTTGCCCAGTATCCTGTCTTCCAACAATGGCCAATGTCAAGTGCCCCAGAGGGGATGAACAGAACAGGTAATCATCAAGTGATCCATTCCCTCTCACCCATTTCCAGCTTCTGGCAAACAGAGGCTAGGGACATCATCCCTGTCCATTCTGGCTATTAGCCATTGATAGACCTATCCTCCATGAATGTATCTAGTTCTTTTTTGAACCCTGTTATAGTCTTGGCCTGAACAACATCCTTTGGCAAAGAGTTTCCTCTAACTTTCCAGTGAGCCACACAGCTTTCTCTCTGACCCTTCAATAGTTTCAGGCTCAACCCCTCTTTGCACGCTCCAATGCACCTCCATTTTCATCTCACATGATGTCATGTCACCAGATCTCAGATCCTCTTCTCAATTTTCCCTTACTAGGTCTGACTGCAGTGCTGCCAACCTTATGTGTTCAAAAATCATGACTCACGCTCCAAAAATTATGAGACTGATTTAAAATTTATGACTTTTAAAAAATATCATGTTGTTGGGATTCCTTTTATTTGCCTTCTGGTTTCTGAGCCTAAGCTGCATGGGCATCACACTTTCCAGTTTTTCTCTGAAACCATGAAGCCTACTTATTTTTTTTAAATGAAGCTGAGATTTTCACATAATGACTTGACTCCAGCAACTTTGGGCCCTTCAGGACACCAGATATCAGGAGATTCATGATAAAAAATGTGAGATTTGACACCACTGTGACTGCATCTCTGCTAGGACCCAGCTACACCCAAATTCAAACATCCTACTTACAGAGAGTTACTGTGCATAACTCTGGGCTATATGGAATGAGAGCATGCGAACTATAAATCAGTGGCTGCTGGGGACCAAAGATTCTGGCTGCAAGCTGCTATGAATCATAAGGGCTAACAGTGCTGCTGTGAATTGTCAGAATAAAGGTAGCCTATGACAAGATTGCAACTCAGGAGAAAGAAGATATACTGCGGAATGGGGACATGTGGGAAGGAGAGGCAGTCAGGACATTTCAGAAGGGAGAAGGAGACAGTCTCTCAAAGTTTAGTTAATTCAGGAAAACTTTGGATACTTTAATATGTGACCTGTTTAATATCTGAGCTTTTGAAGCTTATCCAAACTAAACCAAAGCTCATAACTTTTTGAAGTTAGCTTTGTCCCAGGTTCTAATCCCCTTTTTGTGATATCGCAAACATTTCCATGGTGAGGAAGAGTGGTATTACAAACAGAATGACTACTTCAGGCAGGAAATAAGCAACATTCATGATCCTGCTGGATGGCCAATGTATTATATTAATAAATAGCATGGGTAACTTTAGAGACAGAGAGTATTAAATAAAACATGCCCCTCTAAGCAGAATTGTCTCCAAATTAAAGTTTTCAGTTTTCTATGAGATATCTGTGAAGTGATATTGTATGAAAAAATAGCTTTTGGGTATAAAGCTTGCTTGTTCTAATGGTGCTGACTGAAGATAAGATGTGGGGAATAGAGATGATGCTTTTTTCTTCTTCAGTAAAAGATTTCCCTATGCCTACTTGTGCCTTCCATAGCTTATTTCATATAATAAATAGCTGAAACACTACTGCCCACAACTTTGTTTTCATAACATGTAAAATAAAAAAGATGATCTTTCGCATGCTTGAATTAGTGGGCGCTCATTTTTGGCAATTAAAGTTGCTGAGAGGCAGCTGGAATAATGCCTGAGTCTCTAGCACTAAGAAAACCTTTCTTCTTATTATTGTAGCTAATGGAAAATAGAATCAAAATGTTTTTCAAACAGTTTTTTGAGAGGCTTGCAGTTTGACGAGTCGTCTGCCTCTCGGGTCCCTTATTTTTCCATCACCTCCTCTGCTCTCTTTTCCTGCTTGTGGAAGATCTCACTTACTTCTAGAGCATCTCCTTGTGACTGGGACTGGTATAGCAGGCGTGCATCTTTCAAGTGGTCCCGGTCAGTGGTCACTCTTGGCCTGCGGCAGTCTCTTTTCCTCTAACTTGGCCAGGTCACGGTTTAATCCTGCCCCTTTAGGATAACAAAGTCCAACAAATAAAAGTCCAAATGTCCTTACAAAAAGGTCTATGGTCCCAGCTCTGGGTCCAGTGATCCTTACATCCTTCTTTCAGGGCTCTTGTCACCCTTGTCCCCTGCTCCAGCTTAAAGCCACATCACTAGTGGCTGGTAGAGGAACCCAGGCCTCCCACTCCACTGGATTCCAATCCAGGGACCCTATAATCAGCAGCCAAGGTCTGCTCCATCAGTCTGCTTGTTGCTGCCTCCCTTCTTCTTACTGTAGCCTATATAACAGGCCTCTCCCACAGCCTCTCTATGTTCACTCTTCTTTTAGGGCTCTCCCCAATAATCCCCAATAAATCATAAACCAAAAATACAACATAATCAATATTCTGCCCTCCTCAGACTTGGCCTTTCATGTCTCTCAATTTTCTTGGCTTTGTTCCTCCACTGAACACCTCCCAGTGCTCTCCTCCTGGACATCCAGATCCTGGCCTATACCAGGGCTGGTCACCATTACAGCAGCTCTTCTCCCAATGGCTGCTTCATCTCTCTCCTGGTCCCTTGCCAGACTTCTCTATTTGGGAGAAGATTCCAGGGCCCTCTCCTGCTGGGCTTTCTTCGTGACCCTCCTGGCTTCTTCATTCTCTGGTCCCAGAGAGTGACTGCAGAGTCCTTCTCTCACTCTCTATAGACCCGCCCTGTGCTAAATGTCATCTATTTATAGTCCTCTCCCAGCCCCTCACCAGCTGGTCTTCATCATCAGTTAAGTTTGATACTCTGTCCTGGTGCAGTCCGGTATGTTAATTGGCCTCTCTGGCCCATATTAACCTGTTCTCTGCCCATGTGGCATCACACTGCTGCTTCTCCCATTTGACTGGGAGTGGCTTAATTCTTCCAGTGGCAGGGAGGGAGGTCTCACCATTGTACTGAACTCAGTACTCCCCTGGCTCAGGAGATTACAACTATGAGACCACAGAACCAGAAATTGTTGAAGTTACCAAGGTAATGGATGGCAATTCTAAGGAAGTGTACAGTGTTCCCCTTTTTAAAGTGAAGGCTTAAGCCTAGGCTGCTTTAGTCACAACTTCATCAAGGTCCATTTCATAGTTTCATATTTCATAGTGTTTAAGCTAGAAGAGACCATTAGCTCAAGTCTAACCTCCTGCATATTGCAAGCTATTAATTTTCACCCAGGAGTAATAAAGGTGCCACCAATAAAAAAAATAAAAATAAAATAAATTGAGATGTACCTATCTCATAGAGCTGGAAGGGACCCTGAGGGTCATCAAGTCCAGCCCCCTGCTTTCACAAGCAGGACCAAGTACTGATTTTGCCCCAGATCCCTAAGTGGCTCCCTCAAGGATTGAATTCATAACCCTGGGTTTAGCAGGGCAATGCTCAAACCACCAAACTATCCCTCCCCCCTAATGCTGGAGGCCCACACAATGTCAGGGAATTGATTAGGTGAGCTAAGCCCAGATGATTCCAGCAGGCAAACAAAGCAGCCCCTCCCCATAATACAAATGATAGATGGCTTTCAAGAAGAGCTATACAAAATGAGACTGCTGTGCAGAGGGTCCAGAAGTGGAATGGCATCTGGGACTAAAGCCTTCAAATACACTACAGTGTCCAAAAGGTTAACCTCTGGTGAGATGGCCTCTGCTCCAGGAGCACATTCAGGATTGCTGTTTTGTGAGTCTACTGAATGATAATGATCAAAAGAATGGTTCCCATCCCTCACTTTTACACATAATCCATTTGCAGATGTATTCCTTCACTCCTGATTCAGTAGTGCTCCACTGCCTTCCTCTAGATATGTTCCTTTCATTTCTAGAAGCTAATTGAGATGGGCCATGGAAGTCAGCATAATGACAGATTACAGGTCTTTCATTATGCTTTCTCTCTCCATCATATGGCTCACCTGATTAAAATCACAGTTAGTTACCAACATGGAAGCTCTGCTTTTCTTTCACCTGGTCAAAATCTTTCGTTTCATGATCTTCTTGACGAGACAGGTTTCTCTTTCTGCTGATACTAGCCATGTGGCTTGATGAGTCAAATAGTTTGGTGACATAAAAGAAGTGGGTGGCTTGCTGGTCCTGAACCTGTCATCTTCACGTTGCTGAATGCTGATAGTCAGTCACTCAGTACAAAAAACAGAACATTACAACTGGGCCACTGATCCAGCATGATCTTTCTTTTTACTCCATCCTGACTCGTTCTGTAATGAACTCTCTGAAAATCATTATAATGAAGTGATAAGAGGAAGAGCACAGAGAACTAGACTAGTCATAAATTCACTGACTTAAGATTTAAAACAACAACCACCACCACCTAGCCCCAGATCTCTGGCAATTTAAACCAGTTTGTTTGATTTAATCTGTTTCCCCCCATTCTGGTTTTCATTTGTTTTGTTAGTTCATTTCTTTATTTCCACCCCCCTCTTCACCCACTTCAATCATTTCTTTTGCTCATTTATTAAGAGGCTTATTTTTGGGATCAGAAATTTCCTTTTGATGTAAGCCATTTTAAAATAAAAATTCTCCCATAGTATCAAGCCATCAATCAACATTACTTGTATATTTAGATTTTAAAATATATGTTTCATTATTTCTGAGATCTCTGTGGATGGTCTTTGATTTTCCCCAAACACTCTTTCACATAGAGGGTTTAACTATAACCAAGTGGCTATAACCATTAAATACCACAAAAGTTGTGCTTCTGTCATGCCGCATTTTGGCTTTTGTTTCAAGGTTTCTTTTTTATGGAAAAATATCAAAGAAGTATTTATGACAAATGTTTTTGTTCAGAGAAGGTTGTGGCTAGATTTTTTTCTATTGCAGTTTTCATATGTCTACTTACAACTGGCAATTAATATAGCGGGGCCAAATTCACCTTTGGTGAAACTCCATTTGACTTCAGTTTCCCAATATGATCAGCAACAAAGAATCCTGTGGCACCTTATAGACTAACAGACGTTTAAAGCTCATGCTGCAAAACGTCTGCTAGTCTATAAGGTGCCACAGGATTCTTTGTTGCTTTTACAGATCCAGACTAACACGGCTACCCCTCTGATACTTGACACCAATATGATCAGTAACCTGGCCTACCCCCACTGATATTCAGTGAAAGTTTTGCCTGACCTCAGTTGGAGCAGAATCCATAAATTGACTGTCTCAGGAGCTATGGCAGACTCTCCAGGCTGTTAAGTTCATTGTGCATATGTAAAATCTGTTCTGGAGCATATGACAGCAGTGGAAGTTTAAATAATGAGAGTTTTGCCATTGATATAAATGGGGCCAGGATTTCACTGCCGGAGCCTTAAAATTCCTCTTCCTTTGTATGACTGGGGTATCTTTTTGTCAGAGGAACTCAATGTGATCCAATGGAATTCACCATAGAGAGCAGATAATTCCCTACAGGACAGGTACTTTGTACCATACCTATCACAGAACATGCCCCATTTATGTCAACGGTGAAACTCCTATTGACTTCAGTGAGGCTAGGATTTCACTCCAAGTCTTTAGATGGGACTAGCAGATACACCATTGTAAATCTGAAATAAATTCCCTTTTGTCAGTGAAATTACTCCAGATTTACCCCAATGTAATTGAGATCAGAATCTGGCCCATACATAGAGCTAGAGAGATTATCAGATAGATAAACAGACTAGCATGAAACCCTAGTATCAAAGCCTAAGGCTCAAATTCTGCACTACATACCAATTTCTTGTAAAAAATTAGAGTGGCAGGGGACATAATCTGTTTCTTGCTTTTTCATGTATGGCCTTCCTGATGAACAATAAATCTTCCTCCATGATAAACTCCACCTTCTCTTCAGGGTCTTTAATTGCTTTGTATTACAGCAGTTGCTCAAACAGTAGGAAAATCCAGTAGGAACTTTACCACTGTACAGATATTATACTGCTGAACTCTGTTTACAGCACACACTCAGGGAGTTTGCAATTCATTCTACAAATAATAATGCACAAATGTTTCCAACATGAAGACCCTTACAGAAATGCACAGGAAATTTCCATTTCATAAAAAAATGTGTCTGTCTAGCTATCTATCAGAAATACTGACCTGCCTTTGATTATGCCCAGGACTCTATTCCTTCCATTATATTCACTCACAACTTCATCTGCTTTTCAAAAGCATCTAGAATCCCACAAAATACTTCAAGTTCAAAGCAATCTTTAATAAATCTTTTCTGGGGCCCTTGGATGAAGCAGTAGATCAGAATTCCAATACAGCTGACATTCATCCAAGCAGCAGCAGTAGCTGTTTTTCAATACAATTTGGGCTTGATTCTGATCTTGCTTATACCAGCATAAATCAGGAGTAACTCTAGTAAAGTCAAGGAAGTTGCACTGCGTAAAGCCAGATCTGAATCATTTTCTGAGAATTTAAAATAAACCAGTCATTTAATTATAAGCTACTCAATATTTTTTCAATTACAGATCTCACTCAGCATCCATGTTCCCTTATTGTTTTCTCATTAAAGCTTTGAATTAAAATGCCCTCATTATTCATTAAGTTTATTTATCAGATAAAAATAGAGAAACAATAAAAAAGAAGACGAATAGCTTGCAATTTTATCAGATAAAAATAGAGAAACAATAAAAAAGAAGACAAATAGCTTGCAATTAAAGGCCAATGCTGCAGAACTGTGTCTTGGCTTAATAGGTTAGCTTTAATTTCAATCCATTTAATAAGCTGTTTTTCAGGATTTTAGTGTCACTGTTGCCTTTTCTATTTGTGACTGAGAATCAAGTGGCTGAAGTCATTTGAACCTAGGTGAATGCATTTTAAGCATGAAGTGCGTTAAGTATGAAATTGTAAATTTAAACAAAGAAATATTTTATAAATACAATGTAAGAGTCTAATTCAGGTAGAACAAAGGGATTTTCCCTACCCAGTTATGTGGCTGGGTTTAAAAAAAAAAAGTCCTGGAAATATTATCTGTGCTCACAAATTCACACTAAACTTATCAACCATTTTCTACTTAATGTATCTCTCTTCCAATTTGCGTCCTTTATTTACCCTTATACTAACAGATTGAAACAGCACCTTTTCTTCTGCATTCAGACAAAAAATAGTTCTTATAGTCGATAAGAAAACTTGTAGTATTGATGCTGAAGCACAAACTAACAAATTCAGTAATAAGGTGGGTGAGGTAATACCTTTATTGGACCAACTTCTGTCGGTGACAGAGACAAGTTTTTGAGCCACACAGAGCTCTTCTTCCGGTCTGGGAAAGGTACTGTGCAAGGTGGAACAGACTGTTTAGCATAGGTAACTAGCACATATTCTAAGGGGCCATTCAAGGTAGAGTGGCCAAACACCTCTGCAGCTATAGGACAAAAAGAGGGGGTTTCAGCTTGTAATAAACCATAAATCCAGAGGTAGGTCAGATATAGAATCATCGCTCTAAGCTCATCATCAGAAGTAAGATCTTCACAGATCAGGACACACCAACTCAAAGCAGATCCAGACCCTGCCAGATCAATAAATGCAAAACTTGCAGATCTATCTCCACTGATATAATAATCAACCCCCTCCCCCTACAATTTTTACCTGTCAGCTCTGTGTTCTTGGGGAACCAGGTGCAGTACCCAGACCATTTGACTCACGAAGGACAGGGGCGGCTCTAGGAATCCAGCTGCCCCAAGCAGGGCGGCGCGCCGCGGGACGCGGTCTGGCGGTCGCCAGTCCTGCGGCTCCGGGGGACCTCTTGCAGACATGCCTGTGGGAGGTCCACCGAAGCTGCGGGACCAGCGGCCCCTCCACAGTCATGCCTGCGGGAGGTCCGCCGGAGCCGCCTGCCACCCTGCCGGCAAAATGCCGCCCCAAGAGCGCGCTTGGCGCGCTGGGGTCTGGAGCCGGCCCTGACGAAGGACAACCCACCCACCAGCCTCTCCTTGAATCAAAACTGATCAGAAGAAAGACTTACAAAAAGCAATGAAAAGGCAGCAAGACACATCTAAACCCCTCCAGACAAGGGTGACAGGATTAAGGCAACTCACCTAGCCTCATTTGCATCAAAGATGGGACAGGGAGGCATCTCCATGTGTGTGTTCATCTGATTCTGGGGCTGGAGGTGCCAGCCCTGGGGAACCTAGGTCCTGCAGGATCGCTCCATTGGGAGGGAACTTGCAGAAGGGAAAAGTAGAACTCCATATGAAAACATAAGTGACACAAGCAGTGGATTGATAGAAGTACAGAAAACCCCTGCCCCTAAAAGAGTAACTCTAATAAATGAGCATATCCCAAAGTAATGGGCAAATCATAGAATCATAGAATATTAGGGTTGGAGGAGTCCTCAGGAGGTCATCTAGTCCAATCCCCTGCTCAAAGCAGGACCAACACCAACTAAATCTGGTAACACAATACACATTTCAAGATCCATGGCTCCAACACATACTGTACCTTATCCAGTGCACTATATGTGCTGATAACAACTGTGTGGGTGGAACCAAATAATCACTATGAACACAATCAAATGAACTCACACAGAAAAATGATAAAAGACAAAAACACCATATCACCTGTGGGTGAACACTTTTCACAAAGCAGTCACTCTATATCTGACCTATCAGTCCTTGTCCCCAAAATAAACCTGCGCAACTTTTTCAAAAGACAATCCTGGGAGCGTAAATTCATAATTCTGCAAAACATTAAAAATCATGGATTAGACAGAGACACTGGATTTATGGTTTATTACAACATTCTGTAACCCACTAAACCCCTCTTTTTCTCCTATGACTGTAGAGGTATTAACAGGCCACTCTACCTTGAATGGTCCCGTAGCATATGTGCTAACTACTTATGCTAAACAATCTGTTACACTTATCTGTGACACCTGGAGTACCTTTCCCAGACCTGAAGAAGAGCTCTGTGTGGCTCAAAAGCTTATTTCTCTCACCAACAGAAGTTGGTTCAAACAAGATATTTCCTCACCCACCTTGTCTTGCTAATATCCTGGAACTGACATGGCTACAACTAACTACAGTGTATACACATGCAAAATTAACTCCACAATATGCATACACCAAAAATTCCAGAAACTATTCCACACCTTCTATGCACACTAGTTCTACCATGTACTTTCTATGTAAGCTCTCCAACAAGAGCACAAGATAAGTTCCACAGTGCAGCAGAGAATGTGCAACATTTTGCAAAGTTCGTGCAATTCATTCAGACCAAAGTTAAGCAATCAACAAGAAGAAACAAATTCTAAAATGCACAGAAATGCAAGAATTTAAAATAAAAATGCAACAGTTGGGGATAAAAAATGATTCCACCACATGCCCAGAATAAACCCCACCACTTTTGCTAGACCAGAAATAATAAATGGCCTCTGCACAATATGCAATAATGCATTTTAAATATTGTGTTATGCTGCAGAAGAAAGTTCTGTCCTCTTCTCAGAGGAAACTGGAAAGTCAGTTACATGGACTTGTTTGTGATACTTATATGATATAAATAGCAGTACCCATTCCCAGAGACCACATACATTGTACTTAAGATATAGTACTGGATTTCACTTGTGGTCCTAAAGATGACATAAATTAGTTTTTCTACTTATGTCACAAATGGAAGTGTCTTTGGTGATCTCATCTCAGTCCTAAGTGGAGCTATGTCTCTGTCAAAAAAACACCCTGTAAGTTGGCAAGTTTTGAAAACATGGATAAGGAGAATATCAGGATTGGGATAGCAAACATTTTGCAAGTTAGGATTAGTTCTTTTGATATAACTGTGGGTAGAAAGTGTATAACATTCACCACAATACTTGGTGTACCACATTCACCACAAATGAAAGAAAGACACATATACAGTCCTTCGATATCTTCCCTTGTTCTATATGAATTTATGTGATTTAAATACCCATGGGCCAGATCCTTAGCTGGTGTAAAGTGTCATAGACCCATTGACTTGGTGTAAATGAGCACAGCTCCATTGACTTCAGTAGAGTAGATTTCAACTGGAGCAGGCCCAAACTCTGTGTGCCAAGTCCTCAACCCAACATCAAGCCTGAGTACGTGGACCAAGCTCTGAGCAGGGGTGTACCAGGAGAAGAATCTTCCCTCGTACTGCCCCCTGGAGAGGCATGCTGGTAGGATCCATGCAGTGGCAGATCCCCAACCTCCTGCTAAGGAAGGAAGTTGTGTGGAGCAGGGCTTCATATCTGGAGTTTGTGCACACCCCACCACCACTCTCAGCATCCAGCCCCCCTTCAACAGTAGGGCTGCAGTAGAGAACAGCAGCCACAGAGGTAAGGGTTAGATATGCCTATGGGATCTATCAAAGTCAAGGTTTTTCAGATATAAAACATATGGACTATGATTATTTCCCAGATATTGTGAGCAAGCCAAATTCTGCCCTCAGACACATGCACACAATTCTATGGACTTTGCTGGAAGTTGTTTGTGTATATTGTATGTATACATCTGAGGGCTCAATTTGCGCCTCTGTATACATATCCCATCACAACTCCTAAAATAAAATTGTGGCAGAAATACTGTAGCTTTCAAAGCACATGCTGTATTGAAATGAGTCTATTGTAAAATAGGTATTGTGCACTAGCAATCATGCACAAAACATGCATTTTACATGCATTGCTACAACAACCCACGAAAACTATTCTAAAATATTTTGCTTGATTTTTTTTCTGAAAATGCCTGAGCTCTTAGTACAACTCAATAGCACAAGGGTATTATAAACTGGGAATTAGGACATGTTCCCAAATATATTCTCATTTTGTACAGACATTTGCCACCTGAACACAGGAGCTAAGCTGCATAAAGAACACTTTGTCTTGATTTCTCCAAGAACTCAAAAGAGTCACAGGGGATGACAGATAGATATATATACACACACTCACACATAGCAGTATGGTAGAAGAATTATACATGTAAATCTTAAAAACCTAATTTAAAATGAAGCAATAACCCTGTTTCCTCTTTGGAATGGAATTGAAAAGTAATCACAGATTAGATGACAGAACAAGGAGCAATGGTCTCAAGTTGCAGTGGGGGAGGTCTAGATTGGATATGAGGAAAAAAGATTTCACTAGGAGGGTGGTGAAGCACTGGAATTGGGTTACCTAGGGAGGTGGTGGAATCTCCATCCTTAGAGGTTTTAAAGGCCTGGCTTGACAAAGCCCTCGCGGAGATGATTTAATTGAAGTTGGTCCTGCTTGGAGCAGAGGTTGGACTAGATGACCTCCTGAGGTCTCTTCCAACCCTAATCTTCTGTGATTACTTTTTATACAAGGACATTTCTGCAATAGAAATCCTGGTGCCTTTGCCTTAACTGATACTGGGTGTTGTGACCAGAACCCCTTTAGGATAGGCATGACACTCAACAGTGGTATATACTTTTGATTGTCACAGATAGAAAGTAGGTAGTATATGTTTGCAGGATTGAGCTCTATCCTCAGTATCTCTGTGTAGGCCAGCCTTAGAAGGCAGGTTCTAATATTAATTTTAAGGGAAGCATGTTGTTACAAAGCAAACTAGAATTTATGGAGAACAATTCTAGAGCTACCTCTGAGGAAATGAACCGAAAGGACCAACTGTGGTACAACGAACTGAGCGTGGAGCTGTGATTCAAGATACCTGAATACTACTTACCCTTTCTATGCCTCTGTAAAGTGGAGTTAATAATGATAATGAGTTTTGCAAAGTATTATTAGATAAGTGCTAGATAAATGCATTATATTATAAATGGATCAGGTATTGAGGATGAAAAAGTGAGCTGTGGTGTTGGATCCTATTGATGCTTTTCAATTCCATTCTCAAGATATTTTAGAAAGTTACTTGTATCTAGGGCTCATCAGAAAAATTCTGTTGAAACTATTTTTCATCAGGAAATTGGGCTATTGTCTAAATGAAAACTTTTGCAGAAAGTCTAAGGTTTACATGGACGTTTTTTACTTCATCAGAAACCCAAAGCCTTTTTAGCAAAAGACCAAAATATTTTTGTTCCAAAATCTTTTTGGATTTCGGGCCAAAACTGTCAAAAAAAGTCAAAATTTTCTTTGACAAAAACAAAAACTAAAACAAAATAAAAACAAAATTTTCCAAAAAGCTCTATTTATGGGGTCAAACATCTGTTTCAAATAATGGATATTATTTATCTTTCTTTCTTCATTTCTTTCTTAAAAACACAGAATTATCTTTACTTGAAGAGAACATTTTCTATCAGTGTAGGTATTCAGAATTTTCCTGATGTCTCCTGAGTTACCTATCTGAGTTATCATAAATTAGATCTTCTCAAACTGCAATTTTTAAAAACTGGACTACAGGCCAGATCTTTGCTCAGCACAAAGGTTTTAATACAAAGCCCATTAAAGTCAATAGAAAGACTGCCACTGATTTCAGTAGGCTTTGGATCAGTTCCTACATGCACAATCTTCCATTCATAGAAGGGTCACCACTGTACCCAGGTGATATTCTGTTACCATTGAGCCAACTCAGAAGCTTTTATAATACCTCCTTCTGTGCTGTGTGTGGCCTAAGGACGAGAGGTGCAAACAGGGTGCCCCTATGCCATGCTTATTCCTTCTTGTTCATATTAGAAGCCAGTGCATATTGCAGCCATCCCCAGGGACTGGTCCTCCACACAGCAGCAGCAGAATCAGGGCAGTGCAAAGCTGAGCTTTAAGATACCTTTGTTATATTAAAATATTTTAAAACAATAATAAGAACATAAGAATGGCCATATTGGATTAGAGCAACTGTCCATCTTGCCCAGTATCCTGTCTTCAAACAGTGACCATTGCCAGATGCTTCAGAGGGAATGAACAGAACAAGGCAATTTATTGCGTGAGTCATCCACCTCCTGACATCCAGTCTCAGCTTCTGGCAGTTGGAGGGTTTGGGACACCCAGAGCATGGGATTGCATCACTGACCAGCCTGGCTAATAGCCATTGATGGACCTTTCCTCCATGGAGTTAAATTTTTATTTAACCAAGTTATATTTTTGGCCTTCACAACATCCCCTGGCAAGGAGTTCCACAGATTGACTGTGTGTTGTGTGAAGAAGGACTTCCTTATATTTGTTTGAAACCTGCTGCATATTAATTTAACTGCATGGCTATGATTCTTGTGAAGGGGCTAACAACACTTCCCTATTACCCTGTTCACTTTTCTAAGCTGAAGATTCCCAATCTTCTTAACTTCCTATGGAAGCTGTTCCATACCTTTAATCATTTTTGTTGCCCTTTTCCGTACCTTTTGCAACTCTAATATATCTTTTTTGACATGGGTGACCAGAATTGCACACAATTTTCAAGGTGTGGGCATACCATTCTGATATTTTCTATTTTATTATCTATCCCTCTCCTAATGGTTCCTAACATTCTGTTAACTTTTTCGACTGCCACTTCACATGAAGCAGATGGGTTTCAGAGAACTAACTGCAATAACTCCAAGATCTCTTTCTTGCATGGTAACAGCTAATTTAGACTCCATAATTTTATACATATAGTTGGGATTATTTTTTCCAATGTGCATTACTTTGCACTTAAATACCCAGTTTAGTGAGATCCTTTTGTAACTCTTCACATGTGGTTCTGGTTAGCTATTTTGAGTTATACAATATATTGATGGAATAGAATATTTATTGAAATAGGAGAATCATTTTTGTATCGGCTGTTAATTAAGATTGAGACTATATAACTTCCTATACAAGGTATGTACTCCTTCATTCTTGATTTACTTTACAATTCTAAATATAATTTGAGGATTCATATTGTTTTAAACTATATTTGTCAGTGCTGAATGCATTCCTCTAAGATCTGAAAAATGTTAGATGCTATTGGTGCATCAGATGATTTAAAAAATGAAGAGTAAACAAAAAACACAACTTTGGGGCATAAACTACAAACAACTGAAGTATATTCTTATTATTATTTTTATTATATTATGGAAACAGAATAAATAATTTGTTTCATTATTAACCCTTTACCAGCATTTTTGGTTCTTCATGACAACGTTTAGACTAACTCTAATCTTCACAATAAATGTTCTGTATGCAATTATTTCCAGTTTCCTCATCAACCTTCATGCTTATTTCTATATTGTGCACATTACTTAGGATGTTTAAATTTTCCAGTCCAGGACAAGCAGCAATATTTTCCAAGTTGGTTGATAACTGACATGGAATGAGCATGTGAAAGAGAAAAAAGTAATACATGTTTGTCTTGTCTATTAGCCATCTCAGGATGAAATTCTGTCTCTGTTTTCAGTGCAAGTTTTGCCATTGACGTCAATCGTGCTATAATTTCAACCCCAGGTTCTTATATCACACTCATATCCACAGTATCTGAGCAACAAGCATTTAACTCTTCATGGCCATGCATGTGTTGAATGAGGGTACAACTAAGTCCCATGTGTGCAAAACTATATTCCCTGTAGAGTACATATTACAGTTTTAGTCAGCACTGTATTATATAGTGTCACATTCAGTATACATGACACCTAATTTTATGTTTGATAGTAATTATTACCTTAAAGATATTACACAATTGACCTATTTTTATGGTTACTGACCTGTTTTTCAAAGTATTTCACAACTCACCTATTTTTCTAGAAAGCCTCAGTCAAGGTGCAATTCACCCCATGTTGAAGCCTACGTGCCACATGAGACCCAGTTATGCCCCTAGGCTGGGTGACAGTCACCCATTACAAACAGGCTGCACAAAACCCTCTGCTTTACTTAACCCCCACAGAAAGCTTATATAAGCTATGCACAGAGCTTTGCATAGGCTTTGTACACTAGAGTGGTTTTCACCCTCAGTTTTCGCTGAGTCCATACAGAGGCATAACTCATGTTCCTTTCCACAGGATTTTTAACTGAGTAAGGAGTAGTTGAGGACTCCAGGATTTGTCTCAGAATACGTGAATCGTGCTGCAGGAGACTGTATTTTAAATATATGTTTCTGTTCTAATAGTTTTGATCTATCAGGTCCCCTTTACATAGATATAAACGTGAACTTCATGTTGATCCTTATTGTGAAGTCTTTGGCAGAATAATTGTTTTTCAGTTACAAATGAAAATGAGCTGTTAAAAAAACAAAAAAGGCAAATAGCCATTAGTATTGCATGACACTGATCTTCCAAGATTCAAGCCCATAAGTTACAATCAGGGACCAGTGACATTTGGATTGGAAATGAAATGTTCATCTTCCAAAATATTGTAATTTCCATAAGCAAGTTAGTGGCTAACTACATTCATTTGGAATGCTGATGTTGAATTCACTGTCAACCATCTTGCCTAATAAGGTAAATCACACAGTGTTTGGTCAGTTAAACTAAACTGAGGGAAGGCTGTTCAGTTTCGGTTCCTTTTGCCAGAAGACTCTCACAAACCACATGTTAAAGCTCACATTCACCAATAATATACTGCAGATCCAAGAAGAAACACAATCAGGATGTGTTTGTTGCCTGTGAAGGAAAATGTAATATTACTTTTAAATGACAGCTTTGTATTGGAACAGTCAAGTTTCTGGCAACTGCCAAAGCTCACCCAAATCATAGCTAAAAAGATGACCTGGAATTAAATGCTACAGTTGATAAAAACATTGTTTTCTTACTATTATTTGTTTAATTGTTAAGAGGGAGAGTAACCATTTGGATTTGGTTTTATTGTTGGAGATGAACAGGAATGGCATTACCTCTATCCGCCTTTACAGAATCTGACCAATTCTTGTAGGTGTGACCAGTTGGCAGTGGCATTCTGGTATTTCTGGGAATTATGCTATAGCACTACGCCAAATAATGTTATTGTATACTATTTTTCAAGTTTTAATGATGGAAATGTTTTATACAGATAAGAATACAAGAAGCTGATAAGGTATCATTCTCCATTAGAATATACACAGGTACTGGGTATGGCATTAATATGTCCATAAATAGTTGGTGGAGAATTTAAAGCACCAGTAGATATATGGGGACAGCTTCAGAAGTGATGTATAAGATGGTGTAAGTTGGATCCTTCCTGGACTCCTTCAGACCTACTATCTAAGGTTTTTATATTGCCACCCATCACCGTGTTAGCTAAGCACCTTCCATGAAACTCAATAGCAATAGAGAAGTCCTTAGTGGATTTCATGGAGTCTCTGACATTTCCACCTTTTTTAGGATAAAACTCTGCTTTGGATAGGAAATATGCTTTTGAATGATTATATTTTACTACAATCATCTCTTTTGGTTGGTAGGATTATCTTGGATTGAAGAGGGAGTCAGTATTGCTAGTGTCATTCTTATGATGGAGGGAGGTTTTCATAGAGATGGTTTTGCAGCATTTTCTAAAGATGTTCAGACTCTGGATTCACCTGATCTCCTAGGGAAGGTTGTTCCATTGCTGGATCACAGCATTGTCCCCAGATCTAACATGCTTCATCCTGGCTTTGTGATCTGCATTGTCCCAGAGAAGCACAGCTGTCAGGAAGGGTCCATATATCAAATTTTGGTCTTTGAGTATTTATCAATGGTTCTCTGTCAAAATGGGAAGATGTATTAGTGGGATCACACAGTGGTCAGCCCTGGGTCTGGTACTATTAGATAGTTTCACTAATGACTTACATACAGGGGTGGAGAGTATGCTTGTAAAATTTGCAGATGACACCAAGATGGGAGGATTGCAAGCACTTTGGAGGACAATATTATGATTTAATATGACTGACAAATTGGAGAGTTGGTCTGAATTAAAAAAAGATGAAATTCAATAAAGACAAGTGCAAATTATAACACTTAGGAAAGAAAAATCAAATGTGCAACTAAAAAATAGGAGATAATTGGCTAGGTGATAGTATTGATGAAAATAATCTGGGGGTTACAGTGGATCACAAATTGATTATGAGTCAACAATGTGATGTAGTTGTGGAAAAGGTTAATGTTCTGGGAAGTATTAACAAGAATATAGTATGTAAGACACAGGAGGTAATTGTCCCTCTCTATTGTCACTGGTGAGGCTAAGCTGGAGTACTCTGTCCAGTTTTGGGTGCCACACTTTAGGAAAGATGTGGACAAACTGAAGAAAGTCCAGAGGAGAGCAACAAAAATGATGCAAGGTTTAGAAAACCTGACCTATGAGGAAAGGTTAAAAAAAACCCGGGGATGTTTAACCTGGAGAAAAGAAGATTGAGGTGGGGGGACTGATAGTCTTCAAATGGCTGTTATAAATCTGACTCTGATCAATTGTTCTCCATGTCCACTGAAGGTAGGACAAGATGGAATGGACTTAATCTGCAGCAAGGGAGATTTTGTTAAATATTAGGAAAAGCTTTCAAACTATACAGGTAGTTAAGCTTTTGGAATAGGCTTCCAAGTGAGGTTGTGGACTCCCCATGACTGGAAGTTTTGAAGAAGTTGGACAAACACCTGTCTGGGACTGTCTAGGTTTACTTGTTCCTGACTCAGCACAGGGGGCTGGACTCGATAACTTCTCAAGATCCCTTCCAGCCCTACTTTCCTATGATTCTATGATATAGCTGGGGCTTGATGAATTGCTTTGAAAATTAGGACCAAAATCTTAAGCTGGCATCAGAAGCCAACTGAGAACAAATGGAGGAACTCGAGCATGAGCCTCATGTACTTACTTGAGAATGTGGCTGCTCACATTCTCTGTGGCTCATTCTGTAGCAGCTGGAGCATGTGCATAGCCTCAATAGTCAGCTTCAGACTCAGTGGGTTTGGTTATAGTAATCCAGCCTGCAACTGTAAGATCACTGTGGTCAGGTCCTCTACTGGGAGGAAGGGACAAAATTCCTATCAAGCTAGAGGCAAATGAAAGAACTTTTACATATTGAGGCTACATGGTCTCCCAAGACTAGTGAGGACTCAAACAGGAACCTGAGGCTTTGCCCACTTTGAAAAATGAGGATTTCTGGCAATGGGATAATGACCTACTGAAGCACCCGGGAGTTAAAGGAGGTGTAACATTACACACTGACGAGATAAAAGAAGGTACAAAAAATTGTGTGTTAAAGCAGCCTCTTCCCCGATATTAACATATGCTTATTTAATCTCATCTGTGGCCTGTTCTGCATATTATGTTTCTTATTTAGCTATGCTGTAACTGTCCTAGAAGTTTTGAATATCATGAATTTATTGAATTATACATGCCCAAAATAGCAACTCATATATGTCTTTAAATAAGTAATGTAACAAAACATTTGGAAACCTTGCTAGTTAGCTCTGCTGCACAAGTAATTTATCACACTAAAATTAATACAAATTGGACCAGCCAAAAGTCTTTCTTTTTGCCAGCCACTTGAGCTTTTCTCTATGCTTCATAATTCATAACCAGAGTTTTGCTTCATTATTTCAGGTACATTGATTAACTGGAGCTATATCAAGCTTTTGCTTTATGCCACACTGGGCTTCCAAGAAAAAAACACATCTTATAGCAATAACCATCTCTTATGTTTCTAAAAATAATACTGGAATATTTTAAAAAGTCCCTTTTATGTAATAGTTTGAAAATATTGCTGGAAACATTTCAAACACAATTGATGACATCAGAGTTCTCCTAAGAAGGTGATTTCATCAAAATTTCATAAATTTACAGAGGATGATGAACTCTGGAAAATACAGGAAGAGAGAAGTAAAAGGAATGGTGATACCTTTGAAAGATATGTAGTATATTTAGATATTCGTGTCAATTGTGCCTGTATTTTATTAAATAAAGTTTACTCTGCTTTCCAAAAAAATGTGGGTTGAGTTGTATTCTCATTTAAACCAACATAAATCCACAGTAACTCCATTAGCCTCAGTGAAATTATTTTGTGTCTGATCTCCTAAGGGAAAATTCCATGCACAGATCTGGGCCATCTGATATCTATAAGGGTGTACAGAGAGGGGGTTGCTAACCACCTCTGTGATACCAGCCTTCCCTTCCTCAGACTCTGTGAAAAGACCTTTACGCAGTCCAGCCTGGGACCATAGTCTGCATAGATAGGAATACATATCTTCCCTCCCACTCAGCAACCATAGTTGATTCTACTAAAGCTTAAATACAGTCTGGAGGTCCCTTTGTACTGAAGAAACCCACTTTAAAAAGAGGTTCTGGGAATGTACCACTGGGGGAAGGCCTGGCTGCATGTTCAATTAGAGTTACACTCCCAGGAGCCAAAAGAGATATATGTGGTTGGGGTTGTGGGACAGTGAAGCTGAGAACCCATGCAGAAGCACAGACTTCCTGTGGATGGATTCTAGGGGTTCTGCAGAGGTTGAGGACCAGTGAGTTGTGGGTTTGCAACAGATCTTAAAATCAAGCCACTTTTTACAAGCCTACATTTGGATTTAGGTGCCTAATTTTAGGCACCCAATTTGGAAAATGTTTGGAAGATTCTTACAGGCTGCTGAGAAGACAGGCAAACACTGGATGAGTATTTCTTTGAGTCATCTCTAATTTTCCATTTGCAAACCTGTGCCCACAGTTGCTCTTGTACATGTGTAGCGCTCTTGTGCATGTGTGTTCAGTAACAACATGCTAATCGGTACATTACAGCCTACTTCTCAGAAGGGCATCTCCTTTTCTGCAAATGCAAGTTGCACCCACTAAGGTCCAGTTTTGGACGTGGGTCCATGTGGGCAGCTTGTTGTGCTCATGCAGATCCCAATTTCAGGACTGGGCCTAAATTGATACCTTCCTTTTGCACCCCCTATTCAAATGTGAGCATCCTTTCCTCCTCCCAGATATATAGAGGCCATTGGGACCCAGGTGGTGCCTCTGCCCTCACCTACCCTGCTCCCCCAGCTATCATAGAATATCAGGAGGTCATCTAGTCCAACCTCCTGCTCAAAGCAGGACCAATCCCCAACTAAATCATCCCAGCCAGGGCTTTCTCAACCTGACCTTAAAAACCCTCTAAGGGCTAGTCTACACTTACCTGCCGGGTCGACGCGGTGAGTTCGACTTCTCGGAGTTCGAACTATCGCGTCTAATCTGGACGCGATAGTTTGAACTCCCTGCGCGCTCCGGTCGACTCCGGTACTCCACCACTGCAAACGACGGTGGCGGAGTCGACTTTGGAGCCGCGGACTTCGATCCCGCGGCGTCTGGACGGGTAAGTAGTTCGAACTAGGGTACTTCGAGTTCAGCTACGCTATTCACGTAGCTGAACTTGCGTACCCTAGTTCGACCCCCGCCCTTAGTGTAGACCTGCCGTAAAGAAGGAGATTCCACCACCTCCCTAGGTAACCCATTCCAGTGCTTTGCCACCCTCCTAGTGAAAAAGTTTTTCCTCATATCCAACCTAAAACTCCTGCACTGCAACTTGAGATCATTGTTCCTTGTTTTGTCATCTACCACCACTGAGAACAGTCTAGGTCCATCGTCTTTCGAACCCCCTTTCAAGTAGTTGAAAGCAGCTATCAAATCCCTCCTCATTCTTCCCTTCTGCAGACCAAATAACCCCGGTTCCCTCAGCCTCTCCTCATAAATCTTATTTCTACAGCCCCTTAATCATTTTTCTTGCCCTCTGCTGGTCTCTTTCCAATTTTTCCACATTCTTCTTGTAGTGTGGGGCCCAAAACTGGACACAGTATTCCAGATGAGGCCTCACCAATGCCGAATAGAGGGGAATGATCACGTCCCTTGATCTGCAGGCAATGCTCCTACTTATACAGCCCCAACTACCATTAGCCTTCTTGGCAACAAAGGCACACTGTTGACTCATATCCAGCTTCTCATCTACTGTTACCCCATGGTCCTTTTCTTCTGAACTGCTGCCTAGCCACTTGGTCCCTAGTCTGTAGAAGTGCATGAGATTCTTCCATCCTAAGTGCAGGACTCTACACTTGTCCTTGTTGAACCTCATCAGATTTCTTTTGGCCCAGTCCTCTAGTTTTTCTTGGTACTTCTGTATCCTATCCCTACCCCCCAGCATATCTACCACTCCTCCCAGTTTAATGTCATCTGCAAACTTGCTGAGGGTGCAATCCATGCCATCCTCCAGATCATTAATGAAGATATTGAACAAAACCAGCCCCAGAACCGACCCTTGGGGCACTCCACTTGATACCGGCTGCCAACTAGACATGGAGCCATTGATCACTACCCGTTGAGCCCAATGATCTAGCCAGCTTTCTATCCGCCTTATAATCCATTCACCCAGCCCATACTTCTTTAACTTGCTGGCACAAATACTGTGGGAGACTGTATCTAAAGCTTTGCTAAAGTCAAGGAATAACACATCCACTGCTTTCCCGTCATCCACAGAGCCAGTTATCTCATCATAGAAGGAAATTAGGTTAGTCAGGCATGACTTGTCCTTGGTGGATCCATGCTGAATGTTCCTGATCACTTTCCTCTCCTTGAAGTGCTTCAAAATTGATTCCTTGAGGACCTGCTCCATGATTTTTCCAGGGACTGAGGTGAGGTTGACTGGTCTGTAGTTCCCCGGAGCCTCCTTTCCCCCTTTTTTAAAGATGGGCATTACAGTAGCCTTTTTCCAGTTACCCTGGACCTCCCCTGATCACCATGAGTTTTCAGAGATAATGGCCAATGGCTCTGCAATCACATCGGTCAACTCCTTTAGCACCCTCGGATACAGTGCTATATGGTCTTGGAGAAAGACTGCAAGCTGCAGAGAGGAGCAAGCCAGAGACTCCAGCTGGCAGAAGGAGAAGCAGCCATTGCAGGACCCTCTGGACATTCAGAAAAAACTTTCTTCAGCTTTGCACTGGACTTTCCCTGTGCTGTGGTGATTGGCTATTGAGATTGATAGGTGTGAACTCACCCTTCAATTAACATAACTATAAACTTAAACCCCACCTAAGATAGGGTGGAGGGGGGGTGAAATCACCCATTAGCTTCTGGGCTGAGTATTGTTTAGGGTAGGCATGTGTGGGAGTGTGAGAGAACACACAAATACTGAGCACAGACAGGAAGAGACACAGAGGCCTGGTCTATACTACAAAATTCAGTTGCCTTAATTATGTTGCTCAGGGGTATGAAAAATCCACACCCCCAAGCCAAGCCACATAGTTAAGACAACCTTACCCTGTCATAGACAGTGCTAGGCAGATGGAAGAATCCTTCCATCAATCCAGCTACTGCCTCTTGGGCTGGTGGATTACCTACAGCAATGGGAGAACCCCTCCCGCCAGTGAAGGTGGTGTCTACACTGAAGCACTACAGCAGCTCAGCTGTGCCGCTTTAGTGTTTTAAGTGTAGACATACCCAGAGAAAGGGAAGAAGGCATGAAAAGCGAGGCACACTGTGACCCTGGAAAAACAGAGAGAGTTTTTGGGTCTGGTGTTGGCTAAAGAGGTTTTGAGGCTCAAAGCTAGCAAACTGTTCCTTTTGTTCTTGGTCCCCTCTGCATTGACATACACAGAACTTTGTACATTATTTGTAAATGAACAAAACGACGTCAACGAAATACCTGACTATCACCAATTTCTACTTCTAGTTGGGACATCCCCTGGTTCTGAGACTTTGACTAGCTGCTCAGGTCAAAAGGGATAACATGAAACTTTTGACCATTTCATGCTACAAAAAGTAAACAGTCTATTAAAAAGAGAGAATTAAGAAAAAAAATCATGTATTCAAATATTTGTGTGACTAAAAGGATGATAATATTTAGTTAGCACAAATTTTCCCACTACCCCATGATCATTAGTAGATAGTTGGATTTCCTGCTTTTGAAATGACATGACAAATTTGCCAAGCATGCAAATCAGTTTCAAGTTATATTATTCCATTTCAGTTTTATACTAAACATACAAATAGTCCAAAAGCAGATATGCACTTAATTCTAGTGTGTTTAATATGCTATTTTTTCCAAACAAAAAGAACATTTTAAAATTTTAGCCATTGTCCCCTGCAGAAAACAAACCATTTGCCCAAAGGATGAATATGCACAGATTTTACAGAAAATCAATAGGCATTTAACAAATGCATGAGGGATTTTCAGTTTCTTGGAATCAAACAGCAGGAAATCTGTACTTGACTAACTTTTTTATAAGCATCTTGGTTGTATTACTTTTGTTTATCATTGCTCCAGAAATTTCTTTGCAACAGCTCTTAAATATAATGCTGAAAGCCTTCAACTGAAAATGAGGAAAATAAGATAAATTAGCTATTCAGGGTGCACATGGTCAATTGCAAATGTCTTAAGGATTTTGAATGAGGAAAACCATCATTACAAAATAAATTATTCATGCGCCTTACCTAATATCTACAAGTATTTTGAGGGTGAAATACATCTCCATGAAGACGACCCAAACAAGGCCAATGCACAAGTTCATTCCTATTTTGAGTGATTAAGTGGGAGTTAAAGTAGTACTTAGGAGGGAACTTCACTGTTCAGTTTTGATATGGCTGCTTTGGTATTAAAGCAAGTTAAAAAATGTTAATTGGGGATAAAACAAAGCCCAGACCAGGCCATCTGTGCTGAAGTCCCATATCAGTCTCATATCAAGGGCTTGTGCATTAGGGTGAATTTCATTGTAAATTATTTCTTGAATTTTCTGATTATTTTCTGCTGATTTTTTTCAATTACTCTTTGCTCCTACTCCCTGTAGTACACTTAGAAATTGATTCCCAACACCATAAAATAATAATAAATAATAATAACAACAACAATCATAAAAAAAACCCCAAGAAGGTAATTGTTTTTTGTTTGTTCCCCCCTTGCCATAGTTAAAAAAAGCTCTACTTATTCTAAATTTATACACAAAAACAATATATTGTGCAGAGACTGACTGGTCATTAAGAGCTAATAGGGTTAAGTTTCACCAATAATACCACTACTGTCAGCCACTCTGTAGACAATTTGTAGACTAGCTGGTGGATTGCAGGGTCCTTTTGAAACAGCTAATAATAATTAAATCTTGGAGAAGTGGACGTTTTCCTTAAGGCTGGAAAAAGGGCAAACCAGTCTAAAAGACAAAAAGATGATCAGTCCTAACAATTACTTTCCAGGAGGTAGAATTTCTTTCCTTGTAAAATAATTAAAGTGATGTCAGAATCTTTAAACACCTAGGAATAAGGGAAGAGTGAAATGTAATCAGCAGACGTTTATAAAGAACAAATCATATCAGGAAAAATTAATTGGTTTATATCATAGCATTACAAAAGTAAGGTCAGATTGTGATAACCATTTTCACTTTGAGAGGTACCTTATTTACCCCATAAATAATCCTATTCGATGGGACTTGTTGGGAGTCAGGTAATACTCAGTGTGAATAAGGCTATCACAAGCTGGCCCTCGGTAGATGAAGGGAATGCAGTAGATATTACCTATCTGGATTTTCATGCAGCTCTTAATAAAGTGTCCCATAAAATCTTAATATCAAAATTACTGCAAATTAGTTTGGATGTGAACCCTGTCATGTAGCCTTGAAACAGGCGAGAGAATCATAAGAAAAAAGTTATTGATAAATAGTAATGTATCAATGTCTGTTAGGAAACTCTTCCTACCCTCCCAGGTGATCTCCTCTTTCTGGGTGCATACTCTCAGGCTATGTCTACACTGCAGCCTAATTATGTGTGAATATACCACCTCCCTACGTGACATAAGTTACACCAACACAAGTGCTTGTGTGCACACGTCCGTCAACATAGCTTCTGCCATTCGCAGAGGTGGGTTTTTTATACTGACAGGAGAGCTCTCTCCCATCAGTGTAGAGTGTCTTCACCAGATGTGCTGCAGCAGCACAGCTGTGCCACTGCAGTGCTGTACGTATAAACATGCCCTTGGTGTTCATTAACTCTCAAGTGTCTCCCTAGGCTCACAGACTGTTTGGGATCTTGAACCCAAGCTTTATTTGAGCAGATTTCATGTGCCACACAAATATTTCACAGAGCTCATATCAGACCAGGTCCTGCATTCTTGGTCTCTTTGGCCATGGACTGTTAAAAAGAGCGACACCAATAGCAGCAACACCCTTGGTAGCAGAGTAGAAGCATGCATGTTGCTTCTGCTGAAAGCAACCAGAAAGATGTGTCAGTCCTTCTTCTGTGGTTTTGGGGAAGGCAGGATGTCTCTTTCAATAGATGTATCTGGCTCTCTTTGAACATAATGGTTGCTGCTCAGGATATACTATCTTAGGATCGGCCCTAAGAAGTCCTGTGTGTGTATTTAATGTTATTGTTTATTTTCCCCAAATAAGGAAAACAGCTTTTTTGCTAATCTTGATCTTAT
Organism: Mauremys reevesii; assembly: GCF_016161935.1. NCBI lineage: Eukaryota > Metazoa > Chordata > Testudines > Geoemydidae > Mauremys > Mauremys reevesii. Next base: position 151,748,799 of record NC_052625.1, on the reverse strand, counting down.
CTATATTTACATTTTTCATCTTCACTTCCTCTAGCACCACTCATGTCAATTTGAATGTGAAAGTCATCAATCTTTAGGAAAAAAACTCTTCAGAGTGTTTTCCAGTTTAATAAGGTTTTCCTGTGCAATGCCTCTAAATCAGAATCCATAGAAGGGCCATACGCTCAAAGCCACCATTTCCTTACTATTTTAAATAGTTGCAACTCACTTCCCATTTTCTGCTGAAAGAGGATAGTTAGGTACATTTAAAACCCTTTGGATGGCAGGCATCTGATCTGAATTTAGTCTGAATAATTGTCAATGCATTGTTAATTAATAGTTAGACATGGCAAATACTTCCCTGCCTAGTCATCTATTGATTTGTCTGCCTGGCTATATAGTGAACAATGTCTGATTTCTACTACAGAGAAAACTGAACCAAAATCCTGGCTATGAATATTCCATATTTGAAGGTTGATGGGGGAGTGAGTGGGTGAGAAGGGGGGAATCTGGATTCAAACTTCCTTTTTGAAGTTTGTCTGAGTACCAGGCCAAACCAACCACCTGGATCTGAATATCCCCAAATTTTGCAACCACAGAATGTGTGATTCTCAGAAATAGAGAGAGCAGTATATACAAAAAGGTAACGTCCTCAAAGTATTCTATCCATCTATGTGTCTTTGGATTTTCTATAGTGCCTTAGAATCAATATGATTTGGGACAGCTCCTCAGCTAGTGTAAATTGTCATAGCTTAATTGAATCAGTGGAGCTATGGCAATTTACACCAACTGAGGATCTGCCCATGACGTATATATTGTGCTGATGTGTTTTCTGAAATACATTTAGCAGTTTCAGCCATTTGTTACATGAAAGAAACAAGCCTAAAAGAATGCTGGCGGAGTATCTTGTATTTCTTTAGCTAACTAACAATTCTCTGGTTCAGCTATTTTCAATAGTATAGACATAGCGTTTTCTCACATTGTTTGTGGTCAGAATCCAGTTACAGATATCCGTGTTCCTCTGTACTAAGTAATCAATTTTGGCCTGGGCTACTGCTAGATCTCGTAGTGTTGCCAGCCAGACAGAAAGGAGGCTTTTATTATTTCCTGTGTTAAACGTGCATCATCACATCCCTGCAGTTAGTGGGATTCAAAGACATAACTTCCTTTATATCATTGATATTTCGGTGGTATTTTTTCCAGTAGCACATTTAAGCTAACAGAACCCTGATGGCCTATTGGCAAATCTTTAGTATTTCTTTCTTTTAAGAACAGAATTTTAATGTAAAGAACAAAACCCCTACAACACTATTTTGCTTTCTTTTCAGACTGAATCTGCTATTGACTGTCCTTTCTAAAATGAACTATATTATGTTAAAAGTAACAGTCCATTAATACTCTAGGCACCATCTGACTGCCCACTTCAGTAGTGACATCTTGTGGGGGACTCTTGAGCTTCCCTTCTCTGGTTACTATTAAATCATCCTTGCCACAGATCATTTATTTGTGGGTCTCATGAAAATACTTTGGAAGAACTTGTTTTTTTTGCCTTTGGAATACTCCCCATTGCACAAAGTTCCAGAGCTTAAAAATCTCTTAGTGAGGAATATCTCTGAACTCCCCTAAAATTTCTTCTCCTCTGCCCAATCCTCTTCTCCACCTTAACTTCATAACACAACAGATTGCATTCTGGGCTAATATTAAGCAGCAGTGGTAGTCTCTCTACATTTAAGGCTGATTTCTGCAAGCTTTCCATTCTGAGCTTAATTCTGGCCCCTTTTTTAAAACCCTCATTAAAAAAAAATTAGCATCAAATTTATCATGTGTTGTCCATGGCTAGGGGCCAATTCTTTTAACCAAATCCAAGTTTATTCTAACAAGCTGTTTTTAAAAAGATGTGTTAATTATATTTTCAAAATTCTTCTCTTTTTTTGCCATGTCCTATCTACAAAGCAGCTTGTTAGAGACATTGGTTAAGCTACAGTGTTCCAATGTACCTACAAAACACCCCCACACAGTTAAAGAGCAATAGATCAGAATAATTCCACAGCGTATCAGCAAGTCTCTGTGTAGCATCTGGACTTTATAAGTTCCCTTTGTTCCCGTCCCCTCAGTACTCCTGAAGACTTTGGAAACTCCGGAGGACCATGTGAAACTTCTAATCTATGCATGGTCCCTAGGTCCACTACTTGTTCATCTTCTGGACTTTATAAGCTCCACTGGAGGGGAGCCAAAGGAAACATGAAGAGTTTAGAAAGCCCACTTGCTCCTCTGTTTTCTAAAGTCTGCAGAAGCAGAGCTATGGAGCTTGTGAAGACTTAAAAGAGCTGCATATCACATAGGAATTCCCTAGGGGAGTCCCTACTGCTCACTTCTACCCCTTGTCTTAGTGCTCCTGAAGTACTCCTAAGAGTTACAGGTTTCTGTGCTTCCACTCCTACTCTGGTAGAAGAGGAAAGCAAGATGGATTTTAGGCAGGGCTGCAGGAGTAGGGGCAGCTTGGAGAGTGCTTAGGTGCCCTGCAGAACTCTCTGTCTAGATACTTATATGGCCCTCATCACCATAATAATTGATCACCTCAAAATCATTTTTTTTATTTTCTTACAATACCTCAGCCAGGTAAGGACATACTATTCCCAATGTACTGATGGGAACCTAAGGGTATGTCTACACTTCAAGCTGTGATTCCTAGTTTGAGTGTGCTAAAAAGAGAGTGAAGTTTGGGCAGCCTGAGCAACTAACTGCCCTGAGTGCAGACTTGGGGTCTCAGACAGCTATGCACTGAGGGAGCCCAGTCCCTCCCCCCACTACTACACTGTTTTAAGCACACCAACTCAACTATGTCTCCTTGAGCTGGGAATCATACCCCCAGCTTGAAATGTAGACATACCATGAGAGACTAGATTAAATGAATTGTTTAGTATCAGGTCAGAAGTCTGTGGCTGAAATTAAACTCAGGTGCCCTGAATTCCAGTCTGGTGCCCTAGCCACATGGGTATTCCTCCTACCCCTCTGAGTTAGTCAGCTGGGGAGTAGGGGAGTTGAAAGGCTGGGTGAGGTGCATGAGCTGGTGAGTAAATATGGAATATGAAATTGGAAGACATAGCAGGAGAAACCACCCTACAGAGCTAATATAAGTCACTAGTTCAGTGTGTATTACATAGTGAACATTGATAATACTATCAGGCTGTCACTGCTTCTTAGTGTGGCCTTTCTAGGGGTCTCATCTGCTCCTAACCTTCCTTAGTTTGATTTCAATCAGATCAGTTCCAGGAGCCACACTTCCCATTGAGTCCATCAGCCCTTCAACTTTAGGGGTTGGAGTCTCCTGACTGTTTTCTTGGAGGCAGCCTGGTGCAAGGCCCTCACCCCTTTCCTATCTCAGGCCTTTCTGCCTCCCTTTCCTTTGCTGTGCTCTCCCCTTTATAGCAGGTCTTATTTTCTCTACTGTTTGCAGCTGTGGGTGCCTGCCTCCATGACTGGCAGTTCTGGCAGCTGTGTGGGGATGTGATCAGGCTGCTTGATTGTAAACAGGAGAGACTCTCCTCCCAACTCTGTCTATGCTCTGTATGGGGTTTGTAAACCCCATCATACAGTCCACAACAAAGAGTATCATATTATCAGTCACCAAGAACTAAGTACTTAACCGTACACTGCTTAACAAGAATCCACCCTTCTTTATGGTCCTACATAATCCATTTAAGATTAGGTTCTACTAATGATACAAATGCCACTTGACACAGAGCTAGCATGCTTATGTCTCCAGACCTCAGTCCATATGGTCAGATTAATAAAGTGACAGAGCAAGGGTAAATGTAGTGACATACTTAGCAGCAATATATGTGTACAAAATTATAAAATAAATACTCTTTGGGTCACATTTTTTCAAACTCCATCTGTACACTCTGTAAGTACAGTGTCTTCTCCAAATTTAACATGACTGCAGCCATTGGCTGTGGGTTTCTTCAAGCCTTTAGAAAAAGTTGTTTTGTTTTTATAGCCACAGTGCTCTTGTAAGGATGTTAATATGCAGGTCTCTGAGAGACTTAACTCAGAGAGAACACTTGGGCCCCTTGAGAGTCTCATTCACTATAACTGAAGCAGCTGTGCAGCATCTCTAATACAGGAGCATATAAAACAAGGGCAATCCTTAGAGAATGAGGCTGCCAGAGGGAACCTTTTGTAAAAGGACCACTCAGTACACAAGAAATACTGTTTGTTTACAGCACTGCAGGCTGGGAACATACTGCTTTATTCAACTCTGTATAAGCAGAGTGGGAGGAGAATACATAACTAAAATAGATAGTAAGGACAAGGGTGCTGGAATCTTTGTAGAAGTAACTGTGGCTAGTTGGGGGGCACAATTGAAAGGTTCTGGGGCTGGGCATATGACCACCCCATGCTTTACCTCTGCCTCTACCCCCAACTCACCTCAGCAGGCGGTCTGCAAAGCAAGCAGCAGTGCTTGGACTCCAGCAGCAGGGAAGGAGAAGTAACCCCATGTGCAGGGGCAGTGAAGAGCTCAGCCAGCAGCCAACCACCCTACTGCTTCCTTTCTCCCCGCACACACAGAAAGTGCAGCTGCCAGGGGAAGTGCTGCCTCCTTACTGCTGGGCATCCTGGCCAGAGGCATCCTGAGAAATCTGGGGGGGGGGGGCACATGTTCCCTATGCCCCCCATGTATCATTTCTGGCCTCCAGGGCCAAGGCCAAAGATGATTCCTACACCTCTTCTCCCCTAACTCCTGCACTCCCCTTTCACTGGTTCCAGCACCAGTGGTAAGGGAGGAGTGAAGAATGGCTTCAGCCAGAATGCTCTGAGTAACCCTATTAATCCCTTGATGACCACATTACTACATGGTTCCCTCTTAATTTACAGACTGTATGTATGTTTGAAGAGTTTTGTTTAGCTCACAGTTTCGTATATTCCACCAACAGAAGTTGGTCCAATAAAAGATATTACCTTATCTACCTACCCTGTAAGCAGTCTTAAAAAAACAAGGGCTCTATTCTCTCTGATGTGGTAGCACCTCTCTAAGTACATCTACACTTACAATGGCATATAGAGTACAGACACTGCATGCCTAGCTAACATGGGTTAGGTTAGCAATGTAGATGATGAGGCAGGTCTTAGGTGAATAGATTAGAGCAAAATGCCCTCCATGACTGAACCCTATGGTATATACCCCTACATGGCTCTGTGCATGCCCAAGCAGTGCCTCCCACATCTACACTGCTATTTTTAGCAGAGGAGTGACCTGCTGCCTCCCCACCACCAGAGCCTTTCCCTACCACAGTCTGGCAGTGGGAAAAAGCTCTGGAAGCAGGGAGGCAGTGGGGAAAGGTTTGAGCAGATTCCTGCTGAGTGAGCCTTTTCCCACTGCCTTCCTCCTGCTGGAGCCTGTCACTGCTGCATGTAGTTACACACCACTATGACAAGTGTAGACACTGCCTGCTTTCACCGCAGCGTATACCTCCTTGTCTAATGCCAGAACTCTACATGCTGCTGTAAGTGTGAGCAAGGCCTCTGTGGCAATTGGAGACACCTCCAATGGCAGAGACCCACTTCCCCCAGTCTCCTGGTCCCTCAGTTCTGTAGATACAACAATTTCAGGCATTCCTATCAAAACTGCATCCTTTCTTGGCCTCAGCTGCTCCAGGTGGTCATCTCCTGAGGGCAAAGGCTCTGGTGCTTGCGTGTCACCCTACAAGCCAACTGATCCTGATGTCAACCTATGACTTGCATCACTTTAGAAGACCATGGTCCAGTTTGATCTAAGACAGTACTCAGATACCATGTTGGTTGGCAAGTATTGAAAATTTTGGTGTACACCAGGTCTTTTGGGACCAGCTCTCTCTCTGGCATTCTAGTCATGGTTATGTTTTGGAAAAGCTTGCTTCCTTAACACTTCCCACTCCATTCAGGAGCTCAGACTAAATGAACATGATGGTCCCTTCTGGCCTTAAAGTCTATGAAAAAATAGGAAGTAAGGGGGGGAACCTGGCCCCAACCCATAATATTCTGAGTAATCCAGTTAACCCCTTTGATGACCACTTTACTATAGACCTCCTCTCCATTTCTGCAGGATGGTCCAGGAATCAAGCCCTTCCCAGCAGGTTATTTGTTCCTATGCTATATATAACTTGGTTCATGTGAGTAGTCAGCCCAAAGGCAATGGCAGAACAGTTGAGCTTGACAGTTTTCCTTATGAAGTAATCTAAAGCTCATAAATAAAGTCTTTCTGGAGGACGTTTCATTTGTTTAAGCAGAGAAGGCCTGTTGGTAGTATGGAGATCTGGAACTGGGGCCAGTAGACGCAGATGAGTATAAACTCAAACTGTGGATCCAAACTTTGGGGAAGTTGGGATACAGTTCAGGCCTATCTTTACCCTTAATGAAGACTGCAGAAGACAGATTAAAAAAAATCCAAATATCACCTGCTGCAGTAATACAACAGATGGAACTTGTGCTTGTGTCAGTAGAATGTTGGGTGGGGCAATGATGGATGTCGTAAAATACATGTAAGTGATAGACAGGTAAATGATGTCTTTCAGCAGTCCCCACTCACATGGCAGGAACTCTCTTTTGAGAAAGACACTCCACTACATCAGGAATATTGGAAGGTAATTTGAGTGTTGTTTTTGTATTCATAGCTGCATGTTAACAAATAGTGGGTCTGACTCTCCATTCACATACACTGGTGTAAATTAGAAAGCAGCTGGTTGAGGTCCATGGAGGCACACTCGTGTGAAGCAGATGTTACTGGATTACTGAACCCCATAAGTGCAGTTTGCAAAACACCACAATGCATAAATATTATGGGCAGATTATTGTGGAATATATGTGGCAGAACATTCTGTTGATTATAGAGGTTAGAGATTCTGGTGAGTGGGACGGAACATTTTAGCAAACAAGTTAACATTATATAACACAAAGCATTGCAGTGTCTTAACTGAGGCAGGACTATACAGAATTCTGATCAAACACAACAGCAAAGACTGAGATTGTGTAGGGGGTTGTGCTATTTATTATCCTCTCCCCTACTCCTTGCATATAGGATGCATGCAGCATCCACTCACAATCTGGCCATGGGTCTGAACAGGGGCGGCTCTAGCCATTTCGCTGCCCCAAGCACGGCGGCACGCCGCGAGGGGCGCTCTGCTGGTAGCTGGTCCCGCGGCTCTGGTGGACCTCCCGCAGACGTCCCTGCGGATGCTCCACCGAAGCCGCGGGACCTTCCACAGGCACGCCTGCGGGAGGTCCACCGGAGCCGCCTGCTGCCCTCCCGGTGACCAGCAGAGCACCCCCCGCGGCATGCCACCCCAAGCACGCGCTTGGTGTGCTGGGGCCTGGAGCTGCCCCTGGTTCTGAACAAAAAGATTGGAGCTCCTGATGATGCTGCCCGTGGGAGCCAGCTGAGGTTACTTAATCAGGGTGAACTGCAAACAGAACAGGGCAAACAAACCCCAAACACTGGTGGATATTCCAATACTTAGATTTACCAAGCCAGCACAAAACAGCTTCTATAGTACCTCACTGGTTACTTGGAAGTTTAAACAATGCAGTACCCTTAAAGCCCAGCCTCAGGCCTTCATCCAGACACACATGTCGGATATTATGATGATTACTAAAAATCTTATCTTATTATATAAAAGAAAAGGTTCTTCCAATCCCAAAGGATCAGCCACACACCCAGGTCGAATTATAACTTAGATTTTACCCAAAATACATGCGTATAGCCAATTCTTATTAACTAAGCTAAAATTTATTAAAAAAGAAAAGAGAGTGTTGGTTAAAAGATCAATATACATTCAGACTTGAATTAAATTCTTGAGGTTTAGATACATAGCAGAGATGAGCTTGTAGTTGCCAAAAGTCCTTTTAAATATATTCCATAGGTTATAGTCCAATGTCCATATTCAGGGTGACTCCAGTTAGTGACTGGGGATCTCAATCCTTATGGCTTAAGGTTTCCCTCTCTTGAAGCCCAAAGCAGATCTGAGATGAAGAAAGATCATGTCCCAGGGTCTTTATACATTTCCTGCAGCCTTTTGGCCTGAGAAAATGATAGGCTTAACTTTCCTTCTCCTAAACATCATGGCTTAGTACAGGATAATTTATCCATTAAACAGTTCAGATACAGGTTACCACAATCTTCAAAGAGCCGTATAGACAATAATACTATTTCACTTAAGTGATTTCCTAAATGTTAATACTTCTTTTTTGTTCTTTGAATTAAAGCTATAGCAATAGACAAGACTTGTTTGCTTACATCACAAGACCTGAGCAAACAGCTATCCTTCTATCTCAAACAATGCAGACTTGCATTTCAAAACTCTATTCACTTATATATCTTCCTAACCAGTCTCTAAAGTTCGGCCATGGGTCAGGTCAGTCTGTGAGTTAATTAACTCTTTCTGGCCCTGTTACCTTTCAATGAGATATTGTATTCATAACGTCTCATAACATCACGGAGCTCTTGTTAGTTCTTTTAGATCAGTGGTTTCAAGAAGTGTAAATTTCATAATCAACGTTACAGAAGATTTCCCCCTTAAAATGGAATTAAAATAAGTCCTAGTCCCAAAAGCTGAAAATCAACACAATCAAGCCACTGAGCTCAAAAGTTAAGCATCTGCTGCAAGGTTGATACATATACATTTGACGTGATAAAGATTTTTTTCCAGGAATCAGTGAGGCTAAAACAAACAGTTTCAATTAGACACTGATGGCAACCAGGATCATCTTTTTTCTTTGTCTTCTCTGTCTTCCTCCCGGCAGGCCTTAGTTTCATGAGCTTTCTGGAAATCAGAGACATGAGCGCAGAAGATAGAATATAAATGCAAGGCTCTGACTACACAGCAGGAGAAATGTATTTTAACTGGCAGCTTTAGCATTTCCAACAGGTCACATCATCCAATCTAAATAATATGTTGTGATATAAAGCAGCTTTTGTAAAATCATCTTGCAGTGTGATTGCAAACATGCCCTTGTTTATAATATGTTGTAAGGCAACACTTTCCATGATGTGTACAGGGGCCCCATGGATATTTTTAACAATGTGGAAGTCGTTTATAAAAAGGTTTTTGACAAGTATCTCTAGGTTTTTCAGCTTGAACTACTTGTCTCTTGTGGCATGAACAAGTTGTAGGACTAAAACCTCCTATGTCTCTCCTCCATATTGTCCTTATTTCTGCCAAACATAGGGCCAAGTTAGCAAAGCTCGTTTTGTAAAGGTTCAGGTAGCTATGCCAAGTTCAGATATGTATACTCCTTGGAGCTATACATGAGATCATTGAGCTAACATTTAAATTACCTATTGCAGATGGATGTAGTTTCTCTAAAAGTAAATTATTGAAATTGGAACAGAATACATAACAGACCAGCTCTGATATATAGAGCATATAGTTAGTGCTTTATAGGTATAGCTGACCTGGGCTGATGGGAACTGAGGGCACTCAGTACTTCTCTGCAAACACTCAGCACATTGTGGGACAGGACCTCAAATCATCATCATCATCATTTAAAAAAAAGTTGGAATGGTGAAGATTATTTGGCTACATGTAAATGAATTTTGGAATATACTGGTTAGGTCTGAAATATAAACACAAGAAATTGTATTTTCTGTCACCATCTAGGAACTTACATGGTTCCCATTATCTTTAGGGCTAGATCCACAATGGGGACTTAGATTCAGTGTTGAAACACTAACATTTAGGTATCTTTCCACCTAGTGGAATCCACAGCCCCAAGTTAGGCAGACAGTCTCCCTATACAATGGATCGCCAACTTTTTGCATGCGGCATCAGGGAAATGTGCTGGCAGGCCAGGATGGTTTGTTTACCTGCAGCATCTGCAGGTTCGGCTGATCACAGCTTCCACTGGCTGCAGGTCACCGTTCCCAGCCAATGGGGGCTGTCGGAAGTGACGCAGGCTGAGGGATGTTCTGGCCAATGCTTTCTGCAGCCCCCATTGGCCTGGAACAGTAAACCGTGGCCAGTGGGAGCTGCGATCGGCCAAACCTGCCATCGGCCAAACTGTCCCGGCCTGCCAGCGGATTTCCCTGATGGGCCGCATGCAAAAGGTTGCCAGTCCCTGCCCTATATAGTGCAGGGGGATTCACAAAAGCTAGCAAGCTCAGTGGGCAGCTACCTAAGCCAGCTAATAGAAAATGCTAAGGAGAGGGTAGTGGCCTAAGACCTGCCCCTCAAAGGGAGTTAGGCATCTAAATCCAGGGTGGAGGGATGCCCCTCCCTACACTTAGAATTCACAGCTGTGAACCCTCTCCTGGAGTTGGGTGAGCCCTTTCTCACACAAAACCCAAGGAGGAGGCAGTAGACTACCTCATACTCCATAGCACAGGGGTTCCCAAACTTGGTTTTCAGCTTGTTCAGGGTAAGCCCCTGGTGGGCCACAAGACGCTTTGTTTACCTGAACATCTGCAGGTACGGCCGCTCGCAGCTCCCAGTGGCCACAGTTCGCTGTTCCCAGCCAATGGGAGCTGCGGAAAGTGGTGGCCTGGCCTGTGCCACTTCCCGCAGCTCCCATTGGCTGGGAACGGTGAACCGCAGCCACTGGGAGCTGTGAGCAGCCATATCTGTGGACGCTCAGGTAAACAAAGCATCTCGCAGCCCACCAGGGGCTTACCCTGAAAAGCCGCAAACCAAATTTGGGAACCCCTACCTTAGCACAATGGTTAGGCCAGTTATCCAGGATGTAGGAAACCTAGGTTCAAATAGAAACTCTTCCTGATGCGGAGCAGTGACGAGGTTTCCCAACTGCTAGGTGAATACTTTAGCCATTGGACTATGCTGTATTCTGGAGACAGACCTCTCCCAATCTCTCTGTTGAAGCTGTTCCATTTTGTATAAAATACTTAAATATTCATTGGGGGCAGAGCAAAAACAATGCTATACTCCACTGGTTAGTGCACTCAACTGGAGACCCAGATTCCAATCCCTGCTCTAATGATTATTTATGTGGGTCATACAAAATGGAACAGCTTTAACAGGAGAGACTGAGAAAAATGACACAGCACAGGAGATAGAAAAGGGGGGGAAATCCTTTAAAAGTATAATAAACATAGCTCAGAGTTGGTTTATTTTTATAAGAAATTAACAGCTGCGAATTGCTTTTGTTTTGATTTGTGGGTTTCTCCCTGTTAAACATCTACTATGTTAAAAAAGAATGAGCCTCATTTTTGCATATTACATTCACACAGGAGCAATATTACAATGCAAAAATGTGTTACAAGTCCAGGTAGAATTTCAGATTGTTTGAGATGAAGCCTTCTATAACTAGTTTCTGTAGGCCTGGTTCTCTACTGCTTTGCACATTGCAAAGTCATTTACACCTGTGGAAAGTAGTGAGGCAAAGGCAGGGCAAAACATTTCTAAATTAAAAAAATAGCATTCTGCACTCAATTTGTGTAAGTGTAAATGATTACACGCAGTGCAAGGCTGTGGCAGATCAGGCCCTTTAAGAACAGGAAAGTTTCACAACTTCTGAGGACCAACTCCTGCTCCAAAATGGCTGTCAAATGGTTAAATGTTACAAAAGATACTAGGCTATTTTAAGAAAGGGACAAAGGATAGAATTAAAATAAAGAACTCCATGAATTCAGCATAGCTGAATACCTTTGCTCCACCAATCCTTATGTTCCTTTTGTGCATGCTTTCTGCAAACAGGTAAGTGATTGATCTGTACTGTCATATGCATTCATGACAAGTGAATTTTAAAAGTCACCTGTACCTGTATTGATGGAAGCTGAATTTTAGATGATCACACACAAAGTATTGCATGCTCATGAATTCAGGAAACAGATGTAAAACCATGTGACTTATATGATCAATTACAAATAAGTAACACAGCTCAAATTCTGAAGATGAAGAATCAAATATCTATTAAAATGTTACCAGTCATTTCAAAAGTAAAATAATCGTTAAAAAAATCAGTCAAATAATTATGGAAATTGCATTTGCTTGTGAGCAGAAGAGACTCTTAAAACTGAAAATATTATAGTGGCATCATATAAATCCATGATGTTTTCATCTTGAAGTCTGGGTTCAGTTTTGTTCACCCTATCTCAAAGACAATACAACAGAAATAGAAAAAGTCCAGAGTAGGTCAACAGATATTAGGGATGGCATGGAAAAACCTCCATATGTGGGGAGACTGAAAAGATTAGGAGTGGTTAGAGAGCACATGCATAAGTGGTGACATAACAGACTGTGTAGCACCATGGCCACCACATATCTCTATTTCCCCTTCAAGAACTCACAAAAGTTCCAGTCTCCTTCTTGGCCTAAAATCCTTTAATTCATTCTTCCTCAAGTTGGCAACAGAGCTTGTCCAAAAGAGAACTCCAGAAAGGTCCAAATGTTCTTGATGTGTTTGGGGTGGTTACTGGCTGTGAATATCAGTGTGGTGATCCGTGGGTTTCTTGTATATAGTTGTCTGTAGGGTTCCATTGTTGAAGCTGATCGTGTGTACAAGAAGTTAATGCTAGTGTGGGAGTGTTCCAGTGAGAGTTTAATGGACTAGTAGTGATTGCTGAAGTTGTGGTGGAAATCTCTGAGGGATTTTAAGTTTGTCCAGAGAATGAAAATATGATTGATGTAAGCTCAAAAGCTTGTTTCTCACCAGAGAAGTTGGTCTAATAAAAGATATTACATCCCCCACCTTCTCTCTCTAATATCCTAGGACTGACTACAACAACATGCTACACATGATATAAAGATAGTGAATCAGAAGGTATTATGACCAACAGTCAATCATCTAAAATGTGTAGAAAGATTTAAATGCTTCTGTCAAAAAATGTACCAGCATATTTCATTTTTGTTTAATATAGTATAGACCACAAACATTTATATTAATGACCCATTTCTAATCCAAATTTAATTGCAATCGTGGAACCATATTTTCTAGCCTGGCACAAATTGCCCATCTTTTAAAATGAGCTGATGTTCTATCTAGCCAAAAATCATCAGACCATTTAAGTGTCCCAATTTTCTTTATTTTAATTTAACTATTTTAATTTTAGTCATTTCTATCGCTTTCATCAATATTTAATGTCCAGTTTTATAGCTCTGTTTTGCCTTTGTGTTGTACTTAGATTGTAAACACATTAGGCCGGGACCATATGGTCCTTTATGTGTTTTTACACTGCTGAGCATCTCAGGTAGGGTTCTTTCCTCATGCTTTGCTGGTAGTAGCAAATGCAAACAACAACTACCAAAGTGTGTGAAAAGCAATGGCTGCATAGCAACCAGGCCAGCTGAGAGGATGGAGAGAGGGCTCCTGGTCTTATAACCTGATCTTATAACCTGGCCCTAACATCCTGCATATCAAGGTTGAAGTTTTGCCCAAACAAGGAGTTGAGTATGATTTAGGTGTTTTCCTCAAAGCACTTTATATGAGAGAAAGATACAGAGTCCCCAAGACCACATATGTCCTACCCTAGGAAGGTATGTTTTGACAATCATCTGAGATTGTAATAAAACAACCAGGATGTTTGCAAGTAATTCGAGATCAGACAGGAAGCCTACATATGGTTGCTATGGTTACCTGTTGGTACCCATAGATGACAAGCCTGTTATTACTTTGGCCATTTTCTATAAAGTGTGTGTGTGTGTTCATATATATATGAATCAGAGACATTACCCAGATGGACTGGTTATTAAAAGAAAGCTTGGAACAGCTCTTTTTTTCCCCTCGCGTTCCTTTTTGTGCTATGTACAGGCAGATAATGAACTGTGGAGAAAAAAGAAAGTTGCTTTAATAGCTTTGAAAATAAGAATCTTTCACTTATGCTCACAATTGCTGAGCCCAAAGGAGTACATCTACACTGCAATAGAACCCGCACCTGGCTCGGGCTTATAGGGCTTGGGCTGTGGGGCCAAAAATCGCACTGTAGACATTTGGTCTCAGGCTGGAGCCTGGGCTTTGGGACTCTTCCCCCCCATTGCGGAGTTCCAGAGCCTGGGCTCCAGCCTGAGCCTGTATTGTTACTCTGCAGTTTTATAGCCCTGCATATTGCACCCTGTAAGCCCAAATCTGCTGACCCTAGACAGCTGTGGGTGTTTTATTGCAGTGTAGACATATGCAAGGATGCATAAAAGTTTGGATAGTGTTGGTCCCAAATAACAGTTAAAATTGTGTTGATTTAACACCAGACATAGCAAAATAAACGGACCTTACTACTGTTTGCACGAGATTATGGGCAACAGACTACTTGAGACAGTGAAGTGCTGACATTTTAATAATGGGGTCCCACAAAATTTTCTCCTTTAGCCTCTGAAAGACATCCTATACCAGCAGTGTGTGTGTGGTCATGCAGAGGAAGGGAGTGGAACTTGGGATTCTGTTTGTTTTCCCATTTAAACCAAATACTTTTTTATAATCCTAATGAAGGAGGGAGACAGAACCATTTGGCAAGCACACGTAATGCTTAAGTGCATTTGCCTGGAAACACTTATACTCTGTTTCTGAAAAGTATACTTGGTATATTGATAGTATGGCACAGCGTTCAACGTCTCGGATTTACAATGAGCAGGGTATGAGAATGAGGAACTGCAAGGAAGTTTGGGGATATCCTCCCAGTTTTTTAAAATGACCTTGATACAGTCTGGGGCTTTTCAAAGGCAAAAACTACACTAAACTAAAAGACATAGTTTTGTGAGCCCCAGGGATAAATTATTGCTAAGAGGAATGATTTAGCAGCATCTGTCCTTTAGTTTCAACTGCCACTATAGTAGCCCCCCTGGTGCTTTTCTGATAGATATTATGGTAAGACCCATGCAGTCTCATTTGCCATCCAAAGCAGGGAAATCATCCCATCCCTCCTTTATTTTTGTGTCAGAATTTTAACAACGGCTTCTATAAGCACCCATCGCCTCATTAAATTTAAGGAATATTTTATAGTGTGCCATTTGTTCTGGCTCGTCCAGGCTGTTTTGAAATGCTGGTAGAAGGTTTCCATTACAACAGCCAAGCGTATGCCTGAGTTGTAAGACTAAATTGTTAGAGTCAGTTATCTAACAGCATTATAATGACATTAATAAAAATGACCTGACGCAATATGATCAATGTGGTTATCCGTTATGCAGCACTTGTTCCATAAATGTGGCTTTGCAAATGTGCTTGTTATGATCGCTTACACAGACATTTAGGTCTCTTAATAGAAATATGTTGCCATTTTAAAAAATGACTTCATGTTAACAAAAATTCAGGCTTCTTCTTTGCTTTCACCAACTTTAGAAAATAGAGATTTCAGATATATATTACAGGCGTCATTTAGCAGCCTGATAGATAGCAAGTAAATATTTTAATGTTATAAAATGGAAATGTAATGTCAATAAAATATAGAGGTAACATAAACTATTTATCCTGTTTCAGTCTCCCTTACAAAGCCAACCATTCATCACACCACTATTGGAAGGTGCTCAGATTCTACAATGATGAGAATGGTATGAGAACCTATATAGAACAGAACTGTATTACGAATCATATTTTATGGAAAATATCACAGTTACAGTGCTAATTAATTGTACCTGTAATTTCTTAAGATTTCAATTAAACTAATGTACTGTATCAATTGTCAGATATATTTAAAAATGAAAATGCTTTCAATTTTTTAAAAATATCATTTTCTTAGTTATTGTATTGGCCTTTTGTCTCATAGATTTGAGATGTTCTTTTCGATAAATGTATAATAGAAAGAGTATTGTGCTAGGTGTCCTTCTAATAAAAAAGAGTGCTGTGCTGGAATGAGAGTGTAACAGATCATATTGATTCTAGATACATTTTGCTTTTTCCCTGAGTAATTGCTTTTGGTCATGCTCAAAATATATTTCCTGAAGACCTCTAGCCAAATTGTAATTTCAGCAAGTAGAGTGAACACTTCCTTTGTAGTAGCATAGTATTTGAGTGTGGTATTTAAATAAAGTGGCCTATATTAGGTATATTTGGGGAGCCAAGCACAATAGTACTTGAGAGGAAGATTTTGAAAGGCACAAAGGTGAGTTAAGCACACAACTGCCCATTGAAAATCAGCGTGAGTTGGTCCTCCACAGGAAGTGCTCCTGCCACACAGGATTGGGAACAATGTTTCCAACAATTCAGTCACCACCACAGCAATTTACAAATGGTGGGAAATACATTGATGGTCATTAAAGAAATAAGTTGGTCAAGGTCAAAATGGCAGGTTGGCTAGAATGGAATTCTGACATATTTTACAGGAAGTGCAAGAATCACCTAGGTGCAGCCAATTTTGCCAAACTTCAATTGTCTTCTTGGACCTGGAGGTTCCATTCACTCACACCCTTGATTTACATAGGGATTTATCCCACCAGTCTCATCCCTTCCATCTTCTACCCATATGCCCCGAGCACAGGATCACCTTGTATTTTCACACCATCTGCACATGATCCAGGAGTGGCTATTTGATTCTTCTCCATGTTCTTTGTTTTACAGCAGTGCTTCTCAGGCTATTTTCTTTAGGGACATAAAACAGCATGGAAATCATGGCAACTGGAATGGTAGAAAGGGAGAGGATCCACAATAAAACTGAAAAGAATTTCTGTACCATAGATAATTCCAATACTTACGCATTTCTTTTCATCCCAAATCAGGATGAAAAGTTGAAATATATTGTGAAGCAGGAATTTCAATTGAAAACATTTTGTTTAATATGTCCTATTGTTGGAAATATCAGAAGCATGGATCACATATAGTTAATGGTTCTGGTCAGGACAAGATAATACTGATGCTAAATTCATCATTGCTTGACATGAGTGTTGCTTGCTAAACTTGTCTTTATGTAGATTTGCTTAAATGATACTTACAGCTATGTAGGCTGAAGCTGATGTTTTGTACTGTTAAAGGACAGAGATAAAAGGAAGTTATTCAGTGCAATAAAATACAGAAAAGGTACTGAAAAAGCTCCTGTATTGGGAAAAATAGGAAAGTTCCTTTATAGAGTAACTCAAGTATTCTCGTAAAAAGAGCATTTGTATGCAGTTTGTTTTTTAACTGTAACCATTCTTCAAAAGAGGGTAACAAAACTATGAGAAAACTACATTTAGCAATCTATGGTCTAGGGGGGAGGTTTCGACAGAAAGGTCTTAGCCAAAGAACAACTTTGGTTCATAGTTCAAAAGATCTTCAAGAGTAATGTTGTTACTAATAAAAAATACAAAAACGCTCATAAAAAGGGATGCTGTATGGAAAAATTATACTTAATAGTCTTGTGTTTAAGGGATAAGTTGAGAATGGTTAAAAAATCCTCCAGGCAGTTTAAAAAGTAAAAAGGAGTTAGAGGGGAAGCTTAAAGATTTTGTGGCTCAGGGCCAAGTGTCAGCCACAGTATGAGAGGAACAAGTTAGCAGACAGTTAACTTCTGCTCTTGGTGAAAATCAGGCACTGTGCCATAAGAATAAGGAACTAAAAGCAGCACTTAGGCAGAATATGAAGCTGTGGGAAGACAGAAAGCATAGTAATAGTCCCAATCCTAGAAAGTGCAATCAGGCCACAAAGAATTTGAGGATGCATTTAAGGGACTGTAAGGGCATTATTCCATCCACCTGACAAGCCTGATTTGTACACCCACACACATTAGGGTTACAAAGATGATACGTGGCATTATCAGGAAACAAGCTCTACCCCCACCACCCCCTAAACAAGTTGTTTGCTAAAATGACCCCACTTATTACAAAAACCTATGGTTAAAAAAGCAAATAAAAAAAACAAAAAACCCTGAGCTGGTGCAGAATGACCAGCAGAGCCAAATTATTGAACATGTAACCAAAACCACTGTGGTCATATTAGAGTTAATTGATAAGACAATTAGCCTAGCCACAAAGGGAAAAAGAAAATGAAACCTTTTTGCTAAAATGCCAACCACTGATAATATTAATGATCCTAGAGCCCTCAAATAGTTTGTTAAAAAGTTTGTGTTCTGTCATGAACAGAATAATATGGTGCTGGATTCTACTCACTTCCTGGATCCATGAAAAGAAGGTCTGTTAATTTTGTTTGTGCTAGAAACAGAGAAAAAGGTTAAGTAAAATCATAGTTTGAAAAGTGGGCAGTTTAAAGGTGTCATTAGCTCACAATTTGCAAGATTAAAGGGGCAACTTCAGGTGTGTTAGACCTGGTTAGGGGAAGAGAAGATTCAAGAGCTCAGCTGACAAAAGCAAGCCAAATAATTTAAAAATGCTAATTTGGTCTTCCATGATGAATTGCATTAAGCACAACAAGGGATCATGACTGATTACATAAAATGCAGAAGGGAACAGGATGCTTTAAGGAGACAAGTCTGTGCTTTCCATGGACAAATAATGACTTTACTGTCTGCAGATGTACAGATCTCTGCCCCTCCTTATCCAGGCTCCCTTAATAATGTTGACTGGTACTACCAAGAATATGATTTTGAATGGCATAGGCTCTAGTTGCCCTTTGAAAATGAAAATATTGAGGAAAGAGATTAGGACACTGTCCTAGTGGCAGCATACACTAGAAAAGAAAAAAGCATCAATAAAATCAGCAGTTAAAGTATTGGGGAGTAAAGCCCACTCTCTCCAAAATGATTGAGAAGATCTTTTATTATATTCAGGACAAAGTTAGCCCTCATGTATACCTAGCCCCAACTGACTAAGTTAAGAAACAGATTTGGAGATGGTATCCTACAAACTAGATGATATTGTATAAAGGAAACTAATCATGTGTTTGTGAGATTTGTTTTATTTGCTCAGGTTGTCTGGATGACAGGAAAGAACTATATGGATCACCATCATCCTTCTCCTGCTAGCATGTCGAGACTCAGTGACAGACCTGCAGGAACAGTTGCAAGTAGCAACTATTAAAGAGTTGTGTGACTCACAGATAGATTCTGAGTGCAAATAGAAATTGTCAGGATCTGAAGGAAAGCGAGTATTCCCTTGGAAAGCAAAGATGGGGAAATTAGGTGAAACACTAGTTATGATGCCTCATGTGTACAGAAGTTGAGAAGACAGAACAAGGAGTAATGGTCTCAAATTGCAGTGAGGGAGGTTTAGGTTGGATATTAGGAAAAACTTTTTCACTAGGAGGTGGTGAAGCACTGGAATGGGTTACCTAGGGAGGTGGTGGAAATCTCCTTCCTTAGAGGTTTTTAAGATCAGGCTTGACAAAGCCCTGGCTGGGATGATTTAGTTGGGGATTGGTCCTGCTTTGAGCAGGAGGTTGGACTAGATGACCTGCTGAGGTCGCTTCCAACCCTAATATTCTATGATTCTATGATTAACTTGTTTTCTTGTGTGGTCATTTTAATAAATCACTTGCACAGCTCCAAGATGCTGAATGAAGCACATTCAAAAAGAAACTGAAGATATTCCTAGCAAAATGTTCATATTTGCATTATATCTGCACTCTGGGAACCAAGTGAAAGGATTCTTTGTGCATGTGGTAGAGTATTTTGTAAACCAGAATCATGCAAGCCTTTTTCTACTTTAGCCTCACACCTTCATATTTGGATTTTATCTTACGTTACCATGCTTCACATCCTCCAAGCCTTGTTGTTTTGCTATAATTGATTACTGAATGAAGTACATGTCCAGGGTTGAACACCTGGCCTATATGTCTTTGCTCCAGTTTAACAAGTATGAACAAAACAAATCATTTTTAATGTGAGTCTAAAACACATGTACACATTTGCATAACACCCAGAATGCTTTTCAGTTCATGGCATTAGTATTTCATAACAGTGTTGGTGTCTGAATCCTGGGAACAAACTGGAAGTTGAATATTTTGGCTATGCTGATGGATTCACTAAGATCCTTCTTGCAATTACTAATGACATTTTTGAAAACAGGTATTTTCTTGTGCCAAAGTAATCAGAAATGAACTTTTTTTCTGTGGTCGATATAAACTGCTAAATAGTAACAAATGCATATTGCTTGCCTGAAGGGAATTTGTGAGGTTGTGGGGTCTGTTCTCCCACTGAGGAGTGAAACTGCCTGTTAATTGTAATGGTGATGACATGCATCAATCAGCAGAAGCAGCAGTCTCCTATCACATATCACATACAATAATGCAGTGGGTAGTGAGCAGGGATTTTCCGGTTCCCTGCACTACATCATTCAGAAGCGACAATCCAAACCTTTCTCATTTGTCATTCAAAAAATGACTCAGGGGTTTCCTGGGATTTTAGTCAGAAAATCCAGATAAGGTCAAACAACAGCTATGGTATGTGCAAGACTTTAGAAGTGGAAAAACTGCATTATTTTTTCCTTCTGAGAAAGGACAAAGCAGTTACTTCATAGAGTGAGATAATCAAAGGCAGAAAGGGAGCAAACTCTTCAGAGAACGAAAACAACAATATTATGCATAAGCTACAAACGATTTCTTAAGCAGACAAGAATTCAAATAAAAATTGCCATGTGTTATGTTTCCATCCATATGTCAATGTTTTCCAGTGAATGAGAGTCATCATTAAGTGGATCTGAGGTATAAGGATAGATTATTTATACTTAGAATTTGTAAAGCAATTCATAAGAGATCCAAATAAACTAATCCGAACAATATATGGTCACCTATAGAACTGCATATGGATCCAATATTTCTTTCAAAATAAAGATACTACCTCTGATGCTACAAGAAATCTGGCTAACAAAAAACTTGAATCCAGACATTCCCAGCATATGAATTCACAGAATTTCTTGTATCAGCAAAAAATACAGCAGTGGAGGTGCCAATGTTGTCAGCATGGAAGATTTTCTTTGGGTTCATTGCCAGTTTAAACTGAGCTCTATTTAAAGCTATCAAAACAGTATGGGGCTTTAGATTTAAGACCCACAGTGTTTGAGTCCTATTACTTCGCATACATAGCATGTCTAGTTTGATAAATATGACCCCAAGAGCTCCAAACAATGACCTCAGTACAATTCTTTCCTTTGTTGTTCCTGGCCAGGCTTCAGGAGGCAGAACAGTAGTAAGCGTTTAATCTACAAACATCTTAGTGAATATCAGTGAGATTTCACCCAGTAACTGCATCAAGCCAAAAGTAAGATCATTTTCTCTTTCCCTTTTCAGACCTGTACATTTAATGCAGGTTCAGGGAGTTAAGAATATACACAGATCTGTGGAACACTTGATAATAATTATGAGATCTTAACACTGCTGAGGGCTCATTTCTGGCTTCTCATGACCTTTGTTAGGGCCTGCACGGAGCCGCTGGAAGGGGAATGAAAATATTTGCCACGTCTCATGACAGTTAGATTTACACCTTAGATGTTTTACCAGGACTGTATAAGCAATTTGGCAATAAAATATTCTGCCCTTGGCACTGATGGGGTTGATCTTTATTTCAAGAGAAGAGCTGCTACTATGTGCATTATTAGACTGTAAGCTCCTTAGGGCAGGAACTGTCTTTTTGTGTTTCCTGTTACCTGGCACAATGGTCCAAGACTAGGGGTGCTATGCACTATGTAATACGAGTAATAAATAAATAAATACATGTTTTTGCTAAGCCTTGCACAATCAGCTTTCCTTCCTCAGAGCATCCTGCAGGGCCAGTGTTTCCATAAGCACAGGGACTGCTCCCTGCTAGAGCCCCCTTGGGCAAAGAAGACACCCCAAACTGTGTTTGGAAGAGGCAGAACCAGAGAGCCGTGTCCTCACTTTTAAATGGCCTGCCTCAATGAAGATCATGCTGAATATTGTGCAGGGGTGAATCAGCAGACACATCCCCTCTGCTTACCTGGCGGATTGTGGCAGAAGGTTCCAGGTACAGTAAAAAAGAAATAACTTACACTCATTATCCAGCAGAGGACTAGCCAGTGACAATATGGAGGGTAGTGAAGAGGCTAGCTCTTCTAGGAGGTCTCTCATTTCAGTCCAGCATAACATTAAAAAGCTGTGAGGAATATTCATTCTCCTTATCAGAGTATTTATTATATCAGAGCCATGTCTTCCAACTGGGAGGATGCTATAGGAGCAAGAGGAGATACCTAACCCTCTAACATGATGGAATTTGACTTGTCTCTCAATACACTGTACTGATGGACCTCAGGGTGGAATCAATACCTATCGTGGTATCTGAAAGCACTTTCCAATGAATGAGCATCATCACCAGTTTTCTTCTGGAGGGAAAATCATGCTGACAGCTGACAAGTTCCAGATTTGACATCTGCTTGTGAAACCATCTCTTGCCACTGATGTTTTCCAATGAGAATTTTTTGGGGAAAAATGCGATAAAAAGATACTTGCAAGCAATTTCAGGGGTGTTTACATAGAGTGGGGGATTTTTGATACTTCCAAGCACTGAAATGGCACATAAATGTTATTTAAGAACATAAGAATAGCCATATTGGGTCAAACCAAAGGTCCATCTAGCCCAGTATCTTGTCTTCTGACATTGGCCAATGCCAGGTGCCCCAGAGGGAATGAACAGAACAGGTAATCATCAAGTGATCCATCCTGTTGCCCATTCCCAGCTTCTTATCTGTATGTGACAAATTATCACTTTTGAGTTATCAGTTTAAGACCTCTTTTAATCATGATATCTTTTCATGCACTGCTTCGTATTACTGATTAGAAAGCGTAGCTGGTCTGATTACTCTTTTTTATTACTGACTTACTTATACTGGGTTTTTCTGAAATAATCTTAAATTGAACAAGACTAAGGAAAAATACATTGGTTTACCTATACTACTATTTTTTTTACAACTGTTTCATTGAGATGCTCTAGTGCCTGTATGCTTTGGGGCAGAGATTTGAAATTTAGCATAGGAGATGAATGAGGAGCTATCTGAGCCATTAGCGATTATCTTTGAAAAGTCATAGAATCATAGAATCATAGAACTTAAGATCAGAAGGGACCATTATGATCATCTAGTCTGACCTCCCGCAAGATGCAGGCCACAAAAGCTGACCCACCCACTCCTGAAATAATTCTCTCCCTTGACTCAGCTGTTGAAGTCCCCAATTCCTGATTTAAAGACTTCAAGTAGCAGATAATCCTCCAGCAAGCGACCCCTGCCCCATGCTGTGGAGGAAGGCGAAAAACCTCCAGGGCCACTGCCAATCTACCCTGGAGGAAAATTCCTTCCTGACCCCAAATATGGCGATCAGCTGAACCCCGAGCATGTGGGCAAGACTCTCCAGCCAGACACTCAGGAAAAAGACTTTCAATATCCCAACATTGACCCTCGGTACTAATTACCAGTGGTTGCACGTTATTGACCTATTGACTAAATCACGTTATCCTATCAAACCATTCCCTCCATAAACTTATCAAGCTTAATCTTAAAGCCAGAGAGGTCCTTCGCCCCCACTGTTTCCCTCGGTAGGCTTTTCCAGAATTTCACTCCCCTGATGGTTAGAAACCTTTGTCTAATTTCAAGCCTAAACTTCCTGACTGCCAATTTATATCCATTTGTTCTCGTGTCCACATTAGTACTGAGCTGAAATAATTCCTCTCCCTCCCTGGTATTTATCCCTCTGATATATTTAAAGAGAGCAATCATATCTCCTCTCAACCTTCTTTTGGTTAAGGAAAACAAACCGAGCTCCTCAAGTCTCCTTTCATACGACAGGCTTTCCATTCCTCGGATCATTCTAGTGGCCCTTCTTTGTACCCGTTCCAGTTTGAATTCATCCTTCTTAAACATGGGAGACCAAAACTGCACACAGTACTCCAAATGAGGTCTCACCAACGCCTTGTATAATGGGACTAGCACCTCCTTATCTCTACTAGAAATACCTCGCCTAATGCATCCCAAGACCGCATTAGCTTTTTTAACGGCCACATCACATCAGGGCCGCCCAGAGTGTTCCGGGGGCCCGGAGTCTTCGGCGGCGGGGGGCCCTTCCGTTCCAGGACCCGCCGCCGAAGTGCCCCGAAGACCCGCGGTGGGAGCCCCCTGCCGCCGAATTACTGCCGAAGCGGGACCCGCTGCTGAAGTGCAGCCCGGTCTTCGGCGGTAATTCGGCGGGGGTCCCGCCGCGGGTCTTCGGGCACTTCGGCGGGTCCCGAAACGGAAGGGCTCCCCGCCGCCGAAGACCGGGCTGCGCTTCCGCGGCGGGTCCCGCTTCCCCCCCGCCCCAGCCCCAGCCCCAGCCTCAGCCTCAGCCTCTTACCCCCGGCTCCCTCCTCACCCGGAGCCTCAGCGCCTCGCCGGAACAGCCGCAGCGTGCGGCCGGCGGGGCCTGAGCTCCGTCCCGCTCAGAACCGCATGGTGAGGGGGCGGGGCTGGGAGCTCCACGCCGAGCGGAGGGAGCTGAGCTCAGCCTGGGGCTCCCAGCCCCGCCCCCACCCCACGCGCCTCTGGGCGGGGCGGGGCTCAGGGGCCCCGGCGGAGACTCGGCGCTTGGTGCGCTGAGGCTCCAAGAGAGGGGCGGAGGCGGGAGCCTCCGCTGTTCTCTTGGGGGCCCCTGCGGAGCCCGGGGCCCGGGGCAAATTGCCCCCTTTGCCCCCCCCTCTGGGCGGCCCTGCATCACATTGCTGACTCATAGTCATCCTGCGATCAACCAGGACTCCGAGGTCCTTCTCCTCTTCCATTACTTCCAACTGGTGCGTCCCCAGCTTATAACTAAAATTCCTGTTAGTCATCCCTAAATGCATAACCTTACACTTCTCACTATTGAATTTCATCCTATTACTAATACTCCAGTTTACAAGGTCATCCAAATCTCCCTGGAGGATATCCCGATCCTTCTCCGAATTGGCAATACCTCCCAACTTCGTGTCATCCGCAAACTTTATCAGCCCACTCCTACTTTTGGTTCCGAGGTCAGTGATAAATAGATTGAATAAGATCGGACCCAAAACCGAACCTTGAGGAACTCCACTGGTAACCTCCCTCCAACCCGACAGATCACCTTTCAATACGACCCGCTGCAGTCGTTATCCACCTCTGAATTTTCATTTCGATCCCCATCTTTTCCAATTTAACCAGTAATTCTTCATGCGGTACCGTATCAAACGCCTTACTGAAATCAAGATATATTAGATCCACCGCATTTCCCTTGTCTAAAAAATCTGTTACTTTCTCAAAGAAGGAGATCAAGTTGGTTTGGCACGATCTACCTTTCGTAAAACCATGTTGTAATTTGTCCCAATTGCCATTGACCTCAAGGTCCGTAACTACTTTCTCCTTTAATATTTTTTCCATGACTTTACATACTACAGATGTTAAACTAACAGGCCTGTAGTTACCCGGGTCACTTTTTTTCCCCTTCTTGAAAATAGGAACTATATTAGCTAATCTCCAGTCAAACGGTACAACCCCCGAGTTTAGAGATTCGTTAAAAATTATCACTAACGGGCTTGCAATTTCACTCACCAATTCCTTTAGTATTCTAGGATGAAGATTATCCGGGCCGCCAGATTTACTACCGTTAAGCTGTTCAAGTTTGGCTTCTACCTCGGACACTGTAATTTCCAACCCCGCACCTTCATTCCCATCAGTCACTCTGCCACTATTCCTAAACCCTTCATTAGCCTCATTAAAGACCGAGGCAAAATATTCATTTAGATATTGTGCCATGCCTAGCTTATCCTTAATCTCCACTCCGTTTACAGTTTTAAGCGGACCCACTTCTTCTTTCTTGGTTTTCTTCCTATTTATATGGCTAAAAAAACCTTTTACTATTGGTTTTAATTCCCTTCGCAAGGTCCATCTCTACCCGGCTTTTGGCCTTTCTCACTGCATCCCTACACCCTCTGACCTCAATAAAGTAGGTTTCTTTGCTGATCCCTCCCATCTTCTACTCCTTGTACGCTTTCTGTTTTTTCTTAATCACCCCTCTGAGACGCTTGCTCATCCAGCTCGGTCTAAAACTGCTACCTAAGGACCATTTTCCCTTTCTCGGGATACAGGCCTCTGACAGCTCCTGCAACTTCAACCTGAAATAATCCCAGGCGTCTTCCGCCTTTAGATCCCTAAATATGTTAGTCCAATCCACTTCCCTAACTAGTCGCCTTAATTTTGAAATCGTAAACCTTAGTCTCAGATGCAATTTTGTTTATCCTTCCATTTATTTTGAACTGAATTAGCTCATGATCACTCGAGCCAAGGTTGTCCCCTACAACCATTTCCTCAACAAGGTCCTCACTACTCATCAAAACCAAATCTAAAATGGCATCCCCCCTCGTCGGTTCAGCTACTACTTGATGAAGGAATTCATCAGCTATCACGTCTAGGAAAAGCTGAGCCCTATTATTATTACTAGCATTTGTTCCCCAATCTATATCCGGGAAGTTAAAGTCTCCCATGATCATACAGTTCCTATTAGTATTTACCTCCTTAAAAACATTAAAGAGTTCTCTATCCATATCCAGGCTAGATCCCGGCGGTCTATAGCACACCCCAATCACTATCCCAGGGGAGGTTCTAGTAGTTTTCTTCCCTAATGGACCATTGCCAAAAACAGACTCCGTATTATCCATTCCATTACTAGTTATTTCATTACAGTTTACCTCATTATTGACATACAATGCTACTCCCCCACCTTTACCTTTGTTTCGGTCTCTCCTAAACAGCACATACCCTTCCATACCTGTACTCCAGTCATGACTACCGTTCCACCATGTTTCGGTTATTCCTACGATATCCAGTTTCAATTCTCGGACCAGGAGCTCCAATTCCTCCATTTTGTTACCTAGGCTTCTCGCATTGGTGAACAAACATCCTAATTTTTGCTGTTTGGCTTCTCTCACCTTTGTTACCCAATTTGGTAGGGACCCAGTACCACCAGTATGACCTATTGGTCTAGTATCCATCCCCCCCCCCTTCCTTATGTCCAAACCCCTCCCTCTGGCTATATCCGTTCTTATCCCATTGTCCTCCCTCTCAATGTTTAAATTTGGCGTGGAGAGTGCCTGGACATCTCCCAACCGTCTCCCCCCAATACCTAGTTTAAAGCTCTTTTGATCAGATGAGCCAGCCTCCCTCCTAGAAGTCTATTTCCCTCCCTACTCAGGTGGAGCCCATCCCGTGAGAACAGTTCTCTGTCCCCGAAAGCCTCCCAGTGCCCATATATCCCAAAGCCCTCCTTATAGCACCACTCCCTGAGCCAACTATTTATCATCACAATCCTGTCACCCCTTTGTCGCCCTTCCCTAGGGACAGGTAGAATCCCACTGAAGATCACCTGAGCCTCAATTTCCTTGAGCGTCTTACCCAGCCTGGCATAGTCTCCCTTGATTCTCTCCAGCGAGAATCTAGCGGTGTCATTCGTTCCTACTTGAAGGATGATCAATGGGTTCTTACCTGCTCCTTTTAGGATCCTTTTCAACTGCAGGGCCTCATCCCGTATTTTAGCGCCCGGTAGACAGCACACCCTTCTGTTCTCCGGATCGGCCCTGGTCACAGGCCTGTCCAACCTTCTCAGTATGGAATCCCCAATCACGTAGACCTGCCTTTGCCTGTTGACAGTGCGGCCTGCTAACCTATCCCCCGTTCCCCCTGGTTGCAAGCTCCTTCCATTCCTATCATCCCTTGTAGTCCCCCTTAAGCCATCCTGCATCCTCCCGGGGCCCAAAGTTGGCGCTGTCTCCATCGACTCCTCCCCTCTTTCTATCGGACTAGCCGCTATTCTCTTCTTCCTTGCCCTCCCACCGTCAGCTACCACCTGCTGTACCCCTTCCTCATTCTCCAAACCTTCAGACCTGTTCCTTAGCTCTATTTCTCCTTCACTGGCCCTACTTTTCCCCTGCCTGCTTCTCATGGTCACATGCTTCCACTGCCCATGTTCACCATCCAGCATTCCCCCCTCACAGGCCTTAGCCCCTGCTTCCCCCTGTACCCCTGAGCATTCCCCTTCAGCCACAGCTTGCCTTTGCTCCATCAGCTGCTCAAGCCCCCTTCTAATCTCTACCAGGGTTTCTACCTGCATCTCTAGACCTAGGATCTTTTCTTCCATCAGCTCTATTAGGCAGCACTTCATGCATACATACCTCTGTTCCAGTGCCCCCACTAGGACCATGTACATACCGCAGCTGCCGCATGCAATCATCCTCGTTGTATCCTCTGCTGCTTGGCTCATGGCTGCTGTTGTCTCTGCCTCGATCAGCCTTCTCACCTGGGGAACACAGCGCACACAGCGCCGCGCCCCTTCCGACTCCCCCTGAAACTCCCACTCAAACTCCCCTGTTAACAGCCCTGTTGGCCGGCTCCCGTGCCGCTGCTCGCAGCTGTGCCACTGCCTGGCTGGGCGGCCGCTTTTATAGGCCCCCTCCTCAGCCTAGCTCCGCCCCCTACTCAGGGCTCGGCTGCCCGCTCAGCAGTCTGCCCCTACGGGCCTCTACGGATAGATACAAGCACTACAAAGACAGGTGCAAATACACAAAGACAGATGCAAATACAAATACCTGCTCCTCCAATGGGAACTCCTCCAATGGGAACTCTCCCACTCAAACTCCCATGGAAGATGGGAAAGATTCCAGAGGCACAGGCAAATATAATCCCAATCTATAAAAAGTGGAATAAGGACAACCAAGGGAATTACAGACCAATCGATCTAACTTCAGTACTCAGAAAGATAATGGAGCAAAAAAATAAACAATCAATATGCAGACACCTAGAAGATAATAAGGAGATAAGTAAAAGTCAGCATGGATTTGTCAAGAACCTAACAGCTTTCTTTGACAGGGTACAAGACTTGTGGATGGGGGCAAGTGGTAGATGTGGTATATTTTGACTTTAGTAAAGCTTTTGATACTGTTTCACATGACCTTCTTGTGACACTACACCCCATATTCATCATGATATGATTATGGCATAATTGTGATGCATTTTGTATAAAATGGGTCATGTCAATGGAAAATTTATGATCGGTTGAATATAACTATCCGATTTGTGTGCACGTATCAGTTTTGTATCTAAAGATATGAATATTGACTATGTCTCTGTATTTCAAACGTGCTTACTCTGAGCAATGCCCACAGCTAGCCTTTCGGGTACAACAATGAAGAAACTAGACAGTTTTGATGGCCCATAAGCAAAGACAATGGGCTATAAAATGGCTTAACCTTCCTGTAAACGTTTCAGCTGACTTGTAAGTAATGGCTGCCATGACTCAGAAAGGGCATGTGACCAGACCACATGATACTAAACTCCATTTTGGGTACCTGTATTTTTCCACAAACTGGGCTGGGAACTGTTTTTGGAACAAAGGGTTCCAGCTATATGTTAAAGCTATGTAAGGTGGGATGTGACATCATCTAGGGGCCTCACTCCCCACACAAGAACAATCCTAAAAAACATCTGAGAAACAAAGACTGAACTGGGGGAAGTGCTGGTTCCAGGGTAAAAGGATTTCTAGCCTGTGTATGCAAACCTGGTGGTCTGCTTGTATCATCAGTCAGGGTGAGAAATTGTTAATTCGTATCCATTCTTTCTAGTATTTTAGGCTTAGTTTGTGCATTTGTTTATTTATTAGCTAATCTGCTTTGATCTGTTTCCTATCACTTATAATCACTTAAAATCTGTCTTTCTGTTTTTGCGTGATCAACTTGTTTTTGCATGATCTAAACCAGCATGCCTTTGAATGAAGTGTCTGGGGGAAAATCTGTTGGTTAACACAGACTTCTTCTTCACATCAAGGGAGGGGCAAACTGGATAATAAACTCATACTGGTTGGGGTTTAGACAAGGGTAGGACGGTACAGCTCTGGGGTCCTAGGCCGGGAAGCTGGGGAAATCTTGGCTGTAGCCTCTTGTGATGGGGTGGCTGCCCCTCACTGGCAAAAAAAGGGGTTAAAAGCAGCCCTAGAGAGGCTGTGCCAGAGGCAGCCAATTAGAGAAGGGCTGAAGGGATCAGCCAGTCATGGCCAAGTAGGCCCATATAAAAAGGAAGCTGTAAGGCAGAGGAAGGCAGTTCTCTGCTGAGAGCCCAGGGAGGAAGGACTGTGTCCCTTGAAGGGCCAAGAGAATTGCCAGCACCCTGGACAGAGCAGTGCTGCAAACAGGGGCTGAGGGAGCCAGAGACAGCTCTGGGCTGGCTGCTAGGGTGTTGCAGGCTGAGGCCCTGATACAAGGATAGAGAGGGTGTGCAAGCCATTGATGGGAAGTGGCTGAACAGAGGACTGCAGGTCCCCTGGAAGGGGGAAGTACAGTGTGTGGCATGGCTGGAGGGCTGTGTCACTGAAGAGGATGCTGCAGTCCTTGGAGACATGGGTCCAAGAGTGGGAGTCACGGTGGCAATACACCCCCCAAAGGGGGTGCACTCAGCCACAGAGCTAATTCCCAAGAAGGCTGAGAAGGCACCAGAGTGGTGAGTGGACCTCGTTACACTCTCTATTGTTGGTTCATGCAGTGGCTAGTCAAGAGCCTGCATGTAACTGCAGCTGGGGTGTGTCCCTACCTCTGTGAATGCTGGTGGGAGTGTAGGACTGGGAGTGGGTCTGCAGCTCGTCACAGCAACACAGAGTGAGAGGTACCCCAGGCTGGTGAGTCAGAGGGCTCAGTGGTACCCCAATTACAGGTGGCACCTGGGGGGAACCTGTCACACTTCTCATAAACAAACTAAGAAAATACAACCTAGATGGAGCTATTATAAGGTGAGTGCATAAATGGTTGGAAAACTGTTCCCAGAGAGCAGTTATCAGTGGTTCACAGTCAAGCTGGAAGGGCATAACGAGTTGGGGTCCCACAAGGATTAGTTCTGGGTCCAGTTCTGATCAATTTAAATTTAGATTATGATTTAGGTAATGGCATAGAAGTACAGTTATAAAGTTTGTGGATGATACCAAGCTGGGAGGATAGGATTAAAGTGCTCTGGAGGATAGGATTAAAATTCAAAATGATCTGGACAAACTAGAGAAATAGTCTGAAGTTAATAGGATGAATTTCCATAAGGACAAATGCAAAGAACTCCACTTTGGAAGGAATAGTCACTTGCACACATTCAGAATGGGAAATGACTGCCTTGGAAGGAGTACTGCAGAAAGAGATCTGGGGGTCACAGTGGATCACAAGCTAAATATGAGTCCAACTAGCTCTAGACCCAAGGCTGCCCCTTCCTTATCTTTGTGGTGTCCTGACCCTCTCATGCACACACTTCTAGAGCTGGAAGTCTCCCTTCTGAGGTTGTTCGGGTTCTCCCCCATCTTGCAGTTTCTAAAAGGGTATCAAGCAATGGCCATTGTCACCCAAATCTGTTCATGGGTGCCACCTACTTCCACACATTTCCTCTTCACTGCCATCTGGCAGCTCTACTAGCTAGTGTCAGAAAGTGCCCATAGTCTCTAGTATATTAGCTAACAAGCATTCCAGTTATCTTTCAGAGATTATAGGTTGCTGCTAACTGCTGCTGCCAGAAGACTATGTTTCCTCTTTCTTACAGCTCTGTGGGAGGGGTCTCTTTCTTCTTCCTCTCCTTGAAGACCATCTAGGGGCACTTGCCTGTACCAGTCTGTTTCCCTGCCCTCCATTCTGTAAACTGGGAGAACAATCAGCTTAACACAAAGGAGTTTCTGAGAGCCCCAAGAGAGATCATGTGGGGGCTCTGGCAACAATGGGAAGTGAGAGAGTCCAAAAACATAGAGGTATGAAGGGTGAGACTGGCATGGATGTCCAAATATGGGGAATGAGTATTAGAGGAGGACAGTGACCAGCCTGAAATGCATCAATTTGCAGAGATTTTGTAGACTAGGCTCATGTTGCAGGTTGCAACACAGGCTCAAATCCACCTTTTGGGACACTAAGCAAACCTTTCACACAGCTCTCATATATATTGAGTTCTCAATGACAGCCTGTCATACAGGGCCAACATTTCAAACTGGTATTACTGAAATATCACTCCTGTAGTTGTGGTGTTCTCATAATGACAAGGGGCTATGAATCAAGGAGGGATTTTCTGTCAAAAGATACAATAAACACAAAAAGTATTGCATTATAAATACACATGAAGGAAAACAAGGTACTCTTATCCACAATCTCCCTTATAGCCAGATCTCTTTTTGGATGGGTGCTTTGAATAATACCACATTTCCATAGTCTAGTAAAATCGCTGTATTAGGTCTGGAGAGTAGAAGGAGACGGTTGTGTTCTGCAGCCAAGATGCTAGATAGCCCATAACCAGCACCAAGCCACATCTGTTTTTTTCATGTTCAATTTATAGGCTTTGCTCACCATCAGTTCCCAGATGGACTGCTCCAATGGCACACAACATGGGAGACAGCTTGGCAAATGCTTTACTGAAACTATACAAAAATGAGGATTTTATAGATTAGTAAAAGTATTAGTGTAAATGATCTTGAATCTTTGTAACATGTGGCTAAGTCCTTTTCAAGTTGAAAGTTATGTGCATTTTCAACTTTAAGGGTCATAACCTGCTCTCAGCTATATGGGTGCAGTAGGTGTATGGGTAAATGGCTAACTGGCCATATTGAGGGGCTACTAGTTTTGATACCAAATGAACCAAGTGCTAAAATCTTTACTCAGACTGTACACAGGCAAAACTGTCATTCAGTGGGAGTTTAATGAGAGTAAGGACTTCTATGTTATCTGTTTACTTATGCACTTCCCATCACTGTAGTATCTGTAGACTTTGCAAACATGGAAAAATTTGTCTTTCGTATCCCAGCAATAGTACATTTTAAGGGACCAAGTCACAGAGAAATTAAGTAATTTGCCCAAGGTCACACAGAAAATGTGTCAGAACTGGGAAATGATTCCAGATCTGCTGAGTCCAAATCCAGGACCTTACCCAGAAGGTTATCCATCCTCTCAAGATTTGGTCCAACACCAATACCATTTAATACTACAGAGAAACTGAATAAAATCATTACCTTGTCACCTGTGTGGAGAAGTAGGCAACAATGTTCTACTAAAGGCAAAAGCCTGGCTCTGAACACCTTTGAGCTTTGAAGAAGTTTGGTTTCAGTCCTAGATTCTGACCTGAATTTTGCAGTTAACTACTCTCCTTTTAATGGACTGAACCAAAGCCCCACACAGAAACTTTGTGGCTAAGACTGCTCTCCAACATTTACTACTTTATGGGTAACAGTTAGGAGTAGTCCTAGGTCTGCTTCTCTCTGTTATAGTCAATGTGAGATGAGCTATAGAATTCAATGAAAGCAAGATTGAGCCCAACACTAGTAAGAATGGAAAAACTGCTAGGAAGGCACCAACGCTTCTGAAAGAGGATTTTTGTAGAGCCAGCCTTGTGGAGACGGTAGAGAGGATTGCTTCATATTATATATTCTGGTTTATGTTTTTCAGGCATGAAAAGCACGCAAAGCCTGCTGGATGTATAAATTCCTAAATAATGCTACACATTTCTGATATCTCTGCAATGTACACTATCTAAAGAATGCAGAAATATGTGCCATTTCATAAGTAAGTGAAATTTCTGAAGTTACATGTAAACAACCTATAGAAAAAAGAATGTGTTTGACTAAATATAGATATATTGCTTGTCATTCAAACAGGATAATGTATAGAACAAACCTTTAAAAAGGAAGATTGTTAGGCCTTCCTGAAATCCTCATTTATGGTCAGATTGAAAGAATAAACAGATGTGACAGGATCTCATACTGATCAACTCTTCCTCTGGGATAGTGGAAGTATCATAGCTTAGGCCAAAATAAATAAATAAATAAACCAGCCCGTGATAACATCAGATCAACTTCGGTTTGGACCTAAAAACAGCTGAACTCCCAAATGAAGGATACGGTTTGGTACCACTATGACTGAGAATAGTTGAGATTTTTTTTCTTTTTTCAGTCTGGCTCATTTTCCTGCACCACAGAGCTATGGGGGGGGGGGGAATATTAATATAACTTTATGAGTTTACTGTACAGTGATACTGCTTTAGATAAGCAGGGTTTGGCAACAGGCCTTGAAGTCAGAAAGTTGATTTGTTCATTCTTGAAATAGTTTAACCCAGTCTACAACTTGTTTGTACTCAGGCCAGTGCAAATGTGCAAAAGAGAGGGGAGGGGACAAGGAGCCTTACAGGTCTGTGGCTCTCTGCTGGGTCTGGCTTTCAGTGGTCACACGGCATGGGGGATGTCAGTAAACAATTATAGCTCACAGATTCTCTGTTCTAGCTCCAGCCCCAATGTGGGTTATAGCAGCCTAAAGAGAATCAGATTTCATTTTGCTCCTGCCATTCCTAATTTCTACCTGGAGCCAGGGGGAAGAAAGTATAGGAACCGACTCTGACAGATCCACACGTCTGTCAGCAGCTCCCTTAAAACACCAGGAAACTTAGGGGAGGGTTCACTCCCTTTTCCCAGTCTGATTAGTGCTAAGGGAGTGCAGTGGGACAGGAATCTGCCCCTACTTTTTGGAGTTGAGAAGATCATTGCCAAGGAAAAGGCAAATGCTTGTGTTATCTCCAAACATAGCACTCTTTCTAAATAGTTATGAAGAAAATTTAGGAAGAGGTTTACAAATTGCTATATGTCTTCTCTCCTAGTCCAAGTCACTTCCATAGTAAGTATGGACCTGGTGTAGAATCTTGGCCCTCTGGAAGTCAATAGGAGTTGTTTTTTCATTACCTTCAGTATGACAAGGATTTCATCTCTGATTCCAGTCTACTGAAGTCAATGAGTAAAGTTGCACTGACATGAGATCAGAATCAGGCCCCAGAATTAAAACATGGAATCAGATCATATGTCTGAAGACTGATCGGGTCAAATGTTGGACACAATATTGGCAAACATTATCTCACTTGCCTTAATAGCAATTACAAAGAGAAGGGTCTCTGGAAACACCTCGGAGAAATGGGGGGAGGTGATAAGGGTATTTCAAATGCTACACTACTTGTTTTTAAAAGGTCAAGTGAGAATCTTTTTTCTTTTTGGTATAAAGTTATTTCATTGCTGTAGCATACTGTTCTCCACTGCATTTGAGTAATTGGGACTCAGAAGCTTAAAGTTGATGATTAGCATTTCCATAGGATGTAAAGCCACAAGGGACTATAGTGATAATCTAGTCGGACCTCATCTATTGTGATAAACATTCCAAGTGCACTCCCAGAGTCCCCAACTCTCAACAAAATAACAGTGGGTGTTTTTTGTTTTGTCTGCTTGTTTTTACAGCAATCTTATTTTTATAAATTACCTTAGGTCTAATAGATAAGAAAGCTGGTAGAGTTTAAGGCTTTGACTTACATACTCTGGGTATCTCAAGCGGCAGCTATTGAGTGTTAAAATTCTTTGACCTGACGACGTAAATAGAATCACAGAAGATGCAAATGGTTAATGCAGCTGAGCAGTCAGCAAAGTGAATGCAGTTAAAGGTTATACTCTTTCAGAGGCCACTGCAAGTATTATTTTAACACATTGACAATTTTATTGCCTATCATCACTGAATATCTCACTATTATTTTCACTGATTCTCCTCTGAAAAGGGCTGTGAATAAGCCAGCAGATCTAACATTTTCTGTATTAAGCTGATCCTCTAGAATTTATTGTTGTTATTTTCACTTAAAAAATCTCAAGATCAGAAGCCTAGTAGTAAATAATACACTGTGTGAAATATACACATAACACATCTGAAAATAGTTCAGTGAATTTTTTTGTCAGAGACCAGTTTTCTGTCTTAATAACAGAAAGCAAAAAGAAAAAAAAATCAACTACAGGCATTGTAAGTGTCTATCCTTTTAATATCTAAAATAAAACCTATAAAATGGTTTATTAGTTGTCAACACTAGATCTCACAGCACTTACTAGAACATTAAAAGAGAGAGAGAATTAATGTCTCCCATCACAAATATTTATTCAGATTTCCTGCCAACTTGTAAAATGTAGCTTTAAAATTGGAAGACATGGATGACCAAGAAAAAAAGATATAAAGGGGCCTCCAGAAAAGGACAGCTGAATATTCTGTTATAAGGCTCCCTTGTACATTGTGCTAGGCCTCATGCCTGGGAATTAAATTGGAAGCATTGGTGAGGTAACATTCCCATCGTGATAATCTGTAAATAATTGAGAACTAATTTATTGGCTCTGCCAGCTCCTAAATTTCCCTAGCCTATGTGCCCTCTCTTCTCCTTTTGAACATATACACTAGTCTGAGTAAAAATGAGCTCTGGTTTGGTTTTAATTCATGTAATTCCTGCTCTAGTTCTGAAAATAGAAATGAAAAGGTTGACATGAAATGAAAAAGGAAATCAGTAAGTGATATTTCTTATCTATTTAAAAAACAATTAAACATTTGACCCATCATTGTAATCATATTGATTATTAATATATTTTTTATTTAGCATATAAATCAAGCTAGGTATTTCTCCCTGCTCTAATTTGCTTACAGACAAAATGAAGAGCTGACATATCAATTGAAGATGAAATAGAAGGAACTGTTCAGGAAGACTGAGGTACAAAATTTACAGATAGAAAAGACTAGCTCTGAGTCACTTTTCATACCACTTTTACAAACTGTGTAGCACCATTCATTTTGACCGAATTACTCCTGATTTATACCAGCGTGAGTGAATTTTAAACTCTTAATGAGCTCACTTGATTGGTCAGAGCATGTCTTCAAGTGTTTCATTTTGGGAGTGTCTGGAGTTGGTATAAGTGGGGTGAAAGTGATGCCAAGAAAGAAATGAATTAATAGAAATAAATTAATAGGAGAGAGAGAGAGAATAGGGGAGAAAACAGAAAAAGGGGGAGGAATTTGAGGGGGAGGAAAGAAAGGAGGGCTTAGGAGGACAAAAAGGGAAATGAGAGAAGAATAGCTGGAAAGGGATGAGGGTAGGTCAGAGCAAACAGTCAGCCGAAAGTCCAAAGATAAAATGATGTCACTGAGGTCCAGGGACTACAAAGGCAGAAGAGATGGCTTTTGTTGCAAAGTCTGGAGATTCTCAGGATCTCAACCAAGTCCCAGAGTCCAGCTTTGCAGGCTCTTTGTCACCTGGTATATTTCTGAGATGGAGCAGAGAAGTCTGGAGGATATATGGGCTGGGAAAAACAACAAAAAATACATATTGGCATGTAAGTGTGGTGCAAGTGCCCTGGAGGTCACTCCAACACTAGGGCCTTGTCTATACTACCACAGTAAGTCGACGAAAGTTACGCTACTCCAGTTACATGAATAACGTAACTGAAGTCGACATAGCGTAGGTTGACTTACCGTGGTGTCTAAACTGCATTGTGTCGACAGGAAATGCTCTCCCACTGACCTACCTTAGTCTTCTCTGGGAGCTGGAGTACCGGAGTCAAAGGGAAAGCACTCTGCCATTGATGTAGTTGGGCTTCACCAGACCTGATAAATCGACATCGCTACGTTGATTGCAGCAGTGCCGATCTACCAGTAAGTGTAGACATGGCCTAAGACTGGTGTAGTGGCTGAAGAGTAGGTTTGTTGCTGCTTCACAGCTTTCAAAGAGGATTCATTTGTCCTGGTATCAGCATAGAAATCCCCAGCAAACAAGCCCTGCTACTTGAATGAGTTGTCTGGATAAGCATTTTGGTTTTGATGTATTGTTTACTCCTCTGTACACATACAGTAGAAACAGGATAATTGATCTCAGAAGAAAAACATCATTCTGTGCTCTCTCATTTTTATAACTTGATACTTCCTTTAGCTGCACTGTTATAAAATATATTCAGGTATGACAGCATGTCCATGACTATGATTATAATTGTAATAGAAAGACCAGAGTGAAGGCACTTTGATTTTTTTCTCTTCCAAATCTGGAAATATTTTCTCTAAGTGATTCTGTCTTCACATATGACTGACTTACTCTACTTTTATATTTGTATTATCTTTCTGCATAACATTTTCCCCCAAGGATTATATTTAGTCCTAAGAACAACTTGCAGCTAGTGCATTTTGTAAATATTTCATATTTGACTTGTCCGGTATGATGTTAAAGTGCTTTAAATCTTTTCATTTTCTTGGGCAGAAAGCAAATTCAGCTTTAAAATGTCTCATTGCTGAGCTACTAAGTTAGCTAATATTTGGGTTTGACTAATGCTAAACTGGCTAGGTAATGCTTCTGATATCATTAATTTTCTACATGCTGATGTATTCTCTCATTCCATTATGATGTTCTAACTGCAGTTTGAGGAAACATATATTAGCTTTGACAGGAATTTCCTTAAACATATGAAAAATGGTACATATGTTTGATTAAATAATGTGGGACTTTCAACATTGTTCAAGTAGCTAGATATAACAATATTGTGAAAATCCATAAAGTTCTTCCAAATGATTCTAGTATGGAGTTCTTTGAAAAAAGAATCATGCTAACAGACAGACTATCATGTTTAGATGAACCAAAGAGATCACTCTATAACTTATCTCTCAGTCCTCTTCTCAAAGGAAGTCTGCACAACACCTTCAAAAGACAAATCTGGGAACATAAACTCATAATTTTTGTAGACCGTAAAAATCATGGAGTCAGACGCTGGTTTTATGGCCTATTAGAACAATATGAACCTACTAACCCTCCTTTGTCCCATGACTGCAGAGATGTTAATTGCCCACTTCATTTTAACTGGTCGTCTGCAATATGTGTTTTGTTTAACAATCTATCTCACCTTGTACTTAGCTGTGACACTCCGGGTACCTTTCCCAGACCTGAGGAAGAGCTCCGTGAAGCTTGAAAACTAGTCTCTTCCATCAACAGAAGTTGGTCCACCTTGTCTCACTCCGTTATCAGTCTCTGAAGACAAAGCAAGCCGGTGTGCTTGGGCAACCTGTCTTTCCCAGGAATAACACAGTAAAGGAAGAGAACTGTGCAGCCTGGAAATATCCTGGTCTTTTGGCAGTGGGCCCAACAAAGGCAGTGACTGGAAAGCTGGAAGCCTGGGGAGAAATACAGGTGCAGTTGTCATGAAATGTGACAGTAACCATGGATAGATGTTACTTCTAAAGATCTCTTTAGATCTGTATATGTTTGACCTCAACTTACAATGCACTGAAGCTGGTTCAACCAAAATTACTTTGTGGGTTAACAATTACAAGTTTACCTCTGAGTCGTACCTCAGTAAATATTTTAGGCCTTGTTGCTGCAGTCATATATGTGTGGGTGAGTACCTGAGCATGACTGACAAGAACTGTGCTGTTCATTGAACATTATTTCCTACTGTTGACCACAACCCCTTGATTTCCTTGAGCAGTAAGATCAGGTATGGGAGTTGGAAGGAGTTTTAACCATATTCTGCTTCAAAAGTGGGCAAATGGCCTTGCGGGGGTGGGCGGTAGGAGGAGAGTCAGATGAAGCTTGGATAGAGCAAAGAGTAACTAGAGGGGGAGTAGTGCGGTATTAGGAGTGATGAGGCAATTGCTGGACAGGACAGAGCTTGGGAGTTATTGGAGTGAACAGGTGGGATAGAGAGGTGGCTATGGGGTTGGAAAGACCTTGGGAATGCTTGAGAGTGGACAGGAGAGGGAGCATGGAACAGTTGGCGGGGTTTGTTCAGGGCTATTGGGGAGTCTCTCCCATTCTGCTTTGCTCCCCTTTAGCCATCCTAGTCTGTCACTTTCCCTTTCCACCCTATATCCTTCTGCATCCCATTGTCCCCAGCCTCTCCCCCTCACAAGCCCCTGCCCAGCCTCCTATTGACTCCTCATTTCCCCCACCAGCAGTGCACAGCAACTGAGTCAGCCAGCAGCCTTTGCCACCCTCCCTCTCTGCCGCAAGTTACCTCTATGTTGGCTTCAAGCAAGCAGGTAGACTAAGGAGCAAAGGAGAATAGTCAGCATGGCTATATGGCTGCATTTACTTCTGTCATCACAGTGACCCCTTGTGGCTGGGAGGAATAATTTCAGCTGAAATCCTGTTCACTCTCTAATGCATAAGAGCTGCAAATGTGATTGTCACACCTAATACATGGCACTTGGTATATATGCTTGTGCAAAGCCCCACGGAAGTCAGTGGGTTGTGGTGCAAGGAAAGGGGTCTGCCCAGGTGGCACTGATTGCAGGATCAGGTTCTTATTTTATAAATTGTCAGGATGAACTTTAATTTGTTCAAATTAAGTTGAATGACTAATTATTTGCTCCTAATTTATATCTTGCACTTTAGGTATTTGATATATCTAAAGGAATATAGGATTGCACAAATATTGTTTCCATATTTTAAAATTGTTTTCACATAATTTATATGTCACACACTGTAGCATCTGATTACATCAGTTTATAACACCAGATAATGGAAAGGAGTTTGACATACCCCAAAGCAATGGACTGTGTACATTATTTTGTGTCAGCAATTTAAAATATTTTTTAAAATACAACATGATAAATATAACCTGGGAAAAAAAACACCTGGAACCCTTCCTTCTATAGCTATAATGTGGTTAAGGAGAATATTATATGCTGAGAAATATTCAACTGCTAAAAGAAGGAAGTTGTATTACTGTTCAGAAATCATGGTCACGTGCTTTAGAAGCACCTAACCGAGGTGGTGAACAGCAGAATGGTTCTGATCTTGCTTCAGTTGAAGTTTAGTGAGATGAACCTTATTTTCTTCCCCTGCATTTTGAGCAATCACATAACCCCCTGCAAAATGGGTTTAAAATGCTACTGTTCAGATTTGGCAGCATTTTGTACCTCATTTTATTCAATGGGTACAAGACTCAGCAAGGTGTAAGGTGCTGGTGAGTGAGCCTGAGAAAAGAAATTTAAAGTAATTGATAATTGGAACTCAGTATTTGGTTTGTGTGACTGATCACCTTACTCCCATGGCTTTGTTTCTGTTCCAGTTGGATGACTGAAACAGTTTTAACAAGTGCCTAAAGAAATCATTGAGGTGTTTCATTTCTCAGAAAGAGGGCAAGAGTACTTTTACTCTGGGGAAAGAGAAGCATAGCACAAGCTATGCTGGTCTAGGAAATATTAAGACAGATATAGTAGTATACAAAAAGATCTAAATAAGAAAACACATTAGATCTGGCTACATATGTGGAGCCATGATTTTCATATAGTTGGGGTCCTTCCTAACTGAAGAGAGAGAGACATATGTCAGGAGGTTTGACGATGGTCTGTGATTGTGCTGCTTTAGGAGTCAAAGGAATAGTGAATATGCAGGTGAAGCCCTATTCTAGCTCAGGGGCTGAGATACACATGGATGAAGGGGATGGAGTCTGGATTCCCCAGCTCCCATTTAGCTGTCTTTCACAAAGCCTTTTTTATTCTCTTATGGGAGGAGTGGAGTGTGTTTACCCTAATGGAAGGCAATCCATCTTTCAACAAGAATACCCTGTTTGCAAGCCCTGAGTCACTGACTGGTCGTCTTTGGAATGCATCTGCTATGGCTGCTCCATTAACACAGTGCATTGGACCACCTACTTTCATGATGGATGTGAGTTTGAAGTCATTGACAGACTTTCTTATCTTCCTTTCCAGTCACCCTGCTTCTCATCTTTGTGAGAGAGGTCCTAAAAGATCCCATAAGGCTATACAAAGTGAAGCTGATAAGAACAGTGGAAAGAAATACAGACTTCCACCACTTCCCTCATTACATTCTGCAGTGAAGGACTGTGTTCCTTGGAGAAAGGGGCGGGGGTGGTTTCAAGGTGCAGGTTTAAGGGATGATTGTTAACTTTGGACATGAATTTGGGCATGTTTCAGCTTAATAACATATGAGACACATAGCAATGTGTTTTTAAAATATCTCAATCCCAGAGCAGTTTATTTGATCTGGAGTAAAGGAATTGTATCAAAGCAGACAGTGTTCTAGAAAATGTTTATATTAAGACAATACTTTTTAAACTAAAGCACTGTTAGCTTATTTATAATATGTTGCAATCATTTTATGCTTTCACCTTTTTATTAACAATATCTATTTAGCATCACAAGGCCTCATTTTTCTGAGCTTTGAATACAAATGACATTAGAGGTTAAATACCTCATAAAACTGTTTGTGTAACTTTATTAGCATAAGCTTCGTTTTGCACAGGAAAGCAGGTTGAAAAGAGGGAATATTTTGAATGAAAATATTTGCAGAAAGGGTACCCCTTTTTCCACTGAATTTTTGAAATGTTTTGACCAGCTCTAGTGTACAGTAAGAAGGATCAGGATTTTGTGAGGATGAACCAGGATTTGGCTTTATAAACAAAAACCAAACCACAGGTATAACTAAAACTCTGAAATTGAAGGCTAATATGACAGCACTTTTAAAATCTTGCTAACAATGGAACATTTACTGTCAAAAATCTAGCAACAGCACATTGCAACATTAGCATGAAGAGGTTAAAAATATCTGCTTACCACATCAGTTCTTAAGATCACACAGAGATTGCCCAGAGTTAATTGTCTAGTAATCCTGCCCTGATGTTTAAAATGTAACAGTATTTCATATCTTATACCTTTCAAAATACATTTATTTCCAAATTCTGTATTCAAGTTACTGAGAGTGAAAGTCTGAGATTTTGGAAGCCTTCTCTTAGCTGCAAATCTTAACGATGTAGTCAGTCGGTGGCTTCAATTAAGGAATCTGAAATTGATCATTTTTACTGGAACAACAAATCTATTACTAAAATCCTTGCAAGCATTGTGAATTGGTTTACATACTTTTTGCATGTTGAAATTAGTGGTAAGCACATGAAGGTTGTTTTCCATTTCATGCTGGGGATTCACTACAGTAAAACTATTTGGTATTTCTCAACCCATATTTTTAACCTAAACCAAAAAGTCCTAAGGACACTATACTGTTTATATGTTTCAAATGGAAAAGCAGAAGTCAGAAGGAAAACATTCTTCTCTGGGAAGGATCCCATCTCATTCCAATGACTTGGGTGACCTGAAATTTCCAGTGGGGAGTTCCTGACACTGATAGAACAGCTGATGCAGAATATTTATTTTTACCTTAGGACTTTGAGAAACATTTCAAATGTGTTATTTTAGAGGTGAGAAGCATATTTCCTTCTGGCTATTATATATGTATACTGACATTTGATAAGGCTAATGGCATGGGCCTGATTCTTCTGTCTCAAGGATTTTTCCTGCACTGAAGTCAATGGTAAAACTGCCATTGATTTCAATAGTGCAGAATCAGGCACTCACAATGGTGTAAATCAGGAGTAATTGAAGTCAGTGGTATTCAGCTAGGTGAAAATTGTAAGCTTGCAAAGAACGAGGCTCAAAGGGACCATCACAACAAAATATACTTGTAGAAATGTGCCTGAATCTATACAGTGCTTAGATTTTTTTTTTAAATCTAGTCACATATAATAGAGTTAGTCAGAATTTAGGCACAGCCCTGAACAAAAGATAGTTCATAAAATGCACCTTCTCTGCAGTGGCCTTGGGAGGCATTTTTGTCTCTGAGATGCTCAATTGAGGCACAATTCCATCCCTGCCTGTGCTATGAGAACTTGAGTGGGGGTAGGGAGAGGAGAAGAAATGGAGGTATGGAGCGATAATTTGCTGCTGGCTGTACCAGCAAATTTACTTACACACACACACACACACACACACACACTATACTGGCTCAGCTGAACTGGCTGGCACATAGGGAGGCGGAGTCTAGGCTCTACCCAAGGCCGGCAATTCGGCGGCAGCTTCTATATTAGCTGAAGCCGCCGCGGACAGCTAAACATAGAAGCTGCCGCCAAATTGCCGCCGCTGCGGAAACGCGCCTGCCGCCCTAAGGGCACACGGACTGCCCCCGCCGTCTGCGGCGGCAATTCGGCGTGCTGCTTGGGGGCAAAACAACAGGGACTGCTGCCCTTTGCAGAATGCTGCCCCAAGCACCAGCTTGGAATGCTGGTGCCTGGAGCCGGCCCTGGCTCTACCTGTTTCCCACCCACTCCCTGTCCACGCGTGCCAGTG
Organism: Mauremys reevesii; assembly: GCF_016161935.1. NCBI lineage: Eukaryota > Metazoa > Chordata > Testudines > Geoemydidae > Mauremys > Mauremys reevesii. Next base: position 151,705,106 of record NC_052625.1, on the reverse strand, counting down.
TGGAGTAAGTAATCACTCAGCATTCAGATAGAATCTAGGGGTATAAAAGGGATTCTTGCTCTCCCTTATTCCTCTGCACAGTGGTGCAGTCTGTCATATCTAGCTCTTTTTTTATCATACCATTTAGTACACAACCACCCCACAAATATACTGAGATAGGCAAAACCTGGTGCCACAGACCCTTCATTCATTGAATGCCCCAAAATTTAATTGACAGGACCAGACCTGGAAAGGGAATAATGTCAACAGTTAAAATTTGTCAAATGCAAACTAGAACTATTAGAAAGGGCAACCTTTTCTGTAACTCTGGGTATCTTGTGAACAGACTTACAATCTTCAGCCCTATTAATTCTGTCTTTATACCATTGTGGAATAACCTAATAAGATCAACTTAATATTTAGGAGCAACTATACAGAAAGAGGCATATTACAGAACAAAACATACTACTTTTGATTAAGAGATGAACAAGTATCAAATAGTATTAGAAAGACGATTCTTTCATTGATTATGTGTTACTAGATACGTGTCCAGCAAGATTTGAGTTGGTATTAGTTAATTATTTATTAAATGCCCTAAGTGTACATGGTATCAGTGCTACTACTAATAATTATTATTTATAACAAGGTTATGATTTACTGACTTTTAAATGACCATGAAAGGGAGGGCTCATGTATAGGGAATCAATCCCAATGTTCTAATCTATACCACCTAGAACAAACCTCTAAGAGCTATTCCACTGAGCTGGGATTGTCAGCATAGAGCACGTCCAACCCTGACACATGAGTAAATTAGAGGGAGATTGAAAGCCCCTGAGCAAAACTTAACCAGGGCAATTGGCTCCCACTACTTGGGGTGGGGAGGGGGCACATAGTATTGACTTATATGCCAAACTCCTTCCACTGACAGGGTTGTCAGCAGACAAGAGTTTGGACCACAACATGACCTGTTTTTCATGTGGGCAACCAGGATACATCCAAAGAGAATGCCCCTTATGGAGTGTAAGAATGCCCAGGTATGGACAGCAGAGAGCAGAGCACAAAAGAAAGGACCCACCAAAATAACAGTCCCTTTGTATGGATCAATGGGATGAAAGTGCAAGGTCTGTTCTACTCTAGATGTAGTCAGACTTTGGTACAAACTCCCTTGGTAGGGATGTAAGGGACCCCAAGCTAGACAATCTTCCTCTAATGCATACATGGAATTATGAATGCCTACACCAGCAGGTGACTATGGTTAACAGTGGGCTGGCATAAGGATGCCCTTCTAGAATCTCTATCCTCAACATCCTGTCATTATTGGTCTGGATTGGTGGTACTCCAAGGAAATTATTCATGAGCTGGGAAAGTCTGAGACTGCAGCCACTGACCCAGTCTTGGCATCCGGATTAGGTCCTGGACCAGCAGCACTAGCTAGGTTAGGAGAATCAGACAACCCCCTTCAGGGGTGTTCGAAGCTCATCCAGGTCACAGACAGAAGCAGTAGCCAAGGAACTATCATTGCCAGATTTGGAGGCCCTGACTTGTGACACAGATTAAGTTTGTGAACAAAGGGGAGATCATATGGTGAGCTGGGCCTATGATCAAATTGATGCTGTGAATGATGAGGTGATAGACCCCCAATGACAGAGGCAGTAACTGCATTTCATACTCTAGAAAGCATTTACATTGTGTCCAACATGCTATATAGACTGGGGAAGTAATAACCCAATTACTGATACCCCATATATACCCCCAAGAACTCCTGCAGTTAGCTCATGACTTTGTAGGGGTTATTGAGTTTCCGGTCCTCCACAGTTACCAGAAAGGACCAGGATGTGTTGCAGCAGGGAGCTTAATAAATATAGGAACTTTCTGGTTGGGGAGTTCTCTATTTGCTACTTAAATCATGGTCCTTTGTGTTAATCTCCTCTCAGTAGATGGTATTAGCAGTGGGATTCGAACCCACACCTCTATATGGAGTAAAGAAAAGAAAAGCTAACCCCAGACTGCCAAGTAGTGAAAATGGAAAATCACGGAGGACTCCTGTGAAAGCAGCAGCAGGAAGGAGGCAGAGCCCTGTCTCAGTGCAGCAATGTAGCCCATAGTGCACATGATTATGTTAAAGAAGTTTGATTTTGGCAATTCAGGCAGCTGGCCTTGCCAGATCTGTAGATTTAAGCGATTCTGGATGGCTTCTTGTTTAACAGAGAAAGCACAAGAATACCAGATAAATGCCCTGATATATGCCCTGGGTCACACTGATCTGGAGGATGGCGTGGACTGCACTCTCAGCAAGTTTGCAGATGACACGAAACTTGGAGGAGTGGTGGATACGCTGGGAGGGTAGGGATAGGATACAGAGGGACCTAGACAAATTAGAGGACTGGGCCAAAAGAAACCTGATAAGGTTCAACAAGGACAAGTGCAGAGTCCTGCACTTAGGATGGAAGAATCCCATTCACTGTTACAGACTAGTGACCAAATGGCTAGGAAGCAGTTCTGCAGAAAAGGACCTAGGGGTTACAGTGGACGAGAAGCTGGATATGAGTCAACAGTGTGCCCTTGTTGCCAAGAAGGCTAATGGCATTTTGGGCTGTATAAGTAGGGGCATTGCCAGCAGATCGAGGGATGTGATCATTCCCCTCTATTCGACATTGGTGAGGCCTCATCTGGAGTACTGTGTCCAGTATTGGGCCCCACACTACAAGAAGGATGTGGAAAAATTGGAAAGAGTCCAGCGGAGGGCAACAAATATGATTAGGGGGCTGGAGCACATGACTTATGAGGAGAAGCTGAGGGCACTGGGATTGTTTAGTCTGCAGAAGAGAAGAATGAGGGGGGATTTGATAGCTGCTTTCAACTACCTGAAAGGGGGTTCCAAACAGGATGGATCTAAACTGTTCTCAGTGGTACCTGATGACAGAACAAGGAGTAATGGTCTCAAGTTGCAGTGGGGGAGGTTTAGGTTGGATATTAGGAAAAACTTTTTCACTCAGAGAGTGGTGAAGCACTGGAATGGGTTACCTAGGGAGGTGATGGAATCTCCTTCCTTAGAGGTTTTTAAGGTCAGGCTTGACATAGCCCTGGCTGGGATGATTTAGTTGAGAATTGGTCCTGCTTTGAGCAGGGGTTGGACTAGGTGACCTCCTGAGGTCCCTTCCAACCCTGATATTCTATGATTCTATGATGATGACCTCCTATTTGTTCTGCCTCTCACTAATGATGAAAAAAAGAATACTCCAAAGTGAAAGCAATTTCTGATGCCCATTCCATAGGCAGACAGAATTTTATATATGAAAGGGCCAAATTTAATGGAAGATGCCAGGAACAAGGGAAAATAGCTGAGGCTTTTATTTCTGGATTTTGTTTGCACTGTTGTCACTGTGTTGGACCCGGGATATTAGAGACACGAGTGAGGGATATAATATGTTCTGTTGGTGAAAGAGACAAGCCTTCAAGCTTACACAGAGCTCTTCTTCAGGTAAACTTGAAAGCATGTCGCTTTCATCAACTGAAGTTGATCCAATAGAAGATATTATCTCACCCACCTTGTCTCTCTTTTATTACCACAGTTCATAGTCTTGCTGAACATTGCAAATATGGAATGTGAGAAGAATAATTAACAAGAGATGAGATACTTGTTCGTATAAGAGACAACAATTTATCAGCACAGCTTCAGTTGGACCCAGATCTCACATGAGCAAAAGCTGTAGCATAAGTGAGAATATAAGAAACCATAAAGAAACAACAATGTGATTTACATGCTAGCAGCATAGGGGAGACTGCATCGGACAATATTGCACAGTAAAGAGAAGACACAAATGTGAAAGAATTCAGACTGAATTTACAATATAAAAATAGTGTACAACTGGAGAGGAGGAAAGCAGGGAACAAAGTTTGGCTCAAAAACTCCCAGAAATTTGGAGTTGTTCAGAAATTGGTGGGAACTCCTTGATTGTACGTAGTGGAGACTTCACAAGGACTTCTCTAGAGGAATAGGGTTCATTTTCAATATTTACCACCAGAACACGGAGAGGATCTGGGATATACAAGTGCTGTCAGGAAGTGAACGCCCTCCTCAAGGACTTCACACACAGACTCAACAGAAGCAGGGACACGGTTTGGGAGACTGATCAGACTCCCTCAAAGATATGATCTTTAGAGTACTGCTCAGGACTATTTAAATGTAACTGAGAAGAGGACATAGTAATGCAAATAGTTTTAAGGAATTCAAAGTTTACTTTGAATTGTCATGTGTACATATACTGGTTTAGAATTTAAGTTTTAATCTTTTATGATAAAGAAAATGAGATGTGGAGTGGTTATAGAATTCCTGGCTCTCTACAGTTACTAGAGAGGACAAGAATATGTTGCAGCAGGGAGCTTAATAAATGTAGGCACTCCCTGGTTGGGGAGTACTCTAGTTGTTTCTTACAGCATGGCTCTTTGTGTTTGTCTCCTCACAGTACAGTGGCATTCCTTGTGCTGGGCACTTAGGCCAGAAGAAGACCCTGTCCTGTGTATTAGCCTATTTCTACTGGCCTGGAGTCCACCAGGAGTTCAAAGAATATTGTGCCTCCTGTCCTGATTGCCAATTACCTACCCCAAAGGTCCCCTTGATCCATTCCTCTATATCAAAACTTCTTTTGAGTGAATGGGAATGGATATTGTAGGCCCCCTGGGAAGGAGTGAAGCATGGCCATCAGCTCTTTCTTGCAATTGTAAACTATACCAACTGACATCCAGAGGCCATGCCATTATGTTCTGAAAAGGTGACAGAGGTCACCCGAGAACTCTTGAAACTCTTTTCTGAAGTAGGGATCCCCTGAGAAATATTGCTGGATCAGGAGGCCAACTTTACATTCCAGTTAATGCATGAGCTACGCTCCCTATTGAATACCAAGTTGTCTATCATCCACAAAAAGGTGGATTGCCTGAGAGAGTCAACAAAAACCTAAAGATAGTGCTAAAAAAAATTGTATCCTCTGATCCCAAGCATTGAGACCAATTACTTTCTCCCCTTTTGTTCATGATAGGGAGGTACCACAAATTTCCACTGAGTTCTCTCTCTTTGATCTGTTATACAGGCAACAGCATCACAGAATATTAGATCTCCTATGTGAAGGCTCAGAAGCACAGGATCTAAAGGCAACCAATACAGCCCAATATGTTCTCCAGCTCAGGAAGCATCTCAAGAAGTTGGGAGATTTTGTGCATGAAAAGCTGTTGGTAGACCAGCAAGTGCAAGGACAAACAAATAACCAGTGTGCATGCCCATGGACTTTCCAGCCCAGAGGCTGAGTACTGCTACTACTCCCCAACATAGAATCCAAATTGCTAGCCAAATGGCAAGGGACTTTTGAAGTGGTTTGCCAGGTTGGACCTGTAGACTACAAGGTCCACCTGCCCGGGAGGCAGAAAACCTGGCTTTACCATGTGAACCTGTTGAAGCCTTGGAAAACCAGAGAAAAGATGTGCACCACTCCTTACCCACGGAATGGGGGCCTCAAGCGCCCATTCACAAATGGAGCTGGGTGCCAAATTCCTACATGAACAAAGGGCCCAGGTCTTATAGTTTGTTGAAACTTTCCCCTATGTAGTGTCCTCTGCACCTAGCTGGACCCAGCTGACACATCACCACATCAAGACAGTTCCAGGACAGCTGATTAGAGAGAACCCTCACCCCTTAACCTGGAAGACGTAGGAGACAGTCTGGGAAGAACTGCAGGCTATGTTGAACTTGGGGTAGTTGAGGATCCCAAATTGACTGGTGAAGTCCCACTGTCTTTGACACAAAACCTGGTGGGCCAATGCATTTCTCTATAGACTTTTGAAAAGTGAGTGATATTTTGAACTTTGATGCATATCTGGTGACACAGGTGGACAAGTTACTGGAATGTTTACGGTCTGCCAAGAATCTCATTATTTTAGATTCCACACAAGAGTATTGGCACTTGTCTCCTGGATCACAAGAAAAGATAGCCTGCTCAAAACCCTTTAAACTCTTTCACTTCTGGACACCCTTCAACTTTCACAGAGCAGCCACAACGTTACAAAGTTTAATGGACAAGGTGATCAGGCATCATCAGCAGTATGCTGCTGCAAATTTGGGCAATATGGGGAGAGGGATAGCTCAGTGGTTTGAGCATTGGCCTGCTAAACCCAGGGTTGTGAGTTCAATCCTTGAGATGGCCACTTAGGAATCTGGGGCAAAAATTGGTCCTGCTAGTGAAAGCAGAGGGCTGGACTTGATGACCTTTCAAGGTCCCTTCCAGTTCTAGGAGACTGGTATATCTCCAATTTTTTTTTTTAATAGTGATATATAGCACCACAGGGATGACCACATATGACACATTTGAGCCATTGGCTGAGGCAGGCCTCACACCCAATCCATCAAAATGCAAGTTGGCCAGTCAAGAAGTTACTTACTGGGGTATAACGTCGGGGGAGGCCAACTTAGGCTTCTCACAAAACTAGGTGACTGGGCAACAAAATGGCAGATTAAATTAAATGTTGATAAATGCAAAGTAATGCACATTGGAAAACATCATCCCAACTATACATATAAAATGATGGGGTCTAAATTAGCTGTAACCACTCAAGAAAGAGATCTTGGAGTCATTGTGGATCGTTCTCTGAAAACATCCACTCAATGTGCAGCGGCAGTCAAAAAAGCAAACAGAATGTTGGGAAACATTAAGAAAAGGATAGATAAAACACAGAAAATATCATATTGCATAAATATAAATCCATGGTATGCCCACATCTTGAATACTGAGTGCTGATGTGGTCTCCCCATGTGAAAAAAGATATATTGGAATTGGAAAAGGTTCAGAAAAGGGCAACAAAAACCATTAGGGATATAGAACGGCTTCCATATGAGGAGAGATTAATAAGACTGGAAAAGAGTTCAGCTCGGAAAAGAGACAACTAAAGGGGGATATGATAGAGGTCTATAAAATCATGACTGGTGTGGAGAAAGTAAATAAGGAACTGTATTTACTCCTTCTCATAACACAAGAACTAGGGGTCACCAAATAAAATTAATAGGCAGCAGGTTTAAAACAAACAAAAGGAAGCATTTTTTTTCCACACAACACACAGTCAGCCTGTGGAACTCCTTGCCAGAGGATGTTGTGAAGGCCAAGACTATAACAGAGTTCAAAAAAGATCTAGATAGGTCCATCAATGGCTATTAGCCAGGATGTGCAGGGATGGTGTCTCTGGCCTCTGTTGGCTAGAAGCTGGGAATGGATGACGGGGCATGGATCACTTGATGATTACCTGTTCTGTTCATTCCCTCTGGGGCACCTGGCATTGACCACTGTCAGAAGACAAGATACTGGACCTTTGGTCTGATCCAGTATGGCTGTTCTTATGTAATTAGCAAAGTGCAGGCATTATTGGCATGTCCCATCCCTCAAATGAAAAAACAGATAAGATGCTTCTTTGTACTAGCTGGTTATTACAGGTGGTCTTGTTTTGCCACATTTGCAGCTCTTCTGACAGATCTAATAACAGGTGGTAGTCCAAAGAAGGTCCACTGGAACAACTGGAGAAGTCCTTTAATATCTAGAAAAACAGTTGGTCCAGGAGACTGTTCTCTTCAATCCAGATTTTTCAAAGGAGTTCATTTTACAGATGGATGCTTCTGATGTTAGCCTAGCTGCTGTACTGTTTCAAGAGGCGAATGGTGAGAAGCAACCGGTTCTGTACCTAAGTAGGAAGCTGTTCTCCAGGGAGAAGGCCTATTCCATGATAGAAAAAGAGATTCTAGCAGTGAAATGTGCCATAGAATATCTTAGCTATCATTTACTGGGTAACGCCTTTTCCCTCGTTACAGACAATATCCTCCTCTGCTGACTAAACACAATGTATTAAGCAGTGGTACTTTGCTCTCCAGCTCTATAATTTTAGAGTACAACATCTGACTGGAGCAAAACACAGAAATGTGGACTTCTTTCCCCAGGCAGTGGGGGAGTCAGGATCAGATGGTGGGATCCTGAGCTCTGTCTTGAGAGGTGGCGTATCTGGTGGGGCAGAGCCCCACCCAAATCAGGAAGGGTTAAAGAGAGACTCTGGGCACAATCAGCCCCAATCCCATGCACCTGTGAGGCCTGTCAAGCCTGTAGATGGGTGGGTCCTTAAAAGGGAAGATCCTGGCTCATTGCAGGAAGGCGCTCTGAATAAGCAGAACTGTAACACAGATTTCCATAGACCCTGGAAGTAGGGGTGACTGAGAAGGAAAATGGCTTGCGAGTCTTGGCTGCCCAACCCCTCCCAGCTAGTAGAAGGGCTGGTACTTTTCTCCTCCCCCACACCCATTTGGCTTCCTGAAGGTCTAGGACTTTGCTTTATGTGGGCTGCAGCAGCATATGGACTCTGTGGCTTGGATTGTTTTTACCCTCCTCCTCTCCCCATAATGGGACATATGCCCTGAACAGCACAAGAGGGCCAGGCCCTGGTCCTTGAGACAGGAGTCAACCTTCTCCCCCCAGGGGCAATAAAGAAGGGATAGCCTAATGCACTGCCTCTTTAGGGTATTGTAAATCCCTTTTGTGCCACACTTGCTCCTGTTCTGAGGATCTGGTCCTTGAAGCCAAGAGTTTTGAGTGCTATTCCTAGCTCTGTTGACTAGCACCATTACCTTTTGCAAGTCACATAACTTTCAGTGTCTGCATTGGCCCACCTGTAAACCAAGCATCGTAACATTTGTGTTACAGAGGCTTTGTGGGGCTTATTGCACGAATGTCGGCATAGAACTTTGAAAACATCTAATGTTCTAGGTATTGCTATTTCTATTTCCAGGAAGACCCAGAATAACTTCAGATCTTGACTACTAGGTGATATTAGAAATAAACATACATACAGTGTAGCAAAACTGAAATAATAAATCCTGTATTGAATTGGTTCTGGGCATTCATAGGAAGACTATGAACAGGAAGGAGAAGTTTTGTCTTCTCCTTTAGTGCCTGGGGAGCTAGGGACCTACACAACATGGGATGGCAAAGTGATTATTGTATTTCCAAGGCCTGTGACAACACCTCCACACATGGAAAGGACTCCTTTCAAGTTGTGGGGAGGGATAGCTCAGTGATTTGAGCCATAGCCTGCTAAATCCAGGGTTGTGAATTCAGCCCTTAAGGGGGCCATTTAGGGATCTTAGGCAAAAATCTGTCTGGGGATTGGCCCTGCTTTGAGTAGGGGTTTGGACTAGATAACCTTCTGAGGTCCCTTCCAACCCTGATATTTTATGAAATGCCAAAAGGGATAACACCAAAGTAGTGAAAAAAATAATAAAATCCTACTGATTTTGCCAGAGACTTAAATGGCTTCTCTAAGCTCTATAAAAGTACCAACACACACAATGCAGTGAAAGTGGTGAGCACTGAACATGGATTTGTAGTACCATTTTAAAAGTGGCAAACCCTCTCACTATTATGAACAGCCCACATCAGTGGAAAGTTTGAATGCTTGTGGGCATCTTAAATGTAACCAGTCTGTACTTGTGATTAGCATCAGGGTACATCTAATTCATAGTTACTTTCTTTGCCATGAGAGCATAGAAACAACTTACAAGCTATCTATTTATCAGCCAAAAAGAAATTTCAGATGGGCTACCTGAGGAATTTCAATGAGCGCATGAGGCTAATGCCCTTAAGGTGTTCACTTATTATGTATATTTGTGCAGAGGTCAAGGCCTTTGTTAATCAAAGTGAAAACCAAGGTCAACTGACCATTCATATAATTTAAGAACAGTTCAGCCCATTTCAGTCCAGCATTATACTTGGTTACACTAGCTACAAAATATCATTTTCATTTATAAGAATCACCACATCTGCCCCTATTGTTTCCATACTTAACCATCTGCAAATCTTTAATTTTTATTCCTTGAATTGTACATTACTGTATGGACATAATAATAATGAAGACAATATGTTACAGTGTCATTTATGCTTTAGGTTTTCCTGAACTGAAATTCATTAATACCATTAGGGGTCCAGATAAACTCAAATATTCTTAACCTATGAAATCTGAGTATGTTTAGTATGTTAAGAATTTTTTCATAGCCTTTGCTTCAGTCTCATTGATAATAATCTTAAGAAGTCCATTTTCTACTCCATACAAATGAACTGTATCTGAACTTGACTCTTCTTCCCATCTACCAAGCCCTCCCTCCCTCCCAATTCCAGTAAGCATTCTGATCTCATTACACTGCTCACCCCCTGCTCTGACCCCTGTAAGCAAATAAGAGCCCTTATCATAAAAGGTAACAGACTGACTACAGTGGAGTTTGCAGTGTTGTTGCAGCTGTTTTGGTCCCGGATATTAGAAAGACAAGGTGGCTGAGGTAATGCCTTTTATTGGACCAAGTTGTGTTGGTGAGAGAGATAAGATTTCGAGCTTACACAGAGCTCTTCTTCAGGTTTGAGAAATGTACACAGAGTGTCACAGCTAAATACAAGGTGGAACAGATTGTTTAGCATAAGTACTTAACCTCCTTTCCCTTCCCCCTATAACTGGAGGGGTGTTAATGGGCCACTTCACCTTGAATGGTGAGCCTTTGTTATTTTAAGTGCTTAAATGAGAGCTGAAAACACTTGTGGTAGGACAGTGACAATTGCTAAGAGACTGACCTGCAGAGGTCACAGCAGAGAGGCAAGTGGCAGCAGGAGGTAACTGACAGTTAGCTGGTGGAAGCAGTGAGCAGTCAGACAGCGGCAGCAGTGAGCAGTCATCTGGCTGGAGTGACGAACAAGCAGCCGCAGGAGCAGCGAGCAGTCAGCTGGTGGGAGCAGCTGGTGGGAACAGAATGTTGGCTGGCAGGGCAGCCAGATGGTGAGGAACAGCGGCTACCAGGGTGGACAGGTGGACAGCAGAGAGGAACAGTGGCTGGAGAGGCAAGTGCTCAGATGGTGGAGCAAGCAAGGTGCCTTCTTTCCCAGGTGCGAGGTGAACTCACACAGGTGCACCTCTGAACCCTGGATCCTCATTGACCAAGGACAACCACAGTGAGTGGGGTATGGTGAGGGAGCAGAAAAAGAACTTTTGGTTGTAGAACTCAAGAACATGAGGCAGAAGGCACTGCCCCAGGCACGCTGGGGTGGGTGTCCTGCTCACAGTTTTATGATTATGAATCCTGCTTGTGGCATTTTCTGTAATTAATGTCAGGAGACTTCCCTCCTTTCATTAACATTTATTTTCTACACTCAGATTCTGTGCTTGCAAGTGGGGAAGTATGGTCTCTTAGAGGCGCCAGGGGTGGTGCGTAATTTTACCAGGTTACTGGGTGGGGACTCAAGCCAGTTCTGTGTTGTGCTGTTGTAATGGAACCCCTAGATATTGAACCCAGCCCTGGTTGCTGCCGGCTCCACCTGGCAGAAGGGTTACATGACTAAGACAGGCTTTCTCTCATTGTTAATGTGTGCGTGTGGGAGTTATATTGTTTCTTTGTAAAAATATAGACATATAAATAGATTAGTAGTATAGGCCCAGCCAGGCCTCATCGCCTCAGATTAAGGTCAGGGAGTTAGCAAACATTGAGAGCTGTGAGATACGGCATACGTTCAGGAAAGCAATTTATTGATGATGAGGGATTGTGCCTCCTATTTCTCAGTTACTGTGTATCTCTGTGTTAGAGTGCTTAGTTTACCACAGAGATTTTGCTGTGTCAAAGTGGACCTCAATGATCCATGCCCCTAGGTTCTGTAACACATATGCACCACTCTTGTGCATACATAGTAATGCATGGAGGGGGAAAAATGATGAAAAGTCTTTATAGCTCAACTGGAGGTGTGGAATCTGCACTTTGCCCCCCTTCCCCTAGTACATGGGGCTGGCATGGGTGCAAAGTGTACGGGGTCAAAAAAGGAAGTGGAAGACTGGGGATTCATGAAGGACTCTCTGGTCCCTAGCTCTGTAGGCCATTCCCAGTCATGCTGAGGGACTCCCCACTGCCCTGCATCCACCTCACTTATCCCTTTCCCCTACTAGCCATGGCAACATGGCAGGACCCATAGATACATTTGCTCACTCCTGCTGCACTGTCTCCATGGAGTCAAGGCATCTAGTGCTCAGTGGGAATTAATGCTGCCTCAAGCACATTAACTCTCCACTGATTTAACTTTATACTGTAGCAGTTCTGGGGGAACATGGTGTTTACCGTGGCTTCACTCCAAATTCCTGGTGCCAACCATTTTTATATTTAGCAGGGTGATAGCCACAGCTTGTCACAGCTACCTTCCTCTGCAGATCTCAGACTTTGGTTTGGTCCATTTCTATTACACTGCTGAAATACTACTCCTATCAGCCTCTCACTATCATTTTATCTGCTCATGGTGTATGGCTTGTTGGAATGTATTTAGCTACCATGTGGGAAAGTCTAAAATACAGAGTCTACTTTTTTTATTTTTGCCCCGTTGGGGCAAAAAACTATTGAGAGTTTTATCTTATCTGTCTAATCAGAACCAAGTTTTACAGTGTCTTTGCTCTTACCTGAGTCCTTTCTGGTTTATTACAAGCAGAATTATATTATTTCCCTATCTTTCCCTTTAAATATATGAAACATAAATCTGGGAACATACAGATACTCTATAAAAGTATGTACACTATAATACCAAAATCATTCTGCAATGGGGAATAATTGGCAATTATATTTATGGTCCACAGTTGGGTATTCTGAAGCTAGTGAATATTTTCTCCCTTCTCAGTATCTCTGTTCTTTTCCTCCTTCTTTCTCTCTGTTCTCTCCCTGGTTTGCATTCTCCCATACCTGAGTGCCAGGAGTGGAAACAACTGGTCTGGGCCCACTGCTGACTCTGAGTGTGGTTTAAGCAGTGGAAGAGGTGGGGTAAGGGAAGGCTGAGGAGCTTTCAGTAGGAGGAGGAGAGACCACTAAGGCTGGGCAGGCTGTCACTGAGTATGCTGTCACCATTGAGGTTGGGACCAGTATCAAGAAACAGGAGGAGCTGTAGGATGCAGTGGGACTTTCTTTCCTGTGTCCATTTAGCCCTTGGCTGCTGCCTGAGCTTTTCCTTGTTCAGGCCTTATTTCTATTAAGTGAGCAGGTGGAGAAAGCATGTGGCTGAAAATACACAAAAGGCCAAATCCAGCTCTCAAGTCTTGTGTCTGAGACTTCTGTTTCACAGCAATTGTCCTAATATTTGCAGTTTGCAATACTGTAAGCATGGTGATTTAGGCCATTAGAGTCTATAGTAAAGTGTACTTTTGACTGCTGCGCTGCAAGCATTTATCCAGTATAGGATGGTCCTTTAACATGTCTTAAACCCAAACTTTCTAATTAGGCTCTGCAATTATGATCTTTTGATCACTGAGATAATTGAAAGTCTCAAACTGCTTTCTTTCAAAATCATGGCAGAGGGCTGTTTACACTGGCCACACAGACACCTACAGAATGCCGTCGCATTTCTATCAAATACAGTCCAATAGCAGCAAAAAGTGTTCGGTGCAAAAAATAAACACATATTTCTGACTGACCCTCCTTATGTTTTACATTTATGTCTGCCATCAAAATTTACTGCTATGGCAAAGCAAAACCTAAAATAAATAGAAGTGTATTTGCAGAAATTCCACAGATTTCAGGAAAATCCCTGTGGATTTATATCAAAATTTGTCACCGATTTCTATTGTTCCTGGATACCAAGTCATGTCACATAAGACCTTCATATCATGGAGGGATAGCTCAGTGGTTTGAGCATTGGCCTTTTAAGCACAGTGTTGTGAGTTCAATCCTTGAAGGGGTCACTTAGGGATCTGGGGCAAAATCAGTACTTGGTCCTGCTAGTCAAGGTAAGGGGCTGGACTTGATGACCTTTAAAGGTCCCTTCCAGCTCTATGAGATAGCTATATCATCTTACAGATTTATTTTTGATGTCATGCTGTAGAGCCCAGGTTAAGTCTAATTATTTGGCACCAAGTAGAGTTTATTAGTGGCAGGACAGAGCAGTGAACAAATGTTACACAGTGTTTAATCATGAATGATGTGACATTAAGGAATATTTCCAGACAAAATAAGGACTCAAAACCATATTCAAAATAAAGGATAAAAGTAAAATAAATAAGGGATGGTCAGTCTATTGTACAGGCAAGTATTTAAGAGAACTCTTCCTCTACAGTGTTTGTCAAATGCTCTGTGGTTCTTCCTGCACCAAACTCAAAGCCCTCTGCCTGACCTTTGATGCATAACACAGCTCTCCCTGACTCCCCCTGTCTACACTCTTGGACCCTCTGCTTCATTAATTCCTGGTATTCTCAAGAAACTTTTTGCATCCATTGCACATAAGCATTTTCAGGCTTTCTCCTAAACTCCCCCCACTGCCTGGAATATCTTCTATGATCCTGCATGTCATACAACTTGTTTTGCCTTCCTTCATCTTTCTGCTCAAAATGCACTACTTTCTACAGTGACAGTCCCTCCATCAGTGACTCACATTCCCATGCCAACCTCATGAAAATCTAAATCAATCTAAATAAAATACATAAAACTAAAAAGAGAGAAAAAATGAAATATTATATCTATCCCTTTTGAATACTAGCAACCCCATAGCCACATTCTTTGTAAACCTTCCTCCCTTGGGTTCCCTGTTTTCTCTGTCTTGCATTGTATCATAGATCCTGAGCTACTCAGGGCAAAGATCAGGAGTCAGATCCTCAGGTGTTGTAAATCAGCATAGCTCCAGTGATATTAATACTATTATGCGAGCTGAGGAGCTCACCCCCACATCTTCATTTTCTCATTAAAGAGCCTTTCACATATGTGACACTATATCCAAATGTTAAATAACAACGAATAATGATTCACAATTACAGAAGGAAACTCAGAATTGTTGTACATTCCACACAGCTTAACAGAAAGAATGTTTGAAAGAAAATGTCTTAACTAATTAGAAAATAATCTTTAACAAATAAACTAAGGAAGCAAGCTTGTCATTTTTTCCCTGAAGGACTTGGGATTTATAATCTTAGAGAGGAAAATGTTCTGATTGGTAGAGCTAAGTAATGGCTTCGTAGCTAAGAATTCACCCTCTTTTTGTAGCTAAGGTATTCACCCACAAAAACTCATGCTCCAATACGTCTGTTAGTCTATAAGGTGCCACAGGACTCTTTCCTCTTTTCCTGTTAGCACATATCTGCATGATTTTTTTTTTCAGTTTTCCTGATTTTGTTACTTGAGCCTATTTGTGGATGAACTTGTGCAGTTCATTGTGAGTATTGGATATTCAAAATTAAAGCTGTGTTGCTTAGTTCTGATTGTCCACCTAAGTCAAACAATATAGTTTCTCTTCCCTGATTGAAGACATGTAGCTCCTGGAATCAGGTGATAAATATATTTATACACTCAAAATTAACTTTCTGCAAATACTCTTTAATAGTCACTTAAAATGTACTGTCTCCATGAACAAATATTCATTTGCTAGAATCAGGGGTTAAAGTAAAGAAGAACACGAAGGAGTGCTGCTCCCCTTGGCCCAGGTATGCAGTACTATCTCCATAACTCTCAATTCTCCATGGCTGGCACAATGAGCGCTCCCACTTCTGGTTTCAATCTGCTTTGACCAGGGAACAGAATATTCCCAGAAAGTGAACATCCAAAGCGAGTCTGTCTTTTTTAATCTGAATAACTATTTCTTGAAATATCTTGAAGTATTTGCTCAGCTCTATCAGATCATCTAGTGCATCTTAGTGCCAGTTCAGGACTGTCCCGTACAATTGTGCACGGTCCTCAGCTGGTGTAAATGGGTGTAGTTCCATCAGCTTCAACAGAGTTCTGTTGCTGCACACAAGATGAGGATCTGGCCTAGTGCATCCGTTAGAACATTGTTGAGGCTAGTTTGAAATGTTAAAGAAGAGACTGTTCCATGCCTAATATATCTAATTAACAGGATGTTTATCCTGATATTCAGCCTAATTTTTCCCTTTTTTATTTTCATCCTATTTCTGATAGTTATACCCTCTTGGAAGAATTATAGAATCATAGAAAATTAAGGTTGGAAGAGACCTCAAGAGGTCACTCTAGTCCAACCCCCTGCTCAAAGCAGGACCAACCCCAACTAAATCATCCCAGTTAGGGCTTTGTAAAGCCGGGCCTTAAAAACCTCTAAGGATGGAATCATAGAATCATAGAATATCAAGGTTGGAAGGGACCTCAGGAGGTCATCTAGTCCAACCCCCTGCTCAAAGCAGGAACAATCCCCAGACAGATTTTTACCCCAGTTCCGGAGATTCCACCACCTCCCTAGGTAACCCATTCCGGTGCTTCACCACCCTCCTACTAAAATAGTTTTTTGTAATATCCATCCTAGGCCTCCCCCACTGCAACTTGAGATCATTGCTCCTTGTTCTGTCATCTGCCACCACTGAGAACAGCCAAGCTCCATCCTCTTTGGAACCACCCCCCTTCAAATAGTTGAAGGCTGCTATCAAATCCCCCCCCACTCTTCTCTTCTGCAGACTAAATAAGCCTTGTTCCCTCAGCCTCTCCTCATAAGCCATGTGCCCCAGCCCTCCTTGTCCCACCCTAAATAATTTCCCTCTATTCTTAGTGTTTACACATTTCATATATTAGTCTTATCTTCCCTAGCTGTCACTTATCCAAGGTGTACACACAGAATTCTTTTAATCTTTCTTTTTAAGTCATTCCCTCCAGCCACCTAATTATTTTTGTTTTTTTATGGTGCTCTTCTCTGAACTCCCGCCAATATATCTTACTGGTAATGAAGTATTCAAACTGAACACAATATCCTAGATGAAGATGCATCAGAGCCAGGATAGCCTGCAAATGTTTATGGGAGAAGCAGATAAATGGCATATTGAGGATAATATCACTGGTACAGCAGAGTGATGTGTGTGTGTGAGGGGATGAATGAGGCAGATAATTTTTTTGCACAGTTATTTTTTAAACAGCATTATTTTCACATGGTTGATAAGGGGGTGCAGCTCCCTTTAATGTTTAGCAGAGAGATGGTTAATCTTCTTTTCCTACTCAGGGAACAAAATCCAGGAGTCTTCTGTCACTGCAGAGATTGCCAGGGAGCTCAGAATAGAGCAGGGTTGAACTAAATTGAATATTTGTTTGAAAGGTCATAGGTCCAAGTCCTTTTTCAATCAAAGTAAGTAGCAAAACTTCCATTGACTTAAGTGGAACACAGATCATGCCCTATATGAGCAGTGAGTTGTTGTATTTCTCATTAGGTTAGACTATTCTTTTGTCAAAGGCCACCTTGAGACAAGGGAGGGAAAATATAAATTAAAGCCTGCCTGTAAGAAGAGTGGTTTCCTTAAGTAATGACCTTTTTCCTTCACTCTCTTCCCCCAAACTTCTGGGATGTTTGTTCTTTACCTGAGATTGGTTTCACAGATCTTTCACGGGATGTTTAGCAATAATAATAGGGAAGACTTATGTTGATATCCCTTTTTAAAAATGGGCTTCTTTTAAAATATTGTTCTCTGCAGTACGTGTTTGCAGGATTGGCACGGCAAGATGCCACACATTAGATTTTTTCTGCCACTGTTGTTCAAATGATTTTCCTTGATAAACATGAACTCATTGTTCTTTACAGCCAAAAAGCTCTTGCACTTACTACTTACTTTTTTTTTTGGCCGTCTGTGCTTTGGTTTTTTTCCTTCACGCCTCCAGGAGAAAAGTTAACGTAATAAACTTGTTTATGATGGACATGCTGTTCTTCTAAATAACATGTTTCCTGTGTAAGTGCAGATGATATTTGAGTATGTGTGTTTATAGCTGAAAGTCTCTGCAAGTCTGTAGCAGATTCACCATTTCATCTGAAATGAACATAGGGTGTCTACTTGTTAAAAACAACATCATCTGTCATGTATGCACAAGACAGAAGAGAAGAAATTAATTAGGAATGATGTGTGTACTATGCATCTTTCTTAATTTGGTAACATGTGCTTTTTAAAAGGGCTTGGAAAGTGGGGTTAGAGAGAGATCACACACTGGCAGCCAGGGGAAATACAAATACAGGAGTTAAAATTCTGCTGTTTCTCATAAAAAAAATCTTTCATTTGAGACTCATTCCTTAATATATAACATATAAACAATTCTGCAACCCTTACTCATTTTGAGTAGCACTTACTGATGAAAGTAGTCACATATGCCCACCTCTTCATTGCTCTTTTACCATCTTGAGGGCAATTTGTTCCACCAAGATTGTATGAAGGGAGCGGTTCCTGCACTCAGGGACTTAATTCTACAAGGCTTGCAAGGTGGTGGAAGTGGAAAGAATAATGGATATTCATAGACTAAGGCCAGAAGGGATGGTGATGGTGATGACAATCTAATCAGACCTCCTGCATATCTTAGGCAATAGAATTTCACCAAGTGGTTCCTGCTTCAAGCCCATATCTTCTGGGTCAGTTAAAGCTTAACCTTTAGAAAGACATGCAATCTTGATTTAAAGATTTCAAGCCGATGGAACCACTATCCCTCAGTTAAGATATCTCAGATCAACAAAATTAGTTGCAATTGTGAGATAACACAGGGTGAACGGCAAACAATAGGAGAGTAAAAAGGGAATACTCAAGAAATAAAGAAACATGTAAAACCAAAAGTGAGAATGCTATAGAAATGGGACAATTAGATATCATACTAAGGATCTTTTAAGATTTAGAATAGAATACAGTTGAATGTATCAGCTAATTTGCAATGGCCTCTCAAATTTATCAGCCCTTGAAATATGGAAGGGTCTGCAAAAAATTAAGGCCTCCTACATTTGGTCAATCTGAACCATGTCTTTGGTTCTATTACCACAAAAGAGTCATTCAAACAGGACTAAGTGGACCAGTGAGAAGATGTACCTCGAAGTCCTGACAAGAGTATCTCAAAAATGGTTGAGAAAATGAGACAAGGGGCTAAAAATACATGAAAAATAATATAGGGTTCTTGAGATAAGACAGAGCCCAACCTAAACTTCCATCCAGAACTCAAATCCAATCAAAAAAGTTTCTACATGGTCTGAAAATGTCTAGTTAATCTTTTTGTTATTTTTGTTTGCCTCTGCTCTTCTGGGATTTGGCCTAGACCTGAAGCAGAACATATATTTGAGGAACATAGTTTGTGACATGTCTTAATACTCTAGAATGAAATAATATACTGTAATTATACAGTTTCTCGAGTAAACAGTTTTAAAATACATTACGCTTGATTGTTTGTTATTTCAAATCTTATAATTTATAACATTTGTGATCTAATAAAAAAAGTTCAAGACCTGATGTTAACTTGTTGCAGGACCCATTTCCTATTTGTTTTGATATGTGTTGAAACACTAATGGATATTACCAAACCCCTCAAACACATTAATAGAAAGGGTAATATTACTTACAAATAGAAATCATCTTACAAAAATGGAATTCAAGCCCTTCCCTACAGCTCTATAATGAATCTCTTAGTGTGGAGGGGAATTTTCTAGTGAAGGGACATCCTAGGCACACAGCTAGGAGCTGGTGTGTGTGGAGGAGAGGGATGTGTGTGTGGGGGGGTGCATATGTACAGAGCCAGGGGTTATTTTCAAAGGCTAGGATGGGCAGGGAAGAAATGTTGAAAATGCTACTGAATAAGTGTCAGCTCAGACTATCAGACCCACAGCCATTGGGTGGCAAAATCCATAAAAGTTAGCATGTACTGCTTTCCTCTGGATGTCTTTTTCAGGAAAGGACCCAGAATATCCACAGCTACTCACTGAAATGGAACCTCAATTATGGGAAGTGGCTGGAGCGGGGCTTTGACCTGGTCTTGGGGTTTTCCCACTCTTTGGTACACCTCCCAAGACCAGACATAGTTAGAAACATCCTTGCCCATTCCCTCCCAGTGGAATGACTTCCCCAAACACTCTTTGGTCCTATTCACCCCAGCATGGCCACTAGGATGATCATGGGCTAAGCTCAAGAGCTTTACCCGGTATCTAGTTGGAACTACCAACTGTCTTTGAGGATGCCAGCATTCCTGGTGCCCACCATAAAGAGTTTCCTTGTATAAAAGTCCTCTTTCTACCACAAACTGGTACCTATTAGACGATCTGAGAGGCAGTGGGTCGCTCTGTGCCACCATCCAAGCTCCCTGATGACTCTCATCTGCTTCCTGCCTGGAACTGTTCCCTTGATGCTGGAGATATCAGTTCCTTACTGGATTGTGGACTTGGGCTTGGCCTCTCTGGAAGTGATGTAGGTGATGGGGTTGTTTCCGTTGACTGTGGACTGCTTTTCTCTGGTGCACAAGGTTGTAGTTCAGGCTCCGGCCGAGCCTCTTCGATAGGTTTAGTTGCTTCTGCCAGTGTAGGCTTGGTGGTGCCCTCTGGAGTTGCAGTTGCAGACAGGGTTGCAAGCACTGGATTCAGTGCTGGCAATAGTTCTGGTGCTGGTTGCTCCACCAGTTCCGGTTCTGGGACTGGTTCTGGTTTGGTCTCTGGGACTGGATCCACTACTGCTGTTGCAGTCATTGGCAGGGGATTCAGTTCCACCACCTCAGTCTGGGTCTCTGGTAACAAAGACGGGGCCCTTGTAGAAGGCTCAGGAACGGAGCTAGGTGTGAAGGTTTGCTTAGCCTCGCTGTGAGTGACCATTCCCACCCTTTGGCTAGCTTCACATGGTTGGCCAAGTCTTCCCCCAGCAGCATGGGAACGGGATAATCGTCATAGACTGCAAAAGTCCATATTCCTGACCAGCCCTTGTACTAGACAGGTAACTTGTCTGTAGGCAAGTTAAGAGTCTGACTTGAAGGGTTGAATCATCACTTGAGCCTCTGGGTTGATGAATTTGGGGTCCACTAAGGCTTGATGGATAGCTGACACGTGTGCTCCAGTGTCCCTCCATGCAATAACCTTCTTCCTGCCCACACTCACAGTTTCCCTTCACTCTGAGGGTATCTGGAAGGCATTTGGGCCTGAGGACCTTTGGTGTCATTTCGATGCAATGAATTGCAATCTGTTGGGGTTCTTGGGGCAGTTGTCCTTCACATGCCCAAGCTTGTTACATTTAAAACATCACCCATCTGACTGGTCACTGGCGAGGTGGATTGTTGGAGAATGGTGTGATGGGACGATAAGGTGTCTGGGGTTTTTCTTGGGGTGTTGGGAGGGCCTTAGGTGTAGGGGAAGCCTTGGGCTGCCCCCAGTGGTAGGGTGTTGTTTCGGGTTGCCCCTTCTGATATCCACTCCAAATGCTACTAGCTTTCTTCTTCTCCACCACCTCCACCCATTTCGTTCCAATCTCCCCTGGAATCCCATGTAGGATGTACCTTTGTATTTCCTCAGGAACCTGCTTCATTTGCATTAGGAGAGACAGATCTTCCAGAGATTTAACACTTGCTCCTGATATCCAGGCAATTTTTTACAATGTGGCAGGCATGTCGGGAAAATGCCACATCTGATTTCCACCTTAGAGCTCTGAACCGCCAACAGGTGTGCTCGGGTGTTAGCCCCATTCTAATTCTGGCCTGTTTTTTAAAAAGTTTGTAGTTGTACATGTGTTCTTTAGGCATTTCAGCTGCCACCTCTGCTAAGGGTCCACTGAGCTGCAGCCTCAGCTGCACCATATACTGATCTATAAGGGTGTGGTACCCCAGGTAGGCCCTTTCGAAATTTTTTAAGAAGGCCTCTATATCATCGCCTATGTTGTATGTGGAGAATTTCTGGGAATGGGGAGTGGTACCTGGAGAAGGACTGTTAGGGTTACCAGGTGGACCTGGCTTTGCCCTTTCCATCTCCAAGCGCTTCGCCCCTTTTCTCTCTTCTGCCTCCAACTCCAAGCACTTTAATTCCATTTGTCTTTCATGTTCCTTCTGTTTCTCTTCAGCCTCCAATCTGGCTAATTCATTTTTTTTCTGGACCTCACTTTCAGTCGTTTTTGCTAACCTTCCTGCCTTTACTGTAGCCTAGCCCAAGAGCTAGGGGAAAGAAACAGCTTGCGAATTCCCTTGCTGTAGCTTAACTACTCTGCCCTCAGGCAAAGAAAAAAACAAAACCTCCAGCTGCTCTCAGCTAAAAATAAATAAATAAATAAATATGTCCCTTTAAAAAACTCCCTGTTTTTTTTTCCAGGCTGAGCCCTTTTCCCTGCCTGTTCTTCCTCAGGCAGCAAAGAAAAGGAGAAAAGGGGAAAAATCCCTGGCTTTCAAGCAGCCAAAAGGAAAAATGTGTCCTTTTAAAATCCTGAGGTCTGTGCTTCTGGTTCAAAATGATCCCACCGTGCTTCCACCATGTCAGGGTCCCCCCCCCCCGACACTCTGAACTCTGGGTTTAGATGTGGGGACCTGCATGAAAGACCCCCTATGCTTTTATTCTACCAATTTAGGTTAAAACTTCCACAAGTTCCTTTCCTTGTCTTTGGACCACCAAGTGATTTACACAGAAATTCAGGGAAGGGTTACTTGGAATCCCCCCAAATAACCCCCAAGTCCCTTCACCCTCTTTCCTGGGCTGTCTTGAGAATGATATACCAACCAGTTGCCTTAGCAATGTAAGTACAGACCAGATCCTTTGTCTTCAAGGCACTGAAATCAATCAGGTTCTTAAAAGAAGAACTTTGTTTATAAAGAAAAGTAAAAGAATCACACCTGCAAAATCAGGATGGAAGGTAACTGTACAGGGTAATAAAAAGATTTAAAACACAGAGGATTCCCCCCTGGGCTCAGCTTCACAGTACAAAAACAGAAATAAAACTACCTCTGTAGCATAGAAAAATTCACAAGCCAAAACAAAAGATAACCTAATGCATTTCCTTGCCCTACTTACAATTTCTGTGTTTTTAGATTTATTTTTTTCAGGTATATTTTCAGGAGATGTTGTACTTACTTGGTCTTTCCCTCCATCCAGAGCAGGAACAACAAAGAGCGAGCACAAACAAAACCTTCCCCTGACCCAGATTTGAAAGTATCTTCTTTCCTCATTGGTCCTTCTGGTCAGGTGCCAACTAGGTTATTTGAACTACTTAACCCCTAACAGGTAAGGTGATTTAGTACATTTAGTACAGCTGCCAAGGAGGGATTTTATCTTACCCTTTCCTCTATATTTATGACAAGCTGTTTCAGCAGCCCAGAATAGGGAAGGTCCCTTAACTTTTTAAACTTATAAAAAAGCTGAAAAACCCAAGAAAATGCCATTCTACCCCTGCCACATGGAGAGAAATGCTGAAATTGTCCCTACCCTAATGATGCTACAGTCAGTTGGCGCCTCCTTTCACTACCAGTCTCACAGTCCTTGTGTTAGTCTCACCTCCTAAAGATGACATTTGACAGGAAAGTATGGTGCTGGGACTTCATAGCCTCTGGGGTAATACCCCATGTCCATATGCTCCAGGTCTGTTTGCCCCAGAGTGGAGGAATGTTCTCCTCAGACTCACCTGCGTACCAATGTGCAGGTAGTAATGCTGGTTCGCTAAACCACAGGGGCATCCCTAGAGCAGACACCAGATCCTGCCAGGCAAGGGTCCCAAGATGAGCATGGAGACCAGGGATCTGGGATGCAAGAGGAGACAGTGGTCACCCGCTGAAGGAAAATAATCATCCCAGATGAGGTGCCAGTAACTGGAATCCACTGGCCCCAGTCCCAGGTTCTCAAGAACTTGGCCAAAGGTCCCTTTGGTCCAGTCTGCCAGTTCCCCCATTCCTATGACTATGAAGGAGGAGGTGAATGTCCCTATGCTGGCACCTGGAGATGGGGTGACTGTGACGTTGCACTCCATATGTTTTATGGAAATATGCTTATGAGCATAAATATTATGTAACTGGAATATGCTTTAGGCAAAAGGTCTCTTGTAAGGTATCATTACAAAGCTTATAATCTACTGAATGTATTCATCTTATTTGCATGACCGTATAATTCTTGTATCTGAAGCTAGAAATATGAAGTATAACTCTGAGGTCCTATTGTAATTATGCAAAGTGTGGGCCATTAATGGTGGTTTAAAATCTTGATGGCTCCCATTGACTAGGACAATTGGTTCTAAATGGTTTATTTACCTTCAAGCCTTCCTGTGTTCTTGTGAGCCAGCCCAGGAAGAATGGAGGCTGGGGTCTCACAGGACATGTGAACATGTCACCTGATACTGGAATCCATCTTAAACCTGGTGCTTTTCCATTTAGAAGGAGGGGTGGGGATCCAAAAAGACAAAAGATTTCCACCCTTTGCCAAAGCTATAAAAGGGGGTGGAGCAGAACAAAGGGGCTGCCAGTCACGGGAAAACCCCTAGTTTCCACCTAAGGTATCTGCTGAAACTAACAAGGACTGTGCCAGAGGGAAGGATTGGTCCCAGACTAGGAAGGAGTCTAGTCTGTGAAAGAAACTTATTGGAACATCTCTGAGGGTGAGATTTTACCTGTAAACAGTTTCTTAATGTGTGAGGCTTAGACTTGCATGTTTTTTGCTTTATTTTGCTTGGTGACTTACTTTGTTCTGTCTGTTATTACTTGAAACCACTTAAATCCTACTTTTTATTCTTAATAAAATCACTTTTGTTTATTATTGAACCCAGAGTGATTAATACCTGGAGGAGCAAACAGCTGTCAATATCTCTATCAGTGATATAAAGGGCAAACAATTTATGAATTTACCCTGTATAAGCTTTATACAGAGTAAAATTGATTTATTTGGGGTTTGGATCCCACTGGGTGTCTGGGTGCTGGAGATATGTGACCTGCTAAGCAGTTGTTGGTTAAAGTCTGCAGCTTTGGAAGTGTGGACCAGACCTGGGTCTGTGTTGCAGAAGGCTAGCGTGTCTGACTCAACAAGGCAGGGTTCTGGAGTCTCAAGCTGACAGGGAAAATGGGCTCAGAGGTAAATTCAGCACATCAGGTGACAGTCCCAAGGGGATCTCTGTGACCAAACCCATCTCAGTGACCTCCAACAGAAATCTTGGCTGAGGAAGATGTAAAGGAGCAGCAACTCCATGTCTCGCTGTGCGAAAGTGCAGTGCAATCCAGGTTATTGGGAATGCCAGCCTGAGTGACAAGTAGCTGTCCGTATCTCAGAATACCCTCTCCCAAATAGGGCTCATCAACAGGGAGCTGCTTGCTCTCACTGATGTCATGTCCTACATAACATTTCCTAGTCTTCTCAGGCTGCAAGAAGCAGGGGGAACTAGTTCTTGGATTTGCCTGAGCATTTTGTCAGCTTGCAGTTACCCTGGCACCTCTGCAGCCTTCTTAACTTGAAGCTCATCCCACTCCTGCTCTCCTAACCTTCCCCTCCAAAACCAGCAATGGTGAATGTGGCCACTGAACCCATCCTTGAGCTTTAGACTTCTTTCTCTTTCCTCCTGTTCTCCATATTATCATTGCTCTAGCTTCTCCTAGTCCTCTTATAGCCTGGGAAAATCAAGTATGAGCGATGTGGCCTCCAATCCATGGTACCCATCCCTAACTCCTCTTTCAGAATGTAGAATATTACTGTTTTATTTTTTCACAGCAGTTTTCTTCCAAAGTGCAATACATTAGTTTATGTGTTCTGAGATTCATTTTACTGTATTTTAAATATCCATTCTTCTCTCCTAATGTGCTGCCTTCCAAGGTATAGCTAGACAGAATTTTCTAGTTCCACTGACT
Organism: Mauremys reevesii; assembly: GCF_016161935.1. Taxonomy (NCBI): domain Eukaryota; kingdom Metazoa; phylum Chordata; order Testudines; family Geoemydidae; genus Mauremys; species Mauremys reevesii. The sequence goes on along the minus strand of NC_052625.1, from coordinate 151,679,554 downwards.
TCTGTCAATCAAGCCACTTGTGAAGTCTGAAAGCTAAAAGAAAAGTTAAAAGAAAAGTATCAGGTTCAAATGGAGATCAGTGAACGCTCTATCTTGAATTCTTTTGGTGTTATCCAGACATATTAATATAAAAAAAAATAACAACAGCAATTCCATATTTGCCAACAGGCAGAGATGCTTATTCATGCAGGATTATTCAGTGTGCCACTTCCACTTTAATGGGCTCATATTTCATCAGTATATCATGGCTTCAAGGCTGTCATTATTGGCACAGCTCTTGTCTTTGGTGTATAAATTTAGAATTTAAGTATAAATAATCCAGATAGTTTAATTGTTGGCCAAAAGATACTGTTAGTTTCAACTGGGACTTTGATGTTTCAGTAGAAGTTTCCCTTAGTAGAAATTTACCCTGACATATGTGCACTGAAATCATTAGTTACACCTGAAGCAAATTTGGCCCCAGTGTGTTCATTCTCTAAAATGAATAAAATGTTGCCCAAAGACCACATTTTAAAGTGCTTTTGTTGTGACTGTAGCTAAAAAGACCATTCCCTAAACTGCTTGAATACTGTGGGCCAAATTCATAGGATACTTCAGACCAAAATTGTTGAAATCTCACAGGAATAGTTGAACTCCAAGTCTCTCACCTTTAAAGGTGATAGAAGTCTCACCAGACCAACTCATGTTCTGCTGTACTCTCATGAGAACAGCACTCATCAATGTCATATTTGAACTCTAGTCCTTGGTTCTGCCTCAGACCCAAACCTTGAATCCAATCTTAATCTGGACCACACCCTTTTTTATTCAACCGAACACTGCCTTAAACTGATGGATCAAATTGCTGTTAGAATAAATTGCCATGTTCTGTTTCAGAGGTGGCTGCATTACGGTAGCAGGTGGAGTGTTCCTTTTGTATACTTCATTTGCCCTCTGATAGATTACTTTGGTATCTTTTGGTATCAAAGTTTTGCAGATTCACGTATAAAATGTTAGCTGTTTAACATTGTTAAAATACAGCAGTCTCTCTCTGTATATCAATGCTACCATTTTTTAAGATGCCCTCTGAGAAGTTGGTGAAAGTACCCTCTGGAAACTTGGCAAAAGTAGAGAAAAGCATTTTGCTTCTGAAGGTATACTTCCTGTATTTATCTGGTGTTGTATGAATTTAGGTCTACCATTATTCATATCAAACCATTATGCTCCTTTAAAATATTCCAGTGATAGTGAAGTCCATGAAACATATACACATTTATATGTAGACCAGAATAACTACAGCCACATACCTTTTGATTTCAAAACTCACATTTCCTTTTTTTCGAGGAAGCAGAAGAACAAATCTGATTCTTGGTTAACACCACTGCCCTCTTAAGTGGCCAGGTCAAATGGGCAGAGGATATTATTGAAACTGGCAAAAATGTCTTGAATCCAAGGATTGACATCATCTACTTTTCTGATTCAGTACTCCATTAACATTCGAATCTATGGATTACTTGTTGCCTTTTCTGAATATTAAATATGTGTTTTCAGTGACTCCAAAGAAACCTCTTTCTTAATATGATGTTTAGAAAATTTGTTTTACTTTTTCAGATGGATTAAATTATTCTGGCCTTAATGGTTGGTCAAATGAGAGTGCCTGCAGAACTGACAGATCATGTTATATAGTTTATTCAATAGGAAGGCCACTGAATGCAAAAGGAAAGACATGAAACTTCCAACAGTCTGCAAAACATTATACTGAGTTATATTTTCACACTGGGCATCATTGTTTTTCTGAATTGACTGAAGTTAAGTCAGAAAACTTGAGAAAAGTCCCATTCTGAAATGAAGCTTCACTTGCAACTGTGGTTGTCTAACATCCTCCTTAGTTACTATGGTTTGGAAAGTACTTCATCATTCTCATATGATAAGAGTACATCATGCTGCTTCTCTCCAAATATAGAACAGACGTATTTATTGAACACTTCTGCCTTTTCTGTATCTGTAAAATAGTTACCATCTCCATCTAGAAATGGACCTAACTGTTGCTAGAATTTCTTTTGTTCATAATATACTTTAAAAACTCTCTTATTTCCTTACCCCTGCTGCTCATGGATTTTTCCCCTGATGTCTTTACCTTCCTTTATCAATTTTCTGAACTTCATAACTTCTAATTTATATCAATTGACATTGATACTACAGCACAAAGTTCATCTTATGTGATATGAAGAGGGTGTGAAGGATGCAGACTTTGTAACATGGCTTGGAAGTATCTTCATCTGGGAAAATTTCTATAAAATATTTACTGTTTGGCATAATTGGTCCACTACAAAGGCAAAAGCAAAAGCTCTTGGTGCAAAGTTGATTCCCCTTGTTCAAAATTCTTTGTTCTTCAGCTCTCAAACATTTAATCATGGGGTTTGTAAGCTGCATCTGCTCAGAGGAGAGCAGCTGACTTGTTGAGTTGTGGATGAGATATGGTTGCTGGTGTAGCTGGGTCCTGACCCACTGATAGCTTTGAAGATCAGTGTGTGTACATATATCACACACAAACAGGATAGGACACCACAAGCACATCACTCCTATTCTCCAACCCCTCCATTGGCTCCCATTCTACTTCAACTGACAGATCAAGGCCATCAAGGCCAGATCTTCAAAGCCATCAGTGGGTCAGGACCAGACATGCCGAACCCATGAAAAAAAAAAAACAGAAATTCGGCTTGTTTTTGGCTTGATTGGCTTGTGAGTTGCTTCTTGACTGTTTTTTTGCTTGTACCTTGTTGATTGTTTGGCTTGTAGTTTGTTGTGTGTTGTAGCTTGTTGCTGCTTCTTTTTTTTTTATCAGCTCCCAGCAAGCAGGGGCAAAGAGGGGACAAGCAAGGGCAAGGGGCAAGGAGAGACAAGGGTGGGGAGAGAGTCAGAGGTGCACAGCAGGGCCATCACAGTCCCAGACTGCACGCGGGAGGAATCTAGTCACAGAGTGTTGGGGTTCTTAGAGATTGGCTTTTTTTGGCCTTGTTTTGAAATGGGATTAGCTTGATTTTTGGCTTATTGTGAAAGTAGAGGTGCTTATTTACCACATGAAAGTTGGCATCTGTGGTCAGGACCCAGCTACACTGGCAACCATATCCCATCCACAAATTTGAGGAAACTACAGTTGAAGATGAAGGTAGAGGAAGTGACTATTCATGATCTTCAGTTTGATGATGACTGTTCCCTGAATGCCAAATTTGAGTCTGACATGCAGTGAAGTATGGACTACTTCTCTTCAGCTTGTGACAACATTTCAAGGCCTTCCTCAAGTTATCCTGGGGCATTTCAACATTGATCCAGAGTTTTGAAAAGATCTCACTTGTGATTCTTCCACCTGGTGACACCTCATCCCTACTGGAGTTACAGTCTACAAGCAGAGGAGAACTGCTGAGGCAGAGCAGTAGTGCCAGCATGTCTACTGTTAACCAAGTAAGCCATACCAGCATCCTTGTTCGGTGTGCCACAGAAAGTTCAAAGCTCAAATTGCCTGATCAGCCACTCACGTGTTCACAGAAACCAAACCAAGCAGTGATGTCATGGTCATCTTCAAACTTGAAAGATGAATGATAATTAAGAAATTAGAGTATTGATTTATTGGAGGCTGCTACTTGAAAAAAATAGATTAGTTAGGTGACTTAAGACTTGTTAGAGTGACCATGCTAGAATGTAGCTAACAATTTTTGTTAGCTGATTTACCAATGGACCTGTTATTGTTTGTTTTGCCTCGTGGTGTCTTGCCACTGGTCCCTGAATAAAGTGTATCCTTGGCTGAGATACTGTCAGAACTACATAACAACTAGTAAGGAATCATAAAATGTCTGCATTGCAATTGCTTTTCAGAAAAAAAAATGCAGTTAATTTTTTGGTATTCTCATTAAATAATTAGTATTCCTGTTTCTCGCTCTTTCAGCCATCTTTTTCAAGTAATTATGATTGCATTGAATAATATAATATGTAGCAGAACTGATCTAATACAATAGTACATAATAACAGACTTCTCAGAAATTCTCAATAAGAGATTTTTTTTATTTGGTAATGGATAGTATTAACTTTATGTGGAAACTGCTGACATAGCAGCCACAAAATATATTCACACTTCCTTTTGCTCAAAACTATGTAGGTGGCCAGCATATTTTTTTGTACATTTCACTGATGCATACCTAACTTCTGGCCTCAACATCATAAAAACAAGCAAAAACCACTCAAAATAGGAATGAAAAATGGGGAAATTGAATTAACAGATGTAGAGTTTCAGAACCTCTTCAGTGTATCATGAACTGAAGAAACAAAATGTTAAATGCAAAATGGAAACAAAAGAGAACTGGAGGAAATTCTGCCTTTTTAAATGAGAGAAAGCAGAGATTTTCCTAAAAGAGCTTGTAGGAGCTTGACCATATACATTCTCTTTCAACTTTGGAGACTATTCAAAAATAGAAACTTACCAAAATTCAATTGCATACATTGCATCCTAAACATTCAAAACATTTTAAAAGGAATTTCAGACTTAAAATAAAAACTTACTGGTGTCCAGCACAATGTACCTCCCTTGTAAAAATGCCACAGTATTTCACAATAATGATTTTACAGAAATAACATGGTTGTAAGTTGTGGTGGTTTGGACCACAGATGTCTGTTATATATAGGGTCTACATATTCATCAATCTGGACTATATGAGGTATCCAACACCTACTTTGCTCATACAGTAATGTGGTTGTATCTTTCTGGGATGACCAAAAAGCCACGGTCATGGTTACAGGGCTGATTGCATCTCTGTCCCTTCCTGACAGCCTTCCCCCACCCCAGGGATCAGGCCTTGTACTTTACCTGTTTTGGGGTGAGATTTCACAAATCTCCCACTCTTGGACTGGGATAAGGATACAATGTCCCATCTCTGCCAATCACTTATTACCACATAACTCCAACTAGACATCTTCATTTCTTCCCTTCAGGAGCTTTCACTAGTGCTATAGTGACCAATAACCTTTTAAAAACAAGGTTGTTTGTTAGCAAATGGAACAAATCATTAGAGAATATATTTTAAAACAAACAGCCTTAATACGTATTTAGACTGATCTAATCTTACTCTTCACTAGAAGCTAAGATAGATGGACTTCCCACTTGAATTACAGGAAGAAAATAGGTCCAATTTACATTCTTTTAGCAGGCCCTAGAATTCTTGGAGCCTAGCCAGGACTCCATTTGCCTTCCACAGAGATTGTATCCACCAGTCTGTTTCCCCTCTCACAGGGAAATTCACATAAAACAGTACTTAGCTGTCTACCATCAATTTGAGAACTCCAGTTTTCATTTTGGATAATCTATTAGAGCACCCATATTTGAACATGGGGCTTGGAATCCAAAAATAATTACTAGATTTTATAAAGCAACTTCAGTTGCTTTTGGCATTCATAAATGAGTCTATTTCTGCTATAAACAAGATTTCTTTAGATAAGAAATTAGTGTGCTCTTTTTGGAGAGAGATGAATACTATGAGTCTTTGGTCACATATAACACATCCCAGTTTAAAACGATTTATTGGTTTTATGTTTCATTTATTACTTTTGAGATTACCACTATGTTTAGGCTATATATATATATATATATATAAATTAAGCAGATGTGATGAAAAATCAGCATTTATAGGCTAGAAACATGAACTTCTACAATGAAATGATCATCTTGCCAAATTTTAACCTTCAGAGATGTGAAATTAAAAGAACTGCATCTGTTTAATGCTTATGGCCTTGAAATATGTTCATGATTTGTAGCAAAGACAGTTATGTCATTTGCTGTGAGGACAATAAAAAAGCTGCAATTAGTTACAAGGTGAACAAAAGTATTCTACATGCAGCCCTGGTTGAATCGATGGGATAGCATAACCACTATGCTTGGATGCATAAGCTTTATAACTTCAGAAACAGATGCTTCCTCAGTGAGTAGGCAAAAAATGAAATAATAATCCAGGCAAATAAGGGAAACTAAGATTACAGGTGACATTAATGTCAAAGCATTCAATGTGATATTGTCTGGAACCTCATTTTGATCTTAATTACTAGTGTGTATTTCAAATCATTTTTCTCCATCCTATAATCTCAAATCATTATGCTTTCAGTCCAGAGACCTGTATAGACTACATCATTTCACTGACACTGGGGATGATGTAATCACTGAACACTCTTGCCCTGACAGGGAACACAGCCGGCTCATTAAAATGTATTCATATAACAGTAACAAGAGCCTGACAAAGGGCAGGATAACAAGTAGCTGACAAATAGTAATAAACAACTGACAGAGGGCAGGATAATCAAAGTTAAAAGAATGAAATTCTTGTGCCTTGTTACTGCAGCCTGAATATGGCAGAAGCACGTATCAATAAAAAAAGTCACAAAACCCCCAAACACCATCCGTCAATGGATCCCCTGGCACCACTCTTGAAGATGGAGTTATTAATGATGGATTATTTGGATTTTGTCAGCTAAAGCCAGACTCTCAGCATTTTTTGAACATCATTTTTTGTGTGTAATTATACTTGGCAGTTCTCTAGCCATTCCATGGAACACTAGTGCATTATTCAAGGACCATGCTCTTCAGCTGAATGAGCTAGACCAGCAAGTACACAAAACAACACATTCTTTTTCTGACCTCTCTCTCTTTCTCTCCCTCTTGGTCTCTCTAGCCTCACTTATCTGTAGGACAAACAGACATAACTGAATGCCAAAGTCTCCATTGCACAATATATAGGGGACCCACAGACTTCCCACTCCACTTTGCAGACTGTAGGTGAAACATTGTTTAAAAAGCATTACATAGGTGGTGGATACCATAGGCTGGGGGAGGCTGTGCCTCCCCAAACAGCCAGGTATGGCCCTGCCCACGCTCCACCCCTAGCCCCCCTCGTTGCTGCTCTGCGAGCACAGCTCCAGTCCTTCAGCGCTGGCCCCGGCTGGTGCTGGGGCTGTGCCGCCCGCCTTCCCAACGCTCCAGGGCTGGGGGTGGGGAGGCTGCGGCTGCACACTGCCCACCCTCCCAGTGCTCCGGGGCTGGGACCGCATGCTGCCTGCCCTCCAGGGCTGGGGGGGCTAGCCTCTGGAGGGGGCTGGTGGCTGTGGTGGGGGGGCAGAAGGGGCGGGGCCTCTGGCAGAAAGGGTGGGGCTGGGGGCTAGCCAGCTCATGAAAGCAGCTGCTGGACTTCCAGACTGCTTCTATATAGTTTCCCCATATTGGTCAGGGGAAATACTTCCACAGCAAAAAGGAATGAGTTGTAATGTTCAAAGACAGGTGGGATTTTAAACAAAAGAAAAGCTACCCAAAGGAAAGCCAATCACCAGTTATTTTAAAAGGATGCCACATGAAGTTAGCCTGAATTTTAGCCAAATTGTTTTGGTGATATAAGCCAGTTATGGTTTGGATTATGGTATTTTATGTGAGTGTGTTTATATTTGCTCACAAAATATTCCTGTACAGTTAGTTCAGGGTTCGGCACCCTTTCAGAAGTGCTATGCCGTATCTTCATTTATTCACTCTAATTTAAGGTTTTGCGTGCCAGTAATACATTTTAACGTTTTTAGAAAGTCTCTTTCTATAATTCTATAATATATAACTAAACTATTGTTGTATGTAAAGTAAATAAGGTTTCAGAATGTTTAAGAAGCTTCATTTAAAATTAAATTAAAATGCAGAGCCCCCCAGACTGGTGGCCAGGACCCAGGCAATGTGAGTGCCACTGAAAATCAGCTCACGTGCCGCCTTCGGCACCCGTGCCAAAGGTTGCCTACCCCTGATTTAGTTGGATCAAATTTAGTTCCTCACAACAACTTGAACACGCTAAAAATAAGCAAATCACAAGTAAAAGTGACACCCAACATAATGTTAGTCTCCCATTATTAGCTCACTACCATCATGATACTCAAACATACCAACATCCTGAAAAATGTTCAGTAACACCAACTTCAGCTCTATATTTGCATTCTGAATACAAAAATCTGATCACTCATCTGATATTTTCTTTAGAAATGTATATCAGCTCATGGACACTGTTTTACATATCTAGTCATAACATGTTATATAATGAAATAATAAAGTCAGTAGGCTCTTGTAAGGGTTGTGCATGCGGAGTGATTTTCAGTTCTTTGATATGTGCATTGAAGGAAGTAGTGTGGCTGAATTAAAAGTTAATGTGTTCAAGAAGTTTCTAGTGTGTGTGTGGTTGAGTGTCTTGATAGTGGCGGGGTAATGTTTGGAGACTGCCGTTATGTTATTCCACACTTACCTTTCCAATAGCTTTTTTAATATTTCAGATGGCAGTTTTCCTTCCTCTGCACTCTGTTCCATCAGCATCACACAAAGTTCTGTCCTTGTCCTCGCCGCCTCAAAACCCTCATATTCATCTACCATTTCTGTGGAGATGAACACAGCTTCCCTCTAACCTGTGGCAAGGTGGACAAAATTGTACCACCTGCTTGCCCATCCCTAGAACTGGCCCTGATGCTCATCTACTAAAATTATCTTCCCACTTCAAGGAACAGATAATATCAATTCCTTCACTGGGTCCCCATTGACCACTCACTCAAGTTTGCTCTTCTTGGCCTCATTTTGAAGGTCCTGTACAACTCCGGCTTGAGCTATGCCTCAGCTCTGTGCCACCTTTAAGTTTTTCTCCCTCCCCTGTGTTCTTCTTGCCTTTGTCCATGCTGCTTCTTAAGGATGGAATGATCCCAGGTTGCCAGACCTCTACTCTCTGCCTATTCAAATGCCTCATGCAGACACTCTTTTTCCAGAAGGTGAACAAAAAACAACCCAATCAGTTAAAAACAAACATACTAGGGTGATCACTTAATCTGAGTCTCAGAGCACATCTTGCCTTATGTGTGTGTTTATCTTGCAAGATGGCAAGATACTCAGGGCAAAGGCTGTCTTTATTTGTCCTGCATAGTATCTAGAGTATGATCAGTGCTTGATAATTGATAATAAGGAAAATATATAATATTATTTGAATCTAGTGGACAATCCAGTATAAACTCCCACAAAGGTGGCGGCTTCAAAATCTGGCTTCAGAAGTGAATTTATTTCATAATCCACTGTTAAAAAAAATGTCCATATAAAGGAAAGTTCTCAGTGAAACCCAGGGCTCATAACAGAGAAGACACCTGCATCTTCAGAACAATAATTTATTTTAAGTCCTCACAAAGAGCCACCAAAATATTAATGAATATGATCCTTGGGTGGAGAGCATAATGTTCTGTTCTACATGAACATCTGCTAATATCTGTGAGCACTTTGGATGCTGGCTTGTGGCATGTTCGGCTTTACTGCTTGTTATAATAAATTAATGAAAAGGCTGACTTTATGACTGCGGTTCTTTTAATTTGGCCAACAGGGATGTGTTGCAGCTCTGTTGTGAACTGGTTTTAAAGATTACCATCTTGTTAAAGCTGTCCCTGTAATGCCAGGGGTCACACTGTAAATACATAATAATGAATGTATTTACATAAAGTAATGCACATTGGAAAAAATAACCCCAACTATAACACACAATGATGGGGGGCTGCTTTAGCTTAACGCAGGAAAAAGATCTTGGAGTTTATCGTGGATTCTCTCTGAAAGATGTCACGCAGTGTGTGCAGAGAGCCAAAAAAAAAAACAAACAGGATGGAAGGAATCAAAAAAGAGAATATAGAATATATAAGAGAATTTATATATATATAATATATAATGGTCACATCTCGAATACTGTGTACGTGTACATGATCCTCTCACCTCAAAAAAAAAAAAAAGAAAAAGACTAGAGAAAGAGCAACTAAAAGAAAAAAATGATAGAGGTTTAGAGGAGGTCCCATATGAGGAAAGATTAAGAGAAGATTAAAGAGTGGAAAAAAAAAGAGGAGAGGGGAGGGGGACATGATATATATATATATGAGTGATGTTGAGAAAGAGGATAAGGAAAAGGAAAAGTTATTATTCCCATAATACAAGAAACTAGGGGTCAAATGAATGAAATTAATAGGGCAGCAGTAAAAAATAAAAAAAAAAAAGTTTCTTCTCACGCACAGTCAACTTTCAAACTGACTCTTTCCTGAGGAGGAAGAGAAGGTGAAGGGTTTACAACAAAACTTATAAATTGGAATTTCATGAATGGTCCACTGAATAATAATTAGCCCAGGATGGTAAGAATGGTGTGGTGTCCCTGTCTGTCCCTAGCCTCTGGATGGAGATGGATGGAGAGAGATGGATCATGATCATTGAGAGGTTCACTCCACAGGGGCACCTGGGCATGCACCTGCCATTGGCCACTGTCAGTAGACAGGATTATGTTCTTATGAATGAGATTATGCCTTGCTAAGCTTGTGTACTGCCTTGAGTCAGTAAGCAGGGCTAGCTCTAAATGTAGACACTTTTTTTCCTTCTGGTTTGCTGCATGCCACCTTTCAGACCTAAGAGCTTTATGAGACTGGTTTTGTAATAGAGAGGGGCCAGGAGGAGAAGAGCCAATCCAGCAAAGCACTTAAGCATGTGTTTAACTGCAAGCATGTGAATTGTCCCATCAAAGCCTGTAGGACTACTCCTATACTTAAAGTTAAGTGTATGTTTAAATGCTTTTCTGGGTTGAGTCCTCAATGACTAAGTCTGTGAAGTAGTGGTTCTTGTTAAATCTTCTAATAAAGGCAAATAAGTTGTGTGAAGCACCTACAACCCCCATCAACATCAATGGCTCCACTGGATGCCCAGCACTCCTCAGGATCAGGCCAAAATTGGTATGTTGTAAACTCTGCCTTCAAATCCTTTTTCACTGATTCCAGTGGACTCAGTTGCAGCCATCCACACTAGTGGTGACCAGGACAGAACAGTTGAGAAACTGGAGGTAAGTTTGAGTAATTTTTTCCTGTTGTCCCACCTAAATTTTTCTTTTTTAAATTTCCATTACATCCCTTCATTCCACCCAAATAATTTCTTTCCGTGCTTGGTGTTTACACCCTGCCAAATATTTGAAGACTATTATCATGACGCACAATGGCATCCCTTGGCCAAGTCCACTATGTACATATTTAATAGAGATGTTCGGGGTGGAGGGGAGGGCAAAAGAGGGGGAGGAAAAATTGTCTGTTTCATCAAAAACATTTTTTAGTCTTTCCTCATAAGCCAGTCCCTACCAATTCCCTAAGTCTTTTAGTTTCTCCTTTCAGAACTCCCTTCGGTTTGCCAAAATTTTTCTCTTAAGTGATGCCCAGAAATAAGCACAATACTCCAGGTGCAGTTTAACTATAACTATATACAAAGGACTGTTTACCACCCTGGCCTCTGATGCAAGGCTTGTGCAAATACAGCCATAACGTGCACTGGGTTTTTTTTAATGCCATGATCTCACTGTGATTGCTAGGGTAATTCTCCTTTCCTTTTCCAAAGAGTGAAACCACTTTTGCTTTTTCTCCAGAGTTCAAATACCATACCCCTCTAAAATTCCCTATGATTTTTAAAAAAACAGTTGTCAGCATGCAGTCAGTTCATCAGCTGGTTCAAAACTCTGGATGTTTAACAGGAATGGAAGACCTTGCTTTATAACACTGATGAACTCCTCCTATTGGCCCCCACAAGGCTGCTATACTGGACCCAAACCTTGGGTCTCACATGTTCTTGGCTTACTGGAGCTGGGCAGAGTTCAGGCACTGTATCTGTCATTTTGGGTATCACACTCCAGGTACAGACTGGTATCTGACACCCCTCTTGGCAGTAGAGGTGTTATGGACCAATTGGCCTGAAACTACTGTTAGCTCTCCCAGGCCACCCCAATAGCTGCTGTATGCTCCCAGAGTTCACCAAAGCTGCGACCCCTCTGGTTTACTGTTTCCCTCTTCCAGGGTACATGACAGTGAAAGCAAGTAATGCAGAGACTCTGCAAAGAATTTCTAAACCAATAACACTTTACTGACAGAGAAAGTGCAAGAGATCTAAATTTCTATAGAAAAATAACAAACATCTGCATGTGTAACCTTCCCACCAGTTTCCTGACCACTTTAAGAGCACTTTGAGTTTTGCTTAGTCTTTTCAGAGGTTCCAAGCCTTTCCTGCACTCCTCCCCTCCTCCTTAGTTTTCAGGTTCTTGTCAGGGTCTCTCCTCCCAGCCCCCACAACAAGCATCCTTCAGCATGTTCAGGGCCAGTGGTTGAAAGGTTCCTCCAGTCAGATGGCATGTCCCTTTTTAATAGAAGCTCCTAACACCTTTCTTTGTTTCTGCTTTTCAACTGGGGATGTTCTGCAGAAAACCTAGGAAGATTAGTTTCCTTTAACATTGCCATTCTGTACAGCATACTCATTGTGCTACCAGAGCAGAGTTATTCAATATTAATGACTCTTTGATTGTCCTATAGTGTCTTCAAAAGAAGGTATGTGAGACATGTGACCAGCCTCTGCTAGCAAATGGATGACTGAATACACACTCAGGGTTAGAGTTATACCTACAGTTAAAAAAAAATCGATTCTGAATGCCATGTAGACAGATTCTCAAACCTGCCCCAGCTTATAATGATAACTATTGATAAAGAATGGGTAAGAGAACACTTGGAAGATCTGAACATATACATATCAATTGGTGCTGATAGGAATCCCAGGGTATTATGGAATTAGCTAATAAATTTACTTTATCAGTGACAATGATTCTGAAGAGACAAGGTGGGTGAGGTAATGTCTTTTATCTTTCAGGGGTCCCAGATTCTTTAGTGAAACAGCAACATCAGTGCCACATTGGGTACTAGCCCACCTCAAACTGCTGTCATTCTGGCTCCCATACCTACCAAAACTAAACAGTCCAGCTCCATAGTTAGCCACCTTCATTTACACAACAAAAAGAAAAATCCCTTCTGTGTATCAGTTTCATAGTATCAGTATGTAATCCTTAGAGTCTATTGAAATATAAAGCTAATCAATGTAAGAGGGATGCTGTGGTAGCCTCAATACTAACTTTTTTTTTCATTTGACTTTTAATTGCAAATATCTTGGCTTTCACTTGCTTTCCTTTTTTGCCTGCTTGCTGTTTCTCACAGTGTTTTGACTGAGACCAGAAGAACAGTGTGGTTCCCAAGAGCAGAGGCAAACTGACAATCTGGAAGCTAGACAGGAATGTGAAAATGGAGATGTGAAGCTGGCACAAACTTCTCTAAAAGGGGAACCCTTTTCAGATGTAAGAAAATACATATGGGTACTTGGTAAAGGGCTCCACTCACCTTACATATGCCTCCTTGTGGCTAGGTCTGGTAATTAGCTCTCATTCTGCAGAGCACCCACTGTCTTTGGTTGATTGCACTTTGTTCCTTATCTCTCTTTCTGACTCAGCCCTCCAGCCATGTCCCTATACAGTCCCCACATTAGGGATATCAAAGTCCCATTGGGCAAGCTGTCTAAATGCTACCTCAGATGGTCTTCCATTTCACCTGTAGGACCTGTGCCACTTCCCAGTGTCTGGTAGGGGAACTCAGGACCACCCACAACTCCAGGTTGCAGCCCAGGGATGCTGTGACTAGCAGTCCAGGTTTGCTCAGTCACTGTTTCTCTGGGCTTCTTCCAGTCTTACCTCTCTATCTCATATCTCTGGGTTTACTACTGGAACTTCCTCTGATCTCCATGGCTAATTCACCCCTCTCAGCCTCTTGCCACCTTCCTGGGCAGGATCTTAGGGCTTACTCTCCCCCTGGACTGCCTCCTTGTCCCTTACCAACTCACTTTTCCTCTACAAGAGTGACTGTACGCTTCTTCCTTGCAGCCTCCTCCTGCTCTCACTTTCTGGCTTTATACTCCTATCTCAGCTCCTCTCCCAGCTGGGCTTTGTCTGCAACTAGGCCTTATTAAGCCCTGGCTTCCCTCCAGGTACAGCATATAAGGTTAAATGGTCCCTTCTGGCCCACATGAACCCACTCAGGTCTTATGTGGGGTGAACACTCTCATCATAGTACTATAGCTTCATTTGAAAATATTAAAACTTTAGGCAATGATCACTTTAAGTCCTACCACTCACCCCTATAGACATGCATTTGAGCTGCAGAACTTGGATCTAAACCTGAACCACCTTAACATTTGAGCGGATTCAGATCTAGAATTTTGGATGAGCCCATTACAAAGATAGGGTTCAGCTGTGAAGTTCAGAGCCAGAATTGCATTCCCACACCTCTCAAAAATTTGGGAGCATTTGGATTCAGATCCATTCAAAATACATAGGTTATTTTAGGTATCCTCCTAATACGCAAATTTGGAAAGGGTCTTCCCAACTCCATAAACAGATTGTTCTGGAAGAGTCCTGCCCTCCTATCCCTACCCTCAGTGTGAAAGTAGGAGTAAACTCCACCTTAATAGTCTTTAGTCTTTGGGAGACCTTCAGAATAATGGGAACATGTATAGTAGAGGGAGTTTTCCAGTGATGGAACTTCTCTGGGAGATTTCTAAATGATCTGAAAAGCATTTATGGGGGTCAAGAGGGCATTTTCTTTTCAATGTGAACTTGCAGTAGCACAGACACCCGCTATCAAGCAAGGCGAACTCTCAGCAAGACAGGAAGACAGTACTAGGGAAGGGAATTAAACTCCTGCAGTGATCTGAAGTCTCCTAAGAAAGGACATACTTTTCTAACTATGCTGCAGAGATACTCACAACTGAAAAAACAAACATTTTTGGCTAAGTGAGAAATATACATAAACATCTCTATGAACTGAGAGAGGAATAACAGAAGCCTGCATTTTGAAAAGCACATGTGCGGAATACATACTAAAACTAATCTGAGAAGAAAGTTCTACAGAAGATTCTTTAGCTTGGAAAGCACCACAGGAGGGCACTTTTTACATGGAATATCTAACATAGATATTCAGCAGAAGAATCCTTTTTTAAAAAATAGATTGGGTGTGTTTACATAGAAAACATTAGTAATAGGTACCAAACAGTGAGATATGTGATAAAATAAGTTTTAGTAATAATAAATATGCTATTTGATCCTGCAAATATTTACATACATGCTTAATTTTAAGTTTGTCTCTAATTCCATTGGCTATTTGCAGCATCAGGGCTGAAGCAATCATACATACACAAACAGGGCAACATACTCATAACTGGATGGCTAAAGCTGGACTCTTCAGTCCATATTTGTCACCTGTATAGAAGGCTTTGATATGTTTTACAGCAGTGCTGAGTACCCACATAGCACACTAATGTCAAAGGGAGTTACAGGAGCTCAGCAACCAAACCAAATCAAACCCAGCTTTTATTCTGGTGACTAAGTATGAATTTAGGATCCTAACCTTGGGCACAGAGTTACAAAAATTGTAGACATACTTTGTATTGTTACTGGCAAGGAGATGGACAAGATGACTAATATGTCTTTTCCACTCCATTTATTTCTGTGTGTGTGTGTGTGTGTGCACACCATTTGTTTTTCTCCTTTTCAACTGTGATTGGTTGCCAATGTTGTTCGTGATCAGATTCTGTTTTTAAAATCACATGAGATGGCTGTAAGTTCTTGAAAGAAGTCCAAATACACTGGCCACCTAACTTGGCCAGAACTTCTATCTACAACATTATACTTGATAGCCAATAGGGGTGTCTAAGAGCATTTCTATTTAACTCCTCTTGTCTCTAGATAGAACCATGTCTAATCCTGAAGGAAATTATGTAGCTTGATGGACACTGGGTTCTATTGTTGAAAATAATTAGCTTCCCTAACTCTTATTAAGGAATGAAGTACAGAATGTCCAGAATATGTTCTCCCTTGATTTAATAACTAATGGCCTTGCTTCCCACCTCCTGCATCTTGTGGAGCTCTGCTTCAAAGATCCTCTCAATGTGACAAGATTGAGGGGATAGTGAAAGCAAGGAGCAGGGGTAGAAGAGTAGCCAGCAGTTCTATAGGCCTAAACTGCATAGCATTTGCTCAAGAATCTATGCTGCTGCTGCTAAAGCCCATAGTTTGGAGAGAAGTTCTTACATTCTTAGGGCTTGATGCTGCAATGTGCTGAGTGCTCTGACTCTAATCCAGCAAAATACTTTAGCACATGAGTAGTCCTACTGAAATCTGAGTGACAGTTCATATGCTTTTGCTGTATCGGGGCTAGAGTGCTCAGCGTCTTGCAGGATCAGCTCTTGCTTTTAGAGCAAAGCCCATTTACCTGTCCTATGTGTTGGTGCAGGGGGCAGGAATGTGAGAATAAATAGCGGTCATTATATAGTAAACATTAAACTGGAGGAGAGTCTCAAGAATTTTATTTTTTAATAAGTCTGGTTTGGGGTTTGTTTGTTTTTCTTTTTTTGTTAGCCTCTAGTATTCACAATACCTTCTTATGAGCTTGAAAATAACATTTGGTTTCCTGTCACCATTGTCTTTTTCTATTTGGCAGGCATTTTCCTCCATTTCTTACAGAGCACAAGCTGACAAGGCTGTGTTAGATATTTACTGCTTGTGGTTATCAGCTCCGATGATGCCAAGAATGATGGAAGCAGAATTCTGGGACAAAAAATTGTTTGTTCATTTCTCCTTCCTCTGCTGTTTATGTGATTCTGCAGCAGCAGAATAAAAATGTGTGTAGGGTCATGAATTAACCAGCTGACATCCTGAGAGCTGCCACAAATGCCATTTTTTGTTACTGGGGCAAAATGCACACTGAATCCATATATCAAAACCATTTTGAAGGTTAATTTTCCAAAGGATACTTGACACTTCAAATATATGTTGCCATATCCTGCTGAAGCAGAATGCAGTAAAGAAGAGGTTAACCACAGTGCCTGTTATTCTTTCCCTTCCTCACATTCAGTTTGGGGCTGAAACTCCTTGCCCCAATTTTTAATTTGCTTTTCTAATATTATATTGTGACTGTAACCTTAACAATGCAGCTGAAGCAGGTTTTCTGAAAATTAGTTGTGAAATTGTAGCTTCTTAGTAACACTCTTAAATGTCAGAATCACAGTTTGTTTGCTTTTATATGGAGTTTGTGTGTGTCTGTGTATCTATCTAAACATAAAGGTAGATATTAAATGCATTTTAAGAAAGTATATTTTTATAGAAAAAAACAAAACTTATTTTTTTATTATTTATCAAACAACTGAAGCCAAACTGCTAGCAATTCTTTCCATATAGAGTTTTTTTTCATGCAGTCAGATCCATAGAGATACTACTTGCAAGCACTTAATTTATTATTTCAAGCAACGTGATGATTGTGACAAGTACAATAAAAAGGCAGATCATGTATACCTGTATGGTTAGCAGAGGTGGAGAAGAGCAAGAAGTTAGATAATGACAAGCAACAACAGAACTGTAAGAAAAAATGTAGATGAAAACATCTACCAAAATCTAAAGTTCCTGTCATGCTGGCCTCTTACTGAAGTTCAGAATGATGTCAGCCTGTAAGAATGAATTGCTTCACTTTCTAGGTAATTCGGTGATATGTAAGTTCACCAAATACAATGCCTTTATAATAGCTATTAATCTTTGTGGAAAAAGTGCACTATGCACTCTGGAATGTACTGCATCTATTCTCTGTTGAAACCTCATCTTTGTTCCCAGTAATTACCATCTGTTTCTAATTTATGATAGTCTGATTCAGTGGCAAAGACTACCTAGCTTCTGTACTCAAGATGAGCTGAGATAGTTTATTATATTTTTATATACTAGAACCATATTTTTAAAAGCCATAAATATAAGTTAACTTGTTAAGGAGGATATACTGTATAAATGTTAATGCCAGTTTAAACAAAATAAGTGTAACAGACCTTTTATAAATCTCCATGCAAACACATTTTTCCTGCTTGTTGATATGTGCCAAGGTCACAAAAAGTGTATAGAACTAATAACATTATTAAAAAAAAATCTGTGCTGACATTTTCTCAATTCAGTTAGAACAGTAAAAGTGATCATAGGGTAAATTAGAAGTGTTTGATTTTAGCACTGCAGGAAAAGGTTAGTCACACATGGAAAGATACTACAAGATTTGTCCCCAAATGATTTCCATGTCTTTGAGCTAATTGGCTGCTCCTTGAAACATAGATCTGATTGCTAAAAAGCAGTTGCAATAGTTGCCCTAGAGACTTCTTTCTTTCTTCAGTGGCTTTGATTAAGGTTCATAAGCTTGCAAAGATTTTCAAAAAGGATGAAGTAGGTTGATCAACAAAAGCAACAAAGAGTCCTGTGGCACCTTGAAGACTAACAGATGTATTGGAGCATAAGCTTTTTCGTGGTATTTACCCATGAAAGATTATGCTCCAATACATCTGTGCGTCTGACGAAGTGGATATTTACCCATGAAAGCTTATGCTCCAATACATCTGTTAAGTATCAGAGGGGTAGCCGTGTTAGTCTGGTTCTGTAGAAGCAGCAAAGAATCCTGTGGCACCTTATAGACTAACAGACGTTTTGCAGCATGAGCTTTCGTGGGTGAATACCCACTTCTTCGGATGCAAGAAGAAGTGGGTATTCACCCACGAAAGCTCATGCTGCAAAACGTCTGATAGTCTATAAGGTGCCACAGGATTCTTTGCTGCTAATACATCTGTTAGTCTTTAAGGTGCCACAGGACTCTTTGTTGCTTTTTACAGATCCAGACTAAGACGGCTACCCCTCTGATACTTGATCAATAAGTAGCCTTTGACCAAGGACTCATTGCTCTATCTATGGCTCTATTTGGCTTGATTACGCTAATTGAAACTGAGGGGAAAAATTCACTCCAATATTTGAATGTTTCACTCTTCTCAGCCTCCACACCATCTCCTTTCAGGGTCCAAAAAAGCAAGAGCTTTTGTAGTCGCTGACTATTTGAGACAGGCTTTGAAGGTTAAAAAAAACTATAATTACCTGATTCAAAGGACATGATATGTGATCCTGAACTGTATATGCAATAAATTATTATTCATGTTACTGAGATCACAGATATTAGCTTAATGGTTATTTGGGGTTAGGTAAAAGAATTTTCTCCCTTAAAGCTAGTTGGCCATTAGTGCTAAACAAAAATTACTTCCTCAAACCAACCAGCCAAGAAACACTGTCATTCTGGCACTTCAGATGATTTGAGGCCTGATCCAAATCCCACTGTAGTCAATGGAAAAAGTTGATGGTGAATTTCCCAACTGGCTCAGTTAAACATGTCTAATGCAAGTATCCCAGTGCTTCCACATCCTCTGTGGATTAACAAAAAGAAATAAGTGTAAACAGCTTGCACTGACATTTTAATATCCAATTTATGGAGGCTTGGAATGCTACCCTAACCACCTTTTCACTAATCTATGGGGGACCCTCTCCACTTAAATTTATCTCCTATGAACAAGGGTGAGAGGCTTGCTGGTAACTGAGCAACTGCCACATCCACACCACCACCCAACAGCTCTGGGGGAAAGCCCTCATCAACAGGCTCTGAGCCTTGTGGGCCCAAGCACCCTCAGAAGGGTGGACTGGCAGTACTCTCCAGTCCCTAATTGGTCTAACTACACTACTTAAGGTAGGAGGGGACACCAAAAAGTTGTCTGTGCAAATAGATGGATCTCGGCTGGCTGCTATGACAGACTCTGTTCTTTGTCTTGCTCTGGCTTCTGGTTCCTGCTCTGACCCTCAGTTTTGGTTCCTGGCTTCTGACTCCAGCTCTGACCACTGGCTTTGGCCTTACCCACTAGGTCTGAGTCCAGCTCCATCCACTAGGCCAAACCGCCTATGCCCTGGTCCTTGATTGGTCCAAGTGTATACTTAAGCCTGGGGGCAACACCAGAAAGTTGTCTGTGTAACTAGTTGGATCCTCAGCTGTCTGCTATGACAGACTCTGCCCCTTTGCCTTGCTCGGACTCCTGCTCTGATCCTTGGCTATGACTCCTAGCTTCTGACACTTGTTCCTGGCTTCTGACTCCAGTTTTGACCCTTGGCTTCAGCCCTACCCAATAGGCATGACTCCAGCTCTATCCTCTAGGTCTGAGAGCCTATGCCCTGGTTGTAACAGTTTGCACAGACCTCCCTGACCCCTCCATGATCAGCACCCCAGCAGGGATATGGCGGGAGTGGGCATCCCATTGCCCAGTGAACCCCCCTGGACTGGATTGCAGAAGCAGGTTGTTCATTTCCAAGTAGAGACCATGTTCTGCAGGCTCAGGTTACACAACTTCTGACAGAGAACCAAGTCCTCTGAGGAAAGGAGGCCCATCTACAAGCAGGAAATTAACACTCCAGGCTCAGATTGTTGCCCCACCAATCGAACGGGGCCTCATCAGCATGGTTTCATCAGAACCCTGCTGTATTCCCTTGGAATTTCATCAAAATTGAAATGGTACCACAGAATATTTTGATGTTGACAATTTGGTCAACTCAAATAAAAAAAATGTTTCATGAAAATGTTAACAACCAGTTCTACAGACAAATTTAATTTTCTCAGGGATTTCTCTATGGCACACAGCGCTATAATATCTGAATGCTTCATTAACATTAATTTATTTTATGTGACCAACTTCTGCTGGTGAAAGAGACAAGCTTTCATACTTACACACAGCTCTTCAGGTCTGGGAAAGGTACTCTGAGTGTCACAGTTAATACAAGGTGAAACAGATTGCATAGCATAAGGAATCAACACATGTTGCAAGACACTCTCCAAGGTGAAGTGGGCAGTTAACATCTCCAAAGTCATAGAACAAAGGAGGGTAAGTTGCTCTAATAAAAGATATCACCTCACCCACCTTGTCCTCTTAATATCCTGGGACTAACACAGCTACAACAACACTGTAATCACAAATGTTAATTAATGTACCTTCACGACACCTTTGTGAGATGAGGGTGGTTGGTACTACCCCCTGTTATGGAATAGGAACTGAGGCACAGAAAAACTAAGATAAAAAGTATCCTCTAATTTTGGGTGTCCATTAAGATCCCTAGGAGCTGACTTAATACTTAGCATTACATAGCACTTTATACATTCAATGTCTGGCTCCCATTGATTTCAGTTGCAGCTATGAATATTGAGCACTTCTGCAAATCAGACCCCAAGGACTCAGGTCTGGCACCCAGAAAATGAGGAACACACAATTAGTGACCACCTATGAAATATTTGATTTAAGTTACTTGCCCAGCATCACACAGGAACTCACTGGCAGAGGCAAGGATAGAATCCAATTCTATAGGACAGCATTCAATTACCTTAACTCAGAGACTGTCCTTTTTCTTCCAGCAGTACCCTGACTTATTCACTATACATCTTCCAACTTGCTCAACAAATGAGGCAGGCATCCTTGGTTTTCATAGTGGGTTTCACAGATATTTACAGCAGAGGAATGGTGAGACTTGGAAATCTTGGGTTCCAGCCTGGGATCTGGAAGGGAATGTGCACTATTAGGTACAGATCCTTTTGTCCATTCCTTCCCTGCTTGATCTCTTCTACACCATCCCACTCGCACCTGTCCTTGTTGCAGTCCTTTCTCTTCCCCACCCCTGGCTCCTTGTCCCATTCTTCTTGTCTGTCCAGGCCCAGTCTCCATTTCTCAGTATTCTCATCCCAGTCCCAATCAGATTGGGCCAATCTCCTTGTCCAGACAATCCCAGCCTCCTCTCCCTTCATAACCCTCAGTCCCAGTCTCCTTGCCCAGCCAGTCCCAGTCCTCCCCAACTCCCAGTTTCTCTTGCTAGTCCCAGTCTCTCCAGGGCCATTGTCTCAATCTATTGCTTTCTCTTTTCACCCATTCTTGTTCCCCCTGCATTTGAGTCAGACATTGTAGGCCTCCACGCTGCCTAGGGGCCATCATGGAGGCTCATTGAGACCACAGGAGACACTGGCTGTTTGCTCTCAGTCCCAGTGACCAGCTTCACCCTGGCCCAGAGTAGCAATTGCTCATGCTCAGTTTCTCTGTGTTATACCAATAAAAACTAGCAGGATCTTATTAAGAGGGATAAGGCAAAGATGCCACATTTATTGTAAATAAAATAGTAAAGCAAAAGATAAAAGCAAACAACGTTGTTTTACTACTTATTTCTATTACTACTAATTTCTTATACACACACACACACATATATTCATTCACACAATCATTCATTCAGGTTCTGTATAGGTGTTATAGTTACCAGCCTAGACGTTGCTCATGCCAAGTTACTGGCCAGGTATCTTGGTCATGAGGATGGAGCCGAGTCTGTGTCAGATGCATCTGATGCTCCTGGAGGCTGGCAGCAGAACCATACACTCAAAGTCCTCAGTCTTTAGAGTCCAGTTTTATAGGAATTTATTCCTATGTCAGTCCATGAGAGTTGCTTCATTCTGCTGTTGCTAAATCAATCAGCAGGTGGCTGGCTCCATGTTATCAGATGTTTGTTTTTAATGCCTTTGAGGTGTGATGGGGTGAATTCCAGTTTGCCCTCCGGGGGTCATCTGGTTGATCCCACTTGACACCTTCTTCAGCCAACACTGAATTCTTCAGGTTGGTAACTCCCTAACCATTCATTCAATATTTAAACTAGGCACTCATTCACATACATTCTCTATCTTAATCACATCTATTTCACTGTCTCTTTACCTTTTGGGGTGTTACCAATTTATGTGAGACTCCCTTTCTTTTAACAATCAAAGATAAAGTGAGATGAAAACTTACAGAGCGTGGGGGTCTCTATTTATACACTGTAACAGCTACTGTTTTGGCTTACTTAGAGCTAATTAATGTTTAACAAGTTTTATACAAAGTATTTCTTTGAGCAGGCTTCACACAGACACAGCTGGTGGCTTGCAGTTTAGAATCACAAATTTACTTCTAACATAAACCTTTAGTTATAAGGCATCAATTAACAATAAGTCATTTTTCATATAAACCATGTCTAATATAAACCTTCTTTAATATCCCTTCATCTGTGGGACTGATTCATGTGCAATCTGGTAAGCACTAGGAGCTATGTGGGAATGCAGCATGCTCAGTGAGGACAGAATCTTCAGATATTTTAGATAATAAACTTAAGACATCTCTCCTGAGCATGTGCAAGCTGAGGTTTTTCAAAGACTATACCTTGGCAAATTTGAACACATCCTGTTCCACAGGAACAGCAAAAGGCTCATCCCTGACCCAAAGGCCATCCCCTCTGCCAAATTTAAAGTTCCTATTCCAAAGCCTGGTGGTGCTAGATAATATTTTTCTTATACAATCAAACAATATATTTTCCCTATTCCTGTTCTCAGAAAGAGCTAAAATATTTTGGCTGAAATTTTCAAAAAAAATATTCAGAACAAGGCAGACACCTAGCATGGAAAATTTCAGCCTGAATGGTTAAAGTTTTCAGCAATTGAACAAGGGGTTTCATAATGGGAAGTGTCAAGCAACCATAATAGTAGGTAGTGCTACCAGCCCTGCTTATATTATCATACTCTCCCTTGGCTCCTAGTTCACTTCACTTCTGATGTTAATTCAAGGCATTGATCCTAATGTTCAAAGATATCAAAAGATTGAAACCTTCTCTCCAGGCATGAGCCACCAGCCTAGCTACATTACTCTGGGGCAATGTAACTATTAAAGCCCAAGATGAAACACCTCTGGCAAAGATTGTCACTTATTTTTGTCACGGTCTAAATTTCTTGGTCAAGGTATAGTCAAGGTCCAGATTCCGGAGAAAATTATTATTATTATCTACATGTCAGGTATAATGGGAAATCTTCAGCAAATAGGTGGGACTTGCAACATGCTCTAAATTATTTTGGCTCACTCTAATATCTTCCGGTAGCCAATTGCACAGATAAACCACCCTTGACTGAGAACAGATTATCTCTATCCCTTAGGTCAGGGGTAGTCAATAGGTGGACTGTGGGCCAAATCTGGACTGCCAGATGTTTTTGAATGGACCCAGAAATCTTTTAATTTACTACTTCTTATTATTATTATTATTATTATTACTGCTAAGTATATATATCTATATAAGTAATAATAAGAAGAATAATGCCAAAATAATTTAGAGCATGTTGCAAGTCCACCTATTTGCTGAAGATTTCCCATTATACCTGACATGTAGATACACAATATAAACTTAAGGAAAATATAACTAAGCAAACCCCTTAAACCCAGAGAATGCAAAAGTAATGTCTTCTGTGGCAAGACATCAATATGCAGATCTAATGTACCTGATCAGCATTTAGACACTTTGATGATGGGTGCTATAGCAAAACCTTTGAGTGAAAGACAAATAAAGTAAATAGAGTAACTAGAAATGCACTTTGCTAATGTCATAGGACCAGGCTGTAATACTCTTACTAACACTGAGTAGTAACTTATACTTTATTGAGAATTGTTTAAGAACACTTTACCAGATGCCCAAAAAATCACAATCCCACTGTCAAGGAAGAAGGCCATATTGGTTAAAAAACTGACCTGGTTTAGTGGCGAAGTGACGACAGCTAGTATATATATATGAATTTATGAATTGAGGTCCGTATTAGCTGCTCCATTATCTTGCCCAGGATCGATGTCATTTACTCTTTTTAAACATTGGCACAACATTAGCTTTTCTCAAGTCTTCTTAAAATTCCCCGGTGTTCCAAGATTTATTGAAAATCAACATTAACTGTTCAGCTAGCTCCTCAGCCAATTCCTTTAAAACTCTTGGATATATATACACACGCACAAATGGAAGAAAGGGGAAATGAATAGTAAAGAATATAAATCAGAAGTTAAGGATTGTACAATGGAAGGAAATGGATACAAGGAGAAATCTATGGCCAACAGAGTTAAGGATAAAGGAGTTTTTGAAATATATTAGGAACAACAAAAAAATCCTAACAATGGTATTGGTCCATTTCTAGATGGAAATGGTAATATTATCAATAATAATGCAGAAAAGGCTAAGTGTTCAATACATCTTTCTGTTCTGTATTTTGGAAACAAAACCAGATAATGTAGTCATATCAGATGATAAGTCTTTCCATTCCACTAGTATCTCAGAAGGATGTTTTTTACACAGCAGATATTAAAGTTAAACATTTTAAAATCAATAGATCAGGATAACTTGCATCCAAGAGTTTTAAAGGAATTGGCTGAGGAGCTAGCTGAACAGTTAATGTTGATTTTCAATAAATCTTGGAACACCGGGAAATTTTAAGAAGACTTGAGAAAAGCTAATGTTGTGCCAATGTTTAAAAAGAGTAAATGACATCGATCCTGGGCAAGATAATGGAGCAGCTAATATGGACCTCAATTCATAAAGAATAAAAGGAGGGTAATATACTTAATGTACATTAATATGGGTTTATGGAAAACAGATCCTGACAAACAAACTCGATATCTTTTTTAAAATGAGATTACAAGTTTGGTTGATAAAGCTAGTAATGTTGATATAATATACTTGGACTTTTGTAAGGCCTTTGCCTTGATATCACATGATAGTTTGATTAAAAAGCTAGAAAGATATAATGTTACTATGACACACATTAAGTGGATTAAAAGCTCACTTATTGATAGTTCTCAAAGTGCAGTTGTAAATGAAGAAACATCATCAAATGGGTGTATTTTTAGTGGGATCCCACAGGAATCAGTTCTTGGCCTTACACTATTTAACATTTTTATCAAAGACCTGGAAGAAAACATAAAATCAACACTGATAAAGATTGCAGATGACACAAAAATTGGGGAAAGAGGTAAATGATGAACAGGATAGGTCACTAAAGTTAATCACATGTATGTTTGCAGAATGTGAGGCTTAGCACTGGAGACCAATACATTCTGCAGGAACATATACCTTCATTCTTTCACTCACCCAGGGTGTGAATCCTGTGTTTAGAAACTCTGCATTGAAGGTAAGCCATACTTTTGAAAATTTTGAATAAAATGAATTAATAAAATCACAAGACTAAGAAGGTCAAGATTCTCTGTTATTTAAATTATAGGTTGGTGAAGTTAAGAATGTCTAAATAGTGCAGACTAGATGTATTTTTACACGTTTCCACAAGCAGGAATTTTAGCTAATGTGCCTAACTGGCTTCATCTTTTGGTAGTTCGTGAAAAATGATATGTAGCTGGTTAAAAGTAAGTGCCAGAATCAACATTCCTTCTTTTCCTAGAAGCTGCAGTTTTAAAGATTTTTCCCATCAAAACGATTTATGCAAGGATTTATATATCCTGCAAAAATTGGCTTTGCCTATAATATTACTCTGTCTTTTTGGAAATTTTATTTTTAAATAAAACCTTTCATAGAAACAGAAAGCAAACTTTCCTTCATGAACTCTATGAAGCTCTGTTTTTATCCTGTACTTACCTTTTCCTATTAGGAGAGATTTTCTTTAGTACTATTTGCAGGCATGTCATAATTCTCATCACTAGAAAAGCTGATAATTCACACAAACAAAACTACCCAATATGTAGTGCCTATTAATCCCTTGGTCAATAAACTAGACCAAGTTAAAATAAATGTTTGTATTCACAGATCCAGGAAAGCTTATTTCAGTTATAATTGCTAATTTATTGTACTCGTTTCTCCTCTCACTTACATCAGTTTAACTTCATTGACTTAAGTGGTGTTACTCCTGATTTACATTAGTGTGAATGAGCTCAGACTCAGGCCCAATGCCTCTGTTTGTTTATTTGTCCGACGACCAAGTTCTTACATCTCTTTTGTAATATTCAAAGGGGGCATAAAGTCTAATGCACAGCGGCAGTAAGAGAAGCTGATCTTATGGAGTGGATTTTATATTCACATGTTTTTCAGGAGGAGTGAAAATAAGCACAGGCTGCTAAAAAACATCTGCAGTGGCCCTAGATTTTTCTGTGGGTGAGTGAGTGGGTCTGGGTGAGGGAGCGAGACAGACTCATATGAAGTAGGTAGTCTTTTCAATGCATAGTTCCAAAATATACCACTGTTCAAACTATGGAAAAGGGACCATAGAAAACATCTATAATGTTCCTAATATCTGCTATTTCTACTTGCAAAGAAAACAAACTGTTCTCAAACTAAAGAGCACAGAATGTAGTTTGGTTAGTCAACTTAGATGGTTCTTTTTCATTAAGATATCAAACACTTCCATTTAGTTGTGGCTACTTATAACTTGGGAGCCTTTATTAACCCTCAGTAACAGTACCACTGTGTCACTAATGTACTCCCCAGAACCACTGCCGCATCCAAGAGTTGGGAACCACTCTAAATTATGCGAAGCCATCTTCGTGGGAAGTCTCTGGCTCAATATACAGGTGATTTTTCTCTTTATACTTACCTCAAAAGTATTACTATATGCAACACAAATGTTAATATTTATTATACCCTCCCTTGTCTTAATATGGTTTTACTAAAGTCTACGGTGCAACATAGTACATCTGTTTACAGAATTCATTAGCTTCATGTCTCAGGCTCATTGGCACTGGTATTTCCATTTTGGCATGAACATATTAAGAACTGTACAAAGGAAATTTTAATTTCATATTTGATTAAATTAGCTTTTATATTAGAGTTTGGGTTTTTGTTCTTCACAGAAATAGGACACACCTCTTCCAGCTATTGTATAAGCATAATATTAGAGACAGTCTTGTTTAAAAAAGAAAAGGCAGGTCTCACACACACCAAATCTGCTCT
This sequence comes from Mauremys reevesii, assembly GCF_016161935.1. NCBI lineage: Eukaryota > Metazoa > Chordata > Testudines > Geoemydidae > Mauremys > Mauremys reevesii. The sequence continues at coordinate 151,652,039 of NC_052625.1, read as the reverse complement.
AATAGGGCTTAGAGTATGTGAGAGCAGAAATGTCAACACATCCTGTGTTCTGTTGAAGGAATATACAAAATATGTGATCGCATAACAGGATCAGAAACAGGGTTAGCTGAACATATAGTGGAGCATGGATTTTAATGATTGTCACAGAGATTCCTTCCCTTTGACCATATAAGTAAAAAGATTTATCCTTAGCTCAGCCTATCTGTGTTACACAGTATTCAATAACAAAGAGGCAGTGTATTCCCTCCCATTGCATACAATCTTTATTTTAAGGACTCCATTTAAGAACTATGGACCTATCCAGAGCCCACAGAAATCAAGTGGAGTCTTTCCCTCAACTTGTGTCATTGGATTAGGACATATATCACCAACAACTATTAAATTAAGGTTCTGATAGAGGACTCTTTAATTGAGCAGACTAGGGCATAACAAAATTCTAGAGCTGGAAGCTGAAGCTAAACAAATTCAGATATGAAAGAAGACACAATTTTTTTATTTATGAGGGTAATTAACCATTGGAACAACTGACCTAAAGACATGGTGGATTCTCCATCACTTGAAGTCTCTACAAAGACATCCAGTCTTGATTTAAAAGATATGCTATGACTCAGCCAGAAGTTATAGGTTTGATCCAGGTATCACTGGGAGAAATTCTATGGCCTGAGTTGTGTAGGAAGTCAGACTAGATTATCATAATGGTCACTTCTGGCCTTAAAAGCTATGAAAATCATCATAAAGAGTCTTGTGATGATGAACTGTGGATGAGACTTTCCTCTGTGTCCCAGCCACTAATATCATTCTCATGATGACTTGGAGTTCCAAGTAAGTTCTTATATTAAATCCTCACAGGTTCTTGTGTTAATGTGTGTATTCCATCAGCAGAGATTGGTAAATCATCAGTAAGTCTGTGCCCTTCTGTTTCTATGTCATGTTCTATTCTGCTCTCAGCTTCTGGTAAAAAGTGTCCGGATTAGTGCATGTGGCACAACTAAGTATTTTCTATATATTGCTCAAGTTAAGGCAGTAGTGCTTTTATAATCTCAACAGGATTCTTTGCACTCTTTGGGTGCTTTTAAACAATGGCTTCTGTGAGTTAATGACAGGTTTCTGAGTAGCAGCTATGTTAGTCTGTATCCGCAAAAAGAACAGGAGTACTTGTGGCACCTTAGAGACTAACAAATGTATTTGAGCATAAGCTTTCATGGGCTACAGCCCACTTTGGATGCATGGTCATTTACTATCTCAAATTATTTACCATGCACATATTTGTGAAGTGTTTCACATCCAGTTACTATAGTAAGGTTCCATTTGGCTATAGGTTTAGGATTTTGTTCTATTTACCCTCCTCTCCCCCAGTTTGAGTCATTCCTCTGGAAGTAAAGCCAGTTAGAACACTACCATGTAATAAAGCAGAACCCAGTATATGTTGTGAGACACCAACATACAATTTAACTAATTTGTTTTGATCAAAGTAATGCAAAACAGGTGTGTTTGTGCACAGTTTCTTTAGCTCCTCCACTTTTACACAGTGTCTCATTTTTCATAACCATCCACAGTCTTCCTAGAGCAACTCATGGTTACTGAAGGATTTATGACTTGAATATGGCAAAGCATATAACCATTTCCAGGAATCTCTGTAACTTTGGTTTGTTTGAAGTACTGGTATTTCATGCAAGTGTTTACTTTAATATTATCTAGGTTAATGCCTTTTTCATTTAGTATATAGCACAGTATTTCCCAATATTTCAGATCTTGCATTTTCCTTACTTTGTTCCTTGCTTGTCATAGTCACAACTTAGTCTAATATCATGTTCCTCACTCCAGACCATGGCAGCAAAGTATAAGTTGTAGCAAAATATATTCCTGCTAACGCCCATATTACTTTCTTGTGGAACACTTCTGGTGTACTAGAGATACCACAGGAAACTATTTCCCAAGAGCATAACGAATGTCCTACCTAACAAATCCCTCATTTAAGATTATTTGCAAAAACGTACAATTAATGTGTCAAAAATACTGAGGGCTGGGTTCTGCCTCTGAAACAAAGCCCTAAACTGAGGGTAGCACAGAGCAGTACCACAATGAGGGGCTCATGGAACAACCTGGTGTATGTGAGAGGTGTATAGATTGCAATGTCTGAAAGGCATGCCCTGCCCCAGGAAGTGGGCCAACATAGGAAGTTGGAGCCATGGCCTGCTTCTTTTCTGCTACCTTTGAGTCATTATGACGCAGAAAATGAGCCTGTGTGGCAAAGGTACACTGGCATGTCTGTATATGTACAGATACCCCTCAGCAGAATTTGAAACAACAGACCAGGAAGTTACCTATGTGGTTGGGTGGAAGAACAGTCTGCAAATGCAGATGATCAGACAGATATATAACTTATCTACTGAATAGACTGCAAAAGATACTTTAAAAGAATTTGATGAGAAATCTAATAAACCGGGATGCATTATGGATACAATATAGGACATTCACATCAATGTTGGTTTGGGACCCTGCATTTAGGCATTTATTTTTAAAAATCTTGTCCTGATCCTATAGTTTCTGTGTGAACATTGCTGTCATTTCTAGTTTGTCCATCTGTAAAACCAGATCCATTTTAAATCAGTATCTCTCCATTGAAATATTCAGAGCTTCTCCATTTACACCAGTTTAGGATCTAACCCATAGTGTTCAAGCAGAATAAAACATTTTCTCCACATTCACATCCCAAGCATTTTCGTGGATTTCTATTACCAGTGAAGTCTCTATAGTTCTCCTTTCTTGCCCTTAGCAGTGGCTGTAAATTGTGTCCCTCAAAATGTATGTCTTCATTGCAGATTTAGCTTGGGCACCTGGTTTAGCCTAATTTGGATGTAAGCAGCCATATTACAAAGCCATACTCAAGTTCCTATGTCCCACTGGTGCTGCACTCAGCTGTGTGTGTCATTAGGACTTCTGGGGGCATAGTCCATGGTTCTTTTGTGCAGCAGTATGCTGAGCCACTGTCTGATTCTTCCCCAGTGAACTGTGGGAGAACTTGTCTGTCCTTCTGGGCATGTAGGGGAAATGTGGAAAGGCATTGCTCACCGCCCAGTAGGTGGGTTACCAGCCCAAGTGAAAGCAGTACCCAGGCTTTAACCCACACCCCCACCTGTGCCAGCTTGCGAAGACTGAAAGCACCATTTAATTCAGGTAAGAGACTTTGTATGTGTGTGGACTAGGGGGAGTGGAGGAATAAGGGGCAACATCCAAATAAGACTCCGGGCTATCTCTTCAGTGAAGACATACTCTAAGAGAAGAACTGTGAGAAGGCTGCAGAGGGTTAGGGAGAGCTTTTATCCAAACTCAAGGAAACTACATTCCAACACAGAAACCACAATGTTATGCCATCGCCACAGCTGTCTTGAATAAATGCTCAGTCTACAATATCCATGTGCATTTACAAGCAATGCGTCAGTAAGGTTCCTTCACACCTTTCCTTTGCCTGGTATTGGTGTGACATTATTTTTGGCAGCAATTTTTCAGCTGGGCTGAGGCTTTCAGAATTGCGTCACCCAGGGCTGGGTTAGAGGGGTGTTTTTGGTATTTTGTAATGCTGAACAAGAGGTACATATTTGGCTATATATATATATAGGCAGAAATAGAACAACATCCAAAAGATGACAAAATATATTTCATAGCAGTCTGAGATAGTTATGCAACCATCTAGGGAAATGGTAACTTCCAGTCGGTTGTAAATAAATGACCACAGTTCATTAACCGCTACATACAGTAGTGTGTACATATGTTCAATAGCCTCCTTTCTCTGTCTCCTTCTCACAGAAATCCAGACAGCCACAAAGTAACTGAAATACTTAAGAATTCTTCTGTTTGCATCATAACTGGCTGCCTAGCCCGACAGACCAACATTTTTCTACACATGCACATTTGCTGTTTAGAGGGAGAAGTTAAGTGACTTTAATGCTTGCAAATGGTTTCAAAATGGCACTTCTGATTAAGGCACCAGACCTTCTTCCCGGTACTGCTTCTGACTCACTGACTCAGTGATTTTAGGTAGGTCACTTCAGCTCTCCTTGCCTTAGTTTCCCCACTATTAAAACCAGGATAATAATGCATATCCACCATTGCATTTGAAGATCGACAGATGAAGAGTCTGTTTAATAGTTGCCAGTGTAAATAAAATTGTAAAAACACACTAAACCTTCCAGTAATTGGTGTCTGCCAGCTGGTGCCTTGCCTCTGCCTGGGACCAGCATTTCTAGATACATTTCCTTTTCTTGCTATTATGATGTAGAGTAGAGCAGGGAATACTACTGATGTATCTGTGAAAGGCAAATATATATCACAGAAGAAGATACATTAAACTTTAGAGAATGATCCTCTTTTAATGTTTGATGTACCTTGCTTTTACCAGAGGGTGCAAAACTGTTGCTAGACAAACATTTGGTTGGTATCATCTTGTGAACAATTAAATTTTAAAATACTCTGTAAAACACCTAGAAAACATCCTATCACAATTTAAACTCATTTCTTTAACTGAAAATATATATATATATATATATATATATATATATATATATATATATATATATATATATATTTAATAGGTTCTCTCAAAAAAATACTGCTTTATATTACAACCCTGGCTCAAAAGCATTATTATTAGATTTAATGTTTTTAACTATTACTGTAGTCTACTATAACATTTTTTTATAGTGGGTAGCTGTTCTATGTTAACTAAAGCAACTTCATGTAGTGTGCTAAGTTTAAAACATTTAGCTAATTTTCTATTTCAATTATACTAGTATAATCCAAGAGGAACTCTGTTGGCTTCATTTGTACCAATAGTAACTGAGATCAGAATCTACCCTGGAGTTTTAACAAATATGTAACGTACATATCTTTTAAAATAGTTTAAAATTCTTAAATGTTTCATAATCAGCATGTTACATATCTTTGTTTTATTACTATTAATTCCAAATGAAATATTTGTAACATTTAAGTGTTAGCAATAAAAGTTCATGGGTGAAATCTTGGCCCTGTTGAAACCAGTGTAAGTTTTACCATTGACTTCAACACGGTCAAGATTTCACCCATATTCTTGACATAGCTAGCTAGCTATACTCGATTGTAAGACAAAACACATAGCATTGTCATACAAGAAAAGAAATTGTGTTTATACTCTCCTAAACTAAAGCTATGGAAAACTATTTTTATTTTCTGAATTCACATGCACCACGTGTTTTGTGAATATTTACAAAATACATAAATTTGATTAATGGGAAAATTTGACCCTTTCTAAAATTCTACACTGATTTTAAAAGATTATTAAATATTTTTCTTATTTGGCACAGGCTGAAATTTCACCAGTAAATAGTAAGGTTTCAGTAACAGCAAATTTGTACAAAGCAGCCTGATGAATAGGTCATCAAAGAATGATTTTGTCAGTCATGATCACACAATAAAATTAAATGTGGCCAAAATTTTCAGAAGTATCTGCTAATTTGGGGGGCCCCGATTTGAGACTTCTTAAGGTCACAAATTCTAAAATGGAGGGCATCAAAAGTTAGTGAACATGTGAAAAGTTTTGCCTTTCTGACAAAGGAGAAAATTCAGATTGAAACCCAAAATTCCATTCTGTTGTACAGATACACGCACACAAAAATGCACACAGGTGCACAAAGTGATTCTTCCCTCTCTGCCACCCACCCCCGGTGAAAATGTATTTGTCCAGCTTTAGCTATAAGTATCCCCATTTTGCATGTGAATAAATGTTAACTGTTAGGACTCATATGTAATAATATTTTACGTGAGATGTTTTATTAATGATCTTAACCGATACTTAATTAGGAGCACATTATGTAAACAATAAATACAAATTTGGATCTCCTGTGACTAATGCATCAACACATACATATGTTATTAAGCACAAAATTTGTGACCACACATGGTCAGTGACTTCCTGAGTGATTTTTGCATGCAGCTGAGAAAAGAATTTGGCCTTGAGAGAATGCTGTATGTATCTGCAGACAGACTTTGGCCTCTAGTTCCATATGTAAGCAAAATATACTTTTGTTAACTGTACTCCTGACAGCTCCTTTCCTTTCTACCTCCCTCCTTTCTTCTCATTCCATGGATTATGGGCTCTTTCCTCAAGCCACTTCTGGCTGTGTCTTCTGGACAGAGTTCAGAGACTGGGAAAAGAACCAGCTATGCTGGTTGGTTAAAACTTTATTGTTCTATCTTTGAGTTTCATGTCCCCATTTTAGCGCCTTCAAATACATTGTAAGCATATGCACTGTGTGAATTAATGAAGTTGGGTGGGCACCCATCCAGTACTAATTTTGCCTAAGTATAATTGACCCTAACCCTTTTCCTACAATGTTGTAATAGAACTGCATCCTGTTGGCTATATGCCATGGCTTTCTTAAAAATATAAAGTCTGATTCGCAATCCCTACTAACCTTCAGTCACTAGAAGTCAGTTGTTTTTCTGCCATTACCCATATTAAACAAAATATTATGCTCATGCAGTTCAGCATTTGACAAGCATTTCTCACCTACTTTTGCTCCTTTGCAATAGCTGGAGTGTCTTGTGAAATATGTAACCATGGAGTTGAAGTAACTTTTTAATGTATTCATGTATGATATTTAAATTCCTGATCCTGCAGTGTTCCTAGTCCTAGTCCTAGTCCTAGTCCTAAATGTTGTGCTTACTACCATGAGTTGACTTCAGCGGGATTACTCAAGCTAGTAAATATTTTGCTTAGCAGTGCTTGTAGACCCTAGGTTGGTGCCTGAACTCTGATACTTGGTTGAGGACCACACAGTGCATCTTGAGGGATGTGGGAAAGTGGCTTTGGCCTCTATCGTTGGCTGTGCTGTGGCTGCCTTTCATCATGACACTGGTACAAAGCTGAACTAAAGTTGGCATAGCCAGCCATGAGCTAACCACCTTATTGTGGGAAGATCATCTGGTGCTATAGAGCCAGTATAGTGGCTCCTAAGCCCAACTGTGGCGGCTGCTGGGGACATGACCTGGCTACAGAAATGGCTCCTTAAGGAGATTAGCAAATGGCATACTTTAGCATACCTGTTAGGCTGCTCTACCAGGAGACCTGACTGGCACACAGGCTGTTCACTATGGACTCAAATCACCTTTTATCCCCTGAGGTGTAGACCTGTGCACTCGTAAGCCATGGTCAGGAACATTTAGCTCTTATTTGTGCTTCCCCAATCCTGGGCCAGCTGTGCACCAGGCCTGTCTCCCAGCTTCTCTTACTTATGTCAGCTGCCAATGGCCATCTGTTTTCTTCTTTGCATTTTGAGCAATGTTGATCTGATCCTTGAAAGATACAGAAAACTACTGTTCAAGTTGGATAACAGCTTTTCTGTACTTTAGGGTTTTCTAGAACCCCTTCCTACCATCCATTCAGAAGTGTAGCCCCTTCTGGGGCCTGCTGCCAATGATCTACCTAGGGTCATCACCTTACAGAAGCAAATGTATGCCACAGAGGATTTTAATGTTATTTGCACCTGGCTGTAAAATAAGTGGGTCTTAAATCTTCTTTTTAGAGAAGTGATTTGTCTGCTGTGTCTCTGAATTCAACTTTAACAAGAACTTGGAAAGTGAAGCATCTTTTCCCAGAAGTGTTGTCTCAGATAGTCAGCAAAGATAATATCCTAAAGAGATTAACAGTGGTGATTTATATTTATTTCCCTTTATTGCACTACTAATTATCTTTCATATTGGTAAATGATGCTGTGGGTAAAGTGACCATATGTCCTGATTTTGTAGGGACAGTCCTGATATTTGGAGCTTTTTCTTATATAGACTCCTATTACACACACACACACACACACACACACACCAGTCCCGATTTTTCACACTTGCTGTCTGGTCACCCTAGCTGTGGGTTTGAAAGGTGACAGACCTGAAGACATTAGAGACAGAAATATTCTTTTAAAAAGTTACAATATGGGCAGTAGCAACAGAAACTTCTTCTCAACACTGCACAAACATTCTCAAACTAAAACCTAGAGGTATTTATTGCCTCTAGGAGCGAGGGGGCAGTTTGGTTTCCATGCTCATTCATTCATTAGCCTAGCAATGCCCCATCACCAAGATGCCTGATTTTTGTGTGAGATATTTACATCTGACCTCAAGGAATTGGACTAAGACCACAAACTAATTTCACATAAGGTAAACAACTGATGTATGGATACTACTGATGAGGGCTGAACTGAAGCCAGTGATAGAGAGATTGTCATTCCTCTGAGTCACACAGTGCCAAAAAATCTTGCCATGAAATCTTCTTAATGTTGACCGTTTTCCTGAGATAAAAGTCTTCCATAGGACTAGTTATAGAAGAGGAGAAATAACAATAAAAAGGAGTAGTGTGGGTTCTAAACACAGAAACCAGAAACTCTGTAATAGACAGCGAAGTTAAAAAAAATCTTAGAAGTTTGGGACTGAAAAGTCAGCAACAGTGCCTTATGGGACTGTCATCACTATGGCTAGGTTTCCTTTCTCTCCCTAGCACATGTGGTCCTAATTGCCCTCTTGGCTAGACCTTTATGCTGGAATCTGCATGAACTGGCTGTAGCATTAGCAGACTTTTACTCATCCACTGCTAACAGTTTTTAACGGAAAAATCTGTATCCATTCATGCTAGAAAAATGCTTATGTTAAATCAGAATAAAATTTTAGGAGAGAAAAGGAGATACAGTAGCTTTTCCAGCTGCTAGTATCAGACGTTCTACTACTGCATTATTATATATTGTATGAAAATTGGGGACAAAATTATAACAGTGATCTGGTATCACCAGATAGTATCTAGATTTACACTCCATTATGAACATGTTGTGGAGTGAGATTATATAGCATATAATGGTGAGTTCAGAAGTTGTCCCAAATTGCCTAGCACTCATACCGGCTACATGGGCATTATCACACTGGTAATATATGTACCTATACAACACCCCTGAGAGACAGGGAAGTACTATCATCCCCATGTTAAAGAGATGAGGAACTGAGGCACAATGAGATAAAGTGACTTGTCCCAGTTCACACACAAAGTCTGTGGCAGAGCAATTAATTGAATCTGGGTCTAGAGATGGTTGGGAACTTTTTGACAAAAAATTTCTTGCCAAAATGCCAATCTGGGAAGGAAGGGCGGGAGGGAGAGACCAAAACCTGTAGGAGACCCAGCTTCAAGCTCTGCCTGTTTTGGAGCAGGGACTAAGGCTGGCTAGAAAACAAGAATTCTGTTTTGTGAACAATTTCAAACTTTCAACATTTGTTTTTGTTTTGATGCAGAATGAAAATGAAACCTCTTGATTTTTTTTCAGGCAACAAGGTGCTACCTGGGTTGCATACATCCCAGGTGAGAATCCTAACCACTGGGCTAGAAATTCTAGCTCTCTTGTTCTTGCACCTGTTAGAGCTGTTCCACCTTATATAAGCAATTCAGTATTCCAGGGCCTAGAAAGATTGACTGTCTACCTTAGTGGTGAGGACACTCACCTGAAATGTAGGAGAAACAGCTTGTAGAACCTTCTCTAAATCAGACAGAACAGGATCTTAAACCTGGACCTTCTACATCCCATATGCAGCTCTCCTAAGTCCCAGACTAGCACCTTAACCATTGGACCATACTTCCTCTCGTTGTGAGGTTAGGTGAAAAGAAGTAAATAGCAAAACTCAAAGAGGAATCTGTAGCTCAGAATTTCTATAGCTCCTTTGTCAATGTGACTAGTCCAAGGATCAGCAGTGGCCTGTAATTTACAATATTGGACAAGTGTTAATTTGGATGACAGAGCATGGGTCTTTATTGTAATTGAAATGGAGCATTTGGTACTGAGTAACTTTCACTTAGATTCAGCTGTACCTTTTTGCCATAATTGACTTTCCAAGCATCAAAAGTGGATGTAAATAGTTGAAACTATGATAGAAATCTTTACAGTACATAAAGCAGATAGACTTCCTACCTCTCTTTATGGAATTTCTGCTCTTTTGTCCATTTAATAATTCACTCTTCACCACCACCCTTTTGCACACAGCTGACTTTAAAGTGTCTCAGTTAAAAAAGGAATTCTGTTTAGACAGGAACCTTTAGGGTGGAAGAGATATTAAGTGCTCTCTTGATTTATGAATAAAAAAGCCCCTTTCCTGGAGAGCTGTGTATCTCCTAAGAAGTATCAAAGCACTATATAATCTTTACAGCAACATAGTTTACTAGACTTTTTTTAGTTATCTTAGCAATACATGCATCTGAAGAGAAACCTTCCTTATCTATACACTTTTTTGGGCTAAGGAAAAAATAAACAAATAAAAAGCCACTGCGCATACTCGGTGTGCATCTCTAATGAACATGGTGGCCCCTTTACAAGGAAAATATTTCAGCAATTTAAATTACATTCTTGAAAACACAAATTTGAAACTGACTTGCAAACGTCTGTTTAAGTTCAAGGCAGTGACATATTAGAAGGCAAAAATGTCATGAAAGTAGAACAGTTCATTTACGGAGCAGCACCATACTAGCCAACTGAGACCTCAGGAAAGAAGTGACATCAAGACTAGGAAAGGCACTCACATAATTAGCTAATCTCAACAAAGTGTAACTTTAGTGGCCTCGTAGCCATGATGGAGTCTGCTCTGCAGGCAGTTCCAGCCAAGAAAAGGCACATGCAGGAACACAGCAGGGAAACTCCCTTCCATCCCAGGGGTACCTGTTCCAGTTGCGCCAGAGTGATCATATACCAGAATAGTACAGTGAATATAGGAAAGGGAAATATTTATTCACAGAGGGATGAATGGAGAAAAAACAACAGGTGGGAAGATGGGGCAAGCGGTAAAACAGGATTACATTCAACATGAGGCCCCATAGGTCCATGGGTACCACAATACTAAAGGGCAGACGTGAAGCAATGCATTCAGAGTTCAGGAGTCCTGGGCAAAGTTCCAGTCTGGCAGTGAGTCTTGGGTGCTCCTGGTTGTCTTTGGCACCAGTAAACTTTCCCCAACAAACCCCTCCGGTGTCTCTTCTGCCGCTCTCTGCAAATCCACACAGAGCAACACTTAGCTAGCTACAGCCTCCCTCCTTATTCCCAATGCAAGGTCACAAGCCCCAGTATTCACAGCCCCATACAGCTCAGGGAAACAATGATACTGGGTCCAGCTCCGGGTTGTCTTTCTTGGGTGATTCCTCCCTGGCACAGTGCTCCTCCTGGCTCCTGTCCAGGGGCATCCCTGGTGGACTGCCCTGTCCCTCCAAGGTTTGGAGCAGGTTCTCGGCTGCTTCACTATGTGAGGGACAACTTGCTTTTGTGCATTTGTCTTGAGCTCCAGACACACACACCCCATCGCGCTCCCTTTATCCATGGCCCTGGAACAACCAAGACATTTTCCTTCTGGAACAATCAGCACTTCCTGTGCCTCAGGATTTACAAGCTTTTAAAGGGGCCATGCTCTCTATCCCCCAAGGGGGTTACAAAAGTATGGAAATCAACATAGACAGTAGCAAAACAAAACTCATAATTTTCTGCTCAAACACAATCTCAGTGCTAACATATGCAAGAGCTAGCGAGCTGTTCAAATGTTAGATAGAAAACTAGATGCCTTTGAAAATAAGTGCCTAGGAAAGATTCTTGGCATTTGATGGAGAGATCTTATCACCAACTAAGAGATCCAAGAAATTATCAATGAGCAGGTCATCTCCATTAGAATTAGAAGGAAGCACTGGACATATTTGAAGCATGTATGCCCATTGCCAAAACAGACTTCCACATGAAGATGTCAAGTGGATACCAACGGGTGTGAAGAAACCAGGGCACCCAAGAGAAACATTAAAAATAAAAAATAGCAGGGAGGACAGAACACTTGATCTCAACACCATAAAGCAGATGGAGGCAGCAGCTAATAAAAGATTCATTTCCCCCTGTGCACCAACATTGCATGAATGTTGCATCCTTTTGCACCAACCTGACACCGATATAATAATAAGTTTTCAGATTGTTTGCTGTGAAAAAAACTGTTTGTGAAACATAAGTTATAAATTTTACAATTCATAGCTACTTAATGTTTTTTGGAAAGATAAATTTAAAAAAAGAGATACCTAGGCTGAGTTCTTGTAAGCTAGCTTTCTGCCTACAGCAAAATTTTATGGCCAAATTTACTAACACTTTAATAATGGGATATATAATGGAAATGTTAAGCACAGCCCAGAAACTATGCTGAACTGACTGCCTACTTAAATTGTATACTTTAAAGTTATAAAATACAGTTATATCACAACTATTATCCAGACCAAGAAAACCGTTTATTGACTGAAACTGTTATACTTTTATACTTGAATCGCTGTAAAAAAGCAGGCAGTGATCCCACACTGCTCTAAATCACAGTATATTCACTAAATCTAGCCCCATGTATCTCCATCCCAGGAGATATCTTTATTAACTTAAGTATCAACAGCTACACGTAAACCTCATAAGCTTTCTTCCGAGCTTGGCTTCACCTATGAATTTTCTCTGAAGGACCCTCTCTGACCCTGCCCATATTTCCCTTTGCCTCAGAGAAATACTCATATTCTTTCATACTCCAGAACTAGAGCTAATAAGACTCACCTGTCCTGTATCAGAGTGACTCAGCCAAAATAGTCTGGCTTTGTTACACAGGGTTCCAAGACCAGACATCTAAGTAGAGAGCAAAAGAAAGCCGCACCCTGTGCAAGGCTCTAGAACCTGCCACACTGGTTTGGAGATGAAGGGTGTGAATTTTGGGTCTTTGTGATCTGTGCTTGACATAATGTCTGAGAAGGAGGCAAAGATGGCTGTAACTTTCTTTATCCCTCTACCCATCATAGAGCCAACCAGGGTCTAGTTTGGATTCTGGTGCAACTTAAAATAACATTAGGACTATTTTAATTTTCACCTGGCTTCAACAGGCCTAAACAGGACCATTTCAGCAGCTGGGGATTGCTGAAATGCATTAGCACTCCTGCCACATCCCCTCCCTCACCACCCACAGTCATTATGCCCTTATGCACCTGAGATGGCAAAATAAGCCAGCTTTCAATCTGCTTTGCGCTTCTGGAGTGGTGTAAGGCAGACTTAGTGGGGCAGAGGTCTGGCTTGATAAATCTCAGTTTTGAAACAATTGAAATTTGACTGGGTGGTACTAAAAATAACAGTGATAATGTTTTCTTCAGTAAAATTTCCTGTATTCCTTTGCCCTGTGAAACAGACAGACTTGTTTGGAGTACTAGGTACCCATTTGAACTCATGAGTAACAAGAGACAGAGCATGTATTTTTGAATTAATATAAAAATGTTTCCCATGTCAACAAGCACCTCAGTCACAACAATAATTAAAGATCAAACCCATTTAATGTGAAGTTTAGGCTAGTAGTAATCCAACATGTGTTCTTCATAGTGGCTTTGGTATTTCAGTTCTGCCTCAGATGCTTGATTTTTTTTCAAGTTTATATGCTGCTTTGAATGGTAAAGCCTTGTGAAGACCTTGGAGCTCAATTGTGCCTGTAAAGCATAGCCCTGCCCTGGGGGCAGCATGGAGCGGCACTGCCCCAGGAGGAAGCCAATCTGCATCAGCAAATCAGAATGCCTATATGAACTCCTGATGTGCGGGCCATTATGTAGGCAGCTCCGAGTAATGGCCCCATCCTCCCAGCCTTCCCCGGCCACTTTGGCAAAACTTAATCCTAAGAGCCATGCTTGTGCCTCTTGAGAAATAACGAGGTACCAGCCTGAACACAGGAACTGTAGCTCTGATTTGGGAAAGGACTTAAGTATGTGTAGTAAACAAGGTCTGGAGCCACACACTGAACAACGGAGATTAAAAAAAATATTGAATAATTGCTAATTAATTGAGCATCATGCCATGAATCCCGTGCACTGAATGTGGAAAACCATAATGTGATCATGTAATTAAAGACTGTCTCATAATGCATACACATAAGGGGGTTGAATTAAGATTACCTAGGTAACCTTAATTCTGGCATTTCTTACCTTTTGAGTACATGACTTTGCAACCTTAATAATGTTCTTTTAAAATAGCTTTTTGTGTGTAATTGTGTGTGTGTGTGTGTGTGTGTGTGTATACACCCCATGCATATTTACCATAAATAGGCAAAAACCTACATCTTTTAAAGTATTTTTTTAAAAAATTATAAAAGGAAATATAGGCAGCTGTTATTTTATATTATTATATAGCTCAATTGGTACCTCTGGTATTAAAATATTTATATGGATGACATAGCTCTCACATAAAGCGGTGATGCTCTCTGAAATGTGTTTTGCATACATTTCATTCATTTTGGGGTTCAACAAGGCTATTCTTAAGAAATAGCTTTATATTAAAACCATCTTTATGCACACTTAAACAGATTGAAAATATTTTAACAAAGGAGTACAATGGACCTGCTATATAGTTTATGAAGAACAAATGTTGCCAGCAGACATATTTGGCAGAAATATCCCAGCTACTCAGCTAAGGTTGAAATACCAATACCAACCACAGGTATGTGTTCATATTCTTTCAGACACATGCAGAGCAAATATTAAGAGGTTTCTTGGGTCATTCTTAGGCTGGGAGAGGAGGAAGCATGGGACTAATTGTATATAAATCTCACATTTATAAAAACAAATCAATATCAAGTCTAACTCCAGCATCATGACAAGCTGACTCAGTCAATTACTATGAAGCAATCCAGTATGCCCATGTGCTACTGTATCTTCTCAAATGGTAATGAGAAGCTGCAGCTCCATACTGCAAATCAATAATAGTGCTCCATAGTTTAGTCTAAAGTATAGTGGTCACCATTAAAATATTTAGTATTGTTTCTTTGCAAGTAGATATTTTTATAGGAAATACCAACAATACTGCATTAATATTACACATGTGGCTTGTGTTCTTAGATTCTGGGCTCTTTGAGGCATGGGCTGTCTCCTTTCTTGTATGTGGACATAGATTAGCATGCTATAGGTACAACAGGAATAATAATAATATAACCTAGATCATCTTCTCCCCCAGAGGGAGGGAATTCTGGGAGATAAAATCTTTGGAGGATACTTTTGTAGAGATGTCTTTCTGTCATCCAGTTGGAGGATGGGATTGCCTCCCGGAGAAAAGGCCATAATGGCCTGCATCCAAAATCAGCATATCCAGGGTTCAGTGAGAGGTTAGGGCCATCCGCAATTTATCCCTATTCCTCAACACTAGCTCCGGCTTCTAGTGTTCTAGCCAGCAACCTGACAATGCAGGTCCTTTGCAGTCAGGTTGTCAGTGACTCCTACTGGCCACAAGAGTTCCTGGAACCTATTTGCGGGGGAAGGGCTGTACATAAAAAATAGTGCAGCCGGAAGTAGTATTCCTTTTTCTCTTGAATCTCCACAGAACTGGAGTAGGGGGAAAGGGGGAATGGGAAGGAGGTACAGTAAATCTATCTCCACTGCCATATCTAGGCCCCAGGCCTATGAAGTCTCCACACCCTCTCCCCATGTAGACTCCTGACAACATGGAGAGGCCTCAAAATGCTCCAAACAGTGGGGTGACAATGCCACAGAGATGGGGAGATCATGCACAGAGGACAGGACTCCTCTGTGCATGTATCTCACCGGTCTTGGAAAAACAAACTGGGGCAGTAATATGAATAATTATAAATAATGATTTGCAAAGATTTTAACTTTAACCACTGTAGTGTGTATATGTGTCAGGGCTGGATATAATCTGCCCTTAGTGTGAAATAAAACTAATATCAATATATATTTCAGTCAGACAATGAAAACAAAGTCCTTGTTTCCATTTATAGTGTGAGTGGAATTGCTAACAGCCACATGATAGCTCAACTGAGGCATTTCATTCTCAGATGTGACACTGGGAATGTTCTGTATTCAAGGAAAGGTATTTCTTTTAGTTTCACTGATTATCTTAGACATGGGCAATAATGCTGCTCTGGCTTGACTGGCTTCCCAATATCGGAAGGCTAGTTCTTCTCTCAATCCTACTACATAGAAAATATATATTGTATACTTTTCCTTTTCTTTCTGAGCTGTAATTCACTTCAGTCCTCCCGGAGTGCCTAAAGCAAACTGTGCCAAAATTATGGCTTTTCCCATACAAATTAGTATGTTATTCCACAGAAGCACACAACTTCTGGTTAGGGACGCCCTATGGCAGAGCATCAGTATATTTCCACTACTATTCAATTTCAACTGGAAATTTAGTGTGCCAGGGCAGGATCTTGATCCTTCAAACAAAGGAACATTTATAAATGGTTTGTGACACTGAATATTCCAGAGTGGTAAGACTGATTTAAATGTAAACTTAGCAGTCTAACTTCCCATTGACTTTAAAAACTCCAGCATACAAACTTAAAAATCCAGCTCTTTAGAACAACGCATATTTTTAACAAAAAGACAAACCAGAATACCAATGTTTTGGTCAGATCTTTACAATAATATATTGATCCCAACGTGGTGCTATTATTTGTAATCTTTAGTAAATTGTTAGTTCAATAAGAAGTAGGTTTTGATTTTATGTTAGAGAGCAGATTTTCCTACCAGGATATGGTCTTTGGATGTTTACAGAACTCCACAGCCTCCTTTAGCAAGAGGCTCTTGTCATGTTTCAAATCCTCAAAATACTGAATAGGAGACTCAAGAGAATGAAATATATAGAATGAAACATAGTGGTTGTTTTTGTTGCTGGTTCTGTGTGTATGTAATGGAGGTGGAGACACTCTTACTGGAAGTACTGACATTTCCTTTCTTGAAAGAATACTTACATTCATGTCTGTCCCTTTGAGAAAATTGAGACATACATTTTATGGCTTTTGTTAATCAGGAAATAGTGAATAGTTACACTTACTTTGACATTTCAGGACTGTTTTGTTTCTAAATCTTTAATGTTTTATTGTGTTTGCATAGTTGGAATGTCTCAGAATTGCACCATTTTATGACATCAGGGTGCAAGTTTTTATTGAACTAAAATTCTCATTAAGGTCATAATGTCTGTAACTCTTTAGCAAATATGCAGCACCACCTTGAAAATACAATGCCTGGCTAACCTGACCTCAAGTATGTTATCAATAATTCACGTAGACCAAGCTATTAAGACTCCTCAAGGGAATATCCACCAGCCAGGGAGGTCTAGGGTCTGGGGTTGGTCCTGCTTTGAGCAGGGGGTTGGACTAGATGACCTCCTGAGGTCTCTTCCAGCTCAAATCTTCTATGATTCTATAGAGCATGCTGTATTATTGTCATTCCGCCTTCTGCACCTGGGCTTTAGCTAGATGAGATATAGTCAACTATGGCATCTCTTTGCCTACTGGAGAATCCTATATCCTGCCTGGGAAGATGAGAGAGGTTTCTGCTCCCTTTGTACTTCCTGAATGACACAAAGGTCTCAGCATAGGCAGCGAATCTGCCCCAGAGTCTAGTTGTGCTGCTTCTTCCCAGGCTTATCCACAGAGGTTCATATTTGTTTCTGATGGCCATTTAACATCTACGGTTTGTTATATTTGATGCACTCTTTTGATGTTATAACTATGAACTCTAAAATCGTTCAAGAGTGTTTTAAAGAAAACTGTACTGTGTCTTTAGAAAGTGATTTGAGATGCCTGAAGTTTTAAACTAAGATACTAGTGGCTTGATTCTGATCTCATGCCAGTATAAATCAGGAATGACTACAGTGAAATCAATTTGGTTACACTGGTGTAAAAGCTGGTGCTGTATAAATGATGTCAGGCTCAGACCTCGATAACAGAGTAACTGTAAGGGAAACATGATTATTAAAACCAACAACAAAACCTATGGACCAGAATCATTTGCATCAAAGCATTGTTCAAGTCTGAGGCCTTGTCAACACAGGGAAATTGACTGATTTAACTCTTCTGGACTACTTAGTCTGGTATAACTAATTTTCTGGAATAACTTCTTTGTGGACATAATATTCTGGATTAGAAGTGATATTAGTTCAGAATAATAACTCTTTGTTGCAATCTGAAGTAATTATTCTGGATTAAAGTCACTGTTATTCCATAAGGGAGTGCCCACACAGGGACATCAGAGTAGTTATTCCAGTCAATTTCCTCATGTAAACAAGCCCTTATACAATCCAAATTCTCCCCCCTTTCCATTAAGTGGGCCATTTTGCTTTTTTCTGGTTTTGTTTGTTCCTTCATTTGTAGGCAGGTCTTCACTCTCTCTCCTCTTTTTTTGGTCTCTCAGTTGTTTTAGATCACATCCGTATTACCAATCTTTTAATTTATTTTTAATATAGAAAGAAAAACCAAATACTTTCAATCTAAATTACTTTTATTGTCGAGTAAGAGAAGAAAATAAAACAACAGATAATAAAAGTCTCCATGAGAGACTACACTGTGAGCATTCTGTGTAACTTGATGCATCAAGTCTGCCTCAGATAAAAGGACAAACAGACAGGCAGATATCTAAGACATATAAAGCTTTGACCAAAAAAAGTCAGAAGAGTAAGAGCGCTATATACATCATGAAGGTTTCCACCTGTTACTGAACCTTCAAAAAAGGTAATTGGGTGGCGACATACAACTAATCTTGGCCTACAGAGACAAGATGCATAGACAAGCACCACAAGGTACATTAACTGTGCTTTTCTTGGAATTGTTTGATTTTGAGCAGAAGAACCAGCAAAGACTTTTCCTGTGGCCAACTTTCTCTTTAGTGAGTTTACCACCCATGGGAATGTAAAGGCACCAGCCTTATTGCCATCAGAAATTAAATCCTCCACAAAACATGAAGACTATGAGCAGCGGCAGTGCACATTTCTTCCCCCTTGTCAATATGTCTTAATCCCAGTCTGGCAGGTGTGGGAGTCTAGAGTAGTCCTAGTCATATATGTGTCAATGTAATCCTTGCCCTCTCTACTGAGAGTACCCACAAGGTTTCCATGTACAAATTGTAATTATATAGCATTTTATAAGCCATTTGTGTTTTCTTTAGGGTAGGCACTTGTCCATTGGGAACTCACTAAGACCATTTCTTCTTCTTCTTCTTCTTCTTCTTGATGACTGGGATGTGGTCAGTTGTTCCTAGTGTTTAGAACCAGAGTCAGGCCCAGCAGTCATAGCTGGAGTCAGTACCAGGAATCAGAGCCAAGGGTCAGAGCCGTAGTCAGAAGTCAGGAGCCAGAGTCAATTGTCAAGGCCAGGTTACCTGGAGTGAGGCAAGGCTGGGGTAAGGCTGTGGTCAAAAAGCAAGAGGGGCTGAGAACAAGCACATGCGAGCACTACCGTAGCCATGGGCGACTGTGTGAATAGCTGTTGAACTGCTGCTGCTGGGCTACAAAGGCAGTCTGCTGACTCACCCTCAATCAGGTGGGGTAGCCAATCAGTCACCCTACTACAGGCCAGCTGTACTCATTAGGTTGCCTGGACATGGGATCTGCTAGTGGCCCTGCTTCCAAACCAGCTCCACTGTAGGCTCTTATTCCTGATGTGTCATCTTCTTCTATTATTCATTTATTTAATTAATTAAATAATTATTGCTGTAGTGTCTAGAGGCCTCAACCCACCAAGAAGCCCCATTGTGCTGGGCACTGTCCATACATAGAGTAAATGACATTTTCTGCCCCAGACCAATTTAAAAGACAAGACATAACAGGTGGGTGAAACAAGCAAACAATCAGGATGGTGGGGAGCCAGATGGGGTAACAATAGTAATGGGATGTTTCAGTATAGCCTAGCTGTGAGCACCGTTCATTATAAGCTAATCACTAGGCGTAATCACAGTCACTGCAATGCTAATGTTTACTATTTAAATGTATGACATGTATTTTAGACTTTTTTAGTTTTGTGTAAGTAATTTACTGCTGTCATTATAGGAAGTCAGACATCACTGAGACAACATCAGCATCATGCAGTGAACATTTCCTGAGCTTTGTCTCTTGCTCTTGGGCTAGGAGTGCTTGAGAGATGCCTGGCATGGGGGAAGGAGTACTTGTTCAGAACCTCCCACTGTTCCCCTGTGATACTTTGGCTATTTTACACTTGGAGCAAGGAGTGTGATTCCCAGCTCAAGTAAGTACACCTCTGCTTGTAGCCAGTATTGTATATGTAGCAGTGGATGGGCTAGCCACACTGAGTACATACACGTGAGGTCCAGGTGGGTTTGTACTCAGGGTAGCTGGCCTGTAGCACTACTTCCCATGCTATCATGACTACACTACTCTTTTAGGAGGCTAGCTGATGAGAGCTAAGGTGAATATGTCTACCTGAACTGAGAATCAGACCCCTAACTCCAACTGTAGACATAGCCGTAAATAAGATAATAGAGGTAGGAGGGAGAATCATCAATCCTTTTTGGATGGAGCAGTGCTGCTCCTTTGAAATCATGGGACTGTGTAAGGGAGAGAAATGGGGAGTTCTAGAGAATTGTTCAGAGATGCTGAAAGGTCCAGATGGTTTATTTTAGAGAGAAGATTAGGTAAGAGAGGAGGTGATTAAAAAAATAATGAATGTTATATAGTAGGGGGATACAGATTTTGTCATAATACAGGAACAAGGAGATATACTTGGATTAAAAGCCACTTGGGGCAGAGACCACCTTTGTATTCTGTATTTTCTTCAGTAATACAAATAATAAATACTACTAATAACAATAATGCAATTGAGAGGATACCTTTAAAACAGATAAAAGACAGACCTTCTCATGCTACACTATCCTGGGGAACTCATTGCCACAAGATATCATGGAGGCCAAAAACTTAGCTGGATTCACAAAGGGACTGAATTGTATACAGATAAGAAGATCACACATATCCACAATAGTAATGTGTGTTGTTTTTTTTAAATGGAAGAGATATAAATCCTCATGCATCAGGGCATAAAACCCACACCTCTAAGTGACAAGATTAGGAAGATACTTAGGCCCAAATTTTTAAAGCTATTTAGGCATCACTGTGCTCAGTGTGAAAACCCCATACTGATTTAGGAGCCTACATCTCATTTTCAAAAGGGATTCTGGCACTTAGGAGTCTAAATTTCATCAAGAGTCTGGGCCTTAATTTATATGCAAATGATTCCATAAATGCCTATAACAGAGATTTTTGTACTTTCTTTTGAAGCACCTGATGCTGGACATTGTCCAAGACACAATACTAGACTAGGACATGAGACTAGAGGAATCATTGTTTTATTCCATTATGGCAATTCCTATGTTCCAATGTACCTAAAAAGATGCAAAAGGCATGAAGATTTAAAATGGTAGGGTTGTTTGATGGAGCTTTACCTTAGTTGTATGTTTGGGGAAAACTAAAACCATTTGAAGATATTTGTCTTAAGTTTCATAAAACAAAACAAAAGAGAAAATTATAGATGACTTGTTGCATGCATGGTCTAATCCAAGATAGTGATCTAAGAAAGGGACACAATTAGAAAAGCGTCCACCCTCCCCGCTAGCAAATACTAGGATAGCTCATCAGCTGGTGTAAATTAGCATAGCTCCATTAAGTTTAAGAAAGCTTTACTGATTTGCAGCTGACCATCTGGCCCAGTGCTTTTACCCAATATCTGGAAATCTAATTCATCTTGATCCATAGCACAGACTTTTCCAGAAATGTTAATTTTCTTGACAGTTTTCTAGCTCTTCAGTGTGACTAAAAATAGGGGGAAAGTCATGCATTTTATAAAGCTGAAGCATGATCATTGATTTGGCTTCATGATAATGTCTGCTCTTGTAATTTAAGAAAAACAAATACAGATGAATCTCTTCCCTAGGCTGCCAGCTTGAGATTTCATGAACAAACTGAAATATAAATATACCTGATTTAACCTCTCAATTGCCTGTTGTGAAGATTTATAGATACCATTTCTTGTGCTGCTGTTACAGTTGTTATTACATTGTTCTGAAATTTGTTTTTATACGCTGTCTGCATCCATGAGAGAGGGGTTAGATTTTGGAGTTTTCCCATAGTAACAGTCTGCAAAAGTCGCAGCAGAGAATCAGAGATGGAAAAACAGTTAAACACGTGCTTTGGTTTTCCACAGCCTGGGTAAACTAGACATTTTGTAAACCTTTAATTTTTCAATAAGAACTGCTTTCCCAGCAGACAGACTGTCTGTCTTCATAAAGGAAAAGAAAAAGAAAAGCTAAGTACTTTGACAATTTTAGTTTAACTTCAGCTAGAGGATGGAGTAATTTACTGAAAATCTTGTAAAACTTCTAGAGTTGATAAGGGCCAGTGTTCTTCTAATGAATGTCATCAATTTCTGTTTCTGACTGTCAGCATGCTCCTAGCAAAATTACCTCATGCTGAGAATAATAGTGTCCATTTGGGGGTGATGGTGTCCAGAAGCAACATAGTTTCAAGTCTATATGCAATTGACAAGTGAATATCAAATGCTCATTTTAAAGACTGTATTTATCATCTCTTTGCTCAGCAATCTGGAAATTCCTGTCATCATTCATCATAGTGACGTTAGTTAATCCAATTTATCCTCCACAGATCCACCAAGCTCTGATCAATTTGGTGGAGGCTTTCTTAAAGTGCTTTTTGAGGGGTTTTGGTGTGATTGTATGCATAACATGAATCCTTGGGTTGGTAATGTTGTAACAGTTGGCAGAAATTAATTGAATTGCCACATGAATTTCAGGAGGGTTTCCCGGTGATTTGAATCAAACCTTAAATGTCATGATACTCTGTGCTACATTCTGCTCATGTGAAATACTAATAGCATATTCCTAATGAATGTCAACAGGATAGTGTCTTACTATACAGAATGTGTATTACTTGAGTATTTTTCTATTGAGTCATGAATTGGAAGAGTGATGGATTTTTTTCTCTACGTTCATTTTGTTTTTCTGAAGTTAGTCACAGACTATTTCTGTTTGAACTTACTCTAGAGTTTACCAGATTTGGATTCCATGTTACTGCATCATGTTCACAGATGGGCTTTCCACTGAACACTTATTTTGAATTCCATTTATAAAGTTAGTGTTTGAGAGTTTACTAGAAGGTGCTGCTTTCCCTTACTGCCTGTCATTAATGATTAAATCATCATAATAGATCAGTGAATGTAAGTTACTATGGAGATTACGTTAATTTGCAAGAAATCAGAAGTTCTTCCTTCTTTCCTGTTTCTGCACTTCCATTTTTTGTATATTTGAGTGTTTTTATAATGATACCCTATTCTAGGCTGCCATATTGTTAATGTTGAATGGTTATTCATCTAAGCGAATATCCATCAATAATGTGCCTTGACAAATTAGAGAACTGGTCTGAAATCAACGAGATGAAATTCAATAAAAACAAGTGCAAAATACTTCACTTAGGAAGGAAATATCAAATGCACAAATACAAAATGGGGAATAACTGACTAGATGGTACTACTGCTGAAAAAGACCCGTGGATCACAAATTGAAAAGCCAGCAGTGTGATGTAGATGCAAAAAAGCATATAATTCTGGGGTGTATTAACAAGACTATTGTATGTAAGACACAGGAGGTAATTGTTCCACTCTCTGAGCACTGTAATTACAAGAGTAATTTAAATTCTGGAATAGGCTTCCAAGTGAGACTGTACTGTCATAGGAGATTTTCAAGAACAGGTTGGACAAATATTTGTCAGGGTGAACTTGGCTTATTGGGTCCTGCATTAGTGCAGGAGGCTAGACTTGATAACCTCTGAAGGTGCTTTCCAGTCCTACATTTTTCTGATTCTATGAGTCAATGAATATTGTGTGATTGTTCACCCTTGCCATGTGGTATTGCATCTGGTCCCTAATTGGCTAACTGAAGCTTTGTAAGGAGACTAATGAAATTCCAGTACGAATTTTGGGACAAATAAATATTTGTAGTAAAATTCATGAAACATCTGGGATTCACAAAACAGTGTAACTAACAGTGTAACTAACATCTGATAGTCACCTAAATAATCGCAAATAATGAAAGCTCTGACTCCATGAATCATAGTGAACAGAACTCAGCCCTTTCATTTATTAAAATATTTATACATGTTTGTTTGTTTTTTTACTCCTTTACTAACTGTATATAAAGGACTGGGACTCATCCAAGTGTGTCAATTTTAAAATCAGTGCACCTTCTATCACAATACCAGGCTTTATAAATATCACTTCTAGCCTGTATCACCATAATCTTCAATCCACCTCAATTAAATTATATGTGTATCCTCCCTATACCAATGAACATTTAATCATGAATCTATCCTGTCTATATAAGGAGTCTGTATCCAATGTTTATTGTAAATAGGTTTTACCATATAATCAACAATTTTAATGCAAATATTTGTTTGTGCCAAGTATCTAGTCTGAGGGGATGTGATATAAATATGACGTTGCATGACCTAGAGTCAGAAGTCATTCAGTCTGAATATTGACTATATGACTACATAGAGCCTATACATATTGGAGCTGACTTAGAGGCTAACAAGAAATTACTACACCGCAAACAGCTCACTTATTATATCAACAACTTAAAAACAGAAGGTCTTAAGACTCTTCTGACGGTCCACCATTCGGTAAATAAGATAAAATGAATCCTTAAGAGAGTAAGGATGAAACCACACCACTTCATTCGTGGGAAGGGATTTTTAACACCAATGCGGGTGAAGCTCATGCTGCTTGGATCATCATGCTCCATCCAATTATGGTACTCTTAATTATATAATTTCTTCTAATCATTTATGTAGTCATATTAAATGTTTATCTGTGCAAGTTCAGAAAGGTTAAGAAAAGATCTAAGCAAATCCCTTTTGACATCTCTGCCCTTAATACATGGCTATAATTATTTAGTTTAAATACTTGCCTGTTATATTATCTGTGGATCTTTATATGTACATTTTTATGTTGATACTTGCCCTTGTTATAATTCTATGCTGTACCAAGTTTTTTTGGGACCTTTGTACTTAGTTAAGTAAAAAGGCCCCAAGGAGGGGATATGTTGGGTGTGAACTGTTGTATTGTTCTCTGGTTCATTACACACAGTTTATTGTGTGGGTATCAGACCCAATGATCAGTGATTTTAAGGACACTGTGGCAATCCAAGATGGAGTCTGAAAACTGTCATCTTGTGACTCCAGCTTGTGACCTTCTGTACACTGTCAGCCTGGTCTGGATAAAACTGGACTGAATTGGTTTTCCCCGCCACTGGGCGATCCCCAAGGTTCCATCACCTCAGACTGTTTCCCGCCTTTCTAAGGACCATGCCATGTTTTCCCACCACAGATTCTATAAAAGAATTGTGATCACAGGCTGATGGAGCAGTCCATCACAGCGACTGTGTGTGCGGCACTCATGCATCAGCAAAGAACACCATTCGTTCCTGGAGTGAAAAGAAAAGAAGACGACACATTACCATCTTACCTGTCCTGCACCTGGAGAAAGTCACCATTCAGAGGGTTCCTGGTCTGCGTCTTCTGTCCTGACATCCATCGAGGGACTCTCCAGTGTTCCTCCTCCAAGGGTTTCAATTACCTCTGGAGTAGAAGTCCTGGACTTCACTGCCACCACTGAAGTGCTGGGAATTGAGTGAGAAAGCAATTAGGGTTTCTAAGTTTGGGGTCATATTTCCTGAATGCTAGGGTGGGTTTAGTTTCATTCTTGGCCTGAGCTTCACGCTTTCAGGGAAGAGCTGCTGCGTCACTGGGTTTGTTTGTTATATAGCTATTAGTAATTTACATTTACCTCTTCCCTATCTGTGTAATTCTATCCCCTAATACATTTACCTGTTTGTTTTGAACCTTATCTCTTGTCAATTATATTTATTGTGCACCACATAAGAGGAGAGGGGAGGAGATTTGCACCAGTCCACCAGTTACAGATACGGCAGAGGGCAAATCTGCTCTTGAGAAAAAGGTGCTTGTTTCTATTCCGATACCTACACCACTTTACACACTCAGAGATATCTTGGCTCCCCTTTGAAATAACATCTCTGTGTCCCTTTGGCTAGAGGTTTCTAGGACATGTCTTGTCTTTACCACAGACTCAGCTGGTTACATAGTCTTTGAGATAGATCATTCCCAGTGTGGTTGCCTGTTGAGTAGACTAAACTATCTCGGTCATCTGTCTCCAAGTCTAGCAAGCTATATCTCAGTGGAGTCTCCTCTCCCCCTGTGTGGCTGTCCTCTGGATGAGTCTCTGTCTCTCCATTTTGTGATGATCTCTGTAGGATCTCTCGGGTGTTGTACCCACTGACTTGTAAGTGCCTCTTGTTCCTTCAGATAACTTGTCCCTCTTGCATAGTCACCTCATAGGACCTGGATACCACTACACCCCCCACAAGTCCTTTAGTCCACTCATTCTGGTGTCTTTCTAGTGACTGAATCCTCACAGGAGAGCTTTTCTCCAGGGCTGGTAGATCCTTGGCTGACCTGTTGTACTCTAGTGCTGTTTTCTCTGATTGTTGGCCATCTCTTCTCGGTGATGTCCACAACCTTCTGGCAGCAACAGGCCTCCACTCATTGGTAATAGGTTTTGGTCCTTCATCCCATCAGTGCCTGCATAGGACTGTTTTGGCACCACAGTAGTGGAGTATTCCTGTGTGCCAAAAATACTAATCAAGGGCCTGAACTGGAAGAAACAGCCTTGGTCAAGCTCCCATTTGTGTGCAAATTCCTTGAATTCTTCCGAGGCAAATTGGGGTCTGTTAGTGAATACAGTGTCCAGAATGCCATATTTTACAAAGTGAGCCTTCCATTTGCCAGTCACTGTCCTGCCTCTTGTATCAGGCAGGGTATCAACATGCCAAAAATTTTAACAGTAGTCCACCATAATTAACTACTTGTTTTCATTGAAGGTATATAAATCGGCTCCCACCTTTTCCCATGGAGAGGTGAGCAGCTCATGTGGTGACAGAGTCTCTTTCTGCTGGTAGTTATCATATGACCAGCAAATTTCACACTCTTCTATCAAGGAGTGAAGTTGTTTGTTCATTCCCAACCAGTAAACACACACTCATGCTTGTCAGTGCTCAATATGAGGTGGGGACAACAGCTGTCTGTCCTTGAAATATGATTCCATACTGCACTCTCAGCTCATCTTTAATTTGAAAATATGGTTCTGCTCCTACCGGTACTTGGCTTTTGTCTTCTGGCCACCCTGCTAGTATTGCTCTCTTGACTGCCTGTAATTGGATGTCCTTTACCATAGCTTTTTTACTTTCCATAAGCTTTGCTGTTGAAACTGGGAGATAGATTTGATGTCCTGATCCTGTTTTTCCAATGCTAATGCTGGGTATATATATGCTGTGCTCAGGGTATCTGCTAACACCAGTAATTGTCCTGGACAATATCTCATCTCTACCTGTTAGTGCTATAGGTGCATCAACACAGAATCATAAAAATCGAGGGCTGGAAGGGACCTCAAGGAGTCATGTAATCCGTCCCCCTGCACTGAGGCAGGACCAAGTATTCATCCCTGACAGGAGTTTGTCCAACTTGTTCTTAAAAAACTCCAGTGATGGGGATTACATAACCTCTCTTGGAAGGCTATTCCAGAGCTTAACTATCCTGATTAATTGCAATCTCATACGAGCACCAAGAAGGGGCTTTGCCATGACTGTCTCTAGGAGTTTATGATCTGTTTGCACTATTGCTGGGTGATCCTATGTGCACTGATGGAATCACTCTATTCCAAAAACATCAGCCAGAAGCTTTTATTTCTATTTGGGCATACCCAAGTTCAGTTCTGACATGGCAGCATGGGCATAAATAACCAGCTGCTGCTGCTGCAAACAGCTATACCCATTCATTTTTCCAATGCATCACTGTGGAGTGCCAGTAGTTCTCCTGCCACTAGTTCTTCCTCTGCTCTTATACACACTTCTAAAATGATTCAGCTTGCCACATTCCTTGCAATGCTGTCCTAGTACAGGCAGAATGAGAGGCTAGCAAGGCAGGGGAAAGCTACCTCTATCTCCCCTTCGTGAACCTGGGTGTGCTGAGTGTTGCCTGGCACTTCTGAGAATCTGGCTTCATAGGGAATAACTTTCTTCATGGTCCTGTGCCTGGTCTGCTTTTAAGGTGCACAGTTCTCTCAGCAAGCATAGAGAGAATCACAATTAGACAGTGTTCTAAATTACACTATTTAATCAGTTGCTGTTGCTGCTAATTCAAAAGCCTGCAGGCTAACCAATCTTCTCCCTTTAGTAAATAGTTTTTAATCTTTTCCATACAAAAGAGCACTAGGGCTGGAGCATCATCTGTTAGTTAATTTTCTATTCTTAAATGCTACTTAACCAACCTTTATCTCCAGACACCATACTGACACAGCGGATGCAGTTTCCAGATCTGCCTTCTTTTGTCTGTTGTAGTTCTTCCTTATTGCTAGTTAAACATCCCTAAAAATCCCATAAAGTGTATCAGGTAAGGGTCTTGATCCAAAGAGCCCATCCAAACTGTGCACAAAGTTGTTGCATCTCAATACAACTGTGAATGGAGGCTACATGCAGCAAAAGTATAAGCATCAACATTGTCTTCCTTTACCTTCCAGTGGCTAGTGTTAAAAGGGGCAGGGTATAGGCAAGGGATGCACATGTTTAGGGAGACAAAGATTTAAATGCATTATTCTAGGCAAGGTCTAGCTGAGTGCCTATAAATTTACTCTTGTTACTAAGGAGGAGCAACTTGTCCCTCGTCCATTCTGATTTATATAGGCTTGGGTCCCTCTGTACTTCCTGCTTTCACTTTTTCACCTTGCAGTTACATAACATTGCACTGTCCTATGCAGTGTCAAACCCAAGGACAACACATCCTTTTAAAAGCTATGTTCTGTTTTAATATATATGAGCTAAGCAAGGGCAAACTGGTACAGATCAATAAGCACTAACTTAAACCTTTGCCCATAACTCAAACCTCGTGAGCTTTAGCACAGGTTCAGAAATACTTGGCTATCTTCTATTTTTAATTTCCACAACCTATGTACTTTCTTATATTGGCCAACACTATTAAAATCCTGCCGTTCATAGTATGTTTGACTTGGCTGGATCCAGGGAGCAACAGAAGCCTTGTATTTGAGATATTATCATAAGATTTTTCTAAACCAAAGTTTTAGATAAGCATCTGATATTTTGGAATCTTAGCCAAACTGTTTCTCAGCCTTTTGAAGATTGTGCCCATTGCTTGTTTAGACTGTAGCTATTCACACTGATCATCAAAAACAATATCACAGTGATTCTTATTAGATGGTTTTAGTTAAAACATGCAATAGATTTCAAAGGCTCTATTCTTCTCAAATGCCCCATACAGTGTAAGGAACTGTTGTCCAACCCTGTTTAATTGATCCCTGATAAATTTAGACAACAGACTGAAAGACCATCAGAACCCTAAGAAAATAGATACATCAAATAAATGACTATTCTGTACCCATGTAATACTCTAATTCCACAGGACCAACTAACAGACACAGAAACATTTCTTGACTTTCAGAGTTAATTCCTCATCAAAGACCCAGAGTAGCCATTACACATAAAGATATATAATTTCATCCATTTTAGGCTTTTATAAACTTGTGTGTTTGGCCCTGCACAAAGCTAAATTATGTTTCAGGGTACAAACACACAGCCGTCATTGAAGATCATGGGGTTTGTGCACATGTACCTGCCCCAGAATTTGGCACAGTTCTTTCAGATTGGGGGGAGGGGTGAAATGTGTATATACAAGCAGGAATGCATATTTGTTATATACCTACCCCTCACATTCCCTCCACTCTGTTTCTCTTACACACACACACACACACACACACTTTCTGTTATGCCATCAAATACATGCATGTGACCCTGACCGTTATGAGCCAATTAATTAGAGGTGGGTGTCATAGCCAACTTTTGTGGTCTTAAAGTAGACCTACTTCTTGGGCACTATCTGGTGAATAGATCTCTTAAGCTGATGAATTCTCAGTCCCCCAAAATGTTCCCCAGGGAACTCATGCCCAGAGTTGCCTACCTGACATCCATATATTTACATATTGCCCCGGTGATAGCAGATTTAGTTTCTGCTCTACCTGAGACAGAGTTTCCTACAATGTTCAAGCTGATAGCAGGGCAGGTTACATCCACATTCAACTATCTTTAAACAGGGATGGCAATATTGGTTTTAAAAATGTTCTTCAAACAATTAGAAAAGTCTGAAAATCTCTTCCAACTATTATTTTGGAAATGAGTACCTCATAGCTTCAGCGTCAGAATAGCATGAATCACGGTATAAGCAATCATGCAATTCCCACAAGTTTCCAGAATTACTGGAAATATAAACATGTAGTACCATACGCAGAAGGTCAGCTAGTTGTCAGCTTGGGTCACTCAATTTGGGTTCACTTGATTTGGATCCAATCCTATTCACACTGAGTTCAATAGAGATTTTACTGTTGACTCAGTTGTCAGTAGGATCAGGCTTTCAGTGAATTGTTAAAGCCGTTTGACTCATTCTTTGTACAACATGCTGTATATGTAACTCACTAAGGCCTCAACATTACAAATATTCCAGAAGAGTATGTGAGGTTAGCAGTTGGGCTATGCATGAGGCATAGCTATCCATATCTTAAAGGGCCAGAAAATCTTAGAACTGTAAGACATTCCAGGCTGTCTCATGATGCAAGCACACAACCAACAAATGGGAGAGCCAGTGCACATTATTTTTCGAGTGAATAAAAGCTAATCTTTTGGATGAAGTAAGAGATAGCCAATGTTTGGCAATATATCACTGGAACTCGCGATTGCTAATGCCAGCAGTTTGAGCAACCCAAAGTTAATTCCAGTTTGGGGTAATTCAGAGCTTTCCACTATATTGTTAGGATTATGTGATGTGAATTTAATTAGATAACTACCTATCCAAGAGCATACCTCACTCTGGGATATTTAATACACATTATGTAACTGTATGTAACCAGCAATGAGCAGTTACTGTTTTGTAGGAAAACAGCGTTGTTAAACACGCTGATATAAGATATTATGAATGTGGGGAGTTCTGCACTTTTAATCTGAATAACAATGAATGCCAATGTACCCCAGATTACTGATCCAATACTGCAGTAAAGTAGTAATTCTACCCTCTATCTTAATGTAGATTTACATCAATAAAGTTTATAGTTAACATGCATATTATATCTTTGTTATGTTTCTGTTATTAGATTATGATGTACCATTATTGCAGGTATCTTGTAAACCCATAAACCTGTCAAACAGCTACAGAGCCGACGGCACAGAGCCAGAGACCAAGCATCTAATAAACTTTCAAAAATAAAACTGTGTACAAGACCCAAAGCCTTTGCCTCCTTTTTCTCACCCAAAATGCTTATCAGCATTATGAGTATTATGATGAAAACAAAACCAAGTACAACAGCACAGGGGCATCTAGCACCTGCAAATGTTTAGGTAGGCTTTAATCTTGCCAGAGTCTAGGTTACCAGGACAACAATTCCCTCCCATTTAGTGATGCAGTTTCTCAATAGTCTATCTTTGCAATAGTCTCCATAGTTTCTCCACAGCTTAAGGAATATTCAGTACGAAAACATCCAGTCTGGACTTGCTCTCATCTTTTGGTCATAATGGAAGCTTGTAGTCAGAGGCTGGTAGATCCAACAGAGGAACCCCACAGAGGGCACAGTCTACATGGTTTGCTTAAAATGAGGGACAATCTGTGTAAGTCTATGCCTTTTGATACTCTCCTTTCCCCTAATACTTAATGTTATTAAAATGTTCAGAAAATGCATTTATTATATTTTGATTAGCTTCATGTTTTGTGGTTGTGGCAGGCTCATAGTGAAACTAGAATTTGGGGAAAAGATACATTCATAGAATTATAGAAATGTTGAGCTGGAGGGAACCTCAAGAAATCATTAAGTGTAGTACTCTGCTCTCAGCCAGAACCAAGTAAACCTAGACCATGCCTGATAAGTGTTTGTCCAATCTGTTTTTAAAAACCTCCAGTGATGGGGATTCTACAGTCTCCCTTGGAAGTCTATCCCAGAATTTAACTCACCTAATAGTTAGAGACTTGTTCCTAATATCTAACCTAAGTCTCACTTCCTGCAGATTAAGCCCATTACTTCTTGTCCTACCTTCAGTGGACATGGGAAACAATTGATCACAGTCCTCTTTATAACAGCCCATGACATATAGTCTTCTTCTCTCAAAACTAAACATGCTCAGTATTTTTTAGTCTTTCCTCTTGGTTTTCTAAACCTTTTATCATTTTTGTTGCTGTCCTCTGGACTTTTTCCAATTTATCAACATCTTTCCTAAAGTATGGCACCCAGAATTGGACACAGTACTCTAGCTGAGGCTTCATCAGTGCTGAGGAAAATGGGACAATAACCTACCATGTCTAACATACAACACTCCTGTTTATACACTCCAGAATGTTAGCCTTTTTTGCAACTGTTTCATATTGTTGACTCATATTCAATTTGTGATCCACTATAACCCCTAGATCTTTTTCAGCGGTACCATCACCTAGCAAATGATCCCCCATTTTGTAGTCATGCATTTAATATTTCCTTCCAAAGAGAAGTAGTTTGCACTTGTCTTTATTGAATTTCATCTTGTTGATTTCAGACCATTTCTCCAATTTGCCAAGGTCATTTTGAATTCTAATCCTGTCCTCCAAAGTGCTTGTAATTTCTCCCAGTGTGATGTCATCTGCAAATTTTATAAGCATACTCTCCATTCCAGTATCCAAGTCATTAATGAAGACATACCCAACCAGCCTCTTTATCTCTTTCACATTCAAATGTTTACGACATTTACCAAGGACTTGGCCCATATATGATTAAATCTATCATTAATATCACTGGGTTATTCCAGTCACAATAGTGTCTTGCTCAAATCTCATTCCATGACTCTAGCTACAAAAGGTGATGAGAAGACCCTCTGAGCTGCAGCTGTCTTGGAGGATAGTTTGGGGAGTATAGTTGAATGGCACTCTGAATTCTCTTTCTAAAATCCCTATGCTGTACGTGCATTATAAATCTGAGCACATCCAGAAAATGGACTCAATCAATAAGTGCAGAGGTGCATGATTTGGAAATTGTCAGATTTGGAAAAGACAGCAAAGAAGCCACCAGTTTTCCAGATCAGGTTCTAAACCTTCAATAAAGAAACATAAAAGCAGATCTATGTCGCAACCTGATACGCAGTTATGGCTCTGTATGGCCAATTGTTGGTCCACGGCCATCTTGTCCTGTTAAAAGGACAAGGCAGCCTCCATCTTGGACCAGGTTCTTGTTGCATAGGAAAGGGCAGAGACCTAATCCTGCCCAGCAACACTAAAGTGCTGTGTGTACTTTCCTGCTTTTTTTTCTGTTGGGCCGTCTAAAGGTCAGGCTAGTGCAGTGTGCAAAGACCTGATTCTGCCCAGCAACTCCGTAGTATGCATTTTCCCGCTCTTTTTGGGCCTGGTCGTCTGGAGGTCAGGCTAGTTCTGCCCAGCAACTCCAGAGTACTGTATACAGAGACCTAATTCTGCCCAGATACCCCAGTGTGCCGTGTGCAAATCCTGCCAGCGTGGGGGGCAACAGCTCGAAGCCTGGAGGGAGGGGGAACCAGGGACCAATCAGATGCTGACACGAGTGAGTGAGATCCTTGGAATAAAACTAGGTTTCCCCCCAAAATTTTTGTGGAGTGTCCGCGTGTCAGCTGAAGGGCCTGATCAACCTTTTGGCCAGGGTCTCCTCCCGGTCTAGCTCGTAGTGTGGAGTATCCGCGTGTCAGCTGAAGGACCTGATCAACCTTTCAGCCAGGGTCTCCTCCCGGTATAGCTAGCTCGTGTCGTGTCATTTGGATCCATTCTATCAGCTCGTCATGCTTCTGGTGTCTGCTCTGCTGGTCAGCTGCGCCTGGAGTGCGGTATTTGTTTTCTAATTTCTGGCAGTTTGCTTATCTAGCCTCCTATTTTTCCCCTCCCTAACCCAGTACCAAGTGTGTACACACTGTTAAGGATTAAAGTATTGAGCTCATAATTGCACAATTGCCTAGGTGTATAGTTGTTCTAAGGTTTTAGTAGATTGTTTATTGTAAACTGTTTTAAGTGTGTGAGTCACTGCTCTGTCTTTGTCCAGAGTGTTTGTGTCTGGGAGCTGTCTCCACCTGGGGATTAGCTGACCAAGGGGTTCCTGTCCCCGCGGTCTGTGTGAGTGGAATCTGCCCAACTGCAGCCACACCACACTCTGGGTTTACCCTTAGTGTGAAAGCAAGGGCGGTTGAGGCAGTGGCCTGTGGGTCTCTTTCCTGTGTTGCACCAGGCACCGCCCTGACGAACCCGATTCCCATCTTGTGTGATTGGTGTGTCTGCCTATCCAGTGTGGTGCAGTGAGCAGTATAGAATTGTACTGTTAATGATTTTTGGGTTGTTTATATTGCCTAACAACATCCCAG
Organism: Mauremys reevesii; assembly: GCF_016161935.1. Taxonomy (NCBI): domain Eukaryota; kingdom Metazoa; phylum Chordata; order Testudines; family Geoemydidae; genus Mauremys; species Mauremys reevesii. Next base: position 151,617,679 of record NC_052625.1, on the reverse strand, counting down.
TTAAAAATTGCCTCTCTCCCTTGGCCCAAGTTGTAACTTTCCCCCAAATAAATGCAGCCACTTGGCTTTGCACCTTATTCTGGTCCTGCCTGATTTTCCTCTCCCAATATAAAGCTGATCGAACCGCAATCTATTTCGGACAATCTACATTCTAAAATTATCCCAGTTTCTTTAATATGCCATATGCATTCTTAGAATTTTAAAAAGTTGCACATCACAATGTCATCAAATAGTAATGGCAGTAAAAATCTCAAATATCTACAAATGTACATAGTCCTAAAGGAAGAGTTTGTTGAGTTCTGTGTGTGATCAATGTAGGAGATCTAACTTACACTTTACTTGGCTTACTGGATGTGGCACGTGGGTTTGACTGTTGTGGTGACAGCCTATTCTTTACTGTATAGCCTCACAAAGACTATGTCTGAAAGTGTGGTTTTTTGGAGTAGCAATGACCAACCGTACACTATAAAGGTCCACAAAGACTGTAAAACAATGTAAAGTATAAAATCTAGTTAAGTGTAGCGAGTAATTCAGGCTGGTAATTCAGACTGTTATATTGATCTAATACTAATGCAAAGCAAAAACGGTGGAAAAAACTTTCTGTGAATGGTAAGTAGTAATTCACGAATGCGCCATAATTCAAACCAGACATTTCCAAAAGTAGCACACTGCAAATCACATTTTTGTATAAATTCCATTGCTATCAAAGACTATCAGTAAGGTCTAGTTTTTCTGTAGGTACATTACAAATAACCAGAAGATTCAGACTTTCTTTTTTCATAGACCTGTGGAGATTTTCTTTTTTAACCTGCACTCAGGAAAATGGACAACTTTGTCAACAGACCAAAAATGTACCCACATCATTCATCACAAATTAAAGCTGAAGCTTTCATTGCCTCCTGAGTGATTGGGTTTGTCCATTAAATAGTGCTCAAATTTTAGAAGCTGATGCTTTCTGGTACATACAGGTTGTGCTCCATTGCAGCTGCTGGAGGAATTGCAGGTTTTTTCACTCAGATTTTCCAATGACAAATACAGGTGTAGAAACACATCACACACCATATCTGCCATTGCTTGCTCGACTATTAAAACTAAAATGCAAAGTTCCTTTAAAATCAGTATTTGCCATCGAGTCAAGATTTGTCCATTTATACAAACAGTGGATCTTGGCAAAAGTTGTTGGGGAAATAGGACAAAAGGTTGCCAGGACCCTGCTCCCCTTGCCGGACAGGAAGGGGTGGGGTGGGGGGATCACATGTTGCTACTATGGTAGCTGAGAAGGGCCCAGTGTCCCTGGGCAGAGCTGGGTCTGTGTGGCAGCTGCTCCCCTCTTTCCCCTGCTCACATTGAGTGTGGCAGGGAGGAGTGCTGGGTCCCTGGGTGGCCCTGCCAGAGCCAAGCTTGTTGCCACAGGACCCTCCCTCTCTCTCCTACCAGTTGCTGGGGGGAGTCCTGTGGTGCCATTGCAGCACTGGAGGGGGCCTGCGTCCCCCAGGCAGCTTTATCACAGCCAGGTATGTTGCCTCAGCCCCCACCCCTCCCCCTGTGAGAGGGAGGAGATGCTGGGGTCATGCCCTGGTTGCAACAGGAGCACATTGCTTCTTGTGTCTTGCTACACACCCTCCACACGTGGCTTCTGGTGGTGGGAGTGGAAGGGCTCATGGGGCTTTGTCCAGGATAAGAGTAGCAGGTGCCTGCTCCAGGAGCCACTCTGGGGGAGCCAGGCAAAACATCCACTCCCTTTCCTTCCTGCCCTCAGAGCCAGGCAGTAAGAGTCAGGGCATAGGTGGTAGTAGTAGGGTTGCCTTCCCACTGGCATTGGATGGACCCAGCCCTGCCCTAATGGAGAGACTGACAGTGATGGTCTTGCAGATGGGCGAGGGTTTCTTCGGGCAGCTTTTCAGGGGAATTGTGAGCTTGGGTTCACAGCCCCGTGGGGAAAGATATGTGCTCAGGCTCCACACGAATGGAGATTGGGCAAGGACCAGTGGCCTGCAACTGATGCAGAGAGAGAGTCAGAAAATGATGGGAGCATCTGGGCAGGAACCAGGATCTCAGTGGGGACAGTTCACTTTGTGGATGGTGGTGAGTCAGATAAGTGTGTTCCTCCAGGATGAGGTCTTGAACACTTTATACAGGAGATCTGTGGGATGGATTCAAAGTTTGATTTTGAACATAGTGAGGGTCCAAATCTCATTGAGGTGGACAAGAATGATGAGGAGATGAATGGCCCTGGGCCTACACCTCATTTCTATAACTCACCAAGAGCCCAAAAGGATACAATAGTAGGGTTCACCAACAGCTTGCAGATAAAGAAGAGGGGATTGCAAACCTCAGCACTCAGGGGCAAGGGTGGTGGCCCAGGTTGCACCTCCCTCTAATATCCTCTTTCACTGGATATGTGGTAACCTGAAAAAATTGTTGGCATTGGTAGCCTGTAGGTTGGGCAGCCTGCCTGACATGAGTGGCCCCACCCCCTCAGATGAGGAAGTAACATTGTCACTTTGAGATGGGACTGATATCCTGCAACAGAATACAAAGCAATTAGGGAGGAACACCCACCCCCGTAACCAGATGGCACCATTCCTAATGAAACACAGGCAGGAGACATGGAAGCCAATGCTCTTGGAGCTTATGGGGAGACCCAATTGCAGGAAGCATCTGTCTAAAGGCATTTAAGGAAAAGATTTGGAAGGGGGAATTTGTGGTTTTGTTTACTTTGCTGTTCAGGGAAGAGCAGATAGAGTATGGGTAAAAGCCCAAAACAAGAGGACAAATCCTGCAGACCTAAGGTGCCTCAAACTCTTGAGATCTGGTCTACAGCCTTTATAATTTAAGTGAGTATAATTTGTGTGAGGAAGCCTGAGAGGTGTTTTCCTTGTTCCAGTATGAAGATTTAATAGCAAGGGCTTATGCCACATACGGTGGGGTATAACATTGTTACGGTATGACTGAGAATTTAGACAGAGGTGGCAGAGGAGCCTGGTACTCTGGAGTAAAATAGACCAAGCACTTTGGCTGGAGTGTATGACTTTGTATAGCCCCACCAGGTCGTATTCACAGGCAGCAGGTTGCCAGTGCCAAAACCTCAGTTTCAAAATACAGATATAAATGTGTTCTTTCCATTTAAAATGGGAAATATTTTTGCTCCCAATGCAGGTACAAACATCGTTGTAGGAGGTGCAGGGGTTAGCATAGTATGCTTTCCTGTTTATAGGGTAAAAGGTGGCTCCAACAGGGCAGTAGGAAAGGGGATATACAAGATCCCAGTGTTTCAGGTAATGCTAAAGGGGAGGCAGGAACCATGGGAAAGGCTCCTTCTCCAATTAAGATACAGGTGTTGTGGAATGTGTTATTGGACCCTCCACCCCAGGAAAAAAGGTGCAGCTTATTTATAGAATGGATTTTTGGCAGAATTTCAAATCCCATGCAAGGGCATGAGGTATCACTCCTGGGCAGAGAATTTGAAGTCCATTAAAGGCTTTGAGCATCTGGTAAAGGGAAAGATCACCTTAGAGGTGGCAGCAGGAATAGTTGCAGGCCCCCTCACATGCCTTTCGGTTCTGCAATTGCACATATCTCCCCAGATGTGGTACCAAAAAAGGTAAAGGGGGAATGCAGGCTTATCTATCACCTGTCTTATGCTTGAAGCTCATCAACAAATGACTATACTGACCCACAGCTGTATACAGTGAGCTACTCACCATTTGATGCTGTGGTAGGCATGATGTGTGGCCCGGGGCAATGTTGGCAAAATTCAACATCAAGTCTGCATTCTGGTTGCTTCCAGAATGTCCCAGGAACTTTAACTACAGTTTACAGTTTGAAGGCCACTACTATTTTGAAAAATCCATGTCCATGAGGTGCTCCATGTCATGTGCTGCTTTTGAAAGATTCAGCTCCTTATTGGAGTGGGTGATTGTGTGTGAGACTGGCCTGTGTCATGCAGTGCACTATTTTGATGACTTCTTATTTTCAGGAAGTTTGGGGACAGACAACTGTGAGTGTATGTTTCATGCATTACAGAACCTAGCCAAATGTCTCCGGGTCCCCCTTGCCATGAATAAAAACAAAAGGCTCTGCCCAAATTTTAACATGTCTGAGCACTGAGCTGGACACAGCTTGGGATGTTTTGAGGTTACCTACAGAGAAATTGGAATTGGTCAAGGCACTGATATGGGCTCTCAAAAGGGGCAAAGAAAATTACACTGAGGGCTCTACAGGTAGTCTTGGGGCACCTAAACTGGGCAGGTGGTGGCTTCTGGCTGGACATTTTGTGCCTGTTTAGCGTCTTCCTCCTCTGGAGTGTGAAAACCCTACCACTTTGTTATAGTGACATGGGAAATGAAGGGAGACTTACAAATGTGGAGAGAATTTCTGGAAGAGTTTAATGGCATGTCAATATGGCATGTCAATTTGGACTGGCTGGTCAAAACTGAGCTGTAGGTACAATCTGATAATTCAGAAGGCATAGGTTTTGGGGTTCACTTTCAAAGAGAGTGGTGTGGTCAGAGGTGACCCAAAAACTGGGTGTGTCAGGGTATTACGAGGAATTTAACCTTCGTCAAGTTTTGTCCTATGTGGGCAGAACTCATTATTTGTGGAGAAAATTTTCAGAATAAAAGGGTCTGTTTTTGCTGTGACAGCCAATCCATGGTCCATATTGTGAAGCTAAGACTGCTTGGGTAATGAGGCTAGGCTTTGGTTTCATACTTCCTGTGGTTTAACATCCTTTTTCATGCAGTGTATGTCCCAGGAGTGGATAATGGTGTTACCAATGTTCTATCTCTATTTCAGGGCAACAGATTCTGGGAATTCACTCTTTTCGCCAGCAGGAATCCAAGCTTAACTGTGCATGGGCCATACCATAAACCAGGTGATGCAATATGTTGTGTCTTTGACCCACTGTAGGTTGACTCCCTCCACTATCTCTGGCCGGCTTATGGGCATAGCCTACTGGAGTAGGTTGGTGAGTTTCCCAGACCCACATGGACATTTTACAGTGCAGAATCTCTTAGATGGGTGGTCCACGAGGAGTGGGCACTGCAGGGACAACAGATTACCCATAACGCTGGAAATCCTAACAGGATTATTAAAAGAGCTACTGTGGGTCTACAGATGTGGGAGGGAGGCCATTTTGTTTAAGGTGACATTTGTTGTTGCCTTCTTTGACAAATTCAGAGTGAGTGAATGGCTGCAGACAGGTCCCAATGTGCATTAAATGTAACCAATGTGCAACTGTATGTAGGAGCAGTGTTCTGGCACTTTAGGTAGTCAAAAAGAGACCAGAAGGCAAAGGGGGTGTACATAGTGTTGAAGGAATGTGCAGACAAGCGCTTGTGCCCCGTAAAGGTGATAAGAGTCTTACTAAAAGTCTGGGGCCCAGAGCCAGGCCTACTGTTCATACACGGTGATGGCAGCTCCCTGACAAGGTACCAATTCAGCTTGCTACTGAGAAAAACCTTGAGCTACTCCAGTCTTGATCTGGGAAAATTTGGTATTCATTCTTTCAGGATCTGGGCAGCAACACCAGTGGCTGCAGTGGATTTTAGCCCACAGCAGGCTCAGGAAATAGGGCACTGGAAAGCCAGGTGTTTCAGGGCTTACATCCACAGCAAGGAAAAGATGACAGGGAACAGTGAAATGTGACTAACTCTAAGTGCTTGTTTGTTTCAAAATGCTACCCAGAATGCACACAATATTTGGATTTGCGGCACTCTATAGTGCATTGGGCCCACAAGAGTGGCCAGGATGGCAGCTAGATTTCATCTGGGCTTCAAGGCCAAAGCTGATGGCATCCTAGTGTTTGGCCAGCTCATGCCACTCCTTTACTCACCGATAAACAATGCAGACGCACCTCATGTCCTGGTTTTTCATCTTGGGGATAATAATGTTGGGGACTGTACAGGGGTCAATTTAAGGGACAGAATCCAGAGGGATGTTAGCTTGATTAGGCAATCATGGTCAGAGATGAGGTTAGTATGGAGCGGCAGATCCGGTCCGCATGGACCAGGCTAGAAAGAGGGCGGTCACCAAGATGTTCCTGGAGAGAGGGGATTCAGTGATACAGCATAGGGATACCCGTTTCAATTAACCTGAATTTTTCAGGGAAGATGGTGTGCATTTTTCAGATGGGAGGTGCTGACATATGGCTACAGAATGTGAGGGAATGGATTGGGCAAGAGTTGTGGCATGGTTGGTTGCAGGGAGTGACCAAGCTAGTAGCTGGCACCCCCTTTTGGCTAGTTTCCAATGCATAAAAAGGATAAAATGAACAGTTTCCAGAGGTAAAAGACCTGGGATTTGGTGATGGGCCTTGGCCTCATGGTCAGTGGGCAGTGGTCCCCAATCTTTTTTGTCTAGCGGGCACCAGACGACGAGCCACGGAGGACTGTGGCAGTGGACAAGCATCCGCCGAAATGCCGCCGACAAGTGGCAACGTCAATAGGCATTGCCGCCAAAATGCCACCAACAAGCGGCAACGTCAATAGGTGTCGCCACCGACAAGAAGCATCATCCACAGGAGTCGCTGTCGAAATGCTGCTGAAAATTGGTGGCATTTCGGCAGCGACACCTCTGGATGACGCTGCTTGTCGGCGGCATTTCGGTGGATGCCTGTCTGCTGGCCAGTATGTGGGCATAGTTAGAAGCCCCAGTGGGCGCCATGGTGCCTGCAGGCTGAGACAGGGGATAAGCTCAGACCTTGTGGCCATGGCAGGCTGAGGTCCAGCCTTCTGCATGTTCTGTCACCTTCACAGGGGGCAGGGTGCTAGGAGTCAGGGAGAGTTGTGCCCTATGGAATAGGAGAGTGCACCCCAAGTTACAGATTATATGGTAAGGAGCCTTGTAACTCCGCACTTGAACCAATTCAATGCCTGGTATTGGAGATTATAGGTGATGGGCGGGTAGGTCCCCTCTCCTGAGCTAACATTTAATAAAAGTTGTGGCTGCTGCTGAATTACATGCACATGTCTGTCCTCATTTTGCTGTTGTGACCACATCAATACACTATAATCCTAAAGCGCATTGATGTAATTTTACTGAGAATTGCACTCTTTTTAGACATAGTTTCCAAGGGCCTGTATCTTCTGGATTAACTGGCCTTTTCATATTAGGACAACATGTCTTTTGAGATAATTTTTATGCAATGTTATGTCTGCATGTTATATTACACAACCCTGTAACGTTGTGCAGACCTCCTAAATCATGACACCTCATTGACTGGAGCTGCCTGGAGGACAACAATGCTATTTCACATCAACTTTTGAGATTTTGAGACTTGTTTTTGTTCCGCACTGGAACGAAGCCAAAATCTGTTAAATGGTTTCGCAAAACAAGAATTGTGTCAATATGTCTCTGTTTGCATTGAAACCTGAGCTCTTCAAGTGAGGAAAAGAAATATGTCTGCGTGTGTCTGTAACCTGGTGGCTAAGGCACTAGCCTTGGAGGCTAGAGATTCAAGTTCCTGCTCTGTCTGATTTAACACAGCATTTTTCATCCTAGATCACTCTGAATCAGCCACATGTCAGACCAGTGCACTAACCACCAGGGTACAGAGTGCACAAGATCATTTTTCAAAAGAGGTCCCTGATTAAAGCTTCATCAAAACAGATACAGCACTGAAAAAAGTTTGATTTTAGCAACACAGCATATTTCAACTAAATGAAATTTTGTCTAAAATGTTCCAATCAGTTTAAATTGTAATTGTCGAATAATAGAATCATGGCAATGTAAGGCTGGAAGGGACCTTGAAAAATCTTCTAGTCCAACCCCCTTGCACTGAGAAAGGACCAAGTGTACCTGACAGGTGTTTGTCTAATCTGTTCTTCAAACTCTCCAATGACGGGGATTCCACAGCCTCCCATAGAAGACCATTCCGGTACTTAACGATCCTTATGGATAAAAAGTTTTTCCTAATATCTATCCTAAATCTCCCTGGCTGTAAATAAAGCCCATTACATCTTGTCTTGAATTTCACCTTCTTCATTTCAGACCAGTTATCTAATTTATCGAGGTAATTTTGAATTCTTATCCTGTCCTCCAAATTGCTAACAGCTCCTCCCAGTTTGGTATCTGCACATTTTATAAGCACACTCTCCACTCCATTATCCAAGTGCTTAATGACAATATTGAATAGTGATCATGTTAGGCCTAGAAATTCTAAAGTACAGTAACAGCTGTGTTATCCGGCCCTGTACCAACCAGAAGGTCTATAAATCACCATTTCTAATTTTCATAGAAAGTCTGGTTTATAGTCTGGTTGGTGCAGGACCAGCAGGCTCCCTACCTGGCTCCGCATGGCTTCCTGGAAGCGGCAACATGTCCCCACTGCTCTTAGGTGGAGGAATGGCCATGAGAGGTTTAGAGTGCAGGAGGGGTGTAGGGCTGAGAGTTGGGGCATGGGAGGGGTTTCTTGGCCAATGGGAGCTGTGGAGCCAGCGGTCAGACCAGGGTGGGGGCATCAGGGAGTCACCTGAGGTGAGCACCCCCCACCCCGGATCCAACACCCCACACACCTCCTGGGCCCCAACCAACTGCCCCAAGTCCCCTTCTGCACCTAAATTCCCTCCCAGAGCCCAAGCCCTGCACCTCCTTCCGTGCCCCAACTCCCAGCCCCATGCCCCCTCCTGCACCCAAACTCCTCTCTCTTAGTTAACCAGCATTTTTCACTTACTGGCACCTCCCATTCCCCCTACGTGCCAGCTAAACAAACTTTTACTGTATGTTTGGGTTTTTAAAAAATATTGTTTTGGTTTAGTTTTCGATCTCTCTTCTTTTTTTTAGTTGACATGTTGCCTACAAAAAAATTGGTATTGTATTTTTACAGACTGCAAGGTGAAGAAGGCAAAGCAAGTCATGAACTGTTGGGTGTTGCACCTCTGAATAAAGGTTGCAGAACATTAAGAACATAAGAATGGCCACACTGGGTCAGATCAGTGACCCATCTATCCCAGTATCCTGTTTTCCAAGAGTGGCCAATGCAAACAGCTGGATCTTTATTTACACATAATAATATAATATTCCATGTTCTTTGGCCAAATCAGAAATGTATGGTGAATTATTTTCTATTTCTTGCCTTTTATTTACAGTGACATAACAGCCCCTGTTGAGAAATGATTTACTCTTTGCATTAACTTATATATACAGGGTATCTAATATCTGAATAACAACAGACTCTTCATATTTCACTTACATGTCATTGATATTTATCAACATGAGTCTACGTACAAAAGACTTTTTGGAATACACAGAAAGTGTGCCTATGCCAAAGAGAGAAAAGGCAAGGAAAATGGAACTTAAAGGTGGTGTGAATTAGCTAAGAGGTTTGACTTATAAATAAAAAGCACTATTCTGATAAATCATGGACACAAATAAAATTAAATCTTACACGGCAAAGGAGCACTGCAGAAACTATTATATCTTCAGTAGGCTGAATAATAAGTAGATCACTAAACTGAAGTCCACTCCACTCACATGAAAGCCAAAGTGCTGGTGGAGTAAAAAAGGGCTGGTAAAGTGAAATCAAGCCCACCAGTGCACATCTAGTGACTGGGGAATTAAGCAACCTGGTCTTTGCTTCACAGCTAAAGCACTGTGTCTGATTTATTAGAAGATTGCAACAAGGCTGGGAGGAATGTGAGGCTGTCTTACTCTCTCAGCCTCATTGTGCTAGGTGCTGAGCAAGCACACATGAAGACACATCCCCTACCCTGAAGCATGTACAGACTGATTTAAGACAAGGCATAGCAAGTGGTCTTAACAAACACATGGAGGGAATGGGAAGGAAGGATCAGGGCAACAGTAATCAGACCACATGGCTACAACACTAGCCTAGTGCACAATTAACTGGCTTTGAGCCATTTAATTTCTTACAAGATAAACATTTTAAAAAATTACTGTTGGTCCCTGCCTATTTGTTTATATCCCACAATCCTTTGGATTAGACCATAGCACATTCATGAATGGCGAAGGGCTGCCACCAATGCCCAAGAATGTCTAATCATTGGCATGGTTATTTAAATAGCACATTTCTATTTCCAAAAAGGTTTGCTTATTATTTGAATTCTGTTCTTTGGCAAGCCTGCAGTTGAAGTAGATTTGGATTTAAAAAGTATTGATCTTCAGAATGTTACAAATATTGTGCTTGTTACAAAATGTTGGGTAAGAGCTGGTATAAAACATATATTCTAATAAAAAATGTTCCTCAGGAATGATAAAAAACTCTGAAACTATTAGCATAAGGTACCTCAGTCAATGTTGATCTGTATTTGAATTTTCATAAAATAACATGGCTTGAATGTGCCGTTGTACCCCAATGTTCCCAGATGTTAGGATCAGGTGTTCCCACTCTGTGCCTGATCCAAAGAATGAGTCTGTTGCCATTTTCAGCTAAAAGATGTTCTCCTTTACCTCAAATTGTAGGGACTTTTTGGAGGTCCCCAATTCAAGCCCTGTGCATAACCAGGATCCTCGCTGTTTTGTCAGCCAGGGCATAAAACATTTTTGCCCTCCTTCCCCAGACAGCCAGATGAACACCAAAGACAAACCAACCAAAACATAAAATAACAACTACAGCCACCCCCCACAACCAGCCAGTCAGTGGAGGGGGGGAAACGCCACCCGATCACAATGGGACAATGGTACCTTGCTTGCCCTCCCCTAGAACTGGCTCTCCTTATGACCAAGATGGTGGTTATTACACCATATTTAGGTGACTCTTTCAATGTAATTTCATCTTTATTTTGCAAAACAGAAGCTGAAGCTTACAAGGCATTGCAGACTTTAAAATATTTCAAATGCACTACCGATGTGTTGAAAACTGCCAGGCAAGGGAGACTATTAAACAGGATTAAGAGTTCATTAAAAAGCATCAGTGAAAGAGTAAAACAATTAGCAAGTGGTCTTTGACATAATACTGAATTAATGTCTGTGACTCATAAATAGTAAAAAATTCACCTTTCAAGAATCTGTTAATTAATATAAAAAATGTCAGGGACATGTTGTCATCGTCATATTATGTTAGTCTGATTCAGCAGCATGAATCTGCTCAGCTAACCAAATCATAGTCCATTAAAATCAGTGAGAGTTTTGCTATTAACTTCTTTCACATCAGGAGCTGACCCAGTATGCTCATGAGAAAATGCAAAATAAATATCTTTAGGTCCTGGTAAATGAAACTAGACCTGTAATGATAAAACCCATTCTAGAGCAGGATGTTTTTCATCACTATGAATGCTAATCTAAATATGTCATGCCCAAACCAACTTGTTTCCTGAAATGTTTTTACAATATTTCTAACAGTAGAAGGTTTACCCACAGTTAGGAATGTTCTTAAATACTTAGGATAATTGATGAAGCTTAAGGGTTACACTTTTCTGCCCAATGTATGTGGAGAATTAGTTGCAAGTAGCATTATTGTAGTGAGTTGAACCTAATTCTCATGGTCTGTATGAAAATTCTGGGTGGAAACCAAAATGTTTGCATTTATATAAATACCCACTGTATTTTGGTCTGTGATTTTCCTAGAACATAGACCACTCGTTTCCTTCTGCTTAGTTAGAACATAGAAGAGTTTAAAGATTAGATCTTTTAAACCTAGCCAAGTTGTTGTACCATGTTGCCAACCCGACCAGGCTAAGCCACATTCTAGTTTATCAATTTATTTGTTGCATAAGTCTTGGTCGGAGATGTTAAAATCTTAGAAACAGAATGGAAGAGTGTATATCTTCATGTGCCCAGAAGTCTTTCTTTCTTTCCCTAATATAGCTCTGTCACAACTTTTGTTGCATATGAATGTTAAGTACAAACTGAAAGGTCTGTTTTCATTTATTTACACAATGAGAGTCAAAATCTTCACTGTAGATAATGGGCAGAGGAGAGGTATGACACTGTCAGAATTTTACTTTGAAATTGTGCAGCATGCTCTACTCCCTGGACCTAGCCAGGTTTGCTGACCAATGTGAAGGTAGAGATGGGACCACGGCCCCACCCTCACTTCATGCCACCCATTCTGCACCACCGATGTTGATGACACCGGAATAGGAATGCCAGAATGGTGAAGGCTTCTTGACCCTCTCCACATTCCCATGTGCATGCAGGGTGTGATAGGGCATACTCCCCACACTGGCCTTCAGATGGCTGAATTAGGCCAAGTGGGCCCAATCAGCCAATTAGGCTGCAAATGGGGGAGACTTAGGCTTGAGGAATAACTAGAAGGAAGCTCACCTATGAGGGTGCAGGCGGGGCTTCCATGAAGCTAGGAGGCTAGAAATAGTGAGGAAAGGCAGTAGAGAAGAAGCCTGCAGTCCCACTTCTTGAGGTAAGGGAGAAGGAAGGGGAGAAGAAGCACAGTAGGAAGGAGTCCAGTGGTGAGAGCTGTAAGGTGGTGTAGATGAAGACCTTAACTGTTCAGTACACTACAGGACTGGAAACTGGAGTAGAGTAAAGCCTGGGTTCCCCTACAAACCACTGCAGAGTGATGTTGTTAAGGACAGTGAATACAAAGACTGCTGAAGTCACTGCTGTAGTGATGTAGTCATGCTGTGGGCGTGAGGACTGCACAACACCACTTGGACAAAAAAAACTTTGAAAAACTACCCCAGAAAGGGAACCCACTTGGTGACCTGTCCAGAGGGCTGAGTCACGAAGAGGCCACGGCAGCTCCTGGAGCAAGAGTGGGGCTGCAGACAAAGAGAGAAGGGAAGGGGCTTCTGGAAGGGGCTTCTGCCTCACAGATCTAATCCCCAGAATGGCCTGGTGGAAGTGCTGCTTAGAGGTGAGTAGAACACCCTGTCACACAGGGTCACATACAATGTCATGTTTTTTGAGATATGTCTTTGTCTTGTGGAAGGCCGTCACCATAGTAAATGTTTTCCTTCCACTTTCATTTTAGTCTAGTAGAAAATAACAAGAATGTAAAGGTTAATCCTAGATCAATGTATATTTCATATCATGTATCGTGCACAAATTGAATTTAAAGATAGACTAAGCTCATAAATCATCCATAGAAGCAAAACCATTTTGGTTATGTTCTTATTATGACTGAAGGACACATCAGATTTGCATTGCAAAAGAGAATTATGATGAACAGGTAAGGATGAAAAATTTAATTCTAAAGGCATTACCAGATATTCATTCTGATTTAGTGAATACACTATATTTCTAGCTACCAGAAATTGTTGGTGCTGTAAATGTTTAATCAACTAGACATCTGTGTAGATAAGCTGTCTCAGAAGAAGATAGGCTTTTCTTTCTAGTCATGTTGTGTTTTGGGGAAAAGAAATAGAACAGTTGTTCAGGGCAGTATTTCCAGTGTTGCCCCTTTTGACACAAGTGGCTAGTCAAATTTAAGGGCACTGGGGATGTAGAAATTGGATTCTAGTATTTTCTTTGATTCAGTTTTCTTTATTTACAAAGAATGTACAAAGTTCAGCAGTTTATTAATTTACAGCAGTGGTTCCCAAACTGGGGTTCATGAACCCCTGGGGGTTCGCGAAATGTTACAGGTGGTTCTCCGGAAAAAATTCCCTAATTGCGGACAGAGCTGTCCTTAGGGACCTTGGGCAGCATGGGGCCAGCAGCCCAGAGCCCCTGGACTTCCAAGAGCTAAGCAGATAAAAGCAAACCTATCTAGCACACTGAGGAGATTTAAACTTCAAGACTCCTTATAAGAAATGGAAAGGGAGGTGGATATTTTTTGCTATTTTTAAAATTAAATAGGCAGCTAGTCTTGTTTTTAAAATGATTATGAAGAACAAGTTTAAGCTTTGTTGTAACATGCTTTGTTTGTGTGGACTGCTCAAGATCTGAATGCTTGTGTAGGAGAAACTCTTTGAGTTGGCGTCTTAAATACCTTCATGCTGTTTCACATCTGATACTCCTTGATGAAATATACAAGCCTTGTCTTATAACAGGCTTATTCAAAGTGATTCAGGCTATGAAAGTGAGATCTTGCAAGAGTGTTGCCATTTTCATAATGTAATCAAAATACGGTAATGATAAATAATAGTTAATAATAGTGTGTAATAAGCATGTCATAAAAACAAATTGTGTATTTCCAAGATTACTGCTTTTATAATTTATACTCAGGTAAAGGAGAAAATCCCTGGAAATATTAATTTTAAGAGGGGATCTGTGAGATTTGACATTTTAGTGAAAGGGGTTCACAGGTGGTTAAAGTTTGGGAACTACTGGTTTACAGCCATAGCTTCTTTGGCCAGCAGACACAAAAGCTTTAAGAGCAAGTCTACGCTTAAAAACACTGCATCAGCACAGCTGCACCAGTGCAGCTGTGCTACTGTAGAACTTTAATGAAGATACTCTAAGACAACAGGAGAGAACTTCCGCACTGGAGTAGGTACTTAATCCACCTCCCCAAAGGCAGTAGCTATGCCGGCGGGAGAAGCTCTCCCACCAACATTGCGCTGTTTACACAGACCAATCCTAACCTCCTCCCAGCTCCATTCCTTCCTCTGGAACCATTTTTTCACTCTCTTGTGCCATCCAGATTTGTCCTTTTCTCATCTGCCTTGTCCTGCTACCAAGCATATCTCCACAGTTAATGGTAGACAGCTGTGGTCCTTCCTCTAAGAAGGTTTTTTATCCCATTCCCCCACAACACTAATGCACAGACATGCCATCGCTGGACTATTTTAAGAAAATAAATAACAATTTTTTCCAGTTAAAGAAACTAAAAAATAAAGATGTCTTTTCCCAAAAATCAAACTCAGAAAAAGGAGGACAGATAAAGCAGCAGCACACAGAGAAAACTGAAGCCAAACGTTTCCTTTGTTGGTTAATTTTGTCATCGCTGAATATAAACAGAGGTACTGGATTCCTGTCTATTTTCTCCAAAGAATATATGCATTTTTGAATACATTTGGAAGAGTCTCCAAACCAATACAACACTTCCAGCATTCCTCTTTCTTTGTGAAGGGAAGTCATGTCATTGAAAGCTCAGAAATGCCAGCTTAGAAAAGGTTAACACAAGGCACATTTTTGTAAGCCAGCAGAACATTTTCTTCATGAATACAGCACCTCCACAATTAAAGAGACTAGTGTTTGTCAGTGTTAAGAGCTAAAAGATCAGGCTTAAAACTAGAACTCCTACTGCAGCAAACTTAAGACTAATACTGACCTCGAAAAGATGTCTGATTTTTCACTTTATCCAAAGAATTTAATTGTGCAAAACCTATCCAATTTAAGATGTTTCAGTCAAGTGTTTTGGGCTGGGACCCAGGGGGAGGCTTAAATCTCAGTTCTTAAACCTATAGGATGATGACTTTAATTTCTTTCAGAAAATTCTCAGTCAGCAACATAGCTAATTCTCTATTAAATACTCTCCCATCACCCTGTAATTAATAAATAATTTTTCTGACATTTTTTATCTTTTTCCCTTCAGCTTCCCTCATCTGTTGTACATGTGGACAAACCATTTAAGCAGGTATTCTAAATGCCTGGTAAGAAATATCCTGGCAAGAATGAAATGGAGATATGTTGATATATATGTGTGCTGTTTTTAATTCTGGACTATAGTACCTTGGGATACTGTGTGTGTGTGTGTGTGTGTGTGTGTGTGTGTGTGTGTGTGTGTGTGTGTGTGTGTGTGTGTGACAGAGAGAGAGACTTTCATAGTGAGATCAGAGCATGGATAATATTCAGTCCAGATAAAACTGAGGTGATTATGTTGAGTTGCAGGAAGCAACTAAAGGATTTGGCTGAAATTATTTTGGCCCATCTGATTGAAGGATTATGTCAATCATTCGTAATTAAAGTTTGCAACTTGAGGGGCTGGCTAGATTCCCACCTGATTTTAGACAACCAGATAGATGTAGATAACTTTCCCTGTTTCGTGTCTTTCTGAATCCAGTCTGGAGGCTGTGACCTTTTCTTTCAGATGAGTACTTCACTCTTCTAAATCCCTGCCTTTGATATCTCAAAATTAGAATGGGAATGGGGCTACACTTCAAATCTATTTGGAGGGGGATTTGTGGTGCACTATCTCAAATTGCTGCACTTAGAATGTATTTTTAAGTTATATCAATGGTGTCTAGAGCATTTGAGTAGGTAACCATTTTAGCATTTCTATAAATGTAACAAATAAATGGTTTGAAACTTAGCTGCCTGAAGAATCTCCAGGTGATAATGCAGCAGTTTAAGTGATGGAGATGCTCAAATCAGGCTCCCTTGGTTTATAATGGGAACCAATGCCAGAGGATAGTCTGTGAAGACCTCTCGAATTTGGAATTAACTCCCCCTCCTTGGTTCAAAGGAGACTGCATTTGTTGATCTTCAGAACATTCTGCAAAGCTCATCTTCCATAACATGCCTTTGGGGAGGGCTGAAGTATGAGGTTTTGTTTGGGAACGTGATAGGTAGAAGGGAACATTTTTCTATGTTGTCTTCCTGACTCATTGCTTTTTGTTGGGTGGGATTTGCTGATGCTTTGTTTTGTTGTTGTTTGTATTGCTATGAATTGTAACATATCTACAGCCTCTTTTTTTATGTTTAGATCAAAATCAGCTACTCTCGGTGTCACTGAAGGAACTAAGACTGGTTGTTCTTGGTGACCACAGTGTTCATGCAGATAAAAATTACTATGGGTTGGCTTTAAAAAAACCTTCTGGTTACCAGGACAACCATACTTGTTCCCTTGTAACCCCTCCACCCCCAGTAACATAACATCTAATTCAGATCAAACTGTTGACCAAACCATGGGTCTTGTTTTGGACTAGGATATGAGGAAGAGGTGAAGATTATGCCCTTGTATGAACCAACCATTTATTCCTCCAGTTTGAGGTTGGCACACACCTCTCCTCTGGGGAAAAAGGACCTGTTTTGATAATCTCCTCTGACTTATTAATAGAATCTCATGAATTCCAAGGGGTGCTACAGAAGACCAGAATGCTGCCTTGCCAACTGATCACTCTACTGAGGGCCTGATAGAACTTTGCGATGATATTATGTCCTCACCTATTGAAACAGTAATTCCTAATATCCTCTTCCCAGTCTTCATCCTCAGGAGACCTGTTAGTGGTTAAATCGGATGACAGTGGCAGACTCTCTGTTAGAGACTGGGTTGTGGGCAGTCAGGCCTAATGGTTGACACAGGAGCCTGGAAGCGGATCTAATCCAAAGGTCAGTGCTAGAGTCAGGAACCAGTAGCCGCACCAGGTTTCAGAGCTGGGACCAGGAACTAACAGTCAATTAAAGGATCAGAACTGGGATCGGGAACCAGTAGCCATGCCACGCATCATAGCTGGAGTCAAGAACCAGGGTCAGAGAAAGAAAGCTGGAACCAGGAGCAAGCTGAAGCAACAAGAAGGAACAGAACTAGGAGCAGGGCTGGAGCAGGACAGGAACAAGGCAAGAAGCATCAGGCACAGTGAGGCTTGTAGCTGCATACATGAACACAATGAACAGGCAGAGAGCTGCTGATCTGCTGCTGGGCTAAAAGCCAGCCAGCTGCCCTTCCTGACCAGTCAGGTGGTATAGTCAATCAGATAGCCTAATGCAGGTCAGCTGTGCTTGCTGGGCTGCCAGGAGACTGAGACTATGTCTACACTACAAGAGTAGTTCGATTCAACTTAAGTCGAATTTGTGGAATCGACCTTACAAAGTCGAATTTGTGTATCCACACTAAGGACACTAATTCGACTTTGTGAGTCCACACTAACGGGGCAAGCGTCGACATTGGAAGCGGTGCACTGTGGGAAGCTATCCCACAGTTCCTGCAGTCCCCGCTGCCCATTGGAATGCTGGGTAGAGCTCCCAATGCCTGCTGGGGGAAAAAATGTGTCGAGGGTGGTTTTGGGTAACTGTCATCATTGAACCGTCAATCCCACCCTTCCTCCCTGAAAGCGCCTGCGGGCAATCTGTTCGTGCACTTTTCTGGTCAGTGACAGCGCGGACGCCACAGCACTGCGAGCATGGAGCCTGCTGCAGTTATGGCCGTTGTCAACTCCTCGCACCTTATCGTCCACCTCTTCCACAGTCAGCTGCTGAGAAATCGGGCTACTTTTCAATGGTGCTGCAAGCACTGGTGGACCATAGGGGACGTTTTACCAACATCAACGTCGGGTGGCCGGGCAAGGTTCCATGACGCGCGTGTTTTCAGGAACTCTGGTCTGTTTAGACGCCTGCAGGAAGGTAGTTTCTTCCCGGACCACAAAATAACTGTTGGGGATGTGCAGATGCCTATAGTGATCCTCGGGGACCCAGCCTACCCGCTAATGCCCTGGCTCATGAAGCCCTATACAGGGCCTTGGACACTGACAAGGAACTCTTCAACTACCGGCTGTGCAAGTGCAGAATGGTGGTGGAGTGTGCTTTCGGACGTCTCAAGGGGAGATGGCGAAGCTTACTGACTGGCTCGGATCTCAGTGAAACCAATATCCCCATTGTTATTGCAGCTTGCTGTGTGCTCCACAATCTCAGTGAGAGCAAGGGGGAGACCTTTATGGTGGGATGGGAGGTTGAGGCAAATCGCCTGGCTGCTGATTACACTCAGCCTGACACCCATGCGATTAGACGAGCCCAGCGGGAAGCGCTGTGCATCCGGGATGCTTTGAAACCTAGGTTCCTCAGCGAGCAGCGTGACCTGTGACTGTTCAGTTTCTTTACAGAGAAGCTGAACCTGCCCCTATTTCTTTACCCAGTTACTGTTGACTAGCCTCTGCAGTTACATACCCCGTTCACCCCGTTTCCCCACTTCCAACGCACGTGTAAAAATAAAATACATGTTCCATTGTTACTTAACAAAGGTTTCTTTATTAATGACTTTGCGTTAAAGGGTTGAAACTGAGACACAGACTGTGCTTGGTAGGGTGTGCGGTGATGTAAAGACCGCCTCTAAACTTGAGGAATGACAGGCTCCTGCTCGTAGGGCGGTCCGCAGTGCCGGACTGGTTGTTTCAACGGAGCCTGCCATCCCTCCTTTTTGGGACTCTGTGTGCGGGGGCTATGTGACCTTGTGGTGGAGGAGGACTGTGACAGGGCTGGTCGGTCCCGGAATGTCTCGGTCCGGCCCTGAGCGCCGCGGCAGGCTGGTGAGCCTCAGTAGTGGCCACTGTCAGTCATGGTCCCTGGGGCAGACTGCAGTATCAGCCCACTCATCACAGGCAATAGGTGGTTTGGACCTGCTGCCTTGTCCTACCCCTGGGCTGCCTCTGCAACCCCCATAGCCTGGGGCTTTCCAGGCTGGAGCTTCCTAGCTCCTCAGCCTTTCCCCAGCCCTGCTTCCTCAGGTATCTGCGCTCAAGCCCTAGCAGCCAGGCCCATCTCTCTCTGGAAGCAGAGAGAGACTCTCTCTTGCTCTGCTTCTCTCTGCTTTATAAGCCCCAGGGCTTCAGTTTGGGGCATGGCCTCCAGCTGCAGCCACTTTCCTAGTCAGCTCAGCTCTGTCAGCAGCTTTCTCCTCAGCTGGGGCTCTCCAGCGTTTGGAGCAGCCGCGCTTGCCTCTCTATTGTCTGGGTCCCCACCCATAGACTTCCTGGTCCTATGTGGGTTCCCCATCAGTTTGGGTTCCCACCTCGGCCCCCCCTGGTGTGGGTTCCTGTTCCTACAGTGGGGCCTCTCTCCCCCCCCCTTTCTCTTTTTGGGGTCTCGGTCTGGACTACCCCTTCATGGCGGCTAGTCCCAGCCTGCCACGGCCCCAGTCTTGGTTGTTTGGGCCCTAGCCCTTTCTTCTGGGCTGGCCCGGGCCTTGGAGAGCATGAGAGCACTCTCTCTTAGGTGTCCCAGTCTCATCTTCATTTTCTCCAGTCTCTGAAGTCTCAAAGTCCAGGCAATAGTCCACCGTCCTCTGGGCAACTGTCCCCCAGTTCTTGCCCAGGCCCTCACCGTCCTCTGGGCAACTGTCCCCCAGTTCTTGCCCCCCTTGTTATCACCTGGTCAGGTGCCACTGTGACATGCCTCAGTAGTGGCCACTGTCAGTCATGGTCTAGCCCCACACCCTGGGGCAGACTGCATCAGCCCCCCACTCATCACAGGCATAGGGGGTTTGGACTGCCTGCCTTGTCCCCTGCCTGGGCTGCCCTCTGCAACCCCAATACCTATTGGCCCAGCTGCAGCCACTTTCCTAGTCAGCTCAGCTCTGTCAGGCCACATTTTAAAAGGACGGATACAGATTCCTCTGCTGCGTGGCTCTGTGGTCCAGGACAAGGACCACTGCATAAGATCTGTAACCGCCCTCCCCTGCTACAAAGTCACGTACCCCCCCACCCACACAGAACCTGGAAACCACCTCCCATACCGACCAGGGTGCCTACTGACTGCACTGTGTGTGTGACCTGCTGCTGATCCTGCCCCCGTGTCTGTACCCTGGTAAAGGTGACCGTCCTATGCAATTACCAACCCCCTTCCCCACCCCCCCTTTCAAACACAGTCTTCTGTAAAAAAACATGACAGAAATAGTAATTAACAGCAAAGTATTTTTAATAATTAACTAGACAGTCAGGGGATGAAACTGGGATTGGGGCTTGGGTGAGTCAGGAAGGGAAGGACTTCTCAAAATTTAGGGTATGAGAGCTTTTGGGTACTTGAGCACTCTGCTGGGGTGCAGTGACAGTTTTCACGACCCCTGGTGCCCCTCCTTCTGGTTATTTTGGGTGAAGGGGGTATGCGACTTTGTGGCTGGGGAGGGCGGTTGCAGATACACTGCAGGGGGGCTCTGTCCTCCTGCCTGCGGTTCTGCAGAACATCCACAAGGCGCTGGAGCATGTCCGTTTGCTCCCTCATTAGTCCAAGCAGCGTTTGAGTCGCCTGCTTGTCTTCCTCACGCCATCTCTCCTCCCGTTCGCTGTGTGAGTGCTGGTACAGAGAGAGGGTCTCCCTCCACTGGCTCTGCTGGTCCGCCTCGGCTCAGGAGCAGCCCATAAGTTCAGTGAACATCTCGTCCTGTGTCTTTTTCTTTCGCCGCCTAATCTTTGCCAGCCTCTGTGAGGGGGATGCTGTGGCAGGTCTGGAGACAGTCGAAGCTGTGTGATGGGAAAAATGGAGTGAATTCCTTGCAAAGATACATTTTTGCGAACAATGAACACAGTCTAGTCTGTGTCTGTGAACAAGACCATGCACAGCACCTATCTCGTGCGCACTCCTGCTGAGGCAATCCGGAAAGTATAAACTCTGCCTCTGTTCCACCCCATCGCAGTGTCCCCCGACCCTTGGAATTCTGGGTTGAGATCCCAGTGCCTGATGGGGCAAATTTAATTGTCGTGGGTGGTTCTGGGTAAATGTCGTCAGTCATTCCTTCCTCCGGGAAAGCAACGGCAGACAATCATTTCGAGCCCGTTTTCCCTGGATTACCCTGGCAGATGCCATAGCGTGGCAACCATGGAGCCTGTTTTGCCTTTTGTCACTGTCACTGTATGTGTACTAGATGCCGCAGACAGAGGTGATTCAGCAGCGCTACACAGCAGCATTCATTTGCTTTTGCATGATAGCAGAGATGGTTATCAGCCATATTGCACCATCTACCATGCCATTGTAAATTGGCCAGGTGATGACGGTTAACGGTCCTACTGCACTATACCTTCTGCTGCTGTCATAGGTGCCCCTGGCCGAGATCAGCCGGGGGGCACAAAAGACAAAACTAGGAATGACTCCCCGAGTCAATCCCTCCTTTATGGTATCTAAAAATAGAATCAGTCCTGCCTAGAATATGGGGCAACTATACTAGGGTTGCAGTGTATCAGAGAACTAGAGAGCACAGCCGCTCTGTGTCAGATCCCGCAGGAATGACGAGCTGCATGCCATTCACAGGGGGTGCCCCTGCAACAACGCCACCTGTTGCTTCCCTCCTACCCCAGCCTTCCTGGGCTACCATTGTAGTGTCCCCCCATTTGTGTGATGAAGTAATAAAGAATGCAGGAATAAGAAACAGTGACTTGTTAGTGAAATGAAATGAGGGGAAGGCAGCCTCCAGCTGCTATGATAGTCCAGACAGGACATTAAGCAGTGTGGGGGAGAGGAGACCAGCATCCTGCTGCTATGATAGTCCAGGCAGTACAGAATCTTTTCTTTACACATGAAGGGCGGGGGCTGATGGAGCTCAGCCCCTTGTTGCTATGATGAAGACGGTTAGCAGGCCATCTACTTATGGGCTGATGACGAGGATGGATAGCAGTCCTACTGCACTACACCATCTGCCACAAGGCTGATGATGAGGATGGGAGCGCAGTCCTACTGCACTACACCATCTGCCACAAGGCTGATGATGAGGACGGGTACCAGTCGTATTGCACCATCAGCCACCCCTGCGGGGGGGGGGGGGGAGGAGGCTACAGTAGAGTGCCGCAGCATCGCATCTACCAGCAGCATTCGGTACACATAGGGTGACATTTAAAAGAGTCAAGAGATGATTTTTTTCCCTTTTCCTTCTGGGGGTGGGGGAGGGGGGTACATTGACAAGCTTTGCCCTGAACCGCCGCGGACAATGTGTTTGACCGTACAGGTATTGGGAGCTCAGCCAAGAATGCAAATGCTTTTCGGAGACTGCAGGAACTGTGGGATAGCTCAGTCCCCCCTCCCTCCCTCCATGAGCGTCCATTTGATTCTTTGGCTTTCCATTACGCTTGTCACACAGCAGAGTGCTGAGTCTCTGCTACGCCGTCTGTCTGGAGATTTTTTAAAAATACTTTGGACCAGGCATAACATTACAGTAATTCCCCTAATTAGATGCAGGAGTCGCCGAGCGAGATCGCCCTGAGGTGGGTCACTGAAGGAGATAGAGAGCGCATGCTGCGTGAAAGCCAGCACAAACCAGGGGCCTATGCTGCCATGCTTGTGGAGGCAATGCTCCCTGAATACCTCATGAAAGCCTGGCATGGAAAAGTGTGCTACCACGGAGCACCCAATAAGGCAGCTCTCCCCAGGAACCTCCTGCGGAGGCTTTTCGATTACCTCCAGGAGAGCTTCGTGGAGATCTCCCAGGAGGATTTCTGTTCTATCCCCATATATATAGACCTCCTTTTCACATAGTTCAGATTCCTGTTACATTAATGATAAAAGTTTACATGTTAAAGCACTTACCGACTGATCCTTCCCCTGATTCAGGGTCTGGGTTAACGGCCGGGGAGGATTGGTAGGGGATCTCCGTGAGGGTGATGAAGAGATCCTGGCTGTCGGGGAAACCAGCATTGTAAGCGCTGTCGCCTGCCTCATCCTCCAGAAACCCTTCCTCATCTTCCCCATCCGCGAACATTGCCGAGGAACTGGACGTCGACACTATCCCATCGTCGGAGTCCACGGTCACTGGTTGGGCAGTTGTGGCAGACCCACCGAGAATGGCATGCAGTGCCTCGTAGAAGCGGCATGTCTGGGGCTGGGCTCCGGAGCATCCGTTTGCTGCTTTGGTCTTGTGGTAGCCTTGTCTCAGGTCCTTGATTTTCACGCGGCACTGCGTTGCATCCCGGCTGTATCCTCTGTCTGTCATGGCTTTGGAGACCTTCTCGTAGGTCTTTGCATTCTGTTTTTTGGAGCACAGCTCCGAAAGCACAGACTCCTCGCCCCACACACCGATCAGATCCAAGACTTCCCGGTCAGTCCATGCTGGGGCCCTCTTTCTATTCAGAGATTGCATGGACTCCTCTCCTGGAGAGCTCTGCATCGTTGCCGGTGCTGCTGAGCTCGCCCCGATGTCCAACCAGGAAATGAGATTCAAACTGGCCAGACAGGAAAAGGAATTCAAATTTTCCCGGGGCTTTTCCTGTGTGGCTGGTCAGAACATCCAAGCTCGGACTGCTGTCCAGAGCATCAACAGAGTGGTGCACTGTGGGATAGCTCCCGGAGCTACTAAGGTCGATTTCCGTCCACACCTAGCCTAATTTGACATGGCCATGTCGAATTTAGCGCTACTCCCCTCGTCGGGGAAAAGTACAGAAATCGAACTAAAGAGCCCTCTAGGTCGAACTAATTAGCTTCCTGGTGTGGACGGGTGCACAGTTAAGTCGAATTAATGCTGCTAAATTCGACAAACTCCTAGTGTAGACCAGGCCTAACTCTGCTGCAGGCCCTGATCTATGACACTTATTCTGAGAATCAACTGAGACAGACAGAGCTTTTGCAAGCTTATACTGTGACTGTTGCACAGTCCTCAGAGTTCCAAACACCAGAGCTGTTCCATGATGTGAATCGGTGTTGCTTACATCTAGTGACAGAATTAAATACATCTTACTAGTGAGTAATTAGCAAGAGCAGAAGTGTGTTCAGTTTGATGATGACATTCAGCTCATATCTCTGTCTCATTTGACATATCTGGTGTCACTGTTGACTTTCCCAGTGTCTAACGGAAACAGGTGCAATTCAACCCAGACAAGTGGAAAAGAACAAAATGCTGTAGCATATAGTGATTACTGCTTCCTTGAATGAAGCCCTGCTCTCTCCCATAGCAAAACTGCTCTGATTCCTCTGCATCTAGCTGAAGAGGAAAAGAAAATATCAGGGATGGGAGACTTTAATGAGGATAAATTCCAAAATGTTATGGGTCTTTTTCACAAAGTATAATATTTAACAAAAAATGATTTTTGCCCCATCAGGCACTGGGATCTCAACCCAGAATTCCAAGGGGCAGGGGAGACTGCGGGAACTATGGGATAGCTACGGAATAGCTATCCACAGTGCAACGCTCCAGAAATCAATGCTAGCCTCGGACCGTGGACGCACACCACCGAATTAATGTGCTTAGTGTGGCCGTGTGCACTCGATTTTATACAATCTGTTTTGCTAAACCGGTTTATGTAAAATCGGAATAATCCCGTAGTGTAGACATACCCTCACTTAGCAGTTTCATGGTCAGATCTGTAACATTGTCTGTGAGGCTCTTCCATCTGATAGTTGATGCTTAAAACAAGACGTATATCCTTTGCAGTACTTCAAAGAGATATGCTGAATCTAAAGAAGATGATGCTGCATCTGACACAACCAGGTTGAGCGAATGGCAGCCACAAGGCATGAAGAAGGCTCTTGAATTCAGTGGAAGGATCCTTGCCAGAATGCCAATGTTTCTTCCCTTCATGTTTGTGCCATTGTCATAGCCATGGCCGTACCAGTCCTGAAGCTTTATTTTATTCTCATTCAAAACAATCATAAACAGTTCTGTTAGGCCTTTTCCAGAAGAGTCATCCACAGACTGGAAACAGATAAATGGCTCCTTTACTTGGATATAGCCATCCTTGTCGTCAACAAATCTTACTGTAAATGACATCTTTTATCTGTGAGCCACATTCTTCTTTATCATCACTCTTCTTTACGCTGCCAGGAAATTTGGACAATTCTCCATCACTTTCCTCACATTTCCATTCCTTATCTTCAGGTAAATCTACTAATTCCTTAGTAGTAGAACTTCCATCATTTATGCTTTGCTCCTCAATGTCTTCTGCACTGGGACAATCACTACTGCCTAAAGCCTGGTCTGTGTTGTTCTGTTTCATATATTTTCCCATCAAATTTGCCCTTTGCTGCAAACTAGATTGCAACTGAGCTTCTCACTTCCTGTGGTCCTGAAGGCTTCTTCGGGAGCATCTTTTATATATTATTAAAACAGACAGTATCAGGGAGAGCAAAAGTCTATGCTCTGCAGTCTTAAAAAGTTATCAAACATTACATGTTAAGCATGGCAAAAGAAGTAACAGTATTTCTGTTACATTGTTCCGTAGATAGGGGTTCAATAGATATCTCTGGTGTCTTATTAAATATGTCCTTTATTAGTCACTACTTACACTCTTCAAGTCTTAAAACACAAGTACACTTTTGCAATTACACAATAAAACAAGGTTCACAATATTGCAGCTGGGCTCTCTCTTCACTTCAGTTCATTCTTATATCTCACTGACTGACTGGTGAAACCCCACCCCTTATATACCTGCGAGGGCATGTCTGACAACATTCTAGGAGGTTCAAGGAAAATGTAGTTCTCAGAAAATCTGGAAGGTAACATGAGATTCTACAAAGATCCAGAACATTCTAGAAGGTTGGTGGAAAAGAAATCCACATACAGAATACTTGGAACATTTTACTGTAAACATTCTATTTTCCCTTTTGTCACTAACATCAAAAACAGCACCCCAAACCTGGTGCCTCCCAACCCTAACACCCCAGGCAGTTCTTTGGGTCACCTGCTTCTAAATCTGGCCCAGCTCCCAACAATCCTGGAAGCCAATGTAAGAACTCCCATTAGCTTCAGTGGTTCAGGATCAAGCCCACAGACCAGTGTCTGGTGAGGAAAACATTTGACCTTGATTTTTGCTAGTGAATTTAGTGCTTAGAAAAACTGATAAACTGATAGCTCTGAAAACCAAAGTTTAGTATCTACAGAAAGTCTCAACACAGGCAGGACTGGTATAAGATCCTCCAACTTTCACTTCCAATGTGCTTCACCCTGATCTGGAGGGACCTGATCTATATTAAAACTTTTAAGTTCTTTGAGGCACAGACTCCCGAGTGGTATGAAACACCATATATATTTACAGCTGTCATAAACAGATAGTTAAGGGTTAATGCCTCTTTTACCTGTAAAGGGTTAAGAAGTTCACCTAGCCTAGCTGACACCTGACCAGAGGAACCAATAGGGGGACAGTATGTTTCAAAAGGAAGGAGGGAAGTTCCCTTTGTCTTGGTCAGTTTCAGTTTCAGATGGAGTCAAAAAGATCAAGGAACCAGCCTCTTATCAGAGTAGTAAGTTTTAGAAAAGAATAAATAGGTTTATGTTTATTTTCTTTTGTGACTTTGTCTTTGTGCAATTAGAAGAATAATCAAATTGAGAATTCTTTTGTGTACTAAGTTTTGCCCAGGGGAACATCCTCTGTGTTTTGAATCTGTTATCTGTGAGAGTAGCTGATAAGATAATCTCTCCCAGAGGTTTTTTTCTTTTACCTTTCTTTTCTTTAATTAAAAGTCTTATTTTTAAGAACCTGATTGATTTTTCCTTGTGTTAAGATCCAAGGGGATTGGATCTGGACTCACCAGGAATTGGCGGGGGAAAGGAAGGGGGAAGGTTAAATTCTCCTTGTGTTAAGATCCAAGGGGTTGGATCGGTGTTCACCAGGAAATTGGTGAAGAAGTCTCTCAAGACTACCCAGGGAAGGGAGTTAGTACTTGGGAGTGGTGGCAGCAAAACCAGATCTAAGCTGGTTATTCATTTTAGGGATTCGCATGCAGGTCCTCATATCTGTACTGTAAAGTCCAGAGTGGGGGTGAAACCTATGACAACAGTATTCTATGAATATTAAGTAATAATGAATCAGGGCTGTCATCTTTATTTAGGCAAAACTCCCATGAGGCTCATTAATAGTAGGGGTGAGTAGACAGTTCATTATCCATGTCCAGTCAATCCTTGACCTCTCTTCTAAGACCATCAAGCAACTGTGGTAGAGGTGAAGGGAGTGGCTTGGGATGTGAACACCTCTCTGCTAGGAGCTAGACTGAGGTTATAAATTCATTTTAATTAAATCGCCAAACTACCAGCAGATGGTGAAGATTTCTGGTCACTACTAATTTAAACTGGAACTGAACCAAAAACCTAGAATTGAAAGGGTCTGTACCCATTTACTACTCCTTCATCCATCCAGTACATTTGCTTTTTGTTCCGTTTTTATTTATTTTTTCATAACACAGAATACAAAATCTTAGATAAAATTCAGTTTATTTATTGTACTCAGTTAAAAAAAATAATTGTAGAACTTTGTTTAAAAAGTTGTAATATTTTCCAGAACACTTTAGAACTTAGCCACACTTAGTGTTCTATTCCTGATATCTTTGCTTATTGTACTTGTTTAAGATGCTCGTAGATAATTTGAGAAAGGAAAAACAAATCATTTTAACAAGAGAATCTTGTTTCCAGATTCTGGTTATGTCCAGGAATAGGAACTATAAAAACATATGGCCATAAGTAGATTCCAACAATAATTAGTCTTTGTGCAGCATGTTTATGTGAAAGTCATCAGGAAATGAATAAAGTGGCAGCAGCAGTTGTCATTACTTACTCTGGCTATGTTGAAATTCTCACTAAAGTTCAATTCCAGTCTTTCTTGCAGAACCTGGTGGCTCATGCACTCTGAACTGAATGAAATCAATAGAGGGTTTCTTTTTGCATCTGGTTAGATGGTTTCTTTTACAAAATAATAAGCAAGAATAGGGGACATCCTTCCAACAGGAAACTTTTTTTTTTGTGCAGAAACCACACAGATTTACATCATGCAAGTCACAGTTGCTTTTATTTTTGGCTGAAACAAAACAAATCATTCCTCTGTGAGATCAATGGGGTCTACTTTGTGGACTAAATAAAGTAAAATAAATTACTAGATCCCCTGAAAAAGCAGCAGAAATAAAGAAATCTCCAGATACTTTATTATTATTTTTTCTTTCTTGTTTTGATATGTGGAAAGCTACTTACTGCTATGAAGCAAACAGCTGAATGAAGATATATATTCAGGTTGAGAATAGATTTTGTAAATGCTTTCCCTCCTGAAGAGTTTTTCAACACATATTGTTGCTGCTAACTCAGTCACATGCATCAGCTTGTAGAATGGAAACTTACAAAGAGGGGACTACAATTACATGCAACATTGTTTGAGTCCAGTAAAGAGCCAATATTGTGTTTTAGATGGCTTGCTTGTCTGCTTTCAGTAGGGCTTTTAGTCTCTGACATTTTGATAGATATTTTCCACCTTAACAAGCCTGAGATGTGGCCATTCCATGTGTGTGGGTTTTCCCCATTCAGCTCCTGTACCATATCTCTTTTCATTGAAGTAACTTATTCCTGTCATATGGAAAACATTCCACAGTCTAAGGCTATTTCAGAGTTGGATCAGCTATTCCTTCAGAGATTCTTTTAATAAACTATAATGTAATTAAATCCTATAAAGAGAGTGCATACTTCCTTTATGTTTCAGTGCCTGCAAAGATAGGACATTTCTACTCACAGCAACTTCTTGTTAGAATCTCTATCTCTACAGACAATTTACTATGATTGTGCATATTTAAATTAAATTAAAGGAAATTTTCATAGCTTGCCAGCCAAAACTTTTGGAGAAGGCATTAGAAGTTATTCTGGAAGATATTTTGTGGCCTGGAAATAGTTATAAATGTTTAATTACCAGATATCCAAAAAGGAAAAATAGCTAGAAAAAGTTGTCTCACATAACATATTGTCGAGAAACAAAAAATTTGGTTCATTTAGAATACTAACAATTTATGAAAGACTGGTCATTTTCCTTATGGTAGAGTGTTGTGGGTGGTGAGACATCTAGCCAAGAAATGCAAAGTTAAGGTAATGCTTCTTATAGAGCACACCCAGATGACTATAATTTTGTTTCCTTTTGTTGCCAGAACACCTTACTCCTCCAATGTGGTGATCTCTGCCTGGTGTCCGAGAAAAGGCCAATATGGAACAAAGCTAAATACCTAATGCATGGTCCATGGTTTGTTTATATTTTTCAATATTGTAGATAGACAAAGTTCCTGACCATTTATTTATCTCTATTACTAGCTCTCCCCTTTGTAATTTGATAACATTTCCTGTAGTTACTAAAGGAAAGCATTTGTTAGAAAACCCCATTCCATATTAGTTATTCCTCTTGGATTGTGATTTTGATGGTAGACGCAAGAAGAAGAGGGAGCTCAATGTGTGCAGCATGACCACGAAGAAGTAGTAGCAATTACTTGGCAAGCCCTTTGCAATCAATATCTCATAATGAACGACTTTTTGGATTATAGAGCTGCAAACCCCTCTTGGAGTTTGCCAGTCTCTGGAACTGGGCTTTTAGGGGGACCTACCAAAAGGACTACAAGGAAGATGGTTTCCAAGAGCCCTCTGACACCATTTCCCGGAATGCTTGGCGTCAGGATTGGGGAGAGAAAGAACCAGAAAACCCTGCTGAGGCCAATAGGAAAGCTTCTGCCTGGGGTGATCTGGCCGAGCAATCTACCAGGCCAATGAGAAAGCAGGGCTGCTCAGCCGCCAGTGAGAGGACCGCCTGACTTTACACAAAGAAACAGTTTTAGTTTCAGTTTCGGTTTGGAAACAGAGAGAGAGAGAACAGTCCCAGCAAAACTCCCATTCTCCCCCTAAGGGAGTTTTCGCATTGCTGAGGCTCTAGCTGCATGCATGGATCAGGCATCTTCAGCACTGCAGTGACCAGCTTCCAGAGAGTGAAAGTGTGATTCCACCCAGCACTGGCTACTGAGAGCCAACCAGGACTCCAAGAGGATACCACACCAGGAGCATCAGTGACCCCAGTTGGAGTCAGAAGAAGACCCTGTGTGATGCTTTCTTGGGATGCCTAGGGCTGTAAGCCACTGTGGTACCTCTCTCCTTCAGCAAGAGAGAACTTTGCTGGAGCTTAAGCTGTGTTCCAGCTCCTTTCCATACCAGTCTGTCTGCCTCATCAGCAAACTCTTCAAGACTCTACCAATCTAAACCTTGCCTTGCAGGCAACATTCAGTGAAAGTCTGGACATTTTAAATGGGATTGCCCACTGATTAAAACTGAAGTTGGACAGACTGATGCAGGGAATAGTGACACAATCTGTCCATCAGCAAATTCCAAGCCACTGCAGTATCTGACTACCACTGTAGGGAATAGTATCTATCTGTCTGAAAGTCCAGGGGGAGTCTCATCTGAGATCCTAGTTGATTCTGGAGCACGAGTTTCTCTGTTACCTGAAAAGCAATGGAAATAAGCCTATAGGGAGAGACCATAGAAATCAACTCCCTACTCTAGGGTGGTCAGAGGGGAAAATGACCAAAGATGGAATGTAATGGGTAATTGGCAAACCACTATGGAAACTGACAACTTTAAACTGGATGGAATTTTATTGTAACATGGGACTTTGATCAAGGGACATTGATTGGGACTGATTTTCTAATGAGATATGAAGTTAACCTTAATGTGGGGGATAAAACATGGAGTATAATGAACATTCCTATAGTTTGCCAGAATGATGCAATTGGTTTATATAGGGTAACTGTTGTGGTGATTGTAATAATCCCCTCATGGGTGGAAGGGGTATTTCCAGTCCAGGTAACAGCCATAGTAAATAATGGCAGACTAGAAAGCTTTATCTGGTGGGACACTGGGCAGGTATGATTTGCTGGTGGCATACTCCTTGGAAAAACAAAAAAAGGAGCTATATGGTTCCGGGTAGCTAATTTAGCAACAGAACCTTAGATTCTAAAGTAGTGCGATAAATTAGGGGAGTTTTCTCCTTGTTCTGGAGAAGAGGTGATTGTAAATGAAAGAAATGAGAAACTGAGTTATGATCAATGTATCAAAATGGCCTAGACAGGTGTCCATACACTCCCAATAAGATTTTCACAAGACGTTTTATGGAAACACAAATGCCACATCTTGCATTGCAGATAGGATCAAGATGGATGCAGCAGTAGAGGCCACTGCATGCTGCCACCTTGCCTATATGATATCTGAGAGGGATGAAGTAGTATGGCAGGAGATGGTGATGAAATTTGAGCAAGACAGAGTTCTTGTCTTAAAGCAAATCAAAGTGGGTCTTTTAGGTATCTGGTCAAATAGTCAAGTCTCAAACAATAGACCAGGGAAAACCACCAGGGCCTTTGTGTTAGGGCTCCAGATATTGCAAGTACTACATATGACCAGACGGGAGACCTCTTAGGCTAAAGAAACTCACAGTCAGCTATCAGTAAAGCTGTACTGGTCAGGATGGAGAACATCTGTGGAGTGATGGTGCCCAATGTGCAGTGATTTGAGTTGCCAGGATATTGATAGGTCCCACTCCAGAGTACCTCTGGTTATACCAGTGTCATGTTCTTTCAAAGGTTAGTAGTCAAAATACTGGGATGCCTGTTTGACATGAACATTGTGGTTGGATACCTGGGCTGTTGATCAATTTGTTTGATATGTTAGATGTGAGAATGTGTCTTTTCTGAAAGGGGGAGAATTACTGGCTGGGTATGCTTGTGTGGTACATCCACAGACAGCGCCAGAGGGGAACAACCTCTCACCCAGGAAGCAACATTGAGATGAAGGTCAAGTGAGAGTGTGTTGTGGTTCCTGGCTGGGGGAGATGAAGTCAACAGCAACAATTGCCTTTGTACTGTTTTCTAGGCACAAATGTGTTCTGTTGTTCCTGAGCTCATGTCAGTGTCATCATTCCAGGGTCTCTACTGCTTGTGCTAACCCACAAGGAGATCACAAGGTCAGAGAACACTACTTTGACTTTGTGAGTTCTCAGAGGCATTGCTTAACTCTACATTTCCTAGTTTTCCAGCAATCAGAATTTATAATTATGTATCTCTACGCCTCAAAGGATATAGGAAACAAAAGTCCCTGTTGTGTACCTCACCTTTAACTCCACCTTGGAAAAGGTATAAGTGAATTTTAAAGCAGTTGGGCATCTTGTATTGATGGCTCCCAAGTGCCTAAGTCACTGTTGAAAATGGGACTTAGACTCCTAAGTCACTTAAAAGCTCTAGAAATGTTTACCCCTTGTTTTGACCTATCTATGATTTAACTAAAGTAATATAAGAAGCTGTATTTCAGTTTGGTCCCACAGGTTCTCTTCCATTAATATGCACTCATTCTGGCCTAGATTCTGATTCCCTTACTCAGGCTGAGTAGTACCTTCTTCTTCAAATGATCTCATTGACACCATGGCAATAACTCATGGATTAAGGTGCTCCTCAGTATGAGTAAGGGTAGCAAAAAGTGGCCTCATGTTTGGGGACACATATAAGAATTTGGGGCTAGAGAAACAACCTTTTTGCTTAGTACAAATTTGTTGAACTTGCCTAAGATATAAAAGAAATTGGTCACATGGCTCCTCACTTTCATAATTCAAAGTGTCACATGTCAGATGATTTGATTGTTTTCTACAGACTGCTGAAAGACAGGTTACCATATGTGAACCCCCAAATCAGTGCAATTAGTCAGTTGAATTCAGAAGATTTAATATATCTATATAGTGTTTCTATTACATTTTACTATCCTTGTTGAGAGAAAAAAACAGCTGAAACAGTTCAAGATGATATTTATTTGGATCCAAAATGGATTACATACCAGATAAACAATTTGTACAGATATAAGGGTGTCAATGAAACCTATCATGATAGCAGGAATTGACCTGAACAGTAGGACAAATGTGTAACTTTAACCAGCATCTGAAATTCATTATATTTCCAAATGTGAGATTCCAACATGAGGGAAATGAAGCACTGTGTATATCTAAATATATTCAAATTACACAGCGTTACACAGATATGATCATTGTGTGTTTTTCTAACCAAAATGATATCACAGGACACAGTATCACATTTAGTCTTTATCACTATGGAGTTGCAAGAACCGCCTGAAAAATGCTCAATACTAAAATCACTTTACAGATATTTTGGCAGTGGTTGGGTATATGGGTAGGTAATAGTAATCAGAGATGTGTGCAGCTTGTGGAGATTTATAAATGTCACACATTTTTTGTGGTTGTTCAGAAAACTACTATAGTGAACCATCTATTTAGAGATGGCTCCAGACCAGAACACTGGATCAAAGCCTAACAGACATTAGGGATGGAACGACTTATTAGATCATTTAGGGCAAAATTGTTCCCTGAAGTGCATTTTCTACAGTTCTGTCCACCATATCTTTTAATGTCTCACTTTTTCTTCTCCAGTTATTACCCCATTTTCACTGGACTTCTCTCTTTGCCCTGTCCTTGCTCCTCTTTTCACAACCTCTCATAAAAGAAATGCAAATCCAATACCATTTATTTTGAATCTAGCTTTTAAGTCTACAAAGCCTGATTGAGTCTGAGATCAGGTACTATGAGTACACCCACCCCTAGCAGGAATCATGTATTACATTCCTCATTTCAGTTTCTCAGTGGTTTCTAATTTACAGATACAGACATAATCCCTAATCCTCTCTTTTTATCTTGACAGCTCATTCATTTATCACACATTAGCTAAAGCCAGATCCTTAGCTGGTATAGATCAACATGGCTTCATTGAGGTCAATACAGCTACATCAGTTGACACCAGTTGAGGACCTGGCCCCAGATCATTTTTGTCTTCTGTGCCAATTTGGCAATAACAAGTCTTTATTAGTTGTCGTTTCCTCCTCCATTCTAGTTATTCGCCTAAACTAATCTTTTAGATTTTATTTTTTTTTCTCCTCTGTTTAAAGAAACCCCACCTCCACTCCTCTGCTTTTCTCTGTAGAACATTTTCTTTTGGAACATCCTGTAACTTATTACCCAGTCTCTTCCTGTGGGATAAGCTAGGCCTCTGTAATAGTGATTATGTCATAATTTTCATTTGTCATGCATGTGTTCAATTCCACGATTGTGCTTCTTGCTCTCTTTGCATCTACGTAAAAGCACTTAATTTATTTTCCAGTTTCCTCAAAAATAATCTGGATCAGCTTCCTCGGTTTTCCTTGTTTTAATGTTGATTTCCTTTGTGTGGTATCACTGTGACATTATCATTCTTCATCCCAAGCACTCTATGTGCATGCTAGAATATATCCTCTTTCCTCTTCCCTCCCCAGTAGGTTAAATTTTGCCTCAATCTACTGAATTATTTTCTATTAATCATTCTTTTTTCTTTAGTTACCACACATATTAGGCTCATCATCTGCTCCCTTGCTCAGACATTTGCACAGCAAAGACTAATAGTGGGTCTGAGCTCATCTAAACTGTCTTCATCATCCAAGAAACAAGAACAGACTCTATATGCTGAGTGTATTATTCACTGATGAATTCTCCCCATTAAAATCTCCTGAGCATCAACCATTTAGGATTATTTTTAGTAAAGACGATGCTGTATGTGTTCATTACAAATACTGATCATCCCAGGAGAAAATGTGTCTGTCCAGGCACCATAGCTCTGATTTGATTTCTTCTTGTAATTATTTAAATCAATGTGGCATTGCTTCTTTGGATGATGTATCTACTACTCCTGCCGGTAACTGACAGCATAGCATACTGAAAGAAAACAAGAGAGTGTGAAATGAATAGATCATCTTTTGTCTTGTCACAATTCAAGTGCATCTACTTAGATGTCATTTGCATAAATGCAAATGAAACCAAACCTGCACAGCATGTGCACAGCTTTCAAGATAGCCCTGATTAGGGGATAGTAAAAAACAAATTACTTCTATTGGGGTCTTCCAACAGCAAAGCTATTTATACCCCATGTAAAGGACTTTCCGTCTACAGATTTTTCCATCCAGCAGCAGCAGTTGAACCAACTAGCCCACACGCAAGTGATGAGTGTAGAGTTTGCTAGCCCCAACTCTCTCTCTACCAGACCAGATTTCAGCCATTCTGAGATAGCAGGGGTGGCTCGTAAAACCATAACAATTTCAGAATACCTGAAGACAAACCATTATCCAACAGGAATCTTAAGGAACTAGTCATATATTATGGCCACATATTCTCCATTGCTATGGACACTGTAGTACCAAAATGCCCCCTCCTTCGCAATTGCTCCTACTGATCAATGTGCTTCTTAAACAACCTGGGGCAGTTGAACCTACAAGAAAGGAGACTTGAATGTCAGTGGTGGAAAACACAAGCAGACATGGACAAATGAAGTTATAGCACAAATAGTATAGAAAAAGAGATCCTCCTTCTCCGTTATAGTAACCACAAACAGTGCCCTAGCACTGCTCGCTGAAGAATCGTCATCTTGTTTCTCAGAAAATATTGTGCTAATTTGCGACAGACTGTCAGGATTACCGGAATTAAAATTTATGACCTTGGCCCATAAATCCTTTTCTTCCTTCACAACATTCAGACAAGAAAAAGTTCTGCAAGATATTAGCGATATCACACACACCTGATCTGTGCTTTTCCTGGCTTTTGAAAGACAGTCAGAAGCTCCTGGTCCACCTAAGAAAGAAAATATAAATGCCTCGGTAACAATGTATATAAACCCCTCACTGGACAGCAGAGGTTTAAAGAGCAGCTCTGGGCTCAGGAGGCCCTGCCTCTTCACCCTGGCTGAGAGCATGCTCCAATTGGAGGCAGAGTTTAAAAGGGAGCCAGCCGGCTCAGTTGAGGCCACAGAGGGCAGGGAGAAGGACCTGCTCTGGGAGTTTCAGTGCAGGACATATCCAAACCCAAGCCAGGAGAAGGAATGTCTGCGAGCAGCAGCTCCTATGGTTCTGAGACCAGAAGGCAACCCACAAACTGGTGCTTATGTGGATGCTTTGCAGCCTGATGCAGAAAAAAGGAAGGTCAGAAGTGACCTATGGAGGCTGACTTGAGGCCTCTCAGGGTGCAAGACTCTGGACAAGCCTCACAGGGCTCTGGGTTGGAACCCAGGGAAGCGGGAGGGCCAGGGTTTCCCTACCCCTCCTACGGCAGTAACCACCGGGCAGAGTAACTGCCAGAGACTGTAACCAGAATGTGGCAGACCATGGACCTGTTCACAGCCTCCTTCAAAACAATCAGATTGTCACTTTCATAAAATCATATAATTAGTACTTATGAAACCATCATTTGAAGCAAATACCCTTGCCACTTGCTGTCTAATGTCCCATTCCTGAGCAGAACTGATTGATTCAGTTTCCCTCATGGTGCTGCAGTCCAGAAGACTTACCATATTCATGGACAGCACCGTTGACACACCAGTCTAGAACTTTTTGTCATTCTTGTCCAACACAGACTTGTCCCAGACAATTGTCAGTCCCCGTTGGCAACTCTGTTCGCATATCTATTCAAAGGACACTATCAAAGGACTAACTACATCAGCCACATCATCAGGGGCTTGTTCATCTGCACATCTACCAATGTGATATAAGCCATCATGTGCCAGAAATGCCCCTCTGCCATGTACATTGGCCAAGCCGGACAGTCTCTATTGCAAAAGAATAAATGGACACAAATCAGATATCAAGAATTGTGACATTCAAAAACCAGTAGGAGAGCACTTCAGTCTCACTGGACACTCAGTAATAGACTTAAAAGTGGCCATTCTTCAACAAAAAACCATCAGAAACAGACTTCAACAAGAAACTGCAGAACTGGAATTAATTTGCAAACTTGACACCATCAAATTAGCCCTGAATAAAGACTGGGAGTGGCTGGGTCACTACAAAAAGTAATTTTTCCTCTGTTGATATTCACCCCTTCTTGTCAGCTGTTGGGAATGGGCCTCATCCACCCTAACTGAATTGGCCTCATTAGCACTGACCCCCCACTTGGTCAGGGAACTCCCATCTTTTCATGTGCTGTATATTTATACCTGCTTACTGTATTTTTCACATAGCCCACGAAAGCTTATGCCCAAATAAATTTGTTAATATCTAAGGTACCACAAGGACTCCTCATTGTTTTTGCTGATACAGACTAGGGTGACCAGACAGCAAATGTGAAAAATCGGGACGGGGGTGGGGAGTAATAGGAGCTATATAAGGAAAAGGACCCAAAATCGGGACTGTCCCTATAAAATCAGGACATCTGGTCCCCCTAGATACAGACTAACATGGCTACCCCTGTGAAACCTGAGTCAGGCCACTTCCTCTCACAAAATGAGTGGAAGGTCTAGTCATAATGGTCTGACACTGAAAGCCCATGACATCCACTAGGTGGCATTGGAGTCAGCCCTTCATTAGCTTCCCAACTACCTAGGAGGCCCCTGCTTTAAGTGGCTTAGCCTGTACTGAAACTGAGATGTAGCTGAAATTAAAGTGTAACTGAGGTATACGTTCTCTGACTTGTAACAGAGCCTGAATGATTCAGAAATACTTTAGTTTCACATGATTTTTTAGTTGAAATAAACAGTAGGCATTTTTAAGCTGTTTATATTTAATGTATGTATTATGCTGTTTTTAGATTATAATAGACTATAATAGATTGACTATAATAGATTGACAAGGATCTTTTTTGGTGATCTTTAGTTCAGACAAAGATACTTTAATGCTGTTATAATTTTAAAGGGAGGGAGTAGATGTTAAATGACAATTACTTAATTCCTTTAACAAGTTTTGAGTTGCTCAGTTGCAACTCCAATACTGACTCACAGAAAGAGCTGGGCAAATTATTCATTGCAAATAGGCTAAATTTGACAAATTGACTTTCTTCCTGACTGCAAACAAATCACGTTATGAAAATATCAGAATTTTCATTTATTCATCCCTTTTGCAAAATTGTTTGACAGATAGTTTCTGAGAACTTATTTCAGACGATTTCACAAAATTGTTATGTATGTATGTATCTATCTAGGTTGTTATATCATAGTATTTGAGTGCCTCTGTAATATCTGAGTACTTTTAGGTATTTATTTGGAATTTACTGTGTCAGGAGTGTGGCCAGTTCTCTCAGACACATGATATGGTTTCTGTTCCTTGACAGGATATATAAAAACTAATGCCTGAAAAAATCCCCTAGGTTCATATTTTCTCTGGAAGAGAGTGGTCTTGGAGGCAGCATTATAAGGACAGAGTGCACACAACCAAACCTATATAATTTTAGGACATATGCATTCTTTCCCTGTTCTCTTTTCCACCAAAAGGAACATTATGTTTGGCTACATATATGTAATCTCACATTGGAAAATATCTGTACTCTTGACTGAGGGAACAAAAAAAGAAATATGAGCTATATGTACTGGCTGTCTAGCAGAATTTACATTC
This sequence comes from Mauremys reevesii, assembly GCF_016161935.1. Classification (NCBI taxonomy): domain Eukaryota; kingdom Metazoa; phylum Chordata; order Testudines; family Geoemydidae; genus Mauremys; species Mauremys reevesii. The sequence goes on along the minus strand of NC_052625.1, from coordinate 151,579,077 downwards.
TTTTTTTTTCACATTTCTATAAAGTACTTGTGCCTGCATGTAAATTTAGAATGTTATTCAGTCACATTTTTATCTTTTTTATTTAATTGACTCCCTGCCTACATTACAGAAGTGAAAGAGAAAAGTTTTCTAGTAAAGATTTGACCACAAGTCTATTTAAATGTAGTTATGTCACCTAATTGTAGCAGCTGAAAATAATGTAGTAATTAAGATAGTTATGATGTCATTGTGATTAGATAAGACATTCTCTTAAAAATGATATCTTTAAATGGTGCTCTATATTTTTCCACAACAAATTTACAAAGAAAAACAAAATGTATCTAGCTGCCAGAAGTTAAAGGAGAATCCCAGACCAAAAGAATTAAATAATGTTCCTTGTGCTTCATAAATCATTAGTCATAACAATTCTGGAATCAGAACTCAGCTGGCAATTTTGCTGATGATAAAGAGACAGAAACACATAGAGCTTGTTCTTCTCCAGCTATCACTACTCTCATTGACTCAGTATAATGACTTGCGAAAATTTATTTTTGTTAGAAAATTAAAATTATATTACTTTGAAAATGAAACAAAATGACACTTCTATAGTGATTTTTCTGACTAGTCTTTAATTTCAGCTTCACACTTAGACTGGAAAGCTACTGAGAAGAAATGATAGTTGCAAATTTTCATATATTGCATACTAAAATGGTTCTCTAAATGTTGTAAAAAAAATTGCATAAATGCCGATAACACATAGTTGTATGATTTTTAATTTTTTTCTTTCCAAACAAATCCAAGATTTTCAGGTCAATGATGATTTAGTGTTAGTGGTATACACTTCTGGATGTACAAAGGCATTCCCAGAACATCTGCATGTTTATGACCTCCATCATACCTTCTGTTTGCCAATTTTACATCACATGATAGTTCTCTTCATTTCTTGCAGAATCACTTGTGTGTTCCATTAATTCTGCCTCACTTTTCTTCAGTTTTATTATTTTCTTCTCGGTGGAGTGTATATGCCCTGAACAGTGGTGATTCTACTCTACAAAAATAAAAAAGGATTCTACACGCACTGTTTTCTTCTTGGCATAATATAATTGTGCACATGTACAAATCCCTCTATTACTGATTTCATCTTCTATAATGAATAGAGAGTAGGAACACATATAGTGAAAAGAGTTACTTAGATATAGTAAAATTATTTACACTATTTTGGCTTATTTTGTATGGTATGATTAAGTAACCAATAAATGTTTATTCTAGCACAGATGCTAATTGTATAAATCCAGGAGCCTTGACTAGGAAATCTCAGTTCATGTTTTGCTTAGAATTAGATGGTTTGGGCTGTTACTTGAAAAATGTTCTATATGCCATAAACTCAATATTAATAGGAATGTTTTGCTTTGAGCCATATCCAAATGAAATACTGATGACAGAATTTGGTAATAACATGACAAACTAAATTAAAATGAAGTTAGGATCTGACTTGAAACTTAAAAAAAACAAAGAAGGAAATTCAGAATGATGGCTTCTGTACTTTGTCCCCAGCTCACCTCTTTATGCACTGGAGGACTCTATAATGCTATGTACCACATGTCCCACAAATCTTAAACTTATACACGGTGAGGGGAGTTACGGACAAACTGGTTGTTTTATTTTTTCTGTTCAGTTACTTTATATAGATTTAGATCTCTTTGACATGGCTGCTTTTTATCAGAACTTTTTGTGACTTGAAAAGAAAAAGTCACATTGGAATGATTTGAACACTATATCTGAGTGACATGATGGCATTATATACATGGTATGTTTCCTATAGACTGCATTATCTACCTTTAGTTGCCCCTGCGGGATAAGTGTTCCATCTGCAATAGACTGGTCACAGATAGAAAGATAGCTCTGATAGAAGTCTTCCTTAATTTGGTGTTATGTCTGCCTATCCATGGAGGTGCTTTTGTAGTCTTTAACCCTCTTGATCACAGCATTGAGGAAGCCTCCAGGCAATCAGAGGCAGTGAGAGATCTGATCTCAGACTTGTCACCAAAAAGTTGGTAGTATTTCTAGGATGGTGGCCCTACTGTAGGATACTTGTTGCACTTTTGCGTCTTTTATTGTGGCATCACTCATGATTCAGATGGCCATCTTTTTCCTTTCAGTGCTATGCTTTACTTATGTGGGAGTAGTCAGTTTGACTTCGAGGACAGACATTTGATCAAATTCACCTCTCAGTTAAATTGGTGTGAATCCAGGGTAATTGCATTTTCACCAGTTTTATTGAAAACTAAATTTAGCCATGAACAGAGAAATGGTCACAGTTTCAAAAGAAAGGAAAAAATCTGCAGCAGAAGGATTTCTGTAATAACTAGAATAGAAGGTGAATTCCACCAGATTTTATAGCTCTGATCAGAAGAGTGAACACAACATTTTGTTTCAAGGATTTTGTGAGTGTCCAGAGCTTCTGCTTAGAGATGATCAGAAAACAGAACTTCCATCTTGCAGGCTATTCTGACGTTTCAGAATGAAAACTTTAAATCTCAAAATATTTTGTGGAATGAAATATTCTGAAATATTTTAATTTGGAAACACTGAAATTACCTTATTGAAACTTTTTGGATTGATAGTGTAATGCAATACAATACAATCTAATATAACATTGTCTGTGTGAAACAAATCAGGAAAGTCAAAATGACTTACTCAGTTTTGATTTTGTATCATTTTGAAATGTTTCTGTTGAAAATTTCATCAAAATTGACACATTACTGCAAAATGTTCTGATTTTGATGAAACAGCATTTACTGACAGAAAGGTCCTTCATCAAAAAAATTTCAGCCAGCTCTACTTTGATAATCAGATTATTTCTCCAACTCTCATAACCCCAAAACACCTTTATCAGGAGCCTGACAATATATCACATACCATAAAAGACCAAATAATGCTCACATACACACTTTATACCCCCCAGAGGAAGTGTTGACTGTAGATTAGAGCACAAGTCTGGGATCCTGGACTCCTGCACCCAGATTTCTGTGTGGCTCTGGACATTTGCATGTGCCTCATTTTACAATGTAAAATAAGTATAACATGCACTTGAGTTACCTCTCAGTTGTGTTCTCAGACTTAAATAATTAATATTTGTAAAACTGCTTTGAAATCCTCAGGTGAAGGACATTATGTTGGATAAGTGTGTGATAGGAGGATTTTTTGGCTGCAGTAATATGTTCATCCCTCTACTTAGTGTGATAATGAAAAAGGTGTATTTCTTCCCTAAGTCACTTTTGTCACTTGTGAGGGGAATCCAGGCTTTGTGTATTTAAATAGTTCAAACAGAGCAAAACAGTAATGTTTTGACATTTTGTTCCTTGAACGTGCTCTGGTATTAAGTAGTGTCAGAAAGTTTCCTGTATTAGGCAATAAAGCAAAGCATTTTTACCATAAGTGGAATGTCATGTGCTGCATTATCAGACTGAGTTCTCCCTGTTTCTCATATTTTTCCCATGTGTTTATTTAAAGGGTCTCACTGAATCACAGTTTTAATATTTTGATCCTGATTTCCTTTTAGTCTTTTATTAGATTTGGGTGGGTTGTATGTTTGAGTCATTTGTTATTGTTTGTTACTATGGACATCCTACAGTATAAAGAACAGGAGTACTTGTGGCACTTTAGAGACTAACAAATTCATTTCAGCATAAGCTTTCGTGGGCTACAGAAAGCTTATGCTGAAATAAATTCGTTAGTCTCTAAGGTGCCACAAAAACTCCTGTTCTTTTTGCGGATGCAGACTAACATGGCTGCTACTCTGAATCCTACAGTATGTGTACCTTAATGCAGAGTAGAATGCTAAATGCTTCAGTTGTTTAGATGATATTTATCAGAACAGACTTTGCAATCTAGTTAATAGTCTATCTTTTATAAGGTTTTTTTGCTTTTGAAAAGTCAGAGTGAGTATCCCAGAGGCAAAACTTTGACATTTATTATAATTCTTTGCATATGATCTGTAGCTCGACATTGAAACAGCCTTTTCCATAGATGTGTGGGATATTTGGATTACAGTCCACACTAACGTTACAATTTACACAAGCCCAAGAAATACAATTTAAATTTCTGCATATTACTGTTTAGGTGATTTCTTGATGCTGACCACATAAACAACAGTAGACAGTGCCCTGGGGCATTATGTCCCAGTCTTTGATGTTTTATAATGTAGATATTTTCTTAAAAGACAAATTGCTATTGGCTTTGTGTGTTTTCCAATAAATTCTTAGAAATAATCAGTTTAGAATAGCAATGCTTTAAACTTTGTTGATATATCTAACATTGCATTACAACGAAATCTTAAATCTAACTTGTCCTTGGTCCTACAGTGCAGTCCGGATACATATTATGGTATTGTCCCAGATTTGCAGATGTCAAAAAAAGATACAGAGGGGGCTATTTCCTTGTTTGTAGTAGCCACAGACTCAGGATATGTTTTCCTAGACTATTTTTATTCATATTATGCACATAGTTGCTTTGAAGAAGAATGGAGAAAAACAGAAGAAGTAGCATCAAAGCTCACCGCTTTCAGGCAAGACAACTCTGTTCTCAGGTTCCCAACCAGAAGGTGTCCGAATTAGCTGGGGGTTCGTTCAAGCTTGGTATTGAGTGAGGAAAAGACAGGCAGGACCAGGGTAACACTGAAAAGCCAAGTGGCTGCGTTTATTTAGGGGATAATTACAACTTGGGCTGGGGGAGTAGGCAACTTTGGCTGGGATGGTATCAAAAGTACAAACACACCCCAAAACACAGTAATAATACACTTTATACTGCTCACCACACCACACCAAATAGGCAGACACACCAATCACACAAGATGGGAATCGGGTTCGTCAGAGCGATGCCCGGTGCAACATAGAGAAAGAGACCCACGGGCCACTGCCTCAGCCACCCTTGCGTTCACACAAAGGGTAAACTCAGAGTGTGGTGCGGCTGCAGCTGGGCAGATTCCACTCACTCAGACCGCGGGGACAGGGACCCCTTGGTCAGCTAATCTCCAGGTGGAGACAGCTCCCAGATTCATTCACTCCGGACAAAGACAGAGCAGTGATTCAAACACATAAAACAGTTTGCAATTAACAAGTCAATAACAAGTATACAATTATACAAGCTAGCTAAGCAATTGTGCAATTCTGAGCTCACTAATACAATCCTGATATCCTGAGTAGATATTTGGTACCAAGTTAGGGAGGGGAACAAATAAGAGGCTAGATAAGCTAACTGTCAGATATCAAAAAGCAAATACCGCACTCCAGGCGCAGCTGACCAGCAGAACAGACACCAGAAGCATGACGAGCTGACAGGGATCGGGTCCAAACGACAACGAATCCAAACAATACGACATGAGCGCACTTTACCGGGAGGAGACCCTGGCCGAACGAGTGATCAGGTCCTTCAGCTAACACACGGATGCTCCACACAAATTTTGGGGGGGAACCTAGTTTTATAGACAGGTCTCACTCCCTCGTGTCAGTATCTGATTGGTTCCCTGGTCCCTCCTCCCTTCAGGCCTCGAGCTGTTGCCACCCCACGTCGGAAGGCTTTGCACACGGCACACTGGAGTTGACGAGGTCCAAAAAGAGCGGGAAAGTGAGTAGCTGGGCAGAATTAAGTCTCTGTATGCAGAACTCTGGAGTTGCTGGGCAGAACTAGCCTGACCTCCAGACAACCGACCAAAAAAAAACAGGTTGCCGGGCAGAATCAGGCCTTCATACACAGAACTAGCCTGACCTTTAGATGGCCCAGCAACAGAAAAAGAAAAAAAAAAAAAACACAGGAGAGCACATCTGCCTAGGTTGTGGATTCCACCTACTACAGCAGTTTTTAGCAGAGTTTTTGCCCTCTCATATACAACAAGAATCTGGTCCAAAATGGAGGCTGCCCTGTCCTTTTAGCAGGACAAGATGGCCGTGGACCGACAATTGGCCATACAGAGCCATAACTATGAATCGGATTGCGACAGAAGGTAGTTTCTCTGTGTCTAAACTCCTTCCCAAACATATTAATACACGTGCCTGGCGGCCAAGCCAAATGATGTGTGTGTCATCAGCCATTGGGTGATGGGTTATGTACCAATCCAACTGCCTAAATAGAGTTAAGGATGAATTAGGAATAGAAGATGAAATTTAACCCAATATTATGACAGTTTTATTAACAAGGAACAGCACAGATGTAAGCAAAATTTCTATTAGCTATTAAAAGCTGCTAAAGTCTATTTTTTTTCTGTATTCTGGTTAGAGGATCCCATGGCTCTATCATTCTGATTATGAGTGATGGTCACCTCTCCTCTCCTCTAGTATATATGGAGTTCTGTTTCTTTTTCCTTTTGCATGACACAACAATTTTCAGTATTTCAGATGGAAATAGTGTGAGAATATTCATCCATCCCTAATGACTATAAAGTGAACAGGAATTGTGCTGTCTCACTGAACCCAGAATTGCAGCACTCTTCCAGTAAATCAGAAATTATTGGGTGCAAGTGATAGTATGTTTAAAGCTTTCGATTTTTCAATTTGAAAAAACTGCATTGAGAAAAATAAAAACTGATGCTGCTTAATAATAGTGATCTATTCTTCTTATTCAAGTATGAGATATTCAGCTGACACAGAGTACATTTTTAGGAAAGAAGGTCCACGCTTTCATGCTAAAAATGCAACTGTATGTTTATATGTCTGGATGTGGGTACTAAGAACGTGCACACAAATTTAAGAGTATATTGTAACTTTGGGCATAAACTTCAGGAGGGCTTGGGTGGGATTTTTTTAAAGCACTCAGCACTGGCCTTTGCTCCCAATACAGTCAATAGGAGTTTTATGACTGATTTCAGTGGCCACAGAGTTAGTCCAGCTCTAAGCACTTTTGAAAACCTCACCCATTTTGCTTCATAAATTGCAAATCTCAGTTGCAAATCCTTTCTGGCCTCCCCTTTGCAGAAAAGGGGCTAGAAATTGCAGCTAGAACCAGTCACAAGTTTTTCACTAAAATGTTTATTCAACAAAAAACTGCTTTTTGATTAATGAGAATTTTCACAGAAAATTTTCACGTTGGTTGAAATTTTCAGATGTTTTGATGGAAAGCCAAAAATGTCTCTGTTTTGGGGGTTCTCCTCATTTGGAATAAAAGTGGGAAATAAAGTGAATGGCAGGGGGAACTGAAAATGTTTCTGTTTTTCCCTTGTCAGAAAACTGAAAAATTCAGCGGGTAGGAACAGAAGCAGCCAAAGCTGGGAATGCTGCTCTGGTTGGAGGGCCGGGTATAAAATGGGGCTCAGCCAGTACCACACCTGCCCTCAGTACCCCCTAGTATGCAGAACTGTGCAGGGAAGACCCCCCTCCCCCAGATTCTGGGAGCACTGGGATTCAGCTGCTGCCTCCTCTCCCCTACGGAGCATGAGGGAAAATTTCAGAAGGCAGCCAGCCAGGGTATGTCTACACTGCAGGTGTGATTCCTGACTTAGGTAGAGAGATTCATAGGAGTTGAGCTCAAGCTAGTGGGTTAAAAAGAGAAGCATGGATATTGCAGCATTGGCAGCAGCTCAGGCTAACCACCCGAACCCACCTTGGATTCAGGGGTAAGGGAGGCTTGGACTCAAGGCAGCTAGCCCGAGCTGCCATCCACATTAGTATTTTTAGCATGCTAGCTCAAACTGAGCTGGTATGAATCTGACTCTATGTGCTGGGATTCACACTTCCCAGCTGCAGTGCAGACAGACCCTCAGAGACTCCAACCATAACAGGGACCTTTGGGCCTCTGGACATTGCAGTCAAAAGCATTGAAAGTTCTCTGACTTTCCCTGCTCTTTAGTGATTGGCTGTTTGCACCAACCTTCCCTATTCCTCTTCCCTTTAGTGTCCTCTCTCCCTTCCCTTTTCTTTCCATTTAGCTGATCCCCTCCTAAGTAACACCCCGCCCCTTCTGTTTGCTGTCATCCTATTGATGACTCTGCTTGTGTGTTCTGCTCCTTCCCCAACCCTTTGTCTTGTCTTGGTAATTTCTTTGGGGCAAGGACTGTTTACTACCTTGTGTTTGTACAGTGCCTAGCACAGTGGGGTCCTGGTCCATCACTGAGGCTCCTAGGCACTACTGTGACGGTGATTTATTATTAATAACGATAATAATTAAACAAATGCTTTTACTTTGTGCAATCTTTTTTGCTGAAGATATGTAACATTTTCCAATTAACTCTAATGACAGCAGCCCCAAGCCAGTTTAGCTGTGCTCACATCTACATGTGGGGACTTGAGTTCCAGGCAGCCCATGCAGAGACGGAGGGGTAAAGTTTAATTCCCTTTACTCCTTAGTGTACTAATGACTGCATCTAGCCTTTAATCCTGAATATTTAGGCACCTAATTGTCCCACTTGTGCACAAGATTTCCTTATAAATTCACAGTAATTGCCCACACTCTTATGGTTGCACTCCTGCACATGGACCTCAGGTCTCCTTTTAAAAAATGTGGGTTTGGCTGACTCTTGCAAAAGAGCTCTGGAACATTCACCCAAACTGAGCTATTTGGTTAGCTGAAGAGCTGTGGATGCTTTATAATAGCCATGATGCATGGAGCACAAAATATTAGTAACATTTGTTCATTTCACAACACCCCCTCCACATCTGCTGTCTGAAATGGATTAAATTTTATAGAAAAATTAATGTACCAAGACTTGCATTTTTTTAAAAAAGAATTGAACTTTTCCCTTTGTGTGAAAATGGAGACACAATGTATTTTTAAAGCTAATTGTTATATTTTTATGAAGAATAATATTATAAGTGGTTTAACAGTAAATCTTTAAAAAGAAAAAAAAATAATCCAGACTCCTTATGTTTCTCAACATCCTAAAGTTCTGGGGTCACAAACAAACCATATTTCCAGTTACTGAGAGGATTAACTGTATTTATTTTTATTCCCTGTAAATTTCCCAGGTAGAAAGTATGGCTGGAATACAGTATTATTTTTTTCTAATTCGTAATCGAATTACAGTAAGATTAAAAGGTGTAAACTGTTGATTCAATGATTAATATTAAACATTTTAGACTGGGGTGTCTAATTCATTTCATATGGCTGGCCTGATCTGATACCATGTCACTTAGGCCATGGCTACATTTGCAGCTGTAGAGCGCTTTGAGTTAAACCAGCCTTTGGAGAGCGCACTACGGAAAGCGCTCCAGTCTGTCCACACTGACAGCTGCAAGCACACTGGTGTGGCCACATTTGCGGCATTTGCAGCGGCATTGGGAGTGGTGCATTATGGGCAGCTATCCAGCATTCAAGTGGCTGCAATGTGCTTTTCAAATGAGGGGGGTGGGGTAGAGTGTGTTTTTTGTATGTGGGGGGAGAGAGAGAGTGGGTTTTTGGAGTGCTGAGAGTGTGTCAGCACGCTGTCTTGTAAGTTCAGATCCCCCTAACCCCCCTGCCTCTCACTCACTCACTCAGTAAACGTTTGCTTTGCACCATTGCAGATAAGCAGCCGCTGTCCAAAACAGAGCTCTGAAAAGGCACTTCCGCATTCCTCAGTCAATTTCACAACAAAGAGAAGAGAGGCCACTTGACTTAAGGGGATTATGGGACATTTCCAGAGGTCAGTCAGAAGGCTAACTTAACTCCCTGTTTACACTGGCCCTGGGGCATCTCAGCCAATACGCAACAGCCGTTATCCCTCTCGTGGCGGTGGAGTACCAGGAGTGCTCTAGCCAGGGAGTCAGAGCGCTCTACGTGCCTTGCCAGTGTGGACGGGAAGTAAGGTAGAGTGCTCTGGGAGGCTTTATTGCGGTATAAAGTGCCAGTGTAGCCAAGCCCTTAGTATGGGCCACATTCAGAAAAAGTTACTAAAATAGAAATAGATAAAGATAAAACATGTTGGTGATTACATACATTCACTCTTTGACTTATTTGAATGTAGTGCCCCCTATCCACCTGGTTACCTCCTTTAGCGCCAATCACCTTATGGGTTGTAATGGACAGGCCTGGGTTCTTCTGGATCCCACCATCCAGTCAGCAGAGTATAACTTCTTTTTCCTCCCATATGAATTTATCTGGCTGTGCCTCCACTCCCCTTGCTCCTTCCTGGCAGGGTCACCACGTCAGCTTGGGAGGAAAATTCTAATCACCACTTACTTGCTGTATAGTTGGAGACTTCCCAGAAATAACACAAATATATACAATATATTTTAAACACAGTAATTATATTAAACAGGAGATAAATGTAACATAACAGGGTAAAACACTATTTTCAGGGTCACTGGTGCCCATCTACCCCAGTATCTGTCTACCGACAGTGGCCAATGCCAGGTGCACCAGAGGGAGTGAACCTAACAGGCAATGATCAAGTGATCTCTCTCCTGCCATCCATCTCCATCCTCTGACGAACAGAGGCTAGGGACACCATTCTTTACCCATCCTGGCTAATAGCCATTTATGGACTTAGCCACCATGAATTTATCCAGTTCCCTTTTAAACATTGTTATAGTCCTAGCCTTCACAACCTCCTCAGGTAAGGAGTATCACAAGTTGACTGTGTGCTGCGTGAGGAAGAACTTCCTTTTATTTGTTTTAAACCTGCTGCCTATTAATTTCATTTGGTGACCCCTAGTTCTTGTATTATGGGAATAAGTAAATAACTTTTCCTTGTCCACTTTCTCAACATCACTCATGATTTTATATACCTCTATCATATTCCCCCCTTAGTCTCCTCTTTTCCAAGCTGAAGAGTCCTAGCCTCTTTAATCTTTCCTCATATGGGACCCTCTCCAAACCCCTTACCAACAAAACTCTACAAACTGGGAGTGGGAAAGGCTCAAGCTGAGGGATCTTGCTTTCAGGTCCCCAGAGGCCAGTTCTCAGGAGGAACCTGGCATGCAGCTTCCCACATGGCTAGTCCTACCTTATCCCTGACTGGCTCAAGACTACTACAAAATGGTTTCTTCCCTCTCCTGAGCTCCCTTGGAAGCAGGGGCAGCTCTAGCCATTTTGCCGCTCCAAGCACGGCGGCATGCTGCGGGGGGGGCGCTCTGCCGGTCACCGGTCCCGCGGCTCCGGTGGACCTCCCGGCTCCCGCAGACGTGCCTGCGGAGGGTCTGCTGGTCCCGTGGCTCCAGTGGACCTCCCGCAGGCATGCCTGCGGATGCTCCACTGAAGCCGCGGGACCAGCGGACCCTCTGCAGGCACGTCTGAGGGAGGTCCACCGGAGCCACCTGCCGCCCTCCCGGTGACCGGCAGAGCGCCCCCCACGGTGTGCCGCCCCAAGCATGTGCTTGGCGTGCTGGGGCCTGGAGCCACCCCTGCTTGGAAGGGCATCTCATTCCCTACCAATTGCCAAGCAGGCTCTGAGTCTGCCATGGCTCCCCGTTCCTACCAGGGATGACAGTTTGCCTCTCCCTGAGCTACCAGCACTCAGAGCCCCAGGAATCTAGATAATCTCCTTGGAGGTTAAATGCAGTTTCCTTTTCTTTGACTTGCAAGGCAGGGGTATCTACTCCATAGCTGGTGGGTAAGCATTTTTCAGTGCCATTTCCTCTCACCTGGACACATACCAGTTTCTGCCAGAATAATGTGTGACACTAGCAGACCAGGTGCCAGCTCATGCTGAAGCCCCAGGCCAATTCACTTGTGTATTAGTATAGATCAAAGTGATTGTTAAATGTATAAAACTGTATTTGGTGTTTAAACTTCATGAACTACTGGGATGTTACTTGCAATATTTTCACTTATCTGTATCCTGTTGTAATGTAGTAGCAAACATTTACATTGTGTAAACCCCTGTAATTAAGTAACCCATCAAAGGAGAAAAATGCCTTGTGGAATGCAAATGAAGAACACTAACAAAAAGAACTAATTTCAAAGCAAGTGGTCGTTGTGTGTGCTGATCAGAGGTCGAAGACTCAAAATGCATTCCTCATTCTCTGTCATCAAAACGAAAAGCCTATGTGGGTAGTGACCCTGTCAGCTTGTTTTCTGTGAGAAGAAACCATAAGTATGGATTCAAGGAAAGATCCTGCATCTTTGGACTGTTTGGTCTTTTACAGGGAAATGTACCAGATGCAAAGCAGAGATCCCCAGAGACAAATAGGGAAACCTGAAAAGACTTTTTGGAAACTGGCAGTTTATTATGTCACTGCCACCATCTGGAATTACAAACTGTGATTCACCTGTGCACATATTTTACCTGTTTTAACCTCTCATTTCCTTTCCTTAGCTAATAAATTTTTAGTTAGTTTACTATAGAGCTGGCTACCAGCATTGTCTTTGGCATAAGCTGTACAATATCAATTGATCTGGGATAAATGACTGGTTTCTTGGGACTGGGAGCAACCTGATGTGGTATAGAATCCTGTGGCACCTTATAGACTAACAGACGTTTTGCAGCATGAGCTTTTGTGGGTGAATACCCACTTCTTCGGATGCAAGTAGTGGAAATTTCCAGGGGCAGGTATATATAAGCAAGCAAGAAGCAAGCTAGAGATAACGAGGTTAGATCAATCAGGGAGGCTGAGGCCCTGTTTTCACACCTCAACTGCTAGAACAGGGCCTCATCCTCCCTGATTGATCTAACCTCACTTAACACTAGCATTTAATATTTGACTTTTAATATTTAACATGTAACATTTAACATCCAATAAATGCTGGCCAAATGACTATCGGATGGGTAGGGGAAGATCTCACTCAGACCACTGGCATCCAGCTTTATTTACAGGCGAAACCCACACATTCCTTGAGAATAGATAGAAAAATCAGACTTACACTCACGCCCAGAATCCCTCTGACTCATCTAAGCGTCCTTCTGCCCTGTTTAGTTTAGCTGTGTGACCAGAGATGTTGCTGCCTGTCAGAAAAACTGCCGGAGGTATCAGTAAGATCAGCTGAGGTGATAGCGGTTGCCCTTCAGTAGCAGCTAGGGAAGCTAATGTAAAAACTGCTGTCTTCCTGGTCACACTGCAGCTGCTGAGTTCCTATGGCAGCCGTTGCCAGAGCAACCTCAGGGTTTGATTGCAGCTGCTGCTACTGCTGCTGCTTCTTACAGGTAGATCTTTTCCAGATAGCTTCTTTTCTTCACAGGTGTCTTGCAGCTTCTGTTCCCCACCGAACCCCAAATGCACTACAAGTTCAGCCTGCTGGTTATCAGCCTTATATACTGGTTCTCTCTCAGGCTCAGCTAATCAGCTTTCAGCATCCTATCTAGCTCTGCCCTCCTATGAAGTCATCTTGGATTCTAGAAGGTTCTAGAAGATTCTACTGCTGGTGCACACTAAATGTTCCTTTGTACACACTGATATAGTCCTGGTCGAAATAGGACTACAACACTTGTAGGGTCTACCCAGGGGAATTAGAGTGCAAAACACTAGAGCGTTCTACAGATGACATCCCTGTAGTGCAGACTTCAGGGTCATGCAGACATGCCAAAAGATTCATGGGAAGTCTGCTGGCCAGCTGAAACTGTTCCTTAGGCCAGATCCAATCCTTGGGAAGTATGTTGGACACCGCTGCTTTAGAGAATGCTTTCCCTTACTTTTTTTGGAGGGGGGGGCAGTGTCTTAGATTGTTGCATACATTAAATATTAGTATGTAGTGCTACTTTATTAATTTGGTTCTACAAATTAGTATTCAAGCCATGAAAAGATCAACATCATAGGAATATTTAATTAGATAACTCAGATAAATCACATATAGGAAGGTAGCATTAGGATTTTTTTCTTAAAATATATAAGATTTTAATCCCCTTGTGTAGAATTTTCAGTATGAGTCTTAAGGTCAAGTATAATGTCCACTGAACTTAATGGAAAGACTCCCATTGATTTTAATGGGCATCAGCCCAAGACCATCACCCTCAAGACATCTCTATTACACATATCTAGGTACACTATTGGGATGTCTTGATGCAGTCTACTATACTGCAGAACATGTACTATGTATTGATGATTTCTTATGAGCTTCACCTATCAATTTTGAATTACTTTGCTTTTTCATGTCTTACAGCAGAACTCAAAACATCTTTGTGGTCAAAAGAACTCAGTGTTATAGTTTAATAGCCTATAAAATAAAGATGTGTGTACTAGTGCTCAAGTCTGGGGAACTTTGATTAGTGTTTTGTAACAAATAAATGAATCACTCCATTCCAAATTCTTGTAGCACATCAAGAAAGGGAGATGAAAAACATTCACTTATTCAAGAAGTGTGAAATTCACCTCTCTCTCTCTTCACAAGGCCTATGCACTCCTTAATACTGCTTACATTTTGGTTTGAGGGAGGAAGTGGTACTTAAGTGATGCATAAATCCTTGTGGTGGCCCTCTGCACAGGCATACCCAAAGCATATGTAGAGAGAGATTACACCATCAATAGATTTGTATATGTGCCTGATCACTTCTTCAAAAGAGACCAATTCACTATTAAAAATTTTGTTGCAATATTAATTTTAATAACTTTTTCATAGTGCAATAAGTGTAGATGGGGTGAAGTCTTGACCTCACTCAAATTAATGGCAAGATGTCCATCCGAACCAGGAGCCTGGATTTCACTGATTTGTATTTTTTAAAAGGAAAAACAAACTTTTCATACATTTCTGGTTCTAAATTAATTTCACCACTCAGGAAAAAGACCTGGGTTGTTCTTTGGTCATTGTGGACTGACCAACGTGCAGGGTCAATCACAAAAGGAAACAAAATACTAGGAAATATGAAAGAAGTTGATGAAGAATATTATAATGCCATTATATAAATTAGTGATATTCTCTCACCTGGAATCTATGTTCTACTCTGGTCATCCTTCTTCAAAAGTATATAGTAGAAAGAAACTGGAAACTAATACGATTACAGACATGGAAAGACTTCTAATGAAGAGAGATCACAGAGGCGAAAAGCTTAGTATGACTAAAAAAGGGATCAAACATTTATGTGGAAATGAGAACATCTACTGTTCCATCAGATAGGATAAAAATAATGACACAGGATATAAACGTGAATGTTTCAGTCATAAGCCAACTGATGGAGGGTTAGGAAGAAATGACCTCTATACAATTATCTATTTTGGGTTTCCTGTACTTTCTCTTGAAACATCTGATACCAGCCACTGTCTGAGACAGGATACCTGACTAGATGGACCACTCTTTTGATTTGATATGGAAATTCCTATGCCCGTAAGAAGGAAAGCTCCATAATGAGTTTCCAAGCTAACACAGATAAAGCAAAACACATGACAACCATCAGAAGAGTAAGGGTGTATATACAACACTGGTGAGGTGATTGGCATAAGTAGGATTCATTAAAGAAGTAGTAAGGGTGTATATACAACACTGGTGAGGTGATTGGCATAAGTAGGGTTCATTAAAGAAGTCAGCATTAAAGAGGGGCTTAGTGGCGGAGATAGTAGGCAATTTGCAGAAAAAATAGGTGGGGTGCTTCACCAAACATAGGGCTATAATCCTGCAATTGGTTGCACATGGGCAGATCCTTGCACCAGTACAGAGTGGCACTGAAGTCAATGGGGCATCTTTTAGGTGCAAGAGTCCACACAAGACAGACCATGAGGAGAACAAGAAGGCAAAGCCAAGAATGGCTAAAAAAGACAAAGGAATCTGTAAAGAGAGATAATTGGGAGAATCCATAGGAAATTATTTGGGGAACAGGAGGAACTGATAGAGAAGTACACAGGGAAGAGATTATGCAAAATTGTCCTTAAATAACTTATATAACTTATATAACTTCACACTAAAAATATATATCTACATAGAAATGAAAGGCCATGCTCAGGTCTGCCCATTTTCTCTTGGTTAGCATGAAGTGTTTTGTTTTGCTTTTTTTCCACTCAGAATAGTATTCTGTTACAAATGCTTCGGAACATGTGGTATTTCTAATGATGTTTTAGCTCCAAAAAGTGAGCAAATTGCTATTTTTGAACTGTCACTCCAGACAAAACAACTCTGACGCCGTAATTCAATCATGAGGCATCAAAGGCTGCTTACTTATAAACAATCACTGGAACTTGATATAAGGCAACCCTCTTATAAATTAGACTGATATTATCTCAATTTGAAATCAGACCACAGTGAGATGAGCTTGAAAATAACATGAATTCCCCTAACTATGAACTTAATTCTACAACAGGATTCACTAATGCAGACCCCAGTGCCTGCGCAGAGCCCCACTGAGTGCCTGTTAGTGGATCTCAGAGAAGACTTAGCTTTAAAAATATGGCCGTTTTTTTCCAGCTACTTAAGAAATCTGAAGGAACCAAATATTTTACTTGGCTGGAAAAGAAGAGAGATGCCTATTCTAATTTTGTGCTATAAATGTGATGATGGCTGTCTGTTTTTCATGTCACTAGATTGAATGGATATTTCATGTTTTCCACTGGGTTTATTCAACCAAAGCACTGGCAAATGTAATTTTATTGTGAAGTTCAAAAATTATTAAAAGTTGATTTTAAAAACTATTCCATCAAAGGATCTCCCACTATATGATTTATCACCAAGGCCCCGTAGCTCTGTGATTAATGTATATCTTTGGTGCATTTATTTATTTATTTGTCCGTTGCCAGTTTGTGACTGTTTCAAAAGTCATTTTAAATCTTGAACAGATCATTCCATGTTTATCTCAAATTTAAGGAACATTTTTTTAAACCGCAGCTTGATCAGAACATTACCCTCCAGTGGCTTGTATTCCCTAGAAGGTAGCTATTTTTAGATGACTACTGAGTCAAAACTACAACATTCTGTCTTTCATAATGAATGCAACTCTCTCAAGAACAATTTACATTAGAAGGTTCTACATATTCCATGATCTTGGAAGAAAGTAGGGGTGGGATTTTCAAAAGTCACCTAGACAATTTGGATCCCAAATTCCCAATTTTAGTGGAAACTCAGCATCCATATTCCTTAGATAGCACTGAAAATCTGCTTCTTATGATGTAGCCAATCTATTATTCTTTTGATTGGAGCTTTTTAAAATTACTTTATTATACTAACTTGACTTAGGGGGAACAAATTATTTTAGCATTAAATGCAAATTTAAACACACTAGTTAACCTTTGAAAGACTATAAAACAAATCGCTTACTCACATGAGAAGTCCTTATTCATGTGAGTAATCCCATTGAAGTAATTGGAACTTGCATCATAAATAAGGATTGTAGGATATGGCTCTCCGGAAGGAGAAAGTTACAGTGTTCACCTGTTTAAAGTGGCTCTAATCTTATATAAATATATATTAAAATATAACAGGTATGCAAGGACACTATGAATCAAACATGTTAGTCAGAACTGTCATCACGGCCTTCTCAGTCACAGCTTTCCATGTGGCATGTTTACAACTATTGTACGATGGTCATGTATTATGGTAATGGAGGCCATATAAGTACCTTGGAAAGACATTGCTCATGTAATTACAGTATATTTAGCTGATTTGTGCCTCTGATTGCCAGAAGCTGGGAGTGAATGACAGGGGATGGATCACTCAATGATTGCCTATTCTGTTAATTCCCTCTGAAGCACCTGGCATTGGCCACTGTCAGAAGACAGGGTACTGGGCTAGACGGACCATGATCTGACTCAGTATGGCCATTCTTATGCCTTGCTGCAGTACCCACAACAAAGCCAGTGCATTCTGTCACTGTGCAACAGCTACCATGGCAAAGAAAACACTTTTAAGCAGCATTGGCAATACAAATTCTTTGAGGTTAACCTCATTACAGGAGATTGAAGTAATCCAGTATGGAGGTTACAAAGGTATGAATATCTGTGTCAAGATCTACAGCAGAGAAGAATGGACAAAAAATACTTATAAGACATAAATTACACTATCCCCATTTGACCATATAGAAACTATGGCCTGGTCTACACTACGGGGGGGTCGAACTAAGGTACGCAAGTTCAGCTACGCGAATAGTGTAGCTGAACTCGAACTACCTTAGTTCGAACTACTCACCCGTCCAGACACCGCGGGATCGAAGTCCGCGGCTCCCCCGTCGACTCCGCCACCGCCGTTCACGGTGGTGGAGTTCCAGAGTCGACGGGAGCACGTTCAGAGTTCGAACTATCGCGTCTAGATTAGACACGATAGTTCGAACTCCGAGAAGTCGAACTCTACGCATCGACCCGGCAGGCAAGTGTAGACCTACCCTATGTTTATGGTATTCAAAACAGATATTTACTTTTGATACAATAATGTAGTGCTGAAAAAAGGCACCAGAATACTGTATTTTCCATGTCATATTTTATGGGCCAGATCCTCATCAATTAACATCAGGTGATGATCCGTCCCTTTAAATTTCCAGATGTATGCTTCCAAAACCCCTAGTGGTGTTTGGGTCAGAGGGCCTTGACATAGACATTGTTAGTGTCAGGTTGTATATGTTGAACTTCAGTGCCTCAGCATTTTAGGCAGAGTGAAAGGAAACCCCCTCCAGAGCTACCCAAGCCCCAAAGGGAAGATAATACTGAGGTTGATGAAGCCTGCTTATCCTGAGTAAAAAATGCATACATGGATTAAGAACCATCGCATAGGGAACAGCCTTGTTGCGCTGGACAACATGTCTGGCCTGTTTGTGGTAAATAGTATCTTCCACCAACTGAAATGTACCCCATCTCTCTCCCATATTTAAGAGTCACTTCTCTGGTCTGGCTCATTTCTAGCTGGCAGTGTGTCATATGTATATGTGATCTTGTAGAAAGCTTAATTGAAAAACTAGGAAAGCTGCCAATAAAATCCAGTGGAGTTTACCGATAAACCCAAAGTGATACAGCAGATCTGACCTATTTAACTCAACAGGTCTAGTTTACTTTTCACACTGCTTTCAATGTTACAGTTTGAATGAACACATTTGCTGGTTCCTGTTACCCAAACCACACGTTTCAATAAACACTTAATGGAGACAAATATCTGGCCACTGATTTCATGCCTTTAATTGGCTCTTAGTTTACAATTGCTGTTCAGATAATATGCAATTCTGCTGAGTCAGTACATTTATTGGAAACACTTGAACATACCTTTCAAAACGGATACATACAAGATGGGATTATTTTCCCCTCATAGATTACAAAAAGGAAAAGGCTTCATCATTTTGCACAAAGAAGCTAACATTTCTAGGGCTGATTAAATGACATTTGAATAAAATCAGTGCTGTACTAGATGTCTTTTGATTTACCTCTGTGTTTAATTAAAATTCTTGACTTCGCCTTAGACTTCAGAGGTCATGACAGATAATTCTTTTGATTTGCTGAAAGTTTGTATAAAACTTTCCATTATAATAAAGCCTTGTTCGTTCTCTCTTTCTCGCTCTCTCTTTCTCTCTCTCAAACTCTAACACACATACTCATACACACATACTTTTTTTTCTTGGTTTGTTTTACCAATGTGTTGCTGGCAGCTCACCATTATTGGCTCACCGATAGCTTTTTAGCTGTCACCAAATGTTTTTAAACTAGTGGGATGTAGTGGAAAATCTGGATGTATTATTAATGGCAGAATCAGCTACTGAGTAGACCTGTACATCATCTATTAACCATAACTAAATTAGTTCCCTTTACACTGATACTATGTAGTTGCACAGCAAGGACAGTACATTTTGGTTGTTTTGTTGTGGTTCATATACCTTATATTTTTGACTACTGCAGGAGTCCAGCCATCACTCTGGAATACATTTAATATTATGAAACATGCCTTTCTATAAGAAGGTTTACACAACCATGATTCCATGCTACTTGTTTCAAAAGAATCTGTAAGGACTGCTGGTCAACAAATGCATTTGGGAGGAAGGGAGCATCAAAATTATTCACAAATTCAGCAAACAGTTTCAGCTGACAAAAAAAAATGAAAAAGTCAAATTTTTAATTTCAACCATTTTGAGATGTAGCATTTTGACTTTTCATTTTGAAACAATGCATTTTGAAATTTAGCTAAAATATTTTAAAATAACCAAATAAGAATAGGGTGAAAAACACCCCCAAAAGATCAGAAACTAAATGAAAAAACATAATTTAGTGTTAAACAGAATATTTTGAGTGACTCAAAACAAAATGAAAAACTGAAGAAAAAAATTCATTTGGGGCTGAACTGAGATGAATTTTTTTATTATTATATTTTGGTTTTGCCCCTGCAGCCAATTAGTTCATTTTATCATCCATTTATCATTGTGTTATTTGGTGTTATGGTCAATTCATATGCTATTTCATATATAATCAATGTATGCTAAATAGATGTAACTGTATGATTATAGACGTATAAGCTTGACATGTATTCAGGTGTGATGTGTGTATTAAGTATAAAAGTAAAGTAGGGCTGGAATGCAAGGCCTATAGACTGAGGCCTGTCAGATTTTAGCTTAACCATACTAGGCCATAGGTGTAAGAAAGCTTGACATGAATGAATGACCTAGGAATAACCCTATGTCAATATAGTCACAGGATTACTGTAAAAGATGTGCCAATAGATGATGTTGCAGAAAACTAGATTGCAATAAACCACAGTGTATTATCCAAGACCACAAGACACCTGATTATAACGTCATGAAATGTCCTACCCTGACTGCAGGATACATGTTCTGCATAGACACTAAAGAGAATAAGAGGAACTGAGAAACAACTTATGAAAAATGGAGCACCCAAATATTCCTGGGTTATGGAAATGCAAATAAGGAAAAGAGGGTTGAAACCCTCATGTAAATGCATAAAGTATTAGGTTTGGTCAGAACAACAATAAAAAAGAGGTTCCCTAGTTGGGTAAAAGTGGGAAGACCCTAAGGGTATGTCTACACTATGAAATTAAATTGATTTTATAGAAGTCAATTTTTAGAAATCGATTTTATACAGTCGATTGTGTATGTCCCCACTAAGCGCATTAAGTCGGCGGAGTGCGTCCTCACTACCATGGCTAGCATCGACTTAGGGAGCGATGCACAGTTCCTGCAGTCTTCACCACCCATTGGAATTCTGGGTTAAGCTCCCAATGCCTGATGGAGCAAAAACATTGTCGCGGGTGGTTTTGGGTACATGTTGTCAGTCGCCCCTCCCTCCATGAAAGCAACAGTTGTCAATCGTTTCGCACCATTTTTCCTGGGTTACCCATGCAGATGCCATACCACGGCAAGCACGGAGCCCACTCAGCTCACCGTCACGCACTTTAAAAGCTCACTGGTGGTGTTTGCTGACTAGGTCAGACCTCAGCGCAACCAACATTCCCAGTGTTATTGTTGCTTGCTGTGTGCTCCATAAGATCTGTGAGAGTAAGGGGGAGATGTTTATGGTGGGGTGGGAGGTTGAGGCAAATCGCCTGGCGTCCAATTTTGAGCAGCCAGACACCAGGGCGATTAGAAGAGCACAGCAAGGCGTGCTGAGCATCAGAGAGGCTTTGAAAACCAGTTTCATGACTGGCCAGGCTATGGTGTGACACTTGTGTGTATTTCTCCTTGATGCAAACCCGCCCCCTTTGTTGATTTTAATTCCCTGTAAGCCAGCCACCCTCCCCCTTCGAAATAAAGTAACTATTGTTTTGAAACCATGCATTCTTTCTTTATTAATTAAAAAAATGAGATAACGGACAAGGTAGCCCGGGTGAGGTGGGGGAGGAGGGAAGGACACGGACACATTGCTTATTGTAGCCACACTAAAAATCAAACTGTTTGAATGACAGCCTTCTGTTGCTTGGGCCATCCCCTCGAGTGGAGTGGCTGGGTGCCCGGAGCCTCTCACCCACGTTCTTGGGCGTCTGGGTGAGGAGGCTATGGAACATGCGGAAGAGGATAGGTGGTTATACAGTGGATGCAACAGGGGTCTGTGCTCTTGCTGGCTTTCCTCAACATTGCGTCCTGCCTCCAGTCTTCGCGCTCACTTAATTCTTTCCTGGCCTCTGCCACTGAATGCTTCCATGCATTAAGCTGTGCCCTATCAGTGCAGGAGGACCGCATGAGCTCGGAAAACATGTCATCGCGAGTGTGTTTTCTTCACCTTCTAATCTGCGATAACCTCAGGGACGGAGACAGGGTGACCAGATAGTCAGTCTAAAAAATCAGGATGGAGGTGGGGGGTAATAGATGCCTGTTTAAGAAAAAGCCCCCAAAATCGGGACTGTCCCTATAAAATCAGGACATCTGGTCACCCTAGACGGAGATGATAGGGGGAGTGTAGAAACGTTCTACGCTCTATGTTTCTTGGGGGACTGCATGGTTACCTGTGCTGCTGAGTGCTGCTGAGTTCGCCATGCTGACCAAACAGGAAATTAAATTCAAAAGTTCCCGGAGCTTTTCCTGTGTACCTGGCTAGTGCATCGGAGTTCAAAGTGCTGTCCAGAGCGGTCACACTGGAGCACTCTGGGATAGCTCCCAGAGGCCAGTACCTTCGATTTGTGTCTGCACTACCCCAAATTCGACCCAGCAAGGTCAATTTTAGTGCTAATCCCCACATCGGAGGAGGAGTACAGAAGTCGATTTTAAGAGCCCTTTAAGTCGACGGAACGGGATTGGCTGTGTGGACGCATTCATTTTAAAATCGACCTAATGCAGCTAAATTCGACCTAACCCCATAGTGTAGACCAGGCCTAAGAGGCAATCCCACAGGACAATCCTTCGGGGAAACCCCAGCAGGAACCATTCCTCTATCGATGATTGTCTTTTGAAAGATCTATCAGACCCTAACAATCTCTTTAAGGATGTGAGTATGACTACAGTCTTAGTCATTGTATGAGTTTTTGTAGGATTTATATCTGCATGGGTAATTGTAACCTTACTTATTGCCTTCATAAAACTTGTACTACAGATAAGACTTTGTTCTTCTGATTGTGTCTGTGGTTTCTATCCTTGGTCTTCATATGCTTCTGGGGTCTCCAAATTTGAGAAAAGCATCATAGGTGATTTTCACTGTGTTGAGCTTAATACTCTAGCAACTGGAGCTGAACCCATGGTAGTTTAATACAAAATTACTACATTCAATTTAAATAAAACAGGCTACACCCCCCAAACCAAAAAGTCAATTATTCACTCAGTTCTCTCTGTCTCTCTCTAGAGTGCTGCTGAATGTACCGCCCAAGACTTTTTCTGCATGTAGCCTCCCTGAGAGTGCAGGATATTTCTGGGATCCTCCATCCACTCCTGCAGAACTACGCTCTCCATAACCACCACTTAAACATGTCTATGACTACAAAAGCCAGGACTTAGCCCATTCCTGGCAATATCTTAAAACAAGGAAAATATGCACTCCAAATAAAACCTGTAAGGAAAGAACACTTGTTTTCTTGCAGGCAATGATTCAACCTTTTCACCTTAAATTCAGGAAAAAAAATGGTAATTTATTTAATGTTTCTTTTCTCCCTTTTGGTTGCTCAAATTACACGCTCCCTCCTTAGGTATTAAAAGTGTGCAAATCTATCAAAGTAGGCTTCAGCATGTCTATGTCTGTCACTCAGTGCCGAAATAAATGCAGTGTATCCATTAAGTGTAGCTAATGAACACCAAACCAGGAACTTAATGGTGCTGTTTCTTGAAATTGCTAACTTAATAATAAAATAATAATAATAATTAATAATCAACTGCAGCAAAATGACTTTTCTGTTTCACTCTGCTTGCTTTACTTTCTGTGGGTGCAGATTTCATTCTACTTTATTCATATTCATCATAATTTAATTTCTTTGTGAGCTGGTTGGTTGCTGCTGGATATTACGTGGCAAGCACCCATGTTAAATCAAGTTCCACATTATGTGAGTTTGCCAAAGAAAGCATACAAAGGGGATCAATAATAATCATCCTCAGGGATCAGGGCCCAACTATGCTAACCACAGTACAAACCACTAAAACAAAGACCGTTCCTTCTCCAGACAGCTGACAGGCTGTGTTTAGGACAAGATGAAGCAGGTGGATAAACAGACAAATGGAGAGCGAAGGACGGTGTGCAGGGGTGGGAAGGTACCAGTGAAGAAAGCTATGTTTGTATATGAAACCAGTCTCAGTGATCAAACTAATCACAAGTGGTCACTACTTGCACTGAAACTAATTTTACTCCTAAATTTACTACTAATTTTAATCCATGAAATAGTGTTGTTCCTCTAGACAGTAATTAGTGAGTACCTCTGTGCATTCACCCAAAATATTCTGCCCCTTACATTAAATGGCTAAAAAAGATGAAAAAAGAAATCCTAGCAATAATTTGGGGGGAATCATGTAGTGAGCCTTATGAGCAGGACACATTGTTCACGTTGCACTTGGAACCAGGCAGGCAAGCCAGAAACACCTATCTGTTCAGTTCCAGCAAGAAGTTAAGAAAAGTATCAACTATTACTTAAAAAGTCTCCAATATCTTTTCTTAGGTTGTAATAGCAAGTTGTCAACAGCTATTACATTATGTCAGAATAAAAGTAAAAGAAAGAAAAGAGTAGAACAAACCTTTAAAAAATGGACCAACTAAAGCCCCCAAGAAATTTAGTATTTGAAGGAAATGCAGCAGGCGCTAAAAAAGTGGAAGCAAGGGTTGAGCTGTACAGCACTACAAAGGTGCAGACAAAAAAAAGTGAATAATAAAAAAAAGCAAATAGTATTATTTACCATTAAATACCATTCTTGCTTCTTCACCTGCCACATAAAGAAATAATACTATTTGCTTTTTTTTTATTATTCACTTTTTTTTGTCTGCACCTTTGTAGTGCTGTACAGCTCAACCCTTGCTTCCACTTTTTTAGCGCCTGCTGCATTTCCTTCAAATACTAAATTTCTTGGGGGCTTTAGTTGGTCCATTTTCAGTTTGATTCAGCAGATAAAGAAAATATACAGTTCTTAAAGAATAAGTTTGAGGCATAATGTGTGGACCATGAAGCTATGTCATGTGTGCAGTGCAAATTTTTCACCAGAAGTCAGACAGATGGGGAAAGTATAGTGACTGATTTAAATACGTGACTGATTTAAAACTGGCAGTACAATTTTGTGAATTTGGAGAACACTCATTAAAGACCACCTTGTGTGTGGTATTGTGTCAGACTCAGTGGAAGCTAGGTTGTTGAGGGAGACTAATTTTACCTTTGAACATGTGGACATATGTCGTGCAGATGAAATTACTGCAAAACAGTTGAAAGGGCTGGGCAAACCGTAAAAACACATGCACACATTGCAACGTGTGTCCGCCTTTAGTAAGCACCGAGACATGCTGTCATGGACTGGCGGGCATCCGGCTGCTAATAAAAGCCTGTGATCAAAAGAAGTGAAAAAAGCAGAGGCAAATAAAGATTGTTATAAATGTGGACATAACCATGCTGTAAACAACTGTCCTGCATATAGGCAAGAACACTGACAACCTACTCAGGGGAAAAAATGCAAGTATGTGGTAAATGCAAATTGGACTCTGAGTATCAGAATAAGAAAGCATTGCTGGAATTTCAGGTGGAGGAATTTGACTTGCAAGTCATATTGGGCTTACAGTGCAGAGTCAGTATGGTGAAGGAAAACCAGGAATATAAAGATGTATTAGAAAGTTTAAGGTGCTTGCCAGGTAAGCATACCATAAAGATGAACTCACAAGTACCACCAGTAATAGATGTGCCTCAGAAAGTTCCAGTGGTATTAAGGGACAAAGTAGAAAAGGAAGTGCATTACACAGAATAGTTGCAAATAATATGAAAAGTGCAAGAACTTACAAAATGGGTCAATTCTATAATAACTGTAGTCAAAGAACGTTGAGGTGAAATAAGAATATGCTTGGATCCAGGAGATATGAATAAAGCAATATGAAGGAAACATTTTCAATTGCCTAGAGTAGAAGAAATCACCCTCAAATTATCAAATACTTAGTCCTGCCACGAGTACAGGGTACTGGACTAGATGACCTCTCGAGGTCCTTTCCACTCCTACAGTTGTATGATTCTAAGAAAAGCTACAGTTTTCCCTGTCTTAGATGCCAGTAGTGGATTTTGGTAAATAAAGCTGAATGACAAAAGTTCTACACTCTGTATGTTCAACACACCATTTGGCAGGTACAGTTTCACCAGACTTCCTTTTGGCATCTGTTCAGCTCCTGAAGTGTATCATAGACAGGGCCGGCTCCAGGCACCAGCCCAGCAAGCAGCTGCTTGGGGTGGCCAATGGTGAGGGGCGGCACATCCGGGTCTTCAGCGGCAATTCAGTGGCGGGTCCCTCACTCCCTCTCAGAGCGAAGGACCAGCTGCCGAATTGCCGCCGAAGACTGAAGCAGTGGCGGTAGAGCTGCAGATTGCGATCGCGATTGCGGCTTTTTTATTTATTTATTTTATTTTTTTTGCTGCTTGGGGCAGCAAAAACTCTGGAGCAGGCCCTGATCGTAGAGTGATCTAATTGGCATTTGAATGTCTGGGAGGTGTTCAGGTTACATAGATGACATACTGGTGTGGGGAAATAACAGACAAGAATATGAAGAAAGGCTCAAGAGAGTTCTATACAGGTGTTGTGAAAGGAATTAGACAGAGATAAAATATTTTGGGGGGTGATAGAGTTAATGTCTAAGCCAAATTAATTTTGAAAATAAAATTTAATGAGGCATCATGTTCAATATGTTACTAAAATTCAAACATATGACCTTTATCCACATTATCAGTTGTCTTCATCCACTAATATAGCAGTTCTGTTTTTAAACAAAAAAGGAAGTTTGGCATTATCTGTTCTGGATAAACACTTGCTGCTTATGACTTATGGTTCCGTTTGTCACAGTTAAAGGGCAAGAGATACCTTAGATCCCTTTGTAGTCCCTCTCAGGTGAAAGACTTTACTACGTTCATCAGTCTCTGGATACAACCCTGCTGTTCTACCGCTCTTAGACTGGATCCCTGGATTGAACCCCCTGTGTTTGCCAACTGTGATACGTCGACAGGCCCAACTGTCTTTGACACTTGGAAGAAGCTTCTATCTGGGAGCCTGTGACTTCCAGCTGATTAAAGTGACTCCAAACAGCCTCTTCAAAACAAACATATTGTTTATTGACCCAAAGGTACATAGCAGTCAGACAAGAAGGTTAAAACAAAAAAGCCTATAATGCATCTGATTTTATCTAAACAATATCCTTTCCTTCAAGTTTAGGTAGGTTCCACTTAACCCAAGTACCCCCACCTCTGGGCCAGGAGGGACAGACTGCCCTGCTACAGTCTCTGCCTCTACCAGTGTCTCTTTGTCGGGGTTGAACAGTTGCTGACAAATCACCCCCTTCCTTTTTTGAGGGGTTCCTTTTTACCAGTTTTGCCCAAGCTGAGAGATTAGAGATCAAAATGACTCTTTGATCACTCTTTGATATAGCAATTGTATTTTGGGTTGGAGCCTGAAAGTTGCCTCTTCAGTGCTAATAACTCAGCTATTGTCTTTTGAGTGTTTCCTGGGCTGTTACTTATCTAATCCATTGTGTTCTTTCCTGCTTGTTTTTCAACAGCCCACTATTAAACTGAACCAATACATTCACACATTACATAATAGATATGCATTCACTATCTTAATAGCTAGGTCACATATTCATAACATTATTACAGTCATCCCCATGTTCTATACACCATCAAGCTCCTTAGGCCTCAGTTCTGTGAATACTTGTGCACATGCTTAATTTTAGACAAACACATGCCTAAGTCTTTGCAAGAACATATCCTTAGATCTCAGTATGTAATTTCCATTGCCTTCAGTGGGAGCTGCAGACTAGTGCCCTCAGGCAGAATTTGGATCCATAGACTATTTCTCTTAATAGTTCTTCCAGTTTATCTAGCAACTGAAGTCAGTCTTACTGAACAGTAATGTCAGATATTGAGACTTGAGAAACCAAGGAGCCTCTTTCAACAAATATATCTGAAAAAAGAAGCTTTCTGCCAAAAAAATATACCATATTTAGCAAACAGCTGACGGAGTGCTCCACAAAGCAGAAAATATTGATCTGCACAAGCAAGAAAATCAATGTAAAAAGATATGTTTATTGGGGATATGTTTATTGGGGAATTATTGGTTATTAAGGCCTTAAAATAAAAAGCACCCCACAAAATGCAATGCACAAAATTACTGACAAGGCCTTTTTAATTATTTTTAATGATTTACAAATACGATGCTAGAACTTAGAGCAAATGTCCCATAAAAACCCATGTCTGAAGAAGATAAGAAACACTAGACATTAGTGGGGACTCTGATCCCCATAGCTCACCTGTTCAAATAAAAATTAAATGTTATGATGATACATATGTACTGAATAATGATACTAAAATATAGATATGAAGAATTGCTGAATGGTAAAAATAAGAGTTTTGTAGCTATACTTTAACAATTTATAATTATTAAAGTGAATTAGTTTGGAGGAGGTAACTCTTATGCCAAGGCCTTGGCCTAGCTTTTGCCTGGCATGAGTGTTGCCTTGCCAATTCTTCTGTACCAGAGACTTGTTTAGATAATGCTTATTGCTAACAGGACAAAAATTATATTTTGTTATTTCACTGGAAACATTAGATTAAAGGACGTTAATTGGTATAATAAATACATATATGTAATGCTAAAAGTCTCTATGCTGGGGGGAAAAAAGAACAAGATGACATGGAAACATAAGAACATGAAAATAGTATAAACAGCAAAAGTTTTGTAAATCGAAGCTTGTGCATGCATATTGTATGGGTTATGTAAGACACAATGCTTAACATTGACTCGATGAAAACGAATATGTAATATGGAAAAAAAGTATAAAAAAGCAAGTGAATAAGGCCCATATCAGAGAAATACTGCACCAGAAACTGAAGGAATGAGACTGAAGGTCCAGATCAGAGAACAGAGACTGAGGCAACCATCATGAAGTGGAGGAGGGTTTCCTGGTAACCCAGAACTTGGTAACGTAGGCCTCTATCTGTTCTGTCTTATCTGCTTATTGTCTGGCATAAATATATGTTCAGAAACTATGTGACAATACTTCTGTCTGAAAATTTACAAATAAAGGAGAAAATTGATTAAACCTAAATTGGGTGAACTTCTGACTCAGTTTCCCTCCTTCGTCCCCAACATGCTCAATTAAGCATTAGAAATATTAAAAACTGGATTCGATTTGTGGAGAAATGCATCATCTTTCCAAATAATTTTCTCATGTCCACCAATGGCTTGAGTCCATTGCAAATGAATCCCAAAGCCAAATGGCTGACATCATTCCTCTGCCGAAAACTAACAAGAATTTTGGCTTGATATAGAGTACACCAAGGAAAATGTTGACCTAGAAAACAGATTGAAATGGAATAACCTAAAACTAATAAAATTCCCCAAAGTCTTCTCAGCTTGCTAAGGCTACATTTCATAAGTGATGCAAAGATCCAAAATTAGGGACACAAGAGAAGTAAGAGAGCAGGAATCTTAAAATATGTGAGACTAATTTCTTTAGCACACAATAACATTTTCCATAATCTCAGTTTAAGAGTTGATGTAATAGAGGGAGCCCCCTGCACTTGTGGATCTCCTCCTCTCTCTCACAGAAAGGATGTCAGCTGTCTCTGAGCCAATATTCTTCTCTTCCCCTGGATCTAGCAGCAGGTCTGGCAGGTTTAATTTAAGGAGCAAGCCTACAAGGAGTAGGCAGACACACAGACTCCCCAGAAATGTGATATAGCCTACCAACACTCACCTCTTCAAGGAAAGGCTGGTGATTGGAGAAGGCCTAGTAGCATGGCTCCAAAGGAGCTGTGCTGCTGAGGGATTTTCTTTCCATTTAGCCCTATCCATGGTTTTCCCATGGGAGGGTGTAGATCAGGCTCCTAACTGAGAACCTAAGGATCTGTCCATATGATTGGGGACTGGAAAGCAAACGTAGGTCATATTCAATCTAAGCAAATGAAGTGAATATTGGATGTACTGCCAGTCAGTCTTTGCATGTGAAACAAAGTCTACTTCATTTTTACTCACAAATAGATTGTTTTGTAGTTTACTTATCTGTATAGTCCTAGTTCTCATCTGCAATAATTGTGGTATAGTGAAGTGTTACATTAAAAATTGCTAAGTAATGTTTACCACAAAATGATATCTGAGATACCAGTCAATATACAAATAGGGTGTCTTATATACCATCGTGGTGGATGCTGACTTCAGTGGAGATTAAAGCCCTGATTCAGCAAGATACTTTAAGCACATGCCTAATATTAAGCACATAAGAAGTATCAGTGAAGTCAAGGTAAAAAAGTAGCTCATAAAAGTAGTTCTTAAAGCTTCTATAAGATAAAAGCTTTTGTTATATTTTGGTTTAAAACTAGAGCCATACTGTAAAACCAGAATGTTCCATCAGACCAAAATCATTGATGTGTCTCTTAAAAGAGTCTCATAAAAATATTCCCCTTCAGAAGGTACTTGATTTTAATGAAAAAAGTCTGCATGAGTAAAGTTTCATTACTATCTTTTAAAATTTCTTCTTGTTTATTATTATTATTATTATTATTATTATTATTATTTTATTATACCAGGTCTTAGTAATTTCTTTTAAAAAAATCTATGCAAACTGAGTGTGAGTATTAGTGTAAAGGAATTTTTTGGCTTCATAGATTGATAGAAGGGACCATTATGATCATCTAGTCTGACCTCCTGTATAACACAGTCCATAGAGCTTTCCCAAAAATAAGTCCTAGAGCACTGCTTTGAGAAAAACATTCAATCTTGATTTAAATGTTGTCAGTGCCTCAGTTAATGCAATCTAAAATTGCATTTGCTTTTTTTGCAACAGTTTTTGAACACATATGGTTATATTTATTCACCTACGAAGCCTATTTTCCATCCAGTAGACACATATATTTATTTTCAGTGAAAAGAACATCTAGAAGTTAACACAGATAAATATTGGTTTAACCGTGTAAGAGTTTCTCATATTCTTTTCCAATTGTTTTCTCACTTTACCAATACCTTTTGAATTTTAAAGCATTCATTTCCATTCCTTTTGCAAATTTCATTTCCAATTCTGACAGCTTTTGTTTTATAAGAATCTTTATATTAACATCAGCTTTTGAATCTGATATACTCATTTTACATTTTTTCCTGTCTCCCTCACCCAACAGACTAGAATAAATCTCTCCAGGTTTTTGTGAAAAGTATTTTTTTTCTGTTTATAACACAGCTCTATGGCTTTTAATATTTATGTATGCTTGAGGCCATCCAGACAGTTTCTTATGGCACTGAATGTGTTTGTTTATTTACCATTCCAACCATTTCACCTCTGAAGTGTTGAATTTTCTCTATGGAAAAACATTAAAGGGAAATTGCT
The DNA here is from genome assembly GCF_016161935.1 of Mauremys reevesii. Lineage (NCBI taxonomy): Eukaryota > Metazoa > Chordata > Testudines > Geoemydidae > Mauremys > Mauremys reevesii. The sequence goes on along the minus strand of NC_052625.1, from coordinate 151,547,899 downwards.
CAGAGGACCCTGATCATGTAAGTTAAGGTACGTCTACACTACGGGACTATTCCGAATTTGCATAAACCGGTTTTGTAAAACAGATTTTATAAAATCGAGTGTGCGTGGCCACACTAAACACATTAAATCGGTGGTGTGCGTCCACGGTCCGAGGCTAGCGTCGATTTCTGGAGCATTGCACTGTGGGTAGCTACTCCGTAGCTATCCCATAGTTCCCGCAGCCTCCCCCGCCCCTTGGCATTTCCGGGTTGAGATCCCAGTGCCTGATGGGGCAAAAATCATTTTCGCGGGTGGTTCTGGGTACAGCCTCACCCCTCCCTCCCTCCCTGACAGCGGCAGACAACCGTTTCGCGCCCTTTTTGCTTGGTGAACCGTGCAGACGCCATAGCACAGCAAGCATGGACCCTGCTCAGCTCCATACCGCAATCGTGGATGTTTTAAACACCTCGCGCACTCGTGCAGTATATGCTGAACCATGACCTACGAACCGAGGCGAGAAAGAGGCGGATACGGCAGCGGCGATGACAGTGATGAGGACGTGGACACAGAATTATCTCAAACCGCGGGCCGGCGCTTTGGAGATCCTGATGGTCATGGGGCAGATTCGAGCCATTGAACGCCGATTTTGGGCCCAGGAAACAAGCACTGACTGGTGGGACCGCATTGTGTTGCAGGTGTGGGACGATTCCCAGTGGCTGCGAAACTTTCGCATGCGTAAGGGCACTTTCATGGAACTTTGTGACTTGCTTGCCCCTGCCCTGAAACGCCATAATACCAAGATGAGAGCAGCCCTCACAGTAGAGAAGCGAGTGGCGATAGCCCTGTGGAAGCTTGCAAAGCCAGACAGCTACCGGTCAGTCGGGAATCATTTTGAGTTGGAAAATCTACTGTGGTGGCTGCTGTGATGCAATTAGCCATTGCAATCACTAAGCTTGTGCTACGAAAGGTTGTGACTCTGGGAAACGTGCAGGCCATAGTGGATGGCTTTGCTGCAATGGGATTCCCTAACTGTGGGGCGATAGATGGAACCCATATCCCTATCTTGGCACCGCAGCACCAGGGCACCCAGTACGTAAACCGGAAGGGGTACTTTTCAATGGTGCTGCAAGCACTGGTGGATCACAAGGACGTTTCACAAACATCCACGCGGGATGGCCAGGAGGGTTCATGGCCTTGCATATTCAGAAGCACTACTCTGTTTAAACGGCTGCAGCAAGGGACTTACTTCCCAGACCAGAAAATAACAGTTGGGGATGTTGAAATGCCTGTCGTTATCCTGGGGGACCCAGCCTACCCCTTGATGCCATGGCTCATGAAGCCATACACAGGCAGCCTGGACAGTGGTCAGGATCTGTTCAATTACAGGCTGAGCAAGTGCAGAATGGTGGTGGAATGTGCATTTGGCCGTTTAAAGGCTCGCTGGCGCACATTACTGACTCGCTCAGACCTCAGCCAAACCAATGTCCCCTATGTTATTGCTGCTTGCTGTATTCTCCACAATCTCTGAGAGAGTAAGGGTGAGACCTTTATGGTGGGGTGGGAGGCTGAGGCAAATCACCTGGCCGCTGATTACGCGCAGCCAGACACCAGGGAGATTAGAAGAGCACACCAGGAAGCGGTGCGCATCAGAGAAGCTTTGAAAACGAGCTTCATCAATGGCCAGGGTACAGTGTGACTGCTGTGTTTGTTGATGAACACCCAACCCCTTGATTGACTCAGTCCCTGTAAGCAACTCCCCTCCCCTTCGAGTATAGCTTACTTATGCAAATAAAGTCACTCTCATTTAAAAGCATGAATTTTTATTTTTCATTATAAAAAGAGGAGAGAAGTAAGGGTGTGCTTTGGGAGGAGGAAAGGAGGGATGGAGAAGGCCATTAAAAAAATTCAGAGTAACGGCATCCTTCTGGTTGGGCTGTCCACGGGGTGGAGTGGGCGGGTGCAGGAGCCTCCCCACGCGTTTACACGTCTGGGTGAGGACGCTAAGGAACATGGTGAGGGGAGGGTGGTTATACAGGGCTGCAGCGGCACTCTGTGATCCTGCTGCCGTTCCTGAAGCTCCACAAGACGCCGGAGCATGTCAGTTTGATCACGCAGCAGCCCCAGAGTTGCATCCCGCCACCGCTGATCTTCCTGCCGCCACTGCTGATTTTCCTGCCGGTCTTCCTGCCGCCACCTCTCATCTCGGTTGTCCCTCCTGTCCTCACGTTCATCCCTCCTGTCCTCACGTTCACTGGCCTCTTTCCTGTAATTTGAAACCACGTCCTTCCACTCATTCAGATGAGCTCTTTCATTGCGTGTAACTTCCATAATATCCAAGAACATCTCATCTCGCGTCTTCTTTTTCCTCCGCCTTATCTGTGCTAGCCTTTGGGATGGAGGAGGGACGCTTGAAAAATTTGCAGCTGCATGAGGGAGATAAATATTTAGAAAGATACATTTTACAGAACAATGGTTATACTTTTTCACAGTGAAAAGCACTATTCACCTTACATAGCACATGTGATTTCCCTACAAGGTCGCATTTTTCATCTTAATAGTGACTGCTTGCATCTCTGGGGTTACAGATCTCACAGACACAGGTCCAGGCATCAGGATTCAGCTTGCATGCGGCCATGGTAAGCCACTGTCTCAGTGATTTACCCTCCCCCAACGCATGGCTAATACCACGCTAGCTCCTGCTAATCAACAACCTTCCCCTCCCCACCCACTGCTTGTCCGGTAGCTTGGGAAGATCGCCGGTGACCAAACAGAAAAGATCATCGGCATTTCACCCTCCTCCCCGCTACGTGCAGGAAAGTGTTTTTAAGCTGCTGCATTCCACGAACCCAGTAGAAAAATGGCCACCCCCCTTACTTAAATTCCTGATTTTTAACCAGGTTATCCTGAACGATATCACTTTGCTGAGGATAACAGAACAAGATAAAGAGCGGATGCTTCTTGAATGCCAGCAGTCCCGGGACCATACGCTGCGATGCTTTGCCACGCAATGATACCTGATTACTTGCTACATGCATGGCATGGTAAAGTGTCCTACCATGGTGGGCGGAACAAGGATGCCTTGCCCAGAAACCTTCTGCAAAGGCTTCTGGAGTACCTACAGGAGCGCTTCATCGAGATGTCCCTGGAGGATTTCCTCTCAATCCCCGGACATGTTAACAAACTTTTCTAAGTAACTATACTGTCTGCGAATGCATCCCAAGTCCTCAGGGCAAATCAATCATTAAAAAAGGCTTGCTTAAAAAACACTGTTTGCTATTTGCAAAGGTACACTCACCAGAGCTCCCTTCCAGGGCGTCATTCTCTGCAATAGTTGCTTGTGAGGGCTGGGAGCAGGGTAATTCCGTCAGGGTGATAAAAAGCTCCTGGCTGCTGGGGGTCACGGAGTGCTGTGTGCTCTCTGTCTTCCTCTTCTTCTTCCTCTTCATCTTCCCCGTCTGCATAATCCTCAGACATGGCAGAGATTACAACCCCCACCTCGGAATCCACGGTCAGGGGTGGGGTACTTGTGGCGCAGCCCCCTAAAATTCCATGCAGCTCAGCATAGAAGCGGCATGTTTTTCGACCTGCCCCGGACCTTCCGTTTGCTTCTTTGGTTTTCTGGTAGGCTTGTCTGAGCTCCTTAACTTTCACTCTGCACTGCACGGAGTCCCTGCTGTGGCCTTTAGCAGTCATAGCCTTAGAAATTCTTTCAAATACTTTTTCATTTCGTCTTTTGGAACGCAGTTCTGTTAGCACTGAATCCTCTCCCCATATAGCGATCAGATCCAGTACCTCCCGAGCGGTCCATGCTGGGGCTCTTTTTCGATTCTCAGGAGACTGCATTGTTAACTGTGCTGATGAGCTGTGCGTGGTCACCTGTGATGATGAGCTCTCCACGCTGTCGAAGCAGGAAATGAATTTCAAAAGTTCGCGGGGCTTTTCCTGTCTACCTGGCCAGTGCATCCGAGTTGAGAATGCTGTCCAGAGCGGTCAGTGGTGCACTGTGGGATAGCTCCCGGAGGCCAATACCGTCGATTGCGGCCACACTAACCCTATTCCGATATGTTAATACCGATATTAGCGCTACTCCTCTCGTCGGGCAGGAGTACAGAAACCGATTTAAAGAGCCATTAAAATCGATATAAGGTGCCTCCTAGTGTGGACGGTTGTGGCGTTAAATCGGTTTTACGCTCGTAAAACCGATTTAAACGCCTAGTGTAGACCAGGCCTTAGTCACACAAAAACTAGGTTTCCATGTACAGCAGCATCTTTGATAATGTAAAGCATAATAAAATACCATCTATATTTCCAAAGCACAACTTAGATCCTTTTCACTATTATTATGCCATATGCTGGAATTCAAGGATAGCGCAATTGTATACCAGCCAGCTGCTGTGCTCTCTAAGAAATTAGTACTTCATGGCTACTCCCGAATGCCACACTTGAGGATATATTCTAAACTTAAAACGAATTATTAGTCAAGATAACATGTCAAACCAGCTGAAATGGATTTGATAATGTCTTCCGTCTGGCTGATCTGAATGTAATGGGAGATTTTGCTTCTAGCTGTTTTGAAAAACCTTGCAGCACCTTGATAGAGACTGGCAGAGAAAAACAGAAAAAGGAGTTTAAACATCATAAAATTGCACCTCTCCAGATTGGCATAACAATGGTAGTGACAATATCATAATGCTTTGGCTTGTATAAAACTGTAGTTAGTGATAATTAAATAATAGTTTATAGTTAAAAATTGAAAAAGGCGGTTTCTATAGATTCTCTATGAAAGACATCAGAATGGAGGACACAGATCAAATTGACCTCAAGGGGCGGATCAGGGGGAGGACCCATGCAAATGATGACCTCAAAGGGAGGATCTATACAGGAAGGGGAGGATCTAGGCTGGAACAGGATCTATGCTATTATATTCAATCTAATTGGCTGAGCAAATATGCTAATGAGCTGGAATTGAAAAAGCAACCAATCAGAGATGAGCTGGGAAGACTGAAAATAGTATATGAGACCAGCAGCCAGCAAGTCTGAAGATAGCAGCAGCAACAAGCCTCAAGACCATGGCACCAGCAAACTTTAAAACAGCAGCAGCAAGCCTCGCGAGCATGGCAGCAGCAGGTGAGACAGTGGCAGCAGCAGCAGCTAAGACAGCGGCAGCAGTCTGAACAAACAGATCGACAGAGCGGAAGGATCCTGTAAGATGATACAGAGGGATTTTAAGAAACTAAGTGTAAGTTTTACCTTCTGTCTATTTTTAACAGACTGTCTGGGTTTGCCTGTCAATAAAGCTGGATGCCTGCACTTGAGAGAGATCTACCCCACTCATTCTGTGACTGTTTGGCCACTGTTCACAGAATGTCATTGTTAAACTATAACATCTCTCTCTTTAGCGTATAGCATTGTAATGTTTGCTTATGCCAATGTATAGAGGCTTAGTCTGTTCCATTGTAATAAGGATAATATAGTGTAGCCGTAGTGGAGATTTTGTACATGTGCATAAAGCATGTGGCCTATCAGGGTAATCTGATTGCAGGCCACAAGACATTTTGCTGATATTGATGGTCCACAGGCATGGCCCCCTGCAGCTCCCAGTGGCCATGTTTCACTGTTCCCAGCCAATGGGAGCTACAGGAAGCGGTGGCCAACACATCCCTGAGGCCCGCCGCTTCCCGCAGCTCCCATTGCTGGGAACGGCGAACCACGACCACTGGGAGCTGCAGTGGGCCATGCCTGCGGATGGTCAACGTCAGCAAAATGTCTTTCAGCTTGCCAGTGGATTACCCTGATAGGCCGCATGCAGCCCGTAGGTTGCCCACCACTGGCATAAAGGGTCTCTATGTACCTTAAGTATTACATTGTAACTACTATATAGTCTGTCTCCTGTGTCTCCTGCATATTCTGTGTATTTTATTCTATTGCGCTGCTTTAAATATGTGATTTTAAATACAATGCAACTGCTTTACTTTATCTTATGTGTTATAGTGTATTCTTTCTTATTCTATTAAGTGTGTTGTAATTGATATTTTTTTTAATGAACAATATTTTGTTTTCGAAGAACTGCTGCTTGTATGTCAATCCTTTGAGCGGAAGGCTGTATCTGTGTCCTTCCAAGGGTTAGCAGGATTAGCCTGCCCTGGGGAGTCCTCTACGGGTTGGAGATAAGCCCTCTGGTAATACTGTGGCAATTCCTGTAGGGTGAGTCACCCCCTTTCTACCCATTTGGATTTAGCAAATTGACAACTGGTTTATGATCATAGGCAAAACCATTGTTGGAGTACCTTTCAGTCCAAAATTTGGGGTAACATGAATACAACGTGTTCCCATGCATGCTTTCTTTTTTGATAAATATGTTATCTAGTCCCATGATAAGTCATAAAAATGAACAAAAAAAGTTAATTATCCTTCAACATGCTACTGGATGGAGCAAAAGTAAAAACAAATCTTTTTTTAAAGGATGAACTGTCTTGATTCAAAAGATTTTAGAAGCATGCTAATTATAAGAGTTTGCATGTAAAATACTCTTATTTGTGGTCATTTTCCCCCTCCTAAACTGCTAATTTAAAAAGATCCATAAAAACATGATTCTTTATAATTCACGGATTGTGCAATCGTAACCCATCTCTCTCTTCTGCTTGTTAAACTAAGAGGTTATAGTCCTCTGAGTGATACCATACACCAAGTTGCCAAAATTATAGACTTAATATCACAGAGGAGACTAATCTATACGACTAGACAAGAAAAGGGATGACATTGTAACATTTTAGTACAGGAAGATTCCACGTACCCCATCTAGGTCTGTCATTTACTGTTTGTACACATTACTGTTTGGCTTTTTTCTTCTGTGTTTCTCAGACTTCTTGATTTTGTTCATTGTTGCAGCTTTCCGTGCAAGCTTGGGTCATCTGCTCCTCACGTCAGTTTTTCTCTTGATAAAAAGATTTCTCATAAAATCCCTCTGTACCTTATACTTTCCTGACTTCAATTAGCATTCTGTAGCTTCTAAGCCTCAAAATAGTTTGAAAGCATTCACTATATCTATATCCCATAATGTTATACAACAGACTACAAAAAAGCTTTTCCTGATGTACAAGTACCTATATTTAATTAGCTGCAAGGACTCTCAGGCCCAAATAGGCAAGATTTAAATATAAATATATTTTATTTCATATTATTTCATATTATATATAGCGCATGTATTACTTGGGTGTGGAGGAGTGTAGTATTTTGTTTCAGCACAGCTGTTTTTATTTGTGAGTAATCAAAATCATGATCTTTTGTGTTTCTGTCATCAGAAAATGGGACAAAAGAAAATGGGAAAAGGACAAAAGTTGTACCAGTAAGCATGGCTATCTTACGGCAATTCAATGCATGTACGTAGTGTGCCCCTCACCTGGGACTATTAGTATATCTATGCTGTCCTGCACAGCTTGTGCTGCATATTCTCCTGTGGTAACTGCACTGAGCATGATACCCAGGCCCCGTGTACATTAGCATGCTAAAGGGAAAAGTATAACAATGGTGCTGTGGTGCTAATGCAAGGGCACAGCACTGTAGCTGTTACAGAGGCTCATTTAGATAAAAGAAACAAACTACAACAGTAACTTACCAATGAAAGCAAAACTAAATAACATCTTTAAAAATAGTAGGACAAATATTGTGACTCCATTGACTTTACTCTTGATTTCCACTGGAAACAGAATTTGGCCAAGCATCCTCCCAACCTTCCTGGTAAACTAATGGAATAAAGCTTCCTTCCTTTCTGTTCAAACTGATGCTATACCCTCCCACAGCGCTACTGTTAATCCTCAGCTTCTGCTGAGCTCATATGCAGGAGCTGAAAAAGCCTGAGATACCAGGACTCAACAAAGTACCTTAGTGAACTGGTAGGGGAGGAGTACTCTGGATGCCTTGATCACATAGAGCCCAGTCAAATGCCCATTGAAGTAATTGGGGAAGTTTCATGACAGTCTATGGATCAGGCCCATAAGGAATGTCAGCATCATAGCACCTTGAACCTGGATGGAAGCTTAACTTCTTTTCTGATAAATTGATCACTGCTGCTCCACAAACACCAAAGGGCCCACAGCTGTAGTAGCCTGCAGATAGCAAAAGCCCGATGAAGCAAAGGGCAAAAATCACTGCAGATTTGACCCATGATATCAAAAGAATTGAAGACTTTCAGCAAAGAAAAATCTCCAACATACATACATTTAATCTATAACCATGTTGTGGTTCAAAAGATTCAGATTTTCCTAGCCCAAGATCAGCAGTCCCATAGTGAATGCTTTGAGAATGCACACTGCCCTGCTTCAAATTGAAGAGCTCTCAGTTAAAAAACAGTAAGACATAAAGAGAAAGAATCTGCTGAGACTGAGAAAAAGACCACCCGCAAAAAATAAAGTACAAGTGTTTTGTATTTCTCTCTCCTTTCTCCTTCTCTAGTTACCTGAAAATCTGCCTTTTTCCTTTGCTGCTTGGAGTTGTCTATTGTTCTTTTTGTGATTTTATCTCAGAGTTGTCGCAATCCGATGCATAGTTATGGCTCTGTATGGCCAATTGTCGGTCCACGGCCATCTTGTCCTGTTAAAAGGACAAGGCAGCCTCCATCTTGGACCAGGTTCTTGTTGCACAGAAAAGGGCAGAGATGCTATCCTGCCCAGCAACACTGGTTGTGTATGCTTTTCTGTTTTGTTTTCTGGGTCATCTAAGGGTCGGGCTAGTGCCATGTGCAAAGACCTGATCCTGCCCAGCAACTTGTGGTGTCGTGTGCAACATTTTGGTGCTGTGTGCATTTTTCCCGCTCTTTTTGGGCCCGGTCATCTGGAGGTCAGGCTAGTTCTGCCCAGCAACTCCAGAGTACTGTATACAGAGACCTAATTCTGCCCAGATACCCCAGTGTGCCGTGTGCAAATCCTTCCAACGTGGGGTGGCAACAGCTCGAAACCTGGAGGGAGGGGGAACCAGGGAGCCAATCAGATGCTGACACTAGGGAGTGAGACCCTTTCGATAAAACTAGGTTTCCCCCCAGAAAATCTTGTCTTGACCATCGTCTTTTTTGGTGGAGTGTCCGCGTGTTAGCTAAAGGGCCTAATCAACCTTTTGGCCAGGGACTCCTCCCGGTATAGCTAGCTCGTAGTGTGGAGTATCCGCGTGTCAGCTGAAGGGCCCGATCAACCTTTCAGCCAGGGTCTCCTCCCGATATAGCTAGCTTGTGTCGTGTCGTTTTGGATTTGTTATCTTGTGGATTTATCTTTTGGATCTATTTTTTGGTTTTTGGATTTCTCGCTTTGGACTTGGTCCCAGTCGCCTCATCATGCTCCTGGTGTCTGTTCTGCTGGTCAGCTGCGTGCGTCCTGGAGTGCGGTATTTACTTTTTGATTTCTGACAGTTAGTTTGGCTAGCCACTTATTTTTTCCCCTCCCTAACTTAATACCAAGTGCTGCTCAGGATTGTAAATTTGCATATTTGCCTAGCTAGGATGTATAATTGTTCCAGTTGTTATTAAACTGTTAAATGCAGAATTGTTGTTGTGAATGAATCACTGCTCTGTCTGTGTCTAGTGTGTGTGGTTAAACTCGGGAGCTGTCTCTACTTAGAGAATAGCTGACCAAGGGGGTCCAGTCCCCGCGGTCTGAGTGAGTGGAATCTGCCCAGCTGCAGCCGCACCACACTCTGGGTTTACCCTCTGTGTGAAAGCAAGGGTGGCTGAGGCAGTGGCCTGTGGGTCTCTTTTCTGTGTTTGCACCGGGCATCGCCCTGACGAACCTGATTCCTATCTGTGTGATTGGTGTGTCTGAATATCTAGTGTGGTGTGGCGAGCAGTTTACAGTACATTGTTATTGGTTTAAATTTGTTTGCATTGTTTACCTGAGTCCCAGTTGGAAATTGCCTCCTTCCCCGGCCCAAGTTGTAACCTGTCCCTAAATAAACGCAGCCACTTGGCTTTTCAGTGTTACCCTGGTCCTGCCTGTCTTTTCCTCACTCAATACCAAGCTTGAACGAACCCCCAGCTAATTTGGACATGGCGTCACGAACAGGATTGAGTGAGGAAAATCCTTCCCGGTTGTCTGTACAGTCTGTCTGTCCGTGGCGTACCAGGGTCACTGACAAGACCCCAGAGGACGAACTTAATTATTTTCAATACCACGTTCTCCTTAATAGGGGGCAGCCAGAGGCAATTGGGTGGACTTGTATTAGTGGAGGTGGTCACTCAAGCCGCACTTATGCCGCTAGTTTAACTATTGGTGCTGCAGGCTGTCTCCTGACATGCCACATGGGTCTGCGGTTAACCCCCACAGAGGACAGTGACCAGCCGATTTGCCTCAAGGCAGGGGAGGCTGGTGCTGGGACTGATCCTGTCCACCTGGGGAAAGGTGCCCGCAAGGTCCTAAAAGCAGCCGGGGGCACTTGTCCATCAACTATCCCTCCCCCAAGACTCCCAAGCGGAGGTCCTGCACATGAATTGGTAGTCCACTGTACCCCCCTGAAGTGAACCACAGCTTCAGATGTTAATAAAGCCTTGCTTCAGGTTTTTGCTGCTTGGGGCATTCCCTCTGAGGTGCAAACAGATGGAGCTCCTCCATTTACCAGTCAGAGTTTTGAGACCTTGGTTACTAAGTGGGGTGTTCAACTCCATGTTCACCTCCCTTATCAGCCAGATATAGATCCAGAGCCTCCCCCATCTGGAAACCAGTTTTCTCCCCACAGGAGCTAGTGTGGTTGTCTGCCCCAGTAGGTACGGATCAGGGGGACACATGCTCCTTGGGGTCAAACTAGTTTCCCTTTGGGCTCAATTGGCTTATAGTAAACTCCAAGGCCCCCATGTACAGCTCATTCCCTGGTTATTCTTTATGGGTATTATGTTTAAGTTGTATAGTTGTTCCAGTTTAGCTGAGCTCAGTGCATTTAATCCCTGAATTGTATCTGACGGGGACACAGCCCCCCCCCCCTTTCGCGCTGGTATTCTCTGTCAGCGGTGTGACATGTTTTCAGTACGCAAACCCACTATGTAGACCTGGCGGTTTGTCAAAACCCTCTGGGCTGTTAACACTACTGCCCTTTTTTCCATTCGTAATTCCTTGGAGTGGAAGCCATAGTGTGCAAGGAAGCTCCTAGGTCGAATTGGAATCTAATTCGTAATTCCTCAAAGTGGAAGCCATAGTGTGCGAGGAAGCTCTGAGGTTGAATTAAAATTTTTCTGCCCCCACCCCCCTGTCAGAGGTGTAGTAAACCAGACATTTAAGTCCACCTTAGTTACCCTTCATCATAACTGGCTTAGCCGGAGATTCTAACAGGACCTGCCCTAGGGCTCGTCCTATTCTTCCTTTTTAGTTTCAGGTTGACAATTCCCTTACTAGCTCGTTTCAAGGGACAATGTTGTCTTCGCCTGCGTCCTGGGTGGAACAACATCTCTGCCATCACCCAGCAGTTGTCGTCCCTGGCTGTCCGCATCCGTGAGGACCGTGAATCCTGGGACTGGTGGCAAACTACTTTGTCAGGCTGGGGACTTGGACAATGGGCACAATCCTTCAAATATTGGCTAATTGCAGCAGCAGTTGTTATTGTTGTTTTCTGCTTAAGCCTTGCATGTACTAAAGCTTTGATTAATAGAGCTGTGTCTGCACTCCCTGTTCAAGCTGTGTATTCTGCCTTCGAGGCAGCTGACGACCAGTCAGACTCTGAGCTTTCTGTTTGAATTCGGTTTTTTCCCTTATATTCCCTAGGTTCGTTCCCTCCTAGGTGTAAGCTGACCCTCCCGTGATGGACCGCCAATCGGCCACGGGGGCATGTCGCAATCCGATGCATAGTTATGGCTCTGTATGGCCAATTGTCGGTCCACGGCCATCTTGTCCTGTTAAAAGGACAAGGCAGCCTCCATCTTGGACCAGGTTCTTGTTGCACAGAAAAGGGCAGAGATGCTATCCTGCCCAGCAACACTGGTTGTGTATGCTTTTCTGTTTTGTTTTCTGGGTCATCTAAGGGTCGGGCTAGTGCCATGTGCAAAGACCTGATCCTGCCCAGCAACTTGTGGTGTCGTGTGCAACATTTTGGTGCTGTGTGCATTTTTCCCGCTCTTTTTGGGCCCGGTCATCTGGAGGTCAGGCTAGTTCTGCCCAGCAACTCCAGAGTACTGTATACAGAGACCTAATTCTGCCCAGATACCCCAGTGTGCCGTGTGCAAATCCTTCCAACGTGGGGTGGCAACAGCTCGAAACCTGGAGGGAGGGGGAACCAGGGAGCCAATCAGATTGCTGACACTAGGGAGTGAGACCCTTTCTATAAAAGTAGGTTTCCCCCCAGAAAATCTGGTCTTGACCATCGTCTTTTTTGGTGGAGTGTCCGCATGTCAGCTGAAGGGCCTGATCAACCTTTTGGCCAGGGTCTCCTCTCGGTATAGCTAGCTCGTAGTGTGGAGTATCCGCGTGTCAGCTGAAGGGCCCGATCAACCTTTCAGCCAGGGTCTCCTCCCGATATAGCTAGCTCGTGTCGTGTCGTTTTGGATTTGTTATCTTGTGGATTTATCTTTTGGATCTATTTTTTGGTTTTTGGATTCTCGCTTTGGACTTGGTCCCAGTCGCCTCATCATGCTCCTGGTGTCTGTTCTGCTGGTCAGCTGCTCCTGGAGTGCGGTATTTACTTTTTGATTTCTGACAGTTAGTTTGGCTAGCCACTTATTTTTTCCCCTCCCTAACTTAATACCAAGTGCTGCTCAGGATTGTAAATTTGCATATTTGCCTAGCTAGGATGTATAATTGTTCCAGTTGTTATTAAATTGTTAAATGCAGAATTGTTGTTGTGAATGAATCACTGCTCTGTCTGTGTCTAGTGTGTGTGGTTAAACTCGGGAGCTGTCTCTACTTAGAGAATAGCTGACCAAGGGGGTCCAGTCCCCGCGGTCTGAGTGAGTGGAATCTGCCCAGCTGCAGCCGCACCACACTCTGGGTTTACCCTCTGTGTGAAAGCAAGGGTGGCTGAGGCAGTGGCCTGTGGGTCTCTTTTCTGTGTTTGCACCGGGCATCGCCCTGACGAACCTGATTCCTATCTGTGTGATTGGTGTGTCTGAATATCTAGTGTGGTGTGGCGAGCAGTTTACAGTACATTGTTATTGGTTTAAATTTGTTTGCATTGTTTACCTGAGTCCCAGTTGGAAATTGCCTCCTTCCCCAGCCCAAGTTGTAACCTGTCCCTAAATAAACGCAGCCACTTGGCTTTTCAGTGTTACCCTGGTCCTGCCTGGCTTTTTCTCACTCAATACCAAGCTTGAACGAACCCCCAGCTAATTCGGACAAGAGTCTTCTAAACAATTCATCAACTTCCATTGTGAACTGTCATAGGCCTTGCTCACTTGAGACAGATAGGTTTAACCTAATATGTGATTTTAAACCATTTTAGTTAAACCAGTGTAATCATGTGTGGACAGTCATATCATTTTAAGAGTATCTTGTCTCAGGTTAGCTAAAGTTGATTAGGAACAGGTTTAAACTAAACTATAATAAGCTGTTCTGAAATGGATAGTGGAGGAGTTTGCACCAGTTTAATGAAATCATTTTTAAAAACAATGTAAGTAAAACCACTGCAGCTTTATCAAACAAACAAGGCCATACAACTGTATTACTTAAATACACTTGTGAGAAAAAAAAATTAGGAAATAAGGAATGAAGAAAAAATCTTGGGCCCCATTCACCACTCTGTTAAACTAGTTTTATGCCATTGTGACCTTATTGTTTTCAATGACGTCACAACATCATAAAATCGGTACCCAAAGTGCTGATTTGGGACTCTTCTTCCAAGTTCAGAGTGCAAAGCAGAGTCCTCAATATTATTTAAGCACTCTGTCATTAGGGTGAACATTGAAAATGGTACAGAATTTAGAGCAAGTTGCTCTAGAAATTTAAAGCAACACCGCCAAGGATTGAGAAGCGTCACTAGCTGATGACCTGAATGACAATAAAAAATGATGAGATGTAGAGGTTTTCTGAAGTGTCCAGCAAAGTAGCCAGCACAGTATCTACTTGAAGAACCTGAAGCCAATGTAAATTTTATTAAATAGGAATGATATGATTCATGGACTCTGAGTATTCAGACAGCAGCTAGCTATACCTTTTTGCAAATGGTTGGAGCTATTTAGCATAACAGTCAACTGAGAATTACAGTAATCCAATCTATTCAAAATAGAGGTATGCCAGGTAATGGCAATGGGATATAGGCAAATAGATTTTAAAGTAATTTGGGGGAAGTAGTGGGAATTAATAAATAAACTCTTTTTTAGATTTTACAAGCAAATCATACATGAAAAATATCCCTCTGGCTTCTGGAGACTGTACTCCAAAAGATGTCAAAGTAAAATGAAGAAGGAATTCATGAGGCTAAAAATTATATGTATGTATTTCCTGCAATTTATATGAGTATCCTGCAGCCATACCACTCAAGCTGTGTCCTGTCATATCTTACAGGTTCAGAAGGGTTGGGTCCGGTAAGCACTTGAATGGAGCCCTCTAAGGAAAACTAAGAGCACATTCTGCCTCTGAATCAGAACTGAACAAATGCCCTTCAGGATATAATAGGGCTTTGTGTTCAGTTGCTGACTTCTGGAAGAGATGTAAATCCATGGATGAGGTCTAATTTGTGTCACTATTTTCTACTTACCTCGATAGCTCCTAAGTTTCATCTGGAAACAGTATTCTCTTTTACTTCCTACCCTTAGCTGTTGGAGTGTTGGAATGATCTGTTAAATAGCTGTAGTGGTTCTTCTTCGAGTGATTGCTCCAATGCATTCCAGTTAGGTGTGCGCGCCGCGCGTGCACGGCTTCTCGGAACTTTTTTCCCTAGCAACCCCGGCGGGCCGGCTGGCGCCCCCTGGAGTGGCGCCACTATGGCGCTAAATATATACCTCAGCCGGCCCGTCCGCTCCTCAGTTCCTTCTTACCGCCCGTGACGGCAGTTGGAACTGTGGAGTGCTTGATAGCTCTTCACGTCCCTAGCTTTCTCTAGTTCATTGTTGTACATAGTTAGCATAGTTAGTTTTAGTTGTTCAGTTAGCAATAGTTAGTGTTAGATAGATAGGCTAAAAAAGGGGTTCCCCTTTTTGCCTTAGCCGGCGGCTCATGCCCAAAGCACCGGGCTTTAAGCCCTGCACGGTGTGCCAGAAACCGATGCCCGTAGGAGACCCGCACGACGCGTGTCTCCGCTGCTTGGGTGAAGGGCACCGGACGGACAAGTGCCAGATCTATTTAAAATTCAAGCCGCGGACCCGCAAGGATCGAGATAGCCGCTTGAAACAGATCCTCATGGAGGCGTCCCTCCAACCACCGGCACGCCGCGCGCCTCGCGCCTCCCGTGCAGGACATACCGCCGGCACCGACTGCGGCACCACCGGCGAAGAAAGCGGTTGCGAAGACTCGGCACCGCTCGCTCTCGCCCGCCAGGAAACAACGAGTGGCGAAGGCTCTGGCTCAGGCTCGCGTTCAGGACTCTGCCAAGGCGACTCCGCAGCCTGCAGCCCCTGTGGTGCCTCTGCACAAACAGTGCACTGCACCTGTGACTCCGGCGCCGCAAGGGCCGTCGAGTCCGGCGCCGTCTCGCTCCCCGGTGCCGTCCGTGGTCGAGCCTCGGCTGCCGTCGACGCCGGAGACATTTACCTCCGCGCGAGAGCTGATACAGCTCGTAGAGGCTCCAGGCCTCCGGCCCCTGGCACCGCCGGCGCGGGCTGTCGTCTCCAGAGGCAAACCGGCGGCAATGGTCCGGCCACCCTCCCTGGAATCAAGGCGTGGACATCGGTCACGGTCCCGGTCTCGTTCCCGCACCGTCGACAGCTTGCCGTCCCGCCGATCGCGTTCCCGGCACCGCACTCCATCGTGGCACCGATCGCAGTCAGCCCGTCGGTCGAAGTCCCGGTACCGCTCCGCTTCGCGGTACCGGTCGCACTCCCGACGTCGCACCAGATCGAGGTCGCCACCAGCTCGGCATCGACGGTCTCAGTCCCGGCACCGTTCCCGGCGCCGCGACTCCCGCGGACGCTCCAGGCGTCGCAGTTTGCGCTCTCAGTCGAGCTCCTGGCACCGGTCGAGCTCCCGGCACCGCGAAGACCATGGTCGGTCTCGGCATCGGAGATCTTACTCCCGGTCGAACTCCCGGCACCGGACCAGCCCCCGGCACCGGTCGAGTTCCCGGCACCGGTCGAGCTCCCGGCACCGTGGAGACAGTCGAGCGAGGTCGCCTTCCCGGCGCCGACGGGAAGAGCGTCCCTCGGCGGTATGCCTTGGACCTTCCTTGGCACCTCCCTGGCCTTCCCGCCCTGAGTCGCTCGCTTCCGGCGCAGAAGCCTATGGACTCCCGCCCCTGACGCCACCACCCCAGCCTAGCGGGGCCCAGCAGTGGGGTTTTTGGGTCCCATGGGCACAATACGAGTCGGACGCTGTGCCTGTTCCGCCGAGGCCTCCAGGGGCCCATCGCACTGTCCCAGAGGCGTCGATATCTCGACCACCGCCATCCCCACCACCAGCCGTTCTGGTGGCGCCAGACGGCCCCTCCGAACCCCCAGCTCACCACGCAGTGGACCCCTCTTCGGCTGAGGTCGTTCAGGAGTTATCCTCCTCATCCTCTCCCGATGAGGCAGTGGCCGGCACGGCATCAAGGGATCCGCCCCCCGTTGATGCGAAGGCGCATCAGGACCTACTCCACCGTATGGCGACGGCCATGGACCTCCCTGTCGAGGAGGTAAAGGAGGACGAGGACCCCATCACGAACGTGGTGGGGTTGGACTTGCCAGTCCGGGTTGCGTTACCTTTTGTACGCACGGTCCAGAGGAACGCTACCACCATTTGGCAAACGCCCGCTT
The DNA here is from genome assembly GCF_016161935.1 of Mauremys reevesii. NCBI lineage: Eukaryota > Metazoa > Chordata > Testudines > Geoemydidae > Mauremys > Mauremys reevesii. Next base: position 151,531,074 of record NC_052625.1, on the reverse strand, counting down.
CTGTGCCCCCCACAGCCAGGGGCGTGGAAAGAAAGTACTCAGTCCCTCCCACAGGATATGAGTACTTGTATGTGCATCCAACTCCGGACTCCCTGGTGGTACAGTCCGTTAACGATAGGGAGCATAACGGCCAGCCGGCCGCCGCCCCAAAGGCGAAAGAGGCACGGCGGATGGACCTTCTAGGCCGAAAGGTCTATTCTGCAGGGGGCCCGCAGATGAGGATCGGTAACCAACAGGTCCTCCTGGCCAGATACGTGTTCGACATACTCACGTCCCTGGCCAAGTTCACTGACCTTCTGCCGTCCACATCCCGCCAGGACTTCACCACAATGTTGGAAGAAGGGAGAAGATCCTCTCGCTCCTCCATTACAGCCGGCCTCGACGTGGCGGACTCAGGGGCGCGGACCTTAGCGACAGGGGTCACTATGCGGCGCCTCGCCTGGCTCCAATCTTCCACCCTGCCTCCAGAAGTCCAGTTTACTCTCCAGGACTTGCCCTTTGACACCAAGGGGTTGTTTTCGGAGAAGACGGATTCGCGGATCCAGTCACTAAAGGACGGCCGGGTGGCGATCCGTACACTCGGGATGCATACGCCGGTGACGCAGCGCAGGCCATTCCGCCCGCAGCCCTCCCGCTATCAGTCGCGGTACCGACCCTACCCGGCTCGGCGACCGGCCCAAAATCGCCGTCGCCCATCGGGCAACCGCCGAAACCAGGGCCAGGCCGCTTCCAAAGCCCCTCAGGCAGCGAAGCAACCCTTTTGATGGGACGCACGAGGGCTGCACATCACTCTCCCCTCCGGATCCTCCCTGTTTATTTCACAACCACCTCTCCCGTTTTTTCTTGGCATGGTCCCGAGTAACATCGGACAGCTGGGTGCTCAGCACGGTCCACTCGGGATACCGTCTTCAGTTTGTTTCGCCCCCTCCTTCCCACCCACCTTCCCTGTCCCTCTTCAGGGACCCCTCTCATGAGCAAGTCCTCATACAAGAGGTCCAGACTCTGTTGAGCGTGGGTGCCATAGAGGAGGTGCCTCCCTCCAGGCGGGGCAGGGGATTTTACTCCAGGTATTTCCTCATCCCCAAGGCGAAAGGCGGACTTCGTCCTATCCTGGACCTTCGCAGGCTGAACAGGTACCTACTCAAGCCCAAGTTCCGCATGGTCACCTTGGGGACCATCATTCCCTCCCTGGATCCGGGAGACTGGTTTGCGGCCCTCGACATGAAGGACGCCTACTTCCATGTCGCTATCTACCCCCCTCATCGGCGCTACCTTCGGTTTGTGGTCAACGACGCCCACTACCAGTTCGCCGTGTTGCCATTCGGCCTTTCGACCGCCCCCAGAGTATTCACCAAATGCATGGCGGTCGTCGCCGCAGCCCTGCGACGGAACCACATACATGTTTACCCGTATCTGGACGACTGGCTGATCCGCGGTCTGTCCAGGCAACTCGTGGAGAGTCAGATTGTAGAGGTCCTGGCCCTCTTTCGGCGTCTCGGTCTTCTCGTCAATACCGAGAAGTCAACGTTGATTCCGACGCAGCAAGTCGAATTCATTGGGGCGGTCCTCGACTCCACGGTGGCCAGAGCCTGTCTCCCTCGCGCTCGACACCAGACGATGGTCTCCATCATCCGGGACCTCGTCAATTTCCCAACTACGACGGTGCGGACATGCCTCCGCCTCCTGGGCCACATGACTTCGTGTACGTACGTCACCGCGTACGCACGACTTCACCTCCGTCCGTTTCAGTCCTGGCTCGCGACGGTGTACCGCCCGCATCGCGACGCCATCGACATGGTGGTCACCGTCAACAGGACGGCTCTCGGCTCCCTCCGCTGGTGGCTCGACCCGGAGGTCGTGTGCGCCGGAGTCCCGTTCCACCCTCCTCGGCCATCGGCAACGTTGACCACGGACGCCTCTGCGCTCGGATGGGGGGCTCACCTCGGAGACCTGCACACTCAAGGCCTCTGGTCAGCGAGCGAACTCACGCTCCACATCAATGTCCGCGAGCTCCGAGCGATCCGCTTTGCATGTCACACCTTTCGGACCAACCTGCAAGGCCGCTGTGTGACAGTGTTCACGGACAACACAACAGCAATGTTCTACGTGAACAAGCAGGGCGGAGCCCGCTCGTCCCCCCTCTGCAAGGAGGCGATCCTCCTGTGGGACTTCTGCGTGACCCACTCCATTCACCTGGAAGCGTCCTTTCTTCCGGGAGTGCAGAACACGCTGGCGGACCATCTCAGCAGGTGGTTTCTCTCCCACGAGTGGTCCCTCCGTCCGACGCGTTGCACACGATCTTCCAGAGGTGGGGGTTTCCCCGGGTCGACCTCTTCGCCTCCAAGGCGAACAGGAAGTGTCTCCAGTTCTGCTCGTTCCGGGGGCACTCGCCGGGCTCTCTGTCGGACGCTTTCCTGTATCCGTGGCAGACTCACCTCCTCTATGCCTTCCCCCCATTTCCGCTCGTGCACAGAGTGCTCCAGAAGCTTCGGAGGGATCGAGCCACCATGATACTCGTGGCTCCAGCCTGGCCAAGGCAGCATTGGTACACCCTGCTGCTCGAGCTCTCCGTTCGGGAGCCCATCACCCTCCCATTGTGGCCGGACCTCATCACGCAGGACTTCGGCAAACTCCACCATCCGAACCTGCAGTCCCTCCATCTTACAGCCTGGTACCTGCGTGGTTGACCCACGCAGAGAGGGACTGTTCGGCGGCCGTGCAACAAGTCCTGCTTGAAAGCAGAAAGCCTTCCACTCGTACCACCTACATGGCGAAATGGAAGAGGTTCGCGCTCTGGTGTGACCAGCAAGGGCTCAACCCCTTTGTGGTACCTGTCCCTACCATCCTAGACTACCTATGGTACCTTAAGGAGCAGGGTCTGGCGGTTTCCTCCTTGCGGGTCCACCTCGCATCGGTGTCCGCCTTTCGTCCGTCAGCCGAGGGTCGAACCATCTTCTCCAATCCGATGGTCTCCCGCTTCCTGAAGGGCCTCGACCGCTTATACCCGCCAGTGTGTCGCCCTGCCCAGACCTGGGACTTGAACCTCGTCCTGGCCAGGCTCATGTGTCCACCATTCGAGCCTATGGCCACGTGTTCTCTCCTCTACCTCTCCTATAAGACGGCCTTCCTGGTTGCCATAACATCGGCAAGGCGAGTCTCGGAGCTCCGAGCGTTGACGGTGGGCCCCCCCTACACCGTCTTTCACGCGGATAAGGTGCAGCTTCGTCCTCACCCGGCCTTCCTACCAAAGGTGGTCTCGGCCTTCCACCTTAATCAGGACATCTTTCTCCCGGTCTTCTTCCCGAAGCCCCATGCTTCGCCCCGGGAACAACAGCTCCACACCCTCGACGTCCGTAGGGCGCTGGCGTTTTACATCGACCGGACAAGGTCCTTTCGGCGTTCCACCCAGCTCTTCATCGCAGTCGCTGATCGCATGAAAGGCGAGCCGGTCTCTACCCAGCGCATTTCCTCCTGGGTGACTCAATGCATCAGGTCATGCTACGAGCTGGCTCACGTGACACCATGCCGACTCACCGCTCATTCTACGAGAGCGCACGCCTCGTCAGCCGCCTTCCTGAGCCATGTCCCCATCCAGGACATCTGCAGAGCGGCCACCTGGTCTTCGGTCCACACCTTCGCCTCCCACTACGCGTTGGTGCAGCAGTCTAGAGACGACGCAGCCTTCGGCTCTGCGGTATTACACTCCGCCACGTCTCACTCCGACCCCACCGCTTAGGTAAGGCTTGGGAATCACCTAACTGGAATGCATTGGAGCAATCACTCGAAGAAGAAAAGACAGTTACTCACCTGTAGTAACTGGTGTTCTTCGAGATGTGTTGCTCCAATCCATTCCAGACCCGCCCTCCTTCCCCACTGTCGGAGTAGCCGGCAAGAAGGAACTGAGGAGCGGACGGGCCGGCTGAGGTATATATTTAGCGCCATAGCGGCGCCACTCCAGGGGGCGCCAGCCGACCCGCCGGGGTTGCTAGGGAAAAAAGTTCCGAGAAGCCGTGCACGCGCGGCGCGCACACCTAACTGGAATGGATTGGAGCAACACATCTCGAAGAACACCAGTTACTACAGGTGAGTAACCGTCTTTTCTGCTGCTCTAAAAAGGTATCAGTCATTTTTTTCTTTAACATACTGTATGTGAGACTCATATGTGATCAGTAGTCATGACAACAACTTTCCACAGCAGGGCTAACAGCTGCAAGAGTTAGATGCTGAATGAAGGCTTATGTGTCCCAATGTTCAAAGTAACAGTACGAGATACTGAGAATTAGAACATATTCTTGGAAGCAATCTTCCATCCCCACGAGTGAATATAGCCCTAATTTTGCCCCTGGATCCAGGCTCAGCCATGACACCCCAGTTGTGGCCCTTATTTTGCATGCTGATGTGTATAGCTGGGGGAATGCAGGAGATGCTCAGCACTAGATGGAGTCAACAAAATTGTAACAAAACATTTTTTGTCTGAATGTGCCAATTCGTTGATATTTAATTTTTTTCTCAGAGACAGTTTGATTTGGACAAAGTTCCAGTGGAAATCAGGTTGATTTCTGACAGAACCCAGCCTTCCAGGTAGGTTTTTGAAGCCTGCATGAGTTTCTGACAGCTCATCTACCTGGCTCCTCAGCTGCCTGGGCTTGGCAGTTCATGGCTCTAGGGCATCCTGCCAGGTCCATTCCCCATAGCTGAGCATTTCATAAGTTTGGTTTTCATTTCAAATTGGAATGAAACCAAATTTCATAATATTGAAATCCTCTGTGCAATGGAATTGCCTCTCTCCTCAGAGCCCAACTCAGCACTCTGTAGGATTTGGACTCAATAGCACATATAGTATATTTGGGTTCTGCTGTTTACTACCAGAGTTTGGTTAGAGTCAGAGAAGAAATGTGTTGGTATTAATAAAGACAAACCTGTCTGCAAAAATAGGCCGGAAATCTTGTTCAAATAGGAACTCTGATGGTATTTCTCATTCTTTGGCTTCTGTTCTGGCCAGACACACAGCAAATGCAACCTTCTTGTGGTACTTGTATTTCAGCTCATCTGCTTTTGTGGGAAGTCTAGAGGCACATAAAAATAAAAAAAAATATTAAAAGAACATTAACCAATTTTTTTTCAAGTCTCAGAGGATCAATTAGAGTTTCAGTAAAGGTTCAAGGCTATTATTATTTTTGGCCTAACTGGTTCACCCATCCTTAGCTAATACTAACTGTTACATGAAGTCTCTGCTAAATAAATAAATAAATACAGAACAAGGACCTCAAAGCACTTTTCAATGTAACTTAATCTTCACAAACCCCTGGTTGGTAGGTAAGTATTGCTGCCTTTATAGACAGGGAAACTAAAGCAGGAAAGTTGAGCAACTTTCCCAAGGGCAGAGATAGAGTAAATAGCAGACCTGGGATTAAAGCTCTGATGTTTCATTATACCAACTCTCAGTCCTCCCCATCCTGATTCTAAGTTACTAATCCTTCCAGCCTCAGTAATTACGCAGTGCCTCTCCCATGATGCTGTCTTGTTCCCTTTTCATTTCCTGATTGCACTTTTTCTACTGATTACCGCAACATAAAGAAATTATGTGGAGCAACAAAAATCCACTGAATATCTAGGCACCGAATCTGCAAACTGTTTGCGGTAGGCAGACACTTATGTCTGCACAGAGCCCCATACAGTTGTATTGTTCTTTTTTAGTGTTCTGCAGAACACTAGTGTACGAGAAAGAGGATTTTTTTATTGAAGAGCCTCACCTCTGCCCTTTCCAAGTAATGATACACACAGCTTTATCATCAACCACTTTTAACAACCAGTACCAATACTTCTACAATGGGAAAAACCTCAGCAAATGCTAACAATTTTTAATAAGTCTTTGCTGTGCCCTCTTACACCTTAGGGTCTGCATTGCTTTGTTTAATCTTTTCTTTTATTTCTTCCATGTGCCTCTCTGGTTCAGACACTGTGGAGTTGGGCCCTGTTTCCTTGTCCTCCGTTCCATCTGTGATGTGCTGAAGGTGCTTCCTATTCTGTCTAAAATTCAACTTTCATTAGGTACCCCTTCATGTGACCTAAGAGTTACCTCACGAGAGGCCACTGCTTTTTGTATCCATGTTTTACCATCATACAAGCATACCATCTGATGTGGTAGCAAAAGCATCAGTTCCTGTGACCTCTTATCGTAATAATGTCTTTGTTTACATTTGTCATTTATCCTATAATTATTCATGTCACTATTATGTTTATCATCTGCTAGTACAAAATTAGGTAATCTTGTTTTTAACTCCCTGTTAAATAAAAGCTTTGCTGATGAAAACCCATGTTTCAGAGGAGCTGCCAATGAAGCCAGATAAGTGTCTGTGTTAGACTCCTCTATCTTCTCTTGAAAAACATTGGAACTCATAACCATCAAATTGTGGCCCATTGTCTCACATGACCACTTCTGGTATGCCATTCCCGGCAAAGATAGATTTGATAGTCAGAACAACATGTTTTGCAGTAGAGGTCTCAAATCTTGTTATTTCTGGAAAGTGAGAATAATAATCCAGAACCAATATATATATTTTTGCCAGCATAAGTAAACTGATCCATGCCTACTTTGGACCAGGGTGCCAACATTTCTTCAGTTATCATCATAAGCTGTTTTGTTTGGCTAGCTCTATATTTTTGGCACTTTTCACATACCTCAATGTTTTTTTTTCTATATCTATATTCAGTTGTGGCTAATACAAAACATTTCTAGCCCTTCTTTTGCATTTTTCAATTCCGATGTGACCTTCATGTATCCTGTGTAACATATTCTGATGTAACATTTTGGGGAACTACAAGTCTGGTGCCCCTGAACTATATTGTCTCTATTACTGACAGTTTTCCTTCAAAGTGGTAATAAGGACTGGGCATGTTCCATACAAGCCACCCTGCATTAATGCTTGTTTCAGTTTTTGTAAAGTTACATCTTGTGCTGTGGTGTCAGCAACTACAGTCCACATTTTATCTGAAACTGGACACATTTTCTTAACAGGTTCACATGCACACTGTCTGACTCTATTCTTGATTCTATTATTACTCTGTCATAAACTCTAGTCAGAGTGACTGCCATCATTAAATGTTTCCCAGGCTTGTATTCTAATTTTAGATCATATAGCTGCAATTGAAAGAATAATCTCTGTAATCTAGGAGGAGTGTCTGCTAATCCTTTTTATGCTATTGCCACCAGTGGCTTGTGATCTGTTTCTGCTAACACTGGTCACCCATACAGGAAAACATGGGATTTCTTGCATCCATGTCAGGGTGGATTTGATTTAAATCAAGTCGATTTAAATCATTAGTCAGGAAGACTCGATTTAATCATGGATTTCTACATAAAAGTGCATTCTTGTTGGTTGTTGTAACCTTAATACATATTCTTCACAACTCAGAGATAGATGTAGGTTTCATTTTTCGAAGGTACACACTATACATTTTTAAAGTGATTTACTTTGAAAACTTTTCAATTAGTTTTACAGCTATATCAGAAAATGAATGATTGGTTATTTCATTTACCAAACATAACTGAAGCAGATATTTATGAAGTCATTGGGAAGAGAACTATCTCCAATTCAACAAGTTAATCATTAATATTTGGAGGATTTTCTTGCCACGCTGTATTAGGAGGAGAACATCACCAGACAGACATTTAAATTGTTTTATTTAACTAAAACAACAACATTATGTATTCTGGATTTTTTTTCTTCAACAGCAAACATACAACATTTTAACAAAACAAGCATATGATTTTTTGCATTTAAACATTCAAGTTTTTTAAAATTAGGTTTGTTTTTGTTAATTATTTTTAACTAAAATAGTTAATTTTAAAAAAAAATTAAATCGACTATGTCAGCCAGCTCAACATGAGAAACTTTAAATATTGGCTTCTACAGCAAACTCAGTCGTCTTCACCTTTATTTTTCTGTTTGTTAATAATCTGGAAAAGAAAAACAAGCTTTCCTGCTTTTTCAGATCCCAAACGATTTCTCAGTTTGGAATGAATTAGTCCAAAGGAAGAAAATATTCTTTCTACACTGGCAGAAGAAGCTACTTACTGCTTAAGTGACTTCTACCAGTTCACTGGTGTGACTTTCTTTAAAACGTCATCAGCAAACATATATTTCTTGAATGGTTCACTCTTAGCTCTGAAGTTTATTATAGTTGGCATTATGGAGGGATGATTGCTGGATGTCCCTCTTCTTCAGCAGTTAAGGTTTGACCCTGGTACAGAGTATGAGAATATTTGCAAGAAAATGAGCTGGAGATAGAGCTTGTCCCATTCTTTTTTTAATGCTTGTAATTGAACTCTGTCATTGCATATTTCTCTTTTTAAGATCTCACTCAGTTCCTTCCAAATTCCAAAAGTGTCAGCAATAAAACAGCTATTTCCCTGCATTTTGTTCAAGACTACAGAAATAGGCTTTAGGGTACTCAGCATGACATAAGTGTGAAGGCCATCTTGCTCAGCATATCTCAGCATTTCTCTTAAGCCCAATGTTGAGAACTTTGGCTGTGATAGTGGCATCTATTTTTTCACGATTTTGTTCACAAACTGTCATCAGATTAGGTCAGTTCTTGATATAGTGCTCAAAACAGTCCACTACTGAGTTTCATCACACATCTTGTGGGAGAGTTAGCTTGGTTCCTCCCACTTTTTTCAGAGCAGCTGCTGCAAAGTGGTTGTTACTGAAGTATTTTTCAATTTCAACAATATTCGCCTTTATTTCTGGAACACTCAAGTCTTTGGGCAGGTAGGAGGTGCATCAATGAGCTCCGCAACTGTATGTTATTAGCTTGAGACTCTCTTCACTCTCTTCTAAGTAATTTCTTCTCATCTTGGATTGGATTCTTCTCATCATTGTCTGTGACCAAGCTGCATACTGGACATTTGAATTTTTTTCACAGTTTGTTATAGCTTTTACTGCTACTTCTTGTAAGTATTCTGCTGTGTGTGCATTTCCTGAGGTATCAATTGTTTCTGTAAGAAATACATTCCTTTCTTCTGTTGTCACACAAGCACATACAACAGGATCATTGTGGACACTGCTCCACCCATCAAGACTCAGGTTAACAATTTTACCCTCTAGACCTTTTGCACAATTTCTCTTTCATAGACTTTATCCAGCAATTTGCTATTAACAAGCATGTCATCTCTGTCTCAAGCAACCAATGTATCTAGTTTCCCTTTTAGTTGTTTTTTTTTGGGGGGGGGGGGGTGCGGTGCTAGAGCCAGAGGAACATTCCTAGGAGCACATATCTTGGACTTACTGGGCTCTGACAGCTCATTTTTACACTCTGTAGTCAGTTTCCAAATCCCTGAAAGACATACTGAAATTTATCTTCAATTTTATTTGCTCCTGCCCTTCTATGGCACATACTCTCTGAATAAGGCCTAATATCTGACATGTCTTAAACCCTAGTATAGGTATATGCTTCCAAGGCATAATCACAAAACTTAATCTTTTCACTGTTATCTTTTACCTTTACCTCCAGCTCAAATTCACCAACAGTAGGAATCAGCTCCCCACTGCAAAGTTTAAGCTTTACCTGGTTGCTGTGAATGCTGGGGTTTTTTTGTTTTGTTTTTTTGTGTTTTTTTTTCCCAATTTTTTTTATAGAGTCTGGTAGAACATTGGCTTGTGCCTTATGTCCACTTTAAAAGTCACAGGAATTCCAATTATTTCCAGCATAATAGTCCAGTCGTTTGAAGGTGTTACTTCTTGCAAAATTCCTCTGAAAAGGTTTTCTTCACTCTTGCTTGCACTGTGTGATTCGCCTCTCTGTGCAACAAATGTACAGTTTGTTTCTTTCTGGACCCATGCTCCTCTTGTTTGCAAACTTTTGCTTGATTTAACTTCTTGCACTTGTTGCAACATAATCCTAAGGTCTGACACTGCTGCAGTCTATGGCTGTTACCATAGGCACCGACTCCATGGGTGAACCAATAAAATTAGTGGGTGCTTAGCACCCACCAGCTGCCAGCTCTCTCCCTCCCCCCGCATCACCTCCTGCCTGCCGGTGGCCTCGCCAATCAACTCTTCCCACTCCCTCCCTCCCTCCCAGCACCTCCCGCCTGCCACATGCAGGAGACACTGGGAAGGAGTGGGAGGAGGTGTGCTCAGGAGAGGGAGCAGAACTGGGTGGGAAGAGGCAGGACCGTGGTAGGGACTTGAGGGAAGGGGTGGGAGTGGGGCTTGGGGCAGAGCAGGGGTTGGGGGGTTGGGAATAGGGGGTTGGAGGGGACGGGGTGGCTCTGCGTTTTTTGCAGCACCAAGCAGGGCAGTCAGGCAGTCCGCTGGGGCCATGGATTCAGTGACGTTTCTGCAGGCAATCTGCCGGTCCCGTGCCTTCGGCATACCTTCCGCTGAATTGCCGCCAAGGCCATGGGACTGGCGGACCTCCCGCAGGCATGCCGCTGAACGTTGCCTGACTGCCGCCCTCACTGCAACCAGCACACCACCCCCCACAGCATGCGCTTGCGCCTGAAGCTGCTCCTGGGTGGGGGTGAGGCCTGGGACAGAGCTGGGGGGTTGATAGGGTTGCCAATTTTCTAATTGCACTTAACTGAACACCATAGCCCCACCCCTTATCTGAGGCCCCACCCCTGCAGCTCCGCCCCCTTCTCACTGCAGTCCTTGGTGGCTCACTCTCCCCCACCCTCACCACTCATGTTCACTGGGCTGGGGGAGGGTCATGGGAGAGGGTGAGGGCTCTAACTGGGGAAGCAGGCTCAGGGGTGGGGACAGAAATGAGGGGTTCAGAGTGCAGGAGGGGTCTCCAACTGGTGGTGTGGCTGTGGATGAGGAGTTTGGGGTACAGGAGGGGTCTCCAGGCTAGGGGGTTGGGCCAAGGGATTTGGAGTGTAGAAGGGGGCTGCAGGTTGAGGGATTCAGAGTGCAGGTTGAGGCACAGGGATGGGATGTGATATGGGCTCTGGGGTGGACCCAGGTGAGGGGTTCAGAGTGTGGGAGCAGGGGGTTGAGGATGAGGGTTGGGGCACAGGCTTACCTCGGATGGCGCCTGGTCAGTGGCCAGCAGAGCTAAGGCAGGCTCCCTGCATATACATCTCTTTATGCTGTCTTCTGTAGACTCTTTCTGATTGTATTTCTCAGATTTCTCCCTGGGATTTCTGTTCTGTCTCTTCTCCTTTTTCTGAGGATTTCTTTTCCTGTTCACAATTTCAGTGCCTTGCTTTCCCTCCAACAGCTTCAGGATGGTCTGGGTAGTCTCTGTTACTTGGCAGATGCTGATTGCCTTCTCTAGCTTGAGATTAATATCCTCTAGCAATCTTTTTCTGGGATGCTCTTGATATCTCTCAACTGTTTGTTTTTTTTTTGGAGTGTAGTACTCCTCAAATTTTCAGAGCACTGTTGTAATACTAACAGACCCCAGTTGTCAGCAGGCAGAATCAAACCTGGGACTTCCAGAGCTTAGTGCATGAGCAGCTACTGCATGAGCTAGCAGCCATATGGCTCTTAGCTAAAGCTGTAGAGCAAACTCATTAATCTCTCTCTCTCTAAGTGATCTTGCTGCCACTGGATGGGACAGAACACCACACCAAGGAGGTATGTGGGTTACACTGTCTCATCATCAGCCTGCTTTGCTTGGCTCAGCTGCAGACTATTATAGACATCCAATGCCTCATCCCTCACTGTATTGGCTTCTCAGTGGCTCCGCTCACCTACAAGTAAAGTCTGAACTGCTGCTCAAACCTCCTCCAGTTGTCTGCCACCTGATGGGAGAGTTTCAGCTCCACTGGAGCCCTTGGTTGTTCCATTTTCTTGTTCTCAGTGTTCACTCCATCTGATACAGCCACTTACGTTCAGCTTTTTCTGGTACCATGTCTTGTTCTTTTTAGAGTTCTGATGAAGGAGTTCAAAGCCAGAGTATGAGAAAGATGATACATTATGGAAATTAATACCCAGCCTGTTGGGTCAGGATCATTTTCCAGATGACAGTGGTTCCTGCAAAAAGTAATTTGGTGGCAGACCTGGCTAACAAGCAGGACTGCCCCAATTTTCTTATTTGTGCAGTTCCACTGGAAACAAATTAGAAGAAGGCTCCGAGAAATGATTCAACATCAGGTTTCTTATCTTAATCCCACAAAGCAGACCTTGATTTTCTTCCTAAATTGAGTACATATTTAGAAATCATACTTTTCAGTATTTTTTTATTAAACTGATTAGGAAATTCTAAAAGCTAGGAGTTCACCTTATCTCTTTACTTTTGTGGGATGTCTGCTAGGGATCCCCAAATATTGATGTCATTAATGTACAAGTATGTATAAAAGTGTCATATAATAATACTTAGCTCTTTTTCCCCACAGCACTTTACAAAGGAGACTGATACCTTTATCCCCTTTTTTATTTATTGGGAAATGACTTTCCTTAGGGTACTTGCTAGGCTAGTGGTAGAACTAGGAATAGCACCCAGGTCTTCTAAATCTCAGGCCAATGCTTTAGCCACTTGGCTATGTGCACCATGTCTATAGGTAACCATCTGTTGGAAATACACATCAGATACTTAACAAACGGTGAACCAAGGGAAGGGATATGCATTTTAAGTCATCTCCTCTAGCTCAGTTTCCAACCAAATCTTTCTTCCATTTTTCCTTCTTATTGTTTACTCTCCTTTCTTCATTTTGTTTTTCCTATCCTGTGATACCACAGACAATTGAAAAAAAAGATGCAGTGCTCAAAGAATTGTTGCTTGAAAATGTCACCATAAATTCTAACTAATTTTGCCATTAATTACTAATTCATTCATTCATTTGCATACTATTGATAGTACACTCTAAGCTTTGCAGACTGGTACAATGACAAAGTTCCAGCTCTGATAAACATGAAAACATCCATGAAAACAGAAATTTCAGGAATACCAACATAGTTTCTAAAAATGTGGAGTTTTTGGAAGTGTGTTGTCATTTCCTAAAATAGGAAGTGATATTAACTGGAATGATTAGGCTGCACTTCTGATTAACTGCAAGGGTTCCAACAGTTCAGAGAGTTTGCTTCAGATACAATTAGTGTGTTGTCTTGTCACAAGACTATAGTGATTGGATCTGTGGATTCCTGTTTCCATTCCCAACTTTGCTATTGTCTCATTGTGTGCACTTGTCAAGCCACTGGACTCTCTGTGTCTCAGTTTTAGTTCCTGAATGAGTACTAGTTACCTGCATCATAGGAGGGCTGCAATTCAAATGTGCAAAGCATTTTGAAATCCCAAGATAAAAAGTGCTTGAACAACAGGTGTTATGTTACTATTATGTTGTTATCCTAGGAAAGGTGCGATGTGCATTTTTATAGTAACTGGTGAACCAAGAGAGCCAGAAAAGTATTCAGCCTTTTTTGTGCATTCTGTTTTAAAGGAGATTGTACTTAAACTGTGTCACAACTTCTCTGGGTGTTCAATTCATTTGAAAATTCAATCTAATTTGGACATTTGTCAGTTTGGTTTAGTAACTTCCCAGTGCCATTCCACTGTACTGGAACACATCTGAAGCTCCAACCCAGAATAATTTTTTAATTTTTAATCCTGCAAAGCACATTTTCCACCAGGAAATCTCCATTCTAAGAATCTATCATGAATGGTTTATTTCCATTAGTTTTTCTAATCCTTTCTCATCCTTTTCTTCAATGATGTGTGTGAATGATGGCTCTATGTTGTTTAATGCTGATATAAAACAATCATATTGTTCACAGTCTGTATAATGTTATGTAAAAGTAAAAAAAATATTTTTTTCAACAGCAGAAGCCATATTTATTCTATTTTTGTATTAGAATTAAAAGGCCATGTGATTTTATTTGAGACCTCTTTTCCAGAAAGTCTTTTATATTTCACTGGTAAACATTAACTAGAAGGATACTAGAAATATTCCTCTGTTGATAAACAACTGAAAATGGCCAAAGATGTATTTACAAAGCCAAATAAAAACAAATTGGAAAAGACCTTCCATTTTCTAAAAAGCTTTAGTCTCACAAAGTTTGACTATAAAGAGCTTAGAGTCCTCACTTTCCTCCCCGCAAGAAATGGGCAAGAAAAAAATGAGTTCATACTTAGTGAAATTATTTATTTTCCACTCTAAGCACAAGAGAAATGTAATCATACATTTACAAACAACTAATACAGGTTTAGCAAGTGTCTGAGAAAAGAAACTTGGATGACTTAATGATTGTGTTTCTTCTACGACACAATATTTGAAGGCCAGCTGGGACTCCTGGTGGGGGATTATTAGTACCTCCATTGGGGAGGATAAGGTTAGCCCTAACTTGTTTTAATCAGGCAGTATTAGGCCATTATTCAAAACACAATCTTCTGACACAGACAGCATTATCAATTGTCTCCCTGTTTATAATCTCATAGTCTTGGAAAAGGTGTTTGAGATGGTCGTGTTGAGGCAATGCTAGCAATTTGTGGTAGGTTGGTTTGGCTTCAGGCATGACCTTGGGGAAGGTACGGACATTTTACCAGCTACATTAGTCACTGATTTCCTGATGGTGATGAGTAAAGATACTGATTCTTTTAGATATATCTCTATTACTGTTGAACAACAGGTTTTGCTGGTATTTCTGCAGCCCATAGAAGGGTTTAATGGAGTAAACTTAGTGGCTTCTCTCTTTTTTTTTCTGAGAGGTTCCAGAAGGCAATACTAGGAAATGTATTGTCTGCTCCAAAGTCTTTTTGCACTAGGCACTCTGGGGTTCCTTCGCCTCATTCCTCCTGTTCAGATTATATATGAGTCTGCTAAAAGATTTAGGAGGGAGGTAAAAGCTGACACCCATCTCTATATCTCCATCCATTCTGAGCCACCTGGAACAGCTGAACAACTCACCCAGGGTTTGAATGGGATTGAAGCTTTGGTGAGGACAAGTAGGTCGAGGTTCTGTCTAGGGAAGATAAAGGTGACACTTGTACATTGGGTAATATAATTAGAAGAAAAGGAGAAGACTATGTAAGCCTCTTTGGTGGAGGATACACACCTCTGTTTTCCAGTTCGGGAGTCTTGTTAGAATTCTAACTGCTTTTGAACTGCTTCTTTTCATCTTACACCTGGCAAAAAGCATGCAGAATCTGCTACAATCACCCATGCTTTGATACCTGTAGTGATGCACCCTACCTGGCACTACCCCCAAAAGATCAGTTGGAAACTGCATTCTGTACCAATGTAAGTTTCCAGTTGACCTTAGGGTGAATAGGCAGAGTCCTGATTCTACCTTCTCAAAGAGCCAAGCAACATAGTTGAGCTTGCACAGGGAAGTGTTGCAATTTGCTGCTGTTATAAGCCAAGCAGGTTATACCCCTGGCAAGCCGGTTAAGGATTTGGTCCACTTTTAATACTCTTCTCATTTATACAAAAAAAAATAATTCTCCAATAGACAGTATGTGACCCAAAATGTATACTCTTGATGTCTGAATTCTGCACACCCTGGAAAAAGTCTTTTCATTCAGTGTTGTCATAACCAATACATTTCTGCCTAATTTACCTTGTGTCTTTATTTTGGATCCTTCTACTGCTCTCCCTCTAAAACAGGCCAATTACAACAAACTATGGAAGATGAAATACTTTAAATGTTTTTTTCAAGTTTTGATTACTGTTATTCACTTGGAACATTCTCTGCCCAGTCTATTTCTTAACATTTAAGTTAGTGAACCAGAGAGAAAATGGAATCTGAAAACATTCTGACCAAAATATAAGTTTAATGAAGTCGATGGTTCACCTAAAGTGGCCTGAAGAACCATACTGAATCATTTTGGATACAACCACATTGCAGTATCATTTATGACATCAGTATTTCTATTTTCTATTACATATGCAGATGAAAGAAAAATAATAGATGCAATAGGGGTGTGAGATATGAGTGGTGGGTAATGAGAATGTGAGTAAGAATAGGTAGATAAACGAAGAATACAGTGAAAACTGTTTAGGTCCTCTATTTTGTGTTTTCTCATAAAATGAGAATGGGATGACTTGAAATAATGTCAGGTAAAGAATATAAAAGGAATATGTCTAGTAAAGGAAATAAAAGGCAATAGATCACATAGATATCCCATAGAACATACTGTTGCGGGAGATCTTACTCATATATGTTAGCTGAATGTTTTACATATTCCCAATTGATGTACCAATAGTACCAATATTTCTTTTTCATCTTCTTTTACTGCACCAGGTATTAGGCACTGAAGAAGGAAAATTAAGTATTTCATGGGCCAATGGTCTTATTTCAGAATTTCCTAAGTTTTATAGGTGTGGTAGTTTGATATTCTCTAGTTTTATTCATGGAGTTTTGAATAATTTAATAAGTGATAAAAACAAAATATAAACTATATAATACATTCTCTAGAAAATCCACTATTAAAGAAGCAATTTAATCAAATACTGTACAGACTAAATAGTTCAGGAAACAACTATTGTAAATTCCCTATTGAGAATGTCCTCAAATTTATTACACACTCAGAGGAATAATAAATAACATATTAAACTTATTTAAAGGTACCAGAAAGTTAAAGTCATTTACCTACTTTCTGGAAATGAGATCAAACAAACACACAAACAAAAATAGAAGATATTAAAGATAAGCACAGGATCAGACAATTCATATAACTGAACTTTCCAACAATTCTTCATATAAATTTCACTGTATACTATTCTTGTCCCTCACTTTATTATTATATTTCGTGAGCAAATACAAATCACTTATTACTATCAAAGCTGTAATAGACTAGCTCTTTTGATCTTTAACAGGAATTTTAACAGAAAACAGAACAGTAGTGTCCATATCTGGAACCTTAAAATAATTTTTGATTAAAGTAACTTTTTCCTCCAACCTTGTATACAGTTGCTGTTGTTAGTTCAGGAATAGTTATGATATAGAGACAATCCTGGGTTGATACTTTTAAATCTGGGGATAAAATTTTCAAAAAGTGCTGCAGTAACTTAGAAGGCTATGGCGCATTTTGAAAAGTGACTTCAGCACTTAGAAGCCTAAGTGCCACTGAAAATTAAACCATAGATCTGAAATTCCCAGTTTTTGACTTCATATTCACATTCCTGCCACCTGGCTGTGTAGAAATATCTGAAAAAGTATTACATGTCTTCTCTATTCAGATGATAAGTTCCATAACTTCTTACTTTTTATAAACATATAGAAATTGCTGCATTATCTGTGCTTTACAACAGTTCTGGCTTGACTTTGACAATATATTGCGGTAGGGATTTGCTAACAGTATATCAAACAATTTATTACAGAAACATAAAAATATACCATATAAAACCAAAACAGTAATACAACATATGAAAACGTATCTGAAGAAATGGGTAGTTGGCAATTCAAGCAAAAGCAAGAGGATGTAGAAATAAACCTCTCTTTTGCCAGTGACTCTGTACTTCTTCCACAATTAAATGTTGAGGAACATCATTAACTGCTTTAATGCATTTACTCAGTGATCTTACAAAGAAGCTAGAGTCTTACAAGAAAAAATGAAAACAGGTGGTAATCATTTGGTATGATCCTGGGATGCATGATGGCATTCCAGCTCATTTATTCTCTGACATGGACAAACCCCATGAAAAATATGGTGGCTTTAAATGGAAACAAGATGGAAGTAGACACGATCTCCTTTATATGGGGAATACTGAGCTCTAAAAAAAAAATCTTTCATTTGGATTTTTGCAAAATATGTGATACAAAGTGGAAAGAGAGACTGGGATATAAATACAATGTGCCCATTGATCCATGGCAGAAAAAATCAGACATTGTTTTCAGGAATACATATAGCTCTTTCCCAGGGGTGGCTCCAGGCCCCAGCACGCCAAGCACATGCTTGGGGCGGCATGCCGTGGGGGGCACTCTGCCGGTCGCCGGGAGGGTGGCAGGCGGCTCCGGTGGAGCTCCCGCAGGCGTCCCTGCGGAGGGTCCGCTGGTCCCGCGGCTTCGGTGGACCCTCTGCAGGCACGTCTGCGGGAGGTCCACTGGAGCCGTGGGACCGGCGACCGGCAGAGCGCCCCCCCGCAGCGTGCCACCGTGCTTGAGGCAGCGATATGGCTAGAGCCACCCCTGTTCTTTCCTAACATAACATGAGTAAAACTTTGTCATTTACAAAGGGCTCATTGACACCATGTGTTAGTCCATAACAGAGGGGTGTAATTTCTAGCACACACCAGTGTGTCATGCACTGACTGGCTCATGTGGAGCTTGCTGGCGAGTATTTACATAGTACCATTGGAAACAGGACTATATTCATTAGCGTGCACCAGCAAGGTCCACAAAGGCCATTATTGCCTAATGTACTGGTGCACACTAGAATTTACAGTCCTTTGGTGAGGACTAATGTACTGTATAGACAAGCCCTAAATTGACACAGACATTCTCCATCAAGATACTATTGATGGTGGTCTTGTTAGAGGTTCTGCAAGGGCCTAACATCTCAGCCCTCCCATTCAGCATGTATGTGAGTTCACGAGGGAAGACAGTATGATGATTTGGGCTTTCATGCCATCAGTACGTAGCTATAAGATTCATTTTTTTACCAGACCCAGATGCTAGTGGCTGGCAAAGATTAGGATTTAGAGAGTAAGAACATAAGAATGGCTCTACTGGGTCAGACCACAGGTCCATCTAACCCAGTATCCTGTCTTCTGACAGTAGCCAATGCCAGGTGCCCCAGAGGGAATGAACAGAACAGATAATCATCAAGTGATCCATCCTCTGTCGCTCATTCCCAGCTTCTGACAAACAGAGGCTGGGGACACCATTCCTGCCCATCCTGGCTAATAGCCATTGATGGACCTATCCTTCATGAATTTATCTAGTACTTTTTGAACCCTTTTATGATCTTGGCCTTCACAACATCTTCTGGCAAGGAGTTCCACAGGTTGACTGTGCATTGTGTGAAGAAATACTTCCTTTTATTTGTTTTAAACCTGCTGCCTATTAATTTCATTTGGTGACCCCTAGTTCTTGTGTTATGAGAAATAGTAAAGAACACTTCCTTATCTACTTTCTCTACACCAGTCATGATTTTATAGACCTCAATCATATCTCCCCTTAGCTGTCTCCTTTCCAAGCTGAAAAGTCAGTCTTGTCAATCTCTCCTCATACGGCAGCCGTTCCATACCCCTTATCATTTTTGTTGCCCTTTTCTGAACCTTTTCCAATTCCAATATATCTTTTTTTGAGATGGGGTGACCACATCTGCACACAGTATTCAAGATGTGGGTATACCAGGGATTTATATAGAGGCAACATGATATTTTCTATCCTATTATCTATCCCTTTCTTAATTATTCCCAGCATCCTGATCGCTTTTTTGACTGTCGCTACACATTGAGTGGATGTTTTCAGAGAACTATCCACAATGACTCCAAGATCTCTTTCTTTAGTGGTAACAGCTAATTTAGACCCCATCATTTTATATGTATAGTTGGGATTATGCTTCCAATATACATTACTTTGCATTTATCAACATTACATTTCATCTGCCATTTTGTTGCCCAGTTTTGAGAGATCCTTTTGTGGCTCCTCACAGTCTGCCTGGGTCTTAACTATCTTTAGTAATTTTGTATCACCTGCAAATTTTGCCACCTCACTGTTTACCTCTTTTTCCAGATCATTTATGAATATGTTGAACAGGATTGGTCCCAGAATAGACCCCTGGGGGACACTACTATTTACCTCTCTCCATTCTGAAAAACTGACCATTTATACCTACCCTTTGTTTCCTATCTTTTAAGCAGTTATCAAGCCATGAGAGCACCTTCCCTCTTATCCTGTGGCAGCTTACTTTGTGTCAGAGCCTTTGGTGAAGGACCTTGTCAAAGAGTTTCTGAAAATCCAAGTACACTATATCCATTGGATCCCCTTGGTCCACATGCTTGTTAACCCCTTCAGAGAATTCTAGTAGATTGGTGAGGCATGATTTCCCTTTACTAAAACCATGTTGACTCTTCCTCAACAAATTATGTTCATCTCTATGTCTGACAATATTATTCTTTATTATAGTTTCAACCAGTTTGCCCAGTACTGAAGTCAGGTTTACAGGCCTGTAATTCCCAGGATCATCTCTGGAGCCCTTTTTAAAAATTGGCTTCACATTAGCTATCCTCCAGTCATCTGGTACAGAAGCTGATTTAAATGATAGGTTACAGACTACAGTTGGTAGTTCTGCAATTTAATATTTGAGTTCCTTCAGAACTCTTGGGTGAGTACCATCTGGTCCTGGTGACTTATTGCTGTTTAATTAATCAATTTGTTCCAAAACCTCCTCTAATGATACCTCAATCTGGGACAGTTCCTCAGATCTGTCACCAAAAAAGAATGGCTCAGGTTTGGGGATCTCCCTTACATCCTCAGCTGTGAGGACCAATGCAAATAATTCATTTAGTTTCTCCGCAATGGCCTTATCATCCTTCAGTGCTCCTTTAGCACCTCGATCGTCTAGTGGCCCCACAGTTGTTTAGCAGGCTTCCTGCTTCTGATGTACTTAAAAAAAAATTGCTATGACTTTTTGAGTCTTTGGCTAATTCAGTTTCTTTTTTGGCCTTCCTAATTGTATTTTTCACTTAATTTGCCAGTGTTTATGCTCCTTTCTATTTTCTTCACTAGGATTTAACTTCCACTTTTTAAAAGGTGCCTTTTTGCTTCACTGCTTCTTTTACTTTGTTGTTTAGTCATGGTGGCTCTTTTTTGTTTCTCTTACTATGTTTTTTAATTTAGGGTAGACATTTAAGTTGAGCCTCTGTTATGGTGTCTTTAAAAAGTTTCCACACAGCTTGCAGAGATTGCACTTTTGGCGCTGTACCCTTTAATTTCTGTTTAACTAACCTCATTTTTGTGTAGTTCCCCTTTCTGAAATTAAATGCTACAGTGTTGGGCTACTGTGATGTTTTTCCTGCAACAGGGATATTAAATTTAATTATATTATAGTCACTATTACCAAGCGGTCCAGCTATTAAGATGTCAAGAAACTTTATCTCTGCCTCCTGTCCAGAGGTGACATGTACCCAGTCAATATGGGGATAATTGAAATCCCGCCAGCCTTCTACTCTGTGTTCCAGCTCAGGGGCTCTTTCATCACAGCCAAGGTCTGCCCTATCCCATACCTTGCTGTTTTTCCCCTGAGCATTTCCTATCTTTCTGGCTCTCCCTACTCTCTGAGTTTGCCAGCCCAAGCTCCCTCTTCCCAGGGAGTAACTTGATAGCCCCAACACACCTCCTTTCTCCCTGCAGACTATTTCCCTGCAGCCCCCGAGCTGCCCTAAGCTACTGGGCTTTATACAGGCTGTTCTTTTTCCCATCCAGCAGAGCCGCCTTTGATTAATCTCTGCTCCCTGGTTCCTTCTCCAGGTGCAGCCTGGGGAGTTAATTGGCCCACCTAGCCACCTTAATCCTTTCATGTTTTGTGTGGGTGGACACCCCATCACAGCCTTTCTTGAAGTGGACTAACATAAGAACATAAAGGCCGTACCGGGTCAGACCAAAGGTCCATCTAGCCCAGTATCTGTCTACCGACAGTGGCCAATGC
This sequence comes from Mauremys reevesii, assembly GCF_016161935.1. NCBI lineage: Eukaryota > Metazoa > Chordata > Testudines > Geoemydidae > Mauremys > Mauremys reevesii. Next base: position 151,509,531 of record NC_052625.1, on the reverse strand, counting down.
CAGGTGCCCCAGAGGGAGTGAATCTAACAGGCAATGATCAAGTGATCTCTCTCCTGCCATCCATCTCCATCCTCTGACGAACAGAAGCTAGGGACACCATTCTTACCCATTCTGGCTAATAGCCATTTATGGACTTAGCCACCATGAATTTATCCAGTCCCCTTTTAAACATTGTTATAGTCCTAGCCTTCACAACCTCCTCAGGTAAGGAGTTCCACAAGTTGACTGTGCGCTGCGTGAAGAAGAACTTCCTTTTATTTGTTTTAAACCTGCTGCCTATTAATTTCATTTGGTGACCCCTAGTTCTTGTATTATGTGAATAAGTAAATAACTTTTCCTTATCCACTTTCTCAACATCACTCATGATTTTATATACCTCTATCATGTCCCCCCTTAGTCTTCTCTTTTCCAAGCTGAAGAGTCCTAGCCTCTTTAATCTTTCCTCGTATGGGACCCTCTCTAAACCCCTAATCATTTTAGTTGCCCTTTTCTGAACCTTCTCTAGTGCTAGAATATCTTTTTTGAGGTGAGGAGACCACATCTGTACACAGTATTCGAGATGTGGGCGTACCATGGATTTATATAAGGGCAATAATATATTCTCAGTCTTATTCTCTATCCCCTTTTTAATGATTCCTAACATCCTGTTTGCTTTTTTGACCGCCTCTGCACACTGCGTGGACACCTTCAGAGAACTATCCACGATGACGCCAAGATCTTTTTCCTGACTCGTTGTAGCTAAATTAGCCCCCATCATGTTGTATGTATAGTTGGGGTTATTTTTTCCAATGTGCATTACTTTACATTTATCCACATTAAATTTCATTTGCCATTTTGTTGCCCAATCACTTAGTTTTGTGAGATCTTTTTGAAGTTCTTCACAATCTGCTTTGGTCTTAACTATCTTGAGAAGTTTAGTATCATCTGCAAACTTTGCCACCTCACTGTTTACCCCTTTCTCCAGATCATTTATGAATAAATTGAATAGGATTGGTCCGAGGACTGACCCTTGGGGAACACCACTAGTTACCCCTCTCCATTCTGAGAATTTACCATTAATTCCTACCCTTTGTTCCCTGTCCTTTAACCAGTTCTCAATCCATGAAAGGACCTTCCCTTTTTATCCCATGACAGCTTAATTTACGTAAGAGCCTTTGGTGAGGGACCTTGTCAAAGGCTTTCTGGAAATCCAAGTATACTATGTCCACCGGATCCCCCTTGTCCACATGTTTGTTGACCCCTTCAAAGAATTCTAATAGATTAGTAAGACACGATTTCCCTTTACAGAAACCATGTTGACTATTGCTCAAGAGTTTATGTTTTTCTATGTGTCTGACAATTTTATTCTTTACTATTGTTTCAACTATTTTGCCCGGTACCGATGTTAGACTTACCGGTCTGTAATTGCCGGGATCACCCCTAGAGCCCTTTTTAAATATTGGCAATTCTCCTTTTCCCCCATACTTCTTGAATTATGATAATAGTTAGGGCACAATTCAGCTCTTCCATAGAATGGGTTTCTTTTGTTTTACCAGTGCAAATAGTTCAGACAAATAATCCTTAGGATAAATGCAGTCACAAATAGAATGATGCTGCACAGCACAGGAAACTTCACTTTTGAAAACCATTTTACCTGGGTCCTCCTTTACACTCTTCTGTTGTGGCAGACTGAAAAGACAGGTGTCAAAGACAGGGGACGTAGGAATTGTTATTTCCAAATATTATAATACAATACCAAACTGGATGCAGGCACATATGAAAGCTTTGTTCTTAGGAAACTGAGCAATAATTAGAATTCAAAGCAGCCCATTGAAGTCAGTTAAAGTTTTCCAATGACTTCAGTGGATTTTGCGTCAGGCTCCTTTCTGAGATTATTACTATAGAAACCTAGAAATGTTTGACTTTCATTTGACTTCCACATGTTAGTATATTTTAGGTACAACTTTCAAAAGTGCCTAAGAAACTTAGGAGCCTAAGTCCCATTTTTAAAAGAGACTTAGGCACTGAGGGTCAGATTTTCAAAATATGTAGACACTTAAAAGATGCAGATAGTCACAAAGGCCCATTAATTTCAGTGGTGGTTAGGCCTCTAAATACTTTGAGGATCTGAGCTCTAATAGAACTTTCAAAAGTGCTTGCGCAGGTTAGGAGCCTGACTCCCATTGAAATCGATCCACCAGGTACCTATCTGCATCTGCAGGCACCTAACCTGGAAAATCTGGCCCTGAGAAGCCTGATTCCTATTGACTTTCCAAAGTCACTTTTGAAAATGGTGTTTAGCCTCCAAAGTCACTTAGTTGCTTTTGAAAATTTAGCCCTCAATCTAATATTAAAAAGCCATGAACGTAGGGATCTTGGTGAGATCTCTGAAGAGCTGTAAGCTGTAACTGGAGGATTTGGTTATTCAGACCTTTTGAAATTCCACATCATGTGTCATTACCTTTTCATTTTATTTGCAGGTTAGCATTTCTTTGCTTCAAATTGAAAACACCTTGATTTGGCTGATCACCTGGCACCAGTTCCATAGCTTATTGCTGGCTGAGATGAAAGCTTTCCCTTCCTTATTTGTGCTGTTTTAAAAGGCACTGTCCTGGAGAGACTCTCTTTTACTTGTGCTATATTTCCATTAAAAATAGTAAAACATTCTGTAGCAGTTAGCAATTGACTCAATGGAAAATTGTCTCTGTCACTTTGATACATTTTCCCCATTTAACTGGTCTTCAAAATTTTTAACAGATGTTTTAATTAAACAGTGTTCTAAAGATAATTATGCAAATTAATATCAGGCCTTGTTTCTCAGCTTTTTGCTCTGTCTCTTCAGACTTGCACAATTCTTTCTACTTTCTCTTCAGAAACTTCCACTGAGTTCAAGTCTCTCTGTCTATAGTCACACAGAATGGGTGATGCCTATTTTACTTATGTAGGAGCAGCTGTATCCTTATGCTTGCTTTTAAAATTATGTGAAAATCTGATTTATAGCTCACAAAATCCCCACACACCATGATGCTAAGTGTTTAGCATTTAATTAGTCAGCATAATAGAAAAACACCAAGTTCTAATACATTTTTGAATACAGTGAGGGAACTCCTGGCTCCCACACATTGCAAACCTCTTTAATCTGTATTTAAAATTAGTTACCACTAATAACTTCCATGATTCTAAGTTACCACAAATGATTTAAGCATGTTTTTTGGAGGACAGAAACCTTTAATTTCTTTTGTACTACTTACAGGATATAAACATATTAAATATTAGTAACAATTATGTTAGCATATACAATGCAAATTGTTAACACTGAATATAATTAACCATTGGAACAGATTACTAACGGATGTGGTCAATTCTCATCACTTTGAGTCTTTACATCACAACTGTATATTTTCCTAAAACACATGCTCTAGTTCAACCCCAAGTTGTTAGGATAGATGCAGAAATTACTAGGTAAATTTCTGTGGCCTGTATTAAACGTATTGATCCCTTCTGACTGTGAAATCTAGGCATTTTGCACGGTATAATATACCCATTTGAAATTGCAGTTGCCTGATTTATGGATGCAATAATCATTTGAGTATCAACTGTTCTTACTTTGAAGATGTTGTCCATAATGTACTTATGCACTAAAGTATTCTTACGTAAGAGGCACATTAGTTGTTCAAAGATAAGACTAATTTATATTTGCAGCCACAGCAAATATCACTACATAATGGTTAGTACTGACAACAGCTATTCTTTGCTTACTTACTAATGAAATCTCTGTGAATCCTTTGATGCTACTATTCTTTTTCTTGTTTAATTAGTCTTTATATTAGTTTAACATCGCATATGCCCAGATGGGGAACTTCTTTCCCATAGTAATGAGCAGCTACTTGCAGAAATAGTTTGATGGCATTAAAAGAAACTTAAGATCAATTTGCAACCAACAAGGAGCTAACTTTATAATGAATACTATTTGAAGTAAAGAGTTTGAGTAGTACAACAGTGGCAATGAAGTGATTTTAAATTATTTCCTGTTTACTGTCATGTGAATATTTAATCCATATTCTAAGCTGCACAGTATGAATTGTTGCAGATGACACCATGCAGCACAATGGTTTTCAAGTTTTTCAGTTTATTATATTGTTTTCAAAGTGCTGGTGTTCAGTGGTTTTGTGTACAGCTAGGAAATAGGAGTTTCATAAGCAGACATATTAAAAGAACTGGGAGGAGGACTGTTTTTTTCTGTAATTGAGGAAGATAACATCTTGTAAAATCCAGACTCTATCAAAGTTGCTGTTGTTGTTAAGCAGACTTGAGTGCATTGTTACTAGGGCTCCACTGAAATTTCAAGAACTGAAAAACAAAGGCCACATTTTTCAAGATTGGCATCTATGTTGCAAACACAAAATATTCCTGCATTTCCGTCGCATGTTCACACCAAGAAGTTAATGTAAAAATAAGTAATTATGCACATAGCTACCTGTTTTCAAGTACAATTGCCTATTTTGCACAGGCAAATGCCTGGGCAAAGGATACTTGAGTGTAACATAGGCAACGGCCTTTGAAAATTTGGGTGAAACTCTCATCTGTCTTAGGTTAAAAGTGATTACAGTACAGCTGTCAAATAATTTTGGATGTGCTTTGCTTTGGTTGTCAGTATATTCTATTCCATTTTGTGGCTTAAAATATGATGGGCAAAGAAGCTGTCCTTCCTGTCTTCTATTTCCTGTATGCCTGCCAATTCCTCTAAGTCAGCAAATCTGTAAACACCATTGTCTTCGTAAGAAACACAGTAACATTTAGGCATGGGAGGGATGTCAAAATTGAGAACATCTGCAGGGAATTAGTTGTCTTTCCCAACCTGCTCTAAAATCAGATCCACATTCTGGGCAGCATTCCTTTTCTGGGGCTTTATTAACAAAGTATCAAACAATAAGATAACATAATGTTGAGCTTTCCCCCCAGATTTGGATGCTCCTAGAGTTCTTATCTCAGGACTGCTCCACTCACACCCGACATCCTCCCTCACTTGTGTCTGGATAAGATAACACTCCACTTGCCATAATGAGTCAGCAGAACTTACTTCACCCTTTCCCAGAACAGCTTACATACTAGACTGGGGTGTTTCAGGACACACTACCAGGCTATTATACTGCTAATCACTTGCACTAAAGGTCAGAGCTGAACTTTTCTCCCTTGAGGACATCTTTCTGAACTATATTGGTTAGATGCAGTCACTTCAAAGGCCACACAATCCTAGTTTCAAAGTAGTTTAGCGTGCATATCTAAAACCACGTTTTGTAATATTTAAATGCCAATCACTCTCATGCAATAAGCATAGAAAATGTCAGATAGAATTGTAGCTAGTTGAACATTCACAAAGAATTTGGGGTTAGTTTTAAAAAACCTTGTATCTACATAATCTAATCCTATGAAAAACTAATTATCTGGTGTTTAGTTTGCTTTAGCAGTGTGTGTGTGTGTGTGTGTGTGTGTGTGAGGGGGTGGGGTGGAATTCACTATAATGAATTTCCCCTCTCCAACTAGAGGTGGGGTAGCTTCTCTGGGCTAAAAGCAGGTAAAAGAAAAACAAAGCCCCCCCTTTAAAGATCATCTCCCACTTCTGCCCCTGTTCTCATGGGAGCCCAGCCTCCTTCTGGGCCAGTGGCTGGGGCTTAGGCATCAGAAAAGTGAGGGGATTGGCTGATCGGTTGATTAGAAGAGTGCAATCAAATCCCATTGACTTCTGTGCACTTAAGAGTAGGGTTTATAAACCACTTACTTTAGCAGAATAAAGTTAAGAGGAATTTTCAGGAAAGGCAGACAATGAACTTAATTTAGATTGATATCTCCTTCAGAGTGATACATTTGTAAGGCTAGAAGAAAGGGCGGATGGAGACCTATTATTAATGAGACCACTAATATTAAGTTATTTGAGTCTAAGATTGTACTGAAGTAAAGTCACCGCAATACATTTTTTAGAAAAAGGAAAACCAACCTTCTGACATTGTATGAGAGACATTACCTATCCTGAAGCACTCAGTTGAAACAACCACTAAGATTTCACAGCCCCATGACCCTCACATGGTCCACCAGGAGTAGGAGGAATTCAAGCACCAGGAGTAGGAGGAAAAGGGCCAAGAGGTTACCATTATTTTGGGTGGTGTAACTGAAAACAGTCATGAAAATGCTGGGGGATTAAAGTCTCTTTTTGTATTTGTTTTATGTTTAATTTCTAGCACCGTGCATGAAAAACCCAGCAGGAAATTGTTAAGAGAAAACTAAAGGCATCTGCTTAAACTTGGCGTGGGTTTGTTCAATCTATAAAATCCTATATTAAGAATGTAATTATTAAAACCATTTTCCTTTGCATCTCCTGGCAATTTTGGAGGGAAAATTTCTGAAATTAACTTAACTGCCTTTTGAATCTATCAGACTCTAAAGGTTTCTCTGATCACAGTAGATGTGTTTGCCAAAATATTTTTAAATTCCTTTGTTTCTGGCAACTCTGAGTGAAGCAGTGTTCCCTGAGATATTCTGTAAAAGTGAAAGGAAGAAGATTCACCATGCTCAGTCCATAGAAAACTATCTACAAATCTTCAAAGGTGACACCTATACCGAGAATGAAATCTAAGTGGAACAAAGCTATTAGGGCACATTATGTACAAGTATTATAGTCCCCTTCCAGACTTCAGTTTAATTCTTTGCTGAAGTTGGCCAAAATTCTGTCCTTAGGGCTTTCAGAAAGGCATTACAAAAATATTGGGCCAGATTCTGATCTCACACTGGCATAAAACCAGAATATTTCTGACATCAATGGAGTTATTCCAGTCTTACAACAGTGTGACAGGATAATCTTATCTATCTATCTCTCATCTTACATTTGCATCCACCAATATCATATAATTACAAGGAAGGAAGTATTTTAAATAGTGCTCAAAATAGCCTTATGTAATTTTTTGATGTTAAACCAAAACAATTAGGTAACAAGACTACCTGTGCATCCTTCCTACAAAGATTTTGTCAAAGACCCATTTTACTTCATATACATAACATATGCATCAGAATTTATGGTTTCAAAATAATATTTACACTCCTTTATTTTAACCACACATCCATATATTCACATTATTTCCTCCCAATTTTCCTCAGAAATGTCTATAGTGTTGCCAAAAATGTAGTGGGTATCATATGAAGTTTTGAGTACTAGAATGAAAACTGCAGTGTGTCTTCATTCCATATCCATCTTGAATATATTTCTTCTCTCCTACTTTTTAAAAATGATTTTCGACTGCAAGCATACCTTATTAGATAAGAAAAATAGTACCAAAGATCAAGAAATCACAAGAAAGATGTTGCAAAGTTACAAGTATGATTACACTTTTGCAATACCAATGCTGGGATCAGCCCTCATGCAAGTTAGAACAGCCTAAAAGTTGCTCTAATTTAGGCTAGGAGGCCAGGATCAGGTAGTGGAAAGTCATGTATGTGGGCTTTTCCTACTCAAAGAGAAACCCCAGTTTTCTCTCAGGGCAGGTTTCTGGCTGCTTTGTCCTACCTGAGCAGTGCAAATCACTTGGAAAGGGCCTAGTAGATCTGTCCTTGAGTGTTTCCCTGTGTTGTCAATAAGGGTCTGATCTTTCACATAATAGAACCTGAGCGTGCTCAGAACATGAAGGAAACACTCAGCACCTCTCAGGGTTGGAGGCTGGACGGAAAGGAAACACTTTTCCATTATCAGAGGGGTAGCCGTGTTAGTCTGGATCTGTAAAAGCAGCAGAGTCCTGTGGCACCTTATAGACTAACAGACGTATTGGAGCATGAGCTTTCATGGGTGAACTCTTTGCTGCTTTTACTTTTCCATTAGTGTGCTGCTCTGCTTTTATGCCGTTTAATACGTCTAAACAATGAGGAGTCCTTGTGGCACCTTAGAGACTAACAAATTTATGAAGTGGGTTTTAGCCCACGAAAACTTATGCCAAAATAAATTTGTTAGTCTCTAAGGTGCCACAAGGACTCCTCGTTGTTTTTGCTGATACAGATTAACATGGCTGCTACTCTGAAACCTGTCACCATTTAAATACTGTATTGTGAAATAACCAGAGAAACTTATGCAAAATTACTGTTTCTAATAACAATGCCCAGTACAATGGCAATAAGAGACCTGTAAGATTGGCAAGAAAACTCTTCGGGATAGGCACCATCTTTTATTGTGTGCTCACAGAACATTTCACCCAATGGGGCCTCAATACAGATAACAAGCAAACACAATTACATTAAATAAGCTAAAATTATTAGCGATATAGACTCTTCTATTTCAAATTCATAAACCAACCACTTCTGACAGGATTAGATAAAAATGTTCCATGCTGTACCCTTTTCTTATGTGTCTGTTACTGGCCACATGGAATATTGGACAAAGTGAACCAGCTCTATAATCCAGTAGGACAGCGTCTATGTTCCTATGATTTTTTTTTTTAATTTAAGTCCTTATGAAGAAAGATGTGAGGCGCTTTTAGGGGCAGGACTCTCCTTTCTACAGGGACAGAATGTTAAAGAAAAACAAATTGGCCTAAGATACATATGCACAGACAGGATGTGGCAAATTCCTGCAGACTTAGTGTACCAGAACAAACACAAACAGAGAGAGAGAGAGAGAGAGAGAGAGTGAGTGAGAGAACTCCACAAAAGGACTCATAAGGTCAAAATGAACAAGTCTACATAAAATTAGACCACGATGGATTAGAAAATAGCAAGAGAGGATTGTAAAACATACAATGTGTTCTTCTTCGAGTGATTGCTCATATCCATTCCAGTTAGGTGTGTGCACGCCGTGTGCACTTTCGTCGGAAGACTTTTACCCTAGCAACCCCAGTGGGTCGGCTGAGCGCCCCCTGGAGTGGCGCCATAACGGTACCGCATATATACCTCAGCCGACCTACCCGACCCTCAGTTCCTTCTTACCACCCATGTCGGTCGTTGGAACAGTGGAGTGCAGCTTGTCTGACCTCCGCTTCCCTAGCTTCCTCATAGTTTTTCTCTGTAAAAATGTGTACATAGTTACTATCTTAGCTTAGGTTTTCTTGTTTTTGATAGTTTAAAATCAGTTTAGTGTTAGATAGTTAGCGGGTTCGGGGGTGAGCCCCACCCGCACCCGGGACCAGAGCATATGCCCGGCTCCCCGGGTTTCAAGCCGTGCTCGGCCTGCCGCAGGCCTATGCCTACAGGAGATCCTCATAGCTCCTGTTAGAAGTGTTTAGGAGAGTCGCACTTATCTACTAAGTGCCCAATTTGCAAGGCTTTCAAGCCTCGCACAAAGAGGGAAAGAGACATTAGGCTTAAACAACTCCTAATGGAGGCAGCCTTAACCCCTCTGGCCGCGGCACCGCCCGCTGTCCCTCTGGACTCTCGCAGCGCTGCCACGGCGCCGGGCCACTCTGCTGTGCCACCGAAAGCGCCATCGGCACCGAAACCGGCACAAAGATGCTCTCTCTCACCGAAGGTGAAGAAGGGAAAAGCCGCTGCCTCTACGGCACCGCCGGGTCCGAAGCACCAGAGTGCGCCCCGTCCGGACCGCCCGGCACCGAAACCTGCCACGGCACCCGTTCCTCCGCTGCAGACGCTTCTGCTGGCACCGGCGACTCCGGCCCCTGAGAGGCCGTCGAGCCCGGCACCTGTGACCTTCCCAGCTCCGGCCGCGGTGGAGATGCCACTGCCGTCAACTCCAGAGGCCTTCAAGGCGGCACGGGACCTCATCGCATTGACAGACCCGGCTGTGCCACTGCCCCCGGCACCGCCGGTGCGGGCGCCCCGCTCCATGGGCAAGCCGTCAATGTTTAAGCCGCCTGCCGGCACCGACTCTGACTGGCACTGATCCCATTCCCGTTCTCGGCACCGCTCACGCTCTCGACGCCGATCTCGATCTGGGCGCCGATCGCAACACCGCTCGCAGTCCCGGCACCGCTCAATCACGCGGCACCGGTCAGACTCGCAGCACCGGTCATTCTCCCGCTCTCCGACTCGTCACTCCTGGCACCGATCAAGCTCTCGGTACCGATATGGCCGTCGCTACTCGCGGAGTTGCTCCCGGCACCAATCATGGAGATCCTGGTCGACCTCCCAGCACCGTGCCGGTCGCAGGTCCCATTCTTGCTCCTGCTCTCGATATCGTGATGCCTCCCGGCACCGGTCACCACAGAGGCGGGAAATGAGATCCGTGGGCACTTCGGCGCAGGGCTTATCTGCTCCACCTTGGCCCTCTCGACACGCCTCGGCCTCTTCGCACGCCGACAGCTACTATGTCGATGACCATGACTCTCAGGTCCCTTCGGGAGTTTTCCGGCAGGCCCATCCCATGGACCAAGACACTCATCAGTGGGGTTATTGGACCCCTTGGGCTTACCACCAAGCCCAAGGCCCTCCTGTGCCTCCCACGCGTACTGTGCCACACGAGTCACGCATCCCAGAGGCTACTATAAGCCGCCCCCCAGTTGACACTGAGATACCATCCGCTGCGGAGGAAGGTAATCAGCCTGCCCAGGAACCTCTGGAGCAGAAACCTTCACAGGGCCCAGATGCTGACCAAGATGCCATCCTGCCCGGCGTTTCTTCCTCCTCCTCTTCCCCGGATGAGGCGGTGGCAGGCTCGTCATCGGCAGGTCCCCCGCCAATTGACTTACGGGCACACCAGGAGCTCCTTCGCAGGGTGGCACTGCGAATGGATCTGCAGGCTGAGGAGGTATCGGAAGTAAATGATCCGATAGTCACCATTTTGTCCGCGGACGCTCCAACCCGCATAGCTCTCCCCTTCATAAGGACTATCCAGGCGAACGCTGATACCTTATGGCAGACTCCGTCCTCTATTGCACCCACAGCCCAAGGGGTGGAACACAGATACATGGTCCCTTCCAGGGGATATGAGCATTTGTATGTGCACCCTGCCCCCTCGTCCTTGGTGGTGCAGTCTGTCAACGACAAAGAGCGGCACGGCCAGCAAGGCCCGGCTCCTAAGTCAAAGGAGGCCAAGCGAATGGACTTGCTTGGTCGCAAGGTCTACTCTGCCAGTGCCCTACAGATCCGAGTGGCTAACCAGCAGGCCTTGCTAAGCCGGTACGGACATGACACTTGGGCTGAGGTAGAGAAATACAAAGATCTCCTGCCTCAGGATTCCCGACAGGAGTTCGCAGCCTTCGTAGAGGAAGGTAAAAAGGTAGCACGCACCTCCTTACAGGCCTCCTTGGATGCGGCTGACTCGGCAGCACGTATGGTGGCCTCGGGTGTTACCATGCGCTGGATCTCTTGGCTCCAGAGTTCGATGCTTCCTCCTGAAGTTCAATACACCATTCAGGACCTTCCCTTTGATTCGAAGGAGCTCTTCTCTGAAAAGACGGACTCCAGGCTTCAGAATCTAAAGGACAACAGGGTTATCATCCATACTTTGGGGATGCATACCCCAGCTAACCAGAGGCGTCCGTTCCATCCCCAGTTTAACCGCCCCTACTATATGCCTCGCTACAGGCAAGACTCTGGTCAACGGCGGGGTCGTGGGGGCCGTGGGCGACGGCCTGGCAACCAGCCTTCCCAAGGGCGAACCCCTTCTAAGCCATCGGGACCTAAACCATCCTTTTGAAGATGCGCCCGGGGACGGCATACCGGATCTCTCTCCAGATCCCTCCCTGCCCTTTTCCAACCGCCTCTCCTATTTCCTCCCAGCGTGGGCTCGGCTGACCACGGATGCCTGGGTCCTACGCACGTTGGAACGTGGTTACCAACTCCAATTCGTTTCACCTCCACCTTCCCACCCTCCTTCCCGGTCCCTCTTCAGGGACCCCTCTCACGAGCAACTCCTCTTACAAGAGGTGCGCTCGCTCCTAGCCATCGGAGCGGTGGAGAAGGTTCCGGACGCGGAACGGGGCAAGGGGTTTTATTCCTGTTATTTTTTGATCCCCAAGTCCAAAGGAGGCCTTCGACCCATCCTCGACCTGCGAGACCTCAACGCATACATGTTGAAGTTGAAGTTCCACATGGTATCCCTCGGGACCATTATCCCTACTTTGGATCCAGGAGACTGGTATGCCACCCTCGATATGAAGGACGCTTATTTTCATATCGCCATCTTCCCACCACACAGACGCTTCCTCCGCTTCACAATCGCTCACCTGCACTTCCAGTTTGCGGTCCTCTCCTTCGGCCTCTCCACGGCCCCAAGGGTGTTCACAAAGTGCATGGCCGTTGTCGCCGCCCACCTCCGTCGACGCGGCATCTCCGTTTTTCCCTACCTGGACGACTGGCTCATCAGGGGGGACTCACAGGCCACGGTCCAGCAACAGGTCGCAGAGATCAGAGACTTATTCACACGCCTAGGTCTAGTTCTCAACATAGAGAAGTCCACCTTAGTTCCAATTCAGAGGTTGGATTTTATTGGCGCGACCCTGGACTCCTCTCTAGCCAGAGCCTTCCTTCCGCAGCTCCGGTTCCAGGCCCTTACATAGCTAATCCGCGACCTTCAGGCCTCTCGGATGACCTCGGCCCGTGCTTGTCTCCGCCTCCTCGGTCACATGGTGGCTTGCACACACGTGACTCCGTTTGCCAGGCTCCACCTCCGCCCGCTTCAGCTGTGGCTCCACTCCAGATACCACCCTCACAGGGACCCTCTGGATACCCTACTCACCATCCCAGCGGGTGTCCTTCAATCCCTGGATTGGTGGCTGACCCCTTCCCACGTATGTGCGGGGGTCCCATTCCAGGCTCCTCAACCTTCCCTGTCCCTGACAACGGACGCCTCGTCCCTTGGATGGGGATCTGTAGTGAGTCGGTGTGGCTCCCCTCCTGCCCGGCAGAGGGAGCTGCCCTGCCAACACCTCAGTGGGCGGAACTTCCGCCCCCAGTCCCCGCCCCCCGGAAGTCAAGGGGCGGGGCAGGAAGTAGAAAAGGCGCACGCCCAAGCTCAGTCAGCACCCAGCCGTCGCCGAGAGCAGACGTGCCTGCGGGAGCTCCCGGCTGGGAGCCCTCCTCGGCCCAAGGTAACTGCCCTGCCTGGCCGGAGCTTCCCCTCGCCCACTACCCAGAGGAGCCCGCGGAGCCTACCCGGAGCCCGTACTGGGAGGAGCCCCCAGGATTGCCGAGCGCTCGCTACTAGGAGGAGCCCCCTCGGCCCTGCTGTTACCCAGAGGAGCCGCCCGAGCAGTCCTGGCCCAACTTCCCAGAGGAGCTGCCGGACCTGCCGCCAAGCCCTCCACCGGAGCCGATGCAGACCGACTGGCCTGAACTGGGTGCGACGGACGAGGTAGGCCTTGAGGGGGAGATGGAGTGTAGCCCGGGGGTAGCCGACCCTTGTCCGGCTGAGGGCACGGATGTGCCCATGTCAGTGTGTTGCGGCCAGGATCCCCACTGACTGCAGCGGGTCCACGCCGCTGCTAGGGCCCCGGGCTGGGACACAGTGGAGTGGGTGGGCCTGTGTCCCCCCCTGCCACCCCACTCACAGGTGGCAGTCTCCCCCTCAACCCAGCACTCCGGCACAGAAGCTTGCACTTGCCTGTTGCTGCTCAGCCCTGCCTGAGGGTCTGAGCTAGAGCTGCTGTTTGCTGCCCCGCCCTGACTTAGGGCTTGGGCTTACAGACTGAACTGCTGCTCAGCCCTGCCTGAGGGTCTGAGCTCTGCCTCTTGCTGTTACCCTGCCCTGCTCCAGAGGGCCAGGGCTTATTTGTACTGCTGTTGCCCTGCCCCGCTCCAGAGGGCCAGGGCTTATTTGGACTGCTGTTGCCCTGCCCTGCTCCAGAGGGCCAGGGCCTATTTGTACTGCTCTTTGCCTAGCGCCGGCACCAGAGGGCCCGGCGATCTAACGTTGTTCTCAGTGACTCCTAAAGACTAGCAGGTGAACAGAAGTGAGTCGGTGCGGCTCCCCTCCTGCCCGCTGGAGGGTCGAGCCCCGACCGACCGAATACATTGGCACCTGACCAGGGACTTGAACCTAAGCCCTGTGAGAAAGGGCTAGAAGAGGGGCCAACGATTGCCAAGTCGGCCCCAATACCCAAATGGAGATGGAGCGCATAATCCAGCTGATCGTGGAAAGTCAGGAGCGGCAGCTGGCCACCCAGCTGCAGCATCAGCATCAGCAGCAGGCGACCCAGCGGGAGGACCAGCAACAGAGGGATGCAGCCCACCTCCAGCTGCAACAAGGCCTGCACACAGCCCAGCTGGAACAGCAGCAGCAGTTGCTGCAACAGCTGGGGGCCCAGCTGCAACAGCTGCTAGTCGCTCACCCTCGTCCCGCGGAGGGACCCGCCGGCGAGGGGTCAGGACCACCCCGGATGGCGGCCCCCCTCCGCTTAACCAAGATGGGCCCGGACGATGACCCCGAGGCCTTTCTAATAACCTTCGAGCGGGTGGCCCTGGTCGCCGGCTGGGCCCGGGACCAGTGGGCCACGCTACTCGCCCCTTATTTAACCGGGGCGGCGCAGACGGCGTACCGAGGACTCCCTACGGAGGACGCCCGGCAGTATGACCGAGTAAAGGCTGCCATATTAGACGCGCTAGACGTCAGCCCGGAGACATACCGGCAGAGGTTCCGAAGCCAGGTGTACCCCACGGGAACTCGGGCCCACGTGGTCGCACAGACGCTAAAAGAGAACTGCCGGCGGTGGCTCCAACCAGGCGAGCGGACGGCGGAGGAAGTCACTGAACAGGTCGTCCTCGAACAATTCATTCACACCCTGCCGTCCCGGGGCAGGGCATGGGTCCTACGTCACCGGCCCACGACTCTGGCCGAGGCCGTAAGCCAGATGGAAGATTTCCTCACCGCTGAAACGGCGGTAGGACCCCCCTGTCACCCTCCCGGGGCCAGGGTAGACACCTCACGGGCGGAAAGGAAGGGGGAATCCCCCAGTGAAACCCGGCAGGTAGGACACAGACCGAGCTATCACCCGGAGCCCCGGGCCCGAGGCCGGGAGACAACCCCTTGGACCGGGCCCACGCCCATCCGCCCCGGAACCCCGGGGCCCCGTCGGAGCCCGCCTCGCGGGCCGACCCAAATGGCCCCTCGGACCCGGCGACCTGAGCTCGGCCCCTGTTTTGGCTGTGGGAAGCGGGGGCACCTGCAGCGGGATTGTCCAGGGATGGACTGTAGCTTTGGCCAGGTCTGGGCAGGACACAACCGAGCGCGACTGCCTCAGGACCCCAAGCTAACCGTCCCGGTGGTTGTCGGCCACCAGTCCGCACGGGCCCTAATTGACTCCGGCTGTGGCCAGACCCTAGTGCGCCAGGACTTGGGACCCCCGGCCGACTCCCGCTTAGGAACAATCCAGCTACAATGCATACATGGGGATGTCAAGCCCTATCCTAGTGCCAGAGTCTCGTTGACGGTTGAAGGGGTCACTCGGGATCTGGTAGTCGGCCTGGCGCAGGGCCTGGCCTACCCTGTCATCCTGGGGCGGGACTGGCCCGCCTTCGAGGAACTCTTGCGGGTCAAGCCGGTCTTCGAAGCAGACACCCCGGAACACTTGTCCAAAGACCCGGCGGACACCGTAGGAGAGGGGCCGGGACCCACCCGAGAGGAGGAACCACACCGGGAGCCCCCGGAGGGGCCCCGCTTTGACAATGACTTCTGCCAGGACCAGAGAACGGACCCTACCCTCCGCGCCTGTTACGAGCAACTCGCGGCCATAGGCGGGTCCGTGATTGAACCCCAGCGAGCTGCTCAGTGGCCCCACTTTGAGTTGCGTCGGGACCGCCTGTACCGAATGGACCGGGACCCGCGGGCCCGGGAGCCCCGGACTCAGCTACTGGTTCTCCAGTGCCATCGGCGGGCCGTGCTGAAGCTGGCTCACGACGTCCCAGCCGCCGGACACCTGGGGCAAGAGAAGACCCTATCCCGGGTTCTAGGGTGGTTTTTCTGGCCGGGGATCCACCAGGATATAAAGCAGTACTGCCGGTCCTGCCCAGAATGCCAGCTAGCAGCCCCTCCAGGAGTACCCCGGGCACCCTTGGTCCCCAAGCCCCTCATGGAGATACCCTTTGAGAGGGTCGCCATGGATCTTGTGGGTCCGCTCCCCAAAACAACGACCTGGTTTCAGCATGTTCTCGTCCTTGTGGACTACGCCACCCGGTTTCCAGAAGCCATCCCCTTGAGGAGTATTACGGCCCGGACCATAGCCGGGGAATTGATGAAGATTTTCGCCCGGGTGGGGCTTCCCCGGGAGATATTGACGGACCAAGGGACCAGCTTCACCTCCCGGCTGCTCCAACAGGTGTGCGGCATCTTAGGGATCAAGCAACTCCATACGTCCGTCTATCACCCGCAAACGGACGGACTAGTTGAGCGCTTCAATAGAACCCTTAAAAACATGATGCGCAAGTTCCCTCCCGAGGAGCTCCGTCATTGGGATCAGTTCCTGCCTGCCCTGTTAGCGATCCGGGAAGTTCCCCAGACATCGACACAGTTCTCGCCCTTTGAGCTTGTCTACGGCCGCCGCCCCTGGGGACTCCTGGACCTGGTGCGGGAGGCCTGGGAACAGACGACCTCCCCGACACAAGGTCTTTTAGACTATGTCATCCAGCTACAGGAGTACCTTACCCAGGCAGGAGCCCTAGCCAGAGAGAATTTGAGGGCGGCCCAACGCCGACAGGAGCGGACCTACAATCGAGGAGCCCAGGTCCGCGAATTTTCGCCAGGGGACCGCGTCTTGCTCCTCCTGCCGTCCAGTGAGTCTAAACTACTGACCCGCTGGCAGGGGCCGTATGAGGTGGTTAAGAAGACAGGACCCGTCACCTATGAGGTTCGTCAGCCGGGCAAGCGCAAGGCGACCCAACGAGACCATGCCAACGCAGACTTCCTGTCTCGTATCGGAGAGATGGAAGAGCCTGGCCCCGATGAACGGGACCAGACTTAAGGGGGGGGGTGTAGTGAGTCGGTGTGGCTCCCCTCCTGCCCGGCAGAGGGAGCTGCCCTGCCAACACCTCAGTGGGCGGAACTTCCACCCCCAGTCCCGCCCCCCGGAAGTCAAGGGGCGGGGCAGGAAGTAGAAAAGGCGCACGCCCAAGCTCAGTCAGCACCCAGCCGTCGCCGAGAGCAGACGTGCCTGCGGGAGCTCCCGGCTGGGAGCCCTCCTCGGCCCAAGGTAACTGCCCTGCCTGGCCGGAGCTTCCCCTCGCCCACTACCCAGAGGAGCCCGCGGAGCCTACCCGGAGCCCGTACTGGGAGGAGCCCCCAGGATTGCCGAGCGCTCGCTACTAGGAGGAGCCCCCTCGGCCCTGCTGTTACCCAGAGGAGCCGCCCGAGCAGTCCTGGCCCAACTTCCCAGAGGAGCTGCCGGACCTGCCGCCAAGCCCTCCACCGGAGCCGATGCAGACCGACTGGCCTGAACCGGGTGCGACGGACGAGGTAGGCCTTGAGGGGGAGATGGAGTGTAGCCCGGGGGTAGCCGACCCTTGTCTGGCTGAGGGCACGGATGTGCCCATGTCAGTGTGTTGCGGCCAGGATCCCCACTGACTGCAGCGGGTCCACGCCGCTGCTAGGGCCCCGGGCTGGGACACAGTGGAGTGGGTGGGCCTGTGTCCCCCCCTGCCACCCCACTCACGGGTGGCAGTCTCCCCCTCAACCCAGCGCTCCGGCACAGAAGCTTGCACTTGCCTGTTGCTGCTCAGCCCTGCCTGAGGGTCTGAGCTAGAGCTGCTGTTTGCTGCCCCGCCCTGACTTAGGGCTTGGGCTTACAGACTGAACTGCTGCTCAGCCCTGCCTGAGGGTCTGAGCTCTGCCTCTTGCTGTTACCCTGCCCTGCTCCAGAGGGCCAGGGCTTATTGAACTGCTGTTGCCCTGCCCTGCTCCAGAGGGCCAGGGCTTATTGAACTGCTGTTGCCCCGCCCTGCTCCAAAGGGCCAGGGCTTATTGAACTGCTGTTGCCCCACCCTGCTCCAGAGGGCCAGGGCTTATTGAACTGCTGTTACCCCGCCCTGCTCCAAAGGGCCAGGGCTTATTGAACTGCTGTTGCCCTGCCCTGCTCCAGAGGGCCAGGGCTTATTGAACTGCTGTTGCCCCGCCCTGCTCCAAAGGGCCAGGGCTTATTGAACTGCTGTTGCTCTGCCCTGCTCCAAAGGGCCGGGCTTATTTGAACTGCGGTTGCCCTGCCCTGCTCCAGAGGGCCTGGGCTATTTGAACTGCTGTTGCCCCGCCCTGCTCCAGAGGGCCTGGGCTATTTGAACTACTATTGCCCAGCCCCTGCTCCAGAGGGCCAGGGCTTATTTGTACTGCTGTTGCCCTGCCCTGCTCCAGAGGGCCAGGGCTTATTTGGACTGCTGTTGCCCTGCCCCGCTCCAGAGGGCCAGGGCTTATTTGGACTGCTGTTGCCCTGCCCTGCTCCAGAGGGCCAGGGCCTATTTGTACTGCTCTTTGCCTAGCGCCGGCACCAGAGGGCCCGGCGATCTAACGTTGTTCTCAGTGACTCCTAAAGACTAGCAGGCGAACAGAAGTGAGTCGGTGCAGCTCCCCTCCTGCCCTCTGGAGGGTCGAGCCCCGACCGACCGATTACAGGATCCCATCTCGGCGATCTTCGGACTCAAGGCCTTTGGTCGCTGCAGGAATTGAACATGCACATCAACGTCAGGGAGCTCCAGGCAGTACTCCTGGCATGCCGGGCGTTCCAAACTCGCCTCCACGGCCGTTGTGTCTTGATCTGTACGGACAACACAACGGCCATGTACTATATCAACAAGCAAGGCGGGACCCGCTCATCCCCCCTCTGCGACGAGGCGATCCTACTGTGGGAATTCTGCATAGCCCACTCAATACATCTAGTAGCATCGTTCCTTCCTGGCGTCAAGAACACCATCGCGGATCGCCTGAGCAGGTCCTTTCTCTGCCACGAGTGGTCGCTGAGAGCAGACATCGCTCATGCCATTTTCCAACAGTGGGGATTTCCCCATGTAGACTTGTTTGCGTCCCGATTGAACCGCAAATGCCAGGAGTTTTGCTCCTTTCAAGGCCTGGCACCGGGCTCTCTGTCGGACAGGTTTCTCCTTCCATGGACTCGTCACCTGTTCTACGCCTTTCCTCCGTTTTCCCTCATACACAACGTCCTGCTGAAGCTCCGACAGGACAAGGCACGTCTCATCTTAATTGCGCCAGCGTGGCCCAGGCAACACTGGTTCACCACGCTGCTCCGTCTATCGGTAGCCAGCCCAATTCCTCTGCCGCTTCACCCAGACCTTATAACACAGGA
The DNA here is from genome assembly GCF_016161935.1 of Mauremys reevesii. Lineage (NCBI taxonomy): Eukaryota > Metazoa > Chordata > Testudines > Geoemydidae > Mauremys > Mauremys reevesii. The sequence goes on along the minus strand of NC_052625.1, from coordinate 151,490,344 downwards.
TCACGGCACTCTCCGTCACCTGGACCTGCCGGCCCTCCACCTCACGGCGTGGCTCCTCAGTGGCTAGACCAGACGGAGTTGCGCTGCTCTGCTCCCATGCAGCACGTTTTATTGAGCAGCAGAAAGCCTTCCACTCGATCTACCTACCTGGCCAAGTGGAAGCGCTTCGCTTGCTGGGCTCAAGCGCGTGACGCTATTCCTTCAGAACTCCCGCTTCCAATGGTCCTTGACTATCTCTGGTCGCTGAAACAGCAAGGTCTTGCACTGTCCTCCATCAAAGTGCACTTAGCGGCCATCTCCGCTTTCCACCCCGGTGAGGGGGGATATACGCTGTTCTCTCACCCGCTGACTACTCGTTTCAGAAAGGGCCTTGATCGTCTCTACCCCCAGGTGTGTCATCCGACTCCCACCTGGGACCTCAGTCTGGACCTCAACAGGCTCATGTCTCCACCCTTTGAGCCGCTAGCCACCTGCTCCTTGCTGTACCTCTCATGGAAGACGGTTTTTCTCGTGGCTATCACATCCGCCAGGCGGGTCTCTGAGCTAAAAGCGCTCATGGTGGACCCGCCGTACACCGTTTTTCATAAGGACAAGGTGCAGCTACGTCCACATCCCGCATTTCTCCCGAAGGTAGTGTCCGCGTTCCACAATAACCAGGATATCTTCCTTCCAGTTTTCTTTCTAAAGCCTCACGCATCTCCGCGAGAGCAACGACTTCACTCCCTCGATGTTCGCAGGGCATTGGCTTTCTATGTTGATCGGACAAGACCGTTCTGCAAATCCCCGCAACTGTTTGTGGCAATTGCTGACCGGATGTGAGGTCTTCCTATCTCGTCGCAACGAATCTCCTCATGACTCACAGAGTGCATTCGCACCTGCTATAACTTGGCTAATGTCCCCTTGGGCCATCTCACCGCCCACTCTACCAGGGCCCAGGCGTCCTCCGCAGCCTTTCTGGCGCAAGACCCTATACAAGAGATATGCCGAGCGGCGACCTGGTCATCCGTCCATACTTTCGCCTCACACTACGCCCTGGTCCAACAGTCGAGAGATGATGCAGCCTTTGGCTCTGCGGTCCTGCATACCACCACGTCTCACTCCGACCCCACTGCCTAGGTAAGGCTTGGGAATCACCTAACTGGAATGGATATGAGCAATCACTCGAAGAAGAAAAAACGGTTACTTACCTTTGTAACTGTTGTTCTTTGAGATGTGTTGCTCATATCCATTCCACACCCACCCTCCTTCCCCACTGTCGGAGTAGCCGGCAAGAAGGAACTGAGGGTCGGGTGGGTCGGCTGAGGTATATATGCGGTGCCGTTATGGCGCCACTCCAGGGGGCGCTCAGCCGACCCACTGGGGTTGCTAGGGTAAAAGTCTTCCGACGAAAGTGCACGCGGTGCGCACACACCTAACTGGAATGGATATGAGCAACACATCTCGAAGAACAACAGTTACAAAGGTAAGTAACCGTTTTTTCTGTTACACTGGGGTTAGTTTCTTGGTGCCAGATATCTTAAGATCTATTTCTCTTTCTTGAGGAAAATATTAGTGTGTGGTTACGATCTGTCAATCTATTCAAATATCATATCTAATGAAATATATTTAGAGAAAACAATACTATCGGATGCCTTCTTCTCAAATGCGTTGTATTGGAGGGAATTTTTCATTTTCCCCTCCTTAAGGCCAAACTATATTTGGGTTTGCATATTCCAAACACTTGAGAAGCAGTATCACCTAGTGGGTAGCATAGAGGATTGAGTGTCCAAAGTCCTAGGATCTACCCCTGGCTTTTCCACTGACCTGCCGTGTGACCTTGGAAAGTCACTTATTTCTCTGTCCCTAAAGCCCAGTTTCCATTAAAGAAATTCTCACTGGTGTTACTACATCAGTGAAGCTACCTCCAATGTAGACTTGTTGAACTGGCACAAAGCAGGGTACACACCAGTGCAATTTACAGGATTCAGCTGTTCAGATGATACTAGGTTAAACTGCAATGGTGTAATCCCCACTTTGTGTCACTGTAGCACATCTGCATGTGTTACACTAGTGACACTTTCCTGAAGACGAGGCCTAAAGGTACATCTGCGCAGCAGCTGGGAGGTGTAATTCCCAGCGTAGGTACACATACGTGCACTAGCTAGGTTTCAGAGTAGCAACTGTGTTAGTCTGTATCCACAAACAGAACAGGAGTACTTGTGGCACCTGAGAGACTAACAAATTTATTTGAGCATAAGCTTTCGTGGACTACAGCCCACTTCATCAGATGCATAGAAAGGAACATATAGTAAGAAGATATATATACATACAGAGAACATGAAAAGGCGGTAGTTGCCCAATGAACTCTAAGAGGCTAATTAATTAAGATGAGCTATTATCAGCAGGAGAAAAAAAGCTGATAGTAGCTCATCTTAATTAATTAGCCTCTTAGAGTTGGTATGGCAACTTCCACTTTTTCATGTTCTCTGTATGTATATATATCTTCTTACTATATGTTCCATTCTATGCATCTGATGACGTGGTCTGTAGCCCACAAAAGCTTATGCTCAAATACATTTGTTAGTCTCTCAGGTGCCACAAGTACTTCTGTTCTTTATGTGCTAGCTAGTGCCTAAAAATAGCAGTGTTGCCATGGCGGCATGAACAGTGGCTCAGGCTAGCAACTCAAGTATGTACCTAGGGAATTGGGCAAGATTATTCTTTGGAGGCCAGCCCATGCTGCCCAGGCTGCTGCAGCCACACTGGGTTGTTTTTTGTTTTTTTTTTTTTGCAATAGCTGCAGCAGAACATGACATACGCTATTAGGAGGTGCTCCTGCTCCCATTGAAGTTAATGGCGAAACTCATAATTAGAATAATAGCCATACTGTGAAAAATGCCCCTTGCTTTTGTTTGCTTGTTCTAGTTCTGCATATTTCACCACAAAGCAAAAGCAGACGGAACATACCATGGTTTGACTTGTGAGCGTTAAATATACCAGACAATGCAGGCTCTATCCACAAAAGTGAGTAACCCTGGCCAGGAAATGGACATAGCCATGGAATGCAGGGATTTGGTGCCTTGTCTGAGCACCCCCTGCCAGCACAGCTCCTGTGGTGCTCCGTACTTTGCTCTAGTGGATTAAACATGAATCTGGGAGTCAGAAGCCCTGGATTCTAACCCCTATTATCAACAGAGACTCACTGTGTGACCTTGGGCAAGACATCTATCTGTCTCATCCTCAGATGGTCTATTAACTAGCTTTAATTCCAGAATGGCAGGTCAGTTTCCCTCAAGAGGTTAAAAATATTCTCTCCTTTGTTTTGAGTATAAGCATATCAATCTTCAGGCCAAAAAAAGCTTTCATTTCAAAGTTATGCAAATAATCCTTATAATGAACAGGACCCTGCTAAACCCATTAACTACACAACCATGTAATTGTCTGGTGATAAGCTTACAGTCCATGCAGGGCCAGCTTTAGGCCAATTCCCTCGATTCCCCAGAATCAGGCTCTGCGCCTAAGAGGGCCCTGCACCCGTGCCTAAGAGGGCCCCGCGCCTTAGGCATCTAAGCTTTTTATTATTTTTTTTTACTCACCCGGCGACGGGGGGGTGTGAGGGTGTCCGCTCCGGGTGTTCGGCGGCATTTCGGCAGCGGAAGGTCCTTCAGTGCCGCGGAAGACCTGGAGCAGACCCCCCGCAGCTGAAGTGCCACCGAAGCCCCGGACCACCGCCGGGTATTCGAATCGGACCCCGCTGTTCATAAAGTCGGCCCTGAGTCCATGTAGACATGCATGCAGCACACTAAAGGCACATAGGTATGCAATATGCAGAGACCATTGACAGTGGCAGTGAATCAATGACAAGGTTGAGAGTAAGCAATGTCAGAGGCAGAGGTGAAAGTAAACCAGTACGGTATGGTGTATTGGTAAGAGCCGGTACACAGCTGACCATACTGGTGGTGGTCGGGAGCCTCTGGGCTCTGGCAGTGATTTAAAGGGCCCAGGGCTCCTTTAAACCTTTAAATCGCTGCTGGAGCCCTGGGGTGGCACTAGCAGCGGTGGCGGCCGGGAGGCCTGGGCCCTTTAAATTGCCACCGAGCTGCGCTGAAGGGCTGGCTGGGAGAGTCTGGCCCTAGTCCTGCCTCTTCCAGTTGAGCCCAAACACACACAACTTGCTCAGGACCCTGGCCACCCTGTGTACCCGTAAGTCCCTTAAGTTCCTTTCAGCCCTGGACAGAGGGTGCAGAGATCACAGAATGAAAGGGGAAAATAGCAGGGGCAGAGAACAATGGGTGTTGCAACTTATGATTTTACTGAAAACTGAAAAGAGTCCTGAAAGCTGAATCGAGAGGATTCTAGTTTATAGGGTGGCAGGAATAAAAAATATGCAGAATGGGAGTCACAGCTGGACAAAGTTTTAGTTACATATGAATTAAATTATTTAAAAACTGGATTGTTCTAAACAATCTAGAATACATTATAAAGGAAAAAAACCTGTATGATCCCTTGGGTGATGGGAAAGAATTACCCAATACATTGTTTCCATCTCTTGTATTTATGGTATAATTCAAGTTAGATTGATAACATAGCTGCATAATGCTCCAAATTAGTAGCCTTAGTTTCAAGGTGGTCTCCAGCACACAATATTATTGCACGTATACCACACATTTGATTTGTATTATTCTAAAAGCATGTGCCAAATTGCTTTCCAGGAAGACAAAATGTGATATATTGGAAATGTGTCTTTTAATGATATGCTGTGTTAGTGGAATTTGAGAACAGCTAACTGAGATAACTTCACTTTGTGTTTCACATTTTCGCCTGTCCAGCTGGTGTTGCATATTTTCCAACAGAGGAAGTGAATGTCAGCTTTTCATGTAAAAGGAGAAAAAAAAGTTGCAGCACATTTCCTCAGTTTGAAAAGAAATACTTCATAACCTAATTAAAATGAAGACTAACTGCAACTATAGTACCTGCTTCATTTACAACAAGTAGAATGTATTTTTCTAAAGGCATTTTTGTTCCAACAAAAGGTTTCCTTCTTAGATACGAATGTGTAGTACAGGGGAGATATTGAAATGGGACACACTGGATAAGATATAGCATTTTTGGTCTAATCCGGGTCCCACTGAAGTCACTGAGTTTGCCTTATAGTTTTTCATTTAGAGCCAGATTGTAAATCCTTTATTCTCACTGGCAAGCAGTTTTCTTCTAGAAGTAGTCCCCTTGATTTCTCACCAATGAGAAATGAGGGGTTTAGAAACTAGCCTTTAAGTACTGCTTATTTAAAAAAAAATCAACAAAGAAACCGTAATACTTTATGAAAGAAGATACAGATGGCCCAACTTCATAGCCACTCTATGAATGGAACTGCTTAGACACAAAGTGCACCAGCGGCATTGTGGGTGAATTCTGGGCCCCATGAAGTCCAATGGGATTTTTTTATTGACTTCAATGGGGCCATTATGTCACTTGTACAGGTCACCAGTGGTATGGGAAATATCTCAGTGTCATCAGGAATTACAGTGCTCACAGTGAGTTCAATAACAATTAGAATCTGGCAAGTATGCACACTTATAATCATACATATCAACATTTTGGATCGTTGTTAACAAGAAAAATATATTAACAATGAAAATATATTAACAGCAGAAATAACAATATTTCTGGGTGGGGGTGCCTCTTTGGATTGGGTCTGACCAGAGGGAGGGAGTGGAGACAAGTAGAGGATCCAGGATGAGTCGGGGTAGATCCAGGCAGATGTATATCATTCTCTTCTGGCCTCACAGAACTTATGAAAGTTGATACATCCCTGGAGGGACACCAGAGCCAAGTACAAATATCCTTGAACTTCTTTCAAAAACAAGAAAAATTAATTGCATAAAAGAGAGAGAATATTACAGCTCAGAGAACAGAAATCAAGTAAAGCATGAAGACAAGATTTTTCTTCCAGCTCTAATTTGTACAATTAAACTTGTCAGAATTTAAACATGCTGCAGCCAAAAAAGCAACGTCCAGTGATTGCAAATCTATATGATCTGTGGGGAGTCAAAGCCAGATCCATCTATGTCTGGGACGTTTGAAACACTGAGCTACTGCAAAATTGTATTTTGGTGGATTTACGCAACTGCTATGGAATTCAAGCATAGAGCATTTGAACTGCAAGGCAAGAAAATAGAAGGTCTAGCTAAAACACATAGTCAGAAATTCAGCTCAGTGGGCCAAATCCTAGCAAGTACAGAGCACCTGTTGAGCTCTTGTACTTCCCTTGTATTTCCTGCTTAGCTGTTGTATGTCAATGTTCTATTGCAAACATTAATTGATTAATTTTAAATTAACATCAGTTACAAAATGGTCATAGCAAACCCCATGACACTCAGCAGATGTGACTCTTTCAAAGTGCCTGGAAGAAAAGAACTGTTAGACTTGTGACTCATTTCATGATCTTAAACATCTCATTTTATATTTATATTTGTTCAGGGAGTTCTTTTGCTTATCATTCCATACTGGGGTGAGTACAATCAGACCTTGATGGTGGAAAAAAACACATTCTACAGACATCGGTGATGTGTTGTGAGCAGGTCAGACCCACAGCCATGAAGCAACACGCAGAAGTGATGTTCCTGAAGATAAAAGGGCTTTACAGAAGTGTCTCACCCTCTTCTGGCTCTCCCTTCGACAGAAAGGAAACATGCAGGGTCTCCAGCCATACTATTTAAATAGTACTTTTGGAGTCCATTCTAAACAAAAGAAATTGCAAAAAGTAAAGCATATCCCTGGTTTAGGACTTCTTGCCCAGCACCTCATCTTAAAATATAAGATGTGTGTAACACATTGAATGTGAGCAGAAGCATCTGATCTGGAACAGGGAAGACAGTATCACACTTTGTTTTACTTTTGTTATCTTAAGAAGTAATAACAGAACTAGCTGAAAATAGTTAAGAGTATACAGATGATAGTCTAGCTACGTTGGACACATATATCAGCCAGTCAAGACCAAAGCACTAATTGTCTTGTCTGCTTTATTTACCAGTCACGCTGGAGAACTCCTTCTTCAGGGACTTTATCCATTAATCCTTTTGTGTGGTGCAAACAAGAGTAGGAATGGTGTGATAATATAAAAATATGAACATGTCAAAATCACTATCACTGTAGTGAAGAATAGAACTAATCACAAGAATTCATTCAATTAATATGGGGTAGGCAACCTATGGCACGGGTGCCGAAGGCAGCACATGAGCTGATTTTCAGTGGCACTCACACTGCTCAGGTCCTGGCCACCGGTCCAGGGGGCTCTGCATTTTAATTTAATTTTAAATGAAGCTTCTTAAACATTTTGAAACCTTATTTACTTTACATACAACAATAGTTTACTTATATATTATAGACTTACAGAAAGAGACCTTCTAAAAACGTTAAAATGTATTACTGGAACGCAAAACCTTAAATTAGAGTGAATAAATGAAGACTCGGCACAGCACTTCAGAAAAGTTGCCGACCCCTGAATTAATACATGGCTTAGTCCTTTACATTTAGTCATTAACGTTCCTTAATATTTTGTTTTTCAAAATTTTAATTTAATGGGACAAATCCATTTTTACTGTAAATGCTGAATTCACTGAGGACTGTCCTTTTGTTGTGTGTATGTAAAGTGCCAAGCACAATGGAGTCCTGGTCTATGACCTGAGGTCTGTGATAATTCAAAGAGTAAATAACAACAATAACAGAATCACAGAAATGTGGGGCTCGAAGGGACCTCAAGAGGTCATCTAGTCCATCCCCTCATGCTGAGGCAGAATGAATTTGATCCAATATTTCAATATATAGAGTGATGTAATAATAAAATTACTATATGCTAGTGCATCATGTTTGATGTCATGCATACATTGCACTTTATCTCACTGAAATGACACTAGCTTGGTCAGAACATTGTTGTAAGTAAACTTTCTTTGAAGTGGCTTCTGATGTACTCTTTTAAAAAATAGGACAGCAAAGGCAATATTGCTCCAGCTACGCCCTTTCTGTATACACATTCCATAACTGAAAAAATACCAAACTTTTTTATTTAAAAGAGATACCAAGTTACATAAAGTGAACATATGCCATAAGTTCCATAAAGGATATTTGATAATATTATGTTTTTATAAAAATCATGGTTTTGTCTGCTTAACAGTTCATAAGTATATAATTTTACAACCACTCAGGCATACTCCATGGAAAATATGGAAACTAACAGTAATGAAAGTCTCTGTAAAGTATAATGGATGAACAGAAAATACATTTTTTCCTTTATGATATATTGGCTGTTAGAGTTTTAGTTGTGCATATGAAAGTACTGTAACCTAAACAGACATTGGCAATTACACTATTGCTCTGAGCAGAAGTTAAATTTGTGTTTGGCTCTCAAGGCCACAAGTGGGACTCAAATGACAGGTAATACCATGAAGCATTAACTTGAGTGCTATCTGAAGCCAAATGGTGCTACATACATTTCCATCTAAGCACTTTGTACTAATGTAGCATTCTGTTATCGCCTTGGAGAGTTCTTCTGAACCACAGCTAGATGTACCTGCCAGATAGATCCTACCATCTGAATCGAATCGTACTGTGAAGGTAAAAGTGAAAATTACAGATCAGGTTTCTTCCTATGTGAAAATAATGTAAATTTCACTCATTTTGTAGCTTTTTTCTACCAGATTACTAAAATGTGTTTGTTTACTCTTGCTAAAGACGTCAAGTGAATTTAAAAAATGGGAGGCGATACTGTTCCATGTTGTAGATTTGAAATTGAAATTGCCATCTGTAGAAACTAATGAGCTAATGAGGGAGAAAAATAGTGACAGAATGCATTCTAATTCTCTTTGCTTATTTACAGTGCAAGATTGACATGTAAGGAAAAAGGCACAAGAAAATTTTAATTCATGATATGCATTCCTTCATTGGCAAAATGGCATATCTTAATTACTGGCTCTGAGGAAGTAATTAGACAGATAACCCCAATGAAAGTGCTACCAACAAGGGCACTAATGACTAGGATTTTTTTGTTCTTCTTTGTTGGCAAGTAAAAAAAAATGATCAAAAAATTGTTTCAGATTGAACCAAAATGATTGTAAGAATATTTTCAGTTGAAAAGTTGAAAAAAATTATTTGGGGTCAGATCAAGCATTTTGTTTTGACGAAATTGAAACATTTCACTTCAATTTTGACTATTTTTAAATGTTTTGATTCCTTTTTAGTAAAATTAAAGGACATTTTGAAATGAAAAGTTATTTTGTACCAAAGAAATCAAACCTTTTCATTTAGAAAATGTCAAAATGAAATGTTTTGACGTTTTAGAAATTTGTTGTAGGATTTTTTGGTTCTTTTACTGGAACAATTCAGCAAACCAGCATGAATTTGGGCAACATTTTGATGTCACTGAATCTGTATTTTTTACCAATAATAGTTTTGACCAGAAAATTTTACCCAGCTCTATTAATGACCTCTTCTTGGCCAAGGCCAAGGGTCTCTTTGGTGTCCTATCCTTGTTCTGTCTGACAAGTTTTACACAGTCAGCCAGTCCTAATCATTCTGTCCTCTAGATATTTATTTAATCTCTCCTGAATTAATTCTCCTCTTTACCTCTGCCAACTCCTTTAGCATCCTTGCTTCCCTTATCTACTCTCAATATGCATTTAGCTTTGAATGGCCTCACCGAGGACACAGATCAGATCTTTAGTCTTTCTACATAGTGTCATGAATATGCCTTTCAACATATCCTTAAATTCTGGTGAAAAAAATAGACAAGTGGAGCTTAACAAGTTCTAGGTTGTCCAGTGTATGCAAAAAAGCGATAGTCAACAGCCTAACAGCTCTGTCCAACTGACATTAACAACTGGGCTTCAGCGTTGCAGAAAATTAAAACTCTGATGTGTTAAACACAGTTATAACATAGTTTGGATGGCCCAGTGGCCAGGGCTAAACTGAATCAGGACTGTGGTCAAGAACTGGGCATTAGATTTCACCTTTGAAATTGTGGGTTAAAATTATCAATGGATGAATCAAAAGCTTCCGAAACCCAGAACCTTTTTTTTAAGTCACTATCTTTTTCAAATCGTGAAAAAGTTTGGGCTTGGTTTGCTATAAAGTTGGGATGAAAACCATGATAATTTGTTATAAAATTCAAATTTACCCTATGCCAAGTTAAAGTCTGTTTCAGATCACAAGTTGAACAGTGATGGAGGCTTGGTTTTTTTTTCCAGATGAAAACCTAGTATACCTTTGTTCAGACTGTAAATTTAGCATGCTGTTCAGCAGAGCTGCCAGATTTAATCAGAAGCAACCTGTTACTAGAATTATGGATTCAATATACATGGATATTGTTTCTCAGGATTGGAGGTCAGACACATATTTATATTGGTAGGCTTGGCAAGCCTGCTTGTACTATGTCTTGCTCTAGTCAGTGCAATCAGGATCTCATTTTCATAGATTCATAGATTATAAAGCCAGAAGGGACCATTATGATCATCTAGTCTGACCGCCAATATAACACAGGCCATAGAATTTCCCAGAATCAATTCCTGTTTATATATGCATTAACATATAAAAAATTATTTCCAAGATATATGTCCAAACAGTGGTGTCTATTGGGCTTATTGGCCAAGCCTGTATGTATATTTTAAATACAGACATAAGGCAATCATGTTGGTTTTTATTACCTTGTAGGAAAATTGTGCATGACTTAATGCAGACAGATTCCTTTTTCATGATATTCAGAAAAGAAACCATCTGCACCATGGAACAAGTAGAGTAAATGGCATTGCACCAGAGTGCACAGTCTGCTCATGCTGATTCTCTGATGTTGCCAGCTTGTCCCTTAGGATGCTCTTAACCCTGATGACTCATTATGTTCTATCACTGATTCACATAGCCCTAGTTAAACGAAAATGTCTCTGAGAAAAATATCACATGATGGACATTCATGAAAATACTCCTCAATTATACCATTTTACTGTACTTCAGCTTCCACTTTGAATGCTTATGCTGCTGCTCTAGGGAAGTCTGCTGCTACATTTCAAGCCTGGTTTATATCACTCTAGTCACAGTCAAAGTTATTGGTTCAGTCTGAAAGCTTAAAGTATTTGTTAAACTTAGCAAACTGTGTCTGACTGTTAGAAAGTTGGGCTCCTTATAACATATTTCAGGTGGTGAATATAGAGGATTATTTCAGTAGCAGTCACATGGCCACACATACATCATAAAATCTTTCCACTTACTGCTAACTACGTGGATTTTAGGGTCTGATCCTAGTCATTGACATCAAAAGTGAAAGTCCCAATGATTTTTGTGGTACATGATCAGACCATAAATAACACTGCTGCTTGCTTTCTTTCTTTCTTTCTTTCTTTCTTTCTTTCTTTCTTTCTTTCTTTCTTTCTTTCTTTCTTTCTTTCTAGCCAAGAGAGAGAAAGAGAGAGATGAACTCACCCTTTCTCCTTTGTACATTATGATACACAATGTAGAGAAAAAGAATGGACCAGTAGACAGTGCATTGGAATGAGAATCCACTAGCTCACCTTTCCTCCCCCATACTGTACAACAGAGCATACAAATGAGAAAAATCAAGTTCAACTCTTTTTATTTTATTTTTATGTTATCTTGAAAAGAAAGAAATTAGTTATTTAGGGCCTGATGGCTAATCAAAGGTAGATTTGCCATTGATGTCAATCACAGAAGGATCAGACCCAAAGATCACTGCAGCTGGCAGTAAGCCTAATGATTTTATGATGTATGTATGCACAAAATGTTCATTGCAAAACACATACCATGTGAATCTTGCCTAGTTTAAGGTTTTGTTAGGAATTTGAAACTCAGCCCAGATTCATTGAAAGCAGGGCCGACTCTAGGCCAATTCCCCCGATTCCCCGGAATCGGGCCCTGCGCCTAAGAGGGCTCCGCGCCCGCACCTAAGAGGGCCCCACGCCTTAGGCGCCTTTTTTATTTTTTTTTACTCACTCGGTGGCAGTCCGGGCCTTCAGTGGCACTTTGGTGGCGGGGGAGTCCTTCGCTCGCTCCGGGTCTTCGGCAGCATTTCAGCGGTGGGGGGTCTGTGGAAGACCCGGAGAGAGGGAAGGACCCTCCGCCACTGAAGTGCCACCGAAGACCCGGACCGCCGCCGGGTATTCAAATCGGGCTCCGCAGTTCCTAAAGCCGGCCCTGATTGAAAGCTTTGTTCAAAGGTCATGAAGCTTTTTAAGTGAACTTGCACCAAGATCTAGATTAGTGATAAAACAATACACAATTTGTGACGCTGATGGAAATAGTGCATAAATCACAGGAGGCTGCACAATTTACAGGAATGCAAACATCTGAGATCTGCAGAGCTCCAGCTATGGCGTGAATTCACTCACAAAATATTTTTGTTGCTTTTTTTCTTCTCTCTCTGTCATCTCTGTCCTCTTAAAGAATGAAATGTAACAATGTAACTTCAAAAATATGTGTAAGGATTTGAATTCAAATAAAAAAGTTTCATGACACTCAGCAGTGTATGGAAACTCAGAGTTTAGTTTGACAGGCTGACCAGACTTCATAATGTTTACTTCATTATGAGTACAAAGATAAGGAGCACTCTTTCAAACAAAAATTCCTCTTCCCACTCCTCTCACCTCCAAGAGCATAACAATTAGTGAGTCACAAAAATTCAGAGAGCAGGTCAGACAGTCTTTTCCAGCACTTTTCATGCTGAAAGCAAACACCCTGTTCAGAGCTGCTGCCCGACCTACTATCCTCCCCATGAGCACGTTTTGTACTCATAAAATGATAAACAGCCAGTCCCCTAATATAAGGGATTCTCAAACTGGGGGTCAGAACACCTCCAAGGGTCGCAAGGTTATTGAATGGTGGGTCCTGAGCGGTCAGACTCCACCCCCAAACCCCGCTTCGCCTCCAGCACTTATAATAACGTTAAATATAAAAACAGTGTTTTTAATTTATAAAGGGGGTCACACTCAGAGGCTTGCTGTGTAAAAGGCGTCACCAGTACAAAAGTTTGAGAACCACTGCCTTATAGCTTAGGGTCTGCTAGCAGTGCAGAAGTACTGTTCAGTATAAACCACTACCTGTCAACCAAGAAACTAAAAAGTTCAGATCACCTTCTTGCTCCTACATTTCCCCCATTTCAAATGTCTAGGAGAGATGATGAGTTTTGCAGCATGCCCTGAAGGGTACCAAATGTGGGCTATTTTGGATAAGTGAGGGGCATGAGATCTGTAGCTGTTGGGCCTCCCAAGGAATGTCCAGCCAGCAGTCTCTTCTTGTGTGTAACAAGAGGGCTTCAGCTCAAGCACCTCTCTTGATCTCTGATACTCTGTTAATGTCATATGTGCGCTGTGAAGAAAAAAAATCTTTCATTTTCTAGTATTTTCATTCCTGCACCTTTATTCACTTTAGACACTATGATGAAAAAATATTATTGATTTTACATTTACGTTGTCAGATAGGCTTCTATAATATGTCTCCTGCGTGTGTGTTGTTGTTGTTGTATTTCCGTTGGTCCCAGGATACTAGGCAGACAGGGCGGTAAGATAATATTTATTGGACAAACTTCTGTTGGTGAAAGAGACAAGCCTTTGAACTCTTGAGAAGAAGAAGCTTATCTCTTTCACCAACAGAAGTTTGTCAAATAAAAGATATTCCCTCACCCACCTTATGTGCATGTATGTATGTGATGGAGTGTGAACCCCACAGAAGGCCTGAAGGGGTTAATTAGGTCAATTAAAGTGTACTCTGCCCCTGGAGGAAAGCCAGGGAGTGCTAAAGCCTAATTTTAAGTAGAACTCCCCATATGCCAGTCCAGTTGGGGGAAGAGCTGGGCTGGGTTTATAAAGACAGGTAGTTGGCAACAGAAAGGGGCTGCAAGGAAACAATCTGCAGCCAGTGAGGCTACAGAGTTCAGAAGTTTGCAATTACTCTCTGGGAGGCGGGAGTTTAAGTTGGTACACCTAGAGGGGACGACGACCATACAGTTGCCAGATATAAGATCCCTGGACTGGAACCTGGAGTAGTGGGTAGGCCCAGGTTCCCCTACTGGCCAATGGGGAAGTGGCACCATCAGGACAGTGCATGAGAAGACTGCCTGAGACTGTGTATGCAGCAGGACTTTGATACGCTGGAAGGGGAAAATTATAATGACCTGGCTATGAAGACAGAGTACACTGAATCACAAGGAGCAAGAGAGAGACAGCAGGGCATGCAGTGTGCAGCAGAAGGGGGAGTCAGACCTGAGTGGAGCTAATCCTCAGATACGGCCACAAGGAGGCACTGCCCAGCGGAGAGTAGAGTACCCTGTCACAATACAATATATGTATAATTTGTTTAACCTGATATTTGTTTGAGCTTCATTTTTACATTCAAAATAATCTGAAGAACAAATGTCTGTCTTGTCTGTTTCAATGGCTGACACAAAACTTGAAATTCCTTCTGATATGCGTCTTTCTCCTTTCTTAAGGAATTCTGGAGCTCAGTTGTGCTCAGCATTGATTTAGCCATCAGAAAATGTTAGATATGTTAACAATTTATTATCATATAGCTTAAAAGATAACAATGAAGTCATAAATGAATATTTTGTAGGACAACACCATGACATATCAGAGATACAGAGCAATTGCGGAAGGTGAGAGGTGCTGCTGAGATTTGGACATAGCAATAGCAGAAGTAGATAGTAAAACGCTATAGTGGCTTCAGTAATTTGTCTTGAACAGGATCCAGAGATAGGTGATGTCTCTATCCCCAGAAGCTTTCACTTGCAGTGGCCTACTGGGATCTATCTTATGCCCCTTGTGCCTTCTTCTTCAGTACATAGCAGCCCTTGCTGAAGTTATTTTGTTGGGAGTGGAGCCAGCAACAAAGTGGTGAAACCCCGATGTATATTTCATTTTCTACCAATACAACCAGTGCAATCAAAAAGATTCCGATTGCCAGCAAGAGTTGAACGGTCAGTTTTAACTGACGCCCGAAAGACTGGAGAAGTACTAGTGGGAAGGGGAATAATATTCAAGAAGCTAACAGAGATATTCACCAATCCTCCCATTTGAAGGTGTCTGCCACTAAACAAGGTATATAGGCAGTTCAACTTAAAAACTGATGCACAATTTGATACAAAATGGGCCCTCAGACCACCTACATCAGAATGCCTCAGAGCAGGAGCAACACACTACAGATAAAGCAGAGTATAAATGGATGTAGACCTCAGCTGCACACATCATTGAAGTATATCATCCCCTTCCTCTCCAAGGAAAATAATACTTAGGAAATGCCAGTTCACCTTATGTATAGACCTCAGGATTTGTTTAGCCTTGATGACCACCTGAGGGTATAGCTTGTGCATCTGTTCCCACTTAGCTTAATTGACAAGAGGAAGAATATATTTACCTTTGATGAAGCCATTTTACTGAAGCAACAGGATATGTTAATTTCAAATAATAGAATAAACTTTGTTTTAGCAATGATGTAAAATAAGTATATGATGATGTGAAAACATTTGCTTAATCTCTTGTGAGCCAGCGTTCTTATAATCATCATAAAGAGCAGAATACCCATTCAGTCACCATCACAAAATGAGCACAGTATTTGCTGAGGCTCTAGAGACGTTTACATGCATATCAAAGGAGCAAAAGAAATCCATACCAAATTGCTCAATAGTGTATTTTACACAACCTGGCAATTAATAAATACCTAGTGTTTTTATTTATATATATATAGTGTTTTCAATTGTAGAGCTCAACGCACTTTACAAATAAGGTCAGTATCATCACCATTGTACAGGTGGCAAAACTGAGGCACATATAGTTGAAATGACTTATCTAAGGTCACACAACAGGCCAATGGCAGAGCTGACAATAGAATGCAGGTCTTCTGGGTCCCAAGCTAGTGCTCTGTCCACTAGGCCACATTGCTCCCCCATACAGTACTGTAACTTTGACGTTTTAAAGCATTTATTACAATGATTCATTACTTAGACGTCCCTTTTACCTAGTTGCAATATATTGGGAACTATATATTATTTGGCTTATCACTAGCAATGGGCAAAACAAAGTGGTTAGAATAAGAATTGACCCAAGCAGCTAAAGAGAAATTTTGGAGAGGAATGAGGACTAGAGATAGATGACAAAAGAGGAGGTGATGGATAACTATAGAAAGGGTGAGTGGGCTTCAGAGCCCAAGCCCTAGCCTGAGCTGCAACTTCAAAGTGCTGCCTATATCACTATTTTTGGAGCGCTTATGCAAGTCCCACTAGCACAAGTCTGTCAACTCAGGCTGGGCGGCTCACTTCTGGGGGCTGTGTAGACCTACCCAAAGAGGCTCCCAAGGACAGAGCTACAAAGTTGTTCCACTATAATTGAATAATTAAATATGAATTGGGCCAGAGGAAGAGAGAGAATCACTCTATAGTCCAATGGTCAGAGCACTCGCCTGAAAGGTGACAGATCCCTGTTCAGATACCTGCTCTTCAGCAGGCAGAGAGGGACTTGAACCTCCTGCACCATAGAAGAGTGTTCTATCCACTGGAATCAAGGTTATAAGGGAGCAAATCCTACCTCCTGCTGGCTGCTAGGTGGTATTTGAACATGTGGTCCTGCAAGCAAGATGGGCGGGTGAACTATCACCCCCCGGTTTGTGGATTGCATATTGATACTTAGGTGAGAGATAGGCATCCAGGAACCTAGAGGCAGCAGCAGTGTTCCTGCCCAGAGGCACCTAGGAAACATAGGCACCTAGGAAACTTTAACTGTAAAAATGTAGGTGTCAAGTGCATTTAAGCACCTACAGATAGATATGGCACTAGGCATAAGTAGACTCAGCCCTGGTCTACCCTACACAGTTAGGTCAATATAAGGTAGCTTATGTTCATGGGCACCAGGTTTGTATAATTTTTGGTGGTGCCCAGAATGGGTCCAAGCAGAGCCATCCCGTCCATAGGACAGACAGGGCATCTGCCCTGGGCCCCGCGCTTCAGGGGGTGCCGTGCTTCAGGGGGACGCAGGGTCCAGGGAGACCTGGGGGGCTAGTAGGGGGACCTGGTACCAGCAGCAGTGAGTGACCTGGCCTCAACCTGCCCCACTGGCTTAGGTAGGGGGCGGAAGCCGGAAAGAGTCAGTGCAGGGGCTTGGCGGAAGGGGTGGAATGGGGGCAGAGCAGGGGTGGGAAGATTTGGGGTGGGGGTGGAACAGGGATGGGAAGAGGCGGGGCAGGGGCTTTGGAGAAAGGGTGGAGTGGGGGCGGGGCAGAGCAGGGTGGGGCGGGCTGGGGACCGGTCACTCGCTGCTGACAGCACCAGGCCTCCCCTGGACTCTGCACCTCCCTGAAGTGCAGGGCCCCCCAAAGCACAGGGCCTGGGGCGGTTGCCCTGGTCCATCCTATGGATGGGACGGCTCTGAATATATAAGCCCAAATATTGGTGGAGCATGGGTACCACGGGCCCATATAACTCGCTGTCTATGCTTATGTTGACCTAACTATGTCAGTGTGCACACTACAGTCTTGCTCCCACTGATGTAAGTGCCCTACTGCACTGAAATAATAACTCACCTCCAGGAGAGGCGTAGAGCTTATGTCATTGTAGTTAAGGCGACTCAGTGTCAATGTAGGTACTGCGTTACTTACATCAGCTGTTGGATGTCTTGTCCCAGCCAGGCTGTTGCTGGTTCTCCACTCCAAGCTGGGTTGCCACCCAGGCTCCCAGCTTGGTCTGCTACCCCCCTACCCCCTCAGAGTCCCTGCTTCTTGCTCCCTACAGAAAGCCCAGCTGCACCAAGACTCTTGGCTAGAAGCCTGGCTGCCTCCCCGGCCTCTTAGTTTACCATTAGGAGCACAGGAGCCAACTGGACTCTGGGCACAGATCTCCGCACCAGAGACGAGAAGTCCTGGCCAGCTTCCCCCACTCCCAGAGGCGAGAAGCCCCGGCCAGCTTCCCCCGCTCCCAGAGGCGAGAAGCCCCCCACACTGCCCCTCTTCAGTCGGTGAAAGCACACACCAACAGAAGGAGGGTAATTATTGTGGTGGCTGTAAGTCAACCTAACCTAGGTTGACTTAATATTGTAGTGTAGGACCCCCTATGAATTATAGTACATGTTGTTTCTGGGGGGGGGGGGGAGATATTCCTGCTTAGGGCTCCCAATGGGCTAGGACTGGCACTGCCTACAGAGTTAGGTGGCAGTCAAGCGGTAGTTTTGTAGTGTACAGTTGCACCTAAAAGTGGGCCTTGTGGATCCTGGCCTTTGTCTCTGCCTCAGTTTCCACATCTGTGAAATAGGGCTGATAACACTCTCTTGTAGGGGAGTTGTGAAGATAAATTCATTAATATGAGTGAGGCACTCAGACACAACTAGCATGAGCACTGTTGAAAAGGCCACAAGGCAACGAATAATCCTGTATTTAGGGCAGGGTTTAAATAGTGTGCAAGAAATAAGGTGTGGAGGTGCACATTGAATTATGATAAAATAATATTGAACAGCAGCCTCATTCAGTGAGTACCATCCTTCCTATGCACTGAATGAGACAGGTGTCCTATAGAGGAAATATGTGATAATATAATTAAAAGACTGTATAATAATGTAGATTCACAAGGAGATCAAATTCAGGTTGCACAGGCAATCCTAAATCTGTCATTTTCAAACTTTTGAGTGCTTGATTTTAGAAGCAAAGTAATATTATTTGAATGTAACGTTTTGTATATAACGTATTTATTTTACAACCCCACCCAAAACCTAATGTGATTCAACATATTTGCAAAAATATTAGGTTATTCAAATTTGCCTTTGAATCCTTTTGATCTATCCAACCTTATGATAATATTATGTAGTGATATATGACAGAGTTAATTTACAGAGATGTCGTGAGGGTTAGTAAATTACTGAGCTCAATTCTGTACTCTTTCACTAGACAAAACTCCTGTTGGCCTACGTCATTGGCCCAACTCCAGGGCTTTGACAATGTAAAGCTTTATGTAAGTGCTAAGTATTACAATATGACCATTACATTATAAAATCCATTTTTATCAGTACATTTTAATCCCTGCATTATATTGCAAGTTGGAAAAGATTATCTTGCTGGAATATGGAAATTAGAAATAGAGAAATAATGACATAAAAACATTTGTAAACTTGTTTGTACGTGAGGTAGAAGGATGATTGTGTTGTTAAGTCTCGGGTCTGTGAATCAGGAGATCTTGACTCCATTTCAGTCTGTGCCACAGATTTCCTCCCTAACCCTGGCAAATGATCTGTGCCTCAGTTTCCTTATCTGCCCACTGCGTCACTGAGCCACCCATTACCTATTGCTGTTCCAATCCCTAAACCAGTGTGCAAGAGAAGGAGGAATGAGAGCACATTGGTGACTGAGTCCCATTCCATACAGAAGAGGCATAATCCACACGCAGAGGGTAGATACAATAAAGCCCTTTGTTAACACGTTCTGGTAATAATAATGCCTAGCTCTTATAGTAGAGAGATAAGGTGGGTGAGGGAATATCTTTTCTGGACCGACTTCTTTCCAGGAGAGAGACAAACTTTCGAGCTTACACATTGCTCTTCTTCAGGTCTGGGAAACATACTCAGAGTATCACAGCCACCTTGTCATAGCCCTCATATAGTATTTTTCATCAGTAGATCTATTGCTTATTAATTATCCAACTGAAAGTGATCTAGAGACCATACTGATGAAATGCAGTGTAACCAAACTTAGCAAATTACCGAGCATGCTCAAATAAATTTGTTAGTCTCTAAGGTGCCACAAGTACTCCTGTTCTTTTTACAATTGTCTAATTACTCAGAGACTTGGAAAGCTGCTATTTCATCTGGCAACAGAGTCAATGGAGAGAGTTAAACTCAGCTGGTGAAGACTAGCAGAGAAGACCAGCACAATAAGGGTATAGGCCTGCCTAGTTCTGCTCTCATTTACTTCAACTTTACATTAGTTTAACTTGATTTACGTCCGTGTAGTAATTCCTGACTTATACTGGTAACTGCTAGAAGAATTGGGCCTTATGAGTGTAGCTGGAGCAGCTTCCTGGATGTATATTTCAGAAAGGCATACATGTTCAAAAAGACTGCAAAAATTCTTCTCCATACCAGGGTAGGGTAAATACTTTAATTTGGTCCATAGAAAGGAATATGTCGGATGTGAGAAAACAAGGAAGCCTGCTTGATTTATTTTGTTTCCATCATAGTGTGTTAAACTTATTTTAAAACGCTAAAAAATAAAATAAGCCAATGCTAAGCTTCAAGGACAGACAATTATAAAATATAATGATAAAATCATATCATCTCTTCATTGTCTGGTATTTCCTTAATTTTGGGCAGATGTTTTCAGTATGC
Source organism: Mauremys reevesii (assembly GCF_016161935.1). NCBI lineage: Eukaryota > Metazoa > Chordata > Testudines > Geoemydidae > Mauremys > Mauremys reevesii. The sequence goes on along the minus strand of NC_052625.1, from coordinate 151,470,014 downwards.
AACAGATCAGTTAATAGCCTGGTTTACAGAAACCTAACAGTCCATAGTACTGGACTCTTATGCAATGGAAGCAATAGGAAAAGTTACACTTAATAAAAGACATGACTATGGACAGATTAATAACTCTTGCTTAACAACGTTATCCAAAATACAAGGTTGTTAAAAAGAGTGAAATTAATGGAGAATGAGTCAAGGACTTGGATGATTTGTACTCCCATCATATAAAATCACACACAAAACTGAATTATGTTAGTACTGGAAAACTTGAGAGAAACTCTATTTCTGGAGTTGATTCTATTTTTATTTGAACTAAATAAACCATGTTCTGAATAGTCACAAATTAAATGGAACTCAATCAAAGCTCCTCAGGATCAGAGCTCATTAATGTGGCTAGAGCACTGAACAAGGCCTCAGAAGATATGCATTCCATTCCTGGCTTGGCTGGTGACTTTGGTGCCTCAGTTTCCCCATCTGTGACATGAGGATAATGGATTCTTGTCTCCTTTTTTGTAAAGTGCTTTTAGTTCTACTGATGAAAAGTGCTATGTAAGAGCTAGGTAATACTATTAATTTAGTGGTCTCTCAGACTATATTCCTCCATATCTCACATTTAGATTTAAAGGTTTTATAAAATCACATACTAAAAATATTATCCAAGAGACAAAAAATGTCCAAGTTTCTTAGCTATATATTTAGTTTTGTGTAAAAACCATGTATTTAATTTGCTAAATAGCTTTTCAAGAAGCATCAGGTGAGTTAAATATCATGTACTATGTATAATTTACATATTGTCATGAAACAATAAATTGAATGTTCCTTATTAGCTCTTTTTAGAATCCCCAAAACAACCTAACAAAGAAACTCATTAAATATATATATATTTATTTACCTAAATTACATGCTTTTAAAAGCAGGCAAATCACCAACCGTCAACTAACATGCACATCTACAGAGCCACATATTCAGAGCCCCCTCCAATGTGTTAAAGCTTAATGCCAGCATTAAGCAAGCATTGTTTAGACTCTAAAATCCCTTCAAAGTACTCAGCAAAATACCAACATGAAAAACAGCTTAGTGTTGAATTCTAACACAACTCCCGTCATATCAGCCTGTGCCTCTTTCCAGTACTCTGTCATGGTAAAACATTCCAAAACCACATACAATAAAGAGTCCAACATGAAATCCCATATTTACAAACAGCTCATCTTGAAATAATCAAAATAGATTCCATCTGAGAGATCAAGATGGATTTCCCTTAATCTTATAGTGGCAAAAACATTATACTCAGGCAACTGGCAAGACAATGTGAGAGCGTTAATAAGGGAGCAGATTCCACACTAAGGCACTCACATACAACATGGGAAAGAATGAATTAGAATGTAATGTCTGGACAACATTGCTAATAGGGATTTGGGGTTTTAGGAAACTTCTAAACTCAATCCTGCAGTTTTTCCTCAAGCAACACTCCACTTAACATCAAAGCTCCAACCTCCCTCCCTTCCATCCCCTTGCATTTTCCCCTCTGCTAAGAAGGGCCTGCTGAGAAGCACTGTTATGCTTAGTGGTGATGTATAAATAAGCCCCTCCCGGTGGAGAGGGTTACAGGTATGGAAGGGCATGCTAATGAGGAAATTATGTATGCCACTAATTTAACTATAGCCACAGGAATTTGTGTCAGTAGCAGCTGAAGAATGTTATCACTTCATGGTATTTAATGATCAGTGCCTTAGTCTCAGATGCCCACACTGTCCCTAGGAGGGTGAGCCGGTGTGATGCATGGCATTCATCATGGCACCACAGATAGCTTCAGTGGTAAACTAGGTTAGCCTATCACTAACCAAATAATCCTTTTGTTGTGTTTGCTAAAATCCAGATAAAAGCCAAACCAGTTTTATTTTTTTTTAAATGCCTAATAGGATCTTACATGCGGAGTTTTAGTCAGGGCATGATATTTTAATACAATCACTGAGTTGAACCATTGAAAGCTGTGAGCTAATAATGGAAACAGTGAGCAATGATAGTAGCACTACTATAATACACCAATTCCCCTTAGAATAGGTACTTTTTCTTAAACAGCCTCTGAGTTCAGCCTCAATGACCTTGCCTGGTTAGGCCATTCCAAGCTTGGCTCTTTATACAGCACAGTACTTCTTGATATGTGTTTCAAATTTACCTTTATTTTCATTGTAGACTGAACTATGGTCTGATGAGTAACCAGAGCAGACTTTACCTACAATATTTAGATTTACATTTTTGACAGCTTAATCCCCTCTAACTCTATTTCTTTTAAAACTGATTGACGTTTGAAGGATAGAGAACAGGTAACCATTTTGAAATCAGGAAATAATCATCTGAAATTGTTAACAGGAAGCATGCATTTAAGAAAGATGTTTTCTTTGAACTGACAAAGACTGTATGAAAGCCTAAATAATATGTGTTTTCTATGTAAAAAAAATTATCTGATGTCATAAATTCAGTCATTTTCTAATGTAATACCATGCCCCATTGATAGTCCAGTGTATGCAAGACAGAATTCTAATGTAGTCTAGCATTTAATTCCACAGAAGAGATTTTTAAAACTCTTTTAAATAAAGTTTATATTTATAGTTAATAAAGTTTATATTTATAGTTATATAGATAATAAATAAGTTATACATATTAATACATAACTATTAATATATATAACTTAAATATATATTATTTTTAAAAAAAATACTTCAGAAGATTGCCAAGGTTGCAAAATTAAACATTAAAAGTAAAGAAATGCCAACGTTAAGGTTACCTGCACAACCTTAACTCTGCCCCTTTGTGGATATGCATTAAGTTATAGTCTTAAATTACCCCACAAGAGTTAGGGTCTGGGCAAGAGATAGGACTGATGCTGTTACCCTGAAAATAGATTTAGGGTATCCAGAATATAACAAATCTGATCTCATTAGGTATGGTACACAGAGCACTAAAATTAAACAAACAGCTGGATCCAATTGATGGCTTCTTAATTCAAAGATATTCCCAGTTCCTGTAGATGTATTCTAGGAAGCTGATGAAGTTCATCTTTATCCCCAAGCTAGAGTTTTTCCAATTTTCTTCTGACACTTGCTTCTGACTTAATCACTGTTTCCAATATTCTTACTTTTAAAAATGTACACTTTGTTTATTTTTCCAAGTTTTAAATTGTTTGAAATTGCACTTTAAATTGCTTTCAGCTTTTCAGTCTTTCCTTTCAGAGTTATGATGCTGCTTTCCTCCATTCTTCTGAGTTGAAAAACACCCTGTCAGAGGCGTTTTTTCCTTTCTTTCCCCTCCTTCTCCCCACACCCCATTCTATGCCTGTCTTCAAAACCTTAAGAGAAGAAAAAGTCTTCATATAAAGTTCTAATTCAAAGTTTTAGAGGTTGATAAACCACCCAGCTCGATTCTTTCTTCAAATCATCCTCCCATAGATTAGGTGCTTTTTTTTACTGGTTATCATGCATAAACTAAACTGGGCATCTGCTGTTTTAAAAAAAAAGATTTGCTCATCTTGTCGCACTGGGGCCTAAATGCTATGCAGCAGCGGCACACAGCCTGTGTAGGGGGCTGTGCCCGGCCTTTTTCACAACAAGTGGGGAGGAATTCTCCTCTAAGGCTTGGAGCAGCTGCTGAGCTCCTCCACAGCCTGGATGTTGCAACAGCCCTCAGGTTTGTTAGGTGCCCTCTTCACTGTGGGGAGGCTGGGAGATCTTGCATAGCTGGGGATCCTCTGAATCCTTCCTCATGACTCACACTGCTTAGCTCAACTCATTCATGGTTTGTCCGTGCACAGGGGACCACTGCATAACTGAGCTCCAAATATGCAGGGGCTGTGTACTCCTGTCCCCTTCCCTGGGCAATGGTTCTGGTGCCAGAGGAGCCTCCACAGCTTCAGACATGAGGGGCTGATTTGCCCCAAGAAATCTTTCTCTTGGCCTATTTGATTTCATTCGTGGGTAAAACACAATAAACATTGTTTACATTTCAGTATAAGTTTTTCCAGCTGAGCCTAGAGAGGCTTGTAGAGTAGGAAGATCTGGCACGCAGCTTGCCAGCAGAAGATCTCTCGTATTAAAAACTAATTGATAATTCTATAAAGCTCTTTTTTTTTTAACATCTATTTCCATGTCATCATGCAGCCTGACTGGTTCTTTGTCCTTTGTTATAGTGATTCTTTCCATTCTTTCCTCACCTGTATCTAACACACACCACAATCCAGAATTTTCCTAAGGACCTTCCAGTCTAGCCACTTTTCTATAAAATCTGGCTGTAATTTATTTATTCCTCTCCCAAGGCCTCATTTCCTCCCTTTTCCCACTACTGCGCTGTTCAAAAGATGATGTAATGCTTCTATTCTTAACCTCAGTTACGTCTGTGTAACTTTTCTGTTTTTCAGGCTGGGGGCTTAGTTACATGTGTTTACATTTTCCAGACATAAGTCTACCCCTTTTCCCACTTCTGCTCCTCAGTAATGTCTCAGGATCCAGGAACGAGACTGAAAATGCCATTTTAAAAAAATGCTACTGAACAGTAGCCATATCAAGACGGGATATTTTCTTCATTACTGGTATTAGGGTAGTGTCTAGAGCCAACTGACAACTGCACCCCCAATGTGCTAGGCACTGTACAAATACAGACTGACAGACAGGCCCGCCTCTGAAGAGCTTGCAGCCTAAAGAGACAAGAGAGACAAAGGATAAGAGAAATAGATAGAAAGTACAAACAGACAAGCAGAGTGATAGTTTGCAAACAGGGGCGGCTCCAGGCACCAGCACGCCAAGCGCGTGCCTAGGGCAGCAAGCCACGGGGGGTGATCTGCCGGTCGCTGCAAGGGCGGCAGGCAGGTTGCCTTCGGCGGCATGCCTGTGGAGGGTCCGCTGGTCCCGCGGCTTCGGCGGACCTCCCGCAGGCTGTTGCCGAATCCGCGGGACCAGGGACCTCCCGCAGGCAAGCCGCCGAAGGCAGCCTGCCTGCCATGCTTGGGGCGGCAAAATACCTAGAGCCACCCCCATTTGCAAACATCATGTTAGTGACACAATTTATTTTTAATTCTCTATGTGAGGTTTTGTTAGGAGGGGTGTAGCGGGGTGGTTACCCGCTCCTGCCCAGAGGGGTTTAAAGACAGCTCTGGGAGAGGGCTGTGGCAGGGGAAAAGCTACTAGGCTGATTGGGGAAGCAGCTGCAGCTGGGCCACACCCTAATCAGGCCTCAGCTGGCGCTATAAAGGCAGGGAAGCCAGGGGCTCAAGAGTCTCCCTTTTCCTGTAGAGAGAGATGGGCCTGGCTGCAGGGAGCTAGAGACAGGGTACCCGAGTGAAGCAGGGCTGGGGAAAGGCAGAGGAGCTGGGGAGCTCCAGCCTGGAAAGCCCCAGGCTGCGGCCTAGCAGAAGGCAAATAGGTACTGGGGGTTGCAGAGGGCAGCCCAGGGGTAGGCCAAGGCAGCAGGTCCAAACCCAACCTTGCTGGTGATGAGTAGGCTGATACTGTAGTCTGCCCCAGGCCGTGGGAGCTAGACAATGACTGGCAGTAGCCGTATAGTGAGGTGGGGTTAGTGGGTGGGGGGGGGGGTTCCCTGGGGAGGGGAGACCCTAAGACTGAGGGGTCAGCACATCAGGTCCAGGGGGCCACGAGGCCGTGGGACACTGGCCTGCAGAGGGCACTCCAATGGCTGGATGAGCTAATTCCCTGGACGACCAGCAGGAGGCGCCGCAAGGGTCAGTCAGCATTGCTACAAGGGGAAATAGCTAAATAGAAAGACAAAGGAAACGAAGTGGACATAGAAGGGAGGAAAGTAACAGGTTCAGGAGGAGAGAAGAGAGAGAGGAGGAAGGACAGGAGCATGGAAGACAGGAGGAATAAGGTTGAATTGAAGAGACTGAGGAAGGGGCTGGGAGAGGGTGTGACAATCAGGGTGCAGACCCCCAAAAGGGAAAACAGACGGTTTTAACTCCCAAAATAAGCAGTTAAATCAACTGATTTTTATAAAATATTTTGGTACTATAAAAATACACTATTCTTTTATTAACCCTTGTAATGTTCTAAACTCAATTATTATAAGATAGGTATACAGGAGACTGTGGTTATGAACGTATAGAGAAAACTGTGCTCCTAATCTGTGCTGCAACTTCAACTCCACCTCCCATCAGGGAAGTGAGCAGTCAAACAGGGGAGGGCAGCCAGATGTTTACAGGAAACTGGCTTCCAGTAACTATCCATTGTCCAGCCCAGGAAAGGACAATGGTGGACCATTAGAGTTAATGGGAAGACATTGAGACAACTGGCTCCCCAGACCCTGCACATCAAATCAGGAAAGAGTTTCCCCACTCTGATTCTCCAAGAGTCACTGTGGACTGAGAGGGGAGGGGAAAAAAGTTAAAAAAAGGCTTTTAAAGGCAGGCTTGGAAATGAGGTTTTTTTTATCCAGAACTTGGGGGACAGTCTCAAGGCAGGAGGCTGTCCATGAATGCTGGATCCCTCCTACAACTAGAGGTTGCACTGGGGAACTCTTTTAAGGCAATAAGGTAAATCTTTTTATAAAAGGGATTTTATCTAATATGGAAGAGCAAAGCCTGAGATTTCGTCTTTGTTTATTTTCTGTGTCACTTGTATGTGTTTGCACTCCCTTACTATTTCATCTTTGAGTCTGGGCTGTTTTTATTAAATAAACTTTTTGTTTATTTTCATCCTCAGCAGGTCTCTGGTGCACAAACCACAAGCACTGACTTTCCATTGTGTTGGGGGGTGCTCCACCTCTGGCTCTGCCCCAGGCCCCGCCCCCACTCCTCCCCTTTCCTCAAGGTCACACCCTCTTCCCACCCCATTCTGCCCCCTCTCCCATGTGTACCATGTCCTTGCTGCTCCTCCCTTCCTCCCATCCTGCTGCATGCTGCGAAACAGTTGATTGTGGTGGATGGAAGGTGCAGGGAGGGAGTGGGGGGTGCTGATTGGCAGGGCTTGCCAGCAGGCAGGAGGTGCTGGGGGGAGGGAAGGTGCTCATAGGGGGGCTGCTGGTGGGTTCTTAGGACCCACCATTTTTCCCTGTGGCTGCTCCAGCCCCAGATCACCCATGGAGTCAGCACCTATGGTGCAAACTGTGGAGTGTGTCCGTGTGCGCCAAAGGGAGCTAATAACTGGGGGAGGGGGGGAGGAGTTTGTGCACTCAGGGATAATGAACCAGAGCGGAACCATCTGAGTCTCTGATAACTAAAAACTCAAGGAGGACATATCTGGGGAGACTTGGAATTGGAAGGGCTGTTGGTGTCACCCTACAAGAAGTAACTGGGCTGGTGAGCGCCAGGGTCAGATCTTATTCTTGTGGGATGGCTACTAGTGTCAGGGATCTGAAGCATAGCTGAACAGCACAAAGGCCTCCAAGGTGGTGGCAGAACCCCTTCCCAGTCTGAGTGGTCCCTGAAGCATCACAGGGGGTTGGGGCAAACAGCCAGTCCTCAGAGAAAAGAGAGATTGACATTGTGGCAATCTGCTTTTAAAGTTCATCCCTCATCCTTTCATTATAGGAAATCTGAAATCTTTTACTGTAATATTTTTTAAACAATTTCTTATATAGCATTTTTCATCAGAAGCTCTCAAACCACTTCAGTCTTTTTTAATGTATTTAGCTCCATGACATTCCTCTGAGATAGGGAAGCTCTATTGTCCACACTTTACAGATTGGGAAACTAAGGGACTTGCTCAAGGTCATATAGGAAGTCCATAGCAGAGCAGTGAATTGAGCCTGGGTCTTCTAGGTCCTTAGCCAGAGGCCTAACTACTGGAGTATTCTTCCTTCTTATATAGCAGGCCTATTTGAGATCCATATTGCTAATTGAGAAGGTAGTCCTAGGTTGCAGCCAAAGACATTACACTATTAAGGTAGCACAGTTGAGAATTTAAAGGTCAGGAACTGCGAAAGAACAACCTTGACTCTGCCCCATCATGTCTTTGCATTATCTCAGGTTTTATTTATGTGATTACATACAGTTTGTCAATGTTTTAAATGCCATTAGCCTTTTCGTGAAAGGGAGATGGCCATAAAGATCGCATGGTTCATGTGTGTTTCACAGAAAAATACAGAAGGCCAAATTCAGTTCTGTTGTAAAAGGACATAACTCTGTTACACTCAGAATTTGGAGAGCCTCTTACATCAGGGCTGAATTTGGCCCAGTAGTGTCCACTGTAACAAAAGGAGTTCACTTCAGAAGAGGCAATCTGCTGCAAGAGGCAACTGAGTAGAGAATGCTATTGTGTAGCCATAAGAGTAGCAGCCATTCTACAGTAAATCATAAACCATCATGTCACATGTATATTTAAGTATTGTTTTAAATGTCCAATGTACTGCTCCAGGCACATGCACACTAAAAACATTTACTAACCTTATTAAATAAACATCAAATTCCTTATTCAAGATTAAATACAAATTATCTTAAATCCTCTTCTTCACTCACCCTCTTCTCAAAATCCTGATATAATTGATGGACCTTGTAGCATGCTCTAGCCTCGAGCAGATTTAGGGTGTATCATGCTACTGGAGAGGAAAAGGGTCAAAGTTCCCGAATCCAGGGCAGCCCCTCACTGAGAATGCCCTGCCAACAGCCTCCTCTGGGTTAAGGCCTCACTTTAGTAAAGCACTTAAGGATGTGCTAAACTTTAAGCATGTGAACAGTCCCATTACTTGTGTGTTTCAAGTTAAGCATGTCCTGAAGGGCTTTGTTGGCTCAAGTTTTAAAGCAAGGAACTGTCAGTTCAAGTTTCTAAGGTCATCTCAGCCACCTGGTTATCACAGGAAAAGAGGTGGGCTCTCAACAAAGAAAGTGACAGACCACACAAAGTCAAACTCAAAGTGCAGACAAGCAGATTACAGAAAACAACTCACAGTACAATTTAACCAGGTGCAAATAGAGTTCGAACTAATTTCTAACTTGTCAATATGGCATGAACATTCTTTGCTTTTCAACACAATATATCACTGTGAATTGTTCAGTTTATATACTACATATGTAACTTGTTTATAGTATTATCATCACTTTCTTCAACAGCATGAGTTCACTGGTCAATTAGAACAAAATACCTTCCCCTTTTCCTGCCATTTTACAATGTTGTATCTGAAACCAGCCAAGTTTGTGACTAAAGCAAAAAGAAAAGCATCAATGACAACTAAATGAGCAATGGGAAGTGATTCCAAATGAAAATCATACCAACATTTTTAACAAATGGAAATATTTAAAGAGCAGACCCATTTTACAAAGTGACCTAATTGCCTGTTTTCTAAGTTAAACATATAATATTGGAACAAAATAGCTTATGTTTAACCTTTCTAGGAGAAAAGCTTTCTAATGTTCCAATGTAGTTTTTACAGTCATGAATTAGTGCTTTTCTCAACAGTAAGATAGCCTTTCCAAAGATAAGTCCAAGATATCAAAAAAATAAATAGATACAATTATTTAAGACTTTCAACAGTATTACTTCAGCATTTACTAGTAACTGGATAATCCAAGGGAATTGTGGTTTACTAAGGGATAATGTAACTCAGTTGATGTCACCGTCACTGGGGTTCTGCCTTTAGAAATGTTTAGGAAAAAGGAAGCCAAATGATGGATATTATACAACTTATTTATAAGGATTTATCCAATTGTCATCCTGCAGGCATGAGTATGTAGGCCAATATATCTGAAATCATGCCATTAACTGGCCAGCAGGGAGGTGGAAACTGAAGCAGATGTTATTGGGAAGCAAAAGAGGTAGGGGAGTCTTTCTTAATGTATGCCACTTTAAGGAAAGCTCTTAAATATTGGAACCCCTTGGCTTCAATTCTTAGCCCTGCCTGTTCTGCACTCAATGCAGAAACAGAAGGGTGGCACAAAAGTAGCTTTTGTTTTCCCTGTATTTTGGAGGCAGACAGGGCCTGGCCTGGTGTGACTTAGACCAGTTTCCTAACATTCTTCCTGTATTATTTATTTAGTCTTAACTACAAGGAATTTTCTGGTTAACTATCTCAGCTGTCATTCAATCGTGCTGTCTTTTCCTTTCTGATCCTCATTACCTCAGTGAACTTTGCCAACATATATAAAATAATACATCCTTCTAGTTGAAGGGCACAGTTGTTTGATTCCCTGTTCCCTTTGTCTGCCACACATTTTCTGTCTTCCTTCTGTAGTCTTAATGCTGCTAGACACGTGATTTTTTCTGATGACAGAATACCATTTGATGTCTAAGCATCAGGTCTTCATTAGGCAACATATCTGAATAACACCTTCTCAGGTAGAAGTCAGAAAGACATACAAATTTTATAAAAATCTCACATTTGGAGATATGGAATTTTTAAACAATTTCCCACTGCTAGATAGTAAGTTATCTTGATTATTATTTTCCTTTCTGTTAAAATTAGCACTGGAGATCTTAAATAATTCAAATTATGTACATAACCTAAAGAACATGTTAGCTACTCAATTTATATCTAGAATTTCTGTGACAAAGAGTTAAGTAAAACATCTTTGATATCAGGAACAAGACTTGTTGCAAATTACTTCTGCCTTCTTTTCAGAACAAAGATTTTCAGACTGGTATGGAAGAGCAAGAAAAGCTTCCATGCTGTTCAGCTATCTAATACTGAAACTAAATGGCTAAATGTTTTATTTTAGAAAAAAAAATTCCTAGTGCTTACAAAACCACTTACTAGAAGAAAAGGTCCTCGAACTAATGAGAATATTACTGTCAACGGAATCCTAAATGTCACAAAAGACTCAATGTGCCAAATTCTTGTTTGCAAAGTTCTCTATACATCAGTATAGATAGTGATGCACAGCGCAGCAATAATTACACAGACATTCTTTTACAGGAAGGGAAATGTCTTCTCTATGCAGCCAAGTTATTCAACAGGAATCACGGCTAGACTATGAATGCATTTTTGCCTGAATCCATATTACATCCTATGGACATCTATGAAGGACTGAAGATGTAATGATCAAGTTAAAGAAGTATGCTGGCAAGTTACAGAAGTATGGGCTGGATGAATGGAATATAAGGCGGATAGAACCAGGGGCGGCTCTACGTTTTTGGCCGCCCCAAGCAGTCATGCGCGGGAGGCGCCCCGGAGCCGCGGGAGCAGGGGACCTCCCGCGGGCATGACTGATGACTGCAGAGGGACCGCTGGTCCCGCGTGGCTCGGCTGTACCCCCCGCGGCTGCGGACGGTTCGCGGGTCCGGCGGCTCCGCTTGAGCTGCCGCAGCCATGCCTGCGGGAGGTCCAGCCGAGCCGCGGGACAAGCGCCCCCTCCACAGTCATGCTCCGATGGACCTCCCGCAGGCATGACTGCGGCAGGTCTGCCGGCCCAGCCTGCCGCCCCCCCCGGCCGCAGGGGATGCCCCCTAGATTTGGCCGCCCTAGGCACCAGCTTGTTTTGCTGGTGCCTAGAGCCGCCCCTGGATAGAACACTAGCTAGATCATCGGGCTCAACAGGTAGTGATCAATGGCTCCATGTCTAGTTTGCAGCTGGTATTAAGCAGAGTGCCCCAAGGGTCGGTTCTGGGGCCGATTTTGTTCAATATCTTCATTAATGATCTGAAGGATGGCATGGACTGCACTCTCAGCAAGTTTGCAGATGACACTAAACCGGGAGGAGTGGTAGATACGCTGGAGGGTAGGGATAGGATACAGAGGGATCTAGACAAATTAGATGATTGAGCCAAAAGAAACCTGATGAGGTTCAACAAGGACAAGTGCAGAGTCACTGTTACAGACTAGGGACCGAATGGCTAGGAAGCAGTTCTGCAGAAAAGGACCTAGGGGTTACAGTGAAGCTGGATATGAGTCAACAGTGTTCCCTTGTTGCCAAGCAGGCTAACGGCATTTTGGGCTGTATAAGTAGGGGCATTGCCAGCAGATCGAGGGACATGATTATTCCCCTGTATTCGGCACTGGTGAGGCCTCATCTGGAGTACCAGATGATAGAACAAGGTCTAATGGTCTCAAGTTGCAGTGGGGGAGGTTTAGGTTGGATATTAGGAAAAAAAATTTCACTAGGAGGGTTGTGAAGCACCTGAATGGGTTACCTAGGGAGGTGGTGGAATCTCCATCCTTAGAGGTTTTTAAGGCCCAGCTTGACAAAGCCTTGGCTGGGATGATTTACTTGGGGTTGGTCTTGCTTTGAGCAGGGGTTTGGACTAGATGACCTCCTGAGGTCTCTTCCCACCCTAATATTCTATGATTCTCTAATGGTAGGCAATGAAGTCTGACACAGAGCATTACCTACTTGCCTGAATGGGAATTTTTTTCAGAATCCTTACATTTATACATTCCAGGATGAAATCTTGGCCCTATGGAGAAAACTTCTTTGACTTTAGGATTTCATTCAAAATCTCATCCATGTTTGTGCCTTCTGTTACACTCCCAGTATGTCCACTCACAAGTTGCTATTCCTAGTATCAGTGCAGATGCAAATCTAGGGTTGCTAACTGTTTTATCACAGAAACCCAAACATGCTTGCCCTGCCCCCTTCCCAGAGGCCCTGCCCTGCTCGTTCCATCTCCCCTCTGTTCCTGACTCTCCATCACCCTCACTCACTTTCACGGAGGTGGGATGCAGGAAGTGGTGCAGGGTGTGGGCTCGGGGAGGGAGTCTGGGTGCTGGAGGTGGGCTCTGGGCAGGGGCAGGGGATTAGGGTGCAAGAGGGAGTGCAGGGTGCAGGTTCCTGGAGGCACATACCAGGCAGCTCCTAGTCAGCAGCACAGCAAGGCTAAAGCAGGCTCCTTGCCTGCCCTGGCCCCACGCTGCTCCCAGAAGTGGCCATCCCGTCCCTGTGGCCCTTGGGAGGAAGCAAGGGGCTCTGTGTGCTGCCCACGCCCACAAGCATCACCCCTGCAGCTCCAATTGGCCACAGTTACCAGGCTCATACCTAAGTGAGCACTAAAACTGGTAGATTTCAGAATATGCAAAATTAGCAGTACATCACAAAGGACATTATTGTGTTGTGTACTTGTATGCCACTATAAGCTTTCTTTTAGATAACCTTATGTACTCAAATAAGAAAAAATAGCTTTTGTAGCATAGTGGTTTCAGAAGGCCCACATGGCAGACCCATGTGAACCCTAATTTGATGTCCACCATTGTCATCATCTCAGAGGGAAAAGGAGTCCAAGATTTCTACTGGGAAGGCAAGATTGTCACTGGCATCTGAATCAGAAGAAACCATTGTATTTTGCTTATAGGTGCACAGACGGGGCGGGGGGGGGGGAAGTGGGGCAATTTGCCCCTGGCCCTACAGGGGCCCCACAAGCCCTGGCTGATAATCCCTTCCCTGGCTAGAGGTGCTTTTTTAATTTTTACTCACCCGGCGGCAGTCTGGGTCTTCGGCGGCAGGTCCTTCAGTGCTGCCAAAGACGCGGAGCAAGTGAAAGACCCACCACTGCCGAAGACTCGGAGTGCCGCCCGGTGAGTACGAGCACTGTAGTGGGTGGCACCTTTTTTATGTCCACTCCCCCGCTTTGCCCCAGGCCCCCTGAATCCTCTGGGCAGCCCTGCACACAGACGGCAAAAGGGATACAACTTTGTGAGAAGAAGCTTTGCCAGAAGAAAAAAAACCCCACTGATTACAATTTGTCAGCAATTCCTTCAACCCTGAGAGAGCATTTAAGCGAACCCACAGTCCATTTAAAGATAATAAGTATCAGAAGGGTAGCTGTGTTAGTCTGTATCCACAAAAACAACAAGGAGTCCGGTGGCACCTTAAAGACTAACAGATTTATTTGGGCATAAGATTTCGTGGGTAAAAAACACACTTCTTCAGAGGCATGGAGAGCATGGACAAAGCACTCTAGCAGTATTATTAATATACCATTACTACATTTTATGCAATGGAAGGATCATCAAGAAAATAGCTAAAAAAAAGTCAGAGATTTCAGTTGTCAATAGATCAGAGTATTTCACGACCTTTTTGGAAGCAGTAAAGGAATTGTAGTAAACTATAGACAACAAAGAACAGGATGTGCTAAACAGCATGGCAACTCCATGATTTGAAAAATATGGATAGGTCTTGCTATGACAGAAAATCAAAGGAAAATTAGCTTAATTGAACCTTAATTGAAAATTAGCTAAATTGAACCTTAATTGAGGTGATAAGCAGGGTTGAAGAGAATTAGAATAAATCCATATTGTTTATCTTAAAAGAAATCCCTATATAGAAAGATTTGTAGATTCTTTTTCAAGACAGCTTTCTTATAATATTATATTTGATATAATACTGCCAAAATTTAGTATGTGTGACTAAAATCTAATGTACAATTTCAGTGGTAATTTTAATATTTTGCATTTAAAAAATGTTAATCTCAATTAATGTAATGGAACAAGAAACAGCAAGAGTGAAAGAGTTGAAATTCTCAAATACATCTCCCACAATGCAATGCAGACCCAGTTGACTGATCTGTGTGACAGACTGGTCAGCTGGGCCCACATTGCATTAGGGATATGTAGTGTTATAGGGAGGATGGCTCTCCGAAGAGAATGAAGGCCTGAACTACAACTCCCATAAAGCAGTGCCTTGGGGAATGTAGTTTACTGGGTTTTTAAAGCTAATATGATACAAAAACATGTCAGGTCAGTTCAATAACATTGATACAGGTTGAACTGACCCAAAACAAAATATTTCATGTAAATTTTTACAGCGAAAAATCAAAGATTTTCAAAAAATTGAAGTTTTCCTACAGAAAATTTAGATTTTGTAGAAACAGTGTTCTCCTTTGGAAAATCATTCCAGTGGAAAATTACTGAGCAGCTTTGCTTGAGATAAACCAAGGGTTTGATCCTGTGCCCAGTGAAGACAATAGTATTGATTTCAGTAATGCATGCTCAAGGCCTAAGACCCAACTCCTGGGACCCAAGATCCAGTGTGATTTGGCACAAATATCTAATCAGCATATTCCATTAGGTCCTGAAACATCTCAGTAAACTTAACATTAAAAGGGAAGATGTAGCTTGCCTCTATTATTTACTGGAGCTGGCTCATAAAGTATTATGTGGAAAGTGTGGATGACAAATCAACTACCTCACGGGACCTGTGGCTGAAACTAACTGAAGAATTTCTGCCCCTCAGACAAATACAATTTAGTTTCCAGCAGAAGATTCTATGCCAAGTCAGGTAATGTTGTGAAATAGTTGGAAGTTAACAGGAAGAAACTTAAATTACTGTGATTAAGTGGAAGAGTTTTGTGTAAAGAAAATATAAATACTAACTATACAGACATTTATGTGAAGTGATGGTTATGTTTTCTGTTCTTTGTTTATAACTCAATTACTAATTGTAATTAATGCTAGGTGCATACTGCAAAATTTGCCAGGTTTATATGTAGTTTTATATTGCTTGCCAAATTAATTTCTTTTGAATTTACCTTGAAGTATGACTTACTGTTGTGTTCAGAAAAGATATGACAGCAAAAAATTTGGTTCGTTGGCTCCATAAGAAAATTACAGGATCTGGGTCCAATCCTGCAACAATTACCCAAGTTGTTTTTACATAAGAAAGGACTATTTGCCTGCATGAAGTTTGCAGGACTCAGCCCTGCGCTGTGTGTAGTTATGATTCTGTTTTCTTATGTAAGGCACCTTTAAATGTAAGATGTCTGCCTGTGAGAGGATTCAAAATGGAGGATCTTACAAAGTGAGAGATACTGTTTTTTCACTTAAGGAAAATTTACATACGAATTTCAGTCCTGATTTCTTTTAAATTAGATTAAAGATGAAAACAAAACAAGAAAGAACAAATATAAAATCTTTGAGAATCAGAATTAAAGAGACAGTCCATTTGAAGTCTTGTCAATTTTTCAAAAAATGAGTTAAATTGTAGGTACTTCACCAGAGACATTCTGAGGTTGTATTCATCCCATTTTCCTGTTTTTAAAGTAAGTTTCTCTCCCCTGTGACTGTATGAAAGACACACAAATAATAAAGCGGGAGAATTATTGTTTACCCTGTATGATCAACCTATACGTAAAGTCCTATCACATGCACAAAGTAAACAAAGTAAAAATAGAAAAAATATATTTCTTCTCTAATCTATTTATAGTCATTTTAAAGCATAACTTCTGATAACAGTTCTCAATCTATAGAAGTGTGGGTTTTTTTTAAACTCATGGTGTAAAGTGCTAAAGGTAAAGTGCTACAGAATGGAGAAGTCCAGTAAATGAGTAAGAATTACATTGGAAGAGAAATTGAGGCACTATTGGGAATACACTGTTAAAGCCAGTGAAGCCATTTTGTGAAGCATGCTGTTTTATTGAGATTGTCTTAATTGGGACCTTCAGGTCATGGAGTTGCTGGAATAATTTAGAATAAGCAACATTCTTATGACAAACCACAGTAGGATTCTGCAATATGGAATTTTTTGAACCACCTGACAAGTAACTTAAGTTAAACCAAATTTTATAAACATTTTGTGAAAGATTTTTCTTCAGTAAATTTCACCAAATTGGAGATTCTATTAAAAAAATAGTCATAGATTCTAAGGCCAGAAGGGGCCACTGCAATCATCTGCTCATACCTTCTATCTAAACAGGCCATTGGATGTCCCTGAATTAATTCTTGTTTGCACTACAACATATCTTTTAGAAAAAGACATCCAATCCTGACTTAAAAATCCAAATGATGAGGAATCCACAGTGACTCATAGTAAATTGTTCCAACGGCTAATTAACCTCACTGTTAAAAATTTGCACCTTATTTCCACTCTTATTGTTGACGATGACCCCAGAATTGTGGTCTGGAGTGACTGAGAGTCTGATGGCACTCTCAGTGGTGGTGGAGAAGTGGAGGAGATAGGAAGACTTGGGAAGAAAGAGGGATAGTTTGGGTTTGGCCATGTTAAATGTAAACCAACAAACACATTCATTAATTCTTTATAACGTATTTCCTGCTTCACCTGACTTTAGAAACACCTGATCATGGTGGTTCTGTAACCAGCAGTATGCCACAAAACTTTGATCTCTTGCTTCTCTGATTAAATTCCCTTGTGGTTTTCATCCCACAGTAACTTAAAGGAAACATTTAAAAACTTTTGGGTGGATAGTCACAAGATCCAACTCATCTTTCATCTTCAAGCTGTGTGAAAAATATTCTTTGAAGACAAATTAATTAAACTCACTGTTCAACCAGCATTCAGGCTCCTTTTGCAGTAGACATGCACTTGCTTGTTTGCTTCCTCTCAGCAATGCAGTCTGGTTTGGCCAAGAGGAAATTTATCAGTTATATATGAAGAAATGTGTGCTGATCCTCCATTTAGCTTAAATGATGGGTTTGTTAAAAATTTCCTTTTCTTCTCCAAATTACAATACAAAAGCAAATTGCCTGCCTGCATTTGAAATACAGGACTGAGTCCAAGCTGTTGTTTTTCTATAGGATGTTTTTGTATCGTGAACTTTCACAAACTTTGTGCACTTCTTCAAATAGTATAAACAAGTTAAAGAGTCAAAATATAATAGTCAGCAGCTCTGAATCCATGAAGCTCAACTTACCTAATGTTTTACTAAACAAGGTACATGGGTAATGGAATGGCATGTTTATTAGCAGATTTTTGCAGCTACAATTATATCTGCATATTCGTGGGAAAATTCTAAACAATGGTAGCAACCCATAATGGAAAGTCTTTACAATACTGCCCAGATACCACAGGGATGGGCATTTGGAAAATAATTAATACATTAATTCTATATCTGGTGAAGGAAGAAGAAAAGTAGCTACCCTTTTTTAAAATATATAAACTCCTCAAACAAGTTTTATTCCATATTAACCTCTCAATTGTACAGCCTGAGCTGAAGGCAGTGGTATGGAAATGACATAAATACTGAGTACCTCTTGCTGGAGCATTGAGCATTGGACACTGTAAGTGCTATATAGATAGCAAGAAAGTTGAGTTGTTTATAACATTTAAAGTGACTATCCCTTTTTTATAAATTGTTTTCTAATAGTAAAATTCCAAGTTCTTTTAGCACAGTGCCAGTGGACATTAATAAATGTCAGGCAGAACACCTAAGTGGGGTTCTGTGAAAGTCACAAGGTGCCAATTGTCACTTCTCTACCTTTGGGAAACATGCCCTCCAGCAGTAACCTTGAGAAACAGCACTCTGAAAGCACATGCTGATCAGGAAGGAAACTCCAGCTATATATATTTGAGGGATTACTTTATCAGAAAACATCATTTCTTGAAATATGAGGCAGAATTGCATGATCCAGAAGTATTCAATACCTGTTGTTTCCAAAATATGAGTATTAAATAAGCCTTGTGAATACACTGTAGAAACAAACCTTTATTTAACACCAATTTTATTTTTACATATTAAACTTGAATTGTTTTGTAGTGTGGGGATCTACATTTGAAACAGATAGTTGAGGTGTGACACTGAAATGAAATCCCTGAAGGCCTGATCCTGACAACTCTTTGTTACCAGTCATAGTGCTTTTATTAGCATGAGCGATTACCATTGTTGTCAAGCATGGGCGTAAGCACCCTAATGTTAATGGGACTGCTCATTGCTAAGTGCTACATTCAGTGACCTGAAGAAGAACTCTGTGTGGCGTGAATGCTTGGTCCAATAAAAGATATTAACCTCACCTCCTTGTCTCTCACATTCAATTATGAGCACTCATGGACTGGGCCCTAACCTAGGTAATAGCCATAGAATTCAAGTAACCGTTAAAAAATTTCATGATGTGTGAAATTTGACTGTACCAACCCTAAATACATGGCACTGAATCCAGGCATCCTTGCAACAAAGCCCGATGCCAACTCTGTCCACATATTTATTCAAATGACACCATCGTAGGACCTAATCACATTAGCCATGCCATCAGGGGCTCATTCACCTGCACATCTACCAATGTGATATATGCCATCATGTGCCAGCAATGCCTCTCTGCCATGCCTCTCAAACCGGACAGTCTCTACGCAAAAGGATAAATGGACACAATCTGACATCAGGAATCATAACATTCAAAAACCAGTAGGAGAACACTTCAATCTTCCTGGTCACTCAAAAACAGACTTAAAGGTGGCAATTTTGCAACAGAAAAGCTTCAAAAACAGACTCCAATGAGAAACTGCTGAGCTTGAATTAATATGCAAACTAGATACCATTAACTTGGGCTTGAATAGAGAGTGGGAGTGGCTGGGTCATTACACATATTGAATCTATTTCCCCATGTTCAGTATCCTCATACCTTCTTATTGACTGTCTAAAATGGGCCATCTTTATTATCACTACACAAGTTTTTTTTCTCCTTTCTCCTGCTGATAATAGCTCATCTTAATTAATTAGCCTCTTACAGTTGGTATGGCTATTTCCACCTTTTTATGTTCTCTGTATGTATATATATCTTCTTACTATATGTTCCATTCTATGCATCTGATGTAGTGGGCTGTAGCCCACGAAAGCTTATGCTCAAATAAATTTGTTAGTCTCTAAGGTGCCACAAGTATTCCTGTTCTTTTTGTGGATACAGACTAACGTGGCTGCTACTCTGAAACCATATTTAGCAGAGCACTCCTTTCCATCTATTGACCAAAGCTCTCATGCCTCCTTAGTACAACACATTTTTAGAATATATTTTTTCTACATCTTAAAGTGGGAAACCATACCCTTTCCTCCTGCCCCCAACATATGTTATATCCTATAAAATGATCCACCTTCATGGTAATTTTCTGCTTTAAACAAAAATACAATCCTTTCATGGCCTTCAAATCAAATGTGAATCCTGCAGGATTAACACTGTATGGAAATACAGGTCCCATAGAAGTCAGCAGAAGTTTGCCAGAGACTGCATTGGGGCCAGGATTTCACCCATGGAGTTTTAAGATACAATGATTTTCTGCTAGAAATACACCATTGAAAAATGTAATATAGTTGTTGCATATACTCTATCTCATTTTGGAAGGGTTTGTATTTTTTTAGACTACAATGGAAAATTGAAAGATCTGTCCCTCCTTGCCATAACATCAGAGTACCTCGCTGTCTTGGAATGTATGTAACCTCAGAATACCCCTGTGAGGTAGGGTAATACAATCATCCCCATTTTACACATGGGGAACTGAGGCCCACAAAGGACTTCAAACCCATGCAAGTCATGTACTCAGGCTCCCTACCCTAGGTGAACACCATAACCACTAGACCATCTTTCTTTCTTGCTATGCTAATAATATCTGCAATACTACATTAAGACTCTTTAGTCTAAAGCAGTATCAGTTCATTTTCCATACAAACTTTGTATGTTTCCCCATTTGTAGAGTCAGTGATATTCATTTTTGAAATGTGTTATACTATTTGTGCTGATTTCTAATGAACACTACAGTGAAACAAGTTTAACACTTCCATTTTCCATCAGTTGAGCCAGGAACTCTGATTTTTGAAGAAGTTAACTGAACTCACAATCCTAGTGGTGGAAGGACTTGTAAAGACAAAAATGTAATTTAAGCAATAAAAAAAGTTAAAATAAAGAGCAAAGAAAAAAAATCTGCTGTGCCTGAGTTGGTTCACACATCAAGAAGCCAGTAGTTGAGATTTCATTCCAGGAAAAGTTCCAATCTCATCTGAGGTTTTTCATATCCTTGAAAAGATGATAGAAAGGAGTGAGTTATTAAATACAGAATCACTTTTGCTAAAATACTTCTAGACAAGATATTAAAAGCCATAGAAATGACAAAGAAAAATGTCATTTACTTTAAACAAATTAACTGTTGCCACGTAACTTCTTTCAAGAGGATTGTTTGTCTTATATGTTGCTGCATTTTACTGCTTTTTATCTTGTTTCAAAATTAAATGTTTATTGAATTTTTGTTTGTGTACAATAACTACATGTATCCCTGTTTATTTGAAAATGTAATTAATAAATTGTACAAAGTTTATGCTGCCACAAAATTTTTCGTCTAACATATACCAATTACTTCAAGTCTTATGTATAGATATGAGACTCCTATCTATTCCCCTGAATTACATGTCATACCATTTAGTCTTGTAAAGAGATAGTGACAGAGCCTCAGGTGGTGTAAATGGGTGTAGCTCCACTGAAATTAATGCTGCAAGGACTGGGAGTGCCTGCCAGGGGCAGGAGCAAGTCCAGATTTGCAGGGTCTTCATGGGAATGACCCTGGCCTTCCATGGATCCCACAAGGTCCAATGGGATTGGCCTTTTCTGTGGGATGGCAATCTATGCTCTCCATGCCCTCAATGAAATGATAGTAGAGGAGCTCTACAAGGGGATCCTCCCCATGAGCCCCCATCCATAGGCTTCTCCATTCCAAGGGATGATCCCAGCCTTGGTATTAACTTACTTCCTTTAACCCTTAAACATGGGCTCTGAATACAACATAAGATAATCTTTTAATTAAGCTGGACTTCTGCTAAATAGCAGGGCTTCATTATAATACAAATCGCTCAAACGATTCACACAGTCAGCATAGGCACCAAGCAAAACAGTGAAGTCAGCCAAACCAAACCTTCTACAGTATGGCATATTCAGTGCTGTGCAAGTTGTTGAATATGTAAAATATAGGCGTTATTAATGTGGTATGTTTAAAAACTCTGGCTACAGTGCATTCATCAGCAAATTGTCTGATTATCAGTTATTTTAAGGAGGACTGCTCTAAGAAGTGCCATATGCAAATGAAATGCAAAACTGAGTGTCTAACCACCTGGTAGTAACTCTATGAATATTTTATATTACAGCCTATCATTGTACCATAACTAAAGAGCCCATAGTACATCACAAGAATCCCAGTGTCCTAACCACATTATATTTTGGGTAATTTATTTCTGTCCCCCTAAATTATCCTGATAGTTTTAGGTGGATAAGGAATACTGAGGGCTTGGCTACACTGGAGAGTTGCAGCGTTGGTGGAGGCTTTACAGCGCTGCAACTTACTCACCGTCCACACTTGCAAGGCACGTACAGCGCTGCATCTCCCTGGCTGCAGTGCTGGCTGTACTCCTGCTCTGCCTCGGGTATAAGGATTGCAGCGCTGGTGATGCAGCGCTGCTCCGCAAGTGTGGCCACCAAAAGCGCTGTAATTGGCCTCCAGGGTATTCGGAGGTATCCCAGAATGCCTGTTCAGCCACTCTGCTCATCAGTTCGGACTCTACTGCCCTGGCCTCAGGTGACCCGCCCTTTAAATGCCCTGGGAATTTTAAAAATCCCCTTCCTGTTTGCTTAGCCAGGTGTGGAGTGCAATCAGTGAATCTTTCCAGGTGACCATGCTTCCACGCGCCAAACGAGCCCCAGCATGGAGCAATGGCGAATTGCTGGACCTCATCAGTGTTTGGGGGGAGGAAACTGTGCAGTCCCAGCTGCACTCCAGCCGTAGGAATTATGATACCTTTGGCCAGTTATCAAAGGCCATGCTGGAAAGGGGCCATGACCGGGACGCGCTGCAGTGCAGGGTTAAAGTGAAGGAGCTGCAGAGTGCCTATTGCAAAGCCTGCGAGGCAAACCGCCGCTCCAGCGCTGCCCCCACAACCTGCCGTTTTTACAAAGAGCTGGACGCGATACTTGGGGGTGACCCCACCACCAATCCAAGGACCACGATGGAGCGGGGGGAGAGGGGGGGAATAGGAGGAGGGAGAGGGGGAGGAGGAAACCGAGAGTGATGGTACTGGGTTTGGGGGAGACACCCCGGAGTCCCTGGAGGCATGCAGCCAGGAGCTCTTCTCAAGCCAGGAGGAAGGTAGCCAGTCGCAGCAGCCAGTACTTGGTGATGGACAAGCAGAGGAGCGGGTTACTGGTAAGCGGCTTCTATTTTCAGGATGGAAATGTTTCGGGAGAGCAGGAGGGGTTAGGGCTGCATGCATGCATGCATGCCTAGATGTGGAATAGCCCATTGATGTGGTCTATCACGTCGCGGTAATCAGCCTCAGTAATCTCTTCAGAAGTTTCAGCCAGCGCGTGGGCAATGCGCCTGTGCAAGTTTATAGGGAGAGCCACTGTGGTCCTTGTCCCAGTCAGGCTAACGCGTCCGCGCCACTGTGCCGCAAGGGGTGGGGGGACTATTGCTGCACACAGGCAAGCTGCATAGGGGCCAGGGCGGAATCCGTATTGCTGTAGAAGACCTTCCCACTCTTCCCTGGTGACCTGCAGCAGCGAGATATCTTCCAGGATTAACTCCTGTGGAAAATGTTGGGAGACTGTTCAGTGCAGATGCCCCCTGTAGCTGTTTGCTGTCCCCAATGCACAGAAACCCCTGCACAGCCCTGAAGCACTGAAGCAATCAGTCCCCCTTACTCACCATTTCGTGGCTCCTGTTGGGTTGTATGCGCTCTGTTTGGTATGGGAAAAGTATGCTAAAATGAAGACTGTAAACTCCTTCACTGTGTGGGAATTACTGTCCGGATGAGATTATGAACAATGCTACCCCTGTTAACTGTTGCCATTTTTGCCTTTCTAAAAGTGTCCTTGACTGCTGGACTGCCCGTCTCCTCGACTGCTCAGAGGCTACAAAACCTCAGGAAGAAGCCGAGAAAAAGCAAAGAAGACATGCTGAATGCAGTTATGGATCAGTCTGCCAGAGAGAGTAAAAACCTGCAGGACTGGAGGGAAAGGGAAAGCAGGATCCGCCAGAGAAACGCAGCGGCCAGGAGGAAAAGCACAAAGCAGCTGCTAAGCATCCTGGCGCACCAAGTGGACTCTATCCAGTCACTCGTAGCCATGCAGGCAGAGCACTACCGTGCCACCTTCCCCCCCGGCCCAAAGCTCTTTCTCTTGTGCCCCAATGGCAGCTCCAAACCCCCTTCCCCAGCATCCAGGTTCTTACCTCCACCAGCTGCCTCCAACACCTGTATGTTCACCAACCAGCCCTGAGAACTACAACCCTTATCCTCTGCACTCAACCCCCATCACCATGCAGTATAGGCACCCTGAAGTGCAGCAATCATTGCACAGCACTCCATACAGGACATATTCAAACCTGTGACTGTACAGTTCATCAACCCACCCCCCCAGCCCTTTTAGGTTCCCAAAATGTTGTGTGTCTGTCAAGGAAGTTATTTTCTTTTCAATAAAAGAATTCTTGGCTTTGAAAACAGTCTTTATTATTGCAGAAAGTGAAAGATACCGTAGCCCAGTAAAGAAACAGGCACTGCAAATCATTTTAGGAAAAACAGATTCTTACTAACATTTTAACCACTGCACTTCACTCCCATGCAAGGCAACATACATTACTGTTGGCTTTCAGCCTCAAATTCCTCCCTCAAGGCATCCCTAATCCTTGTAGCCCTCTGCTGGGCCTCTCTAGTAGCCCTGCTCTCTGGCTGTGCAAATTCAGCCTCCAGGACTTGAACCTCAGTGGTCCATGCCTGACTGAATGTTTCACCCTTCCCTTCACAAATATTATGGAGGGTACAGCATGCGGATATAACCGCGGGGATGCTGCTTTCCCCCAAGTCTAGCTTCCCATACAGAGATCTACAGCACCCTTTTAAACGCCCAAAAGCACACTCCACAGTCATTCGGCACCGGCTCAGCCTGTAGTTGAACCGGTCCTTGCTCCTGTCAAGCTTCCCTGTATAGGGTTTCATGAGCCAAGGCGGTAATGGGTAAGCGGGGTCTCCAAGAATCACAATGGGCATTTCAACGTCCCCTACTGTGATCTTCCTGTCTGGGAAAAAAGTCCCGGCCTGCATCTTCCTGAACAGGCCACTGTTCCGAAAGATGCGTGCATCATGCACCTTTCCAGGACAGCCTGTGTTAATGTCAATGAAATGCCCACGGTGATCCACAAGCGCCTGGAGAACCATAGAGAAATACCCCTTCCGATTAACGTACTCGGATGCTAGGTGGGGTGGTGCCAGAATAGGAATAAGCGTCCCATCTATCGCCCCTCAACAGTTAGGGAAACCCATTTGTGCAAAGCCATCCACAATGTCCTGCACGTTCCCCAGAGTCACGGTTCTTCTTAGCAGGATGCGATTAATGGCCCTGCAAACTTGCATCAAAACGATTCCAATGGTCAACTTTCCCACTCCAAACTGGTTCCCGACCGATCAGTAGCTGTCTGGAGTTGCCAGCTTCCAGATTGCAATAGCCACCCGCTTCTCCACCATCAGGGCAGCTCTCAATATCGTGTCCTTGCGCCGCAGGGTGGGGGCGAGCTCAGCACACAGTCCCATGAAAGTGGCTTTTCTCATCCGAAAGTTCTGCAGCCACTGCTCGTCATCCCAGACTTCCATGACGATGTGATCCCACCACTCAGTGCTTGTTTCCCGAGCCCAAAAGTGGCGTTCCACGGTGCTGAGCATTTCCGTGAATGCCACAAGCAATTTAGTGTCATACGCGATATCATCATCATCATCATCGGACTCCTCACTGTCATTTTGGAGCTGAAGGAATAGCTCAACTGCCAAACTTGATGTGCTGGCGAGACTCAGCAGCATATTCCTCAGCAGCTCGGGCTCCATTTCCCACAGAAATCATGCTGCACAGAAACCATTGGGAGAGTCACAATGGCGCAAAACGTGGACAGAAAAACAGTGACTGCTGGGATGTGAAGCGATGCATCACGGGGCGTTGGGACAGGAAGCGGAATGACCCACACCCTTCCGTCCCCTTCCCACAACCCACGGCGCCAAAATGGGATGAGGTGCTCTGTGGGATAGCTGTCCATAATGCACCACTCCCAACAGCACTGCAAATGCTGCAAATGTGGCCACACTGCAGCGCTGGTAGCTGTCAGTGTGGCCACACACCAGCGCTTTCCCTACACAGCTGTACGAACACAGCTGTAACTCCCAGCGCTGCACATCTGCAAGTGTAGCCAAGCCCTGAGTCTCTTTCTTCCTTAAAGGTGCACTGTTGACATTTTCTACTCTTTGGATCATGGTAGCAGAAAGACAAGCAGAACTGCAGGGTCTCAATGCATGAGTGAGATGATGGTATAAAGAGGACGGCTTTAGGTTCATTAGAAACTGGGGAACCTTTTGGGAAAGGAGGAGCCTATACAGGAAGAATGGGCTTCACCTAAACCAAAACTGAAAGAAACTGCTGGCATGTAAAATTAAAAGATTGTTGATGATTTTTTAAACTATGGGTTGAGGAGACACTAGATGCAGAGGAGCACACATTTTGGGTGGAGACATCCTTTAGGACCAGCGGCCGCTTCAGGCGCCAGCGCTTCAAGCTAGAGCCGCCCCTATTTAAGACGGAATATATTAATGGGGGAACTCCATATACTAAAACAGGATAGGAAAGAAGGTAAAGGTGGGGGGAGGATAGAGGCTGGAGCGGAACAGTCAAATGCAAGAGAGTCCTATTTAAATATAACATAAAGGCAAGCAACTGAATATTGACAAAGTGTACTATTGCTTATATACAAATGCTAAAGGTCTAAACACTAAGATGGGTAAACTAATTTGCCTGGCATTAAATGAGGATATTGATATAATAGGCATTACAGAAACTTGGTGGAATGAGGATAATCAACAGGACACGGTAATACCAGGTTAAAATATATAGAGAAATGACAGAGTAGGTTGTGCTGGTGGGGGAGTGGTACTAAGCATAGAGTCAAATAAAGTAAAAATTTTAAAAAACTCAAACCTCACCATACAATCTCTATGGATAAAAATTCCATGCTTGAACAATAAGAGTATAGCAATAGGAATATACTACTGACTGCCTGATCAGGATGGTGATGGTGATTGTGAAATGCTCAGTTTGATTAGAGAGGCTACAAAGGCAGAAAAATGCAGGTATAATGGGGGATTTCAACAATCTTTATACTGACTGGGTATATGTAACCACAGGAAGATAAAATTTCTAGACACCATAAATGACTGCTTCTTGGAGCAGCTTTTCCTGGAACCCACAAGAAGAGAGGCAATTCTTGATATAGGCCAACTGGTGCACAGAGCTGGTGCAACAGCTGTATTCAGCTGAACCGTTCAGTAATAACAATTGTGATGTAATTAAATTTAACATACTTTTAGGGGGAAATGCCAAAGAAACCCATCACAACGGTATTTACTTTAAAAAGGGGAACTATACAAAAATGAGGAAGCTAAACGAGAATTAGAAGAAACAATCACAAGAGTGGAGTCCCTGCAAACTGCATGAAAACTATTTTAAAACTCCATAACAGAGGCTCAAACTAATTAAATTTTAAAAAACAGTAAGAGGACCAGAAAGCGCCACTCTGGCTAAAGAGCAGAGTTAAAGAGGTAGAGGCCAAAAAAAAGGGGGGGGCATCCTTTTAAAAATTAGAAGTCAAATCTTAGTGAGGAAAGCAGAAAGGAGAATAAACTCTGGAAAGTCAAGTGTAAAAGTATAACAAGGCAGGCTACGAAAGAATTTGAAGAGCAGCTAGCTTACGACACAAACACTAGTTGTAAGTACATCGGAAGCAGGAAGCCTGTTAAACAGCCAGTGAGGCCACTGGACAATGGAGATGCTAAAGGAGCACTCAGGGAGCACAAGGCAATTGTGGAGAAGGTAAATTAATTCTTTGCAACTCTCTTCATGACAGGGGATGTTGGGGGAAATCCTCACACCCAAGCCATTATTTTTTAGGTGACAAATCTGAAGAACTGTCTCAGGCTGAGGAATCAGTAGAGGTGGTTTTGGAACAAATTGATAAACTAAACAGCAATAAGTCACCGGGACCAGATGGTGTTCACCCAAGGGTTCTGAAGGAACTCAAATGTGAAATTGCAGGACTACTAACTGTTGTTGTTGCCTATCATTTAAATCAGCTTCTGTACCAGAAGACTGGAGGATAGCTAAGGTAAAGCTGATTTTTAAAAAAAGGTTTCATAGGCGATCCTGTCAATTATAGACCAATGAGCTTAACTTCAGTAACAGGCAAATTGGTTGAAACTATAGTAAAGAATAGAAGTAACAGACATAGATGAACACAATATGTTGGGGAAGCGTCAACACGGCTTCATGCCTCACCAATTAGAATTCATTGTAGGGATCAAAAGGCATATGGACAAGGGTGATCCAGCTCAGGGCCACTTGGGGGGGGAGAAGTGGGGCAATTTTTCAGGGCCCCTGGAGCAGGGTCCTTCACTCGCTTCGGGGGCCCTGGAAAACTCTCATGGGGCCTGGGCCCCCGGAGCTTCTTCCGCTCTGGGTCTTCGGCGGCAATTCGGCAGCAGGGGGTCCTTCCGCCCCGGGACCCGCCGCCGAAGTGCCGGGTCTTCAGCGGCAATTCGGTGGAGGGCCCCCAGACCCCCTGAATCCTCTGGGCGGCCCTGATCCAGCTGATATAGTGTGCTTGGCCTTTCAGAAAGCTATTGAAAAAGTCGCACACCAAAGGCATTTAAGCAAAGCAAACAGTCATGAGGTCAGAGAGACGGTCCTCTCCTGGATTAGTAACTGATTCAAAGATAGGAAACAAAGGGTAGGAATAAACGGTATGTTTTCCCAATGGCGAGAGGTAAATAGTGGTGTCCACCAAGGCTCTGTCCTGGGACCTGTGCTGTTCAACATATTTAGAAATGGTTGTGAAAAGGGGGTGAACAGTGAGGTGGCAACATTTGCAGAGGATACAAAATTACTCAAGATAGTTAAATCCAAAGCTTACTGAAAAGTTAGAGGGATTTCACAAAAAACTGTGTGACTGAGCAACAAAACAGCCAATGAAATTCAGTGTTGATAAATGCAAAGTAATGCACTTTGGAAAAAGATAATCTCAACTATACATATAAAATGATAGGATCTAAATTAGCTGTTACCAGTTAATAAAGAGATCTGGGAATCAATAGTTGTCTGAAAACAGCTCAGTGAGCAGCAGCAGTCAGAAAAGCTAACTATTGTTATGAACCATTAGGAAAGGGATAGATGATAAAACAGAAAATATAATTCCCCTATATAAATTCATGAGCTACATAATGTCACCATATAAATTTATATAAGCCCACACCTTGACTACTGCACGCAGATCTGGTTGCACCATTTCAAAAAAATATACATTAGAATTGCAAAAGGTACAGAGAAGGCAACAAAAATGATTAGGGGTATGGAACAGTTTCCATATCAGGAGAGATTTAAAAGACCTGGACTGTTCACCTTAGAAAAGATTACTAAAGGGGAATATGATAGAGATTTATAAAATCATGAATGGCATGGAGAAAATGAATAATGAAGTATTATTTACTGCTTCACATAACACAGGAATAAGGGTTCACCCAACGAAATTAATAGGCAGCAGGTTTTAAAAGGACACAAGGAAATACTTCCTTCATACAACAAATGTGTGAAGTTGTGTTAAGGTGAGGAACTGGGGAACTCTTAGTCAGGGGATGTTGTGAAGACTAAAAGTATAACTAGTGTTAAAAAAAATTAGGTACGTTCATAGGTCCATCAATGGCTTTTAGCCATGATGCTCAGGGACAACCCCATAACCTCCAACTGCCAGAAGCTGGGACTGAACCACAGGGGATGGACCACTCGATATTGCCATGTTCTGTTCATTCCCTCTGGAGCATCTGGTACTGCCACTGTCAGTGATGCCAGTATTACAGATGGGCAAACCAATTGGGGAAAATACAAGAGCAATCCCAAATCTCAGAACAAAGTTGACCTCAGATTTCCTTTTTGTTCTGATTGGTTCAGGTACACAACCCTTCTCCTGCTGTTTTTCACCATAACAGGTCTCCTATCTTTTGCTGAAATACATTGCAAGGCGAGTCTGAGATCTAGCAATCTTTGCTTGTCTAGCCACTTTCTACAGATCTCATGAGTGCTGTGAATGCATTCTGGGATGACTGAGCTGGGAGAGCCCCAGAACTTGCTAAGTTTGAAAACTGCAATATGGAAACAGCAAAAGAGTGAGTGTAAGACCTCAGACCTTCTCTTCCTGCTTCCAACAGAAGGCAGAAGACCTGAATGTTGAGAAGAAGGAACTGGGGAGTCAGGAAATGGAGCTGAGAGGTTGGTTGGGGGACTGTTGGGAGCTCAGGATATAGATCTGGATGGTCAGAATACTGATAACGGGAAACTCAGACAATGGGCCTGCATGATCTAACTCTTATTTAAGAGAGGTGAAAATCCCAGATAAGCAGGCTATATATTTAAAAGCAGAGTACACAGTGCCCTGGGATTTCTATAGGCAGCTACAATGCACTACTTGTGAGTGCAGAAACATCTTGTGAAATTTTAACTACATCTGACATTGCTGATGAGAAGACACAGAAAAGTCAAATCCTGATCTAATTGTCATTGATATCCCAAGGCTATAACTGAGTCAGCCAGAATCACAAGTTTTATAAATAAAGCTTGGCAATCTAGGATTGGCTAAGAGAATTCAGACTATTCTGCCAGACAAATGGAATAGAGTTTATCCCTAAGCAGAATCCCCATTTGTTTTCACTGTAAATTGCATGACTCCAGGGCCTTCTAGAGAAGTCTTGGCAGGTACCAGTGATATCTGGTATAATGCCAGCCAATGTTTCCTGAATGGGATTTTGATAAAAACAACATTGTCTCAAAAACTATATTAACACCTGCAGGAAATGACCAAAACCCAAAATCAAATACTATTTGTTGCAATATACTTGTCATCATGCAGATAATGGGCAAGATTTTTTTATTTTTTGGACCTGCAAAGATATGCAAGGTTGGGGTTAGAAGGGTGCAAACACCCATATACAGGCTGGGCACAAAATGATCCTTGTACTTGTACGGATAAGGCCTTTTCCTGTAGCCATATTGTAAGGTCTGAGGCCTTTGTCTCTGGCCATATTAGGAGAGAAGCAGCCATGAGCTAAGAAGCAGAAAGTCACATCCTGACAGTCCATCTAAATTACATTAAAACAATGTAATATCAGGCTGTTAAGAGGTGATCCTGTCCTAATAGCACCCACCATCACCAGATAAAGAAACAGATCTTAAGATGGTTAAAGAAAACTTAGTTTAATAGCATCCTGTCTGGCAAGAAATCACATATCAATAATTGTGGTTGTGAAATCCTCACTTCTTTATTGTTTTGTGCTTATGGTTCCCACTTCTCTATTGTTTGTCTGTATCATCTCTGTCTGGTTCTTTGATTGTCTGTATTTTGCTAGGTGTAAATCAAGAAAGGTGGTGGGGTATGAGTGGTTAAAGGATTGTTTTACAATATTTTAGGATTGGTTAGAAAATTGTTTAGTAATATTTTAATAAAATGACTGGTTAAAGTATAGCTAAGCAGGACTCAAGTTTCACTATATAAACTGGGGTCCAAAAGGAAGTTCTTTGGAATCAACTCCAAGATACAACCCCAAGATCAGAGCTGCCAGACCTCAGCCTGCCAACCATGCTGTGCAGAAGCTGAAGTCCCCCACATGACCTGATCCTGACTGGCCATCAAGAAAAGTTCATCTGCCTTGTTGGGGGTGGTGAGCATTGTATGCTTAGCGTGTGTATTCTGTTTTGGTAATCGTTTTAAGATTAAGTAGGATATTACTGTGTAAGGCTCTTTCACTTCTAAAAGACCTTGCAAACCTGCAGAGTGTAAGGTTATGCCTTAAGCCCTAGGAACTGGGTAAATAAAGGTGGGTGTCCTTAGAGTGTGTGAGTAACAGAATTTTATGTGGGTAACATACTCTGTGAGCACAAGAACTACTAAACTGCTGCCATTCAATTATTTATTACTTGCACTACTGTAAGCACCCAAAATGTGGTGGACATTGTAGAAACATATATGAAGAGATAGGCCTTGTCATAAAGCAATTTATCTAAGTTGAAGTAAGATCAGGATGGAAGAACAAAATAGAGGGGAATAAAGATATTGAATACAGATGAATTACATAGTGGTTACTGAATATCTTTGTTTTGGAGGGGCAGATCAACAAATGGAAAGAATGGGGGACGAGACAGGAACATGTGGTTACATACACATAGACTAGCAGTGTGCACAATTACATGGTCATAATTCCTTCTTTTTTTTTATTTACTATCAGAAATAAATACAGAAGAATAGTGATGAACAATAAAACAATAATCTTCACCTTCCTACCCATTATCAAAGTCGTCACTGACATTGCTGATTCACTGGGGGGGTCCGCAGGCCCCGCTGATCAACTTCTCCCCCTCCCTCCACAGCTGTTCCGTGGCATGCGGGAAGAGCAGGGACAAGGCATGCTCAGGAGAGGGAGCGGAATCATGTCCAGGGGCCGCCAATTCCTTCCCCTCCCTCCCAGTGCCTGAACATCTCAAAATCTGCAGGGTCGGAGGTGCATCAATGTCTCTGGAGCCCGTGTTTTGGGTTGGGCCAGTCTCTAGTTAATGTGATACAACTAAGGGTTTTCTCCACTACCAAAGTTCTGGTTTGGACCCTGACTCAGCAGAGCACTTAAATGTATGTCTAAAGTTAAATACACACAGTGCTTGGCTGAATCAGGGCCTCCTCTTCCCCACCTCTTTCTGCTTTTGATTTGTGAAGAGTTGATGCTCCCCCGCCCCCCTTCTTACAGGAACCAGTTCATCTCCAGGCATGGATTTAGCTCTGGACTTTGAATGCTCCAGCTGGGTAGAAAGCCCTGTTTGGTGTTTACCAACTTCATTCTATAGACCAGCTGAAAGATGGATATCAGGAACAACAGTCTGGCTTTGGGCCTGGACTATGAAAACATCAACAAGGCCATTATAGCTTCTAATGAGCTTTTGCAGCAATGCAGGTACAGGAAAACTTTACCAAGCTATTGCTGAATTTATTTATTTAAATTTCTGCTACTGTTCAGACTTTGCACAGGCTCAGATTTCTCAGAGGTAATACCTTTAAAATCAATTCCCTGCCCCATCCCAAAATACCATGAGGAATCAGTGACATATTGCTAAGAAAGAGATCCCTGCTTTCATGGGAAGAACAAGAGCTTGGCCTCACTGAGAACATAACTGAATGGGACATTTTCCAAAGATTGTTATGAAGAATCAGGACATGATTCCACCCCGTCCCTCAAGTGTCCATGCACCTCCTGCATGGCTGGCACTGGGAGGAGGGGCAGGGGTGGAGTGGGGGAACTTGGGGGTCCCTGAAAATTTTTAAGTAAAAATGGGGGCCCTCAGGTTGCTAAAGTTTGAGAACCAGTGAATTAAATGATCTAATAGATCTTTTTGGTTTCTAATTTCTATCATATGATTCTATGATATATTATTTATCATTAAATTGGCATTACAGAAGATGGCCGTATTTTATCCCAACTGTCTGCTAAAAAAACCACTTATTTCTTCTGGAAGAAAAATCACTCCAGCTTACTCTAAATCCTACTTGTGTAAATCAGTTGATGGAAGAACTAATGTGAGTACATTTTGTATCAATTCAGACTTCACGCTTTGGAAAATATATACAGAGATAAATTTAAGGCTTCATATTTTGGAAATATAGCTTTATAAACTGTTGGTCTGGCTGGCATACCAGGAAAAGTTTGAAGTTGCAACTCTGCCCATAAAATTAGCATCAGAGCCTGAAGAGTTTATCAGGAATCACCTCCATAGGCATGCCTTGTTACTTCAGCAATGAAACATTTGTATTTTATTTTACTTCTCAATATCTATAAGATAAGATGTCTATCACTTAATACATAGCCCCGTTACAGGGCTTTTCAAGAGTAGATTTCAAAGTGCTTTACAAAAGAGGTCAATATCATCTTTGAAAACTTGTGATGACTGGGGGAGGTCCCAGATGATTGGAAAAAGGCAAATATAGTGCCCATCTTTAAAAAAAGGGAAGAAAGAGAATCTGGGGAAGTACACACTGGTCAGCCTCACTTTAGTCCCTGGAAAAATCATGGAGCAGGTCCTCAAGGAAACCATTTTGAAGCACTTGGAGGAGAGGAAGGTGATCAGGAATAGTCAACATGGATTCAGCAAGGGCACGTCATACCTGACTAACCTGATTGCCTTTTATGATCAGATAACTGGCTCTGTGAATATGGGGAAAAAACAGTGGACGTGATATATCTTGACTTTAGCAAAGCTTTTGATACGGTCTCCCACAGTATTCTTGCCAGCAAGTTAAAGAAGTATGGATTAGATGAATGGACTATAAGGTGGATAGAAAACTGGCTCTGGCTAGATCGTCGGGCTCAATGAGTAGTGGCTGGTCCTGGGGCCGGTTTTGTTCAACATCTTTATTAATTAATCTGGATGATGGGCTGGACTGCACCCTCAGCAAATTTTCAGATGACAGTAAGCTTGGCGGGGAGAGGTAGATACGTTTGAGGGTAGGGATAGAGTCCAGAGTGACTTAGACAAATTGGAGGATTGGGTCAAAAGAAATCTGATGATGTTCAACAAGGACAAGTGCAGAGTCCTGCAGTTAGGACAGAAGAATCCCATGCACTGTTACAGACTAGGGACCGAATGGCTAGGAAGCAGTTCTGTAGAAAAGGACCTAGGGATTACAGTGGATGAGAAGCTGGATATGAGTCAGTGTGCCCTTGTTGCCAAGAAGGCTAACAGCATTTTGGGCTGTGTAAGTAGGAGCATTGCCAGCAGATCGAGGGACATGATTATTTCTCTCTATTTGGCATTGGTGAGGCCTCATCTGGAGTACTGTGTCCAGTTTTGGGCCCCACACTACAAGAAGGGTGTGGAAAAATTGGAAAGAATCCAGCGGAGGGCAACAAAAATGATTAGGGGGCTGGGGCACATGACTTATGAGGAGAAGCCGAGGGAACTGGGCTTGTTTGGACCGCAGAAGAGAAGAATAGGGGGGGATTTGATAGCAGCCTTCAACTACCTGAAGGGGGGGTTCCAAAGAGGATGGAGATCCGCTGTTCTCAGTGGTGGCAGATGACAGAACAAGGAGCAATGGTCTCAAGTTGCAGTGAGGAAGGTTTAGGTTGGATATTAGGAAAAATTATTTCACTAGGAGGTTTCAGAGTAGCAGCCATGTTAGTCTGTATCCTAAATTAATTTAGGCTTGAATAGAGACTGGGAATGGCTGAGTCATTACACAGATTGAATCTATTTCCCCATGTAAAGTATCCTCACACCTCTTGTCAACTGTCTGAAATGGGCCATCTTAATTTTCACTACAAATGTTTTTTCATCCTGCTGATAATAGCTCATCTTAATTAATTAGCCTCTTAGAGTTTATATGGCTACTTCCACCTTTTCATGTTCTGTATGTATATATATCTTCTTACCATCACATGTCAAAATATACAAGGTAAATAGCTTAAATCAAACTCTAAGAAGTTCTTTAGCAGCATTTTTCATAATTTACCTCTCTGCACATTTTGATTATTATCAGAAATATTTTTCCATCGGTTTGTGTGTGTGCAGTGAAATTGCTGTTTACTGTCATTTTCCAATAAAAAAAATCCAATTCCAAACCTGTTTACATCTCCAAGAAGGAGCAGCCCCATCTAGGGAGTGCTGCTGATACCTGGGGACAATCTCATTGGGAGTTCCACTGATGACAGATCTGGGACATTAATTTGACACATTTATTTAATTGTTTCTTTTTAAAGGGATGAGACAGAGGCTTTGCATCAACAGTTTAATAGATAGTATTTCAAAAGTGACCACAAAAGAGAAAGAAATAGCAAAAGAACCAAGACAACATTTTTCTGCTGTTGAGAAGATATAATCTAATAAATATATTTCCAACCCTGTGAACAGGGAGTTGGAAGCACAGCTCCCATTCATATTAATTGGAGGTGATATCCTGCTCACCACTCCAAAAGTATTCCCCTAGCAATCCTCTAGAAAGAGTAAGGGAAGCCAGAAATCCCAAACACTGATTCTGCCAGTCTCATCCCTATCGGCAGCAGTATAAATGAAACTAAACACTTTATGGGTTAGGTACAAGATGTTCTTTCAGAAAAGAATCATCTGTAGCCAAGGGCAAAGAGGAGGAAAATTATATAGAAAGTAAAGAGAAAACAAGAAGCAATGCACAAGAAAAAAAATGGTAATCGTATAGCTCTAGAGCAAAAGAAAATGTTTGGCCCAGAAAGCTATGGAACACATATGTAATGTGTACTGTGGGGAAAAGGCATAAGGATTTACAAGACACACACAGATGTGAAGATTTACTAAGACATATTTAAGTTTTTCCCTCTCCAATGGGTGCTCCACTGTTTTTGGACTTCCAGGCAACAGAAGCAATGACAGTTCTGAATGACTCACACAGACATTTCTAACATGAGTCAGTTATCACTTCCTAGAATAAACATTGATTCCATGCCTGGTTGAACCAAAGATGCCTCTGACAGCTCATTAGTGAAATTATACCATGCTTAAGGACCATGTTTTTCTCCTGTAACTTGTGTCTTCTAAGGCTCTGATCCAGCAAAGCAGTTAACCTGCTTAACTTTATTCCATTGACTACAACTGCATTGTTATTCACATGCTTAGAGTTTAGCAAATGCAGGTTCTTTCCTGGATCAGGGCCTAAATGGTTAATATGTGTTTATAGTTTTACTATATTGTATTCTTCAGTTACTGGCTCACTAACAGACTCATATTCTTTCCCATGTCTTTTTACCATCCCTGTGTGACCCTTGGATTTGTTCTTTCCATAGCTGAGATGCTCAGCTGAAACCCCTGCTGAAGGTCATACGGTCATCGTCTTGGCCATACCCACTTGGCATGAAAGTCTTACTTGGAGTATTTTGGTCTTCTTACAGGGTTTATAAGAAGTTGATACTATGATAATGAGATGCTATTCCATGTGAGGGTGTAGCAGGGTTTCTGTTTCTTATGAAGATAATTGTATTCTGTTTGTATGATTATATAGAATTATTAGGGCTGTCAAGTGATTAAAAATTATTCATGATTAATCATGCTGTTTAATAGAATAGTATTTATTTAAATATTTTTGGATGTTTTCTACATTTTCAAATATATTGATTTCAATTACACCACAGAATACAAAGTGTACAGTGCTCACTTTATATTATTTTTATTACAAATATTTTCACTGTAAAAATGTAGAGAAAGGAAATAGTATTTTTCAATTCCCCTCATACAAGTATCGTAGTGCAATCTTTATAGCTTGAAAGTACAAATTGTAACTAAGAAAATCTACATTTGTAAGTTGTACTTTCATGATAAAGAGATTGCAGTACGGTACTTGTATGAGGGGAACTGAACATCTCCTGTTAACGTCAATGGGAGTTGTTCCAGTGACATCAAAAGGAACAGGCTTGGAACCTAAAACTGCAAAATTATTTAGTTCTTCACTGAACCTATAAATGATTTGAAAGACAGCAATAAAAATATTCAAGTATTTGTGAAATCCTGTGAAATACGCAAAGGCTGACCCTTGGCCTGAGAGGGAAAGCAACTTTATTTTTCACAGTTGATCTTGCTAGATTCAAACTGCACATTAGGAGATAAAGGTGAGGCTATGATTACAAAGTTACAGTATCTTTTCCTTCTCTAATGTGATCTTTTCATGTTTCCTACACCATTTTGACTCTTAATGGTATTGTGTTGTGCAAATGGTAGTAGTTTCACCAATAGTTAAAAGCAAGCATGTTCTGACATATCAAGCAACATACTTCCAAGTATGTGACATGTATGTACAGGCTCTCACACAATGAGGCAAGCCTTATGTGGAGAAAAAATATCAGACTAGATGCTCGCTTTCTGAGGAAGTTCACAGTCTAGCCCAGAGAGTATGATTTAATTACACATATTGGGCTCAATTCTCCCCTGAGTCTTAATAATCCTATATGTAGGAGGCTGTGAATCCAGATGAGACTGACCTTGCCTGACCAACAGGGAAAGTCCACCTGCATGATCTGGATTTCTGAGCATAGCATTGTATTGTGCTTGGTAATTGTTAATAAAGAGGGGATAAGGATATTCCTGTGTAAGGCCCTTTCACTGATAAGAGGTCCTGCAAACCTGCAGAAGATACACCCGGAGCTCTGGGAATTGGGTAAGGGTGGAGGTGCCTAAATTAACAGGATTATGCCTTGAGCTCGCAGAAGGGTAAAGGGTGGGTGCCCTAGAGCATAAGGTTATGCCTGAGCCCTAGGAACAGAGTAACGGCGGGTGCCCCTAGAGTGTGTGAGTAACAGAATTTTGTGCAGGTAACAGATCGTATCATAGGAAATGGCCCATTATCTTTAAGCAATTTTTGTTCTGTTGTCTGGCCCTTTGCTACTCCTTCTCTTGGAGAAAAGCTTTGCACATACCCTTCATAATGTTCATCTCCTGCTCTTCAAGTGAGCATTTTTCTGTTCTCAATGCAGCTTACATAGCAGACATGGGCATCAGGTTTGTATAATTTTGGTGGTGCCCAGAATAGGTCCAAGCAGAGCCATCCCGTCCATAGGACAGACCAGGGCAACTGCCCTGGGACCTGCACTTTGGTGGGCCCCATGCTTCAGGGGGACACAGGATCCAGGGTGGCCTGGGGGCTTAGTGGGGGGCCTGGCACCAGCGAGTGACCCAGCCCGCCCCACTCCGCTGGCTCCCGGAGTCACTCGGGGGAAGAGATAGAAGCCAGAAAGAGGCAGGACAGGCGCTTGAGGGAAGGGGTGGAGTGGGCGCGGGGAGAGGCAAAGCAGGGGTGGGAAGAGACAGGGTGGAATCGGGACGGCTTGGACCAGGTCGCCTGCTGCTACTAGTGTCAGGCCACTCACTACCTCCCAGGCTGCCCTGGACCCTGCGTCCCCCTGAAGCACAGAGCCCCCCAAAGCACGGGGCCCAGGGCAGTTGCCCCGGTATATCCTATGGACGGGACGGCTCCAAAAATATAAGCCCAAACATTGATGGAGCAGAGGCACCATGGGCCCGTATAACTTGCTGCTTATGATAGCAGATGATGTATTTCAGTCTTGTATGGCTCTTACGAGATTTAGTCTTGTTTAAATATTGCATGTGGTAGTAAGTTAACCATTTTTGAGTTAGTTGGAATGGTAATGTTGAAATAAATATGCTAGTTTTTGGAGTAAATGATAAAGCTGACTACAATGCTATTTTAGTAGTTCAAAGAAAAGGAAACCAGTGGGGCTCTGAGACCCACTAGATGGCACTGTGTACAGGTCTGATAATGTGCGATATTAATCATCAGGGAAGAGTTCTTAGCAAAACCAAGAGGCAAAAGTAAGTCTTAGCCCAAAATCTCTATATTTTATTGAATCGCTTGATTTCCAACAAAATTTCTAAATCTGGAACTTCATACAACCATTCTGCCTGCTCAGCAGCTTTCCTCAGTCACTCTAAATTAATGCTTTTACACAATTACTGCTATTTTTCCCCCAGAAGCTCCAATGTTTTTTTCTTCCAGGCCCTGGCCCACTCCCAAAACATTCCAGAGGTTTCATGAAATATTTAGAAAACCAGTGAATTTGTCTCGTGTGCCATGTGCATGTGACTGGAGGGATACATATTTCAACCAAGCCACTCAAAAAGATTGTAGGTTACACCAATGTGATCCTATGCTTCCATCCTGGTTACAGATTGTCTGATACAGAGGCTTGATCCGGATCCCATTAAAACCAATGGGATTCTTTCCATTGAGTTCAGTGGGAGTTGGATCAGGACCTCTGCTGGGCTGCCAAGAGACAAAAATGAGGGCACTGTTATTTCATGTGGATAAATCTTTTTCCCTTCCTTGTCTGGAACATCTGCCCTCACTCAAACACCCACCAGTTAATACTCCCATTGAAAACTAATAGGATGATAAGGTGCAGTTTAGAGTTCTATGTTTTGGAGCAGCTTTTCACCATGTGTGCTTTACCAACTGCTATGGGAGTGCATTTTTCAAAGGTAAAATCTCTGTCTATTACTCCCTCCCAACCCCCATCTCCCACCTTCAAAAATGTCACTTTGGATGTGACTCCTCCAGGGTTCTAAGACACAGGATTGAGGTTCTTTTATCTTTTGAAAGGGTTTTAGTGACTTGGCTTCCCAAGCAAAAGTGCTGTGCAAGAAGCTCAGCATATTTCCCTGTTCTCCTCCCCTTTGACTTCATTGCTCATTCAAATTCACTTAATTAGATATACTAAAACATGCCATTCAGTGTTCTAGCCACAAATAATCCAAATTTAAAAATACACAGAAAATATATAGGCTAATCAAAAGTCAGCAATAAAGTGCAGTGACTCAAAGGCAAGTCCCACTCCACCCACTCAAGCCACACTTCAAAGAAAGTCTGGGTATATAGGCCACTATAACAGGGTGTTTGACTCACCATCATGGCACCTCTGGCTGGCCATTCTGGGAATTAGCTTGGGGTTGCCAGGGCACCCTCCTCCAGTGGTGTCTCACCCATCATCACTTCTGTCTCTACCTCCAGGACCCACATCACTCCCCTGACCATGTCATCCTCTTCTGGATGCAGCTCCCTGGCTGTGCCCCACTCGGTTGTTTCCCCCCTTCTAGGGGAGCAACAGTCCTCAGTCCAACTACTTGCCTCAATGGCAAACTGCAGTCCAGGTTCTAGCCACTCATCTCAGTGGCAAACTGCAATCCACTCCCCCTCAGTGGCAAGTGGAGGTTAAGCAGGGGGAGGACCCAGGCCCACCCACTAATCCGGGTCCTAACCCAGGGACCCTACAGCTGGCAGCCATGTGCTGCCCCTCCTTCAGCTCCACCATCTCCTTCCCCAGGCCACTTCCCTGCAGCCCCAGCACCTCTCCTCTCCTCTGCCCTTGTATTAGGGCCTCAGTCGGGCAACTGTCAGCCTGGAGCTTCCCCGTACTCTTCTGACCCTGCCCAGCACTGCTCTGTCCATGGTCCTCTTCCCTCAAACTCTAGGGAATGACTGCATTTGCTTTGCTCAGCAGCCCCTTCTTATATGGGCCAGCCTGACTCTGACTGGCTCCTCCAATAAACCTTCCCCTAATTGGCTGGCACTACAAACCTTTTCCTTATTGGCTGCCTCCCACACAGCCTTCCCTTACATACCAGTGAGGGGGCAGCTGCCCCGTCACAGTCACACAGAGCCTGTTTCTCCAATGAGGGTAAGTTCCAGAAGCCCAGGGTAGCTACTAAATATGGAATTCTGAGCTCTAGTCTCAGAGAAATTGTCAAACAAACATCAAAAGAAGAGGAAACAAAGAGAAAAGCAGAGTGAAAGTTACTCTTGTCTTTTTAGGCACTGGTCCTGCAACTGAGTACATGTGGGTTGACTGTGAGCCTGCACAAAGGCCAGTGGAGTCAACAAGACCCCATATTCATGCAGGAATATACCTATTCACAGACAGTTGCAGGAGATGGGCCACGTTTAGCACAGTCCTGTGGGTTTAAGTCTTTTCAAACTTTTAAAATGGGTCTGTCTCTTAAATGGACAACTAGTTACATCAAAAAACAAAAGAAAACAAAAAATGAAAACAAGCAATCCACCAAGGTTTCCATATTAAGAGTATTCACTGTATTCAGTGTTTTATCAGCAACTGTATAGAATCCCAGACTTGAAATTGTCCTAGGGCCTGGTCTTCAGGCTCAGCTAGGCTCTACTCAGAGCATGGGGGGAAGTGGGGAGATATTGAGGGGCAGGCCTGAGTTATGACAGCTGCAATGCTGCTTTAACTTATAGCAACTTGTAATGACCCCTAAGGGACCAACCAGGGAACACTGAAGTACAGAGTATTGTAGCCAAGACCTTTACAACATGACCCCTATGCCAGGGTAATCGCATGGAGCAAGTTGAATGATCCACAGAAATCCTCAGGTGCCCATTTATTGCAAGATTTCCTGCTCTACGGCAGAGGCCAGAATCTGGTCCCCAAATCTTCTGCTAGCTCCACGGAACAATTTCTCACTTATTAAACCTCTACCACAAAACTGGTGGGTACATCTGTGTTCTGTATTTTCTCTAGGCAAAGAGCAAATCATTTGGGGGCACATTGTTTATGAGACTTTGCAACTGCCTAATAATTTCTGGCCTCTCTGATTGTTATTTGAGAAAGCAGGGTCATGGCACAGTTCAACATTCCACGTCCTCTTCCAGTGTGTCAGGATCCAGTTCTTATGTTTGCTTGGTTTGTTTTTTTTTAAAGAGAATAAGGTGTTCTGGGGGGGAAATCAACAGACCTTTGAAGAAAACCATTTGCAGATGCTCAAAGAGTGAGACACTACACAAATATTGTGAAAATAACAAGAAGCTGTGAAACATCAGCACTGGTTTTCCATAACAACTAAATACACACCCGCAGGTTCACATTTTCTTCTGTGCCCTTTGCCACCATTAATTATTCATATTTAAACAGTGTAGAGATTCTGCATTCATTTCTCCTGTAACTTCTTGTTTGGTTCTATAATGAAGCAATTAAAGTGAGTTTATGATATTACAGTTAAAGTTGGCAAATCCAAACCTACCTGCAGTGCTTTTAGATGGCAAGCCAGTAGAAATCCACCCTCAGCTCAACATGTGTGTATATGTTTTACAAGCCATTTAAATCCTGTCCTTGAAAACTTACCTTAAAAGCTCCTAGATTACCTGTAGTTTCATATTCTACTGCCCTTAATCAGAACTTAGAAGCCTCTAGGAATAGTTAAACAAAATAAAGGAATTTAAACTAGATACACTAAGATATTTTTAACCTCTTCACTACTGAATGGATTTGTTGGTACTTTAAATAGATATTACATTGATATCAAGGTATTCAGTGTCAGGCTATATCAGTAATGAATAGAATCATAGAATATCAGGGTTGGAAGGGACCTCAGGAAGTCATCTTGTCCAACCCCCTGCTTAAAGCAGGACCAATCCCCAACTAAATCATCCCAGCCAGGGCTTTGTCAAGCCTGATCTTAAAAACTTCTAAGGAAGGAGATTCCACCACCTCCCTAGGTAACCCATTCCAGTAATTAATACAATGTTTGCATACAGGTACCCAGTACATTCTGCACCAGCAAAGGAATAGGCCTTCACAAAGGAACAGCCAGCTATAAGGTGCCCCATAAACAGGGGCAGCTCTAGCAATTTCGCTGCCCCAAGCACGGCGGCACGCCGCGGGGGGTGCTCTGGCAGTCGCCGGTCCCGCGGCTCCAGTGGACCTCCTGCAGACATGCCTGTGGAGGGTCCGCTGGTCCCGCAGCTCCGGTGGAGCATCCGCAGGCATGCCTGCGGGAGGTCCACCGGAGCCACGGGACCAGCGGACCCTCTGCAGGCATGCCTGCAGGAGGTCCACTGGAGCCACCTGCCGCCCTCCTGGCGACCAGCAGAGCGCCCCCCACGGCGTACCGCCCAAGCACGCGCTTGGCGTGCTGGGGCCTGGAGCCAGCCCTGCCCATAAAGGCTCAACCCCACCTTGTGGAATAGAATTATCAGAACAGTTTGTATAAATAATACACATATGCAACAGCTTCAGGCATGTGTAAATTGTCAGATGTGATTCTGATTATGTACTGCATTCTAGCTGATAACAATAATCAGATTCTCCTTTGAGCCCTGACGAAGGGGAGGAATCATGCATGCCTCACTGAGTCACAATTCCTTCTCTGCTGCTCCCTTACTGACCCATGCCAGCAGTGGATTATTATCTCACATGTCCTTCCAGCAACAATGGCCTATGAGTTGGAAGTGACGGGAAGGGCCAAGACTCTGTCCATTAGCATTGCCCTGTTTGGAGAGGAGGGGCAAGCAGACATTTACCCATATGTACCTGGACCTAAGGTCTAGGGGAGGCCACACAGAGACACACTAAGTGTGTATGGGTGGGTCTTCCTTTCCCTTCTGCCCCTTCACAGGCACAGAACCCAGGCCACTCTCTCCCTCAATCTAATTTAAGCAATGAGAGTTCATCTGCATTTTCTCAACTAAAAGCAGCACAGACAAAGTACTGACTCTACTCTGACTTGCATTGATTGTACATAGTGTAACTCCATTGACTTCAACTGATTTACTCCTGATTGATCCCAGTCTATGTGAGAGGAATCAGGCCCAATTCATCTACGCTATACCAGCTAAGGTTATCAACTGCAGGAGCGATGCTACCAGTTGCATATTCCAGTGTTCAGTGCTTCAGCTGGTGGTTGTAATGGTTGTGTGGCTGGTGTGCAGTAGTTATGTATGTAATAATGATGATTGTAATTCTACCACTACAAAGGCATTGGTGGTGACACTGTCTTGACAGCAGTTACGCCGGAGAGAGGACAGAAAAGGCAATCTCTTTTGAATGTATTATTATTTATCTCTAGGGTGACCAGAAGAAGATCCTGAAGAGAAGATTTAAGAGTCACCTGACCATAAGCAAAGGAAGTACATTACTTCCATAGTGTACCTGAGCTGCTACACTCCTCCATCCTGAGAAAAGCAGGCGTTTGAAGGTTACTGACAGATATTGCTCCTCACATAAAATAAGAATATATTGTGGCCGAGCAATCTGCCTGGACATACTAGTATTAGCCATTGGTTTCTTTTTGAGTTTGAGACAGACTTTATCCCATCCTCATTTGCAGTGCATTCCATTTCCCAGGAGTGGCATTCTAATAAGGTGGAGTGGCCTCATTCCAGTGACAAGGAGATTAACTCACCCTGTTGGGCTCAGCTAACCCATCCCCACCCCACTTGCAGGAAGTGCAGGGGTGGAGGGAAGGAAATATAAGAGCAGGGTCCTGCATCTCAGTTGGAGCCAGACCATAAAGGTGAAAAAAACCCAGGGTCTCTGCCAACCTGACCCAGGGGAAAATTCCTTCCATCTTCCATTCCCTGTAGGCTTTCTTCTTTTTTTAAATCATCTGTTTGAGATGCTTGTTCATCCAACTTGGTCTGCAACCCTTCCCTACACATTTTTCCCCCTTGTTTAGGATGCAGGCTTCAGATAGTTTCTGCAACTTTAACTTAAAGTAATTCCAAGATTCCTT
Source organism: Mauremys reevesii (assembly GCF_016161935.1). Taxonomy (NCBI): domain Eukaryota; kingdom Metazoa; phylum Chordata; order Testudines; family Geoemydidae; genus Mauremys; species Mauremys reevesii. The sequence goes on along the minus strand of NC_052625.1, from coordinate 151,425,284 downwards.
CACATTCAAGCTCCTTGTGATGACAGACTTTCAATAGTATTTTAATGTTTACATTACCAGCTCTATCCAAAATAGGAGGTGAACTGAAGGGGAACAATACAGCATTTTTCCGGGCTTGATGAAAAGCTGAACACCAATGGAATGACCCAGTGAGAATGAATTTCAACATTAAAAGGTTTGTCTGAGAAAGGAGAAAGTAAAAAGGGAAGCAGGGAGTGATCATTGGAAGGCAAAGTGTAATAAGAGTGAGATGTCTGTAATGCAAGCTGAACTCCAAAAAAAATGACTACATCACGTCTATTCCTTTTCATGGCTAGAAGCAATTCTATGGAATGTACCATATATGGAAGCCATATGTTGTATAAACCCAAAGGTGTCTATAGAATGGTTCTGTGTGATTCTCTCAGAAAAAAAATTTGTATTGATCATTTGTAAATAGCACACTTAACACAGTAGGAAAATAAATTACAGTACATAGGGGGTTCAAAGAGCTAGAGGCAATATTTGCAAATAACTTGATTTATAAATGTATAGCATGAGAGTTTTGGTATGCTTTTTTTTAACCAAGAACAGTATATATTGCTTTTAAATGACTCTTTTGCAAATTATATAAAAGTAACCAGACACTTTGTAAATATTTAGTGTATTTCATGCAACAAATATCTTCCTTCCAGTGCATATGAAAAGCTTTGAGCCATGCAGTTTAGTAGAGAAAATATAGATAATTACATTGCCATTTATTCAGCAGAAATGTTACCTATCTTTTCCACACATTACAAGACTTGCAGAAACCACATAATGGGCTTCCTTTGCTTTCTAGCTATTCAGCAGAAATGTGGTCATCTTGCAGAATGCTTTCTAGTCAGTTCTATTTAGCCATCTGCTTGGGAACTTCCCGTGGAAAGCCATAAGGAGGTGTAATGGATACCCACCAATTGCAGAATACTCATCCTTGGACAGTGAAACGACCTTGGAGAAGCATTTTAAACATGTTTAGAAGTTCATCCTCTTCTGAGCTGTAGTAGCAATAGAAAATCCTATGCCCTTTAGGAATTTATAACTGTAAGGACTGTTAAGATTCCCCTGGCTTCAGATAATACCCCACTTACCCACAATCATCATTGCTTGTTAGCAAATAATTGTTCTCATATGTTATTATGGAAATGTAGTCCATTTTTTGAAGTCACTATGACGGGTTCCCCTTGGGGTGCCACCTGGAACTGGGGTACCACTGTCCCTGCCTGACCCACCAACCTGGGTTCCTACTCCCCTGTAATGCTCAGGGTCGCCCAGAGGGGGGGGGGCAAGTGGGGCAATTTGCCCTAGGCCCCGCAGGGGCCCCCATGAGAGTTTTTCGGGGCCCTTGGAGCGGGGTCCTTCACTCGCTCCGGGGGCCCCAGAAAACTCTCGTGGGACCTGGGCCCCCAGAGCTTCTTCCGCTCTGGGTCTTTGGCAGCAATTCAGAGGCGGGGGGTCCTTCTGTTCTGGAACCCACCCCTGAAGTGCCCCGAAGACCCGTGGTGGGGGGTCCTTCCGCCCCAGGACCCACCGCTGAAGTGCCGGGTCTTTGGCAGTAATTCGGCGGCAGGGGGCCGGAGCTGGTCTTCGATGCACTTCGGCGGCGGGTCCCGGAGCGGAAGGACCCCCCGGCGCCGAATTATCGCCAAAGCGGGGGGCCCCCACCGCCGAGGACCCCAGGCCCCCTTAATCCTCTGAGCGGTCCTGGTAATGCTGTGACAAGCTGCAGACACGCTCCCAGTCTCACATTTTCACCAGTACGCAGGTACGGACACACCTAGCTGCAGCGACTCCTGAGATCAGCTCTGCATGGGAAGGCTTCAGCTAAGGCATCTCCCAGTTCCTAAGACACGCGGCCCACTCTGGAATGTAAACCCTAAATTATACCGTCTTGCTCTGCACAGAGATTTGTACGATGTAAACTCATGAGATTCGCCCCCTCCCTCAGTGTGGAGAAGAATATACACAGTTTTCTGCCCCCAGTTATGACTTCCACACACTGCTTTTAGACAACGCATAAAAAAAGTTTATTAACTACAAAAGATATATTTTAAATGATTAAAGCAACTTAAGCAAACGGATCAAAGCAGATTACTGAGTAAATAAAGTAAAACCACACAAACTAAGATTAATATACTAAAGAAACTGGATATGTGTAGCAAATTCTCACACTAAATGTTGTTTTAGGCAGATTGTAGATATTCTTGAAGGCAAGCTGCACTTGCTTGCAGCTTAAAACTCCAGGTATTCCTTTCACAGGCTAGAAATCCCTCTAGCCAGGGTTCAGCCCTTCTCCCCACAGTTCAGTCCTTGTTTCTCAGGTGTTTCCAAGTTTTCCTTTGGGCGGGGAGACAGTGAAGAAGAACTAAAATGATGTCACTCCCCTGCCTTAAATAGTTTTTGCATATGGTGGGAACCCTTTGTCTCCAATTTTAATTCCCACGCCTTTCAGGGGAAAAACACTGGTATTCTATGTTGGAGTCCAGTACCAAGTGACTTGGTCACATGCCCCTGTAGGGACATAGCAGCTATGACTCAGAGGCTGTTTGTAGCATCCATGGGAAGACTCCCCAGGAAGTCTCCCTGGTGGAACACTACCTCCTTCTAAGGCCTATTTTTCTTCCTAATGGTCCATTGACTTGAATGGTTTCTTCCCAGCCAGCCATCTAGACTGATAGCTTTTTGTCTAGTTGGCGTTCCTTATGTGTAAACACAATTTGTAATACAGATACATAGTCAATATTCCTAACTTCAGATATAAAAATGATACATGCATACAAATAGGATAATTCAATAAATTATAACCTTTCTAATGATATCTCACATGACCTATCTTGCATAAAGTACATTATAATTATGTCATAATCATATCATAATAATATTACTGTGAAGAATATGAGGCATAATGCCACACTCACGATGACAGATGCACACAGGCATGAGCACGCGCACCAAAGATGTGTTTAGATGGGCAGGATGCTAATCATTGTAAGCACCGTCTCTTCATCAGATTGTTTTTTCTTTATCACGTTTCTCCATTGATATAACATGCCTATTTACACCAGATTGTTCATGCATATTTATGAGCTGATGGAGAATACTTTGGGAAAGGAAGCCGAGGGGTTTGTATAGTATAGTACCCACCACAGATTCACAGAGAACTGAAATGGAAATAATTAGTCAGATAAAGAGACAGGTTATACTGGCTTGTGCATACGTCCTGTCAAAACATAAGTGAATGAAAAGTAATGGATGCTGGCACTCAGTTTAAGAGCAAACTACAGCAGGCAAACATTGATGGCAGCGAACAGCGGAGGCTAACAGAGGGAGTTTGCCTGGGATCTGTCTGAGAGGAGATACGCTAAGTGCTGCATTAGGGGGGCTGTGTTGGTGAGTATCTGAGTGTCTGTTGCAGGGACAGTTTGCCAGTTTGTCAGTTTGACCGTGTGCTTGATTGTTTGTTTGAAAAGTGTGAATTGGGAGTGCTTTGTTCCAGGTGGGCCTTGAGTGGGCCTGACTGTTATAAAAAGGCAGTCAGCAGCGAACCAGCTGAGCAGTGAACAGCAGAGGCTAACAGAGGGAGTTTGCCTGGGAGTTCGCCTGGGGAGAGTGCACTGAGGCTTTCATCTTTAATCACCCTGATATCTGCTGGGAGAGCAATACAGCGGTGCACAGACAATCCAGGAAGTTTTTGGAACGTGTAGGGGACAATTTCCTGGTGCAAGTGCTGGAGGAACCAACTAGGGGCAGAGCTCTTCTTGACCTGCTGTTCACAAACCAGGAAGAATTAGTAGGGGAAGCAAAAGTGGATGGGAACTTGGGAGGCAGTGACCATGAGATGGTCAAGTTCAGGATCCTGACACAAGGAAGAAAGGAGAGCAGCAGAATATGGACCCTGGACTTCAGAAAAGCAGACTTTGACTCCCTCAGGGAACTTATGGGCAGGATCCCCTGGGAGAATAACATGAGGGGCAAAGGAGTCCAGGAGAGCTGGATGTATTTTAAAGAATCCTTATTGAGATTGCAGGAACAAACCATTCTGATGTGTAGAAAGAATAGCAAATATGGCAGGTGATCAGCTTGGCTTAACAGTGAAATCCTTGCTGATCTTAAATGCAAAAAAGAAGCTTACAAGAAGTGGAAGATTGGACAAAGGACCAGGGAGGAGTATAAAAATATTGCTCAGTCATGCAGGAGTGAAATCAGGAAGGCCAAATCACACTTGGAGTTGCAGTTAGCAAGAGATGTTAAGAGTAACAAGAAGGGTTTCTTCAGGTATGTTAGCAACAAGAAGAAAGTCAAGGAAAGTGTGGGCCCCTTACTGACTGAGGGAGGCAACCTAGTGACAGAGAATGTGGAAAAAGCTAATGTACTCAGTGCTTTATTTGCCTCTGTCTTCGTGAACAAGGTCAGCTCCCAGACTACTGCACTGGGCAGCACAGCGTAGGGAGGAGGCGACCAGCCCTCTGTGGAGAAAGAAGTGGTTCAGGACTATTTAGAAAAGCTGGATGAGCACAAGTCCATGGGGCCGGGTGTGTTGCATCTGAGGGTGCTAAAGGAGTTGATGGATGTGATTGCAGAGCCATTGGTCATTATCTTTGAAAACTCATGGCGATCGGGGGAGGTCCCGGATGACTGGAAAAAGCCTAATGTAGTGTCCATCTTTAAAAAAGGGAAGAAGGAGGATCCGGGGAACTACAGGCCAGCCAGCCTCACCTCAGTCCCGGGAAAAACCATAGAACAGGTCCTCAAGGAATCAATTTTGAAGCACTTAGAGGAGAGGAAAGTGATCAGGAACAGTCAGCATGGATTCACCAAGGGCAAGTCATGCCTGACTAACCTAATTGCCTTCTATGAGGAAATAACTGGGTCTGTGGATGAGGGGAAAGCAGTGGATGTGTTATTCCTTGACTTTAGCAGTACATACAGTCTCCCACAGTATTCTTGCTGGCAAGTTAAAGAAGTATGGGCTGGATGAATGGACTATAAGGTGGATAGAAGGCTGGCTAGATCGTCGAGCTCAACGGGTAGTGATCAATGGCTCCATGTCTAGTTGGCAGCTGGTTTCAAGAGGAGTGCCCCAAGGGTCAGTCCTAGGGCCAGTTTTGTTCAATATCTTCATTAATGATCTGGAGGATGGCGTGGACTGCACTCTCAGCAAGTTTGCAGATAACACTAAACTAGGAGGAGTGGTAGATACACTGGAGGGTAGGGATAGGATACAGAGGGACCTAGACAAATTAGAGGATTGGGCCAAAAGAAACCTGATGAGGTTCAACAAGGACAGGTGCAGAGTCCTGCACTTAGGATGGAAGAATCCCATGTGCTGCTACAGATTAGGGACTGAATGGCTAGGCAGCAGTTCTGCAGAAAAGGACCTGGGGGGTTACAGTAGATAAGAAGCTGGATATGAGTCAACAGTGTGCCCTTGTTGCCAAGAAGGCTAATGGCAGTTGGGGCTGTATAAGTAGGGGCATTGCCAGCAGATCGAGGGATGTGTTCATTTCCCTCTATTTGACATTGGTGAGGCCTCCTCTGGAGTACTGTGGACAGTTTGGGCCCTACACTACAAGAAGGATGTGGAAAAATTGGAAAAAGTCCAGCAGAGGGCAACAAAAATGATGAGGGGCTGGAGCACATGACTTATGAGGAGAGGCTGAGGGAACTGGGATTGTTTAGTCTGCAGAAGAGAAGAATGAGGGGAGATTTGATAGCTGCTTTCAACTACCTGAAAGGAGGTTCCAAAGAGGATGGATCTAGACTGTTCTCAGTGGTAGCAGATGACAGAACAAGGAGTAATGGACTCAAGTTGCAGTGGGGGAGGTTTAGGTTGGATATTAGGAAAACCTTTTTCACTAAGAGGGTGGTGAAGCACTGGAATGGGTTACCTAGGGAGGTGGTGGAATCTCCTTCCTTAGAGGTTTTTAAGGTCAGGCTTGAGAAAGCCCTGGCTGGGATGATTTAGTTGGGAATTGGTCCTGCTTTGAGCCAGGGGTTGGACTAGAAGACCTCCTGAGGTCCCTTCCAACCCTGATATTCTATGATTCTAGAGGCCATCTAAAAAGAGTCAAGGAGGCAGATCACAAAGTATAGACATATGTACTGAAAAACTGTCACTGTTGCATAACCTCTGACTTATTCAGTGCTTTTATTTAAGATGAAAAAACCTACTTCTGGGCTGTGCTGATATCTTCCTTTTTACCTGGTACCTGGATTACAGGTCCTGTAAAAGTGAAGGCAAAAGTATCACACTTCTCTACTGTGTTATACTTACACAGGTGAGGAGAATTGTTTGAGTACAGGACTGTCAGGCAGGATCTCCCATGTTCTGAGCCTGTCAGAAGCAAATCTCATACCCTCCCTGCCTTAGTTCCTCATCTGTGAAACAGTGATAATAATACTTATTTATGGAGGGAGGATAGGGCCCCAGGATTCTATTTCTGCTCCTTATGCCCCCATATATTGCTTACTAAATATTAGTGAGTTTACTGAGTCCTCAGTTCTGCTGTGCTTACCTTCTCCTATCTCATAGCTCTTGACTGGCATTTCATTGAGTCTCTGGATTTTGCCTCCACGTTCCACAAAAGGATTTCCCTGGGCTCTCTAGTGTTCCATTCTCTGTCTCCATGTCTGTTTGCTTTTCACCAGGGTTACTTTTGTCAGCAGTGGATGAGTTCTGTATTTCTTTTGCCCTCATTATTTTCTGTGTATAGTGTATATTTTGCTTTGCATTTTAGTCTCCTCTAACGCTTTTGGGGTTCCCCAGGCATGCCTGTAACATTCCTGCATTTCAGGGCCCAGGGAGCCTCCTTCAGTGGTGGCAGGGAATCAGTGCTCACAGTTGATTAATCTCTCCGCTATTGAGATCTGGGAGTGGGTGGGCACAAGCCCACCCATGTCTAAAGGTCCTTCCCCCAGCCTAAGCAATTAAACCCAGAACTCAAATGATTCTGGGGGACAACTAATAAAAAAACCAGGGACAGGTGTGAGGGCCATAAGCAGGGAATCAGAGGGAGACACTGAGCAGAGAACCCCAGACACCGCCTACTGCTACTCAAAGATCTCTAGGAAGCCAGCGGATGTGGCCCAGAGGACCTCTGCCCGGATGCATGATCAAATGGAGGAATAGAAATAGGTCCCGCAGTCATGCAGAGGACCAACCTGTCCAGCATCCTCCTCCTACTTTTATAAACGGCCATCTTGGTCAGCACCAGGAGGAGGTTGATGAAGAGGTCTTGTGACTTCATAGAGTCCCGGATAGGGTGTATGTAAATCAGGAAGTGTGGGGAAAAGTGCAGCCAGAACCTTAGGAGAAGGTTCTGAAGGAGCCGGAAAAGGTGCTGCAACCTGGCACACTCCAGGTAGATGAGCGTCAGGGTCTCCCTGATGCTGCAGAAGGGGCTGGTTAGTCTCTCAACTGAGCAAGCAGTAGCGCAGGCCTCCTGAATGAGGGCTGAGCTGGTAGAGTGAGTGGCTCAGTCCTTCTGGGTAAGGGCTGAGCAAATCAATAGTCTGTAGCTCAGGTCTTCTGGCTGAGGGTTGAGCAAATCAACAATCAGTGGATCAGCCTTCTAGCGTAAGGGTTAGCACTCATCCAGCCCCTGGTGCGGGGCCAGGGGTAGTGGGACCTGGGTCCATCCTGCTCCACAGAGTCCAAGCCCAGGGCCCTAGAAGCAATGGATGATCCCATAACCGGGTGAGGTGAGAACGTGAGGTCACAGTCTTACCTTCTGGCAACACAACAGGACCAATGTCTCTATTCCCCGGGCTACTTCCTACTGGCATCTGGTCAAACTGTTCTGTGGTGCTGGAGCCTGGTTCCTGGTCTCCTTGTCGAGTGCCCTGCTTGCTGCTCCCTTGTTGGGTCTCTTAGTCTCTTGGGGCAAGGGTTTGCTTTTCCCCCAAGCTGGCTCCAGAGGGTCATTGCCTGCCACAGCTGGTCAAGGGCTCTGCTGGTGGTTTGGCTCCCTGGGAAGGATGTCTGGCTCTTTCCCTCTACACCATGGGGCACGGTCATTTGCTGATTTAAATCAGTGTAAATGGTGAATTCTCTTTAACTTGAAATCTTTAAACCATGATTGAGGACTTCAGTAACTCAGCCAGAGGTTAGGGTTCTATTTCAGGAGTGGGGAAGGTTTTGTGGTTTGTGATGTGCAGGAGGTCAGACTAGATGATCACGATGGTCCCTTCTGGCCTTACTGTCTATGAGTATGAGTCACTGGAAAATAATACATTCCGGTGACTTCAGTGGGCTTTGTATCAAGCCTTAATTTCTAACCCAGCCAGAATCAGGAAGGTTAGAAATAGGATGGCTACATATGCACGCCCAGAATACAGGAGTTCTGAATGATATGGGTGTCACGGAGTGTGGGGGAGTCCGGTCCTGCACCCCTCTTCCTGGGACTCACAGTGACTATCAGCCAGCCAGTAAAACAGAAGGTTTATTGGACAACAGGAACGCAGGCTACAGCAGAGCTTGGAGATACAGCCAGGACCCCTCAATCTGGTCCTTCTGGGGGTGCAGGGAACTTAGTTCCCAGCTTGGGATTCCCTGCACTGCACCCCCCAGCCCAAAACCGAAACCGACTCAACCCTCTCCAGCCGGCTCTCCCATCCCCCGTGCAGACAGTCCCTACTCCATCACAATGGGTCCACCCCTACCTGAGTGATCCCACCCACGCTAAAATGGTATCTTCTGTGTGTCCATGATGATATCAAATAAAACCACGTTTTATTTTATATCAGCACTGGGCAAGGACAAAACAGGACTGTCCATCTTAAAACCATCTGAATGGCCTGCCTAATTAGAAAGTTTTCAGGAAACTGATCTCATGAGATTCCCAGTCTGATTACCCAAATAAAGATACTCAGAAAAGTCCAAGTAAAAAATTAACCACTTTAGAGCTCTCCCTGTGATCTCAGGCCAGAATTTAAGATTCTCACTAGTCGTATGGTTTAAAGTTTCAAAAGCAGCAGATAATTCCGGCATTACAAACAAACTACTCCTTTGCCTCGCTCTGCCGATAAAGGATTTCTTGACTTCATTTCCTTGACGCTACTACTATAATAGTCTTTTGAAAGTTTAGCTTCAATTATAGTATTGCAACAACTTGAATTCTGGCCTGGTGTTAGAGAAACAGCATTAAAGCCATTTTATCTTTCCAAGTGGTTTCATGGACAATGGCTCATCTGCTATTGCCTACTTAGGTTGTAAGAACCCAAGTCCTATTTCTAGCCCACTTAGTTTTGATTTATGTGTGTTTCTTTCTGGCAATATTATTCAGATACTTGGTTTTTGAAGGTCAATATTTTAACAAAAAATATTTCACCCACAATTAATTGTGGGCACAAATGATAAACACCGTATCAGAATGCACCCATAAACCAGAGAGATGTCTAAATGCTATCACTTGTTTCCATAATTACTTGTATGCACAATTTCTCCCCCTGCAATTTAGTACAGGTACATAATTAGAGGCTAGGTTCAGCCCATTTTTTAAAATATGTCTCTATAAGCCTGAAGTATTCTTACAGTTTCTCTGATGGATCTGTTTGCTGACTGCAACAATAGACACTTTCATTAGAAATCTTGGAGTTATTTCTGTTTCATACTTCTCCCCGATACCAGTTAATACTTTATAATCAGAAATTCTACTGTCACCTGAGGAATATTACCATTCTTTGTTAACTTGTCAGAGTCTGGATACCTTTGTTCAAGTCTTGGTCTCTGTGAGATTCAGCTACACAGGGGTCGACAACCTTTCAGAAGTAGTGTGCCGAGTCTTCATTTATTCACTCTAATTTAAAGTTTCGCGTGCCAGTAATACATTTTAACGTTTTTAGAAGGTCTCTTTCTATGTCTATAATATATAACTAAACTATTGTAGTATGTAAAGTAAATAAGCTTTCAAATATTTAAGAAGCTTCATTTAAAATTAAATTAAAATGCAGAGCCCCCCGGACTGGTGGCCAGGACACAGGCAGTGTGAGTGCCACTGAAAATCAGCTCGAGTGCCGCCTTCGGCACGCGTGCCATACGTTGCCTACCCCTGAGCTACAATAACCCAAAAGTGACTAGTATTTTGCTTTGCCTTTTATTTTATTTTTACCTACTGCAGAATTCTACTGGTAGTTACAACATAGACCACATCAATTCTGCAGGACATGCATGGATATCTGACAATATACTGAATATAATAGTTATTAGTTGTACAGAAATTTCACAGTTTTGCTCTACTTATGTGTTTGACTGATCCCATGTACCCGGGGTTACTTCTACATCAAGTTTTATCTGAACTTGTATTAAAATATTGTATTGGCTTTTGTTCCTGTTTTGCTCCTTTCTTTAAGTATAAAGAGCATAGAAATTGTTAATAGTTTTAAACCTTAGTCCTATTCTACTTGGGCTTTTACTTAAATTTCCCATTTAGATCTTCGTAAATTGCTTTAAGATTTTGCATGACAATCACTATGCAAAATAACACGGTAGACTCAAAATTTTGCTTATAATGGATATTTTTTCTTATTCTGCTTTTCTACATTGTAATGAATTAGTTTAAAGATTTAGCTTAAGTGTCAGCGCTTAGATCCTATGCCAATGGGCACTATTCAATACTATAAAATAAAATAAATTAGTATAGGGTATTAGTTAATTTATAACATATTCCAATATAAAAGTAGAAGTTTTATGTGGCTCAGTAACTCACCAGGTTATTAAAAGGGGCATAAAAGATAGTTCACATTTTTTTTCCCTTTCGTGTTAACAGGAGGCTTTGATTTCTCTACAGGATTGAGTAACAATTAATGCAAAAAACATCAAGAAGAAAAGAAAAACAGCAGCTTTCTTGTCAAGCACTATGGGTGTCAATACCTGGCCAAACTGGGCTGCAAAGCAAGAGCCTTACTTCTCTGCATCACCACACTGCAAAGCCAGCTGGAGGAACTGCAACTAATACCCCTCAAAGAGGGGCTACACCTGCTGACTCAGCATGATCAGCTGACTAGCAGCAGACTCTTGATTAGCACCTCTTTGCATAAAGCTTCCTGTTCCTGCCCCACCCCTTGTCTGAGCAACTAGTTAGTAGATCTATTGCTGACTAGAACTCTGAGATCAAGTTCTGGTTCCCACTCATTTTTCTGTTGCCTTGACTTGTGCCTTATTCCAGCTCCTTGCCCTAACTCCAGTTATCGACTATGGCTTGGCCCTTGGTGTGACTCTGAGTCCAGTTTGACCCTTGGCATGGCTTCTAACTCTGACTTCAGCTCTGACCCCGATGTGACCTCTGGCTCCAACTCTGGTTTAACCCTTGAGGTGACTTCTAACTCTGGCTGTGACCCTCGGTGTGACTGCTGACCCTGACTCTACTTCTGGCTGTGAGCGTTAGGTCAGACTGCCCACATTACAGGTCCTGACAGTTCTGAACAACTTACGCTGCAGTTTTGTTCTTTGCTGAGGAAGGAAGAAAGAACACAATAGCTACTGTTGCATTTTGGAGATCTCTGGAGTTGGTGGTCAGTTCTTGGAAATTACTGAGGGACAATTAAGTTGTGTTCAGCTAGAGCTTTTATTTATTTATTTATTTATTTATTTATTTATTTTGCCACGTTACTATATCTATTCATACAATGCAGGGAAGAAAGGATGTATATCCAGTTTCTAACAGTGTTTGTGTGTGACTTGGAACACTATAGACTGTGTCAGAATAATAGATTTCATGTTATTTTAATTCCCCTTTGATGTGCCAAATTGTGAACATTTCTTTTATGTGAAGTATTATTTTCAGCATAGTCCTGTATTTCTCTTAGCGCCTTCCCTTTTACACTGTGAGGGACACTACATCATCACCACCTGACAGGGTATTTTTCCCCACCGCTGGAGTGCAACTAATTTGTTTATTAAGTTATTCATTCATTTGAAAATAACTTTTACAAATTTAGGTTATAATTACTTTCTCTTTTAGCTGATAGTAGAAAACAAAAATGCATCCAACCGAATCTGTTACCTCGAAGAAACAGAGCACATAAATAGTTGTTACCTAATAAAATGAGGAGGTCAGATATCAAAGGAACAGAATTTATACCCATTCCTCATCTTGATTAGAATTCTCAAATTACTGCAGTATGCCCCTATTTCCTGCTGGCTGCTCTTCTTCATCAGTAACAAATCCCTTTAGAAGTTGTTGATAATAAACACATGAGGCTGATTAAATCTGTAAAACAATTTGCTTATTTGCAGTTTCAATCCTGCTGTGGTTTCTTATTCATTCTTTGAAAGGTTGCCATTTACTGACTGGGATTTTCTGTGGCTGTGAAACTGAAATGCTTAACAGTATGTACAGTCTATCAGATTTACTTCCATATATCTTAAATTGGACAAATTGGGTCCTGGACTCACTTTTGGTAGAGAGCCTGATTTTGCAATGCTCAGTCGGTTAAATGAACAAACCTGACCACCCAGCTAGAGAGCTGCGGCCTGTATCCAATAACTCTGGGATCATATGTTAGGACAAGCGCATGTGGTAAATGCTGGAAGATCCATATATTTCATCAGTACAAAAAGACAGATGATCATCTGAGTGTGATGAAGCCAAAGTAAATAAACTAAAAGAAAAAATACACCAATGTGGCATGAAATAAATGTGGCAAAACCAATCTCGTCACCAGGCTCATTCCTATAAATTCTTACATCATAGGTGTTTGAATATGGTGTGGATTGCCAAGGGTGTTCTCGCAGCACCAATTACGCAAGAAAATGTATATCTTCATCATGGATCATTTGGTTACACTCTTGCCTCGGAGCCAGGTTGTGGTTTCAAGCTCCTCCTTAGCATGTGAGATCCCACCCACTGCTGGCAGAGCAATTATTAGTTGTATCATTAATTATGATGATTATGATTATTGCAGCATTGCTCGGTCATGGACCACGACCCCATTGTGCTGGGCACTGTATAAACACAGAACAAAAAGACAGTCCCTGCCCTAAAAAGCTTACAGTCAAAATATAAACCCAGGAACAACAGGTGGAACCAGACAGACTGACAGGGGCAGCACAAGGAAACAGTCATAGTGGTTGCTGCAGTATAACTAACCTATATGAACTAGCAGCTGCTGCGCTGTTAAAAGTGCTATTCTTTAGCTGACAGACATTTAACTGTGGTTGCAGCAGCTCTGCCATTTACACACACAGAACTGGGAAAGGTGGGCAGAATTCTTCTGGACACATCACGTGACATAACACTCCAAAGGACATAGAGCTCGAAGTGGCCAGGTCACATTATGCAACCTGACCTGCAGATTCTTAATTCTCAGCTCTCAGATTCCCCATCACAGGAATCCATTCCATGACCATAAAAGTCAAAGCACAGGAACAAACTCAGGGACTGCATGAAAAAGATTTTCATGTTAGTGGTTTTGACCACTCACATTTGACTTTACTGCCTGCTCTTTTCAGATCAACAATGAAGGAGGAAAATAGTCACTGAGGAGAGACAAGACTTTTTCAATACCAAACTAAGGATTCTGGGAAGATCAAGAAGCCATGCAACATATGGTATGTGAAGATGTATCACTACCTGAAATTCAGGTCTGGGAGAAAATGTCAGATTTAGGGCTAGATTGTGGCATCTAGCCAAAGCCCAGAGTCAAGGGAACTATGGAACCACATCAGCTGAGTGGGGATTCACGAGATACAATCCTTTCCTAGCTCCCCAGAGGGCCGGGGGAGGCCTCATGTAACACCAACCAGTTGGATGATCTGGCATGCATTAACATCGAGCTTAGCAGGTCATTGAAAGGGGCTGAGCTCCCTGCCCAGTTTACAGCAATTTGTATCCTGGGGGTGCATGGAAGGAACAGTCTCTGTGGTTTCCTGTGAGTGGTGTACAGTGAGTGTGATGTGGAAGGGGGAATATTCTCTACAAGGAGTCACACACCATAAACCTTATAAGGCACTGTTCACACCGTAAGTTTGCAACATTATAATGAGAGCTGTTATGACAGATTATGTAAAATCGCACATGGTTAAACTCCATGCCTGTCTCTATATCATAGCCAAATGCTGCTTGCCTTTATCATCAGAGAAGTCCCAGTAATATCAATGGGGCTATCCTCATCAGGGGGATATGTGTGCTTGGGGCGGCAAGCCACAGGGGTCGCTCTGCCGGCGCCGCAAGGGCGGCAGCCTGCCTGCCATGCTTGGGGCGGCAAAATGCCTAGAGCTGCCCCTGATCCTCATGAGTCAGCTGAGCAGTAATATGAAGCAACTTGATGTGACTGACTTTATTAATAACAAATAATAAAATAATACCCTCCTTTGGATTTCCCAGTATGCCCCATCTTCTAAGTATCCTCAGAGCAAGGGCTTTTTTACTGTAGTTCTGTGTTTTGTATAGCATTAACCATATGATTAGTGCTAAACAAATAGTGTAAAATTTCAGCTCAGTGTATAAGGTTTTACAGTCATAAGAGCTATGTATATAACTATTCATGCAACATGAATTCAAGACCTCAAAATTGTATAAATCATTCTTTATTAACCATTTGCGCATCAAATCCATCCAATCACAAGGATATGTTTTGTTTTCATTGTGTGGGTCTTCTGGGATACACTGTATAAACATTTCAGGAAATATTTTGTCTATTGTTATTTTTATTCAGGGTGGGAAAAAGCCCTTTCATTGTCTACATCCATGTCAGCCTTAGCCATTGCTCTTTGATTTATTTATGCTGGATGCTTTTGACAGTGATTCAGGGTTGCAATTTGTGGGGTATCAGTAATGCATAGAGTTGCTGGTTTGTAAATTCTTGCTAAATTTGAATGCCAAGGATAGTACTCAAGAGCATGTTGGAAATACTGCTGGGCTCCAGCGGGAAAGTCTGTCTCAGCTAGCAGCCAACCCTCAATAAGACATTTGTTTACATGTTTCTGTTTGTTTTGCTGTTTTTCTTTTTTTTCTCTCCCCCTTGCTTCTAAACTCATTTAAAAAGGAAACTATAACAGCTACCAGGCACATATGCCAAACATAGTGGAGCACTTCTAAAGCTAGGTCTCTTTTAGCAAAGCAGAGTGCAATACAAAAAAAAAATAATAAAATAAAAGGCAAGTGAGACACAGGTAGATAGAAGAGGATACAAACTTTGGGAAATAAGATTAATTGTGCTTGCTATGAATTCGGCAAGTTTTGTATGGGAATGCACCTCATCTGAGTCACCAGATGCTTAGGGCCTTGCAGATTTTAAATAGCCTCATTTTCAAAACTCCGTTCCCTCTAAGTGATGCTAGATGATTAATTCAACAGGCTTTGATGTGTCATGTGTGGATGGCATTGGAGCACAGAGCAGGCCCAGTTGGGGATCTCTGGAAATGAGAAATCTGCAGTGAATGAAGTTACTTTTTCAAAGACGTCCCAGTGCTCTTTATTCAGCCAAGAAAGGGGAAGAAGCCAAGAAACCAGAGATTGGGACTCCCCACAGGTGAAGACTACAGGCCAAGCTCGCCTTTCAGGCATAGGCATGCCTGCATTGATTGAAAATAAATGGCACATAAAATAGAAAATTCTGGTATTGTGGTGGGTGCCTATTTCTGTGCAACTCTGCAAAAAAGTGCTCTTTTTCTCACTGGAGATTGTGATGAAATGTTTGTTTGAACTGCGCAGTGTGGACAGAAGCTGTGTGCTTTCTTTAATCCTGCTAACTTTTGGACTGACAGATAGACATTCACTGGGGTTTTGTGCTGCTATACAGAAGCTCCCCGACTTACGCAAACGTTCTGTTCCAGAATGCCTTGCGTAAGTCGCATTTTGTGTAAGTCGGGAACGTATCTCTGACAATAATGCAAAAAAAAAAAGGCTTACAGAACTTATGGAACTTTTTCCATAAGTCTGGTTTTCTGTAAGTCGGATTTGTGTAACCCAGGGAACGTATGTATACATGTCACTGTCATTCCAGGACATCCCTGCCATCTATCTATCCCTTCCAGTCCTCTACATAACTCACACTTGAGTGTCTTTTACAGTAGGTGATTAGTCTGTAGTAGCGTTCTCCCAAAACTAATATCATCTCCTAAAATTTAGCGAAATTTCAGGAGGCTAAATAAATCTGTCACTTAATTTACAGAGCCAACTTGTTAATAACAACTAACCCTAAGTGTCCCCAGTTCTAGCAGCAGAATATGGGCAACAGTGTCACAGGCTCCATCTACACCAGAAAGTTGTGCTGGTAAAAGTTCTGTGGACAGAATGCCAGTGACAGTGCTTTCACACTCTGTCACATGTACCAGCGTACTATAGTCACACTGCATCAAATATAGCCACAAAAGCTCGTTGCACTGTGAATAGACATCCCAGTGCCCTTCATACCACTTCCAAGCACACCACTTCCAGAGAAATTGTCGCTGGATTTTGCAGGATGCCTCTGCAACTCTAAAGCAATTGTGGAGGGTTGGGGTCAAAAACCCACAATTCCCTCTGTTCCCGCCCATAAGCATGTGCTCTTATGTGTCATTTGCAAACTCCTGGCAGCAAACATGGATGCAATGCAGAGGAACAACTTGCCTATAAGGACAGGACATATGATGGTACCCAATTTTTCAATCATAACTAATCCAAAGTGTCCCCAACTTAGCAGCAGTATAGGGGTTATAGTGCAGGAAGAACTCTTGCTGAGGGTACATCTTCACTGAAGCCCTGGGTATGATTTGCAGTTCATGGAGACGTACCCATGCTAGCTGTACTCTAGCTAGCTTGTTAAAAACAGCAGTGGGGACCCTTCAGCACAGGCTACACAAGCTACCAGACACCCTCCCCACAGGAATGTACTCAGAGTGCAGCCAGTGCTTAAGCCCATGCTGCTGCATTCTCACTTCCATTTTTAGCAAACTAGCTAGAGTACAGCTAGCATGCGTATGTCTACATGAGCTGCTAATCACACCCATGACTGCAGTGTAGACATACCCTTATATGGCTAAAAGACAGGACTAAGAATAAGGAGATCTGTGTTTTTACTCCTGGTTCCTTCACAGACTTCCTGTCAAACCTTGAGCAAGTCACTGAATTTCTGTGTGCCTTGGCATCCCTGCTTATGGAAGAGGGTTAATACTGCTTTCCTCCCTCATGGGATAATGTGCAGGCTGTGAAGTGGTAGTCCTTTAATATTTGAAAAGGAATCCAGGGAGCTCAGATGACAGAATTGTAGCCAGAAAATGCTAACCCACATAAAATGAGCTATAAGGAACTGGCAGAAGAGTTGCCAGAGACTGGCCCCTGGGAAATTTTGAAATTTAAATACTCTCAGACGCTGTGTTAACATTTTATTAAAAGAATGTTTGTGGGAATCTCCACAGAGTTTTTACAGTAGTCAAAATGTGCAGCAGTTTGTGCACTCTCACGCTTCTCCGAGGCAGATTGCCTTCATTCAGTGTCTCGTCCCATCTCCCCTCCCTCCCCGCAGGATGGGTCAGCACCATATTATCTCCAAGGCAGGACTGTGAAATAAAGCAAGCCCGTAGAAAATATATTGAAAGACATAGTCCAAAACTGCAAAATGAAAATACTAGCAGTAAAAGAGGTTAGGATTTATTTGTTTATTTGATTTGTAAAATTGAATAAAATAAAATAAGGCTGGGGGGGGGCAGTTTTTCAATGGGTAGAGTCTGTAGTGTCCCTTGTGGTAGAGAAGAGACTGCATTTCTCTATAATAAATTTAAAGTTACTCTTGATTTGGGCCATTGGTCCTTGAAATTCTTTGTAGCTCCCACAATAAATTAACCTGTGTTGGTTTATCATCACAGTGTCCCTAAGGGCACATCTACACTGGCAAAGTTACAGCGCCGGTAGTTACAGCACCGCTCAGAGCGCGCTGAAGGGAAACCGCTGTGTGTGTTCACACTGACATCTGCCTGCGCAATAGCGTGTTCACACTTGTGGCACTTGCAGCAGTATTCAGAGCAGTGCACTCTGGGCAGCTATCCCACAGAGCATCTCTTCCTCTTCTGCTGCTAAGACTTGTGGGAAGGCAGAGGGGGTCGTGCGGCATCCTGGGTCCTGTCCCAATGACCCCTGATGCATTGCTTCGCATCCCAGAAATCCCTGTGCTTCCATCTGCATTTCACACCATCTTTCAATGCTTATTGTACTGCATGCCCTGCCTCTTTGGACTGCAGGAATAGATCCTGAACCGCTGACCAGTATGCTGCTCGCTCTGACCAACACATCACGAGTGGCAGTTGAGTTACTCCTTAAACTACAAAGGCTAGAGGCGTGCAACATTGATCTCACCATGCGTAGTAGCTATGACACAAGATTGCTTGTGGCATTCATGGAGGTGCTGACCACGTTGGAACGCCACTCTTGGGCTCAGGAAACAAGCACAGAGTGGTGGGATCACATCGTCATGCACGTCTGGGATGACGAGCAGTGGCTGCAGAACTTTCGGATGAGGAAAGCCACATCATGGGACTGTGTGATGAGCTCTCCCCAGCCCTGCAGCAAAAGGACACGAGAATGAGAGCTGCCCTGTAATTGGAGAAGCATGTAGTGATTGCACTGTGATGATTGCACTACTCCAGACTGCTACCGATTGGTCACTAACCAGTTTGGAATGGGAAAGTCGACTGTTGGTCTCGTGTTGATGGAAGTGTGCAGGGCCATTAATCGCATCCTGCTCCCAAAGACTGTGACTCTGGGCAATGTGCATGATATTGTGGATGGCTTTGCACAAATGGGCTTCCCTAACTGCAGAGGGGTGATAGATGGCATGCACATTCCAATTCTGGCACCAGACTGCCTAGCCACGAGTACATTAATCACAAGGGATATTTCTCAATGGTCCTCCAGGTGCTTGTGGATCACCGTGGGTGTTTCACAGACATTAACGCAGGCTGGTCCAGAAAGGTGCATGACACATGCATCTTTCAGAACACTGGCCTGTTCAGGAAGCTGCAAGCAGGGACTTTCTTCCCGGACCAGAAGATCACCATAGGGGAAGTTGAAATGCCCATTGTGATCCTGGGAGACCCCACCTACCCCTTAATGCCGTGGTTTATGAAGCCACAGACGGGGTAACTTGATAGCAGCAATGAGCGGTTCAACAACAGGCTGAGCAGGTGCAGAATGACTGTTGAGTGTGCTTTTGGCCATTTAAAAGCCCTCTGGCGATGCCTCTATGGGAAGCTGGACCTGGCCAATGACCATATTCCTATGCTTATAACTGCATGCGGTACGCTACATAATATTTGTGAAGGGAAGGGTGAAAGCTTCACTCAGGGCTGGACTGCAGAGGCTCAACGCCTGGAGGATGAATTTGAACAGTCAGAGACCAGGACTATTAGAGGGGCACAGTGCAGGCCATAAGGATCAGGGATGCCTTGAGGCAGCAATTTGAAGCTGAAAGCCAGCTTTGAAGTTGAAGCTGAAATATTTGTTGCTATGCTTGGGATTGCAGTGCTTGTAATGCTGGGAGGTGATTGGTGCACATGATGCAATAAGGGGGTTTAACATAATTGTATGTTGCTTTGCAGTGCTCTTTTTGTTTTCAATTAATAGAAAGTAAAACCTCATACATTATAAGGCCAGAAGGGACCATTAGATCATCTAATCTGACATCCTCTATAACACAGGCCATACCATTTAATATAGTTACTCCTGTATTGAGCCCAATGACTTATGTCTGACTTAAGCATGTCCTCCAAAAAGGCATCCAAATGTGAACATTTAAATTATCAATATTAAATTGGCTACCTGTTTTCAATTGATACACTCATAGACTCATAGGACTGGAAGGGACCTTGAAAGGTCATCTAGTCCAGTCCCTGCACTCATGGCAGGACTAAGTATTTTGAAATATTACTGGGATTGATACTGCAAACCTCTATGGATTAAATTCCCATTAGAGTCAATAGGAGTTCTGCCTATGTGAAAAATGCAAGATAAGACATTTTTTGTGTGAGTTTGAGATACTTGTAAATGTCCTATTTTATGTAACACAAGATGGAACTAATTTCTGAAACAAAGGAAGATATTTTAAAATATGTTTTAGTATGTTATGATATTTTAAAGATGTTAGCCCATGAGAAAACATTATCAGAAGGACTTTTAGCAGCATGTCATATTTTCCACTGTGATTGGCAAAAAACTATGTAAGCATAACGGATATTACACGAGATTATGGGGAAGGGGAATGCATGTCTTTACTTAAATTGTAAATCATGAGCAAGCTGTTTGCTCAGATAAACTGGTAAGTGAAATGGTTTATAAGGTAGGACACTGGCTCAGCAACAATACTGGAAATGAAGATTTTATTTAATCTTTAGTTCTAGCTGATAGTGACGAATGATTGATGTCACATGATAACTCTGCTGTGATCTGCCATATTCATTGAAATTCATTGGTGGTCTCACATTCTCAGTGGTTAGGTGTTCATGCTATGACATGGCAATCATAACTGGTACCTTTCCACAGCAGGAAAGCCAGAGATAGAGGTCCTGAGCCAAAACTTGCTGAAAGTTTCTCATTCATATCAAGAGGGCTAGACTCAGGCGAGAATGTCTGGATGAGGCACAGTATTGCTGGTCAGATCATGGCTGTTCTGTGGACAGATAAAAAACTTGACTTCTCTGCATTTTGCTCTGAGCCTGCTGCCACTCAGCCAGTATGGGTACATCTACATTTGAGCTGGGAGATGTGATTCCCATCTTGCATAGACTGCTTGTGCTAGCTGTACTCGAGCTAGCATATGAACAATAGCAGTATAGCTGGGGGTAGCACAGGTACCAGGCTGGGCTAGTCACTTGAGTATATACCTACCCAGGCCTCCCCTGAGTTGTAGTATAGTGTAGTTAGAAGTACCTCCCATCATCTTTATCACAGGCCATGACGTAGGCCCCGTCTACACTGGCAAGTTTCTGCACAGTAAAGCAGCTCTCTGCGCTGTAACTCCCAAGGTGTACACACTGCCAAGCCACTTAGGGTAGGTCCATACTTACCGCGCGGGTCGACGCGGTGAGTTCAACTTCTCGGAGTTCAAACTATCGCATCTAATCAAGACGCGATAGTTCGAACTCCCCACACGCTCCGGTCGACTCCGGAATTCCACCACCGCGAACGGCGGTGGCGGAGTCGACCTTGGAGCCACGGAGTTCGACCCTGCCACGTCTGGACGGGTAAGTCAGTCGAACTAAGGTAGTTCGACTTCAGCTATGCTATTTGCGTAGCTGAAGTCGCGTACCTTAGTTCGACCTCCCCACCCCCCCGTAGTGTAGACCAGACCTTAGTGTGCAGAAACTGCACAGTTGTAGTGCTTTAAAAAAACCACGCTGACGGGAGGCGAACAGTTTCTGTGTTGGGAGTACAGCGCCGCAGTGCCAGTGTAGACACCATGGCAATTACCACGCTGCAATTGGCCCCTGTGGATACTTCGTTGGCTTGCATGCCAGTTGAGAGTGTACTAAGCCATGAGGAGGAAATCTTGGACAAGGATGTGAAGGGGGACGCAGAGGATGACTTGGAGGCCAGAGATGCATGCAGCCAGGAGCTCTTTTCTACCCCGGAGGAGTCTAGCCAGTAACAGCAGTTGGATCTTGGTGAAGCACAAACAGGAGAGGAGGCCCCTGGTAAGTGGATCTGATTTGGGGAATCTCTGAAGCGAGTTGTTGGGGGCAGGAGGGTTGCAGAAAACAGGCTTGTCTTCCACTGCATGCCTAGTCTGAACCATGGAACAGGCTGTTGATTGACTCCCTCACTTCAAGGGAATCTCTCTCAGAGATCTCCAGGAAACTCTCATGGAGATACTGGGGCAATCCACTGCCACAGGTTCTTTGGCAGAGCTGCTTTGTTTCTTGTCCCATTAATGGTAACTTTCCCACACTACTGGGCCATCACGGGAGGAGCACAGAACAATGCTGCACACAGGCGAGCTGCACAGGGGCCAGGGCGGAAGCCGCAGTCTTGGAGAAGACCCTCCCTTGATTCCCTGCTCACCTTCAGCAGCAAGATATCTTCCAGAATGATCACATCCTGTGGAAAGTATGGAGACAGGAATGATTATCAGCGCCCCCCTCCCTACGGTGCTGGTTCTCCCCAGGAGCCACATGCCCAGTGTACAGCAGGGTCTCAGAAGAGTGATTTACACTGCCCCTGCGGAAGTGGGTCTTGGGCTCGTGTGTGCTTGCCTGGGGTCAGCCACTTAGTGATAGATGTGTGAGTACTGGCTGTGTTTTAAAGCACTGAATCAGTGTTGTCGGTGTTGCAAACAATACTGCTCTGTAAAACGTTGCATTTAAACTTCACAGAGATGATCTTGGGAGCCCAGCCTCCCTCTTTGTTTTTGATGGCAGAATGGCTGCGCAGAATTAGAAAGCAGCCAAGAAGACCTAAGGAGACTTTCTGCGTGAGGTTATGATGCACTCCACCACCGAGAAACAGGAATTGAAGAAGTAGTGGGACAGCAAGAAGAGGGACCAAAAGGAGAATGTGGCATGCCAGAATGAAGCCACAGAGCGGCTCTTAACGTTATGGAGTGCCAAGCAGACACTCCAGGCAATACTAGCTTTTCAAACTGAGCAGTTCAGCGCTCACCATCTCCTGCAGCCGCTGTCGCAAAACTCTTTCCCATGCACCTTCCAGACACTGCCAACACAATCTTATCAACCTCCTGGCTCCAGTCTCTACCTGCAGCATTCCACTCCTCCCCCGTCACAGTCCAGCACTGTGGACTCCCACTACTCACTGCACTCAACACCCATCCCTCTGCAGTTTGGCTCTGCTGAAATACAGTGCCCGCTGCATTGTATTCCAAAGGAGAAGGTTGGATATGATCCCTGGACATACACAAATCTTTAGCCATCCCGGGACCCGTCCCCCTCCCTGATGATGTGTTTTTTCATTTGACCCTCTCCTCCAGTTGTTGTCTTTATTCTATTAATTGAAAACAAAAAGAGCACTGCAAAGCAACATACAATTATGTTAAATTGCCCAGGGAGGATGTGGAATCTCCATCATTGCAGGTTAGAAAAACACGTGTTAGGGATGATCTAGACCAGTGGATCTCAAAGCCAGTCCGCCACTCGTTCAGGGAAAGCCCCTGGTGGGCCGGGCCAGTTTGTTTACCTGCCGCATCTGCAGGTTCAGCCAATCGCAGCTCCCACTGGCTGTGGTTCGCCGCTCCAGGCCAATGGGGGCTGCAGGAAGTGTGTCCAGAACATCCCTTGGCCCTCGCAGCTTCCCGCAGACCCCGTTGGCCTGGAGCGGTGAACCGCGGCCAGTGGGAGCCACGATCGGACAAACCTGTGGACACGGCAGGTAAACAAACCGGCCCGGCCTGCCAGGGGCTTTCCCTGAACAAGCAGTGGACCGGCTTTGAAAACCACTGATCTAGACCATCCGTAACAGGTGTTTTTCTAACCTGCAATGATGGAGATTCCACAACCTCCCTGGGCAATTTATTGCAGTGCTTAACCACACTGACAGGAAGTTTTTCCTAATGTCCAACCTAAACCACCCTTACTGCAATTTAAGCCTATTGCTTCTTGTCCTATCCTCAGAGTTTAAGGAGAATAATTTTTCTCCCCTCCTTGTAACAACCTTTTACGTACTTCAAAAATATTATCATGTCCCCTCTCAGTCTTCTCTTCTCCAGACTAAACAAACTCTTTTTTTTTCAATTTTCCCTCATAGATCATGTTTTCTAAATCTGTAATCATTTTTGTTGCTCTTCTCTGGACTTTCTCCAATTTGTCCACATATTTCCTGAAATATGGTGCCCAGAACTGGACACAATACTCCTGTTGAAGGCTAATCAGCATGGAGTAGAATGGCAAAATTACTTCTTGTATCTTGCTTACAACTCTCCTGCTAATACATACAATATTACTGTTTGCTTTTTTTGCAACAGTGTTACACTGTTCACTCATATTTAGCTTGTGATCCACTATGAGCCCCAGTTCTCTTTCCACAGTACTCCTTCCTAGGCAGTAATTTCTCATTTTGTATGTGTGCAACTGAGTGTTCCTTCATAAGTGGAGTACTTTCCATTTGTCCTTATTGCATTTCATTCTAGTTACATCAGACCATTTCTCCAGTTTGTCAAGATGATTTTGAATTTTAATCCTATCCTCCATAGCTATCCTCCATAGCACTTGCAATCTCTCCCAACTTAGTATTTACTGCAAACTTTATAAGTGTACTCTCTATATCATTATCTAAATCATCGTTGAAGATATTGACCAGAACTGCACCCAGAACTGATTCCTGTGGGACCCCACTCATTATGCCCTTCCATCAGGATGAAGTTTAATAAAGACAAATGCAAAGTGCTCCACTTAGGAAGGAACAATCAGTTTCACACATACGGAATGGGAAGAGACTGTCTAGGAAGGAGTACGGCAGAAAGGGATCTAGGGGTTATAAAGGACCACAAGCTAAATATGAGTCAACAGTGTGATGCTGTTGCAAAAAAAGCAAACATGATTCTGGGATGCATTAACAGGTGTGTTGTGAGCAAGACACGAGAAGTTATTCTTCTGCTCTACTCTGCACTGGTCAGGCTTCAGCTGGAGTATTGTGTCCAGTTCTGGGCACCACATTTCAAGAAAGATGTGAAGAAATTGGAGAGGGTCCAGAGAAGAGCAACAAGAATGATTAAAGGTCTAGAGAACATGACCTATGAAGGAAGGCTGAAAGAATTGGGTTTGTTTAGGTTGGAAAAGAGAAGACTGAGAGGGAACATGATAGCAGTTTTCAGGTATCTAAAAGGGTGTCATAAGGAGGGGGAGAAAACTTGTTCACCTTAGCCTCTAAGGATAGAACAAGAAGCAATGGGCTTAAACTGCAGCAAGGGAGGTTTAGGTTGAACATTAGGAAAAAGTTCCTAACTGTCAGGGTGGTTAAATTGCCTAGGGAGGTTGTGGAATCTCCATCTCTGGAGATATTTAAGAGTAGGTTAGATAAATGTCTATCAGGGATGGTTTAGACAGTATTTGGTCCTGCCATGAGAGCAGGGGACTGGACTCGATGACCTCGCGAGGTCCCTTCCAGTCCTAGAGTCTATGAATCTATGAATCATTACTATGAACCACTGATAACTACTCTTTCAGAATGGTTTTCAAACCAGTATTGCACCCACCTTATGGTAGTTCCATGTTGGCTGTATTTGCCTGGTTTGTTTATGAGAAGGTCATGCAAGACAGGCTTGTTACCCTGTCAAAGAAAGCTATGCAATTGGTTTGACATAATTTGTTCTTGACAAATCCGTGCTGACTGTTACTTATCATTTTATTATCTTCTAGGTGTTTGCCAAATTGATTGCTTAATTATTTGCTCCATTATCTTTCCAGGTACTGAAGGTAAGCTGACTGGTCTGTAATTCCCAGGGTTGTCCTTATTTCCCTTTTTATAGATGGGCACTATATTTGCCCTTTTCCAGTCTTCTGGAATCTCTCCTGTCTTCCATGACTTTTCAACAATAATCACTAATGGCTCAGATACCTCATCAGTCAGCAAGTTGAGTATTCTAGGATGTATTTCATCAGATCCTGTGACTTGAAGACATTGAACTTGTCTAAGTAATTTTAACTTGTTCTTTCCCTATTTTAGCCTATTCATGCTGGTAAGAGTCAGTAAAAATACCTACTATAAACTTGAAAAAATCATAAAATATTAGAGAACATTTTAATTTTTTTTTCTTATGGCATATTAAATGAAACTGAGAAATTTGTAATGAGGAAAAATGTACAAGGAATTAAAAAGCCAAAACCAGAAAAATGTCAAAAGCCTTTATCCTGAAGTTCTTGGGGGATATTCTGAGCTGTGCCTCTAGGAAGGGTGAAGGGGAACCAAAGTGGCTTTAAGCCACCTTTTATCTGAGCTGCTCTGGTGCCCCTGTAATTAAGACCACCATGGTGTGACCTAAGAACCTCTGATACCAGAGGGCACAGGGGTGCAAAAGGGTTAGAAGGATTCTCTGGGTTTAGTATTTACTTTCTAGTTCAGCCTAGAGCAGGGTTCTCAAACTTCATCACACCGTGACCCCCTTCTGACTGCAGAGTTACTACATGACCCTGGGAGAGGGGCAGAGACTTGGCCACACTGCCTTGGGTATGGGGAAAAGGGGGCCACAAGCCCCGCCGCCCCAGGTGGGGGTGGAGCTCAGGCTTCAGCTTCAGCCCTCGGTCCCAGTAAGTCTAATGTTGGCCCTCGCGACTCCACTAAATGGGGTCTGCTGTGTAATGTACAGTTTCTTCTGAAAGCCTGTGTCACATTGGTTACCATAATCTTTGCAAAATGCTTGTGTGGATAATATGTAAGGAGATATGTGTATATACTGGAAATTATGTTCTAAAGCCTTCAAGTTAAAGGCAGGTCACCCAGAGGTAGCATGACTTAGGTCAGGTTCCACCAAACAGGAGGTGGGGAGACATTTATGTCCCTGGTTGACAATTCTGTATTGTGTGTCTTACAATGGAAGGCAATTTCCATACTCAGTCAAAGGCCAATGAAGATATTACAGGGACTTCAGGAGAAGAAATTAACAGGAAGAGATGAACAGCAGGGAGGGGAGAACCCTGTTTACAGGTCAAGAAAACAGGACTTATCTAATGTATCTAGGTGTGCAGGGGTGTGCACAAGAAGAGGCAAGCAGGAGCACACCCCCCTAATAATTGGTGAGAGCACAGAACTCCTCTGGCCTCAGAGCTGTGGGTTATCCAAAATCTTCATAGTACTACATGATGCAGCCCCATCCCCACAACATGTCTCTATGCCAAGGCTTTTGAATGGGTCTCTGGAAGGATAATCTGCAGCTGCCTTCCTAAATTCCTGCATCAGAGGAGTACAGATCAGGGATTGTACCCAACATAAAGGGCCTGTAGTGGGGATGAGGATCTTACCCTTTCTAATGTTAAAGAGGACAAAAACACACATAAGACATAACTTCAATTGGCATAAAATGTCACAATGACCAAAATAGGGTGGAGTTAGCATGCTTCTACTGATAAAATATTGGCTACTGAATTGGGTTTGTAGTTAAGAAGTCACAGATTTAAATTTTATTAGAGAATATTTAAAATAAACGATACAAAGTGTTTGAAGCGTCAGTTATTGTGTCATTGGGGGTAACATACAGGTTGTGGGGGGATGTTAGCGTTTTGGTGTTAGGCAGCATATACATATACACAGTCTGTCATGTCCCCAATGCAGGGTATACGGTGGGAGAGTTCAAGGTACAGCCAGCAAGCAGTGAGGGCACATCACTCATACAAACAGGTTATGGATAGTCGTGGGCGTGAGTAAATGAGCGGACTGGGTAATGGTGATAGGGTGCCCCTCACAGGGCAGAGTTCAGTTTGGTTGGTTCTGGGCTCAGGGGATAAAGTCCAACAGGGGAAGTTTACAGGTCTCTTCCCCCTTGCGGGTGCGTGGAGTCACGCCGGCTCACTCTTGGTATTGACGGTGGCCGGTGACGTGCTCTGTGTAAATGTCTCTGGACCACCGAATAGCGTCCGAGACCATTAGGCATCTCATGAGCCGCGTGGCAGCGGCCCACCACAGGTCCGCAGCACGCGCTCATTAAGGGGGTCCCAGGCGCCCAAGGCCCCAACGATCAGAGCGTCGGTGTAGACCTCGTAGCCCTTTGCTCGCAGGGTGTCAGCCAGGGGAGTGTACTTTTCGAGTTTGCGGGCTCGGGCTTGGCGGAAGGCCGTGGTCCTATTCTCAAACGGGATCGTCACGTCGACGAGGATGATCTTTTTCCGGTCCTCATCCGTGACGACGATGTCCGGGCGCAGCGGGCTGTCGGTGCCGGGGATGGCGCGATTGACGGCGTTTCTCCCAGGTGCGGGGCGATGGCCTTCACCAGGCGGTCCTGGACGGCATTGTGGCGCAGCTGCCAGGCTCTGCCGTGGGGTCTGCAGCTGCACAGGACATGGGGCAAGGTCTCCATGGCGTACCCGCACCTCCGGCAGCGTTTGTCCGGGTTCCCGTGGCAGATGGCTCCGTTGAGGGGGACACAGTTCAGCCGGGCGCGGTGTATGAACCGCCAGTCGGCGAAACGGATGAAGCTGCCTGAGGGGAGGAAGTGGTTGCTGGAGTCCGACTTGCTGGTGACCTCAAAAGCCTTGCCCTGGTCCGGCTTTTTCTTCAGGGTGTCCACGTAGAGCGCGCGGGTGGCGGCCTTCAGCGACCTCTCCAGCATGCCTCTGGCTCCAGGGCTGACGATGGTGTTGTCCTCCGTCCCGATCTGCGGTATCAGGACTCCTAGCTCCCGCCGATCTTCGCTCCATACCCAGCGGCAGCCCAGTCGCTTTCCCAGTCGGCGGGTGGCGTTGCGGGCGCGGGTCCTGGCGGCGGCGTCGCCCCTGAACGGGCCGAATTCTCCATCCAGGGAGCCGCTCAGGAAGGTGGCCACGTCTTGGTCGGAGGGGGGTCTGCCGATTCGCCTCGCGGTGGCGGCGCGCAGGGCGGTCGTCGCGATGTTCTTAACTGTGGCGTCCGGGCACGTCAGGAGGCGGAAGGCATGCGTGATTACCGCGATGTCGCAGAGGTCTCCCATGCGGGGGACGTTGGTGCCCCCGTGGCAGTGAGCGATGTATACGAGCTCGTTGCTGGCGTTCCGGGGTAGGGACAGCCACTTCTTCACCAGCTGCCGGATGTTGTTGTCCGCCTTGTTGAGGGGCACCTTTGCTACGGCGGATCCTCTCAGGACGAAGGCGATGCGGGGGATCAGGAAGGTGTTGAGGGCATTGATTTTCTGCCACGGCGCCAGCAGGGATGCGTCGATCTTGGCGGCGTCCTGCAGGATCTCCCGGATGGTGTCCTCGGGGGTCTGCCGGACGCGGAAGCCCGTCGGCGTGCCAAGATGCTGGTATGCCTGCCCCTCTGCCATGGGGACAACGGACTTGCCCTGGATAAGGAACTCCGTCATCAGCACCGAGTCCCTCTTGCTCCCGTCGATGTGGAGGGACGCGCACTTCTTGGCATTGAAACGGAGTCCCGTCCAGTCCGCGGCTCTCCCGATGGTGTCGAGCATGCTCTGTAGCCTCTCGGGGTCGTCCGCAGTCAGGACCAGGTCGTCCGCGTAGGCCAGGATGCTCACCCTCTCTTCGTGTAGGTCGAAGCCGTCGGTGCCGTCGGAGATCGCCCGCAGGAGCGGCTCCATGGCGAGGTTGAAAATGATGGGGCTGAGGGGGCAGCCCTGCTTCACGCCGCTGCGGATGGGGATCTCGGCGGTCTCCCCTTCCACCGAGCGGATGGTGGTGCTGCAGCCCTCGTAGAGTTCTCGGATCAGGCAAAGGAAGGTCTCCGGCATCCCGAACTCCCATAGCGTGCTGAAGATGTGGTGGTGGGGGATGGACCCGAAGGCATTGGCCAGGTCGAGCCACGCTATCGCGCACTGTTTCCGCTACAATATGAAGGGTTTTTTCATAATTAACTTTTACCTTTACAGCAAAACTTCTACAATGCAATAGGTCTCAGTGGAGCTGGTATTTGCCCAGGCAGAGCATCTTACAGGGTCAAGACCTAAGTTATCATGTCATTCAGCTAAAGGTACCACATCTGGAATGTTGAGAAAGCAATAGCAATAAGGAACATTTATATGTGTTCTATTAAATACTTTATTATTCCATGTAGAACAGTTAATATCCCACAAAGAGCAATATTTGATAAGAAGAGCTTTAGCTTTTAACTTTTTGTTTTATTAGAATGGAATTCAAGCATACTAAGAATGACAATAAATTCACAAAAATAAATTTCTTACTGATCCTGCATTGTTCATATTAATGAGTAAAATGCACTAACATGAAATATTGTATTTATTCCTAAGTTAAGCAATTCATATTTCTCAATTTCCTGATTTGGAGTGCCAAGTAATTTCTGGGATGGGAGCCCCTGTTTAGAATTTGTTTTTATTTGTGCCAGCGGTCCACAAGATTTTACCTCTGACACACATTGCTCTGCATTCACAAGCTTTATTAGATTATTTTGTATACGTTCTGTGAGAGCCCATCAAATAACTGGAGAAACTGCTAGTGTTTTCATCTTGATGTTACTCTGGTCCTTAATAATCGTCTGCAGTTTCCTTCTTCATCCTATATCCCCTATGGAACAATGACATTGAAATGAGCTGAGAAAAATCTGAAAAGAATGCTGAGAAGGTAACAGCAGCACAAGCTAGATCAATACCAGGATAAAAGTGATCAGATAATTTGGCTATGGAAATAGGAGTGCAGATAAGAAGACATAACATTACTAATTTGTTACTTTCACTCCCCTGTGATTGATCCAGCTACCTCTAAACCATCTCTAATCATATTAGCTTCTGCAAAACATTTTGCTTAATAAACTTGGGACCTTAACCAAGTGGATAATGTCCCCTGGCCTAGGCTTATTATGTTGCAAACTAATACAAATGAATTAATAAACAGCTACTCACGAATTTCTTGCATTATGCAAAAGTGCATCCCTAGTCTGCCAAGAATTCAACAAAATTGAACTGTCATATTTTCATCCATTTTACTATCAGGTGTGATGCCAGAATCCCTGTAGGGACCTGTAATCAGGAGGCTGAACACCACAAGGGAGCCCAAGGACTCACAGCTGCTAGCAATTAGGTTTGTTAGCATTGCTCTCAGTAGATTTCTGTTGGCTCATCAAGGCTAATTGCCAACAGGCACCTGTTTGGCCTAGATTCTGGAGATATAAAACTTAGCAAGCAATGCATTAGGAAGGATTGGGTTGATTTTATAAAAATCTACAGAGGTAGTTCATCCCTTATTTTCCTGCTACTACTGATGTAGAGTCTCAGAAGCTTACCTCTTTGTTTCCCCTCCATTTGGCTCCTAGCTGATACAAACCTTTCATATACTATCTACTTTATTTAGATTTGGTCTCTGTCCAAGGGAAGTCTTCATTTTATATTTAGGACTGGTTCTTTTTTTCTTAATGCAGCCAGCTAATCCATCACTAGCCCATTGCTGTGTGTGTCATCCCTGTGCATTAATAGAGGAAGGAGTTTATTCCAGGAAGATGGTTATTTGCAGATTAATCTCTTTATAAGCATGAAGGGACAATTCCACTTTCCCCTTTTCTGTCTATTTCAACACCAATTGTTGTATCAGTATGGTATGCAAACTTTGTAAGTTCTTTCAATAGTTCTGTGCTTGGTAACTTTTACATCAGCCAACAAACTAGTATTCTTGTAGGTATTTCTATTAGGTGCATAGAAAGGAAGATAATTTTCAGACTTAGTTAATGCTCATTAAATAGTTCCTACTCAACAAAACTGGCTTCTTTCTCATTTTACATTAATAAGTTTCTTTATTTAGATTTTCAAACAGTAGAATAAAATAAGCCTTCTGAAATTGTAGTAATTTTTCATTGCCACATCTATCTATAACCAAGTTTTTTAATGTTTCTTGGGTGAGAAATCTGGGTTTTCCAAATTAATCCAGTTTAGTTGCAGAACAAGACTAAAAGCCTTCCTGGATCTGTTTGCCTCCTGCTCTCAAGTGTACCCTCTAGTTTAGTTTTCCATGGCAGGGTTCAAAGTTGAGTTGGTCTCTGTCTTGATGGGGCTCTGGGTTACAGATGGCAAGAACCAGTGAAATATTAATGAAAAACGTGGGAGTTAAGATCAAAATGTGTTCAGACAGACAGCATTATCACAGGCACATAGTAGGAGCAGAAAGTCAAAGCAGGCTGAGTAAGAAAGGAGCTGTGAAATAGAGAGCTTCAGTACTTGGTGGAGCAGGGCATAGCCAGGTTTTCAGGAATGAGAAAGGTGTTAGAAAAGTTCTGTTGTGATACAGTTGTTTTTAATTTCTTGCCTCAAAACATTCTCCAGATTAATGGAAAACACTTTCAAGAGCCTAGTGCCAACTCTCTATTTACCCTAAAAGCAACCACACATTGAAGCCCTAAAAGCAGCCAAACATTGGCACACAGAGACTTTGTAACTTGCAAAATAAAACAAAAGAGAACTTTCATAACTGTGTTGGTTCTCTGTTTACTTGCCTTTTTATCCCAGGAAGGGGATGGAGGTTTTGCCCACTGGGCGCCACTTACAAGGAGTCTGCTCAGCTCTTGGGTTAGAAATATTACATCCTTGCTCTGTTTGTCACAGTTCCTTAACTGAGAGACAGAGGTCAAGTTTCAGTCTCTACACAAGTTGGCTTTATTAGATTTTTCACAGCAATCAAATCAGGAAACATTTCTGGGTTGGCTCCTGTACACCTTGGCTGTTCAGACAACCATTTCAAATTGTCCATCCAGATAATTACACTGAAGAGAGAAAAAGAGACAGCATGCTTTTCTGTTCAGAAGCCTTCTGTCCATAGGGCCTGCTTCTCTTCTGCCCTCCACTTGATGGACTCTTACCAGGGAGCAGTTATATGACTCAGCTCCCTGTGTTTTACCACCTTGATCTTTGTGACTGGAATCTTTTCTGCACTAGAATTCTTTGGAAAACATCTGATGGTTTTCAGTGGGATGAGCTGTGACAGAGTGATGATGGGAATATGCAATTTAGGCCTCAGTCCTGCAAACATTTGTATGTTCATTTAATTTTACACACATGACTAGTCCCATTGACTCAGGACTTAATCACAAGCATAAAGTTAAGCTTGTGCGATGCATATGTTTGCACAATTGGGGCCTTATATAGTATTACACATCTCAGTAATGGATAATACTGTAAGGTGTGAAAATAAGCAAAGTCAAGATAAGGTGATTTGTAATATGAAAAAAATACACGAAATCACTGTAACTTATAGTATAAAAGTTATTTCTAAATGTAAAAAAACACCCTAAGTGAATGTTCTTCTGGGTATCAGAAAACTGTTAATTGATACACAAGTTTTATGCTTTGCCAGTCTTCAATGCTTTGAGGATCTGGGCCCTTGCTTCTCTGAGGAGTGGAGTTGCAATTCCTCCAATACATTCTTCTTGCTCCATAGACGGAGCCATGTGCTACTGCCCTCTTCAGCATGGTTTCCCGTACTTATGGCCGGCCAGCTCCGCTGACCGGTGCTTGTGGGGATGGAGCCATGGCTCTAACTCTCCCTCCCACTTGCTCAGAGTAAGAAGTATCAGGCATAAAGTCCCTGCTATTCTTGTGCCTGGCTGGAGCTGCAATCCAGGCTGGTGTAATGCAGCTGTGCTAGGGGGCAGAGGAGTCCTTACTTCCTCCTGTTTTTCTGCACATGTTAGTCCTGGCCACAAATTAACCCATAATGAGAGTAGAATGCATTACTTTATCATTGTAAAACATAGTGGAATGCCAGCATATGTTGTGTCACATTTGAGAACAATCAGCATGCAAGTATGCAAGGGACAGTCCACCACTACAGGGGGCAAAAAAGACTAGACTTAAGTCATCATGTGCTTGAAACTTCGTTAGAATATGAATTAGTTCATGATAGCATGCGCCGAATCTCCCTCTACAAAATCCACAAGGGCCAAGAACGTTCCAAAAAATGGCATGCAAGAAATCCATAGTGACATGAAAAATTGTATGAGGAAACCCAGCTATTACATGGAGTTGTTAGATATAAACTCAATCATTATATCTTGCAGTTGGGCGTATAAACTAAAGAGATTACTTTTCTTGTCTCCACTGTATTCTGGTTGTTAATGGCAATGGGAAACATGAGTGAGTGGTGAACAGAAATTAAAATGTCTAATTATATTTCAGAAACTTTCATCCTTCCACAAGCATAAATTTCACTGCAGGTTGAATAAATAGCTGTTGCTATTGAGAATGTATTTGATTATTTCATTTTATGAAAATTTAGTGCTTATGAATTATTCTAGTTTTGAGAGTTCTGGAGTCATTTGATTTATTTCTTTTTGTATTTCAGTTTATACTAAGCATTTCTAGGCAATTTTATAAATTTAAAATGTGCAGTACAAAAAAAATCATAATATGCTATACTAAAAACTGCATTAAAAGAACATTATTGTGGTCACAAAGTAAAGCATCCAAGAGTTAGGAAATGCCAGAATTCAGGTAATCCATGCAACCTTATTTCTGCCTCCTGATGTGTTTGCATTATGAAACATGGGCAAAACAAATGTATGGATGTTCTGGACATTTGCAGTAATCCAGGTCAGATCCTAAATAAATGATATTGGTGAGATATGTTGTACAATGTTGCTTATCTTGATGAGTTCAATGATACCCTTAAATTCACTATTCTAGAGCATGGATTGATCATTTCCTTTTACAAGGGTCTGCAACATCTCATTATAAAAGGAAATTCAACATAATGTCTTTTTCATGTATTTTCTCATATGGAATAAAATAATCACAAGCTTAATGGAAAACTGAAATAAAGCAGGAGTCACATATCATCCCATTTTTAATTCCAAGGCTCTGTAAAATAAATTCCAGAACTCTGTAGGAGTAAAAACTAAAGGCAAGTGTTCTGTTGTCTGAAAAATGGATTGTGGCTTTTCTTTGAGCAAATGAAGATCCCAAGCATTTTAGCAGAAGACTCCCAACAAAAAATCTCTAGGGAGGTCGCTTGATCATAACCTTTGTATAATGGAGAGAGATGTAAATCAACTCTAAGGCATTCTAGGAAAGTGTTTCCATTGAGAGGTCTGGTTCTGAAGTCTCGATTCTGACTATTATAATTGCTACTGAAGTCTCCTTCTGGAGACCCATGACTGGAACTAATAGACTTGGTGTTTCCTTACTTTTTCCCCCTCACCATTCATAAGATAGTCAGTGTCTCCAGAAATCTGTACTCTCTCATTTTCACTGAAGCTTCTCATTGTTTAGCCAGGGACCACAGGATGAAGAAAAAACAGAGGACCTGATTGTGGTCTCCTATCATGGAGATGGGGATGCAAAGTAGAAATTTGCCTGGTTCCTTGGTTTGTCTGTGTTTAGCTTTCCCTCAAAACTATTCATCCACTCTTTCATTCTAAAAAAGCTAATGAAGTCCAGCATAAACAAACACATTCTTCTCTCTTCTGGGTAATTTAAATGAAATCTCTTTGCTTCTCTGAAGTGATTCCATAGCTGAATATCGCAAACAAAGGTCTAAACTTTTCCATCAGGGATCAGAGGTAGACCAGTTCAAGGTGCTCAGTGGTCTTGGCCCAGCCGCCCAGCATATCTAAGCTCGGGGTTGAAGTCCATGGTTGACAACTCCATGCCTCAGAAACAATGGAACTCTCTACCATAAGGGAAAAGCTCATCTGTGCAGGAGCTAGAGCTTTCTTGTGGGGTCAGTCCACGAATTCGGAATAAACTTCCACAGGACCATCACAGACCTCACCACCTCCTGCGCTAAGTGAAAAGTGCACTTCAACCTTCCCTTCGCTCACATAAACACACAGTATCATGCACGTAAAAAGAAAACAACCGAATCAAAACCAAACCCAATTGTACTAATACAAACACTCCACTGCGCACACACACACAATTTTCCCACTGTGGAGAGTATGAGATAAAGAGCAAACTACTTATGATAGATGTTAGTCACATTGCTTAATGCATGTCATGAAGGTTCCCAGATACCTCAGTGCTGATAGTATTATAAAAACGTAGATAGAATAGAGTGGAATAGAATCGTGTGAAAGAGTCTATGGTGCTGTTTCCCTCTCCGCTAACAAGAAAAAGGGAAGCTACACAGCTGAGCCATCATATATCTCAAATCTTCCAACTATCGTTAACCATGACAGAATGCCTGTGTTCTCCAGCCTCGCCTGGTCCCCCTCAGCCTTTGCCATGGAAAACAAACCCTTTTCCAATCAAGCACACTCATTTCTGCACAGCCCACAAGGCAACATTCAGTGGGGAGGCAGTGAAGAAAGTGCAGCACAGGGGTGAGGCTGTGACTCTCCACAATCTCAGAGCTGATGGACTGCTGAATTCTAAACCAGTTATAGCTGCTTTAGGGTCAGTGGTTTCAGACCTCGGCACAGAGAATGACAGTAATCACCCTGCCAATCACTATGGCTAAGCCCAAATCCAACAACAGGAGGATTCAATCTTCTTTCCAGTCATGGATTTTTCTTGCAGCTGTGGCTATTTAAGTATTGAAAACAGTGAGGAGTCCAGGTAAACAGCAAAGTCTTAATGGTCAGAGGGTACCCTCAATGGAGAGTAAATATTACTGATGTTACAAGAATGGTGAGGTCTTCAAAATGCTTCTTTCACCCACCAGCATGACCTTACTCTTTCCAAGAATCAGATTCAAGCAGTGGCATTTTATTCACTCCAAATCTCTGGAGAGCTGAGACGGTGCTGCTTGTATATGATGAGAAGATGACCTAGAGCTGACAGTTAGCTCTGTATTGCTGACATTTTAGCCCATGCTGTTCACTCAACAGGCTGCAGCCCAGCAGGCTTCACACTGGTTTTTGAAGCTCCACTGATGAGACCTGTTGTATTTATTTAGATGAATTACATGGGCCCAAAGAGTTAAAGATATTAGCATTTGAAAAGTAAAATATTAAGTACGGTTTTCATTTTAACAACATCCCTTGTTGCCTTTCACTGGAGAGAGTTTTAAATGGAAAAAAAACCTTTGTTTGACAGTCTCACAGGGAAAGTCCGACCACATTTCCTATTAGACAAAACAAGACAAAACACATGCAAAAGGAGTCTGTGTGTTAGTTCAGTAGGCCTTTATGTTTGGACTAATTCAGTCTCTCTGTCTAGCTTTCCCACATTTTCCCATCAATATCTGTTGTTTTAGGTTGTTGTGGCATGTTATGAACATACATGTACTTTTCACAGTTGAGCTTACCATTAGAATAAATGTATAGGCCCAATTATCACAACAAAACCACTATAGGTGGAAGAACAGGTTCCCCTCTCACCACACTGAGT
The DNA here is from genome assembly GCF_016161935.1 of Mauremys reevesii. NCBI lineage: Eukaryota > Metazoa > Chordata > Testudines > Geoemydidae > Mauremys > Mauremys reevesii. The sequence continues at coordinate 151,388,438 of NC_052625.1, read as the reverse complement.
GGTGGCTGGGAGGAATCGCAGACACCATCCCAAAAGGATCTGGCTCACCCATGCTATATCTCTGAAGTAGAACAGGGGGATTCAGCAAATTTGCAGATGACACTAAGCTAGGGGGAGAAGTAGATATGCTGGAGGGTAGTGATAGGGTCCAGAGTGACCTAGACAAATTGGAGGATTGGGCCAAAAGAAATCTGATGAGGTTCAACAAGGACAAGTTCAGAGACCTGCACTAAGGTTGGAAGAATCCCATGCACTGCTACTGGCTGGGGACTGACTGGCTAAGAGGCAGTTCTGCAGAAAAGGACCTAGGGATTACAGTGGACAAGAAGCCGATATGAGTCAGCAGTGTGCCCTTGTTGCCAAGAAGGCTAATGGCATATTGGGCTGCATTAGTAGAAGCATTGCCAGCAGATAGAGGGAAGTGATTATTCCCCTCTATTCAGCACTTGTGAGGCCACATCTGGAGTATTGTGTCCAGTTTTGGGCCCCCCACTACAGAAAGGATGTGGACAAATTGGAGAGAGTCCAGTAGAGGGCAACAAAAATGGTCAGGGGGCTGGGGCACATGACTTACAAGGAGAGGTTGAGGGAACTGTGGTTGTTTAGTCTGCAGAAGAGAAGAGTGCGGGGGGTGGGATTTGATAGCAGCCTTCAACTATCTGAAGGGGGGTTCCAAAGAGGATGGAGCTGGGCTGTTCTCAGTGGTGACAGATGACAGAACAAGGAGCAATGGTCTCAAGTTGCAGTGGGGGAGGATTAGGTCGGATATTAGGAAACACTATTTCACTAGAAGGGTGGTGAAGCACTGGAATGGGTTACCTAGGGAGGTGGTGGAATCTCCTTCCTTAGAGGTTTTTAAGGCCCGGCTTGACAAAGCCCTGGCTGGGATGATTTAGTGGGTGTTGGTCCTGCTTTGAGAGGGGATTGGACTAGATCACCTCCTGAGATCCCTTCCAACCCTGATATTCTATGATTCCATGGTCAATTATATTCAATGCTGCATAGAGGACCAGTAATATAAGTAAAAGAATATGTGTGTTTGGCAGGGCCTTTTCCAGGAAACAAAGACACTGAAAAAGAACAAGAAAAATATCCTTCTTTCTCAAAGAGGTCTGCTGACTTGTCTCAAGGAGATCAGTTACTCATTCCTGGGAAGTGAGCTGCCCATGTGACGAACACCAACGTGGTCAGTAAAATGACAGCCTCAAGTAATAATGTAATTTACATCGTACCAGGACATCTGGGGCCAGAGAATGGACAACTCAGTTGCTTAATTCTGATTAACAACTGAATATGAAGTCTGTGATTTGATGAACGGACCTTATAGTCATGTGGAATGTGACATGTAGGAAATCTGATCTGATCTCTTGCTACCTGTAGCACAGTCTTGGGCAACCTCTCTTTGATGTTCCAATGTCTCCAGAGACCCCTCTAGATAAACAAGGAAAGCAAGAGGGGAAGGCAAAGCATATACATACCAAATGAGGCATAAGAGACGGCAGTTATGCATGTATAATAACTGCTGTGGCCAGCTGGCACTAAAGTCTAAGGAGATTGGGGGTGCGGGTCAGGTAGGGAAGGGAGTGTTACTCTGGCTAATAGTCTGTGTGGTGTGAAGGCCACAGAACTGCGGGTTCCTATGAAGCCACATAAGCCATACAAATTTACGTTCAACACTAATTTTCCCCCAGTATTTGTCAACCAGCATTGTACTTTGCCTCCCATATTTTTTAGTAGAGACCAAAACAGAGAGACATTCTCCATATCTTGCTTACAATATCCTTATGCATTATCATAGCACAGACCTAAATAATACCAAAATACTTTAAAAAATACCACCATAGAACAGCCATTTATCTTTAAAAATACCACAATATTCTTAATCTTCAGTAACCACTAAAAACACCTAGACCATGGTCCCCCAACTTTTCATGTCATGCTCCCCTTTACTAGGGTTGGCAGGCATCCAGCTCTTGACTGGAACGCCCGGTAAAAAAGGGACCCTGGCAGCTTCGATCAGCACTGCTGACCACACCATTAAAAGTCTGCCTGGCAGCACAGCAGAGCTAAGGCAGGCACCCTGCCTTTCCTGGCTCCACATGGCTCCTGGAAGCAGCCAGCATGTCCCTGTGGCCCCAAGTGCCAGCTCCTCAGATCTCATTGGCTGGGAACCACGGCTACAGCTGCGGGCAAAGGCCAGCATGCAGAGCCACCTGGCCGCCCCTGTTCCTAGGAGTTGCAGGGACATGCCAGTCACTTCCAGGAGCCATCTGAGGTAAGCACCACCTGGAGCCCACACTCTGAATCCCCTCCTGCACCCCAAATCCCTGCCCCAGCCCTGAGCGCCCTCCCACACCCAAACTTTCTCCCAGATCCCTCACCCCCTCCCTCATCCAAACACCTCTGACCCAGCCCTGAGCCCCTTCCTACACTCCAAACCCCTCTTTGCCGGCCCCACCCCAGAGCCCACACCCCCCAGCTGGAGCTTGCACCTCCTCCCACACCACAGCCCCCTACCCCAGCCCTGATCCTTCTCGTGCACCCCAAACTCCTCATCCCTGGCCCCCCCAGGCTCCCCCCAGCCAGAGCCCTCATCCTCACCCTCCCCCAACCCCTTGCTCCAGCCCAAAGCCCCCTCCCACACCCTGAACCCCTCATTTCTGGCCCCACCCCAGAGCCCGCACCCCCCAGCTGGAGCCCTCACCCCCTCTGCACCCTAAGCCCCTGCCCCAGGTGAAAATGAACAAATGAGCGAGTGTGGGGGAGAACGAGTGATGGAGCGAGTGGTTATGGAGTGAGTGGGGGCAGGACCTCAGGGAAGAGGTGGGGCTTCAGGGCAGGGGCAGGGACAGGGGTGGGGCAAGGGTGTTCAGTTTTCTGCAGTCAGAAAGTTGTCAACCCTACCCTTTTTCCCTGTCCGTGCCCCCCCGGGGGGAGGGGCATGGAGAAGGGTAAGGGAGCCAAGGCTAGGGCCGCAGCTGGGGGTGGGGCCTCCCACATGTTCCTCAGCACCCCCCCAGGGGGAGCATGTCCCACAGTTTGGGGACAGAGTAGCATTGCTGTGTAAGCTGGGGTGATTTAGACATCTACTGAATCATGTCTTTTCTTTCTATAAAAGAGGGCATTTTGGCATGTTTCACTCTTCTGTGGGAGCTTTCTTTAAAAGTTCCAGCCTTGGAAGTACTTCTCAGTGTCTGCTGACCTTTGACAAAACATTTCAGTCTCTGGTAAATAGGAGTAAACCATCCTCTTGTTTGCACATAAGATAGGTCCCTTTTGAGAAAGCAGATGACCTTCAAACCAAGCTGAGGCTGCATCAGCTTTCCTTTGAGGAACACTGAGGGTATCCAGTGTAGGATCAATAGAAATATAACAATTCTCTTTTCTGCCACCCTGTGCAAAAAGGTTATTAGAAAAGTACATAAAAGGCTATGTTGTTTTTATGTAAATTTAACAAAATTGTTTATTTGGTGCATAATTTACACACATACCCTCAGTAGCAAAACAGGGTATTTGCTTGGGACCACCACATCTGATACTTGCATGTAGTTGCATATTCACCTAAACTGCATAGACATAAACTCGCATGTTCATTAAAGTCCTAAAGTTGAAATTGAAATAAAAACCCCAGACTCCCATAAAATGACATCAGGCATTGTTTTCTTTGCATCATGTCTTTAAGACTAGTGCAAGCATAGCCAGGAGACCCCATTCCTAGTTCCGTTGAATTCCAGTAATTTTAGTTAGTGTAAGATTTAACTATCTTCATATTTTGTTTGCTTTGGGCACTGTGGCTCTTCTAAATGCCAGATACATTACATTTCCATTTAGAACCATTCATAATATACAGCGTTTATGTAGTGTCTTCATGTTCAAAGTGCTTTACAGACATTGTCTAGTTTTATTTGTTATAACTTTATAATTATGCTGGTTTTTGTTTGGTTTAAAATATCAGAGGGGTTTAAAATATATCTTTCCCACCTATGGTTACATTATCCATAATGATGGCCACAAAAATAAGTTTTACAATAAAAGTTTTAAACTACATTAAAATGAGCTGGTTTCCAAATGTAATGTAAAATATTTGGACTTCATTTGCTTTCAGAGATATTAAGCTTTTATGGCTTCATCTTTTTAAAGCTAGGTCTATGCTCTATTATTCATATTCATTTCTGCTGTGGTATCTTATCAAATAGATGTACCATATTGCATTTCACTTTAAATAAGGGGTTTGTCGCCATATTTTACAATTTTTTAAATATTATTCTCTTTTCAATTCTTTTTTCAATTCCCCTAGAAACTCACATTCATGTCCCATAACTGATCTCCTGGAAGCAATTTTATTCAGAAATCCAAAGTCAATATAGGATTCTCCCTCAGTGCCCTAAAGGCTAGCAGCCCCAGTAGACCTGTGTTACGCTATCAATTTCCTTTCTGTTTTAATTTTCCACCTGAGACCAGATTTTTGTGAATTTTGGTTCAGGTAAAAAAAATCTGACCATTTCCATCAGCAAACACATTTTAGTAGCAAAAATGGTGATATTTGGTCCCAGATACACCCCAAAATATCTGTTGATTTGCCTGGACACAAGTTCATCATTTTTGTAGAAAGACTTCACCATCCAAATGATAGTTTTCTTCATGTAAAACTTGCCTTTTATTTTCTCATAAAACATCAAAAACTTCTGCTTCGGAAGATGGCTGAAAGGCAATTTCAAATTGGATGTACCTACAGTGTAAATTTTTTCACACAACTGTAACCCTCTCTATGCTTTTATTTACAACCCCTTGGTTTACTTTGCTCCAAGCCTCCAGCTTTTAATAATGTAATATAATATAAACCCCAATGTTTAACAGTAAGCTTTCTTGTTAAAAGCCAGGAATGATAGTCTTCTGATGAAGGCACTGGGCTGCATCTCTGGAGATTTTAGCTCAATTCCTGGCCATGCTACAGACTCTGTTTGTGAGTCTAGCACGTCTCGGAGGGTATGTCTACCTGCAATAAAACACACATGGCTTTTCCCAGGTCTGCAGTCTCAGGCTCTCAGGGCTCTGCAGGGCTATAAAATTGCAATTTAGACTTTTGGGCTCGGATTTGAGCCCGGGCTCTGGGACCCTCCCTCTTCACGGGGGTCCCAGAATCCAGGCTCCAGTCCAAGCCCGAATGTCTACACTGAAATTTTATAGCTCCACAACCTGAGCCACAGTGGCTGACATGGGTCAGCTGTGGGTGTTTAATTGCAGTGTAGACATACCCTCAATCTCTTTGTTCTCTGTCTATAAACTATGGATAATAATTCTGTCTTCTCTATTTAGATTGTAACCTTAGGGCAAAACCTGGCTCTTACTATGTGTAAATACTACGTCTATAACACAATGGGATCCCCACTTCCGTGGGGGTCTCTAGACACCACCACAGCACAGGGCAGGGACTGTCTTTATCTTTGTACAGCATGTAACACATTGCTTGCACTATTGAAACAAGTAATAAGAATACATTTAATTTCAAACTTGCTCCAATTTTCAAGTAGACAAGATTCTTACACCTCCCTTTCCCTGGAAACTTGTATAAACTCTAAATAAAACAATAGAAAGTCTGGAAAAGAGAAGACTGAGAGGGGGCATGATAACAGTTTTCAAGTTCATAAAAGGTTGTTACAAGGAGGAGGGAGAAAAATTGTTCTTCTTAACCTCTGAGGATAGGACAAGAAGCAATGGGCTTAAATCGCAGCAAGGGAGGTTTAGGTTGGACATTAGGAAAAATGTCCTGACTGTCAGGGTGGTTAAGCACTGGAATAAATTGCCTAGAGAGGTTGTGGAATCTCCATCATTGGAGATTTTTAAGAGCACCTGTCAGGGATGGTCTAGATGATACTTAGTCCTGCCATGAGTACAGGGAACTGTACTAGATTACCTTCTCAAGGTCCCATCCAGTCCTATGATTCTCTGATAAAGGTCTGATCCTATAGTGGTACCCAGCGTGGAAATTCCATTGAAGTCAATGGGAGTTCCATGTGCTCCAGGATTAGGTCTTGACTATGGTAGCTATGCTTTATGTATAGTTGGGACTAATGATCATATGATTAGTCCTTACAGAAAAGCCGGCCATTCTATTCTTGGACCCAGCCCTGACCTACTGGGGAAGCTTGGGCAAGTCAATTTTCTTCTCTGTGCCTCTGTTTTCCCATCTGTACAATGGGAGGAAATTATACTGACTTCCTTTTAAAGTGCTCTGTGATCTACTCATGAAAGACTGTTAAATAAGAGCTAGGTGTTTTATTTATTATTTAAGCTAGAAAGATACCTAATAAGTAATTATGAACAGATATTTCTCTACCAGAACAGTAGCATAATTTATACTGGATTGAACTCTCCATAGCCCTCCACATCTGATATCACATACAATTATGTGGCTGAAGGTAGAATTTCCATTCCATAACTTTACCAAACATGGTGATAGTGCTGCTCATATATTTGGGTGTCTCTTTTTCCACATTCAGGTGTTTTGCTCCTTTGTGTCTTGCAACCACAGAACTAGCTCATCCTCAATCATATCAATATCTGAAAGAGTAAGTGTACCCAAATAAGTGACAAAATAGGGTCCAAATTGCAGTTCTCAAAAACATTTGGAATAGGTGAACTGGACCAGATACAATGAGAAATTCTCTGGCACCTGCCCCTGAACCTTTGCCCCAAACTTGAACTTTTTGTAAGTCAAATTATTTTTAGCTTTAGGAAGCTTGGTTAATTTATTTTCATTGTGCTTCATGTTTGTATGCCTCTGCACTTCTGCTTTCTGGCAACAACTTAGAAGTAAGAATGCCAAAATACTGTGAGAGAGGCTGTTCATATTGTATGTTTGGCCAAACTAGAAGAGGAAAGTACTAGAAATCTTGCAAGGGACTCTGTTCTCATGAACTTTCTGTTCTCATGGACTTTCAAAGGTTCAGAAACTTCAGATAGGAAAGTAAACTTTTGAGATTCTCTCATCATTCAACAATATAGGCTATTCAACTGGTGACTCAACAAGACTAGTGGAAGAATGAGGAGAAAATGAAAAAGAGGATATAAAGTCCAGAAATGGAATAAATGGTCAATTAGATAATAAATGAACTGAATGAGAAGCAAGTCCAGGAGACATAAGGTGCAAAGATGATGATTCTATTAAGAAAAGGAGAGACTGTCCAAGAGGCAGAGTGGGTCAGAGATGGACGATTCAGCTGATGAAGCTTCATTAGGCACAATGACACAGGGCTGGCCATTCTTAGGGTGTCATAAAATGGACTTATGGAGGATGCTGCTAGACTTCTAAACAATGAATGACCAAGCTGTCATGCCTTCCATCCTGCTCTCAAGTATCTAGGTGTGCTAAAGTCTCTCAGACTCATAGTCCCTCCTGGCCTTTAAGCCTATCGTGATCATCTAGTCTGACCTGCTGCACATCGCAGGCCACAGAACCTCACCCCAATAATAGACTATCTAACCTCTGGCTGAGTTACTGAAATCCTCAAATCATAATTTAAAGACTTCAAGTTACAGAGAATCCAAACATTTACTCTAGCTAAAACCTGCAAGTGACCCATGCATCATGCTGCAGAGGAAAATGACCACCCCCGCAACCTCCGGGTCTCTGTCAATCTGACCTGGGTGGAAATTCCTTCCCAACCCCAAATATGGAGATCAGTTGGACGCTGAGCATGTCAGCAAGTCTCACCAGCCAGACCCCACAGGTAAGAATTCTCTGTAGTCACTCAGAGCCCTCCCCAGCTAGTGTCTCATCTCCAGCTTGTGAGGATATTTGCTACTAGCAGTTGCAGATGGGCCACATGCCATTGTGGGCATCTCATCATACCATCCCCTCCATAAATTTATCAAGCTTAGTCTTGAAGCCAGTTAGGTTTTTTGCCCCCCACTGCTCCCGTTGGAAGGCTGTTCCAGAACTTAACTCCTCTGATCATTAGAAAACTTTTCAATAAACTTGTTGATGGCCATTTGTTCTTGTGTCAGTATTGGTGCTTAACTGAAATAACATTTCTCTCTCCCTGGTATTTATCCTTCTGATGTATTTATAGAGAGCAATCATATTTGCCCTCATCCTTCATTTAGTTAGGCAAAACAAGCCAACCTCCATGACTCTCCTTTTGTAAAGGAGGTTCTCTTCCACTGGCCATCCTAGTAACTCTTCTCTGTGCGTGTTCCAGTTGGAATTCATCTTTCTTAAACTTGGGAGACCAAATTTGCACACAATATCCCAGATGAGGCAATATCTGTATCTTGTGTAATGGCAATAACACTCCACTATCTTTGCTGGCAATATCTAGCCAGACACATCCTAGAATTTCATTAGCCCTTTTCACATCACATAGGTGGTTCACAGTCATCCTGTGATCAACCAATATACCCAGATTTTCCTCCTTCTCTGTCTCTTCCATCTGATAAATCTCCATCTTATAGCAAAAATTACTTTGGTTAGTCCCTAAGTGCATAAGTTTGCACTTTGCACTATTAAATCCCATTTGCATTTCTCCAGTTTTCAAGGTCGTCCATATCTTCTTGTATGATATTCCAGTCCTCCTCCGTATTGGCAATACCTCCCAACTTTCTGTCATCCACAAATTTTGTTAACACACTCTCACTTTTTGTGCCACGGTCATGAATGAAAATGTAAAATAAGATAGGTCCCAAGACTGATTGCTGAGAAACTCCACTAGTAACCGACCTTTCACAATGACCTATTGTAGTCTCCCCTTTAACCAGTTCCTTATCCACCTTTCAGTTCTCATATTAATCCCCCATCTTCTCCAATTTAACTAATAATTTCATATGTGGAACTGTATCAAATGCATTACTGAAATCCAGGTAGAATAGATCTACTGCATTTCCTTTGTCTAAAAAATCAATTATCTTCTAAAAGAAAGAGATCAGGTTGGTCTGGCACCATCTACCTTTTATAAAACCTTTTATGTTGTATTTTATCCCAAGTACCATTCACCTCTATGTCCTTAACTACTTTCTCTTTCAAAATTCATTCCAAGATTTTGCATACAGTTGAGGTCAAACTAACAGGTCTGTAGTTTCATGGATCTGAGAGCAAAGTCTGGAGATGAGCACAGAATCATAAGACAGTTCACTCAGTTCAATTACTTTTGTACTGTCACTGAGGATTTTAAATAAAGTGAATAATATAAGATGTTAAAAACAAAACCAACATCTAAGTATTCTTCTGTTGTTTATCAGCACAGATTGAAAATATTTAGCATGTCTCCTAATCCTTAATACTTCACTTTCTGTGCACATCTAAATTTTTTACCTCATTTTATTTAGTAATAAAATTGGTATTGTTGCACACTTTAAGGGTTATTATTTCTTACTTGCAAAACTTTTGACATGATGAATATGATTAATCTTATTGGTCAAGAATTATGACACATTCATCATGGCTCCTAAATGGGACAAAAGTTAATAGTTAATTATTAGAATTTCTCAACAAACACTATATAGAGAAGTTCTATACAGTAGAATATCTCAGAGTTAAGGTAGCAAAGAACATTGTGTTGGTTTTTTTTAAAGGAAAAATTGGGTTTCAGGCTAGCCTAAATTATTTATATTCACCCATTCATCCATCTACCTATCCACATATTGTGATGCTTTTGTTCAAGCTTGTATCACAGCCTCTGTGTTCAATTTATTTAAAGTCTTTGATATGCAAAACCTTATAAATCCCTATTCAGTAAGTACTGGAAAATATAAGCATTTTACTAGAATGAATAGTTCTCCAATCATATGCTCGAATGGTCACAAAGAGCCGAATTTTCACAGCACTGCAGGAGTTTTGACTCTTCACATTCAAATCTCACCCAGCACTTTGAAAATGTACCCCTTTAACATGTTGTTGTTAATAGTGTTCATATGTGCCTGCCAGGATTCCTGAAGAGTTTTTCTTTGGCTCAGCACTGGTTTAAATTTATGTGAATAATATAAACCACTTGCACCTCTTGCCAACTACTAATCCTACTTTCTTTGTTAAAGTCACAATCCTTCTTAATCCAGCTTTTATCATTCAAGTAACCTTTCTGACTTTTAGATTGATGTAACATTAGTAAGTGGCTGGTGCCAATCCAACCCATATATTCATCAATTCTAAGAGCAACATGGATGATAATTACTAATTAAAATAACCCATTATTAACATTGTATATATAATATCTGGGAGAACTAATAGAGCAAATGAAATCTGACGGCATTCTGTTTCCAGATTTTGTTAGGGGCAAATGCAAATTTTACATGTACAGTAGCTACCTGGTTGTCAGTATTGATTTGGTTGTTGTTATAATTTAACATTCATATTGTTGTGGTTCCTAGATGCCTCAGCCAATCAGGGCCCATTGTGCCATGCCGTGCACACACAAATAGCACACGACAGTCCCTGCCCCAAAGACCTTACAATCTGAAAGTAGCAACTTCCATTCTTGGACCTTCTCCACTTCTCTCCTAGATGACAATTCTTCATTTTACAGAAATAAAATATGGTGCCATCTACTAGCAGCCTCCAATATTGCATTATAACCATAAGAACATAAGAACGGCCGTACCGGGTCAGACCAAAGGTCCATCCAGCCCAGTATCTGTCTACCGACAGTGGCCAATGCCAAGTGCCCCAGAGGGAGTGAACCTAACAGGCAATGATCAAGTGATCTTCCTCCTGCCATCCATCTCCATCCTCTGACGAACAGAGGATGGGGACACCATTCTTACCCATCCTGGCTAATAGCCATTTATGGACTTAGCCACCATGAATTTATCCAGTCCCCTTTTAAACATTGTTATAGTCCTAGCCTTCACAACCTCCTCAGGTAAGGAGTTCCACAAGTTGACTGTGCGCTGCATGAAGAAGAACTTTCTTTTATTTGTTTTAAACCTGCTGCCTATTAATTTCATTTGGTGACCCCTAGTTCTCGTATAACCATGCAATAGTACAGTCCACTTAACACACTTAACACACTATTATCTTCCTATTAATGAAGAACAATATTAAGTTTCTTCAAGAGATTCTTTGCTTCCTTTATTTTAGATAGAAGGCTGATTCAGCCATACAATAACTAAAACAGGTAATTTATTTCTGTTTATTTAAGTCAAAGTTTGACAGAAACAGGAGTGAAGCTGAGGTGCCCTAAGAAATCAAATCCTTTTTGACACTGTTCAGCACTTTTTTCCACAGCTGAGCAGCAGAGATCAAGTCAGGGAATAGCCGAATCTTGCAGCCATCCATCTCTATCTGATCTTTTTTCAGTGTTTTCATAAGAAACGGCCCTCTGTTCTGAATGTGTGGCAGTTATACTTATATTGTTATATTATACTGCTTGCTTTAGCTCATGGTTACTGTCCTTCATAAATGATTCTATAGCAGTGTTATGGGAATACTAGATCTTTACTGAGATCTACTCCATAGCGTGTTTTTGTTCTGAAAGCTCACAATGCTAAGATTTTTTGTCCCTGGCTTGATTCTGCCACATTTCTAGCTTACTGTAAACTTAGGAACCTTGTTTTAAGATTGACATTTTAACCGCTGAGCTCTTGGCCACCATGGTGTTAATTTTACAAGATTTTAGCTACTTCATTCTCAAGGATTGCAGTCATTTTAAATTCTAGAAATTCCTCCCTATTGCTCAGTTCCTGGATTTTTCATTTAAAATTGATTCCATCATGTCTGTTGTCTTTAACACAATCTAGAAGCTTCTAGAATTTCTATCTCACCAGCCACAGCAGCTCGGGAGGAATAGAGATCTGAATAGGGCCTGCAGCTGGCTGTAAGTGTGGGGACAATTTCTGTCCTTTCTCTATCTTGTCCATTCATGAATTAGAGGTAATTTTCAATCTGTTAGCAGGGATGAGAAATTGCACTTTTAACATTGGAAAGCAAGATGTAAACCAGACTTAAGCTGCTTTTAGCAGCAACACTCCAGCTCTAGCTGTTCTCCATCTTAGGCCTGGTCCACACTAGGACTTTAATTCGAATTTAACAGCATTAATTTGACTTAACCGTGCACCCGTCCACACCAGGAAGCTAATTAGTTCGACCTAGAGGGCTCTTTAGTTCGAATTCTGTACTCCTCCCCGACGAGGGGAGTAGCGCTAAATTCGACATGGCTATGTCGAATTAGGCTAGGTGTGGATGCAAATCGACCTTAGTAGCTCCGGGAGCTATCCCACAGTGCACCACTCTGTTGACGCTCTGGACAGCAGTCCGAGCTTGGATGCTCTGACCAGCCACACAGGAAAAGCCCCGGGGAAATTTGAATTCCTTTTCCTGTCTGGCCAGTTTGAATCTCATTTCCTGTGTGGACGTCGTGGCGAGCTCAGCAGCACTGGCAACGATGCAGAACTCTCCAGCAGAGGAGTCCAGGGAATCTCAGACTAGAAAGAGGGCCCCAGCATGGACTGACCAGGAAGTCTTGGATCTCATTGCTGTGTGGGGCGATGAGTCTGTGCTTTCGGAGCTGCGCTCCAACAAACGGAATGCAAAGACCTACGAGAAGGTCTCCAAAGCCATGGCACTCAGAGGATACAGCCGGGATGCAATGCGGTGCCGCGTGAAAGTCAAGGAGCTGAGACAAGGCTACCAAAAACTCAGAACGGCAAACGGACGCTCCGGAGCCCAGCCCCAGACATGCCGGTTCTACGAGGCACTGCATGCCATTCTCGGTGGGTCTGCCACCACTGCCCCACCAGTGTGCGTGGACTCTGACGATGGGATAGTGTCAACGGCCAGTTCCTCGGCGATGTTTGCAGACGGGGAAGATGAGGAAGGAGATGAGGACGGGGGGGGGGGGCAGTCGACAGCGCTTACAACGCTGATTTTCCAGACAGCCAGGATCTCTTCATCACCCTCACTGAGATCCCCTACCAACCCTCCCCAGCCGTTACCCCGGACCCTGAATCAGGGGAAGGATCAGTCTGTAAGTGCTTTAAACATGTTAACATTTATTTTTAATGGAGCAGGAATAGTTACTAGTTGAAAAGAAGGCCAATATATATGGGGCTAGAACAGAAATCCTCTTGGGAGATTTCCGAGAAGCTCTCCTGCAGGTAATCGAAAAGCCTCTGCATGAGGTTCCTGGGGAGAGCTGCCTTATTGGGTGCTCCGTGGTAGCACACTTTTCCGTGCCAGGCTATTAGGTACTCTGGGAGCATTGTCTCCACGAGCATGGCAGCATAGGCCCCTGGTTTGTGCTGACTTTCATGCAGCATGCGCTCTCTATCTGCCTCAGTGACCCTCCTCAGGGTGATCTCGCTCGGAGACTCCTGCATTTAATTACAGTAATTTGTGTACTATTAGTATTGGGAGTGCTTCACTGTTCCTTTGCATAACAATGAGTGTCACTTTACAGCCACGTGGTGGAGGCTGCAGAGTGGCAGCATACAGGGATCTTTCCCAGGGAACAGACGCGAGGGGGTGCAACAGGGGCAGAGTTTATGCTTTCAGGATTGCCTGTAGCAAGAGGACAGTGGTATACATTCACTTTTAAGCAGCCAAAAGTTTTTGGCTTACCATGCCTGGCTGCTCCACGGATTCTGCTGTCCTGCCCCACTTGTTTGATCTGCAGTGCAATCCCCCAGGCAATGAAAGCGAATTCCAAAAATTCGAACTTTCCCTGAGTGAGTGCTGTGCATGGTCTTGTTCACAGAGACTGACTAGACTATGTTTCTTCTTTGCAAAAATGTATCTTTAAGAGGAAGTCAATCCCTTTTTCCCATCACACAGCTGCAACTGTATCCCGACCTGCTCCAGCATGCCCCTCACAGAGGCTGGCACAGATTAGGCGGCGCAAGAAAAAGACACAGGACGAGATGTTCGCTGAACTTATGGGCTGCTCCCGAGCCGAGGCGGCCTAGCAGAGCCAGTGGAGGGAGAACCTCTCTCAGCAGCAGCGCTCACACAGCGAACGGGAGGACAGATGGCGTCTGGAGGACCAGCAGGCGACTCAGGCGCCTTGTGGATGTTCTGCAGGACCGCAGGCAGGAGGACAGAGCCCCCCTGCACTGTATCTGCAACCGCCCTCCCCCGCCACAAAGTCCAATACCCCCCCTCACCCAAAATAACAAGAAGGAGGTGCGCCAGGGGCCGTGAAAACTGTCACTCCACCCCAGCAGAATGCTCAAGTACCAAAAAGCTCTCATTCGCTAAATTTTGAGAAGTCCTTCCCTTCCTGGATCACCCAAGCCCAAATCCCAGTTTCATCCCCTCACTGTGTAGTTGATTATTAAAAATAGTTTGTTGTTCATTACTGTTTCCGTCATGTTTCTTTACAGAAGACTTTATGTGAACGGGGGGGGAGGGTTTTGGTAATTGCATAGGACAGCCACCATTACCTGGGTACAGACACGGGGGCAGCATCTACAGCAGGTCACACACACAGTGCGGTCACTAGGCACCCTGGTCAGTCTGGGAGGTGTTTTTCATGTTCTGTGCATAGGCGGCAGGTGCCCTGCTCCAGCTATATTTGGAGCTGGGTCCCTCCCCCGGCCCTGCCTGGATTGGGCCCTGGCCCATACGGGTCTCCCCCCGCCCCGCCGCGTAGCTGCCTGACAGTAGAGCGGCTCCCCGCAGAAATGCTGTCTGGTGCCCCAGGGTCCTAGCGCCTGCCATACACAAATGGCAAGGCAGGCTGCCCTTACCCTGCCCTTCCACCATAGCCCTGAGCCTCTCCAATGCCCCAAACCCTCAGCCCCAGCCAGAGCCCTCATCCCCCTACACCTCCTCCCCCTTCCCACACACCTCTCACCCCTTCCTACGCCCACACCCCCAGCCCAGAGCCTGCACCCCTCACCCCTTCCTTCACACCCACCTGTAAACGTCCTCCCCCCAGTCCTCCCCCGCCACAAGGCCACATAGCCCCCGCACACAGAGTCCCAAAACGGAGGGATGGCAGGCTTCGTGGAAACAACCAGTCCGGCAGTGCAGACCGCTCTAGGAGCAGAAGCCTGTCATTCCTTGAGTGTAGAAGCGGTGTTAACATCACTGCACACCCTACCCACCACAGTCTGCATCCCTGTTTCAACCCTTTAACGTGAATTCATTAGTAAAGAAAACGTTGTTAATTAAAAATATTCCATTAACTTTATTTTTAAACGTGTGTTGGAAGGGGGGAAACGTGGTGAACGGGCTATGTAACCGCAAAAGAAAGTCAACAGTAACTGAAAGAGGGGCAGGTTCAGCTTCTCTGTAAAGAACCTGAACAGTCACAGGTTACCCTGCAACCTGAGGAACCTAGCTTTCAAAGCCTCCCGGATGCACAGCGCTTCCCGCTGGGATCTTCTAATTGCACGGGTGTCTGGCTGAATGTAATCAGCAGCCAGGCGATTTGCCTCAACCTCCCATCCTGCCATAAAGGTCCCCCCCTTGCTCTCACAGAGATTGTGGAGCACACAGCAAGCAGCAATAACAATGGGGATATTGGTTTCGCTGAGATCCGAGCGAGTCAGTAAGCTTCGCCATCTCCCCTTGAGACATCCGAAAGCACACTCCACCACCATTCTGCACTTGCTCAGCCGGTAATTGAAGAGTTCCTTGTCGCTGTTCAAGGCGCCTGTATAGGGCTTCATGAGCCAGGGCATTAGCGGGTAGGTTGGGTCCCCGAGGATCACTATAGGCATCTCCACATCCCCAACAGTTATTTTGTGGTCCGGGAAGAAACTACCTTCCTGCAGGCATCTAAACAGACCAGAGTTCCTGAAAACACGCGTGTCATGAACCTTGCCCAGCCACCCGACGTTGATGTTGGCAAAGCGTCTCCTATGGTCCACCAGTGCTTGCAGCACCATTGAAAAGTAGCCCTTTCGGTTAATATACTGGCTGGCCTGGTGGGCTGGTCCCAGGATAGGGATGTGAGTCCCATCTATAGCCCCACCGCAGTTTGGGAATCCCATCGCGGCGAAGCCATCTATGATGACCTGAACGTTTCCCAGGGACACTACCTTCGAGAGCAGGAGCTCAATGATTGCGTGGGCTACTTGCATCACAGCAAGCCCCACGGTAGATTTGCCCACGCCAAAGTGGTTCGCTACTGACCGGTAGCTGTCTGGCGTGGCAAGTTTCCAGAGGGCTATGGCCACTCGCTTCTGCACAGTCAGGGCTGCTCGCATGCGGGTGTCCTTGCACTTCAGGGCAGGGGACAGCAAGTCAGAGTTCAAGGAAAGTGCCCTTACGCATCCTGAAGTTTCACAGCCACTATGATTCATCCCAGACCTGCAGCACTATGCGGTCCCACCAGTCCGTGCTTGTTTCCCGGGCCCAGAATCGCCGTCCCATAGCATGAACATGACCCATTGCCACCGTGATCTCCACGGCATGGCGTACCGTGCTTTCTGAGAGGTCTGTGCCACTCTCAGACTTCATGTCCTCACCGCGCTGCCAGAGCCTCCTCGCCCGAATTCTCAGCATCTGACTGTTGAAGAGGTGGACGATAAGGTGCGAGGAGTTGACAACGGCCATAAGTGCAGCGATGATCGCAGCGGGCTCCATGATCGCAGTGGAGTGGAGTGCTGTGGCGTCCGCGCTGTCACTAACAGGAAAAGTGCGCGAACTGATTTCCCGCCGGCGGGAGTGACGGTTGAATGCTGACAGTTACCCAAGACCACCCTCGACACAGTTTCCCCCCCCCCAGCATGCATTGGGGGAAATCCCAGAATTCCAATAGGCAGCGGGGAGTGCGGGAACTGTGGGATAGCTTCCCACAGTGCACCGCTTCCAATTTCAATGCTTGCCCCGTTAGTGTGGACTCACAAAGTCGAATTAGTGTCCTTAGTGTGGACACACAAATTCGACTTTGTAAGGTTGATTCTACAAATTCGAATTAACTTATATCGAACTAATCTGGTAGTGTAGACATACCCTTATTGTCTGAGCTGTTATATAAAGATTTTGGTTGAAAACCTTATATCCTTTTTGCTTTCAGTATCCCTTTGATTGTTGAATGGGATGGACTCAGTCTCTTCATGGATAGAAATGTAGGATCAAGCAGACATCTTGTTTGCCCCGGAGGCAAAATCCCTTTTACTTTGGCTTTGCTCAAAGGAATTTGATCCATTGTTTTTAAACTTTCTAACTTCAGATAAAACAAAACCGCAAAGCATTATTTGCATTTTCAATGCTATCTTCCTAAACACAAGACTTCTAGTTTTATAACTCAGTTTAGAGTACAGAGAACACTGAAACATCCCTACAGATGATTCAGGTTTTCCTTTTGCTCATTTTGGTTTTATTGTGAGGTACCTAGATGCTTTAGGCCATAAAAATGTTTAAATAACGCAATTACATGAACAGAATAAAAATCTGCATTGATGTATTCATTTTGTTATGCTGTGGTGCCTCCTGACAAAATCCTTTTTTCTCTCCAGAGGGTCTAACCTTTTTTCATTGTCCAGACCTTATTCCTTCAATCGTTCCCTATATTACTTCTAACTGAATGGTGCTTTTCACTTGCTTTCCCCTGGGATGTGTGAATGGGGATGTTTCACTGACTTTTCTAAACTCCTTTGAAAGACTTACTCCCTTTTTCAATGAAATCTTTTGCTTTCCTGGAATGTCTCCTCTACTTTTCATAATCTTTTTAGATTTGTAGATATATTTTTACCTACATCAATATTTCTATTTTAGCACCTTCTTCTAATAAGCACCCATTACCCATCATCTTAAATATGCAATACATATCCATTAGTTTATTGTATATTTCTCATTGCTAACTTTAGTCACCATCCTGACCAGTGGGTTTTGGATCAAACCTAATCTGTATGCATGTTTGGAGTTTTATAATTATATTTTCAATTTCAGTGCTCAGTTAAAATACTTTAGCTGAATTTGTAGTCCACATACAGTACTGATCAGCATATGCCATTTTATTCTCAGCATTACTTCCTTGAATTCACCAATGTACTCATTATTTCTTTTTCCTCCCTGCTGCTTGATTGTTAATCTCAGGAATTCACTACATTTATTTTTGTTTCATAATTAATTAACTGCAATGCTACTATTTAAACCTCTTAGCATAGTAATCTCTCTTTTTAGCCCTTTCTGTATAAATGTTGTCTGTCATATTCCATTTAATTACAGCCTGTGGTGGAAATTGAAATATTACTCAGCATTGATTCATATTAATTTGACTGATTTTTTCAATGTTTATACAACCCCCAAATATATGTTTTATCTGCTCTTTTCATGTCTACAAAAGAGACTTTGCTGTCTTCTAGGGTCTGCAAAGTGCCAGATTTTGTGATGTGGGCTTGAAACAGACCAAAATGTAATGTGTTATGTTGAATAAAGAGATGTTTTTTTAAATACACAATATTAAACAAACAACTAAAACAGCCATATGACTGGTCACATAAGATTATTTTATCAAGACTAAATTAAAGAAAAGGTCTCCTTCTTCCTTTTTAGATTTAACTAAGTGACCCTAAGGTTTGCTGATCTTTTAAATTCTTTGAAAATTCACATTAAATTGTAGCATATCACAGAACCCTTCAAGTTGGAAATCTTTGATAAGCAAAGTCCATTGAACACACACCCATTCTATCTTGCAGGGAAGAAACCAAACAGGAAATGCGACTGTTGCCCCTTTTTGACATGAGTGGCTAGTCAAAATTCAGGGCCCAGTTCCAGTTGGAAGGAGAAATTGATGGATCTGGTATTTTCTTTGATGCAGTCTTGTTTATTTACAAGGAATGTACAAGTCCTGCATCTCTGAATGCAGGCGAAATCAAGAACAAAAGGAGCCATTTCTAAGCTTACAGGCCTAAGCCTCTTTATCCAACAGACCCTAAAGCTTTCTCGCTAGCTTTTTCTAAAGTCATACCAAGTTCACAGGCCATTGCTTGGATTTCTTGCTTTTTTGCCTTTTCTTTTCTCTCTGTTCTTGTCCTTTACAGTCTTTTGTCTCTTCTCCTTGAACCAAGTAACCTTGTCTTGTGCCTTTGATAAGTAGTTCTCAAACTTCTCACCTTCAGGCCCCACTTTTGTCAGAGCATATGAGTTTAGGCCCTCAAGTGAGAAAAACAAGGAGTGAAATTCTTATGCTACTAAAGTAAATGTCCAGATTTCTACCGCTTAAGACTGGGTCATCGTTTCATCCAATATTCATGTGTATCAACAATTTGTACAGTGTTTCATGAGGTGGATGAACTTCTGTGTCCATAGTTTATCCAGCTTTCTAAAACTGACATTGATTGAAACTGGAAAGTAACCTGAGAGTCCTCACTAAGAAAATGAGATCCAAGGGGGAGCAGGCTGAGGGGATAAAATGGGGCATTAGAGACTGGTCCCCCTCAGCCTGATTCCCATGAGCCTCCTGTCTCCCCGTTCTGATCCTGCAATCTGTTTTTTACATAATCATTTAATATCATTCTAGGGTGTAGTAACAAGAATGTTGCATGTAAGGCCAGGGAAGTAGTTGTCCCACTGTACTCTGCACTTGTGAGGCCTCAGCTGGACTATTGTATCCCATTCTGTGCACCCCACTGAAGGAAAGGTGTGGACAAATTGGAGAAAATCCAGAGGAGAGCAACAAAAATGATAAAAGGTTTAGAAAACCTCATCTATGAGGAAAGGTTAAAAACTGGACATGTTTAGTCTTCAGAAAAAAAGACCGAAGGGGGACTGATAACAGTCTTCAAATATGTTAAGGGCTGTTTTAAAAGAGGATGATAATCACCATGTCCACCAAAAGAAGGACAAGTAGTAATCAGCTTAACCAGCTGCAAGGAAGATTTAGATTTAATATTAGGAAAAACTTTCTAATTATAAGGATAGTTAAGTACTTTAATATGTTACCAAGGGAGGTTGTGGAATCCCCATAACTTTAAGAACAGGAAGGACAAACAACTGTCAGAGATGATCTAAGCTTATTTGGTCATGGTTCTATGATTTACAAATAAACTTTACAACTTAAAAGCAGATTCCTAGTGGAAATCCAATGGACTTCCAAGTAGGCTAAAGTATAATTTAGGAAGCTTTCTGCTGCTTTGCCAAACAGATTATAAGGTGTTAGCACCCTAAAGCTTTTTTCTTTCCCAAAAATCTCAAGTCCCAGTTAAGTTCCACTGAGAGAAAGATCACATAGTGGGACATGAAGGTCGGTGTAATGGTTAGGGTGCTAACCTGGACTCAGGACACATGGGATCAGTTTCCTGCTCTCTACAGACTTTCTTTCCAACCTTGTACAAGCCACTTTGTCTGTCCATGGTCCAGTTCCCTGTTTGTAAAAGGGGCATCCTGGTTATTTTCCTTCCTCCAAACAATAGGACTGGCCCCCCTACATATTTATATTGTAAACTACTCCAGGCAGGGACAATGTATTCATTTGGTTTGTAAAGAACCATTCAGAGCTATGGTGCTATATACAAATAGTGTTTATCATCAATAATAATAAATGATACTTGGTAAAGAGTCCTTGAATCTGTTCCAGCAGGCTGTGTTTTATAACTCCGCTCCCCTTGGTAATAGGCTCTACTTAAATACAGTTTGTTGCTCCAATCAAATCAATGTATGATTTGTTTAATTATACGTTGTGCACTTTAAATCCTTTTAACCCCCAGCAACAGTGACTTTTTAAACTAATCAATTACTGTTATTAATAATTTCACAAAGACTTGTTGATTGCAGTTAAGTGCTTTTTAATTTAAATTGTGATATTCCCATTCATTTTCAAATGTCTCAGGGGACCATTCACAATTTGTTGAAAAGGTCATGGTGGAGAGAATTAACCTTTGGAAAGTCTCACTGACTTATTGGTCATTTTTTAAAATAAACTATTAAAAATTCGCCATAACCATATCTTCTTATCTGGTACCAAACTTATGTCTGAAACTTAACACCCAAAGTGCGAGGCAGAAACGTCAAAATGTTTATCATAGAAAATAAATTCACAACAGTCATTTGGAACCACTTGTTTTAGCAACAAGATTTTCACTTAAAACAGCTACCAGACTGCCTGTAGTGCTTTGTTGCTTCTATCCATTTTTTCAAAATTAATTTTGAATCCAACATATAAAAAAGTTAACCCTGTAAAATAAATATTTAACCAGTAGGATGTCACTATGTAATTAAAGACCCTATCAAATTGCAAAGCGTTTCAAGCTAAGATTATTACCAGCAACGTTGACTTTACATTTACTGCATTTTTTTAAATGTAAACTCCCAGAACATCAATGGGTTTTGCATCAATCCCTAAATGGACCCAATCCACGTCCCCCTTGAGTCAATGGAATGCCTCCAGTTGGTTTATGTGAGAGCTGGATCAGGCCCTCCGTCTGGCTATTTTCTTTTTCCAAATGTCTGTAATGGGAAATTCCCATTTCCTAGGACAGTCGAGGCTCTGCACATTAAAGCAGTTCTTTCATTTCTCAGATGATTAAAATTGGTTGGATGTCGACTACATAACAACATCTGAAGCATGCAAGCCTGTACTATACCTTAATGCTTGAAAGGATAGACTCAGATCTGAGTTACATGTTTAGTTATGAATTTAATTGTTGATTGAAACATTAAGAGCACATTTCCTTGCCCCTAATTACCAGCACTTATTTGTGGCAATACAGTGGAAGGGATATAGGGAAGATATTTTGGCTGCCATGTTTTAAGAGAGAAATTATTTAAATGGCACATTCCAGATTAGAAGAAGATTGATCATGTGATTTAGGAGTTTGACTCAGATTCAAGAGATCCGAGTTCAATTTCTAGCACTTCCACAGGCTCATTTTATGACCCCGGGCAAGACACTTAATCCTTCTGTGCTTAAGGTTCAGATATGTGTAACGGGGAAAATAATATTTCATTTCTTTCTACCTTTGTCAGTGATCTTGTTAGAGCATAAAATGGTTGGGATGTGAGATTGCCGTACAAACACATAGTAAGAGGCACCTAGCACAATGGGACCCTGATCTTAGCTGGGTCTTTAGGTGGTACTAAAAACAAGTAATAAATAATCATTTCAATGCCCTAATTTACTTCCAATTATTCCTAGTTATATCCCTTCATTAATTGGCTTAAAAAAAGGAAACTATTCTTCTGCTCCAGCCCTGGATTAGAGGGTGATGACCTTAAAATATTAATCTTCCACTTCTGTTCTTTTTCTTTGTAAATACAACAATCTGCCAGCTGCTACAGTTGCACTCACTGACAAGCACCAAAAGACGTCATCCTTCAAATACGTTGTTAGTTATTGTTTGGCTTTTAATGGATTTATGTTCAGCCAGCTAATAAGTGAGAGTTTTTCCAGTGATGCTTTTTACATCAATTCTGTAAGTGGGAGCACTGGTTCAGGGAATCTATGTGAAACAATGTCTATGGAGACAAATGGGGTGGAGGGCGGGTTTCTAAGTTTTACTAAGCTCTTACATAAGAAAGAAGATTTTGGAAAATGTTCAGAGGTCAACTGGTATCTATGTTAGTCAGCATTGTTCTGAATATCCAGACGGAAAGAGAAAGTCATTACTAAACATGGTGTTTTCCAAAAATGGCTTCAAGCTAGTAGATGGAGTGGGATGTTCAGATTGCTGAGAGTGCACAAGTCTCCATTTTAAGCCTTAATTCTGCATTCTGACCCTGATCAAGAAAAATATTTATGTATGTGGTTAATATTACACATGTGGATTGCCCCACTGGTTTTTAAATGGAACTACCCCTTCTTAAATGCTTTGCTGGATCCAGAGTGCTGGATTGGGACAGAGTTTTCAGCCCCTTATATGATGCATCTAAAGAAGTGGATTTTTTTTAACCCATGAAAGCTTATGCCCAAATAAATCGGTTAGTGTTTAAGGTGCCACTGGACTCCTGGTTGTTCTTGTGGATACAGACTAACACAGCTACCCCTCTGATACTCTTAAGGTAACTCAGATTGTGGATCATTGGCTCAAGGATTGTCTCTTCTACTGTCTTTTTATGTAGAATCTAATGCAATGGGCCCCAAATCATTATGGGACCTCTTGATACTTTGGTAATGCTGTCTCATTCTACAAGCAGGTAACAAGATTAGCTAACACACATGAGCTAGTATTTATTGGAGGATTTTAACATCCCTGATATCTGTTGGAAGACTATTACAGCAAAACATAACATGTCCTGCAAATTCTTAGCATGTGTAGAGGAAACAACTGGGGGATCATCCATTTTGGGTCTGGTGTTGATTAACAGGGTTGATTTAGTTGAGGATGTGAAGGTAGTCAGGAACTCGGGAGGAACGAGAAGTGATTGAATTCAAGATCCTATAGAAAGGAGGACATGAGAACAGCAAAACAAGGATACTGGACTTCAGAAAGGTAGATTTCAACTAGCTCAGAGAAATCTTAGGCAAGGTGCCATGGAAAGACCAATTAGGAAGAAAAGGAGTTGAAGAGGGCTGGCAGCTCCTAAAAGATGTAATACTTGAGGTTCAACATCAAGCTATTCGGACGCAGATTAAAGATAAGAAGAGCCACAGGAAGCCAATGTGGCTGCACAAGGAGCTTTTTAGATATCTAAAAACCAAGAGGGCTACATAGAGGAAATGGAAGGAGGAACATGTTACCAAGGAATAGTGCGAGCATATAGGGACAAAATCAGGACAGCCAAGGCAAAGAATGAGTTCCATATAAAATGATGGGGTCTGAATTATCTGTTACCACTCAAGAAAGAGATCTTGGAGTCATTATGGATGGTTCTCTGAAAATATAAACTCAATGTGCAGCAGCAGTCAAAAAAGTGAACAAAATGTTGGGAATCATTAAGAAAGATCGATAATAAGACAGAAAATATCATATTGCCTCTAAATAAATTCATGGTACACTGACATCTTGAATACTGCGTGCAGATGTGGTCGCCCCATCTCAAAAAAGATATATTAGAATTGAAAAAGGTACAGAAAAGGGCAACAAAAATGATTAGAGTATGGAGCTGCTTCCATATGAGGAAAAATTAATAAGACTGGGACTTTTCAACTTGGAAAAGAGACGACTAAGGGAAATGTAATGGTGTGACAACTCACCGCTGCAGCACCTCCTCGTGGTCATCCAGGTAATTAGCTCTTTCCACTCAGGAATGCCCTCTCCAAGCCGGTGTCCTGCTTGCCCCTGGCAGTACCCCACCAATCTGGGTCTCCCCTCCCTGGGGAACCCCCAACCCACTACCCCCACTTTGCCTCAGAATATGGCTACTGCCAGTCACCATCTAGCCCCCGCTCCCTGGGGCAGACTGCAGTGTACATGCCATTCATCACTGGCAAAGAGGGGTTTGGACCTACTGCCTTTGCCTACCCTTAGCTACCCCTCTATAGCCCCAGTACCTGTCCTGGCCTTTATCAAGGCTGCAGCCTGGGGTTTTCCAGGCTGGAGCTCCCTAGCCCCTCTGCCTTTCCCCAGCCCTGCTCCACTCTAGGTACCTTGTCTCACTTCTAAGCAGCCAGGCCCTTCTCCCTCTATAGGCAGAGGGAGACTGTTTGCTCCTGGCTTCCTTGGCCTTTTTATACAGGCCAGCTGTGGCCTGATTAGGGTGTGGCCCAGCTGTGGCTGCTTCTCCAATCAGCCCAGCTTTTAGAGCTGCAGCTTTCAAGCCCTCCCAGGCCACTTTTTAAACCCCTCAGGGCAGGAGCAGGTAACCAGCCTGCTGCAGGCTCCATGTCTAGTTGGCAGCCGGTTTCAAGCAGAGTGCCCCAATGGTCGGTCCTGGGGCCAGTTTTATTCAATATCTTCATTAATGATCTGGAGGATGGCGTGGACTGCACTCTCAGCAAGTTTGCAGATGACACTAAACTGGGAGGGGTGGTAGATATGCTGGAGGGTAGGGATAGGATACAGAGGGACCTAGACAAATTAGAGAATTGGGCCAAAAGAAATCTGATGAGGTTCAACAAGGACAGGTGCTGAGTCGTGCACTTAGAACAGAAGAATCTCATGCACTGCTACAGATTAGGGACCGAATGGCTAGGAGGCAGTTCTGCAGAAAAGGACGTAGGTGTTACAGTGGACAAGAAGCTGTATATGAGTCAACAGTGTGCCCTTGTTGCCAAGAAGGCTAACAGCATTTTGGGTTGTATAAGTAGTGGCATTGCCAGCAGATCGAGGGACGTGATCATTCCCCTCTATTTGACATTGGTGAGGCCTCATCTGGAGTACTGTGTCCAGTTTTGGGCCCCACACTACAAGAAGGATGTGGAAAAATTGGAGAGAGTCCAGCGGAGGGCAACAAAAATTATAAGGGGGCTGGAGCACATGACTTATGAGGAGAGGCTGAGGGAACTGGGATTGTTTAGTCTGCAGAAGTGAAGAATGAGGGGGGGGGTTGATAGCTGCTTTCAACTACCTGAAGGGGGGTTCCAAAGAGGATGGATCTAGACTGTTCTCAGCGGTAGCAGATGACAGAACAAGGAGTAATGGTCTCAAGTTGCAGTGGGGGAGGTTTAGGTTGGATATTAGGAGGGTGGTGAAGCCCTGGAATGGGTTACCTAGGGAGGTGGTGGAATCTCCTTAGAGGTTTTTAAGGTCAGGCTTGACAAAGCCCTGGCTGGGATGATTTAGTTGGGTTTGGTCCTGCTTTGAGCAGGGGGTTGGACTAGATGACCTCCTGAGGTCCCTTCCAACCCTGATATTCTATGATTCTATGATCTGCTGCCTCTGCCTACTCTTGGGCTGCCCTGTTGCAACCCCAGTACCTTCTCAGCCTTTAACAAGGGCTGCAGTCTGGAGGTTTTCCAGGCCAGATCTCCCCAGCTCCTCTGGCCTTTCCCCAGCCCTGCCCCACTTTAGGTACCCGGCTCAGCTCCCAGCAGCCAGGCCCATCCCTCTCAACAGCTAGAGAGAGACTGTCTTAGCTCCAGCCTAGCAGCCCCTTTATAGGGACAGCTATGGCCCCAGCTGAGGCTGCTTCCCCAGTCAGCCTTTCCCCAGCCACAGCCCTCTCCAGGGCTGCTTTTAACCTCCCAAGGCTGGAGTGGGGTGACCACCCCGCTCAGGGGAATATGGTAGAGGTCTATAAAATCATCACTGGTGTGGAGAAAGTAAATGAGGAAGTTTTATTTACTCCTTCTCATAACACATGAACTAGGGATCACCAAATGAAATTAATAGGCAGCAGGTTCAAAACAAACAAAAGGAAGTATTTTTTCATGTAACACACAGTCAACCTGTGGAACTCTTTGCCAGAGGATGTTCTGAAGGCCAAGACCACAACATGGTTTAAAAAAGAACTAGATAAGTTCATGAAGTATAGGTCCATCAATGGCTATTAGCCAGGATGGGCAGGGATGGTGACACTAGCCTCTGTTTGCCAGAAGCTGGGAATGGGTGAAAGGGGATGGATCACTTGATGATTACCTACTCTGTTCATTCCCTCTGGGGCACCTGGCATTGGCCACTGTCAGAAGACAGGATACTAGGCTATATGAACCTTTGGTCTGACCCAGTATGGCGGGTCTTATGTTCTTATATACAGCTGTCAAGGACTGTACTTCTTATTGAGAAGGGGTTCTTCAAATATGTCAGACAAAAAGAAAGATCAAGGACTTTGTGGGTCAGCTGCTCCATGTAGGTGAGCTGGTAACGGAAGATGATAGAAAGGAAAAGTTACTCAATGGCTACTTTGCTTCAGTCTTCTTACAAAAAATAACATGTGACCAGATGATTAGCAAAGTTTCCGTAGTCAGTAAAGGGGAAGGGATGGAGATCAGTATAAGTAAAGAACACATCAGAGATCTTCTGACCAATTTGAATTAATTCAAATCAGCAGGACTTGATGCTATTCACCCAAGGGTACTGAAGGAATAAGCCAAAGAAATCTCAGAGCCACTGACAATAATATTTGCAAACTCATGGATGACAGGAGAGGTCCTGGAAGACTGGAGAAGGGCTAACACAGTGCCTATCTTTCAAAAAAGGAAAAAGGAGGAGCTGGGAAACTATAGACTAATCAGCCCGACTTTGATACCTGAGAATCTACTAGAACAATGTATAAGATATTCAATTTGTGAATACCTGATGGATGAAGGGATAATCACCAACAGCCAGTATGGATTTATCAAGAACAAATCATTCCAAACCATATTGATTTACTTCTTTGACAGGGCCACTGCTTTAGTGGATAAGGGGAATATAGTGGACATAATATACCTTGATTTCAGCAAGGCTTTTGACACAGACCCACATGACATTCTGAAAAGTAAGCTGAAGAAATGTGGGCTCGTCGGAACCACAATTAAACAGATACATAATTGGTTATACAACTGCAAACAAAAAATAACTATTAATGAAATGATGTCAGATTGGAGGGAGGTTTCAAGTGGGGTTCCACAGAGATCTGTTTTGTGTCTGCTGTTGCTTAATATCTTTATTAATTACCTGGAAGTAGGTATAGAGAGCATACTGATCATATTTGCAGTTGACACAAAGGTAGGAGGGTTGCTAACACTTTAGAGGATAGAGTGAAAATTCAAAGGAACCTTGATAAATTGGAGAACTAGTTTATAGACAATGAAATGAAATTCAACAAAGACAAATGTAAGGTGCTACACTTAGGGAAGAAAAAACAAATGAACAAATACAGAATGGGGAATAACTGGCTTGGCAGCAGCAGTGCTGAGAAGGATCGG
This sequence comes from Mauremys reevesii, assembly GCF_016161935.1. Taxonomy (NCBI): domain Eukaryota; kingdom Metazoa; phylum Chordata; order Testudines; family Geoemydidae; genus Mauremys; species Mauremys reevesii. The sequence continues at coordinate 151,360,830 of NC_052625.1, read as the reverse complement.
AGAGTTGTGGTGGATCTCAACCTCAACATGAGTCAGCAATGTGATGTGGTTGCAAAACAAAGAAAATGCAATTTTAGGTTGCATTAACAGAGGCATAACATGCAAGTCACAGGAGCTGATAGTACCACTCTACTCGGTGCTGGTTACACCTCAGCTGGTGTACTGTGTCCAATTTTGGTCATCAATTTATAGAAAGGATGTAGAGAAACTGGAAAGGATCCAGAGGTGAACGAGAAAGATGATCAAAGTGATGGAATGCAAGCCATATGAGCAAAGGCTGAAAGAACTGGGTATGTTTAGTTTGGAAGAGGAGATTAAGGGGGGATACAGAAGCGTTCTTCAAATACTTACCATAAAAAAAGATGGAAAAAAGTTGTTTTCTCTTGCCACAGAGGGCAGAACAAGAGGAAATGAGTTCAAACTACAGTAAAGCAGGTTTAGATTAAATCTCAGGAAAAAATTCCAAACTGTAGGAACAGTATGACAATGGAACAGACTGCCTAGGGAGATTGTGAAAGCTCCTTCACTAGAGCTTTTCAAAAGGAGGCTGGATGATAGCCATCTGTCTTGGATGATTTAGACACAATAAATCCTGAATGTTGGCAGGGGGTTAAATTAGATGACCCTTGCAGTCCCTAACTGATTCTACTTCTAAAACTGTCACCACTGATCACAGGAATCCTTTCTTTTATCTCCTAACCTCCTATTTCCCTTCTCATCCCTTCTTTCTCTCTTCCTTCCACTACTTCTATGCTCTGTGTGTCCATCCTTTGCATTTCGCATCCTGTCGTCTTACTCTCCTACCCTCTTTGGTTTTCTCTTCTCCTTCTCTTTTTTTCACATATCTGTGACCAGTGACAGACCTGGACCACTCATCCTTGTAAAGCTGACTAGTCCCTCAATGACTACTCCTTCCTACTAAAATCAGGGTAAGGTAACCTTTGCTTCTATTCAGTTCTGAAGGGCAGGAAGGAGACTGCCCAGTTTCAGGGTAACTGTACCCCGACCCCCTCTTTGGTCTGCTTAAGGGATGCCCCCTTAGATATCAGGCCTCAAGCCATCACCTCTCTATGGGCAGAGACATCTGTCCCTCTCTCTCTCAACACCAGGGTTTCAGGCTGCAGGCAGCAGCATCTCACTGTGATTACCCCAGCAGATCTGACCTGGCTCAGCACCTGCAGTTTCTCTCAAAGAGCAGACAGCTCTGCACAGAGAACAGGGCATTGATTTTATGGCTAATGCGTGACCGAGAAAAAAAACCATAAAACAATAAGAGGTTTGAACACAGACTTAATCTTCCAGTGGGCCCTCGTCTTTCCTATGGAGACCCTGGCAAGTTCAAGTCCTTTGAACCCTTTCAGCGGGGTTTGTCTTCTTTGTTAAAGATTTGTGTCAGATTTTTTGATCAAAATCTGGGGTCTACCTAGTCAGTTCTAGCTGGCCCTTTCTTTCTTTGTCTCCTGAGTCTCTTGAACCTGATATGAACCTGTATATGCATTTCACCCCAGTGAGTGATACTTCTCTGGAATTGTTTATCTGTCTCGGAGTCTGCAGTAATTATCCCCATCACAGTTCAGTGAAACTGCACCTGAATTTCCTCTCAGTGGCCCAGCAAGGGCACTCACTATCAGACGTCCATCTCCCTAGAAATTGCCTTAATTGGTGGAGACCCATGTTTGTCTCACATCTGACTGAAATATTTCCAGGTTGTACAGTTCCCTGCCTTCACTGTGTATTTCCCAGCACAGAGCAGTTCAAAGGACACCTGCTTGCTTTCTCTTCAGAGATGGTTAACACAGGTACAATTGCTACAGTTATAAGGTACCACAGAGCACTTCCCATGCAAGCCTACTTTATTCTTAAGGTGAAAAGCATTATAGAGAAAACTTATTAAAAAAACAATAGAAGAACCTAAAAATGTGCTAATAAGTTTACCAGAGCTAACCCCAACCCTCACATGGATTTTGGCCGGAACAGTCTTTCAACATCCCCACCCAAGGTGATTACCAGTTCATCACAGCTTCAGCTCAGAGCAAGTACCCAGTCTTATGAGATCCCAGTCAACCCAGTCCTTCCAACTGGGGCCATACATGGACCAGGGATCTTCTCCATTTGCTGGATCAGGAGGAAGGCTCTGAGCCAGTTTAAAACGAAGAAATTTATCAAAAAACACTTTCTTTGTCAGTTGGTGGAGAATCTGCTTTGAATTCATATATGCATCTCTCTCCAGTGGGTGGCCTCAAAGAGTTGATAAGAGAGGAAGTATATTAGCCTCTCCCCCTCCCTACTAGGGAAAGTACATACAATGCCATAATAATACATACAGAAGCGCATTTTTATATACGATGTACCCCAAAAGTACTAACAACCCTATTTTGATAAACTTTACTGAATTAAGTTAAACTTCATCTTAATACAGGGCAGGCGCAACCCATTAGGTGACCTAGGCAGTCTCCTAGGGCTCTAACATTTGGGAGGTGGCGACCGCAGCGGCCACATGTTCAGCCGCCTCAGTCGTCGGTGGTATTTCGGGGGCGGGACCTTCTGCCGCCTCTGTTGGGGGCGCCATTTCAGGGGTGGGACCTTCCGCCTCCTAGGGCACCAAAAAGGCTACCAGCGCTCCTGTCTTAATGCCATAACATTTATTCAGGATATAGGATGACCAGATGTCCTGATTTTATAGGGACAGTCCTGATATTTGGGGCTTTATCTTATATAGGCACCTATTACTCCCCACCCCATGACCTGATTTATCAAACTTGCTGGCTGGTCACCCTATCCGGATATTACAGGACATTGACAGTCTGTCACAGCCCCCACTGATTTTAGTTCCTGAATGGAGCTTGGTAACCCTCCCCATTGAGCCAGCATACAATCTCAGTGATACAGATAACAATGATAAAGTTGATACAACAGTCTCAAAGATATGTCTATGTTCATCATATCTGTCCCCGAGAGCAGCAGTGATCACATTCTACACCTAAGAATTCACCAGGTGAGTTATAGCTAGTATGAAGATGGGTCCAATGAACATAGTGCAATCAAAGAACAGCAGCAATCGACAGCCAATCAAAAATACTTTACAAGTTTTCAGTAAAATTTGTGGAATGCTCATCCAGCACAAAACTGAGCTTTGAAGATACATTCAGGCCTTGCCTACATGGGGTTGTTACATTGGAGTGACTGTAGTTTGTTCATCTTAGAATGCCTTTTATCCACAGACTACTATTAAAGCAATTTATTTGGTGTCCTAGATTGCAGGAAATAACTCTTCTTGGAACAGCTATAACTCCACTTTGCAGTGAGTTTGTTTGCTTTCAGGTTTGTGTGGACCCATTCCTGACTACTCCACTTCTGGCAGTGCTCCAGCTAGTATCCCACATTACATTGCTTCACACATGGCTCAACCTGCCTAATACCTGTGTGTTGGCCATTGCTCCAGGTTCAGCTTGTCCAGATGTCACCTCTCCATCTAAAAGCTAACACAGAGCCAGGAATGCCCATTTCCAATGTCAAGTAGAAATAAGACTACATACCCATTACAACACACAGGCCTCCCTTCCCTGGGCTTCTGTGTGAACATCTGCAAAGCTCCTGGATTTGATTGCCCTCTTTGGAGAGCTGCATCTTCAGTCGCATCTGGAGAAGAGTCACTGAATACAGACATCCACAAGGTATTGTCAGCACAAATGAAGAATTAGTATGAAATTGTGGAAAGTATGGCAGCAAGAAACTGAAAGTGTTATTAGAAAACTTTCTTTACTAAAGTTGCCACGATTTTACTCCAAAAACAGAAGCTAGAAACTTCATCTGGGTGAGAGGGATTCCTATTAAGGCCTGTATTATTCTGTAGAAAAGCTCTCCCTGGAGACTGGTAGCTGCCCAGGACATATAGGAAATTGGATAGAAGCCCAGGAGGGCATCAGTTCTTTTTAATTAAATAAAATGACAATGATAATTTACTGGGCAGGGAAAAGAGGAGAAAAATATAAACATTTTTAAAGAGTGTCAAAAGTTATCCATATAAAAAAAGTTCTCCTCTCTGTAGGAGGTTTCATTTCCCTTGTGATATAAGCCAATGCCTTAGAGTGTCAAAAAGAATGTCTTTTAGCAGTTCAGTTCATAAAAGAAACACAGTGGCATTTATGTACTCAAGCCAAGAATTCATGGAAAGGTTTAGCCTGAACAAAGGACTATAGTAGCTTAATTCTTTATAGCAGCTTTGCAGAGCTTCTGTTTGTGGGAAATCAGTTTTTGACAATATGAGTGATATTTACAGAAATTTACAAATGTTCTTATGGCTTGTCTTCACTACCGGGAGATTGATGCTGCTGCAATCAATGCAGCAGGTGTCGATTTAGCGGGTCTAGTGAAGACCCGCTAAATTGATAGCAGAGCGCTCTCTGGTCAACTCCGGTACTCCAGCTGCCCAAGAAGAGTGACGTAAGTCAACCGGAGCACGTCCCCCATCAATGCAGCACCATGAAGACACCACGGCAAATCAACCTAAGTGATGTTGACCTCAGCTCTTTTATTCACGTAGCTGGTGTAGCGTAACTTAGGTCGACTTACCCCAGTAGTGAAGACAAGGCCTCAGTGTGTTGTTGTAGCTGTGTTGGTCCCAATAAACGTAAGTTGGTCCAATAAAAGATATTACCTCACCCAGCTTGTTTCATTCTCTATATTATTTTCTTAGTCTTCATTCTCACTGCCCCACTCCTCAGCCTTTCCATCACCCACCAGCTTTCCTCTCAGTATCTTTCCCCTTTCATGTTCCAGCAGAAGGTAGCCTGCAAAGTAATATTTCAAAACACAAAAAAGCCTCTTATTGATCTTTAACTTCTTTCCTCCTATTTGATCTTATTGTACTTAGCAGATAGAACAAATTTTTCATTGTGTTGTTATGTTAGCTTTAAATAAATGTTCTTTTTACTGTGCTGTCTGATGGTGTTATACAGTTGCTTGGGGAAATTGTATTTGGCTGAGTCATTTACATTTTAGCAGTGTTTTTAGAGTACTCTGGTTTCCTGTCTGTATTGCTATAACCCTTTGCTGCCCCTTTTCTGTATCCATTCACATTTGGCCATATCTTTATTATTAATAATACTAATATTGGTATTACAGTAATACCTGTAGGCTTTAACCAATTTAACTAAGCAATGTGCATACACACAGTAAGAGACAATCCCTGCCATGAATATCTTACAATCTAAACAGACAAGCCTGGCAAAGGTTGGGTGAAGGGAAGTGCTATCTTCACATCTCAAATGGGGAAACATGGCACAGAGCGAGTATGTCAGCTGCCCGAGGTCACATGGGGAGCCATGTGGCAGCACTGGAAATTGACCCTGAATCTCCTGAGTCACATCCTAATGCTGTAACCACCGCCATTCTTCTTCTCTTCCCACTGTTCATAGCCCATAATGTCTTTCATTAACGTCAACTAAGAATAATCCCGAGAGGACCCCATTTTTCTTCACTCTTTATTCTGTGTGTAGGAGTTGGGGAACATGAGGGTTTCTCAGATGCCTCACATCACCTGGCTGTCTGGGTGGAAGAGACTGTGAGACAGAGAGAGAGCGAGATCCAAACCAACAGCCCCACAAATGAAAGGTTGCCTTTCCACTTTTCAAGCAAATTTCCAAACAAGACTGTTAACAGAGAAGCTGTTCTGGAGAAGTGGGTAGATTTCTGGCTCCTTCTTTTTCCCACCCCACCGCAATATTTTTTCATGGTAAACCAGACTCGGAATGAGACATATGAGCCGAACACATGTAATGACATTGTTTTAACCACACAAAAACTTTCCAGGCTTCCTCCCATATTCATATGATGTTTGCAAGTTTCAAATAACAGGAATGATGACTGAAGCCCCTATGAAACAACCAGTCACAATCTGTCATTGGGGATAGAAATAGAAAGCTCTGTCAGCCCACTAAGCTAAGTATGAGGGACAGGGCAGAGCTGCACCCCCGCATACACCTCCCTTATACAAGATGCAACATGAAATCTTTTCCGGAGGATAGCCAGCTCTCCTGAGCAGTGCCGGGGCCATGGCTTTTCCTTACCCACTTTGCAGAGGTTAGCACCACTAACAGTGATAGCTTTGCAGAGTCCTTTGACTTTCTGAACTTAAGGATGCTCATTGTGCCCAGCCCTTTAGCAGAAGTTCTCCCCCTCCTCCTTAGCACACCCAAACAAGGGTCTGATACAGTCTAATATAGACTAGAAATGCACTATCAATCCTAAACCAGATCCTAGAAGTTAGAGATGAACATCAAATCCATCAGCCCATAAATTCAGGGCATCCCCACAATGTAGAATGTTTTAGATAATCATGTAACCCACCAGTCAACATGTGTTATGCATCCCCCTCTGTGCCTGATCCACAGAGGATATGAGTCAGTTACAGATCTATTCAAGTGGCAATAGACACAGACAAAGCACTGGTACCAAATATAATAAGCTTCCCCCTTACTAAGGGTTTGTTGATGAACCAGAAGAATCTACTGAACCACTGAGCATAATACCCAGAAACGTTACTGTGTCCATTAACCCTCTCTTTCATAGATTTTAAGGGACCATAATGATAATCTACTGTGACTTCCTGTATAACACAGGCCATAGAAATTCATCAAATGATTGCTGCATCGATTCCATATCGTCTGGCTAAGCTAGGATATATCTTTCAGAAAGATATCCAGTCTTGATTTAAAGACTTCAAGTGATGGAGAATCCTCCATGTCTCTAGGTAAATTATTCCAATGGTTAATTACCTTCACTTTAAAAAAATAGACTGAATTTGTCTGGCCTCAGCTTCCTAACCTTGGATCGTATGCTTTCCTTTGTTTAGTGGTTTCCCTTTTTTATTTTGAGACTGAGCTTCCAAAGGACAAGTCTGGGGGAATGTGTCACTCCATTATAGAACATAAATGTGCAGGAAGTAAGACTATTGGTCCCTTCTGGTTAAAATCAATTAATCCCATAACATGCAACATTGAAATGACCAGTTGTTGAGCAGATGGTAGCTTGACAGTTTTGGTAGATGTGCATTTCTGCTGAGGTGAATTTTAGTTCAGTGAAATCAGGTAGACAACATTGCTTCTTATAGGCGATGTCTCTAACCACAGATGAGTAAAGCAGCCAATTATAACTCATGCCAATAAAATCTTATACCACACCATACTAGCCACAGCAAATCCTGTGATAATTTTATGTCTGAATAATAAAATTGTACAGTGTTATAGCACTTTTCAACTGAGACCCTCAAGGCATTTCACATGCGTTAGTCAACTGAGTCTCATGGTACCATCTAAGGTCAGCAAAGTATGTATAATGGTCACTTCATCCATCAAGGAGTTTGCAACCACTATCTGAGGTGGAACACAAGAGCTGTTTAATATACAGCAATAATAGTTTAGGATAGGAAGTGAAGAATGCTAAGTGCAACTGAAGTGGCACATGGAATTTGGATAAGCAGAATGTTATTGCTTAAGTAGGAATTTTGGCCAGGACACCAGGGTTAACACTGCTTCCTGGGAATCCTTAATGATTCCATTGGCACCTTCAGCAGCACATTATCTGGTAGCCCCATGTTGGGGCCTATTTCATCCAAGAGTGTACGGTGCCCCAAAAGTGGGAGTGGAAAAGGGCAAGGAGGAGTCAGACCAAGTGCCCTCTTTCCTCCTGCATTGGCCTGTAAACCATTAAAGGGATGTATCATCCATGCATCCTTCCTTTGCACACCAGGGAGCACTTCTGATGCTCAACCAAGGGCATGCACTCCCAGAGCACCCCTTACTCTGGGCTGTTCCTTAAACACCCATTTTAGCTCTGTGTGGTTAGTTCTGTACTGTGGGTGAAAGGTTGTGTTTTTAATCCCTGATTTATTCCATGCCTACAATACTGGAAGCTGATACACAGTGAAATGAGTTCTGCATTGTTCTTTGTAAATCACACACACCAGTTCCTCCATAAAAGGTCTGTAACAAAATCATTACAGTGCTCACATATGTAAACCAGCCTTGCAAACTTCCACTGAGCTGGTGTGAGTCATTTTTTTATGGGCAAGTAAATTATCATTAGTCTGTCATTAACATAATCACTGGAGAAAGGGTGGATGGGTAGATTTTGTGCTTGAGCTGCTAATTTTTCGGGACATTTTTTCAAGCCTGAGGAAAAAGTGTTTTTTGTTTTTTTTTTAATTATTTGGTTTGGTTTTCCTGCTGGTTGCGTGCTCACTATACATGGAGTATATATAACACATAAATATTGAGGCCAAGCATTTTATTCTGTTTGTTTCTACATGGAATTTCACTTTCCTGGCTCTGGATCAAATGGTGATGTAGTCTATGGTATTTCTTGAGCCTTTTCCTTTCAGCTCAATTAGCTACTAAATTAGTACCCTCCCTAAGCAATTTGTCTATTGTCGCAAAATTTTAACCACTGGGGAAAAAAGCAGAATTCAGGTCTCTTTTTAGAACAAAGACTAAACAAATGTTGGAGATTTTTACCACGAACAGTCACTTGTTAAACAGGTTCTACTCTCTGTAAAGTTCCCAACCCTGGACGTACAAAGTGTTGCAGTTCCTTCAGCAGCCAAAGACGTACTGGTAACAACTAAGCATAAAGCTCTCTTGGCACTTGGGAATCTGCAGTGCACTTTGGAATTGTTTCCATTTTGCTGGAGCTGGCAATGATGGATAGGGTCAGTTTACAACAGCTCCTTTTTGGAGAGGGCTGTCTGAAGTAATTGCTTAACCTTCTCAAGGGCTCTCATAAGCAGAGGCCTATAAGTTTCCATCTTTCCATGCCTTGCATTCAATGTGCATATGTGGCCTCTAGAGAACATTGTGAGGCATTGCTTGACATGACTTTTAGCACCTTCAGCTAACCTAACCAAGAGTTCCTAACCTTTCTGATGCAGACTCTCTATATCTCTGATAACTCTAGGCTGAACTTGCAGATGATTCTACTTGGGGCAACCTACAATGACCACTCACAGGTAGTGTCGCGTGCAGCAAACAAGAGCACATTAAACCACTGCACCTTACTTTGCAGTGGCTTCTCCTTGAAAGGAAGGATGGCTCAGTGGTTAGGCTGTTTGAGAGTCAAGAGACCTGGATTTAAGTCAGTGCTTTGCCAGGGACTTCTTGTGTGACCTTGAACAAATAATTTTATGTCTCAGTTTCTCTTCTATACAATGGGGATGGAGGAAAAATATATTAAAGAGTCTGAGTTGGAGATCATGGAATTACCTAAAATAGATTGACTTTTGTGTGCTGTTCTGTCAGCTTTTGGCATGCTTAGTTGGAATGTTTTAATTTCTGCCAGTGTACCCAGGGTACAATATACATTTTTATACCAATTAAAAGCAAATAGAATAATAACTGGGTATGTCTCTCAACCTTAAAGTTAAATTTCATTTGGTTTTATGTTTAGTATTTACATTGAATAAAGAGTATACGAGCTAATGAGTGCTTTACATTTGGAGTTTTAGTATTCCTATTTTAAAAGACTGAGTAATAACACAAAGTGGAGCAAACTAAGTTATGATTGGCAAAAACTTGGCACGAAACACTTGTGTGCAAGGTTCAAGGCTGTTGATAATGGGCTTGGGAAAACTATTGGATAAAATAAAATGAAAATAGTCCAAGATTTAATTATTCAAGAATCCGCATAATCCTGAGACAAATTAGAGTTAACAAGAGTTATGCCAAGAACAATAGTACAGGACACCCATAATAAGAATATAAAAACAAGGCTTCTTTCTCTCTCTGTGAGACTCGGTGTTGAAAAAAAGTTCCACTATAACTTTGTCCCTTTTATCCATTTTCTAGTAACCATGAATGGCTTGGGCCATTTACAAACAGTTTGTGTTTTTGGAAGCCATGCACATTGAACATGTCCAAAACCCACTGAAGTCAATAGCAAAACTACCATTGACTTCAATGGACCTTGGATCCGGAGCCACAGATATTTGACTAGGATCTATATACTACCTTTTGCTGTGTGCACTGCATTTGTATATCACTGATATGCACCTTTTCCGACTAACTGTCCAAAATAATAACCAAAAATATTTTAGTACAAAGTTTTCATTCTTCATAGCAAACGTCAGAAACAACATGGACAGCATCTGTAAGTGTAGTAACTGTGCCCAGAATGATAAACTAATAAATAAAATGGTTCTTATTAAAGATAAGATAGTATTTACAAAAAGAGAAGTTTTGAAAACAAGATTAGCATTGAAAGAAATCAGTTTGTAGAAACATAAGTACATTTAGCAGATTCTGGAGTTATCACAACCTTAAATAAAGGACTACTCTAAAAGTAAGGTGAATGGGAGAATTTTGTGTAGACTTTCTCCCAGAAAGTATATGTTTTACCCCTTCTCATTTATTTTTGTAAAATAATAATAGTACTCAGGATAGAAACGTACATAAATATGATAATCTGTCCTGGATTCATGAGTCATTGATTGTTTTCACTGGTAAAGTCAGTGAAAGGTCTAATGTAATTTTTTCATAAACCACTGTAATGTAATACAAGAGTGTATCACTGATCTGTAGTAATGGGGTGGAGGCCCAGTGAGAATCAGTGAACTTTTCACATTACCAAGGTTGTCTCATTTTAGAGCCAATGTTGGTAATGAGATACTTCCTATGAACTACTAAGAGGGGGTCACATCACCCTTGAAGTAGCTAAGAAGATGCAATTGCTGTACCCAGTCAGAACAGAGGTTTATCTAGTCTAATATCCTATCGGGCAGTAGCTAGTAGTGAATGCTTCAGAGGAAGGTGCAAAAAGGGCTGTAATGAATAATTTTGGAATAACCTACCCATTCCCAAAATGTCTGAATTATGATTTGAAGTCTAAAGGTTTATATCCCTTCTAAAATAATGTTCATCCTGTCTAATGTATCTGCAATTCTTACCATTATCCGTATAAATGTCCAATCCTAAATCCTTGGCCTCAGTGATATCTTATCACAGTGAATTCCACAGGTTAACTGTGTGTTTTTAAATTTATCTTTCTTTTAAATTTGCTGCCTCTCAATTTCACTGAATGTCTTTTGCTCTTGTACTACAAGAAAGAGGAAATAAGACCCCAGACTTAGCTTCTGTGAACCATTTGTTATTTTGAATACCTCTGTCATGTTCCATCATATTTGTCTTGAGACAACTCTTCGCTTTACTCAAGCCTTTCAGTCTCTAGACACCTTTCTCTGCCTCTAATCATTTTTACGACCACCTTCCTTTTTCTGCTTAATTTGTTTTGAGGTACAGTGACCAGACCTGAACACGGGTAGATTAGTCCTTTAAATCCCTCTTTGTCACAGAGTAATGCAATGGGACATTTACTGGGTTCCTTCTCCTGTGATGATGATGCTGGGTTTGGCCATGTGGCAGGATCTGGGCAGGAATGGCACCCGACTCCTGCTCTATTATTTTCATTTTATTCACAAGTTCAGCTACAGGGGAAGGACATTACAGCATATAAGTCACAAACGTGGAGTATTTTACTTATAGCTCATCAAATCAGATTGTAAAATTATCAGTGTTAACCATGCGGTGTAGACCCAAACTCATTCTGAATTGCTGCCCAAACTTCTTGTGATGCAGGTAAAAAATGCCCACAAACATATGGAAATGCAGGAATAACCTTGCTTTTCCAGCTGCAGCTGCAGCACTGATTTTAGAACCGCTAATACCATGTCTGAGCCAACAAGGATTATGGCATTGCATCAGAGAGATTAAGAAAATAAATAAAAGATCAAAAGAAAAATTCCTATTGATATTAAAGATCACATTTGTATTTCCTTATGATAGTATGCCTCTGGCATTCTAGACTCTACATAGACAAAACCTAAAAGGCATGTACAATATCTGGCACTGGGGAACATTAAGGAATGGGAACACCAAATCCAAGTCACATTCAGCAGCAAAACCAAACTTATCTCTGGCAGTGACATCACAGTCTAGGAAAGCTTTCCCTCCTATGGAATACATTCTGCTTTAAAAACACAATGATCATTAACTTTAGACTTGGCTTCTTGAATACGTTTGAATGAAAAATGTAAAGTGGGAATTAAAATATCCTTATCCATTATAAATCTGCAGACAGCACTTCCTAACCAACTTGCATGGAATACATTTCAGCGCCTGGCCTGAAGACCGATGTGTTGGAGAGGGACACAGAATTATTACAAACTGCCTGCAAGTTAGTAGATTCTGTTTGTTTTAAACATCGCATCTTCCTTCAAGTATATGTGTTTGTTGCCAGTTGGACTAGAGGTGACAAAACTGAGATGGATCAGTTAGATAAAGATGTTTTTCCCTTGCCTCTTTGAAGCTTTATTGTACTATTCATGATACTGGCAAGAAATCAGGGTCTTACTGACAGCCCTGAAATCCATTTCTCTGGTTGGAACATTTCAGAGATAATGTCAATCTAAATGTATATTGTGGCTGAACAAAGATCTGCCATTGCAAGATGATATGCTGTGAGGAAGCAGAGCTAATTACCATAGTTGTCACTGATTTCTCCCATATCACTACAGCTAAGATTGTCAGAATTTCCTTATTATAAACATCTCTGTTCAGGTATCATAAGATTCTCATCTGGCTGAGAATGTTTACATTCTGTATTGCTTTGCTGTCTGTCCCGCCAAGGTTATCTACCAACATTGCTCCTCTCCAGGTAATAGAGTAGAACTGTACTCCATTGATTTTACTCGACCATAATGACAAGGAAGGACAGATGAAGATAGAAAGGACTGAGATCACTCAGCACCTGACTACCTAGATCCAAATAAATTGATCAAATGGCAGACATTCCTCTGATCCCAATAGATAAACCCAAAGTTATGGTCTATTGAACAGTAGGGAAAAAACAAGATTATTGCCAATATATAGTACTCTCAGGGTTCCTTCCCCACTCTGAACTCCAGGGTACAGATGTGGGGACTCGCATGAAAGCTCCCTAAGCTTATTTCTACTAGTTTAGGTTAAAACCTGGTATGCTGCCACCACCAAGTGATTTAACAAGAAACAGAGAAAGGACCACTTGGAGTTCCTCTTCCCCAAAAATATCCCCCCCAAGCCCTTACACTCCCCTTTCCTGGGGAGGCTTGAGAATAATATCCTAACCAATTGGTTACAAAGTGATCAAACCCCTGGGTCTTTGGACAATGGAAAAATCAGTCAGGTTCTTAAAGGAAAGTTTTTATTAAAAAGAAAATGTAAAAATCATCTCTGGAAAATCAGGATGGAAAATAGCTTTACAGGGTAATCAGATTCAAAGAGCCCAGAGGAATCCCCACTAGCCTTAGTTTCAAAGTTACAACAAAACGGATAAATTTCTGTGATGAAGTGGGAATGTTCTTGATGTGTTATGTGAATTCTGAGTGGGGAGTATTAACCTGGGAAGGTTGCAGGGGAGTTTGGGACTGCCTGCATTGGGGAAGGGAGCATACCTGAGCATGTAACCTGAGAACCCAGGTGGGGATTGGAGGCCAGGTAACACCTCTCTGCCCAGGAAACTGGAAAAAGGACAAAGGCTGGGAGGCTGAGTGGGAGGCCGGAGGGAGTTTGAGTTTGGAGCTGGCTGGGAAATGGAGAGGGGTGCCCTGATGAGGTTTGGGCTTCCCAACGGGGCTGTGGCCTCCCGGGGGGCCCCAGATGGGCCTAACTAAAGGGGGTCCTGTTGTCTGTACTGACAAGACCTGTTTTGGACTGTGTTCCTATCGTCTAAATAAACGTCTGTTTTACTGGCTGGCTGAGAGTCATGGTGAATCGCAGGAAGCCGCGGGTGCTGGGCCTAGTCTCCCCCACACTCTGTGACAACTTCCCTCCGGCAAAGGTAAAATTCACAAGTTGAGAAAACAAAGATAAACGAATACGCCTTGCCTGGCTGTTACTTACAAGTTTGAAATATGAGAGACTTGTTCAGAAAGATTTGGAGAACATGGATTGATGTCCAGTCACTTTTAGTCCCAAGAGCAAACACCATCAAAAACAAAGAGCACAAACAAAAGCCTTCCCCCCACCCAAGATTTGGAAGTATCTTGTCCTCTTATTGCTCCTTTGGGTCAGGTGTCAGCCAGGTTACCTGAGCTTCTTAACCCTTTACAGGTAAAAGGATTTTGGTGCCTCTGGCCAGGAGGGATTTTATAGTATTGTATACAGTAGGGTTGTTACTCTTCCCTTTATAGTTATGACAAGTACTTTACAGGGAAATCCCTTCCTTCACTAAATCTCCCCAGGGTGTCCTTATGCAAATATACAAGGTGGAGGGGAAGGGTTTCTTTCTGCTCCCCCCAGCATGTACCCCACTAAGGAAGAATCTTCCCTTAATAACTCAGCTGCAGAGGCATTTCCAGAAAAGTAACTAACTCAAGGTCTTTCTCCTAATCTCATAATTCTCCTTCAATCAACTCAGCTGGATACATACTCTGGGCCAGATTCAGCCCTGAAACCAGTTTGGAACTGCAGCAGCTTACACCATGGCTGAACTTGACCTCTGAGTCAGCATGTGTATTTCAGTTCTAAACAGGAATATAGGCACTGAGATCCTATAGACAGGGGCGGCTCCAGGCACCAGCATGCCAAGCACGTGCTTAGGTTGGCAAGCCACTGGGGGCGCTCTGCCAGTCGCTGCGAGGGTGGCAGGCAGGCTGCCGTGCTTGGGGCAGCAAAATGCCTAGAGCCACCCCTGACTATAGATGCAGAATGAGGAGTGACCCTTAATCCATAGAACCCCTCTGATACCTGCTGACTGGAGCAGAGTTGTTTAACATCAGTCTTTCTAGGTACATCAGGTGTATAGGCCTCTACCCTTACTCAGGAATAGTAGGCTATATTTAGTACCAATTCATTTGTGTCTCTAAAAGCATTGTCTTGGTTATCTTTTCTGAAGATTCACCTCTAAAGACCAACCTTTCTTTTAAGCGATCTGATAAGAAGATAAAGCAAGTAACAACATTAAAATCAGATGACTCATGTCAGAACAGTGCATTAATAGAGGTCACTTCCCCTCTCTTTGAAATGAATTTGCAGTGAGAGCTGCGGGGGCTGACTAGATTGGAAAGACATCAAAATCTGGAAAAGATCATATATTGCTAATAACATCTCCATGCCTTATCTCCACAAGTGTTTAAAAGCATGACAAATTGGGCCAGAGGCTAGAATAGTATCAGTTTCTATTGTGTTTGCTCAGATGCTTTCCATAAGGGTATGACTTGCTTAATGTCTCCTGAATGAATGCCTACGCAAACAGTGAAAACATACATATATAAGTTCAGTAGATGCCGGTAATATGTTTATGTACATAATTCCACTAAATTATATGAGTGATGAGTGAGTGAAAAATAATGACTCTATAGTAAGCTGTCTGCCACCTCCACTAGGATTTGTCCCATTTCTTGGTTTCCATTAAGTCATTATTGGCTGGAAAAATCTATTAAGATTCAAATGCAGTATGAGAGTGAGAGAAACCAGAGCAGAAACTAACTTTTTACTAGCCCTTGCTTTGCTCACTACAGTCCATAAAAAAGAATAGGATGTCAGGGTGACATATAGAAATTACAAAATTTGTTTCATTATTCCAGTCTTTAATTAAAATAATTAGTTTTCACAACCTGTACAAGATTTTAAATATTTCAGTTCAATGACAGATTTTTTACAACTTCCTCCTTGAGACAAACTTATAGCAGTTATTGAACTTTCAAGTGTGCCTACCCTATATTTTATTATAATTATTGGGGGGGGTGTTCCAAGGTGCCTATGGGAGTTAGTCCAGTAACTCTTGCGCACTTTTGAAAATCCCACCCTATTTTTTTTCCTTGTAACATCTTTTAGTTCCTGACTACTTTAAAATCAATAGCATTCATTATATATCTATATCCTATATCTAATTTTATAGATTCATAGATTCTCAGGCCAGAAGCAAGCATTGTGATTATCTAGTCCAGTGATACTCAGGAGCCACACGAGGCTCTTCAATGTGTCTCCTGCTGCAACACATGATTTTAAAACACAGTGTGATTTAATTATTAACCAGTCTGAGTTATTAACCAGTCAGGATGCTTTTACTATGGTATTAACCATTATAGAATACTTGGTCAGTCATTTTGCTGTGAGAATAATATATATATATATATGTATAAATAGTATATGAAACAAAGAATTCACACTACTGTGGCTCTTTTGGGTAATATTGATCATTAATTTGGCTCCTGAACCACTGAGGTCTGAGTATCACTGATCTAATCTGTTTCCCGGGTAATACAGATCATAGGATGTCCCTGAATTAATTCTTGTTTGAACTGGAGTCCACTAATCATTTTTGTGGCTCTCTCTGAATTCTCTCCACTTTATTAACATCCTTTCTAAATTGTTTCCCAGACATCATGACAGAGGGGTGGCCAGGCCAAACCTAAGTGGTGCTGCAACCCTGTGTGCCAGGTCACAATTGTAGGCCCAGTCCAGGGTCCACTCTATCCATAGACAAGGTAGGCAGCTGCATAGAACAGTGGACTTGGCTCTTGAACAACCTCTCTATCCCCCTGAGGGCCTCCGCTCTGCACAGAGCTGGGATTAGGGTTGCGGTACTGGGGCAGTGAGTATACATATGTAATGATGAGTCACTAAAAAAGACTAAGGTGGATTGCCTTAGTAAAAAGTTTGGGAACCGTTGAGTTAATAAGTGCCATGTTGATTTTGTTGTGTTCTAGTTTTTTAATCAAAATATCTTGGGGTACCAAGCCAAATGCCTTACTGAAGACTCAATATAATATATCACCCAAAATTGCAATCTCAGCAAAAAAGATATCAAGTTAATTTGATAATCGGTTTTCCATAAATCTATGTTGATTGCCATTAATGATTACCATCCTTGTATTACTGTCCTTTAAGTCTTTATTAATCAAGTCCCGCATCAGGCATTATATTATTTAGCCTGGGCTTTATGTCAGAATGATAGGCCTATAGTTATCTGGGTCATCCCATTTACCCTGTTAAAATATTGGCACAACATTAGATTTCTTCCAGTCTTCTGGAACTTCCCCAGTGTTCCAAGAGTTGGTAAAAAGTCAATATTAATAGTACAATGATCTTCTTGGCCAGCACTTCTAAAACTCTTGGATGCATGATATGCAGACCTGCTGATTTAAAAAATGACTAACATTAGTAGTTGCTGTTTAATATTCTCTTGAGTTACTATTGGAACAGAAAGTTTTCTTCACCATCATGTAATATAACATCTGGTTTTCCCAAATACAGAATCGAAATATTTATTGAACATTTCTGCTTTTTCTGCATTGTTGTTGACAATTCTACCATTTCCAGGGTTACTAGAGTATTACTAGCATCTTTAGTTAAGATTGCCTAATTTCCAAATTTGACCTTTCAGGATGAAATTTTCCAGGCCTGGTCTTTTGTGACAAATGAGGGGCTGCTTGTTGGTGAATACTGATCTGTACATGAAATTATGATTTATGTATAGTAGTTCTCAGATGGTGTGTTGGAATGTCAGGAGGAGCAGACAGGTTCAGCACACTGCCCCACAGGAGAGACTCATCAAAAGACCTGTGATTGCAATGATGGAGCACCTATCACTGGGGTATTCTCTTCAATGTCTGGCTGATGGGGGAAAATAGTCTGAGGTGAAAGGAAAATAGTCTGAGCCCTCCTGTAACACAAGCCATTGAGATATATTGTTATTAGGCTCAAACTCACAGAGGGAAGGCGGGGCTTGGAGAAAGGAGAGATCCTTTGATACAGAAGAAAAGACTAAGCGAGAGTCAAATGGAGACCAGACTGGGTCCCAAAAGCTCTTTGGCTTCCTAAAAGAATACAAATTTGTTCCATTCTTTTCCTGGAACTCAAAAGGGAAGCCCAACTCATTTAGCTTGTACTGAAGGAGATTAGATTAAAGAATGGGTATAGATTGTTTGTTGTTTTGAAATCATTCTATAATACATTGTTTAATTTTCCTGATAGACATATTTGTCTTAAGATGACTGCTAGTCATTCTGGGCCTGGTCACAGGATTCCAAGAGGGTTCAAGTAGGCGCCTGAATCCAGTTGTGCCTGCATGGTAATGAGCAGTTGGCATCATGTGATTCCATCCCAAGACAGTTGTAAAGGCAGGAGGCCTGGCCCCTGATGGAGGCCCTACTCAGAGAGACCAGGAATGGGCAGAGGTGTAATCAGCCCCATAACTATGGCATTCCTATATTGGAGGGAGGGGTTTCACTTTTGAACAAGTATGAAGAAGAGGAGAGTAAAAAAAAAACCAAAAAACACTTCTTCCCATTCTAAAATAAATATTTGCAATTTTTTTAACAGTTCTAGAACTGAAATGTCGGGGGGCTGGAAGGTAGGTCTTTAGAAAGAGCAGTCCTCACAGAGAAGAGTCTTTCAGTGTTCTCATGAAAATTGATTTGGCCATATGAATTGCAAATGATATTTGTTAGCATTTTTTGAGCAAGGTTCAAAGAGAAGTGACACTGAATGGGATGCTTACATGGAACAAGACAGAGATACATGATGGAACTGTTGGGGGCTGTGTTTTTTTGAAAATCTGACATTTTGTTTAGTTGCCTGAATGGGAAGTAAGGTTTTTGAAAAATCTGGGCCCAGTTGGTGAGTACTTGGGACTCTTGAAAATCTGGCCCATATCATATTCAACACCAGTCAGTTTTAAGATGTATAACATTCAGCTGTATAACATTCAACCCCGATCAGTTTTCAAGAAGTTTGATCAAGTCAAAATCCACTGGCTTTTTTTTTACTCTCCTGGAATTTTTATAGGAGCTGTAACTTGTGTTTATCTATAGTGTGATACTCAAGGCTTGTCTACGCTACCCTGCAGTTTTGGACTACTGGGGTGTGAATAGCAGCGTGTGCCAAAGTGCTGCGATGCCTGTAACTTCCCAGTGTGGACACTACAGGTGTGAACTAAAAGGTTCCTAGTTCATTTTAATTTAGTCCTTTTAAATAGGGCTACTTTAATGTGAACTAGGAAACTTTTACTTCATGCCTGCAGCTTCCACACATGGGCGTTACAGGACTGCACTTTAGAGCATATAGATATTCACACCCCTATAGTCCAAACCACGGAGCACTGTAGACATAACCTTAGTCTCAATAATGTTGCAGGATGACCACAGTCCAAAGCATTGTGGATAATGTCAGGCAACATGCCACAGGTCAACATACTAACAAGATGAGAAATTATGGTTGTAAATTTAGACTGCCAAAGCTGAATTGGTTCAAGATGCTTTAGAAATGTGTATCGTTTGCAGCCTTTTTGTGCCGGTGATGCTCCTGGAAAAAATATACAAACTCAAATCAGCTGTAACTGATAAAAGCTGGGAATATTTTGAACAGGGACAAAACGTAATATATTGTTGGTGCTATAATGAGAACTTTCATAACTATTGCAGCTAGAGTGATCCTTACAACTACAAAAGCCAAGCAGATGAAGTAAATAAAGACATCCCACATCAGACAAAATATGATGATACACATAAGTGTAACAAAAACACATTTATACCACATCATTCATACCTCAATTCATTCACTGTTTACCCAGCATGGAAACCTGAACAAGAATGCGATGATATATAAACCAACTGGGGGTTGTAAGTTAGTTTTTTGATCCTTCAGGACTTTGGCATAGTAACTTATTGGAGTTTTCTCCTTACATATGTAGTGAATTATCTAAGAATCACCAAAACAAACTTTTCTATTGCTGCTATCAGACCATATTTCTACAAGACTCTTGTTGTTGGGAGTTACCATTTGAATAATTTTCTGTGTTCTCATTGGCAAATGTTTATAGAACATTACATTTCCCACAGTGAATCAGATAATAGGTGGATGAAGTCCAGTATCCTGTCTCTGGCTGTAGCTGATAACTGATAAAAGGAAGATGGATCCTGTCTTTCCTGAGCCCTGCTGATTATGAGCCTGATGGACTTCAATGGGTTTAGCACTGAGCCCCAAATGACCACATTTTGCAAGGGGATCTTGGACATGTTTGTGACAGATATGGCAATTTTCTGCAATATCCTTGAAAAGCCTTGCATTAAGTTGGTATCTTTAGAGTACATTGTACTAAATGCAACAGTTAGATGTTATTGTGAGCACTAGGAAGTGTTGGGTACTTTTATAGAACAGTGAACCCGACAAGAATGGACTTTTGGCTGCGCAGCACTACATGGTTTGCCTGGGGAATCTCTAGAGAGAGGTGAATGCACATTCCCCACTTGTAATTATGCAAAAGCCCATGAAGCCCATGAAGTCATGAAGCTTTGCCATGACAAGGGGACCGTTGTCTACCAGTTACCTGCTCCTAGAATCTGAAGGCCAAGCTGTATAAAGGAAAGACTAAAGGATTCATGGGGTTGCTTGTTCTGAGCTGAAGCTGCTATGAACTTGTAACCATAGAACCCCCCCTTTGTGCGGTTTGAAGAACTGACTCTGAGCAGGAGCCTCTATGAGAGTTGGAGGGTGGGAGATGTGCTCTGGTAAGCTTATTAGCATGTGTATAGGTTCTTTTATTGTTTTTAATATGTTTCCTCTGTAATCTTTCACCTTAAAAATAAACTTGTAGTACTTTATAACTATGAACGATTATGCTGTTTATTATCTATAATGAGAAAATAAAGTACAGATGCTGACCTATTTAGGCAGCCTGTCTCTGGTGGGAATGACACAGTAAAAGCAGGCAACTGTGCAGCCTGGAAAAACCCTGGTCAGGAGGGAGAGAGACATGCTGGTCCCCACCCGAGAGCTGATGGCTGGCAGTCGGAAGTCTGAGATGGTTGCCCTTGTTGGACCATAGCGGGTGAACACAGGTGCAATTGCTGTGACCTGTGACATTATCAAAAAAGGAGCAATTTTTTGTATATTCTGCTTGAAGATACCATAAACAACTTTAGATATCTGTATTTATAAGCCAGCCACACTTTAATGTCTATTAAAAATGCACTACTGATTCTTGCCTGCATATTTTTACCTGCCTCTGGAAATTTCCATTACATGCATCTGATGAAGTGGGTATTCACCCATGAAAGCTTATGCTCCAATACATCTGTTAGTCTATAAGGGTATGTCTACACTACAAGACTATTTCGAATCAACTTAAGTCGAATTTGTGGAATCGACCTTATGAAGTCGAATTTGTGTATCCACACTAAATACACTAATTTGACTGTGTGAGTCCACAGTAACGGGGCCAGCATCGACTTTGGAAGCGGTGCACTGTGGGAAGCTATCGCACAGTTCCCGCACTCCCCGCTGCCCATTGGAATTCTGGGATTTCCCCCCAATGCATGCTGGGGGAAAAAATGTGTCGAGGGTGGTTTTGGGTAACTGTCATCATTGAACCGTCAATCACGCCCTCCCGCCCTCCCCGAAAGCACCTGCGGGCAATCTGTTCGTGCACTTTTCTGCTCAGTGACAGCGCGGGCGCCACAGCACTGCGAGCACGGATCCCGCTGCAGTTATGGCCGTTGTCAACTCCTCGCACCTTATCGTCCACCTCTTCCACAGTCAGCTGCTGAGAAATAGGGCTACTTTTCAATGGTGCTGCGAGCACTGGTGGACCATGGGGGACGTTTTACCAACATCAACGTCGGGTGGCCAGGCAAAGTTCATGACGCGCATATTTTCAAGAACTCTGGTCTGTTTAGACGCCTGCAGGAAGGTAGTTTCTTCCCGGACCACAAAATAACTCTTGGGGATGTGCAGATGCCTATAGTGATCGTCGGGGACCCAGCCTACCCGCTAATGCCCTGGCTCGTGAAGCCCTATGCAGGCGCCTTGCACAGCGACAAGGAACTCTTCAAGTACCAGCGAGCAGCGAGACCTGTGACTGTTCAGTTTCTTTACATAGAAACTGAACCTGCCCCTGTTTCTTTACCAAGTTACTGTTGACTAGCATCTGCAGTTACATACCCCGTCCACCCCGCTTCCCCCACTTCCAACACACGTTTAAAAATAAAATACATGTTCCACTGTAACTTTACAAAGGTTTCTTTATTGATGACTTTGCGTTAAAGGGTTGAAACTGGGATGCTGACTGTGCTGGGTAGGGTGTGCGGTGATGTAAAGACCGCCTCTAAACTCAAGGAATGACAGGTTCCTGCTCCCAGAGCGGTCTGCAGTGCCAGACTGGTTGTTTCAACGGAGCCTGCCATCCCTCCTTTTTGGGACTCTGTGTGTGGGGGCTATGTGGCCTTTTGGCGGGGGAGGACGGATACAGATTCCTCTGCTGCGTGGCTCTGTGGTCCAGGACAGGGACCATTGCATGAGATCTGTAACCCCCCTCCCCCGCTACAAAGTCACGTACCCCCCCACCCACACAGAACCTGCAAACTACCTCCCATACCGACCAGGGTGCCTACTGACTGCACTGTGTGTGTGACCTGCTGCTGATCCTGCCCCCGTGTCTGTATCCTGGTAAAGGTGATTGTCCTGTCCAATTACCAACCCCCTTCCCCCCCTTCAAACACAGTCTCCTCTAAAAGAACATGACGGAAACAGTAATTAACAGAAAAGTATTTTTTATTATCAACTAGATAGTTAGGGGATGAAACTGGGACGGGGGCTTGGGTGAGGCGGGAAGGAAAGGACTTCTAAAAATTTAGGGTATGAGAGCTTTTGGGTACTTGAGCACTCTGCTGGGGTGCAGTGACAGTTTTCATGGCCCCTGGTGCCCCTCCTTCTGGTTATTTTGGGTGAGGGGGGTATGGGACTTTGTGGCGGGGGAGGGCGGTTGCAGATACACTGCAGGGGGGCTCTGTCCTCCTGCCTGCACAGACTCCTCGCCCCACACACCGATCAGATCCAAGACTTCCCGGTCAATCTATGCTGGGTCCCTCTTTCTATTCAGAGATTACATGAACTCCTCTGCTGGAGAGCTCTGCATTGCTGCCGGTGCTGCTGAGCTCGCCCCGATGTCCAACCACGAAATGAGATTCAAACTGTCCGGACAGGAAAAGGAATTCAAATTTTCCCGGGGCTTTTCCTGTGTGGCTGGTCAGAACATCCAAGCTTGGACTGCTGTCCAGAGTGTCAACAGAGTGGTGCACTGTGGGATAGCTCCCGGAGCTACTAAGTTCGATTTGCATCCACACCTAGCCTAATTCGACATAGCCATGTCGAATTTAGCGCCTTCTCCTCGTCGGGGAGGAGTACAGAATTCGAACTAAAGAGCCCTCTATGTCGAATTAAATGGCTTCCTGGTGTGGACGGGTGCACGGTTAATTCGAATTAACGCTGCTAAATTCGAATTAAAGTCCTAGTGTAGACCAGGCCTAAGGTGCCACAGTACTCTTTGTTGCTTTTTACAGATCCAGACTAACACAGCTACCCCTCTGATACTTTACAGCATTCATGATACTCATGGACAAACCCTTCCTGTGATGTTTAGCCATGTCATTCAATGCTCTCTGCCTGCTCTTACCACTACTTTGAGTAAAAAAAACATAGTGACTCCGAATGTAAAGGTGGAGAAGGAAGAACAAACATGTTTATTCTAACTAAGAATTGAAAGTGAGAAGGTGGAAGACTGAGCAATGTAATTAGACTAAACTCAAGACACTCCATTGCACACCCACTGATCAGAGTCACAAAACTAAAGCAGCTCTCTCATGCTGGATTTTCAAAATTTTCAAAGAAAACCTTTATTTCAGGAAGTCTGTACTAACCAGAAAATCTCTGTCTCAACCAGGGCTTGGTTGAAAGGTCTGCACTCAAATCACAGTTTTACCAACACCAAAATACCATGCTAGTGATCAGTCTCTAAAGGTGCTACTAATTAATGCAGAACTACTGTATTGAGATATTTCCTCTTGAGCCTAAATTCCGAAGATAATTGTCTGAAGTATCTTGATTATAAAGATATATCTGAAACTTATAATTCTCCCAGTCATCGCTTCTCATTCTGGTGCACTGGTGATAAAGGCAGCATACAATTGTCTTTAATCATATCCTTAAATTAGCTCAATGTAAACCAAATTCAATCATCTGATTATACACAGTATTGCAAATTTTGTACATGCAGTTATTTGTGTGCAACTTTATCTGCATATCTTCCAGGAATAACTTGTCATAGCAACCTTTCTTTCAAACGGTGGGCCAGTGTTCTTTTGTGTTTTGTTGTAGAAAATGGTCAGGTACAATCCCTCTTGTCTTTATTCCTGTTGTGGGAAATCTGTTATAACTCCAGTGCAAATTACTTTGGAAACTATATTGAAAATCTATACAGCCAATCCCTTTGTACATCTTTTAAAATAATGAAACTGGTTGAGTTTATATAGCCCAATTGTTGTAAATTTAGTGCCCTAATTTTCTAGGATCTGTATAATATTCCCCTCTCCCACATGCAACTGAGACCTTCGTTGTTATCCTTGTGTAAACCTCCTACCAATGTGACATTTAATTCTCATTTTCATATTACAATATGATTAGATTATATTAGATTTTTCATAATGGGCCATTAATTTAATGAGAGATAAGTCTGTATATTCCATTTGAAGATTAGTGCCGCATTTCGTACACATCTGTTATTCAAGTTGGCAAATGGCTAGTCCTACTGATGGTCATTTAAGGAATTAAAAAATAAAATACCAAACAACAACAACAACAACAAAAACCACCTCTAAAAGCACTAAATGGATTATTTAACAAGTGGAAATTTCTCCCGCTTTTAGAACCAGGTAGTGCCTAACTCGAAGCTACCAACTCACACACTCTGTGCATCTTTGCCTTTTGCTCAGGTGAGGTGGGATGACAGGCGCTGAGAGTCCAGTTCTCTCTCTCCCCTACCTATGCAGTTTAGTGAGGAGCAGGGTCAAGTGAGCAGAGCCTTGGCTAGCCATTATATCTGGCCAGAAGAATGGGAAGGGAATGACCTGCACCTGGTAAGGGAGTGGCCCAGATTCCTTCCCCATGGAGCAAGTGGGAGCAATTAATTCCAGGGGTGGGATAGCTATGCACCACTTCATAATCAAAGCTCCATTTAGCCCTTAGCACTTGTTTGTAATTCTTACAGACCCATAGTAGCTGAGCCCTTTGGTTATAGGCGTCAAATACTCCATTAAAGAAAATGCACGCAAAGTTTGAGCACTGGCTTCAAGAAAGCAAGTACCATATCTGCCAATAGGGTGACCAGACAGCAACTGTGAAAAATCGGGACATGGGGTGGGGGTTAATAGGCACCTATATAACACAGAGTCCCAAATATCAGGATTGTCCCTATTAAATTGGGACATCAGGTCACCCTATCTGCAAATAACTTTAATTAATATACAGAGTACAAATTGTGCCAACATTTAAGTTCTGAGGCAACATTTAAGTTGCTACCTAATAACATCTCTACTGATCACATTGTATTAATCAGAAGTCCCTCCCTCACCTTTGTTAAAAGATTGTACCCATCTTCTACAAGGTATATCCTGAAGATTCAGCTGCCCCATTGTGATGTTGGGAAAACCTCTAATAGCAAATGGGTTTGTTCAACTCTTTTAAAAATCTGTTAGCAACAGGTTACATTTTTATCTTTGGGTCCAATTTCTTTAGCACTTCCTCCCATTCCCAATTATGGTTTGTGTGGCCAGTACAAAGCTTATAACCTTTCCCACTGGCAAGGAACATGAGGCAGGCTGAGCTCCTTCTGCTTCTGATCATCACTCAGTGTGCAAATTATTTATTCCAGCTTACGAAGAATCTATCCATCATTCACATCTCTTCATGTTGTTTAGCGTTTTTTTCCTCCACGATATGAAAATATATTTTGAAAGGTTTGGGGTTGGGCTCTTATAAACTTAATGGAGCAAGTCCCGTCCCTAATCCACGGGTGTGAAAGATGCTGAGTATAGCATAAATGGTGTGATTCTGTTGCCATGAGAGATGAAAGAAACAGGATGGAGGGAACCTACCATTCTGCTAGGCCACAGTCCCTGAACTTTTTCCCCTATGGGAGCTCCCATCTTTCCAGCATGCTAGAAGAGTTTGTAGGGAGGCTTGGGCAAAGTCAGTGGACCTGTGATTACATGGGTTGCACACCTCCCCCCAAAAAGAGGACTGTATCAGAGCCTTAAAGATGCAACAGCAACTCAACTGCCAAGCCACAGCCCAAGGAGAAGGTTCCAGCCTTCCCAACAATTAATTATAGCTATTAACTATATCCCAAAACATCTCCTGACTTGCATAATCATTTAAATAACAGCCTTCTTTTAGAGAAGGAGAAAGGATTTACTATTGTTCTTGACTGGATGGGGTTTGAATCCATGAACTTTAAGGTATTACAGGCAGATCGTTAGTTACATCTTTCCCTCCTGCTGCCTTGTCCCTGGGACATCCTGCTGCCAGATAGTTTATTGTTTTTCTTCTGCTCTTGAGGGCTTAATTTTCCTCTCAAGGAGGGAGGCAGCTCAACCAACCAAGACCACTCCAGCAGGTGGCCAGAATGCAACAATCAGGTGGCCACCGTGCACCCTGCCATTCTGTCTTCTTTATTGCTGTGTCTGGGCTGCTGTAGCAGGGCCTGGATGCCAACACCATTAAGCATGGTGATGGATGAATGAGAATTCATTAAATGAGGACGGAGAAAATGAATATTTCAATAAAATGAACCATGTATTCCTGACCTAGGTTTTGGCAGATCATCCTGTGGGAATTTTTCATCTCTGTGAGCTTATTTATCCTAGCAAGGATGCATTCAAAAAACATTTCCTTGTAGGCTGGAGCAAGGGGTTTTGAATTATCCTACATTTAAAGGAATTAATCAAAGACTGTGCACCCAAAAGCTGGGCACAGCTCCCATGATGAGTTCTCTGGGTGACCTTTCTTCATTAAATTCCTTATTGTAATGGCACAGTAGTGATGCTGTTGAGGATGCACTTTCACTAGAAACCCTTATTCATAGCCCCCAAACAGGTAAATCCCAGCCATTGTCAATACCCATAGAAACCTGGCCAAAAGCTGCTTTTCCCTGCCTCCTCTTAACCACTGTTCATCTCCCAGATTTGGGAGGGCGTGGCATCAACTTTGTGGCTCCTCCAAAAATTGCAGTCAGCTGTACTAGTTATTGCCCCTTCACTGTGGGTGTGGGTGGGTGCGTGCGTATGGGTGTGCATGCTCTTGAGCTCTAACCTTACTGAAATGTCATTTGTTTAGCCAAATATTGGGAACATTTGACCTTATGTACTGCCTAACATCATAAACTATTAATCATTGGTGTATACAAAACAACTATATTTCTAGTTGAATTCATGAAACGTCTAAGAGCAGTTATAACAGGCCTTCTTTGGGAAAGAAATGCTGTAGACGGGGCGGGAATGGCCTTTCAAAGTTTCTTGAAAACTTGGGACAGTTATTTGAAATGTTTGGTGTTGGTTTGTCTTTAGCTGCTATTGACAACACAGATAAGTTAGGCAGATTGTTTCATTTTAAGAAATATAACCTCAGGACACAGCTGCTGAGAATGTGTTGGCTGGGTTTTTGAAGTCCAGCAGAATTTTCTTTCAGCCGTGCCATGTACCAGGGCATTGCTAGTAGCAATACAGAGTGTTTGTGGCATTCTAAGGGACTGCCAAGTAAAACTATTGGTATTGTGCACAGCAAATTCACTATATTTGTCACTATACTGGCATTTGTCATATCATTAGAGATCTTAGAACTGGAACATGAATGCTAAGGTCTGATAGTGCTGTTTTTACATAGGTCAAAATCCCATTTGGGTCCTTAAGGACAAATCCCAGTTCACTGCAATCAGTGAGAGGAATTTGTTCTTAGACTAGAAAAAATCTCCCCTCCCTTCTGTATATATACACTAATGTGTTACTTTAAAGTTTCGGGGAATTGTTTTCCTTTCTTGTTCAAGCCATGGCTATGTTCTATGTATCTATTTAGCCATAATGGGGAAAATCCTGGCTTCCTTGAATTCAATGGGGGTTTTTCCATTTTAACAAAGAGAAAGTTAAGGGGTGAATTGATCATAGTCTGTAAGTACCTACATTTGTAAACAAATATTTGATAATGGGCTCTTCAATCTAGCACAGCAAGGTATCACAAGATTCAATGGCTAGAAGTTGAAGCAAGACACATTTAGATTAGAAATAAGGCATAATTTTTGAACAATGAGAGTAATTAACCACTGGAACAATTTTCCAAAGCTCGTGGTGGATTCTGCATCACCGGCAGTTTTTATATCAAAACTGGATGTTTTTAAAAAAGATCTGTGCTAGTTCAAAAGGAATTTTTAGGGGAAGCTTTATGGTCTGTGTTATGCAAGAAGTTAGACTAGATTATCACAGTGGACCTTTCTGGCCTTGGACTATATGAATCAAGAAAAACCTTATATTGATCTGCCGTACAGTTGAATGTTTCTTAAACTTGTATTAGTACAGTTATGTCTAAAATATAAAAAGAAAAAGTAAGCACTCAAAGCAGCAAGAGGGGGAAAGTGACCAGAATTGAAAACAGCAGTAAGGGGCCAGTGGAAAAGAGAGAAAGAAAAAGGGCTAAATATAACAAGGGGCCAAATGCAAAGACAAACATGAGCAAAAGGGGAAGAGAGGGGAGGAAAAGCTGGGCCGAAAAAGAGATTTGTGAGCGGATCTGATAACAAAAATCAGGTACTGTACAGTGTACAGAAATTTTGAATCATTTGCTGTTATCTACATAAAAGGAGCCAGAAAGCTGCAAATATTAAACAATGTGTTGCAACATTCCAGTGGCAGTTGCTATGAGGCATAAACAGTAGACCATTATAATTGATAAACATCTCACATCTGTTTTGCTTTAACAACTGTAAAACCATTCTTACTGTAGGTATTTATCAGTTATACACGTCTGTTTATCCAAGACAGGAAAACTTTTATTATAATCAATAGTAAACTTAGAAATGTCTTTATTGTTGTGCCACGTCAATGAAGACTCAATCTGGCTGGTGTCTCTGGTAGAAGGCACTGGCCAGATGCCCCTTATAATGGAAAAAAAGATACAGATCCTTTCCTTTTCCCTTTCATGGGTATTTCCTGAACAGCTGAAGCTTTTCTACTTTCATCATAGCTGTAGGCATTCATAATCCCTCGCCCTCTGTATTTTATTTTCTGCTTAAGTATCTTGAAGGCTAACATGCTAGGAAAATGACAGAAAAGGAGATTCTATTTCTTATTGGTCTTTTTATTTTTTTTTCCATCTTCACTTATGAATTGTTTAACATTTTGAAAATATATATTTACTAAAGAAGCATTTAAGATATAGCTTATGGCCATGATTTTCAAAAGGGACCAATGATTTGGTGGGTGCCTCAATATTTGGAAGCCCTGCTTTTGAGACACCTTAAAGGGGCTGGATAGTCAGGGGCTGGGTGCTCAGCAGGCCCTAAAAAAATCAGAAGTCACTCAGATGTCTCTGGGGCTGGCTCTAGGTTTTTTTGCCGCCCCAAGCAAAAAAAAGAAAAAAAAAACAAAAAACCTCAGAGAGTGCAGCTGATGAAGAAAAAAAAAAAACCTCCCAGAATGCCGCCCCTGGAATTGTGCCACCCCACAAACGTGCTTGGTTTGCTGGTGCCTAGAGCTGGTCCTGGGTGTCTCAACTGAACATGCGGAGATCTAGCTACCAAAATCAGTAGTGACTGCTGAAAATCTTGGCTGTTCACATCCACAATTATTAGCTTAGGCTTAAATATAGTTCACACATAAAGAAAGAACCATAATGGTCATGAGCTAGAGCTTGGAGGTGTCCATGACTGGCTAGTTGGGGGTGAAAAAATAGTATTTCACAGTCACATATTATAAGCAAAAGTGTGAGCTAAAATATGCTTGTAAAAACAACTTTAAAGCAAATCCACTGCAGATTGCCAGGATGAGGAAGATGGCCGACCATTTCTCTCTGTACATATGCCCAAAGAACTAGATAGGTCCGAAGTCTGCTCTCAGTTACACACAGGTGTGAATTCAGCGTAACAACATAAAATAAGAGTGTGACTGAGCGCAGAATGTGGGTCACAACTCATACAGGCAATAATGCCTTTCCTCATTACAGTGCAACTAATATCTGCTGAGGGGTCTTGTATGTCCCCAGATGAATGTTCCAAATTTGACTTCAATGGGCTTTCTCCCCAAGTTTTTTAACCATCTGCTTGGGTGTAATTTGGAACAATGAACTCAGTTGTAGTGCTACTCTTATCCAACACACGACAAAACAAAAGCAGTGGAGCAAAAACCTATAATTCAAACAATGCAGGAAAATAAGTGCAAGGATAAGTCAAATAAGATGCTTCTCTTATTTTCAGATGCTCGTGTTGTATTCACCATTGACTCCATGTTTCTGCATTTACTGCTCTTAAGTGAATGTTGGCTAACAGGTTTCCAAAAGAAGAAATCTCCAAAACAGAATTTTCTTTCATGTTTCACGCTGATTTGTATATCGCATAAAGAGATGACTGTCCATCTTTAAATTAGTTTCACAAAGGGAAAAGCTCCTTTTCTTTTACCTATAATGAACAAACAATTTGGCACTTTAGACTTTGTATTTGCCTGATGGCTGCAAAAGTCCAGTTTTTCACCTCGGGGTTGGATACTTGAAATATGTGTGTTCTCCACTGATCATCAGTATGCTGCAGGTTCAGATAGTCTAGTAGGAAGTCCAAACCAAAATGCCATTAAAAATTGGGTCATCCAATTTATATCCAAAGAAACACCTGGGGCTTCTACTCTCTCCCAGGAGGTGTAGAACTCTGGCCATTTTAGCTTTGATTTTGGTTTTCAGCCACGTCACAGTCAGGATCTCAATGTCTTATTTTTCTTCACTAGAGCAGAGGAGAGTTTTGGGGAATGTGTAGTTCCTTGAACATTTTTTTTTTTTTGCAGTGGACTTTGCTGTCTGGAATTAATGTTCCTGGGCTCCCCGCTGACCCATGTCCAGCTGTAACTTATTTATGTATTTATTTTCACCAGAAGGGCCTGCCTGGGCTCCAATGGCAGCTCTGTGTGGTGCAGATGGTGGTATCTGCCATGCACATGACAAAAATCAATCAGTATGCCTTTATGTTCCTCTCCTTTAAGTGTCAGCTTCACAGTCACTTCAGCTTCCCTTCAGAAATCATTATTACTGCAAATACGCAACTGAAAAATAGGGGAAAAACAGGCTTTCAGTTGAAGTGCTATAGCTTTGCATCCTTGCCAGTGAGCCCCTTTTGCCTTTATTTATTTGGTTTGCATACCAGTAGTGACACACCACAGTCACAATGTGTACAATTTTAGCCATTGTAAGTAGACAGCCTTACCGGGCTCTTGCAGTTTCTCCTATCCTTGGTATCAGGAATGCAACAAAGAATCTGCTCTGTGTTTGTGGGTGGAGGGGGGAGGAATTATTTTCTTCACTAAGGTCACACCTTAAACATTCCATTCTAATCTCAGATCAGTGGAAGCCCATGGCTGCCTACCTGTACACACATGCACAGCCACCGGCAAAATATAGAGAGAGAGCTGTAGATGATCTTAGAAGTGTGTCTTTAATCCATCCCATTGTTTAAAATTGCTAAACTAAATAAACTGTGCAATTGGCACATTATGGGCACGAGTTTCTCAGGAATTAAGGATTGTTTATATTTGCTTTATATGCGGTCTTTCTAGTTTCTATAACTGAATGGCTTCGTTTCACAAATATTTCCCCAGAAGTTAAAGCTTAAAACCACAGTGCTATCCAGTCCATCCTGAGGGTCATTCCCCTGAGGCTACATTTCTTAAATATTATTTAATTTCTGTCTTCTCGCTGTGCCATATTAGTGAGCGCTCATTTAAATGCAGCCCAAACATTTCATATCATTGCTCTCAAATTTCAGAGGTGCTGGTAAGTGTCTTTTTTCTTAAAAAGTGAGTTTCAGAAAGAGAAGCTCTTTCTCAGCCTTTGTTGTGGAGATGGAAGAAGCCCTGTGCTGATCTTGTCTGAAAAACAATGGCTACCAGCAAAATCCTTCTTTCAGATTCATAGAATTGAGCCTCACTCATTTTGACTGTTTCCCTCATATTTTTTACTGGGACTTCCATGCATTTAAGGAATAATTTGCAGATCTGAGAATAGAATTAAATCATAAAAGTGTACTAACTATACATAAACATAGTTCTTATTTAATGCTTAAATCTTCTGTGTCTCCAGTTTATCAAATAATTGCATCTAGATTAAGATCAATCTTAATAAAGGACATTACTGAATGGGCATTACTGTGCACTGCAGCTGGCAGGAGTTGGATATATTTCATAAAGAACTAATTTTAATTCTGTGCTTTAGATAAGATATTTTGGCCATGGGCCTTTTCATTTGGTGGATAAATGGGAATACCTTCATGGAAGATTTGGGCATCTTTTTAAGCTTTCCCCAGGGATACATTTAATCCCTGAATCTGCAAGATTTTATACAATAATATTATTTTATACAAGACAGACACACAGTTCAGTCAATTTTCTAAATTCCTATCAATCATTTTCTACAAGTCGTAGGTAATGCATTATAGAAAACTATAATGCAGAACCACATTTTCTATGCTTTACCTTTTGCAACTAGAGGGTTACACCAAACATAAGAACTCGATGTCTTTGACTTTCCTTTGAACATCTCAGCTCATTATCTCTTGCTAAACTCCCAATAGATTATGGACCTTACTGCCCTAATTCTAGTCCATCTCTGCTACTTCACTTGATTGGATTCCATTTACCATATAACCAAGCTGGCAGTTTACATAGCTGTGTTGTATATTTTGCATTTTAGGGCACTAAAAATTCAATGGGAAAAAATCTTACTTTTTAAAAGCTAAGTCCTTACAAACATAATTTCACTATATTGTTCCCACTAGAGCACAGGGATTGTCCAGTGGTAAAAGGGTGCGAGTCTGGAGACCTGGGTTCACTTCCCTGCTCTGCCACAGACTTCCTGTGTCACCTTGGGCATCTTTCCATTCACTTCCATTGGCATTGAACCAGATGCTACACTTGTGGGGGATATAAATACCTAAAATATGTAGCTAGAGCACAATGTGTGTGTGGCTAAGGGTGGAACAGGCGCCGCCACCAGCCACGCTCTGCCTGCCACCTAGTGAGTACTTTTGAGGCATCCGGCAATTTTCTCACCCCCATTATTCCTCTGCTTCAGTCTCCAGTGGCCTCGCTAGCTGCTCACCCATCCACTAATCTCATGAGGACCAATGAGGTACCGGGGATGGTGCAGCAATTGGAGCGCGGAGCCTCAGGTTTTTTTCACCACCTGTGCTACAGGCTGCACGATGTTGCCAGTTACATCAAAACCCTACAGGGTGGGAGCCAACTAAATCCAGAAACTCCACCCCCCCTCCCCTAATCAACCAATGTCACAGTCTCAGGGACCTGTTTTAACGCTAGTAACATTCCAAATTAATTTGTGGTCACTATAACATCAGGAGGAGTTAATAAAGAAAATGTAATGGTCTCGGTGTGTTTGTTACATCTCATTCTTGTAACTTACAAGTCTGTATCGTTACAGCCCCATTCAAGAAATGATCATACAAAGTAAATTTTCAGTAGTTTTATTGAAAAATGCCTCCTTTGTTTCAGAAATAAATAATATAAGGCAGTGAAATTCACAATTTGCAGTTAAAATATAAAAGCAGCAATTCTATATCCATAGTCTTGCAAACAATTTCCAACTGCTTTTGATAACTAAGAAACATTATATTCTGAAAAAAAAAATCCATACTAAATATACAACACAAACATGCAATTCCATCTCTGCAGGATTGACTGCAATTTGGCATAAATGTTAATGAGTCTACAAGGAGAGTTAAAGCATTATAAAACTATATCCAGTTGATACAATGATTTCAGCTATATTACTTAAGGTTTGTGGTTGTTAAAGGAGATGTATAAGAGCAATATATGCCCTGCAAGGTATAACTAAGTATAGAAAAAATTGGCAATGATGTAGAAGGAGTTGGTTTGCTTTTTACTAGACAATGCAGACTTGTGATGTGACTTAACTGCAAACAGGCAATAAAAGGAGGAAAACTGTAGAGCTAAAGCAGATAGGCCTTTGAAAATTTGCAGCAGCTCTGGTTTTTGGTGTTTTGTGTTGTTTTGGTTTGTTTTATTTAAAGAAAATGCAGCATTGTGATAACTGAATGCACACATTAAGTTCTAAGCAGCCACTTTAAGCAAAAGTATTTTACAAGCATTTCAAGAGCAAGAACGAAATCTATAGTTACATACATTGCTATTCGCACATAAGCATGATACGCCTACAAGATGCGAGTGCATTTCTGATTTGAGAAGGTAGCATTGGAGAATATAGGATACACCCACTCTGTATGTATCTGCATATGCGAGCATAGCACAAACAAAAACAAACAACCAAAAACACAAAACAAGACAGATCTTTTATGGTTTTGTTTTTGCTTTTCTTGGTAACGATCTTTTCCAGCACATTTGTTCAGGGTAATCCTGGTGAATGCATTTCAACTTCATAGTCCTCATATTCATCCTCTCTCCTTTCTGACTCCATTGGTACTATGTAGGGCTCACTTTCAGGTTGATAGGGTCCACTTTCAGGTACGTATGACTCTGGTTGAAAATAGTTGTCTGATTGAACATTATAGTTATCGCAGGTCTTTGAATCCACAAATATAATGAAAGTTAGTTTGGCTACATAATGTTAGTTCAATCTTAATTTCATATAATAAATGTCTAAATGAATAATTCACTGATTTTTTTTTTCAGTTTTGTTCATGGCATTTTTTTGGGGGGTGAGAGCAGGAGAGGCAGTAAAATAATAAAAAAAAATGAGATTTGGTTTTGAAAGGCCTTCTAGGATCCAGATCTTTATAACATAAGAAACATTGTAGAAACAGACTTAAGGTGTTATGCAAGGGCCCAATAAATTGTTAAAAAATAAAAATAGCCTTTTACATCTACTTCAATCAACCTAAAAAATACTTGGATTTGATTTAAAAATTAATTAATTAATAGAGCAGATGGATTACGTAAAAAGAAAATGTTTGACTGGCTTCTAGTAATGTTCCCTGAGGGTGGGAAATAAATGTACACATAACTATCACCAGTGGCAATATGCAGTACATGTCATTTTCTGATGCTGTTCCTCGTAACAGACTGAGTTACAGCTGGTGCTGGAGGAACACCAAAGACTACAGCAAAACAGAAGAAAAATAATTATAAAACTTTAGTATTTAGAACTGCAATTACAAAACCCAACAAGATTACATATACAAAAAGGCACATGCCCTGAATCAGACATGTTGATCACAAACAACAGACAGGTAGATTTCATACAAAGTCAAAGATGTTATTCTGGCACATAGCAAGCAGCAGCAGGTTTTAATGCAGAAGCTTAATGTAAAGATGTTAATTGATTTTAGTGGACACGATCCCTTACAAATCATTTACAAGCCATAATTAGTTTACTATTTACATAAGTCATTTTTTGTTTATCAGATTAAATCTGTATCCCACAATGGTGTTACTTCTGCTGGTTAGTAATTTTATAAGCCTCCTTCAGTACTGAGGCTTCTGATGATTTGTGTATGGGGGGGGTGTTAAAAATAGTTGTTTTTCTACTTTATTACTAAAATGCAACAGGCTTGATAATGAGTTGACATCACTGTCCTTATGTCATTCACGAATGTTGTTAGTATTATATAAGGCCAACACGGTTCGATTTTAACCACATCCGTGGTGAAATATCCATACAGACTCATTTCCTACTAAGCACGTGCGCAAACATCTCAGAAACAGGGTTTTCATGTATTCAAACTGTAAGCAGCACTGGAGACTTAGAAAATGTGTTAGCCGGAACCTGAAACAGGTCAAAGACGATGTTAGTTTTTAAAAAGTCAGACTGCTGTGCAAAAATATATTGTCATCCAACTAAAATACACAATGGTTAAGTCATACACATATATTTATATATGTATACATAGCTGTTCACTAGGAAGGATAGTACTGCTGCACAATGGGTACAAGTTTAGCTCTTTTTCATTTAAACAGGAATCTTGGGTTAGATCTGTGCAAGTACTTGGCTTTTTACACCCAACAGCACTGCGTCTGTATACACATATATATATATATTATATTTTCATGTATACATGCACAGTATGCTAGTGGCAAACCATATCCAACATCAGTATCACATACACTAATTGTAAAATGCTACAGTGCACACATATGAATTTGTTAACAATACTGCAGGCCTGGAATTTCTTCGTGAAAATGGCCTGCAGGACCCTAGGTATAGAATATATTAGTGTCTTTTCATTAGTCAGAAATTGATGGCCATTGTCATCCATTATTTGACTCCCTGTGACAGCCCATTGTTTTAAACTGCTTCTCGCAGCAGGAGGCTGACATGACTCAGGGCTAATCAGAGACTCATGGGGTTTAACTCAGTGGAAATTGTAGGATAGTGGAGTTTTTCAATTGTTTGCACTGTAACAGAGTGTGGAAAATTTTAATATCAGGTATTAATTTTGTATAAATAATCCTGATGTTGATCAAAAAACAGACACATAAAAATTGCCAACCAGAGCGTTCTTTTTACTTTTCAAGAGAAACATGGAGTATTCAACCTTGTTCTGAAGATTGGAGGGAGGGAGAGGAGAAGAAGAAGAAGAAAATGGTCATTTAAATCCTAACAGCAAAATAATCATCTACTATCCTTCTATGTATTAAAAACCAGTTATCTGTATACTTTAATCACCTCCTTCCTAAAGCTAAATACATTTCAAATCAATGTGAGACAATTTTGCATAACAATCCGAACAGCTGCTCTAAGACCTGTCTGTGTTAGAAGGACTGAACTGTTCCAAGATATGTTACAACTAAGCAGTTTCAGTACCATTTGCTCCTGAAATGATTCACTATGTCCACACTAGCGGGCCTGTCTTGCATAAAGCAGCTCTGCATCTGGGAAGGCTGTTTAAAATGACTACAGTTTAAGTTGTCAATAACCTACCTGGGAATCCTTGACCATTGTAAGCGATGCTAGAACACTGGGATGAATCACAATACCCAGGTGGGCCTGGGGGACCTCGAATACCCCCATTTCCAGGACGACCCGGTGGCCCAGGTGGCCCTCGTGAACCTGTAGAACCTGGTGGGCCAGTTCGAGACTCTCCTGGTGGACCTAATTTTAGAATTAAAAGGAAGATAATTTTTTTAAGGAGGAGTCAACCTGTCATAAACCACTGGCACTACTGCCGTCTAGACTATGAATGAGCCTTTGGTAAGAAAACGTTGATATTTGGCTTCTACATGTGGTCAATGAAACAACCAAAGAGAACCAAAATGTGACTCATCACTAGTTGCTTTCCTATGTGTGGCTAATTTAAGGTCTTTATTCACAGAAACTGATTTGGCAAGGTTTGAGCCACGCTAAAGACATCAATGAATTCTCTGGTTTATTTCCACTCTGTGTGAGATATGAAGATCTCAAGGGAAACTACTACATTAGACAAGCACATTGGATTTCAATTAAAACACAGGAGTGCATTAATTCTGCTACTCTGCAACCCTAGAGTAGATGAGGTAATGTTTTCTTTGGAACAGGCTGTATTATGGTTAACAGAAATGTAGAGTTTCAACTGGGGCTAGAATTTGTTGCAAGCTTCTTATGGCTCTTGTAATGAAAAAATCATGTTTAAACTAGTAAATTAAAGGCAGAAACAATGAGAAAGCCTAACTATTTCTGCCAAGACATCAGTAAATGATCAGTGAATGAAATCAAATGACACAAAGAACAAAAGTAACAGAGAAAGGATCATATTCTGTACTAGTAACGCTATGCTTTGCTGCTAAAGGACATCAGGGTAACTACAAACATGATCCAACAATGGCACTAGACATTCCAAAAGTATCAGGTGATATTTTGTTTCTATCAAATAGAAAAAAGTGAGAAAATGTCCATTTCAGTAGGAATCAACCCCTGATTACTGAGTCAATAAAGGGTCAATCAGTATTTTCATCAAAAATATTTTCATGTGCAAATGTGCCAGAAGAATAAATTATATGATAAAGCCAACTTTCTACTAGCCATGTCTAAAAACTATTTCTAGTTAAAGTTTTCAGGATTTCACTTTATTTCCAATAAATGTCAAAATTGTACAGTGCATTGAGTAACATGCTTATTTGCTATAAGGAGCAATTAAGTAATCTGACTTTCTAGGAAATTTTGTTCTCTTTTACTTCTACTGTTCTGTAAGCTGATGTAAATTAAAAACAGAAAATTTACCAGGTGGTCCAGGCAAACCTCGTGGTCCTTGTGATCCAATCCCTCTTTCACCTTTCTCTCCTGGCAGTCCTAAAGATCCAAAAGGAAATAAAAACCACACACACAAAAAGAAACCATGTCAGAAAACTATATTTTTTCATGCTCTCTCATTGATTATAACATATACTTCAAATAGTTTATTGCTTTATATCTCTGCTCTAGGAAGTCTTAATTTGGATGAGGAAAATATTTTAAGGAAACAAACATCTCAGTTTGAAAGACAAGATTTTTAAATGTAGTGTACAGCGGTAACCTGGTGTGAAGAGACTGTCTTAAAACATAGTAACATCTTTGAGGTACCCATGATATGGTAGAAGTTCATTCCACACATCTACCAACAAGAGTAAAGGGATACAAGCTTTGTACATTTCTGTTACAAATACACTTTACACATCCTTCAAAACCTAATGAAATAGTGTAAGTCAATGTTATCATATAGCTGGATTCAGAAGTTCATTATTTTCTTTTAAGCGGTAAATATTTACAGTAAAATCTATGTTAGAAAACACAACACTATGTCCACATTCTGAAGTGTAACAGCCAGAACAACTGAGGGCCAGATTCACTGGTTACAGCCTGGCTCCCTTATGCTATTGTAAACCAGCCATAACCCAGGCTTAACAAGCCATTTAAACTGAGTTTACACCAACTTTGCATCACCAGAGCAGCTCAAAGCAGCTGAAGTGTACTGGCACATCTAATCATATATTTCCCATATACCTACTACTCTGCTTCAGCTGAGACACACAACTGCAGTGTCACTAAGCTATGGTTCACCCCACATTCTTGTTAACTAATCTTATTTTCCCCTCATCCAGATGCCAGTTCAGAAAAGTAGCCTGTCAAGATGCAGCTTATAGCAGAAATAGCTTTGAGACAAGAATGTTCTTTGTACTAAGATATCTTGACAAAGTTGATATATTTTCTTGAGATAGCATTGAGACTCGGCAGTGACTGGTGTTCCATAAATACCACACGGAGAGAGAAGCACTGTAGATGCAAATCTTTGTAATTTTAGATCTTGTCTTCAGACACTGAATATTCCACTGTACCAGCTGTACCAATACCTTCAGAGCAATTCAATTGCCTATGGAAAGCTATATGCTTCATGGCCTTTCTGGCTGATGCAGCTGCATTGCATTCCTCTGCTGACAGTTTTTGAAATATGGTCATAAATGTGCTCTTTGAGCACTGCTCACCTCTTTCACCAGGTGGTCCTTGGTCGCCAGGTGTTCCTGGGAACCCTGGTCTTCCTCCAGGTCCAGGTTCTCCTCTTGCCCCAGCGCTTCCTGGAGGCCCTGGTGGTCCTGGAGGTCCTGGTTGATTGCGGTTTGCATAGTAATCATTCGGGATTTGATTCAGCATGTGATTGAACCGGTTCATTTGGCCTTTAAAGAGAAAGAAAGGGTTTTTTAATCATTTTTCATTAAAATCACACATACACACACCCGCCACCCACTGTCCAAATAGTGGAGAATTGGAACATATGCACAGATTAAGATGAATGCAAGATATGATCATGTAAAATACATGGGGAAGGGGAGGGGGAGAGGGGAGATTCTGGCAGCAGACACGAGTAGATAAAAATTCACAGCCACCAAAACTGAGTTTTGGATTACAACAGCCTTGTTGGATGAGCCCTGCCAAAGAACACTCTCCTAGTCTGCAAGACAGCAAAGGCTAATTCCAAAAGATGATCTGAAATGCAGTTCTAGCCATCAAAAATAGACATTTCTGGGTACTCTGCATTCAAAGAACAGATATTACGGTGGCAGGGAACAGAAGATGAAATTCAGCCCCATGCTGAGGGCTTGCACAAGGGCGATGTATCACTTAAGACCCACTTAAGCTCTGAGGGTGCATACACCTCTGCTAGCCCTGGTCACAGGGGCAAATTTAACTCCCAGAGAATGTTTGTGTTACTCAAGAGAGACAGCTCTGTCCAAGTAAGCAGCAAGGAGTTCTGAAGGGGAGACCCAGCTATTTATTCTTGACTAGAAGTATGGTGACCATGCAGAGGAAGGCTCAGTATAGGGAACCTAAAACAGAAGAAGACATCCTAGTAGTTCCATTACAAGTGACACTGCTTGGGCACAACTTGATATTTTTTGGCTGAACAAAATAAGTATGTCACAATTCCCTATCTATCTGGGGTTACCTCAAAAACAGCAGTATCAGGGTATAAGCAGAACATGCCATATTGCATAAATAACAAGGTATAAGCAAATATTGCCCTGTCTTCCTTGGGGGACTTCCCGACAGCAAACGCTGTGCAGCTGTGCTGTGGAAGAGGTAGAGATGATTTGAGGAAGCTGTACAGGGGGGTTACACTTCCTGTGGAGCACAGAGCTGCACTCTGGGGTTGCATAGGGAGCTTAGAGGATCCTCCACTGAATGAATCATCCAGTGGTCACTCCTGCCTGGAGGTAGGGGCACATTAGGGCTACAGGGTGCTCCATCAGCTTTGGGGATGAAGTAAAAACAAAAACCATTAAAATATTGTTTTGGGGGGCCTGAATTTTGGGACTTAGCCAGTGAAATTATTTCTTCCCTTGCATAACACAATTTGTCCTGTGTGCATCGCTTGCCCAGATAGCATGTGACAATATACTTCAATCCTAATACCTGTAATGCTCCTTCCATTCCAGCCTTGTGCCTTCCATCTCTCAGAGGTGAGACCTGGTTTATGCCAAAATGTGTGGTGGCTTTACGACATGGACAGTGCTAAAACAGGGACATAGCTGACTGTGCAAAATCATTCCCTTTGTGGCATGTGCACGATCTGAATATGGGTCTCCAGAGGTGACCGATTAGTTCATTAACAAGTTAGCCCTTCAGATTCAGGAACTAATTTTGTGGTGCATTTTCCTTCCATCAGATTGGTGGTACAGAAGATAGCAATGACAACACACTGGCTCCTGTTATGCTTTGCAGCCAGGATCCTTTCATCTCAAATTTAAATCATTTTGACTTTTCACAAATGAGCTATTAAGTTAGCCATATGGAAAACAGAACTAGGAAAAGCACAACATTGTTTACCATTTATCAATTGTTCACAGACTTGTCTTGCAACAGCTCGCATCATGTTCTGAGAAGCAATATCTCCCTTAATAATTAAAACAAGTATTATATTAGTACATTGTCTGTGCTTTTAAAAAGCCAGTATTTATTACATTAAAGTAAGTGATAAATAAACTAATTTTAAGGTAGTACTTACTCTGTCACCTTTTTCTCCTTTAATTCCAGGTGGACCCTAAAACAAGTTAATTTCCATTATTATTTAATGCATCTACATATACTGCAGTTTATTGTATAGGAACATGGAAACATAGAGGGATGAAAGAAAATGGAAGGATGAATAGAGAAAAAGAAAACATGCTTTGTAAGTGCAGTCTGGTGCATATATACTACACTGACAGGTGGTTTAGATGGATTCGATAAACGCATCCAGTTGTGTCCTTACATGCACCTGCAATCATGCAGAGCCTGCAATTTTTCATCAGCAAATCAGATAGGTCAGACGTTTCAATGGAAATATTTGTATCCAGTTATTAGCAGATGCAAAACGGTGCCCAAAAAAATAGAGGCCACTTTTTTCTTTTAAAAAAGG
Source organism: Mauremys reevesii (assembly GCF_016161935.1). Classification (NCBI taxonomy): domain Eukaryota; kingdom Metazoa; phylum Chordata; order Testudines; family Geoemydidae; genus Mauremys; species Mauremys reevesii. Next base: position 151,318,890 of record NC_052625.1, on the reverse strand, counting down.
TACTCTGTTGAAAGCTTTCTTGTACTCCAGGTAAACTGTGTCCCTGTCTGTTGAAACAGTATATTATTTCCTCACAAATTCTATCACATTTTTCACTGTATTTGCTGTTGATAGCCATGCTGATTATCTCTCCTTAAATCAGAAATATTGATCTATTCTGATTCTGATAAGTGACTGCAGTACTTTCCCCAAAATTGAAGGCCTGTTTTTTCCATACTTTCCCTAGATGCTTTCTTAAACATAAAAGAGTAACATTATTTTCTTCAAATGTTACTGACTATAAGCAAATTTTTACTTTACTCTTCAATTTGTCTCTGTCCTAAACAAACCTGCTACTACTACACTTTTATTATAAATAATTTACAGTAGAAAATCAACATTGTGAAACTGAGGTTGTAGAAAATGTTAGAAAAAAATGTCACATGATTCAGAGTTAACTTCACTATTGTTTTTATCATGTGCCTCATTCTGGGTCTTTATCCTGTATGGGACCTGATACAGCAGTCCTTTCACAGAAAAGCCCTGTTTACTCCAGTAGGAGTTCTGTCTGGGGAACAGCTGCAGGATTAAGATATTTCACCCAACATTTAGGTCCTGGAAGTGTTATTCTTGAAAGAGTGTTTACCCTATCAGCACAATCCTGCAACTGGATTCTCTTTGAACTTTGTGGCAGGTTCCAGAAGAGAAAGAGCAAAGCAACCATTTGGGTATGTGACTGAACAGACTCTGACAGATTCTGAAAGAAGAAGTCCGAAGGAGAAAGTCAAACTAAACCCAGAGAGACTGAGGGATTATGACACAGAGGGCACACTGTAAGGTTAAAGGCTATGTTCCTAGCAGGGCACCTCTGAAAACAGGGCCATATGATCTGGTTCAGTCTTGTTGCATATATTATGTTACTCTTTAATTGTAAATAGTAATTTCAGTCTGAAACAATGTCCTGCCTCATTCATTAACAAACTAAACTGAGACCAAAGACTGCACATCCAGGAAGGGTAGCTATCTCCTCCAAACCCAGCAGTGAGAAACAGAGTGTAATCCTGCATTGAGGGATGCAGGACTATGGGCAGGAGGTATAGAAGATTGGGAGAGATGGCTTTGAGTACCTATTCTGTTTCCAATGACATCTCCCTTACTAGTTGCTGAATGCTTCTAATCTTACAATATACTACAAATACCTGTTGTAGTGTGAATTGAGCTGTCACCATAATTATTTTCATTTGTCAAGAGCTGTATTTCTTTCGCTGGCAGCATTTTCCCATTTGCATTTGCATTCCATGGTGAGTTTGTTTTTTTTTGGTGTTGGTGTTGTTTTTACAAGAAGCCAACAAGAATGACTGATTATCCACTTGTAAAAACAAATGTTTGAATTGTCACAATTGCATAAAATACACTCGGAGGCCATTTTTAAAGAACACAATTCAGAAAATATATACACATAATTCATTCTGAAAATTAAATTTTGTGTGTGCGTCTCCCATGTAATGTTTTGAGACTTTAGCCTTTTGTTTGCATTCCACTCTTAGCAAATAGAAGGGCCAAGAAAGAGCATGACAGTTTCCTGGGAAAATGTAATTATGATGCTTAGTATGTTGGATTTTGCAGATTTTCACACTAGATAACAATGACCTCACAAAGATGTTTATAGCTGGTTTTGGTCCATCTGACATAATTATGGCCACAAGCTAAATACAGATGCCCATTTCAAATAGGCCAAAAATCAGACACATGATCATTTTAACTATTCGTTTGCTCTCTGAGAAATCTAAAAATCTGGTGCCATTTAAAGCCTTTTTTAAATGTATCCCCAGAGATCAAAAAGAAAAAGCTTGCTTGACCCATGTTTAGTGCAAGAGATGCTTTTGTGTACAGCTCTAGCAATGCACTTTAATCCTAACTGTAACAACCCCCACCAGATTTTAGAAATTTTCAAGAGCACTTTGCTCCCACGGAAGTCAAATAGACATTTCATTGGTGACTTCAGTGGGAACAGAATTAGGGCCAGCGCTGAGTGCTTTTGAAATTCTCACTCCTACTGTCTCATGAGCAGACTGCAAATTTTGCCAAAAGATGCCCAAACTGCAAAGTAGTTCTGAATATAGACCTGCAAATTCCCAAAGGTGACTCATTCAATAGTCTGCTGCTTCACCTAGCTACCATCATCGTTAGTTACATCCTTAGCCCTGGTGCCTTTGACAATTTAATATTTTTAAGCAGCCCATTTATCACTATTATAAAAGCAAATGCTGAATGTAGGCAGTAGCTGATTTTTTTTCATAACATTCTTGTTGTACCCACAAATAACTTCAATAATACACTACCACAAATCATTCCACTGAGGTCACAATAGAGCTGGATATAATTTGAATGCAATAGCAGTATTTCATAAACTTCTTTTGAGATCATAAGGCCTCAAATTAAGGAGTTGGAATGGCTACTTTGAAATGGCATGTGTGGACATGATTCATAGCCGTTGGAGCATGTCATGCCTATAATTTGCAAACGAATAATTGCTTAATAATAAGCACACAATGCATATGATCATGGGTTCAGAGATTAAAGTGTACCTAAGAAAACACTATCACATCAATACTCAAAATTCAAAGCAAACATTGACAGAACAGCTTTGAAGCAAGAATAGTTTGACTCTCGGTTGTGCAGACAATGTTAAAGGCCTGCTAGATACAAAAACAACTCTCACATTTCTCTCATGAATCACATAGGGAAATATTATGGCTTTTTCTACTCCAGTATATATAATATGAATAGCTAGGTAAATAGGGTGCAACCCACAAAGCAACTTAGGCTCAGAGAGTGGGAATGACTCTGTAGCCCAGTGCCTAGGCCCTAAGGTACCCATGTGTGTATGGTCCAGTCCCCCTGCTCCAGTCACTTTTTTGTTATTCATCCATAGTGGAACAGCTTCAGTGGGAGAGACTGAGGGAGCCCCACATCAGAGTGCTCCACAGTTCAGTGGCTGGAGCACTCTACTGAGAGGTGGGAGATCCCTCTTCAACTCCCCTCTCCTACTTGGGAGAGAGGGGGAATTAAACCAGCGTCTCCCAGGTCAGTATGTTAAACACTGGGTTAAAAGTTATAAGATTGGCATCTCCCTCCTCCTCCAGTGGCTGTTTTGTGTGCAGCAAAGCAGGGGCGTAACTCATTCCCACAAGACGCCGCTAAGGCGCCTAAGCCACCTCATTCCAGAGTCCCATTCGTGGACTGCAAGAAGAGATAGGCACCTCCCTGCAGCCCAGATTTCGGTGCCTATCTCTGAGCGGAACAGGGCTTAGCCCACACCCCTCTGGTTGGCATCTCTCATTGGCTAGTTTAGGAGGCTCTGCACCAAGCATGCCGGCTTTTGAGGATCGCAATCTAAGGAGCCTATCTCTCCCCATTCATTGTATAGGGAGCCTAGGCACCTAACTCGGCTTTGTGGATCACAGTGTTGTCTCTGTGATTTCATAGGTGCCTACAAGTTAGGCTCCGTGGCACTCACCATTGCAACACCCAACCTGGATCCCACCCAGAATTCATCACAAATAATTTTATTCAATGAATTTAGTTTCTCTTTCTGTTTGCGAATTGTCAGCATGTTGCTATTTTCTGGAAATGAATTTATTTATACCGGTACCTATTTGCTGAATATATTTGTGTAAATATTTCTTCGTCTGTAACATTCTTAAGCTGCTTTGATTGGAAATATTGTCACATAGTGTGTCTCAGTTCCCTGATTAAATGGATGCACATATGAATTAAAAATTCATTTTCGTCAATTATCCTAGCCACTTTCTGACCATATTCTCTAATGTTTGCTTAAAATTAATTGTTCCATAGAGCTCATTTGCTGGAGTGTCTACAAAACATGAAAACAGAAAAGAGGGCAACCAATGGAAGCAAACTTCAAATGCTCCCATGCTGCATGCTATATGCAGAAATATTTTTGCAGTGCAGTGCCGCTCAAACAAAAAGAAACGTCTCAAGGCTCACATCAGCCAAAAGCCATGTTAGCTGGTTGAAAAGCTTTTTTAAAAGGGCATATTGCATCACTGGTTTCTAAGCAACAACCTGTCCATTGACTTTGTTGGAGAGCGTTGCTCCAATACAAAAGGCAAGATATTCCTCAAAGATATTTATTGCCAGCAAAATTTCGATAGCTGAGAAACATCAAAAGCATTAATCTCGCCAATGCAAATGGATCCTTTCTCTCCTTTCTCATTAATGAGAAAGTGCATTAGTCAACTTTCAAAACTTCACTGAAGCTGAATGATCCTGAGTCTCACATCAGCAACCTCGCAAAGGAAATACTCTGATTTTGATTTGTAAATGATGCAAAGGGTTGTAATTAATACAGTTGAATACTAAAGACAGACCTGCCTAAACAATAAACTAATTTTCCATTGGGATGTTTGAGACTACTACCCGTTCAACAACACAATTGCCTTTTCAATTACTGAGTGAAGCTTGTCCATTTGTGTCCTCATCCAACTTAGCGACATTCTGTTTAGATTTCACTTTATTTTCTTTTAATGGAAAAAAATGTGCACTTCAGCCAACTGCTTGCCAGAATGTTGAGAGAAAACGGCTGCTGCCACCATTCTAGTTTGTTGACCTCCTGTGATGAGGATGCTTGGGGTGACTGAGAGGCAATGTTAGCTTTTGCTTTATCTGGGACTTTTTTGAGCAGTGGGGTGAAGGCTGGAATTGTGGCAAGACTCCGCAGCTGAGAAAGGATAAGCCAAGAAATATACTTTAAAAGACAACAGGCTTGATTGCTCTCCCCGGAAGATCTTCCCCTACTCGTGTGCTGTCTCAACGGGACCATGCACCGAAGTGAATAAAATCTGAGGCTGCATTTACTCCTGAACAGAGTTCCATTACACATACTGTGCAACCCCCTTTAAAGAGGGTCCCAGGGCTAGCCACAGCATGCTAGGTCCCTGGAAGGATCTCTCCATTGCAGCTCTATATAGAAAACATAAATGACTTCTTTATTCTTAACAGTTAACAGATGCCATAGTGCTCTGATTCTTTTCTTCTCTTCCCTTTTGTCTATTACTGATCTAAAATCCCACTTTCTTTTCTTTTGGGAGTACTTGTTAGCAAATTATCAAGGTGAAACTTTGCAAATCTATGAAAATTCAAATAATGCTTCAGAGAACAGCTTGACTTGGTACTAATGTGCATTGAAGTACAAAACCTTTTACAGCCATGCTAATGCGTTAAGGAACGTCTGCGATCTACTTGAATTTGCAACGTTTGTAAGAGCTGCAATACATTTATTGGCTAAAACTGAGGTGGCCAAATGTATAACCCTGATGTCAACACTCACTGGTAATTTGCCAGGAGCTTGAGGGCTGCATATAATTTGCATTTAACTTTGTATACTTTTCGCATAGGGTCATAATATTTGAGTATATTTGCATCTTCTCTGGTAAGGGCCAGTTCCCGCCACTCTTACTTACACTGAGTGTTACCTTACACCACATACCACTCAACAGGAGCAAAAATGACAAGATCTAGTCCTATGTGAAGAGAAGTTATTTGCTCCTCGAGTTCACCAACAGCTGCGGGCAGGTGACCAGTTCTCTCCTGGACCTGCAGTTACAAATACCAGGCAGGCCTGGACTACATTTCAGGACTTTGCAGGCTGTACTTGGCCCTTGGGCTGCACCTTTGGCACTTCTAATGCAAAACACAAACTTAAATGTCGAAATCCTGTCTACCATGAGTCTCACAAAACATCTGCACAAAGCACAAGCCAGAACTCCTGCTGGGATCTGTTCTGAAAACATTTGAAACACTAGATGCGATGTCGTGCAGTGTCACTTCACAGGAAAGTGGGAAATTTGAAGCAAATTATACTTTCAAATGGCATGAACTCCGGGATTAGTGTTTAGAAGTACTTAAACAGTACTTGTACTTTCTGAATTTATACAGATTTGGCTAGATTAAGGTTATTCCTGCACGGGTCAGGGCATAGATAGCCTCTCTCTTCTTTTGAGTGCCTGTACAAGGACAGACACAATGTTGGCTTTTGTGCTCCTGGCCTGTTAGGAGGAGGGGTGGCTAGCACCGATAGCAGAACTAAAAATAACAATAGTCCTTTATTTGTTCAAAGCATTGGACAGACAAACGAATCCTCACAACTCCCCAGCAAGCTGGTAGGTTAGGTAGCATTAATTGCATTTTACAGAAGAAGAAAGCTGAAGTGACTTCCCAATGCCTCACAGAGACTGAGCCAGCATCAGAATACACGAACACCTAACTTTTCGTGCCTGTGCGCATTCCGCCAGACCATACACTCCGTGAGGATGGAGAACTCTGCCCCTTTCCAAACTGGCTGGCACAAGGGAATGAATCCTGCACGCTTTCAGAGACATCACAGCTCCTGTTCTGGCTGATTCAGCTCAAATGTTTCCTGGGACCACGCTACTTCTGCTCCCTCCCTTCCAATGTGGGGCCGTGGCTGTCAAAGCCTCAGTAGAGCCCGCAGTACTTAAATAATGTTTAAATCGTGTTGTTAAATCACAAACACTTGCAAACCACCAGCAATCATATAACATTATCAAAGATTTTCCACTTTCAGCATTATACCACTCTTTACTATAAAAAAAAACCCAATTTCCAGTAATTCTGCTGACCTAGCTCTTGATGTTTACACAGTGTAGAAATATATGTCTTGGCACATATAGACTGTGCTTTTTTTTCAGTAGACACCAGTAACCACAGTTTCCAGCCCCAACTATTAAAATGAACAGAAAGATGTACTATAAAATAAAATTGTTTAAAATTAGGTTTGTGGCCTTAGCTCAGCTTCGATGTATTTACCACTTTCATGAACATACATGAGACAAATATTTTAAAGCCAGAGTAAGTCGCATATTTATCTGCAGCCAGAGTATGTTACAACTGATACTGTAAATATAAATCATTCTCTCACTTGTGGCCCACGATCTCCTGGTTTCCCTGGTTTTCCACTTGGACCTGCTACTCCTGGAACTCCTGGAGTGCCCTAAAACAGAACGACATACAAAGGAATGCTAAGAAACAACGTTAGTGGCTGAGCGTAACTGGTTCTGAAATCTGCCACAATGGACACAGCTACGCTGTACAAAACAAACAAACAAAAAACGATGGCAGCCAGTACGTGAGCTTGGGTCAACTGACTCGGGCTCATAGGGTGGGTTTCTGAGCCCAAGCGGGAATATGTACACTGCTATTTTTAGTTGACCCAGGCTCTGAGACGCATTGCCGTGGGTTTTTGTTTGCAGTGTAGATGCACCCAATATACGTAAGTGAATAGCACGTTTAAGAGAAAATTATTCTTATCCCTAACATAGAGCCAGAATTGCAATGGCATTTAGGTGCTTAAAGATGGAGATAGGCACCTAGTGGGATTTTCAAAAGCACCCAGGTGCCGCAGGCTTCGTTTTTATTCAGGGTTTCCTGAATCAAGATCACATGATTTGGTCCTATTGTAGTTCTGTGATTTGTGCAGAAGTCATGACCATGAGTCTACAACATTAACTTCAGTGATTTTTTGGTAGATTTGAACAAATGAAAGACCAGCACATTGTCCAATACAGCCACCAATATGTGCTATAAAGTTCAACATTTTTAATTGGTCATAACTACTCAAATATTCTTCTACTTGTCCTAAAGTGATAATTTTTCATAATTATTGGGTCTATAATTACCTGATCCAGTTTCTGTATATTGTTTTCTAACCCAACAGTAATTAAGGAATAAGTAAAGTTCATGAAAGTCAATTGAGTAACACCACTATGAAAACAGAATCAAGCCCTAGTAGTTGTGTATCATTTTTAAATTAAGAGTTTGCAAGTTTTAAACAACTTCTCCCCTTCTTCCCTTTCCAATAGTTTTCAACATCATAATGTTCATTTGATATGTTTTTTCAAATATGATAAAGGATTCATTTGATGGAGTTCAAAACCAGCATAGTGGAATTCTCTCCTTTTTGGGTTATATCTCTTGGTTCATTCTATGCTGAGGTATTATATTTACCGCTGATCCAGGTGGGCCTCTGGGTCCTGTGGCACCATCTTTTCCTGTGAAACCCTATTCCAAAAATGAAAATATTTACAGATTAATAAGGACAGGCCTAAGGCTGCAGCAATCTTCATTTAAAACTAGTGGCCCTTAAAGCTATGTATAATGGTGCTACTCATAATTAATGCTAAAATGTATGTATAATTTAATGTGTCCGTTATTTAAATATGCACCATTGCTATTGCCAGTTAAATAGCTCATTGGCACAGTTTTACTCAAATTAAGAGAGCCTCAGGCTGCTGACTCACTGAGGGTGGAGTGCCTGTCTCTCAAACACAGCCATATAATGATTAGAAATCTGCTGCCTCCTTCCCAGAGCTGGTATTGGAGGCTCAGCCCAAAGTGACTGATGAGCTCAATCAGAAAGAAGAAAGGGGCCCATTAGGTCAAAGATTCCTCCTTATTGCCCCACTTTGATAAAGCAAAGCCCTGCTCATGGAGAGGATTAAGCAATGCAGAGAATAAGCTTCTAAAATGATAAAGGAAGCAGCTTCTGAATGGTCTTGAGAAGTCCCATCTAAACAGCCTAACACAGCAGTTCTCTAACTGGCTGTTAACTCCCAGTGATCAGAGGTCAAGCATAAAGGGACAAATCCTGCCTTAACAGTAGATTCTGTACATGCACATCCCCCATGTTGTGGACATGCCATTCCATGGGGCTCCCTAACAACAGCAGACAGAATGTGGGAGGGGACCAGGATATTAGCAGGGTCAGAGGAGCCCTGCTCACTGGATCTCTCATTCTCTCTGCATAGGAGTCATAGAGCCCAATCCAGTCAGTGAATTTGAGTAGCCTCTGCACAAGTTCTGTGGCTGTTTTATGGCCCATGGGTGAAGATTTCCTCCCCACAATCTTCCCGGTCCCCACCAAGCATCTTTCCTGAGTCTTGCTGGACTCTGGGCAGAGGACTTGTTTCTAAAAAAGGAAGAAGCTGAAAAACAGAAAGCAGTGCTGGAGTTTCATGTGCTACAGAATAGAGCATGGCTTGTGCCATAACACTGTAGACTGAAGAGACCTTACCCTGTCACCTGGTGGTCCCACTGGGCCAGGTGGGCCAGACAATCCTGGGGTTCCCTATGGGAAAAAATAATGAGACATTCACACAAGACAGAACACGTACTTGAGCTGTACTAAATACTCCTATGGCAACAAGACCAGCTGTATTTTAACAATGCAATGCACTTTATTATTTATCACGTTTTTCCTTACTTCCCTTAAAAAATGTGCTTTACATTTTCAATCCTATTACCAGAATATAGATCTTTTTCAAAAGCCTCTCCAGCCGTGGCTTACTAATGTTGACTAGTTATTAAACACTTGGTACTAAACTCTGGTTATAAGACAATCCTCTATCAATTCGGTTGTTGTGCAGTCTCTCTTTATTATCCCGTTTTCCCATTCCCACTAGTCTCCGCCTGTTCTATTTTATAATTAGCTGTTGCCACATTTTATATTCTTTCTTAGTATTGTAGCTTCTGTGTCAAGAAGAAACACTTGAAGGTAGTTACAGAAGGCTTCATGGGAACTGAGGACCTCCCAGGGCCTCAGCACCTTGCAGGGTCAGGCCCAGAATTACAGGAATTAGAGATGTCTTCTGGTCCATTCCAGGCATTTTCTACTGCCTGAGTGAGTGTTTCAGATAATACAAATAGTATAGGCTGTATACTATCCTCAATTTACACAAAGGGTTCCTAATTATGTAAACGCATGGGCAGACTGAGGCTCATATATCAACAGTATACATATGGTCCACAGCTGTCAAAACAAGTCATAGTCCCAAAACTCCCCCTGAAAACAAATCCCTGAAAAAGACAATAGACGTGTTCTTGATGTTTGATTATTCTATGCATTCTTAGTTGTTCTCCTCTTCTAAACTTAATCCCACATTCAACATGGAATCATTGCCCTTACATATATGTACAACTGCAAACAAGCTGAATTTAACATTGATTTCTCTATTTATTTATTTTCTCTTATTCACATTTTAAATGGTTTCATATTTCCTATAATTCAGATTGCTAATGTTACCCAGCACATATCCTATGCAATAAACAGGGAGCAAAAAAGTTCTATTCACAACACTGAGAGTTGTATGAAAAGTGTCCATGCATCACTGTAGAGGCAAATGACATAAAAAATTAACTTACTGATCGGCCTGGTAGCCCTGGTTCTCCAGCATCACCTTTCATTCCTTGGCGACCCTATAATCATCACAAATTGGTATTAGGAATACAATTTCATGACTCGGGGCTGGTCTTCACTATGGGGAGACTGATGCTGCTTCAGTCGATACAGCAGAGGTTGATTTAGCGGGTCTAGTGAAGACCCGCTAAATTGACAGCAGAGTGTTCTCTGGTTGATCCTGTACTCCACCTCTCTGAGAAGAGTAAGGGATGTCAACCGGAGAGCATCTCCCATCGACACAGCACAGTGAAGACACAGGGGTAAGTCAACCTATGTACATGGACTCCAGCTAGCTGGAGTAGTGTAGCTTAGGTTGACTTACTCCGGAAGTGAAGACAAGACCTCAGAGTGACATTACAATGTTTTGTTCTGGAAACAATTTCATCAATGACAAGTTCCAAGCAATATGTTTCTTTGGTGTTTTCATACTTCAAAGTCTTTCAAATTGCCTGGGACAAAACAAAAATATTTATCACATTCCACAAACACAAGGAATGCATTTAGCCTTCCATGCTCTTTGGCATCCATGGGCCATCCTGATGAAGTTTTTCCTTCAAGCATACACGAAAACCATATATTGACCTTCCATTTGGTCCTTTCCTAAAGGGAATGTGGATCTAATTTCTACCATCATGTCTTTTTGGTTTTCTGTTTTGAATTAGGCCATTTATAAATCTATAAGAATGAGAAGATGAATTGTCTATTGAATGTAAAGTGTGTTTTCCAGTTAGAAGCCAACTTTGTTAATATTCCTAATGAGGAATAACACTTAGCCATATAGATTGGTACAACATTCCAGATATCCCTAATATACTCTGATAGGAAACAGCAAGTTAAGACAGAATAAGATCTTCTCTGGCTACATGATGAAGTGACCAAGGCAGTAGTAGTGTCAGGATGCTGTGTGGTCACTTAGGGCTATATTCTGCTCTCTGACCAGTGTGAATCTAGGGAAAGTCCACTGATGTTAATGGAGTTACTTTAGATGTTCATTAATGTAAATGAAATCAGAAGTTGGCATGGATATCTGTATACAAGAAAGGAACAGCACCAACAAAGCACTAAAAGAACATAAGACCAAGCTTTAAAACTTGGATGCCTAAATTTAGGCACCCATTACCTGCTTTACACTTCTAACTGCTGATTTAGTTACCTAAAGAAAGAAGCTAGATATATAAATCACTGCAGATGTGCATAAATCTGTGAAAAAGCTTAGCTGTGACTTCAGGTGCTTAACTTCCCAACATCCAACTTTGAAAATTTGAGTCTTAGAGTCTGAAGGTCTGGACAGTGTATAGAAAAGCAGTAAAACAAACCAGTGCAATACACCACACACCACTTCATATATAATCCCCAAGACTGTAGTACATGTAACACTCAGGGTAAAATAATGTGACATTTTAAAGGCAACCAACTTTTGAGCTACAGGGCAAGAAGAAATGACAAAACATGATGGTCAGAGACTTTCGGAGACCACTCCCATGATGTATCAGTTCTCTGTCTCCACACAGTTTCATTCACAGATACAGAATGGTTACTCACTGGTTCTCCTGGAATTGAAAGTCCATTCATCCCTTGTGGACCTGGTGGACCCTGAGGACCCGGTGGACCTGCCTCACCAGGAAGACCAGGTGGTCCCTTAAAACACAAAATTAAGAAGATATTAAACCATGGTTTCTTTCTAGAGTTGCAGCTAGAGGATTTGTATGGACATGCACGTGGGACAGGCCAGCAGCATGGGGTTAGTTGATACTTGAACAACATTTGAACTTGCAAGTCCTTATTCAAGCCGTACTTCCATCATTATCCACAGGAAGGTTGATGCTGCTACCCTAGTAAGGACTGCAGGATCAAGCCAAGAAACTATACTCATGCTGCCAAATGCATAGAGATATAGATATCCACTACTTCTGGAGAGGAGAGTGCCCCAGAGAGTGACTTCCTGCCTCCTCTGACCCCCTAGAGAAGGGGAATCATGAGGCAGAGTTGGCATTCCCAACTTTCCATGGCTCCTACCATTGATACACATGATCTGGCTCCCCTATGCAAAAAGCAGAGGACAACAGGATCCTAGGACACACAGACCAGATACACATCCTGCTTCCCAACGTTCTTCTATATAAATAACATCCAGACTTATCCCTACTCAGAAAACCCTTAAACTTGGGTACTTGGATATATTAGTTTACTGTAGACTTTAACATCCAAATTTCATGTGATGTGCATATAAACTTAGAAATGCATTCCAGAGAGATACTTACGGCAGGTCCAGTCAAACCCCTTTCACCTCTAGGCCCCTTAGTGCCTGGACCACCCTAAAATAGACATTTGAAAAGAAAATAAATATACACAGTGAGGGAAGGAGAAGATAACTTGTACAGGTGCAAATTATCCATCCCCACGATAAAACTGACCAGCTGAGCCAAGGTTTCAAGCAAGAACAAAGTTCTTATATGAACAGATCTTGGCATGCTTGGTGTTCAAAGAAGCACTAATGCAGGAGTAAGAGCTGCATCAGGACCCAAATCAGCAATAGCCTCACTGATCTAGAGGACCCATGTTGATGCTCAGGAAATAGGGAATTTATGCTCTCCAAGCAGCACTTTGTGGACTATGAGCCCCATCTGTCTCCATGTGGGGATCATAGAAATACTACAGACTGGGAATTGCAGTACCCCTGAGGACCAGCTTCTGAAGGAGTGAGGAGAACTAACATGAGACAAAGAAGGCTGGGAGTAGGAGAGGGTTTCTGTGTTGCCGTTCCTCATTGACCTCAAAGAGGTGGAATGGCCCATTCTCCTGTCCCAACTGACAGCTCCATTTGAAGCTGTTTGTTACCTGGGATTACTGTTTTGACCATACAGCCCCTTCAAGGCTCTCTGCAACTCAATGCACAGAGATGGGAATGTTCTGAGCATGCACAGGGCCTCTCTGGTGTCATCCCCAAAGACTGAGTGGGCAATCACGGACTCAGGAGGAGCAATCACTCCATGGCAGCCATGAGGTTTGGATCCCACTCAGGATACCAGGGTGAACTCTGACTATGGAATCAGCTCCTGCCAGCTCTGCTCAGTGGAGCACAGTGCATCTTAAAAGAAGCTTATTTCAACCTTTGGTCCTTTTGAGAGAGTACGGTTTACTTTCAAAACTAATCTCAAAGAGCACTGAAAGATTGTTTGAAAGGGCCAACATTTCTCTAGGGCCAGAGAGACAGGATTAAAAAAAGAACTAGATAAGTTCATGGAGGATAGGTCCATCAATGGCTATTAGCCAGGATGGGCAGAGATGGTGTCCCTAGCCTATGTTTGCCAGAAACTGGGATAGGGCGACAGGGGATGGATCACTTGATGTTTACCTGTTCTGTTCATTCCCTCTCGGGCAGCTGGCATTGGCCACTATCAGAAGACAAGATACTGGCTAGATGGATCTTTGGTCTGACCCAATACGGCTGTTCTTATGACAGGTATCCATGTTTCTTAATGAAATTCAAATAACACCACCACCATAGTTATTTGGAGAAAATGTAAATAAAAGAATAAAGAAGGGAGCTCCTATCTCAGTCTCTGACTCACACAAAGCAGGTGCAATTCCATCAATCGAATTTAGAGCTCAATAAAGACAGAATGTGAATTTACCACAGTCCTGGATCAAATCCCACATTGACTTGTAAATGTGATAATCCAACCTCATGCTTTTACTAGTTAAGAAATCAACAGTACTGCATAGTGGACGTTTCTCAGAGTGATTGCAGACATAGCAGAACTTCATTTTATGGGGAAGGGGGAACTGTATTGTTTAATGCACTGCACAGTGCAAACTGTACTTCTAGTTATAGTGAACCTTTGCTTATATTCTTCCTTGAGAGTAATGACATAACTGATTGGAGCTGTACTGCCCAACCCAGCTCTGCAGACACAAAGGTTACAAGTCCCCTCCTTAAACGCTGCCATGTAATGCTTATGATAGGCCACCCACCCCCATCCCTCCTGAGCCCTGGGATGGAGTCTGGGAGCACTGAACTCCTTGAAGTCAATTGGATGGGTTCTCTCTAGCGACTGATGAGCAGCTGGGACGATCTTAGAAGGGCTGCAAATTCCTAATACAGCATTCTAGGCTGATAACTTCAAAATGAGAGAAGGGCCATGGGGCTGAAGATAATCCTTCACACACAGCCCTATCGTTAATCTCCCCATCCACAAAGAGGTAACCAACTTCTTTCCTCAACAAAGTAAAAAATGGATAAAATGCTGACTCCATTTAAACCAGTGCTCTTTGGATAAAATCCTGACTCCATTTAAATCAGTGGCAAAACACCCATTGATTTAAGGGGGGCAGCATTTCCCCTCTTCCTTCAGAAGTTCTGAGGGACTAAGTGTGGCCACAGGGTTGCATTAACCTCTGCAGGCCTATTGCAGAGAGAATGACTCAGGGATCTGAAGAAGGCTGTTTGGGAAAGAAGTGTGGTGAACTCACTTGCATCAGCTGCTCATTTGCATTGTCCCATCCTGAAGGGAGGCTCCAAGGATCCTCACTGCAGAGCAGGTACAAAGCCCCTCTACATCACCGCCAGTGAGGAAAAGGCCAATGCAGAGTAAAAGTAAATGGCACTAATGCCCAGATGTTTAAAGGTTTTTAAGTATTGCTGTGCTCAGCATTGCAGTGCATTAGGAGCCTAAGCCCTCATTTTCAAAAGGGATTCAGGCACTTAGGAGCCAAAATGCCATTGATTGTCAATATGATTTTGACTCTTAAATGCCTGAATCCCTTTTGAAAATGAGACTCATGCTTCTAAAGCTGTTAGGCACTGCAACACTCAACACAGCCAAGCCTAAATTCCTTTACAAATCTGGGCCTAAGAATCTACTTCACCTCCTATTGCGCATAATACATGGCTAAGAGATGACCTAATAAATGACCGCCCAGGCCTTGAAGACAACTATATTGCTCCTGTGTTATGACATTCCCCTCTGACTTACAAAGGTAAATTCTCTCTATCTAACTGAGCCACCATATATTCTCTATAGATACTTGTAAGTGCAAAGTGGAGGAAGATTTGCCTTTTGTTGGATCAGGTTCTGTCTCCCTTACTACTCCTCGTTGAGTAGTGTCTTACTCCACAGGTAAACATATTGACTTCAGTGGGGCTACTTGAGAAGTAGCATACTACTCAGAACAGATAACAGTTGTAGAATCTCACTTGTGTTTTAAACTCAGAAAAAAGGGGAACGGGCTAATTTAAATGGTGACATGGATCTGGTGATCCCGAATTTCTTCCTCGTTGATGTTTGTACATCTGACAAAAACCACCCCACGGTATGGCACTCATGAGCACAGCTGACATTTCCATGTAGTAAAGGAACACCAGGAGATCAAATGCAAGGGTTCTGTGAGGTCCAGATTGAGGTGCATTAACAGAGCATTATGGAAATGCTTCTTTGATTTCTGACATTACTGTCTTTCCTTATTTTAAGAAACACGTCCCCTAAGTTTAGAAAACCAGACAATTTCTCTGTACTAATAGCTGCTTACAGCAGGTCCAGGAGGTCCCGGGGGTCCCACGCTGTCTTGTGTACATGTACAAGCATTTGGAAGAGCTGGGCATTTTGCTTCATCCCTCTGAAAATTCAAGCACAATCATCACACACTCTCTTTAAAAGGAAGCTATTAGATGGTGGTGTTTTTTTCCCCCCACAGCAATAACAAAAACAATCTCCAGAACCTAAGAAGAAGAAACTCTATTTTGAAGTATAACAGAGTTCAACAGAAAAATAGTAATTTCCAAGATTTCCTACTGTGTTTTTCAGATTTGTTATTAGTTTATTTCCTCTAGGATCTTCTTAAAGCAATGCTTGTGTTCTATGCTTGTGTTCTAATATTTACAACAGCGGAGGGACAGGAACACACATTGGTGCACAATCTTTATTGTGTTCCATATGCTCTAATTCCAAATTCTCTTCTATTCCCTCCCCAAGACAGAAAATATTGTATTGGACAATCAGCTAACAGACAAAAATAAATGGGATTTTTTTTCAAGTTCAATCCTACAACTATTTTAATACAAATGAATGTGGACATGACGTACATAATAGCAAGGAAGTTAAATATTATTGCAATTTAGAATATATTTCTGACTCTGTCTGATACTTGTCCCATCATTCTTGAGCTGAATCATTTCAGCACATTCTGAACTTATTCTTTCCTACAGAAGACATTGAAATACAGAGCTGTGCATTGCCAGCTTTGACAATTGTGATTGACATAGGCTCATAGGTATGAGGCATAATAGCTGGCTAATATTAAAGTTGACAAGTCTTTTATGAATACTATTTCCTGAACAGGATCTGGTCCACTTACACTTACCATTGAAGGAAGATCACAGCATCTATCACGGCTAGTCCAAACTGCATTACATACTATGTCAAAACTCTGGATTTCAAACTGTAAAAGAAAGGAAATTTCTTTTATTCCTTGATGCATTAATTATAAATGTTTCAAGAGAGAAGCAGAGCCTAATATGAATAAATTTAAGAATGAAACATCTACAGGATGCTCCATTTTGTACATAGTTAATATACTTCAATTTTACTCTGCTATTTTTGATAAGAATAAAAGAAAAAAAAATGCTGAAAACACTAAAACATTTCATTAATACCAGGAACTACCCCAAGGACCGATGCTTCTGTTGACCTCCTGCTCCTGTTCTGGCGCAAAAGGTAACTGAATACACAAATATTTCACAACACTTAATGAAGAATGCAATTTCTACATCTGCTAAATGCCTGTACGTGTCAACATGGAATCTGGCCTGAGAACATCTGGAGTAACTTTACGGACTGCAATCCCTGGGTTGTACATTAACCCAGATCCATGTGTGAAACTGACATCAGTGGGGAATAGTTTGGAAGGAAGACTAAGGGAAGAAGATGGCCATTAGATAGAGCTGCAGGATGACAGCAGTTTCTTCTCTTTCACCTATGAGCCCTCATCCTGCAATCTCATCCCCACAGGCAGACTCAGGTGCCCACCAGAAACCCATTAGGGTCTGCAGATGAAGATTAGACTGATGAATTAAGGCCCCTATGAAACCCAAATAGTAGTATTGATCATCCACGACATATATAGCGAGCCCCCGTTGTACCAGGACAATTGACATAACTTTCATAGCAGCAGCAGTTGTTCAGCATAGATTATAAAGCCAGAAGGGACTTCTGTGATTATCTAGTCTGACTTCCTGTATAACAGCAGCCATAGGACTTCCCAGAATTAATTCATCTTTGAACTAGAGCATATATTTTAGGGAAAAAACCAACCAATCCTGATTTTAAAAGTGCCAGGGATAAGTTGTTCCAATGGTTAAGTACCCTCACTGTTAAAAATTTGCATTTTATTTCTAGTCTGAATTTATCTAGTTTCACCTTCCATCCACTGGATCTTGTCAGACCTTTGTCTGCTATAACAGAGCCCTCAATTATCAAATTTCTGAATCATGTAGCTTAGTTCTTGCAGTACAAAAAATTTACAAAATTTGTACAAGATCTGGTGCTACAATTGGTCTTTTACTGGTCCATTCAAGTCCTTTTATTCAGAAAATCAAAATTTATCTAGAATTCATGAAGATGTTTTGAGTTAAGAAATAAATACAAATGTATTGCTTACTGTTGCTGATTTCCGATCACCTTTCAATAGTTTGCCAAGTATTTCAAAGCCATCAGTTGTGATGTTTCCAGACTCCTTAATTGGTTTCTCCATTACTTCACTGCAATCAATGTAAATCTTAACACTTGTTGAGGTTACAACAATATGAACCTAACAAAAAAGGGTATAAAAAATAGCAATGTAACTAAAAACATGTGAATATACTTGACCTTTAATAGTGTTTACCTTTTTATGTCTTTTTATATTATTTTTGTTCCCTTTCCAGGAACCTAGTTTCTAAGGGGGAAAGTGCTAATTTCAGGAAACTATAGCACCTTATGGCTGCTTTAAAACAAGTTGAACATTTGGCAAAATGAATACACAAGTAAAATCAAGGAGTAAAAGAATAGTATCATTTAAACCATAGAACTACCATGAGCAATTTACATGAGTTTTAAAAGCTTGAATAAAAAATACTCTAAAACAGAAAGAAACAAGCTAACAAAGAACAGAACTGAAAGAAGTAAATGTAACTTCTCTTGCTGTAAGAGCTGGGACCACACAAGAGGTTTATGAGTCTGCTACTGATGTGTAACTAATAGACCTGATCTGATAGTTGAGACAGTAGATTGTTTTAGATCCAGAGATCCGGGGTTCAAGTCACACAGATGAGTCAGGCAGGAGTGTCGTTACATGATACATGAAGACCCAGAAGGGAGAAGAAAGTGGGGTGGGGACAAAAAACAAAGCAAACATACCAGATCCACCAGAGAATAGAAAACTGGAAAGAAGAGAAAAGGATAAATGAAAAGTAGTGGAAAGAAGACTGGCCAAAAGAAATGAAAGACATGAGCAAAGGAAACAAGGCTACTGAGAAAGGAGAATGAAGTCTGTTAAGGAAATCAGGGGTAATTAAAGGGGGAGGGAGAAAGATATGTAAAACACACTGTAAACATACTGATTTGTCCTGTTGTGACTGTACATGGTTAAGTACCAGATTATGCCTGGATAAAATAAAAGGATGTCCCGCCTCCAAAATATTCAGTACTTTACAGCTTGGTTCCACTCCGGGACTATATTTACCTATGGACCAGTTGGGTCAAGCCCTGGCACAACAGTAAAGGGGACACAACATCCAGGAAACAAGTGATAGAAAGAAAAGGGACACAGATGAGCTGTCAGAAACACGTTTCTTTTTTATTTCAACTTGACTTGCTCTTGAATTTTTCTGTAACCAACCAGAAGGCTCTCTGATCACGAGGATAATGTGTCCACTGTTGCCTTATTTATATATGAATTTTTGCCTATTTACAGAATTTGGCCAATTCTGGCCAGAGGTCAATAATTTTAGTCCTGACCTAGGGCACCAGAACAGTTTCACAGGTCCTAAATACTCTGCCTGTTAAATATCACCATTTAGGAGAGCTAAGAACAGGAGCAGACAATTCTTGAAGTATATCTATTTATGCTCAAATTTTCAGTTTATCACATCACATCCTGTACAAATAACAGATCAGTATTTGGTGATTACTTTAAAAAGTCTGGCATAAAGTTGAAAAAAACAGAAACTCTTTTGAATGTCTTCAGTCAACAAGTGACTGACCAATCTCCTGAAAATTAGATTTTTTTCATGCTAACTATTTTCCATGTAGAGTTGTCTCCAGGACATTAGTTTAGCTTATCTAAAACCCTCCAAACATTACATATTACTGTATATAATTAGAATTAAGACTTTACAAACTGCCATAATTCAGTTAGTTTCATGATCTAATACTACATGTACTATGAGCTTTTTGTTAATTTTCCCAATTTTGTGTGTTAATCAAATGAAGAACTTTTGCAAAAAAAGAATAAGAGTGTAATCCAGCATGCCAAAAATGTGTTATGTCCAGATAACTGGGCATAAAGACCTGGATGGTGATGAAACCTCCCATAACAAGAAATTTCAGGCATTATGACAAGATCCTAAATTCATTCTCATTTAGTATATGAAACACGATTAATGTGTCATAGCAGCTTTTACCAAACAATGTTATATTAAATTTAACCATGCTATAGATATGTTTTACTTGAACTAAAATATACTTAAAGTGTGCACATATTTTTCACCTACACCCAAAGCCTATCTGCATAGCAGTTAAGAGTTACACTGTACTACCTAGTTACAAACATGAATTATAAGAGATGGGTCTAAACCAGAACAATGTATATGAATGCCAACATACTTTGGAAATGTTCATATCAGTGCTGTGCTACTTAAACTCCATCAAAAGTAGGAAAAACACCCTAGGGTTCCTTTCAGTTTTAGAGTGAAAATTTAATAAGGTCTCCCACAGACACTTGCGAATCCTCTGCAGGTCATCACTAGTTTAAATCTGAATCTGAACCCAGGCTTGAATTTCACAGATCAACCACATCTGTAATTAAAATGTTTGCACATTTACCTAAAGTTGATCGTAAATATAAGATATGTCAGTTCATTGGTTTGAATTCTTTTTTGGTTTGAATTCACATCCCCCACTTTAAGAGAAACGTTCCTTCCAATTTCTAACCAACTAATGTAAAACATCATTTCTGACTAAGTTCAGTTGCCATATCTGGCACTGAAGAGTTACAAAAAATATATTCTTTGCAGTAGCGTGTGTCTGCATGGACCATACTAAAAGAAAATTGATGATCTTTGTTAGCTACAACTAATCAACAGACTATGTAAACTATTGTTCCATTAAAAAGCTACACATCATAAGAAATAAAGTGTATTACGAAGTTCTCTGCAGTCAACTTCTGGAAGACTGTAATCTAAAAGACAATCTAGCATAGTAAAAAGAAAGAACAACAAAAGATATCTGTCTCTCCAAGAGGTTTAGATGTAATTTTAATGGCTCTATCCAGGAGCCAATATTTTTCCTAAGGGACTTGCCAGATTCAACAGCCTTCATCATAGCCATGCTACACAAAGCCTACAAATATGCCAAAGTGAATTTCCCCTGTACCGCTAGCTGTAGGTTAACTGCTTTTCACTGAATGAATCTGTAAGTCATCAAATGAAAACCACAAAAATGTTTGATATTCTGGAATACATTTGGTCATGTTTTAAAGATGTGTCATCTTTTTCACACTGGATGGCAAAAAAATTCTAAAGTACATTTTCCAATGTGTTCGAAACTGCTCCCACCCCCAAACCCAAGACTTTCAACTAGCTGAAACTACAGATATTCGTTACTACAAAATACTCATGTTTATCACAATGGCCTAGGGGACAGCCCAAACTTTCAGATAATTGGGTGTTCAGATAAACGGATGTTATTTCAACTAGCGTAGGACTATGTGGTGGACACACGGTCGATTTGGCTAACTAGGATTTCCACATACAGGGCATTCAGACAGCTGGAATTATACTGTACTGATAATCAACACATCTGACAAAGAATTCATCCCTGCATATGCATGTTGGGCTTTAAGTGATACCTAGTGCATGAGCAAGGGAGTCCCTTCATGCCATCATCAAGAGTCTGATTCACATACAGCAGTCAGGCTGGAGAGAGTCCAATGGCCACATTCTGATTTCAATTACACTGGTGTGAAATCCAGAATACCTCCAATGAAGTCAAAATTACTCCAGATCAACACTGGTGTAAATAATCTCAGACTCTGATCTACTGATTCAGTTCTGGGAATAGGTACAAGGCATCATTCCGCTACATCAAAGAATGGATACATATTTCAATTGCCCCTAAAGAATAAGGAATAATCTAGTAGTCAGTTTATGGATCTGGATTTTCTTAAACACTTTGCAAATGGCTGCTGCTCCTCAGTTAGTGGTGATCAGGTAGGTATCTGCATTTATTTAATGACAGAAATAACGTCAAATGCTACATTCTTATTTTGCCCTACTGAATGTAATTAATGCACACAACTAATTCCCTATCTTTCTGGTCCCATTAGCTCTGACTTATAAGCTGATCTTTATTACGAGCTGTATCAGAGAACTTTGTCACCTCTTCTGTATTCATAGTAGGATGCTAAGAACAACATGACACCAGCTGCCAATATACGTAATGATGGACACCTCAAAAGAAAGTTGGCAGCATAGCGCTCAGAGCTTTAGAAAAATGACTCAGGTATTTTATAGTCCTCTAGGAAAGCACTTTGAACCCTGAGACTGACATCTGGAATAAGACATGTTAAGTGCTATTCTGCATTTTGTAACTGCTTTTTTGTTATAAATATGAATATAACTTTCATGCCAAGAAAAATATTTATTCTACATTTTATTGATAGTATTACTCCATTTCTGTATATGGACAAAACTACTTAAAATTCAAGTATCTTACTGAACTGTTATAGAAAGAAAGACAAAGGGCCAGAGGCCAAGCATAAAACAGAGACCACCCTAGATTTAGGGGCTATGCAGCTGTGATCCAACCCACTTACTGACATCTTTCCCAAAGTCCCTGGGATAAACATTTCTTAAAGTGGAGAAAGAAAAGTTCATTACAACAGAAAATAAATGTACCCAAGATGATGTTTTTGGCAGTATCCTGTGCTTGTTACATTATAAAAAGCTAGCAGTGAGTGACTTTTATTCACTTGTGTTTTAATTAGGTGTGAAGATCATGGCTCAACATACTAAAATGCTGGCACAAAAAAAACCCAGTTACTACAAAGATGTTAAAAAACCCTAGCCCGCTTTCACTGAGGACCCAGGGAGTAGGATAGGATCACAATATGATCTGGCTCAGCAGGCAATAATAGCAACCTGAATTTAGTATTAATAAAGGGATCTGTTGCAACCATATGCAGTAGCCAGAAGAAAGCTAAGGAAAAGAGAGATAAAGAAAAGCAAAGAGAACATATATTTCAGCTGATTAAAAATGTTATTCTAACTCACTTTCATAGCTTACATCTAATTGCTTAAAAAAGAGATTTTTAGGCCTATGTATTCATATGGTCTGGGCCAGACTCTTTCATCTGCTCTTTGGTTACAGGCAGACAAGCCTGTTCGGATCAAATTTTCAGAGTTAAGTAGACAAAACTGGATAAGCATAATCTGTGCATAAAATTACTACAACTGTGTGACACTAGGGTAATAGTCAAACATCTCACTAGTTATTTATGCTTTAGACATGCTGGGTTTCAGTCTAAAAATTTCATTTACATCAATTATCTCTTTTAATCCAATGTTCCCTTATATACTTTTTCTATTCAGCCATTGCAGATTCATGTGCCGACCCCATTCCTAGCAAATGAGCAGGAGAGGCATTTGGTGTGTATGCATCCTGCACAGATACTACATAAAAAAATAAAACCTTAGCATTTATGTAGTAATTTTTATTTGTGATTTCAGAGAGACTTACAGAAGTTGGTGTTGTCCCTGTGTTACAGATGGGTACTCTGAGATAGTGAGAAGTTAAAGGAATTGATCAAGGTCCCAGACTAAGCCAGCTGCCAACAGAAGAACAGAATCCAGGTCTCCTGACTCTCTGTGCTCTGCTCAACCAACAGATACACTTATCTCGTTCATCTATATGACCCTATGGCTGTCTGAGAGCTGACATTCTCCCAACACGGTTATTAATCTTGAGAAATCAAGTAAGTTTTGATCCTGCCTGGCTCAAGGTACAGCTGTAACTGGCAAACATTTTATCAAAAATGCTATGCTCATGCTGGAAGCTGAAGGTGATGATACAGACAGAAGACATTCTGGTGCTAGCTTTCAGAGAAGTGAGTAAGAGTTCCAGCTCAAGAGAACATACTTGCAAGCATACTTTATCAACCAATATGTGCTTTCTCCAGATACAGTAATTTACGCAATTAGTTAAGTACTGTACACCTCTGCTAAAATTAATATTAAATATTTTAGACTCAATATTTCAGAAGCCATTGCACTTAGTATAATTAGTGGGCATTACATGTATCGTGCTTGTTAAGCACATGACTCCAATTCAAATAGCTATTTATCTTTTAAACTACTGATGCCTCACAAATTGACTGCATATTCTCACACGCACACATATCTCTGCTCCTATTTCTTCCTCTTTTCTCTCTTTCCCTAGGCTCCTCCCAATTGTTTCTCTCTATGGATTCTTTTCCCTATTTTCTGCTTCATAATTTTCTTGCTGTCTCATACACTTGGAAGAGTCTCCCACCTCTTGTCCACATAGGGCCCTCCCTCCACACCTTTGGCAAATCCTTTCTAACACTGGACCCCATGTCATTTTCACTGACATCAATAGGAGCTTGAAAAGTATTACTTCAGGCATCTTGTTTCACTGTGATTTGTAAACCACTATGTAAATGTATGTGTCTGTACAGGGCCAGCTCCGGGCACCAGCTAAGGAAGCAGGTGCTTGGGGCGGCCAATACAAAGGGGCTGCACTCCGTCCGCTATTGGGGTGGCACATCCAGGTCTTTGGCGGGAATTCGGCGGCGGGTCCCTCAGTCCCTCTCTTCCTCTTTGAGCTGCTGCGTGAGTGCCGCTGAAGAGGAAGAGAGGAGGTGAAGGACCCACTGTCGAACTGCCGCCGAAGAATGGAGCGGCACGATTGAGCTGCCGCCGAAGTGCTGCCACTTGGGGCGGCAGAAAAACTGGAGCCAGCCCTGTGTCTGTACAAAGTATAAATATTACAGCTGTTTTTGTTTGCTTGTTTGTTTAATAGAGAAGCATTTGCAAGATAATATGCAGATCATTTTAATCCTTTACCTTGTGGAAGCTTCCATAAAAGATTTTCTTTACTTCATTATCATCAAAAGTTACTGTCTGAACTTCCCCTCTTGTATCCTTGTTAAAGAATGACAATAATTTGGTGGAAGCTGCAACAAGAAGATACAATAAATAAATGTCATTTGGGTCACAGTGCTGATGTTATTCAAAGAAGAGAACGCCACCACACTAACAATACATACATATACACTGTACAGTTCTACCAAGTATATTTTTAATTGTATACACAGCGATTACTGGGACAGTTTTAAAGACCCAGATTAGTGAAAGTGTGCATTCCACTGGTCTTAGATTTAATAATGATAAAGAAACATAGTGCTTATACAGATTTTTGAATAATTAATTGAAATACAATATTAAAAAAACATTTAGAACACAAAATAATATACCTTTTTACCCGGTAGGAATATTTTGGTTTTGAAACAATTTTGGAAAGAATACAAAACAACTGTAAATTTCTATCTACAAATTCTCTATGCAATAAGTAAAATCGTCCTTACGATCAAGAATTACTCCGACTTGTGGTTTGAAATCCCTGTCTGTAATCTGCCAAATTGCAAATGGCTCATTGGGGGTTTCCGAAAGAATGCGGAACAGCAGTATGATTGTGTAAGCATGTGGCAATCCATCTGGATGAAGCTCCCTGTTCAGAGAACATGAGGATATTTCGCATCAAACATGAATAGAAAAAGGAAAGATCTTCATCATTTTCACTTTTTTTTTTAAAAGACAGGACATAATCAAAATGGGAAAATTACATCGTTTAGCAAAGCTCAGCCTGTTAACTCTTTAATCAAATAGCAAAGAATTAAGCAAATAGAAATCACATTACGGGCTATGTTGAGACCTTAACTCCCAGCCTGCATTAGAGTGGAGGTGGGGAGAAATTGATGCAAGACCAGCAAGAATAGGCATTTTAACGGCATTCTGGTTGACTCAGCCAGGGTTTTGGTGCCTGACCTCTGTTACATTTACAGGATGTGGAGTGGGCTGCTCCCATATAAACTCAGCTGGTGATCCATACAGGAAGAAGATGGGCCATAATCTAGTTCTTGCCCCACACATCCCATTTTGAGTAGTCAGGCACTGGGAGCACAAAGAACTCAGCTGTAGCTGGCTCACATGCAGAGGGTGCAATGGCAGAAGGAGACATTAAATTTATTCCACAGATGTAGTGCAGCATTTGGGACATGCTTCCTTAGTTGTCATCTGTGGATTTTTAGGCTTGTGTCGTGGACCCTGTTAGATACCAAATGACAGAAAACCACAAGTAAATGAAAGTATGTTAAAGGGAACCCGGAGGCCTGGCTGAGCAATGTCTGGAGTGAAAAGAAAGCAGCAGGGTGGATGTGAGGGAAACTGTGAGGAGTAGGAGCAAATTTTGTTTCAATTTAGCCAATAATATGGCTGACACTATTACTGCTGAAATTCTGCTATTGGCTGAGAAGGCCATATGGCACCGTGAGCTAAAACAGAGAAACCTCAAAAACTGGTAGTGAAGCTTTTATATATTTTGGATAAAACTGACAACCCCTTACATTTAGTATCACGCTACTACAGTAACCATATCGCTGCTTCAATAAAAGGTGGCTGACATAAGGGACAAGATAAGCAAGTGAATATGACAAACCTATGTATAATTCAAAATCAAGAGATAACTCAGATATTACTGCAACTGTGCCATTAGGATTCCTAGGGAACATTGTTTTCCTGAACACTACAGTTTAAATTGAATTTAATTTTCTGGCTTTATATAATATATATGTATCAGGAAGATCCCACAAAGGCTATTTTTGCTTGCACTCTCTCTACCTACCTACAGTCAGCCAGTGAACTCTTCAATATTTTTCCTAATCTGAATACACAGAAGACATCTTACTCAGGTCCCACTTAGGTGCAGACTTTGACTTAATAAAATGGTAAAGCAAGCTATAAGATTCTACTGAATGCAAACTATCTGCACTTTATGAGTCCTGTAATATCCAGAAAACCATAGAGCTTTTCTCTTTCCCAGGACAAGCTATCAAAGAGAAAGACTGGCTGACCAAAGAAGACAAAAAAAAAAGTCCCCAAATACTCCACCGTGGCACATTGAGAGTTGATCAAGCTGGCAAGGGGAAGGGGAAAGAGCCTGTTTAAATTTATTCCTTATATTTGGCAATTCTTCTATGTTTGGTCTGCCCCCTTCTATCCATTCTGATAGGGTTGAACAGCTGTCAAAAGTTCCCATAACTGGACAACTAGAGTTACATGATATAAAAAATGGGGAGGGGGAAGGGTGGACTGGCTCTAGATGTGCCCTCTGGCAGAGCAATGCTAAATTCTAAATTTTACCTGAGTGGGAAGAGAAGAATCTTCTGGATCCTCCCTTCATGGTTGGGAGAGGAAAGGGGTTTCTCCTCCATGACTGGACTTCTGGGGATTGGTCCTGCTTTGAGCAGGGAGTTGGACTAGATGATCTTCTGAGGTCCCTTCCAACCCTAATCTTCTATGATTCTATGATTCCTCTTATTCTAGCTAACTCTGTTTTTTGTGAGGGTCCCACATGACCCCCTCAGTATCTCCCTAGCTAGCTCTAGAACAGAGTGGTCAGCTAGGGAAGACTTGCTTCAGGCCATAGCTCCCTGAAAAATTCTCCATTTGTCCAATATGGTGACTGGGCTGGGTGGTGTCACATACCTGGGGCATTGTGACCACAGGCAGAAATGTGTTGCCTGTTACAACTGCTAAACAAATGGCACTTAAACTTCAGAATCAAAAACAGTCTCTCTGGCTAAGTGGTTTCTTTGTACAAGTAGCCACAGAGGGCATTTTTTTATTGTGTAGGGCCTGTAATGTGAATTAAATTAATTAACTAAAGTAGGCCTGGTTATATGAGGCATCCTCTTGAGAAAAGAATCATAGAATCATAGATCAGAACCATAAACTTATCTAGCTTAGTCTTAAAGTCATGGACACTGAGCCCTTCTTTGTACCAAAAGAACAGGGACTGTCTCTTTGTTCTATGTTCATACAGTGCCTAGCAGAATGGGGTCCTGGTCCATGACTGGGACTCCTAGGCACTACAGTAATACAAATAATAATAATCATCACCATGAAGCTGGAATTACCAACATAAGGACCTCTAATGAAGGAACTGAATAACGTTTAATCAGAGCAATCGTCGCACATTCTTTGGAGTGTATTTCTTGGGCTTCAGTAAAAACAAAAACAAAATAAAACTCATCCTCCAGCAGGTATTAATACCATTACCTATAAATTCTATTATCCTTCCCCACTTTCCCCCCTATATAAAGTGTTCCAGGAAAACAGGTTACACAGATAACTTACGATGCAGGCTGACTGAGGAAAGCATTTCTATGGAGTCTGTATGCCACATGGCTAGGGAAGGATCCTGATTCCAGTGATATTCCTTGTACAGAGGCAAAATGCTTCTCTGTTAAGTTGTATGATTCCAACATCTTGAAACCTTTTTTGGGGGGGAAGGGAGAGAAACACAATTTGGAGAAATCATGATAAATGAAAAAAAAAAACCTTCAGGATTATCCTATGCTAGGATGTTTGCATATGATTCTTACCAGGTGAAGTGTATCCCTCCAAGTAAATGAGAGGGCAAGCTGAAACAGATGAAAACTGTGTTATTTTAAAAAATTCAAATGGAATCATGAACATACAAATATTTTCAAAAGATTTTATTCCCGTAAGTTTGAACTATTGTTAATTACCAGCCAACATCTGCCACTACAATAATTATCATCTGTTTGTGATCCTAAGCTTTATTCTGCTCAAGATCAAACTGTAGATTTCCAATTATGTTGGTGAAATGTTCAAATCCTTATTTATGAGGCTTTTTAATGTACTATTTCTACCATGCTGGAATATAAGGAATAGCAAACAGATGAGCTTCAAGTATATTTTATTTTAAGAGCCCAATTCATAAAAAGAAATGGGCACAATGACACAATCTTTCCATGGATCTTTTATGCATGAGTCAGACTGCATATTATTCCTCAGATTCACAAGGAAAAACTGCAGATTTATATGGCTTCTTAGTAGTATGTGGAGGAGGCAATATGGGAACACATAGTTGCAGATGATACAAATGTACAAATATTTTCCCTTTTTTTTTCTTTTTGCCATAGAAGGACTCCAGATTTGAAAACAGATAGATTTTATTTTAGATCTTTATAAAAGTAATATTAGACACTGGTTAGCTACATCCCCAATGCAGCCAAAAAACAGTGGTAAAGAGGAAATCTGTCACATCTAGAAGTCCATTTTAGCTACCATTCTACTAGCTCTTCAAAGAAAAATAATTGTCACTTACTGTTTATTCACTTTTTAATAGAGTATCATCTCAGGGTGGGAGATAAGATAAAAATATAATAACCACTTAAATAAGAAACATGCACTTGCTCACTGGAAATGTATATTAACATTTCTTTAAAAAGGTGTAAATGGGAAAGCCTTGACATGAGAGTTGTAGCAGTACATAGTCAAATTTACTAGCTTGTGAGAGAAACATTGTCTCTTACTTACTTGAGGTAGCTGTCTCACAAATAAAAGTGAGGAGGTTCTCCTCAATCTTTTCAAAGGCATCAAAATCATCAACGATAAATACATGACGTTCACTGGGTTTGCTGGCAATCTTTGACAGCTCATGGTAATCCACATCAGCTACACCAACAACAAAGACGCTGAAACCTGCAAAAATAATGTTTGTTATATGAAAATGCAATGAATATACATGCTTATACATTATCATTGGCTCAATAACTCAATATCAAATCCCAATCATGTAGAGCTACTGTATTCTCTGTTAAAAAAATACAAGAACCAAATAATGCAAGTAGAATATACTTTTGGTATATATCCAGTCCCTTTGCACTTCCTGGATAAAATACAGAATAAAGTCAAACCCAATGGAGAAGAGTATTCAATATACTTTTGACCAAGGGATGTCAAATGGAGAAACTCTTTCTCCATTACCTTGATGAAACAGAACAAGCAATAATTTAAAGTGACGGCAAAAATAAGGCGCAAAGGGCTCATGTACTGCAGGGAAGGGAAGTTCTGTTATGGAATCATTCAGCTGCACAAAGCTGTTTGAAATAGGCAGAAGGAGTCTTTTTATGAGGTCTTCTTGCTGCTAAATAAATGGCTGAAATGGATGAATCTATGAGTTAGATGACTGAACACCCAAGGAAGAGACATACTAAACCTAAGTACACAATTTAGATCAGAAGTGCCCAGCCAATCTCCCTGAATCAAGAAGAGGAAAGTATACTATTCTGAACATTTCCTTTTGCAAGAAGAGGGTGAAGAAACTCATGCCAATGAAGACACTGAATAGAAACCCTGAATTTTCTGGTATTAAACAACTATTATATAAACCCCTGGAAGCTGAAAATGAAACTATTTTCTAATGTACAGGTTCATCTTATGAGAGGGATCCTTGAAAACATTACGGGAAGGCATTTGAGGAGAAATGAAGAGCATAACAGCTCTGGGTTACTCCCAAGACAAACTAATCAAAAATAGTTAGGCTCTGCTCTTCAATAAAAAGGATGATTAAAAAAATACTCTTCCACTTCAGACACTGTTGATCACTCTCTCATCCAGGATTCCTCTCTTGCCTGTCAGGTTGCTCCTTCTAGTTCTCTTCTTCCTCTCCTCTTCCACACTTTTGGCAACCCGCAAGACTCTGCTATTTGGTCCTCTCTTGTTTTTCTTATAGCTTATCCCTGGGCTACTCATCCACTCACCAAGCTTCAACTGTCATCTCCATGCCAACAGTTCACAAATCTTCTCTATCCCTGACCTCTCCTGTTCCATCAGTCTTGCATCTGACTATATTTCTGATATATACTCTGGAGATCATATCACCTAATTAAACTCAACAAGGCTTA
The DNA here is from genome assembly GCF_016161935.1 of Mauremys reevesii. Classification (NCBI taxonomy): domain Eukaryota; kingdom Metazoa; phylum Chordata; order Testudines; family Geoemydidae; genus Mauremys; species Mauremys reevesii. The sequence continues at coordinate 151,288,364 of NC_052625.1, read as the reverse complement.
TGATGAGCTCCTCATGTCTTTTCCAAAACTCGCTCCCCTTCTTCCAATGCCATTGGACAATATCATCATCTTCCCCATCATCCAAGCTCACAACCTTGCTATGACAGCCTCCTTACTCTTTCACAAAACATACAGGCTGCCACTGAATCCTATCTGTTCTACAACATCTCAAAAATCTGACTCTTCCTTTCTGTCCCTATGTCTAAAATCCTTATCCATACTTTGGTTACGTCCTGCCTTGATTGTTGAAGTATCCTAATTTCTGTGCTTCTTGATTTCCATCTTATTCCCATGGTCCATCCAAATCACCCTGGCTAACATCATCTTCATCATCTCAGTCTTAGACCATGTCATTCTCCTCTTCAAATCCTTCCAATGGCATCTTCTTGCTTTGCACATCAATGTTAGCTTATCTTCTCCAGCTTCTGGACTTTGCATAATTTTGTCTCTGCCTATATCTCTCCCCCATTTCCTTCTCCTCCTTCTCTCACTGCTTCATCCTATCAATAAATCCCATCTACCACTTTCTTTGTCACCTCCCTGATACACCTGAAGACTGGGGAAAAGATGAGGCAGAAGGAAAGGGACTTTCCACCAAACAGTTCAGAATGCAAAAGTGATTCTCCCAAGAAGTACCATTTCAAATGCTGGCTTCAGCCCAAACACTGATGGCAGCAGTCACATGTATTGCTCAACAAATATGATATAACTGCCTTTATTATGCCTTTATTATGCACTTTAAGCTTTCTTAAGCCTTTGGTTGTTTGTTGTTGTTCTTGTTTTCAGTAAGTATTAGCAATCAAAACAGGTACGATATAAACACAAGTTGAGGGCTACAATCAGCCCTGTAACTATGATTTTAGCATGCTTGCTTATACTAGGGCTGAATTTGGCCAATTTAACAATTTTAATAGCTAATATGAAACCCAAGGAGGACAAATACAGAATTCCAAGGTAACGAAGCAATCTGAGGCTTAATCAACAGAGACAAAGAAACAGAGCTAAGGTAAGGAAGCACAACAAATGCTTCTATAGGAAATTAATCACCAGGCTGCTTATACTGTATATCAAAATATGCACTAAAAATGCATAATTGGAGAACTAGAGCCTCAGTTACAGTAAATTACACTTGGTCCATCTAAGGAGGGACCATAGCTGGCCACCTCCTCCTCAAAACCGGGGTGGGAGAGCCAGGGGCCTGGTCAGACCCCTGCTCAAGGTAAAGTAAATAAAGGGCTGCTGTAACTTGTGCCCACATTAAAAATGCTTTAAGGGCCTTTCCAGCAGATCAGGATCATTGGACTGAAGTGCACTTAATAATGCCCCCGCCTCCCGAATAGGGGCCAGGAGTGATATAGGACAAGTTCTGTAACTATGTAAGGGGAATTCCCAGCAAACTGTTTAAGGCTGCTCTGTCCACAGAGAGAGAAGAGGCCAGAATTAGGTCCAGTCAATCTTAATATTCTTAAAATAGTTTGAGACATTTCAAATCATACACTGTAATTCGAATAGTATCAGAGGGGTAGCCGTGTTAGTCTGGATCTGTAAAAGCAGCAAAGAATCCTGTGGCACCTTCAGGGGCGGCTCTAGGAATTTGGCCGCCCCAAGCACGCCAGTCCCGCGGCTCCGGGGGACCTCTTGCAGATGTGCCTGTGGATGGTCCGCTGCTCCCGCGGCTCCGGTGGACCTCCCGCAGGCATGACTGCGGAAGGTCCGCCAGAGCCGCCTGCCACCCTTCCGGCAAAATGCCGCCCCAAGCGCGCGCTTGGGTCTAGAGCCAGCCCTGGGCACCTTATAGACTAACAGACGTTTTGCAGCATGAGCTAGCGTGGGTGAATACCCACTTCATCAGATGCAAGTCATACTTGTAATTCGAATGTCTCTCTCAGGAACCACTACCTATTTAGGATGAATAAAGGACCAACAATACCTGATACTGTTATATACCCATATGTTAAATTGCATGACTTAAACTCTTTAGTAAAATGAATGTCAGACTCAACTTCATTCTACAGGTTGCTTACCAGAGTGCTGTATGATTGCTGCAGCTTTCTTAACTTCATCCTGCGACCGACCGTCTGTGACAACAACAAGTACCTTGGGCACACCTCTCCTCATCCCACTCTCCCAAGTCAAGACTTTTTCTTTGATAAATGTAAGGGCTTTGCCTGCAAATTGCACAAAGAATGAGGACTCATGCCACATTTGCCACTGAAAATATTTGCTTTGAAGAACAAATACAACTAATAAGAGTAGAACATAAAGGCCTGACCTTAAACTACAGAGGATTAAGATAACAAATAGGTTTTCAAAAAACGGATTATTGGGAAGGAATACATTGTTATTCACCAGACGCACCTGTTCTTGTATTTCCTCCTTTGTATCGAATATTCTGAAGTGCTCCTAGAGCCTGGGCCTTATCATCATATGTATTCAGTTTAAACTCAGACTTTGCATCATCGCTGTACTGCACAAAGGAAACCTGAAATGAAATGCAGCACAGTGTTCAGCCTTTGACCAGTGTGGCTTCAAGTGATCTCTCCACTAAAGTGAATTATGTTGTCAGTCACCATTGAAACAGGAAACCCATGACTGAAGTTATATGTAAATATAGATATAACAATGGTAAAGTTATTAGTTAATGCGTTAACTAGAAAATACTTGTTAGAACTATGGTGGCACCATATTTAGTGCTGATTCTCTAGTTCAGCTTGGGGATACAGCACTTATAAAAACTGTTAAAGGTTACAAAAAAATGCAAGAAGCTCATGACATAGCAATTAATAGGGAATGTGCCAGAATTTCAGTCATTTGATACAAACAGTATAATACACTTCCTGAACTGGAACATTAACTCATCTTGTATATTTGTATATATCCATGTAAACCTAGAGTGAATGTTCTGCCTATGTATATAATGTATATTTCATTTTGCATTTCCTTGTACTCATAGAAGATTAGGGTTGGAAGAGATCTAAGGAGGTCATCTAGTCCAACCCCCTGCTCAAAGCAGGACCAACACCAACTAAATCATCCCAACCAAGACTTTGTCAAGCCGGGCCTTAAAAGCCACTAAGGATGGAGATTCCACCACCTCCCTAGGTAACCCATTCCAGTGCTTCACCGCCTTCCTAGTGAAATAGTGTTTCCCAATATCCAACCCAGACCTCCCACACTGCAACTTGAGATATTCTGTCATCTGCCACCACTGAGAACAGCCTAGCTCCATCCTCTTTGGAAGGTAGTTGAAGACTGCTATCAAATCCTCCCTCACTCTTCTCTTCTCCAGACTAAATAAGCCCAGTTCCCTCAGCCTCTCCTTGTAAGTCATGTGCCCCAGCCTCCTAATAATTTTTGTTGCCCTCCGCTGTACTCTCTCCAATTTGTCCACATCTCTTCTGTAGTGGGGGGACCAAAACTGGACACAATACTCCAGGTGTGACCTCACCAGAGTGGAATAGAGGGGAATAATCACTTCCCTCGATCTGCTGGCAATGCTCCTACTAATACAGTCCAATATGCCGTTGGCTATCTTGGCAGCGAGAGCACACTGCTGACTCATATCCAGCTTCCCATCCACTGTAATCCTCAGGTCCTTTTCTGCAGAACTGCTGCTTAGCCAGTCAGTCCCCAGCCTGTAGCAGTACATGGGATTCTTCCTTTCTATGTGCAGGACCAATTCTCCAATTTGTCTAGGTCACTCTGGATCCCACCCTCCAGTGTATCTACCTCTCCTCTCAGCTTAGTGTCATCTGCGAACTTGATGAGGGTGCAATGAATCCCATCATCCAGATCATTAATAAAGATGTTGAACAAAACCGGCCCCAGAACTGACCCATGGGGCACTCCGCTTGATACCGACTGCCAACTAGACATCGAGCCGTTGCTCTCTACCTGTTGAGTCCAACAATCTAGCCAGCTTCTATCTATCTTATAGTGCATTCATCCAATCCATACTTTTTTAACATGCTGGCAAGAATACTGTGGGAGACTGTATCAAAAGCTTTGCTAAAGTCAAGGTATATCACACCCACCACTTTTCCCAAATCCACAGAGCCAGTTATCTCATTATAAAAGGCAATCAGGTTGGTCAGGCATGACTTGCCCTTAGTGAATCCATGTTGACTGTTCCTGATCACCTTCCTCCTCTCCAAGTGCTTCAAAATGGATTCCTTGAGTACCTGTTCCATGATTTTGCCGGGGACTGAAGTGAGGCTGACCGGTCTGTAGTTACCCACATTCTCTTTCTTCCCATTGTTTAAATATGAGCAATATATTTGCCTTTTTCCAATTGTCTGGGATCTCCCCTGATTGCCACGAATTTTCAAATATAATGACCAATGGCTCTGCAATCACATCAGCCAACTCCCTCAGTACTCTTCGATGCATTAGATCTGGACCCATGGACTTGTGCACGTCCAGCTTTTCTAAATAGTCCTTAACCTGCTCACCTCCTCCCCATACTGTGTTGCCCAGTGCAGCAGTCTGGGAGCTGACCTTGTCTGTGAAGACTGAGGCAAAAAAAAGCATTGAGTTCTTCAGGTTTTTCCACATCATCTGTCATTAGGTTGCCTCCCTAATCAGTAAGTATCCCAGAGTTTCCCTGACCTTCTTCTTGTTGCTAACATACCCATAGAAACCCTTCTTGTTACTCTTCACATCCCTTGCTAGCTGCAACTCCAGTTGTGCTTTGGCCTTCCTGATTACACCTCAGTATGCTCTACCAATCTTTTTATACTCCTCCCTAGTCATCTGTCCAAATTTCCACTTTTTGTAAGCTTCCTTTTTGAGTTTAGGCTCCCCGAAGATTTCACTGTTAAGCTGAGCTGGTCGCCTGCCATATTTGCTATTCTTTCTGCACATCAGGATGGTTTGTTCCTGCTCCCTCAATAAGGCTTCTTTAAAATACAGCCAGCTCTACTAGACTCCTTGCCCCCTCATATTAGCTTCCCAGGAGATCCTGCCCATCAGTTCCCTAAGGAAGTCAAAGTCTGCTTTTCTGAAGTCCAGGGTCCATATTTTGCTACTCTCCTTTCTTCTAGACTGTCCTATTTCTATTATTAGCATGCCTTACTAAGCTGGTCCTGAGCAGATGTCTAAGTATTCACACTTACTGAAATAAGTTTATCTTTTTTAATCCTCATAAATGTCTAAAATGAAGAACTAAGAATGTGTGTAACTAGCCCAGGACAAAAGAGGAAAGGAGCTTTAAGTCTTTCCCTAATAAGCCCAGGAAGTTCACAGCTATTCTCATCCAATAGCTAATTTGCAGCAACTCTCCTATTGGGCCAAAGAAGAAAAAATGTTTGAAAACCAAGCAGTGTGAGGTTAGAGCTAGGCAGGATAGAGATACTGGAGGAGATTTTTCTCTCGAGAAGTACATCTGCAGAATGAAATAGGGGGAACCAATTACCTAAAGGCATGCATGGGGGAGGAGAGAACCGTTCATGAGCAAGATAACTGGGTGCTGCATTTCAGGAAAACAGAAATAAAACATCCTTCAAAGGAAAATCACTCTCTTCCTTCCTACATGGGAAGATGGTCTTGCACCAAGCGGTGATGGCAAAGCTCCAGAGACATTCTTACTCATGCCATTCACCTCTGGCTAATCAAAGAGCAATGCTTATGAGAGCAGGACAGAGCTCCTATCCAGTTCCCCTTATCTAGAAGGAAAACAGTCATGATGCAGGGTCTTGACCATGGGGAAATTAACATAAGACATAATTAAAGGCTGCTCAGGAGTCTGGCAGAGACACACGGAGAAACCCAGGAGGAAGACAAGACGTTTCAGCCTCCCCACTATTCCTTATAGCTTTCTCTTTTAAGATGCATCCAATTTATCCAGTGAATCCTCTTCTCCAACTCTCCTGCAACTGTCTCCATGCTTTCTTCTGCCCACTGTACATGCACCATCCTTTCTGAACTGACACACCAAGACATTACCCTCATTCATCACCACACTCCTTCTCAACACCCACTTCTGCTGTGACACAAAAATTAGCCCATTCATAACAACTATGGAGAGGGGCAGCTGAGGATATTTTATATGCACAAAGAAGCAAAAACAAGCAACTAACATTACATTGGCCACAAAGCACCCTGACCACTCTGCCTGTATGCTGATTTCCTTTCATCTGCTTGCCATCTGTCTTTTGTCTTTCAGGGTATCTACTCTTTTAAACGGGACTGTGTTTTCCTTTATGTTTGTACAGCACAGTGCACATATATATACACACAACATAGTACCAGAATAATTGGCAGAAATCCTATACAGTAGAAAAAGGTAGAGGAGATTTTAAGAATTCAGGTTTGTTGGTTTGTTTGTTTAATTTCTGCAAAAAGCATGTAATGGAAATTACTCACCTGAATTCCAGCAGGGTTGATTAAGTCAAAGGCTCCAACAGTATTAAAAACAAATTTCACTACTTTGTTGAAATTATCATCACCAATACTCCAGGAAGCATCAGTCAGGAACACAATGTCTGCTTTGGCACCTTTACATACTGAAAGACAAACAGCTCAATGAACTCTTAAAAACCCACCTCATTTAGGACTGTGGTCTAAACAGCACTGTTTTGATAATTTTAAAGCAAGAAAGATGAGCAAACATTCAGCAAACTTCAGTCATATTCTCAACCTGCAGACTACTTTTAAATATTAAAGTAGTGTTTCTCTTGCATGTATCTCTTGCATTTCCTGGGTGTTGCAGATTTTCACACTATGCATTCAAGGACATCCCAGGTCAAATCTTGGCATATATGTGCAAAAAGTTCATATGAAACAAAACCCTGAAGACTGCAACTTAACACTAGTTTTCTTGGCAATGGACACCAAAAATAGGTTCATATGCTAAAGGCAAAGCTCACAAATCCACAGTGCATACTGAGAGTCATGACCATTCCCCAAAATCTATGCACAATGCTACCATGACCCACTGGCTATCTGAGCCCAATGCAACACCCTGGCAAATAGCAAGTATCAAGGGAATAAGGCCCAGGCATCATTCCCCTGTCTACACAAGGCAGGTAATGGTGTCTGAGCTGCCGCAAAGGGACAAAGTGGGTCAGAGGATCATTAGGCCCATATATTTTTGAAGTTACTTCAATTTAGGAAAAATATAATTCAATCTAACCTTTGAGAGTGTGGACGTACAGCAAATAAGACAAAATATACCACGAATCTACAATGCACACTTACCATCCCGAGCTGGTGGGATTGTGGGAGGTGGAGGAGGAGGAGGCGGTTGAGTTGGTGCTTCGGTAGGTTTGATGACTGAAGTAAAACAATTAAAAACTTTTATTTAACGTAACATTTTACTCAAGAAAAGACTCCACCCATGTGAATTATCCTGTGTCTGAGCGAAGAAAGAACTATCAATGCTTTTATTAGTGACCAAGGCAAGTAATTCCTAATCAGCAAAGAAAAATCTGCTGTAACAAAAGCAAGTCCTTAATTATGACAAAGGGTCAGATTCTGCCACTCTTACACAAACTGAAAAATCTCTCACTCCGTGGTTACTGCCCAATGGGATTAACCTGAGCAAGGTAATACTCCATTTGAATTTCCCCCAAATAGTTGCTATTGTCTGTTCCCCAGTTCAGGATGTTTCCCACTGACTTACACTTGGAGACACAGCAAAATAGACCCCTCAGTTGTGGTACTGTATGTCTTGTACAAACAAGACAATTGTAAGATCTGTAGTCTGGACTATTTCCATCCCATTCTGTTCACACACTTATTGTTCATATTGCCCCTGACTTACATGTGCGCTCTTTCAGAGAGATGGGCGGTCCCTCAAGGTTCGGGGTCTGAACAAAGACAGTAGCATTGTATTCGGTGTCTGGTGAAAGGCCAGTGAAACAGTGGCTGGTTTCTGTCCCACGTACTGTAATTTCTTGTCCTCGGGATCCTGTGAAAACAAACCCAAAGGAAGGAAAATGTAGGGTCCAGTACTTCCCTTTCCATAGGTGTGCAGAAAAAAACAAGAGCGAGTGCATGTAGGGAGGGTGCTGAAATGGGATGAGTGGCACCTCTGCTGCTTGCTCTTCCCAGCCCAGGAAAGCCTCTGTGCAGCAACACTGTGTGGTGGGCACTCTGCACACTGGAGAGCTGTGAAGGGGAAGAGGCAGAGAGCAGCTGCTCTCCATAGTATGCGCTCATAACCCCTGGTGAGCAGCAGATTTCCATTGGGAAATCCTAGTGGGAGTTAACCTGGATAGAAGCAGCATTAATTTCCAATCTGCATCCTCTTAGAAAGGCAGGCTGCGTGCAGGCCTGGGGAGTTTTACCAACACAGCTTGGCTCCTGGGGGAGGCACTGGAGTTGTAATTATCGCAAACTCAGGGCCCTCAGCCTGTCACATTACAATCCTTAGTTAGTCATGGCATAAAACCGACACGTACATCTGCCCTCAGAACACACAAGGAATCAAAGGAATTTACCATCAGCTGGGTTTAGCTTTAATCTGTAGGAAGATGCTGACCGGTGAGGTGACCATCGGATACAGAAGGTATCCCATCCCACCTTGTAACTTGTTAGATCAGTGACATTCAAGTACACTGCAAAAAGGGAAAGTGTTCAATTTATTATCTGGGAAACATAATACATTAGATATCAAATTAACCAGATCAGAAAGAACAATGGCATCAGTAGTGCTGGCCCATATATCACTATGGCAGTAAATTTTGCCCGCATGTGGTTTTATTTTTAAAATGTCCACAGAAGAAAAAAATAGTTCTAGTCAATTCATCTCTGTTCTTTCTCTTTAGTCCCAAAGATCTGACCTCTGTTATTTACAAAAGCCCAAATTCTGCTACCCTTTATTATGCTAAGTACTATCTGATTCTATGGGCTGTCCCACTAAAATCAATAGAACCACTTATAAAGATATTTAGCATGAGGAAAGTGCATCTGATTCAGGCCCCTTTGTATTTTATTTTATTTTATTTTATTTTATATACTGGCAGTGCCAAGAGCTTTTAATAAGACCATTTAACAAAATCAGGATTTTACAACTCATCCTTTTTAGCTGAAATCTCAAATGGCTCATTAACTGAGTTCAGCAACAAACCCAATCCTCTGCTGAGCGGGTTCAGCTTTGATGGAATGTGTAGTCAGTCACTATTACCATGAGATGCACTCAGAAGCAGTGAGGGGCCTTAATCTGCATGGTGCTGACTGCACCCTGCGATCTACTCAGCACATTCTAGCCAATAGATGCAGCAGGTGTTGAGCACCTTGCAGGCTCAAACCCAGCTACAGCCAAACAAATTTTAAGAAATGGAACTAGAGGGTTGCCTATTGCAAGCCAATGGTAAAAGCAATGTTTAAATAATGTGGGTTTCTAAGCTTCATTTTATTTATGGGCCTGATTCTCACAGGTCTGAGCATCCATAATTGTGGAGTATGCAGACCATAAGGATCAAGGCCCTAAATATGGATATTTCAGTCAACATGAGATCACTTCAACAATTATATCCTATGTGACTACAATAAAAGTGGTTTGGACTTACATGTAGTGCCTTGATCAATCAGGGGTGCGCTGAGTCCAGAATCGTATTGGGCATAAACGTTCACATCATAGATAGTACTAGGAGACAGGTTGTGCAATGTGTATGAAGTCACTTCCCCAACAAACACCTCCATTGGCGGCTCAGCAGAACCTTGAGTTAAAGGGAATCACAGAAAAAGACACACAATTCTATGAGCATTCTGCTATGGCACTATCAGTAGTCTTTTATATAATCCACACCCCTGAGTGGCACAGTTATATCAACCTAGCCCCCAGTGTACACAGCACTAGGTTTAGAAGCTGGGCTTCTCCAATCAATATAGCTACCACCTCTCACACAGGTGGATTAACTATGCCAATGGGAGAAGCTCTCCTATCGGCATAGTAGTGTCTTCAATGAAGTGCTACACTGGCGCAGCTGCACTGATGCAGCATTTTATATGTAGACCTGCCCCAAAACTTGGTCCTTGTTTTTAAAAAACATACTTGTTATTTATTAAACTTATTACTTTAGTAAACATTTGCATTGCTAATAAAATAAATGTAGCTTTACTAGTGCAGTATTTGTATTTAATTTAATTTCCAGAGAAGCATGCAAATGTGGATTCATTCTCATGTCAAATAAAAGCATTGAAGGACTGTCATTCATTCAAACTCGGGGCCTGATTCTATTATTATTCTGTAAATCAGGAGCATCTCCATGAAAGATACAAAAACTGGTGTGAGAAGAGAACAGGCCTGGGACAGGAGATACATGTTGTATTAAATATCAAATATGTAATTAAATCAAATGTGCTGTAATGTATGTGACAATTTATCTGGTGTTCTAATGGTCTTGCTTTTGAAACACTGAAATTAACAGGAAAACTTCTTACTCCTTTAAAGTTAATAAACCCACAAATTAAAATAAATAAAGAAAACACCTTTAAAGCAAAGGGCTCAGTTTTCATGAGGATACACAGGATATTTCCACCCAGATCTCTTAACTCATTTCTCATTGTTTTCAAAGTGTTCTGTTCAAAGGAGACAGGTTTTCTTACCTACAGGTTTATATGCAAGTTTGTACCCAAGAACAGGAGATGGTGCGGGATCCCAGGAAACTCTGAATCGTGTATACCACTCATCAGAAATATGTATGTTTTGAGGAGGAAGCAACCCAACTGAAAAGAAAGAATAACCATTAGAATTGTTATTAGTAGCAACTGCCTTTTAAAGCTGTATAACAGGTAAACTGTAAACTCCCTGATGAAGAAATTATGTCTTTGGATATGTTTGCATTGTGCCTAGAACACCAGGGCCCCAACAGAGATGGGGGCCTCTGGCACTACTGGAGCAGAACTATTAATTAATAAGGAGGAGAAATGAGAATACAGTACTTAATGCTAAAGTTAAGTTACCAGTTCGTCCATTTCCTGTCAGCTGCCCACCGTCTCCATCATCATACACAGCCACAACAGTAATTTTATATGGCGTGTCTGAATGTAGTGGCTGTAATATCACATTATTTCTTCTTCCGGGTACTGTTGTCTAGAAATCACGAGAGAAATACAGATGAATATGTTGTAATATTTTACCTGACCTATAATTGTAATGAACTGTAAATGAGCAATCTTTGTGGAATTTGTGGATTTATTTCACTGCAGATACCCAGCTGTGGTTTTTTAATCCAGCTATAGAGAAATCCATTTTATTGAAATGAAGACTCCACTGCTTTACCATTTCAGAACAATTTCAGCCTGCCTAAAATTAACAGCATGGCCTGTTTAAATTATTTTTAAGTATAACTTTGTAACTTTTGTCAAAAAACTGGACTCCTCGTCTCCTTCCCTTTATAATATTGTAGCTATCCACACACCAGAGTGATATTCCACAGCTCCCTGTGGCTTCTCCAGACCTCGTTCAAGAATTAAACATCTACACACACACAAAAGGGTTGTTTCCTCCTCACATACACTCACACGGAGAGAGGACACGTTATTGTTGTGGGGTTTTGGAGAGAGAATAAACAAGAGAAGACAAAGCTATTGAAGGGAGGAGGGTGTTGGTGTGTTTCCGTTGTGAGAGTGTAGAGTAGAGAAAAGGCAGAGTACCCACAAACACCATGGTCACATTCTCCAGGGCACAAGGCCAGAACAGCGAGTAAAGAGAGATGGGAAGGACATACACAGAAGGGAAAAGTAAGTGTGAACTGGGCCTGGAAACTCTCCCAAATCCATAGATAAGATGAGGCTGGTTGGGGGAGGAGAAGCTATGGAATGACAGTGGGTGGGGCTATGATAAAGGGTGTGCAGAGGGGAATGAGATAAAGACATGACAGTTTTCTACCTATCACAAATTAGCTATATTAATTCATGGTGTATCTCCACTGAGCCATTGCAGTTAAACCAGATATGAATTTCAAGATATATGTCAGCCTCCAGAATATAAAGTCAGAGCCATCCAAGGCATAGAAAAGGTGAAACCTCCACAAATATTCCTTCACATTAACATTCAAATTTTGAAAGTAACAAATACTAGTTATTATTTTAATACATTTATCTGACTAATCAACCTTTCCTATAAAACAGCTGGATTTTTTCCTTTAAAAAACCTAATTTCTGCCATCTGCTCCCACAGCCGTTTCATTGTCCAAAAACTCTTCATGAGAAGTAAGCACTCTTTCCAGTATCTGGCTTAAACCTTAACAGTCTGCAGCTTCTCTTCATGACCACATATTTTCCACATTCTTTGTACAGTAGTTGGACCAAACAATGTCCTGGATCCTTCTACATCCCCTTTAAAAACTGAAAAGCCATACTAAGATTCCCTCTCAGTCTCCTTTTTTTCTCCATACTAAGCACATTTAACCTTTCCTTTTCAGACAGAACCAGCCACACTATTACTCAATCCCATTACCCTCCTCCACTCTCTACCTAGAAGCTGGAAATCCTTCTTGTCAACCAAAACTGTACACAATATTTCACATTGCCATATCAGTGTTTTATGAATGTCAACAATAATTATTTTGATGTGCAAAATTTTGCCTAAGTTATGTAATCTGGTACCCCCACTTGCTTCCTGCTGCAGCCATGCATCACAGTCTCTCCTTTTATAGAGACACTGTGGTGCATCATGGGAGTGCCATGGCCTCAACACATCATGGGAGATGTAGTCCAAATGGCGGCTGGTCCCAAAGAGGAGAATGAGAGCATAAGGCACAGGAACAACAAGTCCCATGAGACACTGCTGTGGTATTTTCTCATCAAAATTTTGAGGTTTTGGACAAAATGTTTTCTGTTTGGGGCTGAAAACCAGCATGATTTTGGTTTTCAGTGTGTAGTTTTTTTAAGGAAAGTGAATTTTTTTTTGCAGAAAGCAGACATGTTTTGAGAAAAAAACTGTTTAGTTGAAAATACAATTTCCCATCAAAAACTAATTCTGAATGGCTAATTTTCAACCAGCCCTATTCAGCAATAATAAATAAATAATAGCAGGCAGTTATATAGTGCTCCATAGGCCAAATCTTTGTGCCATGGAACTTGATGTGAAACAGCAGAAAGTTAAGGCACAAACTGTTACAATTCAGACAAAACCACAAAAGTACTATAAAATTTGAATTCAAGTTAATCCAGCTTTCTTAACGCAGCTCATTCTACCTACTGATTGCCGCATATACTGTATGGTGCTGTGTTTACCGGGAGTCTTAGCATGGTAATACATATTATGTGAAGCAACACGTGGCTATTTACCTGAGCACAATGGCTTGAACTAAGCATACTGTGACAAGTTCAGCTCAGAATCTTCTCCTTGATCTCAACTTTAACACTATAATATGCATTGCTTTCAAGGCCTTGGTGTCTTTCTGTATTTTATGTATGCAACTACTCTGTGGAACTGACTGTTTCACTCAAGAGACTAAGACTTAGCTGCTTAAGTGCCCACTTAACATTGCCCTATATAATAATGCCCAAACAATTCATCCCTTAAGCAACCAAAATGTACAATATCCAAATATCAGACATTTTTGTTTTTCTCTAATATCAACAGAGGATATTTAAATGCTTATTAATGAATGATTATGTGTGTATATATATTATATATATATGAATTATATATATAGGTACTTACATATTCATCTATGGGGTCTCCAACGGTGGGTGAATAAATGATTCTGTATTGCTGAACTGGCCCGTCAGCATGGTCCCATTGTACAGACAGGCTGTTTGTTGTTGGATCAAACACCTTCAAGTTCCTTGGCCCACTACGAGGTACTAAAAGGGGAATATGTATAAGGACCAATGAACTGCAGTGAAGACACAAGTCCTTTCACATTATGATACCCTGGGATATAGAACTGTCATTGTCAGCGGGTCAGATGTTGCCCTGGAGTGCACATCAAGGACTTCCACTGACCCCTGCATGTACATGTACATTAGGTAATAACAAATAGGTTTTGCTGTTTCAGGTAATGGGGGGGCAGATTTTTGTGGGCTCCCTACAATGGGTTGTACCATGGCTGGCCCTAGACCAAATGGGGCCACAGGCAATGAGCGTTTTCAGCAGCCCCCCTCCCTCCATTTGTTAACATTTTGAATACCTTATTTTTTATTGCATTTGTAGCCCATTTCACGATTTTGATGCACAGTTTGCATGCATGATTTATCCCTGTCATATAAGACAATAAATTTGCACACTAGGATCTGTAAATCTGTATTTATATCTTACTGTTTGACTGGTGACATCCCAACCATAATATACCTGCAAGGGCATGGCTAACAACATTCTAGGAGGTTTGAGGAAAATGTAGTTCTCAGAAAGTCTGGAAGATTCCATGAGATTCTACAAAGGTCTGGAAAATTCTAGGAGGTTAGTGAAAAATGAATCTACGTATGGAATATCTGAAAAATGTTACTTCAAACATGTTCCCTTTTGTCGCTAACAACAAAAACAACACCCCAAGCCTGGGTCACCTGCCCCTAAATCTGGCCCTGCGTTGTACTCATGTGATTATTATGGCAGACAAAACCCAGAATTCAAGCTCAAATTTATGCCTCTGTTTTGGCAGCAAACTGACCATTTTAATGTGCTCTTTGTTTTGGAGAGAGAGACAGTTAGGATTGTAACTGTAATTGAATATTACAGGCCAAAGGACTTTTTTATTGCTAAAGACCTTGGTTCAATTTAAGCTTACATCACAAGTGTCAGCCTAGTCTGGTCCCTAGTAAGAATTTATCTGCATTACAACCAGCAGATTATCTGACCTAATTGGCAGCTGTTGTTCCAGGGAGGACTAAAATCGAAAAAGCCATTACTCAGGTGAACTGGCAGAACTACACGGGGAAATGTACATGACATTTGTTTGTAGGCAATCCCTCACTCATATACAGGGCCGGCTCCAGGCACCAGCATTCCAAGCAGGTGCTTGGAGCGGCAATCTGCAAGGGGCGGCAGTCTGTGTGTTTTTGCCTCCAAGCAGCGCACTGAATTGCCGCTGTGGATGGCGGGGGCAGTCCGTGTGCCGTTAGGATGGTTCGCGCGTTTCCGCAGCAGCGGCAATTCGGCGGCAGCTTCTTTGTTCAGCTGTCCGTGGTGGCGCAGCTTCTGTCTTCCGGCTGAAGACAGAAGCTGCCACCGAATTGCTGCTGACGCGGAAACGTGTGAGCCGCCCTAATGGCACATGGACTGCCCCGCTGTCCATGGCGGCAATTCGGCGTGCTGCTTGGGGAGGCGAAAACAGTAGAGCCGGCCCTGCTCATATAAGCAGCAAATAGAGACACAAAGATAGCAGTAAATAAACATAATTTTGCCTCTTACTTGTTCTCCCCTGCGCAGAGCTTTGATTTCCCTCTCCATCGGCATACAGAGCCACAACATTCACAGAGTAAGGAGTGTCAGGGGTCAGGCGCTCCAGCACAACATCACGAGTGTTCGCTGGAACCACAATCTAGGAGGGAAAAGAGAGTGAAGTTTTATCTGACAGGTCCATACAACATCCTAATACGGATAATGCCTTGTAAAATTATTATTATCCAAATTAATTATCAGTCATTTATATTGAAAGGAGGAAATTTAGGAGCTTGATCCTGTTATGTATTTTCCAACTACAATAAGGCAAGTTTATAGGAACCAGTCAGTACTGCTTGCCTAACACAAAACTCAACAGCAGGAGATGCAATTATGTGGCAGTAGAATACAGGAGTTTTCATTGTGCAAAATGAATTTTTTTCTAAAATGCTGATAGTTTAAAACCATAATTATTGTACGTTATTTGAACATGAATGTTCATGAAAAAGCTGTGACTGGTAAAGATAGACATATGCAGAAATCCAGAGCAAAATATTGCTCCATTGTGGTTTACTGACATATGCTAAGGATACATTTTCAAAAGGGCCTCTATTAGGTCTCACATGTGTGCGCAGTTATAAACACCCACACTTGACAGATGCAAACAATACATTACAAATTCTAACAGATTCACACAGACGTTGGACTGCTCATAGTGCACATATTTGTAGAGTGTGGGTGATTGTCTGTACATACAAGGGCCCAGGTACCCTTAAAACTTCTTATCCAAATCAAAGCATATATAAAGTCCTAACTTTACATCCCAAGAGAGACCTGAAGCCATTCCCACATACACATCAGTAGTCTTTGCTTTGTATTTCTTATGTTTAAAAATCAATATTCCAATTTAATTCCCTTTTGTTGGCAATATAATAAAGGATTCTCAATAGCAAATTTAAAATGGGTGGGGCTTTTATTCTTTTACTCCACTGAATGGTGCAATTACATACAGTACATTAAATTCATATGGAAATGGGGTTTTCAGCAGAGATGCTGCATGCAGATGGTTACAATCAATGGTGTAATGAGGGGGGAACAGGGACACTGGGCACCCCCAGCCCTAGGGGAAAGTGAAGTAGAGGGCACCAGGAATCTCCAGGAGGTGGGAGGATTGAATCCAGGCTTTTGGTGTTTCTTGGAGAAGTAGAGATGCAGCAGAAGATGGGTTCTAGTGGTCCCAGATCTGCCTGGCCTCTGGTGGGGATGATGCTCTTCAGCCTGACCACCCCTCTGGGTAATAGCTCAGGGCTGAGTGAGGGGAGAGGAGACCATGGGGCTGGAGGCAGGGGGAAAGCTTGGAGCTGGTTCCATGGGGGAAGAGCATGGGGCTAGATAGGGTACACCTGGAGGGGAGTGTGTGTAAAATAGGGTTCCAGGTGGGGAGCATGGATCTGGGTGCAGCAACAGCGAATGAGAGCTCAGGGCTGGGGGCAGGAGCAGCAGAGGTGGGGATACTGTGTGGGGTTGGTTGCAGGGGAAGAGTGTGGGGGAAAGAGTATGGTGCAGCACATGGAAGGGAGTGCTCTGGGCCTTCTGCTTAGGAGAATTCTGCTCGTGCCCCTGGTTACAACTGTTTTGTTACTATGAGCCAGAGTTCATTGGAGGTAACGTCCTCAGCACTTCTTTGAGGAATACTCAGGAGGCTGAATAACTTACAGACTCTGATGGCCTTGGGCCAACCAGTGGAGCGTAGACAACTCTATACTGTTGTACTGGACCCGGTGCAGGTTCCCATCGGACATTCAAGGTGTTTGGTGTAGGGTTGTAAACTTGTATGTTTCTTGCTGCTCCTCTCACCACTAAGCCAAGGATAATTTAAATAAGTGTTAAAGAGATGAGTACACAAGAATAACTCTGTTCTGTCCAGACTCACACAGTAGCACAAAAAAGGTGCTAAGATAACAGTTCATCTATCTAAGGTACTTATATGTCCTTCACTGCCACAGTATCTGAGCATCTCACAGTCTTTAACGCATTTATCCTCACAAACACCCATATCAGGTAGGCAAGCGCTATTGTCTCAATTTGTATAGACAGAAAGCTGAGGTACAGGTAGACTAGTGAATTACCCCAGGGCATACAGAAAGTCAGTGCTAAAGCAGGGAATTGAACTCATGTGTCCCAAGTCACAGGCTAACATCCTAATCATTGGAACCCGCTTCCTGTTAGCAAAAGCAGACTGAAAGCCTTCCTTACAGAGAGCAATGAAGACTGAGTACATTGTGAAAGTGAATCATGATACACTCATATCATATTCAGTGATACATGAGAACATAATTCTTGTGTACCTGCCCCACAACTAACTCAGGATTAGGAAATTTGCAGAGAAAATGTAAAGAAAATTAGGACTATACTATCTATAATTTTGAATTATTTATATATAAATCCAAAGATGTTATGAATAAGACCACTTCACTTACAAGTTCTTCCAGTGTCGGATACACGTCCACCATCCCCTTCTGGGTAAGTTGGAACCACAGTTATTTTGTAAGGTGTGTCAGGCTGGAGAGATCTCAGGATGATATAATTTGTGTTCCCTGGTACTGTTGTCTGTTGGTTTAAAAAAAAGTGCTGTGGTATTTAAATAAAGGATGAAACAACTGAGCATTTCAAGTACAACTGTCACTGCAGATGTCAGTTTAAACCAGGGGTAAGCAACCTATGGCACGCGTGCCAAAGGCGTCACGCGAGCTGATTTTCAGTGGCACTCACACTGCCCAGGTCCTGGCCACCAGTCCGGGGAGCTCTGCATTTTAATTTTAAATGAAGCTTCTTAAACATTTTAAAAACCTTAGTTTAGTTATATATTATAGACTCATAGAAAGAGACCTTCTAAAAACGTTAAAATGTATTACTGGCACGCAAAACCTTAACTTAGAGTGAATAACTGAAGACTCGGCACACCACTTCTGAAAGGTTGCCGACCCCTGGTTTAAACTATTTTACATTTTCTTAATGATCCCAAAAAGGAGTCTACAAATGAAGTCAGTGGGGCTACTCTGATTTATACCAGCTCAAGATATTTGGCCTAGTAATTACTACAAATTATATTCAAAAGCACATTTTCTTTTTACTTAAAGTGATAGCTACAGCTACATCCGTGCAACTTAACATAACAGGCTGCAACCGCATGTTGGTTTAGAAGCCTGCTTCTGATGTCAAGGACAACTGTGCGCTTCCTAGGGTCATCTGTTAGGTGAGAAGTGACAATATCTTTTCCAAAACTGGAACATGGGTGAAACTTGAAACTGAAACTCAGCCAAAGAAAGAAACATTTGGCTGGTTAATGTAAAGATAAATATCCATATCCCATCCAATTTACACACGAATTATGACTGATGGCTGGAAATACAAGACATCAGCTGAAGAAATTTTTTTCTCCTTATTAAAAGCTATTTTTATGGATAGTGGAACTATGAAGCAAAATAGCAGTTTTCTGGGTAGAGGAGAGTATCTTAGACAAAACCAATGCAAAGGACTAATAGTGCTTTGACAGTTTAAAAGTAAAATAGTTAAAGGGAAAGTTATTATTTAATTTAACTTTTAATTTAATTTTTATTACTCCTTCATAATTATTTTCATTCTATTTATTCTATTCTACATAGGTTTTTATACTTTCCTCATCATTGTACTATCCGAGCTCCTTCCACCAGTTCATTGAGTAACGTAGCTAACATCTGTCATGTCTATCTTGTTCTCTCGCTCATTCTCTCTGCAGGCAGGGAAATATGAGTGCAGTGGAGTGTTTTGTTGTGGTAGGGGTTTTGTGTTGTTGATTGTTCATTATTGTTAAGTGTGCACCCGCTGCTGTGTGTGTTTATGTTAGAGGAAGCAGGTCAAAGAAGTGTGCCTTGTACTTAGGAGTGGAAGGAGGTGAGATTTGTGATAGTCCTTAGTTCCTGAAGGAGTTTGTTCCACAGGTTGGAACTGGGCCTGATAAAATTCTGTCTCTGTACTTAAGCTTTATATTCCCTTCCAAACAGTGATTGTTATTTGCTGTGCTACACATTCCCTTGAAACTGACCTGGACTGGTGGTGGACTTAGGGCCAGATGCCACTGATATCAACTCTAAAATGCGCAAGGATTGGTTTAAGACAAGGATTTGGCTCATAGCATTATATCTCAACTCAGTTATTTTTAGAGTTCAGTACTAATAATTTCACACACATAAATAACATTACATACTTGTAAAGGCAGGTAGTAACAGACATCTCAGTTTAATATAGTAATACCACTTAGCATTTATACAGTGCTTCTCAGCAATAGATCAGTGCTCTCTGAAAGACAGATAAGTGGCACTATCATTATTTTACTGGTGAGAAAACTGAGGTACAAAGAGATGATTGGTAAGATTTTCAAAAGTGATTTAGGCTCCTAAGTTCCCAAGTCCTTTTAGAAGGTGTGATGTAGGCACCTAAATCACTGAGCTGTTTTTGAAACTGTTACCCGAAGTTATTTGAATAACGTCACACAATTAGTGGCAAAGATGGGAACAGAAATGAGGTCTCCTAAGTCCTTATCCACTGGCCCTTCCCCTTATGACAACTTTCGTGCCCATATATTTTGCCTTCAGAAGGAGGAGTGCAGTAGTTGCTGTGGAATACAAATACAGTTGCTCCCATGTGCTAACATCTAATCACCGAAGATTTGCTTCTTAACATATTACATTAAAAAAGTGGTATTAAGTCATGTGTCTTAAGGCATAAGTCACTGACTTCCCTGGAGCTACTCTGAATTTATACCAGTGTAGCAGAGAACAGAATTTGCACAGGGTCTATATATGTCCTTATATTGGGGTGAGGCACTCATCATTGTCAATTTTTTTCAGGGGTTTATATGGCAACTTATCTGAGACAACTAATAAGTCCCACAAGAATGATTACCATTTCCTCTGCACCACCTGTTGTTGGCACATAATATACTTTATACTGGCGAGGACTTCCTTCAGCATGATCCCATCGTACACTCAGTGTGCTGGTGGTTGGATCATACACCCGGAGGTTCTTTACGGTGTTGAGCGGCTCTGAAATACATCGAAAGCCCTGTCAGACTGCTGAAATCACACTCCCTCTCAGGCAAATTCACTACAATGAACACAGGGAATGAAGCACACGTGCTATGAAGGGAGGGGAGAAGATTTCAGATGTTTTTAAGTTGTAGGGTAGGGTGGTGGATTACACTCCAGAAGGTCCACACTATAAGACACACACACCCACACCCGCCAAAGCAAAACTAATCGATCTACTGATCTCCAGCACAAGGTATAAATGGTTTCACAGCCATTTGCTAACCATTGCCATTTGCCACCACAAACAGTTCTTTTACTTACTGGTCTTGCCCCTGCCTGTCATCCGTCCTCCTTCCCCATCCGCATACATAGACGATACAGTAATAGTGTATGGTGTGTCGGGCTGCAGCTTCTGTAGCACTACACTGTTCTGCCTCCCCCCTACCATGGTCTGGAGTAAGACAAAAATGAACCATTAAAATCACGTATTTACCAAGGCTCACTGCTGTAGTAAAGAATGTAAGTGTTTGATACACACAATAGAATCCTGCATAGACTACATGGGGCATTGCTCCTGTCATGATCAGAAAGCTCACTAATAAATTAAACAGTAATTATATTCAGTTCAGTGTGGTAAAATTCATTAAGGCTGGTTTTAAAAGACTACAGTAATACAAAGCCAGCATTTGTGAAAAGATTTCCAATCTTGTATATAACAATTAAATATCGACTTTCAATCTTTTTAGTGCCACTGTAGAGATATTTCTTCCCAGACAGCTCCTGATCCATAGCCCATCGAAATCAGCCTTTCCATTAACTTCAATGAGCTTTGGAGCAGGCATATCATGCCTATTGCTCAGGTGTATTTCAAGAAATGTATTTCAAGAAAATAACACTCTGTAGAGCTCTAAAACATAAATAATTGTATAATATTAAAATTATGGAATTCTAGCCTCACTTTCACACATTTCATTGCATGTTGATTCTAGAAATGTCCTAAACATTTTTGCTTTAATCCAAAAAATACAATAACCTTTCTACTTCAATTATACTTAGACAGTTAACCATGTGACTACAGTCCTTCTCAGACCACATAGGTAAAGATTTACGGTGACTTGAGAATGGCACCGTGCTAGCAGGCTCAATTTTCTTTCATTATGTGAAATCAGTGTTTTTATACAATGCTCAAAGTAGCCTAACAATCTTCTTATACAATTTGTACATTTTTAGCAGTCTACTGAATTCACATGTTTATGCCACAGAAATTAGAATCTGTTGAAAATGGAGAACTCCCAAAATGAGTAAGCATTTAGACATCTGGACATTTTACTGGAGTCCAGATGTTTTTAACCTAGTGCCCGCCCATCCACTGACATATTCTAAATTTCAGAGTAATCTACAATCTTTAGCGGAACAACCTTTAGCATATGCTAATGAAACAAGCAATCTAAATAACGGGTTTAAATCCTTATTACTTGTATATAGTTACTAAGGGCCAGAGTTTTAAAGGTGTTTAGGCACTTAGTAGGATTTTCGCAAGTTCCTAGGTGCCTTCCTAACTCCTGTTGGAAGTAAGGCACCCAGGAGCTTTTGAAAATACCACTATGTACCGATTTCCATCTTTAGGTGCCTAAATACCTTTACAAACGTGGCCCTAAGTCATTGGTATTGGCCCAGATCCTGGGGTGTGGCTTGAAACCACCTTTCTCTTCCCTGGTCATGGGGCTATTTGGCACCCGACCAATCTCTCAGAGCAACCTACAGCCTCTGTTTGAAAATTTGGCTTTGAAAGTTTTAGATGAGGTACTGATATAATCCAATAGTACCAGCAATTTAATCAAATACCTACACCAGAAAAGTAGTCAAGAAATTACTGTCATATGGCTGTCAATCATTAGCAAATACTGATTTTCTTGATCAATACACCGTGAATCCAAAAATTATATACATAATGTATTATATAATATAAATGTGAGGTTTGGAAAGGGCCACCTGGGTCATCACTAGTCCGATGGTTCTCAACATTTTTGTTCTGAGGAACACTCGCTAGGAGGAGGCCTCCTCAGGGGTGATCTCTTCTCCCAGTCCCATACAGCTTTGCTCTCCAAATGAGGGAGAATAATTGATCTAGTCCATCCCCTGCTTTGCTGGAGGACAGAGTATTCATAGATTTCTACAGAATGCCTCTTCTTGCCCTCTCACTTGAAAACCACCAGTTACAGATCACAGCCCCCTTGGCAAATTGTTCCCTGTTTAATTGACCTTATCACTGTTTTCTGTTATTTACTGACTTTTCACTATAGCTGCACTGACTGTTGAAAACACCCCCCCCCTTTTTTTGTTAATTCCTCACAGATATTTCTAGGCCTTTCTAACATATGTTGCTGCTTATTGACATTGGTTTGGGTTTTTAAAGAAACACATATTTCACATTTTAACTCAAATATATGCTGTTCATATAAAAGTAAACTTGGATGTGAAAACATCCAGCCAAATCTAAAGTAAATATTGCCTTGATATGCTTGTGAACATGTAGGCTCTCAGATTATTATATTGAGCCAAATGTTAGTGGCTTTCTTCTAAGGGCTTTGAATCCAATGGTAATCACCACAACAGTCTCATATTACAGAATAGAGCTGTTAGCCAACATGTATGTTATACATATTGCACACCATATCAATACGTATTACACACCACATTAATATTATATAAATTATAACATATATGAATGCTAACACAACCTTACCCTAAGTTTCATTAGGTTCACTCTTGCCCACTTATGTGAAGAGCTACCTTGCAAAGCTAAATGTGGTGTTTGCCATAAACCCTGCCAAAAATCAAGATACATGAGTGTTCTACCCTGGTACAAGGTAGGGAATGCCTTCATGGCCCAACCGGTTTTGAATGCTTGTTCAAAAACAAGAGATAAGGGGTATGCCATGGTATCAGAAAAACAAGGTAAAAAGCTGATTGGTGAATTTTAGTCTTGAGTGACACTGAGAATGTTTTTCACTTGTAAACAGGTCTACTATAAATATAGCTAGTTTGGGGGGAGTATTTGGGGAGCGCTTTCTGCATACTGTGAAAAGACACAATGCAAGAAACAGCTTGCTAGAAGAATTGGTAACCTAGTAACTCTTTCCTTTACTGTTACTGATTTTTAGCAATAGAACTGGCTAAATTTGGTTATTCTGAACATTTTTCATAATGAACCACAAGTGCAGACAATCAACTGGCCATGCTATTAATCAATAGGATTTGGTTTTGTTATTAGTAGCATACATTTCAGGTAAACTGGGTGACTAGGAGAGGGGCTGGATCAGTGGTTGCCCAACTGAGCTGTATGGACGACCAGTGGTGTACAGAGCACTAGCTGGTGGTCCATGGGAAGCTGATCACATGGTGCTGGCTGTCCTCCTTGTTTACAGAAGCCAAATCACATTAAAAGAAGCTAAACTACCTTCACTGCTTTCCTATTACTACTTTCTCACCTAAGCAATTGCTGTAGTTACCATAGAGATGTTACTTCTTCACTACTGGAATAGACGGTGGCCCACACTATCTTCAATTAGTCACCATGACACAGTCCCTCTATTAGCATGTGAACCACACAGTGAAAATCTCAGACAAGCCCTGGACTGGAAGACATTTGTGAATCACAGTTCTCCAGGACTTACATTTTGATATTTTTATTTGATTTGTACATATTTAAGGTAGAAATATAGCTAGTTTTACTTTATTATCTGATCTGTACAGCTAATGGGATGCAAGAAAATCTCAAGCAAATTGACTTTCCACATGGGCACTTTTTTTCCCCATAAAGAACATATTAGTTTGGAAATGTTATATTTAATACACAAATACACATATTTATTCTGAACATAAAGCTTCATCTAAAAATGCCCCTATTAATATCCGCACTGCTCTGATCTGAAACTAAATTGTTCTGACACACTAATCTTAAGAACTACATGGTCAAATTTGTTTTTAATGGTCTAATAATTATAGTCTTTAAAAATTAGTTACCGATTGTTCAGCACCATCCCCAGTTGTACGCTGGTAAGTGATCCTGTATCTCTGCACTCGGCCACTGGCTGGATCCCACTTTACAGTCAGGCTATTGGAAGTCGCATTGTACACCTGAAGGTTTCGTGGGCCGCTCTTTGGTGCTGATTTGAAGTTATTGAAGCACAGGGTAAGCACACAGTTCAAACAATGGGCCAAATTCTGTACTCGGATGTGAGCCAGGATGCCACTGGCTTCACTGAGCCAGGCATGTGCAGAATTTGGCCCAGAGTTTTCAAAATACAATCAAGAAGAGAATTTAACTGGAATGTTAGTAAAATAATGAAGTGTGAGTTAACCATATGTTTAGTATCATTCCAAATAAAAAAATACATTTATTAACAAGTTGAGATCATCATAAATATACTATTCAGTTTTAAATGGGAATTATGACTTCTTTAAATAACATGAAACCTGATAATTCAGGTTCTTACCTTGTGTTGTTGGACGTATTGCAGGTACTAGGAAAAAGCACAAGAATTTTTTAGAAGTACTGCCTTTTATTCTAATTTAATAGCTAATAATAATAATAATAAGGGTTGTTGATTAATTGCAGTTTACTCATACGATTAACTAAAAAAAATTAATCGCGATTTTAAAAGTTAATCACGATTAATTGCAGTTTTAATTGCACTGTTAAACAATAGAATACACATTGAAATTTATTAAATATTTTGGATGTTTATCTACATTTTCATATATATTGTATTCTGTGTGGTAATTGAAATCAAAGTGTATATTATTTTTATTATAAATATTTGCACTGTAAAAATGATAAACAAAAGCAATAATATTTTTAAATTCACCTCATACAAGTACTATAGTGCAATCTCTTTGTCGTGCAAGTGCAACTTACAAATGTAGTTTTTTTGTTACATAACTGCACTCAAAAACAAAACAGTGTAAAATTTCAGAGCCTACAAGTCCACTAAGTCCTACTTCTTGTTCAGCCAATCGCTAAGGCAAACATTTATGGGAAATAATGCTACCCTCTTCTTATTTACAATGTCACCAGAAAGTGAGACACTTTTGTAGCCAGCATTGCAAGGTATTTATGTGCCAGATATGCTAAGCATTCATATGCCCCTTCATGCTTCGGCCACCATTCCAGAGGACATGCTTCCATGCTGATGACACTCATTTAAAAAATAAAACATTAATGAATTAATTTGTGACTGAACTCCTTGGGGAGAATTGTATGTTCCCTGCTCTGTTTTACCTATATTCTGCCATACATTTCATGTTATAACAGTCTTGAATGATGACCCAGCACATATTGTTCATTTTAAGAACACTTCCACTGTAGATCTGACAAAACGCAAAGAAGGTACCAATGTGAGATTTGTAAAGATAGCTACAGCACTCGACCCCAGGTTTAAGAATCTGAATTGCCTTCCAAAATCTGAGTGGGATGAGATGTGGAGCATGCTTTCAGAAATCTTAAAAGAGCAACACTCCAATGTGAAAACTACAGAACCTGAACCACCAAAAAAGAAAATCAACCTTCCGCTGGTGGCATCTGACTCAAATAATGAAAATGAACATGCATCTGTCTGCACTGCTTTGGATTGTTATTGAGCAGAATCTGTCAGCAGCAACAACGTGTGTCTCCTGGAATGGTGGTTGAAGCATGAAGGGACATCTGAATCTTTAGAGCATCTGGCACATAAATATCTTGCAACGCCAGTGCCATGCAAATGCCTGTTCTCAGTTTAAACAAGAAGTGGGCAGCATTTTCTCCTGCAAATGTAAACAAACTTGTTTGTCTGAGCAATTGGCTGAACAGGAAGTAGGACTGAGTGGACTTGTAGGCTCTAAAATTTTACATTTTTATTTTTGAATGCAGTTTTTTGTATATAATTCTACATTTGTAAGTTTAATGTTCAAGAGATTGCACTACACTACTTGTATTAGGTGAATTCAAAAGTACTATTTCTTTTTTTTTTTACAATGCAACTACTTGTAATAAAAATAAGTATTAAGTATAAAGAGCACTGTACACTTTGTATTCTGTGTTGTAATTGAAATCAATATATTTGAACATCTAGAAAACATCCAAAAAGATTTAAATAAATGCATTCTATTATTGTTTAACAGTAGGATTAAACATGAGATTAATCACAATAAATTTTAATCACTTGACAGCCCTAATAATAATAATAATTAATAACACACATTATCCCTTTTAGGGAATTGATTACTTACATGTCCGCTCACTGCCAATCAAGTCATCACTTTCAGATTCATCAGGATAGATGGCAGTAACTGAGACATCATATAGGGTGTCTGGGTTCAGATTTTCAAAAACCAGAGAATTTTCATCACCATTTAGGATGGTCTGGTGGTGGGAGGAAAGAAAGGAGATAACTGTACATTTTTCTTTACCTTGTGAGATATTAGTTGGCTGCAAATATTAGATCAGATCCTGAAAGCCTCTCCACATGCAATTCCCACTGAAGGGTTTCCAAGACTGAGGCCATTCACGAATTTAATTTCAGATTAAAAGTACTGCTGTGATAGCATCCTAAAGAAAACTACATGTTGACTATTCATTCCTACCTCCTGCTTTTCTGTTCCACCATAGGGTCCCCAGGTGATTCTATAGAGAGCCACATCTGGAGCTCCATGGTCCCAAGTGCCTCTGAAACTTTGCTTTGTTACGTCTGTGAGTCTGAGATTGACTGGTGCTGGTACAGGCACTATTATGAAGAAAGGAAAAATACTTAAACAAACAAACAAACAAAAGATACAGCCTATAAACTAAGAATAATCACAACCACAAAGCTCCATTAATAAACAACTTTCTATGCAACAGAGTATGCTCCCAGACACATTTCCAATGACTTTAATATAAATTGTAGTGTTACTCAGCAGTTATACAGAGCAATTTGTATTTCATAGGGCCAGGTCCTCAGCTATTATAAACTCGCACAGCTCCATTGACTTCAGTAGAACTACACCAATTCATAGCAGCTGAAGTTCTGGAACATAGATTTCCCAGAAGGTATAATTATGACCATCTAGTCTGAGCTCCTGCATAAATAATCCTTAGAACTTCACCCAAGAATTCCTGCACTGAACCCAATATCTTGTGGCTGAACACTTTCCCTGTTTTTTCTGTCACTGACAAAAAATCTGCTAGGTTAAAAAACTTTTCAGTATCAGCCTTCTTTTCCCTGTATAAGGGCAGAGGGCTGTCCCATTTTACAGATGAGGAAACTGAGAGAAAGAGTGGCTTATGCAACGCCACACAGTTTATTAATGCAAAACTGGGAACAGAACTCATATGTCCTGATTCCTAATGCTATGCCTTATCCACTAGATAGCTTCAGAAGTTGTATAGGTCCCAGAGGGCAGAATTCTGCCCTCTAAGCATCCTACCTAATAAGAAGAATTTAGAATTCTCAAACTGAAGGTTAGGAAATGGATTAAATGATATTGCTGCCTAAATTCTATAATAATATGCAGCACATTTTGCTTAAACAGAATCTAAGAAAACATATTTAATAGCAGAGTTAAATTAAATATTCCCACAACTTACAAGTGGTAGCTTTAGCAGCTACTGGCATAGATTCTCCTTCGTCATATACTGCAACGAGTTGTAGATCATACAGAGTTTGTGAGAGAAGACTAGAAAGAACTGTGCTCGTTTTTGATTTATCAACTTCCACCTAGGAACAAAAATAAAGGCAGAAGAATTGTAAATTGACACACAGTTAAGTTTCTGTCCCTATACATGCACATTAATATACTGTAGTCATTGCTACAACAAAAAAGACGAAGATATTCTGGGATAATTTTGCATTCCTTTTGGGGGTGCAATTTGTACCTACATTGTTGCACCTGCACTTGAACTGTGGGTGCAAATCTGGGTACTCATACCTCTGACTACCAGACTGTAGGTGAAAAATAAGTCGTTTAAGCAGCAAGTACTGTAACTGGCACCTAGAGTTAACTTCAAGAAACCAGGGCCTGATGAAATATATTGTAGAGTACTCAAGGAGCAGACAGAGGCAATATTTAAGCCATTAGCAATTATCTTAAAAAAGTCATGGAAGACAAGAGAGATTCCAGAGGACTGGAAAAGGGCAAATATAGTGACAATCTATAAAAAGTGGAATAAGGACAGCCCCGGGAATTACAGACCAGTCAGCTTAACTTCAGCACCCAGAAAGATAACGGAGCAAACAATTAAGTAATCAATTTGCAAACACCTAGAAGATAAGAAGGTGATAAGTAACAGTGAGCATGGATTTGTCAAGAACAAATCGTTTCAAACCAACCTAAAAGCTTTCTTTGACAGGGTAACAAGCTTGTGAATGGGGGGAAGCAGTAGATGTGGTATATCTTGACTTTAGTAAGGCTTTTGATACTGTCTTGCATCACCCCATAAAAAACCTAGGGAAATACAACCTATATGTACCTACTATGAGGTGGGTGAATAATTGGTTGGAAAGTAGTTCTCAGTGGTTCACAGTCAAGCTGGAAGGGCATACCAAGGGGGATCCTGCAGGGATCAGTTCTGGGTCCGTTTCTGGGTCCGGTCAATATCTTCATCAATTATTTAGATAATAGCATAGAGAGAGTACAGTTATAAAGTTTGTGGATAATACCAAGCAGGGAGGGGTTGCAAGTGCTTTGGAGGATATGATTAAAATTCAAAATGATCTGGACAAACTGGAGAAATGGTCTGAAGTAAATAGGATGAAATTCAATAAGGACAAATGCAAAGTACTCCACTTAGGAGGGAACAATCAGTTGCAAACATACAAAATGTCCCTAGGAAGGAGTACTGCAGAAAGGGACCTGAGGGGTCACAGTGGATCACAAGCTAAATATGAGTCAACAGTATAACACTGGCAAAAAAGCGTACATCATTCTGGGATATACTAACAGGAGTGATGTAAGCAAGACACAAGAAGTAATTCTTCCACTCTACTCTGCTCTGATTAGGCCTCAACTGGAGTATTGTGTCCAGTTCTGGGCACCACATTTCAGGAAGGATGTGGACAAATTGGAGGAAGTACAGAGAAGAACAACAAAAATGATTAAAAATCTAGAAAACATGAGCTATGATGGAAGATTGAGAAAAATTGGGTTTTTTAGTCTGGAGAAGAGAAGACTGAGAAGGGCCATGATAACCATTTTCAAGTACATAAACGATTGTTATCAGGTGGAGGGAGGAAAATTGTTCTCTTCAACCTCTGAGAATAGAACAAGAAGCAATGGGATTAAATTGCAGCAAGAGAGGTTTAGGTTGGTCATTAAGAAAAGCTTTCAAACTGTCAGGGTAGTTAAACACTGGAATAAATTGCATAGGGAGGTTGTGCAATCTCCGTCATTGGAGGTTTTTAAAAGCAGCTAGACAAACATCTATCAGGGATGGTCTAGATAATACTTAGTCCTTCCATGAGTGCAGGGGATTGGACTAGAAGACCTCTCAAGGTTCCTTCCAGTCCTA
This sequence comes from Mauremys reevesii, assembly GCF_016161935.1. Classification (NCBI taxonomy): domain Eukaryota; kingdom Metazoa; phylum Chordata; order Testudines; family Geoemydidae; genus Mauremys; species Mauremys reevesii. The sequence goes on along the minus strand of NC_052625.1, from coordinate 151,258,495 downwards.
CAATTCTATGATTATCCATGTACAATAATGCAGATGCAAATTGCACCTGCAAAAAGAGCCTCGGCCCTTTTGACAATGTACTTTATTGTCAGGTTTCCAGTAACAGCTAAGTCATTACACTAAGTTATGTTCCCTCAGTACAAATATGGACACCCTGTTATATCACTCAGTGCAAATGGCTCTAGGGGTGCAATTGTGTGCTGTGCCTCCTGGAAGAGCAACACATGCAGCTGCAGTCCAGGGCCACAGGGGACTAAAATGGCTTGAAGCCACCTTCATGCCCTCCTGACTTTGAGGTGTTCCAAGGGTGGTGTAGCCACTCTTAGAAAGCCTGAAGGATTGACTAAGTTACCTCAGCCCATCTTTGGCTGTCTATGGGCAGCAGGGCCACACAGAATGTCCAGTGCTTGCTGCACAGGAATTTTCCTTTGGCCAGCTAAGGGGCTTTTCCAGTTCCTTTGTAGAACCAAGGGGATCAGGGGGAGAATTCCAATCCAAGCTTGTAAAGCTTCCAAGATGTCAGTACCCTTTTAATGATATTGCAGCTGCCAAGAGCTGATGTTCTCTGTTTTTACTACCTGTTTCTAATATTATATTTCAGCTTCTTACAGTAAAACAATCTTCAGTTACTTGCTAAAATGCTTTCCACCTACCTCTTTTGGTTCATCTCCCAAAGTTGTTTTGTATCTCAGTAGGTATTTGCGGACTTTTCCTGGGGCAGGATCCCAAATGACATTCATGCTGCTGTGAGTAATGTCTCTAACCCTCAAGCTTTTGGCTCCAGCTAAAGGTACTGTAAAATAGGAACCATAATATACAACTACTATTCTCAAACTGGAAAAGAAACTCTTTTCACATCTTTTTTTGTTAAAGAAAAAAAGCCAAAAACTTATCAAAGGGAATCCCTGTTTTGGCCACCAGATGAGTCATTTCAACAAATTATCCAGTCCCCAGAATAGCTGAAGACCTGTACTCTGCTCATGTTGGTGATTTCAAAATTACTCAATATTGGCTGGAAAAGGCCCAGAGCCTCTTATAAACATAATTTCAATGCCATTTAAAGGAGGTTGGTTTAATTAGAAAGTACAGGTGATGCCATTTTAAATAAACACCATTTCAAATGTATTTATTGTTTTTAAATAAGCCTTTTGGCACCCAAATCCTAGTTGTTATATTTAGGTGAACAGTTCCACTGAACTCAGTGATGTGCGTAAAGCAAGCAGAATTTGGCTTTTAGTAGCTACAGGTAATGAGAGATAGTCCAACTTTTCCTCTACCTTTAGCCTTCTTCCACTTTAATTGTTAAAATACTAAATCTTTTTGAAACAGGTATAAGTGGGCTCACAATAAAATAAATCCACTGTAATCTGCTGTTTGCAAGTTGTTAGCCAAATTGCCCTTCCTTTATCAAGCTCCCATGAGCTTGGAGGGGAAGCCATATTGGTGTTTTTTTAAATTAGTTCATTCTCAGTTGAAGTAGCTTTATGACCCTTCAAAACCCTTGCAATGATGAAAAATCCATACTTAGATAAAACAATTGACAAAAAGTGACAAAATAAATGGCCCGCTCCTCCACCCACCCATCGCTGCTAAAATATAATGTAAGTTAGATATTACCGATACAACAAAAAGCAAAGCAAGAATTCAAGAAGCCCTTACATGTCACTTCCTGAGTGATGAGTGGATCACTGCTGAGATCGCCAAACTCTGCATGAATAGTTAAAGTGTAGGCAGTATTGGGGATGAGGTCTACCAGCTGAACATCATTCACCGTTGACCCAACGCGCATCTGCACGTGAAAGAAAGATGCAGGTGTTGAAAAATAAAAGTGAGCAGAAAGAAAAAAGCAATGATTTAATTAAAAGAGAACTTTGTTTCCAAGATTTACACTACATTTACAACTTCCTGACTGATGTCATTGTATATAATACTCCAGTAAATGTGCTGCACTTCATAAATACCTGCCAGACTTTTTCTTACTATTATGAGATACCCTTGAAAATCCAAGAGCTTTTTGTGGGGATCCAGAGGGGAGAGACAAGTTACAGAGAACTAAAGGTAACTTTCCACACCTCTTTTTCTACAGCTGGTATTGTGGCATTGAGAGGTTCATACAATAACCGATAACCAGTAGCTCCCCTGAGAGGTTCCCATCTCACTCTCATGGAAGTCGATCCAATGTCATAAGCATTCAGGTTTCTGATTGTAGGGATTGGCACTGTGAAAATATGAAATTATTCATTTTATTCAATCACGTTATTTATTACTTTTCCGCCTACTCCACCACCTTTTAGCATTACACAGCATCCAGCAGTACTATAGAGAATAGGTCACTTGGGAATAAGGAGGTATAGGGTTAATGAAATAGGGAATCCATAGATTTTGTTGTTGTAAGTGGTGATTAACTTAAAGAATTAGTAACAGTCATATCTTTTTTAATGTGTCCAGTGATTTTCTGTCATAACACTAATTTTCAAAACTTTAACATTCCCTTCCTAAAGGACAAAGCTGCATTTTGAAGTGTATATTAAGATTCTTGAATATTCTAAGGTTCTACCTTAATTAATATTAAATGTTGATTATCAACTCCAAACATAGCTGGCTTCTGGATTTGTACATATAAAGGGAACATTTTTGTATCTATTTTCTTTACTCTGTTATACATTTTTCTTACTCTGTAAAAAACTACACGAACAGTAAAAAAAAAATCACCTCAAATTTTAAAGCACTAATGTGAATAAATTAATTTGGAATTTATGACCTGCCTAATGTATGTAGAGCAATCACATATGACAGAAGGGAATTGCTAAATGATCAACATTTTGACAGGCTCAGGATGCCACTCTATCTTGCACTCAGTAACAACATACATATTATCAATCATTTGAACAGCTGATAATGGAAACATGAGCCAATCTATGCCCGTAAGCACGAAACTGATGTAATTGCTCTGAACCAGGCACACATTAATGCTGAAAAATCAGAGTCAGTTTGAGACAACATTTCGGCTGCCTGGAGCAAGAATGATCTGTGTAATATGGAGGTTGCACAGGTTGAATGAAGGCGTGTATTTGACAACTTCTGAAACATAGTCCTTGAGGTTATAAGTTGTTTCTTGGAATGTTTCGCCAGGGCTCTGGCCCAAGAGGACTAGTAGAGCAGTGTCTTTATGAGTTTGGAAGGAAGCCAGAGTCAGGGCAGACAATTTCCACCCTGCCGCTGTCTCTTATGGCCACAACTTTCCAGGCATGTTTATATGGGCAACTCAAAGGACCAAACTACCATTTTATGTTGTCAAGAAGTATTGCAATAATAAGTGTTCTACTGAGGGACTATCATTGGTGTCACACCAGTTGTTAAACACATTGATCATACTGGAATTCTAACTTACAAGTTGTTTCTGTGCCACTTAGAGGTTCACTGCTTTCATCTTCTACCACAGAGAACACTTGAACAATATATTCTGTTTCAGGTTTCAGGTTCTTCAGAACTGTAGTAGTTTCCGCTCGATTTACATAAAACTACACAAAAATAAAAGCAATGTTAATTTCATTTACCAAAGTCATCTTCAGTTTTGCTGCATATTACTCTTGCATCAGTGAAGTTACACTATAAATAAATTCATCCCTTAGTCTTCTGCATGTTTAGTTTTTCAGTATTCTGCCTCCATTATGTCTGAAAAAGCAAGTTGTAGGGATTTAGGCAGACATATGTTTTCAATAGGGATACACACGTGTAACAGTGTACAATAGATTAAAAGGACTCCCTGTTATCACAGGTGGCATTTATGCTACCCAGTGGTTCTCAAACTTTTGTACTGGTGACCCCTTTTAGACAGCGAGCCTCTGAGTACATTAAAAACGCTTTTAACATATTTAACACCATTATAAATGCTGGAGTCAAAGCGGGGTTTGGGGTGGAGGCTGACAGCTTGTGTGACCCCCAATGTAATAACCTCACAACCCTCTGAGGGGTCCCAACCCCCAGTTTGAGAACCTCTGTGCTACACATCATTTGGTTGAATGGGGAACATGCTTGGAAATGTAATTCAAATTCTTCCTCCCTGTTTTGGAAATAGAATATAGACAGTATGGCACCATGGAAAATTGAGACTGTATAGCACATGTACTGTATGCAGTGATATTAGCAACAAGGATCAACCAAAAACAAGCAGAAAGTCTTCAGAATAAAATGCCACTGGATAAGCAAGGTATAAAGTCAACATGTGCCAGAATGGCTACCACCTGCCCTAACCAAAGGACAAATCCTGAAGAAAGGGCTAGTTTAGGCTGAGTCATATCTGAGTATGGATTTAACAGTCTTGACCCTAACTTTGACCCTAACCTAAATACTGTCTCACAACCTGTAGAGCCCACTATCCCTCTTGCTTTCAACCATGACCCAGAATAAGGTGTACTAAAGGACCACTATTTCTAGTTGCTGATATGGTCAGAGAGTTTTCATGAACGGACTTGATTAAAGGAACATATGACTATGGATGTTTGAACCAATGGGCATTACTAGGAAACATAGACAAGTATTTTCTAAGGTATATTAAACTCCAAGTTTCATAATTTTAAAATATCCAAGATCATCTGTAGTATGAACCTCATTTCTGTCAGGTTTTTGAAACACAAAGCAAAAAGAATGTAACTTGCTATTTGTGGCCAGGAATATATCCCTTTTGTAAGATGCCTCCAGGCTCTTTGAGACAGAAGTCCTTTCTCACCCCACACCACTCCACACATAATCAGTATTCTTTCAGATTAACACAAACCTTAAATTGGTACCATGCTGTCTTGGCAGAATCTAGATGAGAGAAACTTCAATATGAAAGAGTCTGTGGTTCATACAGATAAGATTGGAACAGAGACTCCAGGTACTAACCTGCTGAGGTGGGCCTCCAGAAACAGGGTAGTATTCAACCCTGTATCTATCCACGCTCTCAACAGGTGCAGTCCACGTCACTCTGAAAGAACGAGGTGTCACCTCAGAAGTCACCAGGTTGGAGGGAGATGACAAACCACCTACAGCATTGAAACAAATAAAGGAAGATGCTCATTAATAAGGAAGCTTGCCAACGATAGGAATGAAACTCAGAATAATACACAAGTTCAACTGCTTTGAAAAAAATATTTACTGCTGCTCTTTGGTGGTATTTCTGAAATGAAGCCTCACATCACCGGGGGAGCCCTTACAACAGCAATGACAATGATAGCCCAGCACCACGTCATTACGTGGCTCTGGGGGCAGTAGCCTTCCTAACAGACCTATGCAAATTCCTTCTCCTTCCTACCCCACCCCGAACACTAACATTTGATAGGGAGAACCCTCATCTTGAGGGGCTCTTTTTCCATGCTAAGCTTTGCTTCTGAGCTGTAAGCCAGCCAGATTTCACATTTCAACAGTGAAGTCCTATTAAAACTCTTCCCGGGTTGCGTAACTGTCAGTCAGCCAGCGAAGAACCTTTCCCTCTGACCCCCCATGTAAGGGGACACACATCAAACAACATCTTTTCCACATGCCTGACCCTGGGAAGAAGGCAGGCTTAGACAGCCACATAATGCTGGTGGAGGCAAAACACAGTTGTTATCTCAGGTGGCCTACACAGCTTCTTTAGGTCAGTAGCTGAAACAGCAGATTGATTTGACAGTTCCGAGTCAGCAATGGAAATGAATTTTCAGGCCAAGGTATTAAAGCACATAAACTGGGAGAGGATGAATTTGATTGAAAAGGAAGACGTACCTGGGCCTTTTACACTATTACATAGATTAATCGTTAAGTCATCAACAATATTAGCGAGGAAGGAGAAATCAGCAACGTTGTAAACATGGGTATCATCTGGATCTGTTGCAATCTGCTTCAACTCATTTTCATCCGCATTTTTAATACCTTAAATACACGACACATAAACAAGACTTAAATCAAGTGTAATACAGCTAAGCCCCCCGCACTGAAACACATCATTTCGATCGCATTCCATGGATTCAAGTGCATTACTACTGATCTATTATGTTTTAAAAAGCATCTCTACATTCAATTTCTCTTCATACAGTACTTACCAATCGCATAAAGTTCCACTCCCTCATCCCTGAGTCTCTTTGAAGGAGCCACTATATCGTCTTGTGATTTGCCATCAGTGATGAGGACACCGATTTTGTGAGCTTTAGGCCTCAATCCGACTTCTGGTTTGAAATTGTCTTTTAGGATGAAACTCAAAGCCATTCCTAATGTGACATAAAGAGGCAACTTGTGAGCACTGTATACTATTACAAATATACCTTACTGGCAAACAAATATATTTCACCATAGCCATCACTGACCACATCACTCCCCTGTTTACATCCTTTCAAGGGCTGCCCATCATCTTCCACATCAAATTCAAGCTTCTCATCCTCCCCTACCAGGTCCTGCACCACCTCTGCCCTTGCCAACATCTCTGTTCCCCATTCTTCCTCCTCTCCCTTTTATGATAGAATCATAAACTTCAAGTTCAGAAGGGACCATTATGATCATCTAGTCTGACCTCCTGCACAACGCAGGCCACAGAATCTCACCCACCCCCTCCTGTATCAAACCTGTGTCTAAGCCATTGAAGTTCTCAAATCATGGTTTAAAGACTTCAAGGTGCAGAGAATTTTACAGCAAGTGATAGCCTTCCCTCCTGCCAAAATCCCCACCACCCCACCCCTTTTTTATCTCCACACTTGTTTTCATGCTGCCCCTTGTGCATTGAATTGCCTTCCCCTCTTTTCATAGGCCAAATTATTTCATCCATCACATTCCTTATCCACCCAAATTCTCCTCCATCAAATCCCTCCTTAAAACACACTCTATTGAGAACCCTTTCCTTTGAATGATAACCTCAGCAAGATTTCCCTAACACCTCAAGCTTATACCATCACCTTCCGTATTATAATATGTCTGAACAGTTTTAGTCATGTCGAAACTAGACTGGAAGCACCTTTGGGCAGGGAATTTTTTTATGATGCACAGTGCTGAGCTAATTGATAATACTGACCAGATAATTTATGGCAGTTAACGGAATATTTTTAAATATAGCTCAAGGAAAACTAAGGGAATGTAACGTACCTGTTAGAGTATTGCCTCCTTTGTATGGTAAGTTGGCCACAGCATCTAGTAAACTCTGTTTGGAACCGTAAGTATTTAGGTGCCATTCTGTTCTGGGATCTCCACTATACTGAGCAAGCGCTGAAAAAGCCATTATCACTCAGTTACTACACTGTTATGGAACAGTTATGTGCCCAGGCCCCTTTTGTATCTGCAAGACTTACCAATCTGCACTTTATCAGGACCAATATCAAAGACTTCAACAATACGAGCAATGAAGTTCCTGACTGTTTTAAAATTTGGTCTCCCGATACTCCATGAGCCATCCACCAGCAGCACAATATCAGCTTCTGCTCTGGTAATACACTCCAAGCCTGCCACACCAACCAGAAAAAAAAATACTTTATCCATATTAATCCATGCAGGTAATTTATTTTCTTCTGCCCTCTTCTACACTACATGATATACACTGAATTGACTTACTGTCTGAAGTACCTCTAGCATTATCCACTGATGCTCTGTGGCCTGTCAACAACAGCTACTGATCCACTATTCATGAATTATTTCACTAGTACAAGATTTATTAATTTCCTCATACACACATCCCTCCCAGAGGGACCTCTTCTGACGTGTCAGAATTAATGAACATGCTTTTCCCTACTATGATAGGCTTTACCTAGCTTGATCTTTATTAATGGAAAATACATTTATTTCAGATTCCTGAGGGAACAGAAGTTTAAGCTAATAACTAATCTGGCAGTGGGATTGCCCTATATTTTGAACGAACTAAACACAAAAATTAAAATATGTGAGCATTTTCAATTGATCCAGATTTACATTATTTTAGTCTAGAATCAGGGGCTAAACTAATGTCCTGTTTTCAGTTATACACTGGAATAATTAGTATATATCATTAACATATTCAGGTAAGCAACATCACTCAACTTGTAGAGAAATAAAATAAATTAATATAGATGGTGCAGAAGTTTGCACATGTAAAACAAGAAAGAGAGAACATAATTTAGAAGAAGATATGCAAACAAATACACAAGTCAGGAGATACAGAAATGACAAAAACAAACATTTATACAAAGCTGCAATGTTTTGAAAAGGAAGAAAGTTATCTCAGATACCCTCAGTTTACAAACTATGGAATAAAAATATGAAAAATTTCAGTTTCATCATATTAGAAATCACAGAACGTTTATACAAAGCAGAAAGATACAAGTATTTAAATGATCTTATTATCAGTCATTTGAAAAAAAGAACACTTGTTCTCTCTCTTTTCCAGGAGATTGAGTTACCAGCTGCAAATTTTCTGGCTTCTTGCCATCATAGCTTCTGGTCTTTATATGGAAGAAATCCCATTGAGAAAAATCGGCCAAACTCATCACAGTTGAAAGACATTGTGATTTCATCTATGTTCCACATAATTGATCCAATACTGTAGACTCCTAACTACTCGATGTACCTGAGGGTTTAAAATCATGATCCTCTTCTGCATAGAAAATATAGATCTAGTCTTTAATCAGGACAATACAAATAGTTTGTGGAGTAGAGTTTAAGTAAAATCTTGTTAGATCAAAACTGTGCATGCATATGTTCACCAACGAAGCTTCATGTACCTTTAACCAATTAAATTACTTTGGCTTTTACTTTTCTTCCAACTCCCATAATCCCACACCTGAAAGTTCTAGCAAAGGCACTATATCTTTATTAATTTTTGTTATTTTAATAAATATATAGGATACCACTGCATACAGAATTTACTTTCCCAGCTATAAATATCATTTTTCACAGTAACCATGATTTTAGTCCATGCATTACTAAAACAGCTTAGCTTACTGTATATTACATTGTAGGAAGGAATGGTAGCTGCAGTAACATAAATATAATAAATATGCCTGGTGCAATTATTTTTCTGCCAGAATTACTAGTTTCTCTCCCATTTCACTGGTAGCATGCTGCTATGCCACCTTTCTCAATTTTACCCTCTAGTATTAGCTAGAGTTTCTGGACAAGGTCAGTAAATTCTCTTAGGCACTATATTTCAGGCATACCATTTTTCTAGTTCCACATAGGTAAACACCTCTTCAAATCCAGCAACCACTGTTAAATAACATTTGTAATTGCAAACAGGTTTTCTGCCTACCTGTTGCAAAAAAGGGAGCTGTGTACTTCAATTTTTGGCAATCCAAAAATAGTTTAAAACCTACTTACTGAAGCACATCATCAGCATTTTCTAACTGCTGTTGATAAATGTTATATAAACGAGTATTATTTTTCCATAACATGGTGCTCAAAGAGGGCATTGAATAAAAAAGAGTATCTTTTAAAAAGCTAGGAAAAAAAGAAATTATGTTTTCCTGAATATCATGTTTGGCAGCCAAAAGTAGGTTTTTATCAAATTAATTTCTGAGAGACCTTTGACAGGGGTTAGGATAGACTTCTACAGTAGATACTCAGGGCCAAACCCTCTGTCCCTCTCTGCGGGGCATGCCAGGCCTGAAATGGAGAAGAAATGCCATGGTTCGCACAAGCACAGTAGGGTAAAGGGAAGCAGAGGTCCCTCGCAAACATGTTTTTCAGTCCTTACACCAACTGGAGCTCAACTCCAGGCAGGGGCACTGGAACAATTTGTATAGTGGGGGTGCTGGGAGCCATTGAACCAAACCATAAACCCTGTATATGATGGAAACCACTTCAAGCCAGGGGGTGCAGCAGCACCCATGACTGCAGGGGTATGGGGGCAATCGTGGGCAATATGAGGCAATCCAGATACACAGGCCCAACACCACACACAGGGAGAGTAGCTGCCTTGACCATTATTGTTCCTCAGTCCTGTGCACAATACCCCAGGGGTGAAATTCATCCCTGTGCAATCAGCAAACAAAAGGCCTATGCCCACTTATGACCTATTTTCAGGATGCTAAGTGGTGGATAGGCCCTGTTCTGGCTCTCTGTGCAGAGGTGTATTTCACCCTGTGTGCATAACTCACTTATGAGGGCAGCATTCTCTGATCAAGCATTTGGCCCTGTATGCATGAAATTAGGCATGTATAGCTTCTAAATACAGTGAACTTGGTCTCGACTAATCAGCACTGCTTAACAGTAGTGACCCTTTAATAAAAGTGGAAGAGAACTGTACTCATGAATTTAGGCATACTTGAGGATGCAGGTTTTACTATTCATCAAACCCTGTAAATAAATGTTTGTTAGTTAAATGTATTGCAGCATCTTATGATAAAAGTGACAGGGAAATGCTAAACCTATCTGAAACATTGGAAAACATAAGACAGATATTCCATTTGCCTCAATGTGATCAGGTTTACCTCCGGCTAAGAATGGCATCACAGTAACATCTGAAAGGGTGGTCATTTCTTGGCCAACCAGTGGTGCACTCTCCCCTCCTTCAAACATTCCAAAAACATTTACCTTATAGGTAGTGCCTGCCCTACAATAGTAAAAAAAATACATGGATATGTCAAATCAATTTGATCAGCTAAATGCTGAGGTTTCACCAATAAATAAACTAGACCTTTTAACGTGGATTTGATTGCTTTTTAGATATCTCACATGTGAAGCATGATCATAGTTTCTATACTGACTATTACTATATTATGTTATATGGTATAGTACATATTCTAAATCCATATGTCTGTGTTTGCTTACATACCTCCTAACTTCAGTGAGAGTTTTCCTTAAGGAAGTATCTGAGTGAAGAACTAAGGAATTGATTATTTGGCCCTTTGTTACATTAAAGATAGCTACTCGGTTTTTTTCTATAGAGGAGAAGGTCCAGAAATGTAAAGCCCTGAGTCCTGTGCCTCAACTGATATAATGCGGTGTAATTCCATTGAAGCCAATGGAGCACTCCCGCTTTATACCAGCTGAGTATCTGGTTCCAGATCTGAGTATCTGGTTCCATAGTTTGTTCATCTGAGGTCAGATTTTTAATGGTGCCACTCTGAGCATGCCCAACTGACACACATACAATTCCTGATGCTCCCAGGCAATTCCCAGTGCTCATGGAGGAGTATGACATGCTCAGAATTGCATCTTTAAATCTCTGGGTCTTCCCCATAATGAACATAGAGTTCTATCCAGAACTGAACTAGACTGCTACAGTTTTAGCTTTAAAATTCTTTAGAAAAAAGTTTGGACAATTCAATCTTCTCCTCTGCTCCTAGTATCAAGCACGCCATCTTGCTCTCTCACATGCCCCAGTGAGATCACAGACAGAACATTGGAATCCATGCTTGCAGATGCCTTTCTGGGGTTGAATAACAATTCCCTGGAAGCTCCTGGCCCTTAAAGGTTTTTCTTACTTATGCTTGACTCTATCCTACCAGCCTCTGTATCATCATGGCCCTAGTGCAGCCTTTACCTACAATAGCATTAAAACTAAGGAAAAAGGGGTATCTTTGTGAAAAAACACATACTTTTTTCATAAACACATTGCTGTAAAGAAGGGATGGTAAAGCTATTCATAAAATGAGCCATTTTATTTCTAATAATTAAACTATTAACACAAAATTAAAAAGAATTATTAGCCATACCTAAGCTCCTCCAATACAACTGTATTGTCATATGGCCCAACAATTAGTTCTCCAAGTCTATCTTCTCCTGTCGGATGGAAAGTTATTTTGTAACCTCTCACTTCCCCAGGGGCTGGCTCCCAAGTTACTCTGAAACTTGACATAGTGGAATCAGAAGTTTTCAGGTTTCTGGGTGGTTTATACGGAGAGGCTGCCAGGATCAAAGGGGAAAAAAGCCATAATTTAGATCATTTATATATATGAAAAATATTAGTAAATACTACTGCAAAAAACCCATGTACAACTGCCATCGGTTATTAATTGTTTGTGTATTTTTCAATTTAAAACAATATTTTAAAAGCACCTATTCCAGGCTCGCACTGGATTTGCTTGACATAATCACTAGTACCAAGCCATGAGAGGCGAGACCAGATGCTTGCTCTCAACCCAGAACCAGAAAATAAGAAAATTACCAACCAGACATTAAAACAAGCCCAACCGCCCTCATCCACAAATACCACCAGACCTTCTCAGCCTCTTCCTCCTTAGGGGTAAAGAGACAGGCCTTGCAGCATGTCCTGAAGGTCAAAAGATTCAGGCTATTTCACACCAAGGAGGGAAATAAATTCCAAAGTTGAGGCCCTTCATAAAAAATGCCCTGCCAGCAGTTCCCTCCTTTTGTACTCAGAAGGCAGTGTGGCAGGTCTCAAGCCATTTAGAGATTGACATGTCAAACTTTACTCTCTATTTTGAAACTAATAGGCAGCCAGTTCAGATCAGAGCGCACTGGTGTCATGTGCTCCTGGTGAGAGACATTGCTTAGCAAACAAGTGGTTGGTAGACATGGCAATTTCTTGCATAGTCCTTAAAAGATCTTATTGTATTAAGTTTACATATTATTGTGGGCCAGGATTCTATGCAATCTCTCAAGGGGGAGATGGGGTAAAGGTCCTAGGTCATGTTTTCTAGCTCTTTAATCATTTTTGTTGCTTTTCTCTGGACTTTCTCCAATTTGTTCATGAGAATTCCCCAATTCCAGTTTTACAATAATCCAGCTGTTTGAAGCTACACCCTGAGGAGAATGTCATTTTCTGCTGATTACTTGTTCCCAAAGGCCAAGATCAAGGCCCAAGCTGTATAAAGAAATGGCCGCTCTGCCCAGCTTTCATTCTGGTTCAAGATCTAAGAGGATGAACTTGTGACCACAGGAAACACCCAGTTGTGAGTTTTGAAGGACTGATACCTATCAGCGTTCTAATCTGGAATCAGGGATGACCTCTGGTAAGCTTTTTAGAATGTGTGGAGGTTCTTGTATTGTTTTAATACATTTTCTCTGAAATGCTTTTACCTTAAGAATAAATGTGCTTGCTTAGAAGGAACTGTGTGATAACTTATAACTGCTGACAATATATGGTCATAGTTCTTGAACAGAAAGCAAAGCACAGGCACGAGCACCCGTCTTTTAGGCCATTTGGCTTGCTGGGGATATCACCATGTAAGGCAGGGAGCTAATGAATGGTGGGCATACCCCCTCACTTAAGGGATCATGAATAACTTTGTCACATCTTCCAGTTACTTCCTCATCCTAGCCAAATGACACCAGCCTTGTCCAGCTGGAGCCTCAGCTATCTAGCTGTTCATGTCTCAGTCATTACCAAGCACTGGGTAAGGTGCTCAACAGAACTTCCTTAATCAGATATGTAACAGGGTGGCTTGTCCTTGAGCTGAAGAGCCTGGGGCTAAGTCAACCTTGATTACAGAATGAGCCCCACCTGAAAGGAATCAGGTGATTCCAATATAAAGAGGGGGAAAGCTCAGGATTCTGTGGCAGGGTCTGCAGAGAGTGAGGAAAACTTTCTAGGCAGGGAGAGACCCTGGCCAAACAAGGGAGGGAATACAATGGTCCCTGGCAGAAAGGCCTGGGAGAAGGAGCAGGAGAAACTTTGGGTTGTGTGGACTTATGAATGGACTTTGTATTGGGATTTTTAGTTTTATTTACCACTTATTTTATATTAATAACTCCAGTCCCCAAGCAGGGGTATTTTCTGACAAATAAAAAGCTTAAAGTGAACAATCCAAGAGGGGAACCTGAGGCAGGCTGTCTGTAGCATGATCCTAGGCCATGTGGAGGTATCTGGGTGGCAGCTGGTCTGGTTACAGAATAAAACAGATATGAAGCTGAGTGTCATCAGTATCTTGAAAGCACTATAGCACATGCTTCCTCCCTAACTCTCCCAATAGCCTCATACACATGTGGAAGAAGAGGGACAAGACAGAGCTGTCCAGAATCCCACGAGGCAGTCCTTGAAGAAGAGCTATTATGCAGAGCCATCTAAAAACTGAAAGGGAAGACCTGTTTTCTCCTACTTGAGTTCACAGGTAGGTCAGATAGATATTCAGTCACCAGGAGGAGATCATCTACTACAATGCTACAATGCCTGTGCAGTCTCTGTGTCATAGCCTTGTCTGTACCACAATTAACACAGGCCCTGGAGATCTTAGGCAGCTGGGTATCTGAGAATTATCTCACCACAACTTTCCCAATAACTGTAATCAAGGCTTACAAGCTAGTCATTTGACAATAGCTGACCAGACTGTCAGTGTCAAGTAACAGCCTTACAAGCACTTTCTTAACAAAAGCCAGCAAGCTGCCTTTCCTAACCAAAATGTTCACAATCTCCACCAATAATGGACACATTTCTTCCTCCTTGAGCACCACCAGCTAAGCATGAGATGGGTCCAAAGTGCAGGTTGTGGCACAATGTGCTCACAATGACTCTAGTGCCCCAGTGAGCCACACTGGCAGCAACTGAAGCAGAGAAGTTGTAACATTTGTCTCTTTCAGATATTGCCCTACATCCATGGAAGAACACAATTAAATCCAAATCCATTTGATTTTCTCTGCAAAGCACCAGACAATTGCATTGCAAAAGGAAGCACTTTTTTATTTTTATATTATATATGGAGATAGCCTATCTCCTAGAACTGGAAGGGACCCTGAAAGGTCATCGAGTCCAGCCCCCTGCCTTCACTAGCAGGACCAAGTACTGATTTTGCCCCAGATCCCTCGTGAAAGACCTGATGCAGAAGATTCCTGGCTTCAATCTCCCACAAAGCTCATGGGCAATCATGCACCACATTCGCACAAACCATGGCAGATGCAGATACTTGCTGCACAAATGGAAAATTAAAGATTCTCCAGAGTGCGACCATGGTCACCTAGAACAGACCATGGAACATATAACAACTCAATGCCCGATTCGCGAATACTAAGGAGACATCACCGCAATTCACTCTGCTACTTCAGATGCAATTATTTGGCGTAACCATTTAAATGTCAATGTATAGTTGTTGCTCTATATTTACATCAGCCATATGAAGAAGACCAATGAGGACAACGCCAAGGAATAAGTTCCCCAAAGGCCACTTCAAGAATACCTGAGAACCAAAGACAATTTACAAAGTCCTAACAAACCACTGAGAAGTGGTCTGTTGAAGGAACAATATTCTCTCACAGAACTGCCCAGAAACACTTATTTTCCATTGACTTCTAAGGACCAGCCACCAGAACAGGTTTGCTGCTCTAACAAAAGTGGTATACCCCAATCTCAAATAGCAGGAGGCAATGATCAGGCCATGGCACAGGTAACATTTTCAACAGTCCCAACTCCATGCCCATCCTGTAGCAATTTTTTGTTCATTCCTGTTCTTGGAGATTTGGCAGATAACGGATTAGCTAACACTTGGTCTACTTACTGTACAATTGCTTTTCTACTCCCTACAATGAATACCTTTAATCATAAGCTTTTTACTATTTATTCAAATTTAATTATATATAATACACACCTGTTGTTCCTTCTCCTTGTCTGTGTTTTCCTTCCCCAGATTTATACATTGGAATAACAGAGATGTTGTATTTGGTTAGAGACTGAAGTCGTTTTAACACTGTAGCTGTGGAAGTAGCTGGTACTTTTGCAACCACCTGTCTTCCTCCACTGACAGGTCGGTAAACTACACGATAGCTCACAACTTTCCCAGGTGCAGGCTGCCATGTAACTCTCATTGAATTCTCCGTCTCTTCGTCTACTCTCACCCTCTTGGCATTTGGTGACACTTTTCAGTGTAAAAATATGGATAAATATTTATTTTGTCACATAAAAACATGCACAGATATGTCTACACATTCATTCAGCACTATGAATATCAACTGTGATTTGTCCTTCCATATTACAGCATATCATTAAACAGGAGTTCATTTGTGGTTCTAAGAGCCCACCATGAAAACTTTCTGATCCCGCTGGAGTAAATTAACACAACAGCTATGCTTAGATAACTATGCTTTCCATCACAGAGCAAACAAATGAGCAATTCATGTAATACAGCAATTCAGCATAATAGGGACTTCTACATAGTAAAACCTCATTTTTGGTAACCTATTGTTTAAATAATGAGTTCAGCACTTCCAAATGCTAGTGCGAAAGGGCCAAATCCTGCAGACATGACTTGTTTGTTTTTTGGGGGGGGAAGGGGGATTTTTTTATACAGGCAAATCTCCCTGTGAAGCCCAGTTTTTCAGACCAAAGAGGTTCAGATTGTTCTGATAAGGTACTGACAAGGATCCAAACTATTGGGTGGTTATCTCAAAACAAACAGACCAGCCCAATCTTTTGTAAGTCTCCCACCTCTAATCTTAAGGCAGTAACAGTTCTGAAGAGTGTGGATGTCGTATAAAGAACTTCAGTTTCACTCTCCAGGCAATAACACCCAGGCTTTTTAAGTCATGTTCCTGCCTTGCAGCAAACACCATCAAATAAAAAACCTGAAGTGAAATGGAAGGCATGTCTGGAGCTGGCTGTCAGTTTTCACTTCACTGAGAGCCATGCCACAGAATGCTGAAATAACCTCTCTCAGCATTTGGAACTGGTCATAGACTCATAGGCTTAGAAGGGACTGCTAAGGTCATCTAGTCTTTCCATTCTAGTCTGTTCACTTTCAAACAGCTGTAACATTAGGAAGATTATTTCTATGTGGTGTTGGTCACATAAGAAAAATCTAGAACTGTGAGTAAGAGATGTAGCCAACTTCAAACCCACTCACCTGAGCCTGGGAGGAGGAAATCACAGGGCAGGAAACTTACTAACCCCAATGGAATGAACTCTGACTTTCCTCTCTACCCTGGTCACTTGTTCCTCCCATTTCTCCCCCAACAATATACCCTCCAACCCACAAAGCCCCAGAAACTATCCCCAGATTCTGCCACTCTCACTCACATTGAACTGTAGCTTACTCTCTAAGTAACCCCATTAATTTCAGTGGGACTCCTTGCAGAGTAGGGTACAATTTAACGTGAATAAAAGTAGCTGAATCTGGTTCCATGAGATATAAATGACTTATGATTATAAATAATCTAGCTCAGAAAAAAAAGTCGAGGGATGGTACCTCACTGAGTTGAGATGGGCAAGGGTTTGGTTGGGTTTTTTTAAGGAAGGGGGTTAATAAAAAATAAGGTCTAGTCTCTGTCAAAGCAAATTGCATTAATAGGAGTATCAAGAGTTTGTGCATGGGATAATAAGTGTCACAATATCCCAGGTCAGAATTCAGGCTGTTCTTTGGGGTGGCTATGCTGTACTGCACTTACCTTCAGTAGTCGCCTCTCCTTCTAGAGGAGCTCCATCTCCACTGCTATAGGAAGCAATGACTGAAATTTTATATTTAGTCTCTGGCTGTAAATTCTCCAGCACAGTATTTATTACATTTCCAGGAACTGTGCTCTCCCCAGTCTGACCATCATAAAGTGATTTCCATACTATTCTATAACGACGAACTGCTCCTGGAGCTGCTGTCCAAGATAGTCCCATTGTAGTGTCAGTTATGTCTCTAATAACCAAATCACGAGGTGAGCCACGGTCTGCAAGAAAGGAAGTCATAAGAGAGGGACTATGACTAAGACACAGTTAGTGAATATTACAGCGGAATAGGAACAGAAAAATAAAATGCTCACAGAATAAAATTAAAATATTCACAAGAACACCAGCTCAAATGAAATACAGTCATTCTTTTATGAGGAAGATTAAGGCCCTTGTTCAGCAAAACACTTAAGACCATGGTTAACTTTAAATACATGAAGAAGAGGAGTACTTGTGGCACCTTAGAGACTAACAAATTTATTTGAGCATAAGCTTTCATGGGCTAAAGCCCACTTCATCAGATGCATGCAGTGGAAAATACAGTAGGAAGATATATATACACAGAGAACATGAAAAAAATGGGTGCTGCCATACCAACGCTAATGAGACTAATTGAATAAAGTGGGCTATTAGCAGGAGACAAAAATCATTTGTAGTGATAATCAGGATGGCCCATTTCAAACAGTTGACAAGAAGGTGTGAGTAACAGTAGGGGGAAAATTAGCATGGAGAAACAGTTTAGTTTGTGTAATGACCCATCCACTCCCAGTCTTTATTCAAGCCTAATTTAATGGTGTCCATTTTGCAAATTAATTCCAGTTCTGCAGTTTCTCGTTGGAGTCTGTTTTTGAAGTTTTTTAGTTGAATAATTGTGACTTTTAGGTCTGTAATAGCGTGACCAGGGAGGTTGAAGTGTAAATTTGTTAGTCTCTAAGGTGCCACAAGTACTCCTCGTTCTTTTTGCTGATACAGACTAACACGGCTACCACTTTTAAATACATGAGCAATCTCAACACTACTCAGCAAGACACTCGATCTTGAATACTTTGCTGAACAGGGATGGAATTACTTACATGCTTAAAATTAAGCATTAAAATTAAGCATGTGCTTCAATGTTTTGCAGTTAATCTAGGTTAGCTTTATCTTCCAAACTAGCAATTATGCCTCACAATCCATCTTCATCCCAAAAGCTCAAGTAATTCATTTATAGGCAAATAATGAAACCTTGGGTAATATTTTCCTGATGTTAAATCTTTGTGAAAAAAAATCCTTCTAAATTTCTTGAGTCCTTCACCCTTTCTTTACATGTTCATATCCCCTTATCCTTATATTTGACACTGCCCCAAAACAGCTATCCTCTCACTTCCTTTTATGTCTATATACCCCAATGAGATCCCTTCTTAGAAGTCTATTCCGCCACTGATGCAAGGGCATTTATGCATATAGGGTTTATTGGATTGACCAGAAATAAATCGCTTTCCACTGATTGATTAATTCAGACACTTAAGAGTTTTTGTTTGCTTGTTTTTCAGGAAACATTATGGGTCCAACTGCAGTCAACGGAATTTACACCTATGTGACTTGGACCCCGGCTCACCCAAAGCATCAGGTAGGATAATCAAGTCCCTCTGTCATTCTACTTGTTCTTTGTTGTATAACATCTTTAATAAAGCAATAGGTTAAGAACTGCACACAGGTTTTTCATAACATGTCCCCATTTAGGAAATGTCTGTCATTGTTTTCAGCCCTTCCTCTCTTTCCAGTGCCTGAGAATTATACATTTGGCTGCTATCATTGCTACCAGCACCCGTCTTCCTGAATGGTGTGAGAATATACCTGTCAACTGCCCCCATTGTATCTATTTACAACTAAGCTGTCGTGTATTTACAACATAAAGTGTAGTAATTGTAGGCTGGAGGCGCTATCTTGTCTGTACTAAGTTTTGCCAGACTCCTGTTGTATTGTTCTTCATAGCTGGTTGTCCTCACATTTCTTGGAGTGCACTAAACAGTTCCTTAGTCTGTATAATCAAGAAGGTGTAAGCTAGAGGTCTGATGCTCACTTTAATACACCAGTTTCACGCCCGTATAACTCTGTTGACTTTAATAGAGCTCACTGGTTTAAAATTAATGAAACAGCCTGGAGGATTAGGTCTATGGAGTTTGCTGCATTCAATGTGACATCTGGGTACACTTATTAATGTGAGCTAAAATGTGCTACTGGAATAGAGCCCTAGTTTTTTTTTCTTTATGCAATGGCAAAGTTGTAGTTATAAACAAAAATCCACACACACACAGATGCAGCGCCTACTTCGACGTGTACTCTATGTGGAATTCCTTACTGATCTCCCTAAGGCCTTTCTGCAGTGAGCAGGGCTGCAGTGGCTCCCCTGAATGGCTGCTTAGCAAGAGGTTCCCTCAAACCAATCTCTGTTCTAGGCTTAAGCAGTGAGGAGGGCCTGAGCCAGCCCTCTGCACCACAGGTAAGCTTTACCCACAATGACAAGTACCCACTAATATATCTGAGATTGACCAGAGCCATAGTACCAGAATCAGACCTCTTTGAATGCGGGGGAAGTTTCAACCCTAATCCAACCTCCACAGAGCAGGCTCATCTTTGCAAATACTATCAGACGAGAAGTTTATAATTGTGAGCTGATTTCAATGCAGAACTGTGCCTGGAAGGATTTTGAGATTGGTCCCAACTTATATACCATGGTTTAATCTTCCTAGGCATCTGTCTTTATTTAAACCCTGATCCGACACATGCAATTCCATTGGATATCAGAGGGGTAGCCGTGTTCAGGGGCGGCTCCAGACCCCAGCATGCCAAGCACGTGCTTGGGGCGGCATGCCGCGGGGGGCGCTCTGCTGGTTGCCGGGAGGGCGGCAGGCGGCTCCGGTGGACCTCCCGCAGGCATGCCTGCGGGAGGTCCACCGGAGTCGCGGGACCGGCGACCGGCAGAGCGCCTCCCGCAGCATGCCACCCTGCTTGGGGCGGCAAAATGTCTAGAGCCGCCCCTGGCCGTGTTAGTCTGTATCCACAAAAATAACGAGGAGTCTGGTGGCACCTTAAAGACTAACAGATTGGGTAAAACTTTCATGGGTAAAAAAACCACTTCTTCAGATGCATGGAGGGAGCTTAATCCCATTGGAGTTGGTAGGACTACTTGTATAAAGGCTGAAGGTTTGAATGATATTGTTGTAGCAATAATCAACAGATTAAATAAACACAGTCTCCCATTAATTCTGAATCAGTGAAAGAATAATTCCATTTTGGTTTATTGATGATAGGACACAGTTGCTGGGATTTTATTAAAATGTTCTTAGTGGCTGTATCTTTAATAAACAGAATACATTTGTAAATCTTATTTTTCTAAACCCAACCCATTGCTAGTATGTGATCCAGACAAGGATCCTTTGGATATCTCATCACCTTTCTCTGGAGACAACTGGTTTTTCCATCCAAACTTAAACACAAATTCCTTCAATCCTTCTCGCCTGCCACTCTAAATATGACACGCACACAGAGGCACTCTTGATTTCAAAAACAACATTTTAAGATCCAGCTTTTTGTTACAGTTGAATTATTTATTGTCATAAGAAAAAATAACTACACTACTGCATCTTTCAGTGTAACTTTACCCTGTTATACTACAAGAGCCAGATTCATCCTGATATACACTCCATGCAAATTCACTGATTTCAGTCCATTAAGTCAGGGCAGAATTTGGATCCCAAAGAGTAACTTTCCTGGAAGACTGAAAAAAGATTTGTCTTCAAAAGTAAATTACACCAATTTTCTGTCTACTCTTAAGTTTCTGCTCCCAACCCTTGGCTTTTTCATTCAATATAAAAATCTGAATATAATCCAAATGGAAATATTATGGAAAACCCAACATGATAGAATGCACAGATGTTTCACAATAAAAACTTCTCTTTCCATATTTTAATGTAATATAAATATACAAGTCACTTTATATTGACTACTTCAAATCAAGTCTCTGCCACAACGTGATTTCAGTATTAAACTATCTGCTACCACAGCCAATTCTCAGCAAATAACACCGGGATAGTATGGCTAATGATGTGTTGGAGGCACTGCAACAATCATTGCATATTTAAACCAATTATTAAATTATTATATGTGCCACTAAATAGCAGAAGAAAATAATGTATTTTCAATGGAGTGTAATCAAGCCCAGCTACCGACAAATGTTAGCTCTGGAAAGAAAAAAGAAATCATATGGAACTAAAGTACCATTTTTTGTTGAATAAAAATAAACTTTGGGCTTCCTACCAAGCCGCCGGGCCTAAATGGAAAAATTTGACTTCAAATAGCTGGAAACTGCTGACAAGACATCTTACCAACTAAGGGAAATTAGACTTTTAATATGTTATACTGCAACTGAGAACATTTATCTAAAATAACACACTAATTTGATTTGCACCTCATGTGTGAGGGATAAGTTTGTAGGCAGATATTTTCACAAGAAGCTACCACATGAGTATCTATGGGTCTGGAGGTGGGGGAGAGAAGCAGCTGTGTTTAGAATGTGGTGCAAAGTCCTAAATTATTAAGATTCCACTAAGCATTAACTAAGCTGCTACATTGGGAGTTTAGAAATATACTTAAGTTCGGTAACATTACCAGTATAATGTAATGGCTAGTAGGCATACAATTATACCTATTAACCATGTTTAGTTTGTCTGAGAAGTATAATTATGCAAATCACACAGTAACTCTGCTTACCTACTATTTATCTGTTTGCACTGTTGCCTATCACTAACGTATCTGAGCAATTATTCTGATCTTCTGTTTAAATGTTCAAGAATCTTAATTGCTAAATGCAGGACCAGCTCTAGGCACCAGCAAAGCAAGCACGTACTTGGGGTGGCACAATTCCATGGGGGGCATTCCGACCACCCGTGTTTTTGTTTGTTTGTTTGTTTGAGAAGTTGCAGTCTTGGAGATTGGGGTGGCAAATATTTTGCTTGAGGCGGCAAAAAACCTAGAGCTGGCCCTGGCTAAATGCTCCAACAAGAAGGATTCTGTGCTAAGCACTGCGGTGTTCAAGAGCCCCAGAATTCACTAGCACAAGCACAGTTGAAGCCTTGCTGTGTCTATAAGCATCAAACCAGTGCTGCTGTGTGGACATGTCAAACCATTGCAAAGGCAAGCAAGGCAAGCAACCACTTCCTGCCATCAGAGCCGGATCCAAAGCCCACTGTAGTACTGAAGACTCTCTTTGACTTCAGTGGGCTTTGGCTCAGGTTCTCAATGTCTCTACAATAGTTTCCTCACTCCAATACATCTGTTAGTCTATAAGGTGCCACGGGACTCTTTGTCACTTTTTACAGATCCAGACTAACATGGCTACCCCTCTGATACTTTTCCTCATTTAGTATAGACAGACCCTTAGATATAAAACAGGTTCTCTTCCTTCCAGCCCTGAATCTCTTCAAGTCTTCACTTTCCATATCAAGGTTTTCCACCATGCTGAGCCAGAGACACAATATCCAATTTAAGTAAGTTTCCTACACTTGCTTGGCTCCTGTCTCCTGAGCTCTCCAGCAATCATTTTTGCTCCTGAACACATGACTTAATCAGTTAAGGCTACACCTACACTACTAGCTAGGGGTGGGCGTATAAACACCAGCGAAGCTGCAGTAGCATGGGCAGCTGTAACAGAGGCACGGCTGAGCCATGCTGAGTACAAGCCCAGTTAAAACCGATGGGTCTGTACTCAGTCCAGCTGGGCTGGGCCTCCGCTGCTCCTACTCGAGCTTGATCAGAACTACCCCAAGTGTATGTACTCCAGCAAAGGAATCTCGTCCATAGTTCATAGTGTGGACATAGCCTAAGGGTAAAAACCTTAACAGTCATAAAAAATATAGGCCCGTATTCTGTCCTCAGTTACATGCCCACAATTCCCTCTGATTTCGGTAAAAGATATACACACCTCTATCAGGCCCAAAACGTATACATTTCTATACATGTACCCAAGCTAGTTTTCACGATTAATATGTAACCGTAAATCTCACACTGATCCATATTTCACTTAGATTAAATGTAAGTTAGATCTGAGCCAATATCCTAAGCGGTCAGAATTTAATCAACTAAGGAAACAAACCCCATCATGCCGTGCACACTCTGAACTTTTACGACCTGATTTCTTTCTTGTTTATAACAGTGTAAATCACGAGTATCTCCACTGAAGTCAGAAGGCCAGATCCTCACATCCAGCCAAGTTCATCTCAGAGTAGAACGTGTGTGTGTGTGTGTGTGTGTGTGTGTGTGTGTGTGTGTGTGTGTGTGTGTGTGTGTGTGTGTGTTGGATGGGACACAGGCAACTACCTTAACACTACTCCTCATCCAGGCCCTGGTCAAATTGGCTTCTGGCATAAGATAGGAAAATTACTTATGTTGGCTGGTAATGTCTCCCTAGGGGCCATTATGCAGCTGAATATGCTGGCGTGCAGAGCACTCTGGCCACGCCTCTTGTCATGTGACATAACCCACTATGCTGAGGAAGTCAGAAGGGGGTAGAACAGAACTTCCTGTGCCAGCTCTCTGCTAGTGGAGGATTCCTCTACATAAGGGGAGTCCTCACTTGCCCTTTTAGGCCAGGTTGCTGGCTCTTTTGCACAGGAGGCTGAATCAAGGAGCCCTGGATCTGCTCCACCAGAGTTACACCAGCATAAAACTGATATGAGATCAGAATCAGCCCCTGAAAATCTACCTTATTTATCTATTCCAGCAATTAATTAGTTACCCAGCAACTAATTAGTTAACTATTTGATACATAATATTTAGAAAATCAGTTCAATTTTTCTTATGTAGTTAATCACTTCCTCTGAGTGGATTTGTTTTTTCCTGCAAGTGGTGTACTTCCCCTGACAAGAAAATTCAAATGATTGCTCGATGGTTATCAAAAGTCACTTGCAAATGTCAGGGTGAAAAATCTTGGAATGTATTATTGAAAAAAATGCATGAGACAGCACTAAATCTCTTTGAAAGACACTGAGTCCTTGTTTCAGTCTGTATGGAGAAGAACTACGTAATTCAAACATTACGGAAAGTTCCTATGATATGCTAAAAACCTCATTGTCAGGAAATGTCACTTGAGTTAGCCCCATTCACTCTGTAGGAGGTCATTCATTTCTAAAACATTCTTATGTTGCTATAGAAACAGCAAAAAACCAATAACATATACCTACTAAGAAACCACAATTCATTTCCTAGCAAAAAAAAAAAAACCCCAAGCTCTGAGAAATGGATACAGCAGAAGAGTCCCTGAAACTAGAAAGTGAATCAACTATGATGAATCCTCACATCCCAATTCTCACAGCATTAAAAGAAATGGCAGAACTGGGCCGTACAACATTTAAATGGAAAGACTTTCATACTAAGGGGGGAAAGACCATTATTTAATCCCCAATAAAGAATATCTCCTGAGTATAGTAAAATATGCAGTTCTTGATGTTTACATTATACTAATCTACATTATAAGTATTGGGTCAGATTCTGATCTCAGCTTCCCTGAGGTTTAAAGCATGATGGGCTGAACCCTCTCCTGGCATAAAGCCTGGCACAGCTCATTTACTTCAATCGAGTTATGTCAATTTACACCTGCAGAGATTCTGGCCCAGTAACTTCTCTAACATAAGTGGAGTTGCTCTGGAATTGCTTGTGGTGCAAGCAAGATCAGAATGGGGCCCACTGTATCTTGTTCTGATAAACAGCTATAAATGCGTTTTTTGGTGACGTTGTGCTCAAGTTCATATTTAAAATGGTAATGACCGCCTCTGCTTGTAAACGTCTGATGCATTCACCCTCACCAGCAGTAGCTGTGATATCCTTAAGGCAGTTCTCAAAAATCCTAGCTTCCAGCAACAGGGGGCTCATAAAATAGATTTTCATCTTCCAAAGCATGAAGACATAAAGACCTGTATAGACTGCCTGACCTAGAGAGAAATTTGTTTTTCTTTAAAAACTGCAAACTATTATCTGTTCAAGTTAAGCTATTAAACAGCCTGTGTAAGGTATGTTTTTGTTATCTGACAATATGATGCCTCTGGGCAGAAAAGGAAACTCTTGCCAGGCCTGCTCTTACCACCCCCTTTCCCAGGGGAAAACAGATTAGAAAAACAGTAGCTCTCAGAAACAGTTGATTGTTAGCTATCGACTGGACTTCCACTCACCACCCTCACTGTGTTCACCATTGTATCCTATTTCTGGGGTATGACATGTGGTTTTGGCTGAGTTGATGTAACCAAATAAAATGGACAACTCAGTGTGCTGCTTGGGGAATCTTTCTGCGGGTTTTCTTAAGTCCCGTTTGTATGCCAACTTGTGATTTGTGTTTTGTCACTGGGACAGAGAGCTAGGGAACAGCAGCAGACGTAGCTCTCCTGTCACTGCAACTGCTATTAGTTGCCTGGGAGTAAATCTGGCAAAGATAGCTCTGCCTAACTGAGAGATTGGGAATACGCTGGAGAGAGCTACAAGACTAATTAACACAGTAGCCCAGAATGTAGAAAAGTCACTGGAAGGACGTGCCAGGGTGGAGAGAGAACCAGAAAGAGGCAGGCTCTCAGAGTCAGTCCCACGAGAAATCTCTGAGGGCAAGATCTCCAACCTCTCCTACTCTGGGTCTAAGGGGCTGAGGATGATTTGCTTTTGTAGATCAGGTGCTGCACAATGCTGTAAAGATGGTGGGGAAACACTGTAAATAAGCCACAGGTGGTGTTGACAAGCAAAGAGTCTCCACATGGTCTGCGTATGCAGAGGAAGATTGGCGAGAAGGAGCCTCTCCCTGTTATAATCACCACAAATAATGAAGAATACTGTTAGTGTTGCATGAAAAACAAGATGGCCCTGCTTAGGTGCCTTCACTGCCACATATCCTGTTTCACTAGCTGAATTCTGTGGTTGGTTTAATTTTCTTTTCCTTTTTGCAGTTTCATTTCTGTCGCATTTAAAATTCAACACAATTCTATTTAGCTACTGGTAAGGGAAAACTTCTACCAGCCACCTCTGTGAGTTGAAGGGAAGCCAAAGCAGTCAGATCCTGGCTGGGGAAAGAGGGATGGCTCACCCCCTTGAAACCTACCAGTGCCCTCCAACCAGAGCTTTGTGGTGTCAGGCCCATATATTTTAGAGAGAGGATGAGTATGGAGCAACTTCGGCAGCATTCTCACCTCTGGAGCCTGCAGCTATCCAGTCACGGGCTGATGCAGTTTAAGCATTTTTATCTCCACAAACTTCCCCCTGACGGTTACTCCTCACCAACAGGTGCACTCAGCCAACAGCTAAAAGAGGCTGAAGACCTGTGCTCTAAAAACAGGCCCAGGACTACTGTCAACCTTCTCAGATCTGTATGAATGGGGCATGAAAAAAACCTGCTTATTCCATGGGGTAGGGAAACCCACCTCCCCACCCCATCCCCAACAAAACAGTAAGGAAGAAACCCATGTCCCCTACACAGGAATAACTTTCATAGTATGGAATATGGCACTCCATTTCTAATTTCCCTTGTGCTTACTTCTTCCTTCTCTACTGTCTTGGAACAGTTTATAAAACACTGGGCCTCTGGAATGTGTTTATCCTTGGGCTGGATCAAGAAGCTATGCAAACATTTTATATCGCTGAAATTAGCTGGAGTTCTTTGAAAAACTTTGCACCTGAATTCTTTTAGAAGGAGAAAAGATGAGGCCAGTGCAGACCAAGTCCTGGGAAAGATGAAAGGGAAGGGAAGGGAAAACAGGAAGAGATCCAAATGGTAAACAAGGACTACAACTAGCACAGCAACTGAAAGTTTTGGAGGGTTTTTTATCTCAGGGAGACTCCTAGAAAGGACAAGCCTGTCCCACAAAGCTCAACACACTGTAGAACATTTATGTGTTGCAACGGGGAGGAAAAGGACGGATTTGAAAGAATAGGGAAGTGGGATTAGTAAATGCAACAATATACTTTGGAGAGACCGCAAGAAAAAGAAGTTGCCTTAAGTCACTATGTCTACACAGCAAACACCTGTGGCTGGCCCAGATCAGCTGACCCGAGCTAGTGAGGCTCAGCTTGCAGGGCTGAAAAACCCCTTTGTAAACATTTGGGCTCGGGCTGGAGCTCAAATTCTGGGATCCCTTGAGGGGGTGACAATTGTTAGCCCCTCAGCTTGAGACCTGTGAGCCCAACTGAATTGACCCAGGCCAACAGTGGGTCTTTTATTCCAGTGTAGATGTCCCCAAAGGGCCCTATTGCCTATTCATTAGAATTCCATTGGATTTTTCCTTTTGTTTCCTTCCACCATGACTAAACAATAGAAGGAGATACAGTTATAGATTGTTTTATCCATTCTTGTTTCATTAGTTTTACCTTTTCTCAATTGCCTTATTTATTTTTCTTATCATTTCTCAACCTTCCCTCCACGGATGAAGCATTTTATTTCTTGGTATGATCAGAGAAAAAAACATACCGGTATTTGAAACACTATTCCAAACATTAAACCAAGAGAGCAAAGACTTCATTTATTTTGATGGCGGGTGGGGGGGCGCCTTGGGGAGGCACTGATTTCTCCAGGAGTTAAGGTCTGTGCCAGTTTGAATCTCATAGCTTTCATGTCACAATATACTATTGTTCCTTTTCATGCAGCTTTCTCTTATTTGAGAAACTGAGATAAATAAATGGGCACTGCATTTACTGATATTCACATTTATTACAAGATGAGTTCACTATTACACGTTTTAGTCTGCCACTGTCATCTTTCAAAGGAGCTAGAGCTGAGTAATGAGATTTATTACATTAGACACATTTACTCTTTTCCTTTTGTTCCTGCACTGGCAAAACAGTGATCTTAAAATCTGGACTTGGTGTTTTTATATAAAACCACCCCTGAGATAAAGCCCATTTATCAATTTGAAATTCTTAAATTCTAAACCACAACCAGTTTCTTTTTCATATTCTTCTTATCCTTATTAATTTACATTGCATTAGTACACATAGGCATGACTCATATTTTCACTTCTTTAGAAACTTCAGGAACATAGTGCAATTTAAAGCATCAAAAACATAACCAAATAAACGAATGATTATATAATATCTATAAATAATTACCTTCAAGTGTTTCTCCTTGCCCAGGAAGAGCATCCCCTGGTCCAGATGCATACAAGGCAGTCACGGACAGTGCATATCTGGTGCCTTGTTCTAAATCTCTCAGCACTGTAGTGGTAGTATCACCCCTTGTGGTTACCTCCTTGGTATCACCTCCAGCCACTGGAGTATACGTTATACGGTACCGCTGTACTTTGCCAGGTGCTGCACTCCAAGATAACTTCATTGTGGATGTTGTAGCATCAGAAACTCTCAGATTTCTTGGACTTCCTCGGGCTATACATGTGAAAAGACATTGAAAGCATATCATAAAAAAGCCTCATTTCTTTCTTTCTTTTCAGATCATTATAAGAGAGAGTAGCGTACGTTCTTAAGTGATTTCTTGGATCACTTCCAGACTGCTCAGGAAATTCCAGGATTCAGCCCAGGGCATTGATCTAAGACCTGAAAGGAATTTTTTAAATACAACTTCACAAGAATTTACCCTAAAGTAAATTAGAGCTTTGGGATATTTTTAAAGTGTTTTTGAAACTACCATGATATAATACTTAATTTTGATAAAACCCTATTGAACATCCATGATATAGTAAAGCTTTTGGTACCATCATGATAACATGCTCCCTGCCCCATCTCCCATGAGCACAACATATCCATTAGGATGTAGCCTGAGGACTCTAAGTTTTGACTTCCTACCACAGTGCAAGGACTCAGGCTCAATCCTGGAATTTGCTGAGCACTTTCAATCTGATCCAGCAAATCACTTAAGCATATCAATGGGCTGCAGTATGAATGGGGCACAAAAAAAACCCTGCTTATTCCATGGGGAAGACACCTCCCCACCCCATCCCCAACAAAACAGTAAGGAAGAAACCCATTTCCCCTACACAGGAATAATTTCCATAGTATGGAACATTGCCCTCCATTTCTAATTTCTCATCTGCTAAATTCTTCCTTCTTGACCGTCTTTGAACAGTTTATAAAACACTGGGCCTCTGGAATGTGTTTATCCTTGGGCTGGATCAAGAAGCTATGCAAACATTTTATATCGCTGAGATTAGCTGGAGTTCTATGGAAAACTTTGCACCTCAATTTTTTTAGTGAAGAAAAGATGGGACAAGTGCAGACCAAGTCCTGGGAAAGATAAAAGTGAAGGGAAGGGAAAACAGGAAAAGATCCCAAATGGTGAACAAGGACTTCAACAGCAACCGAATGTTTTGTGGGGGGGTTTCCTCAGGGAGACTCCTAGAAAGGACAAGCCTGTCCCACAAGGCTCAACACACGGTAGAACATTTATGTGTTGCAATGGGGAGGAAAAGGATGGATTTGAAAGAACAGGGAAGCGGGATTAGTAAATGCAACAATATAGTTTGGAGAGACCTCAAGAAAAAGGTGTTGCCTTAAGTCCCTACGACTACACAGAAATCAAACACCTCCGGCTGGCCCAGATCAGCTGACTTGAACTAGCGAGGCTCAGGCTGCAGGGCTGTAAAACAACTTTTTAAATGTTTGAGCTCAGGCTAAAGCTCAAATTTTGGGATCCCTTGAGGGGGCAGCCATATTTAGCCCCATAGCTCGAGACCTGCGAGCCAAACTCAGTTGACCCAGGCCAGCCGTGGGTCTTTTATTCCAGTGTAGATGTCCCCAAAGGGCTCTAGTGCCTATTCATTAGAATTCCATGGAGTCACTGGAGAGTTTGGATTTTCCTTTTGTTTCCTTCCACCATAACTAAACAACAGCAGGATATACATTTTCAGATTGTTTTATCTACTCTTGTTTGGCTAGTTTTGCCTTGTCTCGATTGCCTTATTTAGTTTTCTTATTATTTCCCAATCTTCCCTCCATGGACTAACCATTCTATCTCTTGGTACTGATCAGGGGAAAAAAACACATTTGAAACATTATTCCAAACATTAAACCCAGATAGCAAAGTCTTCATTTATTTTGATGGTGGGCGGGGGGCACCTTGGATAGGCATTGATTTCTCCAGGAGTTAATGTCTGTGCCAATTTTTGCACCAAGTAGATAGTCAAGTCATCCAAGTATGCCACTAGTTACATTTTCACCTCATTTCAGAAACTGATGTGACTTATGTAATATTTCAGCTAAATCCTACCATGGTCATCTTAAAATCATGGGTAACATGACCTAATTTTAAGGGCACTTTTAGTCTTAGCTCCAAAAGATATTTTCATTTGTCTCCAAAACTGTTCTGCTCTTATTCTTATCTTCTTTACCTGGAAAGGTTTTGTCTAAATATCCACACATTTCCAGTTTTCTATTTTAAATAAAATACAGTACCATTCAGTGAGTACGTGCCCAATGTCGATCCTTATAGATCTTTGGAATCCTTTCATACCATGAATTATGCAATTTTGTTGACAGATCAAAAGGTTCTGGCCAAAGTGTCCTGGCCTAATTTGAGACTTAATTGTGTGAAAAGTTCATTTTGTTATTCTAGATAACTGTATATATGCCACATATAGAAATGCAACATGGGTGTTCCCTGAAGTTTCGTACTACCACGCTTTATTATCAATATTTCCATGTTACCACCTGGGGTCTCCACTGTTATGCAAAGGACACCTACATTTATAAGCTATTTTTACCTTGAATCTCATAATAATAACTGCCTTGCTGTCAGTTTCTCTAACTAAAATTTAGTCTGCCAGACTAGTTTAATGTATTTCAGTACAAAGCTATGGTACACACATTTCTTGATTGCACTGTGAAAGGCTTTTCCTATCTGGCTGACTCTTCCAGGAGGCTGAACATTAATTTGACTCTCATAGCTTTCATGTCACAATATACTATTGTTCCTTTTCATGCCTCTTTTTCTTATTTGAGAAACTGAGATAAGTAAAGGGGCATTTCATTAACTGATATTCACATTTATTACAAGATGTCTTCAGTATTACACATTTTACTCTGCCACTGTCATCTTTCAAAGGATCTAGAGCTGAGTAATGAGATTTATTACATTAGACATATTTACGAGCAGAGTGGCACAGCAGAAGTGTGCTAGGCCCGTAACCCAGAGGTTCATGGATCAGAACCATCCTCTGCTACACCTGTGCTTGTTTTTTTGGGGGGGGCGTAGCTCAGTGGTTTGTGCATTGGCCTGCTAAACCCAGGGTTGTGGGTTCAATCCTTGAGGGGGCCATTTAGGGAACTGAGGTAAAAATCTGTCTGGGGATTGGTCCTGCTTTGAGCAGGGGGGGCAGGTTGGACTAGATGACCTCCTGAGGTCCCTTCCAACCTTGATATTCTATGACTCTTTTCCTTTTATTCCTGCACTGGCAAAACAGTGGTGTTAAAATCTGGGCTGGGTGCTTTTATATAAAACCACCCGAGAAAAGGCCCATTTATCAATTTGAAATTCTTAAATTCTAAACCACAACCAGATTTTTTTAATATTCTTCTTATCCTTATTCATTTGCATTGCAGTATTGCACATAGGCATGACTCATATTTTCACTCTGTAGAAACTTCAGGAACATGGTGCAATAAAAGAACCTAAAATGTAACCAAATAAATGAATGATTATATAAAATCTAAAAATAATTACCTTCAAGTGTTTCTCCTTGCCCAGGAAGAGCGTCCCCTGCTCCAGATGCATACAAGGCAGTCACGGACAGTGCATATCTGGTGCCTTGTTCTAAATCTCTCAGCACTGTAGTGGTAGTATCACCCCTTGTGGTTACCTCCTTGGCTTCACCTCCGGCCACTGGAGTATACGTTATACGGTACCGCTGTACTTTGCCAGGTGCTGCACTCCAAGATAACTTCATTGTGGATGTTGTAGCATCAGAAACTCTCAAATTTCTTGGACTTCCTCGGGCTATACATGTGACAAGATGTTGAAAGTATATCATGAAACAAGCCTCATTTCTTTCTTTCTTTTCAGATCATTATAAGAGAGATAGTATACATGCTTAAGTGATTTGCTGCATCAGTCCCAGACTGCTCAGCAAACTCCAGGATCCATCCCAGAGCGCTGATCTAAGACCTGAAAGGAATTTTTTATATAAAACTTCTCAAGAAGTTATTCCCTAAGGTTAATTAGTGCTTTGGAATATTTTAAAAGTATTTTTGAAACTACCATGATATAATACTTAATTTTGATAAATCATTTTTTAACATTCATGATATAGTAAAGCTTTTGGTACCATCATGATAACATGCTCCCTGTCCCATCTCCCATGGTCACACATGTCTGTTAGGATGCAGTCTGTGGACTCTAAGTTCTGACTTCCCACTACAAAGACTCAGGACTCAATCCTGGAATTTGCTGAGCACTCTTGAACTGATCCAGCAAATTATTTAAGCATGTCAATGGACTGCAATATGAAAGGGCAACAAAAAAACTCTGCTTGTTCCATGGGGTGGGGGAAGACACCGCCCCACCCCATCCCCAACAAAACAGTAAGGAAGAAACCCATGTCCCCTACACAGGAATAATTTCCATAGTATGGAATATTGCCCTCCATTTCTAATTTCCCATGTGCTAAATTCTTCCTTCTCGACTGTCTTTGAACAGTTTATAAAACACTGGGCCTCTGGAATGTGTTTATCCTTGGGCTGGATCAGGAAGCTATGCAAACATTTTATATCACTGAGATTAGCTGGAGTTCTATGGAAAACTTTGCACCTCAATTTTTTTGTGAAGAAAAGATGAGGCCAGTGCAGACCAAGTCCTGGGACAGATGAAAGGGAAGGGAAGGGAAAACAGGAAAAGATCCAAATGGTAAACAAGGACTACAAGTACCACAGCAATTGAATGTTTTGGAGGTATTTTTTCCTCAGGGAGACTCCTAGAAAGGACAAGCCTGTCCCACAAAGCTCAACACACTGTAGAACATTTATGTGTTGCAATTGGGAGGAAAAGGACGGATTTGAAAGAACAGGGAAGTGGGATTAGTGAATGCAACAATATACTTTGGAGAGACCGCAAGAAAAAGAAGATGTTGCCTTAAGTCACTATGTTTACACAGCAACCAAACACCCACGGTTGGCCCAGATCACCTGACTTGGGCTAGTGTGGCTCCGGATGCAGGGCTGTAAAGCCCCTTTGTAAACATTTGGGCTCGGGCTGGAGCTCAAATTCCGGTATCCTATGAGGGGGTGACAATTTTAGCCCCGCAGCTTGAGACCTGCGAGCCCAACTGAATTGACCCAGGCCAACAGTGCGTCTTTTATTCCAGTGTAGATGTCCCCAAAGGGCCCTATTGCCTATTCATTAGAATTCCATGGAATCACGGGAAAGTTTGGATTTTTCCTTTTGTTTCCATCCACCATGACTAAACAAGAGCAGGAGATACAGTTATAGATTGTTTTATCTGCCCTTGTTTCGTTAGCTTTACCTTTTCTCAATTGCCTTATTTATTTTTCTGATTATTTCCCAACCTTCCCTCCTTGGACTAACCACTTTATTTCTTTGTAATGATCAGGGAAAAAAACAAATCTGAAACACTTTTCCAAACATTAAAGCCAGATAGCAAAGACTTTATTTATTTTGATGGTGGGGCGCCGGAGGCACGGGAAGGCATTGATTTATCCAGGAGTTAATGTCTGTGCCAATTTTTGCACCAAGCAGATAGACAAGCCGTCCAAGTATGCCACTAGTTACATTTTCACTTCATTTCAGAAGCTGATGTGACTTCTGTGATATTTCAGCTAAATCCTACCATGTTCATCTTAAATTCATGGGTAACATGACCTAATTTTAAGTGCACTTCTAGTCTTAGCTCCAAAAGATACTTTCATTTATATCCAAAATTGTTGTGCTCTTATTCTTATCTTCTTTACCTGGAGAGGTTTTTTTCTAAATATCCTCAAATTTCCAATTTACTATTTTAAATAAAATACAGTACCATTCAGTGAGCATGTGCCCGATGCCAATACATATAGATCTTTATTACATTAGACACATTTACTCTTTTCCTTTTGTTCCTGTGCTGGCAAAACAGTGATCTTAAAATCTGGGCTAGGTGCTTTTATATAAAACCACCCCTGAGATAAGGCCTGTTTATCAATTTGAAATTCTTAAATTCTAAACCACAACCAGTTTCTTTTTCATATTCTTCTTATCCTTATTAATTTGCATTGCAGTAGTGCACATAGACATGACGCATATTTTCACTTCTGTAGAAACTTCAGGAACGTGGTGCAATTTAAAGCACCTAAAACATAACCAAATAAATGAATGATTATATAATATCTATAAATAATTACCTTCAAGTGTTTCTCCTTGCCCAGGAAGAGCATCCCCTGGTCCAGATGCATACAAGGCAGTCACAGACAGTGCATATCTGGTGCCTTGTTCTAAATCTCTCAGCACTGTAGTGGTAGTATCACCCCTTGTAGTTACCTCCTTGGTATCACCTCCAGCCACTGGAGTATACGTTATACGGTACTGCTCTACTTTGCCTGGTGCTGCAGTCCAAGATAACTTCATTGTGGATGTTGTAGCATCAGAAACTCTCAAATTTCTTGGACTTCCTCGGGCTATACATGTGAAAAGACATTGGAAGTGGTTTTGAAATTACTATGATAAAATACTTAATTTTGATAAATCACTTTTGAACATTCATGATATAGTAAAGCTTTTTGTATCATCATGATAACGTGCTCCCTTCCCCATCTCCCTTGGGTGCACAGGTCTGTTACGATGTAGCCTGTGGACTCTAAATTCTCACTTTCTACTACACCAACTCAGGGGTTAATTCTGGAATTTGCTGAGCACTCTTGAACTGAAAATCACTTAAGCTTCTCAATGGGCTCCAATATGAATGGAGCACACAAAAAAAACCATTCATTTATTACATTGGTCACATTTACTCCTTCCCTTTTGTTCCTGTGCTGGCAAAAAAGTGATCTTAAAATCTGGGCTGGGTGCTTTTATATAAAACCACCCCTGAGATAAGGCCCATTTATCAATTTGAAATGCTTAAATTCTAAACCACAACCAGTTTCTTTTTCATATTCCTCTTATCCTTATTCATTTACATTGCAGTAGCGCACAAAGGCCTGACTCAGAATTGAGGCCCTTTGTTGTTAGGTGATATACAAACACAATGGTAATCTAAACTTCTTCGCCCCCTTTTACTTCTGAAATTAAACTTTGATCTTCTGGTGACTATGTAGTTTATATTTTGGTTTCTGCTGTGTATTCCATACTCCTCTCAGTATTTGGAACCTTATCTCACAGCATATCTCACCTTGTTTCAGGGCCCTATTTTCATCTGCCTTAAGAGCCCTTCATACTGTTCTCACAGTGTAAAAGGGACCACGTGTAAATGAGAAGCAAGCCCTTAACACAGGGGTCCCCAACGCTGTGCCCGCAGGCGCCATGGCACCTGCTGGGGCATCTATGTGCGCCCGCATACTGGCCGGCAGAGAAGCATCCGCCGAAATGCTGCTGAAAAGCGGCATCATGAAGAGGCGGCAGTGCCAAAATGCTGCTGATTTTCGGCGGCTTTTCGGCAGCAATGCTTCTTGACGTTGCCATTTCTCAGCAGATGCCTGTCCGCTGGCCACGGTCCTCGGTGGCTCGTCATCCGGGGCCGCCACCCGGAAAAGGTTGGGGACCACTGCCTTAACACATTCAAGAGTGAGATTAACAATTCCCTTTTAGTTTATTTTTTGGTTGTGAACTACATTCATTTGCTGTTATTTTACCTCCTAGGGGCATCAAGAAAAACCTCTGACCAGCACAGAACATAGCCACGGTTCCTTTCATAGCCTAGTGGCAAAGTTGTCCCACACATTGACAAATATTGGATGACATTGAGAATGTTCAGACAGCAAGTAGTAACATCTACACCTGGGAAGTTCTCCACAGCAAGGCAGAGAGACATCATCCTACCATCCATATAAGGAAACCTATGGCTCCTGCTTATTCCTGCCAGTGTTCTGTTAGCATTCGTTTCCAGGCTCTAGCTCTTATTGGTCACAAACAGCTGTGTTCCATTCTCTCTATGCATAGGCTATATGTTGCTCATTTTATGTGACTCTGAATGTCTTACATTTAGAGTAAACGTCATTTCCAACCAGAGTTTCAATACAGGTTAAAGCTCTGCCTATGTTTTCAATCAGACAAGACTTTTTAACACCAAGATAATAAAAATGATCTGTCGCCAAATTGTTCCCGAGTTCACAGCCAGCTGCATCCTGTAAGGCAGAGACTTATACTGAGGTTGGTTTGGAGGCGCACAGCCCCAGCTGTAATAGTCACTGAGGCTGACTTAATCCAAAGCTTCCAGGAGCACAGAGGATATATTACCAATGCAACACACTTTTTCAGGAGGCATAGTGGGATCCCCCTGTCCAGTGAACATTCCCCACCCCTACCTGTCCTCTGGTGGATGCTAGTCTTAGATAGTCCTTATGCTGTGAGTAGAGGGATGACAACTGTGCTTGATTTACAAAGATGGTCACGAAGGGAAGAAGGGAGGTTCTTAGGCATATTTTTTATTCAGAGTTTTACTTCTGTAGAAACTTCAGGAACATGGTGCAATTTAAAGCACCTAAAATGTAACCAAATAAATGAATGATTATATACTATCTAAAAATAATTACCTTCAGGTGTTTCTCCTTGCCCAGAGAGAGCGTCCCCTGCTCCAGATGCATACAAGGCAGTCACGGATAGTGCATATCTGGTGCCGTGTTCTAAATCTCTCAGCACTGTAGTTGTAGTATCACCCCTTATGGTTACCTCCTTGGTTTCACCGCCTGCCACTGGAGTATATGTTACAAGGTACCGCTGTACTTTTCCAGGTGCTGCACTCCAAGATAACTTCATTGTGGATGTTGAAGCATCAGAAACTCTCAAATTTCTTGGAGTCCCTAAGACTATACATGTTAAAAGATATTGAAAGCATATCATAAAACAAGCCTAATTTCTTTCTTTATTTTCAGATCATTATAAGAGAGATAGCATACAGGGTTGATCTAAGACCTGAAGGGAATTTTTTAAATATAACTTCACAAGAAGTTATTCCCTGAGGCAAATTAGTGTTTTTGATATTTTTAAGTGTTTTTGAAATTACCATGATATAATAAACATCCATGATATAGTCCAACTTTTCATACCATGATAACATTTTTTGCCCATTTCCCATGGACACAGATGTCCATTAGGGTATAGCCTGTGAACTCTCAATTCTCACTTTCTACTACAAATACTCAAGACCCAATACTGGAATTTGCTGAGCACTCTGGAACTGATTCAGCAAATCACTTAGGCATGTGCTTAATTTTATGCATGTAAATAGGCCCCTGCGGAATCAGATCTAAGACTATCAGTAACAAAAAACAAAACAAAAACAAACAAAAATAGAAAGAAAAAAACAGAGAGACAAGGAAGAACTATTTGCTTCTGTAAGTCACTATGCACATCTTTTATTGGTATGCATATTATATGGCACAGAAACGACATTAAAATAATTTTCAGGTTGATGCACAAAATTTATAAAAACAATGAAAATGTGAGGTAACAGTGCAAAATTATTTTTGTGGTAACCATTTGTGCACAGGCACAGGAGCACATATGGTTCCCAATGGAAAAGTCCAATAACTCTATGAGACACTTTAAGTACCACTCAAAAATACTGACTTCCACAATACAGTAACTCCTCACTTAAAGTTGTCCCAGTTAATGTTGTTTCATTGTTAGGTTGCCGATCAATTAGAGAACATGCTCATTCAAAGTTGCGCTATTCTCCCTTATAGAATCATTTGACAGCTGCCTGCTTTGTCCACTGCTTGCAGGAAGAACAGCCCAATGGAGCTAGCTGTTGGGGGCTTGGAACCAGGGTGGAATGGCAGCCCCCTATAAGCTCCCCACTCCCCTAATTTCCCTGTGCGGCAGCCGCCCAGCAGGCTACCAATTGCTGGCAGTTCAGCTGTCCCTCCCCGTACTGCTATGTGCTGCTCCTGCCCTCTGCCTTGGAGCTGCTCACCGGAGCCTCCTGCTTGCTGTGCAAGGCGGGGAAAGGAGGCTAATGTCAAGGTGTCCCCTTCCCCCCTACTCCTGCCCCCAGTTTCCATTTAGCAATCAAAATTTGATCTTTATTTTTGTAACGTTTTAATGTTGCGTAAACATTAAGAGCCCAATCTAACAGTTATTGAATTCAATGTAAAGACTGTCACTGATTTTAATGGATGCTGGATTAGACCCTAAATAAGCAACTTGCTAACAGTAGATAAAGAGTCACCTACAATGATATTACATGAACAATTTTTAGGCTTATACATACTTCGTTTGAGTTTAAACCTTTCAAATTGAAATGTTTTTGTAACAGACAATTCAGAAGTCTTATTTTCTTTGCCTGACGTATATGTGGGCATTTTGCCCAAGGCACATCAACACGTTTAGGAGTTACAGATTCAAGAATGTATACAAAAGGCAAAATCCAAAGGTTCTTGATTAGAATTTGGGATGTTGTTACATTAAATTGTTTCTCAATTAAACTTGCGTGATTCTAAAACACCCCATTCATCTTGCTGTAACAAGAAAAAAGAGAAAGGAACATCCAAGTTACACATACAGAAAATAAAGAATATATCAATGTGCACAACCTTCTTCTCAAGCCACACTACAAGCCTGTTATTTATTACGTACCTTCTTCAGTTTTTGCATATCCATTCAATGAATTTCCAGGCCCAGACTGATACTCAGGAATAACATAAACTTCATATCTTGTATCAGGAGTCAAGTTCAGCAGCGTAGTTGATCTTTCATTTGCTGGGACAGTTACTTGTTTTCTCTCTCTTCCAGTCACTGGCCTGTATGCAATCCTATACCTCAGAACATTTCCTGGAGCTGGCGTCCAGCCAACCTTAAAGCTATCAGTAGTTTCATCTGTTATCATTAAGTTTCGAGGAGCCCCTTTAACTGCAAACAAACACAAATATAATTTGCAAACATTTGTCTTCAGAGAACCAACAGAATTACTTCATCCCACTTACCAAGACCAGAGCCTACATTTTCAAAAAGTGACTAGTTATTTTTCTATGCTTCTAATTTTGGATGACCAATCTGAGACACCTTATAAGGTCTTGGTGTTTCAGAGAACTGGTACACAGCACTTTCTGAAAATCAGACCCCTTTAATGCATATCTGCCTCTGACTGCCAGAAGGGGAGCAGAAAACAGGGGATGAATCACTCAGTAAATTGCCTTGTTCTGTTCATTCCCTCCGAAGCATCTGGCACTGTCCACAGTCGAAAGACAGGATACTGGCATAGATGGACCATTGATCTGATGCAGTATGGCCGTTCTTAAGGTCTTATCAAGTCAGGCCACCAAAATTATGAGTTGCTTTTGAAAATTTAGATCCAGAGCTACAACTTAAACTGCACCAATGCTTGCTGATTTATGTAACCACTCAAGGATCTTCCAAAGTAGCTGTTTAAGCCTTCTAATAAAGGTACGGTAGAGCTATACTCAGTACATTTGTGTATACTCTCGGGCAGTTTCTTAAAACAACAGGTTGCTTAATAAAGGTTTTTTGCGGGGGAGTTTGCACACATTTCACTGATTGTGAATATTTACTTCTGTGCCATCCCCAGTCATGGATGAGTGTCAGATGCACTTGACTATACATACGCGCACACCAGATTTTGAAAAGCCATCTAATGTAGTAATCAAGAAAAATATTGAAAATATTGGAGCTCTATAAGCTAAATTCTCAGCATTGATATGAATTTTTCATTTATTGACTATTTAAAATATTTATGAATTAGGCTGTTCCCCTCAAGAGAGAAAATCACTTGTTATCCTGGAAGATAATAAAAACTAAGGCCTGCTTTTTAGCCTAGCCTGCTCCTTGACAAAAATTATGGCTTCAGTTGAGACATTCAGCTGGATTGGATAGATGGAACAGGGCAGAATTTAATCCTTTGCCACATACCTTGGGCCAAATTATATCATCTGTTGCCCAGCAGTCAACGGGAGTTTATTCACATGCGTTTGAGGACAACATTTGCTCTTTAGTGTTCACTAACCACATCAAGGTAAACTTCCTCAACAAAGATCATTTGAACATCAGTATACCAGAAATATTGTTCTTGGTTATTACATTAAAGATCTGTTTGGAAGTTGAACAAAAAACACTTCCTTAAAAAAAACTTATTTTTTCAATTGACAATAAATACAGAATAGGATTTAAACTCTGTAGCTGCCTAAAGCCCAAATCAGCTATCAAGAAACCAGCTGTTCAACCCAAGCTGCTGGCAACTCAGCATGCAGAATTATTGGCATTTACATGGCATTAGTGGCTTCTCAAAAATGGCAGGATTCTATCAGATCAAGATGACGAACATTTTAAAATGCACTATCAGTTACAATATGGAGTGTATTTCTGACATGTCTGAAATTTTTGTTAAAGCTGCTGTTCGCCCAGTTCTTCACATTTCAGCCCTACATTTCTATGATTTATGAACTGTGGATAGTATCAGCCAAGCAGCCATTTGAAGCAGATGATTTCCTAAGGGAGAGTTGCATGTGGATAAAACATTATGATCTGCACAGTTACAGTGAGATTGTGTATACCAACACATACAGGATGAAAGTCCAGATCCTCAACTCCCATTCATCTCAAAGTAGGTTAGGTGTCTAAATACATTTGAGGATCTGGGCCAAAATCGTCCAAATTGGACTGTTCCCTCAATCCAAGCCATTTTATAAATAAACACATATTTTAATCAATACTAAGGAAAATACATCAACAGAATAGCTTTTCATGCTATTTCCTTTGTTCACCAGAATCTTTTGGAATACAAAGGTCGAAGATTATAGGGTGAACTAGGAATATGGAAAGTAATGAGTACAGCCTAATAGCCTAGCTAGATTAGATTGAATTAAATAACTAACTATAGGGGTAAAAAAAATAAATTAACTGTAATGTTACCCCTTAAAATAGGCGTGATCTTGCAGACGGTACTCACAGAAAACTCCCATGG
Organism: Mauremys reevesii; assembly: GCF_016161935.1. Lineage (NCBI taxonomy): Eukaryota > Metazoa > Chordata > Testudines > Geoemydidae > Mauremys > Mauremys reevesii. The sequence continues at coordinate 151,217,125 of NC_052625.1, read as the reverse complement.
TAGTCTAATATCTATAGTGTCAGGCCCATTAAGTCCTGCTATTAAGGAGTTCTCATCTGGGGAATAGAGTTCTTTATTCTATCCATATAACCTTTTTTTCTATAAACATAAGTTAAAAGGCTTAGATGCAGCAAACCACTTAAGTATATGCTTAACTTTAAGCATGTGAATAGTCCTAATGAATTTGCTGGATCGGAGCCTTAACTAGTGTGTGTTCACATTATACTTTATTTGTTATTTAATTTATTGATACCACCATACTCTACTGGAAAAGCGGCCTCTGAGCCTCCAAGAAAACACAGTATCCAGCAAACTTCAGGGAAATAAAACACAACCTTAAATCTAATAGTTGTCCTGTATTGGAATTTTAGACCTAAAGGCCTGGTCTACACTGGGGGGGATTGACTTAAGATATGCAACTTCAACTATGAGAATAGCGTAGCTGAAGTCGATGTATCTTAGGTCGACTTACCTCGCGTCCTCACGGCACAGGGTTGACTGCTGCCGCTCCCTTGTCAACTCCGCTTCCACATCTCGCCGCGGTAGAGTACAGGAGTTGATGGCAGAGCAATTGGGGATCGATTTATTGCATCTACACTAGATGCGATAAATCGATCCCCAACAGATTGATCACTACCTGCCAATCCGGCGGGTAGTGTAAACGTACCCTTAGTCAAGGCACTGGAAAACAGTAATTCCCATTCTCATCCCACATACCAGTGCCATCTCTCAGCATTAGATTGGTATTCCACATACACAAGTTCTCTCAAGAAAGCAGACTGTTATTTGAATACATAACATGTTTCTGGCTGAGCATAATAGGAAAGGTACCTTCTAAAGTCGTTTCTTCCCCATCCAAGGAAGGACCATCACCATCTTCATACTCTGCAATCACACTGACTGAATAAAGAGTTTCAGGGAGTAAATGAGTGAGAACTGAGCTAGTGCTTGAAGCTGGCACTGAAACAAGGAATTCTTCTCCACCAGCAGCTACTTTATATTTAATAAGATAGGACAAAACCTCAGATCCAGCTGGAGACCAATTCACTTTGAAACTGTCAGATGTTACCTCAGAAAATGCCAAATTACGGGCAGGTAAATAACCTGTTAAAAAAAAAGCCACACATTACAATAAAACACTTAAAAACCCCTTTAAAATCACTCAAAAACATTTCCTGTTGTCAGCTGATTTCTTTGATTCAATAAATATTTTCTTGATATGCATCTATGCTTGTTTGTCATTCTCACTCATGAATGCATAAAATTCTATGATGATCTCTGAGTTGTCTTAAACAATATGACAATGAGTAGAAGTACCAACTCAATGTTTTCCACCTGAAGTGTCCTAGGTTCAATTAAAAAGTTGTCATTTGTTACTGCCAGCCCTGAAAACTTAAGGTGGAATCTGAGAATCAAGCTGGGTTCTTTCTTTCTCGTGTTCCCTCAGGGACAACAGTGCATCCTCAATTTACTGGAGCACTAGTACACAAATGAAATTAACAGAATTTCAACACTCTTACAAGAATGGATCCAGAAGGGGGGAGTAATGGAAATGACCTGAAGCACAAACATAATCCTGAAGTCCTCAGATAGTTTTGGTTGGCTTAGCTAGCCTACGAGTGGGGATGTTAAGTGTTTGAGCCCTCCAACATAAAAGTTTCTCAAAGGTTTTCTGAAACAAAGGCTTATTTTTAAAGAGGCTGGGGTTTTCAAATTTTGGGCTTATCCAACTTCAATGTTCCTTTTAAATACAAAAATTTTAAAGGATTGTACAGGATGTAGCAGCAGATGAAAAATTCCTTCACGTTTTTGAATGTTGTGAGCCAGGTTAATGTCATGAAGGATTTCTCACACTTAACCAGAAATTTGTGAAGTTGGTGACTTTCTAAACTCTTTTAAATATAACCGCAGAAGAATTTACAGTGACAATGGAAAGTAATTTTTTACTCATGAGGACATATTTTAACCTCTATGACTCCGTTGTAAAAGCAGTCACTGAAGGTCATCTGAAGTCATTCTAGATTTACATCAGTGTAAATCTGGCCCTCCAGCTTTAATATCATCTTAAACACTTGCAGGGGGGACATATTTCCCAGTTAATTTTCTTCTTTACCATTCATAAAATAATTATTTTTTCCCAGTGTTTTTAATAAGTTTAAAATAACCAGTCGAATCTTAAATTACTTTAAATCGGCATTGTTCCATGGAAGCCAATGGTGTAATGAAGTGAAGAATCAAGTCCACTTAGCTAATTATTTGGAGTTATTTTATGTTTTGATTGTATCACTTTAGCTAAAAACAGATGAACAGATTGTGCCCTCATTCATACCTGGACATTTTCATTGACAACAAGGGGGTTAAATAAATGTATCTGAGAATCAAATTTGGCTCAGACTATTTTCATTGATTTTTTTTAAAAATTCTCTAAGTATTGATAATTACTTACTTTTCTTCCTTATAGCAGCCAGTTCCTGCTCAATTCGTAGGCAGACAGACTGTGTAAGTTCAAATGATATTCTTTGGAAAGCATCAAAATCTTCCACTGTGTACACATGGGTTTCAGCAGGGAGTGAAGCAATTGCTTCCAATTCTGTGCGTACTGCATCCTTAACACCAACTGCAAATATCTCTACATCTGATTCCCTCAATTTTATGGCTGGCTCTTTAAAGGCATCTGACGATTTTCCATCAGTAATAAGAATCATGACCCTTGGTACATTTGGTCTTGATCCTCTGTTGATAACAAATACTTTCTCCCTCACATAGGTCATCGCTTTGCCTGTGTTTGTAGATCCACCTCTGTAGGGGAAGGTGTTAATAGCCTGAATTATATCTTCAATTTTGTTGTATCTGTTCAAATAAAACTCCGTATAGGGATCCCTGCTGTACTGGACAAGACTTATTTGTACTTTTTGAGGTGAAATCTCAAAGCTTTTAACTAACACTTCCAAAAAGGCTCTTACTTTAACAAAATTGGCGATACCAATGCTGTAGGAGCCATCCACTAAAAGCACAATATCAGCTTTTACATCCACACCACGGGAGCATTCTGTAAAGAGAAAAATTACCAATATAAAAGCCAAAAGTCATGGCACTTCTACTGCAGCTTTTCTAATCAGCTGACTCATCACTTATAAACACTAAACGATGATGGTCTTTGGTTAAACTAATTCCATTAACTAAAACTATGTCTTCCAGTAAGTGAAAGTCTTTTATTAAGAGAGACATTTAGAGGTATGAAAAAGAGCTACAATATTAGAACCATATCGATAACTTACCCACTTGAACTTTGACTGGCTGTGTTTTTTCCATTATTGTAATTGGATCACTGGCTGCCATTCCTCTCATTGCATATACATTAATCTGGTACTCTGTTTCTGGAGAAAGATCTCTTACATTTAAAGCAGTTGTTTGAGGACCAACACTCAGCACATGTTGTTTGGCGCCTGCTATCATTGGAAAGAATTGCACTCTATAGCCTGTTATTTGGCTAGCAGATGGATCCCAAGTGACTCTAATAGATTTTGATGAGATGTGGGCGGCCACTAGGTTTGAAGGAGGCTCCACAGCTGAAAAATTAAAAACAAATCCAAAAACATCAAATACAATGAAAAGCAGATTTTTTTTCAAAATTGATTTGTTTTTATGACCGACTTTTATGACAGATACAGTTGTATGTGCTCCAATTTTCTCTAGTTATTTAAAAAAAAATAAAAATAATGTAGATGTAAATAAACTCAGCAGAGTAGTGGTGGACTCCAAATGAGGCAGAAGACAAAAGCTATGCTCCATATTGCCTCAAAAAGGAGTAAAAGTTACAATGGAAACCTTGTCATTCAAACCAGCAATAAAACTTTCCCTATCTATTTCCTGGAAACATATCAGAAGGTTTGAATTAATAAAGGCACCCACAGGAAAGCACAGAAATAGAGCAGTCTGCTCTGTCATTGTCTAGAAGGGGAAGATTTTGGAACCTTTAAGAGGCATAGAAGTGCAAGGCGATAGCTTGAGCACTATTTGGTTTCAACAGTCTTCAGTCTTTACCCATGGATCCTTGCCAAACCATATCTTCTGCCCCTTAACCCAACCTGCCTTGCCCTGCATGACCAGTGAGACAATGGGGCATGATTCATGCCCTCCACATGTGGGTCTTTTCAAGTGAATTCTCCCCTTCAACACATTTTCCACCATGTGGTCTAAAGTGTTATGTTCTCAGGATTTGATAACTCTAGAGGCAACATAACAATTTGTAGTTATGGACTTCAGTGGGATATTTCAAATCCAGTCACCCACATGTGTTCTAATCCTCTGCTGTTTAAATCTATACAGCTGGAAACATGTCTTCCATATTCTAATGGCAGATTATAAAATGGATGGAACTATCAAAATAAGCATGGATCATCACATTAAAAACAAATATCAGTACATTCCAGTTAACAATAAACTTCTGTAAAATGTCTCACCTTCTTCTCCACTAACCAGTTCACCCAGCTGTTCATCAACACCTGAGCACACTTGTGTGATTATTTCATTCTGTATGTCCACTATTCCATCAAAATTTGCCACATTAAAAACATGCTTCAAGGATGGCTGAGATGCCATTAGTTTCAGTTCTTTTGCATCTGCTGCTTTGATTCCTAAAAGTTATGACAGATGAGACCATATTATGTGTATAACATTTAGATCTTTGTAAGTGTATTTTTAAAGTTTTAAAGCATCTTGAAATAAAGCTGATGCAGGTTAAGCTCTGTAATTACTAACAACCAGGCTACTAAAACTTAATTAAAGCTGTGGGTTAATGCGGTAGACTTTTACTTAATGAGGTCATATGTCAAACTGAGTTTGTTGGTCATATCCTAGTCTCCATCTGGACATGTTACAAAACTACCACACAGTTTGGCACAGCTGGGACTCTCTGCTCAGGAGAGACAAAAGGGTCAGTCTCAGGCACCATGCATTGAACATCCCTAGCCTGTAAAATGCATGAATCAAGCTAGTGCTATTAGAATGTTAATGCCTCACTTTAATGAGCATTAAATTTACCCACAATATTAAACAGTAACAATAATTAATGAATAACTGATATACCCAAGGAGAAGACTTCAACTCCTACGTTGCGAAGCTCTCTTGCAGGAATTTCAACTTCATCTTGAGATTTTCCATCCGTAATGATAATTGCTACTTTAGGAATGCCTTTTCTTGCTCCAGCAGATTCAGTGAATGCATTCCTAATCAGATAATCAATAGCTTCACCTAAAAACAACAAAATGGTCTGTGTTTTTCTTAGGTCTGAGTGAACTAAGATTTAAATAGTATTTCAGCTGTAAAATAAAATGCTCTACAAACAGATTTTGGGGGAAGTTTTCCCCTCAGCTATTGCTTTTAGCTTTCATATGTTATCCAAGAGTTAAAATCTGTACCTGTCATTGTATTGCCACCTTTGTAAGGTATTCCTTTAATTGCATTAAGAAGATCATTCCTTCTGAAATATTGATTTAAGTTGAACTCAGTTCTTGTATCAGTACTGTACTGAACAACTCCAATTCGTGTCTTTTCTTCCCCAATGTCAAAAGCTGATATAAGAGTGGCCAAGAAGTCCAAAATATATCTGAAGTTACTTCTCCCAACACTCCACGAGCCATCCACAAGAAAAACTAAATCTGTCAGTGCACTGACGGAACACTCTGAAACATATTAAAAACAACACAAATCTCTTAACAGAACAATGAAAGATCACTTACATGTCAATATCGCCAAACACTTTCACTACTCCATACCATAGTCAAAAGCTAGCAGTTAAAAATGAACAATAGAACTCTAACAAGTAGAAGCCAAGCCAAACAGAAATTAAACAGATTAGAATCCTTATTTGAAATATCTTACTTGGGTTGGACACTGTTCACCTAGCTTTAGTGACATATCTACTTGGAGGATATTCCAGAAACAGAGAACAGTTGAAAGAAATTCATTACAATAACATTGATAAGCACTGGGGCAGAAACAGTAAATACTGAACAAAACATTCAATGATTTTGGTGGAAAATAACTTTACTAAACCACTAATAAAATTTAGTATTAGTAAAATGTGTTAAAATGTGATTTTGGAAGTGACAGACTCCTTTTTTGTATGACACATTGATCATCTATGCAAAAAACACGCCACCCTGTTAAACTTTTTATAACTTTTATAAATTAGACCTATTATTAATGGGTCTAATTTAAATCAACACCAAATTGCTTGTGGCCAAATGTGCCTTTGCATATGTACAAACTTTCCATTGATATCCAAAGGAGATCTGCGTATCTGTAGGAAGAATTTGTCCCTGAGGGCCAAATCCTGGGCTTTGGTCCATTTGCAGCACAGGACCTACCAAAGCTGTGCACCCCAATCAGACTTCAAAGCCCCCCAAAATTATTTGTGTGCTAAAGGAGGAAGCCAGCCTTAGAAGTGGCAATGTAACACCAGCTCTTCCCCTGCCTCGGAGTGGTGTCAGTCTCTCTCTACCTAGGAACTAAGGGATGACATTGGAGAGGCACTGAGCATGTGCAGCCTGAGCTCCTGATGGAAAGTTTTGGTTGGAGAACCCGAATGGAGCTGCACACCCTCAACAGGGGCCTTCCAACTGGGAGCTCCAAAATGGAACTGTCCTGCTCAGGCTGGGGTCAAAGAGCACCTTGTCACACAGTGATCAGTAGTTACAAAGGGAGACGTACAGCTCCTGCAGCAGTGCACACCCCCCAATATGCAATGTTGTAGAAGGATTTGATGCTGGGGAAGAATTAATTCTGATACTGCTCTTCTCTCCCTCCCCCACCCTTATCCCAACATGGCAGCAGTACAGGTTTTTTCTGCAACCCTGTGTGTCCTCAGCAGGGAGACATTTATTAAAGGGCTGAGATGTGCTTAGGGCTGCTCAGAGGACATGAGTTTATTTGCGTGAAATCTCTGGCTCTCAGCTCAGATTTTCACCTCTTTCCCATAGAGAGGCGGCAGATTTTCAGACCCTCCTCAAGTTTGGTCAGCCCAGCACACACAGCCAGATTACATGTTAATACATACTTACTGCTAAACAACATAGGCACAGGATTTGACTTTATCATCTGATCCAAAGCCCCTTGGGAGACTTTGCACTGACTTAAATGGGCTTTGGATCAAACCCTTAGTTACCACTAAAATGTCACATAAGCTGGAAGACAAAAAACGTACTTTTTATGTGACTCTGGTCAGGCTTCTTGTCCTCTGGACCCACTGCAACACCTGTCTGAACTAAACAAACCACAACATAAACAGGATTAGTGGAAGGGAAACAAGAAATTGTCACTTGGCTGTAAGTTACATTTTGTAAAAGTCAAGAAAAGCAAGGTGAGAAGGAGCTATGTCAACCAGATTTGTAGTGTGCCTCTCTCAGAATAGGAATGCATATGTGCAATTTACAAGTACAATTCCTGGACACTGATTTGACAGCATTAGACTTAGTCCAATACATAAATAATTACAAATTCCTTGTGCTCACGCTGTACCTTCCATCCTGAAGTGTTTTATGAGAGCTAATAATTAACCTTTGCAACACCATGTAAATCAGCTAAATAATATTATCCCCAGTTTGCCAGATGGGCAAACTGTGGTTAAGTAACATGCTTGTGATTATATGAGAAATCTGTGGCAAAGCCAGAAGCAAAGCACAATGGGGAAAAGGCTGCTCATGGGCCACAGATGGCCAGGCTATAGGCATGCAACGATGTTTTGTTGGTCACTTGGCACCAAGCCAGAATTTGCTCCTATAACCCAAATATTAAATAGCCATTTAAGTTGCTTTATTCAGCTATGTCTAACTTTTTTATGTGTACTTACTTGTAAGTTGGCCAAAAACAGGTAGACTCTCTTCTCTGTCATCATATGAAGTTATTGTCACAACATATTCTGTATCAGGTGTAAGATCTGACAATATAGTATCAGTAACACTAGGTGCAAGGGTAAATTCTTTAGTAGGTCCATCTGCAATACAACATACAAAGCACATTTAACACAAAGGGTCTAAACCCAGTAATAATAATTATGAGTTTTTCATAATCTGAAAACACAGTAGAAAGAGCTATCTGTCCACAGGCTGTAAATAAAATTTTAAAACAGCTGTTTGACTTCCTGAAACACCTAGTTTCAAAGGACATATAAAACTGCTTCCAATAAAGCACTTTATTTACTCATCAGTTTTAACACCAATCATGTGTACAATAATATTAGCTGTCATTCAGAAAATCAGTTTATATAGTGGATCTGATTCTAACCTCATATCATATTCTAACCTCATATTCTAACCTCATTTTACATGGGTATAACTCCAGTGATTGTAGTTGAGTTACCAATTATTTACACTGGTATAAATGAGAGATGTGGCCCTAATATTTTAAATTCAGAGAGATGCACACTATTTTCCCTAGAAAAAGCACATGGTTGGTATAAGGTACTTTTATGTTATTTAAGTTATTCTATTTTTAATAGAGGACTGTTTTCAGTTTTCCAATATGTAAAATCAGGCAGAAGAGACATGTTTCCAAATTGGTATTTCTAATACTACTGTGGATATGCAAACCCTGGGCCTGATTCTCAACTGCCCTGCACCGCGAGTAGCCACCAACATGTATGGAGAATTAGCATGAGAAATATTGTCATTTGGACTTAGTAGCATTTCACATTCACTCTGCACTTGTTAAAGGGAAAGGCAGAGGAAACTCAGAGACCCACCGTTTATAGAGTCAGTTTTGGTTAAAAACAGTATGTCTGGATCTGATTTTGAATTCATATCAGTTTTACACTAAGGTCATTAGGAATTACTCCTGATTTACACTGGGATAACAGCTGAAACAGGATTTCCAGGAATCAGACACCATTAAAAAGATTATCAACAGCGGACATTACCTTTCCCTCTATACAGCTAAAAGCAATAGTAGCTAGGGTGACCAGATAGCAACTGTGAAAAAACGGGACAGGCGCCTATATAAGAAAAAGTCCCAAAAAACGGTACTGTCGCTTTAAAAATGAGACATCAGATCATCCTAATAGTAGCAGAACTTCCACCACCTATCTACCGTCAATGTATGTCATTCAGCAACTATTTCTGACAATGGGCTACATGTTTAAGAAAAAGTTCTGCAAATGTAATCAACATCAATGAATATTCACTATCAACCCTAGAACATTTGGACCTAATCCTGCATAGTGTCTCCTGAGCAGTGCATAGCGCTCTCAATTCCCATTTAAGTTAACAGGAGCTGAAAGTGTTCAGAACTATGCAAGATTATGTATTTCTTAGGACAATGGTCCCCAAGGCAGTGCCCATGGACACCATGGCGCCCACCGGGGCATTTATGTGCGCCCGCCTACTGACATGGGAGCGCTTCCGCCAGACAACCCGCCACCGAGGAGCACAGCCGCCGGACTACCAGCCGCTGAAATGCCGCTGAGAAGTGGCAAAACCAAAAAGCATCGCCGCTTCTCGGCAGCATTTCAGCAGCGATGCTTCTCGATGACGCCGCTTCTCGGCAGCATTTTGGCAGCGATGCTTCTCAATGACACTGCTTCTCGGCGGCATTTCGGCGGCTGGTCATCCTGCGCCCGCCACACTCTTCTGTGAACATGAATATGCTATAGCAACAGAAAGGCTGAGGACCACTGTCTTAGGGAAATGAAAGAGTGGGTAAACTTTCTATACCAACGGCAGGATTCCAATGCCCAATCCTGTAGACCCTTATGGATGTAAGAAGTATCACTGACTTTAGTGAGACTACTCACAAGAGTAAGAGCTCACTGGAATGAATAAGGTTTCGCAGCCAGGATTTTCAAATGACTTTCAATGAGATTTGGGTCCCTAAGTCTCTTAGACCCTTTGAAAATCCCAGTTTGCAATATTGGGCCTCCAAGTGTTTTGGGAGAGGGGCTGTTATGAAACTAAACTGCTGAAGAGATTAACCATGAGTGAAGGACTTGAACAGGTGGCAGAACACAGAGGCTAGATTTTGCTGTCTGCCTGCATCACGCAGCCACACAGAGGCTAGATTTTGCTATCTGCCTGCATCACGCAGCCAGGGGTAGTGCAGGCCCTCTCTCCCAGGAACTCCCTATTTTCCCTCAGGGGCAGAAATTTACACCTCCTCTTTATGAGGTGTAGCATACTCCACCAATGTGGCCAGCCAGCACTTAGGAGGAGGAAGTAGAGTCCTGACTTCACCTACTTCCTGCCCCTCCACACCTAGATGCTCCAAGGGAGAAGCATCTAGAGCACAATCCTTGCGTATTCCAAAGCGCTGAAGCTACAATTCAGGTAGCCCTAACACATGCCACACAAGAGAGAGAAATCATTGCTCCCTCCTACGCCTCTATGGAGCTGTGTAAGGACAAGGCACAATCTTACCTGTAAAAATTAGGGCATTAACATCTATCCTCACACCTCATTTCAACACTTACACAAAAATCATTTTTAATAGATTTCGCAAAAACAAATGTAGTGGTGTGAGATCATGTGACTTTATAAAACAAAACCTTACCAGTTGTAGGGACCACTGTTATTTTGTACCCCTCTATTGCATCAGGTGGTCTTGTCCATGACATTCGAACAGTATGTTCATCTATAATTGTAAAATTCAAGTCTGACGGTGGATTAACTGCAAAAGATTTACATCAGGGAAATGTTTACTAAATAGAACAAGCTACCATCATCTTAATAAATAAAATAATAATGTTCAGCAAAGCTTACTAAGATTGTCTTTGCATAAATTTGTTTCCAACAAATATAAAGATATGTTGTTGGAAAAAAGAGTAAAATAAAAGATGACGAAATATGACAAAACATCAGAGAGCATACGCATTACAAAGGACAGCACAGAACATTTGTTTCTTGAGTTGCCAAGTCATTCAAGAATGGCCAGCAAAATCAAGCACAATAGAAAACACATTTGGATACATGTACAATGAGTTCACAGATAATAACCACATATGCAAACATGTCACATAACAATTAAAGGATTTTTTGTACATGCTGGGTGCAGATCGTACAAGCATGCCAAATCACAACCTGCTTACAACACCATGAGATTGTTTAGAACATCAATACAGTACTCTTTTCCATAGGACATCAAAGAATTAATCATCTTTTTTAGATGGTCTCTGCATATTCATATTTCTTACCAATTATATTTCACTAAATCTAAAAACTTGGCAGAGATAAAGAAAAATAGATTTTTAATAATACAGGAAAAGTTTGAGCATTTTAATGTTTAGTCAAACAATTTATATTATGTTCGATATGTAAGTATACATGTAAAATGTATATCAAGAATACTATATCCATGTATTACATTATTCCAAAGTACTGGGAGCTTAACCCCTTTGTTCCTCGGAGCCACTAATCGGGCATATTTTGCATATGGTTGCAAAGAATTCAGGAATGAAGGGGTTAACAAATAACAATGGTTATAAGAAATTTGCTGTAATATCTGAACTGATACAAAAGTTCACAAAACTACGATTCTCCCTGTTTACACCAGTTTGCTGTACAATTTCCAAGGTGTAAACCATCGTTATCATGTTCCCTTTGCAGCAGGTGTACCCATACTAGAAGTAGCATTTTAACATAAAATGCCAGTATGGTTCTTTCAAACACATTGGTTAATTATGAAAAGACAACATCAAGGTATATTTGTAGACATTTATTTACAGAACTTATAGAAAACAGTGAAGAGGGCACCAGTGATCGGAACAAAGGACTGCAAATAAAAACTTGTAGGAGCTGGTGACAAAAGTAATTGAACAGTATAGAAAGAAATAGTTTACATACGCTATCTTGCAGCATCATGCATATGGACATGAAATGTCAATTATTATTTTTGTAGCTTCCCACAATGGACAAAAGCCTCCATGTACAGGGTTCATTACACAAAGACGTTTCATAAAATATTTTATAATGATATTCTCTTTTTTAAATTTTCATGCTCAGTCATGCAGTATTTTACTGACTCACTGTCAGTGCATGGTAGGTATAGTATAGATCACTATTTAAACAGGTCTACAAAGTAAGATAAGATTCAGCCATACTTTCCATAAATACTTTACTCTGTTTTGCAAGCATTCTTTATTAGTCAGACTTTGTCTGTTTCCTGGAAGATCTCCATCATAGATTAAGGATTTTTTGTTCTGTTATTTAAACACGTTTCAATGAAAAGAGCATCTTTGAGACATAAATCACAGAATTTAAACTGCTGGTAGGCCTTTATACAATAATAATAAATGATAATAATGAAGTAGACAGTCTTTTTATAGATATTTACTGTCACTTCCAACCATAGGATAATATGGCTTTGTAATATTGATATAATAGATATACTAGTACTGGAATAAATGTTATTTTTCCTATTATCCATACACAGGCAGTGAGATTAGACTATTAATCTGCATGCAGTTTATTCATCATTCTGTTTCCTGTAATCACACTGCTAGAGACAGCAAAGTAGTTATTTAGTATCAAAATCATGCAACAGATGTTAATAGTAAAATACATTTGCATATTAAGAATATCATTATAAAATATTGATTCAGTAGCAATGGCTCAGGACAAATTTAATGCAAAGGCAGAGACAACTGACCTGAGCATGCTTCAAAAGAAAAAAAAAATCAGTACATGGAAAAAATAGCACCACCAACCTTGAAAGTAAATTGACCTGATGCAGCAGAGACCTTAGGCTGTAACTGCTGAAGGACAGCAGCAGCCCAACTTGTTGATATCCAAATGACCGGATTCCTGATAAACTGAAAAACTGACTGTGGGGAAAAGTCTTTAACATTTTAAAGGATTTTATGAAAACTCATAAGTGGTACTTGGAAATTAAAAGGTAGAGTACAATCAATATTTAACTACTGTAAATGCCATCCACATATGAAAGCTAAACAAATCCAAACGCTGCTCCCACTAAAGTCACAGGAATTTTCCCTTGGATACGCACGATTTGGCCCCCAGCCATTAACATTTCAATTGAATTAACACCATTTGAGTGAAAGAAAAGCTCTTTAGACTCCGAGCCTGCAACTGGATCCAAGACTCAACCAAAACCCCACAGACTCCAGTGGGGTTCTGCACAGACCAAGGGTTAACCCCTGTGGAACTTATTGCAGGCTCGGGGCCTAACTGTGGTCATATGACTGAGAACAAGGAGTCAAATGAAGCATCGTAAAAGATTTCTGTGGCAAAAATCTCATTCTGTTAATCAAAAATAAATGAGACAACTGCTATTTCACGTTATTATTCATATTGCCTGGCTCACCATGACAAAATCATATACTTGTTATATGGGCTCAATCCTGCAGTACTTTAATAGACAAAATGTCCACTGAACGCAATGGGAGTTTTGCCTATGCTAGGCCCAAGGAACTGGGCCCCTAAAGCCCTGATCCTACAAAGACCTATGTATGCATATAACATGTGAGTAGCCCTCATCAAGATTTCTCATGCAAATAAAGTTACCTGTGTGTAAGTCTCTGCAAGACAGAGACTAGGCATTTACTGCCTGATCCTGTGCTATCAATGGCAATGCTTCCATTGATTTCAGAGGTACAGGATCAGGACCTTAATATATGGTGATGCCATAATATTCCAGCAAATATGGGAAAGGAGAATAATAAGATATATTTGCCTAGTAACCCAAAAACTAGTAATTCTTGATAAGATTGTATAGTTGCTTAATGAGAGAAAAATTGCATTGTTTGTGTAGTACTAATGATATAGAACTCATTTAAAACAATATAAATGTCTATAAATCACGGAACTTGCAGCTAAATGGCCACAAACTGGTCTCAATCCACCACACAATCAGGGCCAATCATTTGATCGGCAAAATCGGAAAAATTAACAAGTGTCTAAATTTGAGGCCCCTCAAGCTCAAAGGGGGCCTCAAATTTAGACACTTGTTAATTTTTTGGCATTTGATAAGTTTACAACTTGGTTTTATGCGCATCCCTATCGGACCAAAATGTGACACACTCTCTCAGCGTAGAGCTGCAAATCTAAGCAAATAAGAGACGTAATTTGGTAAAAGACAATTTTTTTGTTAACTGATATAGATTTTGTCATATTAAAGAGTTTAAAATGTTCATAAATATTGCGTATTTTTGTCAGTTTGCCTGCATCAGTGGCTTCAAATGAACGGACCTTCAACACGCTGAAGCAGGTAAAGAACTATTACCGTTCAACTATGGGACAAGAGCGTTTGAATGGGCTCACCATGCTTAATATCAACTGTGACATTGCACGACAGCTAGATTTTTCCTCAATAATTAGTGCATTTGCACAGAAAACAGCTAGAAAAGCATTTGTTAAATAAAAAAGATTCAAATTATGTCTCACTCTTTTTTTGGTGCCTTATTTTGTTTTCATGAGTCATCATTTTTTATTTTTATTATGGCTAGGGGGCCTCAAAAGCTGGAAGTGGCCTGGGCCTCTCTTGACCTCTGAGGGGGCCTGCACACAATTCACTAATTCCACCAGGGCTTGGGGGCAATGAGGAGGCACCAATGAATTAAACAAACAACTTACAATAAGCCATTTTTAGAAGCCAATATTTCATGTGTTCATATATGTTTCAGTCAGTTCTAGAACTATCGTAAGATAAATTTCTTTATTATATAACCTATGTTATATATCCAAAAAAATGCATGTCCAGTCATGATATATCTAATTCATACCACTATTTATATTGTATATATCAGAATATTTTCTAAGACTAAAAATATAGTGTTTTTTCCCCATGTTATGTATACATTATATTGGTTTGTATTGCTTAGCAGATAGTACAAACCCAATATAAAATAAAAGCCAATGGCATTTCACAGATTGTACAAGGTAGCTGCTAGAGGTTCCCAATGAATATCTAATGAGAGAGGAAAAAATTACTTAAAAGAACACTGTCAAATAATTTAGATCCATAACTTGACCTATAGTAAAATTATCATACTCTAGAAGCTGCTTCCTGCAGCATCTAACTATCCGTTAACTAAAAATTCCTACCTCATCACTGAGAAATTAAAGTAACCACGACCATTTTTGTGGGGCACATAAAATAGCATGGTATATAATTTCTCCTACTGGGTAGCATTGCAGCAGCAGTCAAACAATACGTCTAATCTTGCTCCTACTGAAGTGAGTTCTGTGAAGGATGGACAGGACCCAATATTCATGTTTATTCATCAGTTATTCTTTTCTTTTCTTTTATATATGGCATGGATTTGTTTTTATGCAACTAACCAGACACTGAACCCAGCTCTGTTCCCATTAAGGTCAAATTTACTGATCTCACTGAAGGAAAAAATAAGCCTCTTATTTTAATAAAATAAAGCTACTGTTTAGTAAAGCATAACTTCTCACCTCGTCAGTTATGCAGTATTGCTCACAACACCACAAGGTTGCCATCTGTGTTCATATTTTTATAAATTATACATATTTCTTACATTTTGAGTAAAAATGTAACTTATGTGAAGTATACTTTGTTAATATTTCACATTTTAAAATATATATAATAAAAAATATTTTTGAATATACACAGAGTTCTCTGTGTTTGTGTGTGTATATATATATATATATATATATGTATGTACATATATACATAGGCTTCAAAGGATTAGACTTTTATCAATAAATGTTGATAAATGTCAATTTCACCATACACACAAAATGATGAAAAATATTTTCATCGATCATCTAAATTTACAGATAGGCAAAGTAAGAAAAATACTGTTTGAGGACTTATTAGAGTTGGATTTAAGGATATTTACTTTGTATATTTTTACATGTGATGTTGACAATTTGTGTTTCAATGGTTATAAAGCTTTAACTTTATCAATCTCAGCATCTACTGTCATTAAATAATTATTGCCTGACCCCTTCAATTGCCCAACCTCCCAAAACTTTCAAATTTAAATGATAATAATCAGAAAAAGTATTAAAAATAAACATAAATATTATCCATTGAAATTATTTTTAAAAACATCAAATTCTGCCAAGTCTGTATATATACACGTGTGTGTGTGTGTGTGTGTAGACTTGGCAGAATATGAATTATGTAGCTATAGATATATAGATACAAACTTTGCTACAATCAATGAGAAAAATAAGGAGTTACAGTCACTTTAAAAATTTAAATTGTACTATCACCTTGAGTACTCAGTGGTTTTGTGAGATGGTCACTAGAAATTTGTGTGAGATCACCAATTCACTTGTCAGAAGACAAGCAACAGCCATCAAAAGGTAACAAGCCATCAAAAGGTAAGTCACTACCAACCTGATCAGAATTTGAATAGATGACATAGAGCTGAAAGGCTCCATATGCCCTTGCTTATCACCATTCATTCCTCTCCCTTTATTAAATGTATACTCCATTACATATAAAACTTCCTTAGTCTCTTAACAGCAGTGGCTGCATATTATTTTTCACTCTCCATATTGTATTTCCTGGAGAGATGTTTTCCTACAGACATTCCTTTTTCTCTTAGGCCCCGCAACTATCCAGAGGTAGTGTATGACTTAGCACAATTATGCTCTCCCACCTTCCCAGGAAAAAACAGGCTTTTCTGGAATTTAAATCTAATCTACCACCTTCTGAAATGCTGAAATGTCACAATCTTCAAATGTTTAATATTGCCAATAATATAAGGCATTATTCGTTAAGATACTGTGGGAAGGATTTTAAAGGTGATTCACAAAGGTGATCTTGAAAGTCAATGACAGTTGGGTGACTTCTTTTTACGGATACAGACTAACACGGCTGCTACTCTGTAACTCCCTTTTGAACATCTCCCCTGTATGAGAAATATAACATAATACATAAGCTATGACATGAAACAAGGCAGTATACTGAGACTGTAACTACAAGGCTATTCATACCTTAAAGTATTTTGCCCATCCATGGCTAAAAAAGTAAAACATTTATATTTTTCTCTAAAAGATACTGACTTCCTCCTATTCTTCATGGTCCCAGATGAAGAAAAATAATGTGAGGAGGTAAAAAAAAGGAGGATGTTGTCATAAGACATTGATGACAAGTACTATAGAATATCACAAATGCTGAACTAGAGAAGTAGGGAAAAAACATTAGGTAGTGAATGAGGTCTAGCATAATAAACCAGAAATCAAAGCAGAGAGTAGAAAATACAATATGTCAGAAAAAAGGTAGCTAAATGGATGATAAATAGAATTTTATTATAGAGAATAGAGATCCATAAAATGCAGATCTTGAAAAATCCAATTGCTCACTTGCTAAGGATGAATGAATAGCTTTCACACTGAGGTGTCATCAACTTCTAAGAAGTTTATTTTTAAAAATACTATGTTTCTACCACTTCTGGTATGAAGATAAATTTCCAGAGTGAACTGAATATAAACCACAACAGTGCCGTCTTCCTAAGTCTGCAGCGCATTCCAGTGCCTTTGCTAATGCTCACCGCTTTCCAAACTGTAGCAGAGTATTCCTGTTATTCAGAACCCCGAAAGGTATCCATGAAATGGATAAGAATAGGTCCATTTCACTGTGCAGGGTTTGGGATACTATAAGCAGCAGCAGACAAACAGTGGAGCTATTCAGTGGAGAGGAAGGAAGGCTCAAAAACAGAGGCAGGGGGGCAGAGTAACAGAGACGCTCAACCTTTTCCCCTTCAGCTGGGCCACCTCCAGGCACCAGCAAAGGAAGCAGGTGCTTGGGGCAGCCAATGGAAAGGGGCGGTACATCCGGGTCTTCGGTGGCAATTCGGCGGTGGGTCCCTCAGGCCCTCGGAGCAAAGGACCCACCGCTGAATTGCTGCCAAAGAATGAAGGGGCACAGTAGAGCTGCCGTTGAAGTGCCGCTGATCATGGCTTTATCTTTTTTTTTTTTTCCCACTGCGCCGCTTGGGGTGGCAAAAAAGCTGGATCTGGCCCTGCTCTTCAGTGCCAACTTGCCATTCTTCCTCTGCTTCAGCAGGTGCCACATACGCCTGAGAGATACAAAGCTTGAAATTTCAGCACGGGAGGAAACTTTGCTACCTATGGAAGCCATAGGAGGAACAGTAATGAACAGGAAGAGAAAGGAACCTTCTGTCAGCTAAAGAAGTATCAAATGCACAACTGCACTAGCCTAATGGATATGGACAGGAACTGAAGCAAAAATTTCTATGGCACCTGCTCAGGGTAGAAGCCAAAAACTGGGAACTGTCCTACTCAGAATAGGACTGAGAGGCAATATGATGTGAATGTTGGAGGAGTCAAACCAAATGAAGAAATGTGCATATGATAGCTATAGTTCAGCAGACAGATTAAATGAAGAAATGAAAGTAAAACCAAGACAAACAAGATCCAATATGTCCTTCAAAAGATGATGCAAAATTGAGGCACAAAATTAAAATAATGTAGGAGGGCAACTGAGACTGTACAGATGAAAAACACTGGATAAGGCCAACTATAAATGCTCCAAAAAAAAAAACCACCGAAACCCCTTTTCTCACTAGAATATATCCTGATGTAATCTTAAGTTTTTGCATTCCTATTTACGGCTCCCACTCCACTTCCCACTCCCACAATTCTCAACATTTTTTTATTCTTCTGACTTTGCAGACGTCCTTATATAATTTTTCTCACAGTGACAAAAATTTGTCCTGTTTATTTTAATGTATGTTTTAGCATTTCAAGAACTCCTAGGCTATGACAAAGTTTGCCCTTCCCTAGAGACAACTCACAGAAGCAAACTTGCTTCCTATTAGGAATGTTTCCAGCTAGTTACTGCAGCCAAGAAAAGAAAACAGAACCTGTCTGGTATGAGCAAGGACATGAGCATAAATATTTCAGGAATTGGCACTGCTAATGGAACAAGCATATGCAAAAAACCATCAGATGTGCCCCTGATATTTAGATACATTTTATTTAACAAAAATCTCTGAATACAGAGTAAAGGTTGGGTTTGCAAAATGCTGAGTGCCTCATGAACTGTGTTGAGCCATTCAGTCAGCACTCAGCACTATACAGGATCAGGCCCAAGTCCTTTTTTGCTTAATATTGTTTCACAGGGCTTTTGAAATGAGAACTATATCAACTTTGATGAAAGGACTGAACATGCATCTAGTTCAGGGGTAGGCAATCTCTGGCAACTGAGCTGATTTTCAGTGGCACTCACAGTGCCTGGGTCCTGGCCACTGGTCTGGGGGTCTCTGCATTTTAATTTAATTTTAAATGAAGCTTCTTAAACATTTAAAAAATCTTATTTACTTTACATTCAACAATAGTTTAGTTATATATTATAGACTTAGAGAAAGAGACCTTCTAAAAATGTTAAAATGCATTACTGGCATGCAAAACCTTAAATTAGAGTGAATAAATGAAGACTCAGCACAGCACTTCTGAAAGGTTGCCGACTCCTGATCTAGTTTCACTATAACTAAATACTTCTGTACTCCACAAAAATATCATTTGGTAACTTTCAGCAGCAATACTCAGTCAATCACGATAGTTATCCCAATACTTAGTTGGTCAAGGTCCAACTTAGACACACTGACTCATAATAGATAGTATCTTACTCCAGAAGTGACATCACTGAAATCACCAAAGCTATCTAAGCAGCAGGGAACGATTCAACATGAGTGAAGGTGGTAGGATCTTGCCCTTTTGTTAAGTTTTAAATACATATATTCATCCCCCCTCCATACCAGCTCTATACTCTTTCTGCTTTCTCTCGCACAGCGCTCCTGCACGCCAAATGCAAACTCTGAAATGATTTTAAATGACGTCCATTGGTTCTTCAGCCAACAAGAGTGTGGCTAGAAGCCAGAGGCAACGATCGCATTCGTTTTCAGCGGAACCAGATGTTGATAATATTGTCATACTTTTCAGCAAGCCGATCTGCTTTGTGCCTGTCTGATCACAGGCTAGGGCCCTACCAAATTCACAGCCGTGAAAAACGGATCATGAAATCTGATCTCCCCTGTGAAAGCTGGTCTTTTGTGTACTTTTACTTTATACTACACCAGGGGTCGGGACCCCTCAGGGGGTCAAAATGTTCTTACATGAGGGGTTGCAAGCTGTCAGCCTCCACCCGAAACCCCGCTTTGCCTCCAGCATTTATAATGGTGTTAAATATATAAACAAGTGTTTTTAATTTATAAGGGGGGTCATGCTCAGAGGCTTGCTATGTGAGAGGGGTCACCAGTACAATAGCCTGAGAACCACTGTACTACACAGATTTCACACGGGAGACCAGTGTTTCTCAAATTGGGGGTCCTGACCCAAAAGAGGATCATGGGAGTGGGGGGGGAGGGTGTTGCAATGTTATTGTAGTGGGATTGCAGTATTGCCACGCTTACTTCTGTACTGCCTTCAGAGGTAGGACGCCAGAGAGCAGCAGCTGCTGGCCAGGTGCCCAGCTCTGAAGGCAGCCTCCCTCCAGCAGCAGCACAGGAGTAAGGGTGGCAATACCATAAAATGCCTCCCTTACTTCTGCACTGCTGCCTTCAGATTTAGGTCAAGCCCCCTACCGTTAAAACACCATGAATTTTCAGATTTAAATAGCTGAAACCATGAAATTTAGGATTTTTTTAATCCTCTGATGGTGACATTGACCAAAAATGGACATGAATTTGGTAGGGCCCTACCAACAGCACTGCTGCTTCTGGAGGGCAAATTACATTAGGGTTTCACTGAGATTGTTTTTTCATTAATTATTAATGATTAATTATTGTTATTAATTATTATTATTAGCCATAGGCTGGACCCATGGAGTTCAGATCTGGATACAAACTCTGCAAGGTGTGTTCAGATTTGGGCTGTGGTTCAGCCCCTTACAGAACCAGGGAACAACCCTGAGCTCCACACCTGGGATCTGAACCTTTTAAAAAAGTTTGGAGGATAGTTTTGGTTCATCCTATTACCCAGACAGGATTTCTGGCCTCAGAGGTCCACCTAGGCATCGCGGATCAGGGGAGTCAGCTAGCGGCAGCTTTCCCATGGACAGTTAACAAACCACATCCAGCTCACCGTCCCCCTCCTACTTGCCCATCGAGAGGCAAATGCCCCCTGGGAGCAGGGTGGTTTTAAGCGGCACTGATTGGGTAGCGCTGCCCAGGCTGGGGTGGGGGCTTCCCTCCCTTTTCTTCATTCCTTCAGCTGGAGGCAGGAGCAGCCTTGGGCCGCTTGGGACCGGCTTCTCCTGCGAGATCTGGCCCAGGTCCCAAGCCCGCTGGTGGGAAAGACGGCGCCAGATCCCCGCGAGAGCCGAGCAGGAGCTTGGCTGAAGGCCCTGGACCCCCTGCAGCAGGGAGAGTAGGGCCCCGGCGGCCCCTCTTGCGTCCTGCGAAGGGAGCAGGAGCTCCAAGCCCAGCGCTCCGAGCTCACACCGGGGCGGGGTAGGGCAGCCCGCGCGGCAGGCTTGGGGATTCCCGGGGCGCGGCGGGGGCTGTATCCCTAGGGGCCTCGGGCACTGTCCCGGGCTAGCACGCCCCAGCGCCTGTGCAATGCCTTCCGGGGGGCCGCAGCCTTGCACGGACCCGGGCCAGAGGCCGCTGCCAGCCAGCTCCGGGCTAGGGGGGGAAGGAGCTGCCGAGGGAGTCTCCCAGGCGGTCGGGGGAGCTCAGCAGCCCGGCTGCTGGCTGGGAGCCGAGCCCGGCCGGGGGAGCGCTCCCTGTTCGGAGCGAAGGAGACTGAGCCTCCCCTGGGAGCTGCCAGAAGCAGCGGGCAGCGAATGCCCTTCCCCGCTCCCCGTGACTCCCTGGTGGGGAAGAGCCGCTCCCGATCGCAACACAGAGAGGCGGAGAGCCACGCGCTGTTGGAGGTGTTTATTGGCAAGGGCTTCTGAGACAGTTCTGACTTCACACACAAAGCAGAGTGAGTACCAGGCAGGAGGGCGTGTGCCAGCGCTCCGGGGCTCCTCAGCTTTAATCTGAGCTTTCGTGTTTGCACAGGAGCCTTCTCCCTGAGCCCTGTGCACTCAGCCTGGGGGGCAGGGAGAGCACCGCGCCGCACTCCCAGCCTAGCCCTGGCTTTCCCAGGGCTGCAGGGCCCTCAGTGTGGACAGCACACCAGAGAGAGAGCGAGAGAGAGAGAGACGATCTGCTAAGTGAAATTAACAACACACAGAAGGAGCTGGACCAGAGGGACAAGGAAGAAGAGGCGTTTCTCTGAAGGAGAGAGAGAAGAGTAAGTGGAGTAACTGCACTGAGAACGGAGAGCAAGAAAGTTGGGGGGGGTTGCTTTTTTTAATTCTGCACCATCACTGCAAGGAGCCCTGGGAGGGAATGATTTACCTTCAGCCTCTGTCGAAGACAGGAGGAGAGCTGCGCATAGAGCAGCAATTGCTGAAGACAGCCTGATCTTCATGTCTGCCCTTTGGGATCACAACAACATGAATGGATCTGTGATGATTAAAAAGAGAGAGAAATAATAAGTACGGGTTAGAGGATGTGGTGGGTGTATTCAGAAAACATGAAAAGAAGAGCCGCAGAAACCACTGTGTTCCCTCACCCCCTTATCCCCAGCCCCCACCCAGGGGACCAGGTTACAGCCTCTAGACTTGGAAGCCACCCAAACTTGACAGATCTGCCTTACTAGCTGGAGAGTCTAGCCTCCCAATAATGTGCCTTTTGTTACTGGGCCCTTCTGATCATGTTAATCAGACAAAAATTCAATCGTGGCATTGAATTCGAGTTAATTTGATCAGGAAGTGGCGAAAAGATTCCTGCTCCTAGATATGCAAAACTTAGACTGAGATTCATGACTTCATCCTCTAGTGTGAGCATTGCTAATTCAGAGGTCATTTTTGCCTTGAATCCACTAAATATCTCTTTCGGCTGGGTATTTTACTCGGCTCCTTTTTCATAACTGCTGAAGTACTTAGTTAACAGTATTTTAATGGTCTTGAGGTAGTTTGGAAATTGTAATAAAACTTTTTTTTTCTGCCTACAAATATGCAAGTCTTCCTTTCTTTAAGGTCTGCAATAGATTATACAGAAGTGTATGTAACACACAACTGAAACCCGACACGACCGCCTAAACCCTGATGTTTTAACATCTGATAATTCGTTTACACAATCTGAGGGGAAATCGCTTTACACCGCTTGATAAAAGAAGACAAGAGAACGAACCATGCCATCGCTGCAGATTGTCTAGAACCATATTTAGGAATTAGAAAGATTTTTAGTCATTCCCAATTACAAGCAGCTGTACATTTATAACCGTGTTTGCTCAGGGCTACACGTTTTGGGTCAGAACCAACAGTCATTACGAAGACAAAACCCCCATAGGAGCGAATAGGAGTTTGGCTGAAATGTTAGGCCCTTATTCTCCTGGGGTGGGAGGGGATACATACCACACGGACATTTCTGAGCTTTATATAAATGGGGAGTTGTGTGTGTTTATGAATAAATGCTACAGAGACCACAATAAGGTCGTCTGAGCGAGAAATCCACAAGCAATTAAGCAATATATTTAATCAAGAAGGTGCCAGGAGGAGAAAAACGAAAGAAAGAAGGAAAACGCATACATCATTAGGCTAATAGCCCACAGAAAGAGCTCAGAGGAAAAGTAGTTCTGTGCTGTCTGGCGGACCAAAGACAAGACATATTTCATTGGTGTAAAACGCTGACAAGATCCAACACTACCCTGCTCAGCTACTGGCACTGAACTTAAAAGCATACCATGCTGCCGTATATTAAATTGCTTCGCTTAATTGCCTGACACCACAAAAAATTACTTGGACCTGGGAGAAAGTCGAGAACAAAAGCCTGTTTCAGAGTCTATCGCCCATATTTGGAGATAGGCTTGTGCCTAAAATTCGAGTCCCCAGCACTGACATACGGATGATTAAAGTATATTGATAACTTCAAACGCATTCCACTGTTCTGCGTGGGGACGGACAATTCTTGCAGCACATCCGCTAAAGAGCATTTGGTAACGGTCTTAAAAGCCTTTTAAACAAAACGTTAAAAGGACTTTTGTCCGCGAAGTTTTGTCTGGGCTTAGAGTGCCATCTTTTGAGCAGGAGAAAAACTGAACCAGTTCGGCCAGACATGTGCTTTGCTGCTGTTGCCAGACTGGCATTCCTGGTAGATTTTCCCAAAAATAAAACTTTTAATTTTTTTGCCAAAACATTTATTTGATTGCCTAGCAACACTTCATTCAACTTTCTGCTTTCAAACGTAAATGTCTTGAGCCGCCTTTAGGTGGGGGAGGAATGCTCCTTTCGCTTACTGTACTGAAATAAAAACAGATTATCTTTGGACCAGGACCGAATTCTTAGCTTTGATCTCAGACAATAACTTCAAAAGCTGCCACAGACCTTGCACCAGGATCAGTTTGATCTCGACGTTATACCAACTCCACCCCGAAGACCAGCAAAAAGTCATTCCAAGCCTATGCAATCAGCAACTTTTGTCACTTCCCCACACAATTAACTGTCAGACAGTTCAAGACTGGAAACACGGAGAAGCTACTTACAAGGGGCTGCACACACCAGGGGCGAGAGAGAGAGAAAGATTCCGCCAAATGAAGGCAGCGCTAACATATCTTTAATTAGTCATCAAAGCTATTCAGAATAGTCTTTTAGTGCGTTAAACAGCTGATTTCACGTGAGCAACCCACATTGAAATTATAAACTAATTTCATATTAGACGCAACAACCAAGTGATGCTATCCAACCTGTTTTTAAATGGGCATCATCTATCATCTATCTATCTAATATATGTACAGTCAGTCGCGGAGCGGCATCTCCAAATGTACCATTTAATGCGATTTGCTACAAAATCTTCACTTTTCTGTACAGCTCCCCAAAACAGCGAGCATCACCCATTCAGTGGGGAAAACTACGAACATTTTGCCACGCTTCCCGAGGGCTAAAGGAAACAGCAGCTCTCCAGCAGAATCGGCTACAATCCGCTAACAATGATAGGTGTTTCCCCTTACAGAGGCATTTCTCAGCTCCGGTAACCACAGGCGAGAAGGCTCCCCAGTTCATCGATCGCCTCCTCGCCCCCCCCCCACTTCAATTTCACTTCTAAGCCGGACTCCTAGGTTGTAAAACACACACATACACACGCGACACCCCGTTCTAGTCCCTCTTCAGTCCTGTGCCATTAGCTGTCTGTGCATCAATCAGAAGCGCGCGTGTGTGAACGGCACAGAAAGGCAACAGGACTCCGAAGAGAGGAGGGAAGGGGATTCCCTCTCCTCTGCGCGCACACAGACCTTTAGTGGTAGCCGCCTGGTAGCGGGGTCGGTGGTGGGGGAGCTCCTACGGCAGCGCCTGCAGCCCCAGCGGTAGGACCTGGAGAGAGGAGGAAGGGAGGAGGAAAGGGATGAGCTCCTGGGCACCTTGTGGAGGGAACAGCAAGTAGCAGGAGCAGAGGAGGAGGAGCAGAAGCAGCGGCAATGACCAAGACGCCTGGGTTGCTGTAGCTCCCAACGTGAGGGGTGCGCTTGGGAAGACTTGCCTTCTCCGAGTGGGAAGAGCCTCTCCCCAATCTGCTCCTTAAGAGAGGGCTGTTCCCAACTCGCAATTTACTCTCGTAAGCGGTTACGAAACGGCAGGGAAGGTGGACAGCTGCCACCGGATGATATATGCGCGCCTCTCTCCTCCAGCAAGAAAGGGGATCTACTGCTGGAAACTTGCGCATACTTCGCAACATTCCTAAGGCATGAGGAGGGCGAGCGCCGCAGCAGCAGTGCCCTGGCGGGGGAAGGGGGCAGGGGCCGGCGTGCCAAGGCCAGACGGATCGCTGTCTCCTCCGCTTGGGAGCCAAGCTGCAGCCGGATCAGGTTTCCCTGGCAGAGGCGAGGACGATTTTTCAAACTGGGGAACAATGGGAAGAGGGGAAAGGAGGAAAAAAACCTTAATCGACCTGCGTTAGGTGGCGGGACACCGATTCTGGGCAGCCGGAGGGGGATCGCTGCCCGGCCCAGGGCGCAGATTGAAATAGGTTAGGAGGTCTCCAGTAACTAACTGTCTGTTTCAGGTGGGTCCTTTTCCTGAATTGGTGGTTTTACGATACTGCCAGTGATTGAAACCATTTGCAGAGACGAAAACAACAACCACCACCCCTCAGTTGAATAGAAAGCGTGGCGCTAGCGATGGTTGTCGCAATCTGCACCTTAAACACAATAAAAGCACATGCCCGCTAGGGCTTGGCAGAGGCGAGCCGGGCGCGCAGCGAGAGGGCGCTAGATGATCAACCCGATCAAAGGAAAGTCAAACGTGCCGTGTGCCAAGAAAGAGGAGGTGGAACACTTTGAAGAAGCGCCCTGGCTACCAGCATGTGTGCTAGATTAGTCACTCCTGCTGCAGAGATGGATTGTTGTAAGCACAACACACAAGAGAGGCTCGAGCTGACAGAATCTAACTAGATGGAAAGGGGACATGGAGGGTCCATTGTTGGGGGGAGGAAAGAATAAGAGAGAACGAACTGAACCTAAATGAAAGGATACGTCTTCCCAATCCAACCTCCCTATTTCCCCCCGCCACCGGCCCGCATACCCAGCCCTGCCACCTCCGCTTTCGACCCCTTCACTTATTATCCAGCCTAAATGTCTGCCACTAGCCCCAGGCGAGGGGAAAGTTGTAGGGGAATAGCTGGGGGGTGGGCGCAGACACCATGGCACAGAGATTCGGAACTCGGTCAGCCCATCGCTACCTGTGTCTGCCCACTGATGATACCACTAGGGCCCAGCGACTGTAAGCTTTGCAACAGCAATAATATGTTGATCATTGCATCTCCCTGAAATAAACGGTTCCGTTATCGGGTACCTTGCGAAAGTGTTTCCTGTGTGTAGAAACCTAAACAGAGCTCGGATCAGGGAGCTGGGTGATTGTAATTAAAATATCCGGATGTATTTAGTTTGCTCAGCCAGTGGCAGGGTAAGACCAACATACAATTTCAGCTTCAGGAACCGGTATATACGGTCTAAATCAGAGACAGGTCCTTACACAGAAATACACACACAGGCCACACAAACGCCCCGAAACACACACACACACACACACTCTCTCTCTCTCTCTCTCTCTCTCTCTCTCTAGCCATGACAGAGCTCATGTCTGTACACCTCCCTCGTCTGTACACGGGGCTCACAAGGCAAACGCTGTGCAGAGAAAACGTAGCAATACAGAGTGACTCCGGCTCTCCCACCGCCTGGAGACACCCAGCCACACGCAGACATTCCCAGCGTCAACCATAGACACGCTCCTGCCGAAATCAGACAGCCGGGCGCGCTCCTGCACATCCCCGTGTGCATTTGCAGACACTGACCCACAGCTCTCGCCTTCCTCCACCCCAGAAGCAGCCTGATTCATACCTGCGCTCACCCATCCAAGGCAGCCTGCCAAACACCAGGAAACCCCTCCGGGCACTGACACCGCCCGCTTTGAAAGGTAGAACTGCAGGACACGTAAAAGAAGGTGATTCTTTACAGCCCTGCCCTCTAACGCGTCGGGGCAGAGCCGCTGTCTGTGTGTTAGTCGCACGGAACAAGGGTTTTCTGCGCCCGTGCACTCCCATCAGTGCGAGGGGATTTGTTTTTGCAGGCTACATTTGGTGCTCGGCATGACTTCAAAGCTTTTCAGTGTTCAGCCTTTAGATGCCATTTACCACCATGTGTGCAGGAAATCGTAAACATTTATTACAGAAGGTTACACTTGCAGGAGGCTTCCCCCTCCCCTTTACATTAAAGTGGGGACTTCATGGTTACGGCTGTGCGCCAATCTTTCCCCATCCCTAGCAAGTATTTGTAAATTAGGAACACACGCACAAAGGCCAAGCACACACAAGCTGTGCGTTTGCCTCTCAAAATGCAGCCTGAAGTGACATCCAAACCAGCCACAGACACGCAGCCACACAAGCTGCCCCCCACCCCTTTGGTGTAGCCACTGCAGCAGTGTTGCAGTTGCAGAGACATTACGCCTGGATGCCCCATCCCCAGCACTCTGCCTTTTCTCCCCGAGCTATGAACAGGAGCGCCAGGTTCCAGCGCTGCTGCATCCATGGAAGATACTCGGACTAGGGACTGGATTTCTCTCGCTCGCTCTATGTTTGAAGGTTTTCCCCTCCCTCTATAAGCGTTCTCTGTGGCAGCTCCCACAAAGGAATTAGAGTAGGAGGGGGGAAATTAGTCCTATCATTTATTGTCCAACAGCGCAATCTAGCGGTGGATTTAAACCAGGACTTGTTAGGAGACAAGTGCCATCCATCAGCTAATGTGAAGAGGAAGGAAACGCTTCTACTTAAAAATGGCAATAAATGTTGTGAATTATTTACAAAAGTAAACACAATGGTCAAGAAGGACAACAATAAGAACGGCCATACTAGGTCAGACCAATTTTCCTGCTAGCCCAGTAGCCTGTCTTCCAACCGTGGCGAATTCCAGATGCTTCAAAGGGAATGAACAGAACAGGGCAATTATCAAGTGATCCATCCCCTATTGTCCCTTGCTAGCATCTGGCAGTCCGACGTTTAGGGACACCCAGAGCATGGGATTGTCTCTCTGACCATCTTGGCTAATAACCATTTGATGGAACTATCCTCCATGAATTTATTTAATTCTTTTTAAACTCAGATAATAATCTACATGATTCACCATAATGAAAGAGGAGCAAGAAAACAGAAACTACTGTCTTTCAGTTTATATATTTATATTGCAGTAGTGCCCAGAGACCCACTACATTCACCGTCAGGCTCCAGTACCAGCCCATGCTGCAGACATACACAAAGGAATGATCCCTGTTCCAAAGAGCTTAGAATCTAAAAAGAAGAAAGGTGGTGAAAGGAACGGGACATACAAGCAAAGGGTAAAATTCACTCCAACACAGAACCCAGCACAAGACTTGTGTACCATTTATGTACCATTTAAGCCCTACTATGAGGATTTAGGTGGTACTTAAGTGGTGCATAGGACTCCTGCTGGCCTTCTGTATAGAGATTAATTTCACACAAAGCAGTCAGAGTGATGGCAGGTGAATGTCATGTGAGTCAATGGGACTAAATAATAATGGGGTCAAAGTCTGCTCTGATATACATTCTATGTAGCCCCCTTTAATTGAAGTACAACTCTGCACAATTTGAACCATTGTATTTGTTTAAACTCACTTCTGTTCCATTTAATTTCCCCCGAAAACCTGAAAATGTAATTTTATTTGCACTCAGCTGCAATTAAGACTTTAAAGGGCAGGTTTGATCGGAATGACCTTATCCAAAAATATCTTAAGTTTGATGGGCTGCTGTCCTTACTCCTGCAGTAGTCCCATTGACTTCAATAGACCCAGACTGTTTAAAAAGAAAGAAAAAACATCAAAAAGAGGATAGGCATTTAGAAATTTGGTCCCCCTTTCTAGCATACTCAGAAGAGGAGGTCTCTCCAGTTGGGAAGCCAGAATCTTTAGCCAACGTCTTTGAATATTAACCTGATCCTGAACAATTAATGTACAATGTAGTACATTAACACTTTATTGCAATTTAACCTTAATAAATAGTTTTCAGAAAGAAAGAAATCTTAGAAGACGTGCACTGATATTTCCAGACACTTTGGAAGTGAGTCAACCACTCTTAGGAACATACCACAAATTCAACTGTCTGGTATTGCTAAAATGCACTTTCCAGAACTTATACCTCCCCCTCACCGATGGATTATCAAATACTCTTGACCTGCTAACCCCCAATCCAGATTTTCAATTTTAGTTTCCTTTCAGCATTTCAGTATGAAGGATGTTCATTTTTTTAAAAACCCATCTCTGTTATAAAAAATCAAATTTTTTAAAGAAATAATATTTGATGGTGGTGTGTTTTGGATTTTGAATTATTTTACTGGGTTGACGTAACAAAGACATCTCCCTAAATTCAGTATGCCCCCAGGAAGATTGTTCCAGAAAGAGGGGCATCATTAACTACATTGCAATATTTTTCCAAACAAAAATAAATGAGTGTATCTCAGATGTTTCCCTGACTTTCATAATGTTCAGAAATGTGCTTCTGGATGTTAGGATGCCAAAAAATCTGTGATAATCAATACATGAATAATTAAAATAAGCTGGATAAAATGAAATATCAATGATTGTATCTAGAAACAAAAATTCATAGAATCATAGAATCATAGAATTCAAGATCAGAAGGGACCATTATGATCATCTAGTCTGACCTCCTGCAAGATGCAGGCCACATAAGCCGATCCACCCACTCCTTAGCAAGCGACCCCTGCCCCATGCTTTGGAGGAAGGCGAAAAACCTCCAGGGCCAAGGCCAATCTTCCCTGGAGGAAAATTCCTTCCCGACCCCAAATATGGCGGTCAGCTGAACCCCGAGCATGCGGGCAAGACTCTCCAGCCAAGCCCTCTGGAAAAAGGTTATAACATACCATTGACCCATTGTACTATTTACCAGTGTGGCACTTAATTGACCTATTGACTAAGCCCGTTATCCTATCATACCATCTCCTCCATAAACTTATCTAGCTTAATCTTAAAGTCATGGAGGTCCTTCGCCCCCACTGTTTCCCTCGGTAGGCTGTTCCAGTATTGCACTCCCCTGATGGTTAGAAACCTTCGTCTAATTTCAAGCCTGAATTTCCTGACTGACAATTTATATCCGTTTGTCCTCGTGTCCACATTAGCACTGAGCTGAAATAATTCCTCTCCTTCCCTGGTATTTATCCCTCTGATATATTTAAAAAGTGTAATCATATCTCCTCTTATCCTTCTTTTGGTTAAGGAAAACAAACCGAGCTCCTCAAGTCTCCTTTCATACGAAAGGCCTTCCATTCCTCGGATCATTCTAGTGGCCCTTCTTTGTACCTGTTCTAGTTTGAATTCATCCTTCTTAAACATGGGAGACCAAAACTGCACACAATACTCCAAATGAGGTCTCACCAACGCCTTATATAACGGGACTAGCACCTCCTTATCCCTACTAGAAATACCACGCCTAATGCAACCCAAGACGCATTAGCTTTTTTAACGGCCACATCACATTGCCTACTCATAGTCATCCTACGATCAACCAGGACTCCTAGGTCCTTCTCCTCCTCCGTTACTTCCAACTGGTGCGTCCCCAGCTTATAACTAAAGTTCTTGTTAGTCATCCCTAAATGCATAACCTTACACTTCTCACTATTGAATTTCATCCTGTTACAAATACTCCAGTTTACAAGGTCATCTAAATCTCCCTGGAGAATATCCCGATCCTCTTCCGAATTGGCAATACCCCCCAACTTGGTGTCATCCGCAAACTTTATCAGCCCACTCCTACTCTTGGTTCCCAGGTCAGCAATAAATAGATTGAATAAAATCGGACCCAAAACCGAGCCTTGAGGAACTCCACTGGTAACCCCCCTCCAACCGGACAGTTCCTCCTTCAATACTACCCTCTGCAGTCTCCCCTTTAACCAGCTCCTTATCCACCTCTGGATTTTCATTTCGATCCCCATCTTTTCCAATTTAACCAGTAATTCTTCATGCGGTACCGTATCAAACGCCTTACTGAAATCCAGATATATTAGATCCACCGCATTTCCCTTGTCTAAAAAATCTGTTACTTTCTCAAAGAAGGAGATCAGGTTGGTTTGGCACGATCTACCTTTCGTAAATCCATGCTGTAATCTATCCCAGTTGCCATCGGCCTCATGCTCCGTAACCACTCTCTCTCTTAAGATTTTTTCCATGACTTTGCATACTACAGATGTTAGACTAACAGGCCTATAGTTCCCCGGGTCACTTTTTTTCCCCTTCTTGAATATAGGAACTACATTAGCTAATCTCCAGTCAGTCGGTACAATCCCCGAATTTAGGGATTTATTAAAGATTATCGCTAACGGGCTAGCAATATCCCTCGCCAATTCCCTTAATATTCTAGGATGAAGATTATCCGGGCCCCCCGATTTACTTCCGTTAAGCTGTTCAAGTTTGGCTTCTACCTCAGATACCGTAATGTCTACCCCCATATCTTCATTCCCATCGGTCCCTCTATCACTATTCCTTAGCCCTTCATTAGCCTCATTAAAGACCGAGGCAAAGTATTCGTTCAGATATTGTGCCATTCCAAAATTATCCCTAATCTCCACTCCGTTTAAAGTTTTAAGTGGTCCCACTTCTTCTTTCTTTAAACGGAGTGGAGATTAGGGATAATTTTGGAATGGCACAATATCTGAACGAATACTTTGCCTTAATTTATTAAATTAAATTACTTGGCATATTTTTTTAAATGTCACATAAAATAATCTGGTCACCCATTCTGCAATCAGATTCACATGGATGGAGTCCTTTTGAAGTCAATAGGACTCCACACATGTGCAGGGGTCTGCCCACGTGGATCTAGATGCAAGACCAGAGATTCTCTTCCTATGCCAACCAATTAAGCAGTTCCTGTGAATTTCTTGGGTGAAATCTGTCTCCACTGATGTCAACAGCAAAAATTCCATTGACTTCAATGAGACCAGGATTTCACCCCTTGTGTATAACATTTTGTTTAAATTTATTTCATTTTGCCTCAAGATCTTTAGCTATTAGAAGCCCAATATATTGAACTGCATTTTGAATTTGTGCTTTCATATTCTGCAATCATTTAAAGGTAAAATGACATGATTATTTTTAATCTCCTCTGTTGCTATGTACTTTCACAGTCTGAGTACCTAATATGTGATGCAGAAGGTATTTCTGAAATGCATAAACATTTACTGACTCTCTCCTGTCTGCTTGTTTCTTGGACAAGTATTAAACACATTAAGATCATGCACTCTAGCTCCAAACTGCTCTTTGCTATTTAAAGTGAATAAATAGAAACTCTGGTGACTTAGATATAAAAACTCCATTTTGAAATAAATATTGGTACAATTTTAATAATATGTTCGTGTCTTTTTATGTGATAATATGTATACAGGAAACTATAGATTGATTAGGAAACGTGAGCTGCTCTTGAATTTATAGGAATTTTATGAAGGGTGCTCTTGGCAACTTTTTCCATGTTCCCTCAGATTGTATTGCCAGGATAATGCAAAACAGAATATTCTGCAATTCAGCACCATAAAAACCTGGATATCTTTTCCGTGTGGCTATCACAGTGGATTTGGACTTGGTGGTTTCCTGGCAGTTGTGCTTGTAAATGTTATGTGCTTTATATGGACACAAAGATTCACAGAAAGGGTCAATTTATTCAAACGCCAAACAAGGAATGGTTTTAGAATTAGGAAAAAAGCATTATCTCTAAAGCTACTCTGATTTACTGTGAAGTTTCTGCCTATGAGCTGATCCACCTACATCCTGCCTTGTTTCCTCCTATAGATTTAAAGAAACAGTACACATATCCTCACAGCACTTTCCAGTTGAGGTTGCACAGCACTTCACAGGAGGCATTCAGCATGTGACAGGCTCATGCCCTGAGAGAGGAGGAACAGTACCCAATTATATAATTGTCTGACATGTATTTACATTAACTTTTTATTAATTATTATTATTTCTATTCAAGCAGCACCTAAGGATCCCAATCAGTAATCAGGGCCCCATTGTACTAGGCATTATACCAACAGATAACTCAAAAACAACTCATGCCCAAAAAACTCACAAAATGACTCAGATAATATACAAGATGAATAAACTATAGAAGGATGGCAATATAAAATGCAGAAGCTGTTACAGTGGCCTTAGGAGTCACAGGTGGTCAGGACAAAGGGATTAATCAAAAGTGATCTGCAAAAAGGGGGTGAAATTGGGGTTGATCTCCATTTTTCCTTTTTATGATACCCCAAGAGGGATTTCCCCCATGATGGGGTGTCCACCCCACATTGGCATATAAAGGGTTAATAGAGTCCTAAGGAAACTGTGTGGGAAGCAGCCAATAGGAGAGAGGCTGCAAGGAGCAGCCAATCATGGCCCAGTGGGTTCACATAAAAGGAGCTGCAGGACCAGACTCAGTCAGTCACTGCTGGGAGCTTGAGGAGAGAAAACTGTGCCCTGAGTAGGCTGCAACCCCACAGTACCTTGGACAGAGCAGTGCATGCAGGGACCTGGGGAATAGAGAAGGAGCTCTGGAAGGCTATTAGTACTAAGTAGGGTGCTGTGGCCATGGGGAAGTGGCCCAGAGAAATGCGGTGATAATCAAGGCAAGGAACACAGTAGATTACTGTGATTCAGAGGGTCTCTGGGCCAGGACCCAGAGCAGTTGGTGGGCCCAGGCCCCCCCCACTCACCACTGTGGAAGTGCCCAGATAGTTGATGCAGATCCCCCAGAAGGTGACATGGCCAGAGGGTTGTGACTTGAAGAGGATGCCGCGTTCCTTAGAGTGATGTGGGTCTGAGAGCAGCTGGGACGGCGAGCAAGGCACCATCGGGAGAGGGCATATCAACCTGCAGAGATAATCCCCAAGATGAACAGCAGGAGGTGTCACTGTGGTGAGTCATACCCCGTCACACTCCCAAAAAACAATGTTTTTTTGCTTTTATAAACTTTAAAATATGTAAGGTCCCCAGAATTTGCTGGATGATTCTTTAGAAGACTAGAGAACTTGAGTGGGATCTTTCTCAGTGCTAAATTGAGGTAGCAGAGTGTAGAAACTTTCAGCAAGATCTTTCCTCTGATCTGTCAGCTACTTAAGCTACACAGGAGTCCATTAATCTAAACTAAAACCAGAGTTTTAAACAGTCTGGCTACAAATTCCTTGCTCATGTTTCACTTCTTTGCTACTTCTGCTAATTCTGTTTCTTTAGTCTATATTTAAACTGGTATTTTGTGTAAAATACCAGTGTTTTAATACTACTGGGTAAGACATACTTGGCTATACTTCTAGTGGATACTAAGAAATGCTAGTTTGACCAAAAAAAGACACTGTTAATCCATTGCTTGTTAACTGTTATGGTTCTGGATAGGCTTGTTACCCATTGTAAATGTCTAATCATTGTTTGAATCCTATTAAGCTCTTGGCCTCATTGATATCTTGTGACAAAGAGTTCCGCAGGTTAAGTGTACACTGTGTGGACAAGTATTTCCTTTTATCAGTCTTAAATTTACTCTCTTTCAATTTCATTGAGTGTCTCCTAGTTCATGTATTGTAATAAAGGGAGAATGAGTGTCCAATCTAGCCTCTTTCTGTCATTCATTATGTTAAGTATCCTTCTAATGTTCCATCTTATTCATCTCATCTCTAATGCAAACAGTCCAGTCTTTTCAGTCTCTCAAGTTATGAGACAAATTATACATCCTAACGCATGTTAGATGGCACACCAGAGTTTGACCCTGATTCTGCAAGACGGCAGGCTTGGATTTCTGTAATTTAGTTATTTCAGCAGGTACATAATAAATTAGAAGGATAAAGTTAGACATTTTATTACCACCTTAACCCAGGAGAAATGACCCATCTTAGAAAAGCTTTTTAATAGGCCTGGTCTTTTCCCAGCTATTCCTTACAATATATATGTGATCAGTTTCCTTTCTAGTGGTTTTTATATTCCTTGGTAAATTAGGCATTAAACTAATATTACACATTCCATAAAATGCAGAATAAAAATAGAATACATCTTTTAGGCCCTGCCTTCCTTGGCAGATTTCCAGCCAGTGACATGAGAAAAACTCCAACCTGCATTTATTTATTTGGACAATTTCAGATCCCTCCATTTCAGTACTGGAATTCAGAGGGCAGCACTAGTCTGACCTCCCATTATGAGAAATGGCTTCTTAAATTATCGAGCTCAAACTTCCAGCACTGGTTCTATCTTAAATCTCAGCATTTACTGGACAGGATATGAAAGCAGAGTGTCCCAGGAGAGTGCTACGGCAATGAAATCATTGTTTAGGATAGTTCTCGCCAGGTGCATTTTCCTTAGTAACTGTTAACTCCATTTAGTTTTTATAACTAATCTTTCCCATCATGTAACATTCTGAAAATGTAAAATGATCATGTGGATAAACAAACAAAAAGATGGAAAACTAAACAAGTCAGTCACAACCAGAGATATTAATAGAAAGGAACCAGATTTCTAGTTGGATTGGGAAGTTTTATAAGAGCCTGTGCTTTTTAAACAGCCATTGCAAAAATAAATAGTTTTTCTAATATTAACATTGAAACACGAGGGGCATGAGATGGCAAATGTGAATGCCCCCAATTTCCACATTAATTAAAAAAGTTTTCCAAACTCAGTTGTACGTTCATTTACATTATTTCAAAGAGATTAGTTTATAATTCTAAGGCTCATTCCTGCACTTGCTACTCAGGCAGCACGCCCCAGTGAAGCCAATGGGAGTTTTGCCTGCATAGGAAGTGCAGGAAAGGCTGTAAACTAGACAAATAACAGCCAAGAGCACTTCACATTTACCTGTCAATCTGCCAAGGCTCAAATGTAAAACACAGTGTGAAAAATTGTGTCCATAAAAGGTCACATAAATTCCTTTCATAAAATCTAACACAATCAGCTATGCTGCCTATATTCAGCTATTGTCATGGCTAGGTTTTGTTTATGTTGAGATTTTATACTAAGAAAAGAAGAGTCTTATATAAAGAACAAATTATATGTACCCTTTTATATAACTCTATACATTAATCCCTGGTACTCTAGTGAAGTTAGACCAGAGATGAATCTGGCCCATTCTGTTTAATTATGCCTACAGCTATTTTTCATATACATTTTTCCATACATAGATTCATAGATTCTAGGACTGGAAGGGACCTCGAGAGGTCATCAAATCCAGTCCCCTGCCCTCATGGCAGGACCAAATACTGTCTAGACCATCCCTGATAGGCATTTATCTAACCTACTCTTAAATATCTCCAGAGACGGATATTCCACAACCTCCCTAGGCAGTTTAACCACCCTGACAGTTAGGAACTTTTTCCTAATGTCCAACCTAAACCTCCCTTGCTGCAGTTTAAGCCCATTGCTTCTTGTTCTATCCTTAGAGGCTAAGGTGGACAAGTTTTCTCCCCCTCCTTATGACACCCTTTAGATACCTGAAAACTGCTATCATGTCCCCTCTCAGTCTTCTCTTTTCCAAACTAAACAAACCCAATTCTTTCAGCCTTCCTTCGTAGGTCATGTTCTCAAGACCTTTAATCATTCTTGTTGCTCTTCTCTGGACCCTTTCTAATTTCTCTACATCTTTCTTGAAATGTGGTGCCCAGAACTGGACACAATACTCCAGTTGAGGCCTAACCAGCACAGAGTAGAGCGGAAGAATGACTTTGTGTCTTGCTCACAACACACCTGTCAATGCATCCCAGAATCATGTTTGCTTTTTTTGCAACAGCATCACACTGTTGCCTCATATTTAGCTTGTGTTCCACTATAACCCCTAGATCCCTTTCTGCCGTACTCCTTCCTAGACAGTCTCTTCCCATTCTGTATGTGTGAAACTGATTTTTCCTTCCTAAGTGGAGCACTTTGCATTTGTCTTTGTTAAACTTTATCCTGTTTACCTCAGACCATTTCTCCAATTTGTCCAGATCATTTTGAATTATGACCCTGTCCTCCAAAGCAGTTGCAATCCCTCGCAGTTTGGTATCATCTGCAAACTTAATAAGCGTACTTTCTATGCCAACATCTAAGTTGTTGATGAAGATATTGAACAGAGCTGGTCCCAAAACAGACCCCTGCGGAACCCCACTTGTTATACCTTTCCAGCAGGATTGGGAACCATTAATAACTACTGTCGGAGTACAGTTATCCAGCCAGTTATGCACCCACCTTATAGTAGCCCCATCTAAATTGTATTTGCCTAGTTTATCGATAAGAATATCATGTGAGACCATATCAAATGCCTTACTAAAGTCTAGGTATACCACATCCACCATTTCTCCCTTATCCACAAGACTCGTTATCCTATCAAAGAAAGCTATCAGATTGGTTTGACATGATTTGTTCTTTACAAATCCATGCTGGCTATTCCCTATCACCTTACCACCTTCCAAGTGTTTGCAGATGATTTCTTTAATTACTTGCTCCATTATCTTCTCTGGCACAGAAGTTAAACTAACTGGTCTGTAGTTTCCTGGGTTGTTTTTATTTCCCTTTTTATAGATGGGCACTATATTTGCCCTTTTCCAGTCTTCTGGAATCTCTCCTGTCTCCCATGATTTTCCAAAGATAATAGCTAGAGGCTCAGATACCTCCTATTAGCTCCTTGAGTATTCTAGGATGCATTTCATCAGGCCCTGGTGACTTGCAGGCATCTAACTTTTCTAAGCAATTTTTAACTTGTTCTTTTTTTTATTTTATCTTCTAAACCTACCCTCTTCCCATTAGCATTCACTATGTTAGGCATTCCTTCAGACTTCTCTGAAGACCGAAACAAAGAAGTCATTAAGCATCTCTGCCATTTCCAAGTTTCCTGTTACTGTTTCTCCCTCCTCACTGAGCAGTGGGCCTACCCTGTCCTTGGTCTTCCTCTTGCTTCTAATGTATTGATAAAAAGTCTTCTTGTTTCCCTTTATTCCCGTAGCTAGTTTGAGCTCATAATGTTATTCCACAACACCATGCCTGTGATCCCTGGTTTTTCTCTAACTGACAGTTCACTGAGAGATCAACAAGCTGCCGGGGAGAATTTATCATCCAAAAAGACATATACTTCTCTTGAATTATACTGGCCACTAGTTGTTACTTGTGGCACATTGTAATGTACTATACCCAACACATCCCCTTTTATCAGACATATGATTAAAGGATAATAATCATAACTGGTTTTCCTTGCATTTGTTAACTTTTGTATTTCTTAAATATGTCACCCCCTATATGGAATTCCAAAATATTAACACACAAAGAATCTTGAAATGATGCAGGTTTAATTTCTGAACATGGATACACTGATTTGTAACCTCACTTTCATGAGTTCACATTTCTGATCTCCAAGAACTTCAGTACACATTTTGTGACGGCAGATCTGCAGAAGGGATGGGAAAAGATACTCTAAGGTATCGCTAAGGTCAGAGGCAGCCCTGATATAGAGGCACAGTGTTAGAGTTGATGGTTAGAGATATGTTATAAAAGTGGATGGT
This sequence comes from Mauremys reevesii, assembly GCF_016161935.1. NCBI lineage: Eukaryota > Metazoa > Chordata > Testudines > Geoemydidae > Mauremys > Mauremys reevesii. The sequence continues at coordinate 151,178,132 of NC_052625.1, read as the reverse complement.
TAGAGATATATTATATAAGTGGATGACCAAACCGTATCTTCTTCATAGCCAGTGGGTGCTGGTCCTATATATGGTACAATTAATGATGCAGTGGGAACTTTAAAAGCCATTAGGTCAAATGGTGTCCCCACTCATCTCTTCCCTTGGGTATAAAAGGCCGTACACACAATGAAACTGCCATGGTTACACTGCTTGGAGGGGACAAACTACAAAAAGACCACGTAGGGGGACTCTACTTTCATATGCTTCTCTCCAGGGAGGTTCAGAGAATGGCAGGGGGCAGCCACATGACAAACTCTCATAGTTATCAGCAGGTCATGACACAGGTCTATAGGGCTAAACAGCCTACACAGGGGCCTCAGACATTAAACATCCTAGGACTAATTACACAAAATATATTGGTATTTTGATGGGCCACCACTGAAAAGCCTCTATGATACATTTATGGAGAGCATTACATTTTGGGGGGTTACATTCTAGTGGCTGCCAGTATATAATAACTAGGGCCCTACCAAATTCACAGTCCATTTTAGTCAATTTCATGATCACAGGATTTTAAAAACCATAAATTTCATGATTGCAGCTATTTAAATCTGAAATTTCACAGTGTGGTAATTGTTGGGGTCCTGACCCAAAAAGGAGTTGTGGGTGGGGTCGCAAGGTTATTGGGGGCGGCGGTTGTAGTACTGCTACCCTGACTTCTGCGCTGCTGCTGGCGGCAGCATTGCCTTCAGAGCTGGGCAGCTGGACAGTGGCAGCTGCTGGCTGGAAGCCCAGCTCTGAAAACAGCAATGCAGAAGTAAGGATGGCATGGTTTTGTGACAGTTAGCAGTGATTTTTTAACAGCTAGTAGTTTTATAATAGCTGGCAATTATTAGGGGAAATTGGATATTTTATGAATATAGTAGTTAGAATTTTTGAACTTTTTTTTTTATTGGTTTTGAGGCAGTTGAAGCTGGCTTTAAATTGGTTTTTGCTGAGCAGATTGCAGAAGTGCAGGATTTGCTAATTATTAATTAAATGCTAATATGACCGAAGCTTGTGTGTGAGTGTGTATAAAAAATTCTTAGTTTAAATATAAGCTGGCCCTATGTTTTAAGGCTATTAACAAAACCAAAAAAACTCTAAGTTACATCCCCTTAAAAGCCTGCAATCAAACCCTTACATTTCGTATTAAAAATAAAACCCTTACCCCTTAAAAATTAGTGAAAACACCCAAAAACCTCCCTGCCGGTTTAAAAAAGCCTATATTGCAAAATTAACAAACAAATGTTATCAAAAAAAGTAGTTTCCTTCATTCCTTCCCTTAAGTCCCATAAATAAAACCCATGCATATTATATAAACGTCTCCTCTGACATTTTATCACCTCACTCATCTCTTATAAAAATCTCTAAATGCCAAAAAGCGCTAGTAAGCTTTACATCACACTTGTTTGCTGTTACATACTGTGGAGGTATTTTAAACAACACCCACGCCATAAAACATTTAAATGCATCCCATTGGCAGTGCCGGAGCCAAATATTTGGCAACTCCAAACATGAAAATGTTAAAGTAAATTGGTGCCACCAAGTAGCAAAAAGCTCCCTCACCCTTTATTTACAAAGCCCCAATCTATATTTTATTTGTGGCTATAATGCTTAGAAAGCCCTCCCACCGGGTTGGCATGGCCGGTGTAGTGTAGCCAAAATATTACGAAACGTTCAAGTAAACACCACATTGAACTCACGCCAAATCCTCAACCTAAAAACTTATTCTCACCAACTCTTCACACCCTTAAAAAAAGCTCTGCTTAAACGTGCCAAAAAAACCTAGTAATCAAGCAAACAATTTCATTCCTTTATACATAAACTTATTCCTAAACTAAAAGTAGCAAAACTAAAAAAAAGTAATAAACATTTCTGCAAAACTTAAAAAAGCAACAAATGCCTCCTTAAATGCTTTCAAAAAATTACAACAAAAAATCAATAACATAGCAAAAACAACACTGCAAAATAAGCGTGTGCTAAATGCCATAAATGCTAAAGTAGGGGGGGCCTATACTCTCATTAAAAAAAATGCTGTTTTTATATTAATCGCTCTAATTTAATTTAAAAAAAATTGCAAGCCATCAAAAATGCAACTGTTGTTTTTCACACTGTATCTCTTGATCATACCCTTAATTTTAAAAACCTCTTCCCAAACCTTAAATCATGGTTTACTAGCCTTTTCCATAAAATTATCAAATAAATTATTTTCTTTCTATATGTCATTTAAATAATATTACAATGTGCAAAATGTTTATGTAATGCTATTACTAAAAGCTCTACTGTCTGTAATAAAACAGCTTAATCGCACATTACATAACGGGCTTGACAATTTAAATTATCAGGCCCAAAAAAAACCTGTGACAGTCAGCAGCGACCCCCTAACAGCTAGTAGCCTTATAATAGCTGGCAACCATTAGAGGAAATTGGACACCTCACGAACACAGTAGCCTGAACTTTTGAACTGTCTTCCCTTATCGGTCTTGAGGCAGTTGAAGCTGGTTCTAAACCGTTTTTTGCTGAACAGATTGCAGAAGTGCAGGGTTTGCTAACCACCAATCAAATGCTAACATGACCGAAGCCTGTGTGTGAGTGTGTATAAAAAATTCTTGGTTTTTGTATGAAGTAGAGTCTTTGTACCAAGGTGCAAAACTCTCCTTTCTTCTGCAAAATAAAGCAACCTTTCCTCATCCCAGTCTGGCTGTCATTGGCTCTCAGCTAGGCGGACCCAACATTTCGGTAACAGTATGGTATTACTACTCTTACTTCTGCACTGTTACTGATGGGGCACTGCCTTTAGAGCTGGGTGCCAAGCCAACAGCCGCCGCTCTCCAACCGCCCAGCTTTGAAGGCAGCACAGAAGTAAAGGTGGGGATACTGAACCCCCCCCTAAAATAACCTTGAAACCCCCCTGCAATTCCCTTTTGGATCAATTTGAAAAAACGCTGGTCTCCCCCCGAGAAATCTGGTCTTCTGTACGCTTTTACCATATACTCTACAGATTTCACGGTCCATGACGGGTTTATCATAGCCGTGAATTTGGTAGGGACCTAATAACTTACCTTAAGTGACTGTCATCCTATGTCCACCTTTAGATGTGAGCACAGCAGCCGGAAATGAACTGCGTTTACAGGGAGAAAGTGGAGTCTGAAGTAGAAGGATTTTTTAAATTTTGCAATTCTACTCTGAAAAGTGACTTTGTAAAAGTGGCATTGGAGAAGTCTGCATCTCTCAGTGATTCCAGATACAACTCTCTTGGTTTCAAAGTAAAAATATTGTTGTTTTTTCCCTAGCTTGCAGCTCTGCAAACATAGCCTGAGATCTGAGGGTCAAGCTGGAGTCTTTCCTTTTAATATATCATCACCAATAATAAAGAGCCTGCTGTCCTAATTATGTTGTCAACACCTGTGCAACTCTATTATCTTCATGCCATGTCCTCAGTTACTACTATGCAGCCATACTGAAGAGAAAACAGACTCTAGTCTGCATTCCTTGCATATCTAAAATTCCTATGGACGTCTATGCGAGTGAACAAGGAGTATAGGATCAGACATGAGCAAAGCTACTTAGTATAAAAGCACTGTCTGTCGTTACACGCAGATGTCAGTATAACCCACACACCTTCTGGGTGTGGTGTTGTGGTCCCATCTAGTGGCACCGAGACCACTTAGAGAGACAGATTAATGAGTTTGCTCTACAGACTAACAGACACTTCTGAAAATCAGACCATTTCTTTAAATACTATATACAGTAACAGACCTGCAGGTCTAAGTTTAGGCCCCCATTTCTGAAAATTTTGGCCCAAGTGAAAAAATATACTCAGGTACTTCTGCACTGCCCTGTAGATCTGTGGCACAGTAATCCCAGTGGGACACATTCACACCACACATACAGAACATATTAGTACCCCACACTATAATTAGCAAAATGTGTTTCACTGTCTCTAAGAGATAACTGAGAAAGCCTTGATAACAGTGTTAGCCTGATCCCTACACAGCTTTTAATTTTTCCACTGAGCAGCAGAGATCAGTAAAATGTTTTAATTATATATTTCCATTTAGCATACTGTTGCAATAGATAAGATTGTGTGTGTGTGTATGTGTCAGCCTTTCCATTATAATTGTCTGTTCCCAAGGGATGATGATGAACCTTGACATAGAAGCATTTTGTTTTTTAATCAAATTGATTTAAAAAAAATTTGCAGTTAAAAGGGCTTGAGCCAACCTAAACAGCCTCAGAGCTGCCAGCACATGAAAGCTCCCTGTACTCTGAAGGAATGGAGGCTACTCACAGTTCTTCAGAGACACCCTCTCTCTCAGCAGCTGAGGAATGCCTGATCAGGACTCTGCACCTCCTCCTTCTCCAGATAGGTGTCTGCCACAATCTCACTGTTCAGAATTACTTCAGTGAACTTTCTCAGGAAGTCCTAGAGACATCCTTTCATGGGAGTAAGCACTTCACTAGCTGATCCCACACCAGTCATCCAGCCAATAACTTTAGATGGACCATAGCCCAGTGTTTACTCTAAAGGGCATTTCTACACTTACCTCCAGAGCGATTGATCCAGCGGGGGTTGATTTATCGTGTCTCTCGTCGACGCCGGTACTCCACTGGAGCGAGAAGCGTAGGTGGAGTTGATGGAGGAGCATCAGCAATCGACCTAACCCAGTGAAGACACTGCAGTGAGTAGCTCTAAGTACGTCAACTTCAGCTATGCCTTTTTTATAGTTGAAGTTGCGTAACTTAGACCGACTTAGCTCACACACACACACCCATTGTAGACCAGGCCTAAGGCTCTTCCCTAGTTGACAGGTCTAGCCCCAGAGTCAGTAAAGAGGAGCCATTTATATTAGCCACTTAGTTTCTTTGTTATTGTTCCAGTTTTTGAGAGGAACAAGCAGTTAGAAACTGCGGCTTTATCCTCTTAAGCTCTCCATAGCTTTCCTCCTACTCTGATGAGGGGGCTTAGGAGAGCTTTAGTTATGATTATGTGAATAACTAGGTGAGAGTGGTTTTATACAACCAATTTTTTTTAGGAAAGGTCATTAAACTGAATCATTGTCTGAGAGAATGTTCAATGGAACACGGGTGACGTTATTGCATAGGAGGTGTAACTAGGGTTTCATTGTTATTTGTTTAATTTTTCTGGGCTGTGATTGGCTCAAATTCATCTTGGAGATTATAAATTTAACTCTCTAACTGGCTAGTGATGGTGCAAACCTGTTGAGTGATAATAAATAACTGCTTGAGTTGGACTTTTTTCAACAGTTCACATGATGCAAAACACCCCATTCATAAGCAACCTCATGTTACTTGATCATGACAATTTCTGAAACAAAACTATGGTCACCCATCTGTGGAGAACAGAACACAATCCTCTCAGCAAGTCAACTAATTACATAACCATCAGAATGAAACGGAGGAAAAATCTCTGTGCAATACAAGCTCTATAAAGGCCAGAATCTCAGCTGGGGTAAATGGCTGGGCCTCAGTGGGATTACTCCTGTGCTTAACATTAGGTATGTGCATATGTAACCCATGCCTGCTTGATGTGGCACTCTGTCCCCTCTCATGGTGGCTAGAGCACTAGAGATTGATGAGCCTGCTACAGGCTTGGCTAAGAGGAATATGCTTTTAAGCTCAGGCAGTAGAGGCTCATGCATTAAACTCCACAAATTCCCAGTTTGATCCCAGCCAATGATGACCGAGATTTGTCAGTATTACACTTACATAACTTCCTGAATTGGAGCCAAATTCTTTTGAATGTGGCATTGTATTATAAAAAGATTGTGGTTAAATTCAGAAAGGGGCAATGTTGCTGTAGTACAGTGGCTAGACTTACATAATCATCAGTAGTTCTAACACAATAACCACCCTTCCACAAAAGCTATCAGTATGCTCAGAAACAAAGTGGAGAGAAGTTTACTAATAGCCTTTGCTACAAGAGCTGGTTTTTAAAAAGTGTGTTTTGAAAATGCCAAATTTTTCATTTTTAAAAAATTCACAATTTTTTTCACAAAATGTTTCATTTTTCAATGTAAAATTTTAATGGGGTTTTTTAAAAAATTGAAAAGTTTAGATGGGAAAATAAACTGTTTTCTCTCATTCTTTTACCTTTTCTCTCACTGGAAAAAGGAGCAAACAGAGAGAGAAAATAGGATTTTAATCAAAAACTAATTTTAATCAATATATATTAAGTAACAGCTACTGAAAAAAATCAAACTTACTAAAATATGTTAGACCCCACAAATGCACTTTCTTGTTGATGGACATGCACTCATTTCACTTTCTTCTACTATCCTCTTTTGGAAGAGCAACTAGACATGGCATACATGCTCCCTGTGCAGATGCTTAGATATCAAGGGACAAAAGCTATGATACAGGTTTTTTAAATTACACCTTGATGGAGAGATGAGTGGTTGTTCTTGTGGAAAACATCTCCTTCACCTCTTGCACCTCTAGAATGTGAGATATTCAGGCCCATAATCTCAAAGCTATTTATGTACCTAACTCCCATTGATTTCAAAGGGAGTTAGGAACATAAATACCTTTGAGGATCTGGACCTCTTATTTACTCACTGCATTTTATTCCTGCAGGTCTTAAGGAAATTCTTAGATGTGATCAACACTTAAAATTTAGGTCAACATAGCTGTGTCATTTAGTGTATGAAAAATCCATACCCCTGAGCACTGTAGCTATGGCAGCCTAACCCCTGGGGCCAGTGTAGACGCAGCTACATCAATAGAAGAATGCTTCCATTGACCTAGCTACCATCGCTCAGGGAGGTGATGTTCCTACAGCAACTGGGAAAAATCCTTACATCACTGTAAGCTGTGTCTACTCTACAGGGTTATGCTGACATAGCTATGGTGCTATAGCTAGGCGGGTGTAGCCCACTAGCGTAGACAAGGTGTCAGGCTAGAGAGACTATAGCAGGAGAGGCTCTAGTCTTTGTGGTAAATTAAGCTGTCCTAGTTAAAGACATTATCAAAAGTTTCTTAAATTTCTACAGAAGAATTTTTTACCGTGAACCAATTTCTTACACCCCGCTCCTTGTGCAATCAGTGGGAACTATATTTTCACTATCCAAATGGCTACAACACCTCTGACAGCCTCTGAGAAGAGATTACTACATAGTGTGGCTATTTGCAACTAGGAGTATCATTTTATTACAGTGAGAAACCATGGGGACCATTTATCTTTGACCCTTGGGAACAATACTCCTGTGGCACTGAAATATGAGTTGACAATTTCCCATTATGGAAAGCAGTGTATTTAAATACTGTCTGTTTTCTGCAATGTACTATTACAACATTACTACGTCCTTGGCTCTTTCATGTTTTATTTTGCAACATGCCCGAATGCTTCCTGGAAGCCTTCATTTGATTTTTTTTTTTAAACACTAAATCTCCATGTCTTTCTGCACAGTCATTTCCACTATAGCCCCTTATGTGCGTGTATGTAAACCCCAAAGAGACATGATTGATGGTTATATATATTCTAACTTTGATGGAAGAATTTGTTATTACCTGATCATTCCTTTTCAGGTATTCCACATCCACCAGTCATCACCTTGAGGTTTTCTATGTCTAAGGCATATAGCAAACCTGATTAGACTTGTCAAGGACTGGCAGGTGGCTCAGCTCCACGCCCAGAAAATCCCACCAGTGAAAATTCCAGAGCTGTGAATACACTAAATGAGCTAGTTTACACTTAAATATTAGAACAACATAAATTCTGTGCATTGCAGAGATAAGACAGAGAACTATATCTTTATAAAGAGACACAAAAAAGATCTTGCTGTTTTTGAGAGATCAGACTGATGGACTTGGGAACCTGAAGAAAGGAAAGTATCAGTTAAGAACAAATTCTTCTTTCTCCTGCATTCCCTTGGGCACGTAAAAAGTAAGGAGTGAAAATTCTCTTAAAATTTACTGTGTATAAATATTGATGCTCCACAGGATGATAACATAAATGATTGTTTTACCCAGGCACCACAGTGTGCAGTAAATACCCTTCTACCTAAGGCACCATCAGCCACTATTTGCAAATTTAGCTTGGTGGTGTTTTCTAAAGGAGCAGGCTTGATTTGGGAGGCTTCTTTGCAAATATCCTCATATAGAGAGATTGGATTGTGCATAACCCTTTAGCTAACATATCCCCATGCAGGCCTATGATGATTTAGTCAAACAGCAAACTTATTGGTCTTATTCATAGGAATAAGCTTTACCCCTTCCCATCCCGGAAACAAGGCTTGACAAATAGGGAGACAAGGTACAGTAACTACTCACTTAACGTTGTAGTTATGTTCCTGAAAAATGCGACTTTAAGCGAAACAGTGTTAAGCGAATCCAATTTCCCCATAAGAATTAATGTAAATAGTGGGGGTTAGGGTCCAGGGAAATGTTTTTCATCAGACAAAAAAACTACATATTATATACGCAAGTTTAGCTACTCGAAGTACCCTAGTTCGACTTACTTACCCGTCCAGACGCGGCGGGGTCGAACTCCGCGGCTCCAAGGTCGACTCCGCCACCGCCGTTCGCGGTGGTGGAGTTTCGGAGTCGACCGGAGCGCGCGGGGAGTTCGAACTATCGCGTCTTGATTAGACGCGATAGTTCGAACTCGGAGAAGTCGAACTCACCGTGTCGACCCGCGCGGTGAGTATGGACCTGCCCTTAAATGCATTGTCTTTTTAAGTGGATCAGGAAGTTGAGACAGCAGCTGCTGCCCTAGGCTCTCTCTGTCCATCAATCTGTGTCCCCACCTTGCTCTATATGGAAAAGAAGGGGTAAGTGGGGTGTATGATGAGGGGGGAGCAGGACACCCTGACATTAGCCTCCCTTCCCCCTCTCCACCCCTCCCCCCAGCACAGCAAGCAGGAGGCTCGGGGAGCAGCTCCAAGGCAGAGGGCAGGAGCAGCACATGGCAGTGGGGGGTGAGTGGGAGATAGCTACAACTGCTAACCTGCTGGGCGGCTGCAGCACAGGGAACTTAGGGGAGCAGGGAGCTGATAGGGGGGCTGCCGGTCCACCCTGGTTCCAAGCCCCCACCAGCTAGCTGCAACGGGCTGCTCTTCCTGCAAGCAGTGGACAAAGCAGGCAGCTGTCAAATGACGTTAGAAGGGAGCATTGCAGAACTTTAAATGAGCATGTTCCCTAATTGATCAGCAACATAACAACAAAACAATGGTAACCGGGACAACTTTAAGTGAGGAGTTACTGTAGAAGAGAACAGGCCTCAGACTGTTGGCTCTCCCTGCTGAGTCTACAGCCTTGAGGATTCACTTCTTACCTCAAGTATTCCCATTTGCTGCAGAGTATCAAACAGGTAAAAGTTTGTTTAATGATACAAACAGCTGGTACCATTAAATAAATTGACACGTGGTCATTTGCTGAACAAACACTGTAAATTCAAAAGCACAAAAGTGATTTATTTTGGTTTATCTTTTTTAAAAAATAAGTGATCACAGCAGATGCTTTTTATTTGTTTTGGAGGTTTTTGTGTCTTGGGAGGTTTATTTTGTTTTGTTTTAGGAAAACAGATTTTAGGAAAGCTAAACTAAAAAGAGGTGTTTTACTAAGCAGGACTGTCTGAAAATCAATAAAAGACTGCACAAGCATACGCATGAAAGGATGGACAATAATATATGTTGGAAACATACATTTAGTTCTGACTCACAAAGAACTCTCACCACATGGATGACTTCTTTACAGTCAGATTTGACTGATCAGGGTCAGTTTGTGCATAATTTTGTCTGACTCACTTTAGCAGTTATACAGCACCAGCTCCATCTCTTCAATATATAGCATAATCGGGATGTGGGGGGAGGGGGGAGAATAAGGCACTTGTATCTCAATGACAGAGGCTGCTGAAGCAACATGCAATAGTAAGGAATGATAATGATGGCCAGTATGACAGTTTAGAGAAGTGATTTGGGGGCAGGAGACCCACAAGTTACAAAACCAGAAGGGACCTGGCCCAACCTCCTGTATAACACAGGCCACAGGACTTCCCTGAATAAATTCCTGTATGAACTAGAGCATATCTTTCAGAAAAACATCCAATCTGGATATAAAAATTGCCAGTGATGAAGAATCCATGACAACCCTTGGTGAGTGGTTCCAATATTATCCTCACTGTTAAATTTGCACCTTATTTCCAGTCTGAATGTGTCTAGCTTGTCAACTTGCAGTCATTGGATCTTGTTATACCTTTGTCTGCTAGATCCCTTTCAGTTCGGGATAGTCCTACATGTAGTAAGGTGAATATGTAGATCTCATTGTTTAGATCTCCTGAAGAAATGGTAGGTGCCTACAAGGCTTCCTTTACATCTTTCAGCAGTATCTTACAGTTGGTATATCTGCAGAGGCTGGTAGCTATATACAGAACTATTTCTACCCAGTGATCCCAGAGAATGACACTGGGCAGCTCAGCATCTACAGGCATCTTATTCCATCACTACTCATGTTTGTGAATGTGAGGCTGCCTCAGTGTGTGAAGGGGAGAATGGAGGGATGATTTGTGCTGCAGCTCCATCATGTGCTAACATTCAGTCAGCTCACCTCCTTGCAGTTACATTGAGACAATGTACACCAGGCTCTCCCTCTCTCTTCCTCCTGTCAATTCCATTCCTTCAGCCTTCTCTCTTCACTCATTTGTGCTCTCTTCATATGCATTGACCTCTCTCATACAGCAGTCTCCTCTCCTCCTCTAAATCCAACACCCATTTATTAGGGTTGCTGTTTCCTCACTAGTCTCTGCTTATTGTAACAGGCTGTGTACATGTGACAATTCCCTGGAAGTCTTAATGTGAAAATCTATTCTATTCCTTCTTCTCTTCTATGTATTGCTCCTGGACACACACACGTGTCATATTTCAGTTGTCTAAAGGAGCATGCTTGCCTGTGGCACTCCAAAACTCCATGATTTCAACTGTAGTAGTAGTAGTAGTGAGATGTCTGATGGTCAGAAATGTTCTGAAAACAAAATATGAAGTAGGCTGGCACCCAGATTCTGCGATCACTTTAGTTTCACTAAGGACAGGAGGGAAGAAATATGTTTAAAAAACCTTAAACCTTTGCTTATTGGTCATTTTAAATTTGTTAATTGTGTGACTGAGTCTTATACAAATAGGCAAACAATAGATATTTTACAAATTGGAAAAAAAAGGACTGGGTAGAAGTTTTTCCCAAAATAAAAAAAAGTTACTTTCTGGGATATTTTACTATGAAGGGTTCCTCCTACAAGAAGACATGCACCTTGTTCAATTACATTCCAATTCTTTTCCATCAGCTACAGCACCTATCTGACTCTGGCTACAAAAAATGCTTTTTTGTTGCCTCACTGGTGCAATTATGTACACTATGATGCCTTTCTATCATTAAATGAAGTGTAGCAGTAGGTAATAGCATTTTTTTTAAAAACCCACCTCCATGATGTGGAGTCCTGCCCCACTCACTTATAACATTGCTCATAAGCCAACACCATTCATTCGCTGTCATGGTAGGTGTCTATGTATGTGCTACTACAATAGGGAACAATTTTGATCTATACTTCATTAGTAACCAAAGTCCTAAGTGTCTACTATTGTAAAACCACTGCAGCTGCATTAGTCAGGGGAGTTGTTCTGGATTTACACCTGGAAAACTGAGATGAGACTCTATATTACTGTGCTGGACTTCCCTCCTTCAGATTCATTGATTGCTTTACCCTAGACCAAAACCCAATATTGCTTCTAGTTGTTAACATGACAACAAGAACCAAGTAGTTTACAGTTGACTGCTTTGATTTACCATGATCAGTTTAGAAGCAGACTTGTTCAGTTTGAGATTATAGAAGTCATAAAATGAATCAATTTCTGCTCATTTCAGCAGCAGTAAGAGAAATGCTTATCAAGCTTATCAAGGGATAGCTCAGTGGTTTGAGCATTGGCCTGCTAAACCCAGAGTTGTGAGTTCAATCCTTGAGGAGGCCACTTAGGGATCTGGGGCAAAAATTGGTCCTGCTAGTAAAGGCAGGGGGCTGGACTCAATGACCTTTCAAGGTCCCTTCCAGCTCTAGGAGATTGGTATATCTCCAATTATTACCTTTACATTACCTTATTACATGAGCAGGGCAAGTTCCAGAAATAAGCTACAGAATTTCATGAAAGAGACAAACATGGGGTTTTACTCAGTGTTGTTTAAGAAAAAGCACCAAGGAGACCAACCAGTGATGTGAATTTAACCAAAAAGAGTTCCTGCCATCACCACCACCACAAAAAAAAAAAGTTATATATTTAATAGGTATACTGTGTTCCCTTGCAGGTTCAATGATGCTGTCTTAGCTTGGTGAAGCAGTGAGAGGAAAGCTACTTTTACTGTTATTATTTTAACACATAGGAAATTCTACTCCTCCTGCAATATCTCAGTTTCTAGATACTTTAAACATGTTATTTTAAAACCAAAAAGCTTAACATATGGCTAATTAAATCTTCCAACTTGAAAATTTTCTTCATTTCTGACCAAAGATAGTTATACTAAAAACTAGTTATTGATTAAAGGATTTTATTTTTCCTGTAAATTACTGTAAGGTCTAACTAGCTTAGACTTCAATTAAACTAGAAATCAAAGTTAGACACTTCACATTTTCTCCTGTATTCAAAACTCTTTTTATACTTTTTACTGAACTCTTCCTTTCTTGCAATATATATGCAAGATGAGTTCTGCTTAAGCAGAGCACATACCATAATGAACACAGCTAGTCACACTTAATAAATACACATTCATTGTTAGGAACCTGAACTCTAAGTATGTAGAATGTGTTTGATAGATTCCCAGATTACACAAAATCATGTAAAAACTGCTTTATTGGTTGCAGTTAACATGTTACAATAAATATTGATCCCAAACATGAAATCAACCATTTATGACAAGGACAAGCAAGATCCCTGAAGAATTACATGAAATTGGATAAGGAGATGGTAGTTAAGGAGGCATCTTGTAAACTGGAATCATTTCTTGGGCATTGCAGCTACAAACAGCTCATAAACAGCATAGCATGTTCCTGAAATGGAAAGAGACAAAAGATTAAGTTTACAGAAAGGTGCACATACAAACTGAGCTGCAAGTTAGCCTTTGTTTTGCAAAATCTCATTCTTTGAGTATATAGGATCCAATTAAGAGACAGACCTGACCTAAACCTCCCAGCAAATGAGGGCCTCAACTCAAGCTTCACTTGAAGCACTGAAAAGCTGTTATCAATGACATTTTACCTTTGCTTCTCTTTTCAGGAGCAGCTTTAGGATAATTTTATAATGTGCTTGCTTTGATTTTTTTTAAATAAAGGAAACACTTGAAGTTGTATCTATGTGGTGAGTACTCTTAACAGACAGGTTAAATCAGGCTTTCAGCAGATAGGCTGAAACTGAAACAAAGCTTAAAGTTTTTAATTTACGCTGTACTAACATTTGCTTGGCCTTATTATGGAGTGCATTTAACATACTTTACACACACACAATTGTACAAGAGACTTACCATTCACATTTTAAAAGAAAACTACTTTTCAGGTTACCCAAGAAATATAACTGTTTAATAATACAGTTTTCTATCAAACCTTACCAAAAACCGTTAGAGCCATGGTGGTTCTATACAGCAAACCATCTGCTAGTCCACCCTTAAGATGCACTGGCATTCCATTATCCTCCTAATGGAAATTAAAAAAAAACAGGAACATGAATAATCTTGTGTGCATGCTGTTTTTAAGTTGTTCATTTTAGATATTCTAAATTTACCAAATTTACAAATAATTTGTTTTGAGAGCTGGGCAGCCATATCATTCTTTCCAAATACTGTTAGTTTTCATTATTTTTGAAGAATCCTTTCTAGCCAATATGTTCCAACATATTCAAACTGGAACAGGTACAGAGAAGGGCTACTAGGATGATCCAAGGAATGGAAAACCTGTCTTATGAAAGGAGACTCAAAGAGCTTGGCTTCTTTAGCCTAACCAAAAGAAGTCTGAGGGGAGATATGATTGCTCTTTATAAATATATCAGAGGGATAAATATCAGGGAGGGAGAGGAATTATTTAAGCTTAGTACCAATGTGGACACAAGAACAAATGGATATAAACTGGACATTAGGAAGTGTGGACTTGAAAATATATCAGAGAGATAAATATCAGGGAGGGAGTGCAGGAGGTCAGACTAGATGATCATGATGGTCCCTTCTGACCTTAAAGTCTACGAGTCTATATTTTTTAAGTCAATAATTTAAAGAGAGAGTCACTTTTTTTTTTTGCACCAAAAGTTAGATACTACATTCTGATGTTAAGGTTATTTGGAAGTTGCAAATCTCAGCATCTTTCATTCCAATATATTATGTTAATATAGCATCTTTCATCCACAAAATAAGTACTGCTTACGTATTTACAAAAACAATGAGGAGTCCGGTGGCACCTTAAAGACTAACAGATTTATTTGGGCATAATCTTTCGTGGGTCAAAAAGCACCTCTTCAGTTGCATGGAGGCCTAAGTATTTGATTTTGCCCACACATTTTCTACTTTTCATTTGTTCTATGAACACACTTTTCCTATTTGGAACTATTTCATTTATCCCATCAGAAGTATATTTCAAGAAAGTGAAACAAATTCATATATTTTAAACCATGTAGCATTATCACTCAAGCAGTCAGATTGTACAACAGTTGACAAGTCAAAAGATGCACCTTTTTCTATGTACAGAGCATTTCAATAATATGAACACTAATCTTAGGGCTTGGCTACACTGGAGAGTTGCAGCGCTGGTGGAGGCTTTACAGCGCTGCAACTTAGTAACTGTCCACACCTGCAAGGCACATCCAGCACTGCAACTCCCTGACTACAGCGCTGACTGTACACCTGGTCTGCTTGAGGTATAACGAGTGCAGCACTGGTGATGCAGTGCTGCTCGTCAAGTGTGGCCACACACCAGCGCTGTTATTGGCCTCCAGGGTATTAGGAGATATCACAGAATGCTTTTAACTAAATTACTCTTTGTTTTGTTATGATGCCTCTCTTTGTTTTGTTGTGAACTCCGGGCTCCGGGAGCTGCTTATCTAAAAAACAAACACAGCTCCTGTTTGCTGTGATCAATCTGTAACTGACTGTGAACAATCAATTGAGATAACCCACTACCTTGCTGTGAATGAGGCAGGCAGGGGGATGAGTGTTTGCTTGAAGAGAGAAATAGCAGGAGGGGAGGGGGAGAAAGGGAGTCCGTTGGAGCAGCTGCTTATCTGGTCTGCAGGCTGTCCGCAGTTAATAGTAAATGAGGGGGTCGGGGAAATTTTCAGATTTTGCAAGGCAGGGAGCTGATACACAGTGTCGGCTCCAAAAATCCACTCTCTCTCTCTCCCCCGCTCCCTGTCACACTCAACACCCCCCCCCCTTTTGAAAAGCACGTTGCAGCCACTTGAACACTGGGATAGCTGCCCATAATGCACTGCTCCCAACAGTGCTGCAAATGCTGCAAATGTGGCCACACTGCAGCGCTGGTAGCTGTGAGTGTGGCCACACACCAGCGGTTTCCCTACACAGCTGTACGAAGACAGCTGTAATTCCCAGAGCTGCACACCTGCAAGTGTAGCCATACACTTAGTCAATTTAAAACATAGTTTTACAAGTTATTCCCAATTTAAAATGTGAAAGTAGATCTTTTCTCTACTTATTCCTCTAAACTATCTAATTAAATGCTAGAATCAAACTGCACAAAATATCAATACAGTCTATCAACATCTTTTCTATTGTGATAAAATTACACATTGATCATGCCTATTCAATACCTGAAAAAGCTTCTGCTTCTCTGGAACTCTGTTTGCAACTTGTCTGCGTGAAGCAGTGCTTATGGTCCTCTGGGAAATTTGCCGAAGAGCCTACAATTAGAACATATAGTACTTAAAAAAGGCAGTTATACTTATCCACAGTGAAGTGAAAAAGAGTTTTCCTAACTATTTACAGCTTACACATATTTCTAGAATTACAATGCTGAGGGGGTCTTAGCTTTCTGAAACTCAGAAAATGTGTAATACTAAGATTAGTCAACTGGAGGACTCAAGTTTTATGGAAGAGATTCAGAGGTTTTGTTGTTTGTTTTATTTCTACTCCAACAAACTATTACTGTTTAACTGTTAAAAGCAGAAGCTATAGTTGCATGCCCTCTGTTCCTTCTCTTCTATGCTAAAGATCAGGCTTATGCTGCAGCACTAAAGAAAAACAAGTCTTGATCAGTTTCATTTTGTTGTGCTGAGTCATGAGACTATACAAGCCTAGAATCTCATTTAATTACCATAGCTCCCCCAGAAAAAGCTATGCTAATTGCAACATTTTATCTTCCTCACAGCTTTCTATTAAAGTCACCTTTCAAATGATCTCAGCCCAACACCTGATCAAAATTCATTTAGGCATTTCTGAGTTAGGTACTCAACCATTCCTGCCTTGACAACTGACCACAAATCACTGCTGCTCCCCTTACATAACAGGGGTGGAGTGACAGCCCAGCATTACAATGGCTCAAATTATTTCTCTCTCACAGGCCTCAAAGAATGGTAATACCAACTGCACCTTGTCCCCCAAAATACACACGAAGTCTCAGATCTATCCTGTACTCCCTCATCTTCATGTACATGTAGGACCTCTAGAAGAGAAGGCAAGACACCAAGGTTATGTCTACCTCACTAAACACCCTCAGCTGGCCTATGTCAGAAGACTTGGGCTGCAATGCTATTTAATTGTGATGTAAATGCTCATCTCTTTGCTACAATTCCTCTAACTGTAGTGTCTAGTTGGCAGTTTGTCAAGTGCATCCCCGCCAATAACCTGCCCAGATGGCTAGATTCCTCCAGGAGAATGCAGCTTACAAAACTCAGAATTAAATGTGTGACAGATTGAGATAACGCAAGAGGATCTCGGCATAGAATGAACTTCCAAAAGAGTCATGTCCAGAGTCCTCCCATCTTCAGCAGATGATGCAAGACCCTCCCTCCCTTTTGATAGAGCTTTTCCACTACAGACCTTCATGTAGATATTTAATTTACCTGGGAAACCCATCCCATAGCAATGGAGCCACTCAGAAAACCCTAACATTAATAAGCAAAGAGGGGACAATATATGCTTTTCCACTTTTAAGACTGAAGACTATTTAAGCCTTAAAAACGTGTGCCTAAGCAGCACTAAGGAGGAGTGATCATTTGAAAACTTTGTCTACTGGAATCATAACGGATTAAAAAAATCACGCTACGTCGCTCTCGCCCGTGATACTGCGGGGCAGGGCGCTGCACCCGGGCCTTGTTTCTCAAACGTTAATTGTAGCTCATCGGGCAGTTGCAGATAAAAAAGCAAAGGCAACAGGCTGCCTCCATAAGCCGCAACTGCGGCGTTTCCTGCTGTCTGACGCTGACGGCAAGGTCGGGCGGACACCACCGCGGGCCGAGGGACGAGCCAACGGGTCCCTGCTGCACCCTAGCAAGGCCCTTCCTCCGAGCCGCCAGCTCCCCGGAGCGCGCCGCGCCGGGCCCCGGGCGGGCAGCAGGGCCCCCGGGCCGCTCACGGTAAGGGAGACGGGGCAGGGCTCCCCTGCGGCGCGCCAGGCCGCTCGCTGCCCTCCGCCAGAGGCGCTCCAGGAACAGCCCGCGGCGCGGCCTGGACGGCTCCGGGGCAGGGGACGCTGCGGCGGGGAGCGGAGACGCGCGGGGCCGAGCTGCCCTCCCGCCCGGCCGGCCCCGCTCACCAGCAGGTTCCGCAGCATCTTGGCTCTGGTCCCTTCACCTCGCCCCGGGAAACAAGGACACCGGAAGCGGAAATCGCTCGCCTGGGGCTGGCCACCGACGGAAGCGCACCGCCTGCTATAGAGAGGAACGGGAAGTGGCTAGAGCGGCTCTACCAAACTCATAGAGCCCCGCTAGTCATGTGGTACCCGCCCCCGGCTAGGCCTCCGGGCTCCGACGCCTGCGCAGTGCAGGGTGGGGTGGAGTGGAGTGGGGTGGGAGGGGTGTTCCCTGCTACTGCCGCCCCCTGAACATTCAGGGTTAGTTAAAAATCCCAAAGGCCCATCAACTTTTCCCAAACGTGATTTGTGGCTTGTTCAGGGTAAGCACCTGGTGGGCCCTGAGATGCTTTGTTTACCTGAGTGTCGGCAGGTGCAGGTGCTCGCTGCTCCCAGTGGCCGCGGTTCGCTGTTCCCGGCCAATGGCGCGGGCCAGGTCACTGCTTTCTGCAGTTCCCATTGGCCAGGACTGGAGCTGCGAGTGGCCGTACCTGCGGAAACTGAGCTAAACAAAAAGTTTTGCGGCCCGCCAGAGGCTTATCCTGAACAAGCCGTGAACCAAGTTTAGGAACCCCTGAACTTCAGACCATTTCTCCAGTTTGTCCAGATCATTTTGAATTTTAATCCTATCCTCCAAAGCACTCGCAACCCTTCCCAGCTTGGTATTGTCCACAAACTTCATAAGTGTACTCTCTATGCCATTATTTAAATCATTGATGAAGATACTGAACAGAATCAGACCCAGAACTGCAGGACCCCACTTGTTATGCCCTGCAGGACCCCACTTGTTATGCCCTTCCAGCAGGACTGTGAACCACTGACAACTATTCTTTGGGAACAGTTTTCCAACTAGTTTTGCCACCACCTTATAGTAGTTCCATCTAGGTTGCATTTCCCTAGTTTGTTTATGAGAAGGTCATGTGAGACAGAATCAAAAGCTTTACTAAAGTCAAGATATATCACACCTACCGCTTCCCTCCTATCCACAAGGCTTGTTACCCTGTCAAAGAAAGCTGTTAGGTTGGTCTGACATGATTTGTTTTTGACAAATCCATGTTGACTGTTACTTATCACCTTATTATTTTCTAGGTGTTTGCAAATTGATTGATTATTTACTCCATTATCTTTCCAGGTACTGAAGTTAAGATAACTATTCTGTAATTACCCAGGTTGTCCTTATTCCCCTTTTTATAGACTGGCACTATATTAGCCCTCTTCCAGTCCTCTGAAATATCTCCCGTCTTCCATGAGTTTTCCAAGATAATCAATAATGGCTCCGATATTTCCTCAGTCATCTTGAGTATTCTAGAATGTATTTCATCAGGCCCTGGTGACTTGAAGACATCTAACTTGTCTAAGGCTATGTCTACAATGGCAATTGAATGACAAAACTTTTGCCTTTCAGATACTCCTTCCCCCCTCCAAAAAACAAAAGTTTTGCTGTGACAAGCACCACTGTGAAAAGCGCATTGTCGGCAGGAGCACCGGGGATGAGTGGCTACACCGCATGCCTTTTACATGGCTGTAGTGACACAGCTATGTCACTAAACGTTAAAAATTACTTAGGCTGTGTCTACATTCACAGTCTCTGTTTAATCCTGAGCCGATGGTGTCAAATTTGCAAATGAACTGAAGTTCAGCAGTTTCTCTTCGGAGTCTGGTCCTGCAGTTTTTTTGCTGCAGGATGGCTACCTTTACATCTGCTACTGTGTGTCCAGGGAGGTTGAAGTGTTCTACAGGACCAGACTCCAAAGAGAAACTGCTGAACTTCAGTTCATTTGCAAATTTGACACCATCAACTCAGGATTAAACAAAGACTGTGAATGACTAGCCAACTACAAAAGCAGTTTCTCCTCCCTTGGTGTTCACACCTCAACTGATAGAAGAGGGCCTCCTCCTCCCTGATTGAACTAACCTAGTTATCTCTAGACTGATTCTTGCCTGCATACTTTATACCTGCCTCTGGAAATTTCCACCACATGCGTCTGACAAAGTGGGTATTCACCCACAAAAGCTCATGCTCCAGTATGTCTGTAAGTCTATAAGGTGCCACAGAACTCCTTGTAGCTTTTTAAGAGCTTGACAGAAGAATGCAGTTGTGCTGTCAGACCACCCCAGAATTTGGGCGGCAGCCCACAGTTTGGGAACCCCTGGGTTAGACAAACACCTGTCAGGAATGGTCTACTTATTACTTAGTCCTGCCCTGAGTGCAGGGGACTGGACTAGATGACCTATTGAGGTCCCTTCCAGTCCTATGATTCTATGCCCAGAGGCAGAAACTTATGCGTCCAGGGGACTTTTAGTCTGAAAATGTAGGTGCTGCACAATTTTAGACATGTATAGGGTTAGGCAGCAGGAAGCAGGAACAAAACAGAACTTAGGTGTCTAAGTATGGGGGTTAGGCACCTACATAGTTCTGTGTATTCCATCCTGGGTATTATACCTAGAAAGTATAGAATGCTGTAATAAAGAGGGAGCTATATATGTTATTAGACCAATGGCTGAACACTTCTAGCATTCAAGAAGAGCTATTATAGTAGAAGGCACCTCTCAGGCTGTGTTGCTGCTTTTGTAAAATGTTTTCTTAAATTACTTGAACTGTAAACTCTGCATGGCATGTCTTCCTATAAGCATATACAACATTCCTATTCCATTCAGGTTCTCATTCCACACTCATCCCCATATTATCTGAGCACTTAGCACTATAAGGTCTCTCAATCTCCAATGGGACCTTTGGGAACTATTGCAATATTACTACTAAATAATTTACTCCATTTAATATCTGCTGCATTTGTCCATTTAATAGCTGGACAATTTCATTGTGTTTGAAGCTGTAAATCCCTTTTTGTGGATTACTGAAAACACCCGATAATATTTTAATGCTACTGCCCATCAAAAACATTCTTTATGATAGGAAGATCTACTTACAATTTGATCTGTGTGATGCATATGCTACCGAAGCCACTAGAGGGCTACTTCACTACTCAGAATAAGCAGAGCTAATGTGTGCTGGAGTAGCCAGTGGGGAGGCTGGGCAGATGTGGTGGGAGAGCTAATACCAAAATCATCTTAATAAATTTAGGAGCACTGGCATTTTGGCAACACTAATTCTCTCTCTCTCTCTCTCTCTCTCACTCACACACACACATGAACTAGACAAGGAGAGTTCAAAAATCAAGACAGACCAAAACATAGTTTAAAAAGAAAAAAAAAATTTTTTTGTGGGTCTGACTCATCATTATTGACTCTTTGGGATTGGCAATACTGATAATTTTACAGTTTCTCAAAGACTAGATTGCATACAGTATTCATCAAAATGACAACATAGCAGTTCCATGTCCATCGCAATATGACCTTGCATTTGGCTGCATCAAAATATGTTGTTCAAAAGAGTCCAGCTTACTGTGGATCTAAATCACTCTGTAGAACCAACCTATTCTTATAATTATTTACCATTCAACTAATTTGTGTCATCTGCAAATTTGACCAGCAATGATTTATGTTCATGAGATAGGCATGAGATGCACCGTCCTAGGGATGGGGGTTTCACAACCACCATTCCCAAGAGGAGGAGGAGGAGGGTGGTGGTGGTCGGGGACTCTCTCCTCAGGGGGACTGAGTCATCTATCTGCCGCCCTGACTGGGAAAACCGAGAGGTGTGCTGCTTGCCAGGGGCTAGGATTCATGATGTGATGGAGAGACTGCCGAGACTCATCAAGCCCTCAGATCGCTACCCCTTCCTGCTTCTCCACGTGGGCACCAATGATACTGCCAAGAATGACCTTGAGTGTATCACTGCAGACTACGTGGCTCTGGGAAGAAGGATAAAGGAGTTTGAGGCACAAGTGGTGTTCTCGTCGATCCTCCCTGTAGCAGGAAAAGGCCAGGGTAGAGACCGTCGAATCATGGAAATCAACGAATGGCTACGCAGATGGTGTTGGAGAGAAGGGTTTGGATTCTTTGACCATGGGATGGTCTTCCAAGAAGAAGGATTGCTAGGCAGAGATGGGCTCCACCTCACGAAGAGAGGGAAGAGCATCTTTGCAAGCAGGCTGGCTAACCTAGTGAGGAGGGCTTTAAACTAGGTTCACTGGAGGAAGGAGACCAAAGCCCCGAGGTAAGTGGGGAAGTGGGATATCAGGAGAAAGCACAAGTAGGGGAGTGCAAGAGGGGAGGGCTCCTGCCCCATACTGGGACACCAGGACGATCAGTGAGTTATCTTACATGCCTATATACAAATGCAAGAAGCCTGGGGAACAAGCAGGGAGAACTAGAAGTCCTGGCACAGTCAAGGAATTATGATGTAATTGGAATAACAGAGACTTGGTGGGATAACTCACATGATTGGAGTACTGTCATTGATGGATATAAACTGTTCAGGAAGGATAGGCAGGGCAGAAAATGTGGGGGAGTTGCGTTGTATGTAAGAGAGCAGTGTGACTGCTCAGAGCTCCAGTATGAAACTGCAGAAAAACCTGAGAGTCTCTGGATTAAATTTAGAAGTATGAACAACAAGGTTAATGTCGTGGTGGGAGTCTGCTACAGACCACCAGACCAGGGGGATGATGTGGACGAGGCTTTCTTCCAGCAACTAACAGAAGTTGCTAGATCACAGGCCCTGGTTCTCATGGGTGACTTTAATCACCCCAATATCTGCTGGGAGAGCAATACAGCAGTGCACAGACAATCCAGGAAGTTTCTGGAAAGTGTAGGGGACAATTTCCTGGTGCAAGTGCTGGAGGAACCAACTAGGGGAAAAGCTCTTCTTGACCTGCTGCTCACAAACAGGGAAGAAATAGTAGAGGAAGCAATAGTGGATGGGAACCTGGGAGGCAGTGACCATGAGATGGTCGAGTTCAGGATCCTGACACAAGGAAGAAAGGAGAACAGTAGAACAGAGACCCTGGACTTCAGAAAAGCAGACTTCGACTCCCTCAGGGAACTGATGGGCAAGGTCCCCTGGGAGAATAACATGACGGGGAAAGGAGTCAAGGAAAGCTGGCTGTATTTTAAAGAATCCTTATTGAGGTTGCAGGAACAAACCATCCCGATGTGTAGGAAGAAAAGTAAATATGGCAGGCGACCAGCTTGGCTTAACAGTGAAATCCTTGCTCATCTTAAACACAAAAAAACAGCTTACAAGAAGTGGAAGATTGGACAAATAACCAGGGAGGAGTATAAAAGTATTGCTCAGGCATGCAGGAGTGAAATTAGGAAGGCCAAATCACACTTGGAGTTGCAGCTAGCCGGAGATGTTAGGAGTAACAAGAAGGGTTTCTTCAGGTATGTTAGCAACAAGAAGAAAGTCAAGGAAAGTGTAGGCCCCTTGCTGAATGAGGGAGGGAACCTAGTGACAGAGGATGTGGAGAAAGCTAGTGTACTCAATGCTTTTTTTGCCTCTGTCTTCACAGACAAGGTCAGCTCCCAGACAGCTGCACTCTGCAGCACGGTATGGGGAGGAGGTAACCAGCTCTCTGTGGAGAAAGAAGTAGTTCGGGACTATTTAGAAAAGCTGGACGAGCACAAGTCCATGGGGCCGGATGCACTGCATCCGAGGGTGCTAAAGGAGTTGGCCGATGAGATTGCAGAGCCATTGGCCATTATCTTTGAAAAATCATGGCGATTTGGGGAGGTCCCGGATGACTGGAAAAAAGCTAATGTAGTGCCCATCTTTAAAAAAGGGAAAAAGGAAGATCCAGAGAACTACAGGCCAGTCAGTCTCACCTCAGTCCCTGGAACAGGTCCTCAAGGAATCAATTCTGAACCACTTAAAGGAGGGAAAAGTGATCAGGAACAGTCAGCATGGATTCACCAAGGGCAAGTCATGCCTGACTAACCTAATTGCCTTCTATGATGAGATAACCGGCTCTGTGGATGAGGGGAAAGCAGTGGATGTGCTATTTCTGGACTTTAGCAAAGCTTTTGATACAGTCTCCCACAGTATTCTTGCCAGCAAGTTAAAGAAGTATGGGCTGGATGAATGGACGGTAAGGTGGATAGAAAACTGGCTAGATGGTCGGGCTCAACGGGTAGTGATCAATGGTTCCATGTCTAGCTGGCAGCCGGTATCAAGTGGAGTGCCCCAAGGGTTGGTGCTGGGGCCGGTTTTGTTCAATATCTTCATTAACGATCTGGAGGATGGTGTGGACTGCACCCTTAGCAAGTTTGCAGATGACACTAAACTGGGAGGAGTGGTTGATACGCTGGAGGGTAGGGATAGGTTACAGAGGAACCTAGACAAATTAGAGGATTGGGCCAAAAGAAATATGATGAGGTTCAATAAGGACAAGTGCAGAGTCCTGCACTTAGGACGGAAGAATCCCATGCACTGCTACAGACTAGGGACCGAATGGCTGGGCAGCAGTTCTGCAGAAAAGGACCTAGGGGTTACGGTGGACGAAAAGCTGAATATGAGTCAACAGTGTGCCCTTGTTGCCAAGAAGGCTAATGGCATTTTGGGCTGTATAAGTAGGGGCATTTCCAGCAGATCGAGGGACGTGATCATTCCCCTCTATTCAGCACTAGTGAGGCCTCATTTGGAGTACTGTGTCCAGTTTTGGGCTCCACACTACAAGAAGGATGTGGATAAATTGGAGAGAGTCCAGCGGAGGGCAACAAAAATGATTAGGGGGCTGGAGTACATGACTTATGAGGAGAGGCTGAGGGAACTGAGATTGTTTAGCCTGCAGAAGAGAAGAATGAGGGGGGATTTGATAGCTGCTTTCAACTACCTGAAAGGGGGTTCCAAAGAGGATGGATCTAGACTGTTCTCAGTGGTAGAAGATGACAGAACAAGGAGTAATGGTCTCAAGTTGCAGAGGGGGAGGTTTAGGTTGGACATTAGGAAAAACTTTTTCACTAGTAGGATGGTGAAGAACTGGAATGGGTTACCTAGGGAGGTGGTGGAATCTCCTTCCTTAGAGGTTTTTAAGGTCAGGCTTGACAAAGCCCTGGCTGGGATGATTTAGTTGGGTTTGGTCCTGCTTTGAGCAGGGGGTTGGACTAGATGACCTCCTGAGGTCCCTTCCAACCCTGAGATTCTATGATTCAATGATTCTCTTCCATTGTGAAAGGTTCTGAATAGAACTGGGCCAAGAACAGATTCTTATTGGAATCCTTGCTTCAATATTTTGAAGTGAATCATTGATATCTCCAGCTTGCCATGTAAAAGCTGCTACCAACCCAAACACATCTGGACCTACATGATTGTTATTCTTTTTGAGGCATGCTATCTATTTACAACTTCTCTCCATCACAGCATATTTTGAACAGAACACAGCCTCAGGAAGAAAAGGTTGGGAACCACAGTCTTACAGGGACAGGTCTGAAGCTAAATTTAAGACAATATGCTTTTAAGTCACTAAACAGAGTAGGTCACATATGGGTAATATGCTTCTAAGAGATGCTATAAGAAGTGATACCCTTAATTATAAAAATAATTTTCTTTCACTGCACTTCATCATGTAACAACACTGTTTACAAGAACAAAAGCTTACAGCATAGAAGACAAAATAAAATGGATAAACAAAAAATATTAGATTTAGTCAGGCTATTGGAAAAGAAGAAGTTACTCATCTTATGCAGTAACTGGAATTTTTTTTTGAGATGTGCCCCCCTCTGGGTCTTCAGGTGCACATGAGCTCCCATATGCCTTTGATCAGAGATTTTTGGTAACAGTGCCCGTTCAGCCGCTGCATGCTCCCTACACATCCTCATTCCCCATATTGAGGATATATTGGGCTGCATGGGCAAACCATCCTTTGTTCCCTCTCTATCTCAAAGTCCCACAGAGGAAACTCTCAAGCATAAGGGAAGGAGGGTGGATAATGGAGTACATATAGGGGGACGTAACCTCTTCTTCTTCTTCGAATAATGTCCTATGAGCGCGGTCCACGGCAGGTGACTCTGAAGCAGCATTCCCACAGGGAGAAGGGGACTTCAGAGCAGAGTCTAACACTGAAGACAGAACTGCATTGCCAACTGCAGCATCTGATCTAGAGGCATGAACCAAAGCACAGTGCTTGGAGAATGTATTTACTGAAGTCCAGATTGCAGCTCTGTAAGTTTCTGCAACTGGAACATGCTTAAGTAATGCCACAGAAGTAGAATGAGACCTTGTAGAGGCAAGGCAGTTGGCCCCGGACCACATAAGGTGCCCCTTTCTACCCAGGCTGGGGGTCGGGGGGGGGGGGACCTCTGCAGAGAGACTCTTGAACTCTGGGGCTGCACTGACCCGGGACAGAGACTTTTGGATTGTGGGACTTTTGGGACTGTGGGTGATCTTTGGGTTGCTGGACTCTAGGGCCATTTGGGGTGGGTCTTTGCTCACGGTTTGGTCTATGAACTCTAGTTGAGGTGTTTTCCCAATGTAATGCTTGTTGTTTATCTCATGTAATTAAACCTTTCCTGCTACAGCGAGACTCTGTGCTTGCAAGAGGGGAAGTATTGCTTCTTCGAGGTGCCCAGGGATGTGTGTAAGATTTTCCCAGGTCACTGGGTGGGGGCTCGAGCTGGTTTTGCATTACGTTGTAGGGAAGGGACTCCTATGTATTGAACCCGGCCCTTGCTACTATCAATTCGGCCTGGCAGAAGGGTTACACTTGTAAAAATACCATAAAGGGGTGGGAATCTGCCATTAAAGCCCCCAGTTCTCCTATATTCCTGGCAGATGGGATGGCCACCAAGAAAGCTGTTTTCATGGATAGATGAAACAACAAATGTGGAGTTTTTCATAAAGCAATTAAGGACAATGTTCAATTCCTATATTGGAGTAGATATTCTAAGCTGTGGAAAAAGATTCATCTGTCCTCTGAGGAGTCTTGACATTGTGGGGTGGGTAAAAATCAAAAAGCCTTTGACAGGTGAATGAAAAGCTGCTAAGAGAACCTTGAAGGAACTAATAGTAAGACCTGATCTTTTCAGTTCTAATGGGTAGTCTAGGATGGTGGAAAGAGAATGAACAGTTGGCAACTGGTACACCGGACAGAAAAGGTCTTCCATTTCTTAAGGTAAATATGTTGTGTAGATGCTTTTCTACTGTTTAACAAAGCCTGTTTCACCAATGTTGAACAGGGGATCTCTCAAGAACCATTGAGGAGCCGCGCCTGAAGTCACAGTATTTGCAGATTAGAGTGATGCATCTGACTGGCATTCTGAGTCAACAGATGAAAACCAGTTGGAAGTCTCAGTGGTGGACAAGAAGCAAGCCAAATGAGGTAAGGATACCAAACTTGTCTTGGCCAAGTCACTGCAATTAAAATGACTTTGGCCCTCTCCTGCTTGATCTTGTTCAGTACTTTCAAAAGTAATGGTGTAAAGAAGACCCATTGTCCATGAAATAAGGAAAGCATCCTCTAGTGACTGAGGGTCTCGTCCCTCTCTGGAGCAAAATTTCTTGCATTTTGTGTTTGCGGCAATTGCAAAAAGGTCCACTTCTGGAAACCCCAAAATTACCATTCATAATTCCGGGAGAAATGTCTGCAGAGGTTGTTGGCCTTGGTATTCTGTGTACCAGGGAGGTAGGAAGCTGAGATGACTATTTCCAGAGTTTTATTGCCTTGGCAGAAAATGAGGAAGCGTGAGCACCACCCTGATGACATATGTGGAACATGCAGGCCCCGTTGTGTGTCATGAGCTTGATGGTCTTGACTCTGATCAAGGGAAGTAAATGAATGCAAGAATTCCTGACTGCTCTCAGTTCTAAAAGGTTGATGTGAAGATGCTTTTGGGGACACTATTTGCCCTGGATGGTGTGTGACCCTAGATGTGCCCCCATCATTCTAAGAGGGATGTTTCTGATATTATAACAATGGTAGGAGCCTAAATGAAAGGGACTCCCAAACTTTGGAGGGGTCCTTCTTCTGAATCAGTGACTCCAGAACCTCATGGGGAACAGACACCTGCTTGTCCAGATTGTGCTTGTTCAGTACATAAACCGTCCTGGGAAATCCCTGGAGGCAGTGAAGATGTAACCTGGCATGTTGGGTTGTTAAAGTGCAAGCTGCCACATGACATAGCAATTGGAGACAATTTCTTGCTGAGGTTTGAGGACTTATCTGAATTCTTGAAATGAGATTTCTTAGGATCTCTAACCAGTCCATAAATAGTTAAGCCCTTGCTGTCACAAGGGGGGAGGGATAGCTCAGTGGTTTGAGTATTGGCTTGCTAAATCCAGGGCTGTGAGTTCAATCTTTGAGGGGAGCACTTAGGGATCTGGGGCAAAAATCAGTACTTAGTCTTGCTAGTGAAGGGAGGGGGCTGGACTCAATGACCTTTCAAGGTCCCTTCCAGTTCTAGGAGATGGGTATATCTCCTATTATTATTATTATTTTTTAATAACATCCAAAGAAGTTTCTATGAAATATATCTGCTGTACTGGGGTCAAAATGGACTTTTCAAGGTTGAGTCAGAGGCCTATACTGCTGTTTATACTGCCAATAGGACCTTGTCAAGATAAGGAAAGACCATTATCTCTAGTTGACATAGGTGGGTAGCTATAACCACTGTGCTCTTTGGGAATACCTGTGACATGGGCAGACCTGTCAACCTGTATATGATCCATAAAAACTTAACATGAGGTATTACAATTGTATCAGGACAATTCACTCATGTGAATTTCAGAGATGTACTAGACCAGCATCATTAACCCATTCATTTGTAGTAATAGAAACAAAGAGCAGTTGCTAAGTATATTTGTCTGTTTACCTATGTCCTGTTAAAAGTTTAACAATGTAACCAAATTATCTTGTAGATGCTAATTCCCTTTCATGTCTTATTTGCCTGACATTATGTATGCAAATACAATCATTTAACATTAAGAACAAAGATGTGAGATACTACAGGAAATTAATATTATCTATATTGTCTTCAGTTTAACTATCTCCGTTATAATGAAGGATCAGCTAATTGTCCTGTGTGAATGAGTGTAACTAGTTTACTTGTGTATGCATAGGAAATAGAAGATAAGCTTGAAAGCAAAGGTCCACAGGCTATCTGCACGGCCTAGTCTTCCTCAGAGGAAAACCCTGCTGTGATGATTGCTGTGAGGAGGCTTGTGAGCCTGCTAGAGAGCTATAAAAGAGAAACCATAGGTCTGATCCTTTCATCACAGGTCTGCTTAAACTTTAACAGGGAAGGTCTAAGCCATAGGACCGAGATCTCCCAGTAGTTACTTGGATTATTCTGGAATTCTCATGGAAAAACTCTGACAGATTGTATACCTGAACTGCCTATTGGACTATAACCCTGCGGATTGAGTCCAGAGAGACTTTTACAAATCAGCAGCCTCAGCATCTCTACTATGAAACAACTAAGGACGTTTTACTCATTCATATGTATATTGATATTGTGCCAATTTATAACTCTCTTCTTTCTTTGATTAATAAATCTTAGATGTGTGTATTTGACCTGGTGGGTAATGTGTCTGATCCTTTGGGATTAGAAAGAACCTCACATATGGTGAATAACCCCTCACTATGTTAGACTTGGCTGTCTAGATGGGCTGGAATGCCTAACAAGCACCTATTTAAAAAGTTTGACTTCACAATCTTAGAGCCTCATGTGCAAGACTGGTAGCAATCTCATAGCTTCTCTTTGTTCTGAGATTCTTTTACTCCAAATCTCTTCCTCCTTCCCACTCTTCATTAGAGACTACTGAAATCAGGTTGCTGTCCCACTGTGCCCATCTGTGATGGAGTATGACCATTTTTTTTTATAATAATAATAGGAGATATGCCTATCTCCTAGAACTGGAAAGGACCTTGACAGGTCATTGAGTCCAGCCCCCTGCCTTCACTAGCAGGACCAAGTACTGATTTTTACCCCTGATCCCTAAATGGCCCCCTCAAAGGCTGAACTCATAACTCTGGGTTTAGCAGGCCAATGCTCAAACCACTGAGCTAGCCCTCCCCCCTCAATAATTGATATTGCCACTGTTATACAATTGCAACAAATCTTGTACAACGTATGCCATGTACAATGTCAATGGAAAAGTTATGATTTGCTAAGTATGCTTATCCTGTTTATATGCATGAATCATCTTTGCAGCTGAAGTTATGAATATTGGCTATGTACTGGTATCTTACATGTGTTGTATTTCTGGGTAACACCCCAGATAAATTTCATGACATTGGTTTTCAGTAACCACACATCAGAAAGTCCAGTGTCTGGTGGGTGAGCCAAGGGCTGGAATGCCTAAGGAGACTATTTTTGGCTTCTTGTTAACCACTGTGGTGATACAGAAGTTTACTTTTGTTACTGGCTTGATATAGTATAATGATAGAATAACCACCTGTTTGCCCTATTTCTCAGCAGTTTATCCTGAATTTGGCATTCGCAGCTATGACCCACTGAGAAACCATCTTATTTAAAATATTTCACCAATTTGGCATGTAAAAGTTTAGCTGAACCAGTTGAAGCCTTGGCTACACTTGCGAGTTACACGGCGCCCTAGCTCACTTCCCGTCCACACTAGCAAGGTACATAGAGCGCTCTGACTCCCCAGCTACAGTGCTGCTGGTACTCCACCTCGGCGAGTGGCATAAAGTTTGATGCGTGCCCGCTGGAGTGCCACACCAGTGTGAATGAGATGTTGCGTTACTGCACTGTGATCGGCCTCCAGAAACGTCCCATAATTCCCTTAAGTCAAGTGGCCAGCCTTTGTCATTGTTGTGAAATCAGCTGCAGGAATGCGGAAATGCCCTTTCAAAGCTCCATTTCAGGAGAAGCCGGCTGCTTATCAGCTCCAAGGAAAGCAAACATTTACTGTTTGCTTTGAGTGAGTGAGAGAGGCAGGGGGGCAGAGACGGGTCTGAACTTACAAGACAGCATGCTGACACTCTCAGCACCCCAAAACCCACTCCCCCCCATACACACAACACACTCTGTCACACTCCACCCACCCCCGCATTTGAAAAGCACGTTGCAGTCACTTGCATGCTGGGATAGCTGCTCATAATACACCGTTCCCAATGCTGCTGCAAGTGCCACAAATGTGGCCATGCCAGTGCGCTTGAAGCTGTCAATGGGGACTGCAGCGCTTTCTCTACTGCACTCTATGAAGGCGGGTTTAACTCTCAGTGCTCTACATCTGCAAGTGTAGGCATGGCCTTAGTTGCAACACCATGCAGTCTACTCACTTACATCCAATCAACCAGCTGTTTCTCCACCTTCACAGGCATTTCTTTTGTTTCCTGGAATCCTTTCAACAGAAACTAGGGGGTGTCAACTACAATCACCACTACTTTGTCTCAAAGCAATTAAGGTGTTCCTTGAAAATTTGATGTAGTAAGTTCAAGCCATTCATTTTGGAAAAATGCTTCTTAGATTGTTAATTATTCACTCAGCCATTCACTCCCACTTTAGTTTCATTCTCATTGTTTAGAAAATAAAATTATAAAGAAGAATCAGATTGTATCAAACTGCCACAGCAGGTTTTGCATCAGCAATTGTCCTAATCTCAAATGATGGATGAGACCTCAGCTATAACAACATAGTTTTTAAGCACAGATTACATTGCGTTTAAGATGGAACTAGCAGGAACTAGAGGGATAGAGGTCACATTTAAATATTGCTCCAAACAAAACACGATGATGGATAGAATGCTAATTTATCTCAGTCCAGTTCCTATTCTACATCAAAACCATCACCCTTACTAGCATACTCTGGTAAGGTGCAACAGAAGTGCACTTAGAGCACAGTGGGGTGGAATTTTCATTTATTGCTTCCTGTGAGCAATAGAATGCTCTGCGTTTGAACATTATTTTACTTGTATAAGTCCAACAGAAAGTGGTTCCCTATTACAAAATGACACCACCACATTTGGCAACCTTGTTCCAGGACAGAGGCCAAGAATAAAATGAGCCTGGAGATCAAACTGTTTCCCTCATCCCTGAAGATGGTCTCTGCAAGTCAGAGCACAGGCACTTTTGGAAAGGTGGCAGAAGAATACAGTGAAACTTTTGGCAACAGGTGTTATTCCTTCACTTTTGCTAGAGAATTTCAACCTGTTCGTTACATCAAACCTGTCTCTTGCTTTGACTTAATGTGTTTCTGTGAAACAAACTGCAGTTTTTTTGTATTTGATCTTTTATCTGTTTAAATCAGTACAGAAGCTCAAGGACTGCAACATTTTCTTTTGAGGATAATTTTAATGAGGTGGTATAAATTAGTCTTTGAAAACCGACACCACATAGTTGAACCTCTAATTTATTCTGAATACACCCACAGTCACTGCAGCATCTTCAATGTAGAGAGGCATGACTTGAGGTGGCCCCTGAATTCACACAGAGATATTGCAAGGGGCACATTAAATATACCTGAGATACATCAGCCTCCCGTTATCAGCTATGTAAAATCCCTCATGGTTCTATGGGACCAATCACCCAAGTTTCCAATTTCTGGCATGTATTTGTTATAGTGCCTTTACAGATCAGAGACTCTTCCTGGTGCCCCCAATTTTGACTTACAGAAATAGAAAGTACAGCACAGTTGTGAGTTGTTCTTTGGAAAACAAGCCTTGAAGACACTAGTGCCTCAAGTTTTGTTATGCACTCTTAGGCCTACTCTACATGGGCTCCGCAATCCTGCGTTTTGGGGCATAGCACCTCTCTCTGGTAGTCATTTATCTCAGCAGAAGTAGTCTCTTGGGCTAGCACACTCTATGTATCTGGTTACTCTCTTCTTTTTTCTGTTGCAGGTATAGCAGCTGAGAAAGACCAGCTTGCAGATTTACATACTGTCAGTGCAGCTAAACAATGCCAAATACCAGTAATAATGCTCATTGTAGTATCTGTCTGCATGAGCCAATTATGTAGGGATATATTAGTGTCTGCAGATGTCACTTGCTCCTAATACATGCATCTGCTTCTCCCCAAGGAGACTCCTGAATAGCGAGCCTAAGGCTGGCCTTCCATGCTTCTAAAGATAAACTCACAAAACTAAAACCAAAATTGGGCGAGAGTATTCCAGGCCAAGACTAAAGGCATGGCTACACTTGCAGATGTAGAGCGCTTTGAGTTAAACCAGCCTTTGTAGAGCACAGTAGGGAAAGCACTGCAATCTGTCCACACTGACAGCTGACAGCACACTGGCGTGGCCACATTAGCAGCTCTTGCAATGGCCACAGAGAGCAGTGCATTGTGGTAGCTATTCCAGCATGTAAGTGGCTGCAATGTGCTTGTCAAATGGGGGGTGGGGTGGAGTGTGACAGGGAGTGTGTTGTATGTGGGGGGAGGAGGAAGAGAGAGAGTGGGTTTTTGGGGGGCTGAGAGCATGTCAACATGCTGTCTTAAATTCAGATGCAGCAGATGCCCCCCTACCCCCCTCTCTCACACACAGCATTCCACAGTAATGGTTGCTTTGTCTTGGAGCAGATAAGCATGCCAGATGTCAGAAATGAGCTTTCAAAGGGCATAGCCGCATTCCTGCAGCCATTACAGAACACTTGACTTAAGGGGATTATGAGACATTTCTGGAGGCTGATCAGAGCGCAGTAATGCAACGCCCGGGTGTTTCAGCCAATGCGCCCCAAGTGTTAATCTTCTCGCCGAAGCGGAATACCAGGACAGGGCACTCTAGCCCTAGAGTCAGAGCGCTCTACGTGCCTTGCCAGTGTGGATGGGTAGTGACCTAGGGCGCCCGGGGCTGCTTTAATGCGCTTTAACTTGCAAGTGTAGCCAAGCCCTTAGTACCAGTGCCACATACTCTGCCTCTTCCCCCTGCTAAAAGACCCATGCCATGCATTGGCTTTTGACACTCAGGGCCTCCAAGTTTGAAGTTGGTAATACAGAGCCGTGGGTCAAACAAGTAGAGTTAGCAGCTCCCAATTGGTCCAAGGTTCAAGTAACTTCTAATGTGGGAGATACTTATAGGACCACTGCTTGAAATTGGACAGTTGCCCATAAATCGACTTGCTTACAAATAACTGGGCTTTAACAAGAGATCCAGAGAGAGCTTAAGGACCTGATATTACACTACAGAGAACTTGTTTGGAGAACGGGAGCAAAAGGAGAGTCTCTCTCCAAATATTCTTTCAAGGGAAGATTCTGCTTCATAAGCGGACTTTCATGTCAACAACGAACTTCAACGAAACTCACTACTCCCCTGCATTGGGCGCACTGTCTCAGCTATGCCAAAATTAGAGGAATCTGGAAAATGTGCAACGGTAGTTAAATGAGGAACAGACATTCTGAGAGGACACTTTTGCTAATACCATTGTGTAGGATGTCTGATATGATGAACAAGGTCACACCTGCTCACATCCAAGTATAAGTGGAAAGACTCCAGACAGACACACTAAAGTCCCGGAGACTGACATTGCCCAGGGAAGGGTCAATCAGGGACACTGGAATTAGACCTATAAACATACTGCATGCTGACAACCTGCAAGAGAAACAAGGTAAGGACCATGGACGCTACTTGCTCAAGTGAAACTATGAGCTTTTACATATAGAAAGAACATATCTGAACCCTCTATGAGATTACTAATAGAATCTAAACCAAGGCCTTTTACCTACTCACCAAGGCTTGTTTTAGCTTTGCATTATATACTTTCATATTATTCTCGTTGTCTCTTCTTTACTATGGTGTGTAAGCTTTATTTTGTAATTTGGGTCCTCAGATTGAGGAGGTACAGCAGTGAATTTACTTCAAATAAAGGGAAACCCCTTTCTTAACTCTGATAAGAGCAGCAAAAAAGTACCTCACCCAATCCACTTAGGGCTTGGCTACACTTACAAGTTGCAGCGCTGGGAGTTACAGCGCTGCTCATGCAGCTGTGTAAGGGCCAGCGCTGGAGTGTGGCCACACTGACAGCTACCAGCGCTGCAGTGTGGCCACACCAGCGCTGTATTGAGAGGTGCATTGTGGGCAGCTATCCCACAGAACACCTCGTCCCGTTTTTTGGCGCTGAGTATTGTGGGAAGGGGAAGGAAGTGTGCGGGTCATTCCGCTTCCTGTTTGCCAGCGCCCCGTGGTGCATCGCTTCACATCCCAGCATTCATTCCGGCAGCGTTTGGCGCCATTGTGAGTGTCTTTCTGTTACTCTCTGTGAATCGCGATTTCTGTGGCAAATGGAGCCCGATCTGCTGAGGACTCTGCTGATGAGTGTCACCAGCACAACACGTTTGGCAGTCGAGCTATTCCTTCAGCTCCAAAGTGACAGTGAGGAGTCCGACGATGATATCAATATGGATTTGTCTGCCGCGTGTGACACTAGAGTGCTGCGGCATTCACGGAAATGCTCAGCACCGTTGAACGCCGCGGCTCGGGAAACAAGCACTGAGTGGTGGGATCACATCGTCATGGAAGTCTGGGATGACGAGCAGTGGCTGCAGAACTTTCGTATGAGAAAAGCCACTTTCATGGGACTGTGTGCTGAGCTCGCCCCACTCTGCGCGCAAGGACACAAGATTGAGAGCTGCCCTGACGGTGGAAAAGCGGGTGGCTATTGCAATCTGGAAGATGGCAAATCCAGACAGCTACCGGTCGTCGGGAACCAGTTTGGTGTGGGAAAGTCGACCGTGGGAATCGTTTTGATGCAAGTTTGCAAGGCAATTAATCGCATCCTGCTAAGAAAGACCGTGACTCTGGGGAGCGTGCAGGACATTGTGGATGGCTTTGCACAAATGGGTTTCCCTAACTGTGGAGGGGCGATAGATGGGACGCATATTCCTATTCTGGCCCCCCCCCACCTGGCATCAGAGTACGTTAATCGTGGTATTTCTCTATGGTTCTCCAGGCGCTTGTGGATCACTTTCATTGACATTTACACAGGCTGGCCTGGAAAGGTGCATGATGCACGCATCTTTCGGAACAGTGGCCTGTTCAGGAAGATGCAGGCAGGGACTTTTTTCCCAGACAGGAAGATCACAGTAGGGGATGTCGAAATGCCCACTGTGATCCTTACTGCCTTGGCTCATGAAACCCTATACAGGAAGCTTGACAGGAGCAAGGACCGGTTCAACTACAGGCTGAGCCGGTGCAGAATGACTGTGGAGTGTGCAAGGCTCGCTGGAGATGTTTGTATGGGAAGCTAGACTTGGGGAAAGCAGCATCGTTATAAGCGCTTGCTGACCCCTCCAGAATAATTGAGAAGGGAAGGGTGCAACATTCAGTGAGGCATGGACCACCGAGGTTCAAGTCCTGGAGGCTGAATATGCACAGCCAGAGAGCAGGGCTAATAGAGAGGCCCAGCACAGGGCTTCAAGGATTAGGGATGCCTTGAGGAAGAATTTGAGGCTGAAAGCCAACAGTAATGTTGCTGCCTTGCATGGGAGTGAATTGCACTGCTTACACTGTTATTCTATTATCCATAATAATAATATGATTTGCAGTGCCTCTTTCTTTACTGGGCTAAGGTGTCTTTCACTATCTGCTATAATAAAGACTGTTTTCAAAGCCAAGAATTGTTTTATTGAAAAGAAAAACTTCCTTGACAGACAGACAGACACACAACATTTCATTAACACAAGAGGGCAAGGGTGTGGTTGGTGAACTGTACAGTCACAAGTTTGCATATGCCATGTCTGGATTGCTGTTTAATGAATCCTGCACTTCAGGGTGCATATACTGCATGGTGATGGGGTTGAATGCAGAGGGTAAGGGTGGTGGTAGGTATCAGGGCTGGTTGGGGAACGACAGGTGTTGGAGGCAGCTGGTGGTGGTAAGAGCCTGGATGCTGGGGAAAGGTGGTTGGAGCTGACATTGGGGCACAAGGCACAAAGGACGGGCGGGTGGGGAGTAGCACGGTAGTGCTCTGCTTGCATGGCAACGAGTGACTCTATAGACTCAGGATGCTTAGCAGCCGCTCCGTGCTTTCCTCTTGGCCACTGCATTTCTCGTCCTGCTTTCTTTCTCTCGCCACTCCTTCAATTCTTTTCTCTCTGTAGCAGAGTGCTGAAGAACAGTTTTCAGCATGTCCTCTTTGCTCTTCGGGATTTTTTCTCAAATTTTGAAGCCTCTGTGATGTTGAACATCTGGGCAGTCCAGTCAAGGTCACTGTACACACAGAAATGACAACATTTAACACGGGCAGCATTGTATCCACTATCTCCAGACATGAATTGTTACACTGAGGAGTTCTCACTTGCAAGTTCTCACTTGCATTCTTTATCCCAAAAGGAAAACACAACAGAAGCCACGAAATGGTGAGTGAGGAGTGAGAGGGGAGCTGGTTGCCGGGTAATCTGGAGTGCTAGAGGGGTTGAGTGAAGATGCAGATGCAGGGGTGATCTTATCTCCTATCTCTTCACTAAAGAGTCTCCCAACATTTTTCACAGGACTTAATCCTGGAAGATGTTTAGTCACTAGGGAACAGCGGGGCTCTTTTAGAGCAATGTGGATTCCGCCCGGGACCCTATGCGGCGTGCCTGTGTTCAGAAATGGTCCCCTGGCCGAAGAGTGGCGCGGACAAGGGACACAGTGGCTCTGCCTATAAAGCATATTGCCCACGCTCTGGATGAAGCTTTGCTGAGATAACTGAAGCAGATTACGTGATAGACCACATCAACGGGCTATTCCACATCTAGACGCTGCCATGCATGCATCCATAACCCCCTTCCTCTCCAGAAACATTTCCACCCAGAAAATAAAAGCCGCCTCTGCTTGTCCTTCTGCAACTGCTGGCTGCTGCTGCGGTACTTTCCTCCTGGCTTGAGAAGAGCTCCTGGCTGCATGCCTCCAGGAATCTGCGGTTTCTTCCCCATCCCAGGAGCTTCACTGCCTCCTCCTCCTCCTGTCCCCAGCCTGCTCAGAAGTGTCCATCGTTACCCTGGGATTGGCAGTGGGGTCACCCAGTATGTTGTCCATCTCCACGTAAAACGGCAGGTCGTGGGGCGGATCCGGATCTGCGATTGGCTTTGTAATAGGCACGCTCTTTAACTTTCACCCTGCATTGTAGTTGATGGCCCCTATCCAGCATGTCCCTTGATATCTGCTCAAAGATATCGGAACAGACGCCTCACCCCAAACACTGATGAGGTCCTGCAATTCACCTGTGCTCCATGCTGAGGCATGGTTACCTGTAACCTGTAACTGATTAACTGATTGCACTCCACACCTGGCTGCAGCAAACAGGAAGGAGATTTTTAAATTTCCCGGGGCATTTAAAGGGCGGGTCACCTGAGGCAAGAGCAGTAGAGTGCAAACTGATGTGCAGAGTGGCTGAACAGGAATTCTGGGATAGCTCCTTATTCCCTGGAGGACAGGTAAAGCGCTGGTGAGTGTCCACACCTGCTGAGCAGCGCTGGTGTCACCAGCGCTGCACTCTTATACCCCAACCCGGATGGGTTTTCAGCCAGCGCTGCAACCAGGGAGTTGCAGCTTGCAGCGCTGGAAAGCCTCCACCAGCGCTGCAACTTGTAAGTGTAGCCAAGCCCTTAGTTAAGATAACATCCAAAGCGGAACAAACATTCAGCAGGGGAATGCTGGGGGAGAAGAGATAGTATGACTAACAGCAAGATTAGGGAATGAAGTTACATATTCTGCACACCAGAGGAAACACACTGCCCTAGGAAAATATTCTCAAGTTAGTCAAAAGGTGATATTTACCTATTGCTAGAATCAGTTTTTCACCTGAAATGGCATTTCAGTTGTAGCATGTAACTCAAGAGGAAGTTCCTTACATTTAAAATATTGATTATGAACACAGCAAAGTATATTCAGTTTACCTTTATTGAGCTGACGAATACCAGCCAAAAAAACATTTATAAAAATAAAAATATTTAAATAACCAGTAATTGAGAGAAGTTCCCTTACTAGTTCAATGAATAAGATCTAGCAACTACTCTATAGTTTAAAGTGATTTTTTAACCTAACATCTTTTGTGCAGCTTTTCTATGATGCTGTGTGGAGATATTAATCAAAGTTGTATACCCCAATTCTGTAATGACAATGACATTTATGAAACTTCAACACTTTCAAAAAATCTTAAACTGTTCTTTTGGACACAAAATCATCATGTGTTGCACTGCCCCATTCTATCGTGCAGTCAACAACATACCAACTAAAATTTATTTTATGTAATCAGTGAACAAAACTATCTAAATCATTGGTTTAACTTTTGCCTCATTTCACAAAGGAACTGACTATTTTCACTGCTACACAAGGAAACAAGCAATTCAGTAAAAAAAAATGGTTAGAGATCTTCTCAAAACTGATATACTAATACAGTATATTTCAGAAACTGACTACAAGTTAAGCTACTAAAACATGACCGAAGTTTTTGCCACAAGCATCTGATTTCAGAAATACTAAAACTTGGCTAAATTGCATTGAAACTGTACATCTCATTCAGCAGAATACAATACATATTCATCCAGGTGAAAATAAGTTTGTTTAAGGACAAAAGTTTCATCATAAATAATTTGCAGCATTTATTCAATATTGAATATTCAGATACTTTATCAAGCCAGTTACATGTAAAGTAACCTCTGCCATTTAAATTACAATGTATAATGTGCATCGTCTAAAATTACTAGAATGCAGTAGCTTACAATTTACAGTTAACTTTGAATGAACCAACAAAAATGAAACCGGTTTTAATATTGAGATTTGAGGGAATAGCGTACACTACCTACAACAGACATTTAAATGATTTTCATGCCAAGCTTAATCTATGTAAAAAGAAAAGGGATAGTCATTTCAATAACTATGAATTCTTTCAGTTTAGGATTTGAACACTTACCTTCGAAAGTAAATTTCAGTTTTATTTTTTCCAAATAATGAGGGAACCGAATATTACATTTGATTTACTACAACAAAGCCTTCTCTGAACATCTAAGCCCTATTTTTAACTAGAGCAGAACAAGGAAGTTCCTCCATCAGCAAGATAGTTATTCCACCCAGATTTATGATTGGAAAGAACTTCATTTTTTCTTGATTAATATCTTCAAGCTGCTCAAAGAGCAAGATCACAAGTACAATGGGTAAACTGTTCTAAATATAACTTCAAGCAAAAGAAATATTTAGAACAAAGCTGCTTTTTTATCTCAACAACTGTTTTCAAGTGGAAACTAGACTTGGAAATTCACCCATACAGTCAGTTGACAGATCTCCTGACATTTTCAGGGGATGTTAGTTCCCATGCCAGGCACATCTAATATCTAAAATACAGAGTTATGTGAATTTATAACAGCACTTTATGAAGATTTAATGTGTAACACGCTTATACAGGAAATATTTTACAACTTTAATATATTAAACATCTCAGCAAGGAACAAAGCATATGCACACAATACAGTGACATGAACAAACACTAAAGACTTATTATTTTTCCTTTTAATAGCACTGACATGAATGGTTAACAAGTTATACTATATCCTAAAACTGTCTCCTTTCTCCACACAACCTGTACATACAGTATCATATGGATATATTACATAGCACAGAAACAAGAAGCAGATGCATTAAGGGAACAGGGGCTATATGCATCATATAGCCTGCCTAGGAAGAGGCCAACATCAGAAAACCATTTATGCAGTCAGCATAGATACAATCAGTATAGCTAATTAAATACCCGTCATTTTCAAAAGTCAATCCACAGCAAGGGGAAGAAAGGCTTTAGAGAAAGTTTTGCACCCAGCTTCAGAAGCAACATAAACAGATTAAGCTATCAAAAACTGGGCCCACTCTGGACTGGCCTTGATGCACATGCAGTACATTTGTTTTCAGAATGCAAGATTAATTAGGAATGTCCGCACTAGTGTTTCGATTTCCGTATTTGTGATGAATGACTAGCAGCACAACTCCTAGAAAGAAGCATATGGACCCCACAGTGATGTAAGCGATTCCCAGAAATGGATTTTTGCCTCCCATCCATGATATGGTGCTCAGGATCATCCGTTTCCGTCCATCGAAACTGTGCACAGGGTAATCTGAAGAACGTATAGGAAAATTCATCCTAAATTCAGTCATTTAATTAGTAGTATGTCTGGCATATTAAAACGTGAGATCATTTCAGCTGGTAACAGAATGTAACACACCCTGTCCTCAATATCTGATTTCCTTAGTGACCTAATTTTAATTCTCAGTTTTCATGTACTCTCCACTACTGTGCAGCAAAATGAAATACAACAATAATGTTCTCTCACTGACCAGTACACAGCTGCTAGTCACACAAATGATTAAGAACTCTTGTACAGACCCTGCTAAATTTTTAATATCAACTTCTGCAACCCTCCTCCTGTCTGGT
Source organism: Mauremys reevesii (assembly GCF_016161935.1). Taxonomy (NCBI): domain Eukaryota; kingdom Metazoa; phylum Chordata; order Testudines; family Geoemydidae; genus Mauremys; species Mauremys reevesii. Next base: position 151,137,135 of record NC_052625.1, on the reverse strand, counting down.
ATTTTGGATTCTCATCTAACCTTCAATCTGTCATCTACTTTACCTGCTGCTCTGACCACATGCATCTCATTAAACCCCTTCACTGGCTTTCATTCACCTTTCAGATCAATTTTAAGCATGTCCTGGGGCAGATCCTCAGCTGGTGTAAACTGTCATGGCTCCAATGACTACAGTTTACACGTCTGAAGGCAAAAAATCTGATGTACATTAAACAGATTCTGTATTTGCTGGAGAAGTTTGTGTCCATACTAGGAGGTAAGAAAGGAACATCAATGGAAGTGGAAGCTAAGACTCTGAGCTGGCTGGTGCTTCCTCAGAGTGTAATTGCCTCCCCTCTCTCTCCCTGCGGCTTTTGCGAACTGTTTATATCCTAGCTCCGTCACCTGCTAACTTTATTTGTCAACCTGTTCTGCAAATTGGGGATGCTGACTGTTGGATCCACCTGAAGCTTGCCTCCTCTTTCATTAAAAGGAGGCAGTAGGTTATGCTGTAGGTCACTGGGGAAAGGTCCTTTTTTCCTGTATTCCCAACAATTGCTCAGTTTTGGCTTTAAGTGATAGGGGAATTAAGAGTGTCAGGTTACTAAAATGGCAGATAGATACTACAGTGATGAGCGTGGCTTAAGAGCCTGAATAGAACAGAATTGCTATACTGGTAAGCAGTGAGGCTCTTTGCCTTGGCAGACTCTTAACCATCAAGTGAATTTCTCTTTATGCTTAATGATCTGGAGGATGGCGTGGACTATGCCCTCAGCAAGTTTGCAGATGACACTAAACTGGGAGGAGTGGTAGATACACTGGAGGGTAGGAATAGGATACAGAGGGATCTAGACAAATTAGAGGATTGGGCCAAAAGAAATCTGATGAGGTTCAACAAGGATGAGTGCAGAGTCCTGCACTTAGGCTGGAAGAATCCCATGCACTGCTACAGACTAGGGACTAAATGGCTAGGCAGCAGTTCTGCAGAGAAGGACCTTGGGCTTACAGTGGACGAGAAGCTGGATATGAGTCAACAGTGTGCCCTTGTTGCCAAGAAGGCTAATGGCATTTTGGGCTGTATAAGTAGGGGCATTGCCAGCAGATCGACGGACGTGATCATTCCCCTCTATTCGACATTGGTGAGGCCTCATCTGGAGTACTCTGTCCGGTTTTGGGCCCCACACTACAAGAAGGATGTGGATAAATTGGAGAGAGTCCAGCGGAGGGCAACAAAAATGATTAGGGGGCTGGAGCACATGACTTATGAGAGGCTGAGGAAACTGGGATTGTTTAGTCTGCAGAAGAGAAGACTGAGTGGGGATTTGATAGCTGCTTTCAACTACCTGAAAGGGGGTTCCAAAGAGGATGGATCTAGACTGTTCTCAGTGGTAGATGACAGAACAAGGAGTAATGATCTCAAGTTGCAGTGGGGGAGGTTTAGGTTGGATATTAGGAAAAACTTTTTCACTAAGACGGTGGTGAAGCACTGGAATGGGTTACCTAGGGAGGTGGTGGAATCGCCTTCCTTAGAGGTTTTTAAAGCCCAGCTTGACAAAGCCCTGGTGGGATGATTTGGTTGGGGATTGGTCCTGCTTTGAGCGGGGGGTTGGACTAGATGACCTCCTGAGGTCTCTTCCAACCCTAGTATCTATGAAGTGGGGGGGGAGACGGTCCTTCATGTTCAATCCTTCCTATTCTTTTCACATTGTCTTTCCTTCTCCCTTCACTACACCCAAACCTCCTGCTTTACTTCTCCCCTTTTCAGTATGTCTTCACTGTAGAAGTAACTGAGATGACTGGATCTGGACATGATTATCAACATAGATGTAGCCCAGCCATAAAAGGCAACAGCACACAACTATACCTGAGTGCATCCATTGGACTGTGTCCACTTGGGAGCTGTACTCTCACATGTGAAGCATTAAGACTTCTGGGGTAATATCCTATTGTTTAGTGCTGCATGGCTCTGTGAACTATTTCCACAGTGTTTTGTGGAAGAACCTGTCTGTCCTTTCTAGGCACCTGTGCTGAAGTGGTCTTAGCTCACCAGAAGAAAACCATTTTCAGTTTATCATTCCGTAGCTTTCTGACTGCAGCCTGCATTCTAACTTGTAGCATGGCCTGGATCCAACACATTTGTGGTTGGCATTAATGCAACTCTCATTCTGGAAACAGGAAGCAGATGCAGGCATGACACTGGTAGGGGGCATTCTGGCAGCAGCTTGTAACCCTGAGAATGCAGCAGTGTGCCTTGCTAAGGAGATCACAAAAGCTGAATGCAGACATGGAGTAGTGGAGATAGTTGATGAGGTTTTAAACACTGTGGAATCCCCACAACCTAATGCTTCTGCAGCAGAACCACAAGCAGAGTGATGGGACTATACTGTCATGGAGATCTGGGATGAGAAGCAGAAAGCCCAGAATTTCCACATGAGGAAGGCCACGTTCTTGGAGCTGCGTGAGGAGCTTGTCTTGGCCTGTTAGGACCAGGAAATGGAGAAGAGACAGAGAGCAAAAATATACAGCCTGGTGGAGGATTGTGGGAAGGCAATGGCAGACTAGTAGTTCCTGAGTTGATTTGCCTGTGCCCACACTGCAAAGTGAACTGGTTACCAGACCATGCATAAACAGCACTTTGGCTTTAGCCTATAGCCCCAGACAGGGCAGCTAGCCAGGGCTGAAAGCATCCTGACTATACACACAGATCTCTAGCCCTGTTATGAACTAGGTTAGCGACAAAATCCAAGTAAAAGCCCAAGTTAACTCTGCAGTGAAGACAAGCCCTAAGGATCCTCCAGCTTTGTCTCTGAGTTTACCATGCAAGCCCTGTACCTGGAATCCATCGATTGCATTGCCATGCCTCCACCATCTCCTCAAAAGGCACTATCGTTCTCTCCTCAGTGAAGTATTAGACTGTATGATTGTCTTTATACCTGTCTAAAGGACTTGGCACATTACTGCCACTACATTCTGTACAAAAAACTAGTAAAAGTAAATGACTAAAGTTACGAAGTCAAGCACCCAAAATTAAGAAATGCCAGGACTACGGTTGCCAGAAGATGGATTTACATATCTTATGGATCAGGCTGCAACTGTATATCCTGAAATCTGTGCAGCAGCATGCTTCTCAATTTCTTGAGCAGGAAATGAAAACTTGTAAATTAAACTAAAGAGATTACACTATAGTGTGTCAGAAGACTCTAATTTTCTGGAATCAAAGTTAATTGGTTTAAACAGCTTGCAGACTCCACAAACATATCCTACATTCTTCCTGACCCAAAGTTATTCACAGTTTATGGAGTTTAAAAACTCAGGCTGTTTGACAAAATTCATCAAGAAGTCTCTGCACATCTCTACATCCTCAGAGCTTCAAGTTTTCACAGCAAAAACCAACTTAAAAGCCTGCAAAAAAGTCGAAGGACCAGTTCTCATTCGAGGACAAATAAAAAATGTGAAATGTTTAGACCAGAAAGTTTCCATGTGTCTGATAAATGCCAGTTTTTTCTATAGTGATTCATTTGGGCACTCTTTACAATATCAAACTGGTTACCTCCATTATAGATACTATGTTGCCTTCTTCAAGCCAATTACCAGAGCAGTCTTCTTTGCACAAGTAGTAAACTGGGCTGATAATTTCATTAATTTACAAGTAGACATGCTATGTGGTTCTGCTATGCAATTAATAAAATAAAGCACAAAAAGGATATTAGTTATTCACAAACAACATCCTTCGCATTAGCTTCTCTGAATTCATCTCAAAACAAAAAAGTTTCATATCACATCACATGTTCTCAAAACTGAAATAGTGACAAATTCTGAAAGCTATAAATACATACATTCAAATATTCCAGGTAATATCAGCAGTTTTAAAAGTTTCAATAAAGGATACTGTATGTGATGTCCAAAGAGTACTTTCCAGCTTGTAAGGTAGGTTGCAAGTTATTTTTTCTCTCTATCAGGCGATAGAGTTTACGAAATGTAGGCAATGCTGCAGTACGCATCCACACAATAAAGTCTTCATTGATGAACCCATTGTTGTCTGCTTCGGAATCCAGCATATACACTGGTTTGGGCCAGTTCACAGGTTTTGTTGTGCCTAAAATTAAAGAATTCAATTAACTAGAAATATTTAGACGAGGTATATCTTGCAGGTTTAGATACTGGTGTGCACTTAAGAACTTTTTTCTAAGACTCTGAAGTGTGTGTGCAATTCCAGATACTGGCAATCAAAGGTAATTTTGGTTTTGGCCAATTATAAATCAATAGAAGGAATTAATACAGTTGCCAGAGAGTATGTTTATGACATTTATGTTTTGCTTGACAAACCACTAACTTGACATTTTCTAGACTTTCTGAAAGATACACAGGGAATTATAAGATGTTCTAATTCCAGCATTTTAAAATATCAGTTTCTTTCAATGACTGTACTGATTTTAAATAATTAATAAAATACTACAGTAAAATAGAGACACACATAGTTTCTGTCATTTTCAGACAATCATATATCTCTCTGCATGGCAAAAAAAGTGTTGAGCTTGGTATTCTTAGCAGAACGACAGCATAGTGATATTAGGATGTCCACTACAGTGCTTGTACTTGGAAAAAAAAATAATCAGTAACAATAGCTTTTTATTAAAAAGCATTTCACATGTTTTCAGTATTTTGTTATTCAATTTAAAATTTTAAGATCTTACCTTGGAAAAGTGCTGTCAAATTATTTGTATTTCCAGAAGGATTCCTGAACTTAACATTTTTATCTGTCCACCAAGCAATACCTTTTTTATTCAAAATAATAGGGATCCTTGTTTCATTATCAATGCGAAACAATTCCAATGTATCTAATATGAGAAATTCATGTTAGAGAAGGAGTAGAAAAACCTTCAATTGACTCTAGTTTAATCTGTTCAGGTTTATTTGATATTTCCACAAAAACTGGAGAAGGCAGCATTTATAGCCATGACTATCAGAGTAAATGAATTGTTTCATAGGACACAATATATCATAGAATCATAGCAATGTAGGACTAAAGGGGACCCTGATAGGTCTTCAAGTCCACAGCACTGAGGCAGCACTAAGTATTATCATCTAGACCATCCCTGACAGGTGTTTGTCTAACCTGTTCTTAAAAACCTCCTATCTTTCCTACACATTGGGATAGTTTGCTCCTGTGCCCTTAATAATGTCTCTCTAAAAATCTGACAACTCTTGTGAACTCTTCCTCCCCCCGCCCCCCTTTGATTTGCTTCCCATGGGAGCTTACCTACCAATTCTCTGAGTTTGCTAAAGACTGTTTTCTTGAAGCCCATTGTCTTTCTTCTGCTGTTTTCTCTCCTACCATTCCTCAGAATCATGACTTCTATCATTTCATGATCATTTTCACCCAAGCTGCCTTCCACTTTCAGATTACCAAATAGTTCCTCCGTTTATCAGAATCAAATCTAGAATAGCCTCTTCCCCAGTTGCTTTTTCCACACGCTATAATAAAAAATTGTCACCAATGCATTCCAAGAACTTGTTGGATAAGCTATGCTGTGCTGTATTATTTTCCCAACAGATGTCTGGGTGGTTGAAATCCCCCATCACCACCAAGTTCTGTGTTTTTGGATGGATTTTATTTATCATTATTTGTTGTTTAAAAAAAAAGCCTCATCCACCTCTTCTTCTTCCTAGTTAGGTAGTCTACAGTAACACCTACCACGACATCACCCCTGTTTTATACCTCTTTTATCCTTACCCGGAGACTTGCAACAAGTCTGTCTCCTACTTCCCTGTCAAACTCAGTGCAAGCGTATACATTTTTTAGATACAAAGCAATGCTTTCTTTCCCCTGCCTGTTCTTCCTGAACAAGCTATACTCTCTATCTAATATTCCAGTCATGTGAATTATCCCACCAAGTTTATGTGACACCAATTATGTCATAACTGTGATTCAATGGTATTTCTGATTCGTCCTGTTCATTCCCCATACTTTTCATATATATCTATTTATTAGATTTCCTCCCCCCAAATTTCCTCTGCTCTCCTTTGTCCTTGCTGTGCTCGCCCACGTTTTCCCCCTCAGACTCTGACTCTTCACTCAGATCTCCATATTTTATTTTATATACAGTACCACATATGTACTAGATAAACATAACAGCCAGTGCCATGTGGAAGTTATCCCCAACCCTTGCTGTCATAATTGAATGAATCTGATAACACAGTTTCAGAAGGAAAATAAGCAGTAGCAGTTCCCCTAGCATGTTTCCCCTTCCGCACTCAAGCATAACAAAATCTATTTGCTTTGCACAGTTAAAGCTTGTCTAATTTAAAGACAAAATCCTCTAACATTTTACATCAATTTCAAATAATTTATAGCACAATTTGATATGTGTACCAGATTGCAAAAGTGTCTTGAGATTTTTATAAGGTAATTTAAAAGAAAATACCATACCATACCATTAAACATACTGTTGGCAATAGCTCCACAAGGAGCAATGGGTTTATTCTCACTCGTGCTGTAAGGCTCACACTCCTTACTGGGATGCTAATGTTTAAAAGAAAAGAAGAGATAGTTAAGATCTGCAGCTAACTAATCCCATTATAAACTACATTTTCTGCATCCTTTGAATAACAGTTTAGACTTGGCAATTCAAGTTATTTAAAATATCATTTTTAATATTAATTGTAATAGTTTTTACTCACTAAACAAAAACTAAATCAGAGTTCAGAACCCACATAGTGCATATATTTTGTAGAATACAATTTTTTTTTTAATCAATGCTCTATATAGTGGAATTTTTGTATGCTTTTGATCTAATGCTTCAGAATAACCAAACTATATTTAAAACGTATTTCCACCATTAAACCATTAAGACTATCTGAAAAAAGACTTAGGCACTTAACAATAAAATATTTATATACTGATATAAGACCAATAGATACTATAAAATGAAAATGTAAAAATGGTAACTCCTCCCCCAACTCGCCCTGTTTTGAGACAAAACATCCAAGTAAATAAAATTGACTTCATTGGCACAACAGCCATTTACTGGAACTCTCCCACCCTTTTATAAAGGTCACAGGGAACAGAGAGTGAAGTATCTGCTGGAGCCGCAAATAGCCAACAACTCCCTTACCAAGAGCCTAAGGCTCAGTCTTCATTTAAAATTTAGGTTGACATAGCTACAGATATGAAAACTCCATACCTCTGAGCATACCTTCTGGGGGAAGGATAGCTCAGGGATTTGAGCATTGGTCTGCTAAACCCAGGGTTGTGAGCTCAATCCTTGCGGGGGCCATTTAAGGTACTGGGGTAAATATCTGTCTGGGGATTGATCCTGCTTTGAGCAAGGGGTTGGACTAGATAACCTCCTGAGGTCCCTTCCAACCCTGATATTCTATGATCACAGATATGCTGATCTAATCCCCAATGTAGATGCAGCCAGTTTGATGGAAGAATGCTTCCGTTGACCTAGCTATAGTCCCTTGGGTATGTGGAGTTCCTACAGTGATGGAAAAACCCATTCCATCACTGTAGTCTATGTCTTTCACTGAATGGCATAGCTATGGCACCACTGCTATGCTACTGTAGCACCCATAGTTTAAACATGGCCTAATTAAGAACATAAGAATGGCCCCAACCCAGTACTTTGTCTTCCAACAGTGGTTGGTGCCAGATGCTTCAAAGGGAATGAACAGAACAGGCCACTTATCAAGTGATCCATCCCCTGTTGTGCAGTCCTTAAACCACTCATTGCCAGAAGCGGGAACACCCAGAGATTAAGGTTGCATCCCTGATCATCTTGGCTATTAGCCGCTGATGGACCGATCTTCCATTAACTTATCTAATTCTTTTTTGAACTTTTGGCCTTCACAACATCCCCTGGCAACAAGCTTCACAGGTTGACTGTGCCTTGTGTGAAGAAGTACTTCCTTATGTTTGTTTTAAACCTGCTGCATATTAATTTCATTGGGTGACCCCTAATTCTTGTATTATATGAAAGGTAAATACCACTTTCTTATTCACTTTCTCCACAACATTCATGATTTTATAGATCTCTATCATATCCCCCCCCCAGTCATCTCTTTTCTAAGATGAACAGTCCCATTCTTTTTAATTTCTCTTCATGCTCCTTATTCTTTTTTGCCATTCCCTCTACTTTTTCCAATTATAATATATCTTTTTTAAGATGGGGTGACCAGAACTGCACACAGTACTCAAGATGTGTACCATGGATTTATATATTTGCATTATGATATTTTCTGTCTTATTATCTATCCCTTTCCTAATGGTTCCTAAAATTGTTAATTTTTTTGACTGCTGCTACACATTGAGCAGATGTTTTCAGAGAACTATCCACAATTACTCCAAGATCTCTTTCTTGAGTGGGAACAGCTAATTTAGACCCCATCATTTTGTATGCATAGTTGGGAATATGTTTTCCAATGTGCATTACTTTGCATCAATCAACATTGAATTTCATCTGCCATTTTGTTGCCCTGTCACCCAGATTTGAGAAATCACTTTCTAACTCTTTGCAGTCTGCTTTGGACTTAACTATCTTGAGTAATTTTGTATCGTTTGTAAACTTTGCCACCTCACTGTTAACCCCATTTCCCAGATCATTTATGAATATGTTTAACAGCATAGGTCCCTGTACAGATCCTTAGAGGACCCCACTATTTACCTCTCTCCACAGTGAAAACTGACCATTTATCCCTATCCTTTTTGTTCCCACACTGCCTGTGGAAGACAAAGCATCCCTAACAAGGACATGAGAAACTTCATATAGTTGTTTTGAACACATGCATTTTAGTATTGATATTTGATAACTAGTAGCTAATCAACTGGAATGCTGAATCTGAGTATCCAATTCTAAGCACTGAAATCTGCTAACTAGCTGGACATTGTTCATTAGTGAAAGATAAAACTTCAGACAGATCAAATGGAGCTAAACTGGTTTCACTGCCTGAAAAGCTCAACAGATCTAAGCTAATCGAACACATTTATTTGCAGTGAGCAATGATCAATCTACTGTACCACAATCCATCAGATAGAAGTACACCTCTACCCTGTTATAACGCCACCCGATATAACACGAATTCGGATATAACATGGTAAAGCAGTTTTGGGGGGGGAGCTGCATGCTGCAGTGGATCAAATCAAGTTCAATATAACACGGTTTATCCTATAATGCGGTAAGATTTTTTGGCTCCCGAGGACAGCGTTATATTGAGATAGAGGTGTATATAATGTCCATTAAGTGTAACATATATGAAGTTACCAATATAACTTTGATTCTTTGACAATGTCTCCTACTGCACAAAGAAAAGTGTCTATTTCACCTCAATGTTGAAAATGCCTCTGCAGCGTATGGATTTATGTTATCTAATTATTACAGATGATTAGATTTGAGCATAAGTTTACTTACAAGTAAAGAACTATTATCACCATTTAGTTGGCTGTCATCCCGAGACTTCACATAACGACGATGGTTTTGATAGAAGTTGGACAGTCCATAATACATAAACACATTGGTCTGCAAAACACAAGGTGGCAGATTGAAAGAGGATATTCAATAACACCAATACATAAGATAAGGATCCATAAGATACATTAATGTGTTGATACAGCCAGGAAATTGACAAATCTTTACATATTGATGTTCTATATTTATTCTACATCAATAATATTCATAATGTATTAGCTCAGAAGACAAATCAAAACAAAATGTTTTATACTGCAGGTATTGTAAACTCAGCCTGGCATCTGAAAGACAAGTTGTGTCCTTCTAACCTCACATACACAAGTCATCAAGAAGAAATGCTGAAATACCTTACCTTCACTGTTTAACAATTCAGAGGCAACAATGACAGTTTCTTTAGTGTCAATATCTAAGTTCCAGGGGCTTTCCCACACTCATTGTATCCAACAACTAAGGCCCACACCTACAAAGGGACTTAGGCACAGCAATGCTGAGTACTGCTGTGCCTAACTTTTAGGCACCTAGAAAAATCACTGAAATAATGGAATCCACAAAGCCTGAGTTAGGTGCCTAGCCTAGCTTTCTTTACAATGAATGCGGAGAGATAGGTGACTAAAGCTGTGATCCACACAAGCCAGCAAGCTAGGTGGCTCCTTGCCTAATCTAGTCAATGGGTGATGCCAATAAGAGAGGTTTATCATAACTCCCACCCCTTCTTCTCATGGATTTTCACTGGCTAAATCTGGGCTGCAGAGAGGCATCTAAGCCTGCTTGTGATCCACAGCTGGGAAACTCCTCTCCTGGAGTCAGACGGCTTAGCGCCTAAGCCATTCTTGCATGAAACAATGGAGGAGCAGCAGCCACCTTTCTTATAGCTCCTTAGAGCTCAGATCAAGCGTAGTGTCTGTTCTTATCAGTTTAATATCTGATAGGTCCTTTATTTAAGGACTGTATGTTAAATTGATTTTTGAAACAATGGGATGGAATAGAAGCTTGCTCTGTCCACCCCATGCATTGACCTGGTATTGCAGTGTCTCCAGGACCAGAAAAAAAAAAAAAAAAAAAAAAACTTTTAGCCTAGTAGTTAGAGCACTCACTGGAATGTGAGAGACCCAGGCTCAATTCCTCCCCACCCCGTCTGAAGGGGAGAATGGATTTGAATAGTGGTCTCCCACTTGTCAGAAGAGCACTGCAACCACAGGACTATTGGGTATTCTGATCTGGGTCTCTCTCACTAACCACACAGGAGTGGTCAGGCAGCATTTGGTCATACGGTATTGCACAATTCAAGGAGTCTCAGTTTTCCAAATCTTTACATTATACAGAGTGTTTCTAAAATTCACACAAACTCAAATTTTCTTTTAAAGCATAAGACCCCCAAACTTTTGTAAAACTGAATGCCCTTAGGGACATTCATAAAACTAGTTTGCAAGCCTTGTTTACACTGAGTTTATTGTTAAAATCTGCTTTAGTTGCACCACCACCCACGTGGTTTCATCAATGACTGGGAGTGCTAATGTAGGCTGGCCACTTGTATCTTTACAACAGGTCATCTAACCCTGGTTAATGATAGTTAAAACATCAGCAGGCAGTCTATGCAAATGCTCCTACATATTGTACCATCAGTGGTGCAACAGAAAGAGAATTTAATAAAAAGCTCAGTACAGACCGTCAAAATCTCACATGGTAAATCTATGGATTCGTGACTTAAGGATCCAGTTAATGTTAAACATTTCTGGGTGATGCTAAATAAATTAAGACCTGATTCAAACCTGTTGCACTAGATGTAGTTTGTGGAGAAGATACAACACACAGGATTAGTTGATGGATGAAGACAGGATTGAATTTTTAAGAATAAGGCAAGTATGATGTTCCTCTAACATAAAAATTTAGTTTTTTGACTTAACTAAGCAGATGTTAAGATCGCTAGTACAATACCTTACAAAAGCAATGATAAAATGCAAAAGGCATGAACATAAAATTAAGAGTAATTCTGATAACAACTCACACACAAAGTAACAGACCTCAAAGGGTTGATCCAGTGTAAAGTTAATGGTGCAAGTACAAGGTGGTGTGCTATTCCAGGACACATTTAAACATTTGTTGCAGGGACTAGAAGAGTCGGTTCCTGTGTAATCAATCTGCAAGAGAAAGAGGATACTGAGTTACGAGAGAAAGATATAAATCATGATTGCTAAACCAAACAGACTGACGTAATCTCTGCTCTCTCTCAATCAACTCCATCTCAAATCCAAAGAATATTCCCACACAGAAGACTTCATATAGAATTAAGGTTTCACAAGTGGATTTTTCACATCACAGAAGGAAAAAAAAAAGAATGTCTGTGCTAAAAACAAATCAACTCATGGAGGTTTACTTAATACATTGTTACTCCCCATTTAGGCACCTAAATGAGGAGGCAAGATTTTCAAAAGCACTCAAACCCCAATCTGGGAGCTGCTGGCTACTTTTGAAAGGCTAGCTCTTAATATAAGATATTAAGACAATGATGTTGGCATGTCTTTAAAGAAAACTAGGAAGAATAGATTACCACCGGATAGTGGAGAAAACCATCAGTGTTTATTTGATTGATTATGGATTACCTAAGTTTTAAAATGATGTAATTCAAACAACGTTAATATGAAGAGTTAAAAACCTCAGAGAATATATGCATGGGTCAACTCATCATTCTGTTTGGTGTTTTAAACAAACCTTTATTACAAAGTATGTAAATACAAGAATTTTGTACTGTGTCCTGACAGAACAGTGATAATTTGACCAACTGTTTGGATGGTTTTCCAAAAGGCTATTGCACATTGATTTGTCTGGTCCAGTGGTCCCCAACCTTTTGTCTGGCGGGCACCAGACGAAGGACCATGGCGGCAGTGGAGCATCCGCTGAAATGCTGCCGAAATTCGGCGGCATTTCGGCGGCGACGCCTCTCGATGATGTCGCTTGTCGGCGGCAAGCGGCGTCATCAAGAGGCGTTGCTGCCGAAATGCCACAGAAATTTGGTGGCATTTCAGCGGATGCTCGACCGCTGACCAGGATCCGGGTGCATTTACATGCCCCCGCGGGCGCCATGGCGCCCGCAGGCACCGCGCTGGGGATCCCTGGTCTGGTCTATTTTTGCAGTTGAACCTATTGCCTACCCCCATTATCAACAATCCTTTTTCTAGTGTATACCAGGTTTGAGTGTCGGCAAGAAAGTTGAATTAAATAGGGTTATCTAAAAAATAAACAAGTTTTAGGCCCTGTGTTCACTTGGAAACAGCACCATTTCAGCAGTCTCTGTCAGCAATGTGTTTGGATACAGATCTGTAACAGTGCTGCCCAGTCTGTCCTTATATATACAAGCAGTTAAACAGCAGTTGAACTAGTCCTGTACTGACACCTGTTGCCAACAATTGATAGTTTTCCTATGACAAGACAAACCTAGGGTGAAGTATCTTTCACAGAAATCTTAATACTCAGAGCCCACTCTATTCTCTAGTCAGCCAAAGAGTCCTACATAAAAAACAAAGCTTGTTATTTTAAGGTTAAAAAGGCAGGTTATATTTTAAAATGTCAGGTCTTTAAACAACTGACTGTAAACTCTATGAAGTAGAAAATCACTCTCTCTTTCTCTCTCCAGATGTCTGTATACCGACAATGGGACCATACTCTTGATTGGGGCCTCTTAGCTCTATGGTAATACAAATAATAAACAGTAATTGATAGTAGCAGCAATACAGAAAGAGAAAGAACAAACTCCATAATTTTTTTCATTTGTGGGTCATCTAAAATTGACAGCACACTTAACTGCCTTGTCATAGGTCAATTTTGTTCATCCTTACAAAGTAAATAAGTGGACAATCATTCTGTATACATCATATTATTGATAGTTTAAAAAAATTGCTTTAGACCTGAATCAGTCTGTCAGTATCTTTTAGAATTGATTTTCAATGTTATGTTTCAATTCCCGAATGATTCCTAAATAATTTAAATTTATCCAATACTTGTTGCACTGTTCCCAGGGTAGAGGAAAAGAAAGCAAGAGAAACTGGTAAGACACCGAAGACACCTTTTTGCTAGCCATATACATCACTACCTTGATATAACACGAAATTGGGTATAATGCAGTAAAGCAGTGCTCCGGGCGGGGGGAGGGAGGCGGCACAGGGCTGCGCACTCCAGTGGATCAAAGCAAGTTCAATATAACACGGTTTCACCTATAACACGGTAAGATTTTTTGGCTCCCAAGGACAGTGTTATATCGAGATAGAGGTGTACTTGTTTTCCATCCAACAAATTTATTTATTTATTTTATTAACTGGACTGCTATGAACACACTACCCATCCTCTGAAGTATGTTCATGTGACCTAAATAGAATTTCAGAAAATGCTAGAAAAGCGACTCATGTAAAGGATATGTAATTTTATGTTACGTTAAAGCTGTTGGAAAGCTTCCATATTTCAATTCATGACAAGTGGAATGGAAATCAGTGTGAAACCTATATTGATACTCGACATTTAGCTGAGTGATAAGTACTAACAAAGTATGCTTAAATTGCTTCTTATACACCCCCCTTCATAAATAAAACCAATACAACCATTATTTTTTTAACAAGAGACAGTAACTTATAAATAATTTTATGGAATAAACATGTTTGCGTATAGTAAGAAGTGGAATTATTCACTGACTCAGACAGCTATTAGAACAAAGGTTCTCAAACTGTGGTCTATGGACGACTAGCTCCATTCAGGTGGTCCGCAGACAGCTCCCTCTAAGATGTGCACCTGGGTGGCCACACACAAGAGAAGCAAGCGTGGCTCCACTAATTAGGTGCCTGGACCTTGGAGAAGATGCACATGTAAGGTGATGTGGTGGCCTCTACGGGGTATAGAGGGTAGGTGGGAGGGGGCAGTGGGGTGAGAAGAGGGGGTGGGAGAAATTTGGGATGTGCAGGGCTGCAGCTGCCAGAGAAAGGGGAGACTTTCCCCAGCTCCAGGGCTGCAGCTGCCAGGGAGAGATGGCCCTCCTTCCCAGCCTCAGCTCTGCGGCTGCTGTGGCAGGAGAGAGACCCCCTTCCTTCCCAGCCCCAGCTTGGGGGCTGCTGCGGCAGGGGAGAGAGGGCACATCCATTGCATTAGAAAGGTAAGACTACTGATATTAAAACATGAGTTGTGCGCTTTTATTTGTAGAACAAAAAAAAATTATTGTTTTTTTATATAGTGCTAACCAAAGTACTTTACAATAGTTAACTAATGGTACAAACAACATTTGGAAAGATCATTAAGTGGACTCTCAGCAATTTTCAAGTGGTCTGTGAAAAAAAAAAAAAGTTTGAGAACCACTGTATTAGAATATTCAACTGTTTGGTAAACATGGCTTTCTTGGAAAATAAGCAATAAAGATATCAAATGTTGACATTACTTGACTAAATTTTACTTTAAAATGAATTTGTTTCAAATCTGTAAAGTGCTTAACATGTTCATTTTGTTTTAAACCATAGAATAGTTACCAAAAAAATTACATTGTTCATGAAAATTCTATGAGCTAGATTATACAAGTGTGCCTATCATTCACAGCTAAGGGGAAGTGAGGTGTGTCCAAGAACTGGTTCCTGTTCCTTCACCCTGGTGCCTTTGTTAGTAGAGCCCTGCAAATCCACGGATATCTGCATCCATGGATGCGGATATCTGCGAACCATTTTTGCGGATCACAGATGGATGTGGATCCAAATTTTGTATCTAAAGCCCTGCAAACCTGCAGATATCTGCTTTATATCTGCAGATCATTTTTGCAGATCACGGATATAAATTTTGCAGATATAAATTTTGAATCCGCGCAGGGCTCTATTTGTCAGCTCTGGATTATTTCAGAGTGGCATATAGGCTGCTCTAAAATATGCCAGCTAGCTACGGCTCTGAAGGGACAATATGTAAGCCAGAAACGGCCATGGCACAATCACATTCCAGCCACAACCCAGCCACACCCTTTATTCCATTCCAGGGACTGCAAGAAAACAACTAAAATGGTTTTACGCCAGTTAGGGATTTACCCATGCCAAGGGAATCCAGCGGGTCTGTCGCAGCACAAGGGGGTTAGACTGCAGAAGAAAATTTGGTTATATATCTTTATAAAGACAATCATTAAAGAGTCTGGGAAATAAATGAATGATCTCCACTGGCATATAATCTTTTATCATCACAACGTATACCCCATGCCATTGAACCTCAACTTGTCAAAAAAAACCAGTGGACCAGATTTATTTATTTATTTTTAAATGAACATTCCTCTACAGCTAGCAGATCCATTTTATGTATTTATATAGACACTATGGTCTTAGTTTCAATATAAGAACCCAAAAAAGAAAATGAACAGAATGTTTCCCAACCAAGCTGAAAAAGGCAAATAGTACACAAAATGTAAGAAAAATTTTCAAACTGGGAACTTTCAATTAAAGCTTCTTAGGCTGTGGCTACACTTGCATTTCAAAGCGCTGCCGCGGCAGCGCTTTGAAGCACTAAGTTTAGTCAAAGCGCCAGCGCTGGGAGAAAACTCTCCCAGCGCTGTCCGTACTCCACCTCCCTGTGGGGAATAAAGGACAGCGCTGGGAGCGCGGCTCCCAGCGCTGGGGCTTTGACTACACTGGCGCTTTGTAGCGCCGCAATTTGCAGCGCTGCAGAGGGTGTGTTTTCACACCCTGCTGCAGCGCTGCAAATTTGTAAGTGTAGCCAAGCCCTATGTCTATATTTAGGACCCAATCCCAAAAACATTTAACCGCATGTTTAACTTTTATCAGGGGGACTACTCATGCAAGAAATGTTAAGCACGTGTGCAAATGTTTGTTAGGTCAAGGTCCTAGACACCTAAATAAAAGCAGTATATTTTTCAAAGATATTAAGTAACTGAAGCACCAGTGACCTCACACAGTATTTCTTCACTGCATCTGGCAGCTTGGGTTCACAGGCTTGTGTTAGCAGGGCCCGTGTTAGCATGATAAATATAGCTGCGTAGACACTGCTTTGACACTGTGGCTCGGCTCTCAGGCCCACCCTACCTCTTAGGTTAGAAAGCCTGAGCGGCAACATTTATACAGCTTTTTTACCACACTAGTGTGAGCTCCACTAACACAAATCTGTGGCCCTGCTACTGCTCTCTTTTTAATCAACAGTTTAGCTAAAGCTATTTTAAAGTTCAAAAGAACTCTGGTTGATATCTTCACCCTCTCTCTCTTTGTTGTTGTTCCTGGCAGACAACATATGCCTCTCTGAGTTCTTCCTTGTTAGTTGCCATTCAGTAAGAGAATCCTTTGTATCCCCTTCCTTCAATGGAGTACATATTAAGGGCAAACTACTGCTACAAAAAGAACAGGAGTACTTGTGGCACCTTAAAGACTAACAAATTTATTTAAGCATGAGCTTTCGTGAGCTACAGCTCACTTCTTCGGATGCATAGAATGCAACATACAGACAGGAGATATTTATACATACAGAGAACATGAAAAGGTGGAAGTATGCATAACAACAGGAAAAGTCTAATCAATTGAGATGAGATATCATCAGCAGGAGGAAAAAAAACTTTTTGAAGTGATAATTAAGATGGCCCATAGAAGGTGTGAGGAGAACTTAACATAGGGAAATAGATTCAATTAGTGTAATGACCCAACCATTCCCAGTCTCTGTTTAGGCCAGTGTTAATTGTATCTAATTTGCATATTAATTCGAGTTCAGCAGTTTCTCTTTGGAGTCTGTTTTTGAAGTTTTTTTGTTGCAAAACTGCCACCTTCAAGTCTGTCACTGAGTGGTTAGAGAAGTTGAAGTGTTGCCAATAAAATAGCTAGAGACCAGAAGAGGTGAGATGGACTATAATGCCACAGCACTGAGCTCCTACATTTTCTTATGGGGTGCAGACAATTCAGTTTTGCAAAAGAACACTGGAACCTCCAGACAAGATGTTGCCCCAAACTGAATCTGGGATGGGTTGATGGTAAAAGGAAGGGAGGAAACATCTACAAACTGGCAGGTACTGTGGCTTATCAAGGTGATCTGGCAACAAAGGTCATGCACAGCTTGAATGTTTTGTCATGTCTGTAACTGTTGAAACAACAGTTCAGCTATGAAGGAGGATTCTCTGCAGCTTGAGGTCTTCAAACCACAATTTGAGGACTTCAATAACTCAGACATAGGTTAGGGGGTGGGTGAGATTCTGTGGCCTGCATTGGGCAGGAGGTCAGACTAGATGATCATAATGGTCCCTTCTGACCTTAAAGTCTATGAATCTATGAGACCTGGGCTGGGAGGCTTGCTCCCAGATGCAGTACAGACATACTCATTGAGGCTGGGAGGGCACAGCTTTTCTGAAAATCAGACTACATAAATTTAGCTATCTAACTATAGATTTAAGGCCTTAACTTCAGGCATTCTGTTCTGAAAAATTTGCCCTTTGATTTTAAATATTTTTTGTTGTAATAATTTTTTCTAGAACGAAACTAAGGAAATTTGTTTCTTTAAAGCAATGATGAGCTACAATGGTGGTTGATGTGTTAGAAACAACAACTTTTTACTCTTGTCCCAATCATTAAAAGAACACTCAAATTTAGAGTTTACATGTCCATCCTAAGCGTTATTTCAAGAAAATGTCTTAAAGTTACTCTATCAAATCCAACCATGTTCTTTTAAGAAGCTCAGGGTTGATTTTGAGATGGGATGTGTGGCTCAAATCTGAGCAGAAAGGCATGTATATTTTTAGAAAGCAATTAAGAGCACACACAGAACTGGGAGAACATAAAGTACATTTCTACCTTATCTTTTAAATTCCTTGCCTTTGAGGGTTTCATTTATTTTTTTAAGTAGTCTGATGTTTATATTCCTTTGCATATTGCATTATGGTAGTGTTAACATTTTAACAAAGATATACAAATGAAAAATCGCAGACACTCTTTCAATCTAGCTAATGAAATAATTTCCACAACTATTCCATCTTCACTCCTCAAGGAGGTTATCTCCACTGATTGACAGATAGAAGTGAACAATACTGTTTTTTACATAACTGGTATGACTTGATCTGCACACCAAAGTGTATTTTTAAGGGGCTCAGTCTGCAGCCACATATGCACTTCACTTTATTACTGTGAGTAATCCCACTATTTTAAGTGGGACTACTGAAAGCGGTAAAGTTAAGCATATATGTAAGTATTTGCAAGATCAGGGTCTAAGTCAACACAACGTAGAGTAGATAAGAGCTGATCAGATTTAACAATGATAGCAAGTTTGTTTTTGACGATGATGTGCAACTTTTCAGCGCGAGCTTTTTAAGAGTTGTAAAGCCAAAGCTTAAGGGTTTATATGAATACTGTAGCTAAGTACACCTTTACCTTGATATAACGCGGTCCTTGGGAGCCAAAAAATCTTACCGCGTTATAGGTGAAACTGTGTTATATTGAACTTGCTTTGATCCATCAGAGTGCGCAGCTCCCCCGTCCCCCAGAGCACTGCTTTACTGTGTTATATCCAAATTTGGATATAAGAGGTGGCGTTATATCAAGGTAGCGGTGTACCAGATGCAAAGTATTGTCTGAGTATTTATACTACAATATCACTGGAAAATGCAGACTGAAGAGCACACACCTTCGGTGCATTTACTGCTAAATTTATTTGACATGTCAGGCTTCTAGGGAGCATGCATGCTAGGAAAAATGTGTTTTTTATAATCACTAAATAAACACGACTTTTAACATGTTACAGATGTTTACCTCAGCCTGCTATTAGCATTAAACTATATTTGCCTTGTCCACACTGGGATTTTACCATGTGTTAGTAAACGTGGCAAAAAGCCACCTTTTTTTCTAGTGAAATCAAGGTCCTAGTGTTGAAATGTATGCTGATCAGGTTAGAGCAGTAGTCACCAACCTGTCGATCGTGATCGACTGGTCGATCCTACAGACTCTCCCAGTTGATCGCGATCTCCGGTGGTGTAGTGGGGCTGCCACTAAGGCAGGCTCCCTGCCTGCTTTGTTCCCACGCCACTCCTGGAAGCTGCCAGTGCGGCCCCATGCGGGAGGAGGAGACGGGTCTCTGTGCACTGCTCCTGCCTGCAAGCACTGACCCTGGAGCTCCCATTGGCCGGGAATGGCCAATGGGAGCTGCGGGGGTGCTGCCTGCAGAGAGGGGCAGCAAGCCGAGCCACGTGCCCCCGCCCACAGGGGTGTTGGCCCCTTCTGGCCGTGGCGCGGGGCCAGAGCAGGCGGGGAGCCTGCCTTAACCTTGCTGTGCTGACGACTGGGAGCTGACCAAGGTAAGTGTCGCCCGGCAGGAGGCTTCACCCCAACCCCCAGGCCTGACCCCCTCCCGGAGCCAGCACCCCATACCCCTCCTACACTCCAACATTCTGCCCCAGCCCAGAGCCTCCTCCTGCACCCAAACTCCCTCCCAGAGCCCGCAACCCAAACCCTCTCCTGCACATCATCTACCTACCCCCCCAGAGCCAGCACCCTGTATCCCCTCCTGCACAACAGTGCCCCAGCCCAGAGCCCCCTCCTGCACCCAAACTCCCTCCCAGAACTTTCACCCCTCACTCCCTCCTGTGCCCCAACCCCGTGCCCCTGGCTCAGCCCGGAGCCCCTCCCACACTGTGAACCCCTCAGCCCCAGCCCAGAGCCTGCATCCCCTCCCGAACCCCCAACCCCCTGCCCCAGGCCGGTGAAAGTGAGTGAGGGTGGGGGAGAGTGAGTGATAGGGGATGGGGGGGTGGAGCCTCAGGGGGAAGGGGAGGGATAGATTCTGGGTTGCTCTTAAATTCAAGAAGTGATCTTAGGTGTAAAAAAGTTGGAGACCACTGAGCTAGTGAAATCAGTATCAAAGGAGGATGCTCAGGATAGTAGGCAAGGTTTTTCTTCAGTGTTTTGAGTCTACCACTCTATGTTCTTTCAACCTCCATTAGTCAATGCAAGAAATAAACAAGTAATTAAAAACAGAACGTTAACATTTGACCAAATTGAGAAACACAGTCATTTCCTACAGAAGCGATTTCTTCACCTCCAAAACCACATTGACCACAACAGCATGAAGAGACAAGAAGGATCTGGCAATGCCCAATGGAACAGCAGAACCCCTTTAATCCTGCAGCCTGCTAGACTATCATGCTACCTATAAAACCTACCTCATCTGACCCTGGTCTGAGGAATGGATGCTCCATGAGGAACACTGGGTCTTCCAGCTATTACCCAGGCTGGGGACTTTTCTCTCTCTGTTTCAGAGTGGCATTTGTACCCTCAACCATAACGTGGTAAATTATGGAAGGCAGAGAGCTATTAACTCCACACCTCTCCACCCCAGGCCAGTACTGTACAGCGGGGTCCCTACCCTACAGGGTATTTCCCAGAAGTGGTCTGCCTGGCTTTAGCAAGCCCAGCTCCCTTTTCCGAACAATTCCTGCGCTCAAAATCGCCCCCGCTCGCCCTCTGCCAGGGTTTCACCGAGACGAGGGGTGCGAGGCACCAGCTGAGAACAGGAGCCGGCAGCCCCGTCATCCTCCGCGGCCGGGAGAGCCAGCGCCGTTAACCACCACGGGAGAGACTTCCCCTCCCAGGGCAAAGACCCATCCCCGGCTAACCCCCACCCGGGCCGGGAGAGCCAGCGCCGGTAACCACCACGGGAGAGACTTCCCCTCCCAGGGCAAAGACCCATCCCCGGCTAACCCCCACCCGGGCCGGGAGAGCCAGCGCCGGTAACCACCACGGGAGAGACTTCCCCTCCCAGGGCAAAGACCCATCCCCGGCTAACCCCCACCCGGGCAGGGAGAGCCAGCGCCGGTCCCCCAGCCCCTGACAGCCCGCTCCCCGGCCCGGCCCTCACCTCGTACTCGCGGATGTTGTTGGAGGTGACGAAGATGCCGATGCCGATGGGGATGAAGATGAGGCCGATGATGAAGAAGGCGGGCAGCACGGTGCCCGCGGTCAGGATGGGCTGCCAGGCCGGCAGGCGCTGCTGCTTGAACGCCGTGTTATCCGGCTTGCGGCTCTTCCCTGCCCCGCCGGGGGCCCCCACTCCCGACGGGTGCCCGTCCGCCTCCTCCTTCGCGTTGTAGTTCACCGCCATGGGGCCGCTGAGGAGGGGAAGCAGCCAGCGCCCCGCTCGGGAACCGACGCCGCCTCCGCTCGGACCAGTGAGGAACGGGAGAGAACTGCGCCTGCGCGCGAGGAAGGGGACAGTTCCGCACCCACGGAGCCACTAACAACAAACAAACGTCACCAGCTCCCCTAACCGGGTGATCGGGACACCGTCTTCCGCCCGCCCTCCCCAATCTGCGCATGCGCCGCCGCAGCAGCAGGCGAGGCAGGGGCTTGTTTAGATCTGGGGCGCATAATCGATGACGATAAGCTCCACCCTTCCGGCGTAGGTGGGGCTTCCTGCCTGTTCCCTGAAGGCGCATGCGTGAAGAGAGCGAGCGCGCGCGAGATTGCCCACGCATGCGCAATCTCTCCTGCCCCGGTTGGGGCGCGCGACGCTCAGCGGGGAGGTGTTGCGTGACTTAGTGACGCGCTTCACGCTGCCGTCACTGTGGGCTGTTGCGGTGCGTTACGAAAACGATTCTTGTCCTGTGCAGAGACAGACGCGAACACGTCATGGGGGGGCGGCTCAGGCCGCCTGAGCTGCACGGCGGGATGTCGCCTCTCGCCCCGCTCAGGGCTCTCGCGCCGTCCCTGGCCAGCGGGCGCGGGCACGGATCAGCTCTGCCTCGCGAACGAGGCCGGGCGACAGGACGCTAGTTTGGGCACCGCAGCGCGGGAGCGCCAGGAGCCCAGCCGGGCCCCCAGCGACCATTGCTGGTCACTGCCTGGCTCCAGGGGCCTTGCCCCGCCCCTGCTGCGCTAACGGGCTGAGCCCGCGCGCGCTGGGAGAGCTGCCAACGGCTTTTGTCAAACGCTTATTGCGAGGCTCAGCAATGAATGAGGAAGCACTGGGGTCGGCTGTCTACACTGCCGCGGTAAATCGACCTACGCAACTGCAGCGACGTGAATAACAGCAGGAGTTGACATACCTTAGTTCAAGTTACCACGGGGACGACACTGGGGCGGGGGGTCGACGGGAGAAACTCTCCCCTCCACTTTCCCTACTCCTCTGGTGAGAAGCTGACTGGAGAGCGATCTGCTGTCGATTTGCCGGATCTTCATTAGACCCGCTAAATTGACTGCTGGTGGATCGATCTCAGAGCCCGGAGCAGGGCTGTAGTGTAGACCTGCCCTGTTGTCAGGGGAGTGCACCATCGACTGGACTCTACCTCTGTTGGCCCAGGCTGAGGCAGGGGCAATGAGGCAAAAGAGACTAAGGGCTAGTCTACGCTGGGGGGGGGGGCATTTGAACTAAGATACTTGGACTTCAGCTACTCTATTCATGTAGCTGAAGTCCAAGTATCTTAGTTCGACTTACCTGGCTGTTCTCATGGCAGCAAGTCGACTGCCGCGGCTCCGCTGTTGACTCTGCTTACTCCTGCTGAGGTGGAGTATAGGATAGATCGATTACTACCTGTTGATCCGGTGGGTAGTCTAGACATGGCCTAAGAAGTCTTCTCTGCCTTCCCACCCACTTGCATCATCTGCTGTGTTAGCGCTGCCAAAATCACTACAAAGGTGGACTAGTTTAATTTTGACTGTACTTAGTAAGTGGCTTTGGCTGGGTACCCACTATGGGAGCTAGTTTTGTTCTTTTGTCCAGTGTAACTATTTTTGTTAGGGGTGTGATTGATTTTTTTTTTAAACTGAAATCGTTATACCAGTACAGTCTCTAGT